>NC_088130.1:24664542-29464542 GCF_036370855.1 Dromaius novaehollandiae
ATATTGCAGAAGAATTAGGATCAATCTAAGCGTCTGGCCCGAGAAGTGGCATATGCCCAGTCAGGAGATTCAGGGGCCATATGGGAATCAGAGAAAGCCTATAAGGTGATCAAAACACTTACAGGTACTTGTATAAGCTGGCCATGATGCTGGGCAGATCTCTTTACCCTTTCTGGAGCTTGCCTGGGACTCAGCGCCACTCAGCACCTTGCACTGCTCTCCAAAGACTGGAGCAAGGCTCACTGTACTCCTTTTAAATGACATTTCCCACCTTTCAGCCACTAGCTTCTTCTCCCTGGAGAGTGCTCTGCCTTCTGAGCTACGGTCTACTCTGGGACACTCTCATAGAGATGCACAAAAGAAGGCTGTATCATACTGCTAGAGAGAGAGCAAAGAATTAATTTCTTGCTAAAAGCATCTGCCCTTTGGACAGGAGGGACGTGGGTGCTAAGCCCAGCTGCTGGTTCAGCTGGGCTGTCTGTACTATGCAGCCCTTGGGCAATAGTCAGAATAAAGCCTTTGACAAGGCACCTAATGCCCCTACGTAACCCTCAGATAGTATCCAAGGTGCCTAGTGTTTTCTAGGCACTTTGATAAAGTGTTGGTGGCATTTGCTGCATTATGGTTTTGGATATATGGTATTATAGTACCTGGATTACAGAAAGGCACCTGTGTTAGGCCCCCGATTCCTCTTTTCAGTTTGGCCCAAAGAAGCTGTTGCCAGATATGAACTGATGGGAAAGGTGAAGGTAACAGCGTCACAGCAGTCAGTGTAACGTCTCATTGTAAACGTGAATGCTGCAGACTTTCTCTGTAACAACCATCCTTCCCAACCCATTATAGCAGAATAACTGTTCTGGTTACCCACATCTGTGAGCCTGCTGAGCACACGTGCGTGCGTTTATATATTAAACACGTGTAGCTTATAATGTGTTGGAAGGTTTAATAATAGCCAAAACAATGAAGAAGGAAAAATAGTCTCTCTCTCCTGCGATCACTCACTAAGTAAACACTTGGGACTCAACCAAAGCCTTGCTATTAGACTTGGGACAAATTTTTGGATAAGCCTCAACTGTAGATGCAAGTATCAGCAATATTGCTTCCTACTGGCTGAGATACTACTTAATTTCCACTTATGCCATCCGATGGTATTTGACAGTAATTTGAACAGCCTTTGGACACAATATAGATTCAATTTAAGCAATTTAAGAATCCTCGGTAAGTTAGATGCCATCACTGAAATCTGTATCCTTCTCATCTTTTTTATAAAGTGTCCCTTCATTTTAATTGTAAGAAGCAATGTTGTACTACAACATTCAGCCCCATCATACGCAAGACCTACTTCTACAACTAGATTTCTCTATGTGATTTGCATGGTTGGAGGGGAGGTAAACAAAGGGCAACTTTTGTGTTTCTGAATTTCACTAACAACATTGACAGCAGTGTTTTTGTTGGGTTTTCTGAAGCATAGTTTGGTTGGATAGCCCTCATAGTCATCCGTCTGCTTGTTTGCTTCATGGTGCCTTCAAAATACTGACATTAAGGATTATAATCAGGACCGGTTTAATTACCAAGTTTATGTCAACTTCAGTGAATGGCTTCAGCTGAAGAAAACATTTAGGGCCCATTTAAGGGAAGAAGTATTTTTGTTTCATATTTTGAAAATAAAAGTTTTAAGAATTCATTCAATATTACATTTAACATTAAATTTTAACCTAATCTGAAAAGGTTAAAAAAAAATTCAGAACAAAGCTGAGATGCCACTGCAGGTACAATGTCTATATTCGACCTGAAATGAATGCTCCTCGGCTTTGCATTTCAGTAAGAAAAATGAAAAAACACTTGGCTTATCTCAATCCCAAAGAATCTTTTCTCCTCTTTTTTTTTTTTTTTTTTTTTTTTTGGGGGGGCTGGCCACTGAAAATTAGATGTTTGCATAGCCCTGATTCTGCAAGCAGTGATATTAGTTCCTTTAACTAGCCTCTAATTTTGCTGAAATAGGAAAGATTGCAGGAGAAGAATTTAAGAAAATGGCAATAGCCACCAGTTTTCCATTTTCTCCTACCTTTTAACTTGCTCGAGAGCTTTGTTCCCAGACTAGCAGCCATAGTGGAGACTGCAGTAAGATAAGAATACACAAAACCATTACAATGGTGAGGCTGACTTGATAGCTTGTGATGACATGAAAAGAAATCCCTTCCAACCGGACCTGCAGTCCAGGCAATGTAGCTAAAGCTTTGACTACAGATAACCTCACTTAGCATCGTTATCTTTAAGGAAAAGCAAATAGAAAAGTCTTCCACCATACACCCAAAGTTACCTAAGACCTCTAAAGAAAGGCTTTCTCACATAAGAAGCCTTTTAACCAATCACAGATTTCCTCTTAAATAACAACTAATTTGAAATGCTTTAGACTCCTTTCACCACGTTTTCACCAATTCTAAAACCACCTTCTGAAAATAATATGCACACAAATATACACTTAGTGTTTGATGTTGCCTGCTTAATCCACGCACACCACAATTTGTCCAAATACCACATATGAGCATGACTGACTTACGGCATTAGAAATTAATGAGGTATTAATGAGAAATTCAGAGTTTATACAAGTGAACTGTCCAGTTGAGTGCGCATTTTCATCTGTGAAATTGAACTCAGTAATATCTTTAAGATGATGCCTATATAACTTAGCTAGAATTTAAATAGTTCTACACTTTCCAAGCACTTTTACAGGGTCTCTCCTGTTAGCAGTAAAAATATTATTCAACAGAAGTATGTACATTGCCAGAAATATAGACCTTCTTGAGCTACAGAAGATTTATCTCAATGGACTTTTCGGTTTTGCACTTTTTAAGTAAGCATACACTCAAAACCCCTTTGCAAACATACATTTCAAATCTAAACTGCACCATCAAGCCACAAAAATATTATTTGTCCTGCTTATGGTTCTTTTTTCCTGGAAATTACTGCTGTATTTTTCTTAGCTTACATAGCATCAGGTCTTGGACCCCTCCTTTTCAAAGGCGGATCTAAATGGTGATGAGACATCAAGATGAGCTGCAGCTATCTTCGTTTTGCTCCAGCAAAGTGGGTGATCGATTTCTGGATAAGTTGTCTGCCCCTAAGGCAGCTCTGCCTTCTGGAATAGCCAGCAGGATCAGGGCATATGTGTCTCCTTATCTGACTAGCAGGGCCAGCAAGAACTGCAGCTCCAGTTTTAGCTCCATGTGAAATTACGAGTCGGCCTCCTCCAAAGACCTCACTGAGTCTTCCAGAGAGCAACTGGAACTGTTGCTTCTTGTATTTGAGGAAGGAACTAAATAAAACCCTACGAGAATGATAAATTCTGCCATACATGATAAAGAAGCAATACAAAGCATGCATTTTTTTTTGTTTTTCTGCACTACACCTTGCAGAAAGCGCAGGTACACACTCTGGAATACAGAAATACTTTTGTATAAGCAGCAAAAAACAAACAAATCCCAGAGCACTGGTTAATTGTAGTATATACATTAAACCCTTTCTTTTGCAAATGAAATTGTGCTGTAGTCAAGACCATTTTGGAGAAGTGGAAAAAATTACCAAACCAAAGGGGAAAAATAATGACTCTAAATGGGGCAAAATAGCAGATCTATTGGAAACATGACAAAAACAGGATGTTAAGGAAAAAAATTAAGTGGAGTCAACAAGGTTACACATAAGTAACACCTTAACATTAAAAGAAATCTATTTTCCATTTTGACCTAGAAACCTCTTCCATTAATTACTAAAATCTATTTACACAGCAACTAGATAAAATCAATCTGATTGCTTACACTATTTTTGGCTTCACTTTCTACGGGCTCTCAGCATGCACCAGACTGGCCCTGGTGGAGCCACTGAGACGCTCTGCGTTTCCATGCTTCGCCACCTACAACGCTACCCTGGCCATGGTTTCTGGTATGCAAACTCTCCTGCACAGGATATGCAGCGTTTGGTGGCTGGCTCCGTCCTCCTGCCCCCAGCAGACACATGTATGGAGGCCACGCGTCCTTTCAGCCATATATGGAGGCAAAGCATCTCTAGTGGTATCTCTGCTGCACTTGTACCGAGGGAGGGGTCCTGACAGCCCCAGGGCTCAGCTCTCTTACATTAACCAGACATAGAGGCAAGAGGAGCCACAGGGAGGCAAGAGGAGCCTAGGAAGACAAACACAGAAAAGTAGACTGAGGACACACTGTCCTCCGGTGAACAGGGAAAGACGCACAGCTTCTGCAACCCTTATTCCCTTTCCTCCTAGGGACATCAGGTGGTTTCTGAAAGAGCTAGATTTTGTTACATTATTTTTCTTCCGGAGTGGGATTGGTTCCAGGTACAATATACATGCGAATCTGTGTTTGTCAGTTAGCAAAGGCACAGACACGAATGTGGAAAAAACGCGTTCTGCCTCTGAGCACATCTTCTGTTGGGCAGGCAGAGTCTTGCACAACTTGAAGTAAAATCTACCTGTTCAGCTGTGCTATGGCTGGAGGTGACAAGAGAGGAGAGAAAGTTTCTGAGACTGAACTGTGTGCTTGGCTTTATTTTCAATAAATAGAAACTGCAAAAGTCAGCAGAGTCTGTTTAATTAAAAAACATCTTGACCAGGAGACATATTTCTTTTTTTAATCATTTGGACAGCTGAACATTTGCAATTTATTATTATGAGCTTACCAGACCGATGCCACAAGGCAGAGTTGTATTTTTTAGGCAGCAGTTCTGAGACTAAAAAAAAGATGCGTATATTTAACCAGGTCCAAATTAGCTGTTACGTGAAGCTTCATCTACCTCAGCATATTGACATCAAAGAATCATATTAATCTTTTTACAGCGCAGCCTGTCCCAACCTCGAGTGTATTTCCAGCTACGGTTCCCTGACGGTAGCTTACCTGTCATTTAATTAAAACAATCAAGTTCTCATCAGAGGGCAGGAAATTGCTCTGGGCATGCGAGGTATGTGAAAACAAGCCCTGTTTAATTCTGATTTTAGTCACACCACTAATGAATTTGTCTGGTGCTCTGACCTTGCCTTTCACGGGAACCTCTCCTTTGCGCTGGTAGGGACCACTGAATAGCGAACAGCAGCTGCGCGTTTCCCCTCTCGGCTCACGCTCCTGGCAAACGCTGCCGGCTTCAAGTACTTACTTGAAGGGCTTTTCCCCAGTGTGCGTCCGGATGTGATTGTTGAGCGTCGTAGCACCGGCAAAGGCACGACCGCAGTAGCCGCACTTGAAGGGCCTGTCGCTGGAGTGCGTGACCACGTGGTTCCTCAGCTCCGACGGCTGCGAGAAGGACTGGGAGCAGTGGCCGCACTGATAGGGCCTGCAACGGGACACAGAAACACCGCGCCGTCAGGGCTTTCCACCGTGGTAAGTGGGAAACCACGTCTAATCTTCCCAGGACTTTTCTGGGAGACCCACAGCGACACTGCAGGACCTTCTGAGCAAACGTGAAGTCCTTATGCCGGAATTACCCGAGAGCCTGTGCGCCACAATCCGGGGCATTCGGAAAAGAAAAAAAAATTCGGCAAGCTAACAAACCCGCACTACCCATCATATTCCTTGCTTGTGTCTCCTGAATTCAACCTGGCACTTCTTACTCGCAAAAAGCCCCTCCCTCATTTGAGTTAACAGCCTCAAGGAAGCCTCCATCTGTTGGCGCCAGCCACAGTCTTGCCCGCAAGCGTGTGCCTAACTGTTCCAAGTAAATGCCACACGGACTGGTGACTGCTCGCAATAAAGTTTTTCGTGTTGCTTTGGACAGGGTTAGGCTTGCTCTCTCTTTTTCTTTCTTTTCTTTTAAGATCATCTTTTGCAAGGAGAGACACTGGAAAAAAATGACCACCATGTTTATTATTATTTTTTCTATTTGCTTACTGCTAGTGAAAATATTTGCACTGAATTAACAGGTTTCTCCACTCCAGACTGAAAATGCCTTTTTTGTGACCCTGAAATGAAACCCATACTTTAGTTTTCCTGTCTTCACAGTTAATTAAAAACAAACAAACAAAGATTGCGATACTACAAATTCAGAATCATAACAAACACACTGGAAACACAGAAAGAAAAGGATGCGAGAGAGCAAGAGGAGACAAGACTGTGGCCAAAACACAAATATCGTGACTAACCAAAAAGTGGTAAAGTTGAAGAAACCATGAATATACATTTCTGCTTTATAAAAGAGATTTAATACCAACATACTGCAGGTTTTTTTCCTTACCGCATTTGACTTAAGGTAGTGGCAGAGTCCTACCAGAGCGTTCATGAGACCTTTTGTTAAGAAAAATAAGAATTTTTCTGGAAGGATATTAATAGTTTTTTTACACTGCCCACTGTTTAGAAGAACTCTCGATGTCTGCGTTTCTAGAAGCAATGGCCAACACCAACCTAATTGCTCTCCCTTTAAGAAACATGTACGTTTAAATGGCTAGAAACCCAAACTAAAGAGAAGGAGACAATGGTGACCGAGCATGTACAACAATTCAATTAAGTGCAAAATAAAGCCAACTATCTCATTTGTCAAGTGAGCTGCTTAATTGTGGCTACTTGCATCGCTGCTCACAAATACTATTATTTTACAGTGCTTCAGAGCACTGAACACTGACTGTAGAATTTTTTAGCTTGATTAATAGTGCAGTATTGGTCAATAACTCAATAGCTTACGGTTTTAATTACTTACATTTGAAAATCTAACTGCTCTCCAGCAAGTTTGAAAGACATACACAAAAGTTGTGGAAAGGTTACTTAACCTGGATGATGTGGCCTTCTCAAAATTTTTACATAAACACATGCAAAATAATATTTTACATAAACAACAACTACTGAATATCTGTTTCCATTATTAGAAGACAAGAAGTAACATGTTTTTCAACCTCCTCCTTTCTTCAAGCATGTGCTTAGTTTACACAGGAAATATTTATCAAACTTGACATGAAAATTCAAGAGCTGGTAAAACAAAAATGACTTGTGATCGCAGACTTGAAAAATTGTTTGGTTATTTTCCAATTAAACACTTTTAAGCAAAAAGAACATATTAAGATATTCTGTATCCAAGAAACATTGATTTTTTAATAGTGAAAGGGACCATTAACATCTATTAGCCTCTGGTTATCTATTTTTAACAGCTACCACAATAAACGATACAACACTACATAAAAACAATTAATCTTTTATTTTTTTAACAGTCAATGTGATTAATTTCATGCTGTGAAAATTCACACCATTGTTTGTATGTAGATAGTCAAAATTCCAAACCAGTGATAACTGGGCGTTCAGATGCCAAATAAAATGTTTCTACCCCCTCCACTGGCTTGAAACGGACCTGTTTACAAAGCATAGTCACATATGCAACCAAAATGCATTTCACTGGCTGATGCACAAGACAAAGAGCTTTGTAAAAAAAAATAAAATTAAATTAAAAAAAAATCACCTATTATTAGCTTGCTTAAAATGTATTTTTTCCATTCATAAACATCTTGGCAGAAGAGCTATTAAAGAATGGTTATGACCCCCAGCCCCTGTTAGGGATGCATTGCTACAGTTTATACACAGGTGATTCTGATTAATTCCAAAATGGGCAGAGTACGTAATTTTTTCCAAGCTAGATAAATGACACAAATTACGCAAAGGTCATTTTAAAGGGAAAAACAATATATGCATTCAGGCACTATAACAATTTATAAACACTGCATCTAATTTGCGCTGTGGGCTGCTTCAAATACTCAGGACTGCGTGAACATTTGGACACGACAAAATTTTTCTATAGACAAAAAAAGGCATTCAGTAAGTTGAAAAGTTATCATTTTGTTTTCCGGTAACCATTTCACTGCGCTCAGAAGTTTCTCTTGGCAGAAAATAAAAGCAGTATGTTCCTTCTAAAAAAAAATAAAATAAAATAAAAAAAGAGAAAGCGGTGCCGGAGGCCTGCCCTTCATGGACCGTATTTGCAAAGAGGTGTAGCTAGGCTGAACGCGGCCCCAGCCCAAGAAAGCGCGCTGTCCCCTGAGTAACTGAGAACACATCGTCGCACCGTGAGCTCCACGATATCCGCGTGAATATAAGCTCAGGTGTAGGTCGGTGCTCCAGAAAATACATGTTCAGCCAAAACGAATGTCGATTACTTCATAGGTGAAAGCCTACATACCTATGTTATTCCTTTGCACAAGTACACGCAGATTTGCAAGCATAAATGCAATCGTTTTAAGGAAACAGGTGCACCAGGGCTTGAAAGTACACACCGACTATCTGAAGAAATATGTCTTTCTATGGAAATCTGTTCTCTGCACCTGCATGCACCAGAAATAGCATAGCTTTGAATCGCTACTTCTTAGCATTTTCCATGAAGGATCTCGCAGTGCCTTCCAGTTGTTAATTCAGCCTGATCAAACTTCCTCTGAGACAGTTATTTTATTTTTTAAAGGAAGTTACATTTGAGGACAGCTAAAGTGATGAGCATACAGTGATAAGCTGACAGCCATTAGAAGCAGTTCCAGTGCTTTTCATTAAACACTTAGCTACATATTTTCCTGGTTCTCTGTCTTCCAGTCCAAGCTTAAAGGAAGGACAGCTACTTAGCTAGAAGCAAATTCTAATGTTAGAAAAATTACTGTGCTGGCCCTATGCACCATCAGTCAATTATGTAGCTTTCTTAACTCCCACAGACGGGCTTTCAGCATTAGTTCACCAGCGTGCAGCGTCCATCAGCTTTTTCTAGAGACCCTGACCCTACAGTTCCTGGCTGCATGAATGCCGCTATAGGAACACAGGCTATTTAAAGGGAAATTCAGAAAAAAGTCCATGTAACACAATAGTTTTAGGGTTTTGTGATTATTTAGAGTTTTACATTTTGCAAGTTCCTTGAGTTGCATTTCCCAGGTCTCAGAAACTAATCAAGAATATTTTTGCCTCCCCAATTTAGATAATCTCTTGAATGACTTTGTTGTTTGGTGATGCCTTTCCCAATTATATAATTTTCCCACATTCGTAGCAGATTTCTTCTGGGTGAAATCACATCATGTAGATCACCAGTAAAAAGCCCGTGTTTCCCTACAGGGCTTAACTGAGTATCGCCGAGACCCGTGCTTTCTGCAGCAGGTAGGTGACGTGTTGGGAGATAACAGATAAACCCATTCCTGTGCAGCTGGAAAAACTGCTGACAGACAACTGTACATTTGGATTGACTCTTTTCAGGTTTTCATTTGGCAAAAGAGATGTAGCCCTTTGCCTATTTATCTTGCACTATTCCTCTGCTGGAACAATGTACTTTCCAACCCAACATCCTAAGTAAATCCAGCCAATGTACAATATTGCCTACTTCATAAGTTGGGAAGAATGCTTGAGGTGAGCTGCATCATTGCGGTCCTGAAAAATCTGGGCATTATATTCCGTTGAATTTTCAAATTCTGCGTTTTACGGTGAGCTGGTTTTGCAGCAAGGCCTCTTCAGAAATGCCAGTCGCTATCTTCAGGGGTCAGGTGGCATCCCAGGGCAATCTTTAGGAGATGAGTGGCTCGTACCTGTAACTCTACCATTGAAACACTGTCAAATCAGGGAGACAAAATGGCACATTGTCCTCTCTTTTTTTTTTCTCCCTCAGAAAAAGCTAGAAAAGCACCAGCTGACAGAGGAAAAGACTGACATGCGGTTGGAAGTGCTTTTCCCACTGTTGAGGGCTAACGAGAAGAAGCCAAACAATCTGGTCGACCTCGAACCACCAGGGTGAGCCATGGCCAAGAACAGAGCAGGCCACTGCTCCCCAGGCAGGTTTCACGGCGTCACGGGGGGCAGCTGCCATGCCACAGCTGCTGGAAGAGATGAAAGAGGGGCATGTCGGAAAGTTGCCACCATCAGCTTTCAGGGCCAGGTCTTCGTGATTCTCTGTACAGCACACTTATCAGTGGTTTAGGAGACAGCCGAAGTCAGGGGGAGCTAGGTCCTCGTTTTCCTAACAGAAAGGTTATGGCATTTTGCGAGGTGGGACACGGTCCTGTGCACAAGTCATCTTTCTATGGCGAAGGAGAAAGGCAGTGATACAACCTGCAGGGAAAGCAGCTGTGGTACATGCCAGTAGCCTTTCTTGGTAGCCCCCAGTGACTGCCTCAGAAAGGCACTCTGGCTGGCCTAGGCCCTGTTGAGGGAGTGCAAGGGTGAAGACGATGTCTCCACGGATGCCTTAGCCGAGAAAAGACCAATGAAACACTCTACCACATTAAGAGCCTGAACTTGCTAACCACAAGCGTGTACCAAGGGCTTTCTGCATGTGCTTTGGTCTCCTTTGAGCAAGCTGAGCTAAAAGGCCAGAGAGCAAGGTGACACCGAAGGACATTGCTAGCTGGCGCACCGAGTGTCCCTAAGCATCAGCGTGACCACTCCAGAGCCAGCTCCGTGGCCCTCCTGCTGCAGCCATCCACCGATGCAACTCGCCAGCAAGAGCAACCCTGAGCACCGCGCGCACCGAGTCTCCGTGCGGATGGGAGAGCCGAGCCCGCGGGCAGCCTGGGGGCTTTCTCCCAGATGCTCATGGGGGACCCAGTAAGCCCACCAATGCGGCTCGCGGAAGCGCCGCGGAGCTCTGGAAGCCGCAGGGCAGCCGCGTGCCAGCCTGCGCCCCCGGCCGCGTTACTCGCCACGGGTGCCGGGAGTCTGCACACCTTTACGAAAAGATGATGCAAGAACAACCATTAAATTCAGCAGAATTTACTTTAATTGAGCAATACTCCACAGCCACTCTTTGAACAGAGATAGACAACTGTTGTTCACAACATTTACTTTTTGTTTCTCTGTCATGGGAGATGTTTAAATTAATTAACGGGCTTGGGCAGGGCACCAAGGTCAGAGACAGGGAACCTATAAAGAAAAAGATAAACACAAAATGGGCCAAGCCATGACCTTAGAGAAAAGGATCTATTAAACTGACAACTTCAACCTTAAAGCTCCTGTTTTGAAAAAAGCCTACACATTTAGTGTTGAAGTGCAGTAGCAAAGCATGAGTACAATGTCATCTTTCAAAGAAAGAAGGAATACGCGGGCCAGATAACAGCCACAATCCACATCCACGATGACACCCATCCAGAGGGCCTTCCCTCCAATTATCAGCTTAAATACAGGACAATTGATGAGAATAAATATCACACAGACGTACACATTGTTTACGAAAACGTGCCACAGGCAGCCCCGGGAACTGCAGGCATTTGCCTTCCCTTAACACCAGTACATACTGAACAGGACGATCAAAGCGAGAAAGAAGAAAGATGTCATTAAAAAATGGGGTCATTATTGGAAAAACAGTTGCTATCAAATTAGAAAAAAACAAAAAAACAAAAATATTTTTTAAAATATTCTTCTCGAAATGATTCACTGTGATCAAAGGCTTTTGCTTACCCCTTTCTGGAGCCCCCCAAATAGGACTGTTGGGAATTTCTGTAGTAGAAAAAAAATAAATTAAAAAAAAAGAAAAGAAAAACACAGAAGAGAAAATGTATTTCTGACTCCTGCTTCAAGGAATAGTTGCTCAAATTGCCTCTGCCTGGGCAAGGCTTAAAAAAAACTCCCAAAGGCTCAGAAAGTCCCAGGGTTCAAATCTAGGAAGATTTGACTCTTCACCCCCCATCCAGCCCCATCTACCATTAGCTTCCAAGAGAAACTCTACAAAATTTAACAGGCCAAACCCCCCCACCAAAAAAAACCCCAAAAACCACACCTCAGTGGAAACAGAGAATTAAATTGCAACTAAACTAGTAAATTAGTTAAAGATAATTTTAACTTAAATTAAAATTTTCATCTCAGTATAAATCAATAAATGCAGCAGATGATCTTGAAAATTCTCCCTATTTTGGGTTCATCATTTTTAGTACTTTTTTTTTTAAGCCATCTGCCTTTTAAATGAGACATTTTCTTTCTAACTGCCCATCTGAAAGAAGTATATTCTGGGCTTTTTTATGTCTGTCCACCCTTGTGCTCTCATGCAGATGTTTTCTGGATCAGAGGGGCTTTAAAGTAATTCCCCCCTCTCCACCCCCCAAGCAGTTTGCTTCTCTCCAATTTCAATCCACGCAGGGGGCTCCTGACCAGATTCAAAGATGTGCTCCCTGTACCTCATGCTGTAGGTAATCAGCATCGCTGAAAAGCAAGCGCAAAGCCAGGAGAGCGCCCAGAGCCGCTTCCCGGCGACGGCAGCTGCTGCCGCCGCCGTCACACCCGCGGTGCCACGGCTGGCGCGCTCGCGAAGCGCTGACAACAACCGGGGAGCTGCTGACGGGCTGCAGCGGGGCTGCACACACGGGCAAGGAAATCCAGCCCCCAGAGTTGCGTCCCGTACTTCAGGCAGGCAGGCAGGCAGTCTCCCACAAATTATGCCCTACTTGCTTGGCTCCAGGAAATTTTTGTACCAAGCTAAGAATTCTTCACGTGGGGAAATGAGGCATACTGAAGAAATCAAAGACAGCTCTTTTCCCAGCCACTGTATCACCAAATAGCGCATCTGCTGGTACCTGCTAAAGGACAAAAAGCTGGCCATGGCCTAAGCACAACCTGTAACGACTTCTAACTGGGTATACGAGAGCCCAGGTCCTAGGAGAGTTACGGTCTACAGCAACCATTACTGTGATAGCTCCAAACGCTGAAGGTGCACTGAAGGTTAACGGGATTCATGTGAGTGAAGCCCCACACAGTGCCCTAAAGAAGAGCTAGAGGGACATTTTTTCACAACAGTTTTGTTCATGGCACTTCTCTCAGGAACAAAGAGGGCATTAGAAAACGGGCCTCCACAGGGAGTCTATACAATTTATTTAATGCAAAGCCATTTTTCAGTATAGAGGGAGCACAGGTAGCACAAAACAGAGCACACCAGCATCTAATATTTATGTAATAGATTGATCCTAAGTGTACCTTGCATCTGCTTAGTTGGGTTTTAGACACTCTGTGTGACACAAGAGAAAAAGGTGTTTAAGAAGGGGATTCACAAAATCCTGCAAGCCAAAGAAGAAATCAGCTAAATTTGCCAGTATCAATATTGAGATAGAGGCGTTACCTAGTATGCTTCAAGTCTTCCTGAATGCTATTCTGGGATTCAGCACCTGCAACTCCATCTTCACTTACCAGATAACCACCCACACCTCAACCCTCCCCAAATCTGCTGAGTCCTTTCTCTAACCATCTTTTCCTCTCTTCACCCCGGGAGACAGAAGTAACCAACTCTCTCCTCCCCTTGAGCCTATACTATAACCTATGCTATAGGTTATTCTGAGGTTAAGCTGCTCTGAACTCTCTGGGTGAAGCTGTTCTGCATTGCATGGAAAAATTAAATATTCTTTGAAGAGAGAGAGAAAAAAAATAAGACGTCATGAATCAGTAAACCACCAATGAGGGCATTCACCTCGGAGGGGAAAGACCTAGACACCAGTCTGTGCTTCAGGGAACATTTAATACAAAATACTTAGAAGACAATAAAATAGAAAAGCAAAGCTCTCATCTCTAAGATGACAGCCTCAGTTGTAGGACAGACAGCCTCATTTCCTCTCTCTGCCAAAATGAATATTTAACTACCCCTGCGAGCGTGGGACGGCCCCATGGGGAGAAACGCCTCTTGCACTAAGGGGCAGCTGCAGCTTGGTTCTATTAAAAGGGAGACACAGGTTCACGTGAAGGAAAGAATGAAATGTAGCCCTCGCACCTGGTCGGGTGAACCAGTGAAAAAAGGTATGGCAGTAGGAGCTTCTTCACATCCCCCTTCTTTACCTTCTGGTGCAGTAGTTTATGCTCTAAGTGTTCAGGAGGCTTTAATAAGGGAGACAAAAGAGCCCAGGCAACTCGGGAGAGTGGGCCTTTTCAGACCTACACTCTACGCTTAAATTGGCAGTTGTGTCCTGTAGGTTTCCTCAGTGTGGCCTTACTTTGCTAAGGCCAGCGTAAAAATCAGAAAACACTGAAAGAACGTGAAAGGCTTTTGTTGCATTCGAAATATTATCAGCTCTTTAAATTCCATGTAGATTTGCACTGAATTTAGCTTGCCCAAGGATCCTTGCAATTTCATGCAGGAAAACTGGATTTACGCTCCGATATCTCCGCACCCACAGGATCACACGGGCACAGGTGTACACACAGACCTACGCACACGCACAGAGACATGGACACTCGTGCATACACATACACAGAGTCACTGTTGACTATTTTCTGTAGCATTTTGGTTACACGTAATTCACATCCATATGCTGCTTTTACAATGGCTTTCTGGGGACTCAGCTGTTCTGCCGAAACCTTCTTCATAGCTGAAGAAGAGACAAAATGCGGGCAGCCTTTTTATTGAATTAATTTGATTTTTGTCTTTTGTCCTGCCAGCTATCAAAATTGTCAAATAAACCAGCTTTGATTCATAAATAATGGTTCCATTATATTTACTGTGCCACCGGTCAGAGTACCTGAAATTTTAATTCACTTGTTCAGCTAAATTTCATCCTCAGTTCATGGCCATAAAATTCTGTATTGACAAACTTTCAAACCAACTTTGACTCTGAGGTATCTAGTCAACATTTTTCTTCTGTGTGGATATTAGTTTATTGAATAAGTGGCATCTGTTTTCCTCCACATCACTAGTGGAGTAGGTATTTCCTTTTGACAGCTTTGCACGATTTATGGGTTTGCATGCTCTGAAGAAAAATAGTACTAAGCAAAAAATTCCAATTCATTACCTCTTAGTACTTAATTAAGTTCATACACATTGCACACTATAGGTGAACCCTGAAATGACTATGACAGCCACTGAGCAGCAAGTTAGATTATCTTTGGAAGACAGAGAGACTTTTAATTATCTTGACCTCATTTTTCCATCTATGATATTCATAAATTTTCCTTCTATTTTATTCTCTCCAACAGATGTACCAAACCATTCTGAAAACAAGATTATATCCTTAGCTATTTCCTTTTATCTGTACATTTAGGCACCAAATGCTTTTACAAACAGTGAAGTCAAGCAATGGCTTTTATCGGCTTACTTCACACTGCTGCAGATGAATTATGTCATAGAGACTCCTCCTAATAATGATTTGGTTTTGGAAATGATAACAGCCTGATAAAAGGAGAAAGCAGTGGATCTGGCTATCAGTAGATACAGAAATAAAGAGAGCCTGGGTTTTACCTGTCAGGGTTCTGCGTACACACATGCATCTGTAAGAGGATCCGCTGGGTGAAAGTCTTAAAGCATTGCCCACATTTCCAAAGATGCCAGTCACTGAACTCAGAATTTAGTTGGCTCGTTGAAGTTGGGCTTGCAAGAACTCGTTGGTTTTTGACACTGATCTGGTTAAATCCTGACTCGATGGACCCAGACTTATCCAGGAGAGAAAAATTTCTGCTACACGGAGTCTGTGGAAATACTATGGATCGCTGTGGAGTGGCAGGGGACAGTTTGCTACTTTTATTAAATGGCTGTAGGGTGTCTTGTCTGGACATGGCCTCCATTACAGTCGAAGGGACATTCACTGGGAGAAAACAAAAAAAGTAAATAAGATCCTTTTTATGCCTTTTGAAAACTAATACAGTCTTGGGAGACACTAAAAAAATATCAATATCCATTTTCTTGTTACTAGAATCAAACATTTTATTTTAACAATGCACAGAAAAAGGGCTTGAATGAGACAGTGATCTGAATGGATGGTGGTGATTCAGTGACCCTGAAACGAAAACTCATACAAAGGGGTGTCTGAGAGTTTGCAAGGACTCAGAGAAGCCTGACTGTGATATACATTTATTATACAACAGGACTGTCATCTGAAAGAAAATGCTGCAGCACTCATGATATGCTGACTTTACATGTTGCACTCAGCATGTGCGATTGCTGTATCACAGAAAAACATGAATTTTGAGAGCATGGGGGGAAAAAATCCTGTGCTCAGACACTCCTTGTGCTTGAATACCTACTGCAGCGGCAGTTACCTCATCCTGTCAAAAGGCAGCCACTAAGGATATTACTATTACGTCTCACACACAGTCACCCAGCCAGTACAACACAAAGCCAGGGACTTCACTGTGACTTGTATGGTTAAGGCTAGGGGAAGTCAGATCACCACAAAATATAGGCAGAGGTATCTTTGTGCCTCAACTTCCCACCTACAAAATAGGAAGGAGAACAGTTTCTAGTTGCATGGAGGTCTTGTGATCATCAGTTAACTATAGCTTATGAGGCACTTACATATTTCGGCAACGAATGCAACACCCTGTTCTCAGACAGAAACGACTCAGTGCTGCGTTTGGATGTTGCATGATAAGGAAAGGCAGGAGGTCAAACATATAGAAGAAAGTCGAACAGCTGCCTCATTCCTTGAGTGCCATCTAGACCATGCAGTGAACAAAGCAAGGGTCCCATGGGAAAAAAGGCATGGACTCAGGTCCTGAAAGACTGTATCACGGTGCAAAAGAAGCAGAATTTAGGCCACCTGCACCAAGTACAACCTTATGCTTTCTAATTTTGGCATGTTCAACTTCATGACATAATATTTTAATGTAGATTTTTACATTAAATATGTTTATGTGCATATGTCTGTCTATGTATGTTCACACACATTTAACTACGGTCATAGAGTGTGTGTGTATGTATATATCCATATACAGATACAAATTACCTACTTAAACAGCTGATTTGAAACTGCCATTGTGTCTAGGTAAGTGATTATGATAGATTTCTAAAAGTGAATAAGGGAATACATGATACGACATGATTTAATATAAAATTAAAAATGTATGATAAACTCATGTTCTGGTAATACCTTGAATAATATGAGTTTACTTCACAAATTTTTGTTTTAATGTTTCCTCCATCAGAACAACTCTAATATTATAATATTATAAGCCATTTCATTTTTGTAGGTTTAGGTCTTTCCTACGGTGCTCTTCTCTGGAGTATCTGAGAACCTACAATTACATGCATGAGGCTGTCTATCACCGGTTTCCAGACATATAATACATATTTCATGTCTCTACAAATGTTCAGCACAAGGGGTGATTTCTGCACTTTGATTTTTCCCCCACCATCCTGACACACGAATTAGATCACTTTTTTTTTTAATCGTATTCAGGGTGTTGAAGACCTAAAGAACATAGGCAGAGTTTGCGCTGGCTGAAAATACCCCTCTGCAGAAGATGAGCAGAAGGGCTACCCTGAGGGTTTAAGAGGCACTTAAGTCATGTACCAGCTTGGGGCTGGCTCTATGCTCAGAGATGAATTTCATCTACTCTGTCAGTCTCTCTGTGGGTGAAACTCCGGTTTCTGCCACAGCAAAATAGCAGGTGACATTATTTAGAGATTTTAACTACAATGCACTGCTTTTTAAGTAAAGATTTTGTAAGCTACAGCTCATGAAAGTAAAAATAATATTTCTCTATTGTGCACTGCAGAGCATGAGTTTCATCACCAAACATTACTGCCAGTAACTTAATTTCTTTTAAACTCTTCTCAAGCCCAAAGGATTTGAAAACTCAAGATGAAAAAGGGTGTTTATTTTTGACAGTTTAATCCCCAGGATCTTACTGTTTTATTGCTGTACAGTTCAGTATTTAAGTTACTGTGATACACAAGTTCATCTCAGTATAGCTGTTCAAATATACAAGTACTTGACTGAAAAAATATATCTCATATATAACTGATTATGCATGGGCAGCCACAGAGGGACTTTAGACCAAAGTCAATCAAGCATCTATTATTGGTTTCTTCCACCACGTAGGCACACATAGCCGTCAAAATGGAGAAGACGTCTTTGAGACAAGCTCTAATCGAGCTCCACACGCAAACAGGGAAACCGAAGGGCGTGCTTGGCTCTCCTACTCCCATTACAGGCAGCGGTATCCAGTGCTTGGTTGCACCAGGTCTGTGTTATATGTTTAATTTTGTGGTTACTGCTAGTAAAATAAAAATAAAATATTGGGTGGGACAGAAGGATGGATGGAAATGAGGATGGCCATGATGGAATGGAGGCTCATTGTTATTTCAGGCTACTTTTACTTAGTCTGTATTTACAGGAGCTGGCTTTTGCCTTTTAACCACAAGGACCTCATCCCCACAATCAGTCAAAGCTTTTCTCAACATACTCGGTGGTAACAGAATGAAGAATCGCTAACAGAGGCCTCATGGATCTGCAGTACATTACTGTTTTGGCTAGACAGTCTCCTGTGATAGGTCTGATAACAATAGAGAGGGCCAAGCAAACAAATTAAAAATAAAATAATAACTAATCACTTCTAAGGAAGAACGATTGCACATGCTACCAAGCTATGTGGGGCTGCTCTGGTGGGAAATCTGCTATGTAGTTGCAGAGTCCTGCACATTTTCAAACACCTGAGTTTATTTAGGTAATCATATCCTGATGTTACATGGCTTAAGTATATCAGCTTCAGGGTTTTATTTTGTATACGTCAAGCTTACCTTAAATATATATCCACATTCACTTAGTATGTCTTAGAAAACTCGAGGAATACAACTGATTAGCTGTAAAACAGGAATTATGGCTACGCAGGTAGAAATACAATGAAGAACTTACAGTTTTCATCCTGGGCAATGCACTGCAGAGGGATTCCAAAGAAAGATGTGTAGCTGTCATTGTACCACACCAACAGCTCAGTGCCCCTGGGAATATCTATACAAGCCCGATAGAATATGTTCGACCTAATGAAAACAAAAAGAAAGCAAGCCTAGTTTAGGAATAGACCACACTCCTCCTGGCATACACTCTTCTGGTAGAAATCCCCTGTTTTGGAAGCATTTCTGCAGATAGCCAAGACGATGTCTTACCGATTATTTTAAAACTGAATCCATAATCAGTGAGGGACTACAGTTACTACCTGTAGCACAGAGTAACAAAGAGCTTACGGGTACTCTGAAATGAAAATATTTTAAACACAAGATTTTACAAACATCAAGATGCTATAAAAAACTGGTATTTTCTTGCAATGTGCCTTTTGAAGGGATTTTAGAAAGGCTACATTTTGCTCATTCTGTACAGGCATCAGAGTGCTATATTGGTGCACACAGGTCAGGAGGGGAAGCCATGAAACAGCTTTGCATTTGTCTTTGCATTTGTTACCTAGGCTGAAGTCACCACACAAGGGTAAATAGGCGACAATTCTTTGCATTCAAGTAAGTGCTTTTAGCAACAGTGGCTGAGAATTTCTTCAGTACATATGTCCTTTCAATACAGTGATATACCACCAAAAAGAGAGATCTTGGCTTAGTGAGTAAGATAGACTTTGGCCTGGTAAAAATCAAGAAAAGGAGGTTAATCTGAACATGCACTCACAAAAACCTTCCCCTGCATGGAACATGAGGATAACACTGACGAGCCTTCAGAAAGTATGAATTCCTGTTACCAGAAATGTGGTATCTTCCAGATATCTGCCTTACCCTGAGGGAAAAGACTCTGGATATTCCAAAACCATGGAACTGGCAGTTGCGGGAAAAAAAGAAAAAGCCTAGCGTTTTGTAGGGTAAAAAGTGGAGGCTCATCCTGATCTCGCGCTGATGTAAATAGCTTCAGGGCAATACGTCCACAGTTAACAGATTTACACAGGGACAATAATGGAGAAAGATCAGAATCAGGCACCTAGGAGACGAAATAAAACTGTTATCAGTTTGCAGTGGCTTTTCCCTTTAGGCTTTGCACAGAACAGTAAAACACCCTTATGTGAGATGGATAGAAATTCAATATATACAAGAAGAGCACTCCACTCTGGCTGAAGGATTACATACCAAAATGATACAGTCAAAGTACCAAGAAATGACCATTTTTTATAACAGCTTATGTAAGGCAAAAAAAAATGTTAGGCCTCAGCCGGTTTTCCCCATGAAGAATTGCTACAAACGTTAGCCTGAAGTTCAAGATAAAAGTGTTTAGGGTTGGTAGGCCTTAAATTTAGACTTTCTGTAAAGAATTGGCTGTAGCAATGCAATTTGTTCCTTGTATAACACTGCAGACATAAGGAGAATCCTTTACCACATTTTTCATGGCAGTGAGATATGCACTTGTCAACATATTTTGTCACCGCAAAGTGGCTCTTGGCAACAGGATCATAAAGATCAATAAAAAAGTGCAGATTCTCAATATTTTACAAGCAGCTGCAAAAATTTCATTTATCTTGTTATTTTCCTCGCTTACTGCCACCCTGTCTCAGGAGGGCACTGCTAGCTAAGCAGAATGGCTTTCCGACCGCCCTGGGAATATGTGACAAAAACTCTCCCCTTTGTGTCTCCTTCTCTTCTTCATTCTCGCTCTGTCCTTCCTCCTCCTTCCCTCTTCCTCTCTCGCCCTTTCTTACCAGGGCTGTGCATTTCGTTAGTCCTCGCCACCGCTACATAAAAATCAAAACCAGGGCCGTGCTATAAATTACCGGCATCCCCTAACTTGAGAAAAATTGAGTCCACTTTGTACTTCACCCTTGTAACATTTTGTCTCTCAGTTTGGCTTCCCCTAACATAAACACAGCAGCCCAGCAAATGAATGTGCTAAAACCAAATGACACACTCTGCCGCTGAAAGAGCAGGACTGTTTTGGAGCAATGGGTGGTCTGTGAGGCTTGGAGTAGGCCGGAAAAAAAATGTGTAAGCGTACACCGTTCCTTACAAGCGTACAGAGCTTCCAAAACTCGCAGAAATCTCTGCATGCTGAAGTACATCAAAGGGATTTTTCCCTTTTCGGATAATATTTCCTTTGCTGACATGTATTTAGTATTGTGGTTGGATGACTCATAAAGATAGCTTCACGGCGTCCCAACGCAGTTGAAGCAGAACACATGCCAACAAACATTATTGTCAGCCTCAAAATAAAAACAAAACGTTCAGCTAAGGGTCAATCAATCAAGAGCGCTTTGAAGAAAATTCCATTTAGATATTACAAATCATAACAGAATGAATTTAAACCAGCTGACTTTCTGTGAGGAGGACGTCCATGTACAATAAAAATTAGGCCGGTTTTTCAGTGTCCAACTTTTCTATTTTCTTACACTTGGACGCAGTCACTGGTGATGGATGCCAGTTTTTTAAATTGTGTTTTTGTAGCTCATTTTATAAAGATCTGAAGTAATCGAAAACAGATCAACAGAGGGAACTCGAAGTAAAAACTTCATCATGAAAGGAGAGTTGTAAAATCCACTTAATATTGACAGATGTGTAATGACTTTCTCATGCTCACGTTTCATTTAGGTTTGTCATTCATATATATGCATGCATACACATATATATATCTCGATAAATGCATGCACACACACACACGACAACACTGAGAAATAGTTCACAAGATACCTACAAAAATACTCTCTCATCACAGCGATCTTTATTCATTATCCACTGGGTTTGTTTAAAATCTGACAGCATTTTAGCTCTGAATATCAAGTGTTTTAGGGTGCAATAAAAGATGTGTAATGTATGAAGAGAATTGTTATTTTTTCAATTGTGGCGTTATTTAGTCAACTGGCCATAGCATAAAAAAAGCTAAAAACCCAGCTGAACAATTTTGCCATTGTTAAATTGGAACCCTACGGGAGAGTCAAACTTTACATATATTTCATTTTAGCTTGCGTTTGTATGTTTTATTTTTAAAGATGCTCCAAATAAGTTTAATATTCTTCCTAAAGAAAAGAAACTCCCCTCTCTAAAACAGCTAGCCAAAAATCAAGACTGCTCGCTGTGACTGCCAAACACAGGGCATTCTTTGATGTACTTCCTATCATGTTTAATAAGGCCAAGCAGTTGCTTCTGATTCTGAGGCAAAAGGTTTGTTTAGAGCTGAGATCATGTATTTATACGATGCGTTGTCTAGGTTTTCTGGATCTGTTTGTGAGTAGAAAGTAAAACGCAGTGTAATTTCTTTGCACTTTTTTCACTTTCGGAGCTCCTCTAGCTAGTGACGCCGCAGGCAGTGGCGCAAAGCTCACTCCGCTAGCAGGGGCGCTCCGCGTGCAGCGGCCAGGTGCACACGTGTCCCGCGACTCTCGCAAGCGGTTTTGCATTCAAAACGCCGCTGCTTTCGTTTCAAGCGAGGCTCTCTCCTTTGCGCCTTCCTCCAGCACGCGCGTCTCCAGCAGAGCGGAAGACGGCGAGTGCTGGCCTCCTTCGGATCGGGCTGTTTAAAAATGCGCAGGGTGCTGGGTGCAGCGTGACGTGCACGCGCGGGGCGCAGAGCTGTACGCGCTCCCACGAGCACCGGCTCGAACGCGCTTGCTACGACGGCCTCAGCTCCGGGCAACCCAAGTTAAACCCATCTTAACTACGCACTCCAGCACTTGTGTTACCCGAGTGGACGCGTTCCCTAAAGCCCTACTACTGTCTCTGCGTTCAAAGGCGACAGCACTGCTGACGGTCACAGTCCGACTTTTCACTAAAAGCATTTTCTTTTTCTTGCGCTGAGTAAATTGAAACATACTTTACCTGTACTGAACTACCGTTAAGTTCTGCTCCCCACAGTGCCTTGCACATCGGATGTACCTCATCCAGCTCGACTTGCTGGGTTCTCCACCATCGATAAAGTGCTGCAGTGTCCCATCTTGGTCATATATCTGGGGAAGAGGGCACAAGGTCAAGTAGTTAGAACAAATCATCAGCAATCATTTTCGCCGCTTTGCTGGTGTCTCTCTGTGCCTTTTCCAGGAATTTATTGCCATGAGATCTGCCATTGCGTACTGATGCTCTTACAAATCTAAATGGAACAACAGCGAAGTATTTTGGGGGATGCAAGTTTATCGTGTTTCTCTTATCAAGCCAATCTTTTTTATATTAAACATATTTGTGGCGTCTCAAAGATGTGATCATGTTTCCCAAAGAATATTTAACCTATTTTGACAGGCTGGCCTTAAATAATGAACTGCCAGATAAACAAGAAAATCTGGATGTAAAGCCTGCATTGAAACAGCCCGAACATCTGAGCTAGGGGCAGGAATAATCCCTAAACGAGTATCCCTCTTTCACATCTCAGCCGCAGCAAGAGCTTGTATGTCGGCGGTCTCATACGGCGCATACTAAGCATTAGAGATTCATAGCTGTAGGATTCTTAGTACCAAAACAAATGGGACTGGAAGGAAAAAGAGCAGTTCAAGACTCCTTTAGAAGCTCCCTTGAGAAGTATAATTTTCTGAAGTAGTGAATGAGAAATCAGTCCCGAGAGAATCATAGTTTTCTTAAATATGACATCCCTGCTAAAGACATGAGAGCCAGCTAGGGTAATTAAAAAGAAAAAATAGTATCGTATCTCTATTCTGCACTGGGCCCGCCCTCTGAAGCCAAAGAATAAAATTGCCCTGGAGGCTCTGAAATGTTCAGTTACATATTTCATGCGCGTCTGCCCTTCTCAGGTCTGACTGCATTAAAAATGGTATCTATGAAGTACTTCTGCTAGTAAAAGCTCATGGTCTCACAGGCTCTTTACCAGTTTTGCAGTTATGTTGTTAAACTTCTGAGCTGTATCTGAACAATTAGGTGCTTATCTAAAGCAAACCTGACCTTCAAGTCTTTTATTGCTTCACAGATCCCTTCTGCTTTAATAATCCTGCCTGAAAATGTTTTCCCTTTTGAAATTGTACGAGCCTAACTTGATCTGCCCTCTTGAAAGTGCTAATTCCATTAACTGAAGAGGAAACGCATTTATTACATTGAACTGAGCAGCTGAAAAACAAGCATATTAACACTTTTGCAATTCTATTTCAATATCAAGAGACTTACCTTAGAACACCATCTCGGAAAATTATGTTCATATATATTCAACATTTCTGAATGTACTGAAAAGGTGTTTCCTACGATGCACACAAAAACATGTGCACGGCTCAGAATCTGCCCCACGAGAGTCTCAAGTTTAGGAGTTGACCTTGCTTTTGCTCTTGACCACGAGGGATTGGGAGTACTCAGGGGCAACAGATGCATAGCTAAGGCAGAAAAGACAGGGAAATGAAATGTCTGAAGAGATCGCTGCCGTCGATTCCTGAGTGCTTGTGACAATCACGGGTGCAACCTTGCCTGATGCTCCTGGACTGGAGAGGCACCTACCCCAGCACGCCCTGGCAGGTAAAAGGAAGTCGGGGAAAAAAGAAGAGGAATCCTCAGAGGCAAATAAATACCCCAGTACTGAGGGATTGTTTCATTTTTCATATACAGTATCTTGTTGCTAACCAGCAAGGACCTCTTCTTATGTAAATACGTCAGCGTGTTCTGAATACACGAGCAAAACATGCTAAACTGAACAAAAATCTGTAATGCAAAAGGAATACAGGAAATTAGCCCACAGAAAGGGAGGAAAGGAAAAATTTATGATTAACAGTGTTTGGCTGGGACCGTTTTAGCAAAATGTGTCCAAACAGTTTCAGCACACTGTTTATTATTTATTCATTTATATAGAGCTTACTAACATGACTACATGGCTTAACATGAGGCAAAACCAATTCCCGTAAATGAAGAGCTGATAACTTCCTAATCCCCAAACGCTGTGAAATAGGAAGGAGAAAGAGGAAGGCGACCACCATAAATGGTACTGACAGCCAAATCCCGACACACAAGGACCTATTTAGCACTTTCTGAGTATGAGCAGCCACAAACTGACATGAGAAGTGAAAATCTGCCACGAAAATGCAGAATCTGGGCTCTCTCTAGCTTTGGCCTGGAGTAGGAACGACTGCTCTACCAGCGTCACTGGACCTAGAGCAGGGTTGAGAATATCATTTTGTCTTCTCTTTCTGTTTGGTGTCAGTGGTTTAGCTTGCTGTCAGTCTCCATATTATCCCATACTGTAGCAGCAATTTCTGCAGAAGCGGACAGGAACACCAAGGCAGGGAACAGCTCATAATTCTGCTTTCTGCAACTCGGAGACATTATCACCTTCTCTATCACACTGAATCAATGGCAGCAGCAGTAAGAAAGGGACACAGGATGTTCCACACACTGCTGAGTAGCTCTCCATCTACATATCTTGCAGATCTAAATATTTTCAATTTATTCACTCCTGCAACTACTCTTGCATCGGTGACATTGTGCTCCCTTTCCTAAGAGGATATTACTGGCATTGCACACAAAGCCACAAAGGCAGAGTCCATCCCATGGCACTCTCCGCCCTGCCCTTACAGGAACGCAAACCCAGCAGCAATGAAGCAGAGACCGTAACGTTAGAAGGGAAAGAGCAACACTACCTTGTATCTGATTACTTGTTAAATCACATAACCCCAAGTAAGATCTGGAAAAACCTAACTGATAGGGTTATTATTATTCATATTACCATAGTGCACCAGGTCTTAGTTACTATACATTTGTCTAAATCTGGCAGCCACTATATATTTGCCTAAAGAAACAATCACGAGGGAGCAAACCATGACCTGCCGTAAGAAAGTAAATCTGTAGCACAAGCTGTGAACCCAGACATCATAGCAAACTGCACAGATTCACATATGCACTGACACCTGTATTACACATGTGTATGTACTTAAACACTCACAGGCAAATCACACATGTAGCTGCTATTTAAAAACCTATTGCAGAATTCTGTGATAAACTGAATTTCCTGAAAATCTTTGACTACCTTGTGAAATCCACTACATCCACTTTTAACAAATTGCAGGACCCTCATGACAAAATAAAATATCATTTCCCCAACTCCATATGTAGTATGTATGTATTCTTTGCTGTATCTCACAAGTGTCCTTCATCTAAGTGGTGAAAACAGAATTAGTTACTGTTTCTTTTTACTTTGATTGTATCTGGCTGGGAGTGTCATCTAAGCTGCTTACTGTATCTTTTCCCTCTTCTGACCCCAAATATTTGTTAACTATTGTTTTTGCTGAGTTTTATTTTTTCTTTTCCTTTTTTTTTTTTTTGATTATGCTTTAAATGTTTCCAAGTTTTAAGATTTGCTGTTTGATGACTGTTTCAGCTTTAAGTAGTACACCGGCCTACAGGTGAGAGACCAGAATCTGACAGAAGATGATGGCATTCACCTTCTCGCTAGACATGGCTTTTGTTCCTCCTTAATAATTCCCGTGTGATTAATTGATTTATTAATAGGTTGTGAACTACTATTAGTAGGTTACTGATATTTTACAGGTCAAGAGACTCGGAATGTGAAACACTATTCTTCCACAATTTTCCTCCTTTGATTTCAGAATACAACAGAAACAGCTTCATTTTCCAAGAAAGCCCGTCCAAAGTGTAACCAGCACAACATAATCCAAGTCTTCGCATCTCCATTTTTTGATTCCTCTTCTCACAAACGCCAGCTGATTCAGCATTCGAGACACAGATACAGAGGTGTAGGAGGTGTAAGATGGAATTTCTTACCGGGTGCCACTGCCGTTCCTCAGGAACTCGGTGGGAGCTCCAGCTGGGCAGTACGGGAAACACCACTTGGAAGCCAGTGTACTGCGACTGGTCCGGCTCACCTTGCAACGGCACGCACGTATAAACCCGGTGCGAACAACTGGATTTATTATTTATTGGATTGATTATTGATAATTAGTTGGAGGCTGCAGATACTGAAACTTATGATGCTGATGGTAGCAATACATAACGGCAACAATAATAATATCATTTCTAAAGCAGGCAGCATCGCGCATAAGCGATACTCTAAAATCTATGAACAATTATTACTTAATAAAATAAACAGCCCTTGCCAGAACTTCTGTCACACTGGCAACATACCTAGGAAGGACTGTGTAAGATTTAAGTAATATAAAACATAGGGCAGACCATTAAAGAGCCTTCTGAGAACTCTGAATCATTTCAATACTGACACAGTTTTCTTTGCTCTTGCCTGACTTGGATAGATGAGGGGAAAATGTAATTCTCATGCTAAAGATTATCGTGTGAGCTGCTGGCATTGGTGCCACAGGAATTCAGAAAGTTAGAAAGGAGCAAGAACATACTAGCACAGCCACAGAGAAAGCCAAGCTGTGAAGCAATTAAAAACATCTTCACAGAAGAGCCAGGGAGAGGAGAACTGGTTCGTTCATTGGAGCTCTTTCCTCTCTGTCTGTTGTTTTCCTTTGTTCTCTTTCCACGGCCTGGTGAAGGGTTGTGTCTTTTGAAATTCTGCCTGCATTTTATTTTTCCATTTAGTCAAATAAAAAAGGTATTAGTGTACAACTTACTTGACCTCTTGTTTTCCTTGCAGCAGAAGGAAAAAAGACTTGCCCTCAAAGTGGATTTTTATTTCTAGAGAAAATTTGGACTGTTGCACATTCGTACTATTAAAATCATTTTTACGTTTCAAGACATCAAAAGAGATGTGAAGAAAACCACAACACACGCAAGAACTGTTTCTTACCATTAGTAGGGTATCTTACTTTTTGCTGTTCATTGCTATTCTCAATGACATCACATGAATAAGGTCACGGGGTTTTCAAAAGTACTCAGCATTAGCCGCCTTCTCCCACAAGGATTTTATCCTTAATTTCAATGGGAAGAGTCAGGATAGTACTGAGTACTTTTGGTGATCCTACAAACCTTTCACGAATCATGAGTCACGCAGTTAAAATCCGTGGCTGTACTCTAAACGCCACCGGAAAGATGGAGAAGTAGGTTGTGATTAAACAGACTGACATGTCACATGTGGTAGCATCCACACCAATTACACTCTCTCTGTATCAGTGTACGAACCTACAGGCTGCAGCAACACCGAACACTGTCTGTCTTTGCTGGCCTGGCCATCAAAACTGGGAAAACTTTACCTTGTGCAGCATGGCATTGCAGGGGTGCATAACCGCCCTTTTTTAGGAGGTGCGCAATTCTGGAAGACTGCGTTGGGGGGCTGGATCTCTGCAGCCTGTGCTCTCCATAGCAGAGACAGCGTCCCTGCTCGTGTCCCCTTGCCGGGGCCCGCAGGGCTGCAGGCAACTGCACCCACCAGCGTTCTTGCTGACGCTCTGAGACACGCGCAAGAAAAGGCACAGCAAAACTCAGTGCTTTGACTTGCCTAGGATAGGGGTCGTTGAGCAACATGCCCATGGGCTCTAGGGTTTATTAAGGCATGTACACATTATTTGTTTGTTAGCGTTTCTAGTCATGTCACACTGAGAGCAAATCAGGCCGTATGCATGACTTGCTAACTTAGCTGCTAGGCTGGATTCAGTGTACTACATTGGTGCCCTGCTCCCTTGGAAATCAGCACGTTGTCAAAGGATCTCTTATCTGGAAAGTTGGAAAAGTTCATAGGGAGATGCTGCAGGGACTGAAAGAGAAGAGACAACTGACACTATGCCCTGAACAGATTACATTTAAGGAGAACAGTTTAGGCTGAAAATTAAACTACACGTGGGTTCATGTTTAATGCTAACAACTGTTTAAAAAATGAATGCTTTTGGGTTTTAAACATTTTAACTGTTAGGAGCTGGGCATCTGATATAGAGGAGGAGAGCTTTTCTCAGTATGCTTCTTTTCACTGATACCCACTGAATGAGAAACCTGTGTAGAAATAATTATGCATTTAGCCACCACATCTTTCTTCTTTCATTCACTAATTTGGTGACCAAATCAGTCCATTTAGCAAATATTTAGGAATGTCTCCTTCTCCTCCTAGTCTGCCTATGCAAGAGAAGACATGAAACATAATGAAAGCCAGAAGCAAACTCCAAAACATGGAAAATTCCCCTAATATAGCTTAACTAAAAAGAAACACTGATGTTGATAGATACTAATAAAGTTATTATATAATCACATCCTTTATAAAGGAATGCTTTGTCAATGGCATACTGTATTTTATATTACCTATACAATAAACAAGCAAATTATTCTTAGCCAGTATAAAGAAATGCCTGTTCATCACATTGTAATAACGCTAACTCCAATGCATAATATTATTATTGAATCTGTAATATTTAACTACAAACATAAAACTGGTATGAAAAAATAGCAGTACACATGTCAACAACATCATTTTACTCTAAGCCGTACCAGTTGGACCAGTTCCCTATTCCTCTATACAGACATTATTTCAGAAAAACATTAGTTGTAAATGCTTCTCATATATCCAACTGTTGCTTGGTAAGATTAATTGGTTTGTTTTTCCTTTTAAAATATGCCTTCAGAGTATTTATGGACAGAAATCAGAATAAAAAATATACACTGATACTGTGGATAATATCTAAGTTTGTTGGCTTATGATGAAATAAGAACAATATATTTGTTTTTATTATTATGTAGACAGTGAAAGCTAGTTACTATAGACTGTATTCATATGTGAAATAAATCCAAGACAATAACTACTTACTTACTTTGAAGTGCTTCAGTTTTGTAAATAATTGGATAATTATTTTGTTTTATTTAGAAAATGTAACAGTTTATTTAAACAACAATTTTTGCTTCTGCAATTTTTCTATTACATGCAAAATGTCATTTTTTTTATATTCTATACCTTAACATAAAGATTTCTAAATGTTTTTGCTACACTGAAACACCCCGAGCTGCTCCATACTAGCAACAGAAGAGCGATTTGAAAGAAGTGAGCTGGGAGGAAACATCAGGAGGCCTGACTGGATAAAGTCACACTGAAATGTCCTCCAGCATTTGTTGGCAATACTCCCCCTCAGATGCAACACCTCTGTGAAAACACACAGAAACGTATCCTGACAGCCAATGATCTTTAACTGCTCACACTATTCAAAGCAATTTTCTACAATTAGCCATATCTGATATGGACTGTACATCTTGCAATATCTGCTTAATGTTTCTTCTCTTTAATCTAGCAGGCATCATCTAGCAAATTTTTAAAAAAGAGAATACTTGCCAACTAATATTAAAAGCTATTTAGATTTAATGTTTCTCAAAGGATTATAGCATATGAAACTATAAACATTGTTTTGAACTGTCTGTGCTAGGTGAAAGGCTTCATGTCTCACTTGGAGCCCGGTCCAGCAAACACTTGCACACATGTTGCAGTCCCATTGATCTCAACGGGACTACTCGTGTGTGAAACCAAGCATCTGTGCGAGGGGTAGGAGGACCGGGGCCTTATTCCAGCGAGTGTCACGAGAGCAGTGCCCGGCTGATTACGCAAACTTCATTACGCTACTTTTTAAAGTCAAGTCTCAACGGTTTGTTTTGACGCTAACCCGCGGAGGTCTGGGATCGAGGAGAATTACACGCAAGCCAGCGTTACTCAACAGCAGGGCAAAAAGGGGAAGATACAAGGCAGAAAAAACACACGTGAAGCTGGAAAGAGATACACACACCCAAACCGGTCTGTTAGGGACGAGCGCCCCGGGGTACCCGGTGGCACAACACGGCCTCCTCAGTGTGTGATTTTGCGCTCCCTTGTCAGTTCCCGTGATATGACGGGAGAAGCAGTGGTACTCTGGGCACGGGTTCCTCCAAACCGGCGAGGTTTTGGCTTGGGATTGGTATTTCCACACTGCTTGCTGCACCACATCCCCACGCAGCCTTGAGAGCAGCAGGGACACGGAGAGGCAACAGACTGTTCTCTGCAATCTCATTTCTACGGGACATGGAGCACAAAAAGTACTGCCAATCTAGGCATCCAGAGAGGCCGGGAAAAGAAAAACAGACTAAAACCAAAAAGATGGCTTAGAAAGAGGGAAGCAAATAATCAAAGCTGAAACAACCAGAAGACTCTCACACCAGCTGGCTGGTAGAAGCAGATCCCAACACGCATACCAGGAAAGGAGTTTCAAAAAGCCTGTAAGGGTCTGATGCTGAAAACCCTCCCTTGTTGGGGAAGCCCCGCTGAACTTACTCAGTAACGCACTTCCTAAGAGGACACCTGGAGCCAGAGGATCGACATTTATGCTGATATTTGTTGCCTCAGTGCCTCTGAAAACGCAAGCAGTGCCTTTGCTAAGTAACAACAGGCCTTTGGCCGGTATCTTGGTGCTTCTCAAAACCCTAAGACATGGCAAAGTGAAAATTAAAAAAAAGTTTGTGTCATCCTTTTTCATTCTTTTACAGGCAACCGAGTGCTCACCTCCAGAAGGGGGCCCTGCCATTCAGATGAGATGTTCTTTCAGCCTTTTTCCACATAGTCGATAACGCCCATCCAGCTGGGCGAAGAATTAAAACGGCAAAATGTCTAACCACAAGCATAATATGACAGAGGACAGCACTCCCAAGCAGCATGTACAAAAACAAGTTTTAGCAGCTCTCATCACTCACCATCAAGCTAGGCAATGCAGCTGAAGCATTGAGGTGAGTGGGTACCTAGCTCCCAAGTTGACTCACTCAGTGACCTTAGAGAAATCACTCAGGACGAAAAGACAATCATAAATGGAAATTTCTAAATTGCCTTGACTCTAGTATGTAAGAAGGAAGAAAGCTGGAGAGAGAGGAAGATCTGTTCTTGAATGTTACTCGGGGCTTTCTTTACTACTGACAAAGAGGAGGCTGACAGCACGAGGAGAAAATACCTTTTGAGCCATCACTCCCATAATTTCTGTTGAGCATGTTTTCAAAACATGGTCACAGACTGTGTTTTCATAGCTTTGCGCACGTATCTGTGTCTATGGGCAAGTCAGCATTTCCTAGCAGGGAGTACATTTTAGACTTACAAATCCCAGCCTTGACGCATAGTGATCCTTTAAGACATAGCAGAAGCAAGGCACATAGAGTATAGTGCATGGCTACCATGCAGAATCTGTGGAGCTTGCTAGAGGGAGGATTCTGCTTGTTTTCACTTTGCAATATGTGGAGTTTTTCATTCTTTTCTTTACCTTTAGGATTTTTTAGCGCTCCAACAGTATATCCCCATAGGCTTTCTAAGGACCAGATTTAGAAAGGTACTTAGCTTCTCAAGCACAGAGCTCCTAGGGACACTCTCAATCTTACAGTAGAACTGGCAAAAGTCCTCTAGCAAGTTAGACTTAAAACCGCCACTGAAGTCAATGGGACTCAAGTTCCTACTTGGACTCTTTGGAAAACTGCCTACGTGCCTGTCTGCTTTTTAGGCATGTAAATGCTGCTCTAATTTGCTCGAACTACCTAAGCAAGATTTCTTACCTTGGGACTGGAAATTCTTCCTCTTGCTTCACGTGTACTGTGAGAGGCTACGGTTTCATTTGAAATCAGGGGCAATTCATGGCACCATGGAGTAGCTGAGGTAGAAGGGGACCCCTGGAGCTCCTCTAGTCCAACCCTCCTGCTCAAAGCAGGGTCAGCTACAGCAGCTTGCCAAGGACCTTGTGCAGTCGGGTTTTGAGCATCTCCAGGGATGACAAGTGAGGGCTGAGACCACGAAGAGGGCTGAATGTAAAAAGACTGTGACTGGGCATGAATAAAAGGAAAAGCAAACATCTCCCTGTGAAAAAGGGTCACAGAGCCCAGAGCCATTACTGTTCACAGTCTCCTCATAACCACAGATTCAATGAATTGGCCCTAAGACTACTCCGCAGAAGAGGCAGAGGATGAAGTATTTACAAGGAAATTGTGTGCGTAAACTGGACTGACAGCATAAATGGATTTGAAGTAGAACAGTCCAGAAAGAAAATGATGCAGGGCAACTACACAGATATTTTTGAAAGTTAAAAACAAGAGTAATGTCAGTACTTTACATCAGCAGAGCTACAGAAATGCTGAATGACAACCATTCAGTATCTCTTTGCTTCACTGCAGACTGAAAGTGAGTTTTTTACTTCAGGATCCTACTCTGCCCAAATCAAATATTGTCACTTCCAATAAGATAACAGCCACCATCAGCAAGAGCAGGAAGCCCAGAAATCCCCAAAGCAATTAAATTTCATTTTCAAATAAATAGATTTCACAGGTTATTCCCACTGAAAGGAGTCACTAGCTCCACACAGAACTAGACTGGGTGAAAGGAGTGGAATTTTCCTTTACAGTCTGTACGTGTCCATACACAGACAGGGCAGCACGTCTCTCTTTGCTGCACGTGTTCATTCTGCATTAGGAGCATCTGACCTAACACGATGATCTGCAGGGCCTGCAAGATATGCCGGATCGAAAACTCATTTTAATCAGTGAAAAGAACACAGAAACATTCACTGCAGTGATTTCTGGGTCAGGACATAATCCATAAAACAGGCAGGTTGATGTGAGAGCCAACTTGTTGCTCTGTAATTTGTTGTCCCTCTATTCTGAAGTGTGAAGGTCTAGCCATGGGGAACATAAGCTTTAGCAGCAATCCCCCAATCTGTTTTGACCTCCAGCTTAAATGCATTCAAATCCTGCAGTTTCAAGAATTCAAAAAGGGGAATCTTGCAAGACAGTGAAGACTGCCACCACCTTCACTTGGACACTCCTGACGCAGGCTTCGTGGGCATTCTAAGAAAAAAAGGAACTAAAACTGAAAAAAATCCTAACTCAGGAATGAGTTACTTGTAAAAGAAAAACTAAAAACTAAATTCTTCTATAAAAGCCCTTACACAGGTAACATCACTTTCAAGCAACGTCAAGAACCTTCTTTTCTCCGGATAAAAGCATCGCTGCCTAGTGTAATGGTTGTGACCCGTGGCTAAGCGTTTGGTAGTGGACTAGGGTGCAGAGTTAACTTCAGCCGTCTAAACTTAAGTTTAAGTTAACCGCTATTTTTGATGCCCCTGCATATGCTACTGCACCTCCAGCTACTGCTCCAGAAGGTAGGCAGCTCTCTCTAAGTCCCGTGCCTTACCTGTCAGTCCTGTCTGGATATCTCAGGTAACTTTGTGGGTGCTAAAACAGTGTTAAACACCTCTGTTTAGATACTGGCATTGCTCCTCAGACATCTAGGTTCAGGTCCTGCTCTGAAATAGGTTTGTCATGTGACTTAATCCAAGTGTTTAAACTCTGTATCTTCATCCCTCAGCTGTAGAAAACAAGGGTTTTGATACTCTCTTTGTGAATCCTTTGTTTATCTTCACTCTGAGACTGTAAGTAAATACAAGTAGGGACTGTCTTTCCACTACGCAGGGCATACATCTCAGCGGAGCACTGAGCTAGGGAGTCTCTCCTGCACTAGTAAATAATTCTTTCAGTCCTTTTTAAATCTCTCATTTCTGAGAGAACCAGTAAGACTGGCCATAAATGCGGGGTTTCAAGACAAATGACACATTTGAGAACCCGTACTTAGCTCCTTTGTGTGAGTTTTCAATAATGAGGCGCACTGTTATTTTTAGTTTGGAATATTTTGGAATGTCTGGAATGCCAAGTTCCCCAGATGATGATTAAAAGGTCAAGTAATAAAGTATATGATAAACTATGCCTGAGATTCCTCATAAAACAAATGAGTAATGGCTGTACAAACTGTCTTGCCATGTTTTAATACTGAAAAATGCCTGCACTGTATTATTTCTTCAAATTTGTTAGATTATAGAATTCTTAGAAAACCAGCATGGTGATGTTTAGTTTGCAACTGCTTCAGGGCTGAAGTCAGAGGCAAAAAGCGGATGAAAAGAATGCATTAATGAGTAACGCTGGTATTTCTAGCGGGCACATGTTGGAGAATGAGAAATGATTTTTTTCTTGCCAGAGCGCAGGTCTGGTATTGGTAAGGATCATGTTAAGTTTCTTTGGAAGCGAACTCGTTCCTGTGAGGATTATAACGGTAGATTACAGCATGGTCTGAGCCACACTCACAGGAGCCCTCCAGAGCTGTTAAGCATTTGGCATATCTCGCTTATCTCTAAGGGTGGCAGGGGCCATCAATACAAAGTGGGCCATCAATCAGTCCGGGGTCTTCTTCAGACATGGCCTGTCAGCTGATCAGAGGAAGACTTTAAGGAATCAGCTTTCCATTATCAGGGTTTGGTCTGTGATCAGAACAAGCCACTGAACCTTTTACTTTCCACTTGGCAAAAACATACACACTGGAAAAAAGTCCTGACAGTTCATTCATTTTGCTCCATCACTGGAGCCAGATGATGTTTGACTGGGGAGACCCACCCTCTTTGATGTTGTGCTCTTTTGAGAGTGCCCTGCTGTGAAAAAAATTTTCTCCTTCCAAATTAAAGAGAAATATTTCTGCATCCAGCTGTTAAATGTGACGTTTGCCATTTTTCAGTGTGTTGGCTGTGTGCCACCTCACAGGCTGCGTTTCAAGCCTATCTTTTTCCCTTCCCCTTCTCAGCAACAATATCCACAATGTGTTAGTGTCTCCAACTTCTACATAACATCAACACCAAAAGGGAAAATACAAGTAATACTTCATTGCTCCAAACTACTGCAGCAATATTTACACATTTCTTCTGAATTTTTTAAATTAAAACCAGCAATCATTTTATTACATGAAATGAAGTATAAAACCTATAAATATAACCTACCTATGAAATGTCGACTTCAGTTTCATTCTGATTACAGTAGGCAAACCATGAAGCAAAGCCTCTGTAGGATACATTTACCAATTAAATGAGTGTGTATGTTATTAAGATTCGCTTCATGTGTACTGAGTCCACATCAAAAAAATGGCATCTGTTCAGCGGCCCTAGCTCTGTTTAAATTAAGACAAACTTCTCATGAAAGCTTGAATAAACATTTAGGTTTAAGTAATCAAGAAAACCTGTATCTTCTCATATTTATTAAGTGTAATTTTTAGAGTTATAAAAACCGCTGTCACGAATTGTGTATACTGTAAATAAAGGGTGGACACATCATTACAGTGTTTTTCCTATCTATTGAGGTGGATGAAACACAACAGGTTCCAACTTCTCTTCAGCTCAAGCTTTCTCTCATCCATTTTCACAACGCGTTCATGTGACGAGTACATTGTGAAAATTAAAACCTGACCCAGAGCCTCTATCGGTGAGGAAGGAAGGATCTGTTTTGGAAAATTACCTGGACAGTAACAGAAATGAAGCATTTTCCCTTTTAGGTGTTCACACTCCAGCTTCATGCCAAAAAAAATAATGGGCCAAAAAAGATTTGATCTAAAAATAAACTGTAATGCTGTAGCCTGCTCTTCATTAGCACTACATATAATTCATGAACTCAGTCTTCATAGTTGTAGAATTATACAGATTTATGAATAAATATAAATTAACACCTCAAAGAACAGTACAACACAGTAAGATACCCTGCACCAACATGGAGCCGAGCTACATGCTACAGGGGTTCGATCAGTTCTCCGCAGCTACGCGGTACCTAACCAGGTCAGTACTGGGACGGGAGACCTCCGAGCAACGCTGAGAGGCTGACGGAAACAGTGCTGGCGATGCAGTAGGAGGCACTTTTCCTTGTGCCTGGACTGAGTCACTCATTGCCGCTCCTAAAATTACACACAACATATATGTGTGCTCTGTAAATGACTATACCTGGATCTATGTGGTATGTTCTTCCATGACTGTATATTATCTTGTAACAAGAATATAATTTATGCCATCACGGTTCTTCTCTGTCCTTAGTTCTAATTAAATTAAGAAACCTTCTTCTTACCACCAGTTCCAGCTTCCTCTTCTATATCTAAGCAAAGCTATCCAAAACTCTCCTTACTTGTCTCTACTCTCCCGTCAGCCATGTCTCAACATGCTCTTTTTTTCTGCCCCTCTTTTCATCAAGACAGCAGAAAAACACCTGAGAACACCTCACTAGCGTGAGAACCGAGGGCTGACCACAAAGGTTTGCGCTGTTCCTATTTTCTCTGCTCCATTCTGCAATTTTCCTTTTCAGTTCTGCATCTTCAACACCATCCAGCTTCCCTTCCTCCTTCTAGTCTTTCTCAACATCACTCTCTGTGCCAAAATAATTTTAGGCAAAAAGGCATTTCTTTTGTCTCAATCAGTTATAGGTGAAAATACTTGGACTGCTTATGCCAGCTAGCACAGAGACAGCAAGCAAACTTCAGAAGTAGCAGAGGAATTTGAGCAGCAATTGTACTCACCTTAAATACTGCTTTTTGCACGAAGGAACTCAGAGTAGCTTAATGAATTAAAAAACAGTAAAACCAGTGATTACAATCTACACTAACAATTTTAGCAATGAAACGATGCATGCAAAACCAGTTTTATTTTTCCCAAGGTCTAAATTTTGAAAAAAAAGCAAAACAAACCATCTCCTAATTATTCTCCCATCATTCTCAAAGTTTAACACAATGGGGAAATTAATCACTGGTTAGCAGATTTGCACGCCAAATGGTCTTACGGGCTATAGCCAAAACCTCACAATGTCCGTAAAACAAGAACATTAACAAAAGGTTTTGAAGCAAGCTTTTTTGGAAAATCTTCGTTTGGACAATTTCAAGACCTTACAAACTGTAATCAAATGTTTCATTATAAGTTTATCAAAGCTTCAAAATGAAAGTAGTTCTGACCTGAAAAATGAACTTTCTGCTGAGAAAATGTCAGAACAGCATGTTTAGATGATTTTGAACCATTTTCCCCCAAATTTTGTTCATCAGAAGCTACCCTGAAACCGACATTTTTCTGCAGTTTTAGTTTCTCTGCATTCCCTGGAAAAACAGGTTTTCTTGGAAAACTCCAACAGCTTGTAACTAGTTATCTGCTGCACACCAGGCTATCACAGGCATACATAGTAATGGTCATGGTACCTAAGAGCTTGCAATCTAAAAGACACAGATAAGGCTAAACGAATTGGGAGATCTGAAAAATGTGATGAAAATGTAACCTTTCCCCACCCGCACTCTGTCTCTTTCTCCCTCACGCACCATCACAAAATGCCTCTGCTTAAATACAATGAGATTAACAGGGAACACGAGCTCATAGTTTTCCAAAGCTGAACCGAGATTGCTCCGCTTTCCCTCTGCCAGAAGAGAGAAGCCTTGGGCTTCCCAGCGGAGCACAGCGCTCTTCCAACTCCCTCCCCTTCGAGGAGAAAACAAAGCCGGACTCGCCATGGGGACCGGCTAAAATCTAAGCCCTTTCTGGGCCAACCCCCCTCCCCTGCCCGCCAGCCCCTGGGGAAGGTAACTGCAAGTCACATGCACACATTAGCCTAAACACGGCAGGGCGAAGGGAAAGAGAAGGCACGCTGGAGAAAGGGCTGCAGAGGCCAAGCCAACGTGGCAAATACGACAGCAAATTTGTGCATTTTACGTAAGGGGCTCATCACAAATGAACAGGCTCCTGGTAAGAGCAAGCGAATCAGTCCTCCCCCAGCTCCTTTTTTACGCCTCACGGACTGCGCACGGACTCTGGACGGTGCTGACTTTCGTAACTGGCTCCATCACGGCACTTGCAAGAGGGGAGCATATTAGAAATAACGATCTGTGGGCCGACTCCTAGCCATTTACTCCGATAAACTGTTTGCAAGGAATTTGATGAAGCTGTAGTAAAAATCAGTCTATCCACAGAAAGAAGCCCTTCTGGTTCTCAAATAGCAGATTTATGATTTCATACAAACATGAATGTCCTAGAGCTCACCCTTTTTAATAAGGACTCTTTTAAAAGACATAAAATATTTGTCCTAATGAAGTAATGGTTTCCTAAGGTTTTACTTCTTTTCTGTACTGCCTACAGTTTTATGTCTTTGTTGAAATGTGTCACTTCTTAAATTATGATGTTTTCCTAAGTCTACTATATTCTTTTTCTAACCCACACTAAGAAAGCACAATTGTCAGACATTATGTTTTGAGGGCGAACTGACCTCCAACATATTGTGGATAACATAAATTTCATATTTTATAGTTATTTTGAAAACATTCCTAAACTCAAACCCCTTGGTTGCTTAGTATCTTGAACTCGCTCCACCTAACAACAGTAAACTAAAGAGCCCCACATCTTCAGCCAAAAATCAAAGTAAAAGGTGAGAGGAGACGATGAAAAAGTCCTTTAGCATTAGGGAGTCACTGATATTACAGAGTCACGGCCAACTTCAGATAAGACACTGTGCTGAGCCTACAACAGCTGCTGCAGTCCCAGGACTGTCATCCTAGCCTGTGCAAATGTGTCTAAAAACCCTCCAAGAAACCGGGAGTATGGGAAGAGCGAGACGGGAGAGGTTAATGCACTATGATTTTAGCCTCTGCTGACTCATCCTGTCAAAAATACTAAGGATCATCCAACAGAATACAACAGTATTTCACCATGGCAGATCTTGCTTCTTTTTCCTCAAAGACTTTTCACTCTCCAGCGGAGAGCAGAGAAGGATGTGAGTTACTCCAGGCTTCAAAGGAAAGACATTTATTTTGTCCAGATAAGTAAATTGTCTAGTAATCCCATGTGGCATCTGGATAGGAAATATATTATACTTACTAGAAAATTGAGCAAATCCTTGGACTCAAGGATGAATAAACAAACTGCCTGAGAGGAAGAGACACTTACCAGAAGCTTAATAATGAGATACATTCAGAAGCATTCCATAATTTAAAAGCTAGTTTTTCAGGGAGCAGAACTAAGGAAGCCTCTTTTTTCTACAGATTTGTGTCCTTTGTCCCCAAACTTTCACTGCTGCAAGAATCTCTATATCTATTTCAGCATATAACACCGATATCCAAATATTTTTCACTTCTTAGGTACTCAACACTGTGACTAATGTCACTGCAAGTTCAGTTCAAGGAAGAGCAAAAACGTACCATGGAGGCTCTCACTGTGAAAGCAGGAGGAATGGTGTCCTAGGATATCTGGCCTTGTAACGGATTAGCAGAGAAGAGGAACGGTAATGAAAATAGAGGCTCACAGAAAACCAGTAACTTCTGCTCAACAGTCAGGTACAGATGGGTCAGTGACATTTGCTGATCCCCATTAATACCTACCTGCATCTACAGTGCTCTTCTCCACAGCATCCCCAAAGCACACAACTACTTTCAGAAGTCACATCACGGAAACTGAAGTGACAACAAGGTCAGGTTGCCCAATTTGAAATACCGAAATCTGCTGAAGCGCTGGATAGAAAAAAATCACAGAGTACATTTTGCGCCAGCTCAACAAACCTCACGCGCTGGATCGATGGCTCATGCAATAGGCCCAGATGCAGTTGCTGCTTTTCTAAATCTCTGGAAGTTGAAGCTGCCGGGTGTTTGGAAAAGCATCAGTTGCCATGACAATACATAAGACAGCGTGCCCCGTATGCTTTTCGTATTTGACTTGACTATATATACAGGATATCCTGTATTATACAGAATGTCTGGCAGTCCTGAAAGAAGAAAATGACATTTCCTGTTGTCATTTGCTTTTTGCTACTTTTTCCACATTTCAGATTCAGATTTAACCTCACCTGAAATACCCACTACGTCAAACTTCTAAGCGAAAAATGAGAGCGGGATTACTGTCTTTACAGAACTATAGTTAAATCAGTTAAATCAGTTCTAATCACTACAGGCAAATCAGTACACGTTTGTACTGATTTACAAACCAGTACAATTTAAAAAACGCAGTTAAATTGTAGCTACAGTTCATAATCGCCAAATTTCAAATGCTATTTTTGTGACTTTTTTCTCAATCTAAAACGTGAATTCACTAAAAATGTTCAAAATCAACAAACAGGTTTTAAAAAACCCCTTGGCTTCTAATAAAGTATTTAACGTTGTGAATAGGGTCTGAGTCAGACCCCAAGTTGTAATGATGTGAGCAGCTCTTACTACAGAAAACTGGAGGCCAGGACTGCAAGCAGTGTCAGAGGACACTACCCTCCCCAGGGCAGGCAGGGAGTGTGCTCCTGTCCGCTTGGTAGGGTGCAAGTCCTCCAAAAGTCAGCACAAGGGGAACCACGCAGCAAGCAGAGAGCTGGCCCTTTTTTAAATAATTGTGGTGTTGGGAGAGAAAGGGTAGGAAAACCTTTCCTCACTTACAACGAATGATCGTAGCACTTTTCACCTGTAATATTATAAAAGCTGCATATTGTAATTCCCATTTTACACCTAAGGTAAACCATGACATTAACACTGCAACTCGGCCTAAATGCTCTGTCAACTTTAATGGCACATATTCATAAAAGGTGCATATAAACGAGGAAAAAATCCAAACCTCATCACATACATCATTCACTTATTACATACAGTCAATCCTGAGAGTTGTATTGATTTAATATCTTCGAGAGTAGAAATGAACAGGACTCGAAAGATCCATCATGATGCAATTATCCAAAGTTTTTCTTTTAAAATGCATCTATATTTGGTCCCTGACAAAATAATTTTAACCATAAATTTGCAAATGTCTCAATTATAAAACTGCACAGATCTGAGCTATAACAGTCAAAGCTCAACTGTTTTATAAATACATTTAAAATATGGTATTAATATAAAAATCCTATATCATACGACCAAAAGAATTTAATATAACTTGCTATGGCAATGACCAGATCATTCTTCCAAACAAACAGATAAACTCCATCATGTCATTTTGAACTTCTTCTGACCTTCTGATGGCTACAACGGGGAACAAATCTTTTGCAAGAGAAATATTGGTGGTTCTGTACTTGCAAAACAGAGAATGCTTAAACTAGGCAGCCTTTACTTTAGCAGACACATCAGAAGCACTGCAAAGAGATCGGCCTAATTCTGCTTTCATACACATCAAGTATAACCACAGATTTAAATCCCACTGACTCAGAGCACATCTGCACTGCAGTCAAAGCGACCGGGACTGATGCAGACAAGCTTGTTCAGTGGGTGTAAATTAGCAGTGATAGTCGAGCAACCACAGCAGCGTGGGGCGCACTTAAGCCTACTTACCAAGCTTCTAAGGTGAGTTTTGCCTCCCATGATAAGCTCAGTATTGCTGAAAATACCTTAGTTAAAACGGCTGAAATAGCTCCTCCGATTAAGGCCAGTTGGTTTGCATCTGTCCAGGGACGTAGACACATCTTTGGCTGCAAGGTAGCATAGCCCCGATGGTGATTTTACAACAGGGCAACATGACAGTAAATATTGGGCCACTGTTGGTCACATCCTTTATTCACATGCGGTTCAAAAGGCAGATTGTCAGTGACTTAAGGGAAGGACTCTGCTCACAAAACATCAGGCCCCTGGGGTTGAGTATAAAGCCTAACCCTGCTGCCCAGTCTCCTCTTAGACACACTGGAATGAAACAGGCACCTCCAGAGGGCAACTCATCATAAGCAAGGTTAACTGACTCAGACTAGATACTTAACTGACAGATGCTGAATATTAGTGACTGAAAGAGTGCAAATATGACTGAGGCTGCCCCACCTCGGAGCTCACTGAGACCAGGGCTCAAACAAGGCAGCCACTCTTCTGTTGCTGGCGGCGTTCACGCGTGTTTTTGAAGAACAAGACTGGTAGAAATAATGTTTATCATCTTAAAATTAGGTTTGTGACTATGGCAGTGTTTTTTTGGACTGGCAAAACAAACATAACCTTTTAAATAAATAAATATATAGCATCACATCAGTCTTAAAAATTCTCAGTAGCCTCCACTCTAAGCGGACTACGTAAGCATGCTGTTAACTAATCAGGAGAAATGATGTAAGGAACATCGTTCTCTTTTCTTTGTTTTTAATATCAGCTTTCTTTCCAAAATATCCTTCTCACTTTTTTTATCCTCTGTACAGTGCACAGCAGCAACAGCAGCTTTTAGGAGAGCTGTGGTTGTAATATTGCTGAAAGCTGCTTCCCTAAAATGACCTTTCCTAGCCAATAAATGATTCCAGCAGGGCAACTCGAAAGCAAAAAGAAACACTTTTCGTCATATTGCTCACAAAACTACTGTGTTGGGAAAGCATCTCAGGCACATACTTAGAAGAATAAAAATCTAAAAGTGGGCCACTTCCACTCAACTTTAATTTCAAGACTTGACTGGCTGGGATGCCTCAAGTCATTCCTTGAAAGCCTTGAGATAATACACGAGTGGCAAGAATATGAGTATGTCTGGAGCCTGACAATAATTGCATACCAGTGCTTGCATTGCTGTAAAATCTTGACATTACAAACGGCAGAATAAAATAACAGAGCCTGGCGAGCCTAACTATTTCAGCCTTATCAGATGGAGGAGAAACGAGGTTCTACTTCAGGCCAGAGACTTTTTTCCCTGCCCTGGGGCTACGGGCCAAGGGAAAGCATAGTTTCCACATGAAATACGATGGTGACTCCCCAGAGCCTGTCGCCCCGCGGCACCGCAAGGCCGGACGGGGTGCGCAGGTGCCCTCCGGACACGCCGGCAGCAGCAGTCGCGGCTCGCCGCACTGCCCTGCTCTCTCCAAAGGCACCCAAGTGGGTGATCCAGCAGCCCTGGGCCACCACAGCCCTGCTGCCGGCCACGACGCACTCGGATGTCTCCTCAGCTCCCCAAAAGTGTCCAAAGGGTCTCAAAAGGGTCTCCGCATGTTTCTTTCCTATCAGAGGGGAAATCAGTGCTGTCGAATTTGGGTCTTTGGGCTTCAGTTTTGTCCAGCGCTAAGGACCAACTCTGCCCTCCAGCAAGGTCGAGTCAGAGAGATTTAATCAGAGAGAAAATCTCCCTGGTGCTTGCAACAGTATACACTAGCAGGAGCCAAATCACAGAAGACAGCACTGCAAATCTCCAAAGCCCCGACACAGGCACTGGGAGGAACAAACGTGTGAAACTATGTAACAGTGTCATCTAGTGACTCTTGCCATAATCCAACTATCCAGACAGCCCAACGGCCTACGAGGAAGGCCGGTCGTGACACCGTAGCAGCGAGCCGGGGGCATCCTGTGTATCGATACCTGCTTCCAGTTACGACGTGATTGCATAAGCACATCAAGCCAAGCAAGGGTCCGGCAAGCCCGCGCCTGATGAGCGCGCAGCCATCCTGAGCCCCGCGCCCGCGGAAATCTGCGCAGACACCAACGCCCAGCGTGGCGTGGGCCCTGCCTCGTGTCAGGGAAGTATCTGTCAGGCCGCTGCTGAAATACAGCTCCTGAATATACCACCTAGGGAGACCCCTTTGAACTCAGCCCCCACGTAATCCGCTTCGCCAGGTCCTGCAGACCACCAGGGAGCTGTGGACAACAGCTTTGCAGCCTCTGGCAGAAGCAGCTGCAGCTAGGAGCAGGCAACTCGACGGTTTTCTTCTGCTTTTCAACATCTGATTGCTAACACTGAGGAGGAATACGTACCTATAACCAGTGGCTATATTCTGTACCGTACCCCCTTATTTCTAAACACACCCGCTGAATGGGAGCTAGTCTGGTCTCAGTACTCATGAGGGCCCATTAGCCCGACACCAAGACAGACTTCTTTTTTTGTCGCTTATTTTCATTCTTCTTGTCTGCGAGTCTGTTCCCACATAAGGAAGCACATAACAAAGACCATTAATAAAAATCAAAAAGCTATACTAATATATTGGATTTTTTTGCTTTTCAGAGCTATAAAGTCCTTTGTAAAGTGTAAGACTTGCCAAAGAATACAGTTAAAGGCATGCGCATTTTGTCATATTTTCATTATAATTAATTAAACTGCCAGAAACATTGTCCAAAGAGCATTCAGTCTGACAGTATTAGAAAATCTGGAAAATGTAATGCAAGGGTGATACTTGCCTGTAATACATTTTTTCAGTTTACAGGGGTATAACCCGCACTGCGACCTTTATTAGCTGTTTAAAAATAAAATAAAGTAAAATAAAATAAAATAAAATAAAATAAAATATTTTTTGCATGTCTTTTCAGTTACAAATCATGTTCATTCTCTTCCTTCACTTTACGCTGTACAACTGAAGTGCTTTACACTTTACACATCAAAACTTTACATAAGCTTCCAAAAAACTGAGCACAGCTTTCGTCACTGGCTTGATCCTGACTCTTTCTGATTCTGCTGTGAGCTTAACATTTGAAATAAAATTTAAAAAACAGAGGAATGTCATCTAATTTCAGGTTTCCTATTTGAGGTTCACACATATCATGCACCCCAAAGATCTGTGGCATCTAATTAGAGGCCATTATAATTAACAGCTCAGCCCAACGGGCAAATTGGGACACATTTTCTCCTTCCTAGAGCACAACTCCACTGGATTCACCTCAATCCCTGCGCCCTGCTGAGGGCCCTGGTCCCTGACGTTGATGGCTTCAGGAACAGGACCTCACAGCCCGCCACGTTACGCGGTGCAGCGCGATGTGTCGCCCTGGGCAGACGGCAGTGACGCAGCCAGGCTAACGATGCTGAGAGCTCAGCTCCACTGTGCCATGCGGACGCAATAGCTCACTCCAAAATAAGTCCAGCATTCCCAGCCCAACACCTCACTGCAAGTGTAGACACGTCCAGTGTGACCCAAGCGGCATTAGCATCTGATGACTATGCCTTTGCTTTTGGTGGTATCAGCTGAGCTTCCACCACTCAGTTGCTCCCACAAGGCAACTGTAGACCATAGCTAATAACGCAACTGGTTCTGACTGGCTCACTTGGGACAGAAAAGTCCAAAACAACAAACAAGGAGCAAAATGTCTGAAGTGATGCTTCTGGAGCAAGGTTAAGGCAAGCTGAAGGAGCAAAGAGGAAGCGGGAAGTTCTCCGGGTATGTGAAGGAGGCTCTTGGCTTTCACGTAGGAACAGAGTGATTAGCACTTTTCCTTGCCAAAACAGGCGTGGAAACGTGCAACAATAGAAAAGAAAAAAAGCTAGCAGTATTCCAGCTCACAAAAGCCCTGAACTTCCTTTCTGCAATATGAATAAAAGATCAGTCTGTTCCCCTTTCCCTAGACCTGGCTCAAGGGGCAGCTTTCCCAGGGGCACCAGAGCCAAGGCACAAGCTCTCACTGGCACAAAATCAGCACAACCTGTTGCCTTCTGGAAGAGGAGCTCCCAAGCCAACACGAGCTGCTCGCAAGCCCCTCTTCTCACAGGGGCACCAGGGCCCGCGCTGCCACTTTGTCAGCACAGCATCCCAGGACATCTCACGCCCCGCAGTCCCTGCCTCTACATAACCCCCGCGGCTCTCACCCGCAGCACTCCTGATGCCTGCTTGCACACGTGGCTTAGCTCCAGCTCTTCCCTTCCCTGACTTTACCTGCCCTTTCTTTCTCACTTTCCACATGTCCTTCTGCTCTCTCAGGCTTTTCATCCTAGCTGCACTCTGTGCTCCGAATACACACATTCCTTTTTAAAACCTAACGGTTATGAGCTAGAGTGAAGTATTTAGATACCTCAATAATTTGATGACATACACATGACACAACCGAGTAAACTGTGTATTATTTGTTCCCATGAAACTCGTCTTCCTTATCCACTCTCTTCTATTATTTCTTTTATCACACTGATACGATCGTGTTTTAGCTTTATGATGGGACAGGAATAGGTCTCATTTATTTCTGAGGCACTTGACCTCACGGTGTTGAAAAAACATGTAATAAAAATGTGAGATGGAAAGAAGATTCTTCTATGGTAAGTCTCCTTAGCTCTGAGTCCACTTCATGATAACATAATCCAATTACAACACAATAAATTTGGGAGAGCGCTCTGCAATGTCTAGGTTTGGGGTCCAATTTTTCACAGGTAACACCCTTCATACAGCCTCTGTTGGATTTACAAGGCATATCTGTAAGGAGAAGTAGGCTGATATGATTTAACTTCTGACACTATTTTTTCTTCCTATTTTGCACAGAAAAATCAAATACATATGAATGATGTTCAAAGAAATACATCTGATACCCTCATAAAGCTGATTCTGACTTAGAATATTTATAGCTAAATAGTTCAAGACTTTTTGTGTGCTGCACAGCCTCATTTGAGAAAAAATATATAATTAATAAGTGACAAGCCAGAATGAAAAATTTGTTATGGTATTGGATAAACCACCCAAGTAGTTAAATCAATTCCTTTCTGTTTAATTTTGCTATTTGTTTTTCTATCTAAGCTGCCAATTTTCTAACATATTAGAGAAGAAGTAGGAAAGTCTTTTTGATTGATAACAAGCTCAGATTTTTGTGTCAGATCAGTAGAGATTTTTTTCAAAGTAAGAATTCTGTATGTTGCTGTTACACTCTTGGACAATTATTCCACAAAAATTATTTAAATGCTCTTTTTTTAGCTGCTTTGACAAGAACACCAAAACAGTTCACATCACCCTTGACCCACAGGGTGTACATCATCTTGTCAACATATAAACAAACACATGATGGGCTGTATTTTAATAGATTCTGTAAATATCAAGATCCAATTTATCAAAGGGTTTGCCAAAGTGACAGCTGTGGGGGTTGCGGAGTATGGCTGCGTGTTCATTCACAGTGCTGCTGCGGCAGGATCATTGTAGGAAAATTAAGAGCTGCTGTCGCTCTTCTTTCCGTATTATGATTTCTCTGGAGCTCTGGGTTAAGCTGCAGCCTGTATGTGCCACATCACGTATAAGGGAAACATGCAGACTTCCGGGCAGAAGCCACATGGCTGGCTTTTATAATAATCCCTCTCCTCACTCCCCGTCTTTATCAGCCGATCCCTCTGACGTGCTGCGCTCGGTCAGAACAGGAGGCGGAGAGGAATTTATAAGCACAGAAACTCTTCCTTGGGAGCCTGAGCAGAACCCAGTTTTGATAAGGTTCACACAGCCACAGTAACTTTTCGTAGCTGACTTCAGAGCTTTATAGATTTTAAAGCCAGGAGGGACTGTTCGATCATCTAGCCTAGACTACGCTTCACAGGCCTTTACCTTTCACCCAGGAAAAGGCTCGGACAAAGGAGAGGACCAGCGTGCCACAAATACCTGATGCCCCATAATGGCGGGGGACTGCTACGGCAAGGAATGGCCAGAGGAGCCAGGACAGCCACATCTCACCCTGCAGAGAGCCCGGCCAGCCTGCAGGGTCAATGGCAGCCTGCCCAGGGCACAAGCGATGGAGCCATGCGGTGAGAGGCAGCATTTCCTGTAAAACCTCAAACCACTGTCCCTGGCCCCAAACTCTGCGGCCCTGCTTGAAAAGCAAAAGGAAAGCAGCAAATACCGAGGTAACTAAGGGAAGAAATTCCCAACAAGCGACCCACTCAAGCCCTGCGCTACAAGATGCAATTGTGCTGCTTACACAAAACACTGCAAGGGAGATGCAGGCAATCCTGCTCTCCTCGTGCACGGCCCAGGAGCTAAAGCGAAGGCTTCAGGGGCTCACGGACTGTGAAGGCAAGGGCTAAGATCATCCCACCCGAAGCAACAGAAAATATATTTATTTTTATTACTTATTATTTTATATTTATTTATTACGTATTATTATTTATTTTAAACATTAATTTATATTTTATATTTATGTTATATTATATTTATATATAATATTAGATACTTAAAGAAAATATCTAATGTCCCTTTAAAGAGTCAAAGTAAAGTAGCCTCCTCTTTTGGTAAGATACTTATGTTTAACTGCTACAAAATATAATTACCTTTTTCTTTCAAGATGCGTTTTATCTAACTTCAGCTTCTAGCCGATGTATTCTGTCTACACCAGTCTCATCCACTGAATGGAAAAGCCCTTCTGCCAGCTTTTTTTCCGTATGTGTCTATACGAAAAAGTCAAACAACACCCAACAACTTCTTTAACGAACACAATATACTAAGCTCTTCCATCCAAAGGCTTTTCTCCAGAACTTGATCACCTCCATAGCCGCCTTGAACTCTGCTCCATTTTCCCATAGTTCTCTGGTTGCGGACTCCAGACACGATGTAATTCTTCAGAAATATTTCAGCCAAATGATACTATTCATTTCGTACAATTTATAGCTATAGCTACCATAACCCTTTTTCACTTGCTAAGGGTAAATGCCATAATGCCCACTGGGAAACTCAAATGCCAGCTCCCATACGCACAAGCAAAGCCAAGAATGGAGCCCAGGTCCCTCTGCTCGTGCCCTGCTGCCTTTCCACTGGGCTCCTCCAGGACGGAAAGTCTCACACACCGATAGAGGATTTTTAAATATTTTCCCACTTTGAAACTCCTACCATTTTTGCTTTGCTAGACCTGGGAGTAATGCTGGAGTCTTTGTATTTATTAGCAAGTCCAGTCACTACAAAAACAGAGCATGGAAAGGCCTAAGAAATGGTAAAAATCAATAGGAAAAATGTGTGGACACATAAGTAAAAGATTCTTCCAGACTGGGTTCTGATATCATGTTCTGTGGTTCACAACATCAACCAGTTTCAGCAACTAATGCTCACCTGAACTGTCCCTGCTGTTTCCAGTCAGCCTGTGACACAAGCCTGGAATCTGGAACAGGGATGAGGCTGCGGGTCCGGCTCTTGGAAGCCACTCCAGGCTCTCTGTAAGCTGCTCCACACCGCCAGCTCCCAGCGAAGTTGAAGGGAGTAAATGAGAGCTCAAAACCACGCAGAGAGGTTGTGGTATATGAGCTTATAGCACCCAGGCCTCCATTTGTACTATTTATATCCATCATGCACACCAGAGAAGAATATTCTTACACAATTGATTGTAGCTAGGCGCAGCGATTGATTTTTTTTTTTAAATAGTGTAGTTACTAGCACTTTTCAAATCAGTAATGTGAAACTATCCAACTTTCAGCAGCATGATTTGTTGAGTAGAGTTAGCAAATTTCAGCAGTGACTTGGCTTGCATGTATGTGCAAAACTGCCCTCTTGCAAAAGCATACAACGTAAGACCTGCTCTAGTATTTGCAATTGCATCATTTGCTTGTGGTTGACATGCAACAATTTACAAGCCCTGTCAGCATGTTAGGATAAATCTCCTGCAGCTAAAGTCAGTGGAAACCTATCTTACCTTTTAACTTTTCACAAAAATCTAGTAAGGCATTGGTTAAATAGTCACGAAATTTTCCCTAGTGAGCACAGGGCATAGCTATGTCAGAAGGCACACAGAGATCCAAGCTCGCTCTAATGACAGCAAAAGCTGCCCGGGCACAATGCAGCTTCCCCGGGCAGGCACTGTGCTAGCAGGCACACTCCCTCGGGGCGTCCAGGCCACAGCAGGCTTGTGTCTGGGCAGCTTAGGCCATACGCAGAGCAAGCTTGTGCCCACTTGCGCCTGCCCGCAGCCCATCCTTGGAATGTTATCATATTTCCAAGTGCAACACTAAAGACACCCTTAAAGATATCTAAGCAAAGTTTTGCGTGTTCAAGAACATTCACGAAACTACTTTTTGCAGGACCTGCAACTCTTCAAACCTAGATAAACTAGAAAAAGTAGATAAAATAATTAAATGAGTCAACAGAGAGTAGGAAAAATCCAGCGCAGAAAACCATGAGAACACAGAGAGAAAATGATTAACTTGGAAAGCCATCATTTCTTAACCTTTTGCCTGTGCCTTTCTGTGGAATAGCCACGGCTCATCCTCAGATAGCGACAGCTCAAAAACTAGCCAACAGACAGATCAGCAGTGTAGCGCTCGAGAGACGATTCTAGCCTGGCTTGTGACAGCAGGGAAATTACCTGTGATCTCTGAGAACAGAGAGGAAGAACGGCAGTAATCTTCGACAAGAGAGACGTGGTCTGAGAGCGCCCTTGCTCCTTCTCCCAACTCACTGGCACTACATTGCCTTGCTATCCTATTCTCCATCACCTTCTTCAAATAGATTGTGTTAGCAGCCTGCATCCGTTTCTTGCCCCAATTTTCCCTATGATCTAAAGATCCACTTTTTCTGCCTTCATAGATATATGAATTTGCTGAGGAAAAGTGGAAGATAAATATCTAGCGCTCTGATTTTTAAGGTGAGTCCATCAAAGAGTTTGAAGGAGGTAGAAATTCAGTCAGACTTTCAATCTGTGGCAGTCTGATCCATGAATGTTTCATTACGAGGTATTTCTTACACAAAAATAACTTAGCATCACTTCTTGTAGAGATTTACCAAATCAATCAACACTGAGTTGCAACAACTGACCATGGTATCGTTTAAATAAAGCCATCAAACTAACTATCAAAACATTAAAATACAATCAGTCCAGCTTCATCTGTGAAAGAGAAACATTTTCCCTCCCCAGCTGATGTGGGATGACAGAGCCAGAACTAGAAACGGATGCTCTCAACAGCAAACTTACTGTGAACTCTCCAAATAAATTGTCACCTTCCATGTAGAAAGTAAGCACCAGGGTGCCCTCTTTGTACAAACCATGGAGACAAATGCACATGTTTTCAGGAACCACAAAAAAGCATTTTTAATGTAAGACAATAAGAATAAAATTAAATGGACACCTTGGCGGTCTGTAACTACACTAGGTTTGCTCTGATCACAGATTATTGCCAAGACACGGAATTGTCCTGACTTAACTACCACTAGAGCCAGCCGCTTGCATCGTGGGTACAGCAGTGAGCTTAAAACCTTGATGTCTTGCATCCCTTAAAACCGATAACTTGAAAGTCAAATGCAGCAGAGAGCGCAGCAGCTTTTCTGCATTACCTACCGATCTGTAGCTGGGTGCAGTATGGAAGCTGTGCTCAACTTCAGAGAGGAGAAGGCGGCGGCTTCTTTAGTGGCTACCCTTGTCATTTAAATTGGGATTGATAGACTCCTGAGAGGTATTGCTGGCTATTTCTGATCGTAAATACAGCCACTGTGACATGCAGGCCATAGAGAGGGGATGAACAGCATAAAGTACAACATATGGACCCATGAGATTTCAGAAGAGATGAAATGGAAAGTAATAATGTGGAAGAAATATAAACTCAGAATGAAGGATTAAGCAGATAAAGACCTTACAAAGCCCTTAAAGAGATCCAACGTGACAGTTACTATACTCTTGAAAAGGTGTCATTTGATTTGACTTGGTAGCAAACAATGAAATTACACACAAAATTCAGAAATAAGGAAAAATCTGCTTCACGCAATGAGGTAAAACTCCTGGGACACTATTGCCTCTAGGACACGTCACTTCAGGGTAATTTAGGGCATAAAGATTAACATTTTATTAAATAAACAAAACCCACTAAGGTTAAGAAAAGAGGCAGATGAATGTAGTCTTTGGAGGAAAGGGAGGCTGCAGACCTCAGCCTGACCCTCGGCCATCTTTTGTTGCGAATGGCAGACCCCAAGGTCACATAGCTGCTCAGCCAGAATTACTGTCGGAGCCCACCCAGGCTCGGATCTACGCTTCAGCCAACGGTGGGCTGGAGACACCCCTGAGCCCAGGCCGCAGGGCTTCTGCTGGAGATCGCTCAGTGGCAGAAACCCACCAAATCCCTAGCCTTGAGATGCAGCAGGCACCATTCAGCACAAACAGGCAAACAAGTTAATCTTCCTAAAACACTACCTCAACTTCCACATGTCTTACTGCATGAGGAAACCAGAACATGATCCTGGTTTGACCAGAAAAGAAGCAAGAGTGAAATTCAGATGATGCAACATCGACGCAAAGATTTAAAACATCAATATGGGGTTCATTTTCTCCAAAATTTCTTCCTTGGTGATTAGTGTGGAGTCCAAGGTGACTCAACAGCCACCTTCCCTTTGATTATCTGGCAATAAAATTGCACCAAATTCTGAGCTTCCTAAACCCCTTACCTAACTTTCAAAGGTGCTGAATGGTTTGGCAAACTAAACTGTACTGTGTTGCATCATGAACAATGCAAGAGGTTGAGCCAGGTGCAAAGTCATGCTCCCAACCCAGAAACGGGACCTCGAGGTTATTAGTAAGTGCCTCCCTCTGGCAAAATACCAGAGCCAGAGTATGGTACTCAGCGATTCCCAGGACGGGGACCTAAAAAGAGGGAGATGAAGAACAGGTGATGGTCTGAAGGAAAACTGGAAATGAAAACACTGCTGAAAGTACAGCTGAGGTCTTGGTGCGGTACACTTTGCCAACTGCCCCAAAAAGTGACAGTAGCAGTAAGTGGAATTTGTAAGTCTCTGCAACTCTTTTTTGCATTTTTGTTAGAATCAGTCAAAAACTATTTTGTCACCTCCCCTTTTTGCCTTGAAAAACACATTTTGCTCAAAGTCAAACATTTTTGCAGGAACTTAGCAGTTTTTGCATAAGTATTTTGATGATATTTTGCATTAGTTAAAAAGAAACGCATGTCTTTTGATTAAGTGTTAGTGCTTCTTTCTGAGTTTCCTGAAGGGATACTATCTAGAGGCACCTAACCAACTATTTTTCCTGCTCCAAATTTCCTATGTCCTGGATTAGAGTGAAATTAAAGAGAATGAAGTGTTTTATTTTGACATCAGATGTCAAATCCTTTTCAGAATGTTTACTCTGAAAGAGAACTCAATTTTCTGCCTTTTCACTCCATGCCAGGATAAAGCAAAACCAGAAAGCAGTATTTCCATTTGGGACGAGCTTGAATCTCCATTCAGAAGCCAGCCCACTTGCCTGCTGACGCCATCAGCCACGCTGACAAATGCTTTGTGAAGTTATTTCACTGTCATCTGCTAATTCTGAACCTGGCTCTCAGCACATGAACACAAGACGTGGTCAAGATACGAACAATCATTCCTCTTAGGAAAACTGTTAGGATTAGGATAAAACTACTAGGATAGGGTTAAAAGCATGTTTAGGACATTAGTTCTCATTCCCCATTTTATAGAACATATAATAAATATGTGAGTCATTTATATGCAGGCAGCAGAGTTCAGACTGAATTAACTGCAAGTACTTAGTACTTTGGAAAAAAAAATACGGCTGTGTGTTTAGTCCTGTCACTATATTCATTAAGGATTTCATCACAGTGTGCAGAGAGTTAGATCCAGGCTAAAATATGGCCAATTAGAAAAATCTCCCTGCAGCACGCTATTCAGAAGAACCACACAATATCCCAAATCCTGTAGATAGCTAGAATCTGCCTGCCTTAACGCAGCAGTGCTATTCCAGCAGCGGTGCTGCATCACTCAGTGATAGCCGGCCCTGTCTGGTTTATATGCTTCCAAGATGTACGGCTGAGCGGGAAGGAGCCGCTTCGCTCAGCAGGATTGCACCCGTCCAGCAGCGGAGCCGAAAGGGCCTCGGCGAGAGCGGCATGGCTCTCCACTCTGAGACTGATGCTCCAACTTCTTTTACCTGCTGTCACATTTGTCACAGGCCATTTCTAAAAACGCAACACAGAAATCATGCAGGCATTACAGAGCCAAGCCTTACAGCAACAGATGTTGTCTATTAGACCACCTAAAGCCGTACGCAACGGACAGTGATATCTGCCCATAGCGTCAAGTGCAGTGTTCACTGGACGGAAGTGCTGGTAAGAGCGTAAGAAAGGCACATCAGCCTCAGCTAGAGACTATGATCTATCCACGACAAAAGGCTGCTTGTTTTTAATGCCAGTTAAGTATTTTCTCCAATACCATGCTAAAGTCCGAGAGCAGTCACAAACAACCTGGAGAGAGCCTACAACCACCTCAAAAGCAACACATTTCAGAATCCAAACTTAAGACTGGTAAAAACAGCCACTTAACTTAAATTTAGCCGATTATCCCCACAGACAGTGTTAAGTCATCACTCATCACTGCTCGAAGTAACATTAATTTTTATCCTGAAATCTATCTGCAATACGTAGTGGTCATTTCCTGTTGTCTTCCGCACGAGAGGTGAAGAAATGTTGTCACTTTGCTTCCTTAACTGTCACTGAAATCTTGCTGGCCACAATAAAATAAGTTAACACAAACCAAGGCAAATACCAGTAGTTCAGCAAGACGGCACATTTCCTGTTGGAAATGAAGATGTGCTTTATTAGCAACTGATCACGCAAATAAAAATTATACTTGAGCCCTCCTCATTTATCTGTGAGTAACTGTACATCTCTGTCACCCTCTGCTTCTGCTGGAGCAACAGAACCGGGGTCCGAAGCCCAGGCGCCTTACAAAAACCTTCAATTTTTTTTTTTTGAATTGGACTCCTATGTTAAGCTTTCTTTGTAAAATGGTGGCCTAAGAAATCATATCTGCTCGTCTGCACTGCTATAAAGGTTCTTTCGACAAAATGACAAAAACTAATACTGTGCTTTCCATAGTGAATGCCGACATGACATCAGGCAAAAAGTAGAAACAAAACATATACACCCTTTTTAAAAATACTGATCTTTACTCTACTGGAACATTAGCCTAGACAAAAATCTTGAACTCTCCATTTGCTTACTTCATGTACTTTATGAATGACACTTCACATAATGTGGGATTTTTTTTTTTTTTTTAGTTTAAAATTGAAACAAACACTAAACATTCTTCTATTTCCAAAGTCAGGGCTCCGTAACAGGTGAATGATATAAAGAAGAGAGCCTTCAGATTGCCTCTGTTTGGGCAGGATTCATGATAAAATGACTTTTCTCTACTTTGTAGTTCCATAACTGAAAGCAAAACATCTCTGGAAGTGCCTTGAGGTCACGAAATTAGCTTGCTTATACACCAGTAGGTCTCTCCACAAAAAGCACCAGGTTGAGTTACTGTTAAAATATGGAATGGTTTATGCACATCTTGCTAAATCCATGCAACAAATATGCAATGTAGTACAAACAATAAACTCATGAGCAACAGATTTTTGACAAGACACCAAACACAAAACACGTATTTCTTTGATGTGACTATTTATCCAGTTATACACAATGCACTGTTACACAGTCACTGGCAATACAATCCTTCCTTTTTTCAAAGTAAAATATTAGCATTAAGTCAAATTAACACATCTGTACAAGAGTATCTTTAAGGTGACTGCTCCCTACTGCTGTTGTACATACAGAGGCACCCAACATGCAGGTGGCTCTGTGCCTCCGAAAGAAAGGTCAACCTACCTTGGAAAAAAAATGATTTCAGCATTGTGATTAAAGTGATGCAGCGTTATTCACTCATGCCTGAAGACTTCATTAAAGTTCCCAGTGGCATTGATGGGAATCTCGTCTGAGCAAGGGCCGATTCACAACTGCAGGTATTAGTCCTGGAAGCTCACGATCTGCATGAGGCTTGACAAATTAGCTGGTTGCCAGCTATGACTGAACCTCATCTACAGTTTGCAAAAAGACTCTTCAATAATAACCTGCATTTTAAGATGAGAGCACTTAAGAGGTTTTCACCAAGCATATTGCTAATTTTCACACAAGTAGGAAGCACTGTGGTTTTGTGGTTGATGGCTAGCACTTTGCGGATTTATTGTATTTGTTTCAGTATAGGAAAATTTCTAGGGTGTATTTGCTTTGTGACATAATGTCTTTATTATGTCTTCCAGAAATAATTGACCCAAATCAAGTTACACTATATACACTATATCTATTAGTTAATTAGACCTTTAAGATGCGACAAATAAAACACATTATTGACTTTTATATCTTCAATCAAATAAATATTTACAGCTGCAATTTGCCAAAATTATTTACCTTTCAATAATGGATCACGAAGAGAATATGCGCTACAGACTCAAATGAATGCCTTGGCCATCAGCAAACAAATTGCAAACAAAAGGAAAAAAAAAACCTTTCCAGTTATCATTGCAGTGCATAAATAGCTGATGTAGTTCTCCTTTGAAGATGTGTGATCTTTTACATTAGTAGACTTATTTCAATGCATAATTGACCTTGAGATGGAGAATAACCTCATAGCAGAGTGGCTTTTCTTTCAGTGAACAATGAGCACAGATATTAGAGGACGTGCCTCTTGTCAATGAGCATTGCTGAAATCTGCCTATACCACACTGGGACAATCAATTGTGTAAATGATTGCAATAATCAAGGAAATTGCCTAATTTATAAATCCTGGCATACAGCATTTTAATGGATTCTTACATTTTAATGCTGATGCTTTCAAAGCCAAATGAATTGTTGTCCAAGCTGTCACTACACAAAATGATAAAAACATTCAGTCTTGCGGGTAACTACATCTCATGGATATTCAGACCACCAGGTACATAATCACTCATTAGTGAATTCTGTGATAGTTTCCAGTTACAAAACAACAGCAAAAAGCCACAGTTTCCTTACAGAAGAGCCTTCGCTGCAACCGAAGACTAAAAAAATCGTTGAGCGTTAGTAAACCAATATACTTTAAAATATTCCTAACCCTCTTCGTCCAAGTACGTCAGCTCGCTGTTTTACCCTTTTTCTTACTTTTCCCACACAGAAGCAAACCACCTTATTTCTTTAACTAAGAGGCAGGTCCAACACACAACCTTTAGATCACGAATCACGTATGCGGAGGCACCATTAACACGGCAGCAGAACGAACGGAGGGCTCGCTGGCATGGCTATAACTAGTAGGTAATGCTACCTAACCGGCCCTCCAGCTTGCTCTCCATCCTTACACCGGCTCCCCAGATGTCCTTATACATAGATTGCTATTCTCAGTTAAACCTTAAGCAATTGATTTCAGCCAATAGTGGGCTGCCAGTACTTTACTTACTGCTCAATCTCACTAACCTGACATTTATGGTGTACTGATTGGCCTCTGTCAGTGGTGGTGGTTGTAAATTCACTTTGAAAAGCTTTGTGTTAACAGCCTTCAAGCAGGCTCGGAGACGAGTACGAGCAGGCGAGCTGACAATTGCTCAACCTCCTGCCCTTATTACAGTGAGTAAATCAGGCTTTGAGCCATTAGGCTGGAGCCTGAGGCCTACACAAAAAGGATTGACATGACTAAAGGTCAACCTCTGTCACACATGTGTAACAATTTGGATAATGGAATTCTGTAACTTATCTGGAAAAGGTGCCAAATGTGGAGACGGAAAGTATATGCTATGCTGAATTTGCCAGCTTTTACGTTATTTAAACGGCTGCATTTTTCAGCCACTACACGCTTGATGACGTGAAATCTGGGGGAACAAAAAAAGATATAAAGAAGTGATTGAGGCAATTTTGCCAAATACCAAACGTTTTTTCCACCCTGAGAAGGGTGTGCTGCAGTTTTGGTTTATTGTATCTATCACCAATATATTATTGGCATCGGATATGCAATATATTTTGGATATCCATATATGTCATTAAAATACTGCCTTTATTCACCCACATTTAATCAACAGTCAATAGAAATAATTCATTGCTAATGGTATCATAAATTAAGTGTAATTTCAAGCCTTACAACCTAGATTTTACCCAAAAGTGAAAACTGCCTTTACTAAGAAATTCAAATAATAATAATAAAAAAAGAAACACTCAAATGCTTCCAGAATTTTGGTGACTGGAATACAGTCACTTTCGAACAACATGGAAAGGCAGGGGGTCAAATAAGGACAGAAATGAGTGTTGGTATTTATTTGTTTCATTTCAACATTTTTGTGCTTTACATAATAGAATCTCCCAAGTGAGATTATACTCCATGGAAAAACAGGCAGCCACTGCAAGATCTGGGAATTTAGTGGGGGGGGGGGGGAAACCCCCGAGGATTCTGGGCGCCCCTGTGTATGCTCTGTGCAATACACACAATTTCTGTTCTCAGTAACAGGGTTGAGATTCTGGGGCCCTACACAACTCCCCACCAAAATGCATTCCAAACTTCCCTCCATTTAAGTAAGGGGAGGATTAGTCCCCATGCTGAATTATTTTTGTCACACATGTTCTCAGGCTTACATTTGCCCAGGAATACAGTAGACACCTTGTGTACGTGGAACAAATATACTAAAGACAGAGGCATGAAAAAGTCTTATCGAACACACAGAATTTCTAAAAGAAACATCAAGTTTTAATTTAGCTGCTCTAAGGAGAAGAATTATCAGATATAAACTAACTCTTACATTTATGATCAAAGTTGAGATGTTCCTCAGTAAGGAATATATAACTTACAAAAGTTAGCTGGAAAAATGTGATACTAAGTGATCCAGAAATACTAAGGGGAGCAAGCTGCTTTATAGCAGCTTAGCGCAATTTTCTTCTAAGGTGCATAAATTAAAGAAGCTGGGGTGCTGAATGTGATCTTAGTGAACTTTCAGCTCGGCGAGCTACTGAGCACAACGTTCGTGTTATTTCCTCTAGGCAGGACATGAATTTAAAATCCACAAAAAAGTAAAAATCTTTGTGCTCCTTTAATAGAAAATAAAAGCAGGGTTTATACACACGCAAAATCCGCAGAAAAGGCAAAACAAAACAACAACAGAACGGCACCAGCCAGGACTCTGCATAGTTTGAGATACAACAGTAATATAACAAAGGTTTATTTTGAAGCTAAAATTATTTGAATTTCATGAACATGACATACTTGAAACCGAGCTGACAAGCAGTCTAGAATACTAGATGATGGATTGCTGAGAAGCATAATTTTCACTTTACTAGAACCATGGCATGCAAATAGTTCAATCCCCTCGTGCTTCGCTCTAACAGCGAATCGAGTGCAAAACTGCAGCTCTGAGAACCTGCGCGCACGCCTGGCACCGCAGCTGCGGCGCGCTCCCCGGGGCAGGGGTGAGCACTGGCTCTGCAGGCACACCGGCGTGCGGTACCCGCGGCGCGGCCCGGCAGCGTGCCCGCCCTCGCTCCCCGGCACGGCCCGCGCAGCGCTGCCTTGGGCTTCCTTCGGAGCACAAACCGGCCAGGAAAGCGGCGCTTTACCAAAAAGATGGGCACACCGGTTAATTCTGTCCGCTTCAGAGCAAAATCAGGACCATTTTTAGTGTTTTGTAATTGTTAATTAACGTCCTGCTATATGGGTATTTTATTATCCCTGAAAAAAACTAACATACGAAAAAACGATTCTTTCGCAAAAGCAGAATTTTAAATTAAATCAAGTTAAAACAAAGTGAAATTACAGCTTTGATATTCTTGGACTATTCCAAGAAAAAACCAATTTGATCTCCGGCAAAAAACATGAAAGACGGCAAACTGTTTATCAGGAGAACGACAAAAAGGAAACTACGAGATTCCATCCTTTGATATGTCTGTCAGGAAAACTTGCTTCAGCTAAGCTGCATTTGCAGGGAAAAAGACCATTACTGTTTAGCTGTTTCCAGAATTCACGGTTTAAAGTTCAGAGCCTGAAAAACTTCGACCACTAAAATGTATACGCCTTTTAAACTTCTGTATTTTGTTCTAATAGAATTTTAAGCCTATATCGTGTACATTCCTTAAGTCTCCTCTTATTAAATTTTGATGTTAAACAGAAAGGGGAAACCATGTGCAACTAGATTAATTCATCTCCAGGGAATAAGGACACATTAATAATTGAGATAATGTTTTCATATATGTTGGAATCAAGCGGGCCTTTTCACTTCTTTATTAGAAAACACATTAAGGGAAAATTATCTCATTCTCATCAATAAGGCCTAATTGCTGAGAAAGTCTCTGTTTTCTTTGCAATAACATTAGAAAAGGATTGTTCTCATTACTTCAAAACGAAAAAAAAAGATCAGAAATATTATCAAGCACTGTTGGAACAAATGCCTGTATTACCAAAGAGACTGTTTACTTAATACACCCAGTCCTGTTTTTGTTTTAAACAAATCAGAGTTTATTGTATTTTTATAAAATACAAGCAAACTCTGGATTGGATAGAAGTGGGCCAAAGGGGAAAAAAAAGAACTACAACTAAAAATGACTAATATTTTTGGCTTTCTGAAGGGCTGATCTTTCTGTAAGTTATAAAAAATGATCTTGGCTGATTGCTAGAGAACTCCATGATTTCCCATGAACACCCATAGGTGTCAAGGCCTGTTGTGAGGTAATGGAACAGTATGTAATTTACTCTGAATCGCTGTACATTATGCTATATGGATTACATACAAAGCAAACACTGAGTGCATGGTGGGAACACTTGTGCAGACAGACCGAAGCCTATTTCCACAGTGTCGAACGATACATCAAATGCAATGCTTCTGATGTTTCCCACAACAAAGCTAACAAAAAGAGCCGCCAAACCAGTAACGATGCTTAAAAGTCTTTGCAATAGCGCTTCTATTTATTTGGTGCACACTGAAAACAAAGAGCTGTACATGAAAATAAACATCTATCAACCTAACTTTGCAATGCTGAGGGAAAAAATATTAGAAATCTATTTATGATACTAAGAAAGATAAGTTTCCTCGATAAGATCCATCAGGACTTACCACTGAATAACTCGTCTGTGGACATTTTTATGTTTACAGCTATCTTGAAAAGATCAGTGAGAAAGAATTGACTAGAGCCGCAGTTTTATGAAGGGACATCGATGAGACATTCCTTTAATATTTACAGTGTTCTAATCCACCCTCTTATACCACACAGACTACAAGAATACAAACTATTCAAACATATACTTCCTATTGTTTTTATTTATTTTCTTAAATCGGCTTTGTAAATTGACACACGCTCTCTGATGACTTTCCTGACTATATTTGTTCTTTATTAAACATCAGTGCTTTGCTAGATAAAATGTACCAAACAGAAAGTCAAATAAATGAGAAATGGCCAAAACGTTATGTTTAACTAAAGCTTAGTGTATGTGATTCTTGCAAACAATTTTTTGCGTTAACAGAAATAATGTGAGACCGTGAGCTACCCACAACACCTCCTCTCCAAAACAATGTAATTCTTATTTTGAAGATGATTCGCTTAAAATACGCGTGCGCATGCATGCACACACACACATTGCTCTTAGCCAACAGGAAATCTGTGTTGTGTGTTACAAACGAAAGAGCAAACTCGCACAAAAACTCAGCTGACACCCGTTGGTGGCCTGAATTGGGCATATACATCAGTCCTGTGTCTTATTTTTCCTTTACATCTTTTGCTTCTTTGCTCTCGGCTCTTTCCCTCACCATCACCACCCCCCTTCTCTTCCTCCTTTCCACAGTTAAGCTCTAACTTGTTGGGCATTTTTGCAGTGGGTACTTTTGCTCTATTGGTACATAAATAATACCAATCTTTCATCTGATCTTTTCAAATGATTTTTAATCTAAACCGAAATTAGGCTAAAAAAAATCTTGCCCATTTTAAAAAAAAGTGTATCAATATTTGTAATTTAATATGGACAAAACTGATTCATATCCAATGAATCAAATTTTTTTAAAATTGATGAAGTATTTAAGGCTACCGCAAAGTACTCTAATTCCATTGACGTTAGCTAAATTTCAATGATTTCTGCAAGCTGAGGATCTCTCTTGCTTATTTTATCATTTAATATTCTGTTAATTAATATAGTCTAAACCACAAAACCCTTCTTCAAAATGATAATAAAGCCTCCAACATCATCATAGAGTGTTTCATAAATATATTTGATTAATAACATATCCCAAAATTCTCTCTTCACAATCAGTGGGCTTTGGTAGAAAAAGAATTAAGTCCAATTTATTAATAAACGCTATACAACAGAAATTCCAACCCCACTGAAGGCAGCAACAAAACCCCCAGTGACTTCAAGTTATGCAGTATTTTACTAAGTACACATACGTGTTTTCTGGGACCGATCTTTTATTCTTTTATGTGAAACTCTCTCTCTTGCCTCAATGACTCACCTGTGTTAATACTTTAAAACAAAGCCCTTGATGTATTATTTTTATTTGTTTGCATAGAGGAAACGCATAGGAGCTCTTGCTAATGGAAACAGGGCACCCACATCAGGTACTATGCAAAAAAATAGCAAAATGATGAAAAGAGATATCAGCAGTGCCAAAGAACTTATCACCTGCACATTCACAGGCTCTCTGTGAACAACTGCTATTCACAACATCTTGGCTCCGTAACACCAAATATCTTTCAAAAATCCTGTTACTATGTACCACTGAAGACAACAAGAACACTATTGGCATCCTCACAGACTTTCGGTCAGGTTTCTAATCGGCGAGCATGCCCCCTGATTTTCTGAAGATTACGATTTGGTCTAGATGAGCGGAGCCGGAAACATCATCTGCCGCTCTACAGGCAGAGTCCTGCTGGCTCCCCACGGGAGCTCCCCTTGCCGCCAGCGGGAGCTGCAGCCCCAGGGGACTCACAGAACCAAGAACTGACACCTCCGGCACAAGGCAAAGCAGGAACGGACCGTTCCTGTAGATAAGAAGTACTGAGCCACTTGAGCCCTTACCACATCCACGTGCAAAATAAGCATATATTGTCTTTTCTTTCCAAACTAACACAAGACACTGTTGTCAGCATTTGTGTACAAATTATACCTAAGCATGAAACTCCAGTGCTTCACTGGAGACCAGTGTAAATTGTTATGACTAGCAATAGCCATGGGTGTCCCTGTAAGGCTAAAGGAGTACAATAGAGGGTCTACGATCTCCTCAGCCAAACGGCAGCCGGTGTTCACCACGAAATAAGCCAAACTATCATGCCCTGAATGCCTTCATATCAATCATCAGTGTTGTCCTCTCTAAGAGGGTGACAAATACAAAAGACCATCTCAAAGGGAGAGCTAAAAGTGGCTTTCACACAACAGCGCTGAAGGCATCGCGAGGGAACAAATAGCTAGTGCATGACCAGAGTTGCACTAAATTGTGAACAAGCACTAACACTTTCACTGGGGGAATGGCAGACCTGGAGACTTGGCCCCTGCTCTTGTTTCAGCATCTTTATCAGACTGGCTGTAAGCCATAGCGACAGTCCCAGGATGCAATTTGCCATTTCAACCCATGTCTTCTACTCAAATTAAGATGACACAGCCCATACTGTGACCTGATGGCTCCTTGAGCTATTGCTATTCAGACCAAAATAGGAAGAATTTTTTTGTTGCAACCTACAGCCTCCTCTGGAAATGCCTCTGTGTTTCACATCACAGCATCTGCAATCACCTGCTCTTCCTACGCAAACCAAGTTCAGCTGTGAGATGCCCACTGGTTTTCTGGGTACTCTTAGTGGGGCAAGGTTTTTGCTTGCACTGGCTATCGACTACACTTCAAAATCAGGGTGAGCTTTTACTCAAATCAGGGTTTTTCTTCCACTGGGATCAAACCACGTCGTTCCTACATACAATTACACTTGACGTCTACTTCGAAATAATCAAACGTGACAAGGAAGGAAAGGTGATGACTTACTTCCCAGAGATGCTGCGTGTTCCTGATGGCTCCTGCTTGAACCTTCTCCGGCAGGAGGAGGACTCCCTGGAAAGGCCCTATCCAGGTGCCCTGCTGGATCCGCTGCGCCGCACAAATGCCATAGGCCAGGCCAGGCACCGTGCTAGTGCACAGACACACTTCCCGGGGCAGGTCGCGGAGCCACTCGGGGATCTCGGGCGGAGGGCCTGCTGCGGCAGCACTGCTGGTGCCCACGAGACGGCGCAGGGAGTGGAGGGGCCCGTGCATGGGGCACTCGCCGTTGCGGTTGTCGGCACACATGTCACATCCTGCAAGGCAAAGGCGAAAAAGCCCTGTGAATATGGTGCTGCCAGCTACCACCACGATTGCTACCCCAGGCAAGATCTCGCAGATTCCTCTGCTTTTCCCGTCATTTAATGGCAGCCCTATATCCATACACACCATGCCCTTTTGTACATCGCTTAGGCCAGCTTTCCTAACCTTACCAAAGCCCTTCGTAAGAAATCCCAAAGGCTCTGCAGAAACCCTGCGGACACTTTGTAAGCCCAGTGTGTTCACAGACCTGCCAAGACTCATTTATTGTGACACAGTTTTTAAGATTAATTTTTTGACTAATAAAAAGCCCATTTAAACCGTCTTGCTCTTGTGATGAAGGGTTCTGTAATGTGTTTCAATGAGGCATTTTAAATCACGCTCGTAATTTCTTACAAGTCTCCCTCACTCGGCTTACCACAGCTCAGCCCAAGGGTTTAACTGGAATGGGATTTAATTTGATCCTTACTTTGAACCAACATCCACTCTACTTTACGCATTAACATGTGTGTGCAGGCATGTCTATTTAGAAGATAAAATAAATAAAAGAGAACCTAATGAACGACAAATTGGAACATTTTATGTATGCTTGCTTTCTCATAGCCTAATCTAGTCTTGAAATTGAAAATATGTGGCAAACACTCCACATCTGTAGCACACCTTTGAAAATGCTTTTTTTCCTGGAGCTGGAACACGTCCTTTGCCTGTTCCACGTGGCTGAGGCTAGGAACAAAACCAGCACGCCTGGCTTTGCGAACAGCTCCCGTGAAAAAGACCAGTGTGGAGAAACGTTAATTTCCCTAACTGCTGTTATTAATGGATGATGTTTCTCTATTTTGGGAAGATCCAACTGTGATTTTTCTTTTATGAGCAAAGGAAATATTGGAAAAGTGTTTCCATTACACACTATTGCACATGCCATGAATGCGCAACTTCCAGGAATACGTTTCATGCTCAGGAAACCCATTTCTCTGGAGGTATACTGAGTTAATATAACAATAAATCTATTGAAATAGGTTACTGTCTTCTGCACATTTCACATTTTGTAGCACAATAAAGGTTTTCATATAATCTATTCCAGAAACACAAACAAAGGAGAAACAATAACTATACCGTAGCACTCGCACAGCAATTCACAGATCTTTCCCTGAACAATTTTATATCACCTACACCCATTCTTATAAAAATAAAGCAAAGTTTTCACTATAGAAGCTGGAGCTTAGTGGTCTAAGCCACAGATTTAGCCTTGCTAGATGGCCTGTAACCACAGGTCCAATTCTCAGCAGGACTGACTCAGCTCTTCCTCTTTCCAAGGCAGATGCATTGAGAAGCTCCATGCAATTTATTATGTAGGGCCTCCTTCCTATGGAGCCTTCAAAAGAAAACCTGCCTCTCTATTCAGCACGGGTAGTAAAAACGGCATGTTCAAAATACGGCCTCAAATTCTCAAATTTTTTGACACGCTTTCTAAGCGCTATTACCTGTCATTCTCACTTAAATCGTACCACAAGAAAACAGTGAGCTCAGAAATATGCCAATATTTGAAAGCCACGCGTGGAAGCTAATATCCCTAGAAATCACTACGCCTTTCTTCGGGCCTTCCAGGAAACATCCACGTCCCTCGCCACCACCTCTCCCGCGCCGCGACAGCCTCTCCGCAGCAGCAGCGCAAGGCGCCGCGGGGGCGAGCCGGGGGGGCGCTGCTCAGGTGGGCGACCCCTCCCAGCGCCGGCAGCTCCCGAGGCCCCCGCAGCGCCCGGGCCAGGGGAGCGGGCCGAGCCTTCGCAGTCCCGCGGCACGGCACCGCCGCCGCTCCGCCGACAAAGGCACCCAGCGGGGACAGCGCTTGCTTTGGCAAGAAGGCGCCTTTCGGCAGGATGGTTAAAGCCTCCCCCGAGCAATATACCCCCACCGCTAAACGACCCCTTTGCTGGGCTAAGCCGCAACTGCGGAGGGGATTCGCTCGCTTGGCCACGTCGATCAGAGGTGGCTCGAGAGGGAGATGTGCAGGACCCCAGGAAAAGGTTTCCGACCCGTCCGGAGAGAAGCTTATCCTGCAGCAACTATTCCTCCGGCCATTCCTAAGCATGAGGGAAAGAACGGACAGCAAGTATATCGTGAGGGTTTTCTACTGGTGTTGTTTCCGCAGCTAGTTTGGAAAGTGAAGCATCACCGCGACATCTCTTCTTTCCCCTCCGAACCCAGCGATCAAGAAACCCTGTGTTTTTGGCACATCCAAAGGGCTCATGGGCTGCGCTGCAGTTTGGCACGCACAGATCATACGGGACAGGATCCCAAATAGGAAAAAAGAAACAAATTGGCATGCAAGTACACTTTAAACAAATCCGGCATCTCACCGCACAAGTTTGAAAGAAAACATTTGACAGGAAAACTGAGGGTTTAAAGAGAGGATGTCTAACCATGCTCTCAATTAGCACCCAGGCAGGCCCCTGAATGCGACCTGTCTGCACTCTGCTCGACCATCTTTTAGATGCGTAACTCTCCTCCCAACTGCCTGATTATTAATGGCTTTCCTGGAGACACCATGTCTCAGTAGCAACTGAAATTAAACATGCCACGGCATCTTCATGGCTCCGCTCAGGCAATTCCAGTGTCAATCGCCCGCGTCCCGCCACCAGCTAGGCGCAATTTTTCATGCGCACCACTTTCGTTCCTGCCCGGGACAAGGATTTCTTCACTTTCTCCCAACAGTATATGCACACGGGTGTGGGTGCATCACTTTATTTCTACCTCTTGAAGGAAAAGAGATTAAGAAATCGAAGAGAGGTATAAATGAAGCCCATGCCACTGTCATTTACAGAAAGTCGCACACAGTGATACTGTTTTCCACTCTCTGAAAACACTGGTAATGTTTTAATGCTTGGCAGCAGCAGTATCTTATCTCCTGCTGTGCTCCTTTCCCTTTGTCCTGCCAAAGCTGAAAATTTGGAAAACGGGACATCTTCTGGAACTGTTTTGGCTTATGGCTTGTGGATGAGAGGGAGGGAGTCATTAATGCTAACCAGTACTGAAATTCTTCTTAGCCGCATGCTTGATCTATCGCTAGTCTTTATTTGCTTTTTAGGAATCCAAACAAATTTCCCCATGCGTGGTATAAGGAGTAAAAGCCCTACTAGACGTATTTTACCTTGCCTTGAGTAAGAGAGTTAGTGCACTTCTTTCCCTTTCTGTGACTTACTTTCACCTAATGATACTTGGACACCCAGGCACACTTTCTACAGTGTTATACGTTTAAATACTTAAGCATATACATTTAAATACATGTATGTTTAAAGACAGCCACCATAGGTAGTGGATTTCTTTGCCTCAGAGGAGAAGGGAGGGAAGTCCTTAATATCAGATGGGGGGAAAAGGGAGAACTTTTTTGTAAGAGCAGGCTCCGTCTTGCCCATTACACGGGCTCACAGGACGATCAGCAGGACCATCTCCGTGGACCCCATGAAGTAGGATGTGACGCACTTGTTTATCACACTACTGGGGTCTCCAAACTAGATGGCATCCATTACAGCGGGGGGTGGGAAGTCCACGCAGGAGGGACGTGGTGGGGCAAGCCCAAACTTTCCGGAGGGCTGCCACACGCGGCAGCGAGGAGGGTCGCACCATCTCCTCCCTCCTATTTAGGCCTCAAAGAGTAGCTATGCGATGAATACAAGCCTCATCCGAGGACCACCAAAAATTAATACTTCTACTGACTGCAACAGATGCAGCGAAGCCCCAAATCAGGAGAAGATGCAAGAAATGTGAGAAGACTAAGGGATTTGTTGAGAATGGAAAAATCAAGGAGAACTGCAGGCAGGGTAGCGTGTCTCCTGACAAAACCAGGAGACTTAGCAGGTAAGGTCACTGGGAGCGCGGCACCGCAGGCCCAAAGGCAGCCAGATTCTTTGGAAGGAGATCACAGTCTCTCCCTTTCTACCCTCACCCGCTATAGATGGGAGGATTTAGGCAAGAAAGAAGCAAGGAAAAAAAAATAAATGATATCCTAGCAGAGCTGTTTGCTATGGCTCTTTTGGGAGGAGCGCAATATGTTATCATTTATTTGCCTCCATAAAAATGAACACAGCGTAATGCCAGCACTGTAACTCCACGTGAGTACACTTAAAAGTACTAAACTTAAGCCAAACAAAAAGGACTCATCATTGCCCCCAAAATATAATAGCTTCTAAACACTTTCCAACCTAAATAATACCACTAGCGCATATTTTAAAGGAAATCTGAGAGGAGAAGGCTTTTGTCAGTAAAGGTAGAGTCCAACATCATGTTTAAACCAGCAAACCAGCTGAAACAATAAATGAAAGAAACACGCTTCGCCTTGGCAATAATCTGCTTCAAGGGTGCAGCTATACAGGATACCTGCAGTTCCCGGGTATTGAAGAAGGGTGGCCTCCGACCCCCCGCCTCGTAACTCACGGCAAGCACGCAGGTATCCGCCGTAAGCGGCCCTCATTTCACACGGCATTGCCCACTCGCCGGCATAAATCACCGGGGCCGGCCCTGCGTGCCCGCGAGGGCCCCGGTGCCCAGCCAAAAAGGCGGGCGGGTGGGTGCGGGCTGCGGCTCCCCAGGCCCCAGGGGCTCCCCGCGCCGCAGCTGCCTCCCGGGCGGGCTGAGGCGCATCTCTCTGCGCTGCCCCGGCGACAAATCCGCCGGCGCCCCGCATGCTCGGCGGCTGCCCGGCCGCCCCGCCGGGGAGGACACGGGGACGCGCTCTCCCCCGCCGGCGGCTGCTGCCCTCGCCTCAGACCCTCGCTTCTCACCACGGGGCCGGGCCGCGGCTGCCCCGGCCCCGGGAGAGCCCGGCCGCCCCGCGCCGCCGCCCTGCGCCCCGGCGGGGAGGAGGGGGCCGCGCCGCCCGCGGAGCGACTTTGGGGTCATTTCCCTCTCTTTTCGCGAGGCGGGCAGGGCGGAAGAGGGTTTGATTTTTCCCTGTCTTCGACTGCACGTATGAATGAATTAAACTTCCGTGGCAGGTATGAGAAGGGTAGGAGAATATTGCGTGTAGATAAACCTTGCCACCCCCTGCCCCTGAGAGACCCCCATATACAATGCAGAGATGATGAATAGGCTCTGGGAGAGGAGATCGAAGTTCAGTCCGCACCGGCTCCACTCTCTCCTACAAAACTATAGGGCAATTAATTGTGGCTTGTCCCCTCATCCTTCATCTCCTGGTGGCACATATCGATGGAGATTACTGCTGATGGACCATTTTATCACCCTAAATAAACAGTCACCACCTTCTCTAACCTCAATCTAATATATGGCTATCTGCTATGTTTAAGGGTGCTGGGTAACTAATGATGTAAAATAGTTAAATCATATAGGTTACCAGCAGCCTAGAGAAAAAAAAAATCCAAATATTCCTCGCACCGATCCACTTCCCAGCACGCTGCATGCACACGATCTCCCCGTAAACTGGAGGGGAAGGGCCGTGCAGACGGCTCGCCTGGGTGACCAGCCCTTTTACCCAGCGCAGGCACGGCGGCGGCAGGGGCCGGAGCCCGGCCGGGCGGGCGGCAGGAGCCTCCCCGCAGCAGCCGGGGCGCCCGGCCCGGCCCCCACACCGCGGCCCAGAAATACCCTCGTCCTTTAAAATGCAGAGCTGCGAAGGAAAGCGGTCCCCGAGCCCTCGCCACATTACCGGGGATTTAACATAATCCCCTTCCCTTCGCTGGCAGTAAAGACCGCCGGCCCTAATTAGCTATGTGCTTCCCCCCGGTAACCCCCTTGCAATTTAAAGCACTTACCTGCAGACGCGCAACAACCCGCTCCTCCGCGGGTGCGGCCCCCCCCCCCGTTTTAGCTGGTACCGCACGATGAAGGGGGAACCGCCGCCGCCGTCCCTGCGCCGCGCCCGCCCCGAGCGCCCGGGCCCCGGCCGCGTCTCCGGGCGCCGCTCCGCGGGCGCGGGCGCTGTCCTGGCGGGGCGGGGGGGGGGGGGGGGGGGGGCTCCCACGCGGGAGCAGCGGCCGCCGCCGGGCGCCTGGGGAAGCCCGAAGCGCTGCGCTGCCCGCGGGCCGCCCTGCTGTGCAGCGAGGGAGAGGCGGCCGAAAGCAAAGCCGGAGGGACAGGCAGCAGCGAGCGCCCTGCCCTCCCGGGTCGGCAGCGCGGGGTCGGGGCCGGGGCGGGCGCGAGGATCGGGCCCTGCCAAGCCCCAGAGCGCTCCGGGGGAGCTCCGGGGGGTTATTTGGAGCTAAGATTCAGATTAAAGCAAGTAAGTAGAACCCAGATTGCAGGCCGTCACTTCTCGCCTCACCTACAGCCCACGCCCTCCCCGCGGACGGGCACCCCCAGCGCAGCACACGCGGCGGGGCGCTCAGCGCGGCTGGACAGCGCGGCCGCCCCGGGCCGCGGCGGTGCCTCCCGCGGGCCGAGCCCAGCCGCGCAGGCCGGGGCCGCGGCTCGCTTTCCTGCGCGCCTGCTGCCGTGACGGCGGGGCCGCCGGCCGCGCTGCGATTCCCGCGCTCCCTTCGAGTTTGCGGGGGGATTTCTTTATTTTTAAGAACACGTTGCCCGAGGCGAACGCACCTTGCTCTCGGAAGGCTGAAACACCCACTCGGGCTAAGAGTTCTGCTGAAAGACAACTTCAAAAAACCCCAAAACACTGTTAGAGGAAGAGCTGCTCAGTGAACAAGATCAGTGAGTGACAAGAGTTTTTAGGCTGTTAAAAGAAAAAAAGAAAAGAAAAAGCGAGCAGCAGCAGAGGGAGCGAGGGCCCCGCCGGCCGCAGCGCACAAGCCGCCTTTGTGCGAGCGCCGCGGCCCCGCCGCGAAGCCTCCCCGACCGCCGCGATGGCGGAGACGCCGCGCAGCCCCCGCCGGCCGCGCCGCCGCCCGCTCCTGGAAAACGCTCCCCCCGCCCCCCCCCCCGCTCCCCAAATCGCTTTTTTATCTTCCTTTCTCTTTTTAAAACCTTTATCTCGCAGATTTACAGAGCTGCCCTGAGAAGTAAAACATGTATTGTCTGAACAGTCCGGCTGGCGATTAAAAGTGCGCTTCGGATTCCATTAGGCGCGTGTAATTTATGAGCTCACGTTTTCTGCACCGAGAACAGAAAATACAGGAGTACTTTTCACTGCAGGGTAAACCCAAGCATAAAGAAGTCGCTCGAAACAAACCTGGTATCTAACATAGAAAGATTTTCAGTGTTAAGACGGGGGGGAACCCCAAATTCTGCGTCAACCTTTCCTCTTGCTCCCTGAGACCTGTGCACAACGCCTCAGGCTGCCCTCGCAGCCGCGGAGTTCAATCGCTACGCAGCAGAGTTTCACGGAAACTTTCAAAACAAACTCCGTCTCTGAAATGAAATTAAACGAATCCACGTTTTCCTTGGGCGTGCGCTTACGGTTTTGGGTGCCGTTTCTCTGTTCGACAGCCTTCCTTAAATAGGCATTTCGGGGGGGGGGAAGAACAACAAAAATAAAGAATTTTTATAAACTCTAGAAGAAGAGAGGGTGTTGGAAGCAACGGGAAAAAAGTACACAAGCTAAAGACATCTCCAGTGTTTTAACAGGGTTAGAGCTGTGTGCTCAGACTGCTAGTAATAAATTTGATGAATTAATACAGTTAATTTACTTATTTTCACCCCGATATTTTCCTCTGCCGTGTACTATCCACAGAGACAGGTACAAAAAAACAGGTGGAACCAGTTTCTAAAAATCACCCTCCCTAACCGATACAGATGTTAAATAATTGGGGCGTTGCCCCCCCTCAAAAAAAAACCCGATAATCGGCAACAACGGGATTAAAGGCCCCCTAACCACCACGTACAAAATGAATTCTGACAGCCAGACAGACGAGCTTTTTCCCTCTTGAAAGCCAGCTTGCTTTTCGCCTTAAATGGCCGTGTCACACTTTTCAGTAGGGATGAAAAATAAAACTAGCAAGGTGTTAACGAGGTCTGAAAGGAAAGCGATACTCCGAGACGAGAGGGAGGAAAACTTCGCCCTGGCCCTTCTGCTGAAAGCGGCAACTTTCCTCCTGCCCAGCGCAGCGGAGTACTTGATTCCTGGGGGCGCAGCGGGCCCCCGGCTGCCCGGGCAGGAGCTGGGCGAGCAAAGCACGGCCGGGGGGAGCCGCTTCCCAGCGGGCGGCTGCCGCGCCGTGCCGGAGCGCATCTCCCCCGCCGGCCCCCGGGGAAGCCCGCCCGCCGCAGCCCGCCTCGCCGGGGAGGAAGAGGCGCCGCCACCGACGCGAAGGCGCCTCCGGGGAGGGGAGAGCGGGGCAGCGGCTGCTCCCCGCGGGGCGGCGGCTCGGAGGGTGCCTCGGGCCGCCGGGGGCTGCGGGGGGCGGCACGATACGTACGGTTGTTGGGGTCGCCGCTGTGCTGGTTCAGGGGGATGATCTCCATGCGCTGCTGCCCGTACAGGTAGTAGTCCAGCTCCTCCGCCGTGCAGCGGAAGCGGGCGGCGCGCTCGCCGCACTTGCTGCCGCCGCCGCCCGCCCCGCACAGGTCCTTGCCCGGCGGGGGCGCGGGCGCCGCGCCGGCCGCCGGCTCGGAGCTCTGCAGCGGCCCGAAGACGGGGATCTGCGCCACGGGCAGCGAGGCCAGCCCGGCCAGGGACGCGGCGACGGCGGCGCAGGAGGAGGCGGAGGAGGACGACGGGGTGGACGAGGAAGAGGAGGAGGAGGCGGAGGAGAGGGAGGCCGGGCGCGGGCGGAGGCTGTCGGCCGGCGGCTCGGCTCGCTCGGGCGGCTGGAGCTGGGCGAGGGCCCCGCTGCTCTTGAGCTGGCCGCTCTGCGGGAAGAGCTGCTGCCAGTGCTGCAGATAGGCGGGATCCACCTTCAGGAACGCGGATCCGCCGGGATCGCCGGGCTTCAGCATCGCCGCTGCCTGCGGAGCGGGGATGGAAGGGGAGAGCGGCCGTGAGACCCCCGCCCGGCCGGGCTGCCCGGCGAAGCCACGGCACACGCGTGGGCTCCCCGCGCGGCTCTGCGGCGGCGGCGCCCCGGCCCCGCTTCCCGCCCGTGCCGGGCTCGGCGGGAGAAAAGCCCCGGGGCTGGGACGCCCGCAGCGCGCTCGCAGAGCGAGAGCCCCTTCGCTGCCGCCTGCAGACGCTGCCGCCTGCAGACCCAGCCGCCCCCAGGCGCGCCCCCTCGGCTCGGCCCGGCCCGGCCCGGCCCGGCCCGGCCCGACCCGTCCCTGCAGCCCCGCCGCACGCCCGGCCCCCTCCTTACTCCTCTCCCGGCGGCAGACAACTCTCCAAGTTCACCACAGGGAGAAGGCGGAAACTTCTCCCCCGTCTCCGGCAGCCCCCGCTTTCCAAGCCGGCCTTTACAGGCGGAGGACCTGGCCCGGCAGCAGCCCGGGCCGCCTGACCGCGGCCGCCGCCCGGCCCGCGGCTGCCTTACCTGGGCAGGGTGCGCGGGGACGGGCTGCTGCGCGGGGGGCGGGCGCGGCCCCGGGAGGCTTCGAGACGGAGGAGGGCAGCGAGGGGCTTTCCGCGGCTTTGCTTGGGGAAGCGGGGTCGCCCCCCCCGGGCCGTGGGGCCGGGCGGCCGCTCAGGTCCGAGCCGCCGGGCTCCCTCCGCCGCGGCTGTGCATCGCAGGCGCGCTCGGGCTCTCCGCTCGGCGCTCTGGCAGACTCCGGGCTGGACACGTGGGTTTTACGACAGCACAAAATACAAGTGTGTGTGGTGCCTGCGAGAGGGCGGGGAGGGAGCGGGAAGTTACCAGCGAGCCTCAGCGCTGAGCCTTTTTTTTTTTTGGCAACCTCCCCACTTTGTTCCTTGCTCAATTTTTAAAGGTGCCCCCGTACCCCTCCCTGCTGCCCCCCGCAAGCGCAGGGGGAACGACGGCCCGGCCCGGCTCCGAGCAGCCGTGCGGCGGCAGCCCGCTGCTCCCGGGGGCGGCCGCTCCTCGGACGCCCTCGCCTCGCCTCGCCTCGCCTCCCCCGGGGCTGCGGCGCCGCAGAGCCCTCCGCGGCGCGTCTGGGGCTCCGACACAGCTCCCACACGCTCTGCTGCCTGCGCCCGCTGCCTCTCGGCTACCTGTCCCGAGGGCTCCCGACACGGGCGAGGAAACTCACCGCTCCAGAGTCTCCTTCTCCTCTAACCTGGTCCTCGCGAGCACCAGCGCCTCTCTCCCCCCTCTCTATACTCACAAGCACAGACCAAGAGGTGTGCACATGGAGAGGCAACCTACGGCGACAAACTTCTAATCTCTGACTACTTTTTCTTTTCCCCACTTGGCTTAATATTTGGCTTTTTCCTCCCCTCCACTCAGCTGTTGAGAAAGGTCACATATCAGTGAGCATTTAACAGGTTCTTCACTTTCTCTTCTGCATCGCATGAAAAACTAGACGAGCGCTATCGTTTGTCTTACATATATCACATGTGTATACAGTATCCTATACACTGAAGACAAAATATTTACATAAAGTGTTTATATCGTCAAAACATCTCTCGAGTATGAAGAAAGCCTACGCTGCTGGATGTCACGCACCACTAGGCGCACACCCGCTCACAAGCGCAACGTGCGCGCATCCCAACAAGCGATGCCATCCCCCCGCCCGGTTTCCAGCTATTGCTTTCCCACCCTTCATCCTCGCAGAGCCTGGGAAAGCTGCTGCTGTTTAGATTTTGTCTGTGTCTAAGGCAGGACATTTTAACACAAATTTGAACAGAGCTGGGGCAAAAAATGTTTTGACTGGCGTCACTTTGACAAGGTCATCCGTCATCTGCTGTACAGATTGATAACACCTAAGTTAAAGGCAAACACAAGTAGGAAAACCCCCTGATTTTTATGGGTTATAAAGCTAGCTATAAAAACCGTCTCAATGTCTTTGATCAATTCTATCGTGTCAGATACAATGAATTTTCAGTCCTCCCGCTCTACTAATCCACTTTTAAAAAGTTCTGAAATACTGCGATTTAGCTGAGGCACAGAGGTGTAGCGTGGAGCCCTCTCCGCACACTCACTAGCGCGTGTATAAAGCGCTGATGGATATACAGAGCGGCGGATGGGGGCTCTAGGTTTTCTCTTTCTTTCTTTTCCCTGCCTTAATTCAGTATCTCGTCCTTCGCTAGTTCTTTCCCAGTAACATTTTTATTCCAGCTCCTCCGTTTGTTTTTATTTTTTTTTTAATTTCCACCTCTGAATTATTATCGTTTTCATTACCGGACACCTCTTTAAAATACTAAATCTCTTTTAGTGGCGGCAGTCTCTAAAAATTCGTTTCACGCTGGAAAAAACGTGATGAAGTGGGGAAAAGCTCCCAGCTAATGGGCTTAAGTGCATTGTCAATATCTGCATTTGCCTCGAGTTGCTAACAGAAATATTCCATGTGGGTTCATATTAGGAGGACTCGAATCTGCAACAGCAAAAATCACTTGGGATTTTTTACAGCGAGAAAAGTATCACTTCGAGTGATCGCGGTGGCAGCACGAAATTTATAGCGGCTCTGCGCCGCGCTGCCAGCGGCCCTCCGGGGGCCGCAGGAGGGGGCAGGGGCAGGGGCAGGGGCAGGGCTGGCCGCGCTGCCCCCACGCCGCGGCGCCGGCGGGCAGCGGGCAGCCGCGGCCGGGAGCCCGCTCGCCGCTAGCCCTGCCCCCAGGCCCCGGCCCCGGCCCCGGCCCCGGCCCCGGCCCCGGCCCCGGCGGGGAGGCAGCCGCGGCCGCCTCTCCCTGTCACTCAGCCGGCGGCCCCGGCCAGCCCCGCCGCTGCGTTTTGCTCTCTAACGACCAGGTGGGAACGACGAGGTGCGACACGCGCGGGAGAGGAGGAGGAGGAGGAGGAGGAGGAGGAGGGGGAGGCAGCCGCGGGGCGCCGAGCGGCCGCGGGGACAGCGCGGCTCCCCGGCGCGGAGGGAGACCTTCCCTGCCGCCCGCCTCGCCGGGACAGACAACCGAGACACGGACACACAGACACGCACTCACAGACACGCACACTGCCGGCCCTGCAGCCGCTCCTCCCCGGGGGCTGCGGCCAGCCCTGACCTCTGCTCTCGCCCCCCCGGGCGCACCGGCTTGTGCGCGGCCCTTCTGTCTCCCCCGAGTTTGTCCGCCGTCTGTTTGTTAACACCCCCCCCCATGTGACTTCTGTGGGTAAAGACGCAGAAAATAAGAGTTTTTTACTGCCTGCCCCTTCCCCTTCTCGCTGGCTCTTTCATTATTTAGGGGACAAGCACTGAAACAAATCACATTGACCGTTTAGAAAGCGATCAAACCTTTACAAAAATCCATCGCCTACGAATCGATTGGCGAAAATTTGCTAGGAATTTGTTCAAAAGAAATAAATAAGGAGGGTAAGTGTATTAAATGCAAAGGGGGAGCACGGTGGTGTTTTTCTTCATTGATTAATGACCTCTAAAATAAAACAAGCGGGAAGAGGAGCCAAGATCGATAAATTAACTACCCAAATTCATCATTTTCCCTGGGATTTCTTTTTCTTTTTTGGTAAATAATCCCCAGGAAGGACGTCTGTCTCTCTGGGAACTCGGGGGTCGCGTTTGGGGCTGGGCGTAGAAGAGGGAGTAAACCCCTTTCGGGAAGGGATTGGATGGGGGACACCCTGTCTGATTTCGTTTGACACACAATTTAAAAGTTTGCCTTTCATATTAATTAATTCTCCTGATCTGGGGAAGACAAATGGTCGGTACCTCTGACAGGAGTCCGATAAAGGATTCAGCAGCTTTCCTTCTTGCCCTAGGCGTCTCCTCATCCCAGTTTTAAGGTCATGAGCAGCCGAGTTAATAATTCATTAATATAGACATTTATTCAGATGGGATTCACGGAGATTCACGCTCCCCTACACCTCACCGCTGGATCCAGCTTCCCTGCGAGAGGAGGAGCGGGGCAGCCGAGGGGGCGGAGGAGGGCACGCAGCCCCGCGCCGACCCGGTTCTGCGGGGCGGCTACGAGGCGGCGCCCCCGTGAGCGCCCGCGCGGGGCCGCCCGCCGCAGCACCGCCCCGCTCCCCGCCGTCCCCCGCCGTCCCCCGCCGCGCCGCGGGGGCAGCGCCCGCCGGGCCCCGGGCGGCGGCGGGGAAGGGGCCGGCCCGGCGGCACTCGCCACCTCCCGAGCGCTTCCTGAATTGAAGCCCGGCGCTCGCCTCCCCCCCCCTCCCCCTTCCCCGACGGCATCCCAGATTAGACGGCAGCCACGGCGCGGCAAGACCGGGTGAGCCCGGCCGAAGGAGCCGCGTTTCCCCACCCCGCCCGCCCTCTGACAGCGCGCGCCCGGGTCAGGCCCGGGCTGAGGCGCGCAGCGGGCTGCGCCGCGCCGGCCGTGGCAACCGCCGCGGCGCGCTGGCGCGGAGCGTCCCGGGCGCGGGCCGAGGGGGCAGTCCCGCCCCCGAAAGCCCCGGCTCCTGAGTGCGCTGCACCGCCTCCCTCGGAGCCGCCGTGCTGCCGGCCAAGGCGGGGCAGCCCTGCGGCGAGCGGCAGCGCCGGCGCCAGGTGAAGGCGTACGCCCTGGAGCGCGCCCCGGGCTCGCCTCCCCCGCGGGCCGGCCCCGGCAGGGCCTGCGCCCGGGCTGCTCCCACCCCGCGGGAAAGAGACGCGAGGCGGCGGGCGAGACACGCGCGCCGCGGGGCCGGTGCCAGGCCGGAGGCGCCCCCCTGCCCGCGGCTGTCCACCCAGGCCCGCCGGGGCCGCGCAGCGGCCGGGAAGGGTCCCAGAGGGCGCCCGCGCCCCCGCCGGCGGGGTGAGGCCGGAGGCGCCACGGGCCGAGAGGTCGCTCACGGCGCGGCCTCTGCGGGGCCCCTAGCGGTCCCTGCGGGCTTCCTAGCGGTCGCTTCGGGCCCCTAGCGGTCCCTACGGGCTTCCTAACGGGCGCTTCGGGCCCCTAGCGGTCCCTGCGGGCTTCCTAGCGGTCGCTTCGGGCCCCTAGCGGTCCTGGCAGGGCGCTCCCCTGGGGGATGTCAACCCGAGGGGCTGGAGAGAGGCAGCTCAGGGCAGGGGATGCCACCTCGCACTCTTTCCTCCCACCGAGGACAAGGCAGGTGGCGTTTTCCGGGCCCGAGGGACAGCCCATTGCCCTGAGCCGTGCTCCCTGCTCAGGGAGACCCCCTGGCTCCGAGCTCAGCGCGGCCGGTCTCGACCCACCGGCCCCTCTCCACTTGCCCTCCGCCTCCCAGAGCTGCCCAGCGAGGGCTGCGTGAGAAAAACAGCTGGGGTGGGGGGCAACGTCGACAGCGTGGGACTGCCCTCTCCCTGCAGGGATTAATGTGATGCAGACGCTGGGCCCCTGGTCGGGCCCACTCTGGGGTATCCGAGGGATGAAGGGTCTCTCCAAAATGGGATGGAGATCCTTCCTTGGGACCAGCTAGCAAGAGACTGCCAGAGGAGGTCTGCTGCAAGCCATTGCTTTGGGGAGAAGAGAAAGCACCTGCCCACATGGAATTGGACTGAGATTATTAAATGATTTGCCAATGGCCACCAAGCAGATGCCAGCCAGACAAATAATGACTTTCTGCCACTACTGACCTGATACGGATGTGAACTAGTGACCTTTGAGGTGAAATGCTCTATAGTCTATTACCAATTCCCTGAGCCACCAAATCCCCCTAACAGACAGATTCAAATATTTATGTCCATCAACAAAACAAACTCTGCTCCAAGCAAGGCATACTGCAGATGGGAAAAGAAAAGGAATTATTCAGTTGTAAAGACCAAGTAAAAATACGTTAGAGAAGAAATAAAGTTGAATTAAACCATGCCAAATTTGGGTTAATTTCATTCCTCTTTTCACTCACATCCCCTCTGAAAGTATTCTCAATTAGGTGAGAATTGTTAACCGTTCAGATGTAGGCTTTGTTTTGGGGCTTTTCTTTCTTTCTTTCTTTCTTTTTAACCAAAGACCCAGTCTAATATTATTCTATAATACAGTATGCTTACTAAGAAAAAAATCCCAGAAGATTTTCCAGATAGGATTATACAATTTAAAATCTGTTCTCTAAATCATAACAAGATTAATAGGCATAAAGAATACTGGTATCTTTAAGCATGATTAGTAATTTCTGGATTGCTGCATTGCTGAGTGCTCATTTTTATATGCCTTTCATTCACCTGAGTTTCAGAAATGATAGGAAGGAGCACTCTGAAAAGCAGGCCTCCTTTACAGTAAGTGCTTAACATCACGCTTCCCAAAACAAAGGCATTCAACATTTTGAATGCTTAAGCAGCACTGAGTGGCTATTTCGAACAGCAAAACATAGTCTAGAAAGTTTTCCTGTACTTCAGCTATAAATAGTTCTCATAAATATGGAATCCATTAAATATGATTGTTTGCATATGACACTAGAATGATAAAGTCTGGACAAAACTCAAGAATAGTAGCATTTCAATGGTTGGTATTGTCATGAGAATGCCATGGTTTTACCACAAAGTTTGCAGAAATAAATAAAAATCTTGTTGTTGTTTTTTCTATTTTGGCTTAGAGTTATAATCACAACTCAATGTTTTTTAGCAGAAAAACCTCACAGTTTAGATTTCCAATTTAATAACTGCTTTTTCACAATGTGCACTTTTCTACTGTTTTTTTCTAGGTCCGTACTCTGATAGCTTTATTTTCATAAGTCACCAGTGAATATATTGACAGTGGACTGACAGCCCTGGTGACCAAAGTTGCCTTCGAGGCAGGGACCATGTCTTCCTCTGCCTTATATAGCATGTCGTAAAAGGCTGCACATACATGTCTGAAATACCAACCCTGCTAATATCCTTTGTTTTTGCTGGACTCTTGCAGGTAGGTGATCCATGCTCCTTCATGTCTACACTTAGAAGTTTCACAGAACGACTAGTATAAAGTGGAATAGTTTATTCAGAATAAGCCCATATATGGGACTTACTCCAGTAAGCCAAATTCCAGAATACAAGTGCTCATTCTGATATCATTATTCAAGAATAATTATTTTGGTAAACTTCCACGTGTAGACAAGGTCTCTGGGAGGGGGGAAAGGCTCTTTTGGAAGAGAGTATGTGTGCGGTGGACTGAACAACCAACCCTGCAAGGAAACTGTGAGCTGTAATCTTTTTGTTGTTCTGTGTCCAGTGTGCACGTCTGAATTCAAAATGACTGTGTAAAGCGTATTGTGGAAAACGTCTGGTCAGCTTCAGCACCAAACAGAACTTTGGGCTGCTATGGCAATAGAAGTAAATAGTGCCTAATGACCAATACACAAATAAATTAAACTGAACAGCACATAAGATGAACTGTCAAGCAGAAGTAGCTAATAAGCAATTTAAAGAATTAAAAAATTTCAGGAGAATTATTACTACTCCACAACCGTTGCTTTGGTTCAATTCCTGATGCTTTATCAGATAAATTTTTTGCTTCAGTTCTTTGCATGACTAAGTATTTCCTGTAACGTTATCTAGAACTATAGGTTAATGGGAACTGAAGTCCAGAGTCTAGTCCAGAAATAGAGTTGTTCAAAGAATACATGACACAGACAAATCAATTGGCTTTTCAACAGAGAGCAATGGTGTTCTAGCTGGCAGCTTTTTACAGCAGGGCTTACTTTATAACATCTTCCAGAGTGAATTATTCATGGCAAGGAAGCCAAAACCAAAATGGCTGATGTAAATTGCAAATGCATGGAACAACCATACACCTTAGGCTAGAAACCTGCCTAAAACTGCCTGCTGTGAAATTCTGCACTCTCCCATTTTGACTACCAAGCAGCAGTTTTTCTCCTTTTCTGTTTCCCTTCTGACAACCAGACTGCCCTTATTATTTTACTTTGTGCATGTGTGCTAAATCTACACTGGGAGCTAACTCCCTTGTTTGGAGAAAACAAGCAGGTTCTCTGTATGCTGTCACAGATACTTAGCCTCCATCCAGCTGAAGAGGCATGGAAACAAAAAAACCAACCCTGCAACCCAGAGCTCTCAGACATATATGATTTTGTGGGCTATTCCTCATTTCGGCTAGAACAGGTTAGCTGCTCTGCTACACTGGTGATGCAAGTACTGTTTCTTGGGTTTAGAAAGAAGAAATAGAAACTTCGGACTGGAAAGAAACACTTCATCCACTGGGGTCAGTATGCTGCTATTCTAGGCAGTCATGTAATAGCTGTTAGGTCCACAAACACTGAAAAGAACATCCCTTCTGACTCCTGCAAGCTGTACAAGCCCTGCTCTCTCCTGCTTCCCCCAAACAGTATACTATAGTAAACTTGAGACTTTTAGGACAAAAGATGAAAAAATTATCCAAGATACAATGTACCACAGATAAAGAGCTGGAAAGACCAGGGACACCAGTAATGCTATGGGCCTCTGCACTGGGAAAGGAATTTGCCAAGTGAAAATATCCAGGGAACCTGAGAAAGTGAATAGCCCCTCACAGAACAGAGGAAATCAAAATGTCTCCAGTGGTCCAGTGATAACCACAGGGAAAGGTTCCACTAGACCAAAATGTCATGGTCAGTTTTATCTCAGAAAAGTAAGAAAATCTTGGCCAGATAATGTTGAGATCCTCCAAGGATCATCAGTGCAGCTTTAGCTATTTCTGGTGCTTTAAAGAAAGAGAAACAAAAATAATGTATCAAAACACTATCTGGCATTAAGGGGGGAAAAAAAAAACGCAGACAACTCCCCTCTCCTATGGTATTTATAGAGACAACACAAGGAAAAAGGAGGTGAAAGCTGGTCTATAGCAGTTGGGATCAGGTAACATCCATGCTGGCAGTTTGGAATAACCAGCAAGGAAAACCAAGGGTTAAACTTCAAACAACAACCTATAAAACTCCACTTAACCCTTTGGCAACAAAATGATGTGTGCAGGAATTTTGGAAGACAGAGCAGCAGGGACTTAGGCACTGGCTATCCAAGGCCTTGGTGCTACTACGCAAACTGTCTACAGAACAGCGAGCAGCTATGATGGATATACAGAAGGGACTTGAGCAGAATGTGAAGACTTCGGCAGCATTCACTACTGCTCTGTGAGGATGACTGGGTGAAATGGCAGGAACACAAGCTTAAGCTCCTGCCTGACAACCAGCATAGACAAATCTCACATCTTTAATCTAACACATATGAGAGAGAGTCACCGGCTAAACCACGCTCACTTGCGAAGAGCGTTGAATCTATATACGTGATTCATTACCTGCAGCCACTGCAGCAATCACTGGACTTCGGTTCCTCCCCAAAGCCAAGAGCAAACCCTGGAATTCTGTTCCTCCCACACTCCACTTCTGGTAAGCAACCAGTTCCTCCAGCAAAATGAGTGGGATATCTCCTCCCAGTTAATCTCAGAAGGATTACTCTTACTGCTTTTGTTCAAGTGAGAGAAGCCTGCTGCAGGGACACCTTCACAACAGCACAGAAGGAAGGCCTTCCTGCTTGCAGACTATGAAATTTGATTTTCTAATGTTCTTTTATATTGGTTACCTAATTTACAGTATGAGAAAGTGCACCTAAAAACAGGTTTTACAGTTCATCCATACTCTGCCATTTATATGAGAACATGTTAGTAGTAAGGTAACAGTGTTTCATATTTTTGTCTCTTAACCACATTAAAGAAGAAGACGGGTCCACGAGGAACTTGTAAAATGACCTCTGCACTCTATATGAAGACATTTGGGACAACTTTAACATTTCTTTCTCTGGAAAACATCTACTACACAGAATGTGCTTAGCGCTGATCTTGAAATTGTGTTTATTTGCTACTCTATTTTAAGCTAATTAATCATACAAATGTACTCATTCTTTTATTGCAGAGCTTCTGGTAGGAGTTATTGCTTCCACTAGAGCTTTTACAATGTTGAATTTTCAAAAAAAGAATATTTTCATTCTATTACATTTATATTTCCAGGAAATATCAAAAAAGTCAATGTCAAGTTGCTGATGTAATGTATGATCAAGACTTTAAATGGCAAGCAGTGCCAGTTCAATAGAGTTTTTCCAAAGTCAGATTAATCTCTACTTGTGTTGCTTCTTTTCAGACATGCAACCCCAAATTACACTTTTCAAATATAGATGGGTTACTATGCTATTCATCTGAAATGGATTCATAACATTCTGGAATGTTTATCACTACTTTTGATATGAACCCACTCATTCCTCTATTAGAATAGTCTTTTAATGCATGCCAGGCAAGTCAATTACCTTGTGTCCTCTGACTTTCAATTCAGAATAATTTCCTGTCTACTCTACTCCTACATAGATTATTAAAATATGCCACATGCTGCAATACGATGGCACTGCTTAAAATAAAATTCCCTAAGAAACACTGGAAATGTAAGAACATTAACAGTGACTTAGTTTGTACTATCTAATTGCTGTCAAGGAAACTTTAGCATTCCTTATTAAGCTTAGGGCCCAAGCATGCTTTGTTACAGCGATGGAGCAAACTGACTCATAACACAAATCTGAGCTACTCTCAACCATGACCTGTCCTAGCCATCTGAATTAAACCTGCAATATTTTTAAAGTTCAGACTGAATCCAGTAAGAAATTAAGTCCACTTTACCATCCCTGATGCCAGGCTGCTACCCTTTCTAATCCTGAATAGTAGATTCTAGTTACATCTCGAGGAGGTGAGACAGGTACATTCCCAACCCTATTCCTCTACCCTGTTAAACCTCCCTTTCCCAGAGCAACCCTGGCACGTGCCTTTCGACATGTCTTCTTCCTGCCATTTCCACTGGTTTGATCACCCACCATGCCATCTGGCTGCTCGTGGAACCTCCTGAGAGTTGTTGAGATTTGGGAAACGATCACAGAAGATCAGTCCAGGCACTCACAGAGGCAGAAGAGCTGAGTAGCTGCAACAGAACCTGGAAAAACTTCCTTCAGAAGTAAGCATCAGGAAAGAGTTACAAAACATATAGGTGGCATTCTTCTGAACACCTCTCGGCTCTATCAGGTCTCAAAATGAAACACTTTACAGAGTTGAAGTATAATAGCAACATTAAACTCCCCCCAGTGCATGCAGAAACTATGTAAGTAGTGTAAAACACAAGGAAACTCTGTATTTAAGAGTTTCTTTTATCATTATATAAATAGTTTCAAAGAAAAATATTAAGGCTGAAGGAAAGGAAGTAGGTTAAGCAAAGACAAAACATGTACTTTAGGAAGCTCTCTATCATTTTCCTCCCTTTTTGTTTAAGAAGTATTTGGTAAGCAAGAATAAAGAATAATAAGAATGGGCAAATATTGCTGCTGTTGGCACACCCATTCTCCATCTTACCATTACTGGGAAATACGGAGGATTTGCACACTTTGATCACATATATTAGACAAAAGCAGTAAGAATAATTTTAATACAGATTTCTGTTACAGCAGAGGACTACAGTAGTTCTCAAGAATAGTGACTTGGAGGGAAAATGATTTCTCAGCTAAAACCACGACTTGAAGAAATGACAGAATCATTATTACTTTGTCTTCATCATCATCGTTTTTATTTTTGTAATAACAGTCCTGCCCTGCACTTAGTAACCTCAGAACCTCTCCTGGGTTTCGTGGGAGAATTCAGTTTATTCCACAGGTATATAAGCAAAGCTTTTTTAGGCTTTGAGCAAGACAACATCCAAGGGCACACTTAACTTTCAGAGTGTATCTTCCACTGAGTATGCTCAATGGCTGTTTTCTGCAAAATTTTTTATAAAAGAGAGTTTTCCAGAAAGGGAAATGGTGTGCCCACAGTGTGTGTAGGCAATATAGCATTTCCCGATACAGATTCCCTGAATTTGATTCGCAGAACAGTTATCCTCATTCATTTCTGCCAAAATCTATAGATGTGGACTTAAAAGAATTCTGGAAATTAATCTGATGTCTATGGGCTCTGCATAAAACAGAGAGTTATACTGTATTTATTAGATCTGGTTTTGTATTCATGAGAATTTTGGAACATATTTTCACTTGACAAATGACTGAATATATTTGAGAAAAAGATCAGTTAGTTAAATGTAGTCACCTACTAGCTTGAATAAGCATGTAAGAGCTACCATTTTTTAAAAAGTTAATTATCATGAAGCTGATTTAATTTCAGCTTATTCAATTGGAAGTTTCACACCATACTGAAAACATTTCGTAAAGCTTTGGCACTAAAATCGGTATAATCACATCTGCTTAAAATCCAAGTATGACTGTGGTCACCAAAGTGACTATGTAAAAATAGCATTTCTAACAGATTTACTCCTGGTGTGCATTGAGCCATAGATGCTTTTCCTTCTTCTATTTTTCTGTGATTAAAATATATTTTTTACCACTTTTAATTCCTGGTAGTTGTGCAGAATCAACACAGCTGTGGGAGAATGAGCTAGATACTTTTCCATTTGTATAAGATAAGCAGATTTATTAGCTAACCTCTGATTCTTTAATCTTTATTATCTGTGATATGGTGTGATCAGAAAAAAAACAGCTTTACTTTGAGAAGCCAGGTTAGGTTTTCAGGACTGGCTGTATTGAAGCCTCTCAAAAGAACAAATGTGATACAGAAAATCTAAGGGACAATGAAACACAAAACTCTCCATTAAGTTATAGTTACAGTCACTTAAAAGCCATATCTTAAGCATTTTCCCACATAATGTCAGTTGAAAAAATCGCCAGTACTTGATACCTTGATTGCTCGATTACTGCATTCATCTCAAATATATTTTTGATTAAGTACACCAGTAACAGTTCATACATTCTTCTAGTTGCATGACTTGTGCATAAAAAAAAATCTCTGGGAAACAATGACCCAAGAAGAATGGAATTAAGATTTCATTTTTCTAACCTTAAAAGATTGGAAGGGAATGTCTTCTCTTTTGTGATTTCACTTTCTACTTGAGGAAAGTCAGATCTCCTATTGGAATATCCCGGATAATTTCAAAATATTCTGGAGAATTGATGTTGACATTAAGAGGGCTTGACTATATAAAACATATAAAATAATCTAATCTACAAAGAGGAATGAATCAGTATTTTGGCAGCCTCTTCAAGAAACACAATTCCAACTAATTCCTAATGTAACCAAAAAAGACTGAGCATACTACCTATTAGGAGCCTACAAGATAAGAGATACTAAAAAAGCACATTTGATTTACGAGGCAGGAATACGTTGAGCAGTCTAAAATCATCAATGAAGAATGCAAATAAGGAAACTAGCTGCAATTCTCCTCTGGACCAACAACTTGTGATGTAGTTCTACGTGTCTCAGTTTTACATTTCAAGAAGAGCTGAGCAAAATACCAGTGCTAACAGACACAGCACTGAGAAATGGAGTGAGTTAACATCTGAATAGCTAAGAAGACCTGCCAGACTGTACAGCATTAGGTTACATTAGGGCAAATGAACATCCAGTCGGCTGTGCTGTGCAAATAAAATGGCCTAGAATTGAACCTTTTGTGAAGAATAGACAAGATTCACCCTGAGACAAATAGAGTCTAAAAGAAACAGGACCTAAGCCATAATACTGTTTATATCCTGAATAGTGAGCATAAAACCATGTCAAATAAATATGCTGAGACAGGATGACTGAAAAGCCATGAGACTTCAGTAACGATACCCTTTTGGTCATGAGCCAGTAACTTGGGTTTCTCTTCCCAGCTCAGCTACTGTCCCAAATTATATAATGGGCCAACTTTCCTCTCTGCAACTAGCATCTCTGTAAAAAGCTTTTACACCTTCAGATGAAAAATAGCCTAAGTGCTAGATATTACGTCTATTATTTAAAGCACAGTGAATTAACCTACACCTTGGCCAGGAGAGAGAATTATTAATCTTCAAAGCACTTCTGTTTGCCTGCTTTGTGCTATGTTATGTACAAGATCCTCTTGAGTGCGTGTGCCTGCAAATATACGCAGGAGAGAGAGGGAAAGAGAAAGGCAGAATGACTATGTGCATAATAGATCTCAATGAAAACAAAAGCTAAATCAATCTGGGTTGCCAAGAGACCTAATATTCTATTATGATCAAAATAACGCCAAAGGAAATAGAGAGGTCAAGCAGCAGCAGCAAAAAATTCATCATCAGTCAGGGTATGAAGATCAAAATAAACTCTTAGGAGTGTTGTTGCACAGTGCAGAGGATAGGATCCAGCCTGAGAGGAAGCCAAGAGATCTTGCTTTGAAAGATATTGCCACAGTTGCAGTGTGTTACACTCACTAAAAAAAAAAAGAAAGAAGGTTGAATATTAGATGGCAACATGCTGGATCTTCTATTGGTAACAGATCTTTTTCTTAAAAACTGGACCGATAATTGTTTTACTTTATGGCATTATTAAGAAGTTCTCCACCATCAAAGAAAGATTAACAATGTGAGAACCCAGAGGGATTAGAGAATCAAGAAAAACTGTAACTATTTAGACCAAAGATTTGGCAAAACATAATAGTGCCCTGAGGTGTCAGAGCATAAAACGCCAAAAGTATTTGTAGCTTGAGAATTGTGACAGGCTCAGGATTTGGAATTACAGAATTGTTAGTATTGGCAGCTTCGTTAGAGGGCAGCTGACTCCCAATGATCTTAATTTTGTTCTCAAAGTGGGATGTGAACAGTTCACAAAGTTCTGTTGATGGAGGAAGAGCCAGATTAGACAGCTTCCCTGCAATAAAAAGTTACAAGAGAGTAGGGCAGTCTGCCCGTTCAGCAATTAAGTTGGAATAATAAGCAGATCTGGCTTGTTTCAAAACATTTCTGTACACATTTATATGGTCCAAACTTGTAAGTGTACATGCAGTCAAGAAGTCCTCAAACAGCATTTAACTTATGGTCCAGAACCTTCACTTTTGAGTGCATCTGCCAAAGAGGAGTCTATAGAAGTGGTATGTCCCTTAGGACCTTATGAAGATGGCTCAGCTTTCTATATTTAAGAAAAAATAGAGAATGTCATGAGGCAAACAATAATATAACAGAAAGCATTTTTTGTCTGGTAGATGACTGTTCAGTTTAAAATGCATAAAAAGATATCAAAAACCTTATTTAGGTTTTACTTGGCCTTAATTCAATAAAGATTTGTGGGGATTTGGCCAAGAATAAATGGTAGAAACAAGTAACAAGAAATAGTGGCGACCGGCACCTCCCTCACAGTTTTTATCTACAAAGTCTCTTAGGAACATCAGTCACATTGCAGACGGCTGTCCTCCAGATGAAAAAACCAAGTCAGTGGAAAAAAAATAGGTCTTGATCCTACACGGAGTAAGTATGGGTTTATACTTCATATATAAAAATATATTCTCTGAAATCAATGGAACAAATGTCATGTGCACAGCTGAACATATGTGCAGAATTTTGGGGACTTTTGCTATGTACACATATATAAACATAATCACTATGAAACAGAATTAGGACACTGGAATCTCCCACCCCTACTGCCTCTGCCTTTTACAGCCAGCCACAAATAGAGGTCACACTGTCACATTTCATTCCCAGCAGCTGAAGAAACGATGACCTTATATTGCGCTGAGCACACCTCTGGCACTTTTAAGGTGACAACTTATGACAGAACAGCTTTATTTTATATTGTTTTCCTTTGAGTAGACTATCTTAAAGTTATTTGACTAGTGTGAGCATGGTGTTAAACTTTAAAAAAACAGAGATGAGAATTAAGAAGTACACGGTAAAAATCAGAGATGCTTTGAGAGTATCGGAAATGAACTCAAAAATAAGGGAGGGGGAATAACTCTAAAAACGCTACCCTTTCATCCAGGAGGCATGGAGCAAAAGGTTCCTGCACCACCTGGGAAGCAGGCTTGTGCCTAGGCAAGAAGCATGAGTGGAAAAAAGGTGAGAGCAATCTTTCAAAATGATACCTGTGCTGATAGTGCAGGACTGAGGCAGACTGACAACACAGGAGAAAGCATTTACTTTATTCCATGGCTGCATCTTCTATGACGTATGTCTCTCCCAAACAGCTTGTGGTCTCGACTGATCTTTTAGGAAGTATCACCAAGAGAGACAGTTAGAATTAGACTACGCAGAGCCTTGGAGATATATTCTGCAGAGAAATTCTGTGCTGTCAGGAGAGAGTCTGTACAACCACTAACTTCAACTTTCAGGTTATTGATTCTGGGCTTCAGCTGTAGCCCCCATTTCTGTTACGGCATTGAAACAAACAAAAAGCTTAAACCTAGAAAACAAAATCAAATAGCAATACAAATGACCATCACAGACCATCATAGCACATACCAAAAATTGTTCCAATGCAGGAAGAGCCTCTATGTCACAAGAGACACAAGTCTTGTTTGGGAGGCAAGATCTAAGAGTGCTAGACACTCTTCAGCTATCACTGCTTGATATACGAAGTACATGGTGCATACTGCAATAATAATTCCCAATGAACTAACGACATTCTTCCAGAGAGAATGGAGCACAAAGATGACAACTTCATCCGAAAGCCTGAGAAAAACTGGACAGTGGTCTTGTCCAACTGTGGCTGGAACCAGCTACAGAACTTAAGCATTCAGATTGTTTAATTTATGAATTTTGCAGTGGATTCAGTGGAAAGTGGTCCAGAAGTGAATCAATTTCCTTTGCCTGTGCCCTTAAATTTGATGAATAGAGCCTTTGGTAAAGCTACTGAAAGTCCTATTCGTGACAGCTAGATCACGGAGTACGATGTTGTTCTTGGAGCTAACTCTGAGAAATAGGACATGCAAGATTTGGGGGTTTAATGGCATATTGCAAAACCTTTCCTAAATTACCTCCATATTCATATAGGTTTTGCCTTGTTTCTCTTATGCTTTCTCCATATTAATTAGTAGCAGAGACTTCTTCAGTTACTTCTGCATGATGAAGAAGAGGATAACATGTTGGTGTTTGTCCTATTTTAGGAAACCAAGCAATTTGCTTCACCCTCAATGGCTTCAGAGTTTATTTTTGTAAGAGTAAAGACAGTGCATATGGCAGCAATTCTGGTATTTCTTCTTGTGGGTAAATCATACAGTGCAGTTGGACACACTGGGAAATCGTATTATTGTGCATTTTGTCATCAGAAAGGGTCTTAAGCACTAAGTGACAGTTCAAATTCTCAGCAAACTCAGGAGGTTAGTACACTTCCAATCATCCACTCCAGCATTAAAACATTAGGATGCCAGATAGTAACCACTTTTCCTGATTTGTTATCTTAATTAACAATATAGATTAATAATGTAAATTACAGTGATGCTATAGAGAAGAATTCTGAGCAGGCAGCTCAGAAAGCAGAGCAGCAAGAAAGCTGTTTGCAAGAACTGTGCGTGTGTGAGAGCGCAGCTGCATGTTTTAGCTCAACTACCTGAATGTTTTAATCAAAACAAAAACAAGGCCACCTATATAACTCTTCACCTTTTTGTCTCAGGCCTCAGTCCTGTGAGGGGACAGGAATTCCTACCTGCTCTATTCAGAAAGCCTACTGCATTAGCCTAGTTCTGTAGGGCTAACGAGACACAAAAGGCAGTAAGAAATAAGACAAAAGGAAGCTGGTATCAGCAAGGCAGTGCAAGGTGGCAAGCCATCACTAGGATACGTACCACATACTGAAAGAAACTGGGGTATTAAATTAGTCCATTCTCTCTGCAATGCTTTGGAAAGAAAAATACAAAAGCATTATGTCAACGTTCAGTGGAAAAGAAACAGGTACAGAAAGGTCAAATAGACTGTGAGATGCTAGCATCACATCCTTCCTAGATATCTATGGCTAGATCTACGGGTGCACCTACATGTTCAGTTTAATCTTACCTAACAGCAAGCTTCTTCCACTCTCAGCCTTGTTTTCCCTTTACCACCCTAATACCAGATCCACCATGAGGCTTTAGAATGAGTTGGTCTGGTTCACTCATCCACTAAATAACTAATCTACAAAAAAAAAGAAAGATTACTTTTCCGTTAGATCAGCAGGTTGATCTGACTCTCTGTGCAGCTGCATGATCCCTGTAAACGAAATAAAGGACTGCCTAGAGCTTGGGATGGACAGGAAGAGAGAAGAAAGAGTGGAATCACCTCTTTTGGCAACCCTCCACAATTCCGTCAGGTCAGGTGTAACACAAAAAGGCATCTTCATGGCACCACAAGCGCAGCTTCTGAATCCCCTAGTCCTGCTGTGCACACAGACTGCCGTCAGCTTGGAGAGTTTTATACCTCTTCGCAGACTCTGCCTCCCTGCAGGCCAAGCTGACAGCAGCACCTCGCAGCAGTGACACAACATGCTAGACCCTGTACCATCTCCTCTGGTTCGTACATAGATCAGCTCCCCACTTCAGTGACTGGGGAAAAGGCCTTGGAGAAGAGCAGATTAAGGAGTGCAGATTAAGAAACATCAAAAAAAAAAAAAAAAAAAAAACCCAAAACCCTGCATTTCCAGTTATGGAGGCAGAGAATAATCTCCTCACCAATATAACCATTGCCTATTCCTCAATAACATACAGCAACATGCAAGGGCCTAATGTAAAACTGGGAGCTAATGTTTTTATAAGGGAATCTGAAGCGAGTGACCACTCTGACTCAGTATCTTTTCTGTCCAATCCTATCTAGTTCAGAGATGCCTGGTTGAAAAGTTTTATGTGTAAACACAAAAGGTCTTGATACAATGCCCCTTCCTCCTCCCCTGAAATTCAGCAGGAAATGCTCCCTCAGTCATCTGTGCATGCAATGCTATCATGATGGCTTCATATTTGGAGATAAGGAAGTCACATTTTGGGCTGATGATGAAGCCACAAAAACTTATGGCGTGTTCTTGTCTTGCTGAATAATCATGGTTGCTGATTGGACACTACATTTAAGGTGGGAAAAAAGTGTCAGTAAAAGCAGGTGAACTCCAAAAACAGCTCCATATCTAGAGTACTCATCTCCTGGCCTACTGTTCTGCCACACTTCATAAAGAGCAAGATAGTTCTGTCAATAGCTTTTAGGTGACTGGCAAATTAATCACATTCAGACAATGCTGGCAATTTCCCATACATCTGCTTTAGTCCTTCTGCTGAAAGAATCCTTTTGTGTCCAAATAGTATGCCAGTCTAATCAAAGTGATTTCACCCTATTTTTTTCACATTTTCCTCAAAGTCCAATACTGCTACTCCTATTTCTTTCATATGTGGACAAAGGTGAATGAATAAAAATATAATTTCAGCAAGGAAGGAAAAGTGAATATAATGGAAATAAGCAATCTATAATCGCTTATATTAATGAAAAAAGGTTATGCCTACACGATTCATACTAATAATCCTTCGAAATAAAGAAGATTTCAATTCTTGAAATATTTTGAACACGTTTCCTCCTGAAAGAAAGTATCTCAATATATCCTAGTAACCAGAATTTGAGTAAAGACTGGATTTTATATGATCCCTTCTCAGCAGTACTCCTATTAGAGTCAAGGAAAGTAGCCACTAAGGCTATGTGTTGTCACCTGAAAACTTTCATAGCACACTTCTCTTGCCTTCAAGTGAGACAGGAAATAGAGGGTAATATTAAAAGTCTGTATTTTCAAGTGTGATTTGGCCTTGTTCTTATTATTTTCTTCCTTCTGTCTTTTCATTTTTGCTCTTTGGCCATTTCTTGGGGGAAAGAAACACCCTTCAAACAAACATCATCTGTTTATCATCACTGATTCTTTTCCTTGCTATTTCACTGTTTAAACTTTGCAAGAAAGGATATGAAAAATGAACTAGCATCATCCTAATTATTCCCTTATTTGCAGGATGAGCTAGAGTAAATCTCTCTAAGTCCTATTGAATTTATCGCATCAATCATAAGGCAGGGCTAGAAGTGATGCAGTCTCTTATGTACACAAGATTTGATATAGCTGAATATAGTCCTTCCCGGGGTTGTGGCAGTACTAGCCTGAACTAGATCCCCAAGCCACTCTTGACACCAGATCTCAGGCCTCCTGAAGTCAATGGCAGCTGTGATGACACCTGAAGTCAGGCCAGGCACTCACCACCTCTGTTAGCCCACTTGCTCTATTCTCACATGCACTTATGGCTACTCTTTTCAGAGGCTTTCTTTCAAAGTTTCTCGCAGAACCTCCCAGGCTAGTCTGTAACATTCCTAGTTCATTCTCAAAGTCAAATTGTCAAAATATCAAACTCTCTTTTCAATTGCCAATATTTTTTGTAAGAGCAATGGAACTGCCACCACAGCTTCTGAGCTTTTATAAATAGTCGGCTCTGTGTCAGAGATGGCTGTGACAGCCTGAGCAGCCTTTTTCCTGCTCTTCAGTCACAGAGTCCTCTTATATGGAGCCTGCTTGTTTCTCCGGCCCCTGGACTGGCTCTTGTCAGGTTGTAGACTGTGGTCTGCTACCTTATCAAGTTGGCAGGGCTAATGTTCTTAATTAAACAGCAACCAGCTCATGATCTATAATTATCTATAATTGCATACAACCATTTCTCAGTTCTGTGAGAGCCACAGCTTTTTTGGAGGTGTGTATTTTGTCTGTACATATTAGGGCGCAACAGCTACAGCAAATTTAAAAAGCTTATTAAGAAAGAAGACCCAAGGAAATAGTAAACAACGGGTATGGATATACATGTAGGGAAGAGAGAAACATTTCAAATGGCAGCTAGGGAAATAAGAGGATAGAAAAAATGAAGTATTATTATTTTAAAGGTGTTGATTTTGTGTACATTGGAAATAGCAGCATTCCGTGGAAAGATGCTGGAGTACTTGACAAGACTTTTTCCCCCTCCCCACTCCAGTTTTGGAACACATTTCCTTAGGAAACAAAGGGTTCTGTTAAAAAACAATTCCATTATTTTGAAATATGATGCTTTCCAAATACATTTGTTATTCAGAAAACAAAATACAGACAATCTGCAACTGGTTAGTGGACTACAGTTTTAGAAACAAGTAATTTAACTAACTCCCATCATTTATCCTGAATCCTGGGCATGCACTCAGTCTTATAGCTATTACCTGCACAGTGACACTGAGAGCAGCGGGGATTACTCGTGTCAGGAGCTTAATCATTTATTTTCAAGGCACCTCTTTAGCTTCTGTAACTTTGAATGCCAGGGAAAATCCTTCTCCAAAGAATATACTTTCTATTAAATTTGCTGATTTTGCAAGAGTGACATTATTGCTAGGTACATACAGAAAGGTAAGATTAGTAGGTAACAAAATCACCGGTTTAGGGAAGATGGTCAGCTGCTTTCTACCTCATTCATTTCACTCAGCCAATTTATGACTTTGAAGAGGATCCAGTCTGAAAAGTAGATGCAAAGTTAGATAGGAGCTCAGTGGCTGAGGTGCTCATTACAGCCTCAGCCAGGCAGCTTCACCTGAAGTAGCTGAGACCTCTTCAAGACCTCAACAAAATCCAGTGATTGCTTTACCAGGTCCTTGTCCAGCTGGAAGAGGCGAAGTTTCCAAGGAATCTAAAAGTTAAATAAGGTATTTGTAGCACTGATGCTACCTGATTATCCTGTGTCAGACAGGATGGTAATGCTTCACACAATGACATGGAGGTTGGTATAAAGTCAGGAAAAAGTATCTCAGCCAGGTATTGAAAGCATCTTATTGCAGGCCAGCACAATTTTCGCCTTGCTGTGAATCAGGATGAGCTAGGTGCACCTGATTACTTGTCAGCATTCTGTTATCTTAACAGCAGTAGCAATTGCATCCACTGGAATAGAGAGATACAGCTGCTGTTGTACTGCTGGAAGTAGCTCCAGTGAGGACTTGTCATTTCCTCCCCCAGTGGTAACTTCTGAAAATTATGGATCCTGATGGGACCTGCAACTAGGCTGCTGATCTCTGTGTAGCAATGAGGTAGCAATATAATTCACTGTACAGGGCAGATGAGCTGAGACTCCCTAAACCTCAGAAAAAGTCAGTGGGAGAATCTGGAATGGAAACCTGAAGCCTTTACTTCATGTTTACCCTGACTTGCCACAGTCTGAACCTGTGTCTGTCTTAGCTGTCCCTCACAGATGACCTGCTCCCTCTCCCAGCTCTCACAGTTGTTCTTTCTAATGAATTGACCTGAAAGCCATGCTCATCTTATTTTCCTCTGTAAATTAGGGTTGGGACACTTGACAATTTTGCTCATTCAGGCCATGGCTGAAATACCACTTGTGATAAGATCTGTAGTCAGGCAATGGCCTCCTCCAGATCTGAAGAAAGAAGCACCAATCACGGCACCTCCTAGAACTGATAAGAGAAGTTCAGACACAGCTATGGATCAGCTTCATTTAATCAGATCTTGGCTGTGAAATGTCTCTTCTACTCCTCACACCTTCTGCCAGAAAAGACCACATGTAGACAGCGATAGTCTCACTACAAAAACATCCTTAGCCAAGCCGATCCTTACAGGCTGCCTCAAACGCTACGATATGTAAAAATCCTATTCAGACAGAAAATGCAATTAATGGCGAAGCATCACAGACAGAGGACAGAGGGAAGAGAAGGTCAGCCAACAAGGACACCCCCGCTGGAAGGCTTCACAAATGTGCTGCTCATGTGCTTTTGAATATCCTGCTCTGACAGAGGTGAACATTGCTTTTGAAGAACTGAGTTTACGCTGGTGCTAGAGACAGAAAAAGCTCCAAGTTCTAATTTACATTTGCAGCACCCCTTTTGCTTTCCTAAATAGTTTGAATCTAATTTCCTAATGACATTATAATTTATGAACCATGTCATTAAAAGACAACACTTTAGCTGTGGATGACATTGTTTATCCTCTAGGGGAACATTTGCAGCATTAGCCATAATATACATAGCCAATGTGTTTATGAAACGAGTACCAATTTTGTCTTCACGTTCAAGAAGATTTACTGGTTCAAATTTGCAGATTGGTGTTCTAAGTGTGAAAACAGTAGTTTGCACGTCATATGATATACCGGCCTGATTTTATAGCAATGTATTAGCACAACAGTTGTGAATAAACTCCGGATTTACAACACTACTAAGCTCTCCTACAAAGGGAAGCATATAAAGCTGTCACTGCCCTGGCTATGCTGTCTGAAGTCAGAAAAATCTGACACAGAACACTGCGCTGGGTTTTCTGTCAACCGTGAGAGAGACAGGGCATAGCCCCAAAAAGGAAAAAGCTTTCCTGGAACTGAATTGTAAGTATTCACTGTAATCCCCTGCTTTGAGCAGCAGCCACAACTGGCAATCTTAGGGGTGACTTTTTTCTCACTTGTCAGGTTGATGGAAGGAAAGATGTGAAGGAAGAGATCTGTAAAAAGTGAGTTCCCGAGAAGCCTGCAGTGCCAATGAAATGATAAGAATGTTAATGTTTAAAAAAAGCCTGAACATTTTGGAACAGAGCAGTACATGGACTTTATCAATCTGATGTTTTAATGAGGAGAAAAATGCCACCACTTGTTTGCCAAGCCAAAATCTCTCTGTTTCTAAGAATACCATTGACATATCCCTAGATACAATCAAAGAAACATCTGCTCTGCTTCTAGTCTGCTGCTGCTTCTGCTAAAAAACAGGGACATATTTTAAGATACGTAAAAATGAACATTAGAGTAAATCAGCTTCCAGGTAATGCAGAATTTCCAGGTAATTTGCAGAACTTGATTTGAGTCTCCAAAGGCCTATTTTGAACAGAAAAACAAAAACAGGCCCCTAATGAGGAGTACCTAGAATTTAATGGATTGAATAAAATAAAAGGGATTCTCTAATCCATTTTATCATCCAAACCATTACTTTGACAACCAAAACTCTGAGAGATTTGCCACCCAAAACGCTATGCAATTATGGTACACTTCCACACATAGCAAAAATATGGCATCCAGCAAACTATATTCAATCTAAAGACTGGAAAAATAGCTGTATTTAAAAATAACTGTAATTACACTAAGCATTTCAGTATACAAAACGTGATATGAAGTCATATTTCCAAGAGCATTTTCCAGTAAAAGGTACCTATACTAACACATCTGATCCTTGAGCTCCTTATTCCAAAATTCTTTGCACACACTCACAAATCTTATTCCTTTCTAAGTTACAGTGCTTCATATTAATGGTAGATAAAATCATTAACCAGTAAAACAAAATACATTTAGTGGCAATGTATTAAGCACAAATGCATACAGTTACGGCTGCTGAAGAGTTAGCAGCCTTGCTTCACAGGAAATTAAAAAACACACACAGTAAGTGAAAAACATGTCATCAGCATCAAATTCTGATGAATTAAATATTGAAAAGTGACAGCACTTTGAGCAAATTAGGTAAGTCATTCCAGACAATTGCATTGCCATGCATTATGTATATCCAATGTACTTTGTCAGGAGTTCTTGTCTTAAAATGTTTTGCATAGTCTTCAGGGCTTAGGGGATTTGTTGTTGACATTTTTAAAAAAATCTTTAAAACACTACTCTTTTCCAGTAGCCTAAGCCTGTAAAGTTAAAAAAAAAAAAAAAGAAGCTGAAAAGCATCTCGATGGCTGGAAGGTCCATTCCCAAAAGTGAACAAGGTGTTTAAAATCCCTAGTTTTCCACAACCTCTGGCCTCTCAGGATTTCTTTTGATAATGCAAGTTCAATGCTGAGACGATCTAGTCACCTCTGAGCTTTTGACTTGTCTCACTGCCACTCTGAAACTGTGAATCAGAATTATTTTCATTTTAGAATAACTTTCTGAAAAATAACACATTGACATTACTATTCATTACTAGCACTACAAAAAACCCTATGACAAAAGAAAGAGGCAACTGCTGTAACAAGCCGCAAGGCACAAAATGTAGAATTTGGAAAACATTCTAGAGTAATTTTTTTATAAAAGAAATCGCTTAGAATTGACAGAATCAACTTAGAATAGATAATGGACAGGGGAAGAAGAATAGCTTCACTGGCCATCATTTGTATGGTATGTTTGCACCCATACAAACACCATTAAAATGTCAGTATGTACAGAGTTACTGTATCACGCTAGTCAGGACACTGGGCTTTTTTTCCAAGCGCGAGAAACCACTGTAGGTTTTTAGATAGAGTGATGTAGTAATTTTTAATGAGGACCACTGTACGCCACTTGACATATAACCAACCTTAACACTGTTCAAACTAAAGGCACTAAGGGAAAATACTAACTATATATATCTCCTTATAGCCAAGCACTCGCCATTCTTGTAAGCAGCACCAGAGTAGCACCCTTCTAGATCCTGACTTATTCCTGACAGAGTTCCTTTAGCTAGTACATACATTTAATGTACAAAATCTTACACAAAGCGATTTTGTATAAACAAAGGATCATGGTATGCATTTCTCAGAAATGTGATCTCTGATTAGCAACCGCTCTACAAGGAATATTACACTTGTAATAAAATATTTTCTTTACTTCTGTGTATAATATTTTCAAAATGGAACATACGCAATGGACCTGGTGCATTCAGCAAATAGGGTGGTATCCAAGTCAAGTGTATGCAGACAACTATATATACATAAATATGGAATCTCTTTCAAAGTCAAAAGGAAATATGTGAAGAACTGGCCCTAAATCTCTGTAGGTAGCACAAGATGCCTTTCTGAGCATAGTCTGTAAGATAGTAAATAAATTTATCTTTTCAGTTACACTGCAGTTTACAGATTAGGAACCTACTAGATAGATGGGGCCTTGTCCAGATACTACTTTTAGCACAGCGATAACAATACTGAACTTTAAGGAGGACACTGAAATTACACCTATCTATTCCCTCAGTATCTTCTGAGCCATATTTCCTGTACTAATGAAGCTAACATTGTACTTTCGTCAGCACAGCAGGCTCCAGAGTGAGTGGAGAGAGAAACATCATTTGTCCTCACCTTTCACTCAGCTTGAAACAAACCACCAGCATCTTTTTGTCCCTTTAAAAACATCTTTGATGGAGTCCTCTCCCCGGTTCCAGATACTCAAGTATTTTCTAAACATTATCACTTTTCATATAAAAGCTCTCTAAACATCTGGCCGTTTTCTTTATGGTTCATAAAGCAAGAACTCTAGAGGAAGCCATTGACGCTTACATCTTGAAGAGTTGCAAACCCAGCTTTTCCTCTTGACTGTTATTACAGTCTTCTCTGCTATTTGGAAGGTGTGAACCAAACCCATTCACATGCCTTCTCATTTCTGAGCATGTTAGTCCTCTTCCGAGTGATACTTTTGAATTGTCACTTTCCTCCTAAACAGTTAACGAGCTTCCTCTCTGTCACTTTTCCTATTTCCCCTCTGCCCTCTCTCTTCCTTGCTCAAAAAATATAATTTAACATTCATTAATAATAATTAAACACCTCACATGCAAACTGCAAAACTGGACAAATTTTCACCATAGTCCTGTCATGGGATGTTGTTTCTCAACTTTCTCAGTCTTCCCATTTGTATTTTTAGGGCAGAAATTCTCTCTTCTTTTCTCTCAAGAGCCCATTACACAGGCCATCTATCCTGATTTGCACCTTTCCGCATTATCAAACAAGAAGTATTGATTACTGGAACTTACAGTTATTGACAAAGGCCCAATTTTACAACACTTTCATATTAACTTTAGATGCGAGTAGCTCCACAGAAGTGAGACCGCTGCCATAATTAAGGGACAGCAGAAGGGTCTGGAGAACTAGAATCTTTATTATAAACAACAATTGGAGAAACAAAACTCCAATTTTCAGATGGTATGAAGAAGTTCTAGCTTTTTTTGCCTTGAAAATAAAGAAAACTGACCGAACACTTCTTTATAGCTAGTCTTTACTGCTACAGTTTTTTTTTCCCCCTGAGGAATCTTACATGACTGCAGACTATATGAAAGACAGAAATCAAATGAATGACTACGTGCTAAATGCTCACTACAGTGAGATGTGCAATTACAGATAGCTCTGATATCCTGTAAACAAATGTGCTCAAAGCAAAAACCATTCTGGCTCCAGCTGCAATATTTTGAAAACACATTGCTGGTATCACCTAAATAAATACTTTGACCATTAGAGTGGAAAGGGTGACACTTCAGATTGTGTTTGGATACAAAATTTAAAAGGCTTGAAAACTATTCACCAAAAGGAAGACACTTATCCAGAGCATAGGACACATTTATTTTCCATAAGTGCACTAGATGACAGGAGGAGTCTAAGCCATTTTACAAGTGATTTAATAGACGAGACAGCACATATGATACACTCCATCTTTCTGAAGTCACATAAAGGAAAAGACAAAAAAATACAAACAAAACTCCCCATAAACTTCTTTCTTCATTATTCATGAAGGCCATATATCATGACTTACACTTTTTGTACCTTAAGCTGGTTTTAACTGTGGTTTCTTAGCATTATATACAGTCACAATGGTCCTGATACTTTGTATCTTTTATTCTTATTATAATACAGACTATATATAAGATAAAGCAATGTCATTTCTCAACCATTACAGGATTAAAACTGGGCTTTAACCATATGATTATATTCTGCCAACAATATATTAAAAAAAGAAGACAAGTAATACTATGGCACTGTGAAATAATATGGGCCAAGATTATGTGTGGTAAAGATGATACTCTTTTGATGCCTTCAGGTTTGAGAATTAAATGCATATCAAAGTGAGGAAATACAAAAATAAAAGCTCAGTACAGCAACCTTACAGAACACAGTGCTTACTCCAAGTTTTATCCTGGCAGCTGTCAAGCAGTTAACACTGATGAAAGTGCCTACAGAACTATAAAGCATTATTATTACGTATGTCATGCCCAGAATTCTTTTTACCTGTATAACATGATATACTAGAGCAGTTTGGATATGAAATATTTCTATATCACTACAATAAATCACAGCTCACTAAAATGCCAGTGCTGAAAGGAAGTGCTAGAATTACTGCCAACGCTAGTACTACTAGAAATCAAAATCTGTCAGATGCTATACGCTTAATATATCTCTCTTCCATACCCACTTTAAATTGTAAAGAGGCCATCAGAAGCAATGAAACACCTCATTACAGATACTATTACTTAAATTGAAGGATGTCAAACAGTGGCAAATTATTCTTTTAAAGGCTTGATTACTTCAGAAGGCAATGAGCACCAAAATAATGCATGTCTGCTAGAACTAAAATGCAGAATGTTCTGTGAACCATACTACAAACACAAGATAGTTCAAATGTATTTTAATATTTTTGTCACAATAGCCTCACATCACTTGATCCATTTACAAAACTCTGAGAAATGACAAAATGTGCTTATCTGTACTTCTACACACATTTAAGGATAACGGTAATATTTCAACTAAAAACTACACAGCCAGATGACGCCTACTCTAATATTTGACCCATATGGAAAGATTGAAGGAATTGGGGTTGTTTAGTCTAGAGAAAACAAGATTGAGGGGAGAAATGATAACAGTCTTCAAATCAGCAGCAGTGAAGAGGGGAACAAATTGTTCATGCCTGGGGAGGAAGGAACAGGAAATAATGGTCTTCTCTTGCAGATCCTCCCCAATTTTGCAATTTTTTTTCTTCTATAAGGAAACTGCCTGCACAAATCCACAGTGAATTCAGTGTGGTTTTCAGTAGACCATATTCAGTCTGCCTGTATAAACAGTTTGCAGAGACCTTCAAAATCTTCACGGTAGTTGTGAATAATTAAATCAGGAAAATACAAGAAGACCACAAAATTTTCAACATATTATCCTCTAGTCTCATTATAAGGATTTCTTTCTTTTCAGTTAGTACAAACCCTAACGTTTGTCTAACTTTTGTCTACTTTCAATTTGATAGTCATGACATCAAATTCCCAGGGGAAAGAACATGCAGTTGTTCCATTAGAGTCAGAAAAAGATTTCCTGTGTAAAACTTAATTTTCATGAACATATTAAATTTCTGTCTCTGTTAGAGATTTTTCTCTTTAAATATCACGTAATCTTCTTCCAAAAAGTATTTAGCAGCATCACCACTATGCATAACCTTTCCAAGGTAACGTAAAACAGATCCTGTCTCTTCTTGCTGTTTTTAAATCTCTTCAGTGCTAATAAGAGTCCACATCTCATTTCTTCCTCTTCCCCCCCTGCCCATACTAGCATCTTGTACATGGATAAAACACACTCACATTTCCAAAAAGAGAAGCCACTCCCCTAACCCCAACATTTCTATTGAGAGAGAGTGAATGAGTGTAAAGAAAACTCTGGACAGTACAGTAGGTAGTGACGATCAGCATATCTGCAGTGAATAAACTCTTCTATATTAAAAGTATTAAAAGGAGTCACTGAGTCAGACCATCTTTTCTTTACTGCCCTTCCAACCCATTGCATGTTGCTCTGCACCTCATGATTTGAAAAAATGTACTACTCGAACTGAATTGCTCTGAGAAAATAAAGTCTTATGGGTAATATTTTTCTTCTTTCAAATTCAGAACTTAGAATTAGATACTGCTCCATCTTTTCCTACATTTCTGTCAACAATCTCCTTGTGACTTGTATCCATCCGGAATAGAAAAAAACCTCCATCCCTTATAGGTCTCTTCCCACTCATTTCAAAGCCTAAAAATATTACCTTCAGAGTGCTGGGGAGTACTAACATGCTCTTATATATGCTTTAAGAGGAACCTTTTTCCATTTTTATCATATGCCTCTGAACACCTTACAGTCTTCATGAACATCTTACATGTCTTCATTGGTATAAGCATAGTAAACGCAATTTAAGAGCAGATAAATACTGAACAGGTAGCTATAACAAAGGTGGATTATAGTGATTAAGATGGGGGAAATGCTACAGTAAGTTTTCAAAATCTCCTGGTTTTTAACTGCTTGAAATCTGTGTGGTGGGGTACATTCGTAGGTTGCAATTTTTTTTCCCTCATTATTTAGGTAAAGACATGAACTACTTTGTAACACAGCTACAGTGATACAGTTTTCTGCAGTTTATGTCTAACTACTACAACAAATCAGCATATCTTTGGATTTTGCTGTATTTCTACAGTAAATCTTAATTCAGTTAGCAAGTCAAATACCATTAGTATGTGATGATGCAATGCAAAGAAGGCAGCTGAATCATATTATACCAACAGAGAAAATATACACATACCCAGTTCACTTAAACTGCACTGACACATAAAAGAATCTAACATAAGAAACAGTAAAGTTTCAGTTCTGCTCTGATATTTAACGAAGACCATGAGAGTGAAATATATCAACCACTAACGGGAGGATCAAAGAAAGACTCCCATACCCACAGGACATTAACTAGTTTGGTTTTAGCTCTGAAATAAACAGATCTAATTAGCTAAAGAGCAACTAGGTAAATGTCTTGAATTATACCCTGAAGCCCTGTAGCTCTCAACACTAAGAGTGAGTCAGTGCAAAAAGTCCCTAGTTTTACAGAATGCCAGGACCCACTGCATAGGTCAGGTGCCAAAATTAAGGCCCAGATTAGCCCAGGTGGTTTTTTGACCCATGAGTTCCAACTATGGGTATTTTACAGCTCTTGAAAAGCAGAGATCTGTTAGAGTCAGTCTGATGGCTAAATGAGATGCTAAACAAGATCAGCTAAACAAGAGTTAAACTTCGCCTTTCAGCTCCGGTGCCAGGCAATGGGGAATCACTAACCACCATCCTCTGCTGTGTCTGATAACTGAGTTTTTACTAGAGTCACCCGATGAAAAATCTCATTGCTATCAGAGGTACTAGTGCAGGCAGCAGGTGGGGCAGAATGAGTAACAGCAAAGAAGTTACATTACATGTGAAAAACCGAGTCTACGACCAGCCTGTAGTCAAAGGCACAGGGGGCCATGCCCGTGGTACATTTTGGCTTGGATCAGGAGTGCACTTTTGAACCGGAGCTTTCGAGCACCCCCACTTACTGTGCTGCGATTCCCAGTGCCGAGAGGCCTTGGTGTGCAGAAACTGGATCCCTTCCGGGTGAAGTGAAACCAGAAGACATGCTCCAGCAGCACACCCAACACGCGTCAACTGCTGACGGACATTTGGTCTACACACAGACCACCTGAAAAGCATACAGTGCGGACATAACTTCTCAGCACCAAGTGCTTTGTCCTACAAATCTCCCCCTACTACTTGCTAATGCAGACACAGACTTAAGCTGTCAGGTTCGGTGGCTGTAACCGCGCAGCTGCAGCAGCACTGCGCCCATCCTCGCTCCACCTGAGCTCCAGGCTGGCTTTGCAGCCCGCACCAAACTCTGCCTACGTGCTGCGCCATCTACCCTGCCTGAGCCACGGAGTTACACAGTTTAGTCCTGAATATACCTGTCATATGCCTTTGTCACCCTTTTGCTTGCAGTGTCTGAATATCTACTAATTATTTTTCTTTCCTATTCTGTAACTTGGGAGATCACAAATTTCAGTGGGAATTAAAATTTGCAAGCTTTCCAGGGACTGTAGCAGCAACACCATTTACGATAGATCCCAAACGCAAACAGCTTTTAAGTAGAGAAGGAAACAGGGCTAAAGCTAAACTCATTTGCTAGGCTAAGGTCCCTTTACCCTGTTGTGGCAGGCAATGGTTCGGGAAAGGCAACGGTTCGCGTTTGATGAATTCATTTTGGTGCAGCTCTTTCCTGATTAAAGCAAAGGGTAGAAACGTGGGCCCCGAGCTGTGCCCCCTTACTGCTAGTGCAAAGGAAACAAAAAAAAGGCTTGTTATTCCAGTTTCCACTTCTCCCAGGCGCCCCGCAGCACGTTAAGTACCTCAGGGATAACGGAATAACGGTCCATTTCCGAGCCCCCCTGCCGGTCCCCCCTTTTGGCTACTCCACCCACACCGGGGGTCGCCGCGGGGCAGCCCTGCGTACCGGCCCCTGCCCGAGACGCCCGCTCCGCCCGGCCACCCCGGGGCTCCCCGCGGCCCCCTCACGAAAAGGCGGTAACGGCCGCCCGCGCGCGCCCCGCTCCGCCTCCCCCCGCGCGGAAGCTAAGCAGGGCCGGGGCCGGCCGCGGCGCGGAGGGGAGGGCAGGGGAGGGGAGGGGAGCGGAGACCCGCGCGGCGACGCCCGTCCGCCGCGGCTGCCCCTCCCCCCGCCGCGCCACATGGCGCGGGCGGAGCCGCCCGGCCGGGCCGGGCCGAGCCGCGGGCGCAGGCGCAGCGGTGGCCGCAGCGCCATGGCCGGTGGGGGGCCGCGCCCGGCGGCGCTGCTCGGCGCCCTCGCCTGCCTCTGCCTCTGCCTGCTGGCGCGGGCCCCGGCGGCTGCGGGCTTCAAGAAGAGGGGACCCAGCGTGACGGCCAAGGTGACTCCCGCCGCCCGCCCGGGCCTCAGCGGAGCCGGCGGGGCGCCGGGGCTGGAGCCGCTCGTCCGCCCGGGGCGGCGGGTCGCGGCGCGGCCGCTCCGTGTGTGCGTGCGTGCGGCGCCGCGGCGGGTCCCCGCCGGGCGGGTGCGGGCGGCGGTGCGCGGAGCGGCCTCGGGCCCGGGGCTGTGCCGGGGCCCCGCTGCGCGGTGCGCGGCGCCCTGCGGCTGGGACCCGCCTCGGAGCGCTGGCGGGCAGCCGGCTTGTGGCGGCGCTTGGGCTTTTTTAACTCGGCTCCGTTCCTTAACTCATGCGGTGCTTTTTTTCTTTTCTTTTCCTTTTTCCTCCTCTCCTAAAACTCGAGCCGTCTTATCGCGACCTTGTTTTCTGCCGCCTGGTTCATACCTAACCGTGACAGGCTTAAAAAACCCCTCTGGCACGGCCACGGCTTCGCGGGCTGTAGCCTGTACCCGCACCTCTGAGTTTCGTTGCCGCCGATGGGCTTCCAGTCCAGAGGTTTAACTTCTTCTTGTACGTCTGGTGCGCTCGGGCCTCCGCACCATCTCCTAGCGATACGTCGCACCGTTGAGCTGTGCGTAAAGCACGTTGCTTGCTCAGACCTGCTGTCCCCGATTTCATTTTACGCCCGCCTCTGATTCTTACGTTGCGGGAAATGGGGAATTACTGCTCCCAGTTTCCCTTCTCCAAGCCGCTTGTAGCTTTACGTTCTCGTCAGATCATTTCACTCTTCACTCTTCCAAGGTGCACGGTTTTATTTAATCTTTCCTCGTGTGGAAGGTGCATCTGCACTGCCCTTTTCTGTACCTTTTCCAGGTCTGTTGTATCAGTGTGAGATGGAGAAGCCAGGATTACATGCAGTGCTCGAGGTGCGAGTGCACGGTGCAGATGTGCACCAGTGCGTAATTACATCTGTCTTTGGGCGTCCTCCCGTTCTAATAACCTCTAATATCCAGTTTCTTTCTCTGACCTTCATGAGCAGTGAGTCAAACTTTCCATCAAACTGCTCCAGGTGACCCCAGATGTTGTTTCTCAGTGGTAGCTTATTTAGGTAGAACCCCTCACTGTAGATGTAAAGTCTCTTTTTAATATTCAGTACTTTGTATATATGGACTTTATTTCATTTGTCATTATATTATCACTGGTCACTAAGAATCCTGATATCTTTCTTTCACAGTCAACTTCCTTTTTTTTTTTTTTCCAGTTATGAGGTTATTATTGCACATTGTAAATAAGATTAAATGTTTATATAAATATAATAACTTTTCTTTAAGCAGCTTTGGTGAAGAATCTGGCCAGACAATTTTGGAAATTCCAGCCTGCTGTGTTGACCAGCTCGCTAGTATCTGCATACTCATTGACTTTTCGGAGAACGTTAAAAGATGGCTTAAAAGAAGATGGCTTCTCTCTGCAAAAATGACATCTAGGGCTACCATATTTCCATGTAGGATTTCCTGGCCAGAAATACGCACAGGCACATTATGTGGTGCATAACCAGGAAGCGCAGTGCTTTCCCAGAGCACCGAACACGTAGCATAGGAATGTGGAGTGCTAGCGGGAGGCCAGGAACTCACTTTTTGTTCACAAATGCAGAATAAGCGAAGCAATGCTGCTTGGAAACACTAAGCTGGCTGCTTATGTGCATAGCTCTGCCACGCGTGAAGCGTTTTGCTTGGGCCAGGTCTCCCCGTGTGAGCGACTGGATCTCTCTGCGCTCTGTAGAAGCATTTGATGTTACTGCCCAGGAATAGTGTAGAGTAGCCCCAGTTGCATTGCCAGAGGCTCATGTATCGCAGGCAGTCCTTCTGCCTAGAGGGAACAAGTTGTGTTTAGAAAGCCTATGCATACAGTAGCCCTTGCCTAGATAGGCCTGGCCGCAAAATTCAGCGAGGTATGTCTACAAACACATTAAGAAATTAATGAAAACTTGCTCTTAATACTTTGGGAGTCACACATTACAGAAGTATGTTGTCTGGTGCCAAGTGCCAAGGAAGTGCATGAGGTGTAGCAAAAGGAATTTTATTTTCTTTATATATCATTATAAAATTATCCAAAAGTTCAACAGTCAAAGCCATGTGGGAGATCAAGAAATGGTAGAAATGTTTAGCAGGAGAGCATGAAAGAGACATTCACTGGAGAGAGGCTGTGGTCATTTATTATCGTTACTGGACCAATTTCTTAGAGCTGTGGGCAAGTAATGTTTGGTTGAGTGCCACAAAGGACAACAAATACCACATCACAGGAATACACATTGCTGTTTCCTAGAAGTTTTAATAGTCTTTATGTGACTTTTTCTCTGCTTCAAAATGCCTCTTCCTGACAGCTGCTCCTATTTTCAGGAATCATTGGAACATTTTTGCATGTTCAAATATGCATTGATATATTCTGAACTATATTAAAATGCTTTTTAACTCATTTGTCTTTTTAAAGTATTCTTTTTAGCGATGTCTACATTAAAGTTTTTAGGCAATGAGCTTTCTAGTGTAGCTTGGCTATTCCTCTGGGCAGTTCTGAATTCGTATTTAGGAAAACAACTCCTTGCTTTGGCAGGAACGTTTTATTCCCATTATTTGACAATTGAATGAAGTTTAGGCTTTTGTGTATACTTAATCACATACACACTAATTCCTGGAGCAGTGAAGATTAAGAGTGCATAGCAAAGTGTCTTTTTGGGGAAGTGTCTGTACTATAGTTCCTTGAAATTGTTCATGTCGCTGGAATAGCAGCATTGTTCTTCCTTACTTTCATATTTCATTTTTTCCATACGGTTTCCTTACAGTGCCTTCTAAACACATGCATATTTGGAAAAAAGCTTCTTGATACCTTACCTTCAAACCTGTGACAGAGCAGTCCCACCAAGCACTTAAAATAGATAAGAATTAAAATGTATAATCACCAGGTCACACACAGTATTGTGCATAATCTGAAGTCGGTAGCTCTGAGAAGATTTTTCTTAAACAGCACCCTCAGCAATTGAAGGATTCGATTAACATAGACCAGCAAAGGCTGTTTCCTACCCTTTTATGCTTTCAGAAGCTTGGCCTTTTTGTTGCGCTCATATTTGTATCACTTTTGTTTTCTTCGCAAAAACGTCCAGGTGTTCTTTGACGTGAAGATTGGAGACAGAGATGTTGGCAGAATTGTAATTGGATTGTTTGGAAAAGTTGTCCCAAAGACAGTGGAGAACTTCATTGTGCTGGCAACTGGAGAAGTATGTCTGTGGCTTTCTTTGACCGTGTACTTAAGTTTGGGCTGGGAAGTAAATATTTGTTAAATGCTGTTTCAAGTGTGAACTGTCCATCTTAATTCAGTGGAATCGGTGAGGGAGAGAGCCATCCCAGAGGCCGTGCTGTCTTGTGCATATCCCTAAAGCCTTGCAGCTCTATTTGCAAAATGTGAATATTAGATGTTGGACACCACCTTAGTCTACCACCGCTAGCTTGCAGATGTAGCAGGCAGAAGTGCCATGATCAGTAGTACATCAGTCAAAGGAAGATGCTTGCTTTTTTTACCTGAGTGATACCTGCTCTATGCCAGCACAGCTCACCTGCATTTCAGTTTAATTTGTTCCTGTCAGTGTTTGTCTCAGGTTGCACTATATCCTGTGGACCTGACCATTCACAGCATATGCCTATTCCCCTATGACCGTGTAGGACTGGATGTTATATTCACTTAAAGCATTATTTCCTTTTCTTAGAGAGGATATGGATACAAAGGAAGTAAATTTCATCGTGTGATCAAAGACTTCATGATTCAAGGAGGGGACTTTACAGTTGGAGATGGATCAGGAGGTAACACGCTCAGTATCTTCCAGCTTCCCTTTCTGTTACACCTTTGAATGTTTACTGAATAGATGGGTGAAACAGCATTGCTTCTCTTTTGCAACTAAAATAAATGAAGAAAACATTTCTTTTAGAAGCATCCAAAACAGTCCTAAGCATTTTGCCACGTTAGCTGCAAATATTTGGATTACCAGATTATTCGTATGCTTAGGGCTTCCCCTGTCCTCAATTTGTGCAGATCTTTTCTGTCTGTTTCTGCTCTGGCTGTGTGCTTCTGCTCCTTGCCCCCAGTACTCATTGCATCTATGCATGAACCAAGTCGAGTCATCCAGCAGAAAACTAATCTGGAAGGAAACGGTGATGTACGTGAAGGGCACGGGCCGTCCTCTCCCTTTGGCTCACCCAGCTCGGTGGAGCGCTCTGAAGTGTGCTAAGGGAAGCAATTTCAAAGCAGCTATAGAGAAATTAGAAAATGAGGGTTGTGCCCCTCCCCTTTTTTCTCTTAGCAAATTTAAAACCATAAATTTACCTTTGGTGTGGCCCTGTATACGTAGGCTCTGGCCATCTATATCACTTCTCTCTCTTGAGCTTCCAGAAAACCAGTTCAGCCAGTAGGTGCTTCGGAGGGCAGTCCCAGTGCAGCATCTCTTGCGTTGCATGCGTTCTGGCTTCTGATTTCTTCTCTTCCTTTACAACCACGTTCTTCAGGTGCTACGATTTGAACTTTCTGCGTACAATGTTAGCGACTTCCCCACTGGGACAGAACGGAAAACATACACGACATATGCTTTTCCTTGCAATTTGAACAAGGGGGAAGGCTAAAACACTAAAGACACAGTTTAGCGTTAAAGGTAGGCAGTGTTTGTTTGCCTGCTAATACCGTTTATTGGGATGGTATCTGGCGGTGTGTTGGGAACAGTGTCTTACTGTTAGGCGCTGTACAAATAAAGAATAAGACAACCTTCTCTTTTCAAAATTACAGTGGTTTAAACATGACTCATGTTTTTTCTTCTAAACTATTTTAGGAACATCAAAATCCTTACGTAATATTTATACAATTCCATACTGACTCTTTTAAGCTAACTTTCATGTGGTCTCTGTATTTCTAAACATGTCTAAAGCAATTTCATGTACTAGGGAAAAAAGTTGTAAAACTAAATATTAAAATTGTCACAAAGCAGAGTTACCTTATTTGAATGGCCATAATTACCTAATTTAAATTTGCTGGACAGGGTATAGTATTATTTAGTGGTGTATATAAGCAGGACCTTTGAAGATACTTAGCTTACTTGTTAAATTCAGAGGCTAAAGGATGATCAGCTTTGTATATTCTCTCACTATAGCTGGTGTTTTAGCTTTCCTTTTTCTTTCCTATACGTACAAAGTACTTTTAGTTATGGATCGCTGATGACGTAGCAATGATGGTGCTGCATTTACTCAACCTCTGAATCTTCTCAAGTCCTGAATTTATACTTAAGAAATCCCCTTTTTGTTCAAAAATGGAAAAAAATATTTAAGTTCGATTTCTTATTTTGTGTCATAGGAAGAAGCATCTATGGAGAAAAATTTCCAGATGAAAACTTTAAACTCAAACACTACGGAATTGGATGGGTTAGCATGGCTAATTCTGGCCCAGATACTAACGGATCACAGTTCTTCATCAGTGTGACAAAGCCTTCCTGGCTGGATGGAAAACACGTAGTATTTGGCAAAGTCCTTGATGGAATGGTAAGTTAAAAAATAGTGGTAAGATTACTCCAGGAAAATTGGGACCAATCTCAGGGCATTATGTCTGTGTGGGTGTAATTTATCATACCATTGTCATTCAAAACAATTTATTGTTTGTTATCTAATGTGGACAAGGTAGAAAATGTATGTGAAGTGCTTAAACTGGAACTGAAATTGCAAGTGGTGATTACAGAAATGGAAACTGAAATCATCCCTTTGGCTGTCAGATTTCTTGTTTTAGACCACTAACCATCAAAATCAACACTGACACCTTTACATACTACAAACTGGATAAATTCAGGTCCCTCTTTCACTAAGCCTGTTAACCATGAAATAATTGTATTTCCACAAGCTAAAATCTAATTTTGTAACATGTGCTAGTTGTGGGTAACACTTCCACTGTTCAGGCTTTTAGAAGATGTGAATGTGAAGTATGCAAACATATATATACAGATCTACTTAAAAAGAAAAAAAGATTTATAACCAGCACCCTCAGAATGTACAGCTGCAAAACTGATCAAATATCTGATTGCAATGGGCAAGTAGAATTTCAGTTTAAGAAATGGTACTTCCAACTGACTATACTTCTACTAATCTGGTTTTCCCTTTAACTTTTACTCCCTTAATCAGTTTTGAAATGAATGGGGAAAATATGACCTGTTGCATTAATCAAATCTATGTAGAGTCTGAAAGCCTCATCAAAACACTTCTCCCCTGCCCCACATCCTTCATATTGAATTCAATTCCCTTCAGCTACAGCAGTAATTTAAAAATTTTGAGGAGAGTTTTAGGGTTTGAAGCCAGAGGTACATTAATTGGCAACTCTCTAAAGCCAGATACTGGAGAGCATGGTGCCCACTCTTAACGTCTGGGCATAGGTTATAGGAGAGTAACAGGAGTCATCGGACTTTTACAAGCACAATTATGCTGTACGATCAGGAAAAAAACTACTGCTCATCCGTCATGATCTCTACATGCAGTTGCTGCTCACAGACCACAGATAGACTTTGTGTTTGCTAGGTAAGTCATGTGAAAGGATATTTTCAATTGCTCCTTTCTAATGTTTTTGCTGGCTAGGAGTTTTTATAGAAGGGCACACAGCCTTCCATGTTGGTGCTGTCAACTGTATGCGAGTTGCAGAATGGTACAATTGACAGTGGGGAAAGAGAGTGTCTGGGAGAACTCAACATGGCAAAGGTCTTTGTTCAGAAGTTGCTTTAAAATAAATAAATAATGCTAAGAGCATTTAGTTATTTACCTGATACTGGACTTCAGCCACTGGCGTTTTCTTGGCTAAACTGAGTTTTTTTTTTTTTTTTTTTTAAACAGTCTGTGGTGCACTCGATAGAGCTTCAGCAGACAGATGAACATGATCGCCCCCTTCAAGACTGCGTGATTGTGAACAGTGGCAAAATAGCTGTAAAGGAACCATTTGTAGTTGAAGCAGGAGACTGGTGAGACTAACAACCAGACTAGGAAATAAAATGTAATCATTTTTCTTTCAGGCCTAAGTTTTGACTGATCTCAATTATCCACTGACTTTTCTCCTCAAAACTTATGAGGCTATATGTAGACAATACTTAATATTTGCCAGATACATAAAATTATGGCTATTTCTATAACAATTTCATGGAAGCTTTACTCCTTGAAATTCAGGGCATATCCCACTAAATCCTAGAACTCACAGAAAAATTCTTTCATGAGAAATTTCAAAATACTTCTGTTTTTTCAAAGGTTTGAAATGAAATCATTGTCTTTAGAAATTTTACAATATTTGTTACTGCCATTTTATTTGAAAACATTTTCTGTGAGAATATCTGCATTTTTTTAAGATTCCTGTAAAGTAAAATATTGAAATGTTTTGAAAAAATAAACTGATTTCAAACAAATACTTAATAAAGAGCTGCTTTTTTTGCAAAAGGCCTTTTCTCTAATCTCAGTTGATTTCAATAAATGATGCAGGGGTGCTGCTTTCCAAGAAATAAAAGAGCAGGGGTGGTAAATCTCTCTAATCTCCTTAATGTGTCCGATAAAGTCCCTAGTCTTTCAATAAAAGATTGTATTCAGATACAATACTGTAATTGAGATAGAGCAGCTAAGTTTATTGTTAAATAAAATTATTGGTTAGAAACTGATTAAAAAGCCCTTATTTTACAGCACGATGGATTTTATAACACATAACTAATCATGTCATCTAAGATACAGCTTCAAAACACTAAAAGTTTTGCTGTATGCTGGAGATGCACCTTTAAGTTCATTATTTTGGTAATGCTACTTAAATACCCTTAACCTTACTGCTTAATTGGTAGCTTTTAAACAAGTTCAGTATAAGATACCACTTAGACAACTGTACTACTATTTTTTTTTAACATGTTAATATTTTCCAGGAAAGAGATGTGGATATTTTCCCTTGAGTTTGCAGTGTTTTAAAATTTAAGATAGAAGAGCTGATGCCTAGATCTGGTAATGGATTTACCCACCTACAAACTGGGTAGCATGACACTTACCTTTAAGTGGACAGTGTCCTGCAGCTCACGTGAGATGCCCATACATTGGGGTCTGGGAGGGAAGTGAGCAGTGCACAGAGGGGGCCCCAATCACCCAGCCCACAGCTTGCAAGTACCTCCTGCCGCCCCCCCCCCCCCCCCCAAGGGAACAGGAAAACACTGGGGGCAGGGATTTACCTGGTGTCCTGCACCCTGACACATGATTCGTAGTTGCAGCACTGCTTCTGCTGGTTCACCATCCACAGCCCCAGGGCCTCTTCTGAAGGTAAGTACTGACGCTTTTTGCAAAGACCTGTGGAAGGATTATTCTCCTCTTCAAAAGGGAGCCAGAGGAATGAAGAAAGCCTCTGAATTTGTCTAGTACTAGGCAATCAGGCTTCAATTTTACCCCTATTCAGGTTGTGCTGTGTGTTTTTTTCCCCCTACTAAGGTTCAATGTAAAAAGTCACTAAAAAGCTGCACTGAGAAGCAGTGTTTGGAAGTAAGAGCAGGAATGCCTTGTTCTTCCTCATCCAAATAGCTTTGCCCTAGTAGCTAAAAACACTTTCCTGGAGGTTGATCCCTCAGACAGTAGAGAAAGTTCTGCTACTTGGACAAGGGCTCTAATCACAGGTGTCCTTTTTAAGTAAGTCCGAACTTTTCACCAGCCCCAAGCAGCTTTAAAATAGATTGCATAGTCAGCAGGAGGCAACCCTTGCTTCTCCACTGCGTTAGTGCCTAGTTTTGCCATTACTGTTTTTGTGCAACATTCCCTTCCTCTGCTTAACACAATGAATTACTGGCTATCCAGATATACTGAAAAATGTTTTTCTTTTTTTCCAAGACATACAGCTTTATAAATCTTGAGATAGCATCGTGCTGAGAGTTTTAAATCAGCAGACACCCAAGTATTTTGTCATGCTTCATGTGGAGAAGTAAGTACCACTTCTGATGGCACAAGCTCTGAGAAATGTCTTATTTGAACAGATATGCACAAAGTACATTCATGTTCTAGTAATTTATTTTGTAATGTCCAGTAACACAAAAATTTCCAGTTAAATCTGAACATATATATATATATACACACACATTTTAGTTTATTTTACTACTTAATCATATTCTTGCTTCAGCTTACCACAAAGACGTATGCACTGATTCATAAAATGTTAAGATATGGAATACAATCTGCGAGTTGACTTGAAAAGTAAACATACACATACATGAGATGTCATAACTGAATGAGATTCATAAATGCCATGTTAAATCTGGTAGATAAAATCCTTTAGACTGAAATCTAGAAAACTTCCTGGAAGAGAGCAACGTATTTCAAAATGTATAAGCATGTTTTCTAATAGAAATTCTCCATATACATGCGTTGGCTCTTTTCCAACCTAATATTAAGGAGGAGTTTTAAAATAACTTAAGAAAATGAACAAAATACTTTTAAGTTACTTCCATTTCTTCTTGCTTTTAAAATCACTTTTTTGCACTCTCTCTTCAGTGCCAGCACTTTCAATCCATCCACTGCCAGCAATGGGTAACGTGCTGGGAAAAATCCTGGTGCAAAAAGGTTTAGTGTAATTTATGATAGAAATCCAGAAATAATTAGTAAAACTTTCAATTCTTTTCAAAGTTTAGTGTAATTCAGTGTATGACTTTCAGCTTTTAGTGTTAAATAGAGCATATAAGGTTTAAATAACTTCAATACTGTTGTTTCCATATCTTTTTTTTTTAAAGCAGCAGTTATGACATAGATTTTATTTAAAAAGATATAATGCTTGAACTTAAACTGAGGCTGTCCCTCTTGCTTCTGAGCATGATTATCACATTCCAGAATTTTATTCCCATTAATTCCATTGAACATGACTTAGAGACTTGCTTCAGCTTCTTCTAGCCACATGCCACTTCTACCTGGGCAGTAGATGAGGATAAAATATTCCATGCAGAATGCCTTCTATAACTACATTTGGAAAGTCATCTGAAAAAGAAAACAAAACAAAAACAAAAAAACCCTTGCTTTCTTATCTACCTCAATACAATATAAATGTTTTTGTAGAACTTAACAAGGTAAGGCCTAGTATAATTTAGGTTATTGCATCACTCAACTGTTTATCCATGTTGGGGATGTGCTATTAGTAATGCTGTTTCAGCACTAAAGCCACTTTAGTATAGCACTGGGCATTGCATGAATGCGCTGCCAGATTTGTAGCTTATTGATTTAAAGGGATGTTCTAATACTTAATGCTGCTAGGCTCCAGCTCTTTATCTGAATCTTTTCTCACAAGGAAGATGGATTACACTGGCAATTCAATTTCTAACAAAATCTCAATATACTTGAAGGAATTCCAAGATTGCTACTGGGAATACTTCAGAGCTGTTTTTCCATTGTGGCTTACAGCAACGTTTAGACTGAACAGACTTGAGGGTGCCTATACCATCAGAGATGATTATTTGAGACAGGAAAATTTTAGGCTGTCTAATCAACATAAAATGTCACATATGTTACATAAAGTCATCCTATAATATCTGAAGGAGAAAAAACACTATATTCTTACCACAGATGTAGTGGTAACTGACACTTACTTTTCATTTTAAATTTACCATGAAAGGATTATCCAATGAAAGACAGCAGTAGATTCACACAGAGGAAAGGCAGGATGTACATTACTGAAGTGAAAACATTTTTCAAATGCACCAACTCCTGCCTTCTTAATTAAGGGGTTACTTTAATCACTGGGCATTAAGAGCAAGAATTTCTGATCTTATCTTATGATCTTAAAACAGCCAAAGAAATGGGTTTGCCCAGAAGATGTATCAGAATAAACAGAGTTTCCCTCTCCAACCAAATATTTCCTTCAGCTACCAACCTACAAGATAGTTGAAAAGAGTGAGATGCAGCTTCCATTAAAATCATAATATACTTGATAAATTAGATCACCTAATATGGGTGAGAATTATTTTTTGCCTCTAGTCCTTCTGCTAAAATCACTTTGAAGGTTAAAAAAAAGAAAAAAAAACAAAATAAAAACATTGAGCAATAAGTAGATCAGGACTCAAAAAGAAAAAATTCTTATTGGCTTATAGGTATTAAAACTAGCAGGTATTAATAAGGTGATTCTACAGTATTAAAGATTTTACAAACAGATTTTAAGGATGTTATTATGACTGAATCTCCACCACAAACAATACATGCATAATTCTTCCCAATTTCTGATAGTCAGTCATCATTATAAATTACTCATTAATATTTTGAATTCAGTAATGATTTCTGAAGTCCTGCAAGCTCAGCTAACCCAAATAGCTCTGCTAGACTAACCCTATGCCATTGTCATTAGTGGTATTAAAAATACACTTTGTAAGAGCAGTCTGATGATTTCATGCTAAATTATATGCTGAAGTTTCAGAAACCATTTTTTACTGGTTCTTCTATAATATATAGGACAAACAGTATATACGGGAAAATGAATATTGATTAAAAAAAATGATACAAGTTTACAGCACCAGATTTACTGTGAGGCTTTGTTGCTTAAAAAAAAATCAAGCATATTAATTTAATTTTAATGTACAAGTACCCTGAAATGCAGTCTCACAGATCCCCTACCTGGCTTAAAGAATCACCAGAACAATTTTCAACTCCTGAGGCATCATTTTAGATTTTTCCTTCATTTTTCTTCAAAACAGGATGTAATTGGTCTTTTGCATTTTATTTAGAAAGAAGCGGCTACCTTACACAAAAAAGATGTATTCAAGTGCACAGCTGTTATGAGAAAAGTGAGTCTGAAAAATCAATGATATTTGTAACTGTGAATGTTATTTTTGAAAAATTATGTTGCAACACAACAATGCTAAAATAGTGGCAGCACAATATTTTATAAAGACAAATAACAGTACAATGAGGAAAAATTTTAATTCTTTGAGTATTATGTCCCAGAAACAGCTTTTTTTTTTAATTACAAAACCCACAATTACACCATTTCCTATTTTATTGGAAAATGTTAACACAGGCATTCCTGTGTCCAGGAGAGACTTAACTCCACTTCTGACATAAACAACTGTCATAATTCAACTTCTTCAAAGAGTAAATACAATGAACAGTTATTTGATAATGGACAGGTGCTTTCGGTCATGGTTTGAACAACCATGACTACTTTTTAAAAAGGAATCTCAATCTATCAAAGTCTATCAGAGAAAATTTTAGAAAGCTCCTTTATGTTTTCTCTGTGCTGTAAACTGGAGGGGGGGGGGGGGAAGGAAGCAAAATTCAAGCCAATGCTAAAATGCAAAAAGCCAAGGCAGTGTAAAAGCTTTGCTTCTTTATAACCAGACTGAGCCAACACAGAATAACCTCCATACTTATGGCTTGATTTCCCCCCCACCTTTTTATTTTGTTTTTTAAGACTTAAACTCACATTCTAATTTATATTGATTCATAAAAGTTAAAAAAAATAACTTGCAAGTGAATTTGGTTTTTTTAGGGTCTTCCAAATACAAGGAAAAATATTCACCTGCTGTATGAAATTCTAAACGCTATGTGTCAAAGCCAAAAAAAGCCTTGGCAAAGGCCTGAAAAGCCCTTTGTTTTAGATGTCATTAACTAAAGTTGTTTAATATTTAAACATGTCACGCATTACAAGTGGCATTTATCTTTGATCCAAAGTAAAGCACTGCTTAAAAGGAGCAGTTATAAAATTCATTATAAAGTTCCTAACGAATTCAATATAAGGAAGCTTAGGCATGCTCAGAGTACACATTAGGGAAGAAAGAAATACTGTCGCAGAACTGCCAAATCTTGAAAAGTCGTCATACAGAAAAACCTTACGTGTGTGTTGGAAACTAAGCACTATCTTCATGCTTCAGGCTAACTGTACATAAATTCCACTTTTTCTCTCTCTAGAATAGAGAGGAATAGCATGAAATGAAATGATGTTGACCATTTACACCCTACTCTGGAGGAATCCAAGTTAGTAATTAAAAGGGATGTTAAACTTTATTAAGAGTGAGGCACACAACGTTACTAACTCTAAATATTAGCATCACAGCACAGTGCAAACTTTTAGACAGAAGTAACTGCACAGATGTGCCTACGTTAGTGGTGTAGTTTGGGTCAGCAGTGACCTTGTGAGGTGACTCTGCTCACTGGGCTTTGGTCTCGTGTTCTGCCCTCCAGCCTCAAAGGGGCATTCAGCCACCTGGCCAGACTAGAGCTAATCCAAAGTGTAAAAACAAGTGAACAAGCAAAAAACCCTGGAATGTATCTAGCGTGGACCTCGGTGAAGCAGGACCTCTGCACCGACTGTTTCACTCTAGACCTGGGACTTCAGGTTCAGTAGGACTCCAGGGCTCGATCCTGTTGGGCCACATTGCTTGCTAATGAGGACAGAGCCTGCAAGAAAGGCTAACCTTCTCAAAATACATGATCCCAGTCCCTGTGGCTTTGATGGAAACCTTGAAAACGTGGAGGAAGTACATATCACTGGCTCAGAAACTAAAAGCAAACACCTGTCCTTTCCCCAAATTACTCTCAGAAGTGCCATGATTTTCAAGGCAGCTCAAGAACCTGACTCTCGATTTCAACCCACAGCATTTTGTAAAATCAAGCAAAACCGCACATTTAAACATCTTAATTTACAGTTCTGGGAGAAAATTTTCCTATGGAATTGTATTTGAACATATAAAAAACCTAAAACCAAACATTTTTAACACAAAATGTAGTAGAAGTAACAGTTCTACCAAGTAAAATGACAAATCCAGGTAGAAAGCACTACTAGAAATAGTATTTTCTCCACATATTTAATTCTAGAAAGAAGACAGAAAATAAGCTCTCTGAATTAATAATGCAAAGAAAGGAGAACTTTTTTAAAAAAAAGAAAAGAAAAAAGGTTGATAATAAGCTATTTCAAACACTCTTTTGAAGCATGTATTAAAAGTATAAATATCCAGTGAACACATCAATTAAAGTATACATTCTTTTTTTTTTCTAAAGCACTCTAGAGGTTATAAATGATAAGAAATAGTAATAATAGAAATGGAAATACAAACACACTCACAGTAGATCGACTGGTGTTTAGGGAAAAAGCACTTACAAAGGACTGGGCCTCTTAGTTCAAATGCTTCAGGCAAAACAGCCCAGAGGGTCAACAACAAAAAAAAGAAAAGCAATGTTCTTAGTCTTTTGATTTGAATTCTCAGTAGATTTGACTGAGAAAACAACTGGGGGAAAAATTCCATCCTTTTATAAATCATCCATCCCACTTAGGGTTTTAACAGTCTCTTACGTAAGAACTATTGCTTTATTGACAGGTTATTAGATTTTGAACCGGTGTCGTTTTACTAGGCCCGTATTAATAATAATGTGGTTTATGTGGTGCAGGGTCAGATCAGTAAAGCACTGTTAACAGATGACAGGTTTGATTACCGTTGGCTTTAGGCAAGACATATGGATCCCTTAGGAACAGCAGCACAGGCTGGTGGGACAGTTTGCTGGAAAGGTCAAGAACAGGGATGTCAGTATCAAGGGACAGTAAACAGAATATTCTACAAACTAGCTTTGATAAAGCGAGGTGATCAAGCTGCTCGAGAGTAGTGTCAGCGCGTCTCAGCATGCCGCGGCTGTCAAGAGGAGCAGACCCCATTTCCAGGGAGCAATGCTCGCTGCTCCTCAGCCCCAAAGTGAAACCATCAATGTGAAATCTGAAGTAAACAGGTCGCGTCGTGGAGGGGCAGCCTGCAGCCAGCTCTGAGTCTTCCTCACCCCGTCTGCGCTGTGGTACACAGCGTAATGCAGGCTACCTCACAAGGCTATTTAAGACCAGTGTCCACAGTCTCCAGGCCATTGAACAGACTGGAAATTTCATGCTGTTCTTCCATCTGCCTGTCGCACACCTGACCCAGTGGGAGGAAGCCCTTGGCAGCGCGTTACACAGCTGTCTCCCATGGGGCTTGGGCAACGGGAACCCTCAGCGCTTTCTGCTCCGCTGTCTACATACGCTTGCAAAGTCATGCGACCAAATACATACAGAGCTCTACCAAATGCGTAGGAGAAAACCCAAACCCCTAATTCCTTCTGATAAATCTTGCTACAAACAATACACTACAACGAGTAGAAACGCTCAGGGACACTGTCCTACTACGGTTTTGTAAGAACTTTCTCGATACAAGATGCACGCTCACTTCATACTACAAATGGATCTATTAAGCTGATGAAATCAGCCACAATATTTAACAAAGATATCTAGTTTTAAGGCTAAACTATTGATATTTTGACAACTGCAAGGAACGAATACAGGAAACACCAATAATTTCAAGTAGTTTATTAACCTAACAACCTAGAAAGAATAGAAATCAAGCTCACCTTGATTCTTCCGATTCTGTTTCATCAAAAGAGCTGCAATTAAAGTGAGAGGAAACTTTGATTACAATAAAATTAACTTCATAAGGAAAAAAAAAAGTCCTTTAACAACCACCAAAGGGAGCATCCTTTTTCTGGTCAGTGACTGCATAATGCAACATGATTAAATGAATGTGGGAGACCTTATCATTTTGCAACCACTGCTTGGAAGTGACATTCAGCAATCCATTTCACTATAATAAATTTGCATGCATACATATCTATCTATATATGCAGTGATAGGATACAATTCCACTAAGGGTATTGGTTGACATCATTAACTACAAGCGAAAACTACAAGTCTGCTAGCTTGTCCCTAGATCACTAAAAATTGAATATTTAAATTTGGGGTTTTTTGGACAGTAAGGACTGAACATTTATAGTTTCATTCAACTGCTGAGAATGGCATGACTGACAATATTACACAGACTGCACATGGTGTATATTTGCTATGATATGAACACTCTCAAAGCCATTGTATAAGGGTGTTGTAAGTAGAATAATTCCTGCAGATCTTTAACATTAGCTGTCCTGAAAGTGAACAATAATTTCCAAACTTGATCTTACAACCCACTTTTGAAACAACAGTGCCAAAAGTCTGCGGAAAAATCATGGCCTGTGATGTAGACCTAAATTACCCTTTGCAAGGCTACCCATTTAAGGAGGTAGAAAATAACTTAAAACTGTGCTGAATTTTTTTTGCATTCTTGCATCCTACCGAAAGGCAAATGCAGATGTACTCCCATGTGAGAAAAACCAGACCTTCCCTCCAACCTGTTCTCAGTTCTCTGTACGCCAGACCAGAAGCACAATGGTGGAGGGACCACTGTGGGCCCTAGACAGCTCTAAGTTAAGGAGGGCCTCAAAATCACTTACAGCGTCTTCAGCTCTCCTCCTGAGTGCGAGTTCTCTGCTGTTAATGCCCAGAAACTCCCCCAAAGCAGGAAAGGGCCACATCGCTTTCTTGGGAACAAGTTCTGACAACACTGCTGGACTTCCCAACTATGTCAGCTTGTCTAGTAAAAGAGATTGTTCTCCTTACAAACGTTACACCTGCAGAATACAGGAGTTTCTGGTTACACTATTTTGGGAATTTCTGTTATCCTTACACTAATCATAACCATACTCGGTTTCCTTTCTTCCGCCCTGATCAAGAACCCTTCTCAGGGGAAGGGCAACATGGCCATTGAGGCAGATGCCAACAAAGAGATGAAAGACACCATTTCCAAACATACGTGGGGGGGGGGGGGTCATAAAGATGGTCACAGAATAAATTTCCCTCATCCAAATACTAATAACCAGAAAACACACACACACAAATGCTTTTCATGCAATTGTAGTGAGTGTTTATGAATATCTTTGAAAATTCCTTTCAATAGATACTCTCAAGATCTACAAAAAAAATGTATTCTCCTCATCTAAACTCTCCTTTGCTTTCCAAGAATATTACATTAAATCTCACTTCTCTCTTTGAACAGACTGAATTTATTTTACCACCTTTTGGGGATATATAAACATACTTAACATGAACCTAATGCCCATTTATTTTACTGTGTAAGAGTTGGCAGCAAGACCATTTTAAGTCAATGCAATTGCATCAGCACTGAATGGATATGGGCCTTTTGGCCTCAATATGTTTTTCAGTAAATGAGAGCTTACCCACAACTTTCTGCTTTTGGCAGGGTAGGTACATGGCGAACATTTAGGAAATCAAGAAATATTTTAGGGAGTTCTTCATTTTCTAAAATGACTGTCTGTAATAAAGAAAAGGGACAATAAGAAAACCAAGATTTTTTCATATTTTAAATATCACACAGTTCTCAACCTACTAAAACACTTCTCACTTGCAACACTGTTCAATTCTTCTCCAGTCTTTTTTTTACTTATTATGGACTGCTTCATTTCAATTGGGAAACCCCAATTCTTAATGAATCACATAAAACCATTCGGCTCATGCTACTACATTCTTAGACCATGGGAGATATTTTCACCTACATCACCAGTGACAAGTTTGATGCATCTCAAGCAGAGGTGTCTGATTCTGAAACTAAGGTACTGGCACAGTCATTTGTGAATAAAATTCTGTTTGTGTAAAACATAAAATAAAGCACCTACAGTTCAGTGCTTTCACATACGCCTCCCAGAAGATTCCTGTCTGGCACATCAGGGGAAAAAGGAAGTCTCCAGTTTGTACAATTTTATTAATGCATGCCTTAGTAAATGCTAACAAGGCAAACTGCTTGCTTGGCTTGACAGATCAGCTTACAATGTACTCCTTACACCTACGCTGTGATCCCTAACAACAAAGCTCTCACCAAGGAGCCGCTGTCTCTCTAGACCCGCCACGTTCTTCCATAGCAATAATAGCTAGACTCCATTCTCGTTTCTTTTTTTACTGATGAGATGATTTTATAATTTTGAGTAAATTAATTAGCAGTACCCTTACTTAAAAATACATAGCAAGTAAACGAGATGATTAGGCACATATCTGTCATGAAAGAATGAGTTTTAAAGAAAAAGATAGATCTCTGGCAGTTTTACAGAAGCAGCTCCAGAATCATTGCTGATCTTTAATTTTCACAGAAGACAGACTAAACAGTTCATAAATTCAACCAATGACTCATCTGAGAGATTCAGCCCCTATTTACTTGTTCATGCTGCTATACAGTCTGATAGCACACGTTAGATCTATGTAGTTGAGTACAGTGCTTCACAGACAAATGAAAGCCACAAGCTCTTCCCTGAATAGCTTTCCTTCATACAGGCCTGATCTTAGACTGAACATATGTATGGAAGAAGCTTTACTAAATTCATAAATAACTGATTAAACAAAACTGCTTGCACAAGTAAAACTATCCACATAAAGAAGCAGCAAGACTGGTAATAGTTCCTCTGCTTACATTCAGGAGATAACTTATTCCTGCATGCGTATTCTTTCACATCGTAGCATCGCTAAGAAGATGCAGTAGTATGTGGAGGATAATAGAATCACAAAAATATTTAGGTTGGAAGAGACCTGTAGAGGTAACCTAGTCCAATCTGTTCAAATCAGTCTAACTCCAAGGTTCAGTAGCAAACAGCTTGGTTATTTGCATATTTAAAACCCAGTTAGTGTGCCAATTACCTAAAATATAGACAGAATTAGAGAGAGAGATACATTTTAAAACAAAGATATTTGGGAATCAGTTTCTTTTTTTTATGCTGTGTTCCCAGCTCTGAATTCAGGGTTGACATTTCTTCAACAACAGCTGAGGTCATCACTAACAAGTTGAAAAAAGAAAGAACAGGCAAAAGAGTGCAGCTTCTCAACGGTTCTACTGTAGATTTTAAAGGCTACATCAGCTCCTACGGAAGAAACGGGAAGGTCTGAAATGTTGGCAAGTGTTAAGCCTTTCAGTTCCCCTCTATATGAGGATGCTGCATTACATGCCACCTCATTTGCATTCTGTAAAATCAGCACTCCGCTGCTGCAAAATTCATCTTGTTCTGCATTCAAGATATGCATAAAAGGAAGGATAGAGGGGGATGCATATTCAGAGGGTGTGTGAATCGCATAACAACACGAATGATTTGTTCAAACAAAACCACCTCACTAATAATATGCAATGGAGAACCACTAAAAAGTTGTATAAAGATGTTTAAGGGCATCCCACACTTGTGTGCAACCTCATACTTCTTGACAGCTTCTTCCAAAAGCTGAGTTGCTGGCTGAGGCTGCTGAGCAGAATAGCGATGATGGGGGAAGAACAGAAAGATACATCACTGTATAAAAAGAAATAGCCCTGACAATGCTAACAAACCTATTTGTTGCTACTTCCACTCACTCCAGATGAATATCTCATTATGCTGTGCACCAAGTCAACCCAATCCCCCACTAACCAGCTATAAGGCCTGCCCTGATTTTAGCAGAGAAATTTTAATAAAAGATTTAAGGAAATAGCATTTATTTCAGGGTCCTCTTTAAGTAGCTTGTTAATTGTTAATACCTCTACGTGGCGATCAGTAAACTTGAAAATGTAGAGTTTGCAAAAAAGCAAAAGCAATTTTGCACAGCACTGTATTTTGCATCCTGCCTCTGCTAATGTGGAATTCTGTCATTTCCAGAATTTCATGAAGGGAGGTATGATTGCATTGAACATAGGAAGATTTTCCCATTAATGTAATGTGATGTTCATTTTAAGGAATTAAAAAAAATAAATGAAGCCACAGGTTAATTATACTAATTCAGGGTCAAATTATCTGCCTCCATAGGCTTCAATGGAAAAGGGCCAGCAGATAATCCAGTCCTTCAATTTACACACTAGAAAATGAAGGAAAAGAGAAAACACTTGGGGACAACAAAAGAACAGTCACACTGCATTAGTTGTGTATGTCTAGCCACATTTCCTACCTCTAGTAGTGGCCCAAAGTGGACATGAGGGGAAAAACAGAAGTAATCTCAAATTCATATTCTTTCATTCAATAAATACTCTTAAATTAGAAAGAAAAGCGATCATAACTGGTTTAATTTACTTAGAACAAGGGATATCACCACAGATTTTTGACCACTGACTAAAAACTTGAAGAAACGCATATTTTGCAAACTCCATCTTTAAATAACAGCTGAGCAGAAAATGAACCAGCAGGTGAATCTCTAAGCCACTATCTATTACTTGTGATGCAGTGCGCTCAAACGTAGCCTTTGTTCAAGTGAAAAAATGACATTGCCTTGTAAACACGACTACTGCCTACAATGTTCTGCAGCAAGGAACTTAGAAGATATATTTTCCAAGAAATGAAAACTCACAGTTAGCCTATTAGTAACGTGTTTTTCCAGTGCATCTGAATTCTACCAAGATCATAGTAATGAGTTTCAAATGCGGGTCCCCAGAGTGCTAAATAGGCTAATTTAAGAAAAAAGAACATAGCATGCATATTTCCTTCCTAAAATAAAAAAAGAACTAAAACACCTAACACAGCCCCTAGCAAGTGATTTGGGAAGTGACTCCAGAAACACATTTTTCAAACTCATTGATTTCAGCTGAACTAAGAGCATAAGCACCATATTTTCTTAAAAAATCGTAAAGGGTGTTTATCCGTTACTGTCACACTTTAATGAACTACTGCATGCTTCAGAAAAAAGAAACCACAAGGGAACGCCTGATGTTTACATCAGCAGAAATGTCTTTTTCATTGAAAGGGTGCAATTATTATTATGTAACACAAATCACTAAAATCCCAATTTTTCTACCTTATCAGTTTCATAAAATCATGTTCCCTAAGGATGTCATTGATTAGTTGCACATGTTCTTTCAGTGACATCCGAAATACTTAATTGTAGGTTATCTTTTCTCCTTCAGCCAGTAAAATATAGCCGCAAAATTGCAAAGGGACTTGTTCTGCCTTAACCTTAGCTAGATGCCATCATGCAGTGGAAAACAGTGCTAAAATATCACAGGATAATGCTCTCCAACAAGGGAGACATATAAACAGCATAATGATTTCCCACGAGTTTCCTTTTTAGAAAATTGTCACTAAAGCCAGGGTAAATGGTGACATATCTTCACAGAGGACACTGCGAAATCGAACACTGGCATTCTAGTTAGGTCCAAACCTACTCATCAGCCAATTATAACAGTAACTGAACATCTTGCTGAAAACTTGAGCAAGACTACTTTGCTAACCTTAGGAGATCATGCCACAGGAATGCCTTGTTTTCAGGGAATTCTTTTTATTATTGTTGTTTTTTTAAAAAATGATTTAAAAATTCCTTTCTTATGATCATCTATCATACTTTCTCAAGGCTACTGGAACACCCGTCAGTGAGGGAGAGAAATGAGAGTGGGGAGCTAAGTTATAAGTTTTTTTTTTTTTTTTTTTTTTTTTTTTTTTTTTTAAGAGTCCTTGCAGCCTTTTCCATTCAATCTGGTTCAGTTTGAAATGCCGTACTGTTAGGGTGAAAAAGTTCATGACAGTTTTTCCTCTCTTCAGAGGGAAAGATGCTTCACAATACCTAATTCAATGGTGCAGCTAAAAATGGGGGAGAAGAAAATCAATACGTTCCAGCTACAGTAAGTAGGCTGGAGTGTCAGTCTCCACCGGGACCAAAACCCACATCTTTTAGAACGCTTTAGAGTCTATATTCTTCTATTAACCTGCTTTCCTGCTGCTGCTTTACACAGTCCCAGGAAATGATAAAAAGGTTAGCAAAAGAACATATTAACTAAAATCCAAGTAGAGTAAATGAAGGTAGCAGACTTTTGAGAGCAAGCTTTCCTTTTTCTAAAAAAGTAATAGCAGATACAGTATAATGCTTTATATTACTCAGTGCGAGGAACAATGAAGAAACTTGCTCTTCTTCTTCAGTGAGAATGTTGGCACATTATCAACAAGGAGTATTTCTAAATATATCACTTAAATTATCACAGTAAGGGCTCTCCACTTTCCATTACCACCGGAAAGGTTGGCCGACACATGAATTTGTAAGAACAAAAGAAGTATCAACTAAACTCTGCATATGGACACACGAAGTATGAAAATACACACACAGTAAAACAGATATGATGCCATATAAAAAGTACCAGCTAGCTAATGCCGCCAGATCACACACCAAGGGAAAGTCAACAGAGTGTATGTGTGGGGGGTATCATCCATACAGGGGAGCTTCAAAAGAAACAAGATGTTGACAGTATTATATGCCAAAACACTCTCAACAAAGATCCATAAGATATTACCTGAAAGTTAATGACAGCAATAATAGCAATAGAAATGAAAGGCTGGACTTTGTGTAAAGTCGCAAATGTAAAATAAGTAAATAAACTGAAGGAATCTGCACCCCCAAACCTCAAGACTGGAGAATAGTAGAAAAATTCCCACATCAACTATCAAACCAATTTATTATACTTTTGGTGAACTTGAGCTCACCAGATACCTCCTGTGTGACAAATACTTCTTTCATACCATTCTCAAGCTCCACAGGGAATAATGATGGTCCAGCAGTCATTTAAAGATATGCATAAAAGTTGATGGCAGTGACTATAAGCGATTACCATTTTCACTTAAGCCTTACCTAACCTAATTTTAGAGCACTTGACTCACTTCGATTTAAAAATACTACCAATTAAGTTTTGAGGTAGTAAGTACTTTAGTTAGAGGGTTACTTAATTACAGATTTACAGTTCCATTTTACGCTTAACTAAGTGGATTGATTTGAGGCCAACTATAACCCATCAGATGTGAAAAATAGAACAAAACAACAAAATTCAACAAAATATTACAAAAAAAAATTTGGAAAACCGTGAACATAATGAGGTGGAAGCAAACAGTGAATCTCTCTTCATAGAAAAGTGGGAAACTAGCCCTTGAGAGATTAGAAACAAAGTGCAAGAGACCACATTTCCTTTGCAAAACAAGAATTAAAGGCAGAGGCAGTCAATACAGTTTCCTGAGACACTGCTCAAAGGATTGGAGGATAAGACAAAGCTGCAACCAAAATGAAAAAAATCAACAGAGCCAAAGGAAAAGAAGAGAAGCAGAAAGGCAGTATGAATTAATGCTATGCAAGAAACTTGGCAGGAACAAGAAAGGCTTTTAAAAATAATTAACAGGAAAAGGCAGTACACTAAGGAAGCAGATCCATTAATGACAAAGACACCAAAATAAACGTTGATTTTAAAATGGCTGAACAGAAGTGGTTTTTAAAAGTCAGTGGACCACTAGGACAATGAACAATTAACAGGTAATTAAGACTACGTCAATAATGCTGCTGATACCAAGCAGGTGGAGGAGTGCTTTAGACAATAATACATACAAATCAGTAGATCCAGCAGATACACATTCTAGGATGTGAAAGAAATTAGGTAGTTACGCCTGAAAGGTCTTAGAGTACAGGGAGAAACAGTTTGGAAGAAAGCTACTGCGTTAAGTCTAAAGAAACAAACAAAGTAAAAAAAACCCCATAGGTAAAAGCAGAAGAAATTTAAACTTGCAGCACTATTTTCTAATCTTAAAGGAGCTAAACATATAAGCACATACAAATAAGTGGTAATAAAAGAAAATTATTCAGGTTGCAAATTAGGACACCCGGAAAGTCTGGAAACCAGTGCGTTTGTGGTTCTCACGCAATCAGATACTGCTCTCTTCCCATGTTGATCTTTGTGCATTAGGCGGAGGTCTAACTGGAAAACAAAACTATGCAGCAGTATCTGAGCAGGTAATTAAAGACACCCTCATAAATGCATACTCTAATGCAAATAAAGCTGTTACTGGAAATGTCAGTACTAGATTTTCCAAACTTTCAAGGTTTTTTTTTTTTTAATCCTAAGAATGTTGCTCTAAATTTGGGGGTTTAGTGCATGTTCCTGTTTTTCCAGTAAGTGGTAACCCTTGCAGCATTTCTCACTGCCAGATTTAAACTCTGAATCCTCAGCATTAAACCACATACTCCTTTTTTTGGGGGGGGGGGGGGGGGGAATCCTCATCAGAGGATGTCTCTAATTGAAGTCATGAAATACACAGAAGGGCGTTTGCTTCATTCGCTCAGTAACAAGTCAGCAGGACCACACAATACTCCTCCAAAGGACCTTGCAGAAGAAACTGCGGAAGCAAAGCGTTGTGTAACGCATTGCTCATGGCTGCTTCCAAACCTGAGGACTGAACCACAGCAAACACTGATTTTGAAAAAGACTACCAGGAGAGATCTGGGGATTTACAACCTGGCAAGTTGGTACTGGGCAAATTAGTACTGAAACCCCTGAAGAGACAACCAAGCTCACAGATAAAGGTGACCCTGTTGATTGAGCCGATCTGCATTTCCAGCAGGCTTATTTTAACAAAGTCCCTCACCCAAGGCTTTAAGGGAAACCAGGCAGACATGGTGCTTCCAAAGGTAAAAAAAACTAGTTAGAAGTGAAGCATAGCATAGGAGTACACAGCCCATGCTTGCAGCAGAGTGATGTTACCAGTGGCACTGCTCACAGATCTGTGTGGGACTGATGCTGTTCAATGCATTAACAAACAACATGGAAAATGAACTTAGCAATGAGGTAACAAAATTTGCCAACAATACCAACTATTTAGTATTGTAAAGAGAAAGGTCAACTGTGAAGAAATGCAGAAACATCTTACAAGACTCAATAATGGGAGATGGAATGGTACTTGAAATTCAGTGAGACAAGTGTAAAGTGATGCATATACCGAAAAAAGTAACATATGCAGTGATGGGTTCTGGGCTGAGCATTAGTGATCAGAGGACTGAAGCGCTGAGGGTTTCAATAGATCCATGAAAATATAAACTTAGCAGCAATTAAAAAAGCAAACAAAAAGGTTATTAGAAATTATTAGAAAAGGAATCAATAAGTTATTAGAAGTTATTAGAAAAATGTTATTAACTATTATTAAAAAAAGATTAGAAATTGTTAAAAAGGAAATCAAAATAAAAGGGAGAACATAACGCTGTTCTCTAATTTCCTGGTTTGCTCACTACTTTGAACAACATGTGTCATTCCAATCCTTAAAAAAGGATACCGTGGAGCTGGAACAGGTTCAAAGAAGGACAACGAGGACTACCCAAAGCACGGGACGAGTTCCAGATTAAAAAAAAAACAACAACAAAAATAAGTGAGAGCTTTTCAGGCTGAAAAAGATGGCTGGAGGAGAGGAGAGATGTATTTCAGGCCCTGTGAGCAGGCAGCAGTCCTGGCTGCAGGCACTGAAGCGGCAGGGGCGATACAGGGATGATGATCCAACCCTTCTCCCTCACTCTCGGCTGTGAGAAGTCTCACTTTAGAAACAGGCCCATTAAAGATGTGCAAAGCCAAATAAAATTATCACAAAGTGAAGATAAAACAGAAGGGAGTTAATGGAAGGCAACAAATATTTTAAGAGATCTTAAAACATCACTTTGAAACAAATAGCACTCATTTTCTTTAAGCTGTATTGAATAAAAATTATCTGAGAGAAAATACACCTCTGCATGGGAACTAAAAGTGAAAGAAAAGGGTTTTTTTAAATTTACTAAATGTTTTAAGTAGACAGGCTGTACCATATGTTAAAATAATTCACACTTCATTGAAAAACACAATTCCGTAGAGAATATTTTAGCTGCAGAATAACTACAGTGTTTTGTAAGTATTTTCATGTTTAACTTTTAGACATTAAAATATATTCAGAATATCACTCTCTTTCTTGCTCATAATTATGCTGCACTTCAAAGAGGGGTTTGCAAAAATTGTCACCTGTTTTTGTACAGAATGTTTTTTTCCTCCACTGACATATTTCCTTTGTACTACATTTACAGTGCCTGTAAATGATCGTTAACAAAGAGGAAACCTATGAATAAGCGTGAAGAAACCGCTACACTTAAAGAAGGACGCTGCACCTCACTATTTGCAGAGCAGAGAGGCAAGTGCAGCCGAGGGCTCCGCCAGCACTCAGAGCGAGAGGAGCCGCTCTGCAGCGCCCCGACCCGCTCCGACCCCCCCGGAGGCACCCTCTGGGCGAGCCCATTTGAGTGCGCTACAACCCAGCCCACTCTGTTAAGAGGCGGATGTTGGACTGGGTGTTGGATTTTTTGGCCGAACAACATGGTTTTGGTCAAATAAAACAGCTTCAAACAAACTGAAGAAGCCCACAAAAATCCTAAAGCATTTAAAGCCCCAAGAAAGACTTAAGAACAGCCCTGAAATAGCATTTCTATTTGTTTTTTTACTCCTCAAGAAAGATGTCTCAGAGCTCTAATTCATATTGTTGGTTTTGCTGGGAACAAGGAAAGGGCCAGGCGGTGGATTAAGACTGATGAAGTGAGCTATGAAAACAGTCTTGCTCTCTGCAAGAATGACAGTTTCATGCAAATGTCATGTCAAAAATCTAGAAACCATCCTCTTCCAAAGACGATTTCCTCACGTACGTTGTTCGTGTAAGGCACTGTAACAAAAATGCTATTCGACTTTACAATAACTTTTCTTGTTTTGTCTCCCTGATATTTTCTTGTCAGAGGTTCTGGGTCAGAGTAAACTCTTGAGAAATGATCCGATGTTCCCTTTGAAACTAATTAGACTAAGCAGCAGGTACCCACTCCAGAGTCCGAACGGGAGAATGCAAAAAGCACAGGGACTTCACGGCACTTGGGGTTAACGAACTCATTGTGTCATTTTTGCAGAGGTAAAGAAGGGGCAACCTAACTGACCAAATATATTTAGACTTGCACGCATCAAAAAAAAAAAAAAAACTTTTTGGAGACACGGTAGCCCATTCAGCAAAAAATGTGTTCTCAAACAAGAACTCTAGGCTATTTTGTTAGAATCTGCAATGTTGGAAGAGTAATGGTAAGGAAATGTCTATGATTAACTTTACAAACATGGAAGCTCACATCAAATTTAATTGGCTTTTAAAAGAAAATACACTAATACATGTTGCATCTACAAGACACTTACTTATCTTTAGCAGCAAAACCAAGGAAAAAATCTGTTTTATTTTTTGCTGAATAATTAGTATCTTAACAATTTACTCTGTGATACCCTAATTCTGGAGTTAAATGAGGTGGCTGCTTACCCAAGGGCAAAGCAGCACAAAATAAGTTTCAATCACTTGTAAACTCAGAAATGAGAGAAACAGATAGTTTGAGGAAAACAGAAGTCAGTTGTAACAGTATAGACAGACATCACAGGAATGGAACAAAAATATATTTAATTTGTGAAAACAACTGATTTTCTCGTAGAACCATCATAACACAGAAAATCCCCTTTAGAAACATACAGCTTTTTCAGATCTTAATAAATTAACTTCTGTTTATAATAATCCTTATGTTTAAAACATTTCCCTAGCCCCACAGGAGAGTAAGACACAAACAAATTATAACAATGCAGTAATGCTGCTCTGACAGTATTAGCCATTGATTCAAACACATCTGTTTTCTGAAAAAAATCACCAAGGTTTGTTCTCTTCAAATTTTTATTTATTTATTTATTTATTTTACAATTTTCTACTTTGGATTCAAGCAAAGAATCAGACAATCTCTTCATACTTCTTTATGCTACAGAAGTATTTGAAACAAGTGTCTGAGAGTTAGTGACATCTTACTATTTGGGCATTATAAAAACTTAGCATTTCACAAATTAAACAAGTAAGTTGGAAGCTATATCAAAGAACAACAGAAGCTCAAACAGATGAAGCAGGACATATTTTAACAGTAACATGCACATTCAAATTAAATTTTTGATATGTAAGTATGCTGTGAGAATTGTCAGGAGTCATAATTCACTGATTATTTACACTGAAAAGGAACAGAATATAAATGACACAAAGAAGAGCAAGACAGTTATAACGGAGTAAATTATTTTGTTTTTCCAAACACTATCAGAGCAGGGAGATACTCAAGACAGAACAGTAACCAATACAAAATGAGCAGCAAACCCTTCCAGCAATAGAAGCCACTGCAGAACACTCAGAGGGACAAGGAAGATTTTAATATTTGATATTCACGTTCTCAAAATATTTAGCTGGTCCAATTTTGCCAGCCAGAAGCTGAGTTTGTTAACCCTCATGCTACCACACTTGCGGATCTTGTGGGATGAGTCATTTCTGTGTTAGAGCAGCCTGATGGAAGACTGCTCTGCACTTTGTAGCTGCAGCACTGTACCTACCACTCCTGCTGGAAGCAAGCCTTTCGAGTAGCTAGATAAAGTGCTTTCTTCTAAAACAACCATCCCTGTATTCCTGTGCTCTTTTTACTGGAACTGCCTCTTTTACAATGTATTTTTGCTTACCTACATTTCACTAAAATCTGTTAAGTGATTGAAGATTTCTCTCAGTAGTATTTTAGTGCCAAAATGCTGCATCAAATACCCTTCTGAGCAAACTTTCAGAAAAGGCTCTTTTCATCTCCCCCCAACGTTACAGGAGAGATCAGATGGAGAATGATCAAATTTCTCACTCATCAGTGAAACCAGCTGTTTGCAGAGTCCAGTGTTTGCAGTGTGATTTTGTCCTGCTCAGGAGTCAACTGTCTTTACACATGTAGGAAAAACTATGAATAGATAAAAATTAAAGTAGCTAAGAGCTGTGGTGTAAATTCTGTGACACCGAGTTCTGGATGCTTTCTACAGTCCTAAGTAGTTGCCTGTTCATGAATTCAATCTGCAGTGGATATCATTTTTAGTAGGAATTAATGCTTTCAGAAATGCCAAAACTAGGGAAAGTAACTCTCCCTTCCTCTGCAAGCATACAGACCCTGCTTTTTGTTTGCACAGGGCCAGTAGCATAAGTTGGAAGGTTTTCCTTGTTTTCCCTTTAAAAAAATTATGAAGAAACTGTCCTTCCTTTTTCACTCCCACCACCCCAGCAAAAAAACTCTCCTCTCTTTCAGCAAAATGAGCACGCCTTGTTACAAGCTGCTCTGTAACTATAGGAGCAAATCAATAGCAGCTGAATGCCATCTGCTTCGGGCAGCAGAACAGCACCAAAAGTGTGAGCAATGCATCTTCCCTTATTGAAAGGTTATTTTATGCAAGTAAACAATTCATCGTCTTCTTGCACGCTTGATGCTCATTTACCACTTTTGATCAATAAAATATGCAAAACAACAAAAAAATTGAATCCTAAGAGTAGTTCTGATGCCAGTGTGATAGTTAATCAATATCAGGTCTCTGTTCAGTAAGGCAGGCAGTAGGGTAACTCTCTATTGTATGAACCCTGGAAATGTGTGGAAATGTGTCTTGTTGCCTCTAAAATACAATAGGAGAGTGAGAAACACAACTTTTATCCTGCAAATTAAAAAAGGAGAATGAAACAGGATGCATTATTTTAATTACAATTTTTTCCTTCGCTGTGCAAAGGGTATTGTGTCAGCGCGTCCAATAATTTGCTGCAACAAAGAACCTGCTGTAATGCTGTTGATAGAGCTATACTATCATTTAACACAGCTATTTAGTTAAATCATAGCCATTACCAGGCATGCTTTGGACAGCAACCCACTCTGTTTCTTTCTAAAAAGCCACTCTACCTTATTAAGTCTTGGTTTGCAATGTATTCATGTTTCAGGTGAACTCAGTTTTTCTGTTAAAAACAAACTGCTATGGGAATTTCTTTTGCACAGTGTTTCTTTTAGTCAGACCACAAACTGCCTTATTACATTAAGCCTCCTGACAATTGATTCAAGTAGAATACTTCTCTCCCAACAAAGAAAACAACATCATTTTATAGATATTGCAGAACAAACCCTCCAATTCAAACTGGTTCCTAAAATAATACAAAGTACTTAAAATGACTCAACAAAGGCTCTCTAATCTAGTGGACTATATATCCTAATATTAAAAAAAACAAAAAAACTGTTTAGATGAGAAAAATATTTGCAAAATATACCACAAAAATAAAGCTGCAAAATGAGTTGCACACTGTATGCTCTGATCCCCATTTATATCAAATTTTATTCATTCTTTTTTCCTGCTTGTTTACAGAAGCACAATTATCCAGGTTTCCGGCTTTCATTCACTTTTGGTTCCCTGAACTGCAAGAAAGCTTTGGCACACTTCTGTAAAAGGATATTTTATGTGGAGTTTCCATTTAAGAGAATTAACAAGGCTTTTTTTTTTTTTTTTTTTTTTTAATTAAAGAATGTATTTTCTATATATTTGCAAAGCAGAGACACTTCCCAATGCACTGGCCATGAACTTTCCAGGAAAGATTTATGACAAGCAACCTAAACAATACTGCATAAAAAAAAGAAATTCGTAATCAAAATGAAACTGTTAGAACCAAACACTAACTTTCATTCAAAAAGCAGCACTCATATATAGGAGAGAAAGAAAATCTCTCATCAGTTGTTCAGTTCTCATAATTCTTACAAAAACAAGACAACTGGATGGACCCATCTATAAATCAACTTGTATAGAATTTTTAATTGGTAATTAACTGGTAATTAATAAAGCCAATATTTGCAGATATGAAAACAGACTTTCTTAAACGTCACCTGACTGACCAACCAACCAAATTTAATGCAAGACTGAGTGTAAGGTTCGTTTAAATCTGAGAATTACAGCTGATTTGTGAGCAACATTTCAAATTTTCTCTCTTATAATTCTGCACAAATTCAAACATTTGTAGCTATATCTGGCAGCCCCCTGTTCTATTTCCTGAGCTTGGATCAAGCTCTTTCTGTCTGCCTTCTACACAAAAGCATATAAGCCCATACGAACCTCAATATTTAATCACATTTATAGAAACCAAAACAGTTTTGATCAAATTAATAATACAGAACATGGTAAAGAAAGTGCAGTAGCTTTGAGTCAATGACCCAACTAGCAGCAAGGGTATAATTTAAAGTCAGAAATTTCCAGTGCATGCACCGTTAGCCACAGTGAACCTGTTACTGCTCTAAAGGGAATTGTTTGCCTCTTATTAGATTTTCTACAGCACAGCCATAAGTGATAAATGTACTGCTGTACTCACTGTCAAGTTAATCAATGCTGCCAAAGTTTTGTTGACCTAACAGTAATCCATAAAGTGAGCGGCATTTTCTCTATCCCTATGACATCTCAGTCCTCAGTGGAGATACAAATCTTACAGCAGCATCTTTAAAAAAATGGAAAAACAAAGCAAAGCAAAGCGGGGTGGGGGGAGGATATTTTCAAAATTCTGTCTTCAAATTAGCAGACTGTGTGAGAATTCCCTGTTTCTCCGAGAAATTGTTTCAAAATGAAAGCCACACAATGGATTCAGTTTGATGGTTAAAATACTAACAAATGGATAACTTCACAGAGGATAAATCCTTGCCTATAAAAAGAATGCAAAAAACAGCTTCAGGAGTCTTGCAAAGAAATGGCTGTGTTTTAGAGTCACAGTTTGCTTGTGACTCTAGATTAGCGCACTGGTCCAAACAGAGCCCAGTGCAGCAATTTTGAGGATGGTAATGTGAAAACAATAATAAAAATCAACTTCCAAAACTTGTCCGGTGCTACATATGGCTGTAATTCACAATCCGTGAAAGGCATCACCACCACAAAGACAAAAAAAAAAGTCACGAAACAGTCCCTGGCAGAAAGAGGTGCTTTATAAACAAACTGCTGCCATGCTCTCACAAGCAATTATAGACATATGAAATATGAATTGCCATTGATTTTTCTTCTAGAGGTCATTCTGCTCCATGTTTTACGCACTCTAGGCATTTATTTGGGTGGCAAACTGACAAGTTTTTACAGAATTAACGGAGCAATGTAATCCTTGCTCAATCACAGGTACTTCATTGTGGCTTCTGCTCCTTGACACTTGTCCCTCCCAAAACTCACTAGCAAGGCGCTCCTCGATGAAGACAAGGAACTATGCAATTACCTGTGAAAAAAAGACCAACCTTCCTTGGTCAGTGAATGCCTATTAACCTCTTCTGTGCTGAAGACAAATGAGCAGCATCAGTCAAAGGATTACATTTATCACAGCAAAGCAATCCTATAGCTAACGCTCTGACTTGGCTAAAACTCTCCACTTTCTTGTTATTGAAAGAGAGATTATTTCTCCCAAAAGGAGAAACAAAATTCCTGGTTAGCCCTTTAACAGATCTAACTTAACCACCTGGATTTCCGTTAAAAATTACTGTAACATTAAAACACTGCAAGAACATCAAGCTACTCTCTAGAAATCTCCTGTTTCCAATGTTACTTTCACATTTAGCAAGCGCTCCTGCTCCTTACTCAGCAGAGAACTGTTTAATTTTGACCAGTAAAGCTCCCAAGTGAGGTTGAAGCTGGGAATCATGACCACCACATACTCTGAGTTTTTTAGTCAGCTACCTTCTTTACGTTTATTGTTCATTTTTGATGCACAGTGGCGGCCTCTGGGTTTCCCACGCAAGAAAAATTTGCAAAGAGGCTGGGTTGCACCCTCTCCAGTGGTTATTCTGCCTCTGAAGGCTCTGGTTTAATTTACAAGTCAGCTTTGTCATCTGAAGCTAAGCATAAATTATTATTTTTAGTCACATTGCCTGGTGTCTCAAGAGCAGTACTACAATCCTATGGTACAGAAAGCTTAGTCAGGCTTTGGACAGAAAGATAAGCAAATAAAAGAGGAATATGCCATCAGCGCAAATGTGTCTGGAGTAGCAGTGCCCAGAAATCAAAGCAGGATGTGGATAAAGTATCAAGGGTTCAGAAGAGAGTCATAAAAAAACCTGTAAGTCTACAGAAAAATTTGCCTTCTCTGTTGATTGAACACTGGGCTGACCTTTAACACGTGATCATCAATATGTAACACTGTGACTGATATTTAGATCCAATGAATTAGTCAAGACAACAAAAGGAAATTTCAGAAAAGAACCAAAAAGGTGGAAGGATGGGTAGTGACATACAAACGTAAAGGAATCAACTACAGATACAAAAATGGTAGCATGGAGACTTAGGAAAATGGCAAATTTACTACAGGCAAAATAATTTAGATGTCTCCATCCACACATTAACAAGTGTAAGCTTCTCCACCTGTCTAATATCTCAGCATCAGTATCTGATGCTGGATTTCCCTCTGGTTTCATTTGTAAATCTCACTCTTTGTTAAATCAGGCAAAAATAATAGTCCAAACTAGACGCAACTGGGCTCCATGTTTTTTTGGTCATACTCACTTTTTTTTTTAAGGGTATATCTGGCTGCTAGACCTCTTCACTGAAATGTTGTTCATACTCTTACATGAGTAATACTGTTCTTGAATATCAACACTACACCACAGTTATTGACAACCTCTTGCATCATTAGAGCACAAATTCATCATAAAACCCACTAACCTTTATTTCCACTACTAAAAATACGCAATATGCTACAGTAACCTACTCTTGCAATAAAGTTGGATAACAAATTAGGGTCATATAATTAAACTTGTCCGGATTTAATTGCAAATTAGCAATTATAGAGATCCACCAGTAAAGCAGATAGGCACCATTACAAAGCATATAAATACAATGTCATTACAAAAACAGCAAACTGCTTCCTAATCCTGAAGTTACATATCTTTGAACAACTACTGTTGTTCAAAACAATTAGCCTGTATCACTTTGTGACCTTGACTGAGCTTCCAAATGCTCAGAGAAACACCTGAAGGTATCATCATTTAGTGAGTTACTAAAATGCTGGTGGCTACAAGACTGTTGATTATGAATCCTGTGAATTTATGGTCTTTGTTCCTCTGTAGCTTTACAGCCATGTTATTGCTACACAAGCGCTTTTGAAACGTTACATTAAGAAATTTTCCCCACCGAACGAGGTGTGAGAGGCCAGCTCCCATGCCAAAAAGAGCACTTGGAAATCTGGATGCCCTGACATCCGAAGAAACTGAGGGAGGTTGCCCTCTTCTCACTTTCTCAAGATTTCTTGGAGGCATACTAAAAATTATCCAGAAGCCAAAGTTACAGGGAACTGGTCAGAAAACCACAGTTACTCAGAATACAACTACCATCTCCCACCGTCTTGCTGGCAAGGATACAAAGAAAAATACTGTAACTGATCTGTGCTCAAATGCCATGTCTATGATATGTCTATTATCGCAGTAAATGACACCACACTATCACAGTTATGAACACTGTATTTCCCTACTGATGATGATATTCAGGAGATGAGAAATATAACACACTGAAAAAATGGAAGAACTCCTCCCTCAGTAAGGTACTTGCAAGTGAAATGACATTTTCACAGAACACCTATGCGGAAAGTTATCTTTGACATTTTGATTTTCTTAGAATAGACATACCCAGTGGGCTGCAACAGCACAAGAAGAAAGAATTTTGTCCAACCATTTTAAAACTGTACTTCTACAAAAGTAGACTCCCGCCACATATTTGCTCTAAAGGCCACAAATACACCATAGAAACTCCTGTTCTGGGAAAACAGCTTTAAGAGCTGCAGTAGCTGGTATACTTGTGCCGTCAGTTTAGGCAAGTTGCACTAGCAGTGCAACTGACCTAGCTAAAATAGTTCTATAAACACTGATTTAGAAATGAAAGTGTGTTTAGTGTGTAACAGATCAGGCATATGCTCTCCTACTTTCCTCTTGATGAAATGATCTACAAGCACTTTATTCGAAAGCCTTACAAACGGAACAAACATCATCAGCTGAACCAATGCGGAATACTTCCTTTGACCATATTAATACTCAAAGTCTATACATTTATTTCAACATTACATGACAGAGAGGCTTTCTTCTCTGCTGCTGCAGGACCTTCATGCTGACATGTCCATTCTCAACAAGCTAAAGGCTGCCACTCTGGGGGGAAAACCCAGGCCGTTTCCTTCAGCTTGTCACTAAGGGAAATATCCGGAGGACCCACGTGGAGGAAGCTACTTGCAGCAAGTGGGTCGGTGCTAGCTGGGATGCACAGACAGCTGGGAGAAAGAAACACTCGCCACAACTGCCCAGGTGCACGTCACTAGGGAGACCCCCCTGGATTAAAGAGGGAACATGAAAAGAAGGAAAAGGCATCAAAATCGTATGTCTCCAGCAAACTTAGGGGTTACCGGTTATTAATGTAAACCATAAACAAACCACACTTAGATATTACTATGTTTACTATACAGTAACAAACTGATGTGCTGTAGGTCTGAGTTTTAGATACAATTGGAAGTAAATTCTGCGACCGGCCCTGAACTGTGATATCTGTGATTTTCCCGTCTCTTTTATTTCCTTGAAGAAGATATGTATGTAGCAAAGGTGTCAAATATGATTTGACATTCCTGAAACAGAGGCCTTGAAAATAAATGTCTTTTAGTGCTTTTGTTGTGGAGAGAAACAAGGCTAATTTCTGTACCACAAATAAAATTTCCCTTTGTTTTTAGTGGCTACTCTCAACCCTATTTTGTTGCTTCAGTGTTTCTTATTGCTTTATGTAAAATTTGCATTCATTGACAACGTCGGTTTACTCTGACTCTTATATTAAGCTTTGAACTAATTGCTCTCAATTAATCTGTTCCACTCTTTGATAGCTTATTTATCAGATTGAGAAAGATAGATTTAATGGTGCTTGCTGAAAACAAGTTCTTTAATTGGAAACACCAGAGTGTTTAGCTCACTTTGTGCTCTAGCAATTAAGGACAATTTGGAAAAGCGTTTTTCCCCCTACTATTGTCTCCTTGATTAAATTTCCAAAGAAGCAGACAAAACAAATGACAATACCACCTAGCAATATTGGTGCAAATAAAAGCCCAGCAGCCAAATTACTTACTATGAGAAATGTGAACCATCCCCATCAATTCCAATGCTGTGTTACATTCATTTTGCTGTATCCTTGCTTCCCAAGTAGGTAAATGGCAAAATTTCTTTCAAAATGCATAGCTCTATGCCTGCCTTTACACAATTATCCCTTTCCACAAATAAGCCAAATCAACAGAAGAAATTATTTTTCTTGATTAAGCTCCTGCATTTCTCTTGGGATGAAACAAAACAAACAATTAATCTTTCCTTATTTGTTCTCAGAAGAACCTGCATCCCTTAAACGTACGATAACCAGGGTACCTGTGGCAGGCAGTCGGCAGCAATTAGGCTTGTGCTGAAAATGCAAGGACTAGAGGCGGAATGCCTAATCTGCTGAGAGTTTCTACAAGAGGGCAAGGTTACACCAGGAAAATTCCCTTGCTGTGGAAACACTGTTAAAAATTACCACTTGACATCAGCATAATTAACAAGGTTTGGGAATTTATATGAACTAAGTAATTGAAAAGAATTAGCAAGAGATATATACATTAATCTTCACCAGTTACAATGTGCTTAATGAAATTAAAGGGTCTACTTCTACTTCCCTCGTTGTTTCTGCAAACTTTTTTCACCTATAGAACAAGAAAAAGTATATTAAAGACAACAATAGTTGCGAGAAATGAAAAAGAAACTGCATCACAAAACTCAATTTTTATATTGATACTATTTGAAGATTTTGCTGTATACAGATCATAATATTTATCAGAACAAGAAACTACAAAAATTTGATTTTAATGTTCATGGAACAGCAACAGGAAAAACCTGTATCAGAACGTATAAGTTTAGGCATCATTTAGTAATGCGCATTTATTCCTAAATATCATGCAGTTAAAGTCAAGTCTGCCTCAATCAAGATGTCCTACAATCAACAGCTTCAGTAAAACGAGCATTTTTTACTCTGAATTAAATCCACATTATATTGGATTACAGAGACAACGAGCAGGTGAAGAGAGAAATACAGTGGTGAGCAGTGCTGGTATGTGTGGAAGACAACAGTGTTATCACAACGTAACAAGTATTTGCAATTTTCCTGTGCTACCTTATGAACATAAGACCTCCCCCCCTTAATTTACCCTGAAATTCTTCAGCGTATCCTTCAGAAAACACATGGAAGACTGCATAAATGCCAAGAAAAGGCAACACACAGAAGAGAACTATTTCTAAAGCAGGAAAGCCTTGTTTACTGCAGGACCAAAGCAGAAGGCTCACCGACCACCTTCCCATGACCTGCTTGAAGATGACCAGTCGCCTCCCTGTCTGCTTACTTCTCTGAACTGCTCCCAGACCAGTTCGTACCTCTTGTTTAGGCAGCCAAAGAATTTTACAGAGAATTTTTTTTTGCTCCTGTGCTCTTTCCATGCAACACCCTTAAAGCAGATGCTTAAAAATTCTTGCTCATTTAATTCAGTATCTTTCAGGTAAAACCCTGTTAGAAGTTTCTCAATGGCGGGTCCTTCAGAATGGTCTGCAGTACATTGAAAACTACAATATACATACTGCACTAAATAACACACACAAATGCAAATAAAAAACACTAAAGTTTTCATGGGATACTTCAAAGTATTCAATATTTGTTTTCTTCCTCTCACCTCCTGATGTGGCCTGTGTCTTCTGTGCAAATTCAAATCCTGCTATAAAGGATTTCCTCATGAACTTTTTTCCTCAGTTATCCACTTCCTCATTAACTTTTCCTCAGTCATCATGGGCTGTTTATAAATGATTTAAGAATATTAACAATTGATCCTCCCTCACACAAAGAGTGAAGGCAGTAGAACCCTATCAAATTGCATAAATGCAACCATTTGGCAGATCTACGTCTAAACCACCTGATAATTTAGGCTCCGCGTTACTGAACAATCGTAACAGAATAGTTAGGCATGCAGTACCAGAACACACTTTCACTGGAGAACAAAATTTTCCCTTCACTGGCAATTAATTTATCAAGTATCTTTACAGAAGAGTTTTGAAGAAAAAGACCTTAAGATTTAACTTGCAATCACCATTTGTATGTTACAGAATAAGAATTAGCTTATGTAAAACAGCACACAGTTGGAAAGGAAAATGCGTTTAGAATGATACGGACTGATTCAAAAGATGGGGGAAACTGAGTCATTCTACTATAATACAGATCAGGATAATAAAGATCCTTTGCAAGAACTGAAGCTCTCTCCTTCCTTTACTATAATGAACAAAAATTGTTTGACTTTTTTTTTTTTTTTTTTTTTTTTTTTTTACAGACAAGCTCATGAAAACCTATTAAATATTCATTAAGAGAAAAAGATAAATTATTGTCTGCATGTTAAATGGGGAGACCAGGAAGGTGACCACTCTTCCTTTTATCATGACTAAATAAAAGAAGTATCCCCAAACTTTGTATTGCTCTAGAGGGAATCACAGATCCTAGAATGATTGACAGGCAGCAGACTACAGTGACAACAGCAGTGAGCCAGAAAATGTGAAATCAAGTTTTAATATTTCTAGTTCAGCTTTAACTGTCTGTGACATCTTAAGCAAAGAACTTCATTTCTTTGTCTCCCATCTCAAAATATCTTATAGTTATTTAGAGCATATGCAGGTCATGACAGGAAGCATTTCTTGCTATGTATAAAGACACAGTTAGTATAGTCTGATGTTCAATTTAGCTGGGGCAAAAGCTTGTGACACTACAGTGTTATGATATACAGAACAATTAAAAGAGAATGAGCACTTACAAATGGCTTCTAAACCTGTCATGATTTTTAATGTAAATTATGCTTTTAATTGAATAATATTTACTTTGATCAGTTCTGATATGTAAGAGCAAAACAAGAGTGAGGTTCATGCAGCACAATTCTATCAGCAAAGAAGCAGATTTTTGAAGATAAAGGAAAAAACCTGAATTGTAGAACACAGAGTAGCACCACTTATGAAGCAAATTGTAACTTTTAAAACAAACACAAACTAGTTAAATTTCCTAGGCATGCTTGAAAAAAAGCCTGAAATATTTCCACAGGAAACACCTTTGCAAAAAGGCACTCTTAATAAGTGGTTCTCCTTTAGATTATCTGCAAAATTATTTTGCTTTCCTCTTTTCCCTTGCTTTCTACCTCCTGTTAGCACATATGCAAGCCTACATCCGTCAAACACACTTTAAAACCAACAGCCATCTAAAACCAGCTACGTATCCGCACCACCAAAGAAACATGTATGCACAACAGAATCTTTAAACAGCTGGTTGCAGCAATGATGGATTTAAGTTATTAACCGATCAAAAAAAGATGGATGGTGGTCTGCTTTTCTTAATCTACATCATCATCTAGATCTATTTAAAGATATGTGGTGCACTAACATACTTAGTTAAGGTTTCGATAAAATCAGTAGAATAATCTGCCCTGTTACATTGAGACTGTATCGATCAATAAAATCACTTGTACTAGGAAAGTACTGTTAAGTACTGACAATCCCAGCCATTAATATTATTTAACACTCTGCTCACAATCTTTAATGAGGACAAAGAACATTTTGTCTTTTTATACTTATCATACCATTGCTTCTAGAGCTCCTTATAGCTACAGTTCAACCTTGATTACTGCACACTAAATAGAGTTGGAGGAGGAACATTCGGAATACTTTTGGATAACAAAGAATTTTCAAGGCCATTAATACATGTGGGTGATTCAACAGACTTTTCAGCAAAACATCAGTTAAATCTTATTTCACTATATTCAACTTTCACTTGCATCTTCACAAAGCTAGATTCATTATTTTCACTGTACTTACCTGCACTTAAAACAAAACTCCTTTCCAGAAACAGCAATCAGGAAGATAAATATCTGCTCTGTGCTTGATGGGAATTTTTTGCTGTAAATAAGCCTCTTTGGTGTTAAATTAGTTAAAAATAGATACTAAAGTCTGTGCACACAAGACAAAGCAAAGGACTGTTTCTCCAGACATCTTTGTGGTGGTTAATGAATGACACCAGGAAGTCGAAGTGATTTTTATCTGTCTCTCTCTCTCAGATACGGTGAATGGTTAAATAGAAGCCTTGTGAGAAAACACCTACAGGTCAGAAATGCACAGAATAAGGTGCAGAAGAAGAAAAAAAAAAAAAGGTTCACATTTTGCCCAAAAGTTGTTAGAGCTTAAAATGTCTTCCTGTGAGTTCAGCTTTTAAATATACAGCCCACTACCTCCTGCACATTAAGCATTTAGGCTTACAAGACAGCTTTACAAGAGGTTCTGCACAGTGGCATCTGACTTGTGCACCTTTTCGCTGTATCACTATGACTCAACCACGCGGGAATGGTGGCAACCTTTTTTAAGGTTAGTGCTCACCATACATACGAGCCTCAATTCATGAAAACACATTTATGTTTAATTTAATAACAAGACGAAACAGAAGGGTGTGTTTAATTATTTTTAGGACTATTTAAGAAAGGCTGTACTGCCTCAGACCAAAGGTCCAGTTAGCACTGTAACCCATCTCCAAAAGCAGCCATAAGTAGATACCAAGGAAGAGTATGAGCAAGACAAGTATATGAGATATTTTCCTTTAATACTTTACCAGTTTCCAAAGTTATTTTCAGCTCAGGAATTTTCTATGCCAGATGTAAACTGCTCTTCCACGAGCCTTTCCAGTCTTTCCTTGAACCAATTTAAACTTCTTGCCTTTACAACACCCTTTGGCAAAGACACATAGGTCTACAGGAATAACTAAATTCTTAATACATTTCTGAGACTATTAAGGAGAAAGAACAATAGTAATGAATATTAAAATTGACAAATGGATAAATGTGATGAATGTGAACTGCACAGAAATAAAATTTGAATAGCTTAACTGTTCAATGATCACTTTGCTGTTATACTTCCAGAATTAAATAGCAACCAACTTGATTTATTTTTACTTGGCAAAAGCAAAGGAATTCCTCATGAAAGTATACAAATTAAATACAGAGACCTCAATATTTTTGAAAGGCTCAGGAACAGCACACGTTCAAAAACTTCTGTTCCTACAAATTATAATATTTTTTTCTTTTTAAATATTGATAACACAAAGCCAAGAACTGTTTCCATTAGAAAGCACTTGTAGATTGCTTCTGATCCCAGAGGCCCACATCAGCCTCAAATAACCCACAAATCAAAATCCCCTTCATTTTATATGATATCCCAGCTTTGGTTCTGTCTAGCAGAATTCAGGTTGACTTTAGGTACTACTGTAAGACATTCTTTCATTTACATCACAGAGAGAAGAGAAAATAGCATAAAACTGTGCATCACTAGGATTTCATTTTCCCCACGTTCACACATCATCTGATTCTCCTCCAACTGGGACAGCACTGAAGCAGGATTTCAGCTGCAGTTAACAGAGGAGTATTCTGCTCCTGAGAGGCAAAGCTCTAGCCAATGTACAATGTGGAGTACTTGCACCTGGGCATCAGGAGTCTAGATAGCTTTTCTGAGTGCAGAGACCAGACTGCTTCACTCTTCCCGAGGATCACCAAGGTTATAAACAACTGGGTTCGCTTTCTTCCTTGTTAAAAGAGCGAGTGGCCAACAGAAATGAAATCATTCAAGCAGTGAAGAACTAATTAAACTTCTCACTAAGTGATGGAAATCTCTTTGTTCTTCACAATTAGAGAAAAAAACCCTGAGAAATCAAAGTATCTCACTTCTCAGAATGACAGTGAAAAGGGGCAACAACAGGCAGCCAAGGAAGGTGAAAGAGTCTTATCCTTTGTTGTAATATGAAATGCTGCGTTAATTCTGCAGAGCTCCAGAACATATTTTCCAAATCAGCAAAAACTTCCCCTCAGTACTTTAATTAAATTTTTTTTTAATTGAACTCAAAATTTTCTCAAAGTAACAGCACACAGCTAGATCAACTTAAATCAAGATAGTTCAATAGCTTTAGAATGCAAAAATTCAGATTGATGACTAAAAAGGTATTTTTCTGGGCCCAGGGGAGGTTATTTAAACCTTTCATCCACATTTATTAATTTGCTCATGCTCATTGTCCAATTAGAAAAGACTATTTATTCCAAACGTTATCACAAGGACTTTAATATCAACATTTATTGAAGCAATTAAAGAAAATCAGTTGAAAGGACATTTTGGGCCAAATTTTCAGTAAGATCATTTTCCTTCTGCAGTCACCAATTGTAGAAATATCTCATTCATCTTCACTTTTTCAGCTATTGAACTGCTCCGCAAAACAGGGTAAGAAAATGAATATAATAATGGGTGATTATCTCCTTTATACTTCTGATGAACTTATTCATGAAGCAACTACACAGTATTCATCACTATATTCTCTGTTTTCCTAACTCCACCCTGCTGGAAATGAAGACAGTTAAGGAGGATAAGATTGTATTCTACTTTCTTAACAGCAGAAATCATAACAGATACTGTTTTATTTATCTTTTTAGGAAGGATTGGTAGGTTTCTTTCTTTCTTTCTTTCTTTCTTTAAGGGAGTTACATTTTGGAGAATACTGAAATATAGGTCAAAGTACTTCTCAGATCACGAGATTATTTCCTTAAATGGAAAACAAATCTGTAGTCCAGTTGCATAAACTCCATAATTCATTCTGAAGATCTGGATTCCTGAAACTGCTGGAATGTTGAAGTTTACCAAATTTTCAAGTCTCACAGCCAAGCACCACTTTAACCAATCTTATCTCCAGGAATCAGGACTGTTCTCTTTGTAAAAGTTCAAGACTAAATAAAAGCCAAGTATGTTTTCTTGACCCCAAATGAGGGAGAAAGATTAGCTCTACGTATTATCTCTAGTTACAGACAGACAGAGCAGTTCAGAAGGTTTACAACACTGTTATATACTAGAATCTTGCCAGTCACAAGAACAATTTCTTCAGATCACTTATACCACAAGAAATGAGTTAGCATCCTGAAGCTCATCAGAAATAAGTACCTTCTCCGAAACCCCTCTGCATAACCAAATCATTTCAGCAAACACTAGTGGCTATACAGTCCCATCCTGAGATGTAGGTGCCACTTCAGGGTGGATTCTGTTGACTGTGTCTGTTATCTTGTTGGACTGATGATATAGGCAAATGAGCGGATTTCTTCTGCCCAGAAGGGCTACAAAATATCTATTCCATTGAACTCTAAAAGGCAGACCTGTCAAAAGGGCAACTCCCTAGGGTAGAGAGACTGGATGGCAGTAATGTCCAGTATCAGCTTACTGGCATGAGGAAATGACCTAACTCCAGATCAGAAGAGGGCAGGTGGTTAGATCAGATTCCTCCCTGCTATCAATTCACTGGGAATAAGGTCCAAAAAACCTGCTCTTCCAAGACTAAATCATATAAAATCATAAAACCTACTTGCAACAAATACTGATCAGATTGACAGCACAGCTGCAGTGGCTTCAATAACCAGTTAAATAAGGTCCCTCAGGGCTGTCCTTAGGAATTCCTATCATGTCTCCAAAGTCCAAGATAAACCCAGCTACCTGTTCAGTTGCTCCATCCAAATGACTGACTGTTGTTGCACACCAGTATCTGTGCAAGAGGGAGCATATCAAGTGATCTGTATCTTCTTGAAATACACTATCAGAGGAGACCATATTTCTGTATTGCTTTGTGATAAACAGTCAGTCTGAGATCACACAGTAGATTTTAAAAAAGACCCAAAAGCTACAATATTGATTGACAGTCTGTCCTGTCATCTTCCACATTCGTCTCTAACTTCTACTACTTTCAAGTAAACAAACATTTCACCAAACTCACAGAAGTAATATCAGCAATCACAGACTTTTAATGCAAGTCCAACTGGCAGCCCATCTCAAATCGGAGGCTCCCTATACAACCACCTTCTTGAAATTTGTATGTTCCATCTCTTCGCAACATCAAACTCCTCAAGGAATCTATCAATAGAAGAAGTTTCATAACCATAAAAAAATTATAGCTAAATTAAAAGTTTTAGCTCAATCTAATACTATTTTCAGAGAGATTTTTGTCAGCGATAGTGTAATCCAATGATTTATTTAAAAAATTTTATATCAGAAACAGCTGGATGCTAATCTCTGCTCTGTTACAAGTTACAAGCTCAGATACAGAAATAAGTTTCTATGAGATCAAAATTTGTATCACACAGTAATTGATTTGGGGTGACTGTGAGAGCGCTCTTAGTTGACAGCGCCACAAGGTAATCAGCATGGGTTTAGCCCTCCTCCCATGTCAGTAACAAGTGATTGCTTTTTAGTGGAGACAAAACCAGCTCAAATCAAGTCCTACCTGCTATAGGTTAAGATCATGCATGGGGACAGTTACCATGGATCAGCAGAGGAGCAATAGCGTACTGCTTCATACTAGTTTGCTCGAGTGTCTGGGCCCCTGTTCTGTCTTTCACTTATTTGCATCTCTTTCCCCACTTATAAATTGAACAATCCTCTTTTCCATTTGTCAGTTGATTGTTCACAAGCAATCTATATTACTGTGTGTGCTGTTGAATTACTATACATATTCTTGAATAAATACATTAGTCCTTACTAGTCAACTGTTCCACAGTATTAAAAATGAAAGTTGTAAGTTCCAATCAAACTTGTAAAATATGAAAATCACTTAAATATATAAACCAGTCTTTCATAATTCTATGCAGAAAATCAATCCATTATAAAAAGAAAAAAAAACCCATTTGTCTTTCAAAACCACAAAAGCCATCTGATGTATGTTTGCTGACAATGGATGGAAATAAATTTAAGAAAATGAACTTTTGTATAGCACAATCTAATATTTGGCTTATTCATAGTTTTGCTATTCAGAAAAAAAAAAAAAAAAAGAAATGAAGAGGGTGGTTTCATCATGAAAAGACCTCAAAGATATGACAGTGTACTGACAATTGCAGTACTTTCCATCTTACAACAATGGAATTTGTTGCTTTCCTTGACACCAATTATAAATTTGATATAATAATTTTCATCCAAATTTCAACTATAGAGGACTATACTTACTTGGTTAAAATTATATTAAAAAAACAGCATGATCAGACCATGTCTGATACAGGTCTGTATTTGTCTGCAAGCTTCATGGCACATTACTTGATGCCTATACAGGTTTTCAAGATGCAAAATATATAATAAGAAATGAATATATATTGCACTAAACAAATCATTTGGAAGTAACATCTGCATAAATGCTCAACCTCTGCATAAGATCCCAGTTGTTTCTGAAAAAACAATAACAAACCAATTACCATAATGGTTTAGTAGCTACAGAAATGGGTAGCTAGCAGTACCATGGTACTAATCAAACTGCTTTTAAAGACTAACTCTCCTTAGTATCATCTGAAAATGTTTGCAATATTTTATATACATGATGTTAAATTGAAATCTGACCATACATCTTCTGAAGTGGTAACACGTTCCTACATTGTGTCCTGGAAAATGCTTGGCACTTTTAAAGACCTGACAACTCCAATGCTTTGATATGAACCTACAGCTTCCTAAAATCTGAACCTCATTATTTTATATTTTAAAATTTCATTGTAGATTAGTTTTGTTTTCTGTTAGCAAATTTAAAATTAATGACCGCTTGCAAGATATTTTTTTTCTTTTTTAATTTATTATGCACATTAGTATGGATTTAGCTTAGAGGCTGGCCTTGCTTTGAATGGGGTGTTAGACCAGATGACCTCCAGCAGTCTCTTACAACCTAAGCTATTCTGTGTTTCTACGGTAGCCACTAGTGATACAACATGGAAAAAGTTAATTAAATTTACAAGAATGTACGTTAATCAACTCCTCCAGTAGAGGGGGATGTTCTTTTACAGTTTATCAGCAATTAAAAAGTGCTAACCAATCTGCCTCTATACCTTTGCAACAAAATCAACCTCATAATAGAAATAAATACAAGTGCCTTAGTAATGATATTCTTCAAAAGATAGTTTTATGCAAATCAGAAAAAAGGAAAAAGTCACAGCAAATGTCTAAGAGAAAAACCTACCAACAACTGAGCAAGATGTGCTGATAGCCACCACCAACAAAAGGGCCGTACTCCTTTTCCAAACGCAAGTCTTTCCAAGACCAGTTTTTTCCACTCACGTAATACATGTAATTTTTTAGATGCCACTAATACAATAAAACTCAGAGCAGGAAGGAAAAAAAGGGCTACATGTTTCAATATAGCAATAGTAATGAAATATTTAAAAATAAAAAGTGATATTAAAAATAAACTAAGTTGCCTGAAACTGTCCCCATATCTTGGAAGAAATTTTAAACTGTATTTTTCTCTGTATTTCCAAACTTCTTTTTAGAAGTTTAATGTCAGAGGCAATACTTTCTAACATCACGTTACAATTCTTTCCTCCTCCTCAATCTGTTTTCTTTTACAAACCTTCCTGAGAATCAGGGAGGTTCCTGAGCAGTGCAGGCCAACATCCATTTTCTTTGATGGCAATTCACTGTCCATTATGTTGCAGTTCACCACTCCTCCAGCTGTGCCACTGCAACTGTGGATGATGACATAAATCAGACCTCTGAAATGATCTGAGTACAAATAAAAAAGCTCTACTCTCACTCTTACCCTCCTCCCTAAATAATTATCTTTTGGCTCAGATCATTTCCATGATTCCCTTTAATAAAACAACACTTGCATCAGTACAGCTGAAGGTGCAGTGAACTGGAAACGTGCATGGAAATACCTTAATCTGGCTTTATCACCAGAGAAATGGCTGTGGAACCACACCACCAGGCTTCTCCAATTTTTAAGAGGAAAGTGTTTGAAACAATCATGGTGAGAGTAGAAATTCCATCTACTAAAAAGCAAGGGATTTATCACCTCTATATTTAGGTATCTATACGCCCAAGTCATTCCTGAAAACTCCTTTAATGGTTTGTGGCAAAATTTTAAGCCAAACAGGTAGAATTTGGCCCTTTAAATGCAAGTGATCAAACAGAATGAGACGAATATGAGATGACAGGTGCCTAGTTCCACTAGATGAGTAATTCAGACACAGGCACATACAGTACAGGGATATGAATTTGTCGAGCTGATTCTTTCCTTTAAACAGAGACGAGTAATAAAGCTGCCTGATTCCTCTTCTGCAGCACTTTTCACTGGTACAGTCAAAACAATTTTGGTAAGAATAACATTCTCCCCATTTTAAGCACAGGAAAATGAGGTACTAGTAGGTTGTCCAAAGCTAGACAGCAGCCAATGGCAGAACAAGAAACAAAATAGAAGCAGTCCAGTTTTCCAGCTGCTGAACTCATCCTAAGTGAACAAAAATTATCACCGCTGCTAAGCATGTGACTCACTTCCCACACCTAAAATTGCTTTTCAATAAAAGACCCACCTAATACCCGCAGTATCTTCAAAGTGCTCTGCCTACTACCACTCTGAATGCGGACAGAGCTTTCACCATCACACTGATGAAAGGAGACACCCACCTGCAAGTACAACTCCAGGCCTTGCCGTCGCTGCTCCAGGACCTTTGGGACCCAGTTCCTGACATGCTTTGAGGGAATCTCTGGCGTTCTTATGAACTTCTTGAGCTGCAGACAAAGAAAGAGAAAGAAATCCAGACAAACCCCTGAACACATTTATGGCCAAAATGAGACAGAACAGGTAAAATAACTGCACATAAAGGACAACAGTACTGCAATCACGCTACCCACCATCAAGCTCAGTGAAATAAGCAACAGACTTGATTATACCTCTTCACACCTACAGGCTGCAGACAAAAATTCCCCTGCCCAGCTGCCCTTCTCAGTGAAGAGGAATCCTGACAAATTTTCAGAAATTTTACAACAAAACTGCAGCAGCTAGGTGAAAATACTTGAAAATGAGGACCCCATGCCATAGAGGAGAGCCTCGGCTCAAACTGAAACAAAGTAGTGACAACCTCAGACTCCGGGAGACACCAGTAATGTACGAGGCTGAACCTCGGGAAGTCACCCAGGAGCTGCAGAGGCTGTGGCACAGTGGCTTGAGCTCGACTCACAGCCACGACGAGGAAGAAGCTGAGGAGGCAGGTGCATCCAGAACATACGAGAGAGGGGGATTCAATGCCCAGCTCAGCCATGAACGCCCTGGAGATGTAGCATCAGCCTGTCTTGTGCTTCGGTTCCCCATTTATTAACCTGGGATCATGCCTTGCAATGTCACTGTGAAGTGCTGGCACATTACCTTGATAAGGACAGTGACAAAGCACCACTGCAATAATTTCTTACTCCATGTTTCAGCATTTATGAACAGCTGGGAGAAGTATAGCGCAGAGAGCTAACCGGTCTTCTGCAGAGCTAGCAACCAAGAGAGCAAAATAACCCTCCCTCCCAAGCTGCAGCAATAAATTGACATTTATGTTGAATAGTTTATACAGACCAATAGCAAGATTGCTACTGAATATATTTCTAAGAGCTCCACAACTGTTCCTCTAAAAATTCCCACGGGGAAAGCTTTTACAGATATATCAGGAAATGTGTGTGTATGTGCATACATGTGTCCCTGTAAACACACACAAACATATATTCTGACAACACTAAAAATCCTCTTTCTAGAGAGAAATATTTTCGAAACCAATAAAAATTAACATCTTCCTCAAAACTAAAGGGCAAAAACAATAACTGGAACTGACTCCATTGCATTTTAATAGAAGGTGACATTAGACAGTCTTTCTGTTGGATATTGCCTCTGAGTAAACACGAGGCAAGGAATGCAAGAAAAGAAACTGAAAATTGACTTTGACATGCATACCCATGGGAGACTGAGAATTTACATTTCATCTTTGAGCTTGCTGAGATGTCACTATGGGAAAAAGCAGTGCCAACATATCAACGTCTCTACAATCACAAGTAACGAAGCTCCAACAAGGAAACCTCAATTGCTCTGGAAACGTTTTTCAACTTCCTTATTTCTTAAGTGCGCTACATTACAATTAAACATGAAATGAAAAAAATACCCCAAATGTGTGCTTTTACTGACTGATCTGAAAGTTGAAGTATAAAAACCCATTATTTCCTCTAAAACTCTAAATTTATCAGGAATGTTGAAGAAGCTACAATCATAGCTGTTGCAAACCATGACAGCGCTTGCAGATGAGTAACAAATTGCTTCAGATGAGGAGAGACAAATCCAAAACAATACAGGCTTCCACCACAGCTTAGCTGCTTACAAGATAAATACTCTGTGGCTGACACTTCAGCTGATGATCAACAGTCCTTTTTTGCTCTGTGACCCTGTGATATAAAGCATCCAATAAACAAGGGCTAAAATGTGCAGGCATACGTACTGTGCATAGGTATAATGTCCATACTATACAGATGTACAAAGTGATAAGCACACTTTCTTAAGCTTATAATAATCCAATAATACATTATAAAATAATAATGATTACTATAATACCTAAGGAGATTTGCATAATATGCTTATGTTAGTCATATTGCTCCAGACCTGTCCACTACTCATGAAATACTTATTTATCTGAGGACAATTATTGTCTGTAATACCTCCCCGTCTGTAACACTGACCTAATGCCTAACTGAAATACTGTTGTCTCTCTCTATTTTTCTCAAGCTTAAAAGATGGCTCAAATTGTCAATTAAAGAACTATTTGTCCAAGTGTGAAAAGTCAACACAATTTAGAGTATATAGTAATTGTTTTAAAATTATAAATAACCTGCAAACAAAGATGTAAAACAATATTTTTGCAGATTCCACTGCAGTTGTCATAACACTGTCACCTTCTAACATTCTGGTACTAAAAGAGAACTACCAGTATTTTAAATGGAAAAAATATATAAAAGAAAATAAGGAATAAATATAAATACACAGTTGTATTTTCAGCTACATTTTACAGACAGAAAGGGTTTTACTCTTTCTAAAGATCTGTTTGAGCAAAAATAACAAAAATTTTGTACAGATTTGAAAACAGTATTGTAACGTGAAAGGTGAAGAGACTGAAAAGCCTACCTTGCCATTCATAACCAGGCCAAAAGTAACGGCCTATGCAAACTATAGAACGAAAGCTAATGGCAGCGGATGCTTTCTATCAAAGCAGTAACTGGTACTCCCAATGTATCATACCAGGCTTGAAAAGATTTTAAACCTTTTTCACTATAGCCAGATCGCAGAGGAAGTAGGATTTAACTTTTCTACTTAACTGGAATGTAGGAAAAGGTGAACACAGAAAGGAGACAAAGCAAGCCTTGTTTCTGGAAACTGCTTTGTTAAAAAAAAAAAGTGTATCAAACCATTAATTGGTATTCTGATGAATGAATAATCTCTTATCTTATATGAATAATGGAGTCCTTCCTGCATACAATGCCAGTGTAGTATGTTCTTATCAGGCAAATGGAACCACCTCTCCTATAGCCTCTATTCCATTTTTCTACCACTTTTGTTCCCAACAAAGGCTTTACTTCTACTACTCACTGTGAGACATCTCCAATACTAAGTACACCTTGAATACGCAAGTAAGTTTAAAGATACCTTCCCAAATGCCATGTACTCACAGCTCTTTACAGTGAAACTTGTACTGTAAATTAAAGTGGAAAATAGGAACAGACAATAAAATGCTCTGCTGGGATGCTGAAAGCACATTTGGTATATAGAGACCAGTGTAGATTGTGCCATATGATGTAAACTGTGCACGAGTGAGATACAAATTCAAACTATTCTTCAGTAAAAACTGTTTGAATACACATTATGCCATTGTAGAAAAGACAAATATACTTTCTTAATAGAGCTTTGAGATTTTCCACTTCTTCTAACAGAAAACAAAAAGAGAAAAAACAAAGGTGAAACTGCCTGGCGTATTACTATAGGAGACCTTCTGCAGTATTTTTGCAACTCTGGAAACAAAAAAACAGTCTCAGAACAGGAGCTGTTCAACCACTTTGTTTACTGAAAAATTTACTACAACTAAAAATAAGACTTAAGCAATAAGTATGTTGTACCAAAATATGCTGGGTGCTTTGCAACTGTACAGAAAACAAGCAAGAAAAAGCCAGCCAAGCCTGTAGAGTATTTCAAACAGATAACAAGCAGATGAGGAGTAAGATGTAACCAATTGAACAGTGCTGCAAAGAACTTCCTGTCAGAATTCCCATTTTTCAGGTTTGTTTATTTTGCTACTATTTCTGAGGAGAGAGAAAAAGGCCATCATTTATGGTTTTCCTGTTGTTCTAAGGAGAAATCTTTAAAGAAAGGAGCTATTGCACAGGAATGAAGGAGATGAATTGCAAGGAGACGAAGCTTAGAGTAGGACCGCAGTCACTCACAACATTTATGTGGAGCAGTGAGGGAAACGTCCAAGTAAAGCATAAAACGAGAGATAGACAGGAACTAAATTGTGCAATTTCAAAAATTACAGAGAAATTAGACAACTAGAGGACACAGTATACTTGTGTAGGTGTGTTCTAGTGATATAAACCCTGATTCTCCCCTCTTAGTGTTTCCTAGCTTATTTGCTCCAGTAATCTCTACTCACCTGCTTTACTTTCAAGTACAGGACTGTTCTCATACATAAAGTAAAACATGTATGTAATGTGCTGCAGGACTGGGTCGTGGGTAACTGGGCAGTGGTATTTCTGATTCTGACACTATTGCTCATCAGGTATTGTATTCAATATGAACACAACAGGGAAAAAATACCTGAGAGATATCTGAATTAAAACAACAAACAAGAAAATGTATATTAAAATGAGGCAGCTAACATCACAATGGGGGCTAGGTGCAAAAAGTTGAGAAATACATGCACGTACCAATTACTGTGCCATAAAGCAAAATATATTCTTGCTCTTTGAACTTCCAAGGGCCAACGCACAGTTGAGTCAACAGGAGTTGCCTTTTGCTGCCCCACATTTACATTTATCCATGCTCCCATACAAGATGGCAACACCCACCTTCTCTGCTACCTGGATAAAGCCACCCCCCTGAATGACTCAAGGCCACCAGCAACCTTGCTGCCGTGGGTGAGCTTTTGCAACACTGCGACATCAGGTGCTGTGTCCTGGGGCTCTTCCCCGCATCTCTCGCTGCCTTTTGCGGACACAGCTTTTTCATAGCAAAGGCAAGCGGCACCAGCGAAAACAGCTGAGTGTGCACACAAATGTCCTGTGACCCAGGTCCTAGGCACGGAGGACTGCCCACACGCTTTTCATCCTTGCCCCACATTCGGTAAGCTGCTGCTTTTTCAGAAGTCTCATTCACATTACTAGGCCCCCTATAAGGCAGAATAGATGTAAAACTTGCGCTACAGGTACACAGCTGTAAAAGCAACATCCAGTGCAGCCTGGAGGGGAAAAATGATACTTTAACATGGATCAAAATAATTTAAAGAATAGTTAGTGGCTACCCAATTTTGAAGGCAGTCAGGAGTTAGTTTCCTTTAATAAGACAAGTCTGTAGATAAACTCAGCAGCTATTTTATATCACATTCATTCTATAAAGAGCAGTGGAATAAGAAAGTCTGCTTGGTCTTTTTCATTTCCAGCTTCCGGGTGTATACAAGTTAGCAACAGTTAGCAGGTTAGCAACACACATTTTAAGAACTAACAAACTATTTGCCTAATTAGATAAAAACCAAAACCATATTTATTCACTATAGGAATGTGCCTTATTTCATGATTTTACAAGAAAAAAAATACCACAGGCAGAACATTTTAGGAATACAGTGTATAAACAATAAACAAAAAGAAAAGGACAGTAAGAAACCTCTGAGAAGTCCTCCACTCCTTCAAGGAAATACAGAAGAAACAAAGTTGTCAGCTCTTTTGGGAAGACATCTATCACAAGACATATTTAAGATAGTAACAATTTCAAGTGAGAGGAAAGGTATCAACTAAGGAAAAACGAAGCTACATCTACTAAAGAAAGAGACAATTACCTTTTTATGAAGAGCATGGAATTCACTATACCTCTTCTCAACAAAATGTTTTCTTCCACTCATTAGCACCTCTATCTTAAAGACCTATAAAATTGCAAATAATAAAAATAAGATTAACCTTATTTGCGCAAACAATTCTGTGACATGCTTGTGACTATACTGCATCTTACTCCTTTAATTACAGTAGTTGGTCCCAAAAAACCATGACGACTCAAGAGGCATAGAAGCACAATAATAATTAATGAGTACTATGGCTAAATCCTACTAACAAGTTTGTTCAGCAAACATACAAAAAGGCAGTTAAGTTTGGACTGTTTATTGTATATTAAGATCTAAAAAATTAAAATATTCCCTTTCAAGAATACCTAATATGATTGGAAGTGGGGGAAAAAAAGATGGTACGAACAAAAAGACAAGAGAGAAAAGAAATAAGTATTCATTCTTTTTGCCTCCTACAACACTGCATGCCAACAAATGCACACGTTCAGTAAGTCCCTGATAAACAAAGCAGTATGTTTTGTACAGAGGAAAAAAAAAAAAAAGAAATAAATGCAAACTTTGCATTGTAGGTTAACTTCTTCCTAACCTGCATATTCCTCTGTGGTCTAAGTCAAGCTTGTACTACCATTTACTTTCTGGGAGGGGAGGGGAAAAGAAAAGAAAAAAAAACACACCATGGCAAAGGCTTGTTTTCTTTGTATGATACATGTGACAGCTTTAGCTGCTGCTGGGGAAGGTTGAAAGGGCAGGAGAAGCAGCTTGCCGGATTCACTAATTAGTAGTCACTAACATGACATTTGCTTGATTCTCAGGTCGCAGGGTCAGTGCTGAGGGCAAGCGATGAGAAATATTTTGAAGTACTCGGGAAAACATAGTCTATTAAATGAAGACAAGAGCAGCAGAAAAGCCATATAAGAAAGATGCCTGGTCTATCCAGGAGTTCTTTGTTTTCTGGTTTGCTCAGCAAATGCTGGAAATAATTATTTCCAGGACAGTGAGGAGCCACGCTCAGGACAGATGATTACATCAAGACCCGAGTCTTAGGCCATATCAAAAGTCCTTTAAATAAATTTGCAAATGGTGTTTATGCCTGAATGCAGAAAAAAAGGGTTTCTGTCACAATATGTCCAGCTAGCATTGATCAGAGCAAACATACAGAAATCATTTGAATAAACGCTTTTGATTGTCCACTAGAACCTGCTTTTAAACACAGGTCAAAAATGCTATGGTTCTTACTGGCTAGCCAAACCATATTAGAAACAGACAGCATTTTATTTAATCCAGACTGAAACATGTCTACTTTTGTTCAAATGTGGTATGGATGGGACCACAGTCATCTTGCACCAGTGTTTACACTACCGAAATTAGTTTGGATCTTTGTAATCCATCAAAATAACTTGTGCTACATTCTGCTTCTTTGAAAAGGACTATTTCTCTGTCCTAATCACTGGGAGCAGATCACCTTATTTGGGTGTATTGATTTTTTCCCCTCCTAATCTATTTAGACTATTTTGGGAGAACAGCTATTGGCTATTAAACAATTTCTCTCCAGAAATTAGTTACACTTGCGAAAGTTCCAAGACACCTTTAGGAATATTTTGTAGTTTCAGAGCTGTAAATAGGATCACATGCAAGGGGGGAGGGAAGGGGGGAAAAAATCAATATAGACTTATTTCTTGAGTTGAGACTTAACATTCTAATTATATGAGGTGAAAACACTATACACATCTTATATTCCACACGCTGTATGAAAGTAATATTTTTTCAAAGTGTTCTGCGAGGAACAAAATGCTTTCCATGGCATAGGAAATACGTAGCATCGAAGGAGCCTCACAGACAAAATGGTGGGAAGGCTGGATAGCAGAATACGAAGCTAGTTAAGTTGGCAGTGACCTGGAGTCACCCTTGTTAAGGTGCTGTGATGGTTTTGAATTAACTTGATATTAAATATCCAGCAATTACTGGCAACTCATACACCCCCGTTACCCGAGTCGGGCAGGGGCCTCAGCACCGCTGTTCGTTTGGCGCTTCTGGCAGGCACAGGGTTGGCCCCGTGGCTCGGGGCAGGCCACGAGGCTCCCGCCTCAGCCGCAGGGGCTCCCTCGGGAGCTACAGCTTGCCTTACACAGTCCCGTTCTGGTTTTAGCCGTACATGTGCAACTTCAGAGACATGTCTTTCCCTCCGAAGTCAGTCAGCCTCACTTTATAACGGAGAAGGGTTGGAATAGCGGACAAAAGGAAATACAAGTCTCCCTGTTGACTTATGTTTCAAAGCAGATATCTATTTTATTCTGTGTTTCAGCATTTGCTTATGAATTACACAAATGGCTTGACGACACCAAAATGTGTCCATTTATTCAAACTCCTTTTTAATCTCAGCAAAGTTTTAATACCTGTTTACACAACGTTTGGTAGCAAGGAGACAGGTCCAATAAACTAAAGAATGTATCTGGTGGTCATTTCCACAGAAGACAGGAGAACACAGACTCTCAGCTTTCCATACGCACTGATACCGCTTAGATTGCGCCCCCATATCATCAACTGGTTGTATTGATATCCTGGCTTTGACATTGCCTCCTACAGCCCAGAGTGCAGGGCTTCTGCTTCGGCAGCAGTCTTAGCATTTGCAAAGCCAGACAACAGGTCTACTGCACATGAAGTAAAGATAGAAACCACTTTTTCCAAGTTTCTAATCTATGCACTGTGGCACCTGTATTTCTGAAATTTAAAGTAATTGTGATAAATGTATTAACTGGACAACCTCTCAATGCTTTCAATTAAAATGCTTCCAAATACTTAACTGATTTACAGAGTAACTTATAAAGCAGAAACAGAGCTAAGTGAAATAGCCCATATTGTGCTTATGAGCTTCATACTGTTAATGGCTTCATTTAGACAGCACAGACTCAAAGTTTACCAGATTACCATTCACAAGAGCAACCTCAAGGCACAGAAGTGAGTTTCTGCGTCACCGTTTCACCACAAGAACACGGCTGTGTGGGAAAGACAGAAAGATACCCTTGCATACAAGAGAAGTGGGATCTCTCTGTGGATTAAAAATAGCTATGCACAAATCTCACACAAATTTGACTGAGCAACTGCAGACCCTGACAGAAAAACAATGCAAGGAAACTGGTGAAAGTGCCAAAATAAAGAAGGAAGAACTATGGAAAAAAAGTAACACTGCAAGGAAATTACTTTCCTTGTAAAAATGTTCGTGTTCTGCAAACAGATAACTCTGAAAAGAGGTATGGCTTTCTATAAGTGACGGTTAGTTAAATGAAAAATGCAACAATTAATCACTGAATAGGACAAGTAAAACACTTTTCCCACAGTTGCCGAAATACCAGAAATTATGCCTCACTGAAAGATTTGCACTTCATCTTCACCAGGACAGAAAGTATCACAGATATGAATACGTCAATTGGAAAGCTCTCTTTACAAGTATTCTAAAACCCTGACTCACCTTTCTTGGTTACTAAAACAACACTTATCAATGACGGTTGCACAGCGCCAGAAGATCACTAGCGATTTAAAGCATTCTTCTAACAGAGTTTAACCCACATAAATGAGGTATGAGACAAATATCTTTGCATCGGTAATCAGTTTGAATAATGCTGATCTTTTTTCTATCAAAATTGCAAACTCTCACTCCAAAGTCATAGTCATTAAAACTGTGAAGAAAACTCTTTAAGAAGAGCTCCTAAGGTGTTTTTTAATGAGATATTTCAAAAACTTTCCGTGTGTGTGTATATGTGTGTGTATACATATATAATTTTATTATTTATTTTTTAGAAAGAAACCCTATTCTTGCTTTTCTTCCCTTCCATTTTATTCCAATGAAATTGAACACATATAGATACTGGAAATCATTCCTTTCATATCTTATTGGCAGTGAATATGCTTAATTTTGCAAATTTCCTGTATTTATTGATTTTTGATTGTTATCAAACCTCTAAGTGAATTGCCCTTTTTCACTTTTTTCAAGGGGAATAACATCTGGTCTTGTATTTCTCTTTTTTTTGCTTGAATGGTACTACATAATAACTAAAATGTATTAAATACAAACAAATAATTGGTATGCATCGTGGTGAATTTCCAAGACAGAAAACCTAAGTGGAAGAAAATAGGAACAAATAAGACAAACAACAACCATTCATGCTTCCCTATATGCCCACAGATATTTAAATACATATAAAGAACTGTGTAGAATCACAATCTTACTACCTTCCTTCAGGTCCTACAAATGTTAAATGCTTTGACTTAATACAGATAGACATCTTATTATCAGCTAATCTGATGTACAAATATGCAGTTCTAGTAATTTTGTCAGTTTAATCAAAAACAGAAAAGAATGACAAACATGGCCAGGACAAGGAGGGAGACTAAATAGAAAAGGGAATTACTTTTCAGCCCAATTTTCTATTACATGAGAAATACACAGATGATACTTTTATATTCACTCACGGAAATTCCATAAACTACACAGCTTATAATTAATGGTAAATTAATACTATCAGATTGTGCATAATTATATAGGGAAAATTAATTACAAAGTATATAAGTTTCTGGAAACTTACAGTTGAGAGAAAGATTTGTAGCAGTCTTGTTTAGAATGAGGAGATACAAAAACCAGAAGCAGAAAACGAGAAGCTTACAGAAAACAGACACATTTGTCTAATATTCACCAGGAAAGAAAAACCCACAGAATTCTGTCAATATGCTTTTCTCTCTTAAGACCAAGCTTACCAATACTATTTAATATATTACTTACAGAAATAAATACATCCCTTTAGATGCTTCAGTGTACTTGACAGACTTTTGACTGAGAAATAGCTAATGCATTCAAGTGTCAAGAAACTCAACCTTAAACCTTTGTCATAGCCATATCAAAGGAATTCCAGAACAAATGAAATGACAGCTCCGGTCTGTGAAACACTAATAGGATTTCCACACGTTTAGTGTTTCATTATTGTTCAGACAACGGCACATTTTCTGTCTCAGTTGTGCTATGACTAGAACAAGACCATAGCATATGGTAAAGATCAAAAGGTGACTTCAAACCTGTTTTCATCCTACCGATGCAGGGGAAAATGAGGGTCCTCAGTCAGGAGGAATACCTGAATGCCTGCTCTAGCACACAGCTGCAAGTAGGTTCAGCAACAACTTGGTATCTCAGGGGTTTAAACACGTCATGGCCATGCTCCATACTTCAGAAGTCTCTCCAGAGTAGCAGCCAGGATGAGGGCGGCATTCAGAGCTGACTCAAACTTCACAGCAGCCTTGGTAAAACTGAACCATGCAATCCCCAAAATAAAAACAAATAAACTTATTCTGACTTCATCCTCTGCAAAGGGCCCAGGCAGCTGCTCCCTGTGCCAGTGCCAGGATTTCTGACAGTGCAGCTCTATGCAACATCAGCATTTCCCTAACAAACAAGGGCTCCAAAGACACTCAGATCTGTTATGCTTCTGCATACTCTGTCTTACCTAAAGTCAGCCCAAAAGCTGGGCTGGATTTACACACTGCCCCTCTCCCTCACCCAAACACTCCAGTAGCTACTGTGATCTGAAATCAGATCATTCCACTTAGTCCCAATTACCATCTACTTCATTAAGTTAGATCACAAGAAAATAGTACCTAGTTTTATTAACTACGGAAATCAAGACTTGACATTATGCAATTATGATATTGCTTTGTCCAGAGTCCATGAAAGAGAAAGGTCACCACAGGAAAATACACCATTAATTCAAGGATTTTAAGCATGTATCCAGATAGTTCCAGACTAAATGAAGCAGTTAATTGACATTACTAGGCCTGAAGAAACAGCCTTACTCATTTTTACAATATAGGAAATAAATTTGCTACTGTTACCCTCAAATCTACTGAGAAGACAACTATGTTGTTTCACTGAATTGCTCTGTTAAATTTCATGTTATTACAATCTACCATGGACTGTCATTACTGAACAAAATTCTGCACTTAAGAATATTCACAAGCATATGTTGTTCTTGCAAATGCTGTTCTGCCTTCAAATTTCTCCTTATTAACTTTATTTAGCTTTCCATCATTTATTTACTGAAAAATCTGCCTTCTCACTAACACTCACCTGGGTTACTGTATCCTACCTAAACCAAATGGTAGCCTCTTCACAGCAAGCACCTTTTAATATGTTTGTCTTCCCCACAGATACCACAAAACAACTACGGATATACCCTATCCTGTGCTCTTTTGCAGTATGAGCCTTCTCCACCCATAAAACAGATGGTTATTGGTAGGAATTACATACAAAAGACATGCACAGGACTCTGGGACTCCTTTCTGGAGACGGCCTTTGAGACATGTACGTCACATGCCTTAGGGATTAGAGGAACAGAGAGTAAAACCATGTGCACTGGAACCTGGTGAGACAGTAAATCCTACCAAATAGGAAGCTCTGGGAAGGTTTTCTATGGAACTGTCACTGTTGCTGAATGAGAGAGTAGCTGACATATAAGTGTAAGTACTCTTCTGATTTTTTCAGCTCACTTTAAACCAATCTCTTCCAAACACATGGTTCATAAATTCCCATAGGAACTTCTCTGTCATTTCCTGAAAAATAACTAACTTGGCTTTGTAAGCGAAAAAGCCTCTCCCTTGCCAGTGGAACACCGACTTATGGAAATCTAATTTGTAACCAAACCAAGAAGCTACAAGAGCTGACTTGCTCTTGATATTTTTTCTTCATTAATCCTGCAGAACACAACTGTTGCACAGATGTCATCCTTTTAAAAACTGGTTGTTACTGTGGTCACCTAACTTGATTAACATCCACAGAGCCAAACTTAAGGCAAAAGATGTTGATCTTTTACAGAAGAAAGATCCTAACATATTCTAATGCCTACATTTTCACAGAAGAAAATTAGCCTGCTCTATTTATTGTGCACTGAATCATCTTAATGTCTCTTATCAGAAGTATTCCAGTGGTAGAACATCCATGAGCTTTTCTTTCTAATGGAAGAGATTCATTTTCTAATAGAAATAATTCACTGGGACAAAAAAATTGAATACTACAAAAAATCTGGCGACAAAAAAATATTTATATGATATTGATGAATTCAAAGTTTGATGAAATGTAGGGACTCTTCCGTTTTGTCACAAAATCCTTTACTGTTTAATCTGGACAGTCTACAAAGAATCCTCTCACTTTACAAAGCAAAACATAACTCCTGACTAAAACCAAAGTGCTCCATACAGCACCCAGTTAGCTGCAAGAAACTCCGTTTTGCAGGAAACTAGACACAAGACCCAGTTTTTCTAGAAGTTTGAAGTCTGTGTTACTTTGTTTCCATTTGTAATTGCCTGCTGGAAAACTTCCAGGTGCTGTAAGAGCCTTCAAAGCACAGATATTGAAGGTTTACAAACAAAAATGTCAAATGGTGTCAAAGAGCACATTAACGAAATATACAATGAGACAGCACATAACCTTTAATAACCCAGCCCCCTCCAGCTTCTACCACTTGCTTCTTCAGTTACCAACAAGCCTCTGGCACCGCTAGACTGAAGCGCAGCATCCTTTGTGCTGACAGGGAACAGTGATCGGCCTCTTCAAACATCCCTTTGAGAAGCTTATAACTTTTGGTGAATGCTTAATGGCCCAGCTAATACCAAGTCCAGACACTTCTGTGCATGCCCAACAGGGCTGAGGGTCACGTGCGAGCAGAGCTGTAGGCAGGAGGAAGATACCACGTCCTATTCCTCCAAGCTTTGACACAAGGCATTAATGACAGAACTAAGCCTGCCTTCAGTACAAACACCTATTTCTGAGAACAGCTGAACAGCTGTCAAAGACTACATGTAGTGAAACACCTTCCATCTAACCCAAGATCTTCACTCTTCAGTCAGAAATAAACTCAAACAGCCCAAAGCAGGGTGATCAGCATTACGCTTCAAAGGAGTTGGCTTTGGAGCATCTCATACTCTGTTACATGTCTGCCACTATATGTGAATTTAGCCCTTTCCTCTGCTAGGGACTAACTGAACACAGAGGAATGTAACACACAACAGTATTTAGTCAAGATACAGTGTACACAAACGATTAAAAATCAACTCCACATTCTTCACAGTGAGTGAAATACCAGGGCAAAAAAATATTGTATACCCTATCCTTGCATCTTTCCTTTTTAGGGCCTCTGTGATAATCTACCTCGGAAGCATTTTTCTCCCTATTCCTCTTTACCTGCCAACATAAATAGTTCATCCAAATCATTTTTCAAAAGCAGTAGTCAAAATAGTCAAAGAAGGTTGCTTTCCCAAATGCCTGTGCAGCTTAGCAAAGAGCCTCCATATATTACATTTAAATATTGGGATTAGCCTGTCTTCAGCCCCGAAATGGAGGATTCCAATGCAACTTTGTCCATAATGAAGATGAGTAGACAGGATGTACACAACATTTTCAGGCACCTGCTTTCCAGACGTTAACTCATACCAACTTCCACTAAATTAACATTGGTCTGCCTTCAGAAATAGAAAACTAATCTCCGCTATTGCATGTTACTGGATTATTCTCGCAAACAACTGAGAGCTCTAGTGCAAACATCAGTATCTGTTTCTGAAAAGAGCCATTATATCCATTTACCAAAGAATGCCATCCCACTGAAAGATTCCCTTTGCCAGGTTAATCTCCTTTTGAACAAAAATTCAAAGTGGGATGAAGAAACAAGCTCCAAAAGCCATAAGGTAGTTTCATTTCTTACTGGAAATACGCCTGCTACTACTGAGAGAAGACCTGAAATAGGTTACCAGGATGTGTCCACCGACACATCCAACTTCAGAAAACAAGGCGGTTCTTTATGCAGATGGCAAGCGGGGAGAATGGAAACAACAAACTCAAAACATCGACAGCACTGACGACACCATTGCCAAGGCTCAAGCACTGAAGCAGCTACGAGGTCAGCTATCACAAACAAGTAAATCATAAATAGAGCCAAAATCAAAATTCAAGTTTTTACACTTTGGAATTTGCACGCCGTGACTAACGGACTGCTTCCGGTGTGATGGGCACCACAAACGCAGATACTCCCAGGCCGGAGGTAACCTAGCTGGGGCACTGCTAGCAGTGCAGCGATGAGGCCAGCACCAGCTGCACAGCTTGTGCCAGGAGTTTGGAGGGATTCAGGCTCGAGTACAAATCCCGACTTGAGCACAATGGAAGAACGCAGACGAGCGAAAAATATTTTCTCATTGGCTCTCCTTAGGGTTATAGTATAACACTATAGGAAGTCAGTAGCCAGGAAGTAGCTCAGTCAAAGGCACTTCAGTCAGAACTACGCTGGCATTGGTGGGAGAGCTAAGGTGGCGCAGAATTTGACTCAACCACCAATGCCTGAGAAAAGGGAGAGTCTGCCCTGCTCAGAGAGACCACGTGCAGAGCAATTACGTCAACATGTTGCACAGGTTCGAAAGCAGAGGAAATACTAATAAAAAAATCAATACCCAGGATAAGGTATGGAATTCCAGTATCCTATTAGCAATTTTGTGATACAAGATTGAATAACCTATCAGAGAACACTGGTTATACAATTAAATATTTATCATTTCAAAGACAATTAAAATTGATTCAGTGAGAATTATGTTAATTTCTAATTGGCCTCTCAATCACTTGAAGTTAGTAAGGCAAATATTGAGTAATTACATGCCTGTACGTATATATTCACCCAGATTAAAGTATTTTATATCCAACACATTTCGGAAAGACCTTAAGTTATAAATTGAATCTGATGCTGGAAACATGCAAATAAAAGCATGCGTACTGCAAACAAAGTGACAGGCAACAGGCAACTGAAAACAGTGCTAAATGTTCTATTAACTGACTGTTGTTTGAACTGAAGATAATACAACACACCAATCTCCAAGTGCTAACTAAAAGTGTCTGACTCAAAAAGTATCACTCCCAGGTCTGAAATCTATGCCTGCCTGCCTTTTCCTCAAAGGAGAAATAAAACTGAAGACAGGAGCCAAGTACAAACTACAGAGAGGAGAAAGAAAAAAAAACAACCCACTTGGCTTGGATACTTCAATAATAAAAACTGAGATTCCTAAACATAGCACACACTGAGAAAGCAACATCCACATTGCCATTTCTAGGAGTCTGAGTTCACCTATCATGCCCTACTTATAGGATGTAAAAGAAATCCTTACTATACTCTAGTGGAAAATTTTGAATGTTCATCACCTGCAGACATCAAGTCACCTGTTTAAATAAAAAATACACATTTAAAATCCTAAATTCTGGCACACAAACTTAAACATACTATCAAGAAAAAAGTACAAACAACTTTAAGTATCATTTCTTCCCTGATTTTCATGCTTCAGGGTTTCCTTTTGCCTTAATGTGAACTTACTCTCCTATGCCAACTTTACCTGAATCTTGGTATTTTCCTGATTCTCACCTTTTGTAAAGAATATAAAAACTTTTGTAGTTTCTATCCACATAAAACACTGCCATAAATAACTTGTCAAATATTTTTTCTTACAAACACTCTATTATGGTGTGCCTCCAGTGTCCCTCTGCAGAAGGAATGTAAACTTTGCTCGGTTTACTTTAACTTCTTTGCTGCAGTGAAAGTTGATTCTTCTACATGTTTACAGAAAGCGCAACTTCTCTACTTAGAGGGCAGAGAAAATACAACTTACCTTATCCTATACATTGCCACTTTATCTCCAACTGTCTCGGCAAGCAACTACGCACCATTCCAAGCAGTCCCTCTCCCTGCTTACTTCTCCTTTCACCCACACGTTTTTCACGGGTAAGAAATTTTAAAGGGTAGAGAAACGACACTTACCTACTGTCAGCTGATTCTTGCCTTCCTGTTTCGCTGCAGCTCACACACACTATTGCTATTTTTAATTAATATTTTAATAACATTTCAAGAGGAACTGAGATAGAGTTAATTTAATAAAATATTTTATGTGAGTTACTGGCAGTGATACAAGTAATTAGACTAATCTAATATTTTCCAGGACTCTGTTTCAGTTACTTAGAGTTTTGCCAACCTTTAATTTTTGGACTTGGATTTTTCCATACCAGGTATGTGATTCAGGCAGAAAATATTTTCAGAAAGCTTCAGCTAAGACAGTCCAAGCACATATTTAAAGAAAAATAAATTTTATTTTACTCGTGCCAAAAAACAAGCCAACTCAACAACAACAACAAAAATAACCCAAGCATTTTTACACAAAGTTCTCCAAGATGTAGACAAGGAAGCCAGGAAGACAGCTGGGAAGCAATTTTGGCCAGCCTATAAACTTCTGGAGAAAGGCCTAATGCTAACAAACCTTCAGAGTATGTGCGAAAAGTAGGTTCTCCAATGGCAACTGCACTGCTAGTGCTCTCTTGCTCTACAGGGCCTACATGCTGACTGAACTCATTTTATGGCATCTCCAGAAAGTTACCACAAGTTTCAGACCTACAGAAACAACAGCAGCTATTTTTCTGTGGTTACATCAATACCAGGAGCTGTTATGGTATTAGGTAGCAGCAGAGCAGGAGATATTCTAAATTTTTATGAGAGATGCAGGACAGGAATCTAAGCTTTGGCATATGCAAACAATACCTGAAAAGATGATACTGCATTAAATTAAGCAGAGAATAGCAGGAATAAGGGCTCTCATTGAAGCATTCCCTCTCCTGTAACCTGGAAGGGAATCTGTGATTTTATCATGTCAGAAATTTAAATTGCTGCATTTCTTCCTTGGTATGAAAATCCTCTCCCTCCCTCCACTATTAGAAAAACAGCTAGATGTTAAAAATCCAGGTGTCTCCTATTCTAGAGCTCTATATCAGGGCCCTGAAGGCTCCATATCCATTGGTTGCATATGGGATCAGTACCTGTCCAGAAGATGCAATCCCTTCCCTTTGCTCCCAGTGGCCTTCCCCAGGGTAGAAAGAAGAAAGGTGAGAATGGGGAAACCCTTAAGCAGCAATGGCCGTGAGGGCAAGTACTCAAACATCAGACGTGTCAGTTAAGTTTTTCACACAACCACAATCCAGTGTCCTTGCGCATATACATTTGTGGTGGTTAGACACACGCTGCTTTTCCCTGCAGAGCACCTGCTTTGCTCAGCACGCACGACCGAGTCTTGTGGGAACATGAGCCTCAGAGCAAAGGGCTTAACGTCTCTAGACCTCATTGCCAATTTGTGCAATAACTAATACATAAAAAAAGGCAGGAAAACAATCATGAGACCTTGCTTTCTGTATTGATGAAGGCAAACGGTAACACCATGAGCACTTTGGGAATTTTAGACCTAAAATCCAAGCAGTTCCAACTAAGCTGAACAATTTAATTAAGGCTTTTCCCTAGGATACCCTACTTTCAGCATCCCAACCTAGGCATGATTCAGAGGCCCAAGGTTAAAAGCCCAAACTCCTCACAGAATTAATGGACTCAAAGCACAGACACATGATGTGCGTACACCTACACAGACTGCACATTCTCCTATACATACTATTTTATTGGTGCCTATTTTGGCACATGAGAAACTAACTTTGGTACTTGCTGATCTTCCTGATTTTGTCATTTCCACAGTACTCTAACATGGAAGGGCCTCTAATAAGAGCTGCATGTAAAATCTGAAGAAGAAGAAAAAGAAGAACAGTGTACACACAAGCCCAAAGATCCCCTAAAATCGTCTCCTCCACACGCACTGTCAGTGCTGGACCCTAGCTGATTTAACATCAGAAGTTGCATTGCTGCAGGAATTACTGTTGTTCTACATGTAGATTTGGTATTTCTCAGCTCCTCCCAGAGTATATTAAAGAGGTAGAGGAGGACGTAGCAGGGCTTTTGCACAAAATGCGGTATTGATTTTTCTACCTGGGGAAGGAGACTGTCAGAATCATCTCTCTGCTCCTCTACCTCATGAGAGGAAAGTCTCAAAAAAAGAAAAAAAAGACATTGACCTGCAAAACCATGAGCCACTGCATAATTTTGCTTTAGCTAGTGCTTTTGGGATATGTGGACGCTACATAAATGGAAAAAGAAATCAACAAGTAGTACTCAAACTTAAGACATTCTTGAAATATTTACCAGGGAAAATGCCATTTTTCTCAAAACTTCTTAACCACTGCACTTGCTGGCAAATACTAAAAGAATCCAATGGAGGATTTTTAACTGGAACAAATGCTTCACATTATCCTTTAAACTCACAGAAAACAGTGTGACCTAGTTCATTAAGATATATGGGTAAAAAACTGCTACAGAGTTAAAAGGGTGCTATTTTCTTCTTTCTGTATTACATAATAGCTTTCAGAGATATATGCTTTTTAAAAAATACTGACCATTAATATTACATAAAATTGTAACACCTTGTAAAAGTGAACATAACATTTCTGACAGTAAAGACTGATACTATTTGTAACGGTCTTAAAGGAAGCTATGATGTATTACTGTAGTTTAAAATGACAAGATAATAGTTACAAAATGATTTCAGAAAATCCTAGGACTTGAAAGGCTTTGGACAGTTGTTGCATTGTATAACTATTACCCAATATGTTCGGTGTCTAAAAAAATCTTCCCCTGAAATGTGTCACCACATCACTCTGCAAAATAAATAGCTTGCAAAACTCTACCTATCAGGAACAGAGAGAATTGCCACAAACTGCATAATCTAATTTCTAGACCACACATTTCTTCCCGGAATAATATTGAAAAAAATCTTAGTGCCTCTAATGAGATAGATGATCTCAGCTAAAAATAGACAGAACTATTTTTATTCCACAGAAAATACAGACAAAAACAAATCTACATAATTTTTTTCAAACATCATAAAACAGCAGTGTTTTATTCTTCATACTGACCCCCCCCATGCACACATGTTTTCTATCAACTTTCATTCTGTCCAATTACTTACAAGAACTGATAGAAAATTACTGCATGTAAATCTCAGTGTTTCTAGAAAAATATGCCTGTCACAAGATCTAATGTCAAATACGGCCTATTTAATAGCCGTGTCAGAAAGAAACGCTGGAGCAGGGGCCCAGAGAGGTTATGAAGAAAGTCAAACCGTGGCAGGACAGGATCACGAGCAACCTGCTCTAGCTGGGCCTGTGTTGAGCAGGGGGCTGGACCAGGCAACCTCCAGGGGTCCCTGCCAACCTAAACTACTGATTCTATGAAAGGTCTTCCCATGTCAGGGACAAAGTGAAGAGATAAGAATTTTCATTTCCTTTTCTATGCTTATTTTAAGACAGTTAGAGGATCTAGTTATACATTCACAAATTTTTTTTTCTTGCCCACAGTAGTATTTAAAAGAGCACTTCTCAAAACATTTGTCACAAATTCGTACATGCTCGGTGTATGCAATTCAGCTGCTTCCCACATTTCTGTGTTATCAAGCAGCTCTCAGCACTTCAGCTGTTGAAAGTAACTACCTTGAAAAGTTTTTTCTTTTCCAGCTTATCCACTCATATTCCAAGTCCGCTGTATCTGTGAAAATCCTGTTGCAACATTTTGAAGGAGGGTGGTAGGATGGAGAGATTGTATATATTCCCATTAACTTCACATTATTCTTCTTAAGTAAGAGTCTTTCACCTTTTCCACCAGGCATGGAAGAAAATGTCAAGTCCAAAAGACACTTGGTAATTTATTCACAATCTACAAAATCTTTTTTTAAGTTACAAATAACTGCTTTGCTCAAAAAAAAATTCAAGACATTAGCTGACAATCAGACTACAATCCTAAGCATGTCTCACCTTTGTAGCTCTTTTTCATCCCTCTGTAACTTCAGCATTGTTTTCTTACACATTCCTTACTTCCACTCCACATGAGGCTAATACTAGCGTGCTGTTTCAATAGCTTGTATATACAAGGGTGAAATTTCCCAGATTGGTGGCGATCTAATAATTACGTCTTCTTCATTGTTATCGCCTAACAGTTTAACACGCTGCCTTAACAAAGGTTCAGATGTTAACTAGCAACAATTGCTTTTCTCAGCCCACCATAAAAGTCGCTAGGTTAATGGAGAAGCTTATCAGATTGCAAACACACAGCACATACTGATTAATACAGGTAAATAATACGACAAATGTTATTAAAAACATGCTGTGTGATTAGGATTTAAAGCAAAGTTTCCAGTAAAAGAAGATCCATGCCTCTCCATTTTCAGAGGCATTCAAAGGCAACCACCTATGTTCTATGAACATACTGAAAATTGAAAATTCAGCAGCAGTTTAAGGTAAATTGAATTTAACATCCAATGAATGAACTGTACACATTTACATAAGCAAAATATTATTATTCTGTGTTTATCTGAAATCGATCCAAGGTGTCATAAAATCCCTGCATTCTACTGAGGACACATTGATGCAAACGTCGCAAAGACTCAGGTAAGAAGTGTTGGGCTCAATTCTGAAAATGCTCCCAGAAAGCGGCAGAAGAAAGCATTACACTGCTAAAACAAACTATCATTAAATGTGTATGAGGTAAATAGGACTATACTGCTGGGTAAAAATGATGATCTGCAAAAAAGCTGAAGGTATTAAAATAATCTTCCTCAGGAGCAGTGTCTATTAAAAGGATAACTGAAATAAGACCCAATTCAAAAACACTACAGAAGACATAAAAGTACCTGCATGACCTTTATCAAAACAGTTCAGACATTACATGAAAAGGGGAAGTATATGGAAATGGAACAGAAAATAAACTTATTTTTAAAATACAAATCTTATAAGCACAAGCTTTTACATCCAACCAATACCAGACAGATTCAGGGTGATCTATTTACACCATAAGATCTGTTTACGTTTTAAAGAGTTTTGTTTTTTTTTTTTCAAAGTACCACAACTGGCACAAGTATCCATTTATTAATGAACATACTGTCTTAAAAAAATAGAAAAAAAGAAAAAAGATAGACTGCTTGCAATAAGAGGCATTTAAAATAGTTAACATATCAGAAATAGAAGTCTGGAAATAGTTTTGATGTTTTTGCTTGTTCTTAAAAAGGGAATTGAAATGCCTTGAATTTTTTGGTGGAAAGTGGAAAGTCTCAGTAATGACTGAACGATGATCAAATACCTTCTTTTTCTTCTACCCACTTCATGCGGAGTGGCTCGTAGCGCTGTCATAAAACCTTGACAAACATTCTTCTGCAGATTATGGTCCAGTCTAAAATAAGAACTGCAAACGTTTCCTCTTTCCTCTCCCTCCCATTCTCAAGGTATTTTAATTAGTCCAAAGTTGTACTTCTGAGACTTTTTGTTAATGCTAAGAAAAAAGGTCCTCCGACCAAAAAAAACCTCAAACGACTTGCTCCCAAATCACATTTGTAATGTCCCCTCTCAAGACACCTATTTACATGAAATCTCTTATAGTTTCTCTGCCTGTATAAAATGCAGATGCCACTGCACATCAGGCCTCTGTTTGCCTCTTTGCACAGACAGTCCAAAACAGTTTTCCTGATCTGTTTCAACTTGAAATGTTGTCAATATATGGATTGTCTTGCTTTCTAATTCAGTGAAAAATCTAGTTTTCCATTAGTCTCTGCCTTTCTAATTTTCGATACAGCTTTACTAAATGTAATTATTAAAGGCAGATTCAAGAAAGCAATTACTGAGCTACTGGTTTGTATCTTTGTATCTCCGAAGTCTTAATAAGGAACAAGAAGTTGAACTGACAGAAACACTGCAAAACCTGTAAAAAAAAAAAACAAAAACAAAAAAACCACAACCACCTGTCCATGCATTTATTTTAATATACAAGAAACACAGAGAGACTACACAACAGAATAGCATGGAAAATTGTTTTGATAGTATGTTTGGGTTGACCACACCACTCCCTGTTATCTCAAAAGAGTTTTAATCTTTACATCATTGTGCTGTCTATTTAGGGTGCACGGTTAGTTCAGAACTGCAAAAATAGATTTAAAAAGTATTTCTAAAGCATAACATTGCATCAAGAGTGGGATTGTGAGCAATAGGAAAGTGACATTTTACCCTCTTCATTTGGGGATTTTCAAGGTATTCTGGAGGTCAGAATATTTGGAGGTGTTATAACGGACTATGAGATATCTAATCTCACTTGTCAGTACTAGCAACCAAATATTGGAAATAAAAGTGATTTTTCTCAAAAAACTTAACAGGAAGACAATATACAGTAGACTGGTTTAAACCTAAAAAGTATCCGAAAGCATAGAAAAGCACTAAAAGTTGCAGCAGAGCCCTTTTGCTAGCTTCTAGAGAATTACAATAACCATCCTCACCTGACACTTGCGTGGAGAGACACAAGACACAGCAGCTAGAATATTATCTTACTACATAATGATTTTGCCCCCCTCCCTGTGAAGTTAATCAGCTCCCTTTCTCCCCCTCAAAAAGCAGGTAAAATCCTGGCCAAAATGAGGTCAATGACAAAAGTCCCATTTAACAGCTCTATAGAGACCTGGATCCCACTCTGTGTTTTTGCGACACGCAAGCTACGCACACTGCCGTTATTTAAATCATTTTGGTCATTTTACTTACCAGAAAGATAAGAGACTTATCACCGTCTCTCATTTGCAAAGGAACAATATTGCCTCCAAGTCAGTTGATAAGCAGGCTAGAAATCAGCTCAAAATTATTTTCCAATTTAAAATAACAATCAGCCTGCACAGAGGCTTTCCAGTAATATCCTTTCCTTCAGGAAAGGTCCATGTACATCACGTGGAGGAAACTAAGCTAAGGAGTAGGCTAGCAGAAGAGCAGTTTTTGAAAGCCCTGTAGGAAGACCTGCAGAGCTGTAGTGACGATGGCTGACCCAGGAGCCTGAACGTTCAGGGGCGCTCTGACGCCCAGGCTGCGCTGAGGCCTTTCGGCTGAGACATCATCAGACACACCGTGGCGGCAGCCCAGCAAAGGACCAGTGAAGGTCAAATCTCAGCGATATGAGCAGCAGCCACATGGCGGTCACTCAAAGCCTGCAACAGCGAAGCACAGCACTGAACTCAAAGGGCTCCTGAGCTCCTCCTCTTACCATACAAAAATCTGATTTGCGTGAAGAACATCAGTGGGTGATGATTTTTATTAAGGTAGCGAAGCCTCAGCTAGATATGCTAGATAGTTAGCTTTGCTACCCACACACACGCACAATCACACAATGATAAAGTCCTCATCTTGCAAGCGCTTTTGCCAGCAGCTGCAAGAGCAGAGGTGGAGGGCAACCAAGTGACCCAAGGCAGCAGAGCAGATTGCTGTTGGGAGGAGGTTAGAGTACAGGTGTCTGTTATACATAAGCAGGTATTACTTTAGATTGTTAAAACCAAGGACTTTTTAAAAATAGATTTCATTTTACTAATGCATTTACTTTCTCTTCTGATTCACAACTTCCACGTTTTCCTTCTTATGTGCTAGCAAATATGGTAGCTGTGTACGCTGCACAGGAAGGATTAATCAACCCTAAGACAGAAAGCCAAGTACCATCCTCCTATTAGGACAGCTTAAATGTTTATCTAGCTCCAACCATCCATCACAGAAACTTCCTCTCCTCACAAAAAAACTTGGTCTGGGACTTGTATTGTAAATTAACTTGCGTTAAAACTAGAGCAAGAGTCTGCTCCACAGTGCAATACCCACAACGCAGCAACTACAAAGCAACACACTGAACAGTGCAGAGAGCTCTCTCCTTGTGCAACACCAACAGCAGTTGATACATTGTTGGAATTATCAAGTATAATCAATCAATGGAAATGAGAATAAAACTACATTGCAGCTAGCATTCACCCTTGTGGAAAATAACTCTCTTCTTCTCATAGTCCCCTACCTTGTCAGTTTTTAAAAGTTGTTTTAAATCACTTTACAATTAAATACCACTCAGTCTTTTGATCCCGCAACTAAATATGGAAAAAGTGAATTCTTTGATGCTTTCAAAGAGTATGTTAGCACGGCCAGAAATTAATCCCACTGTATACTGCCCAGAAGAATACTTTCAGTATTTACTTAATTTTCCTTTATTTCAACAGATGCCAGTAGACTGCAAGTAGAACCCACAAGTTGATCTCAAAAGAGAAGAATAAAATAAGACCTAACTTGTAAGTAGGCCATTTAAAACATGGGGACCAGTGTCCTCCTATAATACAAAAAGCCTTTTTGAATGATGAATGACTCATGTACAAGCCACAATCATTTTGTTGCATGTTTGTGGAAAATGAAAAGTCTTGTCCACAGCAATATCAAATCATTTATACACAGCAGACATCAGCTGTCATTTCTGTCTATTCCAGCAGTTCCCCCCCCCACGCTTCTCTCTCCAGTCTAGGTGAGCTGTCAAGTTTCTAGTTTCTGACGCGTATTTACATCATTCAATGATATCTGACAGTAGTGAAAGGCCACAGAAAACTGCTTATTGATCACAGCAAAACTAGTTGACGGAACAGATGAGGTTGTATCACAGAAATGCAGCCACACTCAGGTGATGACATTTTGCTCCCCAGTATACGAGTGCTTAATGGAATACAACTTCATTATATCATGCCACTAGTGCTTAAAGAATCGCACAGTTCTCATGAGTGTTTTGTCTATGCGGTGATGAGGACAATCTATTTGTACTGCTACCAATGTATTACTAACCCGATGTGCTTGTGAACACTTGCAAACTACCAGCCAATGTGTCCTGACGAATATACTAAGCGACACTGAAGACTCAATCTTGCCAAAATCTAATTGAGCTGACCTTTTAAAAAAAGATGGAATTACCATTTAGGGAGCCACATCTACTAAAGATTTAGTTCTGCAGAATTCTGTCCTGCTTAGTAAAGACATTTTAAATGACCATTTTTATGCTTGGGACTGGTACAGTTTCCCAACGGAAGTGATAACTGATCATTAGTATTTCAGAGGTTATTATATCAACTTGCATGAGAGTCTTTCAAACCATATTGATTTAAATGCTAAACAGTACTTGGGCACAGGCTCCCCATGCAAACTCTCCTACAGCTAAAGTGCTCATTTTCTTATTTTTATTACTTTCGTCTTTTTGTTATCTTATTATCTTAGCACACAGAAAATCATGTTATTGTATAATCATTTTCCCCAGAGTAACCTGTAAGTACGTAATCATAACATACAACCACTCTGATAACACTCCTTACGCAATCTAACATTACCACTAGTCTAAGTGAAAGACCCAAAGCAGTATGAGCACAAAGTAAACTGCAATGATTCCAAAAAAATCAGCACATTAAAACAAGTACCTGCCAAACCTGAAATCATGAAACTTCTGGAGGAACACAAAGGACAGCACAGACCTCAGAAGAACTCGTCCTCCATTTCATATCTTTCGGCAGAGAGAAGTGAGCAGGGCTTTGTTTTAAAGAAAAGAAAATCCAGGGGGCAAAAAGATGCCGATGGTTCAAGAGTCGCTCTTCACAATGGGTAAGTGCTGCCCAGCCTCCCTAAGCTAAGCCTGGCATTCAGGCCAACTGCTTATAATCAAAAAGGGCTTTCAGATTCAAAACAAAACTATTGCCCACCTCAGACACTTGGAAATTTCTTTCCATTTTAAAATGGAAAGCAATAAGAGACTCAGCTCTCAGAGAAGGCATTTGCTATTGCTTCACTTAGACAAGAAGCATGAGACCAGATGTTCAGACTGCACCCAAGACCTATAGAACTAGAGAAATCCAAGCTTTAAAAACACCAGAGGGGCTCTACATCTTTCTGCTATTTCTTGGTAGAAACAACATGGACTATCCTATACATGAAAGTACAAGCAAAAAGATGGCAACAATGCTATCCTCTGTTCAGCTGTTGCATCACAGACACTTCTTTCGGACCAAAAGAGCAACTCTAAGAAAAGCTTTGTTCATTTCCCAGCGTTCTTGTAACACAGTTAATGTAAACAATGTAGAAGAATTTTACTATGAGAAAAATCTTGGAGTAAATCGAGATTTTTCAGAGAACACCTGGCAAAGTTTGGATCAAATTTCAGGTAGATAGCAAAGGACTTTTCCCACTCTAATACAACTTCGCTGTTTCTCCTCCAAAGGGGGGGGGGTGGGGAAGCGCTACAGTTCCTTGGCACAACAGTTACAAGACTGAACTTATTTTATTAACCCTTGCAAAACACCTTTTCTATTTGTTTTTTTCTCAGAAGCAGACAAACTGATCCTACCGAAATGTAAAAACTTCAGTGTGTACCAGTCACCTTTGATTGAAAATTTCAGCCCAGAAGCTGATGTTTGCAACAAGTACAGAAAAAAGAAAATAAGGAATTAATCAAGTTACCAACTGGCTTTTAAATCTCTCCTCAATATTTTTCCACAACCAGCTCTGTCTATAACTAGTAGTAACTGTGTCATCTCAGATACTATGGTTAGCTGTCATCATTTGCTTGCACATTCACAAAAACATACATATTTAACATGTACAGATCTAAGGGGAAAAAGGAAGATAAAAACATTCAACGTGTGTAATGCCAAACGTCTGAAAACTCTGTAATCTTCTTGTAGTTAGTGGGAGGGGAAGAGGAAGCATTCCAGACAATGGACAGTTTAAATAAGATGCTATTTTATGTGTATTTAAGAAACTTATTTTAGCAGTTACTTACTTTTTTTAAAAGCAAAGAAAACAAAGATTTTCTGCATTCCTGCCATAAAGTCTTTTTTACCGCGTAAGCTTTTATTCATAAGAACTCAAAATTATCAAGAAGAATATCTTTAGACAAGAAGTTGCAGACAAGTTACATTTTGTCCTTTCCAAGTCTGTTCTTGCACTTCATGCTTATAGAGAAAACAGGAAATTCTCTTCATCTCAGTCGTCTGATATGCATAAATATCTGGGCTCAAAGCCTTGACACTGATACTGATGACGGTGGCAATTCATAACTGATTAGCAAAAAAATAAAAACCCCAAACCAAAGTGAACTTACTTTTAGATGAACCCTGGGTCTAGAGCTGTATGCTCCATCTGGAGTACAAAGTAGCCATCCAAAGTATGAGAAATCTCTCTCTCTTCATTCAATAAAGTTAATCTGTTCTGAGCCACCCTAAAAATCAAGTACTATTCAGTACTAATTATTCCCAAATTTTGCTGGACATACCTTGGAGTCAGTTCTCACAGGAAAAGCAAGAAGCCACATATTTCCACTGTAACGGAAAGGGAATTAAGTGGACTGGAAGCAGAGACTGCATGACAGGCTGTTGCATGGATACATAGAGGATATGCAGAATTTGAAAGTGAGGTATAATAAACACACTTTGCTACTTCAATTTCTTGATAATATACAACGATTGCCACACCTGATAATGTTATTACTTAAATCCTTTTACATTCAACTTCTACTTTCCTAAATCAATTATCAACCTTTCTAACAGCAGCAAGCGATAATCAAAATGACTTGCTCACATTTAGGGGCATTATTTTAATATTCTTTTATTTCATTACAGGGAAACATACATCACAGGCATTTGTTCTATTTTAGAAGAGTCAAAAGACTTGTTTTCCCTGTGAATGATTCACAGAAAGCTTACATCACTGCACCTGGCTTCAAAAGAACAGAGACTGAATCTTTATGACGGGGATATATGAACTGGGTAAATGCCCGAGCCATTGCTCAAAGCATGCCTGTAGCAGTATCATCATTTCTTTCCAGACAGGCACACTAGCTGAAGCAATGACTTTTCTGTTTTCCTAGCTAAACTCTATGGAGTTTAAGTCAAAGTCAAAAGAAAAACTAATATTTGAATTCATCATGCATCAGAGACTTCTTATTTTGTCAGTGGAAAGGCATAAATTTTAGTGCCATAGGCTGTTGTCTTACAAAAGGTTTACAAAAAAACAAGTACTTGACACTTTTTAAAAAGGAATCCTAAAACACTAAAGAAAACAAATGCACGTAGTTACAAACACTGACAACGTGATTTACCTATTTACGGTAATTTACAGTTCTCTCTAGCGTCTTGAATCCCAAAGCATGAGACACTACAACCTGTATCACATAACTGGATCTTTCCATTTGAAAACATGTCCTGCAGGAAGGCTCCTTGAGCATGGGCCCGAAGGCACCTAACTCAGAGGGGTCCCACCCCTGGCTCCCAGGTAGCAGATCCAGGACAGCTCCAGCAGTGCCGTCCCATGCTGCTTTCTGCTCCCTCCTCCAGTTTCAACTTTCTTACTGTGCTCCTTGCAAAATTATTAATTTATTTTCTATACACAGATCAGTGTACAACTAATAACCCCTAAAACCAGTAAGAGGTTTAGTACTGCAAGATGTAACAGCCTTTCCTCTTCACCTAAGTGGCTTCAGTGTTGTCAGCTGTCAACTGTATTACAAAATGTTTGGGTCTAGAGATTGGGTTTTTAATAACTTAACTTTTCACTTATGTTGGATGGGTTTACAATTATACCTGAACACCAGATTTCCTTTTAAAAGAGGAAAATTAATAGAAATGAAAAATAAGAGCAAGCTTTCATTTTGAAGACAAGTTCTGAGGACATAAAGGCTACATATAAAGGTGTCAAGATATGCTAGGTTTTAAATGACCAAAACAACTCTCATACTTGGGAGCAGAGGGAATAAAGTATAGCTGCAATTTATTTAAACTATAATGACTTTACTGGAGATGCAAAGACCAAGCATTAGAAGAAAGAAAAACAAATATTCTCATGCTACTTTAGAAATATCTAGACTGAAGTGAAGTAATTTTGTTAATGAATTCAAGTAACATTACTGAAAAGATGCTCACAACTTTGTTATAGGATCGCTAAAGTTTTTATTTTATTCCAATCAAAATTTATCATAGTCTTTTGAAGACCCTTCTGTGCTTAAGACTTTTTAGAATACTTTACCTAGTAAAATAAAAAGTTCATTAAAAAAACAACAAAAAAAATTGATGTTCTTCACTCCTTTTCTTCCCTCACTGCTATACAATTCTTAGTAACAAGATGACAATTACAGAAAGGAAGAAACAAAGATATTCTTCACTCTAATGCATATTAGTAATATAACTAAAATTTCAAAAAACCTTTTTTTTTTTAAACCTAGAGACACACCCTTGTGCAGATCTTTGGTTCTCTTCTTGGAGTGGCATATGTGTAAAAGTGATCAGCACAAGTTTTCAGCTACTGCCCGTGAAATCAAATGAAGCAAATCCCAGCAGACACAGAAAAACAAGCAACGCTGTTGCCTAATATCTTGCTATTGCTTCTTTCTGCTCCCATCTGCTGCTGTATTAGGGAGTATTACAGAAACTAACCAATTTATAGGCAGCTTCTGCGGCAAAAAGTATTAATATTACTGTTACAGAGAAAAGTAAAAATATGTTCCTATTCTTTATCTCAGTTTCAGCTGATTCAGTATGGTTCTCCATGCTTTCCTGCAGTGAGCTGCCAGATCCCAGTGACTTGCCTGAATCAGAAACTGAGCTCTCAGCTCCTGGATCTCAGCTGGGGCATCAGGCTTGGCTGGCTTTCCTGGAAAACAGGGGGAGCTCATCCACAGACCACTTAAGATGAAGGTTCTTATTAGCTTCAACATATTTTGAAATAAGGCTTGAGCTCTGTATGCAAGCTCTAGAAGGCACAAATGCAGCACAGAATAACACATGCACAGAAACTACTGCAGTAAGAGGGGAAGAAAAAATCATCTGAAGGATAAGAAAACAAACAGCATAGCTAATTGCATCCAATTAGGTGCAATGTATCCCTCCTTAAGAAATCTAGGTGCCCAAAATCTTACAAACAACAACTCCTGGTCTTCATATTTCCTTCAATACTGGATGAATGCACCACTTATGAAAGGAATAAGATACGTATGTTTGTACATATTCACCTTTATATAGAAAATACTTTAAATACTTATCTACAAATGGGGGGAAGGGAGAGGGGAAGATTTCTCAACATTAACATCACAGAAAATCTGTGGAAACAGATGGTTCTTATACATTGGTTTGAACTTACCACATTGATTATCAGCTAGTTGAACTATTAACCACCTGACTTAAAGGGAGAGAACAGATCTATTTCACTTAAAAGATATGCATTTTAAAAGCAAAAACATTCTTGGCATGTTTCCACCAGACTTGTTAAAAATGGGTTTGCTTTTTGAGTGAAATGGAAGAAAACATCGCTGAAGCATTTATGTGGCCCACTACCTGTCTCACCAACCTTTCATCTTCTTTTCAGCCATAAGGCATTTTAGTACGTTTAAGTATGGAAATATGGCAGCTCTAGCGAGAGCCACTTTGTGACCACTCAGCTTTTCAGCAGGCTTTGAAGACTGACTCACTCAAAGTGAGACCCTTCCAAAACTGTATCAAGTTAGACATCCAGTCTCTGACACGGCCACGCTTCGCAGGTAGCTCATAAAATTTTAACTATTACATATGCTTGGTACAGACACTCCCAACTCAAAGACAAGAGAAGAACATAATAAATAATGAGCATATTTTTCTCCAGGATTTCTGATTTAAGTGTGCTAGAATATTTAATTAAAAAAATTAAAATGTCTTATATAGTTCCTAAATTCAATGCACACAGTGACCCCTACTGGTCCACTAAGCATCTGAGCAAAGCTGAAAACTGGCAATACAGTCACTCCGCACAATGAACCTCAGTTAACTCGTATCCAGTCACCAGTACCCAGTAACTTTTCAGACATAGCCTTTGCCTACTTTATTCAAGTTACAGAATGACTGATACTAATAGCTCATTAGAGGCAGAAGTACCTCAGTGATTCCTACGGGCTTTTAAAAATTCATTCTTCTTGTTAACTAAAATAAAATACATCAAGTAAATGGCTTGTAAATAAAGCATACGATATACCAATATCTTTGGCCAAGAGCCACAATATTATGGAGATTTTAAAATTCTCCAGGAAGTTTTCTTAAAAGAAAAAAAAATCACCTGGAGAAACAAACTTTGGTCTATTACACTTTTCAAATTCCTATTTAACAAGAATAGCAACTACTACAATAAGCCCCAGTGAATCATACTAAGCTTGCTACTGTTTATGTCATACATAAAAAGGTCACAGACATGTCTAATTATTTATCTAAATACCATCTGGTCTAACACACAAGTAATTAGTAAGCCAGGTGACCAATAATGTGCTCTGTAATACACATACTTTATCATCTATTATACTATTTCATTAATTTTAAAACTATTGATTTAAATAATTGCAAGACAGTTCAAGATTTTAACACTAATATGAGTACATTCACAGATTAATAAAGAGTAAGGTTATTCACAATACTGAATGTTCCCCCATTTTATATGCATACACACACACACACTTTTACATAAAAATCAGTATCCAACTAGGATCAATAAAAATTAGAAAATAGCAACACTTATGCTAAGCATGTATTCTAAGGGCATTTCTTCAAACATCAGGCTTTTTAATAGCACACACACACAAAATTACAGAGTAAAAGTGTGCAGGAGATGGACCAAATGAAAAGAACGTTTGCCTTGGACTTCATTTTGGCCAGGATTAATTCTAAGAATCTAGTAAGAGAAAGCAGTACTGTTTTCAACTTGAAAGGAAACCTTCACTTAGAAAGCCTAAGTAACAGGGCAGAAATCCAACCTCTTGTCTCCGCTTTCAAATTCCTGAAAATTAAAAGCAAAGATTATTCTGTAGTTACTGCAAGTTTCCACTACGCCTAAACCAAGGCAGACCAGTGTTCCACTGCACTTGTTCATACCAGGAGCTTGCAAATAACCTCATTAACTCCAACTATTCAAGAGCAGCTGGATGAAGGCAGAGTCTGGACCTCTGAACTTTATAGTGGTCACAAGCAGTTTGGCCTATATGCTGCCTTGAAATTTCTGACCACCAGTCAAAGCTGTTGAAGCGAACAAGTACAGCTGAAAGTTATTTTTAAAATGCATTCAACCAGTTCTAACTTAGCACATCCAATCCCTAGAGCCTTCAACAGCAGCTCAACATTTTATAGAGTTTTTATTTTTGGGAGCCATATTTAAATATTTACAATGTTACACAAAGAAGAATAAGAGAAAAAACAATGACATGCTATAAAACATTTAAGAAGTCTGTAACAACATTTTTTTCAAAATTATACAGTGAACTTTGCTATTGTTTTCACTAAAATACACAGAGTACTGCAACACCCATTGTAAAAGTGTAAGTTTAGACATTGTTATGTCAAAAAATATATAGCAAAAGAACACTGAGGTGAAAAGTCAATCACTCCAAAATTAGGAAATTCAAGAAACCAAGCTGTCCGCGCACAACTTAATTCCTTAGCACTTAATACCTTAGGGATAATCGAATACTTGTCCTCTGAATGATGCTGAGATGCTGAGAAACAGGCATCCTATGGTCTTTGTGGTCTGCCTGACTCATGTCTGACCCCAGGCCTCGTAAGTGCCAGCTAATTCCTAACCTGAACCAATTACCAACTTCCTTATGAACAATTCTTCTGTTGCACCCTCACCAGATTATCCCGGCACTTCACAAAAATGAGCATTATAGTACAAGTAGGCAACGTTACCATCCTAGTCCATGAATGTGGAAACAAAGCACTGAAAAAGTTTTATTCAAAAAATATCAAAAACATTTGCTAATTCCAGCCACCCAACTTGTGATACTCGCTACTAAATCTGGCAGAAAGCTTCCCTATGACGTGACTTATCAAACCTGAGATGTTCCATTCAAAATGGCTGGGAAACCATTTCCAGCTGGGTCTCCCCAGAAATACTGCCCCAAGTCGCGAGAGGTCTCTGAGGCCAGGGACATCACGTTTCCCGCTCTGGGACAAACCTACAGGATAGAGCCCTGCTGGGCTACAACCTCCTCTTGCAGAAGTGAGGGCCCAACCTTCCCAGACCCTGCCCAAAGTTGAGGGATTTCCAGACCTCTGGCCCCAGCACAGTCTGCTTGGCAAAACAGGTGCCAGTATATCAGGAACGGGGACTTTTGAAGTTTCTAAGCTGTCTTCCACCAAAGGAAGGGCCCTGGGTCTACCAGAAACCCCGACAGCAGTAGAGTAGTGCAGAGATGTCAAAGCTTCCATCAAGCCAGCTCCAGTCCCAGAATCATTACTGTGCCAGCAGGCTGCTCTGATCAAACTACTGTCTCAAATCTACACTGGTTTCCAAGCCCTGATCTCTGTACAGCAGTGCAAAGCCACGCTGTGACTGCATGGATATAAGAGCATACGTAGGTGACTTGCAGCTTTCTGCACTTACCTCCTTTTCAGAGAGTGCTCTCAGGCCGCAGAAGAGAGTAGGTGCCTCAGAGCATCCGAAACTACTCCACAGTGTCCAAAACCCCCTCTCCACGTCTGGCTGGACAGTCTGTGCACACACTGAACTCTCAGATAAAAGCCACTCGTGAGGCCTGGATGCAAGTCAGCAATCACAGCTAAAGCTTCTGTCTCCTGCTAACTCTCTCTAGATAAGGCTGTACTGAAATTATACCTAAGGGAAGAAAAGAAATTTAACCATTCTAGTTAAGTGCTGGGGTGACCCAGCATTGGTGCCTCCGAAAGGCTGATAGTCAAAGGCTGTCAGCTGCTACACAAAGTTATCTAGCTACTAACTTGCTTTCTAGAGGAGCTGATAAATTGGTCCCCAGTATCTTCTGGAAGTCTGTTGATGATTTGTTAATGGAATCATATTTCACTATCCACTAGACGTTGAGAACTATTACAATGCAGGAGGTAAAAAGGGGGCTTTTGTCAAACAAATCTATAAATTCTGTAATTGGGGACTGAGTAAATGTTGACTGTTGTCACCTATTTCTCACATTACCCACTATAAGCTCACAACCCTTTTGCCTTGAGAAATATAGATATTATCTGCTTGAGCTGTGAGGAATAAAAATCTTCTTTCACCTTAATCACATCCCTTGTTAATAACCACAATTATTGCAGACTAGGGATTTTTGATTCAGTTAGTACCACACGCCCCATTAATGGACAGCAGTGAAATACAAGGGGTCTATAATCAGTGTTGAGGACAAAGGCACATCACTATACCTCTGTACACGCAACATTTTACACCAAAGCCTCTGTTTTTAAGTATTACTCTTGCAGGAACCACAGAAGGTTCTTTGAACCTTTCTTTAAGGGCAAAAAGCTAAGTCTAAACATGACAAGTCAAATGTAGGCTAAGTCTAAACATAATACATGAGTTATGCTGAGTATAAAGTGGAGCTAAGCTATTTGCGGATGTCTCAGACTAAGAGCAGCAAGAGAGAACAAGAATGGCAGGTGATGCAGCACTATTTTATTGCCTTGCTCCATCTGTGACTTCTGACAAAGTATGTGGTCTGAGATGCAATGGAGTAGATAGATTAGCACTCAAGAGAATGCACATGGGAACAAGCATACAAGAACTTTCCTGAAATTTATTACAAAATGTCTCTTACATTAGGTCAGAAAGGTGTCCACACTAGCAGTGGATATGTAAGAAACAACAGGGGAAAAAAAAAAAAAGATGACACTGATCTTTGAATACCAGAGCACACATTGGCAAGAAGCTGCTCACCCCACAAAGTTAAAAATACATACTTGATAATTCTTTAACCAAACACAAGATTTTATGATACCTACAGTAAGTTCTGCAGACAAAGGCTGTAACACAGCACCAATGGCTGCCCTACAAATCCCCCTTACATACTCCTCTCTTCCTCAAAATACAGTTCTCTGATCAGCTCCTCAATTGTTTGGCAGTAACTGACACAAATTGCATGGTCTCTGCTCTGTGATTTCTGTTATTAGTAAACCTGAAGCGACTTCCAGCCTCCCAAGTTCACATAGTCTACCTTCATGCCTCTTCAGATGAGTCAGGATTCAAGCAGAATACATTTTTGCTTTTAAGATGCTAACTCTAGCAAAAAGGCTGCTGCACAGCTTTTCTCTTCTATAAAATCACGCTTGTCTCCTTTCATAGCAGGCAGATGAGGACACAGGGCTGGGCTAGGGCTGAGAAATTGGAGCTCTGATCAGATGGTGTCCAAAGTCATTCCTGTCCCTGAATTGCTTTCTGCTTCACAGATAAGCCACCAATCTAGCCGCCTCTCTATAAGCCACCCATCTAGTAATTTAAACATTTAGAAAACACGTATTTTATGGCAGAAATTATACACAGAAAGGGGTGTGCAGAGGTAACAGTGGCACTGAGTTTTCCTAATTTCTAGTCTGCCTTACACAGAGGAAGTTTTCCCCAAAGTGTTGAACCTCCTTATGGGCTTTATTGCTATGTATATGTACAGTTATGGAAACAGATACAGCTGGTCCAATTCTTCACTGTTGCTGTTTGCAAATGTGAAGTACTAGATCAGGAACATACTGAATACAAATGCTTTACTGAACAGTATTAGCAGTGTTTAAACAAGAAAAAAAAATCTGGATACACAAGTCTGCTCCAAGCACTCCTCTTATCTCAAAACTTAAAATTCCTTGGGAGCAGGAAAGCAGCTCTCAGCAAGAGGACCACCTTGCAAAAGGGTCCCTTGAGCAAACTGAACAAGAGACATTTCTTCTTCTACAGCCAGGTAGAGATAGAGAAGCTCATGACTGTTTCAGCAGCCATGCCAGCAAGATATGCTTTAACAGTCCCAAGGAGGAGGAAAACCCTCTTAATTGCACTGGACTGTGTACAAGTCATGCATTATGATCCTGGTCCAGGAGAGTGGCCAAGCATGAAAGAAAGCAATGCCAAGCTTGTCTAGCTTTCAGTTTCAGGTTCTTTGTTATTATCTGTTACTTTATCTTCCATGACCAGAGATGAGACACCAACAAAAACCACAAGAACTGTCAACTCAGAAGGAACTAGGACTCTAATCTAATCTTTTTACAAACAAGGTGGGGAACAGCAGCAAGAACCACTGCTGGAACAGGAGAAGAGAACAGAGTTACTTTGGGTGAACTCTCAAAAGTTTTAGAAAGCTTCAGAACTGGTAAGCGAGGAAAAAATTAGTCAATGGATAGAATTCAAGTTGTTGAAATAATGCAAAGAACAAATCACTAAGTTATAAGTGGAGGCTTACTGGGGGGAGGAAGATGAAAGGTTTAGGAAGACTTTGCTGGGACATGGCCAATTGGACTTCAGAACTTCCACAGACTTTGCTTACGCAAGTTTTCTGCATATGCAACAGACTTTTTGCTTTGCCAGTGCTGACTAACCCGATAATCCCCTCAGCTCTATTCTAGTCCTCCATTTCTGAGAGTTATCTAGCTCAAACTGCTCTCTCCAGGCAAGATCAACCACATTTCTTACCCTGGACAGAAACATCTAAGCCCTGCAAAGACAAAGATTCTGTATCCTATTCCCACGGTGCAGTATCTTTGTTATTCAAGACCGTCTCTTAAGAATATTTCTTGCTTCTGGTAGATAGGACAAGAAATTGCAGGGCATAACTGTGCAGCATCTCCAATCCACAGACTGATTACTTCCTCTTTGCAACAGCCTTTTACGTTATTGAGGATTTTTTACAAAGTTCCTGTTCAGCATATTCTGTTTTAGAGCTAAACCACCCCCAGTTTGTTCTGCACTTCTGACTGATCAAATGTCTAGAAAGCAGTGTCATACCTTCTCCTACTCTGCTTTCGCCTGGGGACACCCTTTCCAATTGACTTGCATTTTTTCTTGGATTGCAGTACCTAGAATTGGACACAGTCTCCCAGCTTGGGTTACATTCCACTTGGCATTGGTAAGGACTACTTCTCTCTCATACTTTATGTTCCTCTTTAAAAAATCCTGATATGGATTTGTCTTTTTTGCAACAGCATGACGTTAGTGACCCATGTTTTACAAACACGTGTGTGCATGCACATCTACTTTCTGCCTCCATCTGAACATGAGAGGATGACATTGATCAACATAATTAGTTGGTTTTGGTGCTTGGTTAGTCGCTAACCATTTAGTTTGCTTCTAATACAAGAAAAATTCATAACTGTAAATAGCATTTGCACAAGAATCAACCACCTTGTACTTTCAACTGACAGCATGTTTTAACTAGAAAATACAGCACAGCTGTTTTATTGATGCATGTATAACACACACCAGTTATCAAATTGCAAAAAATCCACACTGTTTTAAGAAATCATGCTACAAAAAACTCACCAATAAAAACAAAACATATTTCCAACAGTTGATCTACCTCAATCTTTAAAAGAAACTTTCCTTCTCTTTTCATTTACAATATTGAACAGTGAGTTCTGATCCTAATATAGAATTTCCCTGAGGAATTGTATAACATGATAGTATCTTTTTGAATATATTTAGAACAGAAAGAGGAAAAAAATGCAAGCTCATTTCAACATTTTGCTTAGCTAAGGAAAACTGCTAAGCAAATGTGGAAGGCGAAGTGGGAAAGAAACTGGCAGACTTGCGCAGACTTGCTAGCGGGGTGCTCAGAGTTACACTGCTGTCAGAAATTCCCTAGGTAAAAGTAAAAAGAAATGGTTTTCTGCTCAAGCATTTTAATAAATTCCTCAGAGATACCATGAATATTGATAAGAACATTTTTAAAACAGTCAGTTAAATATTTAAGCATGAGCATGTATGCCACACTGATGTAGAACAATTGAATAGAAATCTGCTCTTCTTTTTGCTCTCCAGAGAAATCCTTGTTAACCCAAACTAACATGTTCCAAATTGCAAGATTCAATGACCTGGCAGTTTTTAAAAACAGATTACTGACATGGTTCTGAATGTTTCTTAGATGAAATCACTAACAGTAACACCTTCACATTAATCGATTGGTGTCAGCAGAATTCAGGAGAGCTATGCTGCAGGCTCCAACACCAAAGCAGTAATCAATTAAGGAAGTCAGCTGAAAAAAAATGATGCAAAGATCAGAGTTGTCAATGGTAAAATAATCTCATCTCAGTGGTGTCAAAAGAAGAGTAAAAAATGTCATATGCTTATTCCATAATATGCAGGTAAGCTACCTAACAAGTCAAAAGATTGTTATTCAACAATTCCCAAGTAACTATTGTAATCAAAACCAACCAAGTATCTTTTCATAAATCTATATTCCAGAGACTATTTGTAAATTGTTCAAGCTTCTCTCTTACAGCATTAAAGAACACAACTGTTAAAAAATACAGGGATTTTATGTAGAGAACACTAAATCGACAAATAATTAACACGGACTTAAATACCAAGAAAAAAAAAAAAAGACTAGTCCCAGGAAATTACTTAACACCTCTTACTGAAGCATTTTTCTTTTTGAATAAGGAGAAACAATGCCACTGATTTTCTTCCATATATTCCACCTGTAAACAACTATTAAGCACAAATAACACTGCTTTGTTAAACAGCTAAGCTCTTGAACCTGCTGAGTTAGCAAAGATGCCCGCAGCAGGGTGTTGAGAAGGGGGGCATTAAATACCACTCAAAATAGGGTTCTCGTTTCTCCATACTCTTTGTTTGGCTATCACCATCATGAGGGCCTCTACCATGTTACATGCCATAGAAAGCTACCTGACACAATCTGTAGTGCATTCTTTACCTTCCACAAGCAAACCATCAGAATCTATTAAAATTACTTTACGCTGATAGCGCTAGAGACATGACAAATCACAGGCCAAGAGTCAGATACCAAAGAATGCGTCTCAGGGCTTTGGGGCCAGACCCATTTGCAAGCAAATGATATTGTGTGAAGCTGGCATGCTCAGTGCATGACAAACTGATGCAATTTCAGTACTGTCGCAGAAGCTAGGCGAGATTTCTCTGATGCTGGCTACGGTGAGTGTACGGAATTGTGCAGAGTTCCCAGATTTGAATCACTTGGGGCCTGAGAGGGCTTCACTTGACAAGCCACAAATAATTACACTACACTCTTGCTATTGTACTCTATTATTTTGCCTCTCTTATCTCTAGGCTTTGAGCACTCGCGAACAAGCAAGGTCGCTTCTATTTTGACCACGATGCAACAAAACATTGTTCTTTTGTGATATGATAAATAAAACACAGCCCTGCAGACTAAACATTTTTATCAGGTCCATTTTCCACTTTTATTAGCAACAACAACTTTGGGAGCTTGTTAGAAGAGTAGAGGTTGGAAATAACCATGCAGGCAAGTTCATGAGCTTTTCACTTAAGAGTGTGATATAGCTATCTTGTTATTGTAAAAACTCATTTGAGAAATGGGGCATTAAGTTCTTAGCCCTTAACAGATAACAGTTATATCTGTGATTACTTTAAGCAGGTTTTTACCCCCTTTCAAATCAGTGATTTTTGACAATTTATTTAGCAAGTAGCAAAAAATAGTTTCGAATGTGCAGCATGTTGCCAGTACTTTCCCAGACACCAAATCTTCTTCAAAGCCACAGTAACTGCATTTTTTACACCAGTTCACAAAACGTATTATTCAAACACTTAGGCAGTCAGGGTAAGCTTTGCTTTTGTGGATGTCATGTTAGCCACTGAATTAATAGAAAAGGGATGATATCACAGCATTCACATAAAAAAGCAGCAAAAGAATCAGAGCTGGCTTTCATGGTTTCATGGCAGTCATTTTTTCTTAGTTTACAGAACATTCAACTGCTTCTGACTCCTATTTCTCTGTATGCTTATTTTCCAGACAACTATATAATAGCAATCACAGACCGAAAGGTAAGAAGAAAATGTTAAAGGACTTTTCTTAACTGAAAGTACTGAACTTGGAATATATTCCCCTATTTTGTCTCTAGTTCAGCTCAACATAAGGATCGTCTGATTTAAGAGGAGAGAACTGCTATCCCCACTAACGCTCCTAACAAGTCACTACCAAGCTACCCGTTTTAAAATGCATCTACACGTATTCTTTCCCTCTTCCTAACTGGCACAAAGAATTTATGGCAGAACCTGGAAGTCTGACACTGCAACATTTCTGCCAAAGGCAGGCAAAACTTGAAACTACCGAAGGAACAGATTTTGACATGGAGGCAAAACACGGAAGGAAAAAAATACAGCATATTCAGCAATACTTGCGTAACTACTTGAGCTTTGCAATCTGTGTCAAACAGGAATTTTAAAACACTCACAGGAAACAGTGCAAAAAATGGATTATGTTGTTGCCAGTCACACATCCACATTGTGAGTGATCAGCAAAATGAAAGGTGTTTGGTATTTTCTACTCAATATCAAAAATAGACTGTTTTAGCTATTTACTGCCTTTTTTGCTTCCTCATTATGACATAGAAAATGAAGCTAAGCTCTTATATTTTGGAGAGAGAATGGATCCTTAATTAAAATCTAGCTTTTAAATGTTCTCTAACTTACTTTTAAGAACCAAGTCTCTTGGAATTTCAGCCAGTGTATGTCATCCCAGGATACAATTTTTCTTAGAAGGTGGAAGAAATCAGAAAAACAATAGGCCAATATATTTTCTGATTCTATAATGACGGTCTTCAAACTTGTATTCATTTTTTTTTGAATACCCTCTCACAACTTTTAATCAAAGTAAATATTTTTGTAACATTCCATGACATTATTATAAATCTATTAGTCCATTAATCACCAATTAAAATGAAGATATGTTCCTTATGTTTCCTCATCTCAGAGGAACAAGAAAGTTAGAATGTATTACCATCACAGCTTGACTGCAAGGAAAAAGCACGACCAGGGACTCCTGTTCATGGAAGAGGCTTGATTACTAAATAAAAAGGGTAAAGAAGACAATCTAAATGCAAAGAAACAGTCTTGTGCAAGACCAGAAGTAAACTCCAGTTAGCTGAAATGCTCACTAAAGTGACCACTTTTCATAAAAGCAGTAGCCTGCAATCAATACAAACTTGCTGCTGAACAATTGATTGCTTCACCACATAATCAAGATTCTTAATTTGTCCTTATGTAAGAGATGATGGGAAAGCTTCAGATTTCATTACTTTCCAATCGGGGGATACTGCTGCATATGAATACTTTCCTGCCCTAGTATAAAAACAGAACCTATTTTTAAAAAAGGAATCAAACATAGCAGGGGACAATGAGTATAAAAAATAAAACAATGAAGATAGATGAGTAATTCTTAGCTCAGAGTTTTCAAGGGGCATTAGTGGGAGAAAAGATTAAAATAGAAGTCTTGTACCATTTTCACTATATTAAAGAACCCAGTACTCGAACAATGATAATACGGTAAAGAATAGTCATTAATTGTCACGACAACTCATCAGGCAGAAAAGCATTACCAATGCAGGCAATGTCTTTTGAAAGCAAGCTGTAAAACTCTCATGCCACGAAAATGTGTACTATACACACAATTTAACAACTCTCACCTAGAGGCCCTGGTCTTAATCCGGACCCACAGATATGATATTCAAATGTCTATAATACTTGAAATGGAAGATGCAACAGAGGTTTTATTGTCATTTCTGATAAGTATTTCTTTCCATCTAGACAGGTGGTGCTTGGCATCCAAAAATGTCTTGGCAAGATTTCCTATTTGCAGGTTTTTAGTGCTGAAAGTTGTTTTGAACAGGAGGGGGAGCTCTCACTGCACCAGCAGAGGAAAAATGAGGGGCAATGATACATGTTTTAGAACAGGAAATGGAGATGGTGCTACTTTCTCATAATATGCTCTTTCTGTCCCATCTTATTTTAACTCCTCAAAATATCCAAGCATCACTGTTGCACATCAAATAATCTGTTAAAACAAAACAAAACAGTATGTTTAATGGTTTACGAAATGTGACATGCTTATAACATTATATTTAGGTATAACTGTTCCAGGAAAGAGAGTAGTCATGCTGTAACTACCAGATATTTATCATCAGGAAACCTAAAAATAAACAGTCCTTTAACAGAGTACTTACACTTATCCTTTCGTTTCCCATAAAAAATAGAGTGCCATTTTCAAAGTAAATGACAACATTTCCGCTTTGTCATCAAAAATCCTCTTTCAAAATTCTCTACAAAATGCTATTTTAGTCTTCTCCAAACCACAGAAAGTTAAGTCTTACCAAAACTTGAAAATGAAAATTTGATATAACTCCTCTTCTAGCTCTTCTAAAGCAATTAAAAATAATCGATATCCCCAGCAAAAACATTAAGAGTACAGTACCTGGAAAGACTCCCTTAGCACGCTTCCACGGTGCATGCCCAACAGAACTACTTCCATCGCCTCCACCATAGCCAAATGCAGCACAGGAATTTTAAACACCAAGCCATCTGCTTTACAAACCCATCTTCTCCACAGCCTCATCATTCCCAGTGTGCCAGGAAGACCTTTCTTGACTTAAGGGGAACTGGATCAAGACTCTGACTAAATTTTGTCCTTATTCCTAGTAAGGTCACTAGGCTGCACTATAAAAATCCATCATTTTCTTTTCTTTTCTTTTCTTTTTCTTGTGAATTCCAAGAGAATCATCAGTGAACCACTAAGATGGATCTATATACACATTCAGCCTCCACATAAGCAACCTTTAAATTCTTTCATATAAAAATCTCAAAAAATTACTTAAAAAGAGAGTCACTTAAGGTTAAGAAGAGTCCATTCATGGAAATTAATAGCACAGATAACGTTCTTCACAAAGACTGCAAAAATTAATATCCATAAGCAGATGGGTATCTGATGGTATTTTCCAACTGATAATTTTGAATTGAATTTTGAAGAATTGTCATTTAAAATTTCCAGTATTTCCAAAAATGTATACTTGTTATTAAAAACACAATTTTCTGAAATTGATCCTGCAGTATCAGCTTAATTAGTTTAATAACTTAGTCAGTACCGTAGGTGAAACACACATCTTCAGCTTTTTAACTACCTTATGTAAAACTGGTATCATTAAATACTAAAATTCCAAGATAACTTCATAAACGCCACTACAATGATGACTAATTATTAATTAAACCTGAAATGCAATTGTGTTTGTCAATAAAAAGTTCAAAGGTCAATTACAATGTTTGTTACAATAACAAAAAAGGGAGAGACTTATTACATTTTCCCTCTTGCTGTATTTGTAAGGTCAGCCTGTCCTCACTCCTCCCAGGAAGCAAAGAATGTATGTATGCTTAACACTAGCTCTGTTCATTAGATTTTACAAGTATCATAACTTTATGCTACATGGGCAGAAAACACCAGCACAGGCAGTTAAGCAAGAATTCTTCTGATGAAATAATTTGATTAGTTGTGCCATACTAACAACATTTTACTACTACTACTACCTCTCAAAGATTCAATGACATTCAAATATATCTTTATTGTGACACGTTTGAATGCTCTGTTACGCCCGATCTTTCTGAAAACATCACTTCCTCATCAAAACACAAATCAGTAAGCCTTGGGAGAGAAGTGGGAAATGGACGTTCTGCAGTTATGCTTTCCTGGTAGAATATGTGGTAACTCTTGCTCCTTCAAGACGTAAATTCATATAGGTAATCATTTTGCTGCTGTTTATCCTGCTTCTGAACACCCTACAGAAACCATTGAAAGTGATTGCTCGCTCAAAGGAATTTTACGTGGCCCTTTCCACCAGGATTTTGTGACTATGGATGAGGGCTTTTTTGAGCATATGCACAATTACAGAGCTCACAGGAGCTACATGTCTGTCTAATCCATCAACATCCCAAACCAGATTAAACATACACACAGAAATGGCTTTAACTGATTGCGATGGATACATTCAGTCAGTCAGTTTTTCACTTTGGTTGTACTTTTTTCCAGTGTCTGACTTAGCTGCCTTCTTCGCACACTGCGAAATTCTCTGTCCTACTTTATACTCTAAGTTCCTGTTGCATACAAAATAGTCAGTTTTATACCACTGACCTGAAGTCTGTCAGTAGGAAAACTAACTGGAGAAAAGAAATTTCATCACCAATACCAAAGTGCTGCCAAATACAAAAGTTAACAACAACAACAAAACGTATTTTCAACCACAGCAATCTTTAGCCTAAGTCACCAGCTTTATTTAATCTACTAATGCTTTTTTTTCATTAGAATTGAAAAACCAATTGTCTCATATAGCATTTTTCTAACATTACAAAACCAATGGCGTCTGTCAAATCATCTTTACACTCTTCATGTTCCCATGCAGGAGAGAAAATATCTGTACAGAGCTGCTGTGGCATCTCTGCAGGGAAATCACAACATTTCAAAGCTCTCTGTGAAGGCAACAGAAAGAGTCCAACTGTTGCTAAAATGGGTCTAATTTTTCTGTTTAAATTTCTTGAAAATCCGGTGAACTGTGTTGGAGCAACTGCTCTATCACTGACTGCAACAGAATTTGGGACACAACGTAACACTTGTTGAGCTCTCACAAATCAGACTGGTAAGTAAGAAGCCTTAATACGTGCAAATTTCCTACTCACTTTAGACATACAGAGCCTGTTCAGATTTTTAAAACTACCAAGTTCGCACAGTCCAGAGAGTCAGTGAAAGGGTTATAACAGCAATACCTCAAGTTATTTTTACATAAACTCATTCACATAATTACTCCCTCCATGTTTTATATCATCAGTACTTATAAAATAGCACTAGCCTTCCATCTATAATCTCTTACATTTATCATATGCTATAGTAGCTCACTCTTTGGTTTCATATGGAAGAACACCTAACAAATTCCCCTTTTGACTCTATGCACATGGACTTCAATATTAAGGAATGCCTGAATATATAAGCTATAAAAAACTTCAAGTCATTGTACTTCTGCACTTCCATAAGCAGGAGTATAGCCTAGTAATTACACTGTTGCTTCTACAGATGAGATAAAGCCTATCAACTTTCCAAAAACCACAGTACTTGAGAATCTTACAGGTCACATCTTACTTCCACAACATTTGAAAGTTTGGAAGCAATTTGAGGAATAGTATTAAAGTGTTAATTAAAAACGCAGTAAGCACATGTGTCAGTCAAGCACAACCTCTGCTCTACAACACATTTAAATGTATGTCACCTTGACCTGCAACATACCATTGTAAAATTTTTTTGGTCAATATAAATCAAGTGTACACTAATTTATGCAGCAAGTTTCCCAGCCTCTGAATCAACTTTAGAAATCTAACTAGTATTTATTATTCTGTTATTGACAAAAGGAGCATATTTAAATGATAACAAGAACACATGGGTGTCATTTTGAAGTTAAATTGTTCCCTAGGGATACCCTTAGTAAGCGTCTACATTTAAAGGTCATTCACTGCCAAATTACGAACAACTGTTGCATTTATTAGCACAGGCTCAATAGTTTGGAAGCTAGTGTCATCAATTTAAACTGACAATGAAATCTAATTGCCAAAAGGAAAACAGACATATTCCCTGTTCTCTTTTTTACCCTTTTAGGTATACCCCAAACAAAACTGGAGCAAGTGCAACTATAGTCTTGACTATTCTGGAGAAAAAAAGTTTTCAGAGTTTTACACCAGAGGAAGAGAGGTTTGGTAAAGCTGTGCTCCCAGAAGAAAGTCAGGAGGAAACAAGTTCCCCGTATACTTCTTTGACAGAGCATTAACTCAAGTGTTGCATTGCAGACACTTCCATCTTTTTTCTTCCTAATCATTTCTTTCCTTTGACCAACCTTCTCACTGGACAAGACCCAGCTTCTTTTACTTCTTAATTTCTCCCTAGGTTTCCCTTTGGAGCTAGGGAGAGGTTTCTGTGGCAAGTTACTTCCACCCTCTCTCCAAAAGTGTATTGTGCTTCTATAGCTAGCTAGTGTTGATAGCTCTTTGCCTATTCCACTTTCCCACTGCTGTCTACAGGTACCAAGGAGAAAAAGGAAACCATCCAAAGCAACAGGCATTGTGGAATCAAGCTGAACAACCAGCAAGGTGCTAACAGGCTTCCTTAAAGAAGAGGACAAGCACCCTTTCCACCTTTTCTTTCCAGCCAGCGAGAATAAGCTGTGGCAGGATGAACACGAGGGGAACTGGAGCTGCTCCCTTCAGCAGGCACCCCGTCCTCCCCAAGACAACCTGACGCCCAAGGAAACAGGAAAGCGTGTTTTCTCAGCTGTGTGGAGCCACTGCAGAGAGGATCTCCAGTCACTCTTCTTCCATTCTCTCACTTAACACAGGAGATGGCTGGCACTGTTTCTAGCAAACAAACTACAAAACCTGTTACCGTGCTTCTTAAAACCCCTCCTTCAGCCCACTTTCTCTGTAACAACCCCTCACACTCAGAGGGGAAGACCAGTCTTCATGACCTCCCGGCACGCTACTCGGCTTGCGTGGAACTGACACACTAGCAAACTTCTGTGCAGCCCAAGCACCATCATCCCTTTATACCATTAATCACATCATCTCTAATATTTCCTTGGTTCAGTCACTCTGAGCAAACATTTTCATTTGGAGCTTGGATACACTAAGTAGTAAATAATCACTTGCAGGAAAGAGAATGGTAAAAAGTGTGGTAAGTTGCACTCCTATGACCATCACCATACCTTGTTTTAAATGTTAACACTGTACATAAGCTGCATGATATAAAATAATTGAAATAGAATTACTTATACTGTTTCATAGAAATAACACACTTTGTTGTATTACAGCACTCCTGGATTCTACCTATCCCTTAAACTCAGAGGTTACATTTCAAAGAGATTCAATACTTCCACAGAGTCACCTTCTATTCTTACCACAACTTTTAAAATTCAGCATGTACAAGTAGCCCCACAGAGGTTAAATGGACTAATTAATCACAAGATCTTTTATCTTCAACACCCTGCAACACTCTAGTTTATAGCGGTATCTACTGAAACTACAGCTTCTTCTGACCATTAACTCCCACATAGAGAAGCCCAAAAGGAGAGCAGGTATGGTCTGGACACTGAAACATTTATTCAAAAAACTCATCAAGCTAAATCATCTTTTGGCTCAATACAAAATAATTCTTATGTCAATGCTTTTCTTATGTAAACATCTCTTTCCACACAGTATCTTCCTAGCTAGTACACAGCAACAGTAAGCAATGTCAAGCTCTCACGAGCCGTTGTTTTGCTGGAGGGAATGCTTACAGCACATCCATTTGCATCAGTCACGAACTCCTTTGCTTGGTACAAGATTTATGCAAATTATTAAATAATGTAGCATATTCTCAATTGCATTAAAGTATGCCTTGATCACCTATAGTCAATAAACCCTTTAAAACCAACCCCCCCCTATTATTATCAGAAGAGACTTCCATATCCTCTCCCACAAGGATGCCTGACCCAGAGGAACTTTAGCTGTGACTGCTATCACTGTTTCATGCTCAGTGAAATCCTTGAACTAACGCATCTGATAGTCTAAAGCATCATGGTTCGCATGGGGTGTAAAATGGAGATTCAATGCACTCAGCTGACTGAAGAGGCAACACAATTCATCAACACAAGAACAATTATTAGTCTCTATGGAACCAGACCACATTCATACTGGCAAGTTTCAAATGCATGACAGTCACTCATCACCAGTGACCTGAGACAACCAGTGCTGTATTAAGCACATTGTTTCACTTTCAAGATTAAAATCTGTTTTCTAGAAAGATACAGTTTCAAGTCTAATCTCTTTGAAGCTTAGTCAACAGGGCCTTACACATCAGGCATCCATGTAACATTTATAAAATTTGAAACAAATCCTTTGGACAACAGGATTCACAGACAGAATTACTGTTAAGAATAAATAATAAATACAAACACTAAAAATAAATACTAAAAATACATATTGCTATAAAAATATCAATTCACTACTACTAAAATTCACTAGTTCAGTTTGTAGCTCTGACACCAATGAATGACCTAGAGGTCAGAGAGGTTGAAGCAGAACAACGCCCTCACATTTGGCTCACCTTTGACTTAACCTACAACTCCTGTGCACGTAGAGGTACAAACTTCCACCACATGAGCAAAGGCAAACTGCCCATGGCGCACTTGAAAATATCTATGCAGACTAGCATGGTTTTACCAATACAGAAGAAGAACGAACTATATACAGCATCAGCATGAGGTAGATGAGCTTATCACTGGACTGCCTTCCTCTGAAAGGTGCAATGGAGAAATGCAGCTGGACTCTAAACAACCATGCCCTACAGTGAGCAATCTTTTGTCTATGCTGTAATATCAGACTTGCCCTGGCATTTCTCAACAGCTCAGAACTACTGAATACATTTAATATAATAAGCTATCTTTGAACATCCACCTTTAGCCAAGTGCCCTGGCCTTTGGGTCAGCACATCCCATACATCCACCAAGAAACACATGAAAAAGCGTTTCATCCCAACAGCTCCATGGGGCTGCAGGATCGCTGGGGTCGGACAGGACTCTCGGAGGCCTCTGGTCCGCCCCCCAGCTTGGGCTGCCCAGGACCGCGTCCAGGTGGGTTTTGGAGGTCCCCGAGGATGGAGGCCCCCCGACCCCCCTGGGCAGCCTGCTCAGGGACCCTCACAGGACAAGTGTCGTCTTCCAGGTAGGCACAGTTCGCCGTGCTCTGACTCGCGCCCAGCACCCCGGGCGCTGTCGCGGGCCCGGCTGAGGAGAGCCCGTCCCCGCGCTCTTCGCACCCTCCTCCGGGTGTCTGCGTGCGCGCTGCCGAGACGCCCGGGGCCACGTCCCAGCCTCCCCCGGCCCCGCCGCCGTGTCCCTCCCGCAGGCCCGGTGCTGCGCCGGGAGCCCGGACCCGGCGCCGCGCAGGGACGGGCCGCCGCCACCGCTACTGCGGTTGTTATAACGGCCCGCGCGCGACAGCGGCCGCCCGGGGGAGGGGCAGACCCGGCCCGTCCGCTGCGGCCGGCAGGCCCCGGCGCTGCCCGCGCCGCCAGGCGCGGGGGTCTCGCGCCCGGCCGCGCTCACCGTGTAGCCCCGCTCCAGCTCGCTCTCCTCGTAGCGGAAGGACGGGATGAACACCTCCATGGCGGCGGCGGGCCGGGCCGGGCGCGGAGGGGGTTGGGGAGGGGAGGGGTCCCGCCCGCTCCCCCTACAGCCCCCGCCGCAGCCGCGCCAGCGGCGCCGCCGCAGCCATCGGCTGGCCGGCACGTGACACCGCCCACGTGTCGCCGGGCGGGGCCTGAGGGCGGGAGCGGCGGGCGGCGCGTGCGTCATGGGGTGCCACACCCGCCGCGGAGCAACGGCCGTGAGGCGGCCAGTGCCGCCGGCGCGGCGCGGTTTTTAGGACCAGGAGGGCCCAGCCGCAAACGAGGAGAGGAAGGATTTAAAAAAAAAAAAAAAAAAAAAAAAAAAATCCAGAACAGCTTCATCATTTAGCTTTAAAAAGGGATGAATTCGTAGTGTTAAGTTCACCCAGCTCAAACCACTTGGAGAACCAGTCCCTGACCACAGTGCCAGTCTCCTGTGATGCTTCCTGCTGGGAAACCCCTGACGTTCACGTTTTGTCCAGAGCCGAGGAAAACTGGCTGTACTGTGAGGATTCCCGGGGAAATGTCTCTTAATTCCTTACTTAGCAGAGCAAACCAAACCGCTTCAGAGATCACAGAGATGGTTCGTTGGGAGGTTAGATAAAACTTCCCGCCTGCCCAAAGCAGCTATGTTGATGACTCGAAAGCGCTGAAAGCTGAAACAAAAGTGGAATACCATACTCCAGGCCTCACACGAATTTGCAGCCCCCAAGTTTCAAACCACTTAGATACACCACAAGAGGACAACAAACCACAGCTGTATTAGCTAGATGTCCATACTTTAAAACTTCACCTTATAAGGTTTTATAAATGCTGGGACAGTTTTTCAGTGGTCAGATGGAGAAGTTCACTATCTCTCACAGATCTTTAAAAGAGCAGCTACTGCTATAAATTCCTGCTCATAAAGGGTTTAATCTTGTATAAGCAGATTCAAGTATAAACAGCATAGCTTAAAAACAGACATGAATCAAAATAAATGACTTCTTATGTCTTACTTATATCATACCTCCATGATTATGCTCAGTGTCTCAAAGAGCATTTTTTTGAAGTGCCTTCTGAAAACTAATCTCATTCCTTCTTAGCCTAGAAACATCAAGAGGAAAAGAGTGTTACAAGCCCTCTTCCTCCCTCCCCCCACCCCCTGTTTTTGTTTTACTGCTGGCTATACTTAGCTATATTTTGCTCTAGGCAAAGACCTGGAGAATTTGATACAAAACAGAATACTTTTGACTTAAAACAAAAAACAAAAAACAAAAAACAAAAAACAAAAAACAAAAAAAAAACAAAAAAACAAAAAAACAAAAAAACAAAAAAACAAAAAAACAAAAAAACAAAAAAACAAAAAAACACAAAAACACAAAAAACACAAAAAAACCAAACTAAAACACTGTAACAGCTATACATAATAAAAATCAACCCGAAACCAAAGCTAGGCAGTCTGAGGTTCCCATTCCTGCCCCACACTGCTCCTCAGCCAGCGTCAGCAGCTGCTGACAGCCAGCGGCTCCAGGCCAGCTCCAGCGCTGCCCGAGGGCAGGGGCAATGAGAGCAAACGGGTTTTGGTTCCCAGGCCCAGCGCACTGTTTGATAGTGCTTTAGCTGTACATATCAAATCTTTAAAATGCAGTGAAGACTAAAGGGCTTGAATAAGCAATCCCATTTTTCCCCAAAGCATGCTCTGCTAGACATCTTTTCCCATAGAAAGTCAGCCCACATAATAACAGAAAGTTGTGGTTTAAGTAGTGTGTTAACTGTAGGCACACAAAAGGATAATTTTCATGCTATCATAAATGTTAGCTTCTGGTGAAGACACCAATCTCTATGCTTAATTTCTGTTCTTCACCTAATATAAAAAGGACAGACAATAAGAACGACACTATTTACACCATAATACATTTATGCTGACAAGAAGCCAGTGGAAAAAATTTGCACTATTTGCGGTTGTTGGTAATCTAAATAACCAATAATTTCCAAAAGCTACTTTTCCTCCCTAATGTAGTATAACTTATTAACAAAGAAAAGTTTGAGACATTAATCTGGTTTCAAATTCAATAGTACATAATGGAACTTTTGACTGTGCATCAGCCAAGAGGAACAAGGCAGATTACAGGCTGAGCTGAATTCAAATACATCAATAAGTTTTGGAATGTTAAATACTTAATTTGCACAATGTATCATCATTAGTTAGCTAATCTTGAAAGTTACAGCTAAAGAAAAATTAGAATTTCTCCACATGGCTGACAGACCAAGGATCTTCTTTTCTTTCTCACACCTTTAGGGACAACAACAACAATGACAACCCTTAAGAACATTAATTCCTAAAACACAAATCAACATCCGTGCAAATCACAGATAGCCTGAAGTGAACAGGAGTACTACCCAGGATTCTTGTTCTTCAAAGCTAATTGCACAAATGACACAATGATTCCCAAAACAAAAGCAGCAAAGAGAATAGAATATAGTTTCAATGTAGCTAGATTTTAGCTGGGGTAGACTTCCATTAAAATCACGTTAGTAATCTTAACAGCAAAACAGTGAAAGGGTTGAGCTATACTGGTAACAGTTACACAGGTTGCCTTCCAATTCATCTATTAAGCAGACCCAGAAAGGTCCTCTAGGAACTGTAGGTTTTCATCTGTTTTTTTTGTTTGTTTTAGTTTTGTTTTGTTTTTAATTACAGGTATCAGTGTCTTGGGTTGTATTCTTAAGTTAATTTGATCCAGAAGCGAAAATAAGTTAATAAATAAATATACTCCTACTCTGACTTGTAGTTGCCAGACTCCATCTTAGTCTTTCACTATCACAGAGACGACAGCAACAAGAATGACGACTGCTTAGAACAAGTTCTAATCAGTAAAGCAGGCCACACTTTGAATAAATGATTGAATGAGAATGTTATTTTCACAATCAGATTTCAGTCTATCTAAAACTAAACATGTCTTTGAAGAAAGAAGAAAAAAAAAAAAAGCTTTTTTGGCCACTTCTATTCTCTCTCTGCCCCCCACCCTAGCTTTTTCTTTTCCTCTGTTCTCCTGTTGTCTCCGTGCAATTCCCCCTAGGCAAATTTGGCATCTTAATGCTAGGATGAAGAGATTACAGATGACAACTATCCTAATAGTAACTCTTCTCCCTGTGCCCTCCTCACACATATCCTCCTTTCCTCAAGTGTTTCATCTTATTTCCTTTGCCTAAGATTGTGGAGTCCTGAAATTAAAGAAGAAAAAAAAGAATCATGGGAGAGGAAGAGAGGAACAGACATTAGCAACTCTCAAATGACACTTCCCAGTAAGTAATCCTCACTATTCAAGGACTCTCCAAATGACTAGTTTCCTGACTAGAAGCAGGCAAAGGAAATGCATATAAAAATTCTAATCAAAGTGATAAGTTAAGCACACATCAAAACATGAGCCTGGATTAAAAAAAAAGAGATAGTCTTTAATAAGAACACAGTCAACCTTGGTTTGCTGACTTTCCAACTGCTAACAGAAAGATTGGTTTTAAATAAACCAGTTTTTGTGACCTTGGTGCACTCCATTGTAATCCTACAGATACTGATTTCCTAAGTAAATAGTAGCAAAGTTCAACACACGTCATAATCCCACAGGTAAAACAACATTTGCTTATTAAGGCGTTCACCTCTTCCTCTCTCTTCTGTGAAGATTTAGCTTCAACTTTTTGGAGTGCTGTAGTTGTTTCTAAAGCAGCACAAAGCACTTTAAGCATACAGTTAGTACAACTTAGACCATCTTGTGTAAGCATGTGACTTCAGAAGATAGAAGATGGGAGAAAGACAATTCTGGAAAGGTCAGTCAGGTTTCTACATACAAGTTTTTCATGCCTTGGCTATCACAGAATCAAACATGAAGTTACTTACCTCTCTTAACAGCCACGATGTTGGGAGCTGATGAGGAAGTGGATCTCTGAAAGCAGGGGTAGTAGGTAGGTAGGTAAGCAGGTGGGTGGGTAGGTGGGTTGGCGTACATACCTGGAGGTTCCACATGGGATGTGAGGCTAAGGTGCAAGTATTTCCTTTCTCACAATTCGTGCATCTCTATTCCTGTTTTGATCATCTCTTGAACCATAGATATGGTTTATCTTTTCTCCCCTTTCCATTTTCACTGTGCATTTCTTTTACTCTAGTTTTCATGTAACTATGCTGTTAAAAGAACACCTCCAAATTCTGTCCAAGCTGCCTCCCACCTTCTTCTGAGACCCTTTTTCTAAATGATGTTACCACAGACAACAGATTTAGATTATTTTGTCTCCCCTTCATATGATGGTGGTTTCCTCACAGATTTGGGAGGAGAAAGAAAAAAAAAAGGTATTTTTAGTAGTGCAGTCAAAAGTTATTTTGCTGGTTAGCAAGTTCACCTCTCATTCAACTATGGAAGGCAGAAGAATAAAGAAACTGGAGGAACCTCTTAGTAGATAAGAAGTATGATCTTGAACAGCCCTGAAAATGCAGCTCCTTATATGTTTAATATTGAACTTGTTTTCTTTGTACAGTTATAATAGATTCACATTTTTCCAGGGATACAAATCATTACACAGACTCTTCTACCTTGCAAATGAAAGGCCAGACAGAATAATGCCCATTTTAAGATAATCGTTTCACCATACACATAATTTTACCATATGTTTACTGTTCACTTGAATGCACAGGATATACTAATCAAAGAATGAAACAATGACTAAGATTGGCAAGGCACACACATCATTTGCTGTACCAAAAAAAGGAACGTAAATAAATCATTCATCCCAGTTTTGACCAAGATAAATACCCTAAAAAATAGCTGTGAAAACTGGAAGCCTAGAAAGAACACATGTGAAAGCGAGAATGGCAGAAGACTGCAGGTGAATGGAGAACTTCCCATTAAGAGCCAGCAGGTCATTGCCACCAGAATCTGAAAGCAACTGACATATTTGGGGCATGAACTCCAGATATGTCAAAACACAAACTCCCAGCTGAGGTCTTCAGAAGGAAATAATTTGGGAGAGATACAAGAAAGAATAACTGACAGGGAAAGCAGAATATTCTGTCTTAAAAGGACAGTGACTAAAGAATAGATGAGAACACTGAATGCAATGTAAGAAAGAGGTAACAATGCCTTCAAGGAAATATTAGTCTTCAATTTGAAATACATCACCTTATCATCCAGTGGCTATACATTTTCAATTCAAAAAAAAAAAAAAAAAAAACCAATGGATGTGATACACACAAGAACAAGGATAATGTAAAATTCATGGCTGTAGATGTCTCGGGTTGTTTTAACCTGAGACACTAGACTTCAATAGCACCACAACTTACCTTTTACACAGCACTACAAATGTATTACATTCCTCACCTGAACAGTAGCTCTTCATTATTTTGCCAACATTCATTTTGTTCATTCTAAGGATTCTTCTGCACTAGTAACTTGGAGTTTCAGGAAAATGACATTTACAAATATAGTATCTTGCAGTGAGCTCCACAGTGAAAACAGTTCAGCGACACCTCCATACGCTTGGTTTGAGTAGTATCTGCTAGTACAGATGTTACTCCTTCTTGTACTAGGAAAGATGATTAGCAATCACTCAGTCTTTATGGTGTAAGGGAATATAAGCAAAACAAACAGGTCCTAGAAATACTCCTGTTCTATGCAAGCCAAAAGTCACAGTTCATCAGGTTGGGTGTTAAAATTAATCTTGTGATGCTAAAGACTATGAAACATTTGTATTAGTAACTCCCTGCCACTTAATTCCAGAAATGTTATCATGCTTTTGTTCTCCCACAGGTTTTGCTTTTTTAAGGAAAAAAAAAAAATCCTTCTACACTACTCATTCTTGTTTTTAGCTGTCTAGTATAATCAGACAGACAGAAAGTTACACTAATCCCTACTAGAAGACTAAGCAGCTCCACACCTATGTGAAAGCTACTGCTCCTTTTTTTCCCCACTCATTACAGAGAAAAAAAATGAATCTGGAATTCATCTCAGTTCAGATCCTGATGCAAGCAAAAAGGATCAAGAACAAAGAAATCTGTAGAATATGCTTAAAGAAAAGAGATCATGAAAGCACGTTTAACCATTTTGAAACTAGTCTTTAATTCTGAAGTACCCACTCAATCTCATCGTAACTAATTTCAGGTTTAATGTTGAGCTGCCTATCAATTTTCATTAGTGCTGAGCAAGCCAAAGTCAAGTATATTACAACACTCAGGGTGTTATGCCAAGTTCAAATTCTTCACAACAAACCTGTTATATACTTGAGCTGGTCAAGACCACTTATAGGCAAAATGACTAAGGCTGATGCACAAGTTACTACAAGCTTAAGGTTTTCGCATTTCAGTTTTTTTTTTTTTTTTTCCCAATAGTGCTTGATGAAGACTTGATAAAGGCTTTTTCAAATTGCTTAGCTTCTGTACTAATTTCCTGGAAAATTCCTAGAAATACTGAATCAACAGAACTCTGTGCAGAAGTAAGGGAAGGCACTGATCTCAAAAGATTAAACTAGTTGCCTTGTGTAAATCAGAGTGCGTGATCCTTCAGCTGAATCTAAGTTTCCATTTTGCTCAGAAATGGTATTGAGTGTTTCTTTATTCTTGACCATAAGCCATACAAATTCTATTCCTCCCGCGATTACCAGAATTAATGAAAGATTTTTTTTCCTTTTTGTATCCTGAGACTATTCAAGACAAGATTAAAACTGATGAAATTTATCAGTCCTACATGACATCTATATTTGACCAGCAGGTGAACTTAGCCCTTCAGGAGCTTTGTATGATATTCAGAAAAGATTTCAGCTGATGCATGTCTATTGGTCAAGCTTCAGTCTTTTGATCCTAACAGTATTAAGGCATTACAGTTTACCAAGGCAAGGTGATAACTTCACGTGAAAAGAATACCTATAGCAAAGAGAATCAAATTTAGAAAAAATAGTTTACCACAAATACTTGTTCGTGAATCTTTAGCACTGTCTTTGACATTCTTTACCAGATGGTGTGTTTCTGCCTTGGTTATAACCTCAGTTTGTTATAAATGCTACTTCTAAGAATATGCTAAACATCTGAAGAGAACAAACCAGACTTTAATATTTCACAAGGTACATCCCTTTATTATTGTAATCACAAAAACATGATTTTGTACAGGAATGTGTAAGTGAACATTAATCAATGCAATTAAATTTGTTTCATAAAGATAAGGTAAACATACTACAGAACATTGTATTGTAAAGAACAAAAATATCTGCTTTCTGGCCTTGCAGTGCACATTTTAGTGCAAGTATTAAGACACAATAGTGTTCAATTCAGCAATGTATTGCAGAACATCATGCCACAGTCCACTTTAAAGAGAGTCAGGACATGCAGCTTGTTAATAAAATGCTGTAGTATATAAAAGAGCCACATGTTAATTCATAAAATATATAGTGGTTTATTTGGATGATTTTAAAGTGATTTCACTGTGGAATTTAGTTTTTTATCCAGGACAAACATCCAGAGTGTCTTGTTATTTGGAATATTCTTCTTTTAGGCGATGGCTTTGGCTTCAGGTAGGAATGCCTCCCAATATTTTATTAGCTTGGAGAGAAGGAAAACACCTCACTGTTAAGTACTGAATGTTGGAAAATAAAACACATACACCTTCCTCCTTGGGTGCTGAACTTGTCCCCACAGGACAAAGTAAGAACACAGATGCTTCTTATTATCCGTTAACATTGTTACATGATGCAAGAAAAAAACCACAAGTAACAAATGCACACATCTGCTCATGGTAACAGAGCTACTCTTACATATTGAGCACTGTGTCACGAGATATAGTTATACAGAATTTGTCTGCCAGCTCAGTTTGCTACTCTTACCTTTAACAGAAAGTTATTTTACTGCCGTAAAATATTCAGCACGTTACTTTTTTTGATTAAAAGAAATGAAGTATTCACATCTCTTCAGTAAGTTTAAGCACACATTTAATACACTTTACTCCCATTTACAAGTGAAAATATTAATTCAATTTCAGAGGAAGAACAGAAGACACTACTCCCTCACGCTTCCCCAAGAAAGCTTCTCCTTTGCTCTCCTAAATTAGAGCTATGCAAGTAAGAACAGTAATAGCTAGGTGACAGCAATCACTACGTTCAACAATCTAGTACAGACTAGAATCAATTCTCTATGTTTTAGTAACTGCTATGCTTAAAGCCTGTCTTTTTAAATTAACCTAATATGGAACATACCAGAGTATTAGCTTGTACAAGAATTTTAAAAAAGGTTTCTCTTACCTGCTGTTGTGTTTGCACTAATGATTCTAAGTACTTGACGATAACAGTTTTAAAGTCTTTCACTCGTTCCCTCTGTTAATAGATAAAGTAAATTAATTATGGCAGATTAAACTCTAAAGCAATTTTGCTTGGAATGTTGATATTAAAGTAAAATTGTCAGTTAGTTGAACAATTATACATGCCTCAAATCTTCCCACTTCCTTGCGAATGGTTTTGGAGATCTGTTCAAAGTCTTTTTCCCCTTGTTGAACTTTTGTCTCCCACTGGCAAAGGAAAGACATGCAGAGATAAGGCTTTGTGTTCTCCATTCAGTCTATCAGTATCTGTGGTTGGTTTGTTTTTAGTATACTAGTGACAGTCATTCAAGAGCTGAAAAGCAGCTGTTTGGTTTTAGGCATACTTGAAGGAAAGTCTTAGTATAAGAATTTGTAGAGAAGGATCTGTCATCAGATCAGTTAAAGTAATGATACCACCAAAGGCAATGATGCCTACATAGCATTTATAAAAATATCTTAGGTTTGTTATCACAGAATACACAGTAAAAATATTTCAAAGATTCTGTAACAAAGAAAAAAGATTTCTAAAGCTATGTTACTTAACAAACACTACTGTAAGAGGAAGCTAAACCTGTAAGCTTTCTGTGACTATGTGTCACAATCAAATGCGAGAGTCTCCGAAAAGCAGTAAGTTCCCTGTATTTTCCTATTGACGGAAAAGGTGATTAAATCTTCATCTTTGCTTAAGGTCACATATATGCTTATCTTTGTCATAATTCTGCTGTAGATGGCAGGTGACAAACTAATGAGGATGTATTTCTTGGTTATGCAGTCAGATTGCATGTTGCTTGGGCAAGCCAAAGCACGTGCTCTCTTGCTCACTGGGGACTGTTTAAAGAGACAGTGGGAGTAGAAAAGTTACTGCGAGTAAGAGCAGCACGGAAGGACAATTCAGAGGAAGAGAAGCTGCTCATAGGGTTTTGCCATACTGGGAACATGGCATTAACATATCAATACTACATAACACTAAGTCATGTTTATGAACATTCAGTTTATGGCAAAAGGGATCCAGCTACACCATTGAGAATGCATCACCAGCTATATTACCTTCTCATTACTAGGCTTCTTTTTGCACCTGCTTTTTCTAAAATTGTTAAATTTAAGCCACCTGTGTAGGTATATTATAAAAAACCTATCAGTTCTCTGGAATGCCTGACACTGAGACACACATAGGCTTACAGACATTTCTAAAATGAAACTGCATCTGTTAATCTCAACAGACTGAATGACAACAGCTCATATACATGGCAACAGTTATTTTCCTAAGAAAAAGGCAGCCAGGAAGCAACGTACACCAGTACAATATATTCCTGTCAGCAGTCCAGTGATGCTGTCTATTGCCAAGAGCATTCTGTGGTGCCATGTAAGCTTATTGTTGCAATGTGCAAAGAACGTTCAAGCAAATACCTAGATATTTATATTTTTAGTTTATATTTATTCAAAATTCCCATATTGTCTCTTCAGATGTACATTTATGAAGCTGTGCAATAAGCCATAACAGGATGTGTTTCAGGGAAACACTGGTAGGCACACAGCCTAGAGAGTTAGCTAATAAATAGGACAATATAAAGCTCAGCCCAGGAAAAGGGAGATTAAGACTGCTTTGAAATAACCTGTGCCTTCCTACCACAGCAGCTATAGCTGTCTTAGGTTTCAGTTAAAGCCTCTGTAGGCCTATGCACCCAACACTCCAGTTTCATGATGTGCAAATACAAGGGTTTGCAGGAATTATCACCGCATTAGTCTGCAATCTTATAGTTTCTGAAAAAGAGAAATCTTTCCCTTGCTCAGTATGGTGTTTCTAGGACTACTCTGTTACCTTTTAGCAGCAAAAAGGAATGAGTCATGGATGAAGCTTAAGCTGCATTAGCTTCCACTTTGATTTCTCTGCCAGAAGGATTATTGTTATACATTCCCAGTTGCTGAGTTCTATTTCAATGGCAGCAATAACTCACCATCATCATATTCAAACTGTGGATTTACTAAAAACCTTCTCTAATCACCCGAAGTAAGAAAAAGAAATCCTCCAGAAACATCATTAATTCTTTTTACATTAGGAATGAGAAACAGTCACTGAGTATTTCCTACAACTCCAAATATTCAGGAAGTATTTTTGCCAGGGAGTTTCAGCTCACTTGTTGTATGGTGGATGGATGGGTGACATCAAGAGAGCCAACCAACAAGAATGTGGTCACACAAAACTCAGGTTTTACCAGTCAACAAGGGCTTTTTTTTTTTTTTTTTAAAGTAAAAGACAGACAAATTAATGAGTAACTTTAGCACTATATGCAAAATGTACTGAAGTTCAGAAAGAACAAAGCAGCTTGTGGTTAGTGATGAATGAGGCAGCCAAATGAAATAATAGCATAATATAGCTTGAAATCTGCAATGATGTTCTCCCACTATTTAATGAGAGAATACTGATGCATAACTAGAATATGTGCATTAATGTTAAATAATTAAGTTGTCCTACCTCTTCAATTTCCTTAGTGAAGCATGATAGAAAAAGTGTATAAATTATGACACTTCAACATGTTAGATTTATTTTTACTGAAATTATACCATATATACATACACACACATATATGGGCAGAAATGCAGCATCATTAAGCAAAACATGGGAACAGCTCTCCATTAGTCTTTTTAGATAGACTTTAGTTTTAGAAGCCTTGAGATGCTCCTCTGCCTACCCAAGCCATCTGTAACAGTTAAAAGCATTTTAAAGCTTGCCCATATTCCCTTCCTCCCATCTCCCAGACTCTGTAGAGACAGAATTCAACTGCCTTACAGATCTTAGAATGGATAACAACTGTGCACATTTAATATTTTAAATAAATTCCTTTTAACAATTTCAGTAAATATGGAAAACAGCAAATGAATAAGTGATTTGTAAACAAAAACCATATAAAGTAGTGCATTAATGTGGAATGAATGAACCAATGCAAAAAAGACTGGACTCCAGGATAACAGAAATGTTTGATAGTGTTACCTCTTTTATCTCATCTTTAGCTTGCTGCAATTTATCAGGTTTGTTGGCGAGCTGGAGCTTTGCTTCAGCTTCACGTTTTTTTTGTAAGGTGACCTGAGCATCTTGCCATTTCTGCCAGCATTTCATTCGATGATCAAACACACCCTGTAAAGATGGACAAAGTTATTAAGCCATTGGAATTGTTAGAGCTGTCTACATTCCTACTAAGGAAATATATTTCTGGATAAAACTGCAGCAAGTGTACTCAAAGAAACTTCACTGTGCCTACCACAAGTGGTCTTGCATTTAATTTGGCAGCATGATTACATAGCTAAATATTGCCTACAAATAAAGGAGAGCATTTAATAAGCCTCCTCACAGGAGACACCTTAGTGCCCCACACCATTTCATTTTCGTTCTGTTCCTTGTCCCATCACAACACTACCAAAGCAACCACTACAAAGTGCTGCATTATATGAACGCTTCTCTAAGCACAGATTCTATTAAACCTTTTCACTGACTATATACCTATCCAGCAATACATTTTCGTTAGCAATGGACTGAGGTAGCAGAATTAAAGTGTACGCATGCACAATTTTTTTTCCCCGAACAACCTGACAAGTTCAAAGATACTTCCAGATAAAATCTGTCAGACATCACTCCCCATGTCAAAACCAAATCATGCTGTACCACATGATTTATACCAAAACTTAATACTTTAAATGAGATGCAGATCCCCAAATGATATTTGTTGCTTACTTACTGATACTATTGGCTACCTACCTGATACAGCCAAATTATGTTCTTGAAAATATTTTATGGGGGGAAAAAAAAAATCAGTTACCTGAAAAGAGTACTGCATGCTAACTAGCATGGGGTCCCTAAATACTGCACACAGTTAGCATTGCTCTGATTAGAGGAAATTCACCATTTGCATTTTGTCTGGATCCTGTTAATCCATGCCCATTTTTGATCACAACCATTTTTATTGTGGGATTGTGTGTGTGGATTATGGATTCATTCATTTTACTCAGTTGGAATTCAGGCAAAAGCTCAGCAAGTCTTAACTGCATGATCAAGTGTGTAAATGCACATGGACATGCATGTACTCCAGATCTATAAATTAAGGAGCGTGTGAAGTGTGACCTTAAACAAAAGGTAGCATTTTTCCTAGTAGTACTCACTTTGACTGCAGCAATGAGACGAATGTAGTCACCAAGCAGTTCCGAGAACACGTAGAAATCAGCAAAAGCTTGTTCTTGATGCAACTGATCTATCTTCTCCTCAACCTCTGCAAGCTGAGACAAAGCTCTAGACAGAGCAGTGTGGTCCTCAGAGTTACCTAACATGGCAGCACTTTTAGCAAAGGCAGCTGTGTTGGCGGAAAGCTCTGAAATACAGAAGTAACAGTCAGTATAACATAGTTAATATCTTATGTTACGCTTCAGTATAGATCAGCTTACAACCAGTTCTTGAGCAGACACCTCTGCCCAACAGCAACCTCGACTTCACCAGATGAAAAAAAACTGTATTTCCCAAACCTCATGATAACACACATGGCCATGACACAAGGAGATCACAATGAGGCCATGTTTAGGAGAACACAGTGCACCCAAAACTCCCCAATAGCAGTAAATAATTTGCTGAATCTCTTATGTGATGCCTACCCTGTCTGGCAAAAGACATGGAAGAAACCGTCATTTTGGTATTATCCAACTGCCCAGTTCAGAAAAACCCATGCTCACAAAACAAAAGCCAAGTCACCTACACAGCAAGTTCAAAACACTCTTAATTGATCTGTAGGGTAGCTGCCCCATGCAGCTGAACGGGCAAAGCAGCAAAAAGCATTCAATGAGAACATCGACACCAGAGGGGAATTTGCTTCCGTTGTTCTCTTCTACTGACTAAAGCATCTTAAACAGGACTGTGTGTCCTGTAATGTAAGACATGTATGTAAGGTATGTTGTAAGGCATATTAAAAAAAAAAAAAAAAAAAAAAAAAACACACACCAGCACGACTGGCATCCATGAAGCCAAAGTTCTGAGCTTATTCAGTAACAAATACTTAGACGATTGTCTCATCAAATCCCATCTAAGTCATCCTGTATGAAGTTGACACTTATGAAACACCTTTGAACAAAATATCATATTAATCAAACTTACTTAAGGATTGAAAATACAAATTTATTTGTAACTGTGCTGGCTTTGTAGAATTGCCGGAACACCAGAAGTGTTTGTAGAAGAAAAAAAGCTTCAGATACATAATACTCTCACGATTTAAATACAACTCTAAAAAAATCCATTTCTTCAAATCTAAGAGCAGGCATCAAATCCACAGTAATCAAACACATTTATTTTCCATGTTCCTTACCTCTTAAAATACTCTTTAACCCTGAGAACATCTGTCCAAAGATTTTTTTTTTTTTTTACTACAGAGAATAACTCCTGGTAGAGATTTGAGAAAGCAGCTTAAGATACATTCATGCATTTTTGAAAGTGCAGAGTTGAAAGGTGACCCCATACTTTAAAATTAAGCAGTAATGTCAGAAGGCACATTTATAGTCTTCCATATACTACCAAATCAATGTTTGATTTTTTTTTTTAATCATCTGATGGAAAACAGTCTTTGACAAAACAGCTGCACAGGTGATTAAAACATTAATTTTATGGACATTTCCTCACTCTGAAATAAGGAAATCTAAAGCTGATATTTTAAGTCTAGTTATCTTTCCAGAAACATTTACCTCAACTGTATCTTTGATGAAATATCACTATGTGGACCAATTTAAGATCAGCAAATCCCTGATTAAGGGCTTAAACTCAGTTAACAGAACAACACTCAGCCACAAGATGTTTAAACAGATTTGTGCAGCCACTTTTTGTTCGAAAGGAAATGCCTCTTGCCATGAGATTTACAGATACATTTATGGATGTCTACTGTAGCTTCACTTGTTACTTATAATATTAAAACTCTTCAAGAAAAAAAGTTCTACACTAATCGATATAGTAACTTTCAAGTTCAACAGAATATCTGGGATATATAAAAAATACATATCAGAAATGCTAGAGTAGTTTAAAGCAAAAGGTACAGTTAGAAGATTTTTTGCATTAAAATTTCCTGTAAAACTCTGACTGTTTGTTACTTTAGAGCTCTAACATTATTAAGTTCCTGCTTCATTAAGATTTTTTAAAGCTCTAAACACTTACGTTCACACAGTCAGAAAAATAAATTTACCTTTTCTGTGGTAGACTAATGCTTCAACACTGGCATGAAGTTTCCTAAGCTGCTGATCCAGATTCTCAAATTGCTGCTGTTTTTCTTCAAACCACTGACAAAAGATGAAAGAGTCAAGCATTACAAATTAGATTACCAACAGCATTTCTTGTTTTAAAGAAGCAAATTATGCATGTACTACCAGGGTGGTCAACTGCTACAGCTAAGAATCCAAGCCAATAGGCAAATTAATATCCCATTTTCTAGTTCTACAGCTTTAAAATGCAATTGGTGAGCCTCATTAATTCATCTCATTATTCAAGTCGAAAAATCAGCTCTTACTGCATCCGATTCATTCATCTTGATTGTCATTTTGTTGACAGCGTCGGCAGCCTTGTTCACCATCCTCAATATTCCTGCTCCACTCAGAGCCTGGGTGTTAACCGCTCTCGGCAGCTAGAATTGAATGACAAATAGGGGCAAACAGACTGGTTAAAAGGCTGGCGGTTTAACCGGGCACAGGGGGGAAAGAAAAGGATATAGTGTTTTCTTTACTCCTCTGTGTTTCAATATAGTGGAATCTAATTTCTCAGATTTACTACTTTTACATTCTCAGAGGAAAACTTAAAAATACAGACTATTTACTTTTCTTCTACACCTTTACATTTAAATGGAACAAACAACCTACTTGTCAAAAGTTATTACAAACTAGCCAAAGGTCCTAGCTAGCCACCTATACATTACAGAGAACCAACTGGCACTATAGAAACAGAAAAGCTTACATTTACAGTAAGTTAAGATACAGAAATTCTGTAAATATAATGCAAGATTCATACTATGGATCATAAAAAAATATTGATGTCCTTACTTTTAAATATAGGCCAGATTTCAAAACCTACCTCCAGAATATTGTGAAAACTGTTTATTTGCAAGGTACTTAGAAATCCTCCGGGCAAGTTAACAAACTTTAAATTTAATTGATATTATTCTTTGTTAAAGTTAGTCTGAATATGCCGTATGAGATGGCCCCTACGTCAAATCATTTACCCCTCATATCTGATGTTTTCTGTGTCGGCAGCATTGATAAATCCACTTTAAGTTATCTATCAACGATGCTTTTGTCAGTAGTAAGGCCTCTGTTACTTATTAGTAGAACTAAGATATTGACATTGGCCAAAAGACAGTTCAGTATTACAGCAAATCCACTACGCACATTTATAAGATGACTGATGTTTTTAGAGAAGCATAACAGACGATCTTTTTGCAATATATTTAATGTTTGTGAAAGGTGCCAGATTGATAGCACTGGTGACTGAAGTCCTCTATCCACACAACATCTAGCATGGCCAGCAGCACTGCAAGCCTGTTCACATTATCCCACCAATAACCCTGAAGCTTGACTCCTGGAGGCAAACTGGCTTGGAAAAAAGCTCTCTTAATTCCTGACCTTACTTAACCATTAGTAGCAACAGTTATGGATTTTCACTGCGTATATGACAAGCTTTGCTCACAACTGGGCCACTCAGAACAGGACAGACCAACTAACCCACTCAGGAGAAGTCGCTGAACAGTAAGTAAGTTTTAGTCACTACCAATCTAACATTTAACAGAAGTAGAGGCAAAAGACTTCGCAGGTCATTACCTAAGTAGCCTTCTGCCATTCTGTCCCGTGAAGGGCACAATCCAATCTGATTTCATATGAATTTAGGAGATTAGGTCTCAATACAAAGAGAGCATATTATTTTGTATGTTACCATATCTGAAAACAAATAGGAGAACTTAAAAGAACTTAAATACCTCAGAACTTTCCAAGAACTGCCTTAAATCTGGATCCTGTAACAAGGTTGGGTGTTTTACTGTTCGTTGTAGATACCTATGATTTTAAAAATTAAAATATTAGATAACAAAACAGATTTAATGCGCCTGACAGCATTGGAAAGTGGTCCTTTATCTAAAGAACGGGTACAATGCAGGCAGCACGCAACCTCCCTTCATTATCTAATGGGGCTTGAGCACTCTTGTAAAGTCACCTCTAAAGGGTCAGAGGATAGTTCAGTCTCCATGCCCCTTCAATCCTTTGCCTCTCTGCTGAGTGTTCAAATCGTACTTATGCATTTTGTCACCTTCCCCCAACACACAAGTCCTGCATAGAGTCAAGAGATAGGACGAATAAGCAGTTTAAACATTCACTTAAGTCTTAAATCCGCAAGGCTATCACAAAACCAGAAACTTTTGACTAAAAATAACGCAGCCCCATGCATCACATACCACAGTATTAAAGCCACAAGTTGCTGGCCGTGGTTTCTAACCTACTTTGTTTACATCATAAACTCCTTGAGATGAGAACCATCATAACTATGTTGCATGATACTGAAATATAGTAATACATTTGATACTTCCAACACCTCAGTGACATCTTCCTGCTCTAACAACAACCAATTTAAGACAGAAAAGAGATGAGCTTGTTTAAACATTCTTGCACCGTGCAGCGAACAGGCTTTTTTGCCACAGCTAATTCTGGCTGGCCTGCTTTAGAATTACAGGAAGCTTTGGAGAAGCAAGCTGATCACGTTCTAGGTATGAACTATTTATTTGCTGGCTAGACTAAAACGTTCAACTTATATTAGTTCTGCAGACCTCATCCACCCAAAAGTTAAAGTAATGCAGCTCCTTCCTTTTTAGAGCTGAGCAAAAAACACTTAAAGTCTCAAAACTATTGTCTGAACCAATGTGAGTTGAAGAGGGAAATTTCTACAGTACTCAACCACTAAAAACTGCAGCAAGCTTATCACAACTGATTTTAATATTATGTATTCAGAAAGTGTACAGTGTTTACAAGAATGCTTTATAGAAACTAAATACCTCAAGAGATCACAGGAGCATGAGAAAGTATGCAACATTGCCAATTAAGATGCACTGACAGAACACTATCAACAGTGCTCTGCAGCTGAGGTTTGAGCAAAACTGAAGCTTTGCAAAAATTGCAGAGTACCAGAACTGCCCCATTACAGTCACAATTACATGAAAACTGCCCTGGAGTGACGCAGACTGGGTCTCTTAACTGAAACCCTGAGTATTTTGATATTGTAAACACAATATATTTTCTCCATCCCCCATTAGATATCATCACCAGATTCTTATTTTTCTTCCTAAAGGAGCTAAGAGTTGCAGTGAAACTATTTCACATATTAAATTGCTCAACTTTTCCTTGATTGTTCTGACCCTCAGTAGCAAGTAAGTACAAGTTAAAATTGACAATGCAAGCAGCCAAAGAGATTTTTCTTTCGAACACTGCTGCTAGAGACTAGCACTTTCTCCAAGGGAGATTACTAACTTTTTCACTGAAGACGACTAGAGGTATGCTTGAGGATGCCTGGAAGACTTATAGTATTTAAGTTCCCTGTTCTAAGGCATAAACTTCAGTAAACTCAACTAAAAGGGCACACTGCTTCCCTTCCCACTCAGCCCACAGCTCTGGGCCAAAGGGAGAGCAATTTTGAATTAGATCCCTTTGATCTGACTTTCTGGTACATGTAAACATGTTTTCCTCAGCTTTATGAAACAGCAACAAACCCACTGCCTCTAAACATCTTTTGAACATCTGGGTAGGTAAGAAACTTTTTTGTTTCTGAAAGGAAAAGCTAGCTAATGAAAAAGTTACCCCTTGCCAGATAAGATTTTTATGGTCTTTCTGAAAAAAGAAATGAAATACACTGTGAAGCTTTCCCAACATTGTCAAGAGTATTGAGGAGTCCATTCCCCAGTACAAGAGCTGTGCTCAGCATCCACCAGAAGTGGTATATACTTTATCACTTTAACAAAAAAATGAAATGCAGCACTTAAAGCATGCACACAAGTTTGTCAACTAGCTTTTCCTAACCCTAGTTATGTTCTTCAAATGAGCAACGAATAGGGAAACTAGTCATCTCTATCACAGAGATCTGAAGTTGTGTAAAAATGGCCGCTCGGTTAAGTCCAACGACTCCAATCTGGCTGTTATTCTGAGCCTTTATATCTCATAGTACCACTTCTTTGGCAGTAGGCTTGCTGTTTACCCAGGATGGGTTTCAGAGTTTTGCTCCAAGAGACACAATTACTTCATCAGCTTCTGGGTGCAATTTTAAGTGGCAAGCCATAATATATACCAATCTTTAGTGACAGGACAACCTATCAGTATTTTGAGCGTCAATATCAGCTCAGATGTTCAGTTGATGAGCGAGGTAACAAAAAGACAATAGCAACAGGATTCCAAAGAGATTTTTTTCAACTAAGATTATTTCTGGAACTCCAAAAGCTTGATAGCTTCACACATTATCTGTAAGACATACTCTCTGGCAATCTAAAACCTTTGATTTTTGTTAACTTTCCTGTCTAACAAACTGTTAAATGGTACGCTGTCTTCATATGATGTAATCGCATCACAATAGGCATATTATAAAAATCATACCAAAATTAGGTCTGTATACTTGACTCAGCTGTACATGACCGTAAGTTATAGAACTTTTACTAGCTGCTTTCCAGGGCCTTACTAGCCACGTCAACAGGAATGGATGAAACCATGCCTCAGTGACAGCACCCTACCACAGCAAAGATACCAGAACAATACTAGTTGTATGCCAGTGCTGGGTGACAGAGATCAGATGTCTCCTGCATCAAAGTTCAACTAGTCACATCAAAGCACTGTAAGTCCTCAGAAGGCCATCTTAGTTTCAAGTGGCTACAGGTCCCCTCTGCCCTTTGTCCTACACAACAGTTGGTTTTATATGAAACAGATCCACTGCTGAAGTCACTTAGTTGCTTAAAACCAGAATGTCTAAATAAGCTGATGAACAAAGTTCTGCTTACTAGATCCCTACAATCTCCATTTCAAGAAGTCAGCTGTTTGAAAAGGTGTAGCCATAATTCTCCTTATGCTTAAGTCAACATTTCCCATTTTTAATGGAGATTATTCTAATTCTACACAAAAATTGGGTAGCTCCACATGGCCTTCCAGAATCCACTGAAGTACAATTAGCCCACGCACCAGTTAAAGAGCCCATGCAGTATATTACAAGTCACTTTGAAGCTAAACAAGTTTTAGTTAGATACATACATTACCTTTCTAGTGCTGCTCTTCTTTTTTCTACAAATTCAGTAGACGAAGAATCTTCCTTGCCTACTTTAACCTTGGTCATGCCTTTGGAGAAAATTGCATCATATTGATTTTACATTATCATAAAGAAATCATTAACATAGCTGATATGATTACAAGATAAATCTCACCTAAGTTTACGTATTTAAGTCAAATTATAATGAAAAGCACCACAGAGGAATAGTCCCATGAATTAAGCAGTTTCCTGTAATACATCTATTGCAATTCATGTTAAAAATATTAGTTGAATTTGCTTTTATGGAGACAATCTAAAAGATCAGTGTCTTATTGGTCACCCATATTCAGAAGAGGAAAACAGTTACCCTAATAAAACAGAATAAGATAATAAATCTCAGTTTATAAGCCTATTGATTGGTATGCTCACGACCAACATTTTCATTCTAGTATCTTCTAATTTCTAAAACTAAGAGGTTTTTTTTATTATTTGTGGCAAACTAGCCAGCTCTGAAAATTCTGAAGCATATGAACAACTACAATCTGAATGGAAGAGAAAATGCGCAGAGTGTATTCAGCTTTATGTCACCTCCTCTGTCCAAGAGGAGTGGCCAAAGAACCATGACAATGAAGACAAAGTCATTCTTGATGTCTCATGGTACGGGAAATAAACTCAGCAACAGAATAGCTCTAAAACTCTCAGACTACGATCACTATCTTTCATGCCAAAGACCCAAACTCACAGGGTTAGGAGCCTAAGTCCTACCAAAATGAGTGTGAAACACTGAACACTGATTCTTATTTCCTGAAGCGTGGGAGCAGTACGTTATGATACCATCCAAACATCCTTATTTCTTCCTGTAGCGGTTTCCTGCTCTATTACTTTTGTGCTTCTTCAACTAGAAGTTCTGAGTAGCAAAGTCTTAAGAAATCTGAACATGTACTCTGTGACCTGTTGGATCAGCAGTTCCCAGAATTGTTCCCCTCCCAACCCCCTTTCAGGCATTAGAAATTTTACACAGTAACACATGAACAAAAAGTATCCTTTCAAGAACAAGGAGGATCTTTACCTCTCAGTGAAGCATTAGCATTCTCCCATCTCCATAACATGATGGAAATAAATCCCATCAGCATATTTTTCAAACATATACTACACTATAACATAACTGTAAATCCATCAGTTAGTATGTTCTTAAGTATAAGGATTAAAGTATGCAAACAAAGGTGATTCATACACCTTTATCTTTTGGCATTAGTGTATTAGTGTTCCTTAATATTAAACTGTAGAAAGGATGAAATGCTGCAGTTTAATAAGATACTTCATATTTGATGGCAACAGAAGTTCATAGAGAAAAAAACTGAAAATGCCATCAAATGGCCTAGAAGAAGGAATTCCTAACTTCTGATATTGTCAGCTAATTCTAGATAACGTGTCAGGTTTCCCTGTCTGCAAATCTAAGACTATTCAAGAGCAAGTGTAAAGGCAATTTCTGTAACACAAGCACCCTAACTCCTTCACAGGAAGAAATCCATGACTTAAGCAAATATTTTCTTAAAAACAAAAACCATGACCTTCCAAAACGCAGTAACTAAGTAGTGAGGCAGTTTGGATGAACATTCAACTCTAGCTCACTGCTGACTCAGCTTAACCTACTGTTCCACAATAAGTAATTCACCATCTGAATTTGGGGCCAAGGTCTGAAATGCAGGCTCCCCCCGCCTCCCCAGCCCCCCAGAAGTTTTTTGAACTTACAACTCCCCAAAACTGAAAAACACAGTTCTTTTCCACAAAATTAAAAGCATAATTTTCCCAGGCTTTCTGCTCCCTACATCTACTCAATCCATCTTTTACTCCTTATCTGAAAAGCTGCTGCTCTGATTAGCTTTATAGACTAAACTACTGCAAGAGGAAAAAAAAATTATGGCCTCTTCTTCCCTACATATCAAACAGGATCACTTTCTGAAGTCCAATCAGTTATTTACATAGGAAGCCACAAACAAAACTGCACAAATGTAAACAAAGACTTCAACAGGTTTTATTGTTTGAAATACCTAGTCATTTTGAAAGAACCTCTATTACTTAGAGCTCAAAAATTTAGCAATTTCAAGTCACTTCAGTACCTCAGGCTTGCTCTTTAGCTTATGGAACAAATAAAGCATCTGCTCCTTCAAGGCATTTACCAAGACAGATGTCATCCAAAAACAGTTGTTGAATTAGAAGTTTGAAGAACTGAGGGTTTCAGTGTTCATGACGACCAAGAGAAATAGATTAAAGTATCAGAGATGGGCAGCACGTAGGAAGCGCTGTGTATTACAGGCAACTGATAACAGCATAAGTTAAAAATAAACTTTCATTTAACATCTTTGTTTTGATAGGCTAATCAGCTTTTGAGGGGCAACAGTGCAGAAAGAATGATAGATAAGAAACAGAAGGACACGTATTAAGACAAATGTCCTTCTTATTATCAGCACTGCTCTGAGTTAGGAAGAGGCCAGTACATAGCTTTCCAACCTAAACACAACTTTTTTAGAATACAGAATGGGAAGTATAAATAATAGTTTGAATCACCTGATAAGCAGTACATACTAGTTATGCAAAATAGTATTTATTTCACAAGCACAGTCAGTATTAAAATATTCTGTTTTTATTACAGTAATTTAATCGCATGCATACATTCAACCTTACTAGACTTACCTACAATACTTTTTTCTGGAGCAGGAGGCACGATGTAACCAACATGCATATACTTTGTTGCTAATTTGCTGTGCAACCCAAGAAAATCACTGAATCTTCTTTTAACAGAGAATTCATTTTTGTGAAACATGGAAAGGGATGTCTTAAAAAAAGGGGAGGAGGGAGAGAGAGAGAGAGAGAGAGAAGCAATTTTAGTTATGATTTACTAATACATCTACTCAGCTGTGATATAAAGTTATTTGCAAATATTTGTTGCACTAGTTACCTTTGTTGTTACTCTGTATGCCATATAAGCATTCATGCCATCCCCTGTAAGAAAATTAAAATACTTATCCTAGAGCAAGTTACTTTAACCCTTCCACACACTTTTTGTTCTGAAATACACATTAAGTAACTTTTCACTTAGATACTATAAATGGCCAAAAGATAACTGAATAAGAGATTATGCTAAAAAAACAGAATAGTCTTCAAGAGGTAAGACGGTCTACCATCTGACTTACTAGTTCAAGACATGAACTTACCAACTTTCTCTGGGTCTGACACATTGATTTCTATATCAAACACATCTCCATTTGCTTCCTCTTCAATCTAGAAAAAGTGTATGCCACATTTAACAAGTTAATGTGCATTCATATTATCTATCAGGACAAGGGTAGGACTAGGGTACTGGGGAAGGAAGATGAGTCAGTATGTCTGAATGATAAGAAAAAAAAACAAAAACTAGCAAAAACAAACAAACAAAAATACCCACACCACCTTCCAGGCCCACCATCTAATTTAAGTGAACAGTTTCTAATACTGCCTTTAATTTTGAGCCTTCCTGCAGAAACTTTTAGTGTGGCAACCTCTTGTTGGGACTTGCTAGCCTACGAATTTTTAGTAAATATTTATATTATGGAAATATTCACTTTATCTCTTCCAATTCCAGCAAATACTGAGGCTCAAAAATGTTCATCTGCAATGTTTCTATATGCTTCTAATCAAAAGACAGCTATTCCTTGTTATTAATGGTATCTGTAGTTGAACAGCAGGGGATGGGGAAGCAACAGCCATAGAATTTTCAGGCACTTGCCTGAGCTCTGATCACGCAGCATTTCCTATCTTTCATGCAATACACACAAGTTTAATAAAAACAGACATCTTAAAGACCATGGCAGAAAGGACTGTGGGCCAGGATCGAAGGGGAAGAAAATCAGAATAAAATGCCAGTTTGGGGCATCTGGGAAAGCAGTCATCACTGAGACTCAGGCACGTCCTGTTTGGCAAACTGATTTATCAGGGACACGGCCTAGTAAGACCATATTCTAGAAATAAGTGGTATTTGCCAATGCCCAGGCTTTGAATGGAATGCCAAACATAAATAGCAAAATATTAAAAGCGGTAAAACTATGATCAGCCTCATCTGTTTGTTAGTATACAGCACAGCGCTAACAACTGCTTCCCTCCACATCCTCATTAACAGCAGCTTTAGATTTCAAGGTAAAACCTCTAATGCGATAGTATGAGTTACCATACATCTCTAACATCTCTCCTGTCTCTAGCTCAACACTTGCTCCTACGCACACTTTCACAGTATCAGTGCTTTATTTGTCCTGTAGGAATGGATAGGAATGTAGGAATGTTATTCCTCGCAGTACAGATTGCTAGTGTAATTGCCTAAGCAACAAATCTTGATGCTATTGAAAGAGTCAAATGCACATTAAATATCCAATTCAAAATAAATGGAATAATTTCTCTTATATACTTCCCTTTATCAAAGAACGATACTGTGAGTGAAAATTTAGGAACTGCTTTTTTTTTTTTTTGTTTAACTTCAAAAAGCCAACAAGACATTTCCATAGCAATCAACATGAAAGTTTACTCAGTACCTCTTCTCTGGATCTATCAAAAATCACAGGGGCTGTTATGCTTTTCGCTTCCATTCTGGGAGCTACTAATGTAGTAGGTGTTACAGGAGTGATAGCAGGCGTTGGTTCTGGAGAGAGGATGGGATCCCTCTCTGGACTGTCCAATGAAACTTCTTCTGTGGCTTCTAGATAAAGATTGAGTTTGCAAACAGGTTTGGTTTTTTTTGGTTTTTTTTTTGGTTTTTTTTTTACAATAGAGATAAATGTGCATCATAAAGATATCACATACATTAAAAAGTGACAATATACAAGTCTAATAAGATCACCTCTAAATGGCATCCATTTGTCTCACATATAATTACTCACATATAATATGGAGCTAAACTACATGCATCATCTGAGCTTCCATTGTATCATGGGTCAAAGTAAGATTAAACTTAATTTTATATATATATTTTATTTATATATATATATATATGTATGTATGTATGTATACACACACACATACATGCACACCTCCAACAGGTAGAGAGTCTTTTAGAGTAGTCACAGTAGTGAGTCATTCATTTCTATATGAGATTATCACAAAAACTACTGAATTTTTTTCACCACGCAGACTGCTCTTTTTCAACTCCTATGCCGATTTTAGTTTTTGCATTCAATAGCTGATTAAGTCATCTAAGCTGATAATCAAGCCTACAAAGAGAAGTATGCTTTTAAGTGAAGTTACACAACCAAAATACATCCCTCCACCAAAAGCACATAACCTGCAAAATACAAGTATTAGCATATGAGGCATTCTGACTAGTAAGACTAGGTACTTATTACTTTCTTTAATCTCTTTTTTGCCTAAAACAGTTTACACTAGACTAAATACTTTCTTCAGACTGCCGACAGTTCATCTATATTTAAAGAGGATGTAGATCTCTGCTCTACGTAACTGGCATGCTTCCTTGAACTAATTGGTTTTGACGAGTGGCAAACCACGCATGTCTTGGGTATACAGAAGTTTCTGTATTTAGTTTAAGAAACTGATGCTGTGGTTCTCAATAAATGTGCATTTTAAAGAATTTAAAGCTTGGTGCATATGATGAATATAACAAATCCTTATTCTAGGGTTAAGAAAATGGCAATTTCAAAGATCAGATCTTCCTTAAAATTTGTGAGGTAAGTTATGTTATGAAAAAAAAGAAAGTCTCATTTTTGTCCCCACAGCACTGCATGCTTCTCCAGAACAGCCTGCCACTTAGCAGTCATTTAAAAACAGAACTGGAAATAACATCCTCAGCAACTGAATCCAATCATTTATTACTGCAAAAAGTGATATTACAATCATTCATAATTAATATATCAAAACCACTCAGCTTTATCCCTGTTGCTACTTAGCAATGTTCTGCTAGTCAATTCTGCTTCCCATTTTTATTTGTAACACTTTTTGTCAATCCTTGATTTTTTTCATAAGCAAAAGAACCTTTATCTATGTCAGGGACAAAAAAGATTGTGTGTTTAAATTGAGCTTCATTATCAAACAAAAAACAGATTAAAAACAAATATCAAGGTCAGTATGCCTTAACCTAGTTTGAAACAGAAGCACATTTTAGCTTGAGGCAGATAAAGTTTGCTGTCATTACTTTGTTTAGGGATATTTCACAGAACAACAGAATAGTTGAGGCTAGAAGGGACTTCTGGAGGTCATCTAGTCCAACCCAAAGTGGGGTCAACTACAGCAAGTTGCTCAGGGCTGTGTCCAGTGGAGTTTTGAACATTTCCAAGGGTAGAAACTCCACAGCCTCTCTGGGCAACCTGTGCCAGTGTTTGACCACCCTCACAGTGAAAAAGTTTCTTCTTACATTTAGATGGAGTTTCTTGTATTTCGATTTGTGACTGTTGCCTCTTCTCCTGTCACAGGCCACTGCTGAGAAGGGTCTGGTCACATCCTTTTTACTCCCCCATCAGATATTTATACACACTGACAAGATTTCCCCTGAGCCTTCTCTTCTCCAGCTCGAACTGTCCCAGCTCTCTCAGCCTCTCCTCATATGAGAGATGCTCCAGTCCATCATTCGTCTCTATGGGCCTTCACTGGATTTGCTCCAGCGTGTCTGTGTCTCTCATACCGAGAGACTCAGAACAGGGCACTGGGCTGGACGCGGCACTCCAGATGTGGTCTCACCAGTGCTGAGTAGAAGGGAAAAATTCCCTCCCTCAACCTGCTCGCAACGCTCTTCCTAGTTTCAGATGGCAGATTTCTATAGTATTTTCAAACTAAGCTTAAAAGCAAGCACCTTTTGTATTCCTCACTTTTAATACGAACAAATATTATCTAAGAAGTTTTGCTGAAAAGATTTATTTTCTCACCACACACACTGCTTTACTTCTACTGCTGAATCTTTGTGAAGAAACTTATTAATGACTTCCTACCCTCAAAGGTAGGATTTTAGACCAATAAATATATTTTAAATGTATATTTTAGATGAATAAAGAAGTTTGATTCAAAATCTCAGATCAGGTGGGAAAACATGCTGAGACAGTTGTCAAGAAAATTCTAGAATAAAATCTTGGAAGCACAAAATTTAGACATGGAAAAGAGGTAGTTGTCTCAAATGGTGGCTAAGAACATTTAGAGATGTACAAGAAGTTATACAGCTGACTATTTCACATGAAAAAAAGAAAGGTTAAAAAGCCATTTTACTCAAACTCTTCCTTTTTCTGTCACCAGCTAGTTGCCAGCACACATTTGAGACACAAACCATTAATCACATGCTCTTTGCTGTAGTATCCTCACATTCTAGACGGGCTTAATACAAGTCATGAAACAACTCAGACCACACATTTCTCACTTTCAGCTGAAAAAAAAAATCCCTTACTGGAAAAGTATAATCTATGGAAAACAGAGTCAATTCAAGGTAACAAACCAGCACTATCAGACAAAACAGTAGCACACCTTTCCCACCATCCCTCCTTTTCAGACCTGTATCTGCACATGCATTAACATCATGAACAGGTAGGTTTCAGAGTAGAAACTACGGTACTTCCAGAAACACGCGAGTTATTCACTTTACATTTCCCCCTGAAAATTTAAGTACTTGTGGGTTTTTGTTTTTTTAAACTCTTAGTATTTACATGAAAAATGAAATATAGGTTGCCTGCTTTCCTGGAAAAAGCTCAAAAGCACAAGGCTCTTGCATAGAGAAGCAACTGCTCCATCCAACTTTTAGCAGAAAAGTGTCGAGATCAACAGTCACATCAGGGATGGCAGCTATCAGCACATACGAGACACTCCCACCAACCTAATGCCATAAGACTTAAACACATTAATATCTACTTTACAGTCCATAAGCAGGCTTTGATATGAGATCACTGTCGAGATGCTTAACTCCAACAGGTCACAAAAACCTTGCAGCCTGCTGCTAGAAGACTAGTTACTCTTAATTAACATTCCATAGGCAAACTACATCAAGTTTCTGTCAACATCCTTCCGCACTTAAGCTTGTGGGTCAATCTCAGCGTTAGATGCCTATTGTTTCTTTACATCTCACCATTAGTATTCACCAACCATCATCAGCATGGAAAGTGCAAGTTTCCAATTCATCACAAGCAGCATCACTTGAATTAAGTTATTTTTACTGATCACACTTGTAAATGCCACAGACCTCTAACACACTGACATCACTCAAGCGCTTAAACTGGCTTATTATCTGTGAAGGTTTACAAAGATGGTCGCACAAATTTGGAAGTAAACTGAAGCAGACACTGTCATCCAAGACAGCAAATAAGTTATTAAAAAGGGGTCAGCTGACAGGACAGTCAGCTACTTATAAGACTTTCTTTTGACTTCAAAATTGTAGGTGCAGATGCCTTTGTGCATTTGTTTCTTCCAGAAGAGACCTCGAACTGACTAACCAGCTTGTAAAAGGCAGCCAGGCATCCGCACATGACTGCTCTGATCGGACATGTCACACGACAACAGCCTGACAGACACTATTAGCTAGAATTTTCGCTGTTCAGCTGGGCCTCACGTAAGCTTTTTGTCTGGTCCACAGAATGAGTATCTCCTTTTCTGTATGAACTCCCAGAAATAAAAGCCTAAGACAAATCTAGTAGGATCTAAAGCTTTAAAGGACAAACCAAAAACAAACAAACAAAAAAGCTGACTTTTGCCCAGGTCAAAGTAGCTCCATACCTGCACAAAAGGATCCATTCCCAAATCCCTTTAAGAGCAGAAAACACAGAAGCATGTAAAAAGTAATCTTTCAACAGGCTAGAGAAGTGGGAAAACTATTATTTTTCTGAAATTATTGACAGAGCACTCATGTAACTTCGCAGCCTGGCTCATAATCTACGAGCACCCGAGGCAGAAGACATAGCTACGTTCTGCGCAGGCAATCCATGACACATTTCTCCAGCTAACAGTTATACAGGGCACGTCAGGCCACCATTTTGGAACAGTCATTCAAGGTTTTGCTCTTATCCTCATATTAAAACCTGGCCATCCCTGAACTTCTAAGAGAGTGAACACCAGAATGGATGCTCCTATCGTATTCCCCTAACCACAAAGAGCCAAATGCCTCCAAAATGTTCCTAATATTACACGATTCGGAGCAGTGACCAATATGGTCTGCAAACATAAAAGCTCTATGAGCTAAGAAAAGCAGTCTTTTTTTTTTCCTGCCTGAAATAATCAACACACTGACTTTTATCCTATTGGAGAAAGTGCTTAAATGCATTCAGCAACATAGTTGTCCTCATTTACTGAGCTAGGAACCACTACACTAATATGTGAGGCAACAAAGTTGCCCACTGGTCCCAAATGGTCTTCAATGACAGAAGGGAAACTCATGATCTTCCACCTTTACAGCTCAGTTTTAATAGTTCAAAGATTGTGATTCGGAGACAAGGCAAAGAATATCTAAAACTGTTTACTGCAGATGCTGTCTGATAGCTGCCACAGAAGCACAGGAGCAAAGCCTAAAAACCTCCACGCTGAGTTGCATTAAGATAGTACAGGAAATCTTCCACTTTGCTCTCCCTCACCAACTTATCCCATTAGGCTGCGTTATTAGACAGAATAATGAAAAACATTTATCAAACTTACATTTGCTAGAGAGGAACACCACCACATTTTTATGAATAGGTCTGCAAAGCTAGATTTGTTTATGCTCCCAAAAGGTCAGAGTCCCTTCTTTCAGGAGCCATATGTAGGACTTTCTTGACATGGGTTTTATAGCATCTAATAATTCAATAAGAAGGAGCAACACAAGCTAGGAAGGTGTGGGACTTCATCCTCTTCCCCTCCAGTTAACTGTTCCTACAAACTTTGTAAAGATATATGTCTTTGAAATTTCAACATGCCGGGAGGGTGGTGGTGGGGGGGAACCCAAGGGGAAAAGATACAGTTGCACTCAATTTTTTACTCAAGTCTAGCTTTCATAGAAAGCAAGACTTACGCAAACATGCTGAAAGCAAAGAAACAGAACTCATGCAACCTTCTCGCATTATTTCTGTTCATGGCAAATCAGTGTAAGAAAGCGCTGGATGAACACCACTGTCTAGCAAAACAGTCTTAAGGAAAAAAAAGTTATTCTTGAGAGTGTACAGCATGGAAACACAAATTAGACTGCTTCTGAGAACAGGTATGCTGACAGTGATACAAAGATAGAACTTCATCACTAGGATAGTGCTGCACTACGCAAACTTCCTGTTTAGGATGGGATACTGTGAAAGATGTCATGTTTCTTGCGCGTTGTCCTGGGCTGTTTTTCCCATTGAGATTGTACTAGCCTTAGTCTATATATAAAATGACCTTCTAAAAATCACTTTCACTTTTTAGACCTCCAGTATGTTACATGCTTTCAACTGAATGCTGCTTGCCTTTAAAAGAATGTCCTCTGTAGTAAAACTCACACTCATTAAATCTGTTCTGGAAGCGTGTTTTCTCACAGCATTCATTTCAGTTGCAACAATCTGGCTGCTAACATTTGTTACTTCTGTCTGGAGCCCATCAATATTTACTCTAGGCACCTTTTTTCTTAATTTAATATTTTCCAGCCAAAGGAGAATTGGCTTTCCTGAAATATCCATTCCAGATGGCTCTATGGCTACAAAAAGCCGCCTTTACATATTGAAGCTATATAACCAAATTACTACTACAAGAAAGATTCATTCCTAAAGCGCTCCCCACCTTTGTGGGTCGTAAGATCAGGTAATAAATACAAAACTACTAGGATTATCATTGAATTGTTTATTCTCCATTTCTCTTAAGACTGTTCCAGAGAATTAATAAACCAATCAACACATTCTAACAGTGTCATAATTAAATATGAGATAAAGTTCAAAACTAAGGTAATGCGCATATATATATACACACCTACCTACATAAAACAACCCAGAACTAAATGCTACAAAGTTCAGTATCAAATGATTACATCAGGGAATCAGTGAAGGTGAGACTAGGACTGTATTCAAAGTAGACTGTCAACTGACTCACTCAGTAAGTAGTAATAGTGCAAGTGTTACTATTGGAAAAAAAGCACTTAGAGCCATCTTTTGACATACATATTTCAAACATTACACTTCCTTCCTTGAACAATAAATACTTCTACAGTTGTAATTGTGACAGGAACCATAGTCCATGTTAAGGGACTGGAGCATCTCTCATACAAGGAAAGACTGAGAAAGCTGGGACAGTTCAGCCTGGAGAAGAGAAAGGCTCGGGGAGATCTTGTCAGTGCGTATAAGTATCTGACAGGAGGGTGTAAAGGGAGTGGGGCCAGACTCTTCTCAGTGGTGGCCAGTGACAGAACAAGAGGCAACAGGCACAAACTGAAGTACAAGAAATTCCACTTGAACACAAGAAAACTCTTGTTAACTGTGAAGGTGGTTGAACGCTGGCACAAGTTGCCCAGAGAAGCTGTGAAGTCTCCATCGTTGGAGATACTCATAAACCCAACTGGACACGGTCCTGGGCAACCTGCCCTGGCCATCCCTGCTTGACCAGGGGGGTTGGAGCAGATGATCTCCAGAGGTCCCTGCCAATCCTAGCTGTTCTGTGATTCTGTGACTATTCTGTGAAAAACAGATTGTAGAAAACCAACAAAGTAGTGACTAATTGATCAAGGATTAGAAATAAGTGCTGTTTATTGACTGCTAATCAAAAGTTTCATACAACTTTTTCCAAAATATCCAGTACTGTCAAGTATTAGAGACAGAATCTTACACTGGTGAAATGCTGGGCTTGATCTCATAGGCCAGTTTCTCACCTTTTTATAATAAAAAAAGCCTTGTAATAAAATGGAAATACCCTCCAGCTTGCAATACAATCATTCTACAGAATTGGAAAATGGACTGGGGCAACTTAAATAAGGCTATGAAGCAGAAAACAAGGCTTTAACTTGTCTTCATGTTTTTCAACATACAAACTTGAATATTGGTAACTACATAATGAGAAATGCTACACTGCTGTCTGAAGAACAAATTACTAACTAGACGACTATTGTGTTAGGTATGCTACACTGTGCAGGGACAGTAGATACCACAGAAAAAAACCTGTATTTGGTAAGCAAACTTAACTAAAGCTATAGAGTCCTACAAGGAAAAAAAAGAAAGAGAAAAAATCCTGTAAATCACTGTTAGAGTACTTAAGAAAATTAAATTTTACTCTTCTATCAAATAAGTTTCTCAAAGTGCCATTAATTCGGTATGCAAGACAGAATAACTCCTAAAAAGTCTGCTACAAAAATGTGTTTTGTCACGAGTGTGATAAAAAGTGTTTACTCTTGAGACAAGACACAGACTTTCTGAGGAATGTCTCAATTTTTAATTTACTATTGAAATCTAAGCAAAACTCAGCTAACCCTAAAAAGAAGTCATGTATCATTTTATTTTTGGTAATGAGCAAGATTAAGTCTTCTGCTCTACGAGTTCACAATAAAAAGGCCACACTCAAACAGTCTGGCAATAACAAACAATCAATAGTTACACATGTTAATAATGACAGAAAAGCAGCTTCGGGCAAAGAAGCAGCTCAGCTGTTTTCCCTTTGCAGTATGCTACATCTCTTGCAAATTTTCAAGTTCATAAATTTGACAGTAAACATAGAAATCATAGATCACAGAAATTTAGGTAATAGCTAAACCCAATAGTGAATGATTTGCAAAGGCTAGTGATACTCCTAATACTTAAAGAAAAACCTTTAAAGAACTTTCCAGAAAGCATATCTGAAGATTAAGCAACAGTTAAGATTTACTACTATACTGAATTGTGAAAATTTTAAATCGAAGTTTCCATTTTTAAGAGTACTGCTTCCTATTTCCTAATAACCAAGAAAATGACAGCATAAAATGTTTTCTCCCTCCTCCCCACAAAAGCACACCCCTTAATGTCTACTCAGACACATTAAAAGAAAAGAGCAGTTACCAGCAAAGAGGTCTTCTCTATCATCATCTAGCATGATTTCAGCTGGCTTTGGACCATTAGAATTTGTGCTGAGGTCTTCTGCAGGAAGGCTTGCCGGCTCTGGAGATGAAGGACTTGACTATTTAAAGGAAAAGAGGAAAAAAGTGAAATAATAATAAGCAGAGAACCAGTTGCTGCTTGTCAGTATATAAGAATTATTGCAACAAACATTCTTTCATTGCAGAGAAACAAAGCGAGATGGACAGAAAGGAAACCCTGTCAGCTATTTCCATTTCCTACTCCTAGTGAGAACAATGAACAAAGGATATGAGTTAGTCAGTCAACAGCTCTTTTCATTCCTTTGTCAGAGGAAAAAAAGTTATCCACTTCCTCACATTTAATTAACATGAAAAAAAACTGCTAGAGAAATATCTTGAATGTTTATTAGTATTTCTGAGTGCAGTTTGATTAAGTTCCTTTTGGAAAGGCCTATATTTAGATTTTGTTTAGTAAATTTTTCTGTGTATAAAAAGTTTCCAAGGGCTCCATACCAGTTTTTCAGAGATTAAGAAAACAAGTTAATTGCATTCAAAGAACAACCCAAGGCTGCCTGCAGCCACAAGAAATTTTGAAGTTAGAAAGTAGGCTGCCCAAAGTTACTTGGATAGTATCTTTGCAACAGCTCAAAGCTGGGAGTTATTGCCACAAAGGGTCACACTGTGCTGAAATGGAAGCTCGGCTTACCACCGATACAGTTCTTTGAATTAACTGAAGACTAGAACCTGTCCTGTGAAAAGAGAAATACTTGAAGACACTCAGGAAAATAAAAGCAATACTGAAGTTAGAGTGCTGAAATATAGCTTACTCACAAAAGAGGCACACACCTAACTGAAGATCAGCGCTTCAGTAAGCAAGCCTTTGTTGAACCAGTGTCAGCTCTGGTTATTTCAGACTACTTCAGAATTTGCAAGACTCATTTCCCACAACTTCACCCAAGACAGCTAGCTGAGAAATTTTCAAGAACAGCATATTTATGCAAAAACACACACACTTTAGAAGGCACATCTGTAAATCAAAAGTCACTACTGACTTCCTGGTTTTTGCATAAAATTGCCATAATTTAAGGTTAAAACCAGAATTCAGAAGAGGGAGGCTGTTCTCCAGGCCACAGTTCAACAAATGCTGTGGGCTACAGAAGGAAAAAAAAGCCTGAGAAAAAACTGAAAAGCCACTGAAGAATTCTGTCCAGACTGCATATTGCATGTTCATGAACACAGCACAGAAAACAGCCCTAAGAGGGAGGCCTTCCTTATATCGGGTTCTCCAAGAGCAGTGCATCTTCTGGCATGAAGCACAGCAGTGCTGCTCTACTTAAAGCAAGATCACGGCCTCAGCGTCAATCCAGACCTCAGTTACCTGAAATCCCAGTCAGATGAAGCAAACAAGCAAGCAGTAACAATCCTGCCCGATACAATCAGCTACAGTACAAAACAGTTTTTCAGAGGATATATGAAATTAAAACTCTTTCATCCTGGAAAGGTGTTAGTTGAGCTAAGTCTTTCCCTGCTGAAGATACAAGGAAGCTAAAAGCAGATACAAGAATACCAGAAAAATCTGTATTCCAATAAACCTAAACCAGATTAAGGTTGCAACAAGGAAATGCTCCATTCAAACACATAAAGAGCTTATACCTCATTGCATTTGCCAAAGACTGCTATTCTCTGAAAAAAAACAGATACAACATTGGAAAACCAAAAAAAAAAAAAAAAAAAAGTTACGAGCCACAAAAGGCAGTAACCTCTCAAACTGCTTGTTAGATTTTGCCCTGGAACCTGCAAAAAAAGTCAGAACAGAAACACTGGAGAACTATACGTAGGTAATAGAGTTTATAAGCTTACAAGCAACAGATCCACTCATCAGATGTATACTTCTCATATTACACTAAATCAACGCCAAACTGATCCTACGGCAAGAAGTAATGAAGTTACATTTGCTCATTCTGTGAAGTATGATTTTAAGCTGTATCGCAAGATTTGCAAGTAATTTAGAAGAAGTTAAATAGGAAATTAAAAAACCCACCACTTGCCGTGCTTCATTCTTCTACAAATGATGGTATAGATAGTATGTGTCACATGTAAAGGTCAACAGCTTAAAGCCATCTGAGAACTCAGGAAGCAGCACATTTCAGAAGAAAAAGGTCCACCTTTCTGCACAGAGCTGCACAAAGCTTTGAATTCATGATTTTGTACTTCAACTGGAAGAGTAGGGCACTGGAAAACTCCCTGTGAATCTTCAAGGAGTTAAAAGTTTTATCAGCAAAAGCAGTTCTTAAAACATTATAGATCACTCATTCAGAATCCGTTTTGTTGCTGCTCAGCTTTGGTAAGAACCCACTTAGCTCCTGATAGATGCGAGTCTTGGTACATAGCGAACACCCCACACTAACACAGATTGAGGACGACATACAGCTCATGCTTCACCTCCATGAGAAACAGCTGTAACACAGCCAGGCACAGGGAATATAAGCCTTCCTGAGCACTTGTTACACACAGCAGATGGCTTTCAGTTTTATCTTGTAGTTGTGCTCTTGATTAATGAATGGTGGAGAAGAGCCCTTGGAGAGCACTCATCTTCAAGCTATACCCCCAGTCTATCTCCTCAGCTTTATCCGAGGTAGCTATCTTGGTTATTGATGCTGACTTTTGACTATACCAGGCTTCCAATCACAAAAAAGAAACCCTAACAGACACAAGATTCACCCTGCACTCTTAAACCTGATCCACATATGCCATAGTAAATAAATAAATAAAAGCCGTATTTACGTGCCTAAATCAACAAGTTAACCAGAGGACCTAAACCAGGCCAATACCAAAACATTCCCTCTTTGAAGGAAGGAACAGAGGCTTCCAAGAAAAGACGTAAATACATGGAAAGATGCTACCAAGTGTTGGCAGGATTATGAATCATTTCCTATTACTGAATTGGGAAAGATTCTGTCCATGGCACTATTCAAGAAAAACAGCACTTCTGCACTAGATATTAGGCTTCACAGCTTTAGCTAGAGTGTCAGTTACAAGGTTCTTCCACAGTATTTATTTCATATACCCTGTTCCAATGAAGTGAAACTAGAGAATACCCACAAAATGAGAGGCAAACAAACAAACCTTAGGGGCACCTCAGAAAGCTCAAGAAACATAACAGCTGCATGAACAAGCTTTAACTTGTATACAAAGCACAAGGTCCAGGGGTGACTCTTTCAGAAAGATTTCCAGTGAAACTGATACCCCATCTATCTGTTACATAAATTTATTATATATTTATATAATAAGTGTCATATACCTCAGGTTCTGTTATTATGAACAGTAGGTATTAAAGTTTTGTTTTGTGGATGATTTACCAACAAAATGTCTTTCCCTTAAAATGCACTTTCAGCTGAATAAGGTATTTCCTGGACTATTAACCTTTCAGTGGCACTTTGGTATCTTTTAACAGCTGTCATTCTCAGACAAGACAAATTAAAGATGGCGATAAATATCTTCAGTTCAATATACAGTTGGGACTTTCTTTGTAGGAAAAAGACAATTTTTTCAAAAATAATTAGAGCTTACATCAGAGTGCATAATTATCTAAAAAGCTTCTTAAAAATGATTCACGGCCTGAACAGTTATTGTAACTTTGAACAGTCTCAGCTGCTTTTTTTTTTCTTTCTAAGAGTTTTGCAACAAAGTTTAGTTGTCTATCTTCAAAACAGACAGCTGCTCTCAGTGAACTAGGAAGACCCAGAAAGCCACTCTCCTCAACATATCAGAAACTGCTGTCAGTAATTCCTAATTCTTTGATTGTTTTATATGATTGGTGGATAACAGAATGCTGTTTAGCTTCCCCAACAAAAGGGCCACCCATACAGGCATCAACATATTAAGTTATTCCAGTTACATTGTACTGCACGTGCAAGCTAAAGGGACTACCCCAATTCTGCTGCTTTAGCTCTGTGAAGGAAAGCTAATACATCTACAAAAGCTGAGCAGCTCAGAGCACCTAATAGAAACAAGGCAGTGAAAATCTGAGTATCAGACAAGAAATGAAGGGCGATCAACCATGAAAAATAACCTCGGGGCCTAGAGAGCCACACGCGTGGGAGGGCTGTTTAGAACATTTAAACTTATTTGACTCCAAGGAGTCACAAAAAGTCACAAACCTGTCCAGTTTTTGACATGTACATGGCTTGCAAAGCTTCTGCGAGACTTCTGAGCAGAAAGTAACTCAGGGGAAGCATCCAACCAAGACACCCAACGGTCAGGATGTTCATGCACGCAAGACACACAGGATCCTGCTCTACTCGTTTTCTACAAAATGAGTTACTGAACACACATGGGAAGACTAAGGGCCTGTTCCAGTCTGCACTGGCAATAACAGGCACTCACTTTTCCTCTTATATTGTGCATTACAATTGGTGGCAATAACTGAGTATTCTAATAGCTATGACTTATGAAGGCACAAGAACAAGTTCACGCACCTTTTGTTGGCTGAAATTATAGCCCTAGCTGTTTGGACATCATCCCTTCTCTTAATAGTACAGCTCCCTCGCCCCAGCCAGTTCAACTACACGTCTGAACTGTTCCTAGCCTCTTCCGGTCAGCACAGGGTAGGCTGACAAAAAGCAGGCTATTCCAGCTACCTGAGCCAACCGGGCTCCTTTGGACTGAAACAGGGTACAAAGGCCCACAAACCACTGCATGGGCGGAGAGAATAAGGCTTCAATAGTAGAACAATAACCTTTTCAGCAGAAGGTAAGAGGACGCAAGCAATCTCAACAGGACCAATTACTTAATGTGTCTGCTACCGCCTGCATTTAACACTGAAGACGGGGATGCATGCTTTCAACAGAATTACACCAATTAATCATGGACACAGACTTAGTGTTCTGCAAAGTTATAATACAGCGTTCAAAGACTTACTGTTTTAATCCCAGAAATTCTGATAGGGTCATTAACACTTCCCCTATAACTTTCAATTTTCATGTTAAATTCAATTTAGATACCTATAAAGACATCTGGACTTCTATAACAGTCTATCTAATGTCTTGCCTTCTGTGCACTAAACAAGATTATATTTTAGCCATCTACAGGTCAATGACATAAGCTGTTACACTTGTAATGAGATTATATACACACCCTGCCCTAAATGATAGTTCTTGATAAATTACCACATCTATTGCTTACTCATTGTTTTCAAATGCCTCCATGTATTCTTCCATTGGGGGGAAAAAAAATCAAGAGTATAAAAACCACTGGAAATGAGTAGCTGGCAGCTCAGCGACATGTTCATAAGGCAGCTGCTTTAACGAACAGGGAAACATGCAATAATGAAACGTGTAAAAAGTATTTATGGAAAGATGAAGCAAGAAGTGGCACAACAGAGGCAACAGATAAGCAAGGAAACAGGTGGCAGAAAACCATAGGCAGAAAAGTAGCAGGGAATGAAACAGACTGGACAAGGAGGAAGAAGGAGAGGGACTTGATGAAATGAGAACACCACTACACATACTGGTTTTCAGAAAAACTTAAAAAATGCTTTTTTCATACATGTCACAAAAAAGGGACTTTCACTAGTTGTTTGCTGTCTCTTCTAATAGTGGCAGAGGACACAGCTAAGCAGCAATTTGTTGACAAGAACTTGTAACAGGAGATGAGTCTTCTCATAATACATAGTTAGCCTGCAGAACTTGTGGCCTGCAGCTTGGTTTTTTTTTTGTTGTTTTTATTATAAACACCTAGTTGCTAAATTTTCAGGTAAGTCCATGAAAGACTATTAATATTAGAATGCTACCTACAGCTCAGCAAGCCCTTGAACTACAAAATGCTGGTAGCTGGGAGAGTAATCCACGCGAGTTCCAGTTCACATGGCATCCACTGTTGACTTCCGTTGAGAACAAGATCTCAGCCCAGAGAGACGACTTGTCTGACCGCGTCTGGCTGTTCTTATCTATGAAAGCAAATGCGGCAGCTGCCGAAGATCGTTCTGGGACCGCAAATCTAAGGGGAGGCGCTCCATGAGACATTACAATACAGCTGACGCGATGAAAACCTGAGAATCATTCTACTACTTATAGGCACTGTGGGTATCTGAAGAGGAAACGAACACCCTACTAGCTCAGACGGGCTATTCCACGCGCCGAGTTTTCAAAGCCTATATTCTCAGAAGAGGAAGGTCCAGTTGTCTCCATCCCTGGCAGCTTTTACATTCTCAGACCCCTTCCCACTGCATCTCAGAAATTCCAGAAGCTACAGGGAACAGCACCAAATCTTAACATTTTATATTCTAGAATTAAGAGGGCTTAATTCAAGACATTAACTTCTAATATGTGCTCAAAGAAAGAATCTGGAGCTTTAACTTTCTCTTCACGTGCAGAGAATTCAGCTTGAAATAAGTAATATTCTTCTTGTGATATACAAAGATGAACAACTGAAGTCAGTGACCTTCCTTATAAACCATACTTAAATATCTCATTTATTTTTATTGTTCATAATATACATGAAATTTATGTTTTGCTGGAACAAACTTAGATGAGTTAGCATTTGTTTTATAAGGGGAGACTTCATTAACATTGAAGCTATTTGGAAGAACTATTAGCAGTCTTACAGTTTTTCCAGTGCTTTGCCAAATTATAGGTAAGAAAGGAACAGCATGTCTTTTCTGAGGTGCAAAGAGAATGAAAGCAAGGAAAAGAAATGGGGGGGGGGGGGAGCAAGAACAGAAATTAATCACACAAAAAGCAAAGGAACAGCTCCAAGTTCAAAACTCTTTCCAAGTACCAGAACCTTCACAAAAGCTGGCTTTGGATCTCACTGTCTTCTGCCATGCCCTTCTCTCTGTTATCAGGCTAACATATACAATCAACTATGAAGAGCACTAAGCTCTCTCTGTTTTTATTTTAATAGAACTTCAATTGCTATTTAGAAACAGGTACTTCATGAATATTTGTAGGCTACAAGAACACTTAAATACAGAGTTTAATTAGGCCCACACCATGACATAATTTTTCTCTGGACTAAGGTGCCCAGTGAACTTAAGTACAGTACACCTGAGTTAAACAATCTAGCTTCAACCTAGGGAGAAGTTCAAACTCAATTTTCATCATCTCTTCTTTCCAAATTCGCTGGAAATTCCAAAGAGCAAGGCTCTTTCCTAAGCACTCTTGTTGATTAAAAGTCAGGAAAAGCTTCATTGACAAAAGTTCTTCAAAGTTCCCCTTTAAGTGTAGTGGCTTTCCCTTTCTACTCTCTTCCAACTGTACGACTACAAAAACAAAGCAGAACAGAACTGTCAACCAAGCCATTTAATACAGAGAAAGTGCATTTCTTTGCCAGTTTCTCCAGTTATAAAGTCTTCAGTAACTATTTTTAAAACATTAAGAGAAGGATTTTTCATTGTTAGATTGTGGTTCAGGCAATAATTCTATTGTATCTCTTGAGGTTTTAATTCTAGACCACACCAGTAAAGAAATTACTCATGTTTTACTGCAGTTTTTCTTAAGAGTACAAAACAAGACTCCAATAATACACACTGCACTACACATAGATGTACAGAGATCTATTAAAGCAGTTGTCAACTGCACGTTCATAAATCACATCATCTATTATTCCATCACTGTATTTTTCCATTTTTTTTTCTAGCATTGAACAGATTATGTACCTATAAAAAGAAGAAAAAAAATCTTCTAAGTGATTGCAGAGGAGGCAAGTGCCTTTAAAATACATTTAAGAGCCTCTTTATTTACTGACCTTTTTTTGTTAAAGACAGGCAACAATCAGAGCAAAACAAAGAAACATGCGCTGATCCTATTACTGTAAAGGTCAGGGACAGGAAACTCTTCAGGAAAAGGAGAATAGGAACGATTTTCTTTTTAAATGGATCACTGTGTACAGGGAGAATGCAGTTTTTCCATATGGGACCGACATAGGTGAAATGCGACCACAACTTAGACAGAAAAGCTTCCACTGTAATGAGCGTGAGCATTTCCAGAACTAGGAAGTATTTACACATTCAGCTGTGGTGGTTTTTTTATTACACGCCCAACACAGAAAGCAGGAGTGGTTTATAGATTTTTGCAGTATAAGTTTTTAGATCTTTCAGACTGATTCCTCCAAATAACTACAGGTTTCACAGCCTCTTGCAGGAATGCCCCTCTTGAACTACCCATAGTTACCACTTGTTCACGAAAAGAGTGATGTTACAGTTCCCCAACAAAAAGAAACAGTCTGGAAAGGCGAAAAGTCCTAACAGCTGCTCAACAGCAATATGCTACGTTATCATAGCTGAGCATCGCACTAACCATGACAGAAAAAGATTCAAGGAGAAATAAGTTTTTAGAAGTTTTAGCAAACTGGAATGGGATGAAGCCTTGAACCAAACAAAGAAAATGAGTTACGACCCCGCGATACGTCTAAGGGGAGAAGGTGTCTTGCAGAGAGGGAAGGTGCAAGCGCATTTCACCCCGGCGGCAGGGAGGACGGGATGACAGCGAAGAGCGGCTCTCCGGGACAGGGAAGTGAGCGGCGTCCGCAGAGGGACCTCTCCGGGGCTCCGCGCCGGGAGAGGGATTTCGGGGGCAGGACCCGGCCCTGGCGGCCCCAATGGCCCGGAGGGCGGCGGGGGAGGCGGCTCGCCCCGGCGGGAGCGGCGGGCCCGGGAGCCGCCGCCCGCAGAGGAGGCCCGGCAGGAGCGGAGCGGGGCGGCGCGGCGCGGCCGGGCCGGGCGCCGCTGCGGGAAGGCGGCGCGGGGCTCCGCGGCGGGGGCAGGGCGGGGGGGGGGGGGAGGAGGGCGCGGCGGGGGGCCGGGGCAACGGCCGGGGCAACGGCGGTGACAGGCAGCGCGGCGGCGGGCCGGGCGCTCACCTCGAGGGTGGACACGGTGCTGGTGAACAAGTCCTCGCCGTCCTCCGGGTCCTCCAGCTCGCCGTGCCGCGCCTCCCCCAGCGGCGGGGGCTCCCTCTCCGCCGCCATCTTCCCTCCGGCCCGGGCCGCCAGCACCGCCCCCCCGCTCTCACGTGACGCGACGGCCCGGCCCCGCCCCCGCCCGGCACGTGACTGGAGGGGCCGGACGGCGCCGGTGGAGGGGGCGCGCGGGAGCGTGCGCGCGCATGCCGTCGCCCCGCCCCCCTCCCACCGACCGTTGGGGGGCAACGGTTGGAAACGGCCGGTTTTGTCTAAGCCCGGCAAGGTGCGTGTCCCCGGCGGCTTGCCTCTTCCCAGCCCCCGCCGCGCGCCTGAGGCGCGTTATCCTGAGCGGCCTCAGCCCCGGGAGCCGCCCCGGCGCGGGGGCCGGTCCGCTCCCCGCCTGGCGGTTCGGCAGGGCCGAGCCCGCATGCCCCAGCGGCGGCCGGGGACAGCTGCCTGCCACCCCTTCCTCTCCCCGCCAGTCCTCCGTTTCCTGCTTTAATCGCCTTCTCTTCCTCGTACCCGCAGTCGGTGAAGCGACTGCAAGGCCGACACGCCATTGAAACCCTTTGAAGCGTGTCTTGCATTTCAGCGTTTGGAAAACCTGAATGGAAGTTCATATCACTTTGTATCAGCCTTTGAATTATGAACTTTTTTTTTCTATGAGTAGACCCCATTCATTACACTGCTTAAGATCACATCTTTCTTAGGGACTGAGGAGCAAAAGTATTACATCTTGCAGAGTAGTCATTTAATCAGGTGCTGTAATAATCACAATCGCTAACGTAGTATATCTCACATAAATGAAGCATTTGCAGGCCCTCTCCATAAGTTACTGTTTCTAAATTGCTTTTCTTCTTCTCCTTGTGACTTAGCTTTCAAATTCTTAAAATCTTCCAAAAATTTAAGATATAATACTCATCTAAAAGAGATGAAGTCAAATATCAATATTGTCTAGCTAGTGAGCATGAGCTAATATACCAATATCTGATCTGAACTGTTATTGTTGTTTCTGGTATATTGAAGGAAAGTTTTTAAAAGTATCTTTAGAGTTTCAGTTTGGTCAAAGTACAGCTTTCATTCACTCAGCATGCTCGAGCTTTGTGAAGACTTTGTTAATATTGGCTGTATTAAAGTTAATTTCTAAACGGTGTCCCATGGAGAATAGGAAGAATGAGTTGTCTTCCACAGACTGTAATCTCTTCTGGGGCAAGAGCTGCGTCTCTCCAGTGTTCGCATAGTGCCCAATAAAGACTAAAAGGAAAGGATAGTTGTACATGTTGTTTTCTTTCAGCCTCTTCCGATCACATCATGAGAAAGTCGTAAATATATAAATAGAAATCCATGTTATCTTGAAAATGTGGAAATGCCATGCAAAATTGTATCTGAACTGCTGAGGTCTGAGGTGTAAGAAATGGTTAGGGAGAGCTCTCCCCCAGGCGAGGCTGACGGCTGATTCAGAGACCATGTCCTTCATTCATCCTGCAGCCCCCCCGGGGAAAGATCAGGGCCCAGAGCTTAGCAGAATGGCTTTAAGTGGGAACTCACAAATCTGCTGCTGAAGACAGCTACATTTGTGCTGAAGTTTGGGAACTCTGAATTACCAATTGCAAATAACAAGTTACCTAATAAGGAAGAATTATGATGCTGAAAGTTCCAACAAAAGGGATAATATATCTTCTTAGACTACAAGATGTAGATGGACAAGAAACAGGGAAGCTTTGGGGTGTTTCCTCAGGTCGAAAAAGTTGTCCAATACTGTAACAAAAGACTTATCTTGAGAAGTTGTTACAATAACACTGCTACTGGAAGATCTAATACCTTGCTTGTCATTTATCAGGTTTGATAGCACTTTTTGGTTTCATGGGAATGGGACATCTTCCAGCATGCCTGTGTTTCCTTTTTCTTCACAAGATAGGAATAGTAGTGAAGCTTAGGTTGTTCATAGTAGATATGACATGAATTAAACTCTACTCACATTTTTACTCTATTCCTAAACACAGCCCATTGCTCTTCATTATACCTCTAAATAATTTTCAGAGCTCTTTTTATAATTGAAAAAGAAGAAAAAGAAAGAAACTGAAAAAACCCCCAATCCTATTCTGAATACTCAAACATTTTTCATCTAGAAGCATAGTTCTATGGCCTCTACATTTTTTGTTGGTGGCATCCTTACCACTTTTCCAACTTTTTGTGGTATTCCTGTTTTACTATTCTGCTTCTGGAAGCTTCTCAAATAACTAGTACATGCACATTTTATCTAGAAATTATGATTCAACCACTTTGGGAATAATTCTGTACCCTTTGACATTAAACCATTAAAATATTTCCCCATAATTTTATTTGCTATGATCAGGAAGATCATATAATATATATTCTATTCTTTAAATGTCTGGCAAGTGTACTCATTTAGCATAGTACTTAGACGTTTAACGGTTTTCATCTGGCTATAACAAACTAATACGAGGCTAACTAGTTTTCTGGCTTCATCAAGATTCACACCCATATCTTTAATGTTCATATGGTTAGACTATTAATCAGCCCTCTGAAATACCTTGAAGTAGTCATCTATCACAGCTACTGAGTGTGCTACAGAAGTAGAATGAAGTGAAAAGCAGACAAGATTTCAATTGCAGTATTATTTTGTCACTCATTAATAAAAGTATCTAAGGAGTCTAACATCTCTGATTTCAAAGCAGAATTACATTTATAGTTTATTTTTTACTTACTTTTCCAGTGCTTTTGAGATCTGCGGCCATACCCTGGTGCCACAGAAATCCATTACGGACATTTTTATGACAAAGAGGATAAGAAATTAGTACAGAGGTAACTACAGGACCTGGATTTTTAACAAACTGGCAGTCAGTTCTGAAAAGTGTGGATTAGTAAAATCTGGATGGAAAAATAATCCAAAACAGACAAAAGCAATCGGGGGGAAAAAATCGGAAAACATAAATTCTGAAAGAAAACTTAGGATGATTGCAAAACCAGTTATATATGAGATTGTGATGTGTTATTGCAAAAACCAAAAAATAAAGCCTCATCCCTATCACTGTGGGTGTTAGTGTGTGTACCACACAACAAAAATGTAATAGGTGTCAGCTGTACCTCATACGACAAAGTCAGGATCTAAAGGAGAGGAGACAAAGCTATCACGTATGCTAATGGAAACTGCAGTCACCCCTTCCTTTGCATCCCGTAGATCCACCTCTGTAATACTACGTGAAAAGAATATTAAGCTTGCAAAGCCAGGAACTAAAACACTAGGAAATGACAACACCAAATTTATCCATGCAACTTTATGCAACCCTTTGTGTATACAGGTTGTACCTGCTTTAATTACATGGTTACATATTAACTTCTAGAGGAGCCTTCTTCCCAAGGAGCGTTGATTGAACAGCTATTGACTTTTTTTTTCCTTATTATACAACATCTAGCTCCATACTTTATTTACTGTATGCTGTTCCAGTCCTACTCTGAAGACAAAATGATTCATTTCCTCACAAGCTTTTCTCTGATGCTCATCACTACAGAATCTAAGAATTTCCCCGACACTAATGAATTTATCTTCAGAATATTCCTGTGGGAGTATGTTGCCCATTTTACAGGCACTGAGCAGAGGCTGAGTGATTAAAAAAAGTAGTAGTTACTAATTTGGGTGCCCAGCTTGAGGTAGCTAGGATCTGGCTTTTTCTAGAATATCTAACATTTGAGCAGCCTCTTCACCTAAGCAGCCAGCCTCAATACAACAGTACTAGCCTTACCCACACTTCAAGACTTTTCTTCCTATATTTCTCCGTTGTCTCCCTCCCCTCATCTTGTCAGCCCTTGTCAGGTCCCATACTTCTTGATGGGCCTGGAGAGAAACTGAGAACCCTCAAAAAAAAGGTGCTTTCTGGTTTTGGCCTACAGCCAGTTCTTCTTCCAAGCCAATAGCATCGACAGCAGAAAACTTACACTGTACCTCTCCTGCTGCTGCCTAGAGCATCTGAGGGCTCTGTCCAGCCACTCAGAGGAGATATGGAAGGCAAAAATGTGTTCTGCTTAAACACTCTTGGGAGTTGTTACGCACTAAAAAAATTCCTTTTATCATGCAGAAAGATTTCACCAAGGATTATAATCGTGTCACTTTCAAACAGCTTTACACAGGACCAGCAAAACGAACAAAACAGCAGTATCAAGGTTATGTTTCAGTTCCCTAGTTCAGGCCATAGAGCTGCTGAAGCGTTCAAATAGTCATAAAATTTTTTTTGGACATGGGCAAAATACTGTTTAGATGCAAAGTAAAGCTGACACAGTTCTAAGCAACTTGAATCAAGGTTTTATCATCAAATGTACCAGACCTGTAGAACTGCTTACATATGAGAAACTTCCCTGATTCCACCTTAGCATTGTACCAGTACAATAGCTGCTGGAATATCACATCTCTTGGTAGCCTTTTTAGCCAACTGAAAGATCAGTAAAACTGAAAGAAACTCAAAGACTGTGGAGTGATAAGGAGTTATACAAGTCTGAAGCTGGTCCCTGTAGTTTAGGCCTAGAGGAGACCACAGGAGGTCATCTAGTCCCATTGCTGCTGAATGTTTGTAAAGCCTTCTCTTAAGCACCTCCAATGATGAAGGCCCTGCCATTTCTCCAGGCAATCTGGTTTTAGTGCTTTCCTATCTACCATCAGAAAATGTTTTCCCAATGTCTAACCTCCATTGCTGTCCTCATATTTACACATCCCTGTATGACTTTGTAGCAATAAGGCACCGTTGGGACTCATGTTTAGCTTGTGATCATCTTCAGAACTGATACTGGCCTCATTTTGTACCCGTGGGGAAGGGCACCCTTTTTACCAAAGTTTACAAGGTTTTACCAAGGGTAGCCTTGGCTTACTCAGACTTTCGAGTAAAATCACACATGTTCCTTGCTGAATTTTATCTTTCTTTTTTCAGACATTCGCTCCAATCTGTTATGACCATTTTGAATTCTTCTGCTATGCTACAGCTGTTTGGTATCACTTGCAAATATAATACACATTCTCTCCATTCCATCATTAATGAGAACATTAAATCTTATCAGAACTACAAGAGACAACTGTTAACTTCCATTCAGTACATCCTTCCATTTAAATGGTAATCGATGACAGATAGTCTTGGAGTTTGTTTTCTAACCAGTTTTGTACCTACTCTATTTTAGATTACTATACAGTATTTTATTAGTTTGCTTTTGAAAACATCACAAAAGATAAATGTTTAAGGAATATTGAAGGCATATTTCCTTACTAAGAAATACTGCAAAAAAATAGGCAAGTGCAGTGAGGCAACAACCACTAGAATGCTTAGAATTAGAGCAGATGAATTTTAGAGATTTGATTTTTCCCATTTAGAAAATACTAAAAAAGGAATAATATGCTATTGCATAGTGCCTATGCTTGCATACAGCAATAAAGCTCTGCGGTGAGTCAGCCTTTCTAAGAAAAAGTACAAAACACAAATATTTACAAAATCTGTGTATTTGACACATGCACCCACTCATCCAGTCAGCCAGATGAATGTTACACTGATGATGACTGTTCTATGAAACATATGCCATCTTTCCCTAAAAGCCTCTGAGTATCTAATTGCATATTGTACACAAAGATAATTTGTTCTGGAACCTTTAGTTTGTTCTTTGCTAGTGAGTGGTCAGTGTTTTTCATTTATTAGAGTCTAACACTTTTTTTTATATATATACACACATGAGAGAGAGCTATTCTTTCACAAGTTCTGTTTCATTCATCTTTGCAGTAGTGTCAGGTACTGCCCTTAATCAATTAATGCAATGGGAATTTCTGTTCCCCAGTTCATTTAATGTTGCAGTAGATTAAAATGTAAAGCTCTAGGAATATTAGCTGGGAAATTTTTAATTTTTTAAACAGTAAAATGATGTAGAAGAATAGTAAGTTTTTCTCTATCTGAATATACACCATTACACACCAATATATACCATTGGGTAGTGGAGAACTAAGCAAAAAATGTTGGTTACTGTGATATGCATTTATCTGCTGCCATGACTGTCTCTCCACTGCCTACACTTTACAAAAGTGAGAATGCCTTCCAGCAGAGATTTCTTTTCCTTTTGGCACAACTAGCCATAAATCTGACACTTGCAAACACACAGCAACCTCTTAGATACCCCAACTTGCTCTAGGGCTTCATTCACCCGTTCATTGGCCTCTCCTGATGCAAGAAAAGGGGGCATGACATAAAGCTAGTAAGGAGTGATGCTGAAAGCAAATAAAAAGATGTTCTTCATACAATAAGTAGTAGAGCTGAGGCATTCCTTGACAAAGAGCGTCATGGATGCTATAAGTTTATACAGGCCCGAAGGAAGTCTAGACAAGTTGCTAGAAGAAAAATCCATGGAGGGCTACTACACAGGAAGAAGCCATGCAGGGAAAATGTCCCAGGATGGTTAGAGGTGTGACAGTATTTGGGAGAAGCATCACATGTGCTTGCCTGAACCTCTTACCCTTCTCCAAGCATCTGCTCAAGGTCACTGCTGGAGACATATTACTTCTGCAGTGCATGTTACTGCTGCCTAATTGCTGACTAGTTATTAGTTATCGTGTAGTTACTGGTTCAGCTACAGCCCACTAAAATATCTGGATTGTGTGACCACAAGCTGATGGTCTATGACTGAGTCTGTTTCATATATTTCTACAGTATACAGCTGTCTCAACCTGCTTTCCTACTTTCAGAAAATGTAAAGAAAACATGTAAGGTCTGCAATTGTAGCAATTTAATAATCAATTTTAAAACATTTCATATATGATTTTCACAATAAATCAATAAAGTGAACATCTGTATTTTACTGTTCTCTAAATTGTTAGGACTTTCATTAAAGAGGTAGCACCAATAGAAGTGGTCAGTCTAATTAAAGATTCATATGTAATCGTAGCTGCTTGGTGGTATTTCTGGCAGTCCATTTTAGTGCATATTCTTTGACACTTTTTATATAGCTATCTGTTCATATTGATTTATTGAATTATCTTCATTCTTTCATCCAAAACCAGGCGGTACAAAGGTCCCTAAAAAAACAGAACAGTGAGGGGAAGGAGACGGAAGCTTTGTCAGAGAGTGTTAGGGAAGAATAAATGTGCAGTCTACACCAGTCCCATCTCTGTGTGAAACATCAGAAGTTACCATTTGAAAATCCTTCTACTGAGAGGCTAGGTTTCACCTAGCTATTATCTGATTTTTCCTTAATGGATTCCAAGTTTCCTCAACTGTGGAGCCTCTTACCATTTTCTTTTCCTCAACTGGCAGTTGGGGTTAGAGGTGATTCTCTTTTTCTACAGCTAGTTTCTGGTTCTGCAGCAATCTACCAGGCAATGCAGGAATTGCTCAGAAATGCCTCCTAACACTTACCATCACTTCTGCACCAGAGGAGAATATAACGCTACCATTTACTTGTATCTCATTTCTCCCTAGAAAATTTAATCTAGTGAGAACGTTAGGGTAGAACCCTAATGAAAACAGTTTCAGGGAAAAAAGAAAATCCATTTTCAAGTGTCTGTTCTTAGGAGAAAAAAAAGAATCACTTGCTGAAAGCACACACTTCATTAAAAAAATCATGTAATCAGAGCTGCATCTCAATGTACGTTTTTCAGCTAGCAATACTATTTCCATCTAGCCTAGCACTTTGTAAGATGAGAGCTCAAATAGTGTTGTTTGCATTATCACTTGGTAGATGAATAAGGTTTATACTGTCTTTCCTCTTTCAAAGAGATACACTTCTGGAGCAAATTTTGTTTTAAAAGCTTTGAGGAAGGAATACAATATAAGGAGTATAAGAAAGAATATAAATGAAGAGCAAATTATTTTCCATATGTGAGAACCTTAAGAATAATCATGGCAAAAGCCTGAAGGTAGAGAAAATGGCAGCATAGAAGAAAATGAGTGACATGCTGCAAAAATAGATGTAAACACCCCTCCGGCCCATCACCACGAACATAAGCCTTGGCAGCACTGTGTTGTTCTGCCAAGTCACAAGCCTTTGGAAGACGCTTATTCTCCTGCTTACTTGGCACAAAATGCAGGCTGTGATAGACACGTAGAGCAGCCCCCTCCCCTGCTGAGGGATCACAGTGGTGGTGGCCTTGCCACAGCCTAAGGTGGCTGAGAGTTTTCAGTTGTTACCATAGAAACAAAACTAGGTTTTACTTACCCCTCGATTTTTCCAGAAGCAGCTCCACATCATTAAAACCCTAAACTGTATTGCTGACTAATTAATCCATTTATGAATGTTCGTAAACAGCAAGGGTGAAATTGCAGCTAGTTCTTTGGGATAGATAAGGAGCAGAGTTTGTTACTTGCGTTCATTCAGATGCTAGAGATGATGTATTTTATGTGTTCTCAGGAGTGAAAAGACTTTGAAGCTGCTGCTGCGGCTGTTGCCAAAAGGGTTTCTGAAGGGCTGGTGGAGGGGGATATTTATGGCTTCCAGTGGCTCCTCTGCTAGAATTATGCATACACTGAAGGAAAAAGGTGTTGCACCTGCTCCTATATAGGTATTCAGTGCTTTAAAATACTTCCCCTCTGAGCTAGTTATGGGAGATTTGAAGTAATTTGCTTTGATTTAAAAGCAAAAACTAAGAAAACAGAAATCTATTCTCTGACACTATTGTTGACGTTTTAAGGATGCATATATCCAACATACAGCTCCAAAACCCTGCATTTCAATTCTCAATTAGCATTTTCATATATACTTGGGGTACAATTTAACTCACTTAACCTTTGCTGTCTAACACACAGGAATCTAATCTAAGCTATTCAGCTCGGTTTATAGGCTACAGAAAGAGGGAATCAAAGGAAAAGATGATTCCTCTAGAAGCCTATCTGTCTTAAACTTCGGCGCTAGAACAAATTACCCCGTGAGTATTTCCGCTGCCCAGAGAGGATGCTAATACAAATGCATAGATAAATGATTAACTTTTGAACAACCACGGCTAGGTGAGACAATCCCTTTCAGCAAAGCATATGCATATATCCTAAACTGTAAGCCCTCTAAGTTACTGAGCCTTAATCCTAAATGTATGCTTTTGAGGAATCAAGGCCTAACTGTTCGCTGGTTGGCTGATTAAAGTATCTATCATCATAAACATTATAAAGTGACTGCAGAATTAATCTGACTCCAAATACTATTAATAATACTCAATCCAAAATTAGTCTGAGGAAAAAAGACTTCCCTCCCCTCCAGACACACTGGCTCACATACCGTTGTTGTTTTAAAAAACTCAGAACCCTAAAATTAAACAAAACAAAAAACACACTCTAATTTAAAAATATCTCTCAAAATGTTTGCATTTGCATGGATTAAGAGAGCTTGGAGCCAGAAAAAAATTGTTGCAAATGTTTCCAGTCATTTTTTCAGAGCATAAATTTAATCCATTGAGATTTTTGTCCCACTTTGTGAACATGTAAGATAAGCATGTGAAGATTGCATGTGAAAGCAATTTCTCACTGAAAATTGCACACTGAGTATGCATGAACCAGTATTTGCTTTATTTCAAAGTTCTACAGCCCAAATGCAGCTGTAATTTGCATCATTTACAATTCAGCTGTAAATTGACTTGGGGCATCTGTCTACATTATAGCCAGATCGGGCAAAAGATAAGTAGGAAAAATGAAAAGCTTCTAATATAATTGATTTCCACCAAATAGCACTGTTTCTGGCTGTTACAACAATTAGTTTATCAATTTAATATTAGTTACAAATTTCCCAATAAGTAACAGGAAAACTTGGAAATATCCACTGAACAGCAGTGCAAAAGGAGAAGCTGCCACTATGGCCAGTAGAGCATCTAATACATATATTTGATTTTCCAAGTTATTTTCAGACATGCTAAGCCAAAATCTGTTTTCACAACATTGCCCTTCTTTGAAAACTTTATTTCAGTGTGCTCCAGCTAAATTTATCCTGTGGAGGAGTAAGTTTGGGCTTGGAAAAGCTATTTCCTCCAAGTTTGTGCTTCAAGTGATAACAGATGCTAAACACATAGAAAGTAAAAAAGAAGCATCTCTTGAGAGCATTGAAAAAGCAATTAACATATTGTCTAAATAAACTAATAATCACATTTCCAAATTTCTCAGTAAGAAAACAGCTTAAAGAGCTAAGGGAAGTCCTTAAAGCAACATGCAGGTCTACGATAATGAGGAATCCATTGATGAAGAGGTGGGAGCTTCACAAACACATTGTTGTGCTTCACTTCATGTCTTCGAAAGAATTTTTTAAGTGCTTGACCTGCATGAGCTAGAAATTCAGTTACGAAAAAGTGAATGCACTTTTCTAATCCTGTTTGTCCAGCACATGTTGTATCCCACAATACATTTCTTTGCTTTGATTAATCTAGTGTTGTATATGTAAAAAAATAGGGCTTCAAGCACCTCACTTTAATAGTACAGTTAAAAATATAGTTCTGTCAGTATGTTTTTTAGTTGAATCACTGATTCTTTTCAGAAGGAATCTGAAATTAAAATGACACTACTAAAATTCTGTATAAGCATTCCAGCGTGGCACACGGTGTTATTTTCTTAACTTCATTTAACCAGTCCTCCTTAAATTCCCAGCGCTACCGTAAGTGGTTAGCTTATATCCTAGACACATTTTCCCTTTCAGATAATGACAAATTATAGAGAGATTTATCTTACCTAATTTTAGGCATATTGTTAAATTGCCTATAACATAAGCATCATCATTCTATGTTCCCTAGTTAGTTGGTGGAAAGAGATACACCCCTTTAGAGAGCAATTCAGATTTACTCCAGAATTGCCTCCCGGAGTGATCAGCCCCACTTATCCCCTGTATCTTTTTCTACTGACAATAGAAGACAGTACAGGAAACCTGCAGCAGCTAGGCTTTTACCTTGGCACCTCGGGTAGATATCCTCATGGACCCAAGGTATCTTCCCTTAGCTTTGTATATCTTCCAGACTGCACAAAATATGTAGCTCCGCACAGAAATAGCCCCTGTGAACCAATGCATAGAGAACGGGGGGGTGGGGAGATAGACTACAAAAGATCAGTCAAAAGTTTGGGAAGCAAATTGCTTAGCATGTAACAAAAATAGTTTGTTTTTCCTTGAGGTCACTGAGTTCTTTTCCTGTGCCTGCTAGTAAATTGATACATTAATAAAATGATAGTGGACTGGTATCTCAGTTCCTCCTCCTTGTTTACAGTTCTATAGATTAAAATGGAAGAAGGAAGAGAACCCTTTTACTTCCTGCCCAGCGATAAGAACACAGACCATTAATAGCTGACAAACTGTTCATCCAAAACAACTAACATAACCAGTCTACGGGATTAATTATTTCCAGATATTATTTGAGCTGTTTGAATTTTTTTTGAATAATTTCTCCAACAAACATAGCCTCCTTTCTGTTTGTAAATCAACCTGGTTTCTACTACGTATGTGTTATTTAGAAGCAATCGTTTTCAAAAGATTTTTGGAGGTGTTCACAAGCTGCTTTTTTTCCACCTCTTCCCCTGGCTGTTCATAGCAGCTGACTGTTTGTCACAGCACATCTGACCGTGGTGCTGGTGGAAATTGTCACTTGCGGAATTGCCGTTTCTTATGGGAGGTCCAACAGACCAGCCAGAGCGAGCGGTTAGAAGTGATTTTGCCAGTCCAGGCAAAATCCAGCACTTTAAAGTCTGAACTAGCTTGGCTGATCTTTTTCATAAAGTGCTCTGAAAAGAGCTCCCACGTGCTTGGCGACAGAAACACATGACTAAAAATCTTGACTAGATATTACATGACAAATAAGTAACGAATAGCACGTGTGAGAACTGGTGAAGAAAACCATGGTGCTTTTGGAACAACAGTTAAGAATTAATATTCACCTTTAGAGAATATTTTTGCTGTCAAATCCAGTGATTACACTATTGTTCTGTTGCAATACTTTTTGATATATAAAAATTAAATTATAAATACGGGCCAGTACAAGAATCTGAATGTAGACATGATAGCTGAAAACTTAAAAAAGGCTTACTAGGCATTCGTATGATTTAGTGTCATCCATAGTTAAACTACGTTAAATATTTATGACATTAATCAACTTTTCACATTTTAAAATACAAATTATGTATTTCATGAGATTTGGAAGATTTACACTATATTCGTATTATTAAGTGGTAGGAGAATTTTTTTAGCGGTTGGGAAAGGAACATACCTCTGTTCCTGCATTTGGCTGCCTTTTGTCAGCAGCATAGCAAGGAGGGAAGCGCACCCAAACCTCTGACTGGCGCAGGCAGAGCTAGGCAGGCAGGTGCCTGAATGCCTTTAGTTACAAATTTTACCTCGCATCCCCAAGATCGTTCAGGTACCAGTTTCCTAATGAGATCAGAGGGGTTGGACACTTACACACCTGCATGGACTAAGCTCTCCTTATCGTCTGGCTTTCACCTAGATGCTCCAGTGACTTTCTAACAGCGAGCCCTGCTGCGCTAGCAACTGGTACCTGCTGACGAGGTGCCGGCTGCCAGCGCTGAAAAAATACACTTGGGGCTCTTGCTGCAGCAGGAGCCATGACCAGAGTGAGAAGCTGCCTCCTTCATGCTATTTTGAGGGGAGGAGAGCCCACCTCTTCCCCTCCGTAAAGGTGCACTGAAAAGGGGAAAGACAGAGCACAGCGCAGGCAGCGACCCAGTGCAGTCCCTGTGCCCCGAGGGCATGGCCACGTAGCCACCTCGGGGCAGCCCGCGTGCACCCGGGCTGCGGCTCCTTCGAGGGAGGTGCGGCACTGCATGAAGAGGAATATCTCCACTGGCCATTACTGTTTAGTCAGTTCCCGACCCCGCCACACGTCCCAGGATTTACCATCGCCGAGCCAGCCCACACGCCAGGCTGGCTTCTGTATTTGTCTCAGTCAAGAAAGGATTGAAAAACTGGCACCAATGCTTTGTGCAGGCATTCAAGGCAGCCTGAACCTGTGGGGCCAATGTTTGCTGTCCTCTGCGTTAGAGGTGGCCAGGTCCAGGCGCTGGTTTATACACCCTGGGTCATGATCATTGCTAGTGTAACTGCTTTGAATATTACATGGGATAAATTCCTTTAAGTTTTTTCAGGGGCTTAAATATTTTGACTTAAGCCTTTTAAAACTTCAGAAACGAAAGTCTCCCCTGAGGTTCTGATGGATGAAAACCTTAAATGCCGACATGGTGCTGTTTATTAGTTCCAGGCATTAGAATATCCAAATGGAAAAAGTAAGTAGGTTTGTAGTGATGACTTCAGTATGCTGGGAATGCATTGTGGGTTTTCTGGGTTGGAGAGCAAATATTATTTAGAAGCCACTTCTCTTAAAAAGTCATGAACATAAACCATCAGCCTTAGGAAATTCCCATACTGCTATTTAACCAGAAGTATAAAATAAATGAAGCAAACACTATTTTGGACTGGTGAGCTTTTTGTTCTCCTATAACAGCTCTAAGCTATTGCCAAGAATATTTTTCTCTCTTCTTCCTTTGCTAAGTCAGTATGTTGACATGGAACCTATTATTTTAGATAGGCATGTTACTTCTGGAAAAATTCATCGGTCTCAGTCAAAGAATTTTGTATTTTTTCTTCCTCAAAGAAAAAAAATATATTGGATTTTATCTTCCAAGACATTTATGTCAAAGCTAGCATACACAGCAAGTTACTTTATGAAGTCAGTAAATAAAGAGACTTCCTTTTCAAAGATAGGTGTTTAAACTATGCTTGGAAACAGATACTACCCACAGCCTACTTGATACTACCCACAACAACATGAGTTGCCACTCATGTCTGCATATTTTGTAGATGCAATCTCAGACTTTCTTTTTAAATTTATAGTCTGAAATGGTCGTTATTTTTCTTCTGAGATTGCAAAATATTTTGTGTTACATTTGGAACTATGTAAACTCCCTCTGGTGGCTAGCTTGAAACCTAGACTATCCAATGACTATCATTATTTTTCTGGGTTGATTAAGTAGCCACATTGGTAAAGAACTAGATTTTGTGTGTCAAGACTTACTGTATGGAAGGTAATGTCACTGGAGCCTGTCTTCACACTCCTTCACACACATAAGATGGATATCAAATTCAGTCACACAAGCCATGGAAATGTACACCAGAAAAGCACCATAAAATTGTGCACCAAATAGCCAGATAAAAAACGTTTCACACGTGGTCCATCCAAGAGGATGAGGAATGCAAGAGAGAGCAAAGGAATGCAACATGGCTTGAAGTACTGAGAAATGCTGAATGAAATCTTTTGCACATCACTGGCTGGCAATGCTAAATATTTCTTTCTATTTAGAAAAAACATTCCACTTGAGAGCTGTGAGTAAATATCATAATACCTGTCTTCAAAGACACATTTGCTTCCCAGAGAAACCATCTGAACCTGACGGAAAGTGGCTGCAGGTTGTTGTCTCACCCGTCTACCACAACGAGGAGTCAAAAAGCTATATTCAAAAGGAATTGTCCATGCTTCACAGCCAAACTGAAAAGACACTGCAAGCTGACACTACAGTATCTATTTGGGGTGCTATCCTAGTCAGCACTTCAATTCATGATTTGGTTGATGAAACAGAACCAGAATTACAGACGACAATATGTGGGAAGAGCTGAAAGAGGACCACATTTCTAAAATTATTTTAATGAATTTGAGAACTCCCAAGTATGAACAAATGATATTTAATAAAAGCAAATATCACATTCAGTAAGCAAATATCAAATGCACAAGCACAAAACAAGGACTAACTGGTGAGGCAAGAAAACTGCATTAGAAAACTGGGAGTGCAGAGCAGGCCACAAATTGAGGGGATTATGTGCAAAACAAGTAATTCTCATTCTGGGGTGTATTAACAGAAGCATTTTATATAAGACATAAGAGACAGATTTTTTTTTTTAAATTCAGCTCAGTGCTCATGCCTCAGATCAAGAATACTGTGTCTGCAGCACACTATAAGATGCAGACAAACTAAAAAGACTTCAAAAGGAGAGCAACATGAGAGACAAGAAATTGGATAACATGATCAGGGAGGAAAAGCTGAGAAAACAAGGGGGGACATCATACTAGTTTCTTAAGATGTAAAAAGTTGTAAAGAGGGTGATAGTCAACCATTCTTCATTTCCCCATATATAGGACAAGAAGTAAAAGGCTTAGTTCTCATGTGAGAAGATTTGGGATGGACAATAAGAAAACTTTCTAATGCATGCAGAACTGAATGCTCTCTGGCAATCATCTCTTTAATGAGACACTTTAGACAGTAGCAGTATCTTTCAAGAATGGTCTGGGTATACATGGTCTTAGTCAGAGAGGGGAGAAGGTTGGGGCACTTTCTTTCTTCTAGATTACCAGATGGGATCTGTTACCTCTGGATCTATGGAGCTCCTGTAGGCTAACTGCTGTTGTTCAGTTTTAGACTCTGGCCATAAATGCAAGAACAAGCATTAGATTCCCTCACTGTATTTGAGATACCCATGTTTTATGGATTTTTCAAAAGTGTTTATCAAGTGGGCACAGATTTCAGTGCTCATTTTTTCTTACCTCACAGTTTTCTTGAAAAAGGTGATTAGTGCTTAAAGCTTGTTGTGTAACTTATTTGTTATGTTTGGCATCTGCTACCACTGAATGGTACCAGGGAGTCTGGATCTGTTGTTTTTCCTCCTTCATCCACACTTCACATTTTTTTCGACTTTATTTATATCTGAAAAAGAAGCCACAGGGGAATTTTTAAAAGGGAAGCATCCAACACAAACAAGTGTTCCAATTCATGTGAAGCAAGATAGTAATTCTACAACATAAACCAAAATCACTTACATCATTCTGTCACAATATAAATCCTATATACAGTATTTTCTTAAGAATTCTTTAAAAAATGATCTTATGTCTTACATTTGTTCAACAGATCAGTTATTTTTGTCAGTTATGTACCTGCCTGTGATAACTTTCTGCCTTATCACAGAATTGTAGGAGACAGAGTTGGAAACAACCTCAAGAAATCTGTAGTCCATTCCACTGCCTTATACCAATTTGTTTCCTATCAGACAAAATACACAGATTCCATTTTTAGAACATACAGTCTTTTTCTTTTCATTCTGACTTTTGGAACCATCTGAGATAGGCTTTTCAAAATAGAAAAATATAACATGCCTAAAAAGAACCTGGGACAATATGGTGAACTCCCTTACCTGCCTAAATTAGTTTTTTGTTTTCCCTTTCCTCCTTATATTATTTTCAAGCTTATTTTTCTAACATCATTGTTTTCTAGCTTCTCTCTTTCCTTTGCCCTTATTTCCACTGTTATCTTCACAGATGATGGTGCTAACTAGATGAAATGACTTGCTATAGATCCAGCAACATCAGATCTTGCCACTGAAGAAAATAGAAATGTAATGGGCACGGAAATTATATCAGTAATTGCTGATAGTCATCTCGAGATTTCATGCTGTACTCAAGACAGGCCACATAAAAACACTGATTACTTTATATTTGAGTATTTATATCTTATTTATATAAGAGTCCAAGCGGCTCTTTCCCGCTCTTGGTTCTCTGACAGCTGCTTGTTTTCTCTGCTGGACGAGAGGTTCCCTTCCCTGTTCCTTCAGCACAGACCCAACTCCAGCAGCGGGACAGAAAGCCAAGCCAAAGTAGGACCTTACTTCCCATCTGGGTACTTCCTGTGGGAAGCTGATCTGTCAGAAAGAGCCTCCCAGTTAAAAATCTGCCGTAAGGTCCTTGGAGGTGCTCACACACTCAATATATTTCAAAAAGCAGGAAATAATTTTGGGCTGTAAAGTGGAAAAGTGGCTGGAAAATAGAATCCCATTTCTCTAACCTCCATGATCATACTACGGGCTACTTATGTGTTACCAAAACTGTTTAGATATGCAAAAAATTTATTTAGGTAACGTGAGATCTTGCAGATCTTTGTAATCACTTTCCAACCTCCTTTATGAGATTTTCTTCTCTTTCACTCTCTTTCAGTAACTACAGCTACATCTGTGTTGTTCTGCAGCTAGTGCCACTGTCATGTTAGGGACCAGCTGGAAGAGCCAATGACAACTTATGCTCCAAATGACCTGTCACTCTTTACTGCTGGTCTGGAATGAATCCCCAAGGCTAGCAACTGGATTGTAAAACTCCAGCTTATAAATCATGACCTAAAACAAACAAAAAAAAAAAAAAAAAAAAAAAGAAGAAAAGGTATGTGTGCAACAGAGGAATGTCAAGTACTTAGTCATTTATAATGTAATTCATTAGGCTTGGGCCTCTGTGTTTAATTTTTTACTCTTTAATTGCAAGAAAAAAGAACTAAACTAATTGAGAAGCATTTTGTATTTCTGGATGTCTGATAGCAGAGAAACAATTCCCTTGAATATAGGGAAGAAGAGAGAGCTTAGTGCATATGTAGTAACTTCCAACATAGTGTTTATTTGTATAACGGGAAGATTTATGTTGAACTGACCTGAGCAACTGTCTGGGAGACACCCATCCATTTCAGTGAGAATGAAGTCCTGGAGATCCCCAAAGAGCTCCTCTTTGGGTCTCAGAGCTCCTGAGGAATCTTTGCTTTCTGTAGGCAAGAAAAGCAAGCTGCAGTCAGAGGACTCCAACAGTTACAAGCAAGAAAGCCTGGAGGTATTTGAAGACAGACTGAAAGTAACCAAAATCTTTTGTATTTTCGTGATTTTAAAAATTCACAGGAATAATCTTTGAGTACAGAGGCTCCCATTATTCCTGGGAGATGGATCTATTCTGGAGCTGTTAGCCAACTGATGCTAGGAAAGGATTCTTAGCAGCTTTATGCTGTCTCCACAACATCCATCCCCAAAGACGTACTAGCGTATGTGATAAGAGAGAAAGGAAGTGGAGGAATACAGGCATCTAAGGCTTCACTGATGAAGGCACTGAGCTAGTCCATCAGGGAGCTGCTAGAAATACAACTTTTAGGGAGCTTTTCTCTAAGAACCACTGTGACTCTGAGCTGACATGGAGTATAGTCAGGACATCTACACCAGTGGTGCCCATGACTCAGGATTTAGTTCTTAGATGTTAGAATTAAAGAGTTCAGTTAGGAGAATGAGTGCCTCACCCTCCCATTAGACTTCATGGGAAAGCAGATAAACTTGATATACTTTATGCTATACAAATAGTAACAGTCTCCAAGAATTCATTAAATAACGGCCCAAAGGCTATGAAGAAAAACCTTAAACTATAATTCCCAGAGCAACTGCTGAGGTTGTTATCGTGTAAAAAAAATAAATACAACAAAGTCCAAAAATAATGTAAGATTTGGCTGATTTTCCTTAGCCACATTTACCATCAATTTGGGAATATTTGTCCAGCTCTTTGTGCATGACATCTCTCTGCATGGCTTTAAATGTTAGGATACACAGAAGGGACTCAGGAGGGACCTACAGACTGTATTCTGCTTCATCTGTCGTGTGGAATCTGGGAGAACCCTTTCTAAAACTGCTGGGATCTCAACTTTCTAAGGAATTCAGAAGTGCCCGGTTGCTGCTACAAATATTGAAACTTGTGTGCATTCATTCTTGTAAGACCATCATAAGGTGACAGAATCTGCCGCTGCTTATTATTGTTCAACCGCATCCCAAGTGCCTAGGAATAACGGTTAATAAGGTTGGGGCCATACATGACTTCTTCCTTACGTTACCTGCCTTTGCATTGTGTGGCTTTAACCTTGACTGTTAGTGCTTCCTGTAAACTTCTTTAATGAGAGAGAATCCTAAATCCCTTACTTATTAGCTTGTAAAAGCACTGCAGAGCTGAATATTATACTTCCACTTCATTTATGAGGGCAAAGGGTTGGACTGCATTTTGCACTATCAAATTTTGCGGCCTCAGATCAAGAGACAAAGCAAACAAACGTAAACCATATTAATGCCCTCTAAAACACAAAGAGAAAAGAGTACACTAACGAATGGGGAAGATCAGTTCAGGCAAAATGAAATAACGCACTGCTTTCCTAAGAGAACAATAGTGAGCACTTTCTGAACATTAACTAGCAGAACTAAGCAAAAGATTTCCAGATATACTGTAACTAAGGGATATTTGCCACAGTACTGCAAGGCCTGCCTAATGAATATATATAAAGTGCTTCCTGACTCTAAGTTAAGGCTGCCATGCATATTAAGCATTATTTACTTTCTGCAGGTAAGCTTTTTAAGTACATGTGTTTACTGCATGTAGCATACAGATTCCATGAGAACAGATCCCTGAATTCTCCTATCTATGTAACCTACACTATGAGTTAGAATAAAGCAGCACATATGGTTGTTTTGATGGCACTTGGCATGAAAACAGCACATTCATCACGTTATTAAACGGTCAGCTGCCAACAGTTGGCCATGTCCTGTTTTCTGTTTGTGTGTCAATAATATACTTATCCTGGTTGTCTACAGGTAAACGAAACCAGTCAAGTTTCCAGGGCGTAAAGCACTTTTCATATGCTGTGAGAAGACTCAAAGGGCGTTTGGGAGCAGTGATAGGAGGTGAATGCATCCCTTTTAAGCTCTCTGATTTAAGCCTTCCTAGCCTTCAGATTCAATAACATCAACAAAACTAATTATTTAAACACAAGAAGCCTGCCGATAAGAGAAGAGCTGGGGATGCTGGGAACATCTAAAGGCTGGACACTGCGGAAAATCTAAAATAGGGAGCTGCCTTACAAGATTAGTGTTTTTTATGCATGTTCCATCTTACTCTAAACAAATATCTTAAACTCGGTAATGTTGCCTGCCATGAAAACATGAACCAGTCAAGTAACCCTCCCTAAGGTCTGCAATTGCACGGATTTATTTAATATTGATTATTCATTCTAGTAGTGAAAAACTCACAGTGATACCATAAGATCTCCCCAAACTGGCATTCAACAAAATCTCAAAATTATTTTTCTGGCTGTCCAGGCTGGGAAGTGGATGCACCATGCAAGGACGAGTCCTATTTCCAAGTGCTATGGGAGGAGTTCTGGCAGTTGCCCTGTTGCTGCTCTCCAGCGCAGGCAAGGTCACCAAGACAGGGCCCCTGCGGTGTCTGGAAAGCACTGAGATACTGGATTATGTTCTGGACAGATTTTTGCAGGGAGCAATTGAGATGGGTCAGTGTAAACACCTGCACAATATCTGAGCTGCTAACTTCTGAAGGGGAATTTCTCCTAATTGGTCTTCATAAAAAGAAAAAAACTAGTGTGTGTGGGGGGGGAAAAAAAGCATATATTGGTCAGAGAGTGGATAAGAACCTCAGTCTGACCCAGATGTGTCTTGTCTCTGACAAAGAAAAGTGAAATAAATTGCAGGGTCATTGCACCCAGCTCGTATCAGACTGCCTTTCATATTCAATAAATGATGTGCGATTACAGTAAGCAGCTAGCTTTTAGGGAGTATATTTTGGCAGGGCTTCTCCCCTCTCTCTTCAGCACTGGCACTATGGCTTTGTGCCACGGTATCCTCCTACCTGTCAAAAGACGTCAGTTTGGATGCACTGACTGCTACTGAGTGAGGACTAAACCAAGCCTTACCCAGCCATGTCTGGAATGTGTCTCCCAACGGGAAGGGAACTGGGCAGAGGCCGTTTCCCCCTCGATGCGCACGAGGATCCTTCTGCTATCAACAGGAGCTCCCTCTCCAGACCACAGAGAGCTGGTTTGAGGAACTAGCCGGCTATTTCGTCTGGTTCTGTTTGTATAGCATGCAGCAAGGTGACTGCCTCCCGTATCTGTTTTTCCCCTCTCCCAAATGAGTCTGTCAAGGTTATTTTTTTTTTAATATTTAAGGGTTGTTTTTTTCTCATTGTTTTCCCTGGGAAGCTCAGCATTTGAATTTGTTTCTTTTATAGGTAGCATAAACTGAAGACAGATTTTGTGTTTGCTTGCCTTTACTGAACTTCTCTTGTTAAAAATGACTGATACTTGTTTATCTCCTCTTTTGTACTTCGAACAGATATCAAACCCCATGTGTTGAAAAGGGAATATAGAAGGGGATCATGGATTCATCATCATTCATCATGCACTTCGATGTGCATGTGTGTGCCTGCACTGCAAACTGAGACCACAGATACATCCATTTGTCTGCTTACAGCGGGCTGTAATTAGACTTCTCTGGACTGTAGCGGGAAAGTAACTCTTTGCTACATTGCAACACTGACAGAGCTAGACTACTTTTTTTTAGGCTTTTCAAAAGCAAATGGCAAAAGAAATCTTCCAAACCTGTGCTGTATGTAGTGGATGCAAATCCTTATTCCTCAGTCTGCAAACAGCTTGGAACAGTTCTTCTGAGACAGATAAACTCCCTAACAGCCTTGATCTAGAAAGGTATTTTTCCCCTGTAACAATATCAAATTCTCACCATTTAGGCTGAAATATGCTTTTCTCTAATGAAAAGTCAATCTTTCCTGGATGTTTGAACAAAATCAATGTATGTACTTTTGAGACAAATAAAATAAAGTTGTATTGCTGCCACTATTGTGGAGGAAACACTGAAGTATTCTTTCTTATCAGCTTCAACACTGACACCTGAGAGGCCAGAAAATATACATCTGGCATAGGACTATCTTTAAAACTACACCCGTCTCTTTCAATAGTCAGATAAAATTCTATTTTGATTCAGTAGAGCTATTTTATTTAAAAATTACTGTGTACATATGAATCACAACTCTCGGGGACTTTTATTTAATGATGATTTCATAGTGTTCTAATGGCCCTGTGCTTGTTTATTCAATGATTTTTGAATCATACTTAACATCAATACAAGGAAGTTCTGGTTCTCAGTGTTTAAGAATGTGTGTCTATATCTGCGTGTGAATGATTTAAGGTATGTAGAGAATAAATCAGGTTTCCTGACAGAAGGGAAGCTAGTGGCTGCAGCTACATTAGCTTAAATAAAGCCTCAGGTTTAAAAAAGTCTAAAGTCTAAGTCTGAGTCTTCCTCAGAACTGACTCTTTACTATTTTCTAGCCAGGATCTGCATATACTGCAACACCGGCCCTTGACACCAGCCAGAGATTTTTTGATGTCTCCAGGACCTTCATAAAAATGTTTTTTTAATGTTGCTGCCAAATCACATCCAGAAGTTTTACTGTACCACTTCATCAGACTTTCCCTTTCATTTATTTCAGTTACGTACTGTTTCTTGCCTTAAAGTATAAATGTCTACGGGTAGTAGATGCTCTTTTTTGGTGTATGTGCTCATCCAGCATCAAAAGACCTGTGACTCTTTTTATACATGACAAGGGAGCCGAGGTACTATCAGGTACCTTTCTGGAAGATTTGCTGTAACTCAAACAGAAGATACGTGCTTGTTACAGAATCTACTCTCCAAGAGATTGCTGTACTACACTGTCACAATGATTCCTTCTAACCTTAAAAAATAAAGGAACAATTCAGTCTAATTTGCTGCTAACTTTAGGATTTGTAATATAAACTTAAAACCCAGTTAGAAAATTTTATAGACGCTGTTAATTCTACTCAGTAAGAAGAATTTGCCACATTACGCTTACATTTCTGTTGTTAAGTAAAGGAAGGAAACCAGACCCCTCTGACACATAATAGGTCACGAAACCTGACTGGAGAAAGACCTTTTAATGAAAGGTCCTTAGGGAGGGTGGGTTTTGTAGAGAGTCTAGAAATATCCTTATCCTTTTGAGATTTTTGCCATACTGGAGAAGAACATGGGATGTACTCACATGGCCTAGAGGAAGGAGAATCAGCAGGAAAGAGCATGCTGAGGAGCAAGCAGACACATCAGGAGAAGTTACCTGCCTGTCTCCTAGGACCTTCAAAATGAAATGTGCTACTGAAGTTAATAGCAGAGGTTTCCCAGGCTGCAGAAAGAGCAGCTGCAGCAGAGAAGTGTGGTGGGAACCTGCAAGGGAGCAGGAGAATCTGCAGGAGACCAAAAGCCAGGAAGCTGTGAGAAAGACTATCTACAGGTGCTATTAAAGAGCTCTCCTGCGTGATGGCATGTAAATGCCTCACAGATGCTTATGGGAACAGCAATCTGGAAAATACTGCTTGTTTCATGGAGTTTCCCCAAAATATATATATATGATTAAATATTTGTAAAGCAGAAGTCAGAAACTGAAACACGTAATGCTTCAGGTGTTACAGATAGAACAGGTGATTGTTTGCATTACAACTGGGGTTAGACAAGCCTAATCCTGCTTATCAACTCATTTCGAATAAGAAATGTAATCAGACCTGAATTTTATTTGTAGATGGCAGGGATAGGAGGGCTTTATAAGTCTTTTTTTAGTAAGTCTTCTCTCTATTTCCTTTGTTGTAACAGGTCAAGTATATAAAAAGTTTAAAGTTTGGTATCTATCCATTTTTTACAAAGCTTCTAATGGGAACAGGTTCTTTCTTCTTAATTTTGCCATTACTAATGACTTATTCTGTAGTTAGATTTCACACGTCACGTAAGGTAATTTTACTCCATGGCATTACAGCAGCAGAGGTGCCATTCACTCCATTCCCTTGAAGACAGCGCTAGCTGTGCAGCTGCAACCTAACATGCTCAGTCCCACAGGATCTGCTAATCTGATACATCTGCATTCGTGGTTTAAACCCATACCCTTGCACCGCAATGGGGTAGAAGCACAAGCACGCTAAGATGGTGTTCAGGGAGAGCACAGGGAGCCTTTTTTGCCACCTATCAGCTGCTAACAAGAGTCTGCAGCCTGGCAGCTCTGCGCTGGGAACCGGAGGTCTGCCAGCCCCGAGCCCTTTGCACTCTCGCAGTGAAAATTGCAGGTTTGGTTTCACAACTGGAGCTCTAATTTTTATCCTTTTCTTTGTACAGCTTTACTGAGGCTTAACTACAGCTTAAATGCATACAGATCTGTTTATGTTAAATATAAGGCTTGCAAATGTATTTTGTACCATCTCCAGACCACACTAACTGCTCACATAGCCATATCCTTAGCAGACCAAGGAACCGGTACTTTAAATAAAGTCGTGCAGTTTAAGGATCTCAGTGAGTGTGCTCTACTGGTACAATGTTCCCTGTCGTTATTCTGCTTCAGCAGCCCCAGAGAAATCTCTGTATGTTCAGAGAGGAATACTAAATAGCCTCTATCAAAACCAAAAGGTAATCAATTTGCTGCACAGTTAATTAAAGCTTTTTGTTTGTTTGTTCATTGGAGTTTATTGTGTATCAAATTCTTCTCATCGTATTTACACAAGATTGAAGTCTGGAAATGGCATATATGCCAAGAGGGTCCTGCTTTGGGATAGGGTACAAAGTATGATATGAATGTGAATAACAGAGATCTCATCTATGCACTCTTTTTCATAGATAATGTCATTTTTCCTATTCCTGTCTTACAAATTATGAGCATATCTGTCACTTTGTAAGAGGTAGTAGAAAATACCTTGAAGATTGAACATCCCTTCCATAAATAGCCACAATTCAGTAGGAAAACACAGTGCTGAAACCACAATTGACTTTGATGTCTGAATACAGCTTGTGCACACACTGAGAGCTTAAATTTTTGCATGACTCCTAGATTACACTGTGCTGAATGAAAACATTACTTCTACTACTTCTTTAGATCTGAAGATTACTTCAGATCTAAACACATGACACTTTGCTAGGCATTTATATATTTGATTTCAGGGGATTTTTTATCCTTGGGCCTTTGAAATACCAGCTGATGTAAAGGAAAAAGATCAGGCCTTAAGATCAGATGTTAAAATCCTCAAAATCTTATGCATAAATAAATGCATACTTGTAAACCTAATCTATGTATTTAGCTATTCCAGTTGCAAGTGAAATCAGGTATTCATATGAACAAAAGACCAGAAGAGCAGACAATCTCGGCCACAGTTTTTAACTTAACCTTTAAAAATCCCAAAGTCTTTCCTACCCCTAACATTCCTACATACTAACCTAAATCCGCCCCCCCCCAAATTTTTGGGGGGGAGCTAATTTAGATAGCAATCTCTTTTTTGAAGAGACTTTGTCTTCTTCAGGTTCATCTATACAACAAAACGAAGGTATGACTGTAAGACGTGACAGTTTATCCATGCCAGCCTCCAAGAGCAAGCCCTGATAACAGTAGCAGTCAACGCGGCCGCACAGTCTTAGTGTGCGCTATCAGAAGACAAACTCTCCAGGGACCCGTGATTAAATCAGAAGGGGTATACTAGGACGTGGGACAATTACACTTTCCTAGGCAGACATATCTTTACCTTCTCATCAAAACCACCAAGGGAGTTAGGAGCACAAATCTTTATTGACTTTCAGTAAAATTTGTTATACTAACTCACTAAGGCACTTCATAAGTCTTCTGCTAACTTATCTTTACAGGATATACATATACTATATATTGTTCTTCTATCTGTCTGTCTATCAATCAATCAACCAATTGGGCTGTTTGAACTGATGGTAAACTAATGATATACTAACAGTTCTCTCCAGATTAACAAAGCACGCTTCAGCTTTGTAAAAAAATAGTAATTCCTTTCCTGCTATGAGTCTGATAAATAGATAAAATATACTACAGGATGCCACACACTAAGAAAAACATCATTAACTACTTCAGTATTAGTAGGTAAGGTTGGTATCAAGGCTCATCTGCAGTCATCTCTTGCTACATTCCATTCTGCTTTTACAAGAGCCAGTTTAAGTAAGTATGGGATATCCTGACAGCAGCCTATCCGCTAATGTGACTTTTTGGTGCTACTCACCGTAGTCCACAGCCATTTTTTTTTTATTTATGGAGACTTTGTTGATGTATGGTTTTGACTTTGTGGTATTAACTTTAGCATAACTTATCTAAGTCAATCCAGTTTGCCTTCTTTCACGTATAAATAGCAATGGTGCTGAGTATGCTGAGTACTGTTCTGCACTGTTTTACAATATAATAAGAAGGTGTTAATTCCCCTTCCTTCTAAAGACTTACAACAGCTTTCAAAGCCTGACATGAAAATATTATAAATGCCCAATAACTGTTGGTCTAAGGTCCAGAGAGGTTGAGTGGCTTTCTTGTAGGAATCCTGTATTACCAAGGAACTGTAATGTAGAAATCCTTCAAATGAAAAAAAGTAATATTTTGGTACTTAAAAATATCTCTAGGTATAATGCACAGGCTGCAGGGATGCAGAATAATACTTAGAGGAGCTAGCGAGTAACATTTTAAACTACACACTTAAATGAAATAGGATTTCACATTCTATTTTCAGAGCTGACTTAAGAGCTGATGGGCTTGTCTAGAACATGCAGGAAAATCAATCTGAATTAACTTTTAAAATGGATTGGCTAAACCACATTAAATTTCTGTGTAGCCGACTTTCATTTAGAATGTATTAATTTACTTTGGAAGTAAATTTAGTTAAAATGAATTAGGGCCACTTTAATTTTGAATGAGAATGTGCACATAATGCAGTTCAAGTAATCACAACTTTAAATTCACACCTTTAGTTAATTTGAATTAATTTTCTTGAGCGTTCACAGGCATATAAACTCTAAACCTCATTGAAGTCAATAATCATTTCTTCAGATGTGAATTCTTATGTAGCCAGATAAAACAGCCTAAAGGAGCGTGTCCTGACAGCCAGTAATGCTGCAGACACGGGATGAGGGTGTAGTTCCCTATCCAGGAAAAGCCACGGCAGAGGTTATCTCTCTGAATGGTGTCAGGCAGTACCTGAACACTGAAAACATTTAAAACTGTTGCCTGTTGTCAACATTTGATGGCATCCGCGATAGCCAAATTTTTGGTGGGGAAATAATGTTATCAAAATTGATTGCAGTGGGTTGCTGCCACTTGAAAGGCTGCAACCCCTAGAACAACCAAGAAGCTTTTAATGAAGTGTGGGTGTTGATTACACAACGCCAAGTCGCCCGTTCTCCCTGCGGACTGTGAATCTCAATGACCTGCGTGGCTGTCTACCTGATGGCCACCCACTGCCGAACGTAGTCGGGCTACGTACAGCTTGCCGTTTCTTTGAGGGGCGGCAAGCAGACGAGGCCAAAAGAGCATTTATTCGAGCTATTGCAAAAAAAGTGGGAGATGTGGAGGAAGGAGACGGGGTAATACAGCCCGTAACAAGGCCACCTTTACTCTAGCAGTGCAGATTAAAACCCACAGGACAATAATCAATGCCTCAGGTGAACTGCAGGATTTCTGCCCAGAAGAAAAGCTATGTGATTTCTGTTCAAAAGCAACACAGTGCAATGGCTACATGACAGAGTAAAAGCCAAGGTAGGAGTCTGGAGCAAATCACTCACTAATAGCTGCATACGGATGAGCAGACCATAGTGCAAAGTGTGAGAAACAGGGAGTCTGGGCATCACAGTTTAGTTCTGATTGAAATTTGCTTCTGTGCAGGTAGAACTAAAACACTTTGGGACTGTGAAACTCAAAATTTTAACAACAGGGCTGCATGGCTTGCAATTAATTTAAATATCTGTGGTATGAAAAATTACCAAGTTGCAAACATTGCCATCACAGATCTTTTGGAGCAAAGAAATTAAATTTCTGAGTAACTCTAACCAATAAAATTTTGAGTAAGGATAATTTGCTTCAATTTTGCATTACCTTTAAATGGTAATAATAACCATTATTGTGGTTATTATTAACCCTAATAATAATCTTAAATTTTAAAATTTGCCTTGAAATGGTCACAAAGACCATTTTCCAACTCATACATCAGATTTATAGCCAAGATTAATTTTTTAAACTGTATTAGCTTCTGTGTTAATTTTACATAATGTGAAACACCAATCCTAAAGTTTCACATTTTTTAAGATATACAAGCTACCTTACTGTTTTGACTTAATGTGAAATTGGGCACCTATGGTTACATGAAAATTTATGGCAACTTCACATATAGACAAAGGATAAGACCCTAAATTAATATTTAGACATTTAAATGTGTAATGGTCTTGTCTTAGAAGGGCAACCTTATTATAATCACTAAAAATAATCAAACTGCTTGGTACTGCCCTATGGGTGACCTGTCTTAAGCAAATCTGGCTTGCTCATGTAGAGAAGTTATTGGTGAAAGCCAGGAAAAGAAAAAATAGTTGATTGATAGAAAATAGAGAGAGTGCATATGTATACTGCTATTGGATGATAGACTACATTTTTATGTTTGTTGTCACAGTTTTCATAAAACTAAGGTCTCATTTCAGGCATGCTTGGAGTCTAACAAAAGGCAAGCCAATAACGATTTTCTCTAATTAGCATGAAATAGATTCAGAATATAGACTATAGACAGTTTGATGCTGTTGCTGCTGAAAGTTTCAGATGATCCTATTTTACAGCTCTAACACAGCTAAAAACTCCTAATGAGTCACCAGGAGTTTTGTGTACATAAGAACATGTATGGCCAACAGCATTGAGCCCACCACCGCTTTTTACAGCTGTGTCTCTCACTGTCTTCTATGAGACCTGGCCAGCACAGTTGACCTCCTGAATTTCAGTTGACCTGTGGAACTGAAAAAAGTCATCGTAGAGATTTCCCCTGGTTTGACTAAATGTTATTTATCACAGTATCAGGCAGTTTATTAAAAGAAAAGGCTCAGCAATCTTTTAATTCAGATTCTATGCCTCAAAGTAAAGGAATTTCCATGTGCTCCTAGGCTAATCATAATGAAAATTCCAGGTTTAACAACATCATTTTAATGGCAAAATACTTATTTTATCCTTCTCAATTGCATTTAAACCTCAGGCTCTCTTTTACGATTATTTATAGTTATCATTTTGGCTGCTCTGAGCAGCAGTGTCTGGGCTTAGTTGTCCTCTCCCCGCAGAATGAAAAATGAAGTTTGAAAGAATGTTCATTACCTTCACGGCATGTGTTGACTGCACTGATTCTTCATCTGCCAAGCTGCGTATGCTGGCTTCTGTCTCATCTAGAGACCTCTGGAACTAAAAGTAATCGATCAAATTAATTCTAATATAATCCCACATAGACCCTGCTACCACTGCAGCTTGTTAACCTTACATACAAACAGTTTATTTAAACTATCTGGATGACATCATGAAAACTACCTTCAATACATCAAAAAAAGTATGAAACGAAAGCCTGTTTCAACATTTTCCAAGATACGATTTGGTTTTTGCTACTTTTTTCTAAAAGATAAAATTTGGAGCCTCAATACTTACTGAATTAATTTCAATTCAGTTGGCCATACCTCCCAAATAACTGGAAAATTTCCCACTATTTTAAAACGAGACAACTTTCAAAACATCAAATTCCCCCCAGTAGCTTTGTATGTAGTACAGAGGAGCAATTGAAGGATCTTAGTAGCCATTTTATGAAGGGTATGTTCTCTTTTCTTCTGTGCTGATGATTCTCACTCCTGCATTTTGTGGACCATGGCTTTACACCTCAAACAACTCGCTGACAGACTTCCACCATTCTTTATGGACTCCAGTCCACGCATGCTACAGCAGCTAGAGCTTTGGTTGTGCAAAATATTCTAACACTACTAATTAACTGCCCCTTTGCAGATAGTTCCACCTTCCTGTGTACTTTCAACTGCTGTGCTGGCTGTCCATGGTAGGACGCTATTAATGCCATTAATAAATGTTGCCCTGGGCAATGACCTTGCTGAACGTGTGAAAGAGAAAAAATCTCTGATGGTGATGCCACATTAGAACATTTCATTTGGTATAAAAATAACTACTCATAAAGCACCAGAAATGCCCAGGCTTCTTAAAACAGCAGAAAGTGATTCTCATAACAAAATAAGAGTGAGGACATAAGTGCTTGCATGACTGGTAGTGATTTATAGATACAGAATGTTCCCCACTGCTCCGAGGTCCCAGCTGTAACTAGACACAACGCGGTGAATTAAAGATAGCATAGCAGTCTCAACTTCAAAATTTCCTATAATTTTTCATCTTAGTCCAAACACTTCACCACGATGATGTCATATACATATTAAATTACTTTGTATAATATTGCATAAAACACAATTTAAAGGTTAGAAACCTGTAACCGTGATCACAGTAATATAAAATAGTATTTCCCAATCATTTGACCTTATCACTAGTGCTTAGCTGCCTAGTGGCTAAGAGCTGTTAGACTTCCTGGTATTGATTAGCTCAAGCAAAATATTTAATATTATTACACATGGCTTCTGAATGGGAAGGATGAAGACTCTCCGATGAGCACTCCTAAAAGGACAATGCATTGTCATCATGTCTTGTGATTATTATGTTATTTAATAAGCACGAGTGTCCTTTTCAGGTAAAGTGGGCTGCTTCTCATAGGCTTTCATGACAGCTTTATAAATTCTCTCAGCTCTAATCTAGTAGGAAGTTTTCCCAAAACACTGCAGTTGTAGAAAGGATATAACCCTCATTAAAATCTACTTCTTCTAGAGTTGCTCTATGATATATACTATATTCGGTATTCTGGTTAGGGCTAATTGGCAACATTTCAGTAAAAGCTTTTCCTAAAGGCAGATACTGAGATGTGAACTTTTTCAATAACATAATTTTCTCAGATTTAGGATAAATTTTACAGTCAAAATGAGAGAGACAATTCTGAAACTATGCTGTTCTTCTGGGACATAGGAGCCCCAGGTTCAAGTCCATACTTTACATCATTTCCCTTGCAGTAATTTAGGAGACTAGTTCCACCATTTTGACAAGAAGATAACACTATCCTTGTTAAAAAAAAATATAAATTGTTTAAAACCCACAAAATTGGCATGTATTTGAAGTTATTCATGCAAATAGCTGCAAAAGGAACATGGATATCTGGCAATAATGCTATAAACAATGTTCTAGGCAATTTCTGAGGATAATGTGATGTGAAATGAGATGCATGGCAGTTGTTTTTTAGCTTATATTAAACAAATACAAACTCTGGAGAGAGATGGCTATGTTTCATGTATCAGAATTCCCAGATCTGGTTTATGTACAAGAAAGCTACTCTATTTTTTTTCTGGTTGCATCAGTGTATGTAGTAAAACAATATCACCTCTCCCCACAGACCTCCCTCCAAATACAGATACGCAGAGTAGCCCAATGAGCCTTTACATTTCTAAACAGGAACATTCAAGGGAAAGTTCCCTAAGACAATATCTGAAACTCAAAATGTCATCAAGCACAGCTGACTTCCTTCTTCTAAGCCCTTAATAATTACTAACTATAATCTGTTAACTAAAGATGGAAGGGTAATTGGGGCTCATAAGCAAGGCCAGTTATGAGGATTAGAAAAAAACATCCCTAAGCTACGCACCTGAAGCCTGAGAGGGAAGAGTTATACCAGTGGCAAAATTATATGTAGGAACCATAGATTCCCTCAGAAGGCCAAACCATGGGTCCTTACAATGACAGGAGTAAAGCAGGCTGATACGGAAAGTACTGAGCACACAATAACTAACCAGTCTGTAGGAGAAACAAACCCAAGTATTCTTCAGCCTGATTAAGTCAATGGGTCACTGTATCTGTTTTTCAGCTTAGCACATGCACAGGCTGGCAAAGTTCCCTACTCCTCCAATTCTTCTTGATTTCTTTGCACACAGCCCGTAATTCTATATTAGTCTTTCATAAACAGTTCATGGTAGGAACAGGCACTTTCTGTTTATAACTAGTGATGCTTTAATGCCATATGTGTATGTATAAATTCCTCTCGCTTTTATAAATTAAGTACTAATTTTGAGAGGAAAACTAATCCCAATAAAAATTATTACTGCAATAAAAAAGTAACAGAAGAGCATATTTATGGGCACATCAGTTTCAAGTTCTTCATGGATTAAGACAGTTAATCAAGAAAAATGTTTACAAGAACTGCAAGAAACAAAGAAATAAAAATATATTTTATTTTTTTTCTTTGGGAAACAGAAGCAGTATAGACTTCTCTTTCTAGAAGTGCCACTGGTTTATGAATCATTGCAGTTAATAAGTTATTCAAGGTATTAAATCTGTCACATTCCTTTGACTTAGACTAGAATTGAAGAATTTATAGCCAGAGACCCAAATCTGACCCAGCAATTTGAAAGCATAACAGAGATATGAATCCAATTATTCTCTGTCCAAACACTGACACACATACCTTGTATCAGAGAGACATCTGAACAAGTCATATTTAATATCAGACTGAAATGATTACAGAAATGAGAGCATGAGGATTATTAAACACTCATTTGTTGAAGAGACTTCACTCCTGAAAAGAGACCATCAACTGGCTTTAATTGATAATGTTAAAAGTCTCTTCAAAGACCAATAAATTTGGTCCACTCCTATTTCCCACATTTCACGCCCTCACATTTTTAAAAAACACCTGTTTTTTCAAGTTCATTAAAAAATATCCTCATCTTTGCAGATAGCTTTGTGACACCAGCAATATTAACAACCTATTAGTAAGATTCAAAGGATTACTCCCAAGTTTAGGAAATTTTTTTTTTAAATGTAGCTAAGAGAATTGTGTAATTAAAAAAGTGCAAGCACAACTACGGAAATCTCCTTTTGCACTATTTTCTCAAAAGAATTACAGAACAGCTTCTCTCTTGCTGTGTTATCACAAATTTTGCCAGTTGCAAGAAAGTCTTTGGTATTTTAAATTACTGAGTGTTGGTGACTCCTCTTGAAGATGATAAACAGGCTTTATTGTGCTTCTGCCAACACAGAAGGAAGGATTTTCTTGCATTATAATACCAAGAAGAGGTGAAATTAGCCATTTATGAAATGGTAATGAGGGGTGGGGAACAACCTACCTAACAGTCTTTTGAGCGTCTGTGCTTGAACAGGTAGGAAGACAATGACCCAAATAAGTGTGATGGAAGAATACGCGCGTGGGGTGGAAAGCCTAGTAAGCCTTTGAAGTTAGGAGCTTATTTTTCAACCTTTTTCTCAGGTTAGAACTTCCACTCAAGAAGGTGGAAATGCCCTCATAATAATAAATACAGGGTTAGGCCCTCACCTCCTTAACAGCAAGGAGAGATATGGGAATGGCAGTAGCTGGGAGCATCTCCTCCCACTGCATACTTGCTTCATACATCTCTGAGCCACCCGTCCTGGCTAGGCCATTATCTCCTTCCTTATGACATCTGCACCATCCTGCAGTGTTTATCTTCCCCTGGGCCCAGTACCACCCAGCGCACCGAATGGTGCTGCAGAACGGGTGAGTGAGGACTCAAAATCAGACCGCCCCAGAAACAGCACCAGCACGGGGCTGTGTGGGGAGGCAGATGAGGGGGCTGCTCCTAGAAGAACGCTCTCCACAGCTGGAGTTGGCTGAAATGCTTGGGACTGCGTGAGAAATGAGCCCTCTGAAAAAGGACAGAACCTGAAGACTTCGACATGTTTCAATCCCATTTAGTTTCTATTTCTTTGAAGCTCAGATGGGTATATCTAATCTCTTCGGATGCCTGCACATTTTCTCCAGCAGTCAGATGCTTGCAAACTAATACCGGATCTCCTGTCAGAGCAGGGATGTCAGAAGTACAAAGGGTGACAGCTTTCTCAGTCTTCACAGGCTCATATTACAATATCTCATTATAAAAGCTTCACTACAGCACTGGGAATGGAGCAGTTTGCTCTTCAGACATTCAGATTATACCATGCACCAAAGACATACAGTGAAAAATTCTTGATATTGCCTAAGCAGTGAGAAAATCCTTGCCTTTCAAGATTAAGACTCAACTCCAGTTACAAGAGTATGGATTAAACCCAGAGAGGGGCAGCTCTTAGATTACCTGAAAGCAGGAAAATGATTTGATGTCTACATATCCAACTTGACTTCCAGTAACAAAGAAGAGTGAAGAACAGCCAAAACAACTGCCAGTGGCAATCCCAAAGCAATGAACAGTAGAAAACTCCTCGTGGCTCAGAGCAAGCCATTTCAGCTGCAAAGTACAACAGAAGGAAAGAAGTTGAATGGCAGATCGCAAACATTTGCATAGAATATAAATCACTGGGCTTCTAATACATTATTATTGATACAAGTGCAAGGCAAACAAGTCAGATTTGATACTCTTTTATATTCTCTGTGTTCGGGTGAAAAATGGGTGAAAAATGTACAAAGCAATGAAGGATTAGGCCCTTAAGACCATACATCATTTCTCATGGCCACTAAATTATAGTTGACCATAATTTTCAGTGTAAAAACTCATTCTTCTAATACTTCCTTAGACTGCCTCATTGGAGTCCCTGAGTTAGTTAGCAAGGCAGACTAAAACCATTTGAGCCAGAGCTTCCTGAGACAAAGCCCTTGAAGAAAACAGCATTTTTAAGCTTATGAGATTCTACTGGCATTGGAAACATCCAAGGAATAAGCACTAAGATTGCCCCAGGGTACCTCAGTTATTCAGTATTTACCTAGTTCGTCATATCCATTACCTGCTTGCTGAAAGAACTGCTAAGCTCTCATAGGAAACACAAACCCAGTAAGTGGGATCTGAGGTGTATTTGGCTGTGTCAAGGAGCTCTCTGTCTCTGTACCTGTACAGGCAGGAACAGCATATCTCCTGAATTTTACAGGGTGTTCGCTGTATGCATTAGATGCTGCTGGCTTACTCTCTACTTCCACTTTCTCCTTGCTAACACAGGCAATACACCCTTACCTTATAGCTGGCAGCCTTCTGGCAAGGCCGCTGTGCCCTCTTCCTGCCCACACTTGCAGGTTGCACTAACTATATATCACAACCGGACCAAAGGGGTCAAGCTAAAACTTGCATCTCTTGAATGCAGCTGTTCACCTTCCACTGCTGGCGTGTGCACAGATCACTGATTGGTGTTACTGCCAGGGAAAGTGGGGTGAGGTGTTGTGGGTCTCCTCAAGTCTGTATTTCTTCGTGTACAAAGACTGGATTTTACCCGGGATCCTGGGAAATATCAACTATGAGTACAGTAAAAGCGGACTATTTTAAAACAGTATCTAAGTGTTAAACTCTTAAAAAAACAGTAAAATAATAATTTATCTCATCACCTAATCGATTCTGATAATTGTTTAAAGTATCTGACATTCCATAAGAAATCAGAAACATTTGCTTCTTCTACTTCTTTGAAAATCCCTATGATTTCCCAAAAAGACAAATAGCCCTCAGTTAAACTCCTTAAATCCTTGTTCAGAATATTCCTTTGAAAAACGGAATCTCTCTTTCCTCATTGCATTTAATGATGTTTACTTAATAATGACAGACAAGTTGAATTAACAAATTAGTTCTCCAGCTATAACTTTTTTCCATTTAAGAAACAGAGTTTAATTTCTGAGTACTATAGCATGAATTTCATTTTTCTAAATAAACAAAATCCTCTCTATAAGCTAAGGGAAAAGTGCAGATTTTAATTATGATTTTATTTTTTAGGAGAGAGAACATATGATGGTTCTCCCAGAGGATTATATTATATAGTAATATTGAGTGGTTTACATAAAACAATGGTGAGAAACACAGAGTTCAATATTAAAAATCACTATGGAATAAAATTATATTTCTCAGGAGAAGCCAGGAAACATCTCAAAGTAGCATAATACTAGTAAATTGCAAGTGACGATTTAAAAAATGAATTGACCCCACACATTGCTATACTGTATGTTGTACATAGAAAAATTCTGTGTAAACAATGTTTGTGTGGGTCAATGCTACTCCTGAATAATTTAATGCAAATAAGAGAGCAAGAGCAGAGAGTACCTGTAGACGTGTGCCACTCTGAAGGCTGCTGAGATTTGTATTATGTAGGATTAGGCTGATCTGAGATGGAAGCACAGAAATCACAGACACAAAATATCCATTGAGAGATGACAACATTTATCTGATGCAACAGCTGCATTACAGCCACATTTGGCAACACGCAAACAGAAAGGCTTGGGGAAACTTCTTGGCTAAGAGCAGAGAGATGTTCATACCCACTTCTCTTCCTTTCCCTAACTGTCACAATCCTTGTGCAAACCTGTTACGCCAGTCCCGGAAAGGAACATATGGACAGCCTGCATCTTAAGTACGAGCAATGTGTTTCCCCAAATTGGCAGTGCTAATGAGAAGTAACAACAATAAATTCACTTATGAAAACATTCAAGAGCAAAAGGCAGGAATAGGGAACATCACTATCAGTCTGGTAAGATAAAGCCTAAGCTGGGCAAGTTCTGTTTAATCTTTTTGATTCACTTCCAGAGCTGGGCTTGAGAGAGAAACAGATTTAGATGATGAATATTTTCAAAGTACATTAAGAAAAGGCTGATGACAGTGTGATATACTTTTATTTGTGAGTTTACTGATAACATATTACTAGTGAAAAAAAGTAGAAATGACTCCACTGCATGCAGCTTAACTCTAAATGTTTCTGTATACTAGCATTTTTTTGCCTTCACTGTTTAGGTTGAAGGGGTGAATTAATCTTCTCTTGCAGGTTGCTTTCTGCACTTGGGAACAGTGAGGACTCCAGACTGAGGGGATGCCCCCGGCTTTCAACTCTTTGAGAATACATACTAATACTATTGCGATTATTGCTGCTGTTGTGTGTACACAGAGTCTGTGGTAAGACATAACTATTTCTGCCTGCTGACACAGACACAAGAATGGTTTGAGGGGTGATGAGCCTGCTGCATATTGCCCTTCAGTTCATAAATAGACTGGAGATAGGTGTTGTAGAAAAAAACACTGAAAGGCAGCCAGATGGCAAAGAGGTCTCAGTCCTGACTCCTCCAGCCTCCAGGATAATGGACTGAGAATGAGACTATAAGGTGTCAGAGGGCAAGTTATCTTCCTGATCATCTCCTGTCAATGCTGTATGCTGAAGACAGCAGAGCTTTAACAAAACACGTCTGAATATGCGCCCCTTCTTGAGTAATGGTTTCTTCCACTGCACTAGATACATGGCATACCACAAAAGAGATAGGAATTAATAAGTTCAGCTAAAGGTTTGAACAGCAATCTGCCTTCTGACCATCACTACCTGGCCAGATGCTCAAAATATGCCTCTGCAAAAGTAAAATCCATTCCAGGTCATAAGAATATGCAGGATCAGACTTTGGTTATGGGAAGGCAGAAAGAAATTATGTCAGAAGCAGGCAAAAACTAGGCAATGGTGAAGCAGAGGCTTTATGAAAGTCCAGTCATTTTTCTTCTATTTTCAGGAATAGAATAGTTACTTTTTATTTGTGTTTGGAAACTTTGCCTATGCATGGTTTTTCTTTACTTATTAGATAAGTCACTTGTCAAAAGAAGACTGAAACACTAAACACAAATATAAAAGCTATAAAAAGTAAAAAATGACTGAAGCTGGTTACCAAGTCACAATACTCAGTTGACTGAACTATCTAAAAAGAATTATTAAAAGCAAGATGGTTACTATTTCTACTCAGATACTCGATAGACTCCTCACTGTCAGAGGTGTGAATGGCGTCCGAAGCAGAGAATTTTTATTAGCAATTATTGAAAAATAAAACCTAAGCCAGCACAATCACTGTGATGAAAAGCTGAGGCATGATTTGTGGGTGAAACACAATCTCCCTGTAAAGATTTTACTATGCTTGTTTTAGATTTGTAGGAAGCTTCTGACAAACACTTTACTAGCTCCTGGAAGACACAGCTCACACCCTGCAGACACCCACCACTGTTGTGTGAAACTGCAACGCTGTGGGAACTGCACGCAGTGTGCACTCGCTTGCTTCAGGCAGTAGTTCAGTGCCTGCGGTTTTGAGCCCGTGCTTCTTGGAAAAAAGAAGAGAGGGAATAGCCCTTCATTATTCCTGGGAAATACGGGATAATGAAGATCACCAAGGGCCCCTAACACTGCACAACCGACCGATCTCTGACCACCGACAAGCGTCACAAGAACGGAGGCTGTGGGCTCTCTGACTATGGCTCGAGGGCTCCTTGGAAAGAAGAAGTGGTGGGGCTGGGGTTAGGGCAGCCCCAGGCAAGAGTTGCTGACTGCCAAGAGCAAGTATGGGATGTGGGAGCAAGCATAAGGTGAGGGAATAATCCTGATCGGATCCACCGCTATCTTTCCTCTGAGGACAAATCATAGTAGGAGATTGCCTCTGGAAGAGGTTACGGATGAAAGGGAAAGATGTTTAAAACCTGCATCTCATCCTGGAGGGGGGGCAGGGAAAGGATGGCACCGTGAGGAAGATCAGCAGATGGGGAAGCCAGCAGTCAGTGCTAGGCACCTACCAGCAGAGCTGCACGGGTACCTTCTTGAACAGCGAGCCCTCTTTGGCAGGTGGACTCCACCTGGGCCCCCAGGCGCTCTCTTTCTGGGACTGAGGCTGCCATACCTGGTGCGAACAGTTGGGAGTCTTGCATATCCTCCAAATCTAGCTTTAATACAGAAAACTCAGGTATGAAGAACAAAATAGTAGACAAAAAGGGTGCAGAGAAAGAAGGATAATAAGGAAAATGAGGACTAATATGGATAACAGCAGCAGTCTTACCGGTAAAAGCGGCAATGAAAGGGCTGATATAATTCATCTAAGAATCTGAATGTGGCCAGAGAGAAATAACTGAAATGTTTTTATGCTGATGCAAGAAGCTTAGGCAGCACACCTGAAGAACTAGCATTGCCAGCACAACACATAAAACCAAGTATTATAGAAATAACAGAAATGGGCTGGCTAATAATCATGCCTGAAATTCTGGTGCTTAAGGGGGTACTCTGCTTGGGGAAGAATGAAATAAATAAAGATAAAGGCTGGAGGAGGCAGTGGATTATAAAGTTTTAGAAATGATGTTCTCAGATTTATGTTCTCCATGGCACCATTTCTTATATTTTTAGGACTGTTTAGTCTAGCAAAATGAAAGCTGAGAGCAGAAAAGACTATTTCAGAAATACAACTAGGTATGAATACCTGCGAGGAAGAAGAGCTATCTAAGAACAATGTTGATATAAGGAAAAATAAGTATGACCTGGCGATAAACAGATCCAGGCTGAAATTCAGAGGAATGTTTCTGTCAGAGCAGGGAGGTTTTAGAACAACAGTCTGATGGTGTAATGGGGAAAAGAAACCTTTGCTTGGACCAGCAAAGTGAAAACAACCTATATAACCTTTAGCTTTGTTCAATATGCAACTTGCCATTGGGTCATGCAGTTTGGGTTTTTTTTTAATATATGTGTTTCTGGTATTAGTAGTGAAAATATTACAACAAACCAGAAAGTGGCAGAAACATCAAATACCTTGTACATCAAAATCAGCTGGCTTTAGAGAAAATCACAAAAAAAGGCAGATAAACTATAGTAAGATGCCTTTCTTCTACAGAAGAAAATCACCTACTAAAGTGGGGGTTGGAAAAGGGAACCAGCCAGTATCACTGGCAGGTAGAGGAATAGAGGAAAAACCTGCTGTGAAGTATTTCATTTTTGTTATTTTTTAACAATTTACAGAAGAAATGTCACATAATAGAAGTTTGGTTCTCTTTTGGGAATCATAAATAAAATAGTGGAGCTGTTAAAGGACAGTAGAAAAAAAGACACTGCAGATATTTAATTCTTATTTATGCTCACTTCCATAATTTATGACTTAAAGGCAGACGTGGAAGGTTACAATATACAATAACTCAAACTCTTCTATATTCTCCTGCTGCACCCTGCCTGTTAAACATTTCCAAGCCTGAACTTGCTACTTTAATTTACTGCTTTCTACCCAGTGATTAGAGAAAGGTTTGAAAAGGTCTTCAGAAAAAAGTGGCAAGCTATCTCTAGGATTTGTTACTAGAGCCTGTTCATCTCTTTGACAATAGTGTGCAGCAGTCTAGGTCTCTGCCACGGTCTCCTGAGAACCTACGCTTCAGCCAGGGGAACTGCAAGAAAGAGGATTTTGTGCAGGCACACAGACGGTGTGTTTTCTTTATGCTGGGTGCAGAGATTTTAAAGTGTCGGGAAAAATTAGGGCAAAACATTCTCTTCTAGCTGGATTTTTAGTACATAATAAAATGTTAATGAGTAAATTCTACCAAATAGACAGGGGGACAGGGAATCCCAAACATGCACTTCTATGCCTCCATTTTCTTTTTATTGCTTAGAACAATGCTCTGTGTTTTGAAGGACATGATTTGCATCCCTGCTTACCTGTTATTCACCTCCTGTGTCAAGACAAGGGAGGAATCTCCTTTCTAAAGCCATAAAAAAATAAGTCGGTTCATTTAAGTTCCTTCTCATTTAAGAAATGCATTACCATTCTCAGGTATTTCATACTTCATAGGGGTTACCTCCTGTGCAAAAATATCACCTGCGATGGACCTGGCAACGCACTTCAGACAGGCTGCACCGAACAAATCTTTTGCAGGGTTGCTTCAAAAATCTTCTCGTGGTGTCACATGCCTCAGCTGCTCAGCCTGCTTTGCAGTGACCCCAAGGTAGGTGAAACAGCTGTGAAAAAAGAGAAAGCGGCTTTGAAGTAGTTATAATTGTTGGATGCCTGGCAGTCAGCTGGGAGCAAAATGGGCTCCTGGAGCCTGTGGCTAAGAAAGAAAGACAGTGCAGCCCAGAAGGTGCCCTATTTCAAAATAAAGAATAGGCCAGTATCTCCTGGATTCAGCAACAAACAGCTATAGGCGCACGTGAGCTCTGCTATGCTGGACTGGTACAGAGTGTGTCTCAGCCACTCCAGCAAATCTGGACTATGCTGTGTGATCACTACGTCTCTCCTTTCATCGCAGTCCTCCCCACACTCTCCTTACTGCCAACTTACACATCCCTGTCCTGCATCCTTGGTGGCGAACTTCAGGCAAGAAACTGCCGCGCGATACCATCTCTTTTGCAGGCACATTTTACAGAGTACTTCTGAACTGCTTCCGGCCTGGGAACGCCACAGCCAGATTTAGAAAACAATTTAGCTTAATATAATCCAGACTGTATAATGCCACTGTTAAACCCTATCTTAAAAGTTAAAGCTTCCGCAGAAAAGGACACAGCAGGAGTACGACTTACAGGGTTACTGACTGGTCTTACATTTTTTGTCTTAACAGAAAAACATCCAGGGCACTTTGCTACACAGTACATCTTTCCTCCTCATGGAAATATCTGTGCCTGTTTTCTTTTGGTAGAGTAACAGTTCTTCTTCCAGAACCATAGGCACTACTATGATCTGTTGCACCTCCAGAGAGTATAAAATATTCTCTCTTTGAGAGCCACTGAACTGCTCCCATGCCAGGGATTCAGACCTCGGTTAGAAACTTTGCAGCGATAGCAATCATTACAGCTTTCAAGAGTGTCCTCCAGCTCACCCTTGTGGAAGGCTTTCTTCCAGATTTTCCTACGGAACTACCATAAGTAGCATAACCACAGATAGCTGAAGAGAACATTATACAGGAATTTATGCAATTTAGCTAAAATCTTACTTCAATACTTAACAGGGCAATCTACACATTTTAATTTATCAAAATATGATAGGCACTGACACATAAAAAATTATTTGTAGCCCTAGTAGATACAAATACAAATTAGAAAAGTAAAAGTGAACAAATGTCTATTTTTAGATGGTCTCACATAATAATTGCCTCTGAACTTGTTTTATTCATATTTTTGGAATTAACATTACTTTGGTCTTTATGAAGCCCTAATGTATTGTAGCACTATGGTAGTGCATGATAGTTGAATTGAAATAGAAGAAATATCTTTGTATTTGTAAATACAACCCCTTCTTTAGCCAAAATGAGGGAAGTGATCATCTAGCTTTCCCGAAACCTGGTATGGGTTTCCACACTGCTAACCTTGACAGGTGCTCTCCGAGGAAGGCTGCACATGTTAGAAAAATAATAGGTAGGCAGATGTCAGAAGCACCAGAATTTAGTTCAATTCAGGTGCTTATCTGAGGTTCACATTACTTAAACCATCAAGGCTTCCTGCAGCAGCAAAATTTCATCCAGAACAGATAGAAAAAGGGCAAAAATCTTGTAGAGGTACCAAAAAAAGCTCATTACTTTTGCATTCCTGTTTCCAGCTTAACATTTGGATAAACCTCATTTCCCTGAATATTTCAGGAACCTGGTTTCTAGGAGTGAGTGAAGGCCCATGGCAGTAGGGCTAGCAGGTGTTTTAGTTTGACAGACTGGTCCACCATCCTCCCAGCAAAGTCCCTGCTCTCTGTACACACCTGCACGAAAGCTGATGGATGCTGATGGACGCTACAGGAACATACATGTACTTGGCGGTGTGCAACTTTCTGCAGTGCACAGAGTGGGCCGTTTTAGCAAATGTAAATCTGAAGAGGCAGCTTGCCCTGAAAGGGCAACGGGCTCATTTTTATCAGTTGTATGACCATTTGTTTTGTCTCTTCTTAGCCCACAGAGAAGCTAAGGCCATTCTGAAAGGGCAGTTTCCACTTTTAGCAGGATGTGTGGACTGAATAAGAAGCAGCTGGTAAGATCTGATTACTGTATGCCCTTAGCGTATGTTTAATATACTGAAACAACCATTTTAAAAACAGATATATATCACCACTGAAGCACTGCAGAAGGTACAGTATTACCTACAGAAACAGGTTTTCTTTTCCAGTGACAAACCTTTTTTTAATTTTGATGGAGCATTCAGACAGCATTTCAGTCATCAAATTATAGGTGTCAAAGTCATCAGTAATCTAAGATTCATGATAATGACATACTGAAAAATGTTGGTCCTATAGATTTAGGTGTCATAATTAGGAGGGACGTTAGAGTGCTCTGTGGTGTTCATCTGAAATGCTATTTCTTTGCTACCTCAGCAGCTTTTACCTGGATCTTTTGAGAACTCAGGAGAAATAAAGTTCTACATTTCCAGTTCATTCTTCAAAATTCCCTGTCCTTCTCCTGTCTCTCACAAGGTCTCTTCAAATAAGCCTTTTGCTTTCCCACTGCCCAAGCAGGGAGGGCAGTAAAACATAGCATATGCATTTGGTAAGGACAAAAATTCTAATGAGAAGACATCTTCCCAGCTCAGTCAAAGCAACTAGGAATCCGCATTGCGGACCTACCCATACAGTACATATATTGTAATGTTTGCTACTGTGGGGATGAATGGAGGGAAAATATCCCCTGATAGTTTTAATTTTGCTCGTGGTGTCACACACACAGCAGGCCTGGGACTCATGCATTCACATCCACTTTAACTACACCAGTACTAAGAGCAAAAACACAAGTGAGGAAGATGAGAGATCCAAACTCTTTCTCAGGCTTTAACAACTCTTTTAATGCTGGTAGCCTTAGTTTCCCCCTGCACCTTTATAGAAGCTATAAATATTACAAACTCCCTGCAGCAAAATATTACTCCATTGTGGATTATGCTCAGCTGCAATGAGATTCTTAGATGTAAAAGGAGCAGTGGAAGAATTTAGTGAACAGGCAACTGCTGCTAAAACTGCTGTGCCCACGCACAAACTGCGCTCTGCTATAACCCTGCCTTTCTGCAATTAGCCAACAACCCTGTCTGAGCACAGACTAAAGGCTAAATCTACGCTAATGGACTACATGTGGTCAACTAAGGCCAATGGCATGGAACAGGCCACAGCTATATAGATAAACTCTCTTTATGTCCAAAACAAGCTGGCTGCACATGAACTGCCTATGGGGAATGGTCCCAGCAACACTCTGTGTGTTTTGCAGGCTGCCGGCTGGCAGGTCTGCTTGGTGCCAGGGAATAATTTAGCAGCTTCCTAGGACAGATAATTGTGCTCCAGTGCTAGAGGATGTTTCCCACATGCTTGAATAAAGTGGTGCATATATAACCAGCAAGGATTGTTAAGGACAGGAAGGGTTTGGTACTCTATACAGGTGAAGCTGTTACCTCTCATGTCACAGGTTTATTCCTGTACATCTAATGTAGTAATTGGTAATCTCTGCTGTGCACTATTCATTAGATACAAGTTTTACTGATTGTTTAGAGAGAGGCAATGGATTATCAAGGATATTTTAACTACTTGCAGAAAACTGAAGCCACAAAAACTACCAGAGAACACCCATATTACAACACCAAGCTGAGCCAGATACCAAAGGATTGTATTGCTCCTACAAGCAGCAACTACAACAGGGATGTTAATCGCATATAACAAACAACTGAAAGATATTACAGTGAGAATTGCTTTACAGGTCCAGCAACAGACTTCTTCTGCCTTTCTCTTTTTTGCCTCTTAACAGCAGATAGTTTTCCTGTGGTAGCTTTAGGATGGGAACAAACTCTTAAGACGTAGCTTCCAAATCCAGCCGTACTGACCAGCTTTGCAAATTTCAACTAATGATGACAAAGATACACAATAAATGTGTACCAACCAAGACTGATGAGTAAATCTGTAAGATCAAAAAACTTTGTATTTATACATTTCTATATTTGGGGGTTACTTTTCATAACAGACTACAACTTACTCTTGGACTGGACTCTTAATTTTTACAGGTGTCAAGAATTTCTTTTTGAAACTTTCCTACAGTTTGTGTCCTACATACAAAGAAATAATACATCCTTATGTATGCCCCAAAGGAGAGGAGGTAACTTTACTTTTGAAATGTTTTAATTAGTGCACTAAAGACAAAAAAATTGGTTGACAGCGTATAACAGGGAGATACTTCTTGATGCTAATATCTACTAGAGCAAGCATTTTTAATGTCATCCTGTCTTTCTCAAAACCAGCAATCCGCACTCTTTTTTATTTTCTTCCTATATGCAAAATGGCATCTCTTTTCCCTTGAAACATCCAATTCATCTATTGGCTTCAGATGTCCTGCATGCATCCATTAGTCAAATCTCTTCATTTTACCATCTCAGGGCTTTCAGATCAGTCAGATTAGGAACAAGTACTTCATTTGGGGCAACTGAGGTAGGTGACAATGGGTTTATGCAGAAGAAGTGTTGGACAAAGGACATGAATTTAGACTGTCATTACCCCCAGCAAATTCTGTGCCTGCTGGCGTTATGCCTTTCCTTCAAACCATGGAAGTTACCAATTTCTGGAATACAGCAGGGTTAAGGAAACAACTAATTGCTGAAGAACTGAGGTAATACTTACTGATGGGTTTTCAATGTAAAGGGGTCTTCTCCTCCTAAAATTAAGGAGAAATTCTAATGGGATAATATAAAGCTCAGATTTATATATGATAATTTTATTCTGGAGAGATAAAAGTCAATGAGCGAATGAAAGATCAGACAGAGGGGTGGACAATGATGCGAGAATGATATTACCCTTGTGTGCAGCATTGTTAACTCTGGTAACTGCACCAGGGAATGAAGAATGGAGTCTTGCTTATTTACATTTGTTTTCTGTTTGAGAGACAGCCCAAGAAGTAAAATAAAATGAGAGCCTACTCAAGTACCTGCTACATTTCCCCTTAAATTGAATTTCTCATTTTATCAGGAAGCAATACTTGCACTGATGTTAGACAGGCAGCTAAAAGGTCAGCAAGTTCCCTTGGTTGCCTTTTGTCAAGGGTTTTTGACTTGTCTGTGAATAAAGATCTCCCAGGAGGAAGGCAGACCTGAATTTCCTGTCATCTTGAAGACAGCAATGAATTTGAAAATGTTACAAAAAGCATAAGGGACTTGAAGCACACCTTCAAATGCACTGCCGATGCCAATAGCTTCCCATGTAAACATGTATACAGAGTTGTTTTGGATTTGTTCTGTCAAGTTTTGGTTGTGAAACAAATTGTTATACAGCTGCCCACCTTGAATACTGAACGAATCGGATGGTTTTTCATTACCGCACTATGCCTAATCAGGTCTTCAATCTCCTCAGGTGAGCTATGGTGCTGGCACACTCCCAACGGTGGCACGCTGAACAGCTTTCCATTTTCTGCCACCTTCTGTGACTTGCCCGGCTGTCCCATCCCTTCCCGCCCACTTGCAGCCCCCTTGATACTCTTTAAAAGCGCCAACGGTTAAGATAGTCTTAGTGGGTATCTAGGTAAAAAGAAAAAGCTCTCTCACTCATGAGAGGCATTAATCATTCTAGGAAACACCTAAGTTACTTTCTCTCCAACAGACAAAACAAGAGTTATCTTTTTTTTCTTAACATCTGTGGGAAGAGGTTAAGAATACATTTCAGTTGTTCAAGCCTTTATTGTTATTTTCTCTTTACTTAGCTGAATTAGGGCAACACAGTAATATCTGTGAACAACGTTTACGTAATTGCATATATATTGCAAATGGGAAAGAAAAGCTTTAGAGAGGATGAGTCAATATGTGTTTTCAAGACCAGAGACCCAGCTTGTTTTTCAGTGTTATACCATGTAACAAACAGGTTGGAAAGTAATTTATAGTCCAGAAATTATTAGATACCAAACTCGCAAAGCAGAATATGAAAGTTCATTCTAATCAGAAAAAGCCCACATGTTCCCAGGATGCTCAGGAAGCTGCTGCATAACCACGCCTGGTAAAATTTTCAAAACCTTGGTCTTTGTACTCGCTCAGTTATTTACAGATATATTCTCACCGAAAACAAATCTGTACTTTAATGCAATTATGTTAGTGTCCTCCTGAGTAAATGATATATCTGTTATGAGTCCCTATGAAAATAAACACAAGCAGAAATGAGAGGATTGTCAGCTATTCTAAAATACTGCATTTTTTGTCTATTTGAGACTTTGCTTTCTTCCCCTGAAAAGTGTGTTTCAAAATAGATCAAAACAAACTCCAAAGGAAAAATAGACTCCTCTTTGTTGTATAGTACAGGTGAAAGAAAACTCTAATTTAGGCAGGAATCATGAAGCCAACAATCTAAATATTAATATTAAAACAATTGTTCAATATAACAAAGAAAATGTTTTTCTTTAGAGCTCCCCCTCATTAGAGCTCCCTCTAGATCTGCTTGTACTATGCCAGGCGAATGTAAGACACAGACATACAGAGACAGTGGCTGAATGAGGATAACCAAGGCATATATGTTCCCCTATTTTATATCACAGAAACATGTACATTGAGGTAAATACATTTCACATAATCACTATTACATTTGGGAGAACTGAGGATCAAAGGTGTACAAAGTTATCCCTGAATTTTATGTATTTGAATTATTTTTGCAAAGTGCAAGCCTGGGTCTTCCAAAATACGTATTCAGAAACCCTTTCTCCAGACCTGGAGGTTGCATATGGTATTATCACTGAAATTGCACTGCTACTGGCAGTCCAGTTCTGTAGGCATTTACCTACAGTTAGTTATTTACCTGTTACTGGTCTCTAGTTAAGACCTCCCTATAAATGGAATTTGCTTTGCAGTCAGTTGTAGTTCTGAACATATAAAGTGATTTATATTAAAAGGAATACAGCAATAGAGATACAAGCCAAATAATTTTAGATCCTCCAGGTTTTTCATTATTTTCTAAAGTTAAACATTACCTTAAAGGATGTTCACTTAATGCTCTTTAATTTGTACTGTCTGATAGTTTGCATATCAGCGTAAACTGATGTATAGCTCCTGTACCACAGTTGTTCTCTCCTGCTCTTTTTTTTTTTGTCACAAATAAAATGCAAATCTCAACACGTGTTACTGGAACTCCCAGAAGGGGGGAAAATAAGCAAAACTATGTAAAGCCCACAAAAGTAATTTGGTTTAATTAAATAAGGCCTAACATGTTTATTTCCCTGATGGATGCATTACCTGAATCAATAGTAAATATATACAGACTAAGGGCAGAAGAGCAGAAATCCAATCGCAAACTCTGTCTTTTCACTGGTATATGGAACAACTGCAAAATGGGTCATCTGGTAACACTTTCAGTTAAAATTCACAAATAGACATTTTATGTAGATCTAGAATGACAGTAAAAGTTAAATAAATATCAATTGACTTGCAATAATGAATTCCTGAAGATTACTACTGACAGTACATACCCGGTACAGGCCTACTTTACAGACTACAGGTCTACTTTATGGTAGTCTGTGTGGTATGCGTGGTCTGTTTTTCAATACTGAGCAAATATTCAACATACAATAAAGAAATCCAGGGCTTTTTTCTTTAAAGCCCTTGAAATATTTAGCTGCCATCATTTCCTTTCCTGAGAAGAAAATACAGCCAAGATTACACTGCATACCTTTTGGCCAGAGATCCAGCACACACACTGCTATAGCCTCTAGTCTTCTCAGGTGACCAAGGTGCTTGTGCTGGGACTTTCTGCAGATACCTCTGGTGGGCTCCAAGCTCCCAGCCTGGGCTGCAGGCACTTTAGGGACATTTCATTGCAGTGCATGCAACTATCCCTTGTGGTGTCCCAAAGACATGAGCAACATGTTTCTGTTGCTCACTTCAATGTGACAAGCTGCTCCTGTGGCAGACAAGAACATGCCATGTCCGGGACTGACCTGGCATGGTGCTGAGAAGCCGTCTCTCCTCAAGAGGTTTTGAAATGAGAGGTGCTAAGAAGGATGCTATTCCTGTTCCCTAACTCACATGGTAGTTTTGGCTGTCGCACTGGCTCATTTTACCCCCACTGTATAAGGTAGGGTGAGTACCTAGGCCTTAAAAAGCAGGAGCACAACATTAAAATAGTTTTATAACTGCTCCCAGGTTCCTAAAAGAATCTCCAGCCAGCTACTTGGAAATATTCAGGGGAAAACGATGCCACAGCAACCTCCCCCAACAAAGGAACAGTATTATACATTTTTTTGGAACATTAGTTTCAACTCAAGAAAAAAATAAAAAGGGAGAGAGATATGTATGGCAACACTAAACTGTGTTTATCTTTTTCAAGGCATGGACTCAAGTCCATTGACTGCCACAGTCTGCTCTGTAGGATTAAAAAGTAGTACCTGTTACTTGATTGTGCTCTCTGCTCTGACTGAAAAAATATCTTTGCATTGAAAAACACTGAAATTTCTCCATGGCCTGTTTTCCTTCTCCTTCCAGTCTATTCTGCATCTTTTTATGGAAAAAAACAATCTAATTAATATTAACTCAAAAAAAAAAAAAAAAAAGTTACATTTCCAGCAATATGCAGACAGATTCCTCTATATTAAATGTTTGCACAATCCCATTGACTTCAGTACAGCAACTCAATTTATTTTGGTGTAAAGTAACTCTGCAAATATCCTTTATAGATTAGAAAAAAGCTCAAAAAGGAATGCTAATGGAGTATCATTAGAAAGATTCAGTGGTTCTGTATGAGAAGGACAGGATTTACAAAATGTATCAAATCCTGGTAGAATTTTGAAAAAGAAAGAACTTCAAAAAGATCCAAACCACACAACGTAAAAGAGTAAAGGAATGTTTGCTATTTTTGTAAAACAGCTTTTTAAAAAGAGTCTGCTCATCTAGAAATTATCTTACAGATCAATATACCTGATTAGCTTCATACATTAGTTTATTCCCTCTGGAGCGGTTATTCCCCCTGGTGTTACTTAGAGAAGACCAAGGCTGGGTAAATAAGCTTTTAAACCATGCTGACACTTTTTATTTTACTTTAGATAGGTGAGACCATTCCCAAATGCTTAACTTATATAAAGTAAAAGGTTAACTTGGATGAAACTGAGACAAAATATTGGCAGGAATCATGGTTTGTCAGCAGATCTCTAATCCCTTTTACATACAAATTCTGAAAATGAAGAATGTTTTTCTCTGTGATTATCCAAGTAACTTTGATCACAAAGAAATTTTACTGATTTGCAGAATGAGATCACTCGCACTGCCACAGTGACATTATCTTGTACATATGCTTATACTACAAGGTACTCACAATCACTCACGCCCGTAAGTCTTCACTATACCTTAGCCCACAGAAAGGTATTTACTAACTCCTAGTTTTCAGTTGTGGCACTGAATTTAAACACTTTATTAATATTACTTTAAGGAAACACAAAATATCAGCTGCTCATTCTGAAGCATCATTAGCTTTTGCTAACCTGAAGAAAAGGTATTTGAGGATATTAAAGGTCTCCATTGATGCCAATGCCCTTGGGGCTTGAGAGCTTTGGAAAAACCAGTTCCAAAAATCACTTTCTTCTTTAGGGCATACTTACCAGTAAGAGATGCCTTCGTCTGAGGTGTTGTTTTCCATTTGGCTAGAACTGCCAAGGCAGAACTGCAACCACCACACCTCTGTTGAGAAAGATTGTGGTTTCATGATGGATGATTTCACACTGGATGATTTGATGGATCGAATCTGAGCCAGTTTAAGACATAATGAGGTTGACTATGATCTGTATTAGATCAGTAAGAACACAGGGTAGATCCTTCTGCCAGCTTAGCACACCACTCAAAATACATTAATTCCCCAAGGACGCAGTATAGAAGATAGCCTTGGTAGGCGTAGCCACTTGTTCTTATCCTTCCATATGGACAAGCTGGGTAGTGTGACTGCTTTTCAGGGAATTCTTTGATTAGATACAGCTTTTCTGTAGTATATTTTCACAGTATACGACTGTGTACTACAACCACCGCTGGACACAGCAGATTACCATGATCACACCTGTCAGTGGGTAACATGCAGCCTGCGGGTAATGCAAAGGGGCCTGCTTCTCTGTCTGTTGGTGCTGATGACCTTACTGCCTTCCTCCCCAGACCTGCTCCTGTCACAGTGTCTGTGTACGCAAGAGAGTGATGGCTGGTGACTGTAGTTCAGACCACGAAGCTGGGAGGCTCATGATAAGGTGTTGATTCTCAGGACAGGCAGGCAGTGTTCACAGCTCTTGCTTCTGAGCTCAGCCTGTGCATATTGAGTCAGTGAATGAACACATGGACTCCTTAACCAGAAGGAACAGGGCTGTCCTAGTCATCTGTCAGCTGCTCCTGGCAGCTCCGAACTTCTTCCTTAGCTGTTTGGAAAAGGAAGGTCATCAGTTCCCCTTGCAACCTGTGAGAATACAGTGCCTGTTCACAACCCACGCTGTCTTGAGCTGATGGGCGTACCAAAACAAGGAGCTCTTGACAGTATTGTGTGTATGGTCTTTCAAAGCTGCACTGGACATAGGGACAGGATGCAAATCTCTATTTGCTCCCCCTTGGGCAGTACAGTCCTTCATCAGCCAAAAAAGCTACCATGCTGTTGCGTTTCAGGCCATCACAGCCCTCTGCTGGCATTTTACCAACACCAGCAGCAGACAGCACGGGCAGCTGCATGACGTCCGTGTGTCCCACAGCTCCAGCTGGGCTGATCCCATTCAGTCTGACTAGCCTGCAGCAGCCACGGGAGCCCTTCACAACAGGGTTGTGAAGCTATTACTTCTGCTTGGCCCATTCTGTGAGGTCCTAAGTGGCTGTTTTATAGGGAACCTGAAGTGCTTGGCACCTCATATTTTCTTAGTTCATAGCTACTTCTTTCTGTAATTGCTTCCCCCAACGCCAGCTGTTTGCTCTAGTCTGACTCTTTCTTCACTTCTTCCTCCACTCCACCTTCTGCCTTCCGGTGCCACTGGCTGCGTGTGGCAGGCAATGCGCCCTGCACAGATCTTAAAGCTCTCCCATTCCTTCACGCCTGAACCTCTCACCTGGATTGCTTGTGCGTACAGTGCAGTGAACCAGAAACATTTAATCAGTGCAAATTATGCAAACAATGAAATCAAATACAAAGAGAGATAACAACAGTAAAATCAAATGCAAACAGACAGTATGAGCAAATTGGAAAGGTAAATGAAATTTATGATTGTAAGAAAAGTGCAAACATAAAAGGAAAATAACAGCAGCAAAGGCACATAAAAATATTGAAACAAAGGTATGAACAAAACATTTAAAAAGAACAAATGTGAAAAACAAGCAACTATGCAGGCAGCGATAGTTCTCACAGTGCAGTTATTCCATGATACTCAGAAAACACAGGTAGTAAAATTCTTGATACCATAAAAGGGATATAAAACTTAAGACGTAAACTGAATGGTGCAAGTGATACAGACTGTTCCAGCACATGAAATGGTGCTGAATGCTGAGTATGACAACTGCTATAGAAACTGCTTCCGCAGGAAATACCTGCTCCAGGAACAGCAAAAAGGACTGAAGGAAAGATGCTACGAGTGGCGGTGGCTGCGTGACCAGAGGGTGACTGGTCTGGTCTCCATGGGAGACAGCGTCCCAAATGAACACTTGCTCTGCCACCTCCTGCTGTAGGGATGTGACAGAGGGAGGGAGAAGTGCTGGTGAGCAGTACACAGAGCAGACGGACAAGTGGTGTGTGGACAAGGGTGCTGGAGCTGTGGGGAGGGTCACAGAACAACTATAAGCTGCCTGGGTAACGTCTTCAGAAAACATATCCTGATGTGCCTCTGCGTCCCATTCACAGCAGCAGCCCCTCTTTGTTTCTGAGTGCTCAGTAGCTGCTACGGTCCAGATCAGGGCCGCCGCGTGTTTGCACGGCAGTTGAAGGGCCTGTGCTTAGTTGGCCCCTCTGCCAGGGCTGCAGCCACATCCTCCTTGTCCTTACGGCAATTGCACTGCAGGTGAGCCACCCACTCTGGTGAAATCTGGGGCTCTGTCCTTGAGGATCTGCCTTCCCAAATGCATGCAGAGACTGCTTAGGCAGGAAAAGTGGCAGTGATCATTCTGTCCCATCTGGAAAGACAAAATGCTTTTTCTTGAGCTACCGTTGCTGGCTTCTCTTATTTGTCTGGCCAGCTTTGGCAGAACTCCCAATTGCATTCCTGTCTTGTAATTATTATTAAAAACACACCACTTGTGGAAGGAAAGGACCTGAAGGACTGGCTACGTATGATATCACTGGCCTGCTCCATCTCTTCATCCAAGAAAGTTGTGCAGATATTGAGAAAATTCCTGACTGGTACCAAGACACCAGTTTGCTCTGCAGTGTTCTCCTTTGCCAGGCACTCTGGTTCCTCTTCCTTTCCTGCATCCCACCTCTCCAATAGGAAAAGCAAATAGCTCCAGCAGGTAGGAGAAACCCATGCACCATGTAAAAGATACAGAAATACAGTATCAGACCTGCTCTCCTGTTTAACATGCTGGGCCTCCTCACTGTAGGGCCAGTTTTGTTCTTTACAATCCTCTTTATTAATGAACTGTGAAAGAACTCAGATTTCCTCCATTTGCTTTTTGGAAGGCACATATTTCTAAATGCTTGGCAGGCTTCTTCCAGCTTTCATGAAGTAATTAAGCATGGAACAAAACAATTTCTTCTCTAACCAGCGTTCAGTCCTCAGACTGCTCTCTCAGTGAGCCATGCCCTCCTGGTCTGGGGAGAAAGCCACCAGCCATCTGCTCCGTGTCTCCGTGGGTGCTGCCTTACTCCAGTCTGCGGTCCCAACTGACTTCCTGGGCAGGCAGACCCCCCAGCCTGGTTTCTGCCCGCAGGAATTACCTGCTTCTCTCCCTGTTCTTGCCTGAAATCTGTGAACTGAATCACAAGGTGCGTTAGTACAGTGCTTCAATTGTCCAATCCTCTGTATATTCCAATATCTTCTGCCACAGTGAAATCAGTCTTTGTGTCATTAGATAGCCCATCTTTGTATCATTAGAATAGCATAAAATTATCACCACATCATTTTAGAGTTTTGAAAGACTCCCCCCCCCCCCCAAAAAAAAAACCCCTTGTTTTAGATAATGGCAGAACCAACATGTTGCCTGTGGATTTAAATGCTGATGAGGAGCAATGGCAAACTAAAGAGTAGGCAAATTCACACAGAGGATGAATATAACAGTAAGCAAACTCAGCTACTCAAATTTGGAGGAGATAGATAAACTCTATTTGCTTGTGTATGCCTTTGATATCATGGCAAGGAAGCTACAAAGGTTCGACTAAACACTTAGAAATCCTGTTCATTGTGCATTGTTTCAATATTTAATTTCTAATTTCAGGTAGAATTTTTTAAAATGTAGAGAAACTTAAGTACCTGAAAACAATTTAACTACTTCTCTCTCTAACATATGAAATAGAAATTTCAGTTTTCTTAGAAGGAACGGTAAGGATTTAAGTCTTTGCCCCCCATCAAAAGTTGGTAACCCATCACTATATTTAGTCCTTCTTAATACTGCCTGCTCATCTCAGTTTACCCAGTCTTACGACTAAAATAATTTAGCAATAATGAGATATAAAACACAGATGAAATACGCTGTCCAAAGAAAATACATTTGTACTTGTGCTAAGTTACAAAAACTCCTTCTAATATGAATGCCCCATTATTTCCATTTTGCTGTGTTTAATTTTCATTATTAAACTGTTTCTGTGGTTCATGAATATCATGTCCAGAATATATTTCAGCTAAAATGTTTAAGAATACTTTCATGATATATGTTAGCTTATATAGCTGTATCTTGAACATGAGAATAGTAACTGCTTAGTCTCTAGCACTGTAAAGATCCAAGAGAAATTACCCACAGTACCTGTAATTGGAGTTCTCTTAAAGGTCATAACCCTCTATAGATCCACACTTACCCTCCTTTATCCTCCCGGGATTTGGAATACATTATGCTTAGGATGGATTGTTTAGTTCTCTTTAGACCATAAAGAAACTGATGTAGAATAAGCCACATGGTACTCCCTGTAAGCTTGTATATAACTTAGTGTATATAAGTCAGTCTGACAGACAGCTAGACATAAGATTTCCAGTAACATGATACAAATATTGCACTAAAAGAAATCATAATCTTCAGATTACTTCAACTATATAAAAGTAGCTTAATTTCCTGCATCTACCAAGCCTCTTCACTTGAGGATAGTAGAATACCAGACCCTGGCTATTAAACAGTACCGCTATCTTTCACTGAAATATCAAATTTAAACAAAAAAATTCCTCAGAAATTATTCTTTTGGTGACATAACTTCTTTTTGCAAAGGATTTACCATAGAAACTTCTGGTTCTCAACTATGACAATGACTTGACACTTTATCACCATCCCAGAAAGGGTTTTCATGCTTTCTATGCAAGAGAGAGATTTGTACTTAACCTTTCCTCTCCAATATTGAGTGCATTAATATCAAGAGCTGGTTTGAAATTATAGCTTCCAGTGTAGATAGCAGTTATTATAACTCTGATTTTGTCCTGATTATATAAAAATGCCTACTTTTTCCCTAGATCACAAGATTTCTTTCCCTGTTTGTTGTACTTTTGCTTGTTTATTTCAGCATCACATAGCATTAAAATGCCTCCATAGAAAAGGTCACTCTTTTTCCTTTCAAAACATTTCTTTGCCGTTTCTGTTCCCAAAGGTACACATAGAATCAACAATCGATGAGAGAACATCGTATAACACTCTGACTTGCCTTTGAAGAATATCATTTAGGTCAACACATTTTATCAGGGAAAGACTTTTACAGCCAATCGTTTTCCTTTTAATGACATTTTCTAATCACTACATAAAATTTCCTTGAATAGCAATAATACAGCTCAGTTATTTAGTCTGATGCATTTTAACAGGAAAAAAGGCACTTAAAGACTTCATTCTGATAAATCCTCTTTTCCTGGTTACAGCTTGTTTTTTATGAATTGAAGTGCTCCCTAGTTATAATTCTGAGCATTCCTGAAATGGATAGAGATTTGGTATCCTAAAGGATGGCTTAGCAAGTTCCCACTGGACCATATAACTACTACAACACTAACAGAATACTAACAGTGGTATCCTGGATTCTCTTACCATCTTCGAAATCTTGAATTTTAGTGGAGAAAGCCAAATTTGCACAGTCCTGCCATTTAAGGTTAAATATATCTTTTAAAAAACAAAATTCAAAGTTAAGAAAAGCTTTCTGATGAGAGTGGTGCATCTTTCAAAGCTGTCACAAAATGACGGAGAAGAGCTCCTTCAAAAGGCATGGTCATGGGCTGCTGCGAATAAGGTCACTGTTTGTCAAAAACAAATCTAAATGCCACATAAAATAGTTAACCTTCTCAATTTATAGGAGGACATAGAAGAGATAGAACAAATTACGATTCTGGAATCATGTTAAGCCTTAAGGAAATGTATCCAGGTTATTCATTTATACATAATAGGAAAAAATAAATTTTATATATGCATTTCTCTCTCACCAGTCACTGCAGTACTTGGCAACAGCTATAATCTAACTCCTGCTTTCCAAAGTGGCATGAACAAATGTTCCTCTCCTTGGAGATATAGATGAAAGAAACATAGGAAAATATCATTTTTACAGAATATCTGCTCAGCTTCTGTATTGCAGACAAAAGCTTGTTGAAATAACATCATGTTTGCATAGTGCATCATGCACTGAAAAGTCTGATGATGCCAGCCTTAAAGTTGACCAACTAGTCATATGCATTATGGTCACATATTTTTCATATCATCGTTCAGTACAGAAAGCACGTTCAATATTTTATTTTCTCTTCATTATTCAGAGCATAGCCCTATGCCTAGGATACATCCTTCATACCTTCCACTACACACAAAATTGATTATTTTCCTTCTGAGCATTTCTATGCCACTTATCAGTTTATGCGATGGATGTAAAGAAACTCTAACATGGAGAGCTATGTCTGCAGTTTTTACGTCAGTCTTTTTAGTGCAGTGTGCAGTCACCCAGTAAAAGAAAAGATTAAGGATGCTGCATACCACAAACAGGAAGGATACCATCATTAACACTACTTATGAACTCAGATAGGTAAGAGAGGGGATGGCTGGGGCTGAAGACAACATAGATTTAGCCCTGGGACAAGCTGCTGAGCTTGTGCCTTTCTTATTAGAGCAGAGGAGAGAGGAAAGAGATTGCACAAGCAGAGGAGAGCACTAGGTGGGGATTGCATACCGAGATGTAACTCCAAATCTTCACTCCATGACTCGGGACTGCACTGAAGTTGTATTATGCTAAGCATAGGCTTGAGAAGCCTAAAAATTAGTGTCTGTACTTGCATTACTACTAAAATCTTACTGCAGAAGAAGCTTTCTTTTCTTTTTCTTTTACTGTGGAAGCTTGGCTTCCAGTACAGTGACCTTATATTATGGCACCTCTGTGTCATGACATCCAGGCCCAGTGTACTGGTCTAAAAGAGCCCAGGATGTACCTGCTTTATGGTTTGGCCAGTGGCTGGTTAGCTGCAAGGCTAAAGTAGAGCGGGTGATTTGGGGAGCAATCAAATGACAAATAACCTGTGATGCTTGATCTGTGACTTTTTTTACTTTAAAAATTATCTTCACATCTTGCTGATAGAAGGGGAAAAGAAAGACTACTTATACCACAGTGACTGAGCATCTTTGTTTTCAGTTCTAGGCTGTACACACTGCAAGCTCAGCATGGTGCAGGCCATACGTGCAAAGCTTAGTGCTACTGTAAGGCATTTTGTGCTATACCTGAGCAAGATTAACAGAGCTCTGCTGCACAGTAACTAACCTGACAACTCAGTAACCTCCAGTAACATCTAACATAACGTGTTCAAGAAAACTGGGACAGGCACAGGAAACTGCCTGGACCAGTGCAATAGATTTGATGTATTTACTAGTACTATCAGGAACACACATAGACTTGCTTTATCTGAATTTAGATGGAAATCAAGAGAAGAATGTAGGAATCAGTTGAAAAGACCATGATGACCTAAAGGCATCTAGCAAGGAGCCTCTGGGAAGAAGTTTGGGCATTAGTTAATGTCTTCTGCAAAGAGGGTTATTGGTAAGCATTCCCCTTCCCTGGAGAAATAAATATTAGAAGATGGACAGATGTTATGGTGGACCTCTCTAGTTAGTCAGATGGCTTCCTCCTGTGGTAAGAGGCCTTCCAGACAGTGTGCCACTGCAGCTTCTGGAAGGTGCCGATCAAACAGAGCTACCATGGGGTAATGATACTAACTCCAAACCTGGCTGGTTTCCTGTTAAAGGAAGGATTCATGAGTGCCTCTCTGATTAGTGCAGTGCGCATGTGCTGCTCATCGTGACTTAATTGTGAAACCATACAGAGAGGTCAGGGTGCCACGCACGCCAGATTGCTGACCCTGAGTTTGAGGATATTCCTATGGAAGTTCAAAGCATTCAGGCATTTTGTCACTTGTGTCTGCAGACAGCTCAAGGGCACTCCCTAACCTGCCTCTGAAGAACTGAGAAAGCGTCAAGTATAAACTTGATGTACCTTTCTGCCCGCAGTCTGACTTAAGCTAGGTTTCTCTCTGTTGGGAGCTCTTCTAAACTCTTTATCATGGAGAAAGATAGTTATTCAAGGAGACAAAGCATGGCGATGGGAAAGAGGGAGAAGGAAAGTTCATCTTCGCTACTTTTATTACTTTTCTCATCCAAAGAAAGGCTTCTCTTAGTAACTGCCTGGGCAATGCTTGTAGACAAGACAAGAGGGGAGCACTCTATAAAGACAGAGGATGGCTGGAACAGGTATGCTTCCCTGACTTTTGATGCAGGTGCAATTTAGGAGACAAATAGAAAAAATCTTTCACATGTGGCAAAAGTCTGTGTTTACGTTAGGCAGAAAAAAATTGTCCCTGAGTGAAAATGTGCTTTCTTGTGGTCAAAGGATGACAAACTACACAGAGAGCATAAAAATTTTTTATCCTTCTTTTTGAGAAGAGATATTTTTAAAGTGTAATATACAGGACATAGTGTCTAGGACAAATAGCTCTGATTTGTACCATGAACAGAATCAGTCTGCAAAGGTGATGGTGATATGAAACTGGCATTGCAAGATATGCTCTCATAAATGATTCAGTGCTGTTTACAAGATAAATCTTCTTTTTCATGCAAGCAAGTCCACAGAGAACCTTATTGCATTTTTAGGCTAAAATGATGTAAGAAAAGAATATATGTTACATTGAGAACTTGATGCTATGTTAGAGGGCTATAAAAAGTTCAATTAAATGTGGCAACAGCTTGAAAAATGTCACCCCAGACACAATTCTTTGTTTGCTTTAAGAACTTTGATGCACTTTGTTTATTGTGGGTGAAGAACATAAGGATGGTAAAATGACAGCATCAAACTCATCCGGAAATATTTGCGTTACCATAAAGGAACCTGCCCCTCAGTGATTTGCTTGCTCCTCAACTTGGCCTTTTAAAAGACAGACAGAATTGTATTTGGTGTATTACGCCTTGTGGAATTAAAACAAACCTAAAGAAAACTGCTCCAGCATCTGTCTTCTTTCAAGCAGATTGTCAACAAGAGGAAGGGGCAAGAGAAGATGGGGAAACTTTGCAAGGATGTTTTAAACCCTCCAGATAAACTGTCGCTTTGAGCCTTGGCAGCTCAAGAACTTGACACACGCGTCTGCTCCCCGGAGGCTGTCCCCTCCACGCTTGGCAAGCCGATCACGGCCGCTGAGCTGTGACGCCACAGCGCTTGCCTGACCTGACATAATGGGCAGCTATTTACTGCAAACAAGGTAGATAGAAGAACATAGACTTAAATGATGCTCTGGTGTAAGAAGAAATCCACTAGGGCCCCCAGCAAGCCAGTCAATCTTCAGGGTTTTTTTCCTCCTCCCTCCAACCACCTTTTCTTGGACTGTTTCTTTCTTTCCCTCAGGAGCAGGTGACCATGGCACAGCACCAAGTCACCCGCCTTGGATCAATGGAGTGGGTTAAAGAAGTAATTGCAGGACAATAAACAGAAAGAGAAAATGAACTTTGAATAACTACACCAACGGTTTGCTCTGCTCATTTTTTATCTATTACTGTGAAAACTAAAAACGCAAGTCCCTGGAGAGCCTGCAAGAATGCTGTCAGCTTCATTCTACCATGTAAGCACAATCACACGTGATTTGTGAAGAGCACGTGCCAAAAGCAAATCAAACACACACTGTGTCTATTACATGAATCCAACTGCATCTGAGGTCGAATATTTCCTGTACACCCCATGTTCATTCCCCTATAAACATGTTAAGGGGGACAGGCCCACAGTTCCTCCTTCCCACCATTGTAAGCAAGACAGTGAATTCAAGAAAAGCCTAGCTTTTTGCATTTAGCATGCTGGCTGCATCATACAGGCAGCGGTCTCCGCTGATGTAAAACACTAACAGCATTGATCCAGTACGCTGGTTTAAATCAGCTGAAAAAGTCACCCTACTTGGGTAAGGCAAGCAAACGCAAATATTGTGATTAAACAAAGCTAAGACCTATATGACATTTTCATAGTTTCTATATGAACTTAGTGAAAACAGAAGCACAAGAAAACCCACTTAAACACTCAGCTTCATTCCATATTTCCTGACCCTTCTCTGTTTATGGTACTAAATTTCACTGTTCTGCCTGAATGCCTTTGATTTTTAAAATAAGTTAAATAAAAAGGTGTCAGGAGATCCATACAAAAAAACCAAAAAATGTTCCTTGATTTATTTACTATATAAGGTTCTGATTTTATGATCAATTCTGGCAACTGCTTGCATTCATATGAGGCCCGTTAACTTTAATGTACTTGCATATACATCCAAACACCTGCTTATTTGAGTCAAAAAATGGAACTGAAGTGCTCTGATGATCTGAAGTCTTTAATACAGAAGAACAGAGAATTTTATACTGCAAGTGCACTGATTTCAGAACGTTTAACCCAAGGCAGTATCAAAAGTAATGCATGGCCATTATAATCCCCACAGGCACATCATGAGCAATACATGCTGCTTGTTAAAATATTTATTACTTCCTTCATGCACTCTCCAGGCCTAGATGCTTTGAAGCCTTATTAAAATCTTGAGCTAACGTGCATAATTTAGACGCTAATTACAAAGCGTGAAAGGGCACTGCTTCCTGATAAACTCTGTTAGATAAGCCTAATTGCACAGGCTTCTCAGTAGTGGGTATGTTTATAAGGCCAGCTCCCACACCATTTAATGCAAGAGAGTTAAGCCTAGGACTGGATTCAGCTGTGCTGTGGGTGGGAAATAGAGACAGTGACACACTGGTGACTTTATGACATAACCTGAAAATATGCCACGAGGTGCTAATGGTCTGGCCAGCAGCTAAGGTACAGCTACTCCAGCCTTCTCCATCTTAACATAAACCCTCCGCTTGCACTACATCCTTGATTTCAGTGGATGTGAGTCACAATCCTGTTGTATCCTATGGCAAAATTAACCCCTCAAAGATCTGACAGCAGTGGCATAGACTATTACGAGCTCATTTGGCATATGCCCATAGGTGTGGTGCCTGGCTGTGCATGGAAGAGCTGGTCTCTGCGCACACAGTACAGCCCCATCAGGTTTCTCTGAAAGCCAGCTACAGCTTTGCCACTTCTGTAGGATCCAGATAGGACATAAATGGATGAATCTGGCTTTGCACAAACACCAACCATGCACTTGCATGTACTGTACAGATACAAGAACATTAAAATACAATTGTAGGTAGATTTTTAGTCCTCTAACATGCACCACCATCCATTAGCATGTTGTTACGATATGGGTGTTACATGCATCCAAAAGACGCTCTCAAAGAGCACGCAAACACAGATTTGGAAATGGGAAATGTTGAGCCAATCAGAAGCTATAGCATACTTGCCTAAGCATGAAGTGGCCTACACCAGTACAAGACTGTATTTTGGAAAAAAATATCCAGTTTCTCAATATTGCAGTGAAGAATCACACACACACATATATGTTTTACATTGAGTGATATCCACTGCCACTTCATTTTTCTTGTTGCATTTATTGTGATACAGCTGAAGGATACATTGAAAGCCCCTTGAATAAGAGTCATGTTTGTCCATGTCTTTTGTGAAGCAATCAGTATACTTCAAGAATAATAATAAATAACAGTGCATGGATTTTTTTCAATAGATAATGGATGGTAAATTGAATGATGAGCTGTGTCATGCATTAGTGAGCTTTCCTAAAGGTATCACAGTCCCTACAGATGATTGATTATGGAATACTTTGGGTAAAATCTTGCCTTGAATAAATTCAGTTCTCTTTCCAATTTTTAGCATAAGGATTTCCATTGTTGTTTGTCTTAAGGACTTAACTAATTACCACACAGACAAGCAAAGTATAACAGAAAAAAATGTTGTAATGGAGTTTAAGTTAGGATGTACATAACCTCAACAAGAAATACCATTATTCACATCCAATTTTCTTGTTTTTTGATTGAAAATAAAACCCATTTCACTATGAAGAGATAGTGGATTCTACAGGCACAGCTTCCAAACTATATTGGATCTTTTATTTTTTTCCAAGCATAGAGAACTATTTCCAACTGCATAACGAAGCACAGAGAAATTTAAGATGTTGAGTACAGACTTACCCATTGCTGCCAATGTTTTCCACATTTTGATAATTACATTGAGAGAATTCAGTAGAATATTAAAACCATCTGCAGGGGGAAGTGTCTGTGCATTTGTTTCATACTAATTGTACGAACACTACAGAGTTGTTTCTATTTCAGGAATGTCTGAAAATACGTATCTCTCTGTTCCTGCAAGGGCTGTATAGAGCTCCCATTAAAAATTGAAAAGAACCATTCACTGATACAATTTTTCAGTGATGCTAGGCCATGTTCCTACTTGATGCAATGATGCAACACGTGATAAAGTATCATCTGAAAAGTATAATCTGAGTACAATCAATCTTCTGAAGGATGCTGGCATTAACAAGGGCAACTCCACAGTGACACCAACACTTTCATATTGGATCTAAAGGATAAAAAAACCCTTTGTTCTAAAATCAATTTTGCTCGTGTATGCCAAAATCATCTTTTCCATGTAGGTCCTTATCTTTGGCAGATCTGTACTGCGGGACCTCTGGGGGACTTCACCACCTGTGTTACCTGTGTTTTATTCCACCCTTTAAGAAATCAGGAATTCCAACTGCTTCTTACTTAGTTTGGCAGCAGAAAATTGTTGGTTCTACTCACACACTTTAGACACTACCTACTAATTTACTAAGATAGTAATATACTAATTAACCGCTTTCCACTGGTCAGGTCAGCCAATTGCAGTGGCAGTAGATTCTGAAGGACAAAGTGTTCCTCTAGTTCCACAAGAACCGAGTTCCTGAGTTGATTCAGCAATTTACTTGACGTATTATCCTAGCCAAATTACTTAACTCTTTTGTGTCATATTCCATCTGAATATGGATGTGGATAGGGGCTGACCACATCCTTGGGTGAGGACTGTCTTGTCATCTAGTTCCCTTAACTCAAACCAGGCTAAGTACATAACAGACAACACTATCCAGCGAAGTATAATACTTGCGCCTCTCCCTCCAGGAGCAACTTGGCATTCTTCAAGGAGGAATGTATCTCTAACGGAGCCTGCATTTCCTGCCAGCCTGTACACTAAAAATACACAGGACAAGCATCAAAAAGGTCTACCTGTATGCAGCTTATTACTGGCTTTTGTCGCAGACTAGACGCGATAGCAGTTAAATACTTCAGAGTGACTAGGGGTTTGTGCTGACGGATCTCCACCTTCCTTCTAGGCAAACTGTAACAATAGGTACCAATGAAAAAACTAGAAAGAACTTCTTAGTCATTGACTGAACTATTAAGATAATTCTACACCGACACCATTTACTCCATTTTAGTCTCTGCGCTAGATTACCTACCACTTTATTTACAAATGTTTCTACCTTTTTTTCTAAAAATACCTGCCCTTGCAGGATACCTGACTGTTCCAGACGTTACACACTATGCACTAGGACTGGGCATGCCAAGGCATCTGACAGGGAAAGTTTGAGAAGCTTGAAATAAGAGGGAAATTTTGCTCTGAATATAATAGTTGCTTTTTGTTGCATTTTTTCTGAGAATCTGTGAAAATAGAAGTAAACTAATTTTGCAGTTTGAATATACAAAAAAACCCCCCTGCCATCTGCACCTGAGGTAACTTATCTTATTTAGATTCTGGAGAATTAAGGACATCAAAATTAGTTCTCACTGAAATCACGATAAAGACCATCCACAGTTTTTGCAGCATCTGTAGAGCTGCCTCTTTAAATCCCACCTATACACTAAGAAAATTACACATATACACTGAGTATATCATACTCTTAGACTTACGCTTCTCTAAATAAGTCTCTTCTCTGAATTAAAAGAATTAAAGATTTTTCTTCTTGCTAGAGCTTGGTTAGAATGTAATTATTGAATATGCTCTAAGTTATCTATGACCTTACACGCTGTAGAATACAGTCATTTTTTATATATCTGTTGACTAATGCATTTCTTAATATTTGCTGAATAGAGTATGCTTTTTTCCCTCAGTATGCTTCTTGTTCTTTTCTTCTGTGTTTTATTGCTGTAATGGACTTGGACTGTTTTTCCAAGTTGCTCATAAAACTAACTCTGATATCAAGACTGATCTATTTCAATAGGAAACCAAACTATTTCAGACTCTCCTCTTCATGGCGATCATGACTGAGGGAAAAATGGAATAATGACAATTTTTTAAAATCTGCCAGGTATTTTCTTGTTAATCAATTAAGCTAAAGCAACAGAAACATGGTGATAAATATTAAAGATGTAGGAGCAGATTCTAACTCCAGAAACAATCACGGAAAATGAGGGACATGACTGGTAGAAAGGACCATTAGGAGACTGCAGTTCTCTTCTGGCAGGGAATAGCTCACTAGCTTTCCACAGCAGACCTGATTTATTCATTAAGTGACATTTGTAGCCTTTTAACACCCCACCTGCACAACAAGTCCTTTTTTGAAAAACATTTTGATTCAAAGAAGCTCCTCAGAAAAAGATAACTTCTTCCAAAAGCTTATAATTCAGATCAGCACACAAGGAAAGATGTGAGAAAGGCACACAATCCAAACTAGAAAGATGAGGATTTGAAGCACGGAGAAATTTAGGACAAGATCTAAAAAACTGTCATTTTTTGGAACTCAGGTCCAGCCTACCTAGGCTCCTGTGAACTCTTTAAACTCCCTGCTCTACCTAGATGCCGAATTCTCCAGACTCTTGCATTTTCACCAGTAAAGCCCTTCCCCACCTTTGCTGCTGCACAGCCAGGTAACTCCTGGCACCAAACTGTTCATTGTTCAGAGAGGGAAGAATGACTTTGCACAACAATCACCAGCAAAAGCAAGATGCTAAGTCCTTTGTGGCTCTTGCCCTAAATTGCTACAGTCATACATAATGTCAGTGATAGAGGTGGAAAGTGAATTCAGATCACTTAACCATAGACATAGTTGTTTTCTTTCAAGTTGCAACAGCAAATATTTATGGAATGGACTAACCCATGGGGATATGTCTTAATGAAAAAAAAAATTGCCTTGATTTTGCTCTTTCTGAATGAAAGATTTCACCTGCATAAGATCTTGAGGAAGAATTTTCTCTGGGCAATGCCACTTTTATCTGCAGCTCTTAAGCCAGTAATAGGTAACAGGGCCCAAAAGATGATGGTGGAATGTTTAAAGCTGTATTTGTTTTAATTAGGAGATTAACACACGAAATGCATCCCAGCCTTAGTGAATGTAGCAACCATGGCTGCACACACTGATTAAATAGAAGAAGATAACTAGTTCAATATTCAATTTGTGTGTTCAGAGATGATCTATATGCTCCCCCTAATGTTGATTCACAGGTGTACTTCCACTTTTGCGTCAAGGCCTAAGATTTTCTCCTTTAAAAGCCTTGACTCTTACAAGCTCCATTTTTAGCCACCTCTCTTGTTTGAAGTTGAGAAGCAAGGAGTTGACATCAGTGTCTTTTCAGAAGGACTAATATTAGGATTTCACCATTTACATACTATGCAAACTCCAGAGACGATGTCTTTCAGGAAACCAACTGACTGATGTCTGTATTAGCCCAGATCAAGCACCTATAGTCCACAGCAAAGCTACACTTGTGTTACCACACTGTTGCTGTCTCTGCATTTGGTCACGTGTGTACGGGCACCTCCTTTGTGCTGGAGACTACAGTGTCCTCTGCAGAAAGCTGTGAGGCAGCACAATAAATGTGGAAGTGATTTTGTCAGCATCCTCACAGAAAGGCACTCTGAATCTGGGGGTCATGCACAGTGCTGTACTCTGCAGAGGTGGAAGCCAGTCACCCGAGTAAAAAAACTGTAAGAACCAAAATCTACTGACCTGCTTCATCACCTCATTCAGACAATAAAACTTCAAGCCTAAATTTGAAGATACTCTAAATCTAGGTTAAATTCTAAGGAAGAGCCCAGATTGGTTGTAATTAGATATGCTCTTTGAGTTGGTACAAATATCTGCAAACATTGAAGGGTTCCCAGGGCAGGGAAAGAAATGGAAGAGAAAAGTCGAACTGGAGTTAAGAATGTCCTGAATAAAAAACTATCCTAAGGCAACATCTCTTTCTCATTCTGCAGTGACTCTCCCATATACTGGTCCCATATATTCTGTGTGCAGCTCCTTAAACCTTCACCTTACACTCTAACTGGCTGTATTCCTACTACTTGCCAAAAAAACAGAGTTTATGTTAATGCCTGGATACCTCAAAAAAAAAAAAAAAAAAAGTGTAGTGATCAGTATCCATCATCTTTCCAACTGCCTTGTCACTACATCAATTAATACAATTGAGCAAAAAATGTCACAAGCCCGGCAGAAAAACCTTTACACAGCCTTTCAGGGGGAAGTTTACTTCCAGCTTTTTTCCCTTGCATTAGCTCCTGTCATCCACAAAACAACAGAACCCAGTGGTGTCAATTATATTTGATTGACTGAGTAAAGCACACACACAAATAAGCGAAAACAATGGACACAAAAATCTATATATGACTCCCCTTGTCAGTGAGAATGCCTGTCTTCTCCATTTTCATGCTGCACGGTGTCCTGCTGCTACAGGCTTAAATGTTTCCTTCAGCCCCCAAACTATCACCAATTAAGTTAGCAGGGTCTTCAAAGGTGTCAAATGACTCCCTGGGCAATTGGCTGTATCTGCTGTTCAATAAATGAGGTCTAATTTATCAGTTTAACTTCACTTTTAAAAACCTAATGTCTCCGGGTACCGTGTGCCATTTGCCCAGAGTGTGAAGAGATGCCTGCCACGTCGCATTTTGAAAGTTATGTGAGTTCTTGTTAGCAATTGTACGTTTTTGTCTGTCATACCTTTTCTTCCCTTTTGAAAGATGCATTTGAATAAAATATACTTGAGCAGTATGGACTTGTGTATCATAGTACCTCACTGAAGCCTTCCTAGAAAAAACAAGTAAAAGGAATTGGTTTTGGTGTGGGAAGGTTTAATGACACCTTAAAACAGAGCCCCTTGGTTCTTTTCATGCCATTCTTTACCGAGACCCTGAATTGAAACACAGTGGAAACTAACTTACTGTTTTCTTTTTTTCTTTAAGTGTTGGAGATCTAGGAAATTGGGAAGAGGAGGCACTATGGCAGAGTACACACTTAAAGGAATAAGGTGCAGGATAAAGTTATGTCATTATTAGTCACCATTGTGCTAAAAATATCAGGAAGATGGTCAGAAAGGTAGGATATCAATTTAGAAGATCTTGGTTAAAATACATAGAGAGGAAAACTGTGCATGCAGTCTATTCACAATTAAAAACTAGTTATTCTGCCATATAAGACAATCCAATTTGTGTGCATCTTGGAAAGTGATTGAATGAAATGGAAAAATATGGAAAGGTGATGGTGGAAAAAACAACAGAGAATGAGTGCATAGAAACCCATGTTACAAAAAAGTAGTACTTATTTGGCATTATAGGGTACAATATGCTTTTGATACAGATGAAGCTCATGTTAAGAACCTTAATTTAAAGTTGAGGTTCTTGAGATGATTTACTGAGGTTTGCGGGACACATTTCAGATTCCAAACCTTCAAAGGCAACAAGCAACAGTCTGGGAAAAGCCACAGACGCTGCATTTCCACATTCAGGAAGGAGACAGCATTGGAAAAGAGCTCTGAAAGAAATTTCTTAGAAACAAAGTCATTCAGAAGGAGAGTCTGTGGATGAGAGCAAAAGGATAGTAAGCAATCTGCAACATCTATGACAATTACAAATCCACCTATAAAGAAGTCATCTTCTGTAATATCAGACTAAGGAAAAGAATACAGGAACACTCTTCATCTCAAGTACACGCAGAAGGGACATGAATAGAGGAGAATGACTTTATCACCTACTCTTTTTCCGTGACGATCTTTCTCAACACCTGCAGACTTCATCTATGTTTAACAGAAACCAAAACTTTGTATGCCACATGTACCTTCATGAAATCTCAGCAAGTCTTTGCACAATGCTGTAAACATTTCTGGCCTATTATATCACCATCGCTTTTTCCTTCTCATTTATAATTTAGGGCTATCCTGTGATCAGTGAATACACACTGTTCTTTCTCTCTGTCCTATAGGACATTCAGATCTCCTTCTACTGACAATTCCTCTCATCTCTGCATCTTGGACAAATGTCATAACTGTATTCATGCACGTTTTATGCAAAGATTACTAAGTAATATCACTCCCTGTGCCAGTTTTCAGAAACTCTGCCTGTAACCTCATATCACATATATCACACTCCTCTTTGACAGAACTTGCTGCCATCTCATTTTTAGCCAATTTCTTACCAATTTCACAGTCCTTATACTAATCTCTAGCTTAACTGACAATTTTTCATAGCAGAGCATATCAAATGCTTTACTGAACTTCGGATAGCTTTCTTTCATCTTCTCTGAAAAATCAGTTATTGAAGTAATGTATCAAACCAGTCTGGCACAAGCTACCCTAGCGTAACCCAGCATAGTATTTTATTTTATTTTATTTTATTTTATTTTCTATTCACCTATCTTACATATAATTATTACTTCCTACAAAAATTGGTTCTAGTCCTGGGCATGGCATTCATGTCAGAGTAAGCTGCTTGGATCACTTGTTCTCTCTTAGCTATAAATTGCTATTTACAAACACATAGTACCCACACTCAACTTCATAGTTGTGTTAAAAACTCTTATCACCTGACTTGTGATCTCATATGCCAGAGCTTTAACAATTGTCAGATGGAGATTATTCACTCCATTTTAAACTCACATTGAACGCAAAGAGCTAAATGCAAGTTGAACTTTACTTCTATTTTGGATACAATCATTTCTCCTGTTGTCACTAGGTATCCTGCCATTCCTTCCATCTTAAACTTTGCCCTTACTAACAAGGAAGAATAAGAAGAAAAACAAACCCCTCCTTAGCTTCTCATCACTGGTTAGTAGTTTATTAGGTACAGTGGAATGCAACTGTCACAGAAGGTTATCTCTGCAGAAAGAAATATGACCCTCAGGTATCTAAAACAGGCAAATGTAGTACTTTCAGTATGAAGGCAGTGATAGAACAGATTCTAGATTTAGTTACAGGCAAGTATGGAAGTATTAGACTCTGTGCAATATGAATCTGACCTATTAAGAAGCTGAGTCAGTGTGTTGTAGCAGATAGCGGATTTCTAATGTAAAGTGGTCTCAGCTTTAGAAATAACAAGTTACAATATTCACACCCAGGGATCACAGCTCTGTAATTACTGTGGCCACTTCTGTGGTTAGCAGGATAGGTAGAAATTTTCTGGCTTCATATTTATTGCCTCTATAATTATGTGATCATCCAATAGCTTTGTGGAATTGTAAAGCACCAGGGCAGCCGGTCCAGTTAACATCCCGAGAAAAGAAACCCTGAGCCTTAGGTGTTTTGCAAAGAACACTGAAAGGAAAAAAAGGACTTCATTTATCTCAAACTTACCTGTATTCAGCCTGAATTAGACACAACTTCCAAATACCTCGTGAGAGCAGAGAGAATGCTATTTACATCTGATGTAAAGGCAGATAATAGAGCTTCTACCCATACTGCTCCTGTAAAACTACAACAAACTATACAGTATCCACTCTAAAAACTACTGAGGGAAGGCAACACCCAGAAAAACTTTAAAAAGCAAAGCAAAATAGCCAGTCATGTAGAAAACGCAAATCACTTAGCCACAGGATCTAGAGTAGCCAGATACACCATTAACTTAGGATAAAAAATATACAATTTTCAAAAATATCTATGTAGAGTGATTTCTTTATCCCTTACCTCTCTGAAGCCTTGCTGGGTGACCAACTTCTCCTGAAACTGCCTCCTGAAAAGCTTTGCTTCTGAGCAAAGCCTTAGCAAGCAGGTGTAGCTCTTCCTTGATGCTCAGGAAGACAGGTGATGCTAGCGCGTAATAGCAAACAATGCAAAAGCATTAAGTCTTTATCTGAAAAAGACGGCTCATGGCAGTGCAAAATAATGACATTCAGAGCAACAACTTCTGACCAGCTTCTTTCTTTTTCCCATCTGCCTACTGTCTACTCAAGTCTTGTCTGTAGCCAGTCTTGCTTTGCCGAGCCAGCAACTAACTTGTAATGGTGCCCAGGTAAGATTACATTTGCTCAGGGCTGGAGGAGGGCAGGGAGACCTCTCTTCAGTGTCGGGAGCAGAGGTGCAAGGCCAGTGCTGGTGAGATGAGTAGAGGAGGTCTCAGTGAGGGATTAAAACAGTTCCAGACTCCAGTCAGTGGCAAAAGCCACCACAGCAGGGACCTTCTGTGAATGGTTTGAGAAGGCTTTCTCTGCTTGTACTGGCTGACATCCTCCCACCTCCTGTGCTGCCTGCTTTCACTCTTCTATTCCTCTGCTCTTTCTGTGTATTTTTGCTTTATCTCCTCTTCCTTCAGTTCTGCTTCCATTTACTTTTCTCAGTTCTGTGTAATCTGTGAAAGAAATGGTGTGATGGTGGTGTCTCACTGTCTCTGGCCTGCCTCCGTGTCTCTCCTTAGATCCAGCACTTCAGAGCCGCAGAGCAGCCTGTGCAACAGGGCCCTGCTCTTGGTTGTGTAGCGGAGGTAAATATGATAGAAGTGAAGCACGATAATGAACTTACAAACCCATGGGGCTTCCTCTCTGGGGCTAAATCATTACAGAACAGTTTGTTTCAGTTACAGTTGTTTTCTCTACTTGTGCATCTGTTTATAGGCCATTATGATTATAAACTTGTTGTTGCTTACTGGTATTATCAGTGACACAACCAAAATTGGCGTGCTGTACTTGTAAAAGACTCTATCTGGCGCAATGCTTAAAAAATAAGATTAAAAATTTAGTGGTATTAAAATACTTTTGTTCCTGATTAATCAAGAGTCAAACTGTGTTGAATGAACAGAGCTATGCAAGAATGTTTGCAGCTCTGATGACGCCTGCAAGAATTCCTGTGTTTCTAACATGTGAAAACTGCAATTTTATAAGTATAATCAGAATTAATAATCATAAGTTTCTACACATCTGTCAGGCTTAGGTTAAAGCTATTAAAAATCACACATAAAGACTTATCCAAACTATATGATGCTTCTGACATGCTTCACGTAACACTTCTTCTACCCACCTATGTCCTAACCTGCTTTCCCTCTAGCCTTCTACTGAACTTCCATTTGACTGTTTGCTGTAGTAAGACAGCTCTTTTTTTCCAATTAGCCCCAAACTCTATTACCAGCTGTGGTTATGGTGAACCTGCCCATAGATTCTGCAGCCACCATTATTGTCTTTGTGTTGGTATGACCACAGTACTGCTGCTAGTATCAGGAAAGCTATTGGAATATTTTTTTTCAATAAACAACACTTACATACCTGTCATGCTGTGAGCTATTGCCCTCTGGAGTTCAAATCTGGGATGAGCATTTTGTCCCTTAACATAAAAAGTCTTTTCTGCTCAGGCTGAAGACTTGGCATTATTTGTCTATCCCCATGGCCCCCCCCCCAAATCTGAATTTACAATTGAGCAGGAATTTTTCTGGCTTCCACTCGGGCTCCCACTGCCCCCCAGCCTACCTGTATAGAAAGCACTGAAATATGTGCTCCTTAAAGATGTGTTTTTTGCTTTGGGGCCAAGCCAGCAGCGGAGCTAATCTTGGTTCATTACATTACTAACACTTATCTTCTCTTTAGAACTATTTCAAAGAAGTTTGGAAGACTTTAGCATTTTTGGGCACCCATTTTTTCTTGTCCCCACACATTTCCATTAATTATGGAAATTACTGTTTCTGCTCTAATAGCCAGCCTCAGCTATCACAGAAAAAAACAGATGGAAAAACCCACTTCACTTAACTTTTTGCAACATGTTTTTTTTTCTTTTTTTAAGAAAAACTGTAGGAAGGGAAGTTGAAAGAAAGTAGTAGGTCCTGTGGCTCTATTGCCTTCTGTGGCAATCTGACTACTCAGAGCCACAGGTTTTTTGTTTGTGTTTGAATCTGTTCACAGAACTTGATTGGTAAAAGCCATTCTGAACTGCTCTGGTCCAGAAACGCAGATGGAATTCAAGTAAGAGCAGCATTTTAGTTACTTCTACTTCCCAATGAAAGGGCTGGGGTGGGGAAAGCATAAATATGGGGGAAAGAAAAATAAAGGTAGCAGAGTTTATTTCGGTGCTTGTGCCCACCCTGTATGCTACTCCAGTGCTTTGCAGGGACTACAGAGGACCACCACGCATCAAAGGGTAATGCCCTTTCTGAGCTGCTGCCTACAATGGATGTCCCTGTGAAATCAATAGAACATTAAGTTCTATATACATTTCTCAATGAGATATGCATACCTATCATGTGTGTGTTATGTTAACCAGCAGTGAAGTAATGAAATGACACATTTTTCTGCCATATTTCCCTTGTGTCAACTTTAGTGTGAAATTAAGTAGAGTACAGACACAGAAGACTGATAACAGAAATATGTCAAGGCAAGCTACATATCTGCAAACCTTAAAGCTTTCTGCTTAAAAATACTTACTTATGGATCCTGTTTTTTCCTATCTATTTTCCTATGGTTTATGCAATCATGCTCTGTGTGCGTGTAATGTTTGTATTCCCTCATAATAATGTTTGAATCCTCGAGTAACTGGAGTCATGGTAGATGGAGAGAGAGTGATCTGAAAGAGAATTAAGCTCCTAAAGGTTTCATGAAAACAGGTGCCAAAGAAGGGCAGAGAGCCCTGTAAACAATCTGACACAGGCAATGGCTGTGCCAGACATTCTCCTTCCTGAACCCCAAAAGAAATCAACCAGGAGACACAAATCCACAGGAAACCAGACTCCTTAAGTTCTGGTGCTCCTAGAACTACTTATTTTTAAGTAGAGGTTTTGTAGGAAAATGTCACCCCTAACCCAAGTTCAGAAATATACTCAGAATATTCACAATATGCTTAATGTGATCTAACTGCAGGCTGCCTTCCTAGACCCACAGACACATTTCCTCTCCCTCTTTTCGTTGGATCTAGGAACCAGAAGCTAATCGTGTCTCCTTTTGTTTTTGGCGGGTTTGGTTGGTTGGCAGTGGGAAATCAGGCAATGTGTAGGCCGCAGCATAAGGGGTCTTGGGAGTGCAGGCACAGGGGAGGCAAAATCTCTTACAGAGCTCCTTCGGGGGAACAATTTAGGTGGCGATCCTGCAGCCACTGGCATATGCAAGGAGCTCCAATGAGCCAAATGAGGCCATTCACAAATAGGATAGTCAACAGGACTCAGACATCTAAATGGCATTTGAAAATCTGTCCCTTAAAGTCACTGATAAGGAATATTTCACTTGACAAGAACAACATAATATAACCTTTGCTTTACTGTGGCTTCTGAATAAAATTGCAGGCGAATGGTGTTGTTAGTGTAGTTCCTAATGAAGATATACAGAGCTTTATTTTTGGAGAGTCTATAACAGGCCTAGTGACAGCCCATGGAGATTTATACTGCAGGATGTCCTCAGATACCTACTGGATTCCCTCCCACAAAGGTATTCCACAGTCTCACAGACTTCATTCTGATGTATCTCAGGAGAGAAGGCTGCTTATTAACTGGTCTAGTGTGAAGTATTAACTGATAGTCTTGCATTACATTTTGTCATGCATTAAGCTTTATATGGTCAGTTAAAAAAAAATCAAATCCATGCCCATTTATTCTGAATTCTTAATAGTTATTTTAGCAACAATAACAGAGCATTTCTTGGCTTACCGTCAAAAAAATTAGATTTTAAGGAAGCTGAAATACTAATCAATGATTATTTAGGTTTCCTTGTTTTTAATACATTTAAAAAAGTTCAGTGAATGCCTGAATTCCCCAAAGTCTGTGGAAAAAAATGAAATCTTCTTCTCCCAGACCACAGTGTGGTGAAATAAATTAGTATAATGATTTATGTTTACGGTTTTAGTCAATTCTGATAGAGATTATAGAGACAAAATGACAAACTGCCTTAGCGGTAAACTTAAATCATGTCAGCCAATCTTTAGTTTTTCCTTACTCTAATTGCTCCTCTTGTTCATTTATCTTCCTAGGCAATCTTTAGAAGAAATACTAGTTCAATCAGTGCATGTGCAAACCACCAGAGATAAAAAGTTTAGCCTAATTTGTCTCACTAAATTGTAATGCCTCTAGTAAACAAATGTTAGTTTGAAAGAAAACCAAGGAAATCTAAATAAACTCTCCACAAAATGTTTCTTTCCTGCTTGCTACACAAAGTATTGCTGGTGCTTTATATATTTGCCTTTGGATGCAAATAAAACAAAAAGTATGCACAATATGCCTTTGCAATTATCTGCAATAGTTGCATTCAACTATTCATGTTTGCTTTTCAGCACAAGTAATTTGGTATTATCACAGAAAAAATAATGCAAATAATTAAACAGCAGAATAAAATACTGTATTACTGAAGTTGTATAGCATTTAATTAAGAGATGCATTTTAATTTCTCTGTCTATAATTTTGATGGCAATACTGTTTTGCTGCTTACAGTATGCAGAATTTCTTAATTTAGGGTAGCTTTATTGCTGCTAATTTTACCTTCCTCCCAGTCAACAATTCTACCATACACCTTGGGAGAAGTTGGTTGAGTCCATTAGGCCCTGCTTCCACAAATGTATATACTTTTTTGCTAAAAATACCTAGCATGAAAAATAGGAAAGTGTGTGAATCTTTGCAGAATAGAGGCATAAGGGAATGAACCATCACTGAATTGAAAGCATCCCTGGTATAAATTAATTAAGATCATTCATTCAATTTCTGGGAAGTTAAGGCCCCTGAATGTAGACTGTATTTGCTAAAAAAAATCCATAGCCATAATTCTCCAAGAGCATGAAACAGCTCATTTTTAGAGGAATATTTCAATGGCTCTGATTTTGTTGCCTTTCTGAAGCAAGATTGCTATCAGTGGAAGAAATCTCATCAAAGGGAACTTTGCCCATATAAGGCTTTTAGGATCCAGACTTTCTGGGCATCTCAGATTAGAATCTGATCCATATAGCTAGGTTTTCAAAATACATGTGTGTGTAATTACTCATGTAACTAATCCCAGCAACTTGAATCAGACCATATATGTGAGTAAATGTGCATGTATTTTCAAGAGTTTGCAGGATTGGGTCCTAATCCTTTTTTTTTTTTTTTTTTTTTTTGCAAATCATCAGGATCCCATCAGATTTTATGTCTAGCAATTTTTGTTATATATTACTACAATACGCTTGGTCCTGTGGCTTGTGCTCTACAGGGAGGAGAGACATTTTTAAACAAAAAATTACAGCAGTATCTATAATAGTGTCATTGGCTGAGATATCCAGTTATTAGACAACATGCTTGCCAAATACATATGCACTGGGTGGAAAATATGCTTTCTTTCTAATTAAGAAATTAGAGAGTAAAGATAAAAGCAGAGCATCTCTATTTCTGGACAACAGAGACATAACTCATGTCAGATGCTGGAATTCTTATCACTTTCTCATTACGCACGTTTATCATGGTCATTCATCTACTTATCAGGTCTGCATGATGGTACAAACATCAAAAAAGCACAAACAGCCGTAAGACCTCTAAGGGAGCATGACTTTGGGCCTGACCTTTCAAAATGTATCAAATATACATCATGTTCTGTCTAGTAGACAGCAAAAGATTAAAACTTTAAAGATTAAAGTCAAACCTATAGTATATAAAAAAATCTCTATCATCAACATAATTTTAATGGTTTGTGTGTCTTTTTGGCTGTCCTACATTTCTCCCTGCTCTGATTGTGGAGCCAGACCCTCAACTGTTTTAAATTGCCATAATTCCCTACCAAAAGCAAGTGGGAGCTCTGCCAGTTTACACAAACTGAGGATCAAGCCCATACTTCTTTCTGAAAAAAAAATTTTTCAGGTCTGCATCCCTTCATCCCAGGACTTTAAATGGACCTGATCATGCTTTTACGCATTGTCTCTGCTACTCTAGAACTACAGAACTATACCAGTGAGAAATCAAAAGCGGGCACTCTCTGTATTACTTCAACATTAGCAGAAGCACAGCAGGGCTTTTTTTTACACCTTAGGGAGTCTTTACGCAGAGGCTTTTAGCTTCACTACATGGATGGCCTGATAAACATAAAGGTTTCTCTCTGTTAACTCTGTCAAGGGATCAGCAGGTTCAGTAAATCAGAACAATATCCTCTAAGAAAACCTAACACCATTCCCAAAGCACTTTGGCAGGCTGATTTGTATTACTCTTGTCTCTAAGGATGGTCATCAGAAGGGCAACATGTAGAGCACTGCCCAGGTGCCTGTGTGGGAAATACCAGCATGGAGGGGCAAATGTGCCTGAGACCTGTTGGCCACTGCTACTGCAACCTGGTGAAAGCGGAAGGGAAGATGACCAGCATAGTAGAAATGACTGTAGCAGGGAAGTGCCCACCCTCCCTTACAAATCCTTGGGGACTTAATAGCTTGGGAGCCAGCAGCCAAAGGAGAGGGCTAGGTATGCGGGGTTAACATGCGCACCCAGGATCTCTCTGATGCACTGCTTCTGAGTACATTTGGACAACTGTATCTAAATGAGAAACAAAAAATAGAGCACTGTTCAAGGGTTTCCCTTCCTATGAATTTAAATAAATATGACGTAATTGGAGCAAGGAACTCAACATGCGGCTGAGTCTCCATTTTCAGTATAGTCAAGGACACAGTAGCTGTGAGACCTCAGACATGGCACTTTAGCTTTCCAGGCCTCAGTAACAGTGGGTTGAATCGGGTGTTGAAGACAATTTGATGAATGTAGCCTTTTTGTTTGGGAAGGGTTCACAACTTCCACAAAATAATGGATAATCCAAATCATATGATGAATAGGTAGCAAAAAAATGTTTCTGCCTACAGGTACTCACAAGATTTTGTTGCAACGGTCAAATACACGCCGAGCCACGTGACAAGCAGTGTCGCTCTCTCTTCAACATCATAAACATAATGAACACCTGAAAAACAGTAAGGAGCTTGGAGATGCCCAAAGGGCAGCAAGATCTCACCATGACTTATGCATTGCTTTAAGTTCTAGGCATTGGAGAAATACATGTACCCCAGCTGCTTTAATAATAAACAATATCCTGCAGATATGCCTTTATGAGAGGCATATTCTGCCTCTGGAGTTATTAAAATATAGAATTTTTTTCCAGAGAATGACAGCAAAGGTGTAAATGGCAATGGACATTTTTGCTAAGGGGGTGTTTGACTACTACAACCAGGCTATGACTACTGTGCCGTGTAAAACAGGGCACTAAAGACCTATCCTAGAGTAAGGATATCAGTTATGAGACAGCGTGTACCACACAAACCTTTGACATGCAAAAGAAAAGCTGTGTTTCTATTACTGATCCCTTGAACCCATGCAACCCATATTTCCCTTTTTCAGTGAACTCTCGCTGAAGCTCTTAGAGGATTTACAACTTTAGCATAGGATAATCAATTCAAATAAGCACAGCCCTGAAACTATCCAAAGAAAAACAAATCGACAGTCACAAACAAATAAAACATGTATTTGAAAGCAGGATACTGAAGTTACTAGAACTAGACAGAGTAGTGGTGTTGCATCACCAGACAAACTTAAAATGCCCAGACAGGAGACAGAGTACCGTAACTACTAATACACACAACAGGAGCAGATTAAAACTGAAGGAGGACAGGTTAACCACCACGGTTTCACAGACTAAAGCTCTGATCCTTTCATGCTGCTTCAGATGTGCATATGATGAACATGTAACACTATCCTAGGCGGAAAAAACCCCCGACCTTCCATAGCTGTAATTATATTACAGCAGTAGGTTTTCTTCTTCCCCCATGTTTGTTGTCTTTTGGTTATACTGCCAGAGAATATCACACTCAATCAATTGCATTTGAGAGAAAACATTCTGAACAGGTTAACCGAGAGGTCCAACAAAGTATACACAGCATATCTGAAGAGGTTTAATGAGGAAAAGCATGCTTTAAAGTTTAATTCACAGCAGTTTTTTAAAGCAAGACTTATGCTCCTAAGTGCCTTTGAGTGGATGTTTCAAACCCCAGAATGAAAGATGCAAAGCAACACAGTGGCATAATCTGATTCCAGTGATGGTATTAAGAAGACCTGCTGGCATTAAATATGAAACTTTTTGTGAATCTCAGATTTATTTTTTTGCATTCTTTTATTACTGTATTTGCAGTGCTGCAAGACATCGGCTGCATTCCATAGTTTTTCAGTTCTAGGGGATTTACCTTTCTTGAAGATTAGCCCCGATTATAATCTTATTTGTAATTAAGAAGATAATCTTATAATTAAGAAATTTAAAAAGGAAGACAATGAAAACTGTCTTGTAACAGATCTGTTTCATAGATATGCAAAATGTGTCATATAAATATAAATGTGAAATAAACTAATAACTCCTGTAGCTTTATACAGGAATTAAACCAACTGTGGAAAATGCACATACTGAGAAAAGATTCACAATTGTACAAAGAAGATCGTTGGCAACATTTAATCAATCAAAACAGGACCTGTTTAAGTATGAAATTTTAAACACACAGAATTAATACCTAGAGATTGCTACAGGAATATATAAAACATAGAATTTAAAAATAAATGCTACTTTGGTCAGTGACTGAAGCCCTCAGTTGTTGCGGGCTGCAAAATGGCATAAGCAGTATAGACAAAGCATGATGGGGCAATAGATCACAGTAATAACATTTGCAATAAACAATAACAGAACAAAGCAGACATCTATAAAAATCCCATGAGGAATTTGCCTTATCCATAATTTTTCTTTACATTTGAGAAACTATGTCAGGAAAGGCCATTACAGCCAATGGCACCAATTAATTTCTGCAACTTTTAATGACATGTTTCTGGGTAAAAACCTCAGATAATACCCCAAGCACATGATTGATAGAAGCCTGTGTTTGATTTGTACTAGATTCTTGATTTTTTTAGTATTTTTAAAGAGTCCCAGTGCAGCCAATCAAGCAATCAACATGAAATACTCAGATCTCCTCCTGGAAAGGACAAGAAAACAGAAAGACAACAGGACTTTCTTAGCAGGGTTGACAGACCCTGTGATTTTATTTGGTGATTTTATTTAGGTAGCTTTCTGGATGATGGATTACAGGAATTTTTATTCCAAAGAAAATGATAGCCAAAAGGAAACCTTCGATTCTCATTCCATTCTGAATATTATTATACCTTAAAAGGACTGCTGAAATGCAGAGGAGATAAAAAGTAATTGCTTCTGAGAGGTGAAACATGTAAAAATAAACTGTCTTCACATTTGGTTTTCTGGTCTTCAGCTAACCAACAGGTTTCAAGCATTTGGTAAAATTCAATCTGGGATTTTTCTATACATAAATCTTTGGAGAATTTAGAAAATGCAAAAATGATTCCATATTTCTCCTGAAGAGTTTAACAACATCATTATTGTGTACTTTGAGATCATTTGTAGAATTAAACAGAGATTGAAAATAGAGGAAGGCAGCCTTTCTTTGCCGTTCTAGGGAGCTTGCTACACCTATCAGAATAAATCATGATGTGCGCACCTCAGTAGCAATTAGACATACAGAACCATCATAATATTTAAAAAATATCCCCCACTGAAACCAGGGAAAATAATGTATTTGTGGATTTATTCTATAGCACACCTGACCATGAGGGTATCTGTCACTGTGTGTATGGCAGGGCAGGTTATGAGGAGCCTGGATAGTGCAGCTTTCAGTAAGAACAACCATACAACAGGAAAAGTGACAGGAGCTGGTTTGCTTAGCTACCTGCTTTGTATGTAGGCGCTGTAATCGCCTCGCACAGTTCTCATGGATTGCTGGCCAGGCCTATAGGCAGTGAAAAGATATGAAGAACAGTCCTGTGACCTCTGTTTTATTGCACTGGCCTAAACATTTAAGTGCAGTAAAGGGGCACCAGGGGAAGAAGTTACATAGCTACAGATCTCATACCTGACGATAGTAAAATTGATAATAAAAGTGAGTAGAAACAGTCCTGCTGTTGCTTATGAATGTTACATGGTCACTGAGAAATGGCAAGAGAAAACATCTCAAGTATTAGAACAGATAGCCCTTTTCTGCTTCTCACCAACCCCTGATCCTGCAAACCCTCTTGTACTAAATGCTCCTTACATATATGACTTATATTTTTGAGCTTGCTGTGATGAAGGATTACAGACTCGGGCTCTGAATACCCAATTTACAAACTATGCGACTATCAAAAAATACAGACAGTCATCTAGAAGGATTTATAAACATGCCCACAGAAATTAGACTCCTGACATCCAAGACTTCTGGTGGAGGTTTAGGTGGCTGTTCTGCATAACCGGTTAGGCACTTTTCTGAGTCTCTGCAGCGGCCTAGCTATCTCTTTCAGTGCCTGTCTCTGCAGGCCTGTTTAATTGCTGTAGGTGGGACGCGTGTCCTCATGGACACTACACCATAGCACAGTTTCTCTGAGGGTTAGCCCAAGTACAGCCTAACAATAACTTTTCTACTTATGAAGTCAAATTTATTTCTGAGATCTGTGGCTTTGACATTCGATGTTTGTTAACTGTGTTTAAATATGCAGTGAGACAACGCACCTCATATATGAACTTCCTTGAAGGTTTCCAATAATATTTATTTAATTGATTTATTTGGAGCATTTTCTGTATGCTAAATAGTTTTGGAATGTTACAAATAAGAAGAAATGTACCATCTAAATTTGATCTTCTAATGAGCAGCAAATGAAGACCACAGTAATGATCCTTGGTGCATTAGATTTCTCAAGGTTAATATTGCTACCTTGTGAGGCAATAGTGATTTTATTCCTCTCTCACTGACGATTAGGAACCTGAGGCACAGCTGCAGATCGTAATAAGCTGTTTAGCTAAGTGCTCTCACCTGCAATGCCATCAAATCTTGTACCAGCTCATGGAAGTGGGCTAATCCTAGCCAAATTGATACATTCTGAAGGCGTTCAGAACTGTAAATCCTAGGAAGGTGATATATTTCATACCCTCTGAGATCATTATACACAGTATGTGTTGGAATTATTCCTTTTTAAAAGGCCTTTCAGTAACACGATACTTCTTTTAATCAGTATTCCAAACCTCTTACAAATGAAAATTTCTCCCCAAAACCTAATTTGCTGTTACTGTGCTAGTTAATTACAAAATCCACAGTTGTTTCACTTGTCCACCAGTTCCTCTCTGCCTAAAAAATTAGTTACTCTCCATCCATCTGCACACAAGCACATATATTCCTATTTCCCTTCGACAAAAGATTCTTCCATGACAGTTTTACAATTAATTCTTTTTTCATTACAGGAAATCCTTGTTATGAGCATATTATCCATTACTGGGGTCACATCTACTATCATTGCCTACCATATAGCTATCATATAACTATGATTGCATTAAAGGCCAAAATTTCACTCCCATAATATATATTCTGCAAGAATCTTCAAGCTCTTCTTATCCCAAGCATTGCCCCCTCTAAATTCCTTCATGCCATTTCTTTGAAGAATAATTATCTATCATACAAAAATAGTATTTGCCCTCAAGTATATCAGATATGACAAATTCAAAGACTGAGAGTATTAAAAATAATTATGTTTACTTTTATTGGCAGAGCTACTCAGAAGAATAGCTTAGTAACTGCAGCGCAGATATTAATAATCAGGAAGGAGACTTTGTAGAAATGCTGCCAGTTTTGGATACAAGTGTCCTCTTCCTTTTTCTTCTGCTGCTTTTGTGAACTACTGGAAATACTCAAACTAAAAAGTGAATTGTATCACAGATGACTCATGTAAGCATGTGTTTGTTTTGTGAAAAGACGGGTGTTTCATCCCAGAGCCTTATTCAGTAGATTTATCTGCTACAATTACAGTGCTTTGATCACTCCAGAATAGGTGGTGTAGTGCGGGGTGTAGCTGTCCTTTTCCAATTCACTCTCCTTATCAGGATACATGTCTGTTGATTTGTGGGAAGCAGGCTGTTTTTCGTTCCTGACAAACTCCAGTGATTAAAATGTAGTGGCTTGCTCTTGTTCCCCTGATAAAGGTGACAGCTGCAGAGTTTCCAGTGTTAGTGGATATGGTCCATGCAGATTGCTTTTTAATGAAAGCAATATATTATCTTACCTAGAGACCCTGCAGCCTTACCTTGTTAATGTATTCTGGCTTGGCACCACATTCATCTATAAATTAGTTGTATTAAACATGCTTCTTACTATTTATCCAGTCTCTAAAGAGTTTTTTTTTAAGTTTATTTTGTTTGTAACTCTGTTTCACACCAGCTCCAGCACCAAAATCATATGCAAAATGAACCACAATGTAGATTTCTCATAAAAATATCTAGCATTAAATAATATAATCACAGACACCTCCACACTTGATGATTTGATAATCCTTCATATTTAGCCATTAAAATACTCACTAAGGGATGTGGAGTCAGCAACACTTGATTATACAAGTCATATGTGCAGAGGTTTTCCCTTTCACTGCAAATTTACAATCAAAAAGATGGAAGTAACAAAACCAAATGAAAATCAAGATTAAGCTAAATAGTCAAAATTGTGCTTCATTTTGTAGCTATACCTCTTTCCAAATTGTCAGAAATAAACATTTAACATTAAGCAGATTGAAAATTCCGGTTGCACTGTATCCTTTAACAAAAACTTGCAAGTCTCTTGAATGCTCAAATGTCAAATTCATTATGACTATGAATGGCCTGTTCTTCAAATGTAAGCAGTGCATTCACTGTCAATAATCTATGTTATTTTCACCAACCCTCGTCTTGAACTAAACTCCAGAAATGGACTGGTTTATTATTTAGGGGACTTCTGTTCTTCTACTGGAATATTTTTTATAGTAAAAGATAAATATTTTATTTCAATGTCTCTCATAAAAGATACACGGAAAAAGATGGAAGTTTAGTTACATTATTATTATTTACTCCAAAGCTATAATAAGAAGTTAGTAAACTGATATATACAATTCAAAAGTGATCATTGCATTATCTTTAAAATCTTCAATATCTACCAAAATTAAAAAAACATAAATGCTTTAGTAATACAGGAATATGCATATGGGAGCTACTAGCTACTTAGAAAATGTTTGATAACTCTCAAAAATTAAATAGGCTACAGCCACGGGGTGTATTCTGCATTTTGTACTTGAAATAGTGGAATATAACTCCTTTAGAGTGCCTGCATGTCCCTGCTCCGTTTGTATCTTTGTTAACAATGCATGTACAGTAGGAGAGATAAGTAAAGGATTAAAGGAAAGCCTTTGGTTTACATACGCTGTGAACAGTGTCTCTGCAGTTGATTTTTTGAATTTTTACATTTTCTAAGAAAGATAACAAAACACCATACCTGTTCATTTCCTCCATTTAAGCCAGCACCCTGATTGCCTTCTAATATCCTTGGAGAATGATCTTAGAGACCCTAAAAATTAGAAATAAAAATAAGAATACTCGTGAACTTCTCTTAGCAGCAACTTTGATGCTACAGAATTATGCTTGTTTATTTTCTCTCTTGTGTTTGTTTGTGTTGTAAGTTTTAAAGTCATTTGGACCTGGGAAGTTCTGTTGTCTCACGGGAAGAAACAGTCATCTTTTGGTTATATGTCTAGCATCCAGTGACTTTGTAAACACATAGATAACGACAGAGGAAGAAAACATGGAAACATAATTTTGGCTAGGAATAGCATATGCGCCATCAAGCCTTCTAGCCTCTTAGCCCGGAAATGCCAGTTCACAGCTTAGCTGGGAACTGCACTTTCTCATGCTCCCTTTTCTCCAGTAAAGTTTGTTTCTAAAAATAGTATCACTTTTTCTCTCTGACAAATGTGTGAGACCTATTAAAGGTATAAGCATACCTCATGAAATATTGTACTAAATACTCTACACTCCTTTCAAAGCTCTTCGAAATCAATGAAAAGGCTCCAGCTGACTACAAGCAAAGTTATTTCAAACACATACATTTGCTCCCTGTTAGTAGAGGAAAATTTCAAGAAGATAATTTCTTTTTATTTTTCCTTTCTTTTCCTTATGAACATCTGAAGTCCTGATTATATCATGCTGACATCTGAATCATATTTACAATAAGTAATTGAGATTGTAACCAGGGATTTAAGGCTTCAGCTGATAAATGAGCGTTGCAGGTTAGTTTGTGTCCCTGCAGAAGCCAACTTGAATTTTGCTATTGGCAGAAACAGGACCATGAATTCATGCAGGTACAAAACTGAAAAAACACTGATGTAATGTTATGCTTATGCCCTCTGTAGTGATATAAGAGGGCTGCCTGCAGGTCTGCATCATCAGTCAAGTGTTTGGGACTCAAGGGAATTACCTGAGTGGGTCCCTCTCTCAGCAGAATTTGTCCTAATAAAATGGAAAACATTCAATATGAAATTTTCTTTTAAGCGTTGGGTTCCTTTACAAGATTCTTCTCTTTACTTTGTATAATAGTACTGGCATTGCTGTCACTACGTTGTTGTATTCTGTGGAGAGTTCCTAGTTAACCATGTGTTTCACAGTTTTAAAATACATTTTATTTCACTTCAGTAAATGCTTGGGTTTTGTGCTTATTTTCAAAAATCAAATCTTAAGAAGTGATTGGTAAAAAGGTTTGTAAAATTACTCAGTATGAAATGCAGAATTTGATACCCATATAGAAAGAAATCACATGGATCATCTGCACTCCCATCTCACCAGGAGATGTTAAGGAGATATTAAGATCTAGCCTTTGGCACATATACATAGTGCATGTTCAGGATATTTTCCATCCCCTTTTCTTTGCTCAGTTGCTGTTCAGTTGCACAAAGCAACCCAATCACACAAAAAGCCTTCAAATCCCCCAGCCAGCAGCAGTAGCCTGCTAGTAGAGAAAGGCAATAGCCAGGCCCTCTGTCATCTCTGTACCAGTCAAGGCTAGAAAGGTGATGAAGAAACAGCAAAGACAAGGGATATGACTCCACCACCAGGAGAAAGAAGGGAAAAGTACAAAGGCTCAAGAGAAAGCAAAAGAATTTTCATTTTCTGCTCATTAATCATTTAGACAGTTATACAGATCCAAAAAACACATGCAAGCAAACCCAGAGTGCTGACCACAGCTTTCGTTCTTTGCCTATAACCAACCATTGCTTTCCAAATTGGTTCCTCCAATGTATTTCCCCATAAATAACCCGTTTCAAGCAAATATCTAGATATACTATATGGGTTGTTCTCCGCTACCTTTTTTGCATATCCCTATTGCATAAAGAGGTTGTGATTGACAAAATAACGCGCTGATATAAAACAAGCAGAAATTCCACCTCATAAATCCCTAAGGAAAGAAAAGAGATTATCAAACAACTAAATAATGCAACCCACAGCAAAATATACCAGTAAATCATACAAACCAGGGTAAATTGGATAACACTGTCCATATACAATTACACTGGTTGGCTCCCATGACAGCCTTTAAATGTGACACGTTATTTGACATGTATGCAATTAGGCCTTAAAATCAATTTTTTTTCTATTCCATTTAAAATAAAAAATGTACTGTTTCCAAATCAAATACTACCTTTTTATTCAAGATGGACAAAAAGTAGTACCAGGTTAGCAGCACCATCTCAACGGTACAAACCAACAAAAGCTGGTTTTCTTGGACACTGTAGAAGACCACATCCCAGGGAAAAAGCATTACTGCACAATATTCTTGCTCATTTATTAGTCCTACCCATTCCTCACAGGACCTTTTGTAAAGCCAAGATCCAACAAAAAGCAAAAATTCTAATGCCCAATAATATTGATGATATGGTAAATATCAAAGAGGATTTAGCTCTTTCCAGGTACCCATGTACTACAATGGAGGCCTACCATCTCTCGTGTGTGACCCCAAGTGCAGAAGGAACAACGTGGTGCAGTGCGGAGCACAGGACTGGGAGGAGGGGCACTGCTGACGTGATGCTTGAGGCTACACGAATCACTTCACTATTCTACTGCTGTTCTTTCATTAGGGAGTTAGGAATAACAGTGCTTCCTTATACAACTCAGAAAAGCATTAAAAGCCATAACTAATTTCTGTGAAAGCCTGAACACTGAGGCCCCTAGAAGCCACTGTGTGTTACTCTATCACTGGGTGAGAATTGCTAGTCTAAGTCCCAGCCTCCTTGCACCTTTTGGCTATCCACTGGCACCTGGAGATATTAAATGGCTCCAATTCTGGTCTGACAGTTTGGGCAATGTGAAGCCAAAAGTTTACAGAGGAACACAGATGCAAGCAAATGATTTAGATTTCTCTCTCTGCCAGGCTCTGGCTTTTTCTTACTTCTACATGTTCTCTCTCTTTAACCCCTCTAGTTCTCCACAAATCCAGTCTACTGTATGACCCTCCCAAAAGTGCTTATTTCCCTCCTGGTAACGTGATTTCCAGGAACGCTCACCTGTTCCTCCTTCTGATGATTCCACTTCTGCATGACTGCTGCGATGCTCTCTGCCTTGGCACCCTCCTGAGAAGTGCAGGAGAGACGGACGTCGTGCTTGCAGTAGAAGGGAGCTGACAGTAGCTCGGGCAGCTGAGAAACACGCAACAGCCAGGGATCTGCAGAGCAGTAACTCCTGTCCAGTCCCCAGAACCCAGAGCACCATACAGGCCCTGAGATGCCTGAGCTGCGAGAGGCTACAAAATCTCTGTAGAATTTATGTTCCTTGGCATGGGGTCCCATGAGGGCTAGGCATAGGGTATGGCCATGCTGTGCAGCAAGGTGCGGCATATAGAGGCTTCAGCTAGTTCCAAGTAAGTTCTCCTGTTTGGCAAAGAAAATTAATCATCACAAATATTTTCCTCCAAAAATACTTATTTTCCTTATACTTCAAAAATTATACTTCATGAAGATCAGTTGCAAGGTAACTTGGACAATTCCTGTGAATTTTCCTGTAGAGAAAAAAGAAATGATAGGAAATACATGCTGATCATAGCTTTTAAATAAGCAAGTGATTAAAAAGAAAATGTTCTCTAAAAACTCTAAACTGATATTAAAACAGGATTATCTAGCCTGATGCTTTTACCCCTTCTTTCCCCTCATTGTCTATCTATTGTCCACATGCTTTAATAAAAGCAACAACAAAATATGTCACAATTTCCATGCAAATTCTCCTCCACATCAACATGATATTTTTGCCCATTTGAAGAATCAAATATAGTTTATTACATTGCACATCAAGAGAGAAAGCCCTGTGAAACAGCTGTACATGGTAGAATGCCAGGGAGAGGATAAACATTATGTGCAAATCAAAATAGTGTTTGCTGCCACTACACCATTCATTTCCTTTCTGCTTCTGTCTTGCCTCTAAATGCTGCTGTTGGAGCAGGGATTGATTGCCTTTTATGCTAAGGTGCAGTTTTTGCTTAAGGAACACTGATAGAATAAATGCGAACAATGTATGAGAACTCTTCACTTTTTTATACATGTATAGAATATGAAACCTCTGGAAATAATAATCACTAAAACAAACATTTTTGCAGTGATAGCTGTTATCATGGTTGTACTTTATGAAGACAGGTTCCACTATGAATACTTCTGTGGATAATCATGTTGGTGCCAATGCTAAAATGTTGGATCAGGCCAAAAGATGAGATGAACTCTGACAATGAGTGCTAAATCAATTCATCACCTTTTTATACCTGCTCTTTAATTCTACATGTGTTTAAGAAATTATTACCTTCTTAGTAAAAAATCATTCTGTACTTGATATTTTCTTTTCATCCTGTGGACTTGATATGCAAAGGGAAGTTCAAATTTCATGGCATGTCATTCTTGACTCATAAAGGATGCAAACATGTGCTGCTCTAAGTTACCTCCCCAGAAAATCAGATAGGGTTGAGAGCATGCCACCGTTTGTGGCATGATGTTGAGAGCAACGTAAGATCTAACCAAGACATGAAAAGGAAGCATAATTCTTGTTTTATATGATACATCCTGAGTGTTCTGTGCAGTGAGCCCTGTGGGATGAATCCCTACGTCTCCATCTTGTACACTGTGTCTTATATAGGCTATTTTGCACGTAACGGTTTTCTGATCGAATGGACAAGCAGGATCAAACAATAGTTTAAGTGATACAAATTCAGCTCCAACTAGAAAAGGTAGAGTGGTCAGCAAATGACTTCTTCATATTGCACAGCCTTTCATTATGGCATGGTAACTAAGTCATCTTTTTTCTTTCACTGAGCTTGGTTTGCCTTGTTCCTGTGCTTTATGAAACTATGAAGCCTTGTAGGGTAGAAACTACTTGGCTTTTAGTTTTGCTTTATGTAGTACACTGATTTCTGCCTAGATCTTCCTGCCACAACTGCAGAAGATACAACTTTTTTCTTCAACTGACCTTTTTTCCTGAAAACAGAGGGGAAAATTGAGTCTCACTAGATTTCTCTTCCTTCCTCTTTGAGACCTGCCCATTCCAAAAACATGGAAATGCAAACTGTGCTTTAGTACAGGGAACAAAGGCATCAAACATGCCGGTACTAATAGCTGGGGCATGATGAGAAAGAGCATCTTCCCAAATTGCCTGTTGCAGGGAAAGGGGTTTGATGCAGAGAATAGAAAAAAACCACAGCTGCTCACTCTAAGGCCTCTCTGGGTGTGCTAACTTCAAATTTTTAGTTCTGCAAGGGACAACACAGGAGGCTGGAAAGCACTATTTCCCATGTTTCAGAAAAATTTCAATGTGTCCTTGTGCATTCTAACTCAGAGGCAGTACTTGACAAACTTTATTTTCTTCCTCACCTTTACTACCTCCCCACTTGCAGATGATAAAACAAATGATTAGGGAACATAATTAGGTAAAGCAAGGAGCTGACTTGATCACCAGCAGTGTTACTGTCAGAGCTGCAATGAGAAGCCACATCTCAAGCTTCGTGGTTCTTCTTATCACCCCACCAGGCCAGGCAGCCCCTGTTGTGGCATTCGCAGAGTGGCTGGATGCCACACAGGCTGGTTAACGGAAAGGTAACCAGTTTTGCTCCATCTCTTGTGCCTTCGTATGCTGTCATCCCTTCTTAGCACTTCAGATACGGGGCTCTTGAGGGTAGCTTTATGAAAGGGTTCAGAGTATTTCTAAGCATAGTGGAGCATCTGTACTAACTGCATTTGCACTGACACTTAATCTCATGTTAGCAAAATTAGGGAACAGGCAGGAGCTAGAGGACTACCTTCGCATAACAGGACAACAGCTCCCTCTACTGCTTTTCTAGCAGAAATGAGTTTCCTGGGAAAATAAGCCCTTTCGGTTGAGGCTGGCACTCTTAGAAACAACGGTGTTGTTTTAGAGGGAATACTAAAACCCTAAAATCTGGAAGTCTGCAAAAAAGGAATGTTTGATATCTCTTCTTTTCAGCATGGTTTTGCGGGAGGAAGTGATTAGTTCACTTCATGAGCATTTTTTCCCACCAGTGCCCATGGCTATCTGGATATGTCGTAATCTCATGCGAGACAATCAGTCATTTTCCTGCCCCTTGCTGCTGCTACCACCAGTGTGTAGATGGGAAAACACAGTAGGGCACTCATCCTGTGTAGGCAGTCCCTTAACTAATCCAGTGCTGTTGAACAAGTGGGCAGATTTACAACCCTTATTTATGATGTTAGTAGTAAGCCAATGTAAAGTACAATCAATACACAATCAATTTTCATATCTGGAAGCAGACAGAAGGCCAAAATTCAGCAGTCATCTTCCCAACCCTACAGTGTAATAGAAATGATTGTGTGACAGTTCTGCTTATAAAACCATCTCGGCAGATCACTTAAAAGATCAGGTCATCTACTTCATGCATGAGAATGGACATCTTCCAACAGTAAGGCAATTTTAGGCAAGTATGCCTTCCCTGTTGTGACTGCTGCTGCATTTACTTACTGGGTAACACCACTTCTCAGTCTGCCCTCCTCACTTAGCTATTGTCCTTTAACAAGCTTATCTGTTTCCAATCCCTGTATGATCATTTGGTTTCTGCAGTCAAGAAACCTGAGAAAAATAATGTAACAGCTCGGATAAGCTCTTGTCAGGTATTGGAAATGCATCCACTTCTCACTTTTGCTGCTTGATTTTGCCAAACTGATGGACAGTTGCAGACAGCCTCTGCTATAGAAAGGGTTGTGCTCATAGGTTGGCAGGAAGCAAAGGGCTGTAATACCAAATTGCAAAAGAGCAAAAGCAGAGAGAATCCAAACTCAGATAAAGTAACAGTTACCATCTTATAAATTATCCTCATCTTCCTGTCTCCTAGGTTCTACCTGAAATATTGTCTTTTTCCACATGATTTATTTAAGCTTGATGCACTCGTACAACTATAATAAGCATACTTGAAGGGATAGCCTCATGTGAATAAACATAAGCCAATGGGCTTGTGAAGACTTGGCATCAGGACACAGGCAGCAGAACTGAGGAGCTGTTGTGAGGGAAGCTGTTACTATTCCTTTGCTTTTTTGTAAGTAGTAATGAGCGAAATAAATATATTTTAGCTCAGATCAGCTGTAGCAAATGCTTGGGTCATCATGTGCTAGTCTTCTCCTAGATGCTCAATTTTGTAAAACCCAGCCCCAACAATACCATGTTCCCCAAACTGATTCCTCTCACAAGTATTGTCTGGACATGCACTAATTATTCTGGCTAGCGGAGGAAACAAAACCAAGACACAGCCATTTTCTCTGCCTGGTTAAACAAGCTGCAGTCCTGCCGTGAGGGAGAAAGGATCCTTTCCAATGAATGGATTCTCTTCATCACAAACAATAAAACTAAGCTGCTCTGAAGGGGATGGGGGACATTACTGAGCTCCTTTGTGGCTTTTGCTAACAGTTTTGGTTTTGTATTTCAAAGTGCTTCCATAAAGGTGACAAATTTGGGTGGCATTTGTCCCTGAAAAAGAATAAAAGCAGAAAAGCAAGTGTATCTCCAGCAGAGGCCAGTGAATATTTCAAAATAAAACTACTCCTCAAAATATGTGCCAAATAGTTTTTCAGAGACCCTTATAGGCTTGCTCCTAGCAACCCTGTCAACTCACACTCACAGGGTCGCAAGCATTCACACATGGTATCACCTCCGAGCACCTTGTCATTGTCCATTGTTTCATGGTCTTCTCTGCAGATTTCTTGCTTTTCCCTCAGTTCTGCTTTGCACTTTCTTTTCTGACGCTGAGTTTTGTATTTGTCAGTGCATAAATAGAACCAGGACTGTAAAAATATTCTACTTGGCAACCAGTACTTGGCAGTTCCAATCAATTAGGACTATTAGTCATGACTGGATGAAGAAGACAGCCTAGGCCTGGGGTGTATAAATGTTCTCAGGGCCCAAAAATTCTCTTGGCAGCCTGAGCTCCAAGCAATTCAGTCTGTTTAAATTACTCTGTTTTCCAGTATGCCTGTGCTAGTCTAGTGTGGTTTGCCTCATATTTCTAGGGAGAGTGGGACCTTTAGAATCATTTCTGTGATGCTGACAAGGCACCTACTCACCTCAGGATCGAAGGAGTGAAAGGGTGAGAAGCAGGGCTAGCCGCCTCTTGGAGAGCAGAGGGGCTTGACCGACCTCTTGTGAGCACTCTCCAGTGGACAAGCAGTCTGAGTCATATGTTGTGAGAATGGCCCAACCACCTGCACCCGCACTGTGCTTATATTCAATCCTGACAAGAGTAACAAAAGTGGTACTTTTAGCTCAGCTTTATCTGAGACCCTGCTGAACTTCTGCAGCAAAGCCTGGTCTGCCCCAATCAGGCCCCAGGTGAAAAAACCCACAGGAAATACAGCAATACAAAGAAAGGCTGGTGGCAGTCCAGCCGACGGTTTACCCTCCTCTCTGACTGGTTATTGGACAATTCCTTAGCACTGGTTTTAGGGGGATGTAGTGTGTCAGTGCAACTTGTGGCAAATAAATGCTAGCTTTTTGTGGGGTTCTGCTGACATCTAGCTCATGGCTAAATTACAGTCAGGGTAACTTACTGCTTACTTACATGCCTTTTAGAGATTCAGTCACAAGAAAAAAAAAGGAATGTATTAGCAATAGACTGTCTCCTGCCCTCAGCTGGGGCAGCACATACATGCATAGCAACACCGTGTTATGTTAGTTCATCTCAGCTATTGCATGGTGCACAGGTAGAGACCAGTACCAAAAATAACTACATTTTGAATATCCAGAGCTGTTACGTAGGTGGACCAATGCCTTGATTTTACTTGAAGGCAGATGAAGTTTGTGAAACAGAGGTTCAATTTCTTCCAAATGAACCCCCTGACCTGATACCAGCTCTAGCACCCAGTTTGCAGAAATAGTTCTGGGTACTGTACACTGTCGCAGTGATAGATGCAAGGACAGAACAACTCAAATTCATCAGGCAGCTCAGTGTAGGGCATAGTTTTGAATTTCACGCCTACTGTGGTCAATGAGAAAAAGAAAGCATTCTTTCCCCCAATTCTGTCTATACTGCAGTCATTGAGTATCCATGCAGCACAGATTGCATACTGCACATGCAGATCTGCATGTTATACACACATACTAATATCTGGCCCTTTCTATCAGATCTTAAAATATAAGTTTTAGAAAAACATTCTGCTGGAAACTGTGCTCTTATTCCAGCAGCATTCTTACTATTTTGTTGGATAGATGGTTCAGTTGCCGTTCTTGTGGGCAGATTTGGCTCTGAGCTACAAGGACAGCCAGGCAAGACCATATTTTGATCTTCTCTGCTCGATTTGTCACTACTGGCAGCTTTTCTCCTGTTTTCCATACTGTTCCTAGAGTTTCCATGTTTTAGCGAGCCCAAGACCAAAATTCTAATCACAGGGTCCAGGCAATCGATTTTAGCCATTTGTCGGATTAATCTAAGTATCGACCCATCCTCTTGGATGCTGACTGCAGGCCACTTTACAAGCATCTTCTGTCAAAATTCAGAACCAATCTCTTCGCTGGAGTGAGACATTTTCCCAAATCTGCTTCTTACCCCAATCTGCCCCTTGCCCAACAAGCACACTTTAAATAAACAAACAATTTATTCTTTGGTACTGTAAGATCTATTTGATCTACTCTTACTTTTTTCCCAGTGACAAGGATTTCTAATTGTGTTCCCGTATTATGAGTATTCATGTTCTTCCTTAGCCCCTGCTTAAGTTTCTCTAAACCCTGGTTTGCTTACTTGCTCAACAAACATGGGTCTAATTTACCTTTTACAGTAACCAAAACTGAAATTATTGATTACCTGTTTCCTTCAGGACACATTGTTAAACTGTTTGACCTCCAAACCAGAGAACCTGCACAGAGCATAAAATCCCCCTGAAAATGTAAAAAGGTCTATGATGCACTTGATGACACGCGTGGTTATGAAGCCACATAATTCATCATTTGTTACTACAGAACTCATTCCTAGGGAGATTAGCATTTGACAATAAATATACCATATGCTGGATTCTGTATGGAGATTTTTTAAACTACCTTACTAAGTCATTAAGGATCTCCCATGACAACTACGACTAAAATGGGCCAAACCCACCAGGGTTCCCTAGACCAGTGAAGCACGTGGGTTAAAGGATGAAGTCATGTCTCAGTCGTGTACCAATTCTTCAGTGAGACATTTACAATTAAATACTTTGCTTGTGACTTGTCTTTCGGAAAGAACTATTACTCCTCTGTGCGGACATCAACTTAACCCTTCCTTCCCCCCAGAAACAGGGGGAAGGAGAAAGAACATAGAAGAAGATGAAAAATTTGAAGTGCAATTCACCAATTGTCATTGAGACAGTTTAGATTCTAACAAGAACTGTGAAAATCTAAGAAGGGTTATTAGCAGTTTCTTGTTACTATCAAAATGTAACTTAACTTCTAAATCAAAAGACTAATAAACTGCATAAAACTAACTTTCTGAAGATGGCCTCTTACAGGAAAGGCTCACACGTTCCACTTTCACGTTGTCAGAGGTCTTTTCATTAGCAACGTTGCCTGAAACTGTAGAGAGAGAAAATGGGCTTTCCACATACTGTAACGGGAAGCTCTGTGTGACAGCCATGAGCATGAGCTCATTCAGGATCTGTAACAGACTATACCAGCCAGCTGAGAAAATCTTTTTGCAGATGATGATAAAACATCAGATTGGTGCTTTGATCTGTCCCTGCCGTTTTGTTTGGATACACCTATCTTCCTGACTCCCAGTCCAAAACAGTTAAGTATCTTAGTTCTCTTCAGTTAGCCACTCCTGTGTTACACCTTGCCAGTAAATGAAATAATAGCTCTTTAAAACAAACAACCTATTGTTGTACATGTACAGAATCACACACTCACACAAAACTGTGTTTGCTTTTGATAAAAAAAACCCCCCACACTACATACAACTGCATGTGCTAAACAAAAACCTAAAGCCTGTAACTGGAAAAAAAATCTCTGAAGAACTAAGAATACTGGGGGCTGGCCTACAGCATGTGAAAAACTGAGGATCTCTGGAGATGAAAGACATTATTTAATTGTAAAATACTGGGAAAAACTCCCAGTATAGCTGAAAATTAATGACAGAATTCCCATGGACTTCATTAGAAGGAATATTTGGCTCATATGACATAGAACAGATGGCTAAACTTTATAGAGATGGAAACAGTGTAAATCACTAAATAAAAGAAATAGAATATGAAAAAAATAATGAAATAAAAGCAATAATGTTGTATGTTTTCCAGAGCACTCTTAGAAAGGATGCTCAAAATAGGTAATAGTGTTATGCTTTTGCCTTCGAGGAAAAACTCTCTCTCCTCGGTTTAACTTCCTGTTTACACTGACGTAGAGATTTCCTAAAGCAAACTATGCTAGCACTAACACAGAAACCACCACCTCACTTCATATTGAGAGATGAATATGAGTACCACCCCCTAGAAATATATGGCTTTTCTTTACCCACTATGTAGAACTGATGCAAGAACTAGCAGAAACTTAGCAAATCTGAGAAGTAGTAGAATAACAGAAGAACAGTATGTGCCTGCTCATCTGTTCAAGCTTATTTTTTAACGTGAAAAAACTTCCAAGACAGCCAGAACCAAGCAATTAACAACCAGGTTATAATGTCGGCCTGAAAAATACAGAAATGGCAGTCATTTAAATGCTGCAAAAGGAAAGGTTCATAAAAGCAGCATATGGAACACTTTTTTCCAAACTAAAACTGAAACAGTTGAAATAGCCAACACGAATTAAGGCCAGAGCCGTATACAAGGACACTTCCCTGAAAGGAGCAAAATGAGCTATCTGATTAAAAGGAAGATCTTTTCTTTACCTTAGAGAACAACTCCATGCCATGGAAGCTTCTGTGTCTTTCTTTTTCTCTCCTGTATTTAAACAGATTTGAATAGATGAGAATTGTCGTGTATCTGTTAACTTAAAGAGAGTACTGTGCTAGCAGTCTACTCCTCCCACATTCATGGGCAGATAAATACATTTTCTGTGTGTGTTATGAAACAGTGAGTAGTTGAGATTCCACGTTATCTTGACCACTGAAGAATGGTTTTGCTCTGAGACATGTCAGAGAAATGATACTGAATTGGCTTTCAGTGAAAAACAGTGTCTGATGGCCCAACCAGGCACAGATCAATAAGGCAGCAATATTTTTCCCCCCTATAAATTAGATGAGAAAAGATAGAAACCAGAATGGAGGTGTCCAGCCAGATAGGTAGCTAGCGAATCTTACTTCTTGAGAGCAGAGGATATTAATTTCAGTAGCCGTGAGAAGCCACCACATCCAGGAAATTAGGATGCCTCTGAGATTTGCAGGTCTGCTGGCTGAGGCAGGAAGTGAACTGGAATGTTCCTATGATTTGTTCTTGTCCTGTTTCTGTTCTCCTAGGAAAACAAGGTTTACCTTCTCCTAAATAAAAGAGTTCAAACTAACTTTGCACTCAGGGTAGCAACAGAACTCATAGAAATTTACAGTTCTCTTTTTCTTTGTCCTCTGAGATTTACCAACTAATCAAAACCAGGTAACAGACCACAATGTATATTTGGACTTTCTGATTCTGACGTAGTGTTTAAGGAAATAAGTTAAACTGGCTTCCTCACAGAGTAATATTATGTGTACGTTATATTGTATGTACATTATACACTCTGGTCTGCAAACTGTAATAGCTTATAGTGGCATTTGGCATGTGTAAATGCAGGCTCATGATCAGATGCACATTTAGGCATGCCTCTAGCTCATTGCCACTTTTCACTTAATTGCAAGAGATGAGCAGAGCTTTCCAGATAGAATACAACACCTGTCTCAACCTTTTAATATGATTTTCAGTTGCCAGATTTTTTTTTCCCAGCAGTCACTGTTACAGCCACTGTACTACTGTATCACTGTTATCATTATTTGGGCTGATGAAATAGGGAAGGCTTGAGGCGTCAGGTCCTGGAGCCCAGACAGAGACCATCTCTACTGCCCTTTCAGCTGTGTCCCAACAAACACTACCACTGTGATTATAAAACAGAGAGCGCATGTTTTTCCCTTGTATTCTGTTCATGCTAAAATTGATGCTATCATTAGTTAACAAATATTGAAACAGTTAAATATCAGTGTAGACATGCCTTTATTAATAACAACTTCCCTTCCATTTGAAAATGTGATCTCTAATATCCCTTTAGTTGTCTCTTAATAAGGCTGCACTCCAACAAAGCACACAGGCACATGTTTCCGTGTTGATTTAGTCAAACTATAAGTGTATGCATAAGTATTTCACTATCTTAGAAAAGTTTTTACCAATGAGTTCTCTTGTATTCGGAAATATTTTCTCCTCAGATGATAGACAGTTACTCTCATCTCTCTTGTCACATGCATTCCCACCCTGAGGAAAACAGAGCAAAACAGTGACCTGTGATTATTAAGCGTTTCTATCAGTGTCTTGGAAACCAGCACAATCATACGCTACCTCTGGCCTGAGCACTGCTTGCCACTGTCAGTTCTGTCCTGAAATGCTACACACTCTGTCTCCCTCTGGCGATCAGTGAGGCCACATGGCAGGAAGCATCTCTGTGCTGCTGTGGTTTGTCTATAGCTGTAGTTTCTCTGTTGCTCGGGTTCTACAAGCAGGATACAGTTCATTTTCCACTTAATGAATAAATGACTGGATGCAAGCAATATCTGCATCCTTCTCTGCAAACCTTATTTCATAACAATTCCATAACAATTTATAACAACGTCCTGCAATAATAATTTTGTCAAGAGTTTGCAGAAATACGTTCCTGTAATACTTTAATGCCAGAAGCTGGAGATCATATTAAAGAGCTACGCTCTAATAGTTGGAGCGCACTGCACTTGCAGTGGCACACAAAAAGCATCTGGAATACAAAAACTAATGCTTTAAGGATATATGGTAATTGGATGGCCATACCTTTCACTTATGATTTTGCAATTACTGAGTTTCATGTTTGAACTTACACTTTAGACAGTTTATATGTAAAATCTTTCCAAAATTATGTTAAATAAAATCCTATATATATATTATTAGGAAAAATTTGGCTCCTAAGAGTTTTTTTTTTTTTTCTGAAATACTTATACAGGTCCCTGGAGCCCTGCACAATGCACCTTCACTGCTTTGAAGCCAGCTACCATTATTCTGAACATGTCGTGTTTGACTGGCATATGTTTTGCTACAAAAATGGATATGGAGAGTACAAAATACCAGAGAAAACTTGTTAATTTAACAGGTAACTGCCATGTTATCCTACACCTATGCTACGTCTTAAAATCTTTCGATACGCATGCATTTTTATATATATAAAGGAAGAGATCTAAGTTCATTGTCAGGGTAGGAGTGCAAAATCAATTACTGTTAGAAATGGAGTTCTGTTTCTGGACTCCTGTGCTCTCTCTGATCTAATAAATCCATCCTGTTCATATATGACTTAATCTGAGAGATGGTGACTTCCAACAGCTTGAAAAGGTGCTCTTACAGGAGGAGCATGAAGTGGCCTCTTGACTGCCAAGCACTTCTCTAAGAGACAGCAATGGAGATCCCGAAGAGGCTTAGTTTCTTTGCTTTTAATCTACACCAAGTTCTCTTCTCCTCATGTCTCTGTTGGATATGGTCTGGTCACTACTTTAGAAAGGCTTTTCAGAGCAGATAACACATATGTTAAGCACATTGATTTTCTGGCCTAAAATTTTTCTATTTAAGTAGAGATCTCTCCCCTTTTATTATTAAAAAAGCTGGAAGGGCGTAAGTAATACCTCCCTAAAGATGCCTATTATTTTTCCCCACAGTGTGGCAATTCTTTTTACCCAAGAAAATCAGAAATTCTGAAAAAGCAAGCATTACTAGTTTTCTAGTAGTGGAAAAAAATGGACTTCTATAAACAAAATTTCAAAGTAAATTGGAGTATATATGAGCATTTGATCCCCATACGGGTGTTTTGTCTATTTAATGTTCCCTCATGAAATGTGTGCATATTTTAAGTTTGTTGTAAAAGTATAATAAAAAGCAAAGAAGGAGAATGCTTGTTTTTTATTGCTACAGCATGAAAAAGAATTTCTTCCTGTTTCTTTTACTTTGGTCTCTGTTGTTGCAGTTATGCATTTGCTTAGCTTTATTCATGCAAATACAGCAAAAGTTTCCAGTGTGGATAAATACATTGGAACTTCTTTGAAAGTTTTCTTTTTAGGTGGTGTCTTTTAATGCTTTGAAGGACACTTTAAAGTATCTACCTTCAGCATCTTCAGGTCTGTAAAGATATAGCAGACAGTTCTACTGAGAACTGGGCAAAATTATCTCCAGTGCTGTCACTGTGTTGATGGCAGTTTTCCACCACAGAATTAGAGCTGCCCATGAACATGGTTGACTGTTTTCTAACTGCTTCATAATATAGTGAGAAAATAACTTCAGAGAAGAAGCTTAGGAAAGGATGCTGGGAAACAGCCACTGACACGTGCAAGTGCCTTTTAGTTGAGAACAGTCAGTACTTTGAACCCAGAAGTACTGGTAATTTATTTAAAAGAAGTCTGTTTAAAGTGTTTTCCTACAAACCTATTCCCAGGAAAAATAAGGAATCCACAAATTACAGGCTATGGATTTTGAAGGTGTTTCTTCCTATTGTTACAATTTTATGAAGTTAAAGTACAGTTGTGAGCTGTAATATCATCTGTAACGGGGTGCTCTAAAGAAAACAAAACGGTATTCTCATTATTAAGCATCTGAGAAAGCAATTCATATAAATGCAGCTGCCTCAGCCATTTCCTTTACTTACTGTTTTGAGGTGTATATCTTCACTCTGAGATAAAGTTTATTGCCTCCTCTAGAACTGCCAGGCATCACACTGCAGAAAACAAGAGAACTTGGCTGATACACCTGGTGCTGCCCAGGTAAATAAAGGACCTGGAGACACGAACATGTAACCAGCAATCTGTTGTGTATTGCTAATTGAAACCTTCTTGAGCAACATCAATGAATCAGCCCCTGGCAGCAGCAGTAAACAGTGAGCGGTGCAGCATGCGTGCCACAAAATAAGGTCCCAAGAGAGCTAGCAGTAACTCTAAGCAGATTTACCAGTTGTATCCAGCTAGCAGTAACTCTAACAGATTTACCATTTCCCTCTGAAAAACAAAAAAGCCCAGTCAAAAGCCTGTTTTATACATATGCTTTCTGAGTGCAACTCTTTGACTCCAATTATTGGTAAAGTGGGCTATTGCCTAGGGTACTAGCCTAATAAGAGCAGTATGACTGCAGCCCTGCTGCTACTTTGTGGGTGACAGGGCAGTGAAAAGGGTGGCTAGTGCTAAGGGAGAGGCAGAAATGCTTAGGGAAGCAGCTGTCGCTGAGGATGCAGCTGTTCTGCCCTCCTGTTCCTCCCAAAATCTGGCAGCAGCAGCAAACCTGGCTTTGAAGAGCCTTCCACCAGTGCTCAGGCCCAGTGTTGTCATTTCCTTCTATCCTTTTCATGGTAAGAACAACCCATCCCTGTGTCGCTCAGGTGGCAAAATTAACTTTTTCCTGTACTGCTGGGAGAAGCTACATTTACCTTGCTGATATCCCCAGCTTGCTTTTTTATGCATGTCTTCAGCAGGGGAATGACAGAACCCACATTTCAGCAGAGAACTAAGGAAAAAGGGCTGAATACAGAACTAGATCACTTCCAGGATTGCCACCCTCTCACCCCACATCTGTCTTGCAGCTTGCATGGCCAGTGGCAGCTTCTCTTCAGCAAAACAGGCAACTTAGCTTGCTGCTGGATGCTCTCCCTTTTCCTTAAATCTAGGCCACTCTCAATAAGTCATCGCTCTCCTATTTTCTTCAGCACCGTTAGCTTGTGTGTGCAATGAAGTCTGAGGATCCTGGAAAAGAACCTTTTCTTTCAGCTCAGGAAGCTGGTACTCAGTGAAAACTGGACAGGCAGCCCTGTGCTGTTGAGAAGAAATCTTTATCTGGTTTCTTAATGGACCAGAAATATATTTTAGAAGCTGTCATAATTTAGGCAGACATTTTCAAGGGAGCTTAAAGGAGTTATGCGACCTATTAGATTCCTTAGAAAACCCATACGTGGATATTATTTGACCAATGTTCTCAGAGAAGAAATGTCATATCATAGATCTCTGGAAAAAAGATCTCAGCAGTTTTCACATCTCTTAAGTTGATTCTGCCACAACTGAATCACAGACCCATTAAGAGAGCACAGTCTGAAAGGGATCTCAGGAGGTCATCTAAGTTTATGGCATTTCTATGGCATTTCTGACAGTTGTTCCTGGCATCTCATTCCTGGCAGTTGCTTCTCTGACCTGTTCTTAAAATCCTCCAATTAGAACTCTTCCACATCTTCCCCCAGGCTATTGATTCCCAAGCTATCATTACCCTTGGAAAGTTTTCCTAACATGTAACCTCCATTCCCTTTGCTATAGTTCTATATTCACTGCTGCTTGTTCTACACGCAGTAGACAATATGTAGAGCCATAGAAAAGGGCAATTTATTCCCATCCTCTTCTTTAGTTGCTTATGTATTGGAAGGCAGTTACCTTGTCTTCCTCAATCTTCTCCCTTTTGCTGTAAATAACTCATTTTTTCCGGTGCTTCCTTAAAGCTCTGAAGGACCTCTGGCACATTTGTGCTTCACTGTTTAACATATTTCTCAAAGTCTGCTGTCCGTATCCACGGCTGAGAAAAAAAATGTAAAGATTGTCTTACCTTACTAGTAACACTTCCATTTAGATAGCTACAAATATTGTGCGCTTGCATACACAGATACACGTGTGTATGGCAGGGCCATAGCTTTTTGTGTTGCAAAAATCCTGTGTTATTCCATTCTATCGATTTTTGAGGTTCTGTGGCTATCTGTGCGCAACCTACATGTCAGATTACGCTCACATCTACACTTGAAGTAGTGTAAACTCCTTTTAGGCCTCCTCCACACTTGCATGGTATTATTTTGTCTTTTCTTGGAGCAGTATTACTGACTGTGACAAAAGATGTATGTAAAAGCTAGCTCTGTGTTCTAACAGCCTCAGGATTTCTCATCAATTTCCCAAATATACCCAGAATAATTATTTTCCTTCCGTCTTTACACTGCTTGCTAGTAAGCACACAACCGAAACACCTACCAGTTACAGTGGCAAAGGAAGTGCCTGTACAGATGTCAATGACAGACAGTACTATTCTCTTCAGGAAGCAGATAACCTGAACTAGCGTTTACAGCTGTGCATATATGTTAGACAAAAACAGTCCGTGTTACAAGAGCTGGAGTGTCTGGAAAACTGACGATGCATTATTGACTGTGTGCAAGGAGGATTAGCGGTGGATGCTGTCTAGCCCTTACGTATTCGGAAGAGGTAATTTGGCATAATGAGAACCTACCTTATTTCTCCTGGTCACAATCTGTGATTCTTGGGCCAAAGTTACACATTCACTGGTCAATTTAATGGAGAAGACATATGCACAGAGGTTGGGTAATTCACTTGGTGTATGCAAGAAGGTGATGTGACACTGATGTTGTGCAGAGGAAGATGATGAACTGGGGGTTATCTACTGTTTGTGCTAATGCTTGTTTCAGCTGGGCAATTTACACTCAACATACAGGTTTTTGTGTGTGACACATTTTGGTTACAGACCATATGTCATTTCTGTTATTTACTTCTCATGCACCATTGTGCACTTACCTGAGACTTTGTCCTTATACCTCAAAATACACTTTATAAACACAGAAACAAGGCTATACAAAAGCAAATTATGTAACAGGCTATACTTGTGTACAGTTGATGTACAGTTAGAAAGATCTTTCTGAAGCTAGAATAGGAAATGCACCATAATTACAGAAATGATTCCTACATTTTGTCATTGAGAAACTATTTCATAACAGATACTTAAGCCTTGCAGTTTGACACTACTAATGCAGGGACTACACTTTACACATTCCCATTTGTCAAATTTCCATCAGGTAGATTTTTAAAAGGTCAAGAAATACATCTGGGGTACTCAGAGCTGAATCTCAGTCTACATGCAGACGAGCTGTTTCAGCACTAAATCCATTCACTAACCTACTAATTCGTTCTTAGCACATGAGGTAATGACATTTTTAGTTTACTTTCAACCGTGCTGCATGGCTGTATTTTGGTATTGCTCTAATGGTAAGTGATGAAACATGCTATGAAATCAGCCCTCAGTGAACACATTCTGAGCTAGTAACTGTTTTGTTATATATAAATGGATGCTAGAGTATATTTTTACTGTTATGCTCTCAATCATGTTTTCTGATGCCATTGATCTTCTGTCAGCTTGATGTTACAAGAAGGTTTCTGAATGACAGCTTTGGTGGAATGAATATTAAATCTAAACTATTTGTCTAGCTTGTCTCCTTCAATTCACTCGTACACCAGCTATGCTGAATATAGTATATTTTATTCATTAGTAACCTAGTGAACCAGGTTCAATCTCTAATTTTTTTTGACTGAAAGTCAAAAAAATAAAAAGCTTACTAAAATGCTGCTGTATTACTGAGGTACCAATGCAGGGCAAAGCATAGTCCAGCATCCTGCCAATGAAATAAAGAGCCATACTCACAATCCTGACACTGTATCCAGATGCTGTCCACCAAAATGACCCTCCCAAATACCTGCAACAAACAAATAAGCCTACCAAGAAATACGATGCTCCTAGAAAATGATTTTTATTCTTCAAGAAAGAATTACCAGAGATTATCTGAAATTAGGAATTCACTAATAAACTCTCGAATACTCTATAAGATAGGCTTTGGTACAGAACCACAGGACATACACACGGAGGTCCGTGGGACAGAGAGTCACAGAGAGATTCTTGAATTTTGGGGGATGAGTGAACATGAACTGGCACTCTTAATAAAACTGATATCCATGAAAATAGTTTTATTAGGGCAAGTTCACAATCGTTCACTAACAAATGACTTCACTGCTTCCTTTTGATCAGAAATTTCCCAGTGGATTGGGAAAAACCCTTTTTGACCAGGACTGTAATCAAAAGGGTTTTGTGTTCTTATAAAAAGCTTTGATCAACCAGTATTTTCTGAAGACATTTGTTGGAAAATCCCTGCTCAGCTCTTCTACCTCTGGGAAATGCTTTTGCTTTGTTGACAGAAGCCTGACTTAGATTCATGCCAAGATGGGTCTGTCTCGAGGATTATACACCAAACAGCAGCAGTTATAGCACCTGGATTCTATAGCTACTAAGGATACAAAAATACAGAGTACACATTTCAGACAGCTGAAGATCACAGAATCAGCATTTCTCTTACAGAAATCACATCAGAGTGCTACCACCTGTAGGCTTTGGGGCCCTAGGTAGGAGACAAACTACGAATTAGGAATAATAAAATCAGTTTACACAATGTGAGTTCATCCTCTCCAGAGATAAAATCCTCTGGCTTTACATTTCACGTTTACATCAAGTTGGCCTTTCTTTGGTGTTAGCCAGAAACTGCTTTTTGCCCTGATGTGCTCAGAAGAGTGGATAAGCATATGAAGGGTATGTGCAGCTCTCCTGAGAACATCCAGGTCTTTCCAGCTGCATTGTATTATCCAATTATCTGGGATGGGAGTCTTTGGTGCTACATTGATTACCTAGCAGATATCTTTCACCACAAATCCTGAGCATCATCTGGCATCCCAATCCCACCTCATTTACTAATATCCCATTCACATAATTTGATTTACCATGTGCTGGAAGAGAATAAATATACTCTGCAGAAATTGCAACCCAGCACAGAGCAGATGACTTTTAAATTCCCACTCTCCAGAACAGGCAATCTCTTTCTTCCAGAATCTGATGATACTTACACCTTAGTCTGTTGCAAATCCTTTCACAGAAGCTCAGTTTTATCCCCTGCTGCAGCTAGCGTTACAGATGGTTGCAGTGGGCTTTACACATATCCAGTCAGTCAAGACCACTGCTTTTACCTTTTTGTCAACTCAGTGTCCTCTACAATTCAAACTGTCCTTCAAAGCCTTTGTCCACTGTCTCACACAAGCCAAAAATTTCAGGTCAGTTATTTCAAGGGTGCAGTTAACAAGCTAGTGAGAGCTGAGGGTTAAGACATTTCAAACATATTGTATACTTGATTTTTTTAATTGACTATGTCCTTCACAAACCCTTATGTAACCCCCACTTCTGCCATTCACAAGGTCATAGTCAACACTTCACATTCTCAAAAACACAAATTACCGATGTGTTTTGAGCCTATTCACCAGACAAAGGACCTCTCTTTCCTCGTGCTCTCTTTCAACACTCTGGCAACTGCAGTACATGTGTCTCTTTTTGCTTTGCATTTAGATTTCTCATGTGCACACAGATGATGGGAGGCCCAGTTAGAGGCACTGCTGTTCCTGGCTGACAGATATTTTTGGAGGTTTTGTTGTTTCTTTAAACAACACAGCTCAGGTCAGCTAGAGTGCTAAGTTTATTACTTCTATCTCAAAAAAACAAAGCATTGCCAAGTGACAGATAAGAACTGTGGCTGCGGACAAAAACTCAGAATTTCATTTCTCTAAGAGCCTGCTTTTGTTGCTTGAATTTTTTTTTCTGATCTCTCAGTTGCCTCCATTTTATTCAGTAGTACTCAGTGTTTATTCAGAATCTGTAAGCAGGGGACCTGGGGCATTCAGTCATCTTGATCCATGGCACCTGCAAGGCCAAACTTGACATCATTCTGAAGAGTGACCCAAAGAAAGACAGTCCTCTCATTTAATTACAGGTATCCAAATGCTAAGTAACTCTTCCAAGTTAGCTACCTAGACTTCCCCTGTAGTCAGTGGGATCGCACCAAAACTTCTGTAAATGAGGTATCTAAAATAAGGGGGATGAATCACATTCAGGAAGTACCTACCTCTCCCCCCTGACTAGAGATGAAGCCCAATGATTAAGATTTACACAGCAAAAGTTAGGCAGGAGAACACAGAAAATTTCATCAAAATCCTCTTGGGGCTCCTTACTATTTACAACTAGTTCTGTAATTGCAGGAATTTAATTTGTATAATTTCAGAATTGTGGTACACTTTATTTGGGATAAAAAATTTCTTTGGCAAAGCTCCTAGGATTTCCCTCTGTTTTATTAGAACAGTTACTGAAATAAATTCTTATGTATTAGGATCTTTCTCACCAAACCACAGCAGTCTTCAAATGGAAACAGATCAGTATTATCAAAATAAATCAAGTATATACATACATATTTGGTACAAATAAATATATCAAGTAAGGAATGCCTAGTAGCCTGCTTTGGGATCTCGTGCTGTATGACAGACCTAACAAATACTGACGGTTACAAGAAACAGTTAATTCAGTATGAGATTAAAGATTCACTTTTTTTCCAAAATGTTCCAAGTGCATTCAGTGAAAGAAGTGCAATGACTTTGAGGGAATCAAACTGGGCCTTAACAGACCACCAGATGAGTTGAAAAGTGCTGAGCACATCGCCAATGTTCAGCAAATAACAGTAAATGGTAATTTAAAATTGCATTTTTGCATTTTTTGATTTCTTCACATTTTAAAGCTGTAAAAGGACCATTAAACATTACAGCAATTCTTGACACAACCGATTTTCTGTACTGAAGTCCTGATAGTGGACATTGCCTCATTATCACCGAAAAGAACATCAAAAAGACCAATAAACCATCTAAAGCTGGAAGGAAGGAAGAGTGAAGTATGAGAAGTACCTGCACTCAGTGTGTCCTATTAACACCGTCTTTATTTCCTTTATACAAAAAATAGAAATAAGAACAGACAAAACATACTTGAAAAAAATCAATGCTTTTGCCTTGGTCTCATTGAGGAGCTGAGCAGGCAGAGTCCTGTCTGACAGTTTTACAGTACATGTCATTGAGAAAGGGAAATAAAGAAATATGACACTATATCCATGCAATAGATGAAGTACAAAATGTGTTCTATGGCCCAACAAACATTTTGGAGCATTGCCTGTGTCATAACAATTTTCAAACCGTTACCCTTGCTCACCCATGCCTTTACACAGTACGGCTTACAAACAAGTTACATATACACATATATCATAAAAAAGTTTTGTATATGGTCTAACTGCTACAAATTAAGGCATCCTAAGAGTTTGCTGTTTTGCTGGTGAGGGGTATGTCTCATATTAGTGTTTTTCAAAAGGATATATCTCAGGCATTTCAAACAAAGTGAGACATCATGAGATGTGGTTTAGAGGAAGAATTCCTGCAGATCTGGTTCTTCAGTACTTTTTTGACTGTAAGACTTCTGACTTTTTCTATTGATGTCATCATGCCTGGAGAGAAAAAGAAGAAAATTACTCATGGTAACACTCACAATATAGAGGGATTTGTCTTGTTTTTGTTTATTCTGTTTTATCCAGTTTGCAAATTTTGAACTTTGAATTAATCTTTCTCTCTGGGCTTATTTCTCTAGGCATGTACTACATACAGTATTTCTCAATACTGTAGATTCTTACTAACTTTTCTTTAGCTACTATTCTGCAATTAAAACTGGAAACCAACGGAAAGACCAGGAGCTTTGCGACTCAAATCATAAATTAGGACATTGTCAAAATGTTCTGGTAATGGACAGAAAGTACAAAAACTCCTAGATCCTTTAGTGAAAAGTACCATAATGATGAAAAGATTCATTACAACTAATGAATTGATTAGTAGGTGCAAACAAGGTGAATGACTGATTTGTAGGCCTTACTTCATGGGTCTGCTTAAGTAGAAGATGGTGGCACAGGCAGTAGGAAAAATAGCAAGAAATAATTCTACTTAAGCTTTTTGAGGCAGGGCCTGTATCTCTTTTAACATTGTAATTTAGGTAAAATCTTAATTCAAATCATTAAGATTTTATTAGATACACAGATAAAGATCCTTTCTGTATAATGTATCTTCATTCCCACACCATGTATATATTTTTTAAAAAAATCTACTCTGTTTGTGACACAAATGTCAGCTTTCCAATTAAAGTAGAAAAAACAAATCCTGATCATCTGTAACATCTAAGTTTCCCCAGGTCCTTTCGTAAGTCCTTGTTCTGATTCCCCAACCTGTTCCCTACTCTTCCCTTCAGGCGAAGGATTTTGGATAAAGCATCCAGGCCACAGCAACTTTCAAAAGAGTTAAATGTCTTATTTTTAGTTATTACTGCTTAACAGCAAAACTCCCACTATACAGTCATGACTAACCAGTTTGTTGTTGCAAAGGACAGATCTTACAGGGAGGTTAAAAACCCACAGCAAAAGGCAAGGGGTATGTCTATAAAAAGCTTGCCCGAAGCTCACATATTTGTGAGCCTGATTCTTGTAAAACAGATTGCTTTAATTTATTCCAGTCTACAATCACCACAAAGAGCTAGATACCCGCAAAAGACTGATACTTAGTATGCTTAAATAGACTTGTGGTTACTACAGGATTTAACAGGAGCTGACCTTCTCAGAGACTGTACTTGCAGATCCAAGTAAGTGGGCATGAGGCACCATTTTATTTTAAAGTCTCCTCCACTCATCTCAATTACTGTGGCCTGCACACCGAAAGTAAGTGCAAAAGACATAGAACTGAGTTTGATGAGGTAGAATTGGTAGAAATGAACTTGAGGAAGAAAAACAGGAGCATTTAAGTTTTTGCTACAATAGCTTTTTGGCACTTCCCATGCATTGCTGTTATCAACAGTAACGTTTAAGTGTTAACTGTGGAGCTCTATTAAAGGATATTTTGTAAGGTTATGACAATTTCATTAACTACTGTGTTAGCTTAGCTTTGCAGCACTGAAATATATTATGGGTGAGTCCCCATAGCTCTATCCATGTAGAAGCTTCACTGGCACTCCACACACCCCACTTGGCAGCCCTGCAGTTGCACCACGATCTTTAAGAGGGTTGTTTCTAGCTACTGCAGATATCTGTAGGTGGCAATGCAGAACAGACATGCCTTTTACAACTGCCCCCTCTGCTTGCTGACCTGAGGGAAATACATTAGTAATATTACTAACTACTAACCAAATTTCTAGTATCTCCTGCTGCCTGTGCCACCAGATAGGTACTCACCATCTCCTTACACAACTGGCACCGATATGCAATCATAAGAGTTCACAACAGAACTACTATCAATTGTCTGGGACAAGGCCTAAATTATTTTTATATTGATTTTATGCTGTATTAGTTTGAATCATTAAAATATTATTAGATATAAAGATCTTTTTTCTAGCACAAAGATTTGGACCAAAGTTGTAATTTATTCAGCACTAGATCTGGCCATGGAAAATCTGTTACACTAGACCCATTTATTATTTTAAATGTCCAGTTTATTATCTGACAGAACCCTGACATGCTGATTGACCCTGAAGTATTAGGCATCTTTAGCTGTTGATAGCTGCAGCTAATACAAGGCTTTGTACTGATAAGGTAAGTTAGTGCTCACTTTAATGAACTGCAGATCTCCAATGATTTAAAGTGTGGGAAAGAACAGTTCACTGTTCTTTCACTTACATGTAAGATGGAAATAACTACAAACATTTGCTTGCAACTGTAATACACAAGAAACCAGCAAATCCTTCCAAAAGGGGAAAAAATATCCCAACCCATCCTCCACAGCTCTTTCTTAGACTCTTACAAAAAATAGGGTGTATCTAATTTTAAAAGGACACTAGAAAATTTAATGTAATTTTCTACTATTAAGCTGCGAACAATTTGAAAAAGTAAACTACAAGACCTTGAGGCAAGGGAGTATTTTGACTGAAAAAATAAAACAAACAAAAGAAATAGAAGCTGAACAAAAAGCAGCTGGAATCTGATGGACAAGAATGTCATTTGATTCCAGGTAGATTTCCTTTAATGCTTTCAGATTTCAGAGCATGCTAATAAAACCCCCTATATAAGAGTTTGAGTTAAAATGGGCTTGGGACTGTGTCCAATAATATAACCCTTCAATATAATCATCTACAAAGGTTTAAAACTGCAAAGACTGCACCATTTTGCTCTTTTCTGAGCAGCTCTGAAATGATAATTACATGGTCTCCCCAGACCATCCAGAGAAAAGTTTAGACTGTGTCCAGGGACTTGTAGTGCACATGATGGCAATGTTCTTCTAATATGAAGTTTCACAGTCTACATGGCAGCATGCAGTGGACAAAGGGCAGCTACCCATTTTGCTTACTCAAAAACCATGAATTAGACTAGAGTATCACAGAAGCTGGCTTGGAAATTTTGAGCACATTCTGGTCTGTGTTCTGACTTCTGAAAAGCACAATACGTTTTCCATTTTTGTATGAATTTCAGAAATCTCATGCTACATAGTGTTGCACACAATTTGCCCACTTTTGTCCTAGGAAGTGGGTATGAAGAGAACCTCTTCAAGCCGCACTTTCACTGTATCCAGCCGCTTGTTTCCTGTTCCCTTCAGATAGCCCCAGACAGTCCTGCTCAACCCCTTTCCCCCTCCCTTCAACAAGAAGGAAGGAACGGGTCAGACACACACTTGCTCTTGAGATGCTTTCCCTGCAACCACCTACACCAGTCCTTTCACTTTGGAGATGGCTGGAAATTTCCCTTAAATTGACTCTTCGATTTTCTCTGCTGCCAGGGGAGCACCATAAAGGGGAGCAGAGTGGGGATGACGTGGTGGCTAAGCTGTGCCTGCCAGGATGGCTAGCACCGCAGGCCCAACCCTTACCCTCATTTTCCCAGCAAGTGACTCTGCAAGCCGCAGCGGGACTTGCAGTATCTCTTATGATGAAAAGAGAGAGGAAACACCATGCTGCCAGGGACTTCTCACACAGGGACATTTATGTGAGGCAACACCCTACTACAAGAAGCGGCTACATCTGTGCGATGGTTCTTACAGATGAGATTAATGATCTGGTATCTCCCCACTGCAGGGATGGAGAGCTGGGCCTTTGACCGGAGACCGCTCACAGATGCTACATGCAACTGCTACAGCACAGGCAGTTTTCTACACTGGAATTTCCCTATATTTTCAGGAGAGAATGAAAGCTCTGGAAACTTTACAGTTCTGTTTCTGGTTTCACATACCCTGTGTCAATCATTTCAGGACAAGATTCCCTTTTGAATTATGAAAAATGTGTTTTTAAATATGGGAAGTTCCTGGCATTAGAAAACAAGTGAGCAAAGAAATCTCTTAGGCATTTAGAAAAGAATAACTTGAAAGTAATTCAAGCTCCTGAACCAGAGAATGATTAATTTTCCGCAGAAGTACCTTCAAATGTGTAATTCTGGTGTGAACAACAACTGTTTTCAAGCTTTATGAAAGGATTTACATCTCAGTTTAACAGAAAAAAACCTGTCATTGCATTAATTCTGGAACTGTTACAGTAGAACAAAAGCAACAGAGAAATATTATAAAATATTTGCTTATAAAACATACATCTTGTCAAGCACTGTTTCTGCCACCATGTCTTTATGGATCTTGAAAGACTGGCATCTATCCACCTGATACTCCTGGTGGAATACATCTAAACTCAGGAGGTTAAACACAGTCAAAGTTATCAGACTTTTTAAAAACAGATTTAACTTCAAAAGTCTGAGGAGAATGTGCAAAAACAGGAGAGCACAGCACTTAAAGAAAAAAAAATTCTGCCCCATGTTCTTTCCTGTACTCTATAGTTAGAGAAGAACCATGGTGTTTTTGCTCTCTTCATGAGAGGAAATCTAATTTCCATTCTCATCTGGTACCTGACTGCCATTCAACAGAGGCTGAATACTCAGTCAAAGTGAGCTAAACTCCCTGGTGGATTTATGACTACGACTACTTTTTATACATGCTTAGAATGAAATCTTGTAGCCAGTTCACTGGTGGCACCAGCAAAAATCAATTATAAATTTCTATTTTCCTAGGAATTTAAATATTCATCTATTCATCTATTTCCCCTCTTGTGTATCAATCAATCAATTCTATTATGTCAGTTATGAATAATTTTAGCAAACATGCAATTAGAGAAAACAAGTGACAGAGATGCTGAACTTCCCCATGCATAAGCACATACCAAGCACAGTTACACAGATGCTCTTCATTCAACGTGCTAGAGGAAAGTCTGGTGTAGCTGAAGTAAGGCCCCTAAGGAATTACAACATACGAATCAGTTGAAAACATGCAATGAGCTTACCACATGCATAACACAGAAGTCTATCAAAACATGCAGTCAAATAGCCACAGGTTTTTTCTTTTCTGAAGTTATAAAATGAAGCTAAATCTGTTACCTCTTCAAGGTATGTGCTGGGGTTCTTTGAGCTGGTATGAAAGTTATTTTTTTCTATAATTTTGATGTTTCACAACAGTAACATGCAAATGTGTCCCTTTCACAGGTAACATGCATTTTACAGTGCAAGTGTCAATACTGTTTAAATTCCTTCACCCAACTCTCCAAATTTCTTAGAGAACTATGAAAGCCATTCATGACCTTACTGCCTATCAGAACATCTTTGAAGACAGATTGTCTTTCTTTCTATCACTAAAAAATACAAATCGCTTTTTCAAATACATTTGCTGTTATGTTATGAAAATACTTCTACGTTAAATTAGCAGTTCATCTGGACAATCCATGTGGTAAACTTTATTAAATGCACTTCCACTTCAGTCTAGTCTATTAGGTCTGCTTTGAAGTGTTACTTTCATTTAACGTTCTGGTATGACACTGTTCTATCCACAGTATCCATTAACATGGAACACTTTCACTATTTGCTAATTTTATCTTTCCACTTTTTCTTTTCCACACTCATTTTGCCTTCTCTATGCCTAAGATTTTCCTGTGCTTTTCTCCCATTACCTCGTCATACTTTTCACAGTACATAATTCACTCTTCCTCCTCCTCTTGGCCTGCTTTATGTTCTTTTTTTTCCATCTTGAAATTATTCTTTCACTTTATGTCTCTCCATCCACCCCTTCCCTCCCACCCTCACTTTCACGGAGGATTAAATGATGTACCACTCCCTCTCACTCCATTCTTTATTCTATCTGCAGACATCCACACTTCTCCTGTTTGCCATACACAAATGCACTGTGCTCACAGTATTTCCTACCTCTGTTTTCATTCAATACCTCTTCCTTTCTCTTAGAAGAGATATTTGTTTGGAATAATTTTTCTCCCTTCTTTGGACAAGAGAGCCAGCTTTCTGACTGGCGCAACCCCTCTTTCTATTGTGATCCCAGAAAGAGCACTCTATTGCCTGAGGTAAGGGGAAGATCTGGGTTCAGACCACCCATACGCTCTGCCAAGAGCAGACTGTGTACTGTGAGGAGCGGGTGGACAAAAGAGATTAGGCGCTGATAGCTTAGGCACCTAGGGGATGGCTGTACTGCCACAGAAGCAGGAAGGACCCCTTCTGCTATTTTTCCTATTTATATTCTGACATTTATTTTTATCCTGTTGCCCTCATTGGTCATGGCTATAGGACAGGGCTAGTCCTTCAGTTATTTACTCCTCAGAAATCCCAAGGATTCAAGTTTGACATTCCCACAGCACCGAACATCCATTCCAGGTGAATCACACCTTTGTGGAGAGCTTTTGATACAGAGCAAATGCACTGTGTGTGCTAGAGTACAGACTGCATACAAGCAATACCTGCCACTCCTTCACAAAGCCTTCCAAAATTAAGACAGTGGACTGGCTTTTTACTGGTCAAATACAGTGGAGTATTTGGGCATATCCTTTTGCTATAGTAAGGTAGGAACAAGCCGCTCTCAAAACTATTACTTAAAAAGAAAAGAGAAGAAAAGGCCCTTCCTCCTTCCAATGCACTCACTGTCTTGTTTCTTCCTTTTGTGGGAGTTGCTGGATTTCCCTTGCTATCTGCTGTCTTCCTTCCTAATGAGGTAAAAGGCAGCGTTGATGAGGTTTTGATCAAGTTTGCTGTCTGACAGTTGTTGTTGTTATTCTGGTTACCACTCAGGGTCTCCATTATGGATCTAAAGGTTCCAAAAGGCCTTTTCAGCTGGTCCCCAGCTGGTTCTCCAGTGCCGGGTGGAGTCCGCAAAAGTGCTTTACCCCGGTCTTTATCCTTTTCCTCATTCAGTTCTGTCTCTGTTAGCTCCACCTGCACCACAGGCTCCTCAAAGGTTACTCTGAGTTTCAAGTTTTGGGAGGTTCTGCGCTTTGAAGATGGAGACTTCAGAGCACTCTTAGGGCTTGTGGCAACCTTTTGAGCAGCGGCACTGTCAGAGCTGGATGGAGAGCTGTCTCCAGAAAATTGGCTCTGAGATACAGTACCAGACTGATACTGGGATTCACTATCTGGATCGCTGCTCTCTGAAGTAGGGGAAGGACTGTGGCCATCCACAGACTTAGAAACTCTGATACCAAAAGGGAAGCGGCGCCCTGCTGCTGAAGTATGTTTCTTAATCATCAGATGCAAACTTTCTGTGCTCTCAACACTTTCCACTATAGGTTGAGGCCTTGGTTTGTCAGTTCTTTTCACAGGAGTGTTCTTATGGTCCTCAGAATTAGCTGAGTCTGTGTCAGACTCACTGAGCGATCTCTGCATAAGTTGCCTCAGTCTGGCTAACTTCAGCTCCCTTTTCTCTGGCAGAATCTTCTTCACGTTCTTGGAGGAAGCATGAGCATCCTGAAATTCCAAAGAAAGCTTTTCCTGCATACAGACATTTTCAGAGATTTCCTTTCCCAACAACTGGCGCAGGATTTTATCTGAGTCCTCATCTTTTATCTTGGCCCGAGTGCGGCTAGAAGTTCCCAGGCTGCCAAGAATCTGAATCCCATCTTGGGTGTTCAATTTACTTTTTGGTAGAGACAATTCATCTGCTTCAGAGGGTTTCCACTGGGGTTTGCCAGAAGCAGGAGATGATGGTGAGCTTAAAGAAAAAAGGGGAAGAGAAAATTTCAATATCACAGCCAAGGCAATGAACACACAAAATGTGAAACTGCCATTTCCAGCATTCATGTCTGTCTCAGCTTATTGTTACTTATCCTTTTCATCGTTACTCACATGGAATTCATTATTCTGATGCTAGAGTGAAGATGACACAGAGAAGGATGTAACCCCGCTTCTATTCCTAATTAGGATTTGAGTCTATTTTTTTTTCCTTTAAACAAAGAATACTCCTTAATACTCCAAAACTTAGATTGGTCATTTCAATACCAAAGATGACTTTCTGAGGATAGTTTTAGAGAAACTACTGTTTCTTATTTCTGTGAGGGCTGGCATGTTTTAAAAGGTGTGTGTGGGCAGGAAAACACAAAGCAAAATGCTCTACTCTTCAAGTCACATCATAATACAAAAGTAGCTTATTCTAAATACAGCAAAAATACTGGCTCTCTGCACAGCAGTGATTTCATAAATCTTAAACTTCATTTGGTATTAATAATAGCCATGTAAGACTACATAAAAAGTCAGGGTCATTCACACTGAAAACCTTTTCAAGTATGAAATACTGAAAGCATGAAAAAAGTGACATGAATTTATTTCAGTACTCTTAGAACAATAAATTAAATTTAGAACTCCAAATGTTACAAAGTAGGGAAACAGCAGTCTCAAGTCTGATTTGTAAAGAATGTGAGTTACAGAGACCATTTCTTTCCCAATGACATATCTGAGAGCTCATGATACTCCACATTCTTATCATAAACCGCTTTTCCTCTGAGCAAGGGTAAAGCGACAAAATTAAGGTTAGTGTGAGCCACTAAATCCATGAATCTCATTTCCTCCCGTTTCCAAGAAAATTCTATTCTGATGAGTCCATAGTTCCAACAGTGTACAAAATTCATATATATTACTAGCCACTTCATCTTCAATCCATTATGAGCTTTTTTTTAATGTGGGAATATATGCAAACTGAAATAATGTCACTAAAGAGTATACATGTATCTAGAAGAGGCACTCCTACTAAAAGGGTTAGATTCTATTATATCTACTGCTGTCTCTTTGGACGATGATCATATCCACGAGTGAGTTCTAGCTTGGAGGAAAAGCAGCAACCAACTATGAAATCAAAGCTAAAATAACACAGTACCATTTTCAGACTAACTCATTTAATTAAAAGGGTGTTGAAACCTACCCTTCTACAGAAATAATGAACAATGAGAGGTCACCTGACCTTATCTGATACTGAAAGTGAAACAGTCCTGGTGCTCACCACTACTCAGAGGTGAAATCATTTGAAAATTTCAGCCAGCAAAAATCACAGAAACCAAATGAGCTGGAAGACAGTGTTTGATCCCACTGTCTCTGCTGAGCTGGCAGACAGGGAAGACAAAGACCATGAGTCTATTAAAAAAAGGACAGAATAACTCTTCCCAGTGTGGTTTTCTACTTTAGCAAGAGTTTGGATTTGCTAGTTAGTTTTCGGCCTTTTCCTAGCCTATGTTCCTCTATATAAATACATCTCCAAACCCAGTGTCTTTATTTGTCATCTATTTCTGTAATGATTTGCATTTGCATGAAGCACTGACAGATCTACTTCAGAAACATGGAGCACTTGTTTCCCACAGAGCATGAGATTTAATAAAAATGGAATAGAAAGCAGTCACTGTTCCTACACATTCACACCTGATGGCCCAAAGCTCAGACCATTGATGCCAGCAGGAGCTTTTGTGCTGGCTTTATTCTTTAACACGTATTTAGCTCCTTATAACTCTGAAACAAGGAAAAACATGGTATATATTTTCTAGATAGAGAAACTGAATTAGAAAATAATGATGAACTGAGTGCTGTTCACATCTGAGTTACTTTTTCCCTTTCAGTGTCTGCTTGAGATTGCTACCCAAGCGAAGTTGTGTGCTTACTTGACTTACATACATCACACTGGAAGTCTATGGCAGAATCAGGAGACTTCAGGCTCCAGTCCTGTGCCTTTACTGGAAGGGTCCCTTTCCTCCTCTTTCAGGTTACTCAGTTTGTGGCTATTTTTGAGACTGGGACTGACAGGATATAAATGAAACATAAAATTTCTGGAGCTTTGACTTTTTATACAAGCTACTACAGGCAAAATTTAATGAGCGTAAGGAGTCTTATTAATCTGAAAGCAGGTTTTGTTGGTAAGTGGCTTTATAAATTACAGCTGGCAGGAACGTATGGTGGATCACCACAAGGTCAAACTTTACAACTTTCCTAGGGGTTTCTATGATTCTCTGCTATTCATCTAATACAAAATATATTCTGTTCCACTGTAAATCTGATTTTTACTCTTCTGGGGAACAGGGACTATTAATTTCATACTCAAAATGTCCAATATTTATACAACTTCATGCACTGTCAAATTCTAGCAGCTCAGCTTCAAGCCCACAAAGTAAAGGAAACACACTTACTTTGACGGAACACATTTAATTTTTAGACAGGTCACAGCTTCTCCTGCTAATAGTTATACCATGAAACTACTCAAATCTAAGATACAGTAGAATTCCAGTCATGTTACCTTGGAGTTATGGGCAGTGATTTGCCCTCTGACCGCTGGGCTTCTAAAAGCTGCTGCAATTGGTTCTGTAATGTCACACGTTCCACTGTCTGCCTGCAAGAAAATATCAGATTGTTTAACCTGTATCTTAAAATTGTCAGCCTTAGTACAGTAAAGGATAAATGATACCACTTGTTCAATTTTGCATGCAAAAGAGAAGCTCCATTCACCTATAAATTAAGTAGAAAATAAAGATAGAGATTTTAAATATTAGCATAAACAAAGGGAGCTAGTTCTCTTGTAAGTTGTCTCTGAATACCTGTGCACATTGTGCAATCACTGTACAACATCATTTGAGAGATACTTACTTACCAGGAATTATTTATTATATACATATATATATTATATACATACAAGGATAAGTGTGGGATCGTAAGCAGCAGTTTGCTGGAACTGAGTGACTCACAAAAAATAATAGCCCAGAAACAAGCATGTCATCTCAGAACCAACTTTGGGCCACTTGGTTCTTGTTCAGCTGAATAAAGGAAGGGGAAAGGGACAGATTAAGAAGTCTCTTCCCACATTTGGTGGATGGCCTTTACTCAGCTGAACAATGGCTCTCAAACCGCTCTCCTTTGCTCACTGCAAATGAGCCCAGAGAGGAGCTTTTGCCCACTGGGTAGGGCTGGTCCACTCTGCTTCAGCCTGCAGGACAGAGCTAAGTATGTCCGTGCTGTATTCCAGCAGAGTAGGAAAAACTGTATCTGCTTGCTGCACAATCTTACCAAAGGTCCTACGTGTGCTCCGCACCCACCTTATGTTTAGTAGTGCTGTATATACTGCATTTATCACTTTCAGTGTGACGCTGTGATCTATGTTCAACAATTTTAGAGAGCAACGTTTAAGAGAAATAATAGTAGGTATACATTGTAACCAGAATCTAGCAGAATATAACCTTATCAAGGATAACATACCTATAAATACAAAAGTTAATTTGAAAGAAGTTCACTCAGTTTAACAAGATTATCTTCTGCAAATCTTCAAGTAGTTCTAGGAAAATAAATAAATAAATCAATTTGCCACAAAAATTCTCCCTTTCCCTGCCCCGTCCAATGTTGACCTTCCATTCTAACATATAAATATCACTTTATCTTGTGGATTACAACAGGTAATGTCTATTCATTTAGCGACATATTTTAAGTTCAAGCACCTCTAAACACTGTACAGATACAAGCATTGGGAAATGACTGGAAAACACAGACTTCCAGCTTTTCACTACTGTGTATATCCTATCTTTCACTTAGAACACAAAAGGCACATTTAGTTTTACTCCCTGTCTTTCTTTCTTTCATGGATAAAGATATGTTATTTTGAGTGAGGCTCTGATTAGAAAAAAAGACCATGTGAAAATGACTTTTTATCTGTTTCTTCCAGTCTCTGCTTCTGTTGCTGTAGAAGTAATATGTTTTCAGTACTTTTAATCTTATTAGACCTGCAGAACTAATACAGTTCTCTGACAGTGAGCTGGATTCTTTCCTAGCTCACATACCATCAGCAGAATAGTTAACTAAGTTCCAAATGCAGAGTCTTTATAGCTGGCAATGTCAATGCCAGAAAGAAGCCAGATGACTTTTTAGGCTATGAGTTGTATTTGCAGGGTTGACAAAAAATAAACATCTTTACTTGTAAAATATCAGAGTGGATCTGAAAAGTACTAAAGAAATAAAAATGGGAACTTGACATACTGCCTTGCCATCACATTTTTGAACACAACCATGCTTTACATAGATCTTTTCTTCCTTTAATTTTCCCCCTTCCTTCCTCTCGCCTACACATTTCCTTACACTATTTTAAAATCACTCCTACCATCTGTCAGCATTGGCTTATATTGCAAATCCCCAGATACTCTCTTTTGAGAGCCAAGGAAATTTTCATTTGAGATTAGATTGTGATACATTTATGTTTTACTTGCCTTTTTTGATTTCCTCCACATCTATTTCTGAATATCTAAATAATAGTGAAGTCTACTAATTATATACAGTGAGAATTAAGGTGAAAGAAAATTCTTCCAGAGAGGTAGATAACAGCTTCTTACACCTTTAAATGTCTAACACTTCTAATGAGTTACTGTCCTCATTCTAGGTAAATATTTTATTATATTAAAAGAATTATTTTCCTCCATTTTCTCAGTTTGACTATTTAGTATATATTTTTTAGCATGGAAACTCACACATCCTTCCAGCACAATCCCTGAAAATACATTTTTTATATATATACACACACGTGTGTGTGTGTGTGTAATGTATATACACACACACTATGTGAATATATAAACACTGTGTTACATATATTTATATATAAAAATATATATAAAATTACATATACATATCTAAGATAACATTGAAAATTAAGGGATTACAAGTTCTTGGAACAGCAATATTGCTAAGTATTAAAAATGGATAGATTCAGTAGGTAAGCAGATCACTGTAGCTTTAAGGGTCAGATTTACTTTATGATATTTAATGTCCAAATTCTGAAGGTCTTACTTAGTTTAGATAATGTTCCTGCTAAGCACTATATAAAGACCTTGGCATGTCTCCTTAGATAACTACAGACCCAAGCTTGCTTCTAACAAAGTCAGGCAGTTCAGCCACTGAATATGAAACACGCTGAGGCACTGGGCACTAATGAAACGTCTTTCCCAGTATTCTGACTTACTGCTTTGTTTGGTTTCAAATAAAACAAACAATGACCATTCTATATAGCTGAAAATAAAACAGCTCATCTAAGTAAATAAGAGATAAACATTGTAAAGTTTATATTGAGTTTCTTATTATACTTCTGTATAGCTCTTATTTCCACACACAAAAACAAACAACATGCATATACCATATTTTACCACTGTAATCATTTTTATTTATTCAGCTATTTTTATAGCTATTCCTATAAAGTTTCAGGAGAATCATGGATTTTGTCTACAGAACATAGAAAAGTGGTGGCAAAAGAGAATATTCAGCCACTTTCCAATCCTCATCTTTTGACTCAAGGTTTGTTTTGACCTTTGCTTTGATAGAGTTTTTGGCTTGATCTTGTATCAAAAAGATCAGGAAGTGGCTGGTTCATTTATTGCCTTGGACATTCAGCTCCAGTCCTTTGGGAATGCAGGGAGGATGGTCTGTGATCAAGTGGCATTGTTAAAGAAGTGCAGAGAAGCATTATTTTATGCCATTGGTTCTGACTGCATCTCTTCAGGCCAGGAAAGCCTAAACAATACATCACTTAATATCATCAGTGATGAAAAGCATGTATTTGTGAAAGCAGGAATTTTCAACTCTGGTCTATAAGGGTTTTCTAGATAATAAATATGCTACTGATGAGATCAGTGAGGGAATAACTAAAATTGTAAGACCTAAAGAGACCTCATGAAGTAAAATGAAAGCCAACATTTTGCACAGGCTCTGAGAAAAACTTGTGTGACTGTCCTGGGTGTCCTCTTTCGTTCAAAAAATCCTACTGAATTGATGAAACCTCTATACTTAGCAAGAGAGGCAAACCAAACCTTTTATTCTAAAGCCAGTAACAGCAGCTTTTGTGGGCTATTTTTCTTTTTACCTAGGAAAGAATTTCTTGGTTCTCCTCCCCTTGTGTGGCAAGGTCTCAGTTCATTCTCTCGTGAAGATTCAATGGAACATTTCTAGCTATCATGTTTTTCCTTTTCTCAAATACCAAGGCTTTTCCCTCTGAATAGAGGCTTAGATCCAACTCAAAAGGTTCTGCTATACTTTTTTGTATCTTTAATCTGAGTAGCTTTGCATCAGTAGTTGCAAGACGTGAAGCCTTCATCAGATTGTAAAATTACTGTTTTGTTTTTGTGCCTTTTTTTCAGGAAGGGCTCCAAAGAGCGTGATAGGCTGGGGTAATTTCTCTCTAGAACTGTTCATGTTGCATTGAAGGCTAGAAGAGCTCATAAAGTGAGTATCAAAGAAGCACTCCCCTCTTTGTTTTGGGGCCTTTGAAGGTAGGTGTTGCTAGCTCCTAGTCTAAGGCAGTTTGTTCTGAAAGCAGTCTTGATGTGGGCTTTCTTTAAGGAAAGCATGCTCAAGCGTGATGCTGTTCCAGTGCAACATCAACGGTTCCCATCTTTCTGTGGGGATGTACAGTGTTACAGGTGGAGGGCCTTATCCCTGGCTGATAAGGAGCCCAGGAAAATGTCTAAAGACAGCTTGCATGCTCAGCCAGTTGAAAACTTTTCTCACGTTTAAAACAGCTGAAGAAATGTTGGGAGGCAGATCAGGGCTTACTGAGCTGTCCTGAACAGTCAAGTAATCTGTCGTGATCCAGCCATAACTTCTCTGCCTCTAGAACAAGATCCATTAACAGCAGCAGAACTAGGCAGAGAAAATACAGCAAAGCCAGCATAACTGCCCAAATTGAAGCCTTTCCAGTGCAATAGCAGTTTAAAGTACCTCAGACTGCAGATTGGTCTTTTGCCTGTTGCCATCTGATGCTTTTGGGATCTTCAGAGGTGCTATGGCCATTCTATCTTCCTACTGTGCTAGAGATAAGGCTCCTTGAGAAACTGCGCCAAGTGCTTCCTTCAGGCCATGAATACATCCTTGGACTTTTAGGTAGCCCCCTCTGATGGGGCTACAAAACAAGCAAGAGCCTTCTTTCACCATTCCCTCTGACTTCTAGGCATAAGCCTCTGAGCACAGCGCACTGCTTCTGTCAGCCTACTTGGGTCCTGAGGCTGGTAGCCAAAACAGCCATGCAGAAGCTGCTCTTTCAAGCAGAAAATAGAATATTTCACTGCCTCAGTAAACTGCAACAGGGTTGCCCAAGAGACTCACAGCCCTTTGTCTTTGTAGGAAAGGAAGAAAAGGCAGCTGCTGCACTTTGCAGAGCTAAATCTGAAGCCTGAAAAAATAGACTGCTGAAGGGAAGCAGATTTAATTCCAGCTGAGACAAGCAAAGGAACCCATCAGGAGCCAAATAAGAATCATTTAAATGACTTCCCATGCTTGTAGCCCAAGAGACAACAGAGGGGGCTTGAAAAGTGTTAATGCTCTTGTCAGGAAAGTCAGAACTAGGCTCTATGTCTATGGGAGTAAACAGCCCACTGCCTAACAGAACAAGTCTTTCTTTTCCATATGAGAGGTAACAGTTAAATCAAATACTGAGAGAGCACTGTATAGAACTGAAACATGGAAAACTCATGGTTGCCATTTCTACTTCTTGTTTTTATTTTTGCTAAGTTATAGGGAATATAAATCTCATTGGATATTGAGATGAGTCAGGTGCTTACGTAGGCTACTTAGGAAATGTCCTACGCTCTGTTTTATTTTTATTTTTATTTTTTTTTACAGTAGCTGATTTGTGTATTTGTGTTTTTTAGCAAATGAACCAACTACAAGATACCTGGTATTTTGAAATGTCAAGTGAACACTGTGCCAGACTAAAATTATCAAAATGTGAAAATTTACAATAATTTTGATTTCACTGTTTCATATTTGTGAGAGTATAAGTGTAAAAGAAGAGTGAAGCTTAGAGAAAAGGCTTCTATGACATAAATGCTTAGAGGTACAAACCAGGCGTACTTCAAATGCAATAAGGTATTCTGTAATGACAAAGGGAGCAGACTGCTACCACATATTGTTTCTGTTGTAATACAATACAAAATATATGCATGTTTATAGCAAAAGTGAGAATAAACGATAAACATTTTTACCCTTATTTTCAAGATATGCAGTCTGCAACTCAAAAAGTTGTTTCAACCACATGCTGCTTGCATAAAATGATATGGTCACCACAAAACATGGGATTTTCAAAAGCTATTTTCATGGTCTGTGGTAGTCAAAAAGCACTTGATCATGTCCTTAAGTCTGAACCAAAAGTTAGGTCAATGCTGACAGTTTCTGAGAGTCTCATCTTATGAGGTAATTGACATGCTCAGTCACAATAACTGCACCCACAGTAAAAGCAAGCAACTGCATATTTAGTGTTTCAACCTACCAGGTTCTTCATAGATGATTTATTAAAAATTGTACTAAAATACTCAAGCCAGCTCCTATGAAGGAAAAATACAACATAGACTATTTCCTGAGCAGCCACCGTGGGCTTTGGGAACCTTCCAAGCTCAAAGAAAACTTCCAACTGCTATTTCCATCATTCCTCCCAACATCAACACCCAATACTGTAGCTAGGAAGAGCCACTCACTGTATATAATACATAAATGCATGCTATGTGAATAGAAAATATGATTAGCAAAGGTGTGATCCCAAGGTATTCAAAGGGAAAAGGGAGAGGATTGCTTACATATATACATATAAAGACAAGGATATTTCACACGTACCCTTTTCCACTCCCATTCCCTGCATCTACATTCACAGCAAACTGCCACCAAGAGAACAGCTGAAAAACTGAACTGCTAAAGAGGCAAAGGGGCAAATGGTTGAGAATGTCAAAGATTCGAGAAATAAGGGAGAAGTATGAACTGTCAAATATTACATATAGGGAGAAGGTACACTGTTGATAAGCTGAAGACAAAGGATAGTATTGTTTTCACAATGATCCCTGTGTTAAGAATAAAACACTTACTCCTTCAGTTGCTTAGTTAGCTTCACAACCTGAGAGGCCAATGACATGCAAGTCTCCACAACCACTAAGTAGCGGGAACACATGGTGTGCCCATGTCGCTCAGCACTTTGTGAGGGTTTCTCTCCCGCGTGGTTTTGCATAGTGACGTTTGCTCCATATTCAACCAATGTCTGCAAAGACACAGAAGGAAAGACTGAGAGCTGTAAACGTAAATCTCTGCTGTGATTTTTGGTCAACAACAAGAACTGCTGGGCCCAGAGCACTCCTGAATAAAATGTTTGGAAACATTGGTCTGAGCTGACCATTTTTAAAAACCAATCACCCTGACAAGTCTGCACGCAGTCAGAACTCCCAACGCATACCACCAAAAAAAAATCTATCACTGAGGTGCAAGGCTAGCACAGCACAGTGTGCTGTTCTTTCAGATGACTATTAAAAGACTGGATTTTTCCTTCCTCTGCCTTCTCTGTTCCACTTTAATTAAGGCATTTTCTGCTTGTTGTGTAGCATAGCATGACTTGTTGTGTAGCATAGCATGACTTGTACCATTCATACTGTGATGGGGACCACCAAATGAAAACAGAGCACTTGCATTTGGGTATCTATTGATTCTCCATTGAGCTACAACAATACACTTTTTCAGGTGAACTTTTATATGTATGTCTGAACACTGTGCTAACTTTGCACATGCTGATGCTGGTACAGGAGATGCAAGCAAGTGCAGTTCACAGGACATCCGTGCTAGATAAGATCAGGGTCTAGGCCAGCACCAACACGTTGCTAGCCAGTTTTTAAAGGGTGGTGCTGAGCTGTAAATGCTTACAAGCTCTGGTGCCTGCTATTCTGGGGATTTCTGCACTGCAGCACTTTGCAACACATCCTAAGAATCTGAATGTAGGAATGCCTTTGCTACAATATTTGCTGACTCCTTTTGTGGTTTAGCTCTCAATTTCCTACCACAGCAGAATCCCTGTGTTTAAAACAATCAGCATACCAGTCTCAATGTCCTGATTCCTCAGCCAAGGGACATTTGGATATGAAAGGTATGGCACATACTTTCCAACAACTCCAGTAGGTCACACAGCCACAACTTCCTTTTTGTAGAAAGAAATCTGTACAATAACTTTTTCCATCTTTTTTGTTTTTGATGTTGAAAGTTTCATTGCTTTGTACTTGCTTGGCTTTCCCCTATTGTCTTTTTAAAAGATACCAAAATATTTGTCAGAGTCCAGACTTTAGGCGAAATAAGAGCTCGCAGTCTGATGTACACTCCTGTGGTATCCACGGTCCTAGTGGAGAACCCCAGCTTACTTCTGGAGAACTGTTCAGGTTGTGAGCATGGCATTTGGGTGACCTCTGGGACTTGAATCCAGAGTGTTGTAAGGGAAAAAGAAGTTCTGCCAGGCTGACCTCAAGAGATGCAATAACTGAAACAAGAATTCAAACCAAACCTTCGCTCTTTCTGGTTTATTTGTAGTCATTACTGTTATACGCTATTTGCTTTACTGTAGTGCCTAGAATAGGACCTAATCGTACTCAGTAACATTCAAACACACACGTTGCTCGTAGCATTTTGGAAAAAACGCTGAACAAAACCACAATGTATCCAGCAACTACAGCATCATTAATATAGACATATACACACGCAGAAGAGGAAGGTGGTGGCTCAGCTCCTGATTGACTTATCCAGGCAGAGCCAGGGAGTTGGTAGTCTGCCTAGTTTAGTGTGGCTTTGTTGACTCAGAATAGCAGGCACAGAGACCAATACATCTTCTGACAGGAGAGAGGAATGGTAGTCTCTCTTGTCTACTGAATCTGTATAGAAAGAAAAACTTCTGAAGAGTCTTGCAGTGCAGCTCATGACAGCAATTTGGGATTAACTTGCTGGTAAAGAAAATCAAGAAGGAGGGAGTTACGACCCTGTAAAAACCAACAGTATTATTTGGAACAAGACAAGAATGTCACTTGTTCACAAGAACAGTGAATGAGAGGGCCGAGGGATCACTGAAAGCCTATGACACTGCATCCTCTGTATTGCTATCTACATTCCCCCTTCTTTATCGCTTCTTGCTTTTTACCAATTGTTCGCTGTGCCTTGTTTTAAACTAGACTGTTAAGTTCACTGGACAGCGGGCTTATTTTGTTTCATAGCACAGAATATAGCTGCACTTAGCACCCTGAAGTATTAGACATACACTAACTGTATATTCTTGCTGTGAATAGATATTTTCATGATTTATTTCCTATGGCTTTGCTTCACCAACACCAAATGCTTTTTGCTGATTTTCAAATTGATCTACAACAAAACAGTTTTACAAATTCCAGGCCATTTATTAAAGTTCATTCTTCACTGGGAAAGCAGAGTTATTCTCTTTTTGATTTAGCTTTATCCATGAGAATAGCCTGCAGACGTCACCACTCTGTTTAAAATAATTTACTCATTTCTCCTTCAAATCCATTGTATATCTTGAAGAGACACTGTAAAAATTAGTAGCCCTAAACACAGATCTACCACAACAGTGCTCTCAACTATTTCTTCCATCCATTTTTTTTTCCAACTGATCATAGCAATTCTCTGGGAAATAATAGTAAAAACACTAGCTTTAGCACAAATGTGCTGATTTGTTTACTATGATTCTCCTAAGAGTTTGTACAGGATTTCCGATATTCCGGACATCTTTAAAAGAAAGACGTCCCATCTGCTGAGAAAATGCAGAGATGGCCACATCCTCCAAACCTATGCAACTGTTTTCTTTTAAGTCTACTCCTTCAGCTCAGTCATAACCCAATTTTTCTTTTTTTTGTTGTGTGAGACTCCCAAACTGCTTTTCATATAGTTAGGTTTTCTCTGTGTCCAGGCATATATATAAATTGCCACAGCAATAAGCAGCTTTGTATCAGTAGATTCAATGTAACAGCACGCATAAATATTTTTAGCTCTCTAAAGAGGTTAGCTAGCTAGACTTGGCTAGATGTATTTCTTTTAAGATCAAACTAAAAAAAATATCCCCTATATTCACTATGCTCTAAGAGTTGCTGTCTATCAGCTCATGTGCGGCAATAAGTTTAACATGTTTATCTGAGCTCTCAGAGTCTCTGTATATATCTGAGGTCTCAGACTCTCAGAATTACTACTGCTTCTTGGGCATGTTTTCTTTCCCCTCTTGACTTAATCCTACCTTGAGTTCTGTTTCTTGGCTTTCTGCCACGTGGTTTTCTACTTTTCTCTGATGACTACTTTGTTTCTCAAGTATCTTTCTGCAACCACCTAAGTTAATTTTATTATTATTTCTTCTCCATACAGTTTTCAATCAAAGTGATGACAACAACAAATACTGAAAAGTGATCCTGTGAGTAATGATTCTAGTGACTCTCATGAACAATGGGTACATCTGTGCTGTAAGATTCAATGCAAAGTAGAGATGCTTGACCTAGCCATCCAGTTCAACTCTGCTGCTTTTTTGGTATGTCTACATTAAACACTGGTACTATATAGAGGCATCCAAACTAGCTTTTTCAGATCCAAATCCCAAAAGCACTGTAGCTATGTTAGTCTTTTCGGCAGGGCAAATTAACCATTTCAGCAGCTCTGTACAACAGAACTATTTTGCTCTCAGTGGTCAAGGGGTTATTCATTGAGAACTATTAGAGATCATCGTCACGCTGTATTGTTTAGTACAGATATATTCAAAGGATAAGGATGGCTTGCTCCAAGTGGAAATCTTTTAACATGGAATAAACCATACCTTAGATTTCCCTTCTCCCTTAAGCTGGAGAGCTGCAACTATTTACAAGAAAAAGCAAGAAAATGTCAGAATAGTAAGAAGATTGATATGAAAGTATGCATATCTACTCTGGCTGCCCTTTCTTAGCATAAAAACATACTCATTGGCTGCTTACGTATGAACAACATAACAATGTTTTCTTCTTGCAATGCAAAGGTTACTTTAGATTTACAACAGCATAACTGAGAATAGAATTCAAAATATAGAGCTTTCTGGTGTTTCAGTCTGAGTTCTACTGAGGTCTAAATTTTTTTCTTCTGGCAAATTTTAAGGTACTAGTTTTTTTTTCCTACCTATAAGATCTTCCATATTTATTGTAAAGGTAGTTAGCATTCAAATTTGACTTGAAATAGATCTCTGATGTAAACGTAGCTAGTACTCTACCTGTATGCATCCTAGATAGCCATGCTGAGCAGCTACATGAACAGCAGTATTACCATCCTGGTCAACTTCATCCAATGAAATCCCTTGTTCTTGCATAAACTGAAGAAGCCACAGAAGGATTTTCTCCTGGAGGAGGGGGAAAGAAAAGTCACAAAAGGTAAGAAATAATGGAAAGTTAAATGTACTATAGGAACACTGGTAGCATCACCTGTTACTAAATCTGTCCCATATTTCCTATTATAAAACCTTGCTTTCGTTCCCTCTTAACTTTGTCAGACTTAGCATAGCATGGGCCTAACTCTGACTGGATCTTTCAAGGAAATAAGCAAAAATACTTCACTCGCTTTAAGAGAAGACGTATTAGGAAAAATGCGTGCACCGTAACACATTCTGACAATTGCACATTGAAAAGCATGAGTGTCTATGTGTTGGAGATGAGACCTGAGGCAAAACAGTTTGTAGGTCAATCTGAAAACCTGCCAAAACTTGGTGAAATTTCATGCACATTTCACCTGCAACAGGTGCATGCACAGAGATCACAGAGCTGAGCGGCTAGATTATTCAAAGCTATTATCATGCCCCAGCTCTGGGCTGTTGTGTAGGAAGAGAAGCAGCAGAACTAAAATCTGGAAATCTGTCTATCTTGCAATCTCAGTGCGTTGCCCAGTGGATGGTGTGTATGTGCCTGCATGTTGAGAGGGATGGGGAGACTTCAACCACAGACTTGCAGGAGGAAGCCTGGGAGCCAAAATGGAAATGAGAGAGAGAGAAAGCAAGCTGGACAAGACATGGTGCAGGAATCTGCAAAATGGAAGAAGCACTAGTAGCTAGGAATGGGAAGAGGGAATTAAACTAGATGAGGATCTGGCAAGAAGCTAGTCAAAGATGGGAAAGGAGACTAGGACTGAAAATCTGAGGAAGAGGAAAATGAATTAAGAGGAAGGAGACCTGAACAGAAGCTGCTCACAGACAAGAATTATGATCAGCCAGAAAGGGAACTGGGAACATACACATACCCACAAGAAGGCAGACTTTACATTTCCTAAGCTTGACTTTGCCATCTTAATTCTTTTTAACATTGCTTTTTGTGCGTGCATGCATGTGTAATATACAATTTATAGGAGTCTTCCTTTATAACAATGGAGAGTTTTTATATTTGCACTAAGCTTATTTTATTTCTTATTTTCCCCAGTAGGTTTCTTCAGAAAACTGTTCTACTCCTTACCCTAGCAAGCTTCCATGCTTCTCTAGATTAAATTTGATTGTGCCCTTCTGAATGCGACACATATTGAAAATCTATAATACTACTGTGCATTACATAAAAATGTGAGCTCCCTTAGATGATAACTGACTGCAGGTGTGCTCCCAGTTTTTGCATCTTAATAAAGAATAAATTACTTTGTATCTCAATTTTTTTTAATCTAAACGTATTTTTTTATCTTCGATTTATATCTTTTTACTATTTTATGCCATTTATATATTTATTTATATCTGTCATGTGCAATACTGACTAGGAGCTCTAGCTCCAAATGGCTTTGTAGATGCTGCTGCTGGCAAACATCAGCACAAACACTTAACCTTAAGCACTTCAGTAGTTTTAGCCATAAGTACATACTCACACACAGGCAAACACCTGTGTGCAAGGCTGAGGCATAGCTAAACAAAACACTGCTGTAACACAGCACCTCTAGGATTTTGAACAGTAATCAAGTAGGAAAGGGAAACAATAAACATGGAGAAAGGAAGCTTTGCCTATGTATCTTGGGCACGAGCCCCTTCTTGTATAAAAAGTGCCACGGAAATTTTAACATCAAGGAAAAGAAGATGGGACCTCAGACTTTTTAAGTGTCCTCCAAATGACTCTGCCCATTCAAACACCTTGATATCTGTTCACTGCTTTAGATGGTTAGTCTCTCTGGAACTTACCTTCTTTGTATTTCCCCTTTAACAGTAGTTCTGGTTCTATTACAGGGTGAAGGGATAGATACTCATACTTCTCCCTTGGCTGAATGCCGAATACAGCTGAGAGCCAGCATGGAGAGATGACTTCAGATCACATAACCCTTTTAAAATACTTCTGAGCAATTTGTAGAGATGTCTGCAGTGTTAGCCAGCAGTGGAGGATTATGCTACTCCTGTGAATTGCTGTTACGTTTCAATAACTAAAAAAAAGTATTTTAGAGAAATTTCTCTGTAGAATTAGAAGACAACTAAAGCTCTGAAATTAAATGATATATTTTTCTTTGGAATATAATAGGGACAAAAATGTTGAGCATGGTTTGTAATTTTATGACCACAGTCAGTATGGAACAAATTATGCCTTCTAGTCATTTATCTTATCAGACATAGAAATCAAGTGCCTGGATGGCTAAATGCAATCATCTGTATTTGGAAGTGTCTGAGCATCAATCGATCACAGGCACAACTTTAGAGGCCCATTAAAATAGTTTGTGTTTCTCTCAAATGACTATGTTTTCCCACAGATGTATCCTTGACATACACTGGGAAAACTACTATTTTCTTTATTTACATATAGGAAAAATGAAAACTTCATATACCAAAGGACTATTTTAGTAACACCTGCATTATGTATGTGGAAGAAAAGTGTTCTTAGATATACTATCATCAACTTAATTTATTCAAACAAAATGAAAGACAGTAAGAAAATTCATTTATAAGATTAAGATAATGGAAAATAATCGTATACTTGTTATGCAACAGGAATTGCTAAATACTGACAAGTTATTCCATATATTTAATAACTTTAAGACCTGCAGTTATCTTATATTGTAACAGTGGTTAACAACCCTCTAGCATGTTCTGGACCTACAAGTCAAACAACCCCAAAGAGAAGATTCTGGTAAAATGTCACAATATGTACTTTCTGTTTTGGGACAGGTTGCAGACTTCAGCTCCCACAGCTGACTTCTGGAGCAGAAAGAACAGTTGACAAAAAGCATTTTTATTATTAACTGGACTATGAATGGAAGGATTAGCATGGTGAAAGCTAATCCTAGCCCCATTACTTGATATTGACTAAATTAGCTCCCTTCCCCAGTATCCTTTCACAGTAAGTATTAGGTTTTCTGAATAGAGAACTATGGGGTGAGTGAAAAGGCCACAAATTATCCCTGCAAAAATGACATTGGATAGGGAAAAGCAAACACCTTGAGGTGCAAAGGAGTGCATTGTTAGGCATTTGTGTGCCTGACTACCACACGCTCCTCCCCATTGCAGCCTCCAGTCCTACACCACCAAGCCACACACAAAACCCTTCCTAAGACCTCAGTCAAGCTGCAGCTCTAGTTCCCCTGAAGCTTTAGGCTCACTGGAGCTTTAGATGTAACAAACGCTCAGCATTCCCCACCCTCTCTCTCCAACCTGCACAGTCCCTGCTACTGCAGCATCTGTGCTGGAAAGAAACCACATCCCTGTGAAGCTCCTAGGACCTACTAAGCGCACCTAGGATTGCAGCACCATCTCCTTTCTATCAGATGGTGCCTGTGCCAGCCATAGCTGGTCCATGATGTGCAATACATCAACAACCTACACCCGACAGGGGATTTCTGTCAACCGTGTTGCCCCTCCATACCTCTCCAAGGTTGCACAACTCCATAATTAAAAAGAGGTAGGAGGTATGCAGACCAGGCTGCAGGCTGGCATTAAGCTCTTCTCCTCACCCATCACATGAACTTATACAGTCCCTCTCTCATGGAACAAAAGCAGATGAGAGAGAGATGAAGAACACAGTACTGTTGAGCTGTATTTGGAGTCTGGCCATGACTGTGGTTTGACCACAATTAACATAGGAACTTTGATATAAGCTCCCTTTTGCTGCCCATACTAAACGATATTTATTGAAGAAGAATATGGCATGCATGCACAGTGCCTTGGGAAACAATGGATGGGTTGACTCCGTTAGAAAATGACTGAACAACAGGTCTTCCTTGTAAAAATAATACTCTTGTAATTCTGCCAAGATCAGTGTTTACATGCATTATCTCTCATGTAAGTACTAGTAAAATAAATTAAACCTTCTAGGAGGGCGCCAACTCTGCATCTGAATTTCTCAACAACTTTTTCTTAATACAGTTGGGTAAGATAGTCTGGCTTCCTTTCAGCCTCAGTATTCTTTCAAGTCTGCAAGACATTTATGGATTACATAAAAAAAGATAATTGACAATACATGTGAACTTTCTTTGACATGTAGTGAACTATGAAGATTTGTCAGCAATTTTTATATCACCTTTTAAAATTTCATGGGTGGCTGATTGTAGCTGGTGTTTCTTAACTGGGGGAGCTTCCTTCCTGCTCTGAACAGAATATAGTTACAGTGTGCCAGATCTGCTCCTGGCAATAGACAGCATAAATCCACTGAAAAAAAAACAGAGCTTCACTGAATTTAGTTTGTGTAAACATCTTTAGAGATGAGGGCAAAATTAGGCTAACTCAAATGAAGACATGAATGTAAGTTCACATTAAGCTTTCTCTTCCAAACTTTCTTCCCAGTCACAAACACTCCTTTCTCAAACCCAGTTCTGACCAGACACCCAGCGGCCTTATATTCAGTGTTAGATTTACTGACCAAACTTGTCACAGAAAGGACAGAATCAATCAGCACCTCCAGCAGGGTTCTAATTTGCACCAGTAATGTGCACAGTAGGTGGGAGGCAGAAAGGGAATAGAGGTCTCTCTGGTCAGTGCGTGAATGAGGGTGTCTGTGCTGCCTCAGAAAGCACCAGGAGAAGGGAGGACTTCCAGCTCTCTAGCCTTCCACACCTCCCTGCTCTCCTTCCCTCTCCCTCCAGTAAATCCATCGCTGGACAGGACTAATGAAAAGCAGAAATATGCCACAATCATTGTATGATATTTAATAGGACAATCTCACTTGCACGGGGGAAAAAAAAGCTAACTTTCTTAAGATGAGTGGCTACATTTTGCTTGTTCTCTCTTTACCAGTAACAGAGAAAAAAATAGCATTGGGTGAGAAAGAGGCCCATCCAAAGAGATTTGAGAACAATAATGGATCACTATTCCTTCCATATGAGATCCTGAAGAAGGTCCTTTGAAGAGGGGTTAGTGCAAGGTCTGTTTAGGAAAAACAGACTTCGCGGGAAGAGAATGTGGTGCGATTAAGTGGTGTATGTTTCCCCAGATGTTAGCAGAGCACTGAAACGCTGAACTTCTGAGGTTTCCCGTCATTAGATTTACAGATAAGTTAGGTGTGGACCAGGATGGGTTTACAACACATTTTTATATGTAATTCTCAATAAAACTGGCTAGAGCTAGACAGATGATGTTCAAGTTTCACCACATTTCACTTCAGTGCCAATATACTGAATTCCTAAACTGTCACAATTTGCCAAAATTTTTTGAGATGATTCTCTCCTGGAAAGGGAATGAGAACTATCCCAGAGTGTCTGATGATTTTCTGATGTGCCCAAGGAGTCCTCTATGGACCAGAATGAGATGATTAAACTTCCTCAATGTTCTTCAATTGACAGATGAGCCTAATATGCCATCTAGTCTTCTCCTCGCCATTACTTAAAGTTTCAAAAAATTGACTTAAGGGAGCAAATACTGAAAAAATAAGCAGATTAAATGGGAAAGGCTCTTGCTTTCTTTGAAGTGTTCTGGACCTTCCTACTTTGAAGTAATTAAAACACCTGCATTTTAATAGCCACAGAATGCTTATTTGGCTATAAAAATGCTTTTAATTGAAACTGTTGTATGAGCATATCAATCTCTGTAAAAAGTGAATGAAAGCCATACCTGACCATAGCAACCTGCATAATGAATAAGGCTTGGGTGATCTTTTGAGCAACTTAATTCTGCAATAGCTTCTGTTTCGCTCACCATCCACCGAACGCACTCCAGCTGACCATTCTAAATAAAGAAAAAAAAATGTAAAGAATTCCACTTGTTTCAGCTCCAGACACATCTACTAAACAGGAAAGGGTTTATCAGAACCACTAATATGTTACAACATTATAGTTTGTTTGAAAGTTTGTTCTTTTACCTGCTTTCACATAATACACTTGTTTATCCTGCTGTCCTGGACCAAATATAGCTTGGCTATTGATATTACCTGTCAGTTTAAACTTGCCCTACATTTTCCATCTTTTCCCTCCTAAAACTACAGTTGTGCATACATATTGGTGCAGAACCTTTGCTGAGTGGCACCACAGGGGACACCAGTTCAAGAGGCAGTGAAACAGTATTAAACACTATCTGCCCCCTACTCTCAGTCATTCAGAAGAAAACACAGTTCTGCTTCCATCATTCATACAGCAAGGCTCAATGATTAAATGAGATCATTTGCTGGATCAGAGTGAACAGGCTCTCTCCCTACATACTAAAGTCTTCACTGTTCAGTAATTAAATGTATGCTCAATTATTATTATGTGTTACTTTTAGTAACTGAACACCTAGTCCTCACGGATTAGGACCTAAACGTGACACTGTATGAACACAAACCAGAAGAGGGTTCTTGCCCTGAACACCTTTTACAGCCTGGGCTCAAGATTCCCAAGCTGTTGTGCACGCTGGTAGTAGCGCGCAAATTACTACAAAGCAGGATGTGGATGCTGCAGAGACAGATGAATATTTCCTTCAGAGCATGCTTGTGGCCCAGTGTAAAGGCAAGAGCTTTTATCAGCTTCTCTTGCTGCTGCAGCGTCCCCTTTCAGCGATAATAGCTGGGTAAACGTCATTTGGCATAACCCCATTCTGGCCTTCTTTTACTTGACTCTTCTATGGTCATTTTCATAAAGGCCATGTTATTCCTTATAGCTAAAACAAACGTTTCAAGTACTTGATAAAGACTTCACATGGGTCAACACAGGAAACATATAAAGCTGTTTGTGTGCATAAAAAGAAAAACGATATCCTGGGAAGGAAAGAAATTTCCATTTCAAGTTTCAGGTTGATTGTTACAAAAATGAGAAAAAGAATGTAACAAATATTAACCCACTTAAAAATGATAGGGGAGAAAGAAAAAATTGGAGTAAAATCTGTTTGATATTTGTCTTATTCCTTGCATATGTACCGTGTGCATAGACACACACACACCACTTTTACTTTACTTACTTTCCTCTGTTTCTCTCAATTTCAAAAATGAAGTAAAACAATGAAAACTACTGTGTTCTTTTAACCACTCTAGAAAAATCCTCATATATCAAATCAGGGTTCAAATACTAGTTAGCACAGATAACTTCATAGATTCATTGTGTTTTCCTTTGCATTGCAACTGAGTAAAACCTTATGGTACTTTTAAAACTAAGGTAATAAATTAATAAAATGAAGTACCTACAAAATAACACAATTTTGCTAATTTACAGAGGATTTTTCCACAGCTGCTTTAAATAAACAAAACGAATAAAACAAACGATCAATATGGCAATATGACTGGCCATAACATATGCTTTATTTTCACTCTCTAGCTCATAACTCAAGCACAGAAAGAGGTCCTGAATTAAACCAGATTGTTGTAATTAATTCATTCCTTACTGGAAAATGTTGCACATCATCAGTAAATCACCTGTTGAAACCCTCTTCCATGGAAATTAATGTTCCTGCATACAAATTTTCTTTCATTCTGATACTCATGATTCTTACAGAACACGGGTACATATCCCATATACTATTACATCACTGCAGTTATAATAGTATAATCTAAGAGCAAGAAGAATAAAGTTGATTCTACCAGGGCCCAAAACATCTTGGAAATAAGGAGCAGGACCTATGAAGTTTATTTATGCCAAATAATTTTAAGGTTATGAGATAGAATTTGACCCAGGACAACTCCGGCCATGCAGGTCATTGTTAGTAACATTTATTCCCGAGCACCATCACATTCAGGGAGAATTCAACTATATTTACACAAATTTCTAGAAATGTTACAGACTCTAAAGGAACCCTTTGCCTATTATTAAAAAAGCCAACCTTTGGGGGGAAAAAGACAAGACCTGTTACTACCTTATAAATACATCATCTACCTAGGTTAAAAAAAAAAAAAAAAGCCACAAGAGAGAAAAGCATTTCCAACTAAAATTGTAGGACAACTTTAGATTGGCAGACCATAGCTCTTCAGATTGAACATGGGCCAGAATATTGAAGCTAAAAGCCTCATTTCATAACAGCAGTTCAGTAGTACAGACCAGCTAGATATCAGTTTAATTTCTCATTCATATGGCCTGTCCCAGGAAAAAAAATACATATACATATATATATATATATCCATCCCTGACTCCTGCCCTAGGACACTATGTCACTGGAATGACTGTCACATCTCGAAGAATAAAAATGGTTTCCCACAGGCTGGAATTCACCAGTCCTCTATCATTTTCTAAAGTCTTTCCAAAAAGAAAATAACGATTAAAATCCCTGAAGAAACAGAAACACTTGTTTCTGTTTCTTGCTGACAGACAGCACTCAACCATTCAATCTTACTTGCTGAAGACCCAGAATTAGTTTGGTTAAAACCTCAGCTTTCTGGTATACCACTGTATTTTACTATAGCACACCAACACTGTACACTTTCCCATTTTCCTACATAATAGGATCTCCTGTAAGTTTGGGCATTAATTTTTGCAGTTTATGACAGGTTGTTCTGTAAGATGTAAATTTTAATTTTGATGCAATTGCTCTGGACTCTCAAGAAGTTTCACCTTCAGATGTGGCACACTGACAAAAACCATTGTTAGAAACAGTCAAAGTGTTATCAGGCTTTGCAAGTACATTCTCACACTTGTCTTTCAAGGTTATATAGTTATTTGTTAAAAACAAAAAACAAGAAACTGTTATATTTTCTAAAGAAACAATTAGGTCTGAATTAAATAAAAGTTCCTTGAAATATAACAAATATTTCTGGAGCCAGTTGACTGATTTAAAAGTGAATGTATATGCACTGACGACAACATATGAAGTGCCAGTGGTCTACAACAGACATTGTATCTTGCATATATTATGTGGTACCAGCCAATGGCAGAGATTGGCTCCAATTTAACAAAACGCTTGAAAAATAACATTCTGTTGGATGTACTACTTACAGCCATCACAGAAAGAGACTAAATCACCTTTATGTCACATCAGAGTAGAGAAACTAAGTCACCTTTATTGCTAACCCAGCTGGAGTTAGTTGTTCAATGTTTCGTTCATTCAAACAGTCTTCTCCCATCAAGGAGGTGAGATGCTGCAGGCATTCTGCATGTCCCTGCGATGCTGCTACATGCAACAGATTGTTGTCATATTCATCATGAATTTTATCCAGATTATCCGCTGCTAAGTGTGGCTGTTAGAAAAGAAATGGTTAAAAATTCATTACATCACTTACAGTTAGGGATAAAAACACACAGAATATCAAGCCTCACTGTCCAAGATATAAGCCAAAGATATTTTCCTATAGGCACATTCTTTTATAACTCTCAAAACCAGGAGCTTTTCACTTCCCCAGCTACTATTAGAGATAGGACAGAGAGGAAGGATGCCAACTGGCTTGATTCACTGTGTAGTTTTTCTCTTCATAATGTAATTGCCATGTAACAGTGCAAGGTCTTGCGTAGCTCTACATCTCCGTACTAGTTTGTTCAACAATGTAACTGCACACACTCACATTTTTGTAATTTCTGTATATTTTGCAGTTGGTTCCTTTTCTTTCTTTTTTGGCATTATAATGATGATTAATTGAACAGAAAACATCCATGACTCCTAAAAAAAAGTTCATATTTTGCACACTGTAAAAGTGGCAACTTGTGCTAAGCACAATCTAAAACAGTTAAAACACAAGACAGAAGACTTTTATTTGGTAGCTTGTTTCCATAGTAAAATTTGTATTATAATATTCTTTTGGAATATTGAACAAAGTACTACACAACCATGACTTAATACCTTATTCCTGCCCAAATCTAATTTTAAGAAAAAACAAGTGGATTGAGAAACTCCAGAAAGGAAATGGAAGAAGGAAGACAGAGTTAAGGAGTAACAGTGATAAGTTCCTAGAGTGGTGTAGACTTGCCAGCATACAACTCATTCAGTCTACTTTACTCAGATGTTTTGGCCTGTTCAGAAAAAATATATATCATCTATCTACCTAGCACAACCTCAGTTTTATTTTTTTTTAATTCCCATTTTTAAATGAATCTTTTTACTGTTTTTTTTTCTTACTTCACACTCTAACATACTCTTCTGCCTCTGTCTAGTCTTTGAATAAGTCTGCCTTTGTCTTTGCTGCTATGTTAATAACATGCCTTTGTGCCTGAGCTAGCTGTTAAACAGAGAAGCTAAACAAAAACCTAACAAAAACAGTTCTTACACATACACTGTGCCTCCAACAGCCCTTCTGACTGTAGATCACATGTTCTGCATCATTGTGCTAACTTGCACCTAGTTACTTTGGAAACCATCGTTGATAACATCTGATCAGAGCACTAGACCTAACTAAAAACTTCATATGGGTCAGAGGCCAAGGAGGCTTTAGAGAGAGCTCCTGCCCGAGAATGCTGTTGCAATATGCCAGCATTAACACTCCTGAATAATAATCAGAATACAACAGAAGCCCCTCTGTTCCCATGGTCAGCCTCTAAATAGCAACTGAGGTAAACCACCAATAACTGAACAAAGTAATCCACAAATGTTGTGAAAAGCAGAACTCAATTAAGATTTAAAAATGATGTTCAAATGATCTCATGTTTTAAAACCCTGCATTTTATATATCAATTTACTGCATGAGCTAGCAATCTTGTCCATATTTACACAAAACGAATACATTGGTTTTGCTACATATTTGATTTAAAGATGAAACCTTGCTGTTTGAAAACCCATTTGCTCAGTTTCTAAGGTGAATACAAGACAAATAGAGCAGCAGTACAAAACAGGCACTTCATCAGCTTTGCTGGCTTTATCAACTACATCACTGAAATCTCTTACTTTACATGGATTATGAAAAAGACAGTACTTACCAGTAATGATATTTGGCCTTCCTTTACAATGTTTAAGATGCTCTTACTTTTTTTCACCTCTTCATTCCTCTCTTCCGGGCCCCCTGTGCTGCTCCAGTTCATGTTCAGTTCCTCAAGCTGCTTGCTTTCTGCCACTGCAGTCTGCAGGTGAAAAGTCCTCAGGTGGCAGTTTGGCATATTCTTCTCAGTTTTGTGAGCCTGAGGATCAACAAATGTCCTGCTGAGGAAGCCCTTGCCCTGGGCTTCAGATTCATGGACAGAGCTACACTTAACTAAAGGCTGGGAAAGCTCCAATTCTTCCGTTAAATGCTTGTGTTGCTCAAGGACAATGGGCTGCGTTTTCCTCAGCTGAGAGCCTTTCACGGGGGACAGAACACAGAACTGTGTCATGCCGGCGGGCAAGTTCTCTGCGTTGCCTGCAGAGCAGCTCTTTCCACTGAGACCGTTCACTGTTGAACATACACTCAAAAGTTTTTTATCAGGAGCCACCTTTGTAAAAGGAACAAGTTGCTGGCTTGACTTAATGTAAGGCACGTCCAAAATTTCATCCATATCCAGGTCATAGTGCTCGAGCTCCCCAAGCAGAACAGCAGGCTCGATGTTTTTACTTTTAAGGCTCTCTCCTTCTCCTGGGCTCTGGTCATCGTTTGGAGGAGCAGACTGAGAGTCGCTGCCTTTCTGGTGTTCCCCCTTCTGGTTCTTTTGGTCATCGCTTTCGTTGTTCTCGGAGCTCTCTGGCTGGTGCTTTAATGGGGAAACCCTCTTCACTGGTCTAAATTTATTGCACATATCTGCAATACCTGTTGGTTTCGGTGCATTTCCGATAAGAGTTGAGACCCCACAGTTCCAGCTGGTGCTAGAAACTAGAGAAACAGAGCGATGGGATTGAGAACTGCTTATTATTACATGATACAGCATCTTTAAAGATACCCCTGGCCAAACACTAGAAACAAGATTTACATAACATGGTGCATTCACATCTAAGCAGATTTAATGACAACTCTATTACAATAGCTAAAGAACTTGACACTGCAGAAAAGAAACTTTCTTAAATAGGAAGAAGGTTTACTTACAAAGTAATTTTTAATCAAGTAATGGACACCAGAAAGATCCTAGTGGCATTTATGCTGGCCTTGCCAGACTATGCTAATTTGCCTTTTGCTATTTTTATCCCATAGAGATACATCAGAAGAGTAGGATGATTTTTTGGGAGGTTAACAACAGGGTTGGTCAGAATTCTTTTTCCTTGAACTTTTTTTAGTGGATTTGTTTTAACAACAGCAACAATTATCCTGTTTTTTTTTTTTTTTTAAATGGCCTGTTTTCTCCGGAAGATGGATTTTCCTTCCAAGAACTGGAAAATCTGTTTTCATCTGAAAATTAAACCTATTTAGTCAGGTATGATGTCTCATTTTCCACTTCTCTGCATCTTGGGCTTCTTAGTCAGACTTTCCATCCCATAATGTACACACACACACGCACAGCTCTGGAACTTCCAGCGCATTATCTTCAGCACACTGCAGGAAATAGAATTCAACTAGGGAATCTGAGTTGTAGAGAAGAAAGGGAGCTCCATGCACCTGAACACTTACTCCTTTTGAACTTTTGCTCATTCACAGTACCAGCTTGTGATATTCACGATCTCCATAATCTGCAGCACACAAGTAAAGAGTTTTCTTTATTTTGTTATTTTCAGTACGGTGACTCCAAAAAAACCACTAAAGCCCTTAATCTCTTTTTCCTTTCCATGGCCCTTTTAATGTATACCAAGAGTTCACACATTCTCAAAGTCAAGAAGACAACTTAAACATAGCAGATTTATTACACATGCTAACTACATATGAGTGGGATCTAATTTGTGGTCAAAAAACACAAATCACCATGAACACCTTCTTAAGGAAACAGATATAGTAAAATATTAATTCTTGAAATGAAGGATTAGCATAGCTTAGTAGTTACAATGATCTGAAAATTACCTTAATACTTGTGAAGGTGCTCAAAAGTATATTTCCCCAGAAAAAATTAAAAATTATAATAATAATCAAAAGGCATGTAACTTAGTGGGCCAATACAAAGAACGCACTGTACTGACTTATTTATGCATTGTATAAGATTCTAGGTTCAAAGGCCCACACTTTTATGTTGGTTTTATTTACATGTGAAATTTTTTCCAAGTGATACAGGGAAATGGATACCATATGTTTCCCAGCTGTTTTGTTCTGACAGGAACTATTAAGCACTCTGTATGGAAATGAATTCTGTCTGAGTTTTATGAAAACACTGCTTTCAACACAGGGGTCTAGACAAAGAAAAAGTCATCAACATTTTGTTTGTCGTCACTTTCTTTAAGCTTACATTTATTCTGTTGCTAGGCTGAACAGGCTTTTTCCACTTTCTAACCTTAATAACACATATTTACATAAACCACTGATGATAAAACTGTAAAATTTGACACTGCAAAGAAGCAATGACCTTTGTTACAAATCTGTCTTCGATCACGGCACAGTCATGTATTTCTCTTTTCTTTCACTACAACTAGAGTGGAGTAAGGCACTGCCATTTCTTTGTTGCTTTTCTTCCCAATATGTTGGTGGAGCAAACTGGAACACCGAGAACAATTAGCAGTATTTTTACAAACTTAGGAACGTATTCTTTACTTAATTAGGATGATGAATTTACAGTGCATTTAATAAAGGATTAGAATATGGCATTTAACCACATAAGCAATAAAGAGTAACGCAAATCAGACTGGTAGACTCAATCCTTCTCTGAGCTATTTTCTGCTCCTTGGGTGCTGGGTCCCTAAACATGAGATTGAGACCATGGGCCACAGTGCACTAGGGCATGGCTGAAAACCTGAATCTTCTCCACTCTGTTTATAAACGTTTGTTCCTGAGGAAACAGAAGCAAGCAGTGCTTATGTCCTCCAAAGCACCAATACGGCAGGGGTTGTTACGCAACTAGCCTTTAATAGCTGCTCCAGCGAAAACGTCTTTTGCTCATCTTTCCACACGTGTGAAGTCAGGCAGGGGCCACTGAAAGTCTGGGTCAAATAAATACTGTTTGATTCCTTTATAAACAACAGCACAGGATGGTCTGTGTTTAAGGCAGGGGACTAGAACCTGGAGCAGCTAACTTGATTCCAATATCCATCAAATAATACTGGTATCATCTTGGATGAACCACATCGCTTCTGTGCACCAGTATCTTGATGATAAAAAGATGATAAAATTTCTTATTTCCAAAGATGTTGTCAAAATTTCGTCCCTAACTTTTATGCACTAATGATGAAAGACTTAGCTAACACTGCCATGGGATCATCCAAGTACAAAGACAGAGGAACAGGAAAAATTGAGGAGACTTTTCACTGACACTAGTAAAGACGTGTAGTGCTGCCTGATGGAGCTGAGGTGGCAAAGCATTTCCTCAACACTAAAGAAAATGGTGTCTGACAAAAACCTGCAAGGGTCAAATTTGCAAAAGCAGTTCTTGACCATATATTGTGCTCTCTGCTCTTAAAGAAGGCAAAATACAAGAAGTGAATAAAGAGGCCTGTAGGTGTATCCATAGGGTGTTTTCTTTCTTTTTTTTTTTTTAATGCATCCTAGAGCTGCATATTTGATTGCAGAAGTGAAAATTTATCTATCTGGAACTTTCTAAAAAAGATCCTTATAACATGTTTTCAGTTGGAAGGATTTACTGACTTCAGAGCATTCTTCAATGATATCTTTGTATCCAGGCAGTGGAGGGGTGTAAGGGAGAGTTTTGTCTCGTACATGAGTGCCTGCGGGTAATTATATGAGTTTTGTCCAGTCATCAAGATTGTCACACACAGATGGAACCTTATCCTTGTGACAGGCAGTTTCTGTGATGCTTACAGTCTAAATGCTCAAATGTTAGATTATCTTTAAATTGTCCTGAGTATAAAGGAATATAACAAAGGACTCAACTTTTACTCATTTCAATAGGAAACGTGTAACTGAAATTCTTTTCTGATGTGCAAGAGGTCACCTCCCTGGCAAAAGGGTGCAGTAACATCCTTTTATTGCTGATGGTTTCATGAAGTTTACAACACTTGTGACACAAACAGAAGGTGGCAAAAAATGTATATCATACATCAGTATCATGATGAGATGAACTGAAGATACTAAAAAGTGGTACTGAAAAGATGCTGCAATGCAAGATCTTCATGGATCCACCCAACAAGGCATCAGAAACTACTCCCAGTCACTGAGCACTGACTGTGGTTCTGAGGCAATGGTCAAACTTCTAACTGTGCGTTTCTGTCACCACCAGCAGAGACTCATTTAGGTTTAAGCTCTGACCAATACTCTGTAGTCGTGACTGCTGCTGCTCAACAACTAGGCCATACAACTGGCAGTGGTGCAGACAGGCAGCACAACAGATACAAAGATTCGCTACTGAAAGATGAATGGATTTAAATGACTTTCCTTTAACTGAAACACTTCTTTGCTCAAAAATTTCCATCACTGTGGGGTTTACTCCACTTTCCATCATCATTAAAGAAGCATGGACTTAGTATTGACAACTGCCGGTGTCTATAAAATATTTTTTTAAATACAGTAATTCGCCATAGATTCATTTGAGGCCCTGTAGTAACTATATGCATAGTTTTACAAGTTGAGTTTTATTGTCCTTTAAAAGAAATGCCTGACCTTCTTCCTTGTGATAAGACTTCAGTAGAGTCTCTTCAATCAATTAAGTCTTGTACTCATTCCAGATCCGTTTAGAGCACTGTAACTCTGACCGTGTTTACAGACACCAAGGTGTTGTCTGCACTAGGGAAGTTTTCAGAAAATTCCTCACACTTTTAAACACTGATTTATCTCCAACAATGGCAGCAGTACTGGAATTCCAAGAGATGGAGGAAGGGATGTCCTTTACACGTCAATAAGATAATGAAAACCAGTTCTGACTATCTTTTTATTTACCATTTAATTAATATCACTGAAATATTTAACAATTTTAACTGAAGGTGGCACTGTTTTACAGTTTTAATATATTAATAACTTCCAAGAGTACTTCTGGTTATTTTAATGCAAGTTCTACAGCATGAGAATCTGAATTAAAGAGTGACCCTGAACAGAGAGAAACAGAGTGGGTTTGTTCCCTTTTACAAGTGAAATTTGAAGCCGTTATAAAGAAGAAAGAAAGGGTTAAAAAATTACAGCAATGGGGATAAATAATAATTCAAACTGCACCTTTTCCAGGTGATCCATACATTAATACAAGCCTCAGCAAATGAATCATTTTTCTTAGCTTCGCCTGAGGAAGAACACTGTAAAAGCTGTCATTTCCCAAGTAGTGAATGTAAAAGAGGGAAAGAAATCTTCAAAATGGACAAATTGAGGTCTCCCAATTCCAAACTGGGGTTACCCTTCTTCAGACTCATCTGGGGATATAAATGGATACTAACAAGGGAAGTTCTAATGAAAAATCAGAAGAGCTCGTCATGGCACATAATGTGTAAAATGGAAAGAGCAAGGATATGAAAACAAGTCAGGAAAAGAGTCTGTATAGCTATCACAAGTTTCAATGCATATTCATGATTCTAATTTCTGTTTTTTCTGAGAAAATCCCTGAGTCTTCTACAGGCTTTTCAAAGTCTGGAATTACCCAATCAATTTTGTATTGTTTCAGACATATTTACCTGGGACATATTTGGAACACAACTCAGAAATTAATGCTATATAAATAATGCTGACTCCAAATCAAAGCTTTGCTTTATTTTAAGTTATAGTTAAAAAACTACCAAGAGCATGGGACAGGAATTGTGTGCAACCTGAAACAATGGATAATATATAAGTACCATATTCACTGATTAATTTCCCCAAATAGGAAAGCAACTTTCTGAATATTTCTGTGAACCACAATTAATTTGGCAATTAATAAAGCAGTGCAGCAGCAGGATACCTTCTGGAGACCAAAGGTGAACTTTATCAACATGTGAATAAAGATTTCAAGTAGAATATTGTCCTCATTCGAGGCATACATTTAAATGACAACCAAAAGTCATCCTAACTGACAGAATATACCTTAACGCAATGATACGGTTCAGTGAAGCTTGTTGAACACAGATGTCCCAAACCATTTGTTCAAGTGCCCTTAGAAAATCTACCCAGAAAAGCAAGCAACCAATTTCATGCTTAATAAGAAAGGCATAAAGGACTGATTTCTGTTTCAATTCATCATTCTGTGTTAGACAATACTGGAAATCAACAGATAGGCTGGCTAGCCATTTCATTTCAGAAAAATGAGGTAGCTAGATCCATATTTAATCCACATTTATGCTTGCCCTTAATCACACATTATGGTCCATGTAAAATGGATAAGCCAGAATTTGCCCTACACCTTTTCTCCTACCCTGTAAATCTTGCACCTGGTAACCTGGGGGTAGTGAGACATATACTTTGATCTCAAGAATCCCTTGGAATTTTCCTGAGTCAGAATTTCTATATCCAAGGAAGATCACAGAGAAGACAGTGCTGAGATTGTATTAACAGCATGAGTTTCATGCAAATCTTGTGAAGAAGCGAGGAAGGAAATACAGCACTCTCCTGTGCTGGCACAGATTCTCAGACAGAAGAGGGATATGAAGGGAAGTCATCTCTCAGACTTTCTAACCTCTTCTTGTCCAAAAGAACAAGTAATTTGACCAAAAATTACAGGCAGAAAGAAATGGGATGGAAAAAGTGTTGAAAAGCCTATGTGAAATCCATGAGAAAACACACTGACTGGTAAGCACTGGTATGTTCGCCTAGGATTAAAGGCGCTTAGAGCAATCTGAAAACAATGTAACCTAACATTTTCCTATGTTACTAACATATTATTCAACATGTAGGTGAAATGGAGAAAGCAAATGGGATGTCAAGGCTATTTACTAAACTTGACTGTGAACAAATGAATAATAAGGACTCCGTGTTATCTGTAAGATAACTAAAAAATTTAATTCCACAAAGAGCAGCTGTCTGGTTTAAATCAGTTCAAACAATCTAGTGAATACGGTTGTCTACGTATTTATAAATATATTTAAATATAAAGTTAAAACTTTTCTCTATACTTCTGACTTAATTGTTTTAGTGAACTAAATATTCTTTGGAGACAAAGTTCTCTGAGATCATTATTTTTTAGGCTATTAGGATCTCAACTTATGCAGTCCTACTAGTAACTTGTGCTTAACTTTTAGTTCATCTATAAAATAATCCTCAGACAGTTCTACTTCCACATTCTTCTTTATTTTAAAGAAAAATACAACCTCTAAAAAGCAGGAGAGGGCATGAACTAGAGGGCTGGACCAGTTTGTGGTAAAACCTCTGAGTTACTCTACATGTAATCATTGAAATTGTCAACGTAATATAAATATACAATTGCCATGCATACTAAGGATTTATGATAAATTTTATCTTGATCAAAACCAGCATAGAGCAACAATAACTTTGGGAATGTATTTGATTCTTTTAATGGTCCATGATATGCATCATTTTGACTGCATCAAAATCAACTGTGAAAAAACAGAAGATAGGGACCTTATACAGTGTTGATTAATGCAACTTGACTGATATTTCAGTGAAGTCTCAGCAGGGATGTAAAGCAATACCTTCCTGTTCAACAGTGTGTATGTTCAGTGATAAGCAGAGTGAAAAAAAATACATTTTAGTATTATTTTCAATTCACTAAAATGGGTAAGTGATAAACAGAATGAAAAAAAACAGATTTAAGTACTATTTTCAGTTCCAAGAGCTAAAAACTCCTTTTTTGATTCAAGAATTTTAAACAAAGCTCTGAAATAAGTTTCACTGGCAGACTCCCTGGTGCTACTGCTGTCTTCCAGCAGAGCCTGTAGTTACTTCTCTCAACTGCTCTTCAAAGCAACAGATGAATGCGGATGTAATTAAAATCATCACTGGAAAATGTCTGACTGCAGAGGGGATCATGAAACAATTGAGCAATTGACAATAAGCTGTCAATGTCCAAAGGTCTTTCGGAAGAGCTCACAACCAATGCTCCATCCTTGCTCTTGGCTTGCATTTTAATTTAAGGACAACCTCTGTATTTTAAATAAACACTTCTTGAAAACAGAGCAGACTTAGTTAAGTTGCGACTCTGGCTAAGCAGTCTTCATGAAGACCAACCAGTAAAAAATGGCTTAGTGGCTATTCTCGCCCTCGTTCTCCGGTTCACCTTGCTCTTGGAGCAACTGAGTGAATCCGTAGCTTTATCTCTTTCTGTATAATCTACAGCCCACAAGCACATAATCAGCTGTTCATTCTGACAGGCAGAGAAAGCAAGTGAGGAAGAGAGAGCAAGAGAGCATGAGAGAGAAAGAGTGCGAACAAGAGCAAGGGCACACAAAGAAAGAGAGCAAGGGGAGAGAGGAAAAAAAAAAAAAAGAAAGAAAAAAAAGGGGTCTTCTCCCTTTCCACTTCTTCTCTGCCTCTCCGCTTGCAGCAGGTATCACTACGTAAGCAATCGCTGCCCACCCCTGTGCAGGCAGTAACATTCAGAGTATACATGTTAAGGAAAGCTTCACTTCCCTTTATTCCCCAGGGCAGTGGCATAGGGCTGTGATGACTTAGCCTTTCATGATTCTGGCAGAAGTAGTAGCTCTTAGAAAGTTTCAGCTTAGTTACAAACCTTGGTAATTTACAACTCTGTGAAAGGAAATACAGAAATAAAAGTTGCCAAAGTACAGCACAGTTCTTAAAGCCTTCTATCTTCCCACGAATTTCAGGTCTCAGGTTTCTGTTATAAATGTCTTAGATTCAACAACATTGACGAAGCGCAATTAAAGCATCAAATGAAAGCACAATAAACTTTTCATAGCTCAACAAAAAAGTGTCCCTCTCACCGATTCTTTTTGGTCCATCAGGAAGAGAAAAACAAAAGAGGATTAATCTGATTTACAGAGTGAAAAACAACACTGAATGCACTTTTTGTCGGGGGGGGGGGGGGGAGGGGGGAAAGGTCTCCAGCTGCTTCTCATCTATATGCCATGATTCTTCATTTAGTTTACACTATTAAACTCAAAAACTCTGCTTTAATCTTAACTATTACAGTATGCCTTAGAGTAGATTCTAACATGTAGCATCCTTGATAGAGTTTCAGACTCTGGCAAAACATCATCCCTCAAATTAGTCGTGGCCATATGGGTAGTAAATGTATCCAACATTTTTTCATTGGCGCCTACATTATTACGTCTTGTCACCAATGGTTTCTCGGGTTTTCAAGTAAATTGTTGCATATACTGCGGTTTGGAGCTGCTGAGATGAAGCCCCACATTTATCTGTATAAAGCCAAATCCTTTTTTGGAACTTTTTTCCCTCTAATGAACTAACATCTGTTGAAAAAGAAAAGAAAAAAAGAAAAGTCATGTTTCCAGAAAGCTGCACAAAAACGAAAGAAAACAAAACAAGAAAACACTGCCAAGAAGCAATTGTTGCCAAGTTGAACATGGTTAAGAGCAGCCTAGAAAATAATGGGTGGACAGAAGTGGGCATCGTACCTGATCTGTCTTCATTTTGTGAATCACACCGTCTACATAATTCTGGGATGGTCTTGAGAGAAGTTATGGAATACTGAAAGAAAGGCAAAAATGTATATGAAATAATGCATTTACAAAGGTAAAAACTAAGACTTTTCAAGTGATTCTTAATGTTGTGGTCATAGCCTAGACTTACCAAGCTGAGGGTACTTCTGTCAGTCTGATGTTATTCACAAGCAGCACAAAAGAAATCAGGAGGCATTGGTCTATACAACCAACCGTGTCCTACCTCAAAGGATATCGAACAGATTTTTGAAGCTACGGCAAAGCACCCTCCCACCTCAAAGTTCTCTTTACTGTAGATTACCAATGATCAAGTCACAAATATCCTTTACATATCCATTCTCTCCATGGGATTCACAGAAATATCAAAGGTGGGAATGTTTACTGTCTAGGCTAGACAGTAAACATCAAGGGTCTCATTTTACCCATCTGGACCTCCATTACAGCATTTTTTTGCACAATACTTCATGCATAACAGACTTGGATTTCAAGCCTTTACATGTATGTAAAAGTAATGCAGAATGTTTTCACCTTAGAGCACTGATTTCAGAGTGTGCTGCATGTACATACACATATCAGGCCACAAGCTCCTTTCTCTAACTTAGGCTTTCTTAAACCAAATATGCATTACTACTTTGATGTGACAGATATACTTGATATTGATCAGTATGTTATTCTCTGAATTCAACCTTAAAAAGGGAAAGAACAAGGATGGCATATGCTTATACATACTAAACAGCAGTTTTCCCCCTGATAACTTGCGGAATAAACTGAATAAGGCACACAAACCAATGCTATAAAACTACGAATTCTGACATACAGAAATTAAATTACTTAATACCAAATCTTCCTTAATCTAATGTTCAAGTCGTATAGAAATCTTCACTTAAACAAATGAAAATCATGATGTGTGTGAAAAATCAATGGCTTTGAACATATGAAAGTATTAAAATCAGTATTTTGGAAACAGAAGCAGAAAAAAGCATTTAGGATTAGCACAACTGAAAATTTTTAAAGAATATATGAACACCATATGGTTTCAAAGAAGCAGGTATTTTTAGCTGGTGTGCTATTGACCAGTGAAGCAAAACAACTATACCTAAAAACACCATCTTTCCATGCAAAAAAGATATGGTCATACATTGTCCTGGCTTTTTGTTGACAGTTCATCATTCGAAGTTTAATTTGCTTCTAACAAATGTCTGGCAATCTACTTTAAAATAATATAACAAACTTCATCTGACCAATTGCTGAAGTAATTCACTTCTCTGATGCAAGCGAGTTTAAGTAAGACTGTTACTCAATGGATCGTAGTTACTTTATTCAGCCTCAAAAACTTCCAATGCCTTTTTTTCTCTTGACAGCCTGAATCAGAGAGGTATTGAGAAAACTCAGCTATGACAGTAAGAATCTCTCATAAGCATTCCCAGGATCTAACACTGAATTTATTAATTAAAATGCATAGCAGCACTCCACAGAACTACCCAGCATCTCCAATCCCCATTAAACATGGGGCTGAATATGAGGCGCTGACGACTGCTCTAAGATCTGACAGTCTAAGGCAACAAACAGCAGAAGGGAGACAGGGAGAAAGATGCTACTAAATACAAATTAATACAAGTTAAACACACACATGCACAAGCACCATGTGCTTTGCTTCACTGTAGTTATTGTTTAATAAAGATTGAGCTGTTAAGCTACACATCTTGCTGTTTCAGCACAACGATTCACAAGGCAATGCTGAACTGGTCTAGCAAGATTCTTAAGAGAATCCAAGGAACATGTCTCCAAGGAATATGGTAGCTTCATAAGACCAGCTGGTGCAGTTTAAACTATTATACAGTCTGTAATTCAATTAGAATCAAGCCTTTTGTACTCCATTGCTATGTGTTTTGTCAGGCACCCTCAAAAGTGAGAGCCATTTTTCGTTCTGTCTTTTTCCTATACTTCCCTGGAAGAACAAATTTTCTTTCTGCTTCAACATTGCATTAAAATGTATACAATTACCAGCCCCACCACCAAAAAAAAATCTGTTTAATAAAGTTATAAATTTGATTATGCATTTTAATCATACTGATTTGATTTCATTAACAGATTTCCTCCTCCTCACCTCTGCCCTCAAAAAGACTTTTGTACATTTACATTTCTGCCATCTGTATTTTGTGGTCAAGACAGAGGCTTTCAGTTGAAACACTATAAAGATGCCAGGAAGCAACTGAAATAGCTCTTTAAAATGGACCTTTCCCAACCATAAGCACGATCCGTTGCCAGTTCTTCCCTCTGTAATTACTTTCTCTCATACTCTATCTCCAGTTCTGAACTATCAGTAATGATTGTTAGCCCTTCTTCAGGCCAAAATTTCAAGTTCGCTAGGAGTATCACAAAGTGACAGCAAAAGAGGTGGAAATCACCACCTTTCCCTGGTACACTGTTCTGGTCTCACTGCCATTAAAATAGCATTTTAATCTAATTATTTTCCACTTTTCAGTCAATAATCTTAAATTATTTTTACATACCAAATTAAGCCTCATTTCTCCTAAGTGATATTTATTCTCTTTAGCCCCATTAGAGAAAGAGCAAACACGTCAACAAAGAATTGAGGGCCATGCCCCAAGGCATAAGTGATAGTGTGACAGAAAAGCACATCAGATTGCTTCATTAGTCAACGCATACTCTGCTTTCCGCTATTTTATAAAAATATTTTGTGGTGGACGGTGGAATTCAGTAACATTCTTACAAAACATTCTTACACGGCTAATGCTTGTAATAGCATTTTGACTGTTGCTTGGGGTTATTTGTTTTTGTCATCAGTGGTGGTGGGTTCTTTTGCTTTTAAAACTTGTCTCCAACCTAACATAGCGAATTTCAGCAAACCCCTTGGGAACTTTATAAGGTGGAAGAACAGTAATAACAGCAATCAGGAGACAAGGGATAGTAACAAGTATTTGATGCAAATGCAGATAATCCTGGGGTTTTTTTTCAACAGACACTATCATTTCAGGGGAGAATTGAACCTTTCTCCTCAAACAAAACATTGCTAGTCATGTAAACTGGGCTACAGAATTTGAGTAAATAAAAATGTCAACCTTTTAAATTTAACCTGGTTCTCAGATTTTAGCACACTGAACGCATTTAACACAACATAACACATGATAAAGAAAACATCAATCTCTAACAAGGCCATTCTATGCAGCACCGCTCGTGTGCAAAATGCACTTGTATCCAAGAAATACCAGAAACTTTTAAGTTAGGTCTGGTTCTGCACTGCCACCACAGAGCCAGTCTTTCATTCACACAGAGCTATTTGAATAATCACAGCAATAACCTACGAACTCAGCCCCAAATAGTTTACAAATATCTAGCACTAGAAGCCCTTGTTATAGGTCATTTGGTGTTACTTCTGTAAACCAAGAAATATAATAGTTTTCACTTGGATAATATGCCCATGCAATAAAGATCCTGCACTTTAGCAAAAGGATTAGGAAACCTTCAAGTAACTATACCACCACTATACAACTTACGCGCAGGGATAATTTTATGTGCAAAATCAAAGTAGTGATGGGAAAAAGGAGAAAATTTAAAATATACTTTTAGTTTTAAAGTGTTTGACATTTAATGCAGCTTACAGGTCCCATTTTTTGTATTTCTTCCTTTGTGTGAATAGTTACTGACTCATGAAGAAATTAACAAAAATTAAGTTTGGCTGCTTAATGTCATTGTGAACAGAATATTATTTTTGTGCAACGTAAGCAAGAGTCCCATAAACCTATTCTGTCTAAGCTACACTCAAATCAGCTGCATCAGATTCATCTGCAATGGCACCATCTGAGTTTGCAAAATAAGCATCTTATTTTGAGAAATGCAGAGTTTCATTTACTTATGTACAAATGCAATATTAATCAAAATCAAACCAAAAACATTTAAGTCTCTATTTGCCTTTTAAAACAGATCCTGGTCTATCTTCTATAATTATTACATTCTGGTCCTTTTGGCTTAAATGGTCTACAAGGATCAGGGCTACGATAGTGGCTTTCTAATGCATGTACTTTTTACAGGTACATCATTATAGCAGTTTTCTTGCCACCATTATTTTTAGTCAGTACTTTTTTGCAATGGATTAGAACCAGAGGAGTATCAAGAACAATTTAAATTGCTAACACCAATGCTGAGCAGCTTTTCTTTCCATGGCTGCCTAGTGATAAAATGTGGAGGCCAGGTATCTGTATATTATATACATTAAGAGATGAGTACAGTACTAGAATAACCAGGAATTCCGTTTTTATGTTGTTTCTGGCAACAAATCTTTGTTTCCCTACCTGTTAAAGGTGGAGAGTAAAACTGCTACCTCTATAAGTTGTGCTAGTTTTTAATTCGAGGTTCAGCATCACATCAGAGAACAGCCTGTTAAAAGGCAGTCTGAGTCGTTCAGCAGAAAAGTGAGTAACCTAACCCACCAGTATGCAGCAACAGTCACAATGGGAGAGACATGGAGAGGTTACATCTAATATGTTTTAGAGTTTTACAAAATTGAGTATAGAAACAGATACCAAGACATGATCTACCATATAACAGCAATAAAAAGAAAGTTGCCCAGAATAAGGTATCCTATCAGGATTGGCTCATTGGCTTGTAATATCTCAGGTATTTGCCCTCTTCCACTTTCATAAAGATTCAGTGTTACAATAAATAAAAGTGAAATCCTCTCCAAAAGGAATCCATCTGCAAACAAAGCATCTGGAATGTTTTAAAATGAATCAGGAGTCCCAAATGCTAAAGGGAAAACACGGCGTTTTCCTTAAAAAAATATATATATATTATATTATATATTTATACGTATATAAAGAACACGGGGGGAGATAGGGGCATACTGTCTTTGACAGTAAATGAGACCTGAAGATTGAATTAATAAATTCTGATAATGGTGGATTTAATTTATATATTCAAGTCGCTGGTTAACCAGACATTCAAGATATTAGCTCTGCTACAAATAAAGCAGAAACACTGGCAGAAGTTTTACTAAGAATAAGGGAATATACTGTATCAGTGCTTCCTATAAGAAACACTAACTACTAACTTAGAAGAGCAGTATTTTTGCTTACAATTACAGTTGCTTGATGTTACACTAGGATCAGTGCTGTCTCTGAATCCCTGAAAGTCCTTCTGCCTCTTGCTGCACTCAACAATGTCACAAGTAGCTACATCACACCTATTTAGAAAACCTTGCTGGACTTGAAGATGTCTGCTAGTGAAAAGGGCTGAGTAGCAAATCATATGAAGGGGGAGCAATTCTGAGGTGAGAGATGCTGGAAGTTTTTTACTTTGGGAACTCTTTACAATTAAAAAACAGACAAACTACCATTTTGGTGATTAATGCTTTAGTGAGCGTGTAACTCATTCAAGACAATAGAGTACATAAGCAATCCAGAAATAATACTGATTTATTAATTCGATTTGCAAGTAACTTTTACTAACTGAGGTAGAGGGCTCGAGTTCTTCCAAGGTCACTAGAGACTTCCCTGACAAGATAAATTATTTTTATTCTGCATTCAAATTATTTACACTTTTCATATACATGAGGTAAAAAGAAATCTGGCTTCTAGTAAGTGTTGTTTGTTGTGTCATGACCAAGATACCTAAGATTATCTCAACCTGAGTAAATAAAATAAGACTTGGACTTACCGATATATCATCACTAAAATCTATTTCATCCAAGTCAAGGTATTCAGGGGCTTCCATTATTCTTCTATGGACATTTTGGGTGAGTCAGAACAGTAGCAAAGACCTAAATAAGAAAAGAGAAAAGGATTATCTACTAAAGAGTCGAAAACGCACAGAAATGTTTTAACAGAATTACTAGAATATTAAAAGCATTTAATTTACATAGCAAAGTCTTTCATAACTTTATCTTAAAAGCCAAACATAGTTTGTCTCCTATAACCTGCATACCTGAAGAAGCCATTCCAATTATTAGGGGAGGATAACTATGTAGTAATTAAACTGGCAGTCATAAAGCCTTGATCCTGCATCACTCAGTCCTCCCAGAGTTCAATACGGGTGTAAACATCTAAGCTATTGAGGTCCCTCATCTCTCACTGGCTTGCAACTATAGACGTACTAATGATGTACCTTCTCCTAAGGATGCTATTACTTTACCAGCCTGAATGCAGCAATTTGTGTTACCAAAGTTTGTGTTACTACCGTTCAGGAAGGCAGAGAACAGAGAAGCATGCTGTCCACAGGAAGTAAAATCCTATCACAACCTTATGTCCACTTCTCCATGCAAGCGATGCAGAACATCTTTGAGTGGGAAGAAGACAGTACTTTACAGATGGATGATTTCTCTCTCCTCAGTCTGCAACTGCACCTCCCCAAAAACAATAAGCAAGGATAAAGCAGAAGTATATCTATGTGCACTGTTCTCAGGACTCTTCATCACTTCCTCACAGCAAAGGAAAAAAAAGATAAAATTCTACATGGGAACAAAGCAAGAAATTTGCCTGGAAAATTCAATACAGAGTTCTGAATAAATCAGAGCTTAAACAATTCAGAAGATCAAGGACAATAAAACATTCATAACTTTCTTAATCCTAACCAAGACAAAGGCATGCATTATCACTAAAGACAAGTAGAAAAGAAGTGAAAGCCAAAAAGGAAGCTATTTTAAAGTTAGCCGATAAAGAAAGGTGATAATGCATTTTTAAATGATGTGAAAAGTATTAAGTGTTATTATGGAAGCAAATTAATTCTTCTAGTACTGTACATAACAAAAGGAAATGGCTGAAGGAAAAAAAAACAGTCCCACTTTATTCATATGACAACTGGCAAGAAATATGTTTATGAATAATGAAAATTTAGCTGTGCAGGTCTAAACAAAATCATTGTATGAATCACTAATATGTGGTTAAGAATGCCCTAACATAAGAGTTTTGAAGAAAATACTTTTCTGCAGGTGTTATATTCATTGGCAGACAAAACCTCAATCATTAATCTCCTTCATACCATCCCTCCAACCACAAAGCTGGTCTTAAGACAGCTGTGCTTGAAATGCTATTAAAAGAAGAATTGAGAAGCACGCTCTCTGCTGCAAAACTGCAAAAGCGGGAAAAGCAAATTTTTGTTTCTCATCAAATTACTGAAGTTAAAGGATTGTTCAGTATCATTTTCTCTTTAAATGAAAAAAACGTTTTCTTTAATGCATTAGGATATTTCCCCTCCTTGCAATATAAGGAATAGCTGGGGAGAAAGGCAGCGCATAAAAACAACCTCACCTACCTATTTTTGGCTCTCACTGTGGTTGTTAGGATTGAGTGAAGCAGAGAGAAGGGAGATGGCTACAAGAAGGAAAAAAGAGCAGTGTAAAGCCTTCACTCCAACTTTATATGAGAAAACAGAAGTGGCTATAATGTGAACCTAATTAGAAACTGTTCATTTTGAACAATCTCCAAATCCTAAGTTTATTCTTAGAGGAGACCACTAAAATCAAGACAAAATCCTCGCAGTGAAAGGGATCAGCTGTTGTGCTTTATGAACAAAAACATAAAATTTCTGTATATTTTAAACTTTCTGCTTTAACATGCCATATTTGGGTGACATTATCACTTACCTGTGGTAAAATATTCTGTCACCTATACCATCACAAAACTAACAACCAAGTTGCTTTTGCAAGCACAAGACCCAGGGGAAAAAAAGTCCTGCTTTGTTTGTATCTATATGTGTATCTACTCTGTGTTTATCATACAAAACCTCTCCTCCATTGTCAACCATTTGATAGTGAGCAATGTAAGAGCTGAAACAGATTCTGCAGACCTACTAAATCTTTTTTACACTGCAGATGAGCAGATTAGGGCAAGGGAATGGGGTGACAATTAGTATGGCACAAGAGTGCAAGGACATGCATAATGGTATTTGCAGAGCACACTACACACTTCCCTAACACCTAGCCAAGTTTATGTTCCAGAGAGCAGTGAGAAATAGGAAATGAGAGTTTGATATGTTGAGTGATGGCCTTGCAAGCTGCTTGAAGTGGAAAGCAAAGGCAGGATCTTTGAACAGAGGCTGACCCAAGGACACAGAAGGTAGTATATACAAGAGTAACTAGGTCGGAGCAACAGGGAGAAAAAAGAATGCACAGCAGGCTACTTTAATCCCCTGGGGGTAATTATATCACCATTAAAGTAACCAACGGGCTTCTAGAGAACTTGTGCAAGGAAAATTTCTGAAATCTCAACTATGATCACTGTCATTACCAATACAAAATTTCAGTATCAACAGAAGTGACAGAGTTGTGGAATGGTTTGAAGAAGAATATTTTTCAGAAGTTGCTTGTCCATTGGTTAAAAAAAATAGGTAATTACATAAGTTAGTACAATCAAATAATAACTGCACTTACAATGAACTGAAGCTTAAAAATGAACTGAATTTATACCCTTCTGTCCAGAAGTACCTAGAAACATCAGTCCTTTGAAAAAGAATGATCCCAGTAACAACTGTGATGAGAGAAGGAACCTCATTCTCATTTTAGGGATGTGATCTTCTGCATTAGAGCAAGAGGTTCAGAGATCCATAATTTCAGATACCACTCATTTTAAGTAATATTTAAGATTGGTCATTTTAGATTTCTGTATGCCTCCTACTGTAAGAATGGAGATGATTTGCACCAGACAGTATTTTGTGGGAGAATGGCTTTAAGTTCACTTCCACACCACTGTCTCATCCTTCAAAAAGTGAAGATACAGTGTTATTCAATGCACTAAAACATACTGAGTCATGGACTCTTTGCAAAAAGCAAGCACGTTTGTCAAAACAGGCTCCCACAATAAGCAGTTTGGGCAGTTCTCATTTTTTAATGTCACTGCCATCCCCCTTGGCGGGGGGGGGGGGGGATATTCTTAGGATTATGCTCTTCAAGGGGGGGTTCTATAGCTCAATCTTGCTAAGTGTCCTCCATAGATGTAAAGACTAACTGCCACTTTATCACTGTGGCTGTTGATACAAGCTCAAACTAAGTCAGTTTCAGAAGTAAAACAAACCTCAACCGCGTATGTGCTGTCTTGCACAAATGACAGGACTTCAGAATCTACCCCGTATCACCCACAAGGTGGTACATATATGAAGTTAAGAATGAGAATCAAAACGCCAAAGTTTAAAAGACATCTATGGACCATATCACATACAAATAGCTTAAAAAACCAACCAGAGCAGCTTCACTGAATTTGAGTTTTTAACTTGGAATTTTAACTGGAATTTAACTGGAAAGGAAGCATAGCTTTAATAACAGAAAAGAAGTGGCTGTTCCTGGTTGCCACACATTTCAAGATTTCTGAAGAAAAAGATTTCATCCTTTCCAATCTAATTTTTAGTTCCAAATCAAAAGTTGAAAATACACTTTCTTTTGTATACCCCCTAATATGTCTCAACTTTAAAATGAGCTAATCATTGACTTTTATTACCCAAATAAACAAAAACACAATAAATACCCTTTCTAAAGGTACAGAAACAGCTACTGTGGTCAAAAGCTGTTTCACACTTTAACCGATTCTGATTGCACGTGCTTAGTCAGCAATGTCCACCAGTTTAAACATTCATTCTTCTTTAAAACTTCAGGAAGTGGCATAGCCTAGTTCATTTCCTTTGCTAATTTAAATATAATAAATTAAAGGTTCAACCTAAGTTTGCCATATTTCAAAAGGGCCAGCAGTAAATACACAAAAGATTTGCTACTGTCCTCTCCCTTTGATGGTGAAAGTGAACAGAACTGTCTCTCGTTTTCCTACTGCTTGGCTAGAAGTCAGGAACTGGCAAAATAGTCATCAGTAGCGGAATGACAGCAATTAAAGTATGGCAGAAGGAGGAAATGCTCTATAGAACTTTTACCTTCTGCAACAATTTTCCCACTGAATATTTCCCCCCTCGCTGTTAAATTTGCATTCTTTTCCATTGGTTGGTTGGTGCTACTGAGTATGCGAGAAGCCACAGAAGCAAAAAAATTGCACCTCCATCAGTGGCTGACTGCAGGACTGCATTTCACCTGGAGAGGCACAAAATTCATCATGACAGTCCTGCAACACTGCCTCCGCCCAAATGGTATCTTCTGTCTGCTGAAAATATAAAGACCACGTGAAACACAGAAAGGCCAAAACTCAAGAAAAAACTGGTAACCAACACAAACACATTTTCCCTATGGAAAACTTCTCTTTCTGAAGACGGTCTTCAGTTATGTGTAAAGAAAGGGTAAAAGACTCATGCATTCTGCTCCCTAAAATAAGCTTTTCAGTCTTTTCTTGATGTGGTGAAACTGGACAACACCTCAGAGAACCAATACTATGACCAAATAAGATTTCCCATGACTATACTTGGAGTCTTATTCAGGAGGTGCACCTCTTGATGCCATTTAACATAGTAAAACTACGCTATATATAATGCAAACCATATGGCAAGGATAGTACTCAGAGCTGTGATTATTGAGAGCTTTGCAATGGCTGAATCCAGCATATCACCAGAGGTATAAACAAACTGAACAGCATTCACAAGCAGATCATAAGCAAACTGGTCAAATTCCAGATAAAATTAATTGGAATTAAACTTGCAACTGCTAGCAATGGATGACAAGAGGTGAACAACCTACTTCTAAGATCCACATCAGAGCAATAGAGATTATTTTCTCTAAAATGCTAGCAGAAACTTCTGATATTTTACTAAGCAAAGCTGGATGTTAAATATTCTGTAAAATTTTCATCCAAGACAACCCAAGTTTCCTGTCTGACAATTCAGCCTGCAGAGAGAGATGCACACACACGTATATTTATACAGGTAAAAGAAATCCCACCTGCTCATAGAACTCAAAGCTGAAAAGAGAAAACCCCATAATACTTCACCCATATGTATTCAAGAAAAAGTGTTTTTATTGTTTCACGACACATTTCCATTAGGAAATCATGAAGAAATCATCCAACTGAAAATTAACACACAGAAATGTGGTAATAGCAGCATTGGTATAATAATATCTTGCATATGTGGTATTGTAACAGATACTAAACAATGATTAGATTGTAAAACAAAGCAAAACAAAAGAAATTACCTTTCTCCTTTTCAAACATGAGCTCTGTTTTCCCAAAACATAGCATTTCCTCTGCTATCATTCTTCCCAGCTAAAACTGATTTCTCTGAACTGAAATTTTGTTATTGACAAATATAAAACACAATTAAGTGAGTGGGGGGAAAAAAGAGCAAAGTAATTCACTGTAAAAGGGAAAAGAAAGCAACAATGTAATAGGTAGAGGGCACAGATCAGCATTTCTGCAAAGTAAAAGTCCAGCGTAAACTGACGGTGTGCACTACCCACAGGTGAAATATTTTTCACAGGGTTCTTTTAGAAGCTAGATCGAGCCTCCAATGTGGCTCAAGACAGCCTCACGAGCAGTCGCGCCAGGAAACCCAAGGGGCTGCTGTGAGGCAGTGCGAGCATGAAGACAACGCAACGCGGGACCAGCGGCAATGCTTTAAACCATTCTTGCATTGTGAAGCCTATGGCCATGGTTTTAGCCATGCTCACGTACTTAAGGCAGCAGAAAGGCCGTAGAGATGAGCATCTGCTCTTTGTTGATTAACTTGAGTGAATGAAAACAGTGGTACGGCAGGCAGAAAGCAAATAAGCACCAGGTTCAGTTTCTTGTTCTGTTCGCTCAGTGCAAAGCCGTGGAGTAAAAAAGTGTAACTGGATTGTAGTGACCTATTTGTAACAAAGATGCAGGGAATCTGGTAACTTCAGAAAAGAATCTGAACCAACATCTCAGCCAAGAAGAGTCTCAGTGCTGCACAGGAAGGACTAAATCCACAGAGGTACACAAGGGAAATATTTATGGAGCATCCCCCTTCTTTCCCCCCCAAAATAACTAGTGACTGGTAATTGACAATGCATCATTTTAATTATTTATGGATACATAAACAATATTAACAAGCAAAAGATCAATTCAATTAAATGCATACTCTGTTGTCACTCTAAAAAGATGCTGCTAAATGCCAGGTAGTATGTTATTTTCTGCATCCCAAAACTACTATACCAAAATATTTGGGGATTTACTTAAACTTTCAATCAAATATAAAGTAAATCAGATGTAAATACTTTAATAGTGGTTGTCAAAAGTCTAGGTTTCTTTAAGCACACATGTGCAACAGTTGAATATTCAAGCTCTAAGCTTTAAATCCCAGAACGCCATGATGGTAGCTTTTAATTACGGGATAACATTACATTTTACAATTATAGGTCTGAGATTAAAAAAAAAAAAGAAAAGAAAAACACACACACCAACATATTGCCTTTTTTTGAGCATCAGAAGCTACAGTAGCTCAGTATGAACAAACTTCACAGGCAGAAAGGAAAGGCTTTATATCTTCAATTTCAGTATACAGTATGAAGAAGTATCAAGCAATGCTTGAAACCTGGGAAGTGTCTGAGTTTTAATTCCATGACTTACATCAAGAAATATTAAGAGCATAAAACCAAGCTTGTTCAGTTTCAAACAAATACAACAGTGCAATTTTTCATTACGTTAAATCTATTTAGCACACAGTGAAAAGTTCAGCACCTAGTTAAAATCCACAGCTCAGGAAGGCATATTTTCTGTCAGCAGCTGGAAATAGCTGGGACTTTGAATTCAATTCCTCCATTCCTCCTCACTCCCCACTGTTATAGTGGAGTTCTACCAAAAATGTATTTGGCCCTGTAACCCTAATTTGCTACGCAGTGTAAGGAAAGCACTCTAATACATTCAGGACCACTACCATATTTAGGAAACAGTGGAGATGCACTACTGATGTAAGCAAGAGAGCTTGGGCAGCGGGTCCCAACAAAGCTAGTCTGGGCAAAGAGCACTTCCTTTCCAGCTGTCATACACTGCCTTACTGCTTCTCATGCTGCCTGGTGCTCATCTGTGCGCTGTCTCATACTAACAACTGTAAGCTCTTTGGGACAGGGATCATACAATCACTCTATGCTTGTCTGGCTTTTCACAGAGTCTGTGTCCTTGTCTATGAACAGAACTTCATGTTACAAGAGCAACCCGATCAAACAATAAACGTGATGCAAATATGCTGCAATAGTCTTTGGAAAAAGTCATATTGGAAGCTTTGCAGAAGATCCACGTGACAACTGAAAAAATCTTTATTCACCAAATACAGATGGTAGCTCTAGAGGCCATAAATGCAGAGCATAAGGAGACAGCGCCAAAAGCATAGAAAGCTTGCAACTCCATCTTTATGTCACGTGCATGAACAATAATTTTTCTACAATAAATACAGGTGCTCTTTCAAAACCCTAGCTTCTCATTCATATTTACATTCTCTTTATTAACTCCAAGGGGGAAATTACTTGGGTTTAATCAATACATATTCAAACAGATGACTTGAGACTGTGAAGTGAGACACTGCAGCTCAAACTGAGGTTCACTGACTATTGAAGCATTCCCTTTCAGCTTCATGCATTCAAATAAAATGACAACCTGACATACTGTGACACTATTTTGACACTAATAAGTCATACGAGGGTTTGTGATACTCTAATGCAGTCTGCAGTGCACTGTTCAACCAATTTTGTTACCTTCTAGGGCTTCCAGAGCCTTTTTTCTAATTATGGGAAATAACATTGTTTCTATTACTTGTCCCACTCAATGTCTGGATTTTCTCTCACTGACTGAGCACCTCTTTTGTACTAGTTTGTTTTATTTACTTTTCTTCCTTTTATGTAAGCCAAGAAAAATATATCATGCAAAGGAAATTATCTGCCCAGTCAACTTTCAAATATAAAAAAATAAAGGGAGGAGGCTCAATGGGAGAGGGGAGATATTTTAAAGAGCAAAGATGAATTTGAAATAACAATTCATTGTAAGAAAAAGTGAAGTTAACAGTGAGACTGAAAAATGATGTGATTTATTTCAGTGAAGGAATGAATTCTGAGACTGGGATTACCTTATCCCTTATCACGTTTATTCAGAAGTTTCCCCGAGTTCAAAAGTTCGCAGCAGCAATTTATAGTAGTATGCTACTTCCGAGCAAGTCAAAGTAAAAGCACTGCTTTTAGTCAGCATGCAAGTACTACACAAGTTACACTGACAGGACAGGAATAGGGAATGCAGCAAAGCACAATGTTGTTCCAACAACCAAAAGATTTTTAAAAATTAACTGCAAAAAAACCCCTGCATTATGGGCATACAGAAACAATCCATCCACAGCCCTGGAAAGACACAAATACCAAGCCCAGCTCTCTTCCTAATGAAGTCAATGCACATTCAACATTGGTTTTAGATGAGAACAAATGTAATTGTTTCCGGCTGAACAGAGACAGACCTCTCCCAGCCATCTACCTAGACCTCAAGATTGCAGATTTATCCAACCTTGACCATAAAACAACTTGGGTTCAGACTCCATGGAGTCTTAAGAGACATTATTTAAAGAAGTCACGTGGAGGTAGGAAATACTGTGTGGTTCACCTGTTCTATCTTCTACCCTTATGAATTGCACAGAAGAGTCACCACAAATTGAGTTAACATCAAGTATTTTTAACAATTACAGTGACTGATGACATGCAGTCTGAAAGTAATCCATATGTCAAGAGACACAGAGCGAGGATAAAGTATGCTCAGAGTCAGTTCCTCATGCTTTTTTAGCACCCTGAATAGTACTCCACATAACTTACTTATTCCAAAAGCAAAGTATAACTCAGAGGATGACATCTGAGCTCCACTAAAGTACATGAAAGCTTTGCCATTAATCCCTGTGTGGCTAAGACTTTACCCACCTTGAGGCAAGGAGTATCTGGTTGTTAGGAGGTACTTTCCTACAGTCTCCTCTACTTGCTTTTCTAAATATTGTCCCATTTAGTGCTCTCATGAACAAGCATTACTTCTAGTATTAAAAGAGCCTAAATTCATTTCTTCACTCCCAAAAGAAAACAAGCTAACAAAAAGAAGTCAGTGTTCAAGGCTACTGAGTGGCATGCCTAGCTGAAAAGTGGCTTGCACTGTAATGCAGCTGTGAAGACATCTGATAAGCTGAGAATGTCTCCGAATTTCTCCTAGTAAGTGCCATCCTTTCCACCCCACAGTTTTGTAGTTCCTTTGAGATTCAAATAAAGAAAATTGGACTCAAAGCATTAAGTCAGAATGCATGCGCTTGAGCATTTTGGAAGGGGGCCTAGAAAAATAAACTTGTTTGTTTTAATTAGCCTTGAAGAAGAAACCTTTGGAGTTGGAAATGAGTATTTGTTATCTTAAAACTGTAGCAGCATATGTGATTCAAGGACTGTACAAAAGTTAAGGCACTGTCCTCGTATTCTCAATGAAACTATCAAAATAAATAAGAGGTCAGTGATCTGTTTAAAGACTGACCTTCGATTTGCTGTTTTGATTAATTTATGTTTGTATTCCCTTTGAACTACTACAAGGCTATTCACTGATAATACAAAATACCCTACACTCATGCAATAATATGCTCACTTCATCATACTCTACCCTGTAAGGCAACTTTTTCAGACAGGATGATTTTCAGGTCAACTGCAGAAGCAGAAAATATCTATAAGCTTTTCCAGTCAGCTAATTCTTTCTGTAGTCTTCAAGACCGCGTCTGTCCTAGACATTCCCTGCACACGTGGAAGGGAACATACGACTGCTGCCTTTGACCCAATCTCAAGCTAAACTGTAAGGAAGGGTGATTTACTTCAGCTTCTAACAATCTGAACTTTTGCATGAGATCTGGAACATGGTCTGTCACTGCCACTCACCCACCTGCCAGCCAGGCCAGTGGGAACAGCAGTGCTTTCACAGGGGTATTAAGCACAGCGATAACAGCTCCTGCTGAGCACACCGCAGCAGCATCCTTTCCTCTCCTCTCTGACATGTCATCCTATTACCTGCACACAGGGGCCACAGAGTAACTTTAAGCAATAATTTCTATATGCTCATTCCTTATTGAATAATTTTCCACCTAAAAAGTCAACTTCCTCTGAGGGAAGATAAAATGAAATAATGCACTGTCCATTTGTCTCAGCAATCTTTTGTTAAAGCACACCAAACTAGCCAAATGCAGAAAATATCCTGTAGTTTTACATAACTTACTTCCATTTCTACTTTCATTCTACATACTAAGCTGCTGACTACTACTTCCTGCCAAAGGCTTATCCTATTTGGGCAGGGTGGCTGTTCGCGTCATTTGTTTAAGAAAGGCTCTTTAAATGGTAGTGAACTTCTGCTTCTTCCTTTAAACCGTTTTATGATTATATATCTAACATAATTAATGATGTTAATGATTATATATTATTTAATGATTACAGATAATTTACATAATGATATATTTAATATCAATGGTAATATATACTACATAACAATTATTATACATTTAATTGCCATCTTAAATTAAGACTTGTTCCCAAAATTAATTTGTTCAGCCTTCCCTCTAAAAATTCTGTGACGGTGTGACACTATGACGACAAAGTGATTCTACTCAATATGTAGTGTACTAGTTTTCAAATTCCTGCTACAGGAGAAATACTAAGTCTCCTTTAAAATTATCTACTTGCAAATTTTAAATTAAGTCATCTGGAGGTATACAAAATATTAAAAAAAAAAAAAAGGCTACTCAACGTATGATGTTCTTACCATTCAGGTATGAAAGGGCCACTTTTTCTTTACAAAAAGTCAGTATCCTTCCCATGAAAATATGCTCTTCCCATACGAAAGGTTGTAGTGCTTTCAAAAAGAAGGATGAATGAGTGGAACTGCACTTACAAACAGAAATTTTAACCCTGAACCTTGATTCATTGAAATATTTTTTCAGTCAACAAAAGTACATTTTCAGAAAAGCAGTGCTTTCTCAAAATGAAGAAGTGTGTGTGTGTGGAGGGGAGGGGAAATCAGGAAAGACATTTCTAATAGCTTTATATACCCTAAGAAATAACCCATGGACTGAACAACATTTTCCCCCAAAATATCACAGAATCACAGAATTGTTCAGGTTGGAAAGGACCTCTGGAAATCATCTAGGCCAAATCCCCTGCACAAAGCAGAGTCAAAGTAGTAAATAAGTTTAAAATATTTTAAAGGTATAAACATCAAGGAAGAAGAGTCATTAATTACGATGGAAGATGATGAAAAGTTAGCATTTTTTCTCTAAGAACAAAAAAAATATATACATTGGGAAAACATCTTATGGGTGACATCTACTGAGATTGTGAAACAAACCACTAAAGGAATAACGGAAAGCTCACCTTTTGACACATTCCAAATGAGAGCAGGAAACGTACCTGAAAATACTATGTAGTGTACAGACTAGTACTGGTGGGTGTCTGTTAACCATTACTGCTTTCTCCAAGATCTTATTTTTTAGTATTTTGCTAGCTTATAAATTCATGTAACTCTGAAAAAAAAGTTTACGTTTCAAACACTTACTGGATTTCATACCACTAGTAATGTAGAATATCCAATACTGACAACTGAACTCAGGGCAGAGATGATCACTGATTTCTCATTTTGTATACATTTTTACAGATTGGCATGACTTCAATACTTTTTCATTTTAGTGTCCTTCTTTAAAAATTACAGTATTTTTTAACAGAGAAAAGAACAAAAAGAGACAATATTGCTTAAAGCTTTTCAGGCTTTGTAGAAACTGAAATATATATTAAAGTAATTGTTTGCATAACCATTAAATAAACAAGCTGCAATTACGACGCACTTCTCATTTCATTATGCTGCTCATTATGACCAAGATATCCTGTTTGTTTCGCCTGTTCAAAAAGAAAAAAAAACAACACTATTCATGAAAGCTACTTTTTACAGTGTTTCAAAAGGAAGCTGGTGCTGGTAAACACATGTTCTTATGGGAAATTGCCATAATCCTGACTATATCCTAGCAGGCTCAGAAAATATTTCTCACAAAGTCTCTCCTATAAAATCTAGAACATATGTACAGCAGACTATGTTTCACGTCCTTTTAAGGAACTTGCTAGATTAATGAAGAGAACACGGCTCTTACGTTTCCCCTGAAACGTCTGCCTTTTCCTACAGGTATTCTGCAATATTTGTTTTCTCCCCTATTTGCATGACTTCTCCACTTTCATAAGGCTGTGAAAGAGCCCCTCAAAGCTCACCTCCAGACCCCCCCCCACCCCCCCCACTGACAGTACCTTAATGTAGGCTCCTAATGCAGTATAACCACCACCCAATCCATTGATAAATGCATTTCATTACATTTGTGTCATTAAGCTCCTACCATGCCTTCCAGGACAATTACCTGAGAATCAATAAAGTTGTTATTTTTTATGTGGTTGCTAAGAGGTTTTGAAATTGATCTTACAGGTTTTTTTTTATTACTATTGACTGATACGTCAAAAAGAACACAAACAGATCAACACAGCTCCTTTACTAATTGTCATTCAGCTAAATATCTATAAGCTATTAGGGACATATAAAAGTCACAAATTTATAAATAGGGAATACTCATTGGCAGAAATTTTAAAAATTTCTGCCACTTGAACAATATAGATCACTTGTTGCAATCTAAAATGGACAGCATGATTCCCTCAGTTCCTAGATACTTTTTCTTCACTACTTCTTTTCTGAGTTTTCATCCTCTAGCATCAAACAAGACAATTCAGTTAAAAAAGAAAATGAGATCATGAGACATAGGAGCATTCTGAATGCAACCAAAGAAAAACAAATATGCAAGAACTATCTCGAACTTTTATTCTAAGTATGCAGTCCTTGAACATACCAGATCAGTATCATCTACTGCAATTATGTATTTATACCAAAACCAGAATGAGTAACAGTCGGAAATCTTCTAGGACTATTGTACATGTTGCCTCTGACAGAACATATCAACTCTTCTCCTAACTGCTTTTTCCAAAACTGTACTCCACAGGGATAAACAGGCACACTTCGTAGTCTTCCACTCACTGGAGCAATACTAGCTTTTACTATTTGTGTAAGTTTACATCCTGTGATTAAAAGACAATAAAGATAAGGAAATACCAAGAATTTACTATACTTGTACAAAGCAGATGTAGAACTCTTCCATTCTGACTTAGTAATATTTTATTCTCATTTACACTCATTTACACTGTATAGGTGGAAAGAGAGGCAGAATATGCAGTAGCTACAGAAGAGGGGGAAGAAAAAAATCAGACCTTTAATGAACATACAGAAATTTATAACTGAGGCCCTCAATGTTGAGACACCACATTAGCTTTTATGCCAGTGTGCTTTCCTCTACCACATGCAAACACATTGCAATAGTATTTTGAACTCTTTGGATGCTTGTTGGCCACAACGACTTGCTACTACACTTCAAAATTAGACCACAGATGTCCTACTGCTAAATTTTAAATCTATCTCTTGGGTTTGACTCCACACTATAAATTATTAAAACAAACAGTCAGAAAAACTTTTCATTCCCACTTCTGTTACTTTCCACCCAGGACTGTATTCTCCAGACAACTATTCAGACTTCTCTGTTCCATTACATGCGACTCCCTCAAAGCCCAAGATTTTAAGTGCTCTGCCTAAAGGAATCCAGCTACTTCAGTGGGTGTCACTGTTAATTAAGGACACATGGAAAGGAAACGAAGGAGCCAAAAAGCGACCTTACTGTCTGGAAAAATCACCAAAATGGAGGGACAAGGGTGACAACAGTAGGAAAAATCAGAGAAGAATAACAGGAAATGTTTGCAGCTGAAAGGAACAGTCAAGTGCCTCTTGTTCAAGCATATGAAGAAGCTGAATGGCACAAAAATCAGTCTACAAGGGAGGGAAAAAAATGGGGTATTGGTTTCAAAGTTTTGAAGGTGACTGGTAAAGAAAAAAATATTAATAAGGATGAGCCTTTCAAAATTGTAAAAGATGCATTCTATTTTCTTTTTATATATTCTACTCAAACTTCACTGAATAAGGAATAAGTCATACTCATAAAGGTATCAAACAAAATAGTGAGCTAAAGAGTGAGAACATCAGTTTTATAATAGGGAAGCACTGACATGGCTTAGTGAAAAAACAGAAAAGGACAACAGAGATATAATTACGAAGTGACGAATTTGTAAGACTAAGTGTTCTTCATCTTATCAGTTGCCTAATTTTCCCTCTACATCTACTACATTTCAGCTCAATGCAACAAGAAAGTGTGCGAAAAACAGATGGCTCTGATCTCTGGCAAGTGTTAGCTTAATTTAAATTCTAGTTCCTACCTAGCCTCTGGCCTTCACAGGCAAAATTATGCAACCATATCACACAGGAGGAGCTCTGAAAGGGAATGTGATTTCAGTTATGCAAACTATATTCCTGAGTTGCTTATCATACAGAAAGCTCTCATCACTGAGCTATCGTCTTCATTTCCAGTTCCCCCAACTCCTCCACCTCCACTGAGATAGCCTGCACTGCACTTTTGAACTCTTCTGCAGTAATGACTATTGGGCCTACCAGGAACAGCTGTTATGTTTAGTACAATCTGCTGACAGCAATTATTGAAAGCATGTAACATCCAAATACCACAATTTCCATTTTTTTCCACTAAAAATTACGAGTAACATTTCTACTTCTAGTCCTAGGAGGGCATAAAAGAATAAAATGAGAAACTGTGAATACATCTATCTACTGAGGAAAAAAAAGTCTGAGAACATTTGGCAGACAGCAGCTTAACTTCACAAGCAAATATTTAGTTATCTGCAACTGACAAGTAAGCAGAAACACTGATTGGTTAGATTTAGTTTAAAATCTGGGCACATAATTAAGCATTAACGTTATAATGTTTAGTTTTTAAGTAAACAATATTGTCATAGAAAAGTTTGTGTTTGTGGATAGTAGCACTATATAATTTCTAGTTTTATTAACATAATTTTCTGCATCTATAAAACACATCATCTGTCTTGGCATGTGACCAAGATACAAGTGTAGTCGCTTTACTGGAAATAAATGCAGTTGGCTAGGCAATGTTATAAGACAGTTATTCAAGTTTTCCAACAAAGGAATATTTCTGTTACTACCTATTTTTCCCCATACATGTACACTGAAACAAGCAACAACACTCCAGGTAGGATCTGTCCCACTTCCAGCAGGAGATGACAGCTTTAATACTATTCAGAACAAATCAGTGACAGTTGCAGCTGTTTAAGAGATTATTCCTTTTAAACCAGCCCCAACTTCTTCCATTCACTTGCTGAAGGCAAAGGGGGTATAACATCTGGTAAGCAGGGAGGAACAACGATTTCTTGGCTTGTATATCCTGCTACACAGAAGAAAAGGTTGCCAATCCATGAATTTGCACTATGGAACACTGCAAAACAGTTGGGAACCTTATCTGGTCCAGGACAGTCATATGGAGTTTCAATTCTACAGATGATTCACTGATCTTTATCATAGTTGTACAGTCTGGAAGAGAACTCGGGATTGCAATGTCAATTCAGCACTTAACTGCTACTCACAAATATGATCTTAGGTTGCTTATCATCTAGCAAATCTGTCTTCCAGTAAGTACACTCTTGCTAGTCAAAAGTCTGTTGTAGTTCTTATGAACACACTTAGGAGATGAGAGATGGGGCCTTACAATTCACGAAGACCCCTGGCTGGGCAAAGAAAAGAGTGCTTAGTCTGCAGCTCTCAGTCTCCTAATTGGCTATTCAAGCTCACATAAAATGTTCATGCCCTTTTTGTCACCACCATCAGTTCTTTCTTGTGAATAGTGGCAATATCATAGAGGTTTTTTTCTATGTCAACTACACTACACATCTTGGACTGAATAGGTTGCTATTCAGACATACATTTTGCCAGGTTTGTTTTAAAGCAGTTCATGTTGGATTTAGAGAAGTAGAGTAACACAAGCAAAATAATTCTGAATCTGCCCAAGATTCTGGACCCAACACAATTTCTATCTCTACCAGCCAATTTCTGGATGTTCTGACGGTTTATGAAGAATTTTAGTCACTTGCAACAGTGGCTGTTCACATGCTCAGGGATCCGGCACAGGCGCAGATGAGAAACTGATGAGTAACATCCTCTGTGGATTTGCAGAAAAGCACAGGGAAGCAAAGCAAGTGCAGCCCCAAAAGACCCAGATCACACAGACGTGAGGCAAATGCAACCTAACAGTGGGATTCACAATGATATACATGAAGCACTACTACACTTTTACTGCCACGTAATCAACACCCTGCTCTTAACTGAGTCATAACTCAGTTGGGAACAGAAGGCAAAACACCAGAAACAGGAGGCTCTTTATCTTTGAGGAACCACGCTATACAAAAGCGGACGAACTGTGGGGAAAGACAATCTTTTTAGTACCTCTGCACTAGGCATGACCTATTTTTCCCCTGTAAAACCTGGAACTGAGTAGGAATTGCAAGCCACATGCAAGTTTTCCTCCTTTTGCCTGGTGGGAGCAGTCCCTTGATGGGAGAACTGAAGGCTGTTCTGCGAAGTCAGCTCTCCTGAACTCCTCCGGGGAACTGGCTAGAGCTCAACATTGCATCCTTCCTGCCCATACACTTGGGCTTTTTGTCTACAGCAGCCAGTCACTACAGGAGGGAGCGTGCAAGCTGGGGTCTTTTGCTCATGTGGACTTGGAAGCTGGGTGGGTATAAAACTGATCTACAAGATGAGCTAGAAAGTACTACCAGGTGCAACAGTTTGAACACAGTGCAAGTACTCTATCATTGAACTGATACAGAAATGTACACCTTAATAAGCAAAAACAAGGTACTATGGGAACCCTGGCCATAAATTCACTCCACTGCATTTCAGGCAACTAGGAAGTCTACATGAGGAAGCTAATCACAGTAGGTTTGTTCTACAGTAAGTGTAAGAAGGCAGGCATCCATAGATAATTCAGATTCTGGGTGAGGTAGACTGTTTGCTCATCGTTTCCACCTATTTGTAGTTACCCATGATAGAGGAACCCTACATGTGTTCTAACTTAGGCATCTCAGTTAAGTGGGATGAATCTGGACATCATTGCAAAACATGGATTTGTCCTTTCAGACTGCATACCATCTAGTTCATGCCAATTCAGTACCACAAAAATAATAATAAAGAAGCTGTTACATTTAACCTAACAAGAGCAAATTAGTATCTATGAAGACAATAAAACATAATTGTTTCCTATAATGCAATTTTCTTTTGCATTTAACACAAAGATCCTCTTGTGAAATCACACTAGAGATGACCTTTTTTCAAAATAGGTGGTTTATCAGTTGACAACAAGATTTTAACAAGGTTTCCAGATAGATAAAGAAACTTCAGTGAAACTGGCTGGTCAGGTGTTCTACGTCCAACTTCAGATGGAGTTCTGATGTGAAACTACTTACTTCATGACCAGACTGTTATAGTTTCATATTTAATACAACATTTAAAAAAGCAGTTTGTTTCATATGCATCTCAGGTCAGTATTTGAGCACAGAAGTTACAATTCAGAGATTATATCAATTCCACTAAAGCAACTACTTGACTCTAGATTCACACAAAGAAACCCCATTACTACTAAGGGGCTTATGGGAGAGTTTCCGTAAGAGATCAGGCACATCTGTAGAACCATAAATGTTAAAAGACAATAATGTGTCCTCCTAATTGATAGATTCAAATGCTAACAGAGTCGATCACCAAAATACTTACTAAATCACATTCTCTTCTGTACGATGACTCGACTTTCCATTCGCCTGAAAGTTACTTAAGACTTGTGCAAAATCTCTAAAAATATAGCAGACCATTTAAGCAGTTATCTCCATGCTGAAGAAACTGGATCTAATTAAGATCCATGTGTGTTTTTTAGACTCAGCTGGCAGGCTCACTATGACAGAAAAGAGTGTTGTGTGTTTGTGTATATAAGGAAAACAGGAATGTACGTAACAAGCAATTCTACTGAATACCATGCACTACCTTATATGCTACAGAGCCTAAACTTCAGATTTACACTGAACAGCTAAAGAGGACTGGCTGCTAAAGTAGCTGAGATTCACTTACTGGACTGAAGAACAGTGCTGTCAAGTCAGTAAATCTTAAAAACTGAACTCGGGGCAGAGAATTGAGACCCTAAAAGTCCTGACATGTGTGCACTTCCCAATTCAGAGCTTTGAAAAGCTACCTCTGAGTCTAGAAGAGAGTAGGCGCTGATTATCCTTGTATTTTTGCCAAGGAATGAAGTAGCAGTTCTGGCATTAGCTGCACTGGCTCCAAATCACCATCTCTCTCAGCCAGGACTGGGTACTTCATATTCCACAGGGTGTGAGTGAGGGATGCAATAAAAAAGATGACTATCTTTTTATTAACATACACTAAATTTAGTTTTCAGAGCTAGAAAGGGAATGACTTTCTTCTCTCTGTGGAATTATGGTGAAGTAAATACAATATTGGCTATTTTTTCAGTTTTTCAGTTTTATGGAAGCCATTTCCCTCAAAGCAGATTATGTATTATGCTACCATCTGGGAGCCCCATGTCTAGGAAAGATTATGATTTGCAAATTTTTCTAGAAGCTTTTGTAAATGCTGTAATTTTTCAAGCATCCTGTTCGGTTTAAACCACTCCATTTAGGGAAAAAAGATTTTTTTGTCTGTTGATGCTGGTGAAACTTGCATTTTTCACACTGCAGTTGCAAATCTAGAACACACTTAGGGGACATTACATTACACTATACCTGTAGTTAAAGCACAGTTTTCACTTTCTTTCCCATCACAGCAATCAATCTTTGTATGTTTTTAAACTTAAAAAGGAAGAAAAAGAATACTTGTTCTTGGATCCCAGCTTTCTGTTTCAGGAGCCAAAATCACAGCAATGGGTTGATACTGCAATCCTTTCTTATGCAAGTTCTTGTAAGATTGAATTTATGATTAATCACACTGCACCGTCCCAATAAAGTAAGCTGAAATTGCAAGATCTCAACAATGTGTAAAGAACAGCTCTGTTTAGAAGGTCTATGGGAGTTTTTTGGTTTTGGGTTTTTTTTACTCTTTACTTAAAGTGGTGAAAATATGTGAAGGATATGAGATCAATGAATGAACTAAAACTAAACAAAACAATTGAACCAAGGAAAGGAATAATTAGATTTCCTATCAAGCTATGAATAGAAATAAATTAGACTAGAAGCACAATCTGGATCAATCAGTAATCAAACAGAACATGCGTAACAGTGGGATCTCTGCCATTAATGTATTTTGGAGCAATAAACGTACAAAGTCTCTTGTTTAAATTGGACAGCTAGTAACTAGTCCATTGTACCTCCTATATGCTATGAAAATATTTTCTTAAACAGAGCTACCCAAAGAAGTCTTCAAGTACATTTGTTTTGAATATCAGTAATTTAATTACAACACTAAACCTAGGTTAGAATAATATATTCACATACAGATCACAGGATTGTGTATGACAAAAAATTGAGCAGAAACATCACAAGTTAACAAATCTGTACTTCAGTCATTTTAGAAATGTGAACTCTGACCTGAAAATCTTGCTTAGCAAAGTAAGCTTAAAAGATACCCATCTTTTTTCTCTACTTCCTACAGAATTTTAAGGGGGGGGGGGGGGGGGGGGACAAAAAACACTTCACTGCAAAGTGCAAGTCCCTGGAGAAAACACACATAGAATGACATTTCTGATCACTAGAAGACAACCACTGCAAACTAAATTTCTGGCTTTACAAATGAACACACAGCAGCTGACCTAACAAAATCAAATTGAGTGTTGATATTTTTTACAACTACCTCTTGTATCAGTAAGACAAATTTTATTTCATGTCACCTATCTGGTCTACTTTAAATATCAATAACGATGCAGGAAATTCATAAATGTGAATCCTCAGGAGGCTTACACGCATCACTGAGAAGAGTAAAATGAATGGTTACACATCTGCAGCCTGAACTTTGAGATGAATACAGGCAAATTGTGAATGCGCATTTTTCAAATGACTGCACCCATCATGTTCCACTGACTCATGTTTATTGGCAGAAATGAATAATACATTTTAATACAGTATAGAGGTTCAACAATCACAAATACAGACAATATATATGGATACGTATCCATCTTCTGTGCATACATAATACTAAAGCTATAGGTTGTCATCTGTTTTTAATACTAAAACACCAAATAATTTATAATGTAGAACTGTTAAATATATATAGAACACTGCATCAATCATGTATAAATACTAGTGCTGTCCAACAGTTCTGTAAATCCTCCATTAAACTTCGATTTGAGACTGAACCAAAGACTTACACGGATCAAGTCATGGTTGCTTGGACCACTGAAAGAGAGACATAAAATGCTGTGCTATTTCATGTCAAGATTATTTGCAGTTCACTTTATTATTTCAAAGAATACTAGTGACTGAAATACAGTGCACTCCACATTAAAGCCAATGCTTATTCCTTTTCCTTAATTCAGGAGGCAAAGTACTAAATGACAATTGGGAGATCAGCTTACAATGCTCCTAAATTATTTGACACAGTCTGTATCCTGCTAATGTAAGCAAAGAAACAAGAGAGCCTTGTGCAGCTATTTAATTACACTGTCAAGTAAAAGGAAATTAACTATTTGAATACCAACAAAGTCTTGCTCCACAAATACACATTTCCCATCCAGTATTCCAAAGTGATTCCATTATAAACCATTAGTCACAACAACAATCACTACTTGTCCTGTATGGAAAATGTACAGAAAAACAAAAATTCAACCATTTTATCCTGAATGCTGCTGAAAGGGCATAGCCCAGGCACGACCTAAAAACACTCCACAATTACCTAAAACTTTACCAAAGTAAGGAAAGGTCACTTGAGAAAGTGTGTGTGAGTGTACACTCTATGCTTATATTTACCAGAGCAAGAATTCAGAAACATGAGTTCTCAGGAGAATTAAACATAACACTGAGAAAATTATTGGTTACGTATCATTTCAAATCAACCTGAGAAGAAACTGATACATACGGACATGCATGTTATTTTGCTTTAGCCACAATTTACTCCAGGTACAATTTGAAAAGAACTGTGCCATAAAAGTTTTCACAACTTCTAAAGTTTTTTGGCAAAGGTAATGAATATTTCAACATCTGTAGCACTGCTACAAGTTCATGAACTACAGAAATAAAAAAAAAGATGCCTCCTTTTGGTAGCCTAGTTCTTGTGCAAAAATCCAAAAATAATACACCCTAGTAATGGCATCCACAAGGAACCAGATACTTGGCCCCAAAACAAGACAGAGCAGCAAAGAGCTTACTGCAACTACCGCTACTAATGCAAGCTCCAGCACTTTTGCTAGGGTGAAATCAAGCATAGCAGAGCTCAGTCTTTCCAAACCGTGCGCTGGTTTGGGAGGAGGTGGGGAATTCTGTGTCAAGGTCTCTAATAAAGCAGATGTGACTCACTGCACTCTCATTTTAAATCAGAGACTGAGGTCTCTCGCTTTTCCACCGAATCAATGACAGCATCATGGAGGCAGTGATCCTTCAGAAGAGTCATCTACTTACAGTAAAACCAGTTCAATTAATTCACAGCATTTGACACAGCGCTGGTTTGCGAATACAGTGCTCAAGCCCTTGCTTTGGTCTGCCTCTTTAATGCCATGCAACGCTCTTATTAACCTTATCTCCTACGCTGGCCCTGATCAGAGAAAAAAGAGGAATTAATTTAGTCAGTATACCACCCCCATAAATCTTCCTAAGCTTCTTGTTTCATTGAAGAACATGTTTCATTTATAACTTTTGTTTCAACAGACTAAATAATCTGAGATATCTTAGCATGCAAAATATACTGAGCAAATAGCATGTTAGGTCATGTTTTGTTTTCTGATTTTTAAAATCACAAAAAGGCATCTTTCAGACACTTCCCTGCCTCTTTCTTTTTCTCATTTAAATTCCTCAACCCAAATTCAATAATCATCCATTAGAATTTCAACACCTTGTAATTCCACAGTGGTTTGTGCAATTACTTTTAGAAATATCCTGGGAAAGAACTAATGCCAAATGGCATTCGCTTAAGTTTATAACATTCAAATGCTGTATTAAAAGTTATTAATTTAGAACTTGCCTCATTTACATTTGCTTGCCAAAACATATATCCTGCATTTAGTCCCATGATGACTTTTTGCTTCATGTTAGCTTTAATTACAAATTCAAGGGAAAAGTCTTATGCAACTAACACTCCCTGCAAGGGTCACAGTATGTCAGGTGCACCCACCGCTTGTGTAAAATCTTACATTTCCCTGCTCACACGTGAAAGGACTATTTCTCTGCAACATGACCAGGGTCAAACCATTTTCCTATTCTCTCCTCAATATTTTATTACCAAGTCTTCACCCTGCCCTTTTTTTTTTTTTTTTTTTTTTTTTTTAAACTTTTGGATTATCCAGTCTACTGCCCCACCATTTGCACATCAAAATTTGCTAGATGGTTCAATGGATGAATTCTAACAAGCAAAGTATAAAGGGATGCAAATTGAAATACTCGAAGTTTCATCTTGAAACTTCTCAACAATGTAAAGCAAGCTGTACTTATACTCAGGATCTGGGGCACTGGTGAGTAACCAGCCATAGATTTTTATCCAGAGTGAGTTAGCCTCAGGCAAGGCACATTATGAAGAACATATGTCTAAGTATATTGTGGCCATGGGCCAAAAAAACATAACTTGAACTTAAAAGTTCTTTCATAAAAGCTCACTTTCCTTGTCATGCAGACCAGCCCACTTTCATTTAAGAACAATTAATGAATTACATAAATGTGGTTGTATACATGTTTATTACAGGTATGTACTTTTAAAACCAATTAATACTATTAAGAAGCACTTAAACAATTTTATTGCAAATTAAATTATTCACTTTCTTTCATAATTTGTCCTGGCAAATGACCATTAACATCTATGCAAATATTTTTATTTTGATAACTATTTTGATAAATTTTGATAAATTTAAAATGAAGAAAGGACACACAAGTGACCATTTTTCATATCTGGCTGTATAGACAAAGCCTATGATGTTTTTTGCTGTAATTCTTTAAACAGTGTAAACTATGGTAAATTTAAACATTGTCAAAAATAAAGATAGCAAGAACTTTCTATTTCAGTTGAAGTTTGGTGGAAATTGGAAAACTTAGTGACAAACAGTCAAATTATTCTTGATTTACACCCGTGACACTGAGATCAGAACGTGGACTTGTGAAATTGTCATCTTTTTAATTACAGAAATCAGAAGTAGACTGCAACTGAACTTCTGCACCTACACAATACATACTATACCACGCAGAGCACTGCTATGTTGATACCAATACTATTTGTTTTAAACAATATAAGCAGCAGACATACTCACTAGTAGCACTTAGTGGTACAGATGTTAATGCTTTAACCAAAGGATGGGATGAGACTGATGGTAGAAATACTAACTATAAAAGCAGTAATTTTATTTTAAGCTGTGATTTTGCAAAGTCTTGTCTTAGAGATTGCTAAAACATTTTACAAATATTAAATTACATTTCTGAAACTCTGTTAAAGAAATAAATGTCACTACATCAAAACCACAAAGTTATAAGATTTATGAATAAGGGACATCCCTTTGTTCATCCCTTTGTCCTTTTGATACAGAATCTGATTGCATGAATGCATTTTAGTGTTTTACAAAAGGATCCCTGCCTCATGCAGGGCATAATCGATACTACTTAGAAAATTAGATTGTTATTTCATGTTTTTGTGTTTTTTTTTCCTCCCCCCATCTCACATTTAGCTAGCTTGTATTATTTATTTTAGTGTATGTAAGCCGTACACTGAATGGAAGATCATTTATTTCCTCACTGTTTTTTTTCAAGGATGCTCATCTGTATTGTCTGGGTGTCTCACAACCATTCATTAATTCATTCATAAACTCCATTACAAGATGAGAAAGTATTATTATCCCCATTTAGAAAATGGAAACAGAGACATAGGAATTTGCATGAAGCCACCAAATGACACAGTAGAAGCGCAAGGATTAGAAACAGCATATGAGCCTACCTGCATATCTGTCACTATCTCCAGACCCTATCAATTACTGCCAGGAGTGCAAGTCAGCTCTCCCCGACTTCAGTGGCAGTTATGAGTGTTCCTTTCTTCTATGTATCAGATTAGGTACCCCCAAATGTGAAAGCATACAGTTTTTGTAGCTACCTGCCACACAATGGTTTGGGTTGCTTGCCTAGTATCATACAAGAATACCACCACAGAGGCAGAGATATTAGCTGGTCAACGTTGCCTTGCCTGTATTAATGACAATGTCATTTTTTCTCTCCTCAGTGTTGCTTACTCTGTTATCTATGCACCTTCTAACACTATTTGCGGATGAGTCAAGGACATCTGCTAAACATCCCTGACCACAAACCAACCTGCCAGAAAGGGAAGACAGCATAAAGTTGCATGGTAAACTATACCTCTCCCATTTTTTTAAATTTAAGAGTACCTAACCTCACAACCGTCATGACAATCTTTTAATGCACGTACGTTATTGCTGATGGTAGCTGTTTTTCTTCAGCAGTTTGATCGGCAACAAGACACAGCAAGTTCTCCACTTCCAGCACATAACCAGCTTTCAGTCTAGAGCGGAGTCCTGCAGGAGGGCTCCCGTAGCATCACACAGGCCCACAGAGGAAACTGAAGTGGAAGTAATCTCTGCAAGCCTAAGTCTGAAAACCACGGATATTAATTACTGGCTCACAAGCTGGATATGGGACAGTTTTCAAAAGAAGTTTCCCATAGAATCTATATGCAAAAAAGGTGGAAAATAACATTACAGACTTCAAAACATTTTACCAGCTATCTGATTCAAACTATGAAGGTGCTGGAGCTGTTTAAGAAAGAGCTGTCTTTTTTATGATGAAACGCATTAGGCACTGTTAGAGCTCCACATTTTAAAAGAATGTTGCTATTAAAATACCTGCTACCCCAGCTTTCTAATAGCTTTTATCTTTATTTTATAGGTGGATAAATGAAAAAGTTAGATAATTTATTCAAGATCACCTGGTGCAAGAATCTGGCTTTGTAGCTATGTACTTGCATTCTTGTGCTGTATCCAATGTACCAAGGCTGCTCTCTTTCCTCAGGAGGGTGTCAAGTTCAGAAATAAGAAATATTTTTTAAAGAACAGTTTAAGGAAAGATGAGGGAATACTTTATTTATTTCAGTTCATTTATCTAGAGACAAAATATTTTCTTGGCAGATAAGTAAGCTGCAACATTCCACCAGGCTGAAAAGCTCAGCTTCACCTTCTTCTACAAGATGTCTTATGTCACAGAAACATATGCCTTGTTATAGTCTATTTTGTATTTTTCTTTGTTTGAAAATAATCGCATTTATGTGATGTATTTTTGTGGCATGAAAGCAAAATTCATGCAAATGCATGAATTCATCTTTCTATGCCCTAACTTCATTTTCTAAGCCATTTTTCTGCCTTTTCTTTGTTAAATAACATGAAAATTGCACAGTAAAAGAATTTCATACTCAACAGATTTTTTCAGACTATAATCTTAGATATAGATTAGCTTTGCTTTTTTTTTTCCTTTTTTTTTTTTAAATGAGGAAGGGAAGGTGTATTTCCAAATTAAAAAAAAATACTAAAAGCTGATGGGGAAGTGTACTTGCTGTGGTCAAACGTAGCTGTTGCAACACAATACCTTAATCATAAGCATACTTCACAGACAGGACTGTGGAATAAATTAATAATTAATCTGACTGACAAAGCAAAACTAACCCTTATTACATCCATTACCAAACACACAAACAAACAAGAAATATCAAGGAAAGCTCTCAGCACAGAAATGTAGAAAAAATACACGATAACGTCTCTTAAAAATAAATACAAGTCCTTTAATACAGTTGAGCTGTGCTTTATATATATAAACACACAAGTAGCCACATTACTACTCTTTCTGATATTTTTAACATAATTTTGCAAAATTTTTCACATAATTGTGCTCTAAATTCAAACACCATTGTAAAGTGCTAGCTTTATAACATTGCTCAGTCAACTTGTACTCTTACCTGGATTTTAGCTCTTGCAAAAATCTGTGGCCAGGGTTTGGAGGTTCTGTAAGGCAGAGCTAAATAATCACACTGGGAATAGTGATCATAACATGAATTTTGCAGTGGGAAACAGAAAACTCTCCTACACTCTGGCACTCTTTCTACAATTCTGTACAAAGGGGGATGACAAATTCCAGCATTAACAACTAAGCTCACTGGAAAAGAAAACTAGATTGTCTCAGTGCAAAGAACAAGCAGTGCACCCCCAGGCACAGATCCTCTACAAAAAACACAGTAGAGGAGCAGTGGACTGGTAGTCATGAATTGATTTCAGCACGTGTAGGAATCTCCCTGTTAGTGCTAATCTAGATAGCATGGTTAAAAATAGCAGTGAAGACGGATGAAAGCAGACTTCAGCATGGCTTAACAATCTGTCCAGCAGGCTTGGACAGCCTCTTCTTAAGTCTAGGTTGGCACGTCTTCACATCACTTATAGATTAAAGCTAGCATAGATCTGGCCACATGTGCTGCAGTCGCACCTCTCAGCTGCAGTGTACACATCCAGAGAATAGTACTACTGTAGCTATAGTCATCTAAAAACTGTATTTGCAAATAGAAAAGCTTTGGAACATACATGTAAAGGATATGGGGGACCTGATGAGGAACATATGCTTGAGAGAGTGTCCATTTTAGCAAACTGTATCAGCTAGGCTAATTCCTCTCCCTACACAACTTGGTTCCCTTGTACTCCTGGAGGACACAATACCAAGCGTTGGCCTTTTCTGTGGGGATTCACACAGCCAGGCCAGCTTAACGTGAATGTGCAAGTACAGTGACTCACCCAGCTTTACTGTATAAGAGACACTGTTACACTCCGCTGGCAGCTGGAGGCGACTGTGTTAAAGGAAGTGTAAATGGCACTCATTCATCTTCATGAGGCACTAATGCTGTATGTCTAAATCCTAATCTAAGCAGGCACATTAGTTATCTACTGTTTCAAGACCAGTTATTTCAGAAGAAAATCAAGATATCAATAACATCTTCATTCACTACTGTTGTTAATAGGGGCAGAACTTACTGTGATGCAGAGACCCAGCAGTTGATGATAAGTCCTTTAAGTTCAGGACTTCACCTCCAAATTTATCAAATTTAGATCAGCTTGAAAGTGAGAAGACAAGAACCAAAGTCCCTCACAGCTATGAGAACCATTTCTTGCATATCCTTGCCTCCCCACTTCCCCTCCCTCACCTTCTCCAACACAAACATCATACCCAGCTGTTGTTCTCCTACTCATTCATCAGTTATGCAATTATAAATCAGCAGTACAAAAGTGTTCAGCACATGGCACGTTTGGGAGCAGTGCACAACACCAAAGTATCGCATAAGGAACAAACAGCAACAACACTGAACTTACTTGCTTATGTAGGAGGGCACCAACAAATAGATAGAAGCCAGAGGCCCCTCAACCACGGTTTATCAGAGTTTGTCCAGCAAGTGACAAAAAGGATGTATGCTCATTCTTAAACTGAGTGCGTACCAAGTGATTTGCTCAAAGATTGTATGCATTTTGCTAAATCATGACCAGAGCACAAGTTCAGAAGGAATGTAGTTCTTCAGCATGTTTAGCTGCCATAAGAGGAGAATATAAAAATACACAAGCTAGTTTTAACTCGAACAATTAAAATTCTGGTAGCAATCTATCCATAGCAACCAGGATTACATATAGGCTAATTTACCAGGGGAAGAAGCAGGCTAGTGAAATACATGAAGTTCTGGGAGCAGGGATAAGAACCCCGTGTTTCTTTCTCTCTGCAAAAAGCCTAAGTGCATGCACAGTCATGCTCTGCTTAGGTGTTCAGACCTGGGCACCTCAGCACATGGTCACAGCCCAGACTCAGGAAGTCCAGACTCAGGAAACGCAATTCGAGGCATTCCATCCAAGACCTGATTCACCAAGTGCTTTAACAGGGAGTGCAGAGAGGGAAAAAAAGTAGCATCATTATCATTTACCAAAAATACAATGTGATACGCCAAGACAAATGAAAATTAACCAACATAAATGAATTAAATTACATGCATAGCCTGCAAACTTTAACTTTTGAAACTGCACCATCCACTCTATAACAGTATATCACAAACTTACTTCTTTTTTAACTTGTGGCTAACCAGTTTGCCAGTGTTTTTTTTCCCAAGATCTGGACTGTTCAATCATAACATCTATTACTGTTATCATAATTTGATTTAAAAGGCAGTTCTCCTTTTCCTAAGGATAACTCAGTACACTATACACAGATAACTATAAGCATGCATATGGAAAAACACAAACAAACTAAGCCTCCTGAAAATTATGCCATCAAATTGCTTTGAGCAAATATTGCATCAAGATGTTGTAGAATGTTTCACATTCACATGGGCAGTGAATAGCTGAGGCCTTCTTTTCCTAACCTGCTGCTTGTTTTGTGGGTACACTGCCTTTCTTTATTCACACCTACCACCAGAACACCCATTAATTGAAACATGAACAATGTCAGCGAAAGGGTCCAGGCAACCACAATTGTACAGATACAGAGTGAAAAGCATTGGTGGAGTTCATTACAGTACTTACTCACAGTTGCTTATATTTAGCCACTATAAAATTCCCTTACCTCTAATTTAAAATCTTGTTTAGATTAATAAAAAGCAAATAATTAATGATGTAAGTATATCTCCATTTCCTGGTGATTCCATTTTGTAACTCGAGATAAGTTTCTGCCCATGTCCTAGCAACAAGCACAAATTTTATACTTCATCCAGTGCACAAAATATAAGTTTCCAAAATGATACTATTCTAATATTCGACATAATTAAAGCACACACCTTAAGACTATCTGAATGTGCAAGAGGAGAAAAAAATATCAATTGAGTATAGTTAGTCTAAGCACAATAGAAGTGTGGGTCAAAGAATATATGGGGTCTGCTCACCTTGCTAGCACTCTTTTGCTTTGAGTGCCCTATGTTTCCAAGTCTTGTTTTCCTTTTTAAAAATGTAAAACAGTAAAAAAGGAAAAAAAGTTTATAGACAACATTTACATATATTGTAATAAATCTCTCACCATGCTGGCAACTTCAATATTGAAAAACTTGAGCCAATTCAAAAGTAATTCTTAGGCTTTTCATAAGTTGACTACTATGACTGCAACTGGAACTCCCACTGTAGCATACTAAAGGCAGAATATTCACAAAAATCTATTATAGAACAAGTTATATTTCAGTACAAGAGAACATGAGATGGGTACGTGTATGTACAAATACGCCAGCAGTTATATTTTTTTAGTCTGGTTTGCTTAATGTATTTCCCCATTACTTAAGAAAAATGCCAGCCATTATGGCTAGATTCTGCAAAAGAATTACATGGGTGAATAACCCGTGGAGCAACATAACTACAACACATAATCTTGTGTATAGTGCTGTCATGCACACGTGAGAAAGCTATGCAGCACAGCCTAATTTCTACTCACAGATGTAAACAAGTTTGTTAAAATGCAGGAGCTGAAGGGAAGTGTTAAGTTCCTGATGGTAATTTCATTTTAAAGGGTAAATTCCAGATGGATAGAAAAACAGTAATACAGATTGGGGGCAGGGGGGTGCGTGCATGCATGTGTGCACGCGCGTGCCCATGTGTGTGTGCGCGCACACACATGGGAAGAAGGGGGAGTTATCCACTAGGAGAGGCCATGTAATACATTGTATTGCGTTTAAAAGATAAGTGAGACAATGCCTTTTTCTCCAGTGCAAACAAAGAAAAAAATAATGCCAGCATTTTGACTGCAAACAAGAACTGGGGAGGAAACGGAACAGCAAAGGAAATGCTTAGAGCAACATTACAAACCAAATGTTACATTTCAGCCAGAAAAACAAACACACTTTCAAGTGTTATTCAATTATTCTTTACAAACTGAATGCAATCAAATTCATACTCCAAATAAACTTCTCTAAATACTTCTTAAAATACAAGAAAATATGCCTAATGAAGGATTATCCCAGCTACCAAACTATGAAAGCTAAATTGTACTTTTCTTCTCTCTGGTAACTGTAAAATCTTCATACTTGTGAAGCACTCGCAACTTTATCTTAGAAGATGAAATTACACTTACACCTTAGACAAGTAAGCAGCTGGTGATATTTCTACTACAATAACTGATAGATTGTTTTTCTCCCTCAGTTAAAAACTCTCTTGGGACTTTAAATCAATAAGTTATCTGATGCATATGTTCTATTTTCATGTTTCCAATAGTTCCATTGTGCATATAAATCTACTACACAAGCACATTTGCATTTAAAGAGAATTCCCTTGTGTTTATTACGCACCTGCTCCACGTAAGCCTATCTTCTCTGCCTTCTTTGAGAGACAAAATACATCTGCCAGAAAAAGTGCAACCCTAGACACAACCCTCTAAGTCCTCTTGATGATTTTCTAAGAAAACGTGTTTATTTCCTTTAATTTAGTTATGGTCCTCTTTTGACAACAGTTGAAAAGAACAACTACATTCCCTTCCAAAAATCTCATGTTTAAAAAGTTGTTGAGAAGTATATTTTTTCATCTTAACAGTGAAAATATACATTTCAACTGTATAAAAATCACTGTATTTTCCAAGTAATACACAGTAAAGCATTGGCAAACTTGTTCCTTACAAAGATTTTAAACTGAAAAGTATGAAAATTTCTTTATTGTACTTCACATTAACTAACATGGCTGCAAGTGGAAGGAAGAGGAGAGAGGGAAGAACCTGGCATTTTACTTTTAACTGTACCCTGAAATAAATGTATATTTATTCTAATAAAGTTGAAGTCAAAATGGTAAGTTCCCCCCTCACTTTTTCTCCTTACTCCTGTAACCACGTTAGCAATTCATGCCTTGTTCCTGGAGCTTCAAGAGGGGAACGAGGGACAGACAGTGGTGGAAAGAGAGCTCTACTTGCACATCCCATTGGGTCAGCTGAAGCGTTTAAGAACAGGGTAACAGGAGAAAATATGCTGCGTCCCACAGAGACCACTGGAACTAATCCTCTTCATGCCAGTGACACGCAAAATACCAATATCCATATCACCATTCCAGCTACGCACAATGCCAAATGATGCCACGATTGCATGTATCAATATTTCTGTGCTATTCTCAGTATGACTCTTGCGCTGTTCTCTGTGACAGCTGTGCGCCCCACACAGGGCTGCTTCTGGCCCAGTGCTCCCACGACTTCCTAGTATCTCTTCAGCGCCAACGCAGTGCTACCTGCACATCTCCATCTCAGAGGACAGAAACTAGAATGATTGCAGCAGGGCTGTCATGCCTTCCCCTTCCTGTTTCAGATCAGCAAAGTGTTCAAGCAGGGCACAGCTGCTGAGGATGGGGATACAAGAGGCCTCGGAAGTCCTGGAAGACGACTGTGTGAGAATGAGAGCCATACCAGTGCGAGTAGTATCATACCGCAGGTACATGGAGGAAGAGGTGATCCCAACATACCAGAGCCACCTTGTGCTAGAGTTCACCATGGGGACAGGTTTCAGCTCCCAGAAAGACCAGACAATTGGGAAGCAGAAGGGCAGTAAGAGAGACTTCACAGTTCTCTGAAACTCTGCTGATGCTTTGTCAAAAATGATTACATAATATGAAGATATTTGGTGACAAGGTGATACTACTGTGGGTTTCAGAATCATGAAAAAAATAAATAGAAAAAAAAATCACTTATTCCCCACACTCAAAGGAGGGACTGCATTTTCAAACACACCACTCAGTCACCTTGTCCAACTGGTCTATCTTTTTACATGTGGCTTTCTGCAAACTTAGAAACAGTCTCAAAAGAAATCAAGTCATACTTACTTACTATGTCATTTTCTCTCATCACAGAAAAAATTTTGGTAAGTTTCTGTTTAATACAAAATTTACTACCTACTACGTGATCTACTTATCTGAAAGACTGCCTATCTCCTTATTCTAAAAATGCCACTTAAAATAGCGTAGCCCACTCACTCGAGCAGGGAGTTCCTAACAGGCCAGCTCTTCAGAGCCTCCTCACATTAGGAGATCACTCTCCACCGCTCGCTTCCTCTGAAGTGGTTCTATTTTATCCGTCTTTTGGCCAAGCTACAAGCCACATTTGCTTTCTGCAGCACATTGAATCAAGGACACAGATTAGAAGTCATGAAGATCTGAAAGATGACTGAACTGCTGGGTTATGACGTAGTTAATGACTGGGTGAAAAAGAACAGCCTGTTTGCATAGGTCAGTTTTTGACATGCGAAAATATGCAGAAATGAAATATACCACAACTTATGAAGAGTGCTGAAAATGATTCCTTTCTACACTAGGCATGGGTGCTATGCCTCTGTGCTAACTGGAAGGGATGTGTAAAGGAAAAAATATCATATAATATTGGAAGCATAACTACAGCGGTGAGACTGGACTTTTTTTTGGACAATAAGTTAGCTCAAACTCTAATTTTCTTATTCACATAAGAAGGAGTTTAGACACATTCAGAAAGACTTTTTAAGGGATACCTCAACCCTGCTCTTAGAATCAGATTTTCAGTTCAGATGCAAAAACTTCAAAGCATGGCCCCAGATACAGCACACACAGGCATCCTCACACTCTTAGCAGTGTTAAAGAAGAAAATTGGGTAGCATACCATGTTACCAGGCAGCCCCATGAGCTATTTGCAGGGAATCTTTGGCTGAAGGAGCTCACGTTCATGGGTGGGAGTAAGGTGATGGATCGTATTATTTATGGCTCCTTAGGAGTACATACAGTACGCATACTCACTGACCTTGCTTAGGGCAGGATCCCATGAAAGTCTGCAACAGTACACTGTACAATGACAAATACATGCACATAATTGAACATAATTACTGGTTGCAGGATCACAGCTATTTGCACAAGACAGAAAATCCTTTTATTTTCCAATGCTATGATTGTATCCCTCTCTTCAGTTTTTTAAATATCACGAATGGGTCCAACAATCCTGTTATTTGCTTCAGAAAATTTTTTAACTTTTCTGGTTATTTTTTGGATTATTTAGGTATACAATGAGGCCATGCTTCCAAGATTGTCTATGCAATCCTAAGGACTAGGAGGGGTTGGGGTTTTTTTCTTTTTTTTCTTTCGAGAAGCAGTTGTGACCGATTAATCTGTCTCTTAAAGCTGTGGCTTTAAGCCAAACATCGAGAAATCCCATGAGGTGATAACACTGACAATGAAGCCGGAGACTATTTGGTAACTAATCTGTATTCAGTACAATCAGGTCCTGATCCTGAAGCTTTTCTTCATATAAAATGCATTTGCTCACATAAAAAGCTCTCACTGGTATCAGTATGAAAAAGAGGTTTGATCTCTAGTGTTGCAAAAACACACTCCTGGACTGACCAAAGTGTAACCAAAAATGCAGTTTTTCTAACAGGTAACTTAGTATTTGCTTCCATTAACATTTCCCTGCAGTTATAAACCGGCAAATTCGACTCAACTCTCTTTCAAATTTCAGTATGCGCTAGTGAAACGCATACGGTGCTTAAGGCTATTGCCCCACAAGGGACGTCTGGCTCTGAACAGTACAGAAATAAATTCGCATTGGCTTCAGATTTCAGAGAAGCTGCACTAGAACGACTTTTACAGTGGCACTTCGGAGAACTGACATCATGCGTATACTTCGCCCTAATAAAATCCCCCACGCTCAGCCCTGATTTCACGGGGAAAGCACTTCCCCGGGGCCGGCGGCAGCGCCCCCCGGCAGGAGAAGGGGCTCGCTCCCCCCGCCGCCGCCGCAGCAGCCGCGCTCGCCCCTGCCCCACGGGAACGGCCCTGACAGGAGAAGCCGCCCACCGCGCCGGGCACCAACGGTCACCGCGGCCGGCACCCCCGCGCCCCAGCTCCGCGCCCCCCGCCGGGGGGGACGGGGCCCGCGGCAGCAACAAAGCCGCGGGCAGCTGCCGGGGGTCCCGGCGCGCCCCCCGCCCGCCCCGCTGCGGCGCGCTGGGCGCCGTCCTCCCCCTTCACCTCACCCCTCCGCGCCGCGCCGCTCGCCTCCCCTCGGACGCGGCCGTTTCACGGCAGCCGCTGGGTGATGGAAACGGCGAAGGACCCAGGTGCCGCCTCTCGGCTGCCTCCCGCCGCCGCCGCCGCTCCCCTCCGGTGCGAGGCTCCCGCAGCGCCCCGCTCCCCTCTCCGCTCCCGCGGGCGGGGAGTGCCGCCCCTCGCCCGCCCCTCCCTCAGCCCCTGCCCCTTCCACCGGCGAGCGGCCCCGCCGCAAACTTGGCGGAGGCCGCCTGCCCGGGGCCGCCGCGGAGCGGGACTCACCGCGTCCCCGCCGGCCTAGCGCTCCGCGGGGCAGGAGGCGCCGCTCGCTCCTCCGGCGGCGGCGGGGGGGCAGGACGCCGGCGGGGGGGCGCGGCACGGCTCCGTGAGGCGGCCGCCGGCTGCTTCGCTGCCTGCGTCACAATAACGCCGCGGCCATTCCGCGCTCCGGGATCTCGGGGCGCTGGGGAGGGCGCGGGGGGCGCCACCACGTGACCAGCGCGCGAGGCGCAGCCGTTGGGGCGCGCCGGGGGGGGGGGGCGGGCGCGCGCGCGCTCCCCCCACCCTCCCACCTCCGCGGTGCTGAGGCGGCCCGCGGCCCCCGCCCCCCTCCCTGGGCCGCCCCCTCGCGCCGTGCTCGGGGCGCCCCCCCGTCCCCCGCACTAAGGGCTGCCCCGAGGGGGCCCTGGGGGCCCCGCAGCCGCCTTCGCCTGCTCGGGGGCCGCACGCCACACTCGTGCCGCGCTCGGGGCTGTCGAGGAAGCGGCGCTCTCCTCCTTTAAGAAAGGCGCTTAACAAAACGTGCTAAAAGCAGTAGGTGTATCCTCCTGCGCCGCAGTTTGTTGGCAACATCCCACGCGATTTTTATACGTGTGTGAAAAGCCACCCCAAACATGCGAAAATACTGTGCCGTTGTATAAAACATCAAGCACATGGCACCGTGCTGCACTAAAAATACCTGAAAACATCGAGTTCGACTCTTTCACATCTGTTTAAAATAAAACCTTGCCTTTCTGGTCTACTACAAAACCTGGAAAGCGCACGGCTCTGCTCGCCGCGGGCGCATCTCCGCCAAACCCGGCCCACCTGCCCCTGGGGGAGCCGAGCCCCGCCGAGGGCGAGCGCGGCCCCTGCAGCCCGCTGCCCCGCGCCGCCGGCGATCCTGCCCCCAGAGCCCCAGGTGCTCCCCAAACGCGAGCGCTGCGGGGGGGGGAGGGGGGGGGGTGTTCACCTGAGCAACGTCCTGCCACGGCGGCATCTGACGGGAGCGGGAGCACAGCGGGAAAGCGAGCCTTTGGCTGTGCTGGAGGTTCTTTCACACGCGTTTCTCCTCGTTTTCGTCATTTACTGTTAGCCTTTCTGTGCCGTGTTTTCACAGCATTAACAGGGATTTTCTTCGCGTCGTGTTCTTATGCACATTTTCCATCCTGCCTCTTAGATGTTCCCTTTTTATACCTTTCCTTCTCTTTTCCTCCTCCCCCCTTTTTGTGTGCTTTTACATTTCAAAAGATAAATCAGAACCTCTTGTCTTTTCTCTGATAAGCAAATATTGCAAAAACCCCAAAGTGCGCAGTAAATTAAAGCGAATTTATGCTAGTTTGGCATTACGGAGAACTATTGTCCACAGAACAAACACAGCACACGCAGCAGTACTGCGAGTAAGCCCACATCAGTCAGCTCCTAAAACTATTCTGGATGAATATGTCCGGAAACAGGGAAAACACTTTAGTGTCTAACTCACTGTGTCTCTGTCCTTCCTACAGGGATTTGTAATGAAAGCAACTAATCATAGCATGGCTATTGGGCATAAAAAAGCAATCACTAACTCCCACTTCCACTTAATCCTGAGATACAGTCATCAGACAGTAACAACCCCGAGACACTTTTCATCTGAACCCAGAGACTTGGAGATGAAAGGCAACATAGTACTCCGTGATATTTCCCTCGAGCTATCTAGGCACTGCAACTCCATGTATTTTCAGATATTTTTCAGCTCATTTGATACACTTGCCCAAAGATGGAAATGCTGTTATATTTCTTTCTTCTGCATTTTTAAGATGTGTAAAAAGGAAACTTGAATGTGGGTTACAGTGAATCTAACCTTCTACACCAGGCAAGCGTACAGGAAACAACGCTATCTTAACCACCATAAAAATGGTCTATGTTGATTGAGGCTGAGGAGGTTAAAGGTTTATTTTGGAAGTCTTTTGCTTTTATGAAAGGGTATATTGGACACTGCATGTTTCACACTTGCACATATATGGAGATTAAGTAACCGTTTGGGGTATTTGTAATGCATTTGATTAGGTGGTTTTCTAAAGGAATGTCGGTCAGCTGTGTGCGATTAAACGGTTTGATAGGAATGCAGGTCAACTCCAGAACACAACGTCACATAGGAGTATGGCCTGCTTGAAGAACAGCATTGATGAAAAACCAAAACCAGAAAAACCTTATTTTAATTTAGAGGCTATAAATACCATCCATATGCAAATACAGCCTGTTAGATAAAAGCCTGCCAAGTGTCTTTGTATGTGTTATATATGATAGTATCTCAATTAGAGCTGATACCCCTGTTTATATTTCCACTTCTGAACTCGTTGCTGGAAATTTTGTTTGACTAAGAAGTGCTGATTAGGCTATATGCCTGTACAAAAAGTAAATTATGATATACAAGTTCAATTCTTTTTAAAATTTCAGGATGTACTTTACTGCCAATTACGTGGCACCAACATTATTTTTGTCTAAAAGAAAATTACTGGACATTACCTCTGTTTTTACCATGTGCACAAATAGATACAAAATTTTGTTGAAATATAAGCGTCTTCTCATCTGTAACCTTATTCGCAAAGGAGAAAGACAGCTTGAAAATGTGTTGCACGTTGTTTTTCTAGAAAGTTTCTCCAGGATCATTTCACATTTTTTGAACCTCAGTATTCCTACCCGATGAAATTGAGGCTGGTATTTGCATAACTATAAAGCTTGTGGTTGGATGCATGGAGGAAAAGCCAGATCCTTTGCAGACAAGCAACACCCTGGAGAACTGAATTCTGTGGCCCTTGTCAAGTGCCAATGGAATTCGGTAGCAATCACAGCAATCCTTCCACTGATGTTAAGGAAACCAGAGAAAACCGTTCATTAGTTTTGAAAGTCCTATGAGAGGTGACCTTGAAGCAGATTTTACAGCAAGTGCTATGCTGCTTGAGAAGACTGCCCATGAAGGCATGAGCATATTTTGGTTAAGGCGTGAAGCCCATATAGATATGGCCTACAAGAGCTTTGCTATTCTTGTGCAGGACCAACTCCAGTTCCTCTACATTTGTTCCTGGAAATGCGCAGCAATCCTGAGGTGGGAAAGGTGAGGAGGAATGAAAAGGAGGCAGCTGGACCTTGGAGAGATGATCCCAGTATGGTGCAGTACATGGCCATTTTTCTTCAGTGCAGCTTGATTACAGCAAGGTTGGGAATCAGTGCTCTGTTGTATACATAAACAGCTGCTAAAGCCCTAGGGATTTTCAAGTACTTCATATAGAAAGGCAGCCTGTGCACTTCCAGATGGTGACCTAGGATTGCTGGGTTGTTATATCCTTACTAAAGAATATCACCTATGGCACCATTTTAAGTGAAAAGTAGCAGCTACCGTGTATCTGCTGAAAATACAAAAGAGCAAAATTTTAACTTGGTCATATGATGATCTACAATGACTCATGGTCATTTAGAGCAGTCATTGTGGCATTTAAATGTTCTCTTTAAGTAAGGTCCCATCCAGCTTAGAGGCTCAGTAAGAATAGCTGAATACCATTCTGAAAGCATTACACAATTTATGTACTCATTTCAAAACAGTGAGCCCAAAGCAGGTGCATTGTTCCTACCTTCACCTTCAGTTTCTGAGCGGAGATAAATGGGACACAGATCCAAGTTAACCTTATTTTAAATTTCCAGAAATAATTCTCAGGTTTTCCCACCTTCAGTTTTTTCATACAATATATCAAATATTGTACTCAGTTTGGAAAGACATTTCCATTCTGAAAAGCACGTAAACATACAGCAAATATATGTATAGACATCGTTCTGTTTGATTAAGAGAACAAAGAAAATGTCATAAGCTACTAGAAGTACTGACTGGCTGTTGTTTAGCTTATATTACAACAGTCTCATTTCATGAATCTGATGGTAGACTTATTTTTCAGCACGTAATTAATTGCTACATCTGAAGGAACCATGAAACTATGTATCTGAGACTGCAATAAAAATGAATTATTTTTCTGCTGTGTTTTTGTACTATTTTTCATGTTGTTCATAATGTCTGAACCTGATCTGTTAGCCCACACTGAGGCAATCTGCTGTCAATAAATTTCACAGAGCAAGAAGCTGCCTTGAAAAGAAGGTAGGGTGGATCCCCATTCATAAGGAGAAATGGGATTAAGAAAACTTGAATAATTAATTTGAAAGCATCTCTTAATGCATACGGCTTTGCTTCTGGGATTGCACGTGAAGGTATTTTCTGCAATCTTAAGAGGTCATTTACTTGGCAACTAGCATGAGGGAAGAAATCTCAAACCTGGGTTTTATTAAATACTTACTGATTTGATATATTCTGTTGTGTGAATCATACAGAGAATTTCACAACATGAGAGCCAAGCTCCTGCTCACACATTTAGCAGAACTGTGCAGAAAAACTGAACATAATACATATGGTTGAAAAGCTAGCACATGGCATTACTGGATCAAAAGGTCAGAAAGAATCATCATAATCAGGTACTTTAGCTTCTGGCATAAAAGCCCATAATTCCTGTCTGAACTACAGAATATTTTTCAGAAAGTGATCTAATCCTGATCACTACACTCCTAACTACATTGTCGTAATGGATAATCAGCTTCACTGCTAAATTATGTATGCTTGGTCCAATTTCTCGCTTGGCTCTTTGAGTCGAAACTCTGACACTGACTTTAGTTACACCTTTGCCTACCGTAAAAACAAAACTCTGTTCTCAGGAATTTTCTTACCATTCATACATTTCCAGTATATTTTCAAGCCACATTTCAAAAGCTTTTTGGATAGAGAAGTAAAGTATTCATTTGAACTTCCTGAGACTGACAAGCCCACGATTTTGAATTTGTGAATATTTGAATTCACAGATTTTCATTTGGAAAATAAATCATGACAAATTGGAAAAAGTTTTAAGTGTGGTCCTCAAAACAAATTACAGACAGTAATAGATCTCCTTTCTTCCAGCTGATATTCCTCCACTGGCTATACAAAGATCACCTGTGGATACAGCCACACAGATAGGTTTCCACAAGATAAACTGACTGGACCCTGAATTAACAGATTATATCCTCTACTCCATAACTGCCCTGGTGCAGCTTCTTCTCTCTCCAGTCGTAAACTCAGATTGCTTACTACGGGAATGCTCTCTCACCAAGGGGCAGGTGGGCTTTCATTTACCAGAAGACACACACAGAAGCAGATCTTGCAAAGCAGCTGAATCCCATGAGTTCCTATATTAGTTTATGGCATCTAACTAGCTCGTGGGAATTCCTTCACTTGGCAACTATGTTATACTGGGAATACATGCGCAGGTTGTTGTGAAGTTTTACACTCTGCTTTCCTCCCATCCTGTATGTATGACCTGCATTCTTTGATATGACCTCATTAGAGAAGAGAAACAAGGGGAAAAAAAGGAGGAGCTGTTTCTTTATTTGACTAGAATATAAACATGTTGTACGGTACAATTTAGAGGCAAGATAAGAAGTCAAAAGCCTTGGAGTTTAAGTTCAATGTCGGTTTACACATATCCTTTTCAATTCAGTAGGGCTGTGAATGAGTCATCAGAGGAAATCCTGACTGTGCAACACATTTAATTGGATTAAAACCAAACAATGTGTTTGACTTGGGCCTTAAGCAAAAGCTGCACCATCATAAACTTATTTTAAGAGCTAGAAGTGAATTCTAATCACAGTAATCCTACAAATTAATGTGAAATTTTACAAACTATAATCAATAATAAGCCACTGCTAATTAAACTATCTTGAGGATGCCCCAGGTAATAACATGATTCTAAGAATTTTTAAATCCATGCTTACTGTTAATCACTTGACAGAAGGCTCTATGTCATGAATTAGGTCAAAGCAAGACATTTCAAACAATCTTTAAGTAATTGCTCAAATAACGATACGAGAAACAATCTGGAGAAATCCCTGGAAGACAACTGACTGTGTAATACAGGCCAAGAAGAAAGGCAAAGGAAGACTTCTAGACTATTTCATAGTGAATCTCTACACAAGAGAGGAGGACTATTTATTATTAAAACGGTAGGATGAAAAAGCTTCAGCTTTAGCAGTCAACCTGGTACTTCACTGCTGAAATCAAAAGTTCTGCAAACAGTCTTGGGGAAGTAGGTTGGGGGCCACAGAAACAAGATGAAGAATTTTCAAATGGTGGGACATTTCTGGTGGCTCTTTTCTCTTTCCTAGGCCAGCTGGATCTCGGACAACACACACACACACACACACACACACACACACACATGCACGCACATGCACCTATCTATCTATATGAAAGGAACCTGTCACACTGATAGATAAAAGTAGCCCCTGAAAATCAATTCTTGGCAGTAAACATCAATTCTTTATCGCTCTTAATTCTCTGTGAATCACCTAGAAGACTGAAGGATTCTTTGTTGAGTTAGCTCAAGGAAGACACTTCAAGCAGTAGTCTGCATTGCTTCTTATAGAAGTAAGGGTGCTAATAGTGCCCATACTATACAGTTACAAGTCACTCTCATCATGATCCCTTCTTAAACAATCTCTCCAAGCGTTCGTGTCCAGGTCAAAGATAATATGTAGGTAAAAATAACAGACTTTGAAAAATGGGATGGTAGCAGATGGACATGGCAGCTGTACAGAAGTAGAACAGAGGCATTCACAGATGAGCATCAGCCAAGAGACTATGGGCGCGTTCACTAGAGATGCTGCTTTGTCCCAGGAAACAGCCAGTTCACCTGTAGCATCATAGAAAAGGCAGTCTCACTTCTGTGGTCACTTGTTGAGGGTTTTCACCTTCCTCAACTTTTAACACTATGAAGATGCTTCTGAACATAATCAGAACTCTTGTTAAGAGAAAAAAACTAATTCCAATTCACATGAGCTTATTCAGCACACCTATGTTCACCAGAGCTTACTAAAACACCTACCTGCCTGAACTTCCATATGATAAGATCTGAAATAGCAATATGAACAAAGAAAAGCACAGGAGAATCATGTTTTCATTTACCATAATTAACCCAGCAAATTACAGATTTTTAAGTCAGGACTGGTACACATTCCTAGCGGATAAAGTGAATTATTTTGTGAATCTTCAAACTGACTTAACCTAAGTTGACTATTTGATGGCTGTCTATAGAAAGCCTGTCTTTCTTCTCATTGTATAGAGGCACTTAAAAACAACATCTTTTCAGAGAGTATTTTCTTTTGGCTTTGTTGTATTTTGCTGTTGTTTTCCTTCTCTGCTTTAATTATTTATCTGTTCGCCATCTCTGATATCTAGTTCACAGCTACTTAAAGTGTTTGTGAACTAAAGAAGAAATAATTTAGACTCTTTTCCCTACAACTCTGCCATTGCTGCTGAATAATATGTAAGCTTATTTGTTTGCAATAACTCATTTGTAAAAAATCACAACTCTAAAATCTTATTGGATTGTGGTACTCTTTGTAATTATACTTGACAAGCAGATAAAGATTGGGGGCAAAATAGACCAAAATCTAATTAAGAAACAACATGTTGTATTCCATAAAGAAGAAAGCATATTTTCAAAGCAAAAGCTCAGTTTACGTCTAAACTTACTCCCTCTAAACTCAGAATAGCAATTCTCCTGACATGGTCAATGATACAGAATTTAATTTCTCCCTTTCCCAACACAGTAACATGCAATTATGAACCAGCAACAACATGATCTGGTAATTATCATTTGAAGTCATCATTTAGTTGTTCCAATATCAAATAGGGTTTCTGCCAAAGAAAACTTTGTTAGTTATTCAAATAGCATTGCATTAAGCATTCAAAAGACTTTGAAAACTCAAAACAGCAGACATGTCCCAGGAGATTCACAGCACATACTGTCAATCCACCCTCTGTCCCATGATCATCAGTGTGATTTATAAAAATAAAACCAGAAAAAAAACCAATATGGGCCAAATAACAGCTGTTCTAAATTGGCATAGCTTTTTGCAGTCAAAGAAGAATGATGCTGGTTTACACCAGTGGAGATTCTATCTCTGATGGTTCATTTTCTTCTTTCCAATATGTCTATAAGGATCATAGTAGTAGCCAATGATAATACATCTTATGCAGTGTTCATATTTTCTTTCTTTATCCTCTTATCCTTGCGTACTACATTAGAGTTATTTTTCTGTCTCCTGCAAATGCATTTCCTTTTCTCCTCCTCTTTCTTTTGTGTCTTTTCCCTTGAGCTATTATTGTTATTTGAACTGGCAAAGGAGTAAGTTCCAAATTTTTCTCCGGAAGAAAACAGATCAATGTGTTTGAATCTCTCTTAGCAGAGTGTTCCACACCCATGGGCCACCATGGAAGTACCAGCCTCTGCTCTTAGTGACAGCTCCATTGTTCTAGATCGCCGTCGTGGTGGTGGTGTGTCAGAGGAATGAGGGGAACTCCAGAATACTTAGGCTGTTGGGAGACATGGACGTACATTTTCTCTCCTTTGTCTAGTTTCTTTGCCATTCTAGAGCAATGCAAAGGAGCTTGGAACTTGTCAGCTGGCAGGTCAGAATTTGCCCGACCTCCAAGGAAGCCTTACGTTAATGCCTGGCTGGTGTCTTGCATACAGTTTCTCCTCCCAGTGCAGGAACTGGAAGCTGCCTAACCAGACTGTGCCTGTGCTGTGGATGCACTAACCTAACAGATGGCTCCTCAGGAGCTGCTAGCAGCTGGTGTAGTTTAGAAATGCCTTTTGGTCGCTTTAAACTGTTTGGGAGCTGGCTTTGGACCAACACCAGGATCAGGCTATTCAGCCCTCCTCCCCACATAACCCTTTATGTGATTGCCAAGTCAAAATTGAATGCCTCAGCAAATCTGAATCAAGAATTTGGAGTTTAACCCAGAAACCTATTGGATCAGATGCTGTATCTGTGCTATCAGAGTTTGTTAGGTTCCTGTTTTACTGAGATAGGCTGTCACATCCTTCACCCTTTGCAAAATTATTCTAGGCCAGATATGGTACAGTGCAATAATGAAGAATGGAAGCTCACAGACTCATTGATCATCCTAGCCAAATCTCCATCTGCCAGAACAGGCTGTCTCCTGGCCAGCCACAACGATCAGGGTACTCTGCCAGCTATTGCTATTATGATATCTAGTAATAGTAAAGCATGAAAAGGCCAAGTCTGAAGTCATCCTAAGGTCACTTTTATCATTTAAGGATGATATCAGCAAAAGCAAAATAAACAACAGTTCAAACATTGTAGACCATGGAGATAATAATGAATTAAAAAAGAAAAGATTTGTGAATTTTTAGAATAAAATAGACAAAACTAAGAGAAATCTGTATCCTGACACTGGTAAGTGCCAGAACCCTGCATCTCCTTTTGATGCCACCCCGTTTAGGGAAGGCAATGGAATTTGCAGCCTCAGCATCTGACAAGGTTAAACACCATGAGTTCACAAAGCTTTTGCAAATCCATGTTGGAACATGAAGGCAGGCAGAAACCTGAGGGCAGAAAAATAAGGACCAATGAATAGAGAGAAATAGGAAGTACTGATAGCAAAGATACGGACAGAAGAGGGATTTTACAGGGCATGGAGTGTAAGAGGGTGAAAATTTGATTATGACGTGTAAGAAGGTGGGGAAGACAGTCAGCAGATCCAGAGAGAAGGCAGGTCAGAGCAGTGTTAACTCTTGGTGAAATACCTTAAAGGAATTTCAGTCACATGGACTAATTACAAAAGGTATTGTTCTTTTGTCAGGACAACAGAAAGTAGTGCCCAAACGGATACCCAAGTGACATTTATAAGGTAAAGAAATTCATGTATTATTTCCATGTGTCTTTTTACAGATCCAATTTTGTTCCCAATGTCAAGTCATTGTTAATCATCTATTCTAATGTTGCATAGAAATAGCACGTGTCCCTGGACTGCTGGGATGGCTTTTCAATGCCTTATTGAATTTAAGGAAATAATAAAACATTCCAAGCAGTTGGACATTAAATAATTCTGACCCATCACCAAGATGCATATCTCAGCCATTGTTCTTTGCCTCTCCAAGTGTTCTTTCAGCCAGCTGCTATTTTGCATCAAATATCCTTGACCCAACGTATGTCTTCCATTTGCTCTATTTGCTCCTTTTTTTTCAGTTCATGTCATTCGTTCATATGTAACACTAACCAAGGATAAACAAGAACCTAAACAAGAGTAGCATCAGCAAAAAATCAAAAACAACCTCACCCAACCCAAAATCCTGTATCTAACTACATAGATAATTCTTGTCTAAATGAAATAAGAAATTTACTTGCCACATCTTATTTCTCTGGGGTGGATGTGATCTATTTATCACCCCTCCTCTCCTTCCTCTTTCTTTAGTTCTTTTTATTTCAATATCTCAGCTGTGGAAACTTGCATTTCCATACTTTCGTTCCATAGCTATCCTTCATTTCCCACATGGTCAGCATGATGATGATATGGGAAATAACGTCAAAGTGTGTATTCTGCTCCAAGCTGAATCTCTGCTTCATTCTAATTGCACAGAGGCTTTAAGACAACTGTACTAGAGTGTTCGGTGAATATGATGCAGTGGAGTGAATTTAATTTTTTTCCTGCTATTTCAACTATTACATCAACAACAGACAGGGCAAATTCCTCATATTTTTCAACATATATGTCTATTGGGCAGCATTGTCCATTGTTATTATTTCTTTCTGAATTACAGCCAAACTAAATTTCCAATAAGTGGTCAGTAATATAGAAATTATTATACATATTGTGAACTTCCTGATACACTGAAACACTATCCCATAAGATAAGTGGATGGGGATTTAGGGTCAGTTATGGTTGCCTACCCAAATCTTAATATTTTTAAAACTTCAAGAAAAGAGTAAGCATACAAAAGTTTTTTTGAGTTCTCTTTATCCACAGTTAGTGAATTTAATTCACTGTTTCTGAATGCTTAAAGGTGATGGAAGAGTTTGACTGCAATGAAGAACACAGGTTCTTCATTTCTGTTTGTTGTGAATGAGACACATAATAACATAATTCCATCTTTAATAAGGTATGGAGCAATCCTACCTCTCAAGGAGTAACTACTATTAATTTTATGTTCTTAATTGTTGTTTGCTTTGTTGTTTTAATACAGCTGTTCAGAGCGAACTACTTACTGTCACTTCATATGTGGATAGTGGTGAAAAGAAGTGGGTCAGCTAAGCTGAAATAATCCTTTTCAGTGAGACTCTTCTCTCTTTTTTAAAGGATGTACAGGGCTCAAAGTGGGCTTGTGAAAGTCTTGCAAACTCCCATGCAGAGTGAAATTCTGGCTTTATTGAAAAGAAGGCAGAATTTCCACTGGCTTCACTAAGGTCAGGATCTTACTTTCAAAGATGCCACATTTCCATATTGCAGGAGTCAACTCATTTGACACTTATCCTGTGTTTGCCCTTTGCATCTCCTTAGAGGCAGACTCTTAAAGGTCAGATCTGGCTTCTGAGGGAGCCAGAGAGTGCAACACTGCTAATATAGGAAGTCTTTTATTTGATGTAATTCTATACTTCCATAATGAAACTGTTCTCATTGTTTAAAATAACAAGATACATTCAGGTTTGTAGGAGTGGAGTTAGATTGCAGGTCAGTTCTGAAGTATCAGATCTCTCAGTTCTGCTAGACAAACAGTTTTAAAAACAATGTTTTATTTCACAGTGGAATTTAAGCCTAGACTCTTTTATTTGTTTTTTTAGTTTCAGGCAAGCCGTTGTATGGTAACACAAAAACAGAGATAGTTGATGGAAATAGACACTACTTTATTCCACGAAGCTGTCATTCTTAAAACCATGGAGTAAGTTCATCACCATTCTATTTTTTCTTTCACATGCCTTTGATGTGATTGCCCATTTTCAGTGTACATAACACAGCCTACAATCTCACAGAACAGCAGCTATAAATATCTATGTGCCTTGTTTAGTCAAAACAGATTGTTTAAAGCACATATATTTGTGCAGCTTAGGAGAGGTAGAAGAAGAGTGGGTGTTGTTCAAAGAGAGTGTTGAAGAAATGCTGACAGACTTTTAACTTCAGAGGTATTAAGGAGCACTGCCATGGTAATAGTATAAGCTGTGCTAACAGAGTCTATAATAGGATCAAGTTGGATAAACCTTTCTCCTTACGCATGAAAGAACACCTTTATAAGTCAGTGTTTTTCTCAGTTGTAATCCTGGAAGTCCAATTCATGAAAAGTTTATTATATGAGATTTTCACTCAAGGAGACTAGCACAGTCTGAAAAATAGGGCTGGAGGAAGATTTATCAGTTCATGTTAAAAAATGAATACAACCTTCTTTCTTAAAAAAGAAAATTTTGTGGCAAATACAGGTCAACAACATCATACCAGCCTGCTATTTTGGTGCGGTAAATTATGCACGTACATAAGAAAAGCAAACTCAAGCACTTGTACTCTAGGATAAGTGGAAAATTTTGAAGACCCTAACGGTTCCGTGCATTGCATAAGTTGTTATTGGGGGTGGTGAGAAAGGGAAAGAAGAACAGACCCCCCCCCAAACAAATATTATGATACCACTGATTGTATTGAATTGTTGAAAGCACAGCAGAATTTACATACTTCCTGGCCAACTATAACAACAACAACAAAATGGCGTGCCCCTGGCAAACAAAAAATACACTGATGGAAAGTTCACCTGCCCCTCATGATCACCACAGCACGAATGAAAAGCCTGTGCTGAAAATGCCCAGTAACACTATCCAAAAAGTCACTCATATCTTTCACTATATTCTCCCATGAAATTTCATTCAAAGTGAGATCCACGAAGTACACAGTTGCAACGAGGTTATTAGCATAGAGAAGAAGGGCTCTCTATTAAGTGGGCAATGCAGAAGACTAAAGGGATAACCAACCACAGTAAGCAGGACACAGGCAAAACAGGCAGGAAAATGAAGGAAAAGATACCAAATAAGAAATGCATTACAGAAGAGCCCAGAGCAAAGTTAGATAGTATGGGGGTAAAAATATTCACAGTGCTATTTGTGTACTACTCTTTGCTACCTGAGCTAATTCTAGATGGAGCCATGGAAATTTCATGGGTAAATATATTTGCTATTCCTGTCACCTGCTTTTTCCTCACACCTGTAGCTGGAATGAGTATGGCTTTTCCATATTTCAGAACCTAAACTCTTTGTTTCTAGAGATCTTTGACAACTTTTCTTTGTAACCCTGTTACTTTCTCATTTACTACTGGAAATTTAATATGATCTATTTTTTTTCTTTAAAGATTGTCATCTTATATGCTTTATATCCATACAACAAAGGTGAGGAAGATTGCCTTTCCTCTGCTACTGGCAGAACAATTTACATTATTTATTTATAACAAACAATCTATCCTTCAAAATTAGCTCTCTTTTGTTGGTGTGAATTTCCCATTAAAAAACCTTTGTGAATATACTTATTGTTGAGGCAATACCTAATGTCAAATGACTTGTAGGAAGATATTACAGCTAAGAGCTTACCTGTAAACTGATCACTGTGAAGATGGCTGTAGCATTTGGCAGGCACAGTCTGATATTTGATTTATGTAATCAGTCCATTCAGTTTTGTGGTATCATCTTTGTTTTCAGGTGTTGTGTGACTGTGTCTTTAAGTGAGATGAAGCTGAGATAAGATACCAGAAAGAATACAACATGCTTTTCCTTGGCTTTTTTTCCACAAGATACTATATTCTGTCCAATTATGTGGATACAAGAATCAAAAGCACTTTCCTCCTTCTCAACTGAGAGAAACAGAAAGCTATGAACCACTGAGAGCAAATTTAAAAAACTGTATAGAAAAATGTAAATTAACTTTTATCACATTCATGGAAATAGTCCAAATTACCTGATCTAGAGTAAGGATTTCTCAATAGCTGACAAGTCTAAAAAAGTCTTCATGTTGACCTCCAGAAGTCTCTTCCAACCCTATTTATTCTCTGTAAGCCCTCTGCAATATTCAAATGGCTGCTGTCTGTTTTTTCTTATTCCTGGGAAAGCCTATAATGGAATAGTTGCGATTTCTTAAGGCTAAAACCCCCAAGTTAATGGCAAAATTAGGATTAAAATTCAGAGTTTGATTCTGAGAGCATGTCTGTATGAGAGGCTTCAAGGAGACAATACTTGCTCTGCTTACTCTGGATAGCTGAAGCTATGTAGTGCTTTGGCATGGCAGTGGGCCTGAGAGAGTATGTTTGCCTTTCAGCAAAATTCTCAGCAGGCCCTACTGAATTACTTACAGCACTTGACTACTACCACAAAAATCGCTTCCAAATTGGAACAGACCCATCTCCATCAAGCTTGGGGCACCGGCAGAGGAGTCTGCACCTGTGAAAGAAGACACACTTCTAGCTTCCTTTCTGACAGGCAGTACAACCATCTTCCATTTCCAGCTGCTACTTTTAGAATACCAGGTCATGACATTTTAACCCTGTAGTTAACAATAATTAAAGCACACTTTCAAAAATTGCAGATTATGCAATTTTAATAATTTTTAAAATCATAATACTTGGTAAAAATGAATTCTTATCTTGTACTTAAAGAAAAAGAGAAAGTATTTTTAAAAAGTCTGAGTTTGTATTAATGACATTTTGTGAATTTTGAGGACCATGATGATGAAAGTGGTGAAAAAACACAACAGCAACTGATCCAGCCAGTGCTCACCTATTCCCAAAATAGTTATCCTGAAACCATCTCTTTCATTATTTGGGACTGACATTGAGAATTCCAGTTTAGCTCTTGAATCTGAAATTCTTAAATGATGCTCTCTGGCCACTGGGCTGCCTTGTCAGCTTAATTTTATGCCATTGCTATACTATTTAATGGACTAATCTCAAAGATTCAAAGATTTCGAATATGTCATTACTACATCTGTGGTTAGAAGCAGAAGTTTCTCCATGGTTATATCTGACTTTATACAAAACCAGCAATGCTTGGTTTGGTTTTGCATGTTCACTGTTGAATTTGAACTTGGTCAAATTAAGCTGTCGAATTAACTTGGTCAACATATGGAATGAAAATAACATTTTATAAATTCTTTCAAGAAAGGATGGTTGGCCAGCCCCTCTCACTCCTTTGTTCTTTGTACAGCTCAGTTAAGTTAAGTAGAAAAGTGATCCCATTTATATAACAACAACAGTCTAGTGTAAAATTATCAGTGCAAGCTGCCCTTTTTCCATCAAATTTTCATGAGTTTTACATGAACCTTATTCTATAAGAAGCCCAAATAGACCTCACTTCCTAATGTTCAATATACTACTCAAAAGTTTAATTACATAATAAAATTAATTGACTTGGGAATCTTCTAATGCAATAACAATAGCAAAAAAGGAAAAAAAAGTCACCAGTTCATTCACAGAAGGCGGAATTTCCAGTTTTACTCCCAAAGCCCTATTTTGAAGGCTGGTCCTCTGGCCAGAGATAAGGGATAGATTTCTGTCTCCCATGAGCGGCTGAGCAAGTACATAAAATGGATTGTTAAACCAGAGGCCTCCATTCCCCATGGGCTAGTCTCTTTTCACATGGCAGAGAGAAAGGAATCAGTGTCTGCACTTCTCCAGTTCCCGCAAAGGTGGCAGGGCTTTCTACCAAGAGAGAATGTGCTTGGCAAGAGAGTGTCTATAAGCTATTTCTGAGCTTTCTAGGGTCACCTTGTTCACCTCCTGTGTTGTTTGCTGACACTACTGTTATAAACTGGGAAATGCTGGCCAGTAGGAGTATCATATAAAAAACAACTGACTAATAATCAGCCTGGATTAGACAGAGCCAAGGATGCTTTGGTACCATGGATTCAGAAGAAAAGAAAATGTTTAGATCCAGACTGGATCCAGAAACAGCATGCTTTGTTAGCATTCCTAAGGGAAGGGGAGGTGCATTGCCTGCTTTTGTACAACCTAAATTCAATCTCTAAGAAGGAATGAAATAGTCAGCACTTCAGGAGCTTACCAAATAAATTACTAGTGCAATGTCTAGTTGTAATTATAGGTCAATTCCTAATACTGTTGTAAACCACACATTCCAGGGCTTTGCAAGCACTTAAAAGCATATTTTACTCTCTTTGGATAAAAGAAGCTGCCATTGGCAACAATAAAAGAAATGCAGACTAAGTCCCTTAGTTCTTACTATGAAATGATGCTTTTCTCTACTTTAAAATAAACAATTCCCCCAGCACACAAGCTGTGTGCACTCACATACCACCCATAGTAAGCTGTTTCTTGTGACAGTTTCAGCTACATTATGGAAAAATTCAGTGACATACTGTATCACAGCACCACACTGACAGCACTCTCATGGTATCATGTCTGGAGAGCCTGATAATAATATCAGAGGCAATGTCTCATAAAATGCACTCGCTGTAATGGCTCCACAGACATATCAGATCCAAAGAAGCTGCAGGCAGGATATGGTGTCAGTAGCAGGGACTTTGCTTTCTATGGATATAACTGATCCTTTCGGATTTTGGAAGTGGCACAATGTCAATGGGAGTTGTTTTTGTTTTACTGTTATGTTCAAAAGTAAGGAAAACCTACAGCAATTAAAGTTAACTGTCTCATTTAAACCTAAAAAGCCAAAACCAGCCTTAATTCACCCTGCTCTCGCTAGGTATTTTGGTACATACGCTACATAAAATTACATCCTAACTGAGATACTTCCAGTACCAATCACTGTATGCTCTTACTTCCTCTTCATGGTACTCAGCTTATTATTACACTGATATTATTTGTAGTACTTCAGCATCTCTGACCCAGCACAGGCCAGAAATCCCTCTGTGCCACCATCCCAGGGACAGAGCCATAGATTTGCATGTACAGGATGAGAGGGGAAGGATAGGAAGCATGCAGCAATAGCAACAACTTTCTGCTGTTACACTGAGACTCTGCTTTGCCCCGAGCTCACTTACCCCTGAAGCCCAGCCGGGGAGGCAGTGAGGAGGGGTCCTCCTGGGGTTCTCTGGCTCCATCAGATGCTGCTGTCCTCTCTGGGGAGGGAAGGGTGAAAGGCGCTTGTTAGGCCCCACAACCTCTCCAGTGTGATGAGGGCTGCTCCCCTCTCAGGGATCCTCTGCGCAGCTCTGGCTGATACCCCTGCTGCTCCCTCACCCAGTGCCAGGGCTCTGTATCTGCCTCTGACGTCCGTGGCTGCCCACCTACTCCTGGCGCGAGGCAGCCGTGAGCTGGGCTCTGCCCTACGCGTGACGGCTGCTTTGACATCCTCTCGGGGGGAAGAATCTTTGCCGTCCCGCAGTTATTTAGTGCTGCACACAAAGTGGAACACTTTAAAATCAGACAGATCACAAAGCCTTTTCTAACCTTCCCAGGTACTGTATTGCACAGTGGTTGAGATGCTCCGAAGGGAGCTGTTTGTTTCCATCCCCAAAGGCAGAGGAAGGGATTGAATCTGGAGCTGCTGTATCTTGGTGGATTTTCTGATAATTGAGCCATCATGAAAAAGGATGTTGTTAAGCAGCCCAGCCTGACACATCTTTTCCTGTTTTATTATTTTTAAAAGTACTCCAAAATGGAAACCCATTGTTTCTGACAATGTGTTTATTTTCTTTAGCCACAAAACCCTGAAATATTAAATACTGGGTATGAGGGTTTTTTGGCAAGCAAACTCAAAATATTTTTGCCTTTTTGGGTTCATCTGTTTTAGCTCCATCCAGGCCATGTTGATATCAAACCTTGACTGTCATTCTCAGCTAGTAGAAGTAGCATTAAGTGAGCTACAGCAGCAATACAGCTATTCTATATCAGTAACTTGGCACAAAGTAGCTGCAGGACAGGAGAAATCAGCCAGTATATGTTAATGATAATTATTGCAACATATAAGATAATATTTGTTAAATCTCTCTACACAATAAGATCATAAAATTATTTTGTGCACTGAGTTCTCTAAATAATTACACTGGAAGCCTGATTCTGTTTACACAAAAATGCCATTGCCACTCTAGGGGAAGACACAAGCTGGAGTAAAGATAGCAGCATATGTCTTGTAGCTTAAATGAGGGTCACTGCAATAATTTAAATTCCCATCTAGCAAACTTGGAAACAGTTTCCAAATGCAGTTTCTCTTTGTGAATTATTTTCAAAATAATTATTATTGAAAGTTTGCAAGATGCATAATCAGACACAGTTACAAAACTTATTATTCATATACCACAAACAGAATGTGTCAAATATGACAGACTAATGTAAGTGCATACACTATATATAAAGAAAATATGTCATGACTTCTGTTGTGCTAACATTTGCTCATGGTTTGATGTCTCAACAGAGAGAGAGAGCCAAAGAACTGAGGCCCTAGTAGACATAAATTTAAATCAGAAGAGAAGGAAAGTTAAAAGGAAATAATCAGTATGATTGAACAGTGAGATCAGGTACTTTCCTTAGAACATTTGTATTTTTATTTTTGTTGACCCTGCTTTCTTGAAAAATGATGCTGTTTGGTTTGCTCACTTCACTGAAGAAAGGACAGAGTGCTATTATCCTTTGGAAACAAAAACGTTTTGGATAAACATTCTAAGATAGCATAAACACTGTATAAGCGTAAGAGGGATACAAGTCTTATTGTTTGCAAGCTTCTAATGAATACAGTTTCTCTGTGCACTGGTAAGTTAGGAATATAAAAAAGCCTAATAAAAAGGATGAAATCAGAACTATATTTTACTGGCTGGTGTGTACAGGGTACTGGTGCATTGGGAGAACGCCAAGATAATCTTTGACCACTCTGTTTCCTCCTTTGCTTTTGAAAAATATTCTTTCTGAACCTTCTTATTGTCCCATGAAACCATTTTAATAGAGACTGGTATTTTGCATTTATTTCACATAGCACTGACTCTTTTGTTTGTGTTTTATCACAAAGCACTTTAGGGATTATAGCTGTGCAGCATCACCAGTTTGCCATGAAGGAGAGAAACTAACTCACATGAAATATGTTAGGCAATAAAGAGAAGAAAGGAAGATTGATCAAAGGTACTGGAAAATCTCTTCTTGCATAAAATGCCAGAGAATAATTAATATAACTCATATCCTTCTAACAAAGAAGAGGGCGTGAAATTCTGTTTAGATTTGGAAGGATGAAGGGGTGAACTGGTGCTATTAGAATTTGAATTTGTGGTTTAAAGGAACAAAGTACCCACCTAGGAAGAACTCACTACATTAAGCCATCCATCAAGCGAAATAAATCATCTCTTTGAGGTAGGGCAGTTGCAGCAATTTCTAAAGGTCTAGTTGAAATGATACGGCAAAAAATATGGATGCACAAAAAACCAGAAAGAATTGGAGCCGTCAAAAATACCCAGGCTATGGATATTGTTTTGCAGATCTAAAGAGTTGCTCCATTTAAGTGTTTATTAGTGACACATCATAACTTTTTTGTGTGATGATCCAAGATTGTGTTGCAACACTGTGCCATGGAAGAAAATGACAGCCTATTCCCTGCTAGAAGCACAGAATATTATTTTAATGTCCACAGAATAATCAATGAATACAGTACAAGTCAATTAGAAAACTATGCCATGTAAATGCCCCAGAATCTTTTGGCTCCAACAAAACCAATGGCAAAATTTTTATTAGCTGTACAGCCAGGATTTCAGCTCTAATTTCTGCTGCAAAGACTGACTTATACAAAGGCACAACAGATACAAAGACAAAATGCAAGGCCTTAAAGAATGGAAAAGGTCATTCCAATGGCTCCAGAAAGTGGTTGGATTTTAGTTTGTTATGCTTTGTGGCTAACAAGAGCAGCACTGTAAACTGAACTTCTGCAAGCTCTCCCTTCATTAATGTGCATGCCTGAGAGTGAAATAACATCACTGGAGAAGCTAAGTAGCAGTATCTTGTTTGCAGACTGAAGCACTACATTTCCTTAATGTTACATGCCACACTAGTGACAGAGTTGAGGTCAGACCCTCCTGGAGCGCTTCAGACAAGCAAGACTCAGTCTCAGCAAACACTCTTTTGTTTGCCACAGAGCTTTTGTCCCTGTTGTCAAACTACAGTATCCCTCCCCAGCAACGGCATATCTTTCATGTTCAAACAGAACAAACAAGAAGTGGAGTTCGTATTGTAAAAAATAATCCACTCAGGAATGATAATCTTTTGGCTACTGATCTCTTGCAACTTGCCAGGTTCACCCAGTCCTTGTTTCTGATAAAGTCCATTCTTGTGGTGTTTCCTGCCACGATGTATCAGCTTTTAAAGAGTGACACATTTGTGTTGCACCCATAATTGTTTGTGAGAACATTTCAGACAAGGCAATAAATTAACTATCAACCAACCTCAAAGATGCTGAAACAAGTCATACAAATACATACAAAAAGTGTTTCATACACACTTCTGTATAACAAAACATGTATTTCATGTCCTTAGTGCATTTTTAATGTACTTTTTGCTTCCCTCCCTTCTTTGCCTAATAGACATCCTACACAAACACACACACACAGAAGCACACACACATGCCACTGCTGTGCATTACCTTACGCTATACAGGAGGATACCTATTAAATCTGGAAGCTGAGTGACTTTCTGTTTAGATATTTACTGGCTTTTAGTAATGATTGATTAATAAAAATATCTACATTTTAGGGAAACATTTTTATGACTAAAGAAAAAATATTTCTAAGGCATCAGATTAACATCAGAATAGCAAATAATACTTTTGTGTTTATCTGATCCCTTTCATCCGGAGTTTTCCAAGCAGCCTGCAGATATTAAATAGATTAGTGCTATAGAGTATTTACATTTTGGTAAGTGTTATAATTCCTAGAACATTTCACAGATACATAGATTGGAATTCAAAATTTGTGATAGGGATAAAGATAAAAGGCAAGTGTTTGGCAACAGCTTGCTGACAATTTAGTATTCCAGTCTCCTTCTCAACCCATACTCCATATTTGCAAAATATTTAATTGGCTATCACTTGTAAGATCCTAACACTGCCCTTTACATCTCTGGACTTATTCTTTGCCCAGGAACTGTTACAATGGAGTTGGTCAAAAGTTGGCATCGCCATTACAGGATAAATTTTGTTCTGAAATGTATTTTTCAGTGGTTAGGACACAAGTATTCAACATTCTAGTGGAGGAAAAAGATGCACATAAAAAAAAGATTATTAGTTCTCTTTTGGAATCAGTTTCAAATTTTATAGCCATTTCTTTTCTCTCCAGATTAGAAGCCTGACCTGAGGGCTCTCTTCCCGTGTTGGGTCATCTGAAGAACACATGGAGAACACCTGACTTTCAGACACAGAGATGGGCTGAAGTTTGTGACGAGAGAAAAACCCGACTGGTAGTGACATATTGGCTTTAGCACCAGGGCGAAGTTGAAGCAGCAGATTGAAGTGGGTGTCGGTTCTAAGGACACCTGGTGAGTAAGTAAAATGTCATCTCTCGAGAGGGGATTCTTGCAGGGAGACAAGGGCCAGACATTCTGCTCCCTTAAAATTGGTAACAGCTCTCAGAAGTTAGGCTGGTTAACTCACTCCTTTCTCCAAAAGCTGCAGCTGCTCTTCCTGGCTTCCTCAGACAGTAGAAAGGAAGGGAACAAAGGAGGACTGTTGGGAATTGCTACTAACCCAGTATCTAGTAGGTTCTTCTTCTCCAAGTCAGATTCTGGGGTTCTCATTGTACGTGCCCAGCTTTCTTAGAAGTTCGTTACTGTATTCTTGTGAGCAGAATCTGTGGGACTCCGCACTGTCCCTGCTGTCTTCTGTTACACCGTGGGAACCGCATCCTCAGCTCCTGTCCTCAGTAAGGAAATGGGGCAGAGGTTGGTCAAGTTGCCTTTTTACTTAAAACGTATCTTTCACGACCCTTTACAATACTGCCCAGCTTATGATTTGCTATGAGTATTAGGGGGTGAATTGTGTTGCGAGGATAAAAATGAACGATCGCTATACTTCTGTACAATGCAGACATTTTCTTATCTTTGGCATTATTGCACAAGATACGCAGTGTTTCCAGCAACAACTGAGAGCTTATAGAAGAAAATATCAGGTGCATACAGGAAACACTGGAAATGTGGTCATCTTTGATTCTATCCAGTTATTAAAAGAGGAGGTATTTCTTTAACTGAACCATGTGTGATTTTGTACTGGCTTGCATCAAACTGCAGTATGTCACATCTGATATTTACAGTAGTTTATGTACTGAAAAAGGATGAGGTGAATTCAAGGTCAGGAGGATACTGTAAATGCTATTCCTGCTGTTCTCTGGAATTCTGCATGCATGTGTGGGGAATAGTCCAATTTCTTTTTACACTTGTGAATACTCATAGTGGGCCCTATCTAAATTGGTGCTGAGCACCTGCAGACACTTGCAGGTGCCAAACAGCTTCCCCCAATTCATTTCTGCTCCAATTTAATTAGATGAACTGAAACATTAGAACCAACCTTCCTTCCCAGTCTCAACATTTACAATATTCTAGTCTGGACTTGAACTCTGTGGTTCATGTCCATCTCTGATTTTAACCATTAATTTCTTCCTCATTGCAAAACATCTCATGGAGACTGGGAAGTCTGCAGACCTAGTAAGTCAGATGTTTAGGGAGAATAAATACATGATATAGCATTGCACCACCTGCACAGGAAAGGCATCCTGATGGTTATATAATTGACCACTGTCCCTAAGGTGACTGTGGTCTTCTGCCTTTGTCAGAATGCATACGCTACAGCCAAGGTCTGATCTCAGTTACACAAATTGAAATCAAAAATAATTTCACTGAATTCTCTGATGTAAGTGAGACCAAGGTTCTGCCTTCAGTCGCTTTCTTTTTCCCTTTTGCTAATATGATATTCCACCAAGTTTCTCATCCACAAAAATTCCAAGTCTGTGGTAGAGCGTACATAATGTTTGCACAGAAAATCCCCCGCATCAAGTTTTAGCAATGTTTAAAATACGTCAGTTGAAACTTAAAGCAAGTTTCATAACGTAGACATGGTTAGTAGGATAATAAAAATAGGAGAAGGAGGAAAAAAAATAGGAGGGAGGAAAGAAGAGATGAATAAGATGGGCTCAGAGAATGTAATAAAAAGAAGACAAAATCAATACATGCTAGAATCCAAAAGGTTCACCTGTTTGCCTGCATTACTAGGTTTTTTTTTTGCATAGGATACTTTCTCTGATGGATATTTAGACAACCCTATACGACACAGAGGGTCAGGTTATTAAATATATGTAGGTTGGGCACCAAGAAACCTGAGCCTTATGATACTACACTGAGGACTGTGATTTGGATTTCCCTTTCTGAGGAAGAGTAACCAGTGGATGTATTTCAAAACCGGGGAAGCTGAATGTCTCTTGGAGATGTTCATCTGATCCCTCGTGGCTGCTCACTGTGTGATCTCCTATATGTGGGAACGGCGCCAAGCCTGTGGTGGGGTATGGATGCTGTTAAGAGTTGTTATGGAGCTACGCATACAATAGGAATTGTCACTGTTGCTGTGCATATCACTCCTGGCTTGGGGGGAGCCAAGCTGCAACACAGCGGTGGCTGTGTGGAAGCGTTCTGGGCATGGGAAGCTGCCACTAAAAGAGCGAGCTACTCCGTGCAGTCTGTGGGTGGTACACAGCAGGGAAGAGTGATGTGGGAAGGCTCTGGAAGCTGCTGACAGTTCCCATACTCCACCCGGTGCAGCATATCTATGCCCCCCAGACGTACGCCTTTTCCCCCCGCACTGCCTCCCACCTCCTTTTTCCCTGCATTGGAACAAGTGTTAGCAAAGCTGTCTACTCACCTACGCAGGGCTCCTGCTCAGAAGCTGAGCATCCACATAATGTTGGGTAGCCAGGGAAAGGGAGGTGTCCATGCCTTCCTCTTACTGGGTGGCCTCTCAGCTAAGTTGTTTTCATCAAACCCAGATGGTAATGGCAGGCCGCAGTCCTGATGCTTTTCTTCCACACTGGGCTGCATTTGAAGGGCCAGGTCCCAAGGCCAGGGAGTCACAGATCACGAGTAGCACCATGACACACTGTTGGCAGAAGAATTTGGCTTGTCAGACTATGGTCTCTTCCTGTGAACAGCTGTCAGAGAGTCTGACTTGAAAAAGGATGGTCTCCATCTCTTTTACTGACTAGGCCTCAGCTCTTGTCATAGCCAGCAGCAGCAACTTTCCTGCTCAGAGTTCTGCTGCTGCCTCTGGGAAGACTTCTTGACTCTAAAACCCTGATCCCACTTTTGGCAAAGCCTGGCCAGAAGGCAGGATCATGATCTCCCCTGGACTCCACGTACGACTAGCACTGGGCCTGAGACAGCCCTCTTTTTACTTTTTCTTTTTCTTTTTCTTTTTGGAAGAGCAAAATGGGAGAGAAAAAAACCCCATAATTAAAGGCAAAAGAGAAAATACAGTACCAGAAAGCTAAGGGCCAAAAGCTGAGATAATTGCTGTGCGGCATGTGAGGTGTTGGTATTTATAGCATGCTTCTGAATGGCTCTCACATAGGGTGAGGATATCTCCTGGCTTCCCTGGGCACTTGGTGTGTTGGGAAATTATTGAAGGATGCCTTCATGAGTTGTAGGGGCAGCTGGGAGTAAGGAGAAATACCTGGAGTGAACTAGTCTCTCATTTCGTGTGTGGTTTGTCGGGAGTGTAGGCATCTTTCACTCCAGACGCATGACAAGAATGGAAGTAGCATGTATTACATGAGTATAACTGGGGAATCAGGGACCTGTGGTAGAACAGGTTCCCCAGTAAATTTGTGTTTGTTATGTAACTAGGAGCATACACAACCAGTTCTACTCTCCATAATCCCTATTTGGGTCCCCATTTTCTAAGACCTGTTTATCTGCAACATTACAGAAAACCCCAGAGATTTTAACTGGGCTCTGCACAGGCAGATTGGTCTACTTGCATCTGACTTATTCCACAACTGGTCTTCCAATATGAAATATGGATTTTAATTTCTCTAATTGGTTGCTATAGCTCAGAGGATCAGGCTTCCTGCAAACTTCCAAGTGCCTAGTGAACAATTTAGCCAGGGTCCAGTTCCTGGAGGTCAGAAAGGAAAACAGGATTTGTGTCGTAACATTGCACTCCAGCAATCAATTCCTCAACTTTGAAACAGCATTAATGAGACTCGCCTGGCAGAAGCTGTAAGCCTTAACTAATGGCTGGTTTTAAAATACTTGGAGAGTGCTGAATGCAAGGTGCGATGGAAGTGCAAAGTATTATAGTTGTTACAGTCTGTCAGATCTCTTAACAGGACTCGCAGAGTTCCAGAGGCTCTCCAGCACTTTTGGTTCTTAATTTCACCCTGGGGGACTCTCCAGTTACTTCAGTACCCAGAAGCCCGGAAGAAAACTTCATGTCCACTAGGCTCACTTTCTTGATATATTTCTCTAAGCATATAAATATACAGAACTTCAGCTCCCTTCACAAGAGCAGTTTATGGTTAAAAACACCTTCCTTAAATATATCCTGTGTAACCTACTCGTGCCTCCTTCCACGAGCTCTTTGTCTGAGTGGGTTTACAAGCAAAACATTCTACTCCTATCTCAAGTATTTTCCCTCATCTCTAAACATCGTACATTCATGTACAAAACTAATTGGCAACCAGTTAACTATCAGGAGACTTGACCTTGCAGTCATACTGAGCTTTTGAAGGAAGTTGATTAATTACAGATATAACAAACCTTTTGAAACCTTAACCAGATGAGAATATTTACTTCATGAGACTTACCTAAAACCACTTAGAACAGCATTTCAAGAGAAATCTCTGATTAGAGCAAACTCTGTCAACTTTCAGCAAGCCATTCAATAAAGAAAATCTTTGAGGTACATTTCTAGATGCAGTCTGCTCTCAGCAACTGCAAGACACTGTTCAACCTGAGATTAACGTAATAGTGCTTGGTAAATCCCAAAGATACAAGAAGGATCCAGGGATGGAAAGAATGCCAGACCCTCACACATGGAATTTGCATTATTTTAGTGAATAAAATCACCTTCAGTGTTGAGGGTTATTTTCCAGGCCCGTTAGAGTTATAAACGACTAGGTCATAATAACGCTATTGGATGACAAGGGTTGAATGATTCCAAGTGAGGAGAAGTGCTTCTATTGCCACCTGCTGGGCTTTGTGGATTCACGAGCAAACAAGGCAGACCAGACGGTTACTTCCCCAAATGTGCCTAACAGTTTTTCAGATCCTCTTGCAGACACAGAGTGGTTAATCATTTCAAGTTGAATGGACAGACAGCGCCACAGAAAAGCCAAAAAAATCAGTGCTAATTTCTCCAACAGCCTAATTTTCATTATTTTAAACTGGGGCTAACCTCCAAACATCTAAGTCCTCCTCACTGAACTTTTATTTTCAAATTCCTTTCTGCTAAAATGTAAGTAAATCCATTTTTAAAGGTTTGGCGACTGTTATCACATGTGAAAGTATCTGCCTACAAGAAGGGACAAAATACATTTGACACACTGAAAAACGGTGCATTCTTGCTGCAGTACAATATTTACTACTATGAGGCTAGGATAGCAACAAATACTTTAATAATTTTGGTAGAACAATAGACACCTCCCCTGTGCTGCACATTTTAGCCCCTTTTGTAGTTCCACAAATACCCTAGAGTGCTGTGTGTGCTGCTGTGATTTATACCATGACCATTCCAGTTTCAACCTGGAATCAACTGTATCGATGCAATTTATTGTTTAAGTATCATTTTTTGCAATGCAGCTCATCTACAGGAGGTTGTAGCAAACTTGGTGTAGAAGTAAGTGATGGCTAAAACTGATAACAACAAAACAAAATGCTTTCCAAAACACCTTTTCTTTGTTGTGTGTATGACACTCTGTAACTCTTCAGAGTTTAAAAAAATCATGAAATTTGGGGGACAAGTAGGAAACTGCTGCATATGGGACTTTGCCATTAAAATGTCACATATGCTGTAATAATATTATTCCTTCTTCCACATAAATAGTTTTCAGGAAACAACTGAAATTAAATTTAAACAGACAGTATATTTGAGGAACTTTTGAATCTGAAACTTGCGATGAAAGGGAAAAAAAAGATTTTATTTTTGAAACACAAAGCTAGTTGTAGAAAAGCCTGAGTCTTCTATTTTCTGTCCTAAACTGTCTTTTCTCCCTTAAACATTTTGCTATTGAAATAGGGACAAAAGAAAAACTTCCTCAAACTAGCAAAAGATCCAAGCCTAAACATATTCAGCTTTCATTTGTACTTATTTCTCCCTTCTCCAGATCAGAGCATTTACAAATGTCCATTTAAGTCTTCTGGGAAAACATGTAATTGAAAAAAATGTTTCACATAAGATACGTTTGGCATTCTTCAAAGGGTTCTAGCTTGCTACTGCCCCTAGGCTTCATGTCCATTTAGAAATGCAAAAGGAGTTGAAATACCTGGAGTACATCATGCATGCTGCAAAATCTGCCTGGAAACACAGTATACTAGGCCATCTGGAACATCATGTTTAGACTGCTTTTTTTTTTCTCAGATTTTGAAAATTTGAAATTAGTTGGATATTTGAATGCAATACTGCAGTCTGTAGCATAGCCATGTTGCTAGTTGGTCAGCTTCGGTTACAGGCTTTGTCTCAGAGAGACAACCTCCTTGTTGGCCCAAGTTGACCTGATCAGACACATCTGTACAACAACAGTGCAGGAAAAAAATGGGCATGTACTGGTATTCTGCTTTTAACATCGGCCATCCTTCTCCTACTCCAGCCCTTCTTTATGACAAGTGTCTTGCTTGTGTGGAAATCACCACTCCCAATGCCAACCAAGCTGGCTTTTCATGACAGTTTTCACCAGTGAGGCCAGCGAAGCTTTGACATGCCTTGTTGATGCTTTTGTCCATTAAAATTCTCTCTAAATGGCTCTGCAAGGGTTGTTTCATTTTACTGGGGACTCTAAGGATGGTACTGCAGCTTTTGGATACCAAGGAATAGCTACTTTATATGGTTGTTTTAAACTAATTATCTGTATCGTGAGTATAACTGTATTGCCTAGAGTTTTGTATACAATCATATTTAAATAAATGAAAATACATGATGAAAAGGAAGTTTAAAAAGAAAATGTGGAAGTCTGGCCTGTGAGCAAGCCAATCAAGTCACCAGCTTAATAACCATCTGTGAAGAGAGGTGTTGCAGTCAGGCTTTCGGCAAGAAATGAACTGCAGGACTCAAATGGTGGATGATACAGACAGATGGAGGCTATAAATTGGACTAAGGAAACTCTCAAGAAGCAGGGAAAACAGAGCAAGGGCTGTGTTGTGTTAAATTTTGGCTTCAGAGAAGTACGAGTTGATCCTTCCCTGTACCTCAGGCTGGATTGTTGGAACTGTACAGCGCCAGCTATGCTAATACTACGGATGAGAACCCTTCTCCTTCAGCTTTTCTGAGTGCTGTAAAATCCCCAGGCTTGTTTGGAATGCGCTGATGTTCAGTGTACGTCCTGGACATGGAACGTAGCACTAGTGTTCCAGATCTGGAGTCACTGACCATGGCCTTCAGGACATATGCTATCACCTGATCCCCTCCACATGCAGTTTTTCGTTAGAATAGCTAACATAATAATAACAATAACCTAATATAATAAAACAATAACCAACATTTGAGAGGATCACTCTCAGGAAAAAATCAAAGCCCTGATAAGACTACGGAAAGCTTTTCTTGGTTCTAATATGAAACCTCAAGACATCCATAACACACATGTCCTCCCTATGAACAGCACTGAATATGAACTCCCTCTGCAGTGAAGCATTTCATGACTGTACCTTCATTCTTCACTCTTAAATACACTATGCTGCCTAGCATTATACTTGTCACTTACCCTTCATCAAGCTCACAGGCCATCCTCAGTTCCTGCCTAACATGTGCAAAAGCCAATAGCTTGCCCCACAACTCACTCAGCTGACAGTTCTGGACTTCTACACAGCTGGATCTCAAGGTATGCAAGCACTTCTCTCCTTTGATCATATACTCACAGGTGAAATAGAAAGGTCTCTTACCTTCCTTGAAAGAAACTGCCTGTCCAGAACACTTCATACCATAGTCACATCCTACCGACTAGCAGGGCCTAGTCTCTCTGGCACTCAGCTCAGCTTCATAGACCAAAATGAACAGTAGACACTAAAGCAGTAGCAGACACTTTCCACTGACTAATTCAGAAGAACAGAGTTAAGCTGGCCTGGGTGTCTTCCCTTTCCTTTTCAGAACAGTCAGTTTTGCTAAACCGGTCATTCTGGAAGAGCTGGAAAAGTTACCAGGTATCTGTAACTCCACATCAGTGAGGATTTTTGTCACTAGTAAGTTACCTGAATGAGATGAGCTTACAGTACGCGCACAGGATGCTGTGTGTGTCAAAGTTAAATATTTGGCACCTCAGTTCTTTGATTGTGAGTGCTTGTTTTTATCCTCAGCTTTGGTTCATCTTTTAAAATTCGGAGCTGAATCATGACACGTGCAACTGTGATCAAACAGCCTCTCAGTCTTCCCTTTGATAAGCTGAATAGGCTAAGTCTCTTTGGTCTCACATCCGTAACTGTGTTTTTCAAACTGCGTGTTCTTTTTAAATCTTATCTTCCAAATGATGTAATGTAAACGTTACATATTAAGGGATTAAAAATCCTCGTCACTCTGCTATATTATTTGACTGCACCCAGCTTGCCATTTTGTAAAATAAACTGAGTGCACAGGGTGATCCATGCTTCTGACTCCCGCTTCTTCATGTTGCACACCTTTTGCAGTCTGGTGGCAGTACACTGGATTGGAGAAGATATGTCTGTCCGAATGCCTCAAATAAGGCTAAATGGTGGGGGAGGGGAGGCAGGGAGGAAGACACTACAGAGAAGCTATGACAGCTTTAGAGCATTCTTTGCATGCACTTGAATCTGTGCTGTTCTGGGTCTATGGGGTCTCTTCCTTGGCTGGAAAGAAGAATCTGTAATCTGGATATGTGCAGGCTGTCAGTCAGTCACTTCTTAATCTTCTTGATAAGCTAAATAGTCTGAGCTCCTGGAGTCTCACTTATCAGGTAGGCTTTCTAATCCTATAATCACATCTCTCTTAACCCTCTGCAGACTATCAACATCTTTCTTGAACTGCCAGTGCCAGAAATTTTCCTTTTCTAAGATTTAGGATGGGTCCCTAGACCTTGCATGCCCTGGTATCAGTATTGCTCTGTGTACATCAGTTATGAGACTGACTGAGGAACGAGAGAGTAAGATGGCAAGGAACAGCATATAGGAACATAGATAGTTTTGTTTCCACAAGGTTAACTATCTAAGTCAAGACAGACAGAGAACACAACAAACTGATACAATAGAGAAAAGAGTAATTGTCTTCAAAGGTCATATCACTGTCACAATTAAAATGTTAAGATCATTAGTTTTTCCTGGAAATAAGTAGCTAAAGAAACAAACAGCAAGTTTATCTTGTAAGAAAAATGTAGAGACAAAGAGGTATAGATAGAATAGCAGGAGAAGGAAACAAGTGTGAGAAAGGCATCAAGGAGGAAGTAATGAAGCTCAAGGTGAAGAGACTCTGAGGTGACAGGGAATAGGACTGTAACAAGTGACCCAATCTGCACAGAAAAGAGAATATCCAGATTTAGAAAAAAACAAGGAAGCTGACAAAGCCATCACCTTTGCCAGTCCCAGCTGCAGAACTTCCTCAGGCTACTTCTGGGAGAGTTTCCAGGCTTGTAAGCCCTGCCTCCTAGAGGCGCTCATGCCCCCACCGAGTATTTTTCTTGCATGATCCTATCATCTTGCTGAGCGTGTCATGTCCCCAGATAGAGTGAAATCACTTCAGCCCACTTTTGTTGATATAATTCAGAAATACAGAATTCAAGAAAATCTATCCCACTTAAGAGTGAAGCAAAACTAGCCACCTGGGCAGACAGGAGCCCGGAAGAAAACACCGATTCAGATGAAAGCCTCTCTGGAATTCTCTGTGCCTAGATCAGTTCTTTGAACTGAGTAATAAAAATAAACTTAGTCCTCAATAGTGCAATTACATCACTAAACACAAGCCATGAAGGCTTGTGTAACACCACAAAAAACCCTAAGAAATAATTTGATTAAGGCACACACACAGCAACGTCTGATTGAGCCTTTTGTTTTTCTGGGTCCATCCTGTTCCCATATGCTAGTGTGCGACTCGGCTCCAGTGGGTGTCGAATCTAATTTTATGTTTACAAAACCTCAACCAAAGCCTGTGTCAGCGGTCAGGAGGTACTGCTTGGAAGCATAACTTCTGTACAGTGCCATATTTATTCCAGGTCTGTGCCACATAGATAGAACTCACAGAACAATATGGATTCTCGTTATCTATGTAGATAGAACACGTATTTACAAAGCTGTGTTCCTCAACCTACCAAGTGCTGGTAGTCTTTAAGGAAAAGGGTCCATTGAACTATCCTGTCAATGTCAGCTACAGTTTTTGCTAGGGCCCTTGAAGATGTGGGGCCTTTTGAGGCTCATACGGTAACTTAAGCACTGTGACATTCTCAGGCTGCCACACTATACCATTTCACACATACTATTTACTATGCAGTATATATTAGTATATACTATGCAGCTGAGAGTTCTTTCATTAATGTACAGTTTTTGAAGTCTTCAGTCAAACTCATTTAGCCTCATTACGATCTTCAGGACTGCTTTTTGAAAATGTCTGTTTCTTGAATTGGAACTGGTTGGTTCAACCGGTTAACTAAAACATTAGTGAGGCATTTTGTTTACAGTTTAAAAGTGGATGCTCATTTGCATAACATGATCAAACTTTGCAGGCCAACCCATGTTCTGACTTTTTGTACATTTTACAGGTATATTTTTAGCTATTAGCAGCACATTTGTAGCAAATTGGATGGAATGTCATAGATTTTGAAATACCGGAAAACATTTTTCCAGCTCTTAAGAGTTAAGCGTGTTGCGTCAGTAGGAAACAGGTGGCTGAGGGGGGAATCCTTGTGAGCCAGCAATGGATGTGATAAGGTTTAGTGACAAATAGCCAAAGTACAGAAACAAAGGGAGCCAAGTAGCTCAGTTTCTCATTTCCTTTTCCTCTTCTGCAAAAAAGGCAGCATGATGAATGCCAAGTAATAATGAAAAATGCTTACCAGATCTTAGTTTAACCCCGCTGAAAGAGAGCGACTATGAAATGCACCATGAGTGCTTTTCCCAGTGGACAAATCTTGCCACAGAGCTCACCATCATCACTGGCGCAGGTTATCATCATGGTTGGCAAGCTCAGCAGAAAAACTCATGACAGAATAACTGGAGATGTGAGTGACAGCCCTATCTTGGTAGTGTTTGAAGTGCGATGATACACACTGTTAGATCAATGCTTTCCATATGTGATTTTGAAAATCATTGTACCAACAGTTTTGGGGAGGGAAGGGGATGTCACATCTTGAATGCCTCTGAGATCTCTTTGAGTGCTATTGCCTCCTGCTGAGTTCCTGCAGGCACTGGTCTCACCATCACCTCTCGCGGCCCACTAGTATTTTGCTTCTGTGACTCCTGTTTCACAGATCCCACATCGAGTTTGGAGCTCAAAAGCAATCACCCTTCAGCAGAGACAGCGATCAATTTGCCAAATCTTCATTTGACTCCCACAAAGACTGATATGGAAGACATACTTCAGGCTTGTGATAGAAGGTCCTGTACAGGGGTGTTTCCATGCAAGACACAACACCATGTTGAAAGTATGGTTAACAGCTGCACTGCTGTGCATGTTTATAACTACTCTGCACAGCTCTTCAGGAAGATTTATTGGTCTTTGGGATAATAATGCAGAACAAGAAGACTAGACAAGACCCTGAACCCAACCTGCGGAATGACAAAGGGACTCTGAAGCCTCAATCCCACTTTAAGATAGGGCTAAATTTTTAATGACAAAGATTGCACTGATTGTGCAAAGAGTGATTAGTCTCTTAAAAACCATCTATGCTCTTGAAATGACTCTGTGACAAAGTTTGATCACTCAGGTAAGGCAGACATAGCCAAAAAGTGCTTATCATGTCTGACAAGAGGAAGTGGGGCCAGAAAGGTGGGATTATATGGCATTCATAAACCTCCAGTTACCAAGCTACCCAGCAGTGCACCAGCACTTGATGTAAATTATAACAGCCTCCAGGTTCCTGTTGTATACGCTGCCTGCCAACAGCTCCTAGGAACTAGCCCAGTAATCACAGATCAGTGCCCCTGTTCTTTCCTCAGGTCACGTGCCTTCTCCCAGCCAAAAGGAGGCAAGACAGTACAGCTCCAGCTTCACCTGGGAATCTCCTCATGTTTGAGAAGCTAACAAGGCTAGATCTGCAGGGTTTAGACAGCTTTGCATTGTAGAATAGAAGCTGAACCTTTGACTTCTGAAGATATCCATCTTCAGACGATAGAATTCTCATTCTGAAGATGAAAGGACTGCTGAGGACTGCCATTGATTGTTTTGGAAATTATTTTCACCAAAGAATGCTGGTATCTCTCCCAGTCTGAATTAACAGTCCGCCACGGCTGGGGTCAGGAGTGTTCCTCTAACAACAGAACAACGATATTGCTTCTTATTTCACTTACGCAACAAATCACACAGCTCGACAGCTTGGAAAAGAAAAGGAGCTGGTACCCATACTTCATTTTGATGTGTGTGAAGACATCCGCTTCATCTGATTTGTGTAAGTGCAACAGTAAGTGCAAATGCTCTGGGAAAAGTCCCATTGGTCACACAATACATAACAGCCAGCTACAGGGAATTAAGCCTGAAGGTGAAAACATACATGATATACAGTTTCTTATATCATTTCAGGAAGCCCATATTGTTGGTTGACATGTATTGCATTTTGTCATACATTTTGAATATCTCACTGACTACTTAATAAAACACTTCAGAGTAAGTAAAATAATAAAAAGTGCTCTCTACTCTACCTTGTTAAAGTGAGTATTACTCACTTACTGTGTTTAACCCATTCACTGATGTGTTTTGGCACTGATTCTGCTGTGTAACACAATAGCATTTTTTTTTAAATAGCATACTAAAACACCTCCCCCAGTGCATTCCTGTGTAATAGCTGCCCGTGTTGCCCATATTGGCACTCTGTTTTGGTCACATTTGGCACGAAAGACAAGGTGGTATTTCATTCCAGCCGTCGGACACATCATGCTTGTTTTGGCTTGACACAGAAATGTTTTTTCTTTTACCAGGTTCATGACAAAGATGTGTTTCTCTAACTTATACTATTTTTGGTGTGTTTGGTTTACTGAGTAGAGGATAAATCATGCTATGAGTATCATTCTTAAGCAGGAAATGCCTCCAAGAAGAGGGCACTTCTGCGGTGTTTTCTAAAAACAGCCAGTCTTTGCCTATGATCCATGACTCTATTCCTTTATCAGGGAATGTTTTATCTGTAGCAGTCAAGGGCATTGTGAGCTCCACTGTCCCACAAGGGCATGAATGCTAGACTGCTTCATGGATTTAAGCTCGAGTGGGGGTCAGTGAAGAGTCTTGGCTGCACTGATGGAGGCAAGACAGGGTTTCTCTGATTAGTCAAATTCAGCTGGAAGTCTTTACACTGATTAGACAAGTCTTTGATGGAAGGGAAGATAAAATTTAAGCCAGTTATTTAACGTATTAATTTTCCTGACCAACATCACTCTAGCTTTGTTTCCACTGAGATTCAGTGAATTACTCCTCATCAAAACACTGATTTCCTATAAGTTGCCTCATGTTTCTGAAAGAGTAGGTGACAGCATTCACTGAGAGCAGGACATGTAGCCAAATGTCCCTGCTGACAACAAATCTCCTGACATTACACCATCTCTCCCACTTTCACGGATCTTGAAGAGCAAGACAACAAAAAGGATCTCTGTAGGATACTCTCTTGAGGATCTCTGCAGTGAAAGACAGCCATGTCATTTCTTTCTGTCCCCTGCTGAATAGCAGAACAAACATGCTTCATAGAATGGGAAATGCATGTAGAGGGCACAACTGCTTTCCAAGGTCCAGCCTGCCTAAACCTGAAAGGCTGTGAAAGAAGCAGGGCTGAAGAACATGTCACATTCAGGCAACAAACATCCAGACAGGACAGTGATTCAAAAAACAGCTGGTGAGGATTCTTCATTTGAATACTCCACGTACCCAGCAAAGCACAGGATCAGAAGAGTAAAGATGAAACTTAACATTACCTTCACGCATCCTTATGTCCTCCCTCTCAAACTGTGATTTCAAGATGGGTGCAACCTGAGCCTCTGAAATGGGGAGGCATTTCTGCTACTGCTGGGCTAAAAATCACCGCATTTGACCTCACACTGCAGTAGCTACTGCTGATCTTTCTCTGGAGACCTTCAGATCATGTGATCTGACAATGCGCTCTCCAGCTGGATTTTATTTCTCGCACAGTGTGGTTCAAAGTTATGTGTGCATGTGTGTGTGTGTACTCACGCGCGCGCGCACACACACACACACACACACGTGTGTGTGTGAGTGTGAATGCATGTGTATGCATGTGTGTTACATCCACTTTACTTTGCAGGTTTCGGTTTACATGACTTCTGGTGGACAATCAGTCTGTCTGGAAGGAAAGTACGCCCGCAAATATCACATGGAACTAGCTGGTTCTGGGCGCTGGTCCAGGCAGCCTCGTTTAAAGAATCAAGATCATAGAAACCTTTGGCTGGAAAATTAAAAAAGAAAGTATCAGTTTTCATTCTGGAGACCCACATTCAACTCTTTATGGAAAGTATTTTCAGGAAATACCTGTTGACTGAGCCTCTCAGTTTTAACCAAACCATATTGCTTTTGCAAATGAAAAAGAAAAAAGAAAGAAGCAAAAGAGTAAAAAAAAATATATATATAAAAGACTCTGCTTTTTGTCCCAGGGGTTGAATTAAATTAACTTCAAACTGATTCATTCTGTATTGTATGAGAGTACAGAGAAAACATCATGCTGTGTGTTATGATATGCATTCTTAGCTAATTATTAACATCTTTGCATACATATTATTATCGGCAAATTTCACTTTTTGGCTTTACTTCAAGTTTTGTTTAATGAGCATGTGTTATCTAACCAGGGCAATGAGAGGGAGTATACCGTACTTGAAAATGTGCTCTTTGTACTGCCTTGGACAAGGGGCCCAATTTTCTTCCGGTTGAAGTCTATACAAGTTTTGCCAATAACTTGACTAAAGGTTGGGTAAGCCTAAAACCTCTTACAGACAAAACCTACAGTTCTTTTAAGCCACAGCTTCCACTGAGATCATTGCACTGATGTGTCTATCGTCATCTATGCACTAACCCAGTTTTACTCTCAGTTACTTTCCGTCGTAGAAAGACTGACCGCTCTGAAAGTTCAGAAGCATTCTTCAAACACTCACATCAGATGTCTTTTCAAGATTGTATCTGAGTATAAAAAATCTTATTTACTTTCATCTTGAAATGGACTTTCACATAGTGTTGTTTCAAATTCATTTCCAACAAAGACAGGTAGGTTGCTTAATAACTGAATTTAGATCTTAGAGTCTTCATTTGAAGTGCATAAAGAAAATATCTACAAGGCTTGATTTGAAGCTGTATTTGCTTTGCTCTTTCCAAAAGGTGTAACAATACAGAAGATGGCTAAAAAAAAAATTGTTTTTGCCTTTGAACTGTTAGCATCAGACAATTTCTAAAAAGAAAAGGATTTGTACATTTAAAAATATTCCATGGTTTCTGTCATTGGCACACCATGGATCTCTTCATTAAAGGCCCATACACTTTTAATATGATTCATATCCAATGCTTCACATAACCACAATAAGCCTTAGATCTCTTAATATGCCTGTTCCTAATGTTCTTTTTGTTAGAAGAGCAACCAAGTAGTGTTTCTTTTCTTGGCTGAGACAAATAACCCCTTTGCTTGCAGGAAATGAATGTGTATTTTCTGTACTTTGGAAAGTTTATTGAATATAAAAAAAGAGAAAAAGAGAGATGACTTTCTCCTTACAGGCATGTGTTGCATTCCACAAACAAAACACTGTGTAATCAGGGCAGTGGCTGTCTTGCCGTGACACTTGAGTTTTCAGAAAGGATTTATGTAAGTTATAAAAAGTTTTATGTAAGCAGTTAATATTGCTGAACTTACTTTGAACACTGCCTGTTCCCTTCAACAACAGGGTAACCCCTCCTCCTTAGACTAAGAAACCGTGAGACATGCGGTACGTGTATATGGTCTCAGGGTCAGTTACAGCTTTTACCAGATGATCGGGAAGATGTCTTATGGAAAAAGAACACTGAGATTATTTTACTGAGGCCAGGAGCGTGAGGCAGCTGCAGGGGGAACGACGGTTTCAGCTCAAGCTACAGAACCGATCAGACTTGCGTCAGCAGACATTTCGGGACACATGCTGGAAGCAGGTCAGTGCCCCTGGGGAAGTGTGGGCACACACCACCTCATAGGAGACGTGTGGCGCCTGGTGTGACTCACTGCATAAATGAGACAATTTTCTGATTCATATCTGGGAGCCTTTTGCTGGATTGTTCTCTCAAAGAGTAGATGTCTTTCTGCTTCCACTCCCTCATAGTAAGAATAGTGTATTTCAAAATAACCTGAATTGTCCTTTTGCATCCTCCTCTTCCAGACAGAATTCTCGTTTTCGCCATCTTTTTTACCACACATGTAAATATTAAAAAAGCTAAACCACAAGAGCAAATGCAATGAAAATGCCTTTTGAACCTATCTTTTACTGCAGATTCAACTCAGCTGCTTGACATCTGTTAATCAATATTGATATTATTCGAGCTGCTATTATTATTATTTTGAACAGATGATTGGTGAGTGATCCTGCTCTCTTTTGGGTGCATCTCCTGGGGACGTATTTCTTTGTGCTGCTGTAAAGTGATCTAATGTATGATTCTCAGTGAATTGTGGGAGAACTTGTCTGTTTTTTCAGACATTAAGGGAAGATGTTGGAAATTACAGAGAATACAAATAAAAAGTGGGTGAATTAGCCACCTGGGTGCAAGAAGTCCAAACTTGGCCTGAACTAGGTTGGACCACCTGGCAGGGCCAGGGAAGGCATCCAATGGAAGTGAATCAACTTCCAAGCAAAGCCTAAATAAAAATTCAGCTTGATTCTACAGTGAGCATGTACCCTTTGGATAAATATGGGAGCCCAGCTCTGTAAGGTGCTAGGGATCATCAATTTTCACTAATTTGAAGAAGTGGGATCTCAGCATCTTATAGAACAGGACCAAACACACAAACACGACATAATTGACAGAAATACAATGCTTATTTTATACCATACAGCATTTTTCCGCTGTGTTTCTATTATAATGTCTCATAAAGTAAGCTTTATAATATCTCACAATGTAAGTTTCTAAGGCTTGTAAATAAAAAGGGACTAACAGCATCCACTGGATACTAATTTTAGAAGATACTGCAATTTTACCTCTGCATATATTTTAATAAAACCCAGAAACTACAGTATATATTACAGGTTAGCTTTTAAAAATACCTTATTTTCTAGCAGTTCTCATGCATTTAGTACTGTTTCTCTTATTTTACCACCGAACTCCCATTTTATAGGCTACTCACTGTTTACCACTGGGTAAGAGCTAATGTTGGGCTTTTTTTTTTTTTTTTTTTTTTTTTTTTTTTTAAATAACCAATGCTGTAGGTGTAAAACCTGGCTGAGATATCAATTGCTATGTTGCCTGAAAGGTATTTTGTTTTAATGACTGCATGTGTCAAGTCTGCACATTATTCTTGGATGCTTCTGCTCATTTTAAAATATGCTTTTCTACAGTGTTGAAAGTAGTCAAAAAGTAATGATGTAGCTGTGAAGCAGGTTACTAATCTTTTTGTGTTTTGATTCAGAAGGTACTGACACATTAAGAGGCATGTCCCACAAGGCAATGACTACTCTTGTTTCTCACTGATGCAGCACAAAAAGAGAAGAGGATGCTTAACAAAAAGCTTAAAACAAGCTACAGTCCTATGATGACTACATTCTCTTTGGACTGAATGGGGGTATTTGCAAACCACTAAGCTAGTCCTTAATTTTTTTTCTTTCTTTCTCCCTCTTTCTTCATCCCATTTCCTCATTTGGTCTGTAGCTTACCTTCTACATAACTGACTTCAGGCTTCTTGGGTTCTGGCCTTCTCAAATGCTTGGGTAGCATGTCATTCTCCTGATGCCATTTTTTCAGGCATTGTGGCTCATGGATACTGATAGATTTTGTTCCATACTCATGGCCACATATGTAACAAATAATTGTGGGTGGCCATCTTATCACTGGTGTCTGCAAATAACAATTGCAACAAAGAATAAGTGTTATTTTCAACATTAATTTTGAATCAGACAACTCCGAATGAAAACCATCATGCTGAAAAAGAAACTGATTCAAATCTGTGAAATCACCGTTAATGTTCCTATCAGTTTCAGTATATCTGGATTCAGTCCTGAAGCTTACAGGAGATATTGCCTCATTAACTGGCCATTTGGAACACGTACGCTGCTTCTCCAGATATTGGGCTGAAAATTCATGTGTGTCACCTAATTAATAGCCATATAACTCTGTTATTTTTGCACAGTTGGCCTGCAAGTTCATGAAAATGCCGACTTACCACATTCAGAGAGAGCTCCTCTGCTTGATCAAGTTACTGTGGTACAGTGACAATCTTAAACATTTAAATCCTTTTTTATCGGATGGAACATGGAAAGGAACAATAAAACCTTCCTCAGCTGAACTGCTGACGTGCTAATCCAATAGCAGAAAGACCTCATCTCCACGCAGAGCACAGTTAAAGCATCATGTCAGGCCTTAGCATCTCGGTTCAGCCAAACAGTGAGAGCAACTGTGATAAATTTGCAATTGTGGGAACTAACTCTGTGTTACTTCTGCCACAGATTGGTTAACTGGTGGAATTCTTGACCTTGACAGATTAAAACCAGTCCAGGACATTTCAGGATTGGGGGCAAAAAAAGGAACTGTTGTTTGTTTATCCCAAAGATTCAGCGTGAACCTTGCCAGTGACTTCAGTGAGAGCAGAACTGGACTCTCAGCAACTCATTGTTTCTGTACTGCAGATCTGCTTTTGTTTGTAGAGAAAAATAGCTCAACTAAAGAAAAAAACCTCAATCCTCAAACCCAGAAATATATATTCTAAGCTTGAAAAATATACAATTACTGTGGTACTGCAGATTATGGACTAGACTGTGTCTTTAGGCACATCCTGCACTAGGCGTGGTGTCAGTACCAGCCCCACTCCAGGAGCAGGGTAAAGCAGAAACATACTGCAAAAAATATAATTTTGAGGCACATCGATGATTCTTGCAACTGTCAGAATTTCCTTCATTCTTGGTTGCAGAATACCAGTAAAAGACTACCTATTATTTCCTGCCTTTTTATTAAAGGTAGAGGGAGAGCCATGCCAGACCAAACATGGGAAACTTTTCTCACGTAAGCAAGGGAGGTGGAGATTTCATTTTTTCCTCTGCTGTGTAAGACAAAGGCATAACCTATTCCAGTATTTATGACTCTGTCAGCCCATCAGTATATTCAAGAAATTCTGGGCAGCTCTTCTTGCATTTATGCTACAGTCTGAAAATGTCATTAGTGAATAATCTGCATAAGCTTTCTTTCCTGTATTACACATGTAAACTCTATTACATGAAGAAATACTCTACAAAGTGTATTTTTGCTGGGAAAAGTTCACAGAATCACAGAACAGTTGAAGCTGGAAGGGGCCTCTGGAGATCATCTTGTTCAACTCCCCTGCTCAAGCAGAGTCAATCTTCTCTGCAGGCTGGCCAGGACCATGTCCAGTCAGAATCTGAATATCTCCAAGGATGGAAACTCCACAGCCTTTCTAGGCAACTTGTTCCAGTATTTGACCACACTCACAGTAAAAAAGCTTTATTCTTATATTCAGATAGAATTTCCTGTGTTTCAACTTGTACCCATTGCCTCTCATCCTGTCACTGGACACCACTGAGAAGGGTCTGGCTCCGTCTTCTTTACTCCACCCCATCAGGTATTTATGCATATTGAGATAAAATCCGCCTTGAGCCATGTCTTTGCTCTCTCAGCCTCTCCAAATATGTCAGATGCTCCTGTCCCTTAATCACCTTTGTGACCCTTTCCTGGACTTGATCCATATGTCCATGTCTTCTTTGTACTGGGGAGCCCAGAGTTGGACCCAGCACTCCAGATGTAGCCTCACCAGTGCTTAGCAGAAGAGAAGGATCACCTCTCTCAACCTGTCAGCAATGCTCTTCCTAATGCAGTCCATGATGCCAATAAACTTTGTCATGCGGGGGCATTGCTGGCTCATATCCAACTTGCTGTCCAGCAGGACCCCCAGATCCTTCTCTGCAAAGTTGCTTTCCAGTCAGTCAGCTCCCAACCTGTACTGTTTCATGGAGTTCTTCCCCAGATGCAGGACCTGGCTTTTCTCATGTTTGGACTTCATGAGTTTCCTTCCTGATGATTTCTCCAGCCTATTGAGGTCTCTCTGACTGGCAGCACAACCAACTGGTGTTATCAGCCTCTCCTCCCCGTTTTGTATCATCTGCAAACCTGCTGAGGGTGCACTCTGCCCAGGTCATTAATGAAGATGTTAAACAGCACTGGTCCCAATATTGACTCCTGGGATTCACCCCTAACGACTGGCCTCCAGCTGGACTTTGTGCCACACACCATGGCCCTCTGAGCTCGGCAGTTCAGCCAGTTCTCAATCCACCTCACTGTCCATTTATCTAGTCCATAATTCATCAGTTTGTCTTTGAGGTTGTTATGGGAAACAGTGCTGAATGCACTGCTCTCCCCTCATCCACCAACTTGGTCATTTCACCATAGGAAGAAAGTAGGTTGGCCAGGCATGATTTCCCCTTCATAGATGCATGCTGACTACTCCCAATCACTTTCTTGTCACTCGTATGTTGGGAAAAGGTTTCCAGGATGAGTTGCACCATCACCCTTGCAGGGATCAAGGTGAGGCTGACCAGCCTGTAGTTCCCCTACAGCTTCCTTCTTGCCCTTTCTGAGGACAGGAGTGATGTTTGCTTCCTTCCAGCCCTCAGGAACCTCCCTGGATAGCCTTTCAAAGATCATCAAGAGTGATGACATTGGCCAGCTCCCTCAGCACCCATGGGTGCACCACATGGGGTCCCACGTACCTGTGTACGTTTGTTGAAATGTTCCCTAACCTGATTCTCCTCCACCAAGGGCAAGTCTTCCTTGCACAGGACTTTCTCACTAGTCTCTATGGCCTGGGATTGCTGAAGGCTGCTCTTACCAGTAAAGAGCACGGCGAAGAAGACATCAAGTACCTCAGTCTTTTCTGTGTCATTTCTAACCAGGGCCCTTGCCCCATTCAGTATGGGGTCCTTATTTTTCCCAGCCTTGCTTTTGCTGCTTATGTACCTGTAAAAGCCTTTCTTGCTGGCTTTAACATCCCTTGCCACATTCAACTCTACGTGGACTTCGGCTTTTGTAACCCCATACCTGCACTTTTGGACAGTGTCTCCATATTCCTCCTGTGTCACCTTTGCTTCCACTTCTTGTATGTTTCCTTTTTTTGTTAGAGTTTAGTCAGGAGCTCCTTGTTCATCCAGTAGGCCTCTTGCCACCTTTGCTTGATTTCCTGCTCATCAGGATGGACCATTCTTGAGCTTGGAGGAGATGATTCTTGAATATCAATTAACTCTCTTGGACCCCTTTCCTCTCCAGGACCATATCCCACGGGATTCTTCTAAGCAGATGCTTAAAGATGCCAAAGTCTGCTCTCCTGAAGTTTGGGGTTGTGAACCTGCTTTTAGCCCCACTCCCTCCTCGCAGAATACCTAACCCCACCATCACCGCAGTCAAGGCTGCCTGTCACCTTCACATCCTTGCTAAGGCTTTCCTTGTTTATAAGGTCCAGCAGAGTGCCTTTCCTCCTCTCCTTGAACACTTGTGACAGGAGGTTGTCATGAATGCACTTCAGAAACCTCCTGGATTATTTGTGCCTTGCTGTGCTATCTTTCCAGCAGATATCACGGTGGTTAAAGGATGGGGGTATGCAAATGTGAGGCTTCCTTCAGTTGTCTGAATAAGGCCTCATCTACTACCTCTTCTTGATCAGGTGGGCTATAGCAGACACCCACAACAACGTCACCTGTGTTGGTCTGCCCACTAATCCTGACCCATAAGCTCTCAGCTGGCCCATCACGGGACAAAGGTCCACTCTTTCCAGCAACTTGAACTTGATCTGGAAAGTTCTCACACAGAATTGAAGTATACCCTATACAAAACCAGTCATTCTGAGGACATTTTCAAGCTCTTAACTTTCATATGCTATTTACTTAGCCATGTTTGATAACAAATTACTTTAAATATATATATATAACCTTCTCTTTCTATTCATAGCTGAATATAGCAACAGTTGTTTTTGGAAGCCCACTAACTTTTCATTGTCAATTTTCACCTAGTTCCTTATTTCGGCTATTAACTTATGCCTTGTCTGATTTTGAGGCAAGACTCTGGGTCCTGATACAGAACCTTCTGAAGGCAGTGTGTGCTTTTTTTTAGGCTCCAGTAAACTTTTGGTGAGGATAACATAGTGCAAGCTCTTCAAGTCAGGAGACTCATTCAGTGGGCATGCTTGTTATGGGTACGCTTGTGGCATTTTAGAAGAGGTTTTCTAAAAAATGCTGTGTGAGAATACTGAAAACACATTTTCCTTTCTAGTTTTCATTAGCTTCGTCCCAGCCATTCAGCAGAATAGACGATTTACTGGATGCAAACTGGAAAATAGCAACTTGATTTGCATTCAGTATGCAGGGACTCTTTTTATGCTACCAGTATGGTATGAAGGAATTCATTTAACAAACAATAAGTTTGTTTAGCATGCACCATCACAATCACTTCCAATGTATGGAGCAGTATAATACACGCAAAATTACAGCTTTAACCAGAGTTTAAGTGCTGATAGAAGATGGGTGAAAAATCACTTAAAAAATTAAATACTTTCAATTAATGTAACAGAAAAAAAAGAAATATCATTAAAGTCCAGTGTTTTCTACCTCAAATATATTTCCCTAGCGAATGGAAATAGCTTTTTTCTCTGACTCCCTCGTTTAAATCTGTCACACTTCTTCTAAAGTAACTGCGACATACTGTTCAGTGTTCAACAGCTGTCAGTGGTCTGTAAGACAAAGGCTGGTCATCTCCTTCCCGTGTGATCTGGACAGATTTCCACAACTCAGAGCTCTCTGAAATGGTACTTTTGGCAGTCTCACCTGAAAACCTGAAGATTGAATGAGCACGATTTTGATCTCTCCAGATCCTGACAGGGATGGGTTTTGTGTTGTGATTGAGAGAAACCAGGCCTGGAGCTGAACAGAGAATCCTGTTTTCCAAGTTTATCAATTTAGCATAACTAAATGTTATCTGGTGAAAAAATTGTTTTAAAAATCTGTTCAAGTAGAAATCCTTCTTTTTTTAATAACTTTCACAATTAAGAAAAGGAAAGAAATGTTAGTAGAGATGACAATTAATTAAAATAAATCATCATCATAAGGATGGAATGATTTTTATCAGAAATGCAGTGAGTTTGAACTATCACTATATATTAAATTTCACACACAAATCCTTCTCTGCAAATATACACACTGTAAAAATCAGAAAATAAAAACCGAGGGAGAATATCTTTACAATTTGTAGTAACAGCTTATTCCCCACTTACCTGTGGAGTCTTAGGTATGATAAGTTTTGTTTGGATTTTTTACAACTGATGGTATTCATCCTTCATTTCTTTTTCTTTTCAGAGTGTTCTTACCCAGAATGTCACATCTGGAGGCCTCCCGTTTGAAACTAAACTATTTTTGGAATCACCAGAATTTTCCAGCCCAGACTACTCACAAGCCAGTGGCTGTCTGCTTACTGCTTTGTTTTTCACTTTCGAAAAGGGTAGTAGGGTTCCTCAGGAAACGTGTTATTATAAAAATACCTACAAATACCTGACAGTGCAGTTAGGTTTTCCTCTGGTGCCTTAGTATTTTCTTTTTTCTCAAAGACTGTTAAGTATGTCTGTGTTACCGTGAATGAAGTTATTTAACTCAGAGGGCTATACAACTATATATTTTCAATAGACCCGACATTACCTGAGGTCAGCCCCAGGCTGCTGTTATGACTTACATGAGGTCAAATCCTCCCATAATGAACAAAGCTTTTAATTTCCTCTTAAGCACACCCAATAAGACTGGCTCCCAAGCTCCGCTCTATAAAGATTTATCATCTAGGACTGAAAGACCCCCAAAATTCCTATTCCTTTAATTATCCATGTAACTTAATGGGAGGAGGAGAGACTTCCTGATACACACCAGAGCTCTCATCATAGCTCTCATCATAGGCTTGAACTGCCCAAGGAACAGTGGATCACAAAAAAAATAGTATAAATACTTAATGACAGCATCATGTTTTATGAAAGCAACCTTTTCCACTCATTCCACTCTGTCAGACAAGTAAGGGGCATTTTGCATAAGGGACAGAGATAATCCAGAGTGGCTCTCACAAGCATCCAACGAAGCATTTCACAGCCTTCCGCAGTGCTTTCAGCTGCTGACTGGCCACAACAACAGACTAATGTTAGGACTGTTTGTATGCCTATATACGAAGTGCAATAACAACAAGGTAATTCTGCCTGATGATGCAGGTAACTGTAGATTTTACTCCAATGGAATCACTAGAATATCCCACTTTACTCCTGATGTGCTATCTTAAAAAAAAAAAAAAAGGTCTAGTGAACATGGCATTTATGTAAATGCAGAAAGGCAGGAACCTCTATCATTCACAATAATAATATGCAGGGAGTGTCACTCCAACCATTCATTCACTTTTCTGTATTTGCAAATATATTTGTCACTAATCTTCTAACAAGATGTTCAAAACTGCTGCAGCTGAGACATGAAATGGAAAGTTTGTAATTGACCTCCCGCCTTCCTTAGAATTACAAGGCATCTTAAGGTCTTTTCATTTTACGCAGTGGCTTTATGCTAAAACAAGATATGGCATCACCATTTTGTTGTTAAACAGGTTTTCAAGACTTCTATATTATAATACAGAAAAGGGAGATCACTAACATATTTTTATTTTGTAGGTAGTTAAAACAGTAGGAAGAAAGCAGCAGATGGCAGCACCAGATGCTAGTGATACATCTGATAGGATTTTAGGATTAAAGTTATCACCATCTGTTGTCCAAAAAATTCTAAAACATATATCCATAGAAAGTCATTAATACTCATCTACATAGGCAGTAGGAAACATTTTGGTCTATGAAAGAATAATGAACGCATTCTGCTCTAGTACAAGTCTGAGTTTCAATAGTACCAGACATCACTGTCATTGCCTAAGGTATCACAGCAGAATCTAAATAGTATGCAAGAATCGAGATTTCTGAGCTGATGCGATCCTTCAGAGTCTATTAAGTATAGACTGTTGTTTGCTTTACATAGTCAGACATGATTAACTCTGATGTGTTCATGTATTCTAAGAGCTAGGATAGTTAGTGGAAGAGATGGCTTAAGGAGGTTGTTCAGTCTCCAGCATTAAGGGTATTTATGACCAAACTGAATAAGCATGTCAGTAATGATATTGGTCTAGTTCATCCTTCACTTGCTAATGGAAAGAGAGCTGCTGAGGACAGAGCTACCTCAGCATAAGCTCTTGTAGTTGGAAAGGTAGAACACCCTTCACATGGAGTATGACAGAATGAGTGAGCTCCATTTTTAAAATGAGGAAAATCCAGCTTTTGAATGTAGGGCATCTTTCTTTATATTTGACAGTAGTATTACAGTTCTGTTAAAATATATATACTATTCTTTTCATTATTCCTTCCCTCTGACATTTTACTGAGTCAGGACTTTAAAAGATGTTATTTAAATGGGTATCTAAACAATTTACTGATTCACATTCAGAGTAGGTCTGTTAAGTGAAACATGGACTCCCCCCAAATATTTTCTCCTCCAAGAATCCTAAAAAATTCCCTCTGATCCTCTCCTTCATGTCCCACCAGGACACTATCTGAAGCAACATCAGTCCACCGAAAAGAGGGCTGGAAGCAGTTTTATCTATATCCTTCTCATCAATCAGGTCTAACTGATGCCTTGAGCTTGATGCTATTCCTGCCAGGACCAAAGCAGACTGCTATTTCATTACTCTGTTCGTATAATTAATAAGCAATCGAGTAGCTGGTAGAGTGAGTAAAATTAAAACCATGTGCTGGAAAAAGATGGTGAAAACTGTACAGTGGACCCAGACCTTGTCTCTCTACATATCATATCTGTGGCCCTCTGTCAGCTTAGTGCTTTTCAACATCCTGTATGTGTGGACCTTTCAGAACTTTTTACTGGAGGTGGAGACCTTCACATAGAGAATTTAAACCTATGGAAAAGAGGTTTCCTTTGCCTACTTCTTAGAAGTAGTCTTCCAGTCCTGAACAGTCCATAGGAGCACAGGATATTTCTTTCACTCTTTCCATTCCTATCTCTGCTTTTAAACTGTACCTCTGCACAAAAAGGTCGGTCTAAAAATACTAAAATAAAGAACTGCAGAGAGGTAAAATCCATCTTCCCTTCTTGAAAGTCACCACCAGTAACAAGCTCCTTCAGAATCAATTATACCCTGCCGGCTGTACAGCCTCATTAGTTCTGCTGGAATTGAAAAACTGTAACTGAATGGAAGCAAATGATGAAACCTGTTGTTCAGACACAAGGAGGAAGAAATTCTAATACATTTCGTTCTGGCTCTGCAGAGCTCACAGAAGGAAAATCTGGTAATAATGTTGTTGTTCAACAAGTCAGCAGATGTGACTGAATCCATGCAGGGAGCAGATAGGTTGCGCAAGAGGGCAACATTTTCACAAGGTCATTCTCAATGCCAAACCACACTCTAAACTTGTTTTTGTATGTCACTATAACTCTGGACATTTTTCATGACATAAAAAAAGCAAACTTTTTTTTTTTAAACATAGAAAATTCTGTGCAGAGGACAAATGACTCTGGTTCACTCATGTGTTATCAATGCCTTTCACTGTACAATCACCTTTAGAACAATGCAAGGTCTTTGGCAAATGGCACAACGTAACGTGACACAATGGAAATGTCTAGTTTCCTATAGCCATAGATACATGTGCACAGTACTTTGCACTATTTGCGTGTTCTATGAAATCTGTCGATTTATTACGAAAGACTTTTAGCTGAGTAGTAGACCTCTTGCTATTATCTATCAGTCAGTGGCCTCAAATAGCATAATATAAACATACCTCACATTGTCTTTATTCTCATGCTAGGTGGGGCAATGCTATTATCTTCATTCTATTCAGCAGCTGGAAAACTGAGAAATGGCATGTTCAAGGTTTTGACTTTTAAAACCTTTTCAGAAATGCTCTGTATAGCATTGCATTGCTTTGGTGACTGAGACAGCTAAATCCCATTTTCAGAAGTAACGTAGGCAATCAGGAGTACAAGACATAGTGAAAAAAATCAGGCTATTTATTTTAGACGTCAGGCCTAAATTTAGACATCTATCTCTTTACCAAACTCCTGGCCAAAAGAGAGCTCGTGCGGAAACAAGTGCAGAAAAAATATGCCATTTTCCAAAACTTTGTGTAGCTTTTGGGCAATGTGAATCAGCTTCTTTATTCTTGGATCTTGAATCAAATTCAGTGGAAAGAAATGTGCAGTCTTATTTATTTTGTTGTTGTTACATTCTGAGTTAACTGCCTTTGAACACGCAGTCCTCAGTAAACTAACGTTCCATGCCAAGGTTAAGAATAATGGTAAAAAAATGAAAATCACTGGAGTCCTTACAGGACAAGGAAACATCGTATCTCATGTTATCTAAATAAAAATGCCTTATATGTACTGAAATATGTAACATTCAAAGCTTGCCTAAGCAGCTCAACAGAATCTGTTAACGAACTGTATCACATAATGGTCCCTTTTGGGCATATGGCTCCACAGCAGCAAAGAATATGAGAACCCAGCTATCCCCTTTCAACAGGAAAATCAAAAGAAACAGAAATAAATATGATTTAAGAATCCTACAGTTACCTTTATGCACACAGTATTCCCCTTTCCTCTACTTATTATCCAGCAGAGAAATATTTCCATAGAGCCAAAAGATTTTTCTGAAAGAAAGTGGTTTTAAATTTTGAATTGTGATGAGAACCCAGTCTCCCCTGGAGTGCCTAGCATCAAAATGCATCCAGACCTTTTCAATACAGCACATACTTAGCAGTTTACCTTGTCTGATATGGCTGGTGCAGCCCCACTCTTCTGTTGACCTTGACCAAACAGCTCAGAACTTGCTGAGCCAGACCCAAAGCTTAGGCCTTTACCAGATTTATAAGGTTTAGAACTTGACAGCCCCATACCACTGCTGTTTCCTTTGCAGCTCCTTTGGTGCACAGTGAGACGATCAGGGAGGAAAGTCCGGCCACACTTTTCACAAGGCAAGAGCTGGGCTTGAGCACTCTGACATGCTGCCTCTTTTTCAGCCATAAGCCTACAGGAGCCACGAGCAAGGGCCTCAGGTCTCCTGGGCTCTGCTCTTCGGAGATGCTTTGGTAGTTGATCATTTTCAATACGCCACTTCTCTAGACATTGGGGCTCATGTATGGAAATAGACTGGGACCCAAATTCTCTGCCACAGATATAACACACTCTAAAGCCAGGTCTTCTTGGTGGGATGATTGGTCGATTCAGTGGAGTCTGAGACATGTTTGAAGAATCTGAGTGTTTTGATATTATTGCAGTGCCTGGTCGTCTTTGCTTGGGATCAGCTTCTAGATGCACTATTTCTGGCAAAATTATGGCAAGATCTGACACGCTGGATGTTGAAACCTGTTCTGAAGGCAAGATGGTAGAGATATTAGCAGGGCCCTCTCCGACACTTAGCAGAGTTTTATTGGTTTTGTTCGGATTCTTTTTCTTTACATTGTTCCCATGAAGGATAAAACATTTCAAGAATCAAATTTAAGGTCATCTTAAATGATGGCTCAGCACCATGCCAATTGCAGGCTGTCATTTTAATCCTTGATTTTTCACTGCAAAACAAATTCACCTTTGACAGAAGCCTGCCAGTAGCCTGAAAGCCACTTTAATCCCAAAAAAACCCATTAAAATATGGCTTATGTGATCTTTCAGATTCTCTAGGATGTACATAACTCCATAACAATTCGAAGGTCTCCTCATCTCCAAAAGTGAAATAGGCAGACCAAATTCCACTCTGCTATAAATCTGCGGATTTTATTAGTTTCAATGATAGATGTATAGACATATCCCCTCATGAAGTTGAACTTAAGACTTCTATGTCTAATGGTTTATATGACTGGTTTGTACAAACAAGGTTTTCACAATTTTATGGCAGGGATAGCACTATTTTGAAGTTAAATTTGATTTAAAAATGAGATGTGGATCTGTGTTTGAAATTAAAAATACAGGACTTCCTGTTTACAAGTGTCTAAGGCTGAAGCAGCTATGTAGTACCTGAATATTGCTGATGTAAAATGGGAAGTGAGAAGAGAATCAACACCTTGCAGTACAAAAGATAAATGAAAAATATTTAAGAATTTGACCTTTCATAAAACCAGTTTTACACTGAAATGTCCTTTAATCACCTTTGGAGTCTATTGCACTAGAAACAATATATGCCTCATCTCAAGAAAATACAGTACATCTTGACTGTTCAAGATGACCTAAGATTTTTAATTTGATCAGCTTTGCATATGTGATATTTAAACAAATATCTTACTGAGAATTACTTTTTATCTCCATGACCTCCTTCTTCCAAGCATTTCTGATTCAGTGTTTACCGGAAGACAACTTCATGACCACTGATATAACAAACTTGAAAATCCAGACAAGCTACTGGCATACGAAGTTGATTCTGTATAAAAGAAACAAACATCATACATGTAAAGTAAATGACTAGATACAACTGAAATTTTGAGTAACTATATTGAGTTGGACTTTAAATTCATAGTGAAATTACAGAATCAAATTAGCAGTGACGCTTGGATCATAATATGATAACATTAAGCTAGAGCAAGAGAAATTTGCTATAATCCTCAATGTAAGGTAAATCACTACCATTTCTGTTAGGATTTCCATGGATACTTAAAGGAGTTACAAGAGCTCCAAGATAAAGACTTGCCTCATATTTTGTTTAGTTGAATCCTACATAATATTTGGATACCAATGAAATTGAAAGGCCTGAATGTTCTGCTTTTGAGTTCAGAATTTATCTCTAGTCTTGAATTTAATTTTGTAATGTGAGGTTTTTGAAAATGATTTTTTTCTTCTGTTTGGCAACTACAAAAATAGACTTTTAGAAACAGAAGTAAATGTTAGCTTTTACTTGTGTTAGTACACCACAGCCTAGTTAGCTCTGGGAGTGTGGGCTAAAATCTTTCCTGAGTCACCTACCAGTAAATGAATTGAGAGCTGTGTTCCAAACAGAGGCCAAATTCTTGAGCAATAACTATTGAAGATGTGCTTTATTGATGGAAATGATGAATAAGAAAGGAAGAGACAAACAGCTTGACTTACAAGTCCCACCTGTAACTTACAAGTTCTGCTTGTAAATGTAGCAAAATGTGATGTGCCAAGGAAACACAGGCAGGGCAAAAACAGGACCGAAAATTTACAACTATGAGATACTGTTTTTACAGTTATTTTTCAGAGTTGAGGGAAGCTTCAAAAGCTTTGTCTCTCAACATTCTTAGTGTCCAGCTTAAAACTAACAAACAGGTATTTTATTAATCACTTAAATTATAATTGCTGGTGCAGTGTCTGTAAATTCACAGACATCTATAGGCCAAAAGAGAACTATTCTCTGCCCTTACCAATTTCAAAAACAGATTGTGAATCTCCAACCAGCTTTCAGTGACAATCTTGTTTTGCATCTGTGTAGTCTTAATTTGCTTTACATGTGCAAAGCACCAAAGACTAACTACAGAAGAGAAATTGGTAAGCAGAAAAAAACTGACTTGCCCAAAGCTGAAGAGGAAGATTTGAACAAGTGTTTCCTTGTATTAGTTCTATGCAGCAAACATTAAACCTATTAAAACAAATAGACTGAAAACAAATCATATAAATCCTATTTATGCTACATTAAAAACCCTTGTACCTTCATGGTGTTTAAAACTAGAGGACCTCAAAGCTTTTTACAAATATGAGTGAGTTGTACTGTACCACACAAATGTGAAATAAATACTCGGCTTAACAAATGAAAGTGACTTCTCCAAAGTCTTGTTGAACATGGTTAGACATGTCAAAAATAAATCCTTCATCTCTGATTCTTATGCCTCTGCCAAAACTACAAGACATTTCTCTCTTCTAGTGCATCCATCTGGTTTGGGACCAGCATATGACAATGACCTTTTAATGCCTAATTGTCTTCAAGAATTCAGTTGTTAGTGAGTGCCTGATCACCAGGCTTTCTGTTTCCTACAGACTTAGCATATTAACATATATGCATATTTTGCAGACAAGTTTTATTAAAGACAGACAGCTGTGTGAAAAGAATTCACAATAAATACCGATAAAATTGAGCCTTTTCTTTTTTGCAAGCTATTGTCTGAGTCATAGCTTTCCCTCTTTGTTAATTTGAGCTTGGAGAATTTTACTTACAGGTTTTCTAAGGACTTACACCTCCATGCTTGGCACCCTGGTGAAGGTGCCTTTGCCATGCCTTAGAAAAACTGTAACGAAAAAGCAAATCAAAACAGATGCACTTCAGACAGGACTCATAGGACATATTTTGATCCAGATGTTGCAGCAGACTATTTTCTTCAAGCATTTCAGTTTTGCAATTTGCAGTCTGTCCTTACATATGAACAAGTTTGTATTGAAACCCTTAAATGCTCCTTTATCACAGAGACTAGGCTTTGTGCTGGTCCTCCAAGCATCACAAAATGAAGTTTAGACTGTAAACATGTTAGGGTAGGGGTTATTGTCTTATAAGTAGACAAAATAACTAGCAGGCTAGCTTTAGACATAAGTGAGTGGGCAGTTGCATAGGCAGGTGGCTGCAAAGACAGCAAGGTCACCACTGTCTACTTTATCTATATAGAACAGCCGATTGCTGCTTATTTTGCCACCAAAGACAGGGTCAAGGTGTGACAGCCACTGCTCTGGAGCGGCAGGTCTTTCTCTGATGTAAGAGTCCCCTGCTCTTACCAAAAATTCCAAACTTTAACTCAACCCCTCCAAACTTTTGGTGGTTTCTTAACTCCCAAACTTACCTACCCAGAAACCCCACTGATCCATCTCAGGTCACTTTCTCCACTGCCACTGATCAACCTGGATCTGCCCTGAACCTCCTCACTGCTCTTTCATCATGTCACCATGGGAGACTCTTTGCTCCCACTCAACAACTGTGTCACTCTTATCCCTCCTGTCTGAAGCCACTTAACTACAACCACGTGTTGAATTTTACTACATCCAAGGGTGAAGACACAATTTTGTCATTAACCTTGCGATGACACAAACTTTGCCTACGCCACTGGGAAGCGTTTAGCTGTTTCTGTTCTCTCATTAGAGATGCTAGCTGATCACAGTGAAAAAATGGGTTATCACCAGGTTCACACGATAGTCATCCTGCTGCCTGTCCTACAAAGCTGTTTAGTTTGCTGCACTCACACTTCTGGCTTAAACATTCACGTGGTTGCATATTCCAGGGACATTTGTGACACTTGGTCATTTTACAAAATCTCCTCTGAAGCTCAGATTTGTTTGTATGCAAATTGGAAGATATGAAGACCATCAGAGCCAATCTGTGATTTGCACTGGAACAAATCTCTGTGAAAGAGTATTCTGCAGCTAGCTAGTAAAAATACAATTCTTGAGGGATATACTTCTTAGCACTTAACACCTTCTCTAAAATTCTATTACATAACCATAGTCTATTGAATAATATTGCAAAAGACAAGGTTGTAACATTCTCTCATTTCTGAAAGTATTGGATATTCATATACTGTTTGTTAAAAGGTACACAAAACTTTAGCATTGAAATTTTTATCTCAAATATCAAAAAGCTTTTTTGTCCAATACCTGCACAGTGTATAATTGTGAAACATCCAGTGGAAACCATACTAAAACAATCGAAGAAACAAAGGTTACAAGCAGTTTGGACAGTAGCAATTAATAATACACAGGCAGCTAGCTGGCTCCGGAGTGCTGCTGTCCCATTTTAAAGAAACATTTTTTGCCCCCACCAGTGAAGTCCCCTTAATGCAAAACCCTTTTCCCTTTTATTCTATGCTGTGTAGAAAATATCAGAAAAGCTATTCATACAACAACTGCAAAAGCCTTTTCCTTGTTTTAGAAGGTCTGAACTCTCTGACCTTGACTTTACAAAAGGCTGATCACTTTGCACCACAAATTGCTACTGCATAACTTTGCCAGTCCCAGCTAGGTGGCATATGTTGATGCAGTTACATGTGTGGTTCAACAGTATGTAAAATTTAAATTCATTTGCAAACTAGCAGAGAGGCTGTCTACTGCAAGGCCCTTTCAAAGACTGGGAGAATTTCCAAGGAGGGTGGCCTATCGGATGAATCCAAGTTGGGAAGTAGCCAAGCTCTTTAGGAGGATGAAGGGAATGGAGAGCCAGGGAAACATTAAAGGGTCACGAGGAGAGAGGAGATAAGGGTTATTGGAGGGTCACAGGAAGGGAGCATCAAAAAGTTCAACTACGTTTCAGGGAACTTCTGAACTTTGCAGGGCTGCACTCCTAACTACATGTCTGATTTACTCATTTACGTCAGAAAGATACTTTCTATTACCTGAGATGATTTTTAAAGCAACAGTGGACAAGAAACTGACTGCCACATGAAGAATGTTAGGTGACTAAATCTGTTACTGTTAAGAATGAATCAGTCAATAAAAGATGCTATAAACAACCTATTAACAATATAACCTATTGTTGGATTTCCAAGCTTGCTGTTGTAAATACTTCATAACAGAATTATGCTTCCTTGTGGGGATTACACCATTTGGTCTACATTTACTCCTGCCAAGTTGACTGTTATTATTTGGAAAGTTCCTATAAATTCAGTGTGAAATGGAAATGCATATGAGCTATTCAAACCTTCTTTTCTCAAGTTTAGTGATAGACACAGAAATAAGTCAGGATTGGGATGTAACATTTCTTTTAAAAATGTAAAACTTTGTTACTTTTTTCTTTTAAAAATGTTACAGGTTATTTAATAAAGTGAGAAGATAGAGTTGGTCATTGTATATAGATGTTGGGAAATATTCCTCTCCTCTGCAGTTCCACTGAGTGCAATACTTAAAAAATACCTCACGATTTGCAATGACAGGGCATTTACAAATAATGGACTCAGTTTAATTTAAAGCAACTGAAATACAATGGCTTGTTCAGCATCAGGCTGATGTTTCACTTTACCCAAAAGAGAACAGAATCAGAAGACTGCTAATAGTTCAATAATTCCCCTATCTTCTTGACTGAAGGGGGAGCATGAACTCTTGCACACTTTGTTTTTAAGTTTATCCCATCCAAAAATTGCAACAACGGCATTATTACCCAGCCTTTAGTAACAGTCTTCTCTTAGCTGCCACGTGTGATTCAACCTATAGGTTCAAGTGTCTTCCCTCAAATGGCCGTGTGTCTTCTTTCATGTCAGTGCTGGAACTTGGAAACAAAGTTGACACATACGCTTCCTATTTCCTGCGTGCAGCCCTTCCTGAAGAGTGACCCTTTCTGTTTCTCATCTCTCTTGATTCTCTCATGTAAACAATTCCTCAAAACCCATTATCAGGTCATTTTACAAGCCTGGATTCCTTGACTGAATTGAACAAAACATACTTGCACTAGCTGGGGGATTAAATTGGCTGTTTCCAACAAATCCTCAACACTACTGCTTTTGACTTAGCTAGAATTCCACATGGAGATTTCCCGACTGAAAAAAACAGAGTTTACCTTGTGGAAGAACACATCACATGAAGCCTCCTGCTGCCAGAACACAAATGTGCTTATTCAGTGGGCAAAATACAGAATTAGTTGTGAAAATCTGGGGAATCTGTTCCTATACAGCTTATGAATGCTGACTGACATAACAGCGAGTCCATTTGCAGCTGTGTCAGACTGCAAACTCCATTTTAAATATATGGCTGGGTTACTGTCTCTGTTCCCCCTTGCCTCCACAGAAAGGGACAGGATAAATCCTTGCAACAAACAAACACAGAGCTAAAAACACAGGTCATAGAGCTTTCAAGCTTATACCTCTCAAAGAAATAGCCCTTGCACATCCTTGACTCCCTGTAAAGGCAAAAGCCAATTTTCCTGTCTGGGCTTAGAAGAAAGGACCACAAGTAAGTAATATAAATAGTGGGAACACCTGCTTCCCTTACTATTTTTAAAACAGTGCTTGGTAAAGCTATGAAAGGGGTTTATAAAATGTATTTGCTTGAGATGGCAGTGGCTTACCTCCAGGAGGCTCTTTGGAGAGATCATCTATACTTGCAGAGTGCTTACAAAATCCGCAGTCTTATAACAGAGGTATGGGAATGTCTGAGCGGGTTGCTCTGCTAGGCGAATGTACGACAGGCAACAAAGACACATTAAATGAAGGCGGAACGTGTGGCTCCAAAATGGTGGCACTCAAATTCAACAACCTAGTGAGAAGTCCAGCTACAGACCTGTCTGTCGTGTTATAAATGAATAAACTAATATTAGCTTACAAAAGAGATACTGGTTAAATCAGTATATTGGATTCAAGAGTTCCTGGATATGCAAGCCCCTATTTATGCAAATACCCACTGCACTGTAAGACAGCCTTCCCTTTGTTTCCCTTCAACACTACATTTGAGCTTGTCTACTCATTCTGCCTCTTCCTCATCCAGTGCTTGAAGTCATCAGTTTTGCATCTGTAACACCACAGTTACTGCTATGGGGATCAGTTCATAAAGGTGATTCATTTAAACTGAACCAAGCTTACAAGTATTCTGAAAGAAAAGTTATTTCACTTGTAACAGCTAATTTTATTGTTGCAGAGATTAAAAATGTATCAAAGAATTTGAAATGAGAAACAATGAGCCACAATTAATTGCACTACAATAGTGGCTAGAGATCCTAGTTTCTCAATCTGGGCTGGACTACATAAAAATACAAAGGAGAACAACTCAATCTAAGAGGATGAAAAATGTATTAGGTAGAGAGAGAAAAACAGAAAAGAGAGATGAAGTGATCCGCTCAACATAATGCACCTAGTCAAGAGGAGAAGGAAATGAATATAAATTTTCTGACATACAGTTGAGCGCCCCAATACTAAATCAGTCTGGCCACAGGGTTTTCAAAGGCTGATTCCTAACTTTATAAAAGGATTTTTGTTATGTTTACATATGCAAGAGGTGTCAGAAGGGACCAAACTTGCATCTTGTTTTGAGTGCCAAAGAGCTTTGCTTCAGGCTCTGTTTCCAGATAAAAATGTTTTCTATGAGGCTTCTCATTATTGTTCAAGGGAAATCAAATGAAACTAAATAAATATCTCAAGCAGTATTTTTTCTTGTGCTAAATGTTGTTTCGAATTGCTCAATCATAAATCTTTTTAGAAATCTGTTAAGATAAAATAATCATAAATTGGACAAAAATATTAGACAATTTGCAGTATCTTACTGATGGATCTGTTTTTCACTGAAAGATAAAAGGAAAAAAACATTGTTATGTTTCCAACAATATTTTTAGCAAATTAACCACATATTAAAATCCTCACATTTTTTCAGCTTAGCACTGCACCTTCTCCAGAGCTTCTGGCTGGAGAAGTCGCCTCTGATTAGTGTTAGAGACTAATTTTCTCCTTTAGTGATGTGAAAAGAATAAACTATTATTTGATTAAACCTTAATAAAGACCACTGAGATGTAGGAAATCCACAGGTTTCTATGTCAGTTTGCTTTATCTTGTCAGAGGTGAGCAAAACCCATGTTTTTAAGCACCTCCTATCTCAAGAAACAATTTGCAAGCTCTAAACACATAAATATTGGCATGTACACCCACATCTGGCAGCTGCAAGGCCCTGTAAGCCTCTAAACTGTAACATCACAGCAGTCTGGCTTAGATATCTTATGAGTAATGCACACTCAGAAACATCCAAATACGAAGCTTGTTCCACCAGAGAATCAGTTGCACATATAGCAGTAACATCCCCCCAGTACATCTCCACCTGCAGCCTAGAGGTTGGTGGTTACACTTGCAATAAACATGGATGCAACCAGCTGAGGACAAATCAAGCATACTTGAAAATAAAATATACCAGGTTAAAAACTCACTGTTTCCAGATGAACACAAACAGGCTAAACAGACTGGGAATTTTCTAATAAGTGTTTTTCCCACTAGTAGGTGTTTATTTGTCAAAACTAAAACTTTCTTCAAAAATGTACCTGCATCAATTACAAGAGAGTAAGAGAGAAAACATAAATATGTGTGTGTGCAAAGGCTCATTAGAAAGCATGTGAGGCAAAATTTATAGCTCTGAGATATTTTTTATGATGAACTTCTTAAGGTGTTTATAATGGGACAACCAACCTAGTTAAAGGTTCTTGTAATCTTCCTCTGACCTACTTTAACTGCCTATGTCTGTCTTTGGATCTGAGTCACTTCCTATCTAAAACTTTACAGGCCAAACCAAAATTCACTAAAGCCAGTAGAAGTCACTGTATATCTGGCTTTTGAGGCAACCGCACATATAATTAGACAGTACACTTGAGTTCATGATGGTATTGCCAGAGAAAGCTGGAGACTGGTGTTAGTGAATCAGCAGTGCTCTCCCTTACTTTGACCTCCTTTGCCCAAGTGTAAGAAAGAATTCCTTTGATTTGAAAGAAAATTTAACTCTATCTGAGGGAATTATAACTATCACTAGTTAAGATATAGATAAAACATTAAACATTTTCATGTTAAAGAAAGTGTAATTTTTCATTAATTTCAACATTCTAGACGAGCTCCAGTAATGCTGTTCTCTTCAATTTTCGTTTATGTTCTAGAAACAATGTTCTTGCTTTGCATAAGTAAAGATAAATGCCAGTTTTTCTTTTTCTGTTTCTGTGTGTATGATGGAGTAAAGAAAGCTGTTTATCTGAGCTCAGCTGCCTCCTGAATTCCCAAGTTTCTAGGAAACACGCAGTGTCTCTCTGAAAGATGCCATGTATTTATCCTTGCACCTATTTACAAACAGTTCTTTACAGAAGGTACATTTTACTTAGCAATACATCGTAACTTTTCAGAACGAAGATTACCTTGTTTTTACTCAGATGCAATTATTTGATGTACTTGTCTCATTTTATAAAAAAATAATGTTCCCCTTCCTGAAAATGCCTATCTAGTCTTGTGCAAAAATGAGAGGAGAGGAATATATCAGCTCAGAGAGATTCCCAAGTTGGGTGACACTTAGGATATCAAGCAACACATTCTTAATGTCAATCACTCCAGTAGATCTGCGATATTTATCACTATATGAGTTGTAGAGAGCATACCAGATATCTATAAAGTGATAAATGGATAGGACATGTTTACACTGTCTGCAGCGCAGGAGCGTGAGAGTAAGCTCAAGCTCCCTAGCTCAAGTGTCTCTGTTCAACTCTTCCATTTCTGGGACTGGTGTGTGCAGAATCAGACTGGGAATGTCTGTGATTTGAGGGTAAATGTGCTTGCACAGTGGGCAATTGGGACAATAATTTCAGGAAAGGAGAGTGATCATTTACAGAAAAAAAGCAGACGGATAAATAAATGTATAATCAGATAGCAATCTGTTTGATTCAAGATATACAGGACAGGCACCTCAGCTCATATAAACTATCACAAGATAGTGAAAATCAACAGAACAATAACAATTTACACCTGCTGAGAGGCTGACACTAATGGGTTAGAGTGATTCAGTAAAAAATTACACTTTTCTCAATATCTGAATTATCACAGTTACATTACATAGGATAAAAATAATCAGAAGGGATAAATGTTCTCTTACAGTGTGAATCAACTCTAATCATTTTGTAATAGAAAGAAACTGCACTTGCTGACAGATGATTACATAAATAAGATTTTTTGTACCTTTGGTATGAACAGGATATTCAGCTAGATAACCTTACCTACCATGGCAATTCCTAAGCTCAGTAAGATAAAGCAGTTATTAAAAATAATAGGAAAATGAAACAATAATGAGCAGAAAGCAAAGATGAATAGAGAAGTGACAGTGAGAATCCAGACAAGTACAAGAAATTGTCCAAACTGGAAAATGGCTAAAACAACAAAAATAAGGACATCCTATTTCTTTTGTGAAATGTTGGTTATTCCTAACAAGAAATCATTAAATACTCATTTTCATATCTTGCATGAACAATACGGCACATCCTAATACCTTGCAGAACATTCATATTAAAGTGACAACAAAGGAAAATGGCCACCTGCTTAATCTCTATTACAAAAGCAGTGCTCCTAGAAGAATATCAGAATATTTATCAGATCCAGTGTGCAGTCTGAGGGAAATACAGCACAAGGCTGAAGAGAACCTTTATTTATAAAGGGTCTTGTTGGCAATGAATCTTAAAATCAACATTCTTTTACATTATTGTTTTTCTCCTCCAGATTAGATGGCCAGTATTTTTTAGCCAGTGTGAGAGGCCACGGCTGATAAACTTCATCAAATCTTAACTAGTACCATTGCGCTGTGGTGATTCAATAATTTGTTACATTTAACAGCGGTCTTTTCCCAATTTACATTTGCAACTGTTATTCATGTACCTGTTTACACTGTCTTGTTTCCTGTTTTATAATTCTTTAGATACCAGGATCTTATCAAATTCCATAAAACCATGGAAAAATATATGGAGCAGAAGCCTGAAAGACCTACAGAAGTTGTGGGTTAAATGGAGAAACACGTTAAAAATGTGTGTCTGGGCTCTTTACTGTGAAACTGTAATTTCATCTGGTTAGAAACTAATGCTTGGTATTGTATATCAGTGTCCTTGGAAATCAAGTAAATGGAAAAATGAATTTAAATAAAAAATAATAATGAAGTCAATTACATTAAACTATAATTTGCACAATCATTTCACTGAGTATCTTGAGATGCAATGCTGCTGTATACATCGGCTTCAAGCTAAACCACTTGGATATTAAAGTTTTCTGTTTCACTTGTGCTTTCCAAGCAAGAAGTTTCTGCTTTTTATAGTAAACCTTCTTATTGCACTTGAGCATCATATATTTCTCAGGTAGAACTGAATGAGGTCCTTTCTGTGACATGGGGTAATCAGAATTATGTGCCAGGTAGGATTATCTTCTCCAGAGAGTATGATTTCTAGCTTTCAGTATCCAAAATGGTTGCCCATTATGATTCCAATTGTATTTTTCTGCCTCTTAAAACACTCACATAAATGAAGTCTGTCAAGAAAAGGTATGTGGAATTAGGAAATTAGAACATCTAACCTGGTATATAACATTACTCACGCTCCATTTTTGCCATGCAGATCTCTGCAGAGAGGAATTCCAGAAAATAAATACATCGACCTTTCCATAAGCACTCTTACGTGCTAGCTGATCTGAGGGAGAAAGTAACTCAAATCTTCACTCATTGTCCTTTCTGCTCATTTATAATTGGGCCCATGAGATCTGCAGGAATCCTGTCTTTTGCTACTCAGGTGTCAGGTACTGATGTAGTGGGAAGAATATAGGATTAAGAGGAGTTAATTATTTAATCTTTGCATTATCTTGGTTCAGGAGTGTTATCAGTATTATCAGTTGAGTTTCAAAAGGAAATCAAGGTTCAGATAGATTATGAGATTTACCCAAGAGCACACCACTAAAACTAGAATTTGAACTCACGTGCTGCCCATTGCCCGTGCCCATTCACTGGGCAGTAGTTTCTTTGATTCTGGCCTGAAGAAAAATCACAATGCCTCTTTAACCCATCAATTTTTTCTATCTTTCCACCCTAGAGTTTCATAGAATAATTTGGATTCAATGCTCAGAGATGGAGAAAGCGCAAGCACATCATTATTTCCTAAATAGTGCTTCAAAGTACAGATGAAAACCCTACTTTTCTCCAGATCTTGGCTTTTCCGATGTTGTGTTTTGAGTTGGCTTGCCCTTTATAAAAAAGTCAAAGAGCAAAGTTAGGCAAACATACATGGAACAGATTTCCCCCCCATCCTAGGGGTAGGAGCTTTTTTGGTCTTACCTTTTTAACCAGCGCTTAATCCCCGCAGGCTAAGCCCTGGGCACGGCAGTGGTGGCTGAGCGGAGGCACCGGAGCGGTGGGTCCCTGCCAGCCTGGGGAGAGCGAGCGTTTTCCGGTGCCATGGCAATGGACCATGGCCTTTAGAGCCCCAGCGTTGCCCAGCAACCTGTCAACAAATGCAAATTTTGCAGGCTCCTCGGGCACTGATTGGCCAGCTGCATTGTTGGGTAACAGAAAGGGGGGAGGAGCTGTGGTCAGGCTCGGCCAATAAGAAGGGGCATCAGGGAGGCTCCCACGAGCCCTGTCCCTGGGGGCAGCGGGAAGAGGAAGGAGCGGTGGGCAGGGCGCTTGGCTGCCTCCCAGCCCGAGGGGGGCTGCTGGGCTCCCCCTGGCCAAGACACTGGGCCTCGGGGCTCTCCCCCTGCCAGCGGGGGCCCTACGTGTCCTTAAAACCAATGGCTTGCCTTCATGTCCCAGCTTTGGAGAAAATGTACCTTTTCTGCCACACAAACAGCAAACGTAAAAATGAACGGTCGATTTGGTCAACTTCACACCTGGAGACGAGAACCGTTGAGCTGGAAGAGTCCCCAGCGGCGGGACTGCATCCGTGACTAGGGAGGGACTTCTCCTCCCGACCAGAGGCAAAGGGACGGGAGTCTTGCTGGAAAGCCCAGCCAACAGTGACGGCTAAGGGCACGACGAACCCTAATGCCACCTCCTACATAAGCACTGTTCTGATCCAAATGTTTACATTTTGGGCCAAACTATTTCAATGTTTGAAATTTCCCCAAATTTAACTTTTACAACCTTGATATTTTCCATGGAAAATAATGCTACAAAAATAATAACAAATAATAAATAACTGCTACAAGAAACTACCCCAGGCTCTAATATTTGCACATTAAGTGTTTTCCAGGCAGTGAGGAGTACAAATCCATAGTGCTTCTTTCATTTTATCCCTTTCTACACACACAAAAAAATCAGTCCTCAGTTACCGAAAACCTGCAAATGCATAAGAAGCACAATCTGCTTTGAGTCTTGGCAGGAACAATGTCTGCCAAGCAACAAAGATTTACTGCAAACAAACTCTAGTATCAGTTTTGTACTGAAGTTGTTGGTGCGGAAATTCGTGACCTACGTTTTAGTTGGTAAACATTAATTTGCTAAGCGGTATTCTACTGCACATTGACAACGATGGTCAGCAATTGATAGTCTGTTACCAGCACCATTTACAGTACACGCCTCTCCCTAGTTGACTGAGTTTAAGTTTTGAAATGCTTAACTGCTGAAGGTGTGATACTCCAGCTGCTCACAAGAAGACACCATGGAAATGTCAGGGCATGTTAAACACTTGAGGAAGCCTTGAATTTCCAAGGCTGACGTACAAAGACACTCTGATATTCTGAATGGCCATCAATCAATGGTAATTGATTTTTTAAGTGATCATTAATAATTACCTAATTTAATACATTGCTAATTACTTAACATATTTATGTCATAACGTATCATTATATAAATGGTGCAAAATTTAGATCAGAACCAATTTTAGTTATGGAGCTATACGCATCAGAAAAATGATAACTGTTTTAGAAGAGAATACTAGAGTTATAGAGTCAAAAGGCAGGAAATACTAAGATTAAGGTTGTTCTTTGCTTCATAGATCTAAGAGAAAAAACATAATCAGAAATGAAAATACGATTTCATCTTGCAAACACTTACATACAAGCTTAAATTCACTTATGTATCTTAGGAAAAGATAAAAATATTTTTCCCTTGTAAGATTTTAGGTTGGAACCCGTATCAGTGGTAGACAGATAAGAATGTTGTTTCTACTTCAGCTGTCTCAGACATTCAATGTCCCAACATTTCAAATGTCTGGAAATAGCATGGGGATTATTCATAACACAAGATTATTAGGAAAAGGAAAAAAAAATCAGGTTCTTCCTGTAAAAAACAGAATTACCTTTAGATCATTAGAAATGATGAAGAAAATAAATATTACTTCAAATCCAATTTAAAAACCAAAACTAAATCCTAAACAAAAATATTTCACATCAAGGTGATGGAATGTATTTTATATTACAAGAAAAGTCATTAACAGAATAATCTTTGAATAAGTTAATATGAATATAAAATATGGCATATTTTTAAATAAATCTATTCACACCAATAACATATTAGAAATGGGTGACAGCATTCCAGCTAAATTTCAGGCTGACGTTTTATACATGTATGTTTGTGTGTAAATTTAGATGTTTGGATACTTGAAGAACAAAAATGGACAACCTTGAAAAAAGTTTATTTTACTACATATATCATGCATGTGGTATTCAAGTATCTGAACTGCACAAATCAGTGCTGCACCAATATGACTATACTGCTTTTATACATTAGCTTTTATATTAGCGTGATATAGCCTACTGCTACAGCTGCATTGTTCACTTCTCTGTGCCACTTTAAATTGGACAGTACCAGTTTGCCTTTAATCTCTTTTGGCTTGTATCTTCTTATTACTCCATCATTAAACCTTGCTGTCTAGATAAAATATAAACAAAGCACACAGGAATTATTTTTACTTGAGGAAGAACAAGAAAAAGGTCAGAGACCAATTGATTTCCACTGTACGTCTTCTTTAAAGGCAGACTAAATCATGTAAGGAGCAAAAAGCTCCTAGAACAGGCTTTATTATATGAAGTAATTTAAATTTCATGTACATATGTAGTTGCTGAGAATTTATACAGGGAAGAATATAGTGTCTTCATTATTTTATTTTTCCTTATTACTTAATCAATAATAATGGCCTTAACATCTTCCAAACAGGGCATCCTGGGACGTCGGGAAAGGTCATAAAAGAGAAATGACAAAATATATGAAATAATATTACCATCATTGACTTATTCTATTTTTACAGAAACTTATCCTAGGATACCCATGTATTTAAGAATTCCTCAAAGGTCTGAGACAAACATCAGTAGAATACTTATATTTAAGCAGGACAGGAACAGTCATAATAAACTTACTTAGTAAACATTTTTATAACCATCAGGCCTGCTAATAACTCTTTTGCTTCGGTTGCCCTACTTTGTATCTTGCAAAACTCTGGGTGGGATCCTATCTGAAGGTCAACTTGGAAGAGGCAGAGGAACAATAAACAAACTAAGAATATGAAAAATGCCTTAAAAAGCAGCTGAGATGGGGTGAAGGTAAGAGGTCATCAGTTCCTAGGACTTCGTTATTTTTACTGCTTACTGTAGCTCATTTGTTCATGGAGAGAAAAATAAATGAGGGAAGTCCATTTCATTATACATCATTCTTACTTTGCAGCTTGCTTTTCCAAAAGTTCACAAGCATTTGCAATATGGCTTCCCCATTACTGATGTTTCTTTTCTGTTTTGTGCTGCACATAATGTCAGACTCAACGTAAGATTTTCTTAATTACAACATGCTTTGATAATTGAAGATTTAAAAACTTGACTCTTCAGGCCATAAAATCAACGTATGTTTAATATGATTCAGCTGCTATGAAGCAATTAATTGGAGGATTAATATATTTATTTTTTGACATCGCCTTGGTAGGTAATGTCCTTTTACTCTACAGATTACTATGCAGACATTCCAAAAAAGCATAACTTCAAAACATCTAAAAGGATATCAGGAACTGAATTATCCTCTGCTGGAAATGAAGAACTTTTATTTCCTGAGAAAGAGAAAGGTTACACTGAGGCTGAATAAACCTTGAGCCATTTTTTCATTACCATTTCTAATGGGCAGCAAGAAGACAGAAAAGATTATGTTGCAGCTAAAAACACAGTTCAAACATGTACAACCAGATTTCCCTTTGAAGCTGGAAGTCTTCCCAGGGAGATGGATATGGCTGCAGCTGAAGCAACAATAATTCTTCACACAGTGAAATACTACCACACATTCCAAGGCCGGAATATTAGCAAATTACACAGTGTTAGTGACATTTCAGTGTTGTGATCACCTGAAAATACCTACTGATTCTTTTCCCCAAAACATTTAAAACTCACAGTTATGCTCCTACAGCATCTTCAACAGCTTCGCACACTGTAATGATATCACTTGTCAGTAACACAAATTAGAAGGAGAAATGTGAAATCTTTTGAACTAGTACCATTAACAAGAGAAGTTCTGAGACTGAGTTTTGAGACTCCAAAAAGTAATAAAGGGAAGGAAAGAATTCTAGTGTTTGGCTAGAAAAGAACAGACATAGTATTTAGAAGAAGCAACAGAAGAATAAATCACGGCATGAAGACTGTGAGATGATGAACTTTCTGGAAAAAGACTTTCATGAAGAAGAATTTTAATTAAACCATAGAACTTCCCTGTCTTGGCAAACAAAGGTAAAATCATTAGTTATGAGAGACATTCATACACAAATGTTTCCTGTGAATGTGTGTCCATACTCCAGCCATTAGTCATATAATGCTCAGTCCACCACAACGAGACAATTTATATTGCCCTGGATACTACTCTGAGTTTATGCTCCCTCTCCTGGACTGTTGTTGCAATACAGGGTAACCAAATTTATTGGCCTGCTTTCCCAGAAGGCAGCTTGAGAGTCATCACTCCTCACACACTAGAGCTCTCTGCTGTCAATTTCCTTACACGGACTGCCAAGAACATCAGATGAATTGAATTTGCAGAAATCAGAACTCCTTGGCCTCCAGTTCGGGGCAGTCCAATGTTCCTCTATATAGACTATACATTTCTTCCAACTCCCTCGGAGTGGCTGACTCACTGCAGCCTCACACAGTCTGCCGTTTCACTCGCTCGCTCACTTTCATAGCATCCCACATACGCAGCCACCGTTGCCAAAAGCTGTCCCAAGAGCTGGAATCACCTTGGCCCCAGGGCAGCCTACTCAACCCTGCTATCTTATTGCCACTCAATTAAGAAAACTACAAAGGAGCTCTCTAAGACCCTGTGGCCCTAGCCTCCTAGTATGAGTACATAGACGCAAACTGGAACACTAATAGGTCAACTTAGGGACAAAACTGCCTCAAATTCATCATCACTGCAGCTCCACTGCAGGAGGGCCTAACTACACGTAGTATACTTCAGAATGAGGCAATTTCCTTGAGAACAGATGTTCGCCCTTCTAATGACTCATATTACCACACTGTCTCGACAGAGCCTGTTCTTTTTGCACATCCTTTATATCTTACACATACTCATCACATCATAAGCATCCTTCATATGGAGAAAATAATAGGTCACAAAGGACTCCAATACAGCAGAAAAGACATAACGAAAAAAAAAAAGATAGAGGTTGAAGCTGTATAAATTGGAGTTAAATATAAAAGCAACAGATTTGAAACAGTAAGGTACAAACTACCAGAGGACAAACTATTAATTGATACATTGAATTCTTCATCTCTTGCAGTCTTCGAATCAAGTCCACCTGATATTGGGAAAGATATGCTTTAGGCCTGCTGCAAAACCAGCTGGATGAAATACTACAGTCCATGTTACACAGTAGGTCAAACTAACGATCTGTTGATCCCTCCTGGCTCTAAAATCTATGAGTCATGTAATTCCTCCTAAGTGGCCCTCACAGGGATTTAAGCCTCAGTGTCTTTAAACCTCTACCCTCTCTATTTGCAGTTACAAATGAAAGATTTTTGGTATTTTGCCCCACCAGCCTACCATTTCCAATTTTTTCACAGCATCCCCAAAAATGGGTTTTGAAGTAGAACAGCTACAAGTTCCCTATACTTAGTCTTTTTCCATCCATTAACTGCATTGGAAAGTAAATGAGCCAGGAATAATGTCAGCTAAAAGGACAGATTTTCAATTCTTCCTTAAAAATCACACTTAGGCAAGATCCAGAATTTTATTAAAGCCAAAAAAGATGAGAAAGGCACTTTGACCAGTTTTTCTCCCATACTAAGCCATACTAAGCCAAGATGTCACTCAAACAACAGCTGTGTATTTTAAATGTGATGTGGGATCTAAAATCTCTCTGCACTCAACCAAGGAGTGAAGAAAGTCAGAGATTCTTCAGTCTGTGGATGGGTCTGAAAACGCTTGAAGGTCCCCAATATGTAGTCTGTCAAGGGATCAGAATAAACATATGCCAAACATGTGAAACATCCACCAAGGCCTTTCCTGAGAACGTCGAAGCACATTCTGAAAGAGACCAATCAAAGCCTTTGTCTGAGACGCACAGAGTTTCATAGTGTAAGATTTATGATGCAGCCACTTTGCAAGACCAGCAGTCCCCTTGCATTAATAAAAGCTTAACTCACTGTCTCCTTTTTTTTTTGATCTCCTTCTCTTTCCTCTTCCACTTCTAAGTCTTCCCTCTGTCTCTTAGTTTTTCTACACCACTTTCCATTTAAACTCTTTATATCCTCGTAACACTCGACTTCTCTAATGCTGTTTTCTTCTCCTATGGCACATTGCTATCTTGTAAAAGGAACTAGCTTCCAGTACTAACTTTCTTCTTCAACTTCTTTTCTTCCTCCCTTAGTTTCCTTTTCTTTCCCTCTCCTGTCAGTTTTCAGCTTTTTGACCTCTGTCTTCATTGCGCAGTCATACCTGTTGGTCATATTCTGTCATAAAAACATAAATAACTTCATCCTCCCTGCTCAGTCACACATCTACTTCAGTCATATGTTCACTGTTCCCAAACACCACACTACCCATCCATCTTTGTCAAGGAAACTATGCTTCTAACTGCCTATTCATTTACTGTTCTAAATCGCTCAGTAACTTTTAACTGGAAACACCCTGTTCAACTCCCAATTCACTCATGCTCCTGTGACAAAAAACACTTCCAGGTCTTCTTCAGCATTTCTGCTACTTCCTCCTAAGCTTCTTCTCTCACAGTTTGCACTCCATTCCTTTTTATGGCATGGTTATCTGACATGATAACAACTTTCTCTGTGGAATCTGACCCACTTATCACTTTTTGAGCTTCTCAGCTTCTTTCTTTTCAGGGTATCAAAGGTTCATTCCTTGGCAACCCCACAATCATCTTCTAGATTTCTCTCAGCCCTATTAGATATCACTAAGGCCCACAGCTTCTCTAGGATTTTCCATCCTTCTCATGACTTTATACTCACTTTCTGCTGCTGCTGCTGGAGCTAGAAAAGCAAAGGAGTTGAAGACATAACATGGGAGTCATTTCTGGAGCCATCTCCTGGTTGTCATCCTGCCTGCCTGTTGAGAAGAAAGAGCAGCAGCTGCACCACTTTGTTATAGCCTAAACAGAAGTGGGGAACAGGACAGACCTGGCTGGGAGGGGAGCTGCAAAGAGACAGGGTAGGTGCTGGAGAACAAGGTTTCAGGGAAGGTAGGTGCCAAGAAGATGCTACAAATGAAACTAGACGGAGAGGAAGAAACATGGCCGCAGAAGGCTTTTGAAAATCGAAGACCAGGATGAAATCAGAGGGCACATCCCTTTCCTGCAGGGGATGGAGGCTCACAGAACAAAGAGCCCCATTAATCTTCAAGTCATACATGGATTTAAAGCCATAATAATGGAGGACATTGAAGGTTAATCTTCTACCCCTTTTCTCCTCCAAAGCTGATTCACACATATTGACCCCTCTCAGTACCTGCATAATGTATTTTCCCTTCTTATATCCTTATCAGCCCTCTGTCTGCGTATTAATCTAGGCAGCTTACTTCACATTCCCTAAGCTCAGAGGATTTCCTCAGTCCTTCCAAGTCCTGTATGATGCAAGCATGCCAGACAAACATTTAGCCCTTGAATGTACTTAAGCGGCCTCTTGTTTTCCCCTTGTATGGCTCTGAAGGGTTATGAAAATAAGAGGCCAAACAAATTCATGCCAGCAGTAATTCCAGCCCCACCCTGCAGAATGGGCAGACATCATACGGCCTCAAGAACAGCCAAATTTCATGATTACATTCAAATAAATGTGGATGGTTGAGGAGCCTGCTCTGTTTCCCCCAGTTTTTCTCTCTCCTAATGTTCCTTCACTACAGGGGGCTATCAGCACCTTTGCTGACTTGACTGTGGCACGACAAGAGAAGTCTTTGCTCTGTAGGAACAAAAAGTTCCTATAAAAACATCAAAATACCCACATAACAAAGCAGCATTAGTAAACAGGCTTTCAGTCAGCACAGCAATGCTCAATGATTTCAGGAGTTAAAAAAAGGCAGGGAAGAGGTGGGAAGAACCAACTGTTTTTCCAAATATTTAATGTTTGGGTTTTGCCAAGAGCTGCAGGAGGAAGATACAAACAGTAATATTAATAACAAAAAGTAAAGGATTTAAACAGTATTTCATTTTATTTTGCTGGGGGTTGGGGCTTTTTGTTTGTTTGTTTGTTTGTTTTTCTGGTCTTGGCTGCATGTACCTGTAGAACTAGCTAAACAGTCTGGGCAGAGTTGTCTCTGCATTTCCTTGTAGATTTTCTCCTCCTTTATTATACAACAGACTTCCATACTCTTCTCCCCTCTGTATGTGAACAGTACTTTTGGATATTACCTGAATTATACAGGAACTTCCATGAGCCATTGGAAAATAAGTGGAATTTTTGGTACCCGCTTTGGAAAGGAAAAGGGAGATAAATGAAGCCTTTTTCTTATATGACATACATTCAAGAAAAATACAAACCTATGCTCAATTCTATTGTTTTCTCAGAACCAGGAATATAAGTTGTTTGCTCAGCCATTCCACTTTAGCTGTTCACTGTGCGCTGTGATTTGGATGAACAACGCTGTCAATACAGATTAAATAGAACATGTGAGATTACTTTTAAAGAACATCACATGGTCAAGTACCTTACAAAGCTTTTATTCTATATATTTTGGAAACCCAGCTAGAAAGCTTGCAAATCATACCTTCCTAGTTTGTTTCCTTTTTCACGGCAAATACTGCATTTATTTGTCTTGTTTTATTGTGTTACTAAAGAAATTCATTGTAACCATTACTATTACTTCACTTTGAAGTTGGTTGCATTATAAAGAACATAACATTAACAACAACCTTGTAATAGGTAGCTGACAACTGTAAAAACACAATTCGTTTTAACTTTCAACTTAAACATTCATAGAGGTGAGAATGGGGCTGATGTTTGTATTAGACTGTAATCTTTTATACTTTTAAGTACAATACCATCATCAAAAGTAACAAATCTATTAATAAATTGCTGTTCCTTGCTAAAGGCAGTGTACAAATTTGGCATCTGAGTATACAGTCAATGCTAGATTGCTTTTATTTTCTTTTTATGTCTGTTTTTTCTTACCTTCTCCCATCATTCTCTCTGCTACTTCTCTTTGAGCATGGATTGGCAGTGATGGACTCTTGCAGTTTTGCCTGCAAGATGCTTGAGGAGGTGGTAAAAGGTGAAAAGAGAATAATGACAAAGTTCCATGGACAATACAGTGCTGTTTGACTCCCATATCCACTATGCGGGTGGCAAGCCAGCAAGCATCAGAAAACCAAGTGGCACGATTATAACACATTTTCCATACATTTTCTCACTTAACTATCTGTGAGTAGCAGATCTCTACAGCTGATTAACCATGCTACAGAAGAAGAGAGAGTACAACTGGCTCTGCAAGAAGCTATCCAGGCTCCTTGAGTTATTATCTTGGGGCAGAATTCAGCTGTAGCACAGCAGCTTTTACACAGAATATAGCCTAGGCTTGGACTGGGATTAGCTCAGTGGAGAGCCAGACCTGTTGTCTCCACACCATGCTCTCTGAACCAGTACTGTGAAACCCCCTGAAGACACATTCAAGGGGCTCTTCTTTGTCAGCAGGAGACCAGCAGATTTTATGCACTTGTGTTTGTGCCATATCAAATATGACCTGGCTGCTACTATGCTGCAGAGTGCTCCAGATTCCCAGAAAGCTTACTAGCTCTATTGCAATGTGGTGCACTCAGAGAGCCAGTTCGGGTTGGGCGCTGTGTCTGAATGAGTAAGTCCTCCTCTAGTTTGCAGCATCAGGAGTGTGCAGTGCAGAGAGACTCCTAGGTCTGGCCAGGCTTATGAGAACTGGTTCCGTGACTGCTCCCAGTACCTGCATCATCTGTGTTTTTCTACTATTGGGAAAATATTTCTTTCCTTCCCTCAGATAATGGAGAATTGACTGTAATTATTTTTGGCTGGTGTACTGCTCTTAAGAGCTATCTTATGCCAGTGTAGAGGTTCCTTTGGTCTGGAGAAATGACGTTTTTGAAGGTCAGACTAAGAGATGAGAAATCCCAAGTAAAATCTTTTCAGCGTGACACATGGCAGGCGGTTGAACCAATGTTACCTACTTGTCACAACAATGTTTTAACCACTAGGACAGACCACGTTCTAAGGAAGGACCTCTGTCTATTCACACTCATCCACTTTGCTCAAAATATAGTAACTGCTACTGAGACAGAAGGACTTTCTAACCTGGTGATTAGGACAACAGGCTTCTGCAGCAAAACAGTGTCGGACTGAGGGGTTGCGAGCACATCTATTTCAATATGTTCTAGCCCAGTGAGCAGGGAACCCATTTCCTTCAGTGTTCAAACCATGGCTCCCATAACCTGACAGAGGCATCAAATCTGCATCCTCCATATCACCGAGTGCTCTGGACACTTTGCTAATGATTAAAAGCACTGCCACCGCCATCTGCTTTTCTTAGAAGTATCTGAAACGCCTTACATGATTTCTTTTTTGGCAGGGAAGTTTATGTGCCTGTGAAAAAAGACAAAAACAAAGAAACAAACGAAATCACTACATGTGGTATGATCTGAACGATACATATTTTTTTACTTCTTTTGTTCAACAGAAAGTAAAAACATCTACTATTCACAATATATTTGATGTTTAAATGGCATGTGACCTTCTCCCAGCAGCCCTCATCTTTTTTGAATATCTGAGAACTATTAACAGATGGACTGCTTGGTATTTCTCACATGACTATCCATACCACTCTTTTCTTAAGCTTACATATTATGACTTTGTCAATTGTTGCTACCACTGCAAATGACTCTGTTTGTTTTATATGCCACAATGAAGAGGCAAATGAACTACTTTAGTTCATTTTTGTGGATAAAGGCAAAAAAAAATTACCTTTTCAAAGTCTTACCACTGGACTCTAGCTAGGTGTTCTGGAGCAGCACAATTTAAAAAGAGTATCACAAAACGTAAAAATCTGTACACTGTGATAACATAAGAAGGCCCTACAGAAACTGAAATGCCAGACTAGAGAGCTGGAATTTGCATGCACTGCTCCAGGGGAAGGGAGGAAGGGGAAGAACAGCACACAGTCTTACTCTAGAAGGAAAACCTGACTGTGACTCAGAGAGGGGAGAATTTTTCCAAGAACAGTTCATCCTAGTGAAACTATGCTACACAGGTAATGTTGCCAAGGTCATTGACATCTCGGCTCATCTGCTCCTTAAAGGGAAATTAGCAAGTTAAAAATTGTGGACCATATCGTCCATGGGGCAAACCGCTGCAGCTCCAGTGAGGTTACTGGAGAAACTTAACGGCACCAAGGGGTTGGCCTTACAAGTCCTTTTCTTGTGTTACTAACAAAATATTTGAGTTTTACATTATTTCCAGTTTCATAATCTTTTCACAGTTGATTTCTGAAATTCAGGTTGTTTCCCAGTCTGGCTTTCATATAGGCAAGGCCATAGTTACATATGTGCAAATAGAGTAGGAATATATATACAAAAAATTTTTGCTCAAAACTAAAAACAATATAATAAAGTGTTGTACTAGTGTTAAAAGCAACACTGGACCATAACTTCCTTCCACTTGCTATCTCCCATCTCCTTCCATTCACAACCAACTCTTGTCAACTGACTACGTTTTTTCTCCTTTTGTGTACCCCCTGAGTTACAGGCCTAAAGTTAAAAGCTAACACTGTTTAACTGTTGATTCCAAGATGCAGTCACCCAGAACAAACTGCACAAAAACATCTTCACTGTTTTTAAAAAAGCCAACTCCTGCCTTAAAGCGAGCATTTGAAAATAACTTCTTAGCCTAGTCAGTGCCATTTCTGCAGTCTCAATATGATGGCTTTCGCTCTCCTCTCTAGTTTAAAAATCATGGGATTTAACTGTTACATAATATAAGTGTTGGGCTCTCCTTATTTGCCTTCTGACTGGAAAAGTGCTCCTTGCTGGGCAATATGGGGAGGTAGAAATGTAGCCCAAGATTCTAAATTCCAAATTCTACCAAGTTCTACCAAAAAGCTGGTGTCTCATGTTCCCTATTGCTTCAGCATTTTTGCAGGCCTTCAGAGCAAGCCAACATGCAAGATTTGGTAGAAGATCCTAGGATCAAAGGTTATTTCATTTATAAATAAATGCAGAGATTCTCACAGATTCACAGAGCTGAGGTTTTAAGAAGAACGTTAGTTCTGACAATAATTCCCTGCACATATGTTTTTTCTCTAATCATATACCTAAACTATAAGCTTGACAGAGCAACTTTTCTCTATACAGTCTACTATTACCGGGGGGTACAGAGATCTATTCCTCAGCTGGAAATCCCCGAATGATAGTGATAAGATGCCATTATTCCAATATTAAATGGTTACCAGTAAGGAGTAACCTTCTGCGCAGTTGTCTGCCTGGCTACATCCATGAAACGTGGAGTCACCTTCATGCATCCAAAATTCTCTAGAAGTGTAATCCACCAATATACAGACATATACAGTATAACTACAGAGAGTTTTATTTACAAAAATGAGCAGGATTGTTAGCAGATCAAAATCTACTGTGTAAAATTGATTATACTAAATGCATTTGAGTCATTTATCCTCCAGAATGCAGAATGATAGCTCCTAGGAGAACTTTTGTGTAGACTATCACTTCAACACCTCCTTTTCATGAAGAACAGAGTCCAGTTTTCCTCACTACACACAGTCAGTCAGCCAGAAGCCACTGTCATTTTATGACTGACCTCACCATTACTTAATAAAACATTTTCCTGTTTTGGAAAACAGCTGGCTATTCAAAGTGCAAGCAGAGACCCCAGAAGTCCCTTCAAGTAGCCTTACTGTATTACTGACCTAGAAATACAGCTCAAGAGAAACGTATACTGAGGGTTTTATAACCAACATATTTATAAAACAATAACTACTCACACAGGAAACCACATATTTCAGTTTATGTTACTCTGTTTGCAAGATTTTTTGTTAAAGATAGAACAATTATTAAATCAAAGGGTTGATTATTAAGAAGGAGACATCCTTCATGATAAAACATTCTCTTTAATAAACTTACACAAAAAGCTATACAAATTACAAACTTTATCAAACAATTCTGTTTCTAGACAGCCTCTGAATATCCCTAAACACATCCAATAAATTCTTCTCTAAATTTCTTAGAAGACCATCTCCATTAAGCAGTCAATCTTTGTTGATCCCCTGAGAGATCACTTAAGGGAAATTATACTATACTTCCTTCCCTCCTTATATTGACTTGTAATAAAAGAAAAACATTTTTCCCTGCTTAATGTATTTTCCAAAATTACATCAGTATTCATCCACTTCAAACAATTTGTAACAATGGTCTTGTCCAGCTAGGTATACAAAAAGATTTTACATATATTTCGTTGAGCATTTTTACTTTTTTTGTGTGTGTGTGAAAGACCAGGGCAATGCCTCTTGCCAAAACCTATCACTGCTCAAATGAATAATTACTTATATTTGTGAACTGAGGTTAGGTGCTGTTTCTATCACAGCAGAAATCAAGAAAAAAATCCTGGTGTAATGAACTTGCAACCTGATGTGAGGACGGGGTATTAGTATGTGACACAGTCCAACTGACTTATACAGAAGCCCTAAGGTGACACGATTCTGAAATGCTAAATATCGATAGAAAAAAATGAACTGGTCATGTTGATATACCTGTCATGGTGAGAAAGATGAGAGATATATCTTAGCTTGCTGTCTTTCTCAGCAGATTAAACACAGATTGTTATCAAAGTTGATGAGCAGATTTTCTGAGTGCACAACCATTCATGAACGCAGTGACAACATAGACACCCAACCCAGTACAGCCCAAGAGAAAACTGTTTGCATCCCCAGCAGTTGAGGATAGCTTTAAATACATTCAGAAAGAAGCTTTAAGCATAGAGTTTGGGTTTTTAAAATTAAAAACATAAAATACTACAAAACAAAGCCAATACGAGCAATTCTTCTTTCTTTGATGCTCTAGCTATATTTTGTCTAAAGCTGCACTGAATTTTGACTGACTTCATTCTGTGGATAACCTAGTTCCTGAGGAGAACATGAGATAGAAGCGACAGGGAGGGCATGGGAAGAGTGCCTCTCTTTATGTATTGGTCTCAGCTGCTCAAGTTCCTGTTCCTTTGAAAGTTTGTAAAGGCAGCTGAAAATAAGCTGACACGACAGAGGACAGACTTTGTTTGACTTGTTATGTAGCCCTGAAGTCCTCATCAAACCAAATCCAGCTTTCACTTACATTGTCATGATCTCAGTTGGGTCAAATTTTTTTGTGATGTGCAATTCACTAGAGAAAAACTGAACAGAGAATGGAGCCCCTCCTGTACTGACTTTTAAACACAGCAATGAGTTGCTGCTAGAGTTATACTGACTGCAGTGTCTCACCATAGAAGCTTCATAGAGTTTGGTTTATGGAAGTTGCAATGTAAATCAGTAATTATTGGTTATACCAGGTAGCAATTAAGCCTGTGTGTTTCTTTATGTGAAGGTTTCATTTCCCCCTGGTAAAACATTTTAGACTGTGAGAAAGGCTGGTGACTGTGCAGCTAATTCACAAGTGTGCAGCTCAGGAGTTCTGGGTCTTGTTCCTGGATGATCTTCCTGTATGATCCTCATGATCATATGATCCTGTATGATCAAGGGTCATTCCTCTTCTAATGACAACTGAGACCTCTGTATGCTACCATATCACAGGAAAAAGTATACCATGATTTTCCTAGTTGTACAAAGAGCTACCTGCCATAATGCTATTTTTGCTATTTTGTTGTGCTGTGACATTAACTAATGCAAAGTGACAACCATTCATGATTGGAATGTGGTATAAAAGACATCACTTGAAGATAATGTTCAAATTCTTTTTCCAGGAAATTTCTCCACTTCTCTCTCTCACCTTCTAGAAAATATTAGGCAGACTCAGGCATATGCGAAATCTTCAAGCGTGAAGATTAAGCAGAAAGGAAATGCAAATAAAATAAAATAAATAGTGCATTTATAGCAACGTAATTGTCTAAACAAAGACCACCAGATGTGTATGTATAAGCATGTGCATGCATATACATATACAGGAGAGAGGGACAAAGAAAGAAAATGAGGGAGAGGGTGAGAGTGCAAGGAGAAGAAACAAGGGTAACTTGAGAACTTGCACATTCTTGACATTACAAAGCAATGGAAACAACCATAGATGCAATTCTTATCTATGGCAAAAGAAAACACATCTATTGATGCAGAAGCTAGGTTCATGCACTGGTCACCTGCCTGTAACTTACTCAATCAATTTGTATGTAAAAGATCCCTCCATTTCTCTGCTTAAGTGCCAAAGCTGGAAGAAACATAAAGGTAAATAAAAAGGATTAAGAGACTATTAAGAGAGTTGTACTGCATTTCAGAAGTGAAACGCAACTTATGGTGTCAGATCTTGGCTGAAAAAGGCAATCTGTTATGGATGGTGGCGGTTAAATCGTATCTGATTGAATCTGTGTTACAATGCCTCACAGAAAAATCAGCATCTGTTTGAGATTACATTTATAATAAGTATTTTAAAGAAAGGAATTCTGAAGGCAACTGCAGACTTTAAAACAAATTCTGATCTCTTGGGACTAGTAATCCTTCCTGTAATAGCCCCCTAAAATTTAATGGTCTGGGCTTTACACAAAGTATGAGCAATAAAATGCAGTGTATCGTGTGAGCAAGGAAGCATAAAAATCTGCTATTGGGAAACTTGTGGAAGTTAAAAATTATATATACAATGCAAACATGCTTTGTGGCTGCACTGAATTTGGTGAAGTAAACTGAGAGATGCTTTCACATTTAATAGCTTTTTTGAAATATGGTAACATATTCACAAGAAGCAGTTTCCAGTCATAGTCTATTTGATTCTAGGAGGAATTTATTTTTCCTAGTCTCCTCCTTTCTTGCCTTTTCAGAACTCAGTTATTTCTCAAAACAGAACTAGAGTAAAATTTACTGATAGGAGGAAATGAGAAAAAGAAGAGGATCCTTTTAGCCAACAGGCTTCAAGACTGGCACTGCCTTGAAGGAGAACCACATCTGACAGTCTCCTACTGCCTCATCATTTTGTAGTGAGTCATTTAATGAAATATGAAATAAAACCTCTCCTGTCTTTAGTACTTACTGGCACACAAAGAGAGAGGCAGTATATCAAGTACAGACTATGTCCATTCATTTCTGGAGAGCGCCTCCAGGTCAGCACTGAGGCAAACTGGCTAGGCATTGAGAGGCGGCTTGCTTTTCACGGGGTATATGAATTCTTCTGGTGGAAGAGAAGACAATTTTGGTGGCTGTCAAGCTTTTACCTTTCATAGCAGTACAGTTATGATTCTTCCGTTTTGCCAGAATGTTTATACTCAAAAGAATTACTTTCTTAAAATAATGTGACAATTCTTTAGATTGTGGATTTTTGTGCCTTCAGCTCTCACTGAAACCTTACAAAGATAATATTTATCTAAATACCTTGAATAATTAAATTGTAAAGTATTACATCTACTCAGCAACTGAATTACTGTCTGTGGTATGGAATGATAATGAGAATGTTACGTATCACTTTACACCTACTGTTTACGAGGATTGACCACTTCAGCTTTTCCTGTTTTCCTGTCTCTATATGTGTTTCCCCAGCATGCAAGGAGAGAAGTGAAACCTGTCCATACATGTATTGCATCACTGCCTGTCCCGGGATGAGGCTAAAGCCCATACTGGTAAGAGACTATAATAGTAGGGCCATCAGTTGCATGACTTTTTCTTGTAAAATTCTGGAAAGTATCAGCGGGGTAGTAGAAAACAATGGAACAGAGAACTGAAACAACAAAACAGCAGACATTACCTTATGCCCAAAAACAGATGAGCAGTTCAGAGAAAATGTTCGTATGTGATAACCACAGCTCAGCCAGGAGCACAGATTCATCCTGATGAGAAGCAGAAGGCCATCAGATTTGCAGAAGCTCCAAAAAATCTAAATGCAGTCTACAGGTATAATTAAGCTTTACATAGAGTTATACCTCTTTTTGACTGTATAAAAAGTCTTGAATGTAACGTGTTTGATAATTAAAAGTGCTCTTTTGCTAAATTATTAATTTCAATTTATTTATATAGGTGAAGAATATATGAATTCTTAATATAATTGCCACACCAGACTTGCAAAATTCTGCTTGCCCACTTATTCATGATAAATATGTTGTTTTGATAAGAAAATAAATTATGTGTAGTTATTGCATCAACCAATACGATACAAGTATAAAGGAGAATTTACACAGGTGTAGTTGTTACTTGTCCATATTATAACTTGCTTGTTATGCCACGGCTGATGTCCTATCTTTCATGATTACTTTTAGATATATTATGGCCACAGGTTATTAAAACCCTATGTTCACCTGCGTCCCACATATAACATGGTAGATTGAACAACATAGCATCTCCTAATGTGGTGGACAATGAGGTTAGTTGGCAGTGACTCAAAATAAAGTTGTCATCCAACAAGCTACTATCACCATATAGTGAAGTATTTAATAGCAGTACTTTTAACAAATCACAGAGTTTTCGTCACATATGATCTAACTGCTTCTGGAGTATATTTAAGATACTGCTTCTCACCTATTCTCTTACATTGCTTTAGATAATGTCCAGCTCTCTGTTTAGAACTGCTTCATATTTAATGATGCTTAGTTTTCCAATACATATAAAACGTTTTAAAAGAAAAACATTTGCCACTTTTCAACCCCCAGTGGCTTTTCTGACCTTAGTTAAGTAAGCCATCATTTAGAAATGAGCAAGGAGGCCAAAGTGCCAGGCAAAAATATGATGTTTTCAAACCATTATTAAAAATCTCTGACTGGATATTAATTTGGTGCTACTATTTGGAATATAAAATAAGCTGTACTTTTTTTTTAATGGAGCTAGGAGGAGAAAAGCCAGATGACACATAATCAGGTGCAGGACAAGGGCTTATAGGAGAAGAAACAGACTATATTAACAAAGGAATATATGGCAAAAGAAGAGGCATAGAATGATGATAAAAGCCAATTTAATTTACAAGCTTAATACTCAGTAGAAATAAAATAGAAAATAGATATGAAACCAAACAAAGTATTTGGGTGACGAATTCAAGTTGGTTGCACTGGGGGATATTATTGTCTTGATACAAATTAAAACTACACTCTAACCCTTAGCAGAAAAAAATTATAGTATAAACATGAAGATTTTACTAAAGGAAGGAAGAAAAGATGCCTGTCTTTCTGGCAGCTGACTTTAAAACATTATCTCTCCTTAAAAGCCATGAATGTTTGCATGGATTTGGAATGCCTGATCTGTTCTGAACGAAGGGTGTCTATAAAAAAAAATCTAATTGTATTTACTTCTAGAATATCTCCTTATTTTCAGTTGAAACAACAACAATCTTCAGTCTTGAACTTAATGGGACTACTGGTAGAGACATCCTTACAACACTTGTGCTGTAGATATTTGCTCCCTCTATCTGAGACATGGTCTAAACTTGTATTCTGAATATCTACCTAGTACAGCATAGCATATGAAGCCTGGCAACTAGTGTACGCTACCTAAAATATCAGCAATAACTCTACTTCTCTAGCCATAGGGAGAACCTAAAGTCCTATTTCCTTTCAGTGTTACCATATTATATAAAAGCCAGATTCCAGGATGTGGACATTTCCCTACCAGACCTACCAGAATGTCTGCTAAATCTGGCAGACAGATTAGTTTGGGAGCATAATGAAGTCAAAGGAAGTTATTTTAGACAAATTCTTCAGTCTAAACATTCAGTTCAAGTCTCATCCCATCACAAATTAAAGAGTTCTCTGACGCCTGGGAGGTCCCTGAGCCACTAACATTCCTTCTGGACAATTTGGGATCTGAATGGAATTATCTTCAAATAGAGCAGATTAATAAATAACACAGCTAACGGATAACTGAAGCTTCCAGAATGTCCCAGTATACTGGATTTCAGGACAACATTGTATCTGGCATGTTTCTGAAAATCTGAGGATTTGCGAGATGCAAAATCTTGCTTAAATACTTGTAGATTTTAATGTACTACTTCTAACAGATGAAGTAATTGGGGATTTGGTAAATGAAAGATATAACTTATGAATCAGATTTTGAATTAGAAAACATACAGACTTGCATTAAAAGCAGGAAAAACTGGGATGATTTTGCACTATGTCTTTAAGTGATACAACCTAGATCTTGCAGCCCACGGGGACATGGGATGTGGGCCTTTATAATCTCTTCTACTGCTCTAGTATTCTCATTTCACACAAACAGGAGACAGTAGGGCAGAGAACAACTTTCTAAATGAAATGTAATAATTCTTCTCACATTTTATACACACCTACCCACATGTGATATGTGAATACATGCTATATACATACATATATGTGCATGCGTGTGTATACATATATGTATGTATCTCCAGTTAACAGTATCTGTTTGCAGTGCAGGTGGAAACATACACCTGATAGGTATAACAGCATAGACACTACCAGAAAAAGGCTCCAGGCAATAAAAGGCTCCAACCTGATTCCCTTTAATTTACGAACGCAGGAATCGGATCCCATGTCCCCAAATAAAACTGTTTACGTAGAGTCAGACTCAGTGCCACTTCTCTTTTTGTTGTATTTTGTATCCTGTGCTATTAAAGGTGCAGCTTAAAATATTTCATTCCTCTGACCAATAAATGTGGGCCCCAGGGCTCTTAATTCAAAATCTTGTATCACATATGCCACCTGTATAATGTATGCTGCCTCTGACAGCATCCAGTACAAGATGGCTTGGGACGCACAGAAAAACAGGCTGTATCTGGAGTGATCTACCTTTGTACTACTTTCCTAATTTCCAGAAGTCAGCAAGTTAGGGCCTTCCTGAGCATAGACAGCTGCTTTCAGACCACTGGATTTAAGACACATATGGATCTATCTTCCATTAATTTTTGAATTCCTTTTTATGCCCTCTATATTATGCACTGGCAGTTAGTCCACAACATAATCACATCCTGTGAAAAAAAGTACTTCCTTTTTTCTAATGTAAACTGGGAAATTTTCCTGGTTTTTAATATAAACAAAATTGTTCCCTATTCTCCTTCTCTGCATCATTCATGATTTTTAACCTCTATCATACCTCTGCCTCCCTCAGTTTTCTCCTTTATGAACTGAAGGGTCCCATTCTAAGGTACTAACTCATCATGAGCTATTCTCAGAAGTATACAGCAGGATGAGAGGCTTCAGAAACAAGCTGGAACATGGGAAATTCTGACTTAATATAAGAAAAAAAAATCACCATGAGGGTGGTCAAACATTGAAACAGGGACCCAGAAAGACTGTGGGATCTTCGTCCTTGGAGATATTCAGAACTTGTCTGGGCATAATAACCTGTTGCAACTGCACCTGCTTTGAGCAGGAGCTTGGCCCAGATGTCCTCTATGCCATGACTGCTTTTATTGATTTATTCATCACTTATACAATGACATTTTCTGTTTCGTTCTTAAGACGTGGTAGCTTTTTGTTTTCTTTTTAGTTCCTAAGCATTATACAGGCATTTTCACAAATAAGTTGTCTTTTCTGATGGGCTCAGTGATGAGCCCATCACTGTGAGTACTGAATTTATTTTTTCCTATCAATCAGCTCCACTTTAGCCTATTCCAAACAACTCTGTATCAATAGTAAGTTTTGTTGTCTCTTTATTTGCCCCTAAATTCTAGATTATCTAATTTAAACGGCACAAGTCTCAGCATAGAGCTGTTCACTGGAGGAAGACTGAACATCCTCTTCCCCTTCATGAAGAAAACTACCTCACAAGTTTTATGAAGGAAACATGCTTCTGCCCTTTGAGAGCCCTGTCTTTAATGATCTCTTTTCTCATGACGGCTTCCTTTTGTTACAAGCATCCAGTGCAGAACCTTATCAAAAGCACTTTTTAAATTCAAGCATTGCCTGAATTGCCCTTATGTACATGAACGCACAGGTGAGTAGCAGATAAATATTACAACACGCACAGGGAGTAAATAGAGTCCACTGGTTCCGACTTGAGAGAATTCGAAACAGGGCTGGCTCTTAGCCTGGGTTTCCAGCATACTGATGAGAGAGGTAATTTGTACTAGCTGAGAAACCGTGTTCACCAGTGATACATTGGATGGGACAATGAAAAGAAAAAAATCTATCGGAGGAAAATGTAACATTCTTAGGAGATCGGATTCAGACATTTTAAACCTGAAAAATTACCAGATGAAACCAGGAGAGGGCAATGAGCACATATAATATTGCTGATAGTTAGGAAGGCCCAAGTTCCTGAATGGTATGAAATTTTCCTCTTTGGGTCAGTATTTATTTGCCACATTATCAGCCCTGAAGAAGCTGCATTTCTGAGATTAGGTATCATCACATTACATATAATACCTCTAAGGCTCTCTCAAAACAAAGCAAAGGTTTCCACATGAATCTTGCTAAAATAAAAAACAATTCAGAATTGCTGTCGAGAGTTTCCTCTTGGGCTAAATGGAAGAATGTGTTTAACTGGACAAATTCCCAGAATTAACGCCACAGAAATTTGCATTAACAAAACCGACAATCATCATTTAGAAGTGGAAAAACCATTGCAAAGATCTGTTTTAAGAAATTGCTTTCACAACAACCCTCACATGAATGCACTCTTTCTGAGTTGCTTCTTTCCCAATACATATTATTTTTAAGAAGCCTATTTAGTGCATTTTGGTCTTGTTCAGAATGTTTAACTTCTGGTGAACTCAATCTGTCCATTAACAAAATGAGGGCAGTTTTTCTTTTATTTTTTTTTTTCCAGAAAGGAAACTTGCTGCTATATGCATTGCTGTTAGGTCCGCTGTAGACATAAACAACAACAAATTGTCCTACTAGATTCAGGCATATAATTTTCTTTGTTTTCTTTAACAAGAAACTCCCTTTAAAAAGACAGGGTAACTTCTAATTTCAAAGATGCTGAAAGACAAAGAAAAAAAGAGTTGCTTTGGTTGAAACAAAAATAACCTTTTCCAAAAGCAAATGAATAAGGTACGTCATTATTCTCAGGTGTAAACAAGTGCAGGAGTTTAAACTAGAGCTTTTTATAGCTGAAGTGGAAACATGTTCCATTAAAAAAATTCTTCAGAAGCTTGAGTCCTGATTTTTTTATTTTTTGACCTTCTTTAATAATCTAGGTGGCATGTGTTTGATTCTGTTTTTGTCCTAAAGGTATTGGTTTAATATTTTATAACATAATATTTAAAGTCTGTCTGAGGAATTCAGAATACTTTTAGTATCCACAGGAGCAAACAAACACATATTGCCTGCATACCTAATAGTCTAGTGGTTTACTGTAGTGAGAAACTGCCCACCACATTTCATGGTTTAACCTCAGTGCTTAGTTTTTTTATGGGTTCAAATGAGTGAGTTTGTTTTTCTCAAGATATTACTATTTCACACTTAACATACATAGTTTGTTCACTGTTTGGAACATCTTTCTGAAATAATACATTTTAAATATTTGTATAACATATGCAAACATGATCTAACATGGCACAAATAATAATACATCCATTTTATGCCACAGAAAATTACTGAATTGTATCCTACATTCGGATACAAAAGAAAATTTATTATTTATGAAAGCATTCTTTTTCTAATAAAGGTGTTGCCACAGTGAGCAAGATAAAAATGAAGGCAAATCTATATGAGAGGTGCTCTCTGGATGCTACATGGTCAAAGGTTCGAAAGAACAGGAATGGATGTTTCAATAGTTCCATTTTGGTTTGCAGGCTTCTTGGAAGAAATGTATCTTAAGGAAAGGCTTGAGGAAATGGAGTGTGGAGGTGCATAAGACAGTCTGGAGTGCACAGGACTGGCTGGGACAGCACAGGAAGCTGATAATGAGGCAAGACTGACTGGGTTAGATGATTCAAAGTGGCAATTTGCCCTTTGTTTCTGGATTCTCTTTGCTATCTTTTAGCCTCTAAGAAAGGAGTCTTGCTAGCTTTTTGCTAGTTTTTTTCATATATAAGGTACAGTTTATCCAATACATCTTAAGCTTGGGTGAACGTTGCAAATTATGAAGTAGAACTACATAATAATAAGTCCTTCTGAGGAAGGCCTCCTCTCCTTGGAACTCTGCAATCAGCCAATTCTTCTCCATGCAACTCTGCATTCAACCAATATTAGGTTTTTTGAGCTGTCCTTCTGTCTACTTTTCAATAGAATGTGGATCTTAAATGAATAAAATAGGACAGCAATTTTTAGAAACAGCAACTATGATCATGCGTTCTGAACATAAATTCCGAGTGGTTAAGAAAATTGAACCTTTTCAAGCTCTGAAGGATTCACTCTGCTTCAAGTGTTTAGAAAGCATAAACCATGTAACAAAACAGAAGATTTAGCAATTTCTCTTACCAAACATGCTTGATGACCCCATGAGAGGAAAGGGTCAGATTGTCTTTACGTGCTTGGATATCCAAACTTCCTGGTCTAGGAAATGATGCTGGAGAGTAAGAGGTTCTCTTTGCTGTTTGTTGACACACATCAGTGTTTTTGTCAGTCCAGTAGCACTGTATTGTTTGGAAGGAAGAAAGCAAAGTTAAATAAATATGTTTTCTGCTCACCAGATGCCGTATCCAAAACCGTTCCTTTACAGCAACATGCTCCTTTCTCACAGGCAGAAAACCTGTTAAGGGTAGTCATTCAAGAGCCCGAGATAATATAAGGTTCATTTTAAAAGATGCTTCAGAACAGCACTGGCACTCTCACATCAAGCAAGCAGCCAGAAGGGAAAGGTAAAGGACCTTTCAAAGGTGAATGATCAAGGAAAATGAACAAAACTCTATTTGAATTTTTTGACTTCTCCAGTCACCACTGTTCATGCTTAAAACACCACCATTGTCTTAGAAGGGGCTTTCTTACTGCAGGTGCTGTCTTTAAGATGACCACCTCAGTAGAGGTGTTCCATTCAGATTATAAATAAGGCACAGTTTTGTTTTGTTTTGTTTTTAAGTGAGGGGAAGAAACTATTGCATCTGCAGACTTTGGGATGTGGTGCATTCTCTATCATTTGAAATCTTTAATCCAAGACTCTCCTCCTAAAAAAGATGTCTTAGCTCAGCTACTAATTACAAGCTTTACGCAGAAATTACCGGGTGAAATTCTATGGCATGTGTTATGCAGAAGATCAGACTATATAGTTATATTGGTCCTTTTTGGCTTTAAAATCTTGTAAATCCAAATTCCCATCCAAATCCTAACACATGTAATCTTTCTTATAACTTTCCCCAGAGGTTTCTAAAAAAGAATATTCCATACACTTCCTGTCCAACACTGCTCAGTAACATCATTTTAACATAGATGACATCTTCTTCCTTAATGGTGGGCAAAGAACAGTGATGGGAGAGTTTATTCTATAAAGTGCTTTTGGATCTTCCATGATGACTAATGTAATAAAAATTAAAGTTACTACTCATTATTGTTTAGTCCCTGTGGAATACTAACCTGTGAGGACAGTTACAGTGATGGTGGAAAGACAAATGGCAGTTTGAGAGAGTATCTTCCCATTGTTAATTAGATCAGACATTTTAAATTGTGCTCTGCTCCTACTTCCCACCATAGCAAAATTTAAACTTTAATTAACCAAAGTTTTACAACAGGAGAGTAGTGCAGGAAATCACTCTACTTGTAATGCAAACTAAAATGCAAAGCCAGAGCTACAATAAAAAGTGTGAAAAATACAGCATGTTAAGGAATTTGTGTTCTTTAAAAAATCCATCGCCAGTCATATGGAAACACATTAAATGCTCTACTGGCAGCTGTGAAGTCCCACCCTACTATAACTCAGCTGATTTCCATGGGAGTTGCTCACTAGAAATGAACGTCGCCTGCAAAACTTCAAAGAGGATTCTGCTCCAGACACACTGGATTGATCATCTCTTGTGTGCCTGTGGGGGAAACACCTGCTTCTGAAACCAGACATTCAGTCAGTGCCATCCTCCTCAAGCAGCGTCTTTGTTCCTGACACTTGCCAAAGCTTATTCAGGTTCTCCATTCCTACAAGGTCTCTTCTGCTGATACAGTCCCTACAGGAGCTAAGGGCTCTGCTCCTTACTCATACTCCTTGAGCGGTCCGAGCAAGACACTGAGTAAAATACTGTAATGCCATCAAGTCAAGACTATCTTATTCCTTACTGATTTCTCATGGCTCTTTAGGGAAACTCTTACTGACAGCACCCATCTTACTCGCTTCCTCTATGAAGCTTGATTCCAGTGGAGCAGTTACAAAGACCTTGCTTTGGGAAAAGCAGAATACCTAGGAGCTGGAACATCTCTCTACAGTCCTTTCTGATCATAATACTAGAAGCTGTAATCTGGTATACAATGATTGGCAACAGACACACATGCAATGCAGTTTAAACCAGTTACTCTGTTAGGCTTCAAATCAAATGGAATAAAAACAATAAAATCAACCTGGCATACCAAGACAGTTTCTGTGCTTACTCCTAAAGACCAGTCTTCAATTAGTATCTGCTTGATTCTGTTGACTGCGAAAAGAAAACAGTATTAAGTACCAATTTTTATCTCGGCTCATTAAAACCAAACAAGGACTGTCTAAATGTATTGTTTTGCTACTATTCTTAGTTGATAAAGTAAATATTACAGGCACTGCCCTGTCTTCAACATCTTTTTGCAAACATTCCTGCCAATCTAATTGCACTACTTAATGTTTTATTTCAAATAATTTCTTGAATTATCTGAGCAATGAGAAGAGTTAAAATGAAATCTGATAATTACCTGTAGATGAAAACAGTGATTTGGTTGGAAATGCATTTCAAATAGATCTGTTATAGAGCTACAGAGCAGAACAGTAAAAAAAGTTCATAATATTGGTATGTAAGACAAAATATTATGATGAAAATTAGACCAAAGGAAAAACTGCTGTGGGTGTTTTATTTGAGTCAGCATTGCTGAGTGTCAGCTTTGTTCAATAATACACACAGCTGCATGAGGGCTTTCACATGTTCTAAATGTTGCATCTGTTCAAGACAACAGCCTGTATTCAGTGCTATTCATATTGCAGTAGTGGCCAAAAGTAACAGTCAGACTCAGTGTCCTACTGTGACTATCACTGAACCTGTACCGAGGAAGTCGTGGTCCCTGCCCTGCAGAGCTTGCAGTCTGGCTGGAGAAAGATGCAACAATCGGAGTAAGGAAGAATGCTAACGGTACCAAGACCTGCAGTTGGACTGGGTAGGAATAGGAACAACCAACAATTTCTCAGCAGGTTTAGTACTCTCCTTGCCTTATAAGGAAGGTAAATAAATAAAGCCAGCTTTTCCCAAGACTCATTCAATTAGACACTACTTTTTTCAAACTTCCCAGAAAAGTTACATTTGGATATGCCTTGAGAAACACATGCTCAGCAACCAAGTAATGCTTACCACTCCAGACCGTCAGTTTAGGCAAACCGACATATTTCCACTGTTTTATGTACGTTGATTTGTTCCAGGAGTGGAAATGTATATGTTTTGCAACTCATCTGTTTACTTAATCCACACAGAAACTTCACTTTTTCAGGATGTATAGATGAAACCTTGTACATATAATTCTGTCTGATAAGCAAAATAGAGCTAACATGTCTCTTGACAATATCAAACATTTGCTTGTTAATGTCAAGCTAGGAACCCAGACTGAGTTGAAAATGTGAGGCTATATACTTCTTGTTCTCTGAGAAGACACATTTACACTGTGACGACACTAGATACAGCAAGATACTAAGATGTCCAGGAGGGATTAATGGCAGAAAGATGCCTAAACCATATTGTTTTTCTATGGGAATTTGGTCTCTCTCAGGTTCCTTTTAAGTTGGAACCTGAATCTTGCTGTATCTGAAAAAGACCCTTTGTCAGGTAGGTTTCTGTGTCCTGCCAGTAGATTTCACTGTGGAGAAGTTGGCCCGTATCACTTGTTTCTACTCTCCCCTCATTTCTTTTTGAACGCAAACTGCAAACTGTATTTCTAATGTCCTCGATGCTCAGCTATAAGAACATTCTTGCTAATGCAAAGATGTTAGATTTTTGTTGTGTACTGACTACATATTCTTCAGGGAAAAGCAAAGTAGCAGACAATTCAAATCCTACCTATAAGGTTACCGGAATTACTTTGCCAGTTCTTAATTACCTCCATCATTGTCCCACCATTTGTGCACTTGCCAGGCACTCACACTTTATGAATGACATTATTGATGGCTATTTTGATTGTAGCTCTGTATGCATCTTATCAGCATAATATAGGGTTCTTTTCCTACAGCAATTCTGGAAATTCACGTTGGAATTTTAAAGTGGGTTATTCTCATATTCTCAACCATTGAGGGTCTATTGAGAAAATTACCTATCTCTGTGATAACTAGGCAAACTCAGGAATGACTACAAACATGAAGATGTTATATACAAGATGGAAAAGAATTATAGGACTCCAGGTATAGAGGACAGTTACAGATTATTTTTACTTGTAACCTAAGTGACTTAGATACAAAAATGAATGAGACTGTATGAATCTAAAGCTCCTTTATGCCATTTTTACAAAGTTAGCTTTGTTTTAGAGATATTGCTGCTGCACAGTCTAAACATCTTTGATGAGATGCATAGTGAAATCATGTTCCAAAATTTCTGCAAACACGTTCTGCTTTTGTGGTATGTTGAATAGTGTTCCACCTTGTAGAAGATTTACAAGGACTTCTCCCCTTGCTGAAAAGGAAAGGAAAATGATTGATTTGACATGCTATCCATTCCTCTCCTTTCATAACCAATGTTCTTATTCTCAGAACAGTTTGGTGAGTGTCTCAATACAAAAAATTAATTGTTTTCTCACGTTTTCCTCAACTTGGACTTACTAGCTGTGTTTTTGTGCTTCTCTGCAAAATGTCCATATGCAGAAGGGAAGACTCTCACTTCTGGAGCCGTGCCATGACATGGACATGTGTACGGAACTGTTCAAGCAAGCATTTGCTTTTTCTGAATTTATTTAAGTATTTCAGGTTTATCATGACATCCTCTTTTCAACATTCAAAAACTTCAGTGAAATTAGGTAGGCATGTTTGAGATGGTAGGTAGTTCCAGAGCATTTGTGCTCTGCTTATAAAGACAATTGAAGACTGAACTCCCTAAAACCAAAAAAGTACTGTTCATAGACGTTGTACAAATCTAATTTCATTAACCTTGCTAAATGAAACTCACCACCACCCACCAGGGGCATCATTGTACAGACAGTGGGCTCTTAATTCTGAGTGCCTTGCATTTCTATTCCTATGTATGTGTTATCAGATAATTTGTTAAATTCAAAGTAAACATAATAATCATTGATGGTAAGTTTTGCACTTTACAATGAATATTTCAAGGACAATAGTTAGGGAAGCTTCCATTACAGGTGCAGACATATAAGAAGAGAAGGAACCTCAGTGGATTTTCAGATCTCTAATTGAATCTGCAGTAGCTGTCTTATTATTTATTGCACTTTTAAAGAAACCTCACCTGTTATAGGAACCTGTGTGAGACCAATATGGAGTTAGAAAACACCATTCAAAGATGAAGCACATTATAAATTCAGAAGGGAGAAGGTTTTTGTTTAATTTTCACTACAATCTCCGTATGTCTAAGTTCAAGTAAGAATCCATGCAATTACATGTTGTGAAACCATCCTTATCCAGCTTTACCAACACACCAACACTCTAAATTTTAAAAATCTTGCTATTAAAACCTCAGTGCAAAGCCCTGGCTTGACAAAAACTCCACTGGCTTCAGAAGGCTTTTATCCTAAGGTCTTGCACAAAACAAGACCAACAGTTATCTCAGTTTCTATAACTGTTTTCTTTGACTATGCTCTGAGAGGACACAGAATCACACAGAACAGTTGAGGTTGGAAGGGACCTTTAGAGATCATCTAGTCCAAGCCCCCTGCTCAAGCAGGGTAACCCAGAGCAGGTTGCCCAGGACCCTGTGCATGTCCTGTATATGTGTGCTTAACTTTATTCATTGGGGATAGACATATACAATTCAGTAGGTCTACCCACAGGGTACAAAGCAAAGTAACTGCAGAATAATTTTGTAATGCAGATAGGTAGACAAATGAAAAATATTAAACAGCGGCCAAGGAGGTGACATTTTGACTGATGATCTTGATGTCAGGAGATAACCCGCTAATTAAAAATTCTGATCATTTTCATTGTTTGATGGATTGACGACAAGTCCATTACAGAAACAAAAATCTTTCCATTCCCTTGTCAGTTCAGAGCAGAAAAAAAGAAGTTTGAAAGTTTAATTTTGTTCTATATTTATTATCATAGGAAGCTGCCTGATTAAAGATTTTAAATCAGACCTAAATATCATAACTAAGTTTAACTAGAAGATCAGCTTTTGTAAAAGTAAATTACTGCAGAGTCTGCTTCAAAGCCTACTGATGTCAGAAAAAGTCTGTGACTTTGGTCTGCAATTAGGTTGGTTTGCTAAAAAAGAAAATTCTCATTAGAGAGCTGAGCCTGCAAATACTCAGAATCTTTACTTTCTAGTGAAATTCACATACTGGAATGACTATCTTAACATCTTAATTCAAATTATTAAGGGGAATTCATTACAATTAGGATCCTTTTCATGCAATGTACCTGTAAGTGAGTTTTTAAATAAGGATACCTGGACTTGCTTTTAAATACACTTCAGAAAAATACACAGTATTCTAGTACGTGACAAAATAATCTGCTTTGAATATTGGAATGTAAAAAGGACAAGTACAAAAAGTAAGAACAGTAAAAGCCACAAAACAAGAGAAGTTTGAATAATCTAATTGCAACTCAGTGTTGTGCAAACGGAAACATCAGAGGACATACTTTGCCTACTCATGCATAACTAATGGATGAGTAAACTAAATTTTTCTCAAATACAAAAAGCCTTCAAAAATCTTCAAGCTAAAACCACTCACTGCATATCAAGATTTTCTCAAAGCAACTCCTCAGCAACCAACAGAATGGCTTTGCCTTTGATCCCAAACAAATAAATATCGGCTTCAAAGAACTACACAAGTATGAAATTTATCTGTTTTCATGTAAGGATTTTACAAAATTATTTATACTTCTTGCTTCATATATTTCCCTCTAGCTAAGCATCTCAATTTAACAATAAGCAAGAACACAAATTAGCCATCCTTACACAATTCAGTTTTATCAAAAATGCACCTATAACAATACAGCTAATGATTTAAAAAAATAACATTAAACATAATACACGATGTGATTGGTATAAACTGTCTTTACATGTAAAATAAATTTCCCTATTCTACACTATCAGAGTTTTTTCATTAACAAAGTAAACAGTACTTAAAGGACCTTAAAATCTCCTTCTTAAGACATGCATATTAAGATAAGCCAAATTCAAATGGCTTTGGTTCTGTTTTTTTAGGTTTTGGGTATTTTTTTTTTTTTTGAAATTCAGGTTAATCTTTTTCCATTTTTGAGATTCACAACTACTATTTTATAGTGGTATACCCATAAGGAGAACACCAAGTGTCACACATGACATTGAAGGCATTTTTCCATTTCTTAGCTTTGAATGAGTCCTGCAACAATTTACCAATTATGCTTAAATATAAAATACCTCCTCATCTCAGGTTTTGAGAAATTACTGGCTATAAAGTACTGATATCTATGTATTTTGGGACCACAGACGGCGGTGGGCTTTTTAATGGCCTAAACAGACCAAGTCATAAAAGATAGGCATGATTGGCAATCTCTGAGGAGAGAACAGAAATTGAATGGACATAGGCACCTAACAGTAAATAAAGGGCTTGACTCTCTAGCGATGCTGCTAGTGCTTTTTATGATTTATGAAGCCTAAATTAATAAAAAAAAATAAAAGTTGTGCTATGGAAAAAAATACAAACAATATAAATGGCTGATAAATGGCCAGGGCTGTCCCTGACTATACTTTCTCCAGTTTTATGAAAAATAGTTGCTTAATCAGGCAAAGCATAAAGAATTATGGCTAGAATCCCAGTGTGTGGAAATATTTTCTAATATCACACATTGGGAAACAACCGGCTGTTTGTAACACTAGTAAAATTTAGAGGAAGATTAGAAAGACAGAAACCTTGTTTCTTCAGTGTTGTATTTTCCTTATTTTCAAGCTTTCCATTTTCCTCAGTCTTAGTCACTGATTGTTCCAGGCAAAACCTAAAATGGAGAGTAACATTTGTAAAGCCACAATGAAAAACGTCTGAGGGGATGAACAGTCTGCAAATATGATGAATAAGAAAATCCAAACCCCAAAATCTCTGCAGTGGGCTACCCAGCAGTGTACCAACTGGAGTATTGGCCCCTGCGTGTCAGAAGTGACTGCTTACTTGTTCCCTTTGGGGGCCCAGTCCAGCAGATGCTCCCTGCCAGCCCAGTGCTCGCTAGCAGTGATAACGGACGTGCATATCAGCCAGCTGGAGTATTCCAAGTAAGAAGACTACACTTTCTTGGGTGCATACCTTCCCATGCTTCTCAGAGTGTTCTCCAGCTCGGGAATGTTTAGGGAAACCATTGATTTCCCAGCGATGTTAACCGTTAGATCATCTGGATGACTGCAAGGATGTGAACAGTGCTTAAGTAAGTCCACTAGGCTGCACACTTGTCTGCAGTACAGCTCTCCTGAGATGCACAGCAGAGTAAGCAGAGTGTGGCTCTGGGAGCAGCCTACCCCAGCCCCCAGTCTTAGCTTCTAACCCACTTGTCCACGTGGTAACTTTAAGACCCAAGACAGGACCACCGATTTCAGAGGCTACAAAGAGCGACTTTAAAATGAAGTACTACTACTACTGCTAATCAGATAGCAGTTTAAATCAGCATCACAATCCTTTGCTGCAGGACTGCGTTTTGCAGGATTTTGATTACTAAGTGTATTCCATTTCGAGTAATACATAACTAAACTGCAATAACTTTTTTTCAAGAGAACTATATCAAGATCACTAGACTGCAAGGGCAGATATCTGCAGAGCCAGTATCACTTGGACTGTTAACCTGACCTCTGAAACCTGGCTGCATCAGGAAGGTGCTTTGAACACACTGAGTAGGATAAAAATTTCCAGCCTACAACGGTAAGGTTTCACAGGGTTGCATATGAAAAATCCTCGCTGTCGTCAAACTTGTGGTGAAGCAGTACTTTTGTATTCTCCTCCATTCCTTTGCAAGGATTCATAAGCAAACAGCCCTTGGAAAAATACACCCATAAGGATTTCTGGCTGAAATCCATGGATCTTAATTTGTTTGCCTCGCTGGGTGATCAGACTTATCAAAACAGAGCATTTATGAACTCTTGTAATAGCAGGAAGGAAGAGAGCCACATTTCAGATCACAACCTGCCACTCTGCTCCAAGCATAGTTTTGGGGAGACGCTCTCCCAGCCAAGTTTATTTGTTCTAGTGAGGGCTAAGTCTCTCCCATGCGAAATTTCATTTTTCAATGAAAACCTACTCTGAGAGGAGCGCTGGTAGTGTATTTCTCGTGTGACTCATACACAGAAAACCAAAAGTCAATAGTCAAGAGTTTATTTGATGAAGGTTTTCTCCTAATTAAAAGGTCATTAAGGGAGACTGACTGTTACTCGACGCTAAACGAAGGTCCCCGGCAGGCGCTCCAGGCTGTGAGATGTGCAGGCCAGCACATTTTTCCAGAAACATGTTTCCTTCCTTGCGAACGCCCCCCTCCCCACCGCCCCGTTTCCAGCCTCTCCAGCGCTGATGAGCTAATAGCATTTTTCCTTTGCATACTTTGGCGTTGCCCCACGGCATACTTTGGCGCTGCCCCGCGGCCTGGCAGCCTCCGCGCGTCTGAGCGCGCCCAACGGCCTGCGCGCGCGCGGCGGCGCGGGGGGGCGGCGCGGGGGGGGGGGGGAGCCCAACGGCCCGCGGCGCCCGTTATTGCCCCCTCCGCCTCGGGCCGCCCCCGCGCGCGGCGGGCCTGGCCCGGCCGGTGCCGAGGGCCGGGGGCAGCCGTGGGGGAACCGTCAGGGCCGCACGTTTGCAGTCGCATTACGTGAACAAATAGCGGGGGAGCAGCCAGCCAGAAGGGCTTGTGTAACTTTGCAAATGTGCCAGAAAGTTTAAAGTCCCTCGTCTCTCCTCCTCCTCCTTCCCTCACTCCAGACACCAGCACGAGCCGGAGGAAGATGAGAGGCTGATTGTTTGCTCCGGCTCCTATTCGCATCCCCTCGCCTATAAATACCGGGGAGAAGAAAAGCCGATCTCGCCTCCCTCCCCTTCGCCGGGCTTCCCGTTGCTTCCCGGCGGCCCGCGGAGCCCCTCATGGCAGCGCCCGGGGGCAGCCCAGCCTGAGCCCCCTTTCCCGCCCCTTCCCCCTGCACGCGCGGCCGGCCCCCTCCCCCCGCGCAGGAAGGCGCCCCCCCCTCCTCTTTCTCCCCCTTTTCGTCCTTTTTTCTCTGCCCCCCTCCCCCGCGGATACCGGGGAGGAAGAAGAAGAAGATGCATTTCGCGCCGCCGGGGCTCCTGCTCGCCCAGCTCCACGCGTGTATCTATTGGAGCTGCCTGCGGCCCGCCGGCTGCCAGCAGCCGCCGCCGCCGCGCCGCGACCCCCCGCCGCCGCCGCCCGCCGTCTGGAGGCAGCGGATCCAGTGGGAGAACAACGGGCAGGTGTACAGCCTGCTCAGCCTCGGCGCCGAGTACCAGCCGCCCCGGCGCAGGCAGGCGGCCGACGCGGCGGCCAGCCCCATCCTGCTGCTCCGAAACAACGGCACCTTGCCGCGCCGGGCCGCCGCCGCCGCCCGAGGAGCCGCCGCCGCGCAGCCCCAGGCCGCCGCCACCACCACCGCCGCCGCCGCCAGCCGCGGCTCCGGCGCTCGCCACTGGTTCCAGGCCGGCTACCAGCCGCCCAGCGGCAGCCGCGGCGCCGCCGCCTCGGCGCCGCGGGGCTCGGGGGCCGCCGCGGGCCGGAGCCCCTCCTCGGGGGCGTCGCGGCCCAGCGCTCCCACCGGCGGCCCCGGCAGCAACCGGAGCAGCGCCGGCGGCGGCAGCCCGCCGCCCCTCAGCAACTTCAGGCCCGGCCGGGAAGATGTCATGGTAGGCGACGACCCCTACAACCCCTACAAGTACACGGACGATAACCCCTATTACAACTACTACGACACCTACGAGAGGCCGCGCCAGGGCAGCAGGTACAGACCCGGCTACGGCACCGGCTACTTCCAGTATGGTAAGAGCCCCCCGCGCCCGCGCCCCTCCCGCCCGCTGCCCCGCGACGCGGCGGAGCCGGCGCCAGCGCCGCGCATACCGATGGGCTGCGTCAGGGGCCGCGCGGCGCGCCGCGGCCGCCACAGCCCCCGGCTGCCGCGGGAGCCCCCGGCTGCCCGGCCTGGCCCGGCCCTGCCGCCCGCGGCGCGCTGCGGGCTCCTGCTGGAGCTGCGGTGCTCGTGGGGCGGCTTTGGGGTAAAACCCGAGGCGTATGGGGCAGGGGTCCATGGCAGGACAGCGGCTCCCAGAGTGGGAGTGAAACCAAGTATGTGCAGACATGTCCCGGGTTGATCTTGCTGTTCTGTGGTTGGTTTGATGAACTGCAGGTCTCCCTGACTTAGTCCCGGATCCCTATTACATCCAGGCGTCCACATACGTCCAGAGGATGTCTATGTATAACTTGAGATGCGCAGCCGAGGAGAACTGCCTCGCAAGGTAGGCATTGCCTGGGCTCTTCCCTTTTTTGCTGGGGGCGCTTGTGTCTGCACGCACCCTGAAGTACCTGAAGATGCAGAGAAAGAACAGTGGAGAAAAGCGAGACTAGAGGGCCTGACAAAACACCCCAGTTTGTAACCCTTTCCTAAGTCTTTTCTTATATGCACGTTTTGCCATCTGTTTTGACAGAGTGTGCATACAAGAATAGATATGGCCATATTAGAGAGAAAAACTAAAGATGCTTTTAAGAAACTACACTTTTTAAGAAATTATACTGCACATCTCTATCACCAGGCTCATTGGAACACATCTGAATTAGGCAAAATGGCGGTCCCCAAAACCCCACTTGAATCTGGTCATTTTCATCTTCCCCCTCTATGCCTAACAAATCACATTCTGCTCTATTTTTTAAAAACATATTCTCAACCAGCACAAGTTACTATTAAAATTGTTTCTGGGCACATACACTAATTGTTTCTCGGCATATGCATCATAATGTCTCCTAAAGACTAAAATCTATCTGAAAAGTATTTTCAAAGCCTTTTAAGAGCTTGAAATAACAGCTTTGCTATCAAGTTAGGTCCTATCCACTTGGCAAAGAAGGATTTTTCCTGTTTTGTTTGGAATGAAATCAGCCATGGCTGTTTTAACCATTTTTACTTGTATGATACCTTATCATGCAAAACAGATTTGTTTATTTACCAGCATCATAAATTGATGTCAGATTGTTTCTAGGGTCATGCTCTTGTTAGTTTGCTTCAGCAAGAAAAAAGGGCATAAGAAATAGCATATTTTATGTTAACTTTAAAAACTATTTGAAATGTTCTTGTTGACTGAGATACCAATTGATTAAAATATTCTAATATTTAAAGGACTGTAGTTTATAGCTATGTAAAATAGGATAAGCCTGGGAAATGTTTTTTTATACTACAACAGAAACAAACAGTTTGTGGGTATGAGATCACACAATAAGTTATTTTGTTTTATAGCAACTAGTGGAATTGCTTTTTTGGTACCAGAGTAATTTTACAGCTAAGCAGCGGTTCTGCATAAGAGCTAGAGCCAAAGAGTCAGTGATCAAACTCCTGTTTACATTATTAGAAGCAGATCTGAATCTTACTCAATTCTTGGTCTGATACCAGGCACTTCTGAACACATCATGTGGAATTCTTGTGCGTCTTTAACATTTGAGATTAAAGGGTCTCCTTGGGCTACTTAAGAGATCTATCCTACCAGTTACTTCTGAAACAATATAAATTTTTAAAGTGTTTTTTTGCATATACTTATGCCTCTTTTTTGCATTACTATAGTTCAGCTTACCGAGCAGATGTTAGAGACTACGATAATCGCGTGCTCCTGAGATTCCCCCAAAGAGTGAAAAATCAAGGCACATCAGATTTCCTACCAAGCAGACCCCGATATTCATGGGAGTGGCACAGCTGTCACCAGTGAGTGAAATGCCCAGTATGGTACCTTCTAATTATTTTTTTCACTAGCAAATTGTCAATTATAATGTGACATGTTCTAGACCTGCAGTGAAGTGGGGGAAGAAGCAGGGAAACCTTAGGATTTTACTGGCTCATCCATTTTATGGTAGTGGTAATTACTCTTTATATAGCTACATACATCAAATGGATGATATGAAATTTATCTATAAACATAAGAGTCTAACAAGTAAAATTTTGTATAAATAGAAATCTCAAGTTGGTTTTGACAAAGGCACCATCTCCCTTTAATGGTATTTTATATAGATTACTATTCGGTTACATTTAAGTGGAACCAGTAAATAAAAATCCCAGTGTGTTAAAATTACTGTGTAGGCCCCAAAATGTATACTTACTAACTTGTTCCCTATAAAACATCATTTTAAACATGGAACCATACTTCTTGACCTACCTTTTGTGGGTTAGTCTTGACAAGCAACATTCTGATCAATATAGGAAAGAGAAGATATTGAGTTGATTGACCTCATTATCAATATCCATATCATATGATATTTCCACATAGCAATATTGCTCTTGAAAGGCAAAATTTCTGGAAACAAGGCAAGACAAACATAGGAGAACATTTGCAACATTTTGGGAGCAGGTAACACTGTAAACTTGTAGCATTTGTGAAACTTTGCATGTAAGAGTTTGCAGTTTAGCTCTAAGTTTAGCTATTTCATAGCAAGACCAATTGTAAAATATTAGAAAGCTTACCTTATTTCCAACTTACTGAAAATATTATCCTGATGTCACAGGTGCATAAGTGATCATTTAGCATCACTCTACTGTAGAAACAAATATGTAACATGGGCTTGGTCTAAAGCCTGCTGGAGTCAATGGAATATTTTCCCCTTCAAGCATCAGGGATTTTAAGTTTATAGGGTTGTAATCAAACTCAGATGAAAAATCGCCATCATTCAAACAAATCCTTTCAAAGAAAGGATGATATTACTAGCTTAAATCTTGTAAGGATCAGAGAGCTAAAACCAAATCAAACAAACAAAAAAGTCTCTACAAATGCTTTAGTTAACCCTCCCCCACCACCCTGCAAACTCTACCTGGTGCTTACAAAGATGATAGCAGATAAAATAGATGGAGAGAAATTGAAATTTTCTGTTTATAAAGCAAGCACTTTCTTACTCGGCCACTATAGCCCAGCTATAACTATCCAGATGTAAAGCATCTGTGATGCTAATTCAGTTCTTGGACAGAAAACACATTGCCAACAACAACAACAAAAAATCCATTTCTCATGCTCATTTCCATGACACTGAAACAAGCCCATTTGGAAATGAACTATAACTATCAATTAGTTTAGCCAGCCACCAGATTTCAGTGTTAGTCATCATCTTCAGTGGACCATTCTTAGTGATCTGGTCTTGTAAACTTGTGAGACTTACATGCTTCTCTTAAAAGAGTATGACTGAATTCTATTTAATTACATCTTTTTCATATACTTACTGGGCACATAGTGTTCATAATCGACAGTTGTCAAATGCTGCACAGACAAGGTACTGAGGTAGTACAAATTTACTCTTCCACTTGGAAAAAGTAAAATTTTAAGAGTAACAGCTGTTCAGCTTCACAGTAAAAGCTAGAACTTATTATGTATGAGAGCTAGAAAAGTACATCTCTCAGCCCAGGCTGAAAGTATATACACTTTTGAAGTAATGAGATCACATTAAGTACAGATTACAAAAAATAACATCACTATTCAGTTTCCATTAGTTCTTAATAGTAACAATAAGCTAAAGAGATCTGTAAGGTCAGTACACAGAGGCTGATTTCTTCATGCAGAATTTGTTTTCACTAATATTATGAATGTTATATGTATTGAGGACCATGGAAATAGGAAAATAACCAACAATAGCAAACTTCACTGGAATTTATAGCATGCAAGGTAAACATTCCTAGTCAAACTCTTCCCAAAGGCAAAGCTTAAGATATACAATTCAAATATGAATTACTTAATGCTATTGTTATTGTAAAAGAGAGAGATGGGGAAATTTTGAGAAAAGTATGCTATCACATAGTCTTTCCCTCAACAAATTAAAACCTGCTACTTTTTTTTTTTTTTATAGCAGACAGCATTTTTATAGTCCCTGAAAATTAGAATAATGAAAATAAAACTTAACTGAATGGTCTGTAAGAGGAAAATACACTAACACATCAGTTCTGCGTAATAAAGTTTGGCCAGATCTGTTGGAAGGTGAAACAGATAGGAACATAACAAAATGACATTGCTAACATTTGATCCATCCTTAATAATGTATCCATGGTCTCACAGACATTATCACAGCATGGATGAATTCAGCCACTATGACTTGCTGGATGCAAGCTCACATAGAAAAGTTGCTGAAGGACACAAAGCAAGTTTCTGTCTGGAAGATACCTCCTGTGATTATGGCTATTACAGACGATATGCATGTACTGCACATACGCAGGTAAGAGGTGGTTCAGAGATAAACAAGTTTCTTTTTCCCTTTGAGTTTAGTCTCAGGTATCTTTCTATACCAATGCAGGCTAAATCATCTGCTGCCCTAAATGGCTCTGAATTTCTCCATCACAAAGGCCAGGGTAACAACTTGGAGGATTATGATCAACCCAGGGACTGCTAAATGTGGGCATCTTAGGACTCTCAATCTGGAGTCACTGCTAGCTGACCTAAACACACCACAGGTTCTTGCTGTTTATAGTTATAGGACTAGACAAGCAAGCTAAAGGGAGCTCTAGACTGAGTAAAGAAGTGGTTTTGGTCATCTACCTCCTCAAGCTGCTTGTTGATGCCCTTAGCTGTTCCCAGAGTTCATAGCTAGTATTCTCTCCCTCTCAGAGCATGAGGCTGCAAGGTGCTGAATTCCCTTAATACCTAGAGCTACTGGGTGGCAGTCCAATGCAGGAAATCTGTAGCGCTGTTGCATGCATGTATAGAAGGCCATTAAAGAGAACAGGGGCCATGTGAACATCATTATTAGTCATATACAAATGAACAGCAAGATGTTAGGGCTTATTAAAGGAATAGATAAAAACTGGAATGTGTCATTATGATACCATACAAACTTGTGATAGAATTTCGCCCTGAATATTACATACGGTTCTGGTCACTACATCTCAAAAAGGTTACAGTAACACCCCCCACCCCAGAGAACAAGGATGATTAGGAAGGTGGTATGGCTACCACACTAGGAGATTTCATAGAAAATGATAATTTCATTTGGAAAAATAGGGAAATAATACCAAATCTTGAATGGTCTTGGATGGCAAAAGGAAATTGCTGAAAATTTACTATTTCTTACAGTACAAGAATTTAACAGTATCCAAAAGAATATCATATAATAGCTTTAAAACAGAGGAGTGCTTTTGTCATACACAAGTAAAGTGTTAAACTTGCCACAGGATGTTGCAGAGACCAAAAATATATACATGGGTTCCAATTTAGAGTAATAGAGGCCATTAAATGCAATAATCTGAAGGCATTCTCTCTCTCAGAAACTATTAAATGCCTGATGGAAGGAATTTGCCTGGGTAAAAGACATTACACATCCCATTTCTTATGTTCTTTTTCCTCAAGCATTTGCTACTGACCGCTGTCAGGGACACGACATTGACTTGATGGACCTGTGGTCTAACTCAGTATAGCCATACTTATACATAAATTTGTATCCCTTATTCCGCAGTTTTTAATCTAGTAGGTAGTTATTTTATCGCAGAGAAATGCCAGCTATGCTCCATTGGCTGACATGTCCACACTTGAATTTTAAATATAATGAATGATCTACAATGCTTTGAAGAGGTTTTAAAAATATCTTTTCTCCCTTGTGTAGACTATGACATCTAACTAAACAACATACATATTTTACAGCTGGAGTATGTGTGTCACTAGAATCACAGCTGTGTCAGCATTTCCACTGGAAGCCCATATTTCAGGGGTTTGTAATTGGACTGTAAAGCTTTCCTCCAGCCTCAGACTTGGCACATATAAGAGAGTCTGAGCTGATCACCAGCTGGGTCAGGAGGGAATTCCTGCAGGACTTTGTTTTGTGCACTCTGTGTGTTATCAGAACATACTGGCTTTGCCTAAAGCCAGCTATATCAGACATGGTTTAAGGAGACCAGATTTGAACCACTGGTACACTTGTGTATGGAATTGGTTTTAATGTTCCTAACAGCAAGGAAGTTTTCAGAAAAGATATATCTGGAAGAAAAGCTACATTTTAAGTTCTCTCAGGATTCTTGTATCATTTCTTGAAGCTTTTCAAAGTCTGTATTTGCCTGAACAGAACCCCTATGAAACTAAATGTGAAATTAGCTCTTGAATTTCACAATTTTCCTTTTCAAAGAAAGCACTTCAGCAGAGTACATCTAGGGCAAAAAGTTGCATTACTCCTAAGGATAATGACAGGTTCCAACACTGGTGATCAAGTTCATACTAAAGAACCACCAAAGCTATTTACTGGAGATTTGCAGAGATTTAGGTCCTGCCTTTGCTCAGATTCTGTTTTACTTTGGAAAGATCCCCTCACCTTTTGTAAATAAGAGCAGGTTATACTATCAACAATATTTGCATAAAAAGGGTACTATACCCTAAATGATAATAAAATACAGAAAATTAAGTTTTATAGAAGCTTAGCAGTAAACAGATTTTTAAATATCTAGTTCTTTTTGTGTTGGAAAATGATTTTTTTTTTTTATTTTCCATGAAGAAGCATCTTTTGACCTGGGATAATTTTGACTCTTTTTTTTATTTGGGCAGGTGGGATAGCATCAAAACTCAGTCTTAGAAAACCACAAAATGCTTTCACGGTATAGCTCAGTCTCTTCTGCTCCCATTCCTACTGCTTGGGATACCCGGCCAAATAACCATTCCTGCACTGCACTATACTAGTCACACAACTAGACTGACTGGATGGTCTCCCACTCACCAGAAGTCTAGTTTAGAGGAGAGTAGAAACTAGACACACCTAAACACTTCTCAGAGTGCTGCAAGAGCTTTTCAGAATAAAGTATTTCTAAAGTATTTTTTGACTCTAAACAGCAAATAAATACAGATATCTCACAGATATACAGCTAACAATAGTATAGCTGTTTTTTATGTAGCAGTAATAAAGTGGTGTCTCTAAAAATGTTATGTCAGAGTTAGGTATTCCAGTTGAGATATCCAAATAAAATGCCAAGAAAAACAGCCTTATTCCCTCAGGTAATTTTTCTTAGTGAAATACTGTGATGGTTAAGTGTATTTCAGTGTTATTAACTTCTGGAATGTTACTATCCCTAAAAATTCTTTGATATCTATCTAACTTCATTTTTAAGGGACTGAGCCCTGGCTGCTATGACACTTACAATGCTGATATAGATTGCCAGTGGATTGATATTACAGATGTAAAACCTGGAAATTACATTCTGAAGGTAATGGTTTGGGGGTTTTTTGGCGGGGGGGGGGGGGAGAAGATTGGGTATTTTTTTTTTAATTTTATTTTTTTAAGAAGCAATCATACCTTTTGAAGTGTTTTGGTATGTTATCAACTCAAATTTAGAAATAAACACCACTATGCCTTCTCTCCTCAAGGTCAGTGTAAACCCCAGCTATTTGGTACCTGAGTCTGATTACTCCAACAATATAGTACGCTGCGATATACGCTATACTGGCCACCATGCATATGCCTCTGGCTGTACAATTTCACCGTAAGTACATTCCTTTTTCTTTGCTACTGTTTTATATTCATAATACTAAGACTGACAAACAGATTTATAAAGCTTAGAGATTGAAAAATAACTTCCACTATGAATTCTAGTGATACTGGTTTCTTTACTATATCATTTTGTGAGTTGAAGGATCTAGTGTATTAATTAGAAATACAGATGGTACTTTTCAAAGGTCTGTTTATGGCAGGAAGGATGGGAACAGTTACTTTGCTGATAATTGCATAGCTTTCAAATCCTTACCTCTGGTAATTAAACTATTTCTGTAAGTCTAACACTGAATTTTTGAAATTATTTAGGCTTGAAAAATGATCATAAGTTTCCAGAGTTTATCCTTCAGTCAGTGCAGGACTCTTACCAAAAGTCTTTGCTGGAAAATTTTGCTCTTGCAATCTTGCTATCAGAATATATAGCACTTTCAAAACTGCTGCTGCTGTCTGAGCTCCCAGATTTTACCTCTGGCTCAAGTCTTCTTTGTATTTGTCCTGAAACCTTCCTGTGCTCTTTCAATATCCATTTATAGAATCCACACAGAACTGTTAAGCAGACAGTGACAGGGTTCTTAAAACATTTCATAAGAACCCACACATATATGTTACTTTGCTGCTTCTGCCACAGCAGCCATCCTTCCTGGAACAGTTCTTCCAGATACACTCCATTTACAGTTTCCCCTTAGCTCTTCAAATGTTTAAACAATGACACAGCTGTGCCTGTCTGTCTCTTTTTCTCTCCAAAAGGGCAAATTTACATTAAATAAGTGTTCATACTCTCAGCCTACTGTAGTTCAGTAGCTGTGAAGCACACATGCAAAAAAGCAAGTCATTTGTAACACAGAGGTAAGCAGTTCCCAGGATAATATATAATTACTCATACAAAATATTTATTAAATTGTTTCATCTGAATGGCACAACAAATGATACATTGTGTACAGATCCCTGTATGATATATTCTAGAGCCGTGAATGAAGAGTAAAATGAATGAATTGTAGAGCTGCTGCTATAACAGCATTAAACAATTATACTGCATTAATGAGAACATCGCTTACTTAGCCTTTAAGGTGTTCATTCCTCACTTTGTATTAGGATACCAGTGATTAAATGAGGCTAAAATGAGAAACATTTTTTCACTCCTGGGTTGAGAACTGTATTTATAATCACACTTAGGTCATAAATGCAACAAGTTAAATGGCTTCAGCATAATCCTCTACTTGTTCTCAGTTTATGTTGGTTGTGCTTGTAGGAAACAAAGACAGCGACAGTGTTCTGCAGGTCCTGAGCACTCATTTTTGGCAGACCTGTGAGAAGTAGCTTTTAAAGCATTTCTCTAACAGGACAGGACTGACTTAGCTGGTACTTCCATGAACACCTATTCACTCATATTCAGGTTGAAGAGAAATCTTATGCTTCATTCCTTTAACTTACAGCCTCCCCATTTTACCTCTATAAATGTAACCAAATATATTTGTGCAGGTGGGAAGACACAAAATTCCTTTTATCTTTTGTTAAGCTGCATCTTCAAGTTGAAAAGGGACAGTTAACAAGTGTTTTTATTTTGTATTTATCTGGTCATGTCGATAACTTTTTTTTTTTTAAACAGATATTAAGAAAGATGCAAGAAAATGGATGAGCAGTGCCAAGTGTTTTGAACTGAAGTATCATTATGTAAACTTCAATAGGATGTAAACACTATAGAAGCAAAACTACAGAACATACATGCATACACCCACGTACCTTATGTGATTTTGAAGCACTTCAGCTGCTTCTCAACAAAACCTGTAACTGGATTTTAAGCATTTGAATTGGCATTCCTTTTTAAACTATTGAAATGTGTGGAACTGGTGATTCATGCACAGATTTTTTTTTATTTTGAAAATCTGACTCATTCATAGAAACATGAGCATTTCTTAACTCCTGAAAATTTGGAGTTCGGGTGACAATAGACTTCAGTCAGAATATTACTGCTGAATGAGTTGAACATATTCTAAAAAGGTAGCAAAACTTCATGTAAAATGCATTAAGTAAAACATGATAGGAAGTATAATGCCAACTATCTCAGAAAATACCAGAATGAAAATTTGAGAGTAATGCTACAATGCCATTAAAATAAAACTCACTAGGACACATTGATATGAATGAGAAAAGTATGTTCAGTTTTCAAGGGATATTAAAATATAGCAGAGAAATAGATATCTATTAGTTATACCCCTATGAGAAAAGTTATGTTTACATTTTTAATACATTAGAAGTTTTACTTTTTCTTTTTTTTTTTCCTCAAATCAAACACAGATGGGTTTTTGAAAGAAGCCTTTTTATCTTTGGCAACCAAATTAAAGAACTGATCCACCTTTTTATGTTGGACAGATTTTTCAAGGTGGGGCTTTTTTTTAAAAAGATTTCTGCACACATAATGGCAATTAAAATAAATACCTGTCAAGAAGAAATGGGGCTCTTAGAAGAGACGAAGAAGAGTCCCTGATGTAGTCATCTCTGGAAAAGCAACCAACTTGAACAGGTTAACCATTAAAATAATGCAGGCAACTAACTCAGGTGGCACCACAAACAGATCAGAATCTCTAACATGAAATTTTTATTGTGAAAAAGCCTACTACCTGCTTCCCCTTTAAGTACTGTACTTGACTTTTAAAATGCATATCTGAGCATTCAAACAATGAAGTGGAAAATATACTATATATAGAGGGAGAACAAAAGTAAGTATATTTAACATATCCTACCTAGGCTGTTCAGGAACCAAATACAACATTCTTAAGGGGAAAAACCTCAGCCCAAATTACTTACTGGTGCTGGATATACCACCCCACCCCATCCCACCCCCCCATTCCCCAAATTATTTTGCTTTTGCAGTGCACCCTGCTGTAAGCTAAAATAGCTGTGATTTTGTTCTTAAACTGTGAAATAACATATCACAAGAAGATCTGGTGTTTTTTTTCAGAAGATTACAGATCATTTAAAATGAAGGATTTACTTTTGAAACAAAGTGGCTTACAAATAATTGATTGATATTGGTTATGTTTAATTGGCAGTTCAAAACACCAAATTAAACAAAGCTCCAATTTAGGGGTTTTTTTTTTAATGTGCTATTGATTATAGTTGATTGATATATTGATTATATGATGAAAAAATCTGAGGAATATGGAGAGGCTTTGTTATCACTTCTGAGAATACTTTAGGCAATATTTGTCTAAAGTATTTTATGCAATAGAACCCTACAAGTTTAATTTGTTTAATTCAACATCTTTGAAGGATCAGCTTGTTCTTTACAATGTGTATTTAAGTTTATTTCATGATTATTAAATACTTCCATCTCAGTTATAACAATGCTACAAACTTGCACAACTAGAAAGTATACCTAAAGAAACAGAATCTAAGAACCAGCAACCCAGTGCTTACTACCCAAGGGCAGATGTGGGTACAGAATGGATACAGTTTATACCTGCAGGTCCCCTCTTGTTTGTTCAGAGATCCATTTTAGTAACCAACTATCAGTATGGGCACCTAACAGGAGTGATATTTGAAAACTGGATTAGAAACCAATTTATTATATGCAGCTGCAAAATGAGGGTTTGTTATGAGTTCAGACTTCTGAAATCTCAGCCCAAAGGCTTTTTAAGATGAAAAGGTTTGAGGGATGAAAGTGCATTTTCAGTTGTCACCCTTCTAGAAACTTCGGTCAAAGTTGCCATGAAAGTCCTGGCGGCAGCTTGGGCAACAGACCCAGAAATTACTGTAGCGCAAACCAGGCTGTGAGCACAGACTGCTTCCTGGTGAGAGCTCACACACATGCTCACCTTGTGCCTGACAGCAAGCATGGGGTAAGAGAACACTAACTGGCCACAGAGCAGCCAGCAGAAATTGAATTTCCGCTACAGCTTACAAGGCAGTAACCTGTTCATGTGCCTATACTTCAACTGCCCACAGAACTCCACTGAAGTCTGTAAGGATCAGAGGAGCACAAGCAGCTGCGTAGGTGGAGTAAGCTGTAATATCGGACTTAGTCCTTCCAATGGGAACAGCCTGATTTGAGAGTGTTGGACACCAGTAGCTTTAGAAAACTGCTGAGGCACAGTACATGGGAATAAGATGAACTGCATTACTGGGGGAGCTCTGTTCTAGGTGAGTGACATCTACTGCCTGTCAATGCATTGGCATTTGTGGGATGTTGTAGCTACAAAGATGTTCTTTTCCTTAGCAAGATACTGTACAAATTTCGAAAGGTGTGTTAAGCAACATGACACCAATGTACAAAATAGCACAAAATTGCTTAAGGTAACATGGACCATCTATTTAAGAGATAAAAACCAGGGGTTTTAGAATTAAAAATGCAGAAATGTGTCTTTAACTTCCCCTACTGAGCTACAGTAAATGCAGGAAAAGTCAGAGTTGATTATATAGCACATGAGGAAGCATTTCTAAATAACAGAGTGCCAACCAGTATTTTCAATAATTTGGCTCTGAAGTTTTGACCCAGACACCTTAACTTACTTTTTTCATACTGAAATCATATTTAAGAGATTACTTGCATTTTTGTTGAAAAACTTTTATCAAAACTGTTTTGATAAAAGTTTTTGGTTTTTTTTTTTTTTTTTTAATAAAGAAAATGCTATTTTGAAATCCTTTTTTACCAGGCATAGGGCTTGTTCCTATTGTCTATGAAAGGGATCTTGCCATTTGGTCTAAGTGGGAGCAGTATCAGACTTGCATTTTGTGAACATTCCAGTACAAAATTGCTGTCTTACAGTCTAATTTCCTTTGAAAGGCCAAACTGCTAAAAATGTGCGTGAAGCAATTACCTCCCACATTTCAGATCTTTTGATAAAAAATGCACATAAGGAATATTCTGAACACCAGACTTATTACAGAAGGGCTTTGTTATATTTTTTTAAATCCTGAAATACATTTGATATTTGCATATTTCTAGACAAAAGTGTAACAAAAATGACAGATTGGTCACCAGTTGAACCAACATATTGTGTAGATGATGTTTTTATGTTAGTAAAAGCCTGTTCATTTTCTGTCTGCTCCAGAGTTTACTATGCAGCATTGAAGGGGTGCAAACACCAAGGGTACCCTCTTCGTCATTCATACATGGTTTATATTGTACTTATTCAAACCAGCAGGGCAAATTTCATAAATGAGACATTGAAAGGTGGTTTATCCTGTGTCTCACATTTATGCCAATATGGCATTTTCATATTCTCCAAATTCTAGAAGGTGCTGAAATATTTTAACTTGAATTAAAACTGAAGACTATGCTATTGAGAGGTTTCTATTATGCAACTAAATGCTACAGATACAGTGAAATGCCACTTGTTTTTTGCAACTTTTTGAAAGGTTTTCATTATTTCCTTCACTTTTCTTCCAAGAGTCTTAATTTCAAAAACTTTGCATCTTTATCTGAAGAGCTCTTATTTATAATATTCAGACACTAGCTTTGTATTCTTCATTGCACTTTCATATTCTTGTGTTACATGCCCGTATTATGGTTGCAAGTTTATGTGAAAATGACTTGAATAAAATGTTTCAAGTGTTCAAATTGTCAAAGTATTGTATTTATTGTAGGACTTTATAAGAAGCCAGATCCATGTCTCAATGAAAAAACCTCAAAGTTGTGTGTGTATATCTGTACAGAAATGGGAAAGATGGTCATTTGACAAGTATTAATTGAAAGGTGGGTCTCAGAGTAAGAAATGTCCAGTAGTTTGCCTTAGCCAAAGTCTGTTGACTTGAGTTAGACTGTATTGGAAATCAGCACAAATGCAGGATGTTTGTTTAATAATTGTGTTTAAGTGCCAAAAGGGCAGGAATTCAGTTATAAGAGAAGCCTCTGTTTTTCTTAAACTTAGTTTCCCATATTTTTGCTAAACCTTTGTCTCAAAAGGTCTTTGTCTAAAATAAAACACTTATTGACATATGCAAGAAAAAGGAATATCAAGTGCTTGCACGTAAGTGATTGTAAACACCACATTCTCGGAAAATAGATATTAGAACAACAGTACAGAGCAGGTTCAGTTTAGGTAATTAGGCAGAAGACTTTTCAGTGTTTTTGTGAAAGTATCAGCCATTTCATGCAAAATAGTAGTAAAAATTGCTCTTCAACATGATGTTATTAAAATCCAGCCTTGGTAGAGATTTCATAGTATCCATGATGGCAAATACCAAGAAAAACAAACAAGTCTCTCTCTTTTTATATGAAGCATTTCTGCTTTTCTTCCTTTAACAAGAGCTTTTGGGGAAATGTTTTCTAACAGGAAAACTGTGGTTTAAAAGCAGTCCTTATTCAGAAAGGAAAGCATGAACCAAATGGCTGACTCTCTCTTGGATTTTTCTTCTCGTCTTTACACACGAGATACTTCATTAAGCTAATTTTTGATGTCTTACCTGTCTTCACAGTTACTATCAAACACAGTGCTATAGACATGAGTTACTTTTAGCACATTAAAAAAAACAACAACAGAGGGAATGAAAGACAGATTTGTCTGCTAGCTAAACTGGCCCCCTGTTTGTGGGGCCATGTGATTAATACGGCTCACAGTATTTATTATTCTGTAATTCTGACTTGGTCTCGGGAAAAAAATTTCATACCAACTTAGAAACAAAAAAGAAAGTAAAAAGTTGCAATGGATGATAAGTTTCCCCTCAACTAAGGCTTAACAGTGAAGGCATAATAGAATGACTGGTGGTTCATCTGGATACATACCATGTTGTTAAAGATTACCTTACCAAATTTGTCTTTGTAGAAACAGGCACTTAGAAACCAATTTCAGAATTTCTGCTCCAAAAACATTACTCTCATGGAAATGAAGTTTAAGCTATGTTAGAAAGTCTGTGTAATTTAGACAATTGCTTAACACATTTAACAGTTCCTCCATAAACAGTTTATCCTTCGTGATTTACACTTTCTGAATACAAATCAGTATTTTGCTGCCTTCTCCAATCTGTACGCTCCATTGATTAAATAGACTGAAGCGTGAAGTATTTCTGTTCCCTTCACTGAGGGATTAAGACAGAAGAACATAGTTAAAAACACTGAAATGTTCCTTTAAGTAGCAGATTTTCAAACATTTCGGAAATATTGACTATAGCGCTCCTACCTTCAGATAATACTTTTTTGTCATTGTGCTACTTATCTTTCAAAATTAATAAAACAAACGCAGAATTATTTCAGATTTAAGCAATACTGTGATGATGTTTCTATAATTTAACAAAATTATTCCAATATATTCTAGAGCTAGGAGCTTCAAACTAATTTAAAAAATTAAGTGCTAGTCCTAGAGCTCAAAGCTCACTCTGAATGGGAATCCACATAAATAGAACAATGCAGTCAAAACAATTAATATATGTGTATACAATTAATGCAGAAACTATATTCTAATTTATTGAAAAGCAAGTAATCCCCTAGTTTCCAAACATCCACTGTCTGGGTCTCATTCTGGAGCTTGTGTTCACATCAAATCACTTGCCTCATATCACAAAATTAGGTAGCATCATTCTACAATTAGAAAGTAGCCCAACACTTTCACTTAAGAAAGAATGACTGTAACTGAGATTTAACTCAATTAATTCTCCTTATTTAACCCATCCATAAACCTGCCTGATGAAAGAAATAATTCAGCCCATTTGGAAATCTTCAGCTTCAGGATAACAATAGCATAACTGTCTTCTTTTAAAAGAAACTTACAACATTTAAACTAATACTGACTCTTCTAAAAGATGCTGAAAAATCTGAGATTGTTTTATCAATAAGGTTAAGGTGAAAATACCGCATATCTGAAAGCAGTCTAGCAGTATCTCACAATATGTACCCAGACTGAGAACATTTCCTCTATGGTACAGTACTGAACTGGAAAGTAGGCTAGAACTTGTGAAGAGTTGTTAATCTAATAATCACAGAAGGAAATAACTTTCCATATCACTATAAAAATAAACTGATATTACTTTGAGAGGTCTCTGTCAAAACAATGTTAGAGATATGTTACATTAAAGTGAGGTATATACTGAAAATGTTATGTTATCATAATGAAAAGAATTTTCTGAACTTTATCAGAAACTCCAGATAAATTCACTAGGTTTATCAGTTCACAAAAATTGCTCAGTTGCACATATAAAATATTATCAAGTCTCGACCATCACTACTCATTTCTTTATTGCTTAGCACATTAATGCTGTGATCCAGGTGAGTCACCAAAAAAAAAAAAGCTTAAAAGCAGTAATAACCAATTAAAATATGAAGCAATGCCAGTAGCCCAATCTCTCTCATTCCATATCCAAAATATTTTATCAATCTTTTTTAGAAGAAGTGTTTTTAAGGGGGAGAGGGGGGAGAGATGTTTTGATAAGTCAAGCTTCCTCCAGGAAGAATTCTATGGCCAGAAACTTACTCAAATGCCAAGATAAACTAATGGCCTTAGATGTCTAAGCACATACAAAAAGGCAGCTGAGAATATAAGTTCCTTAATTTTTACTGATGTAGTTGTAAACAGTCTTTTTGAACTACATGCAATCTTTAACTTCTTGGTCTTTAATATGAGTCAGTTCTTAAAATATGGAACTCATCTACTCAGAGAAAGATTAGCTGTCCATGAAGAAATGTTTTATAACTGATGACAACTAACAAAAGAAATGTTTTTTGCCTTTTATTGGAACCAGAGAAGCTGCATATCAAACATTTGTTTGGACTTTCATTCGGCTAAGTTTTTTTTTTTTTTTTTTTTTTTTTTTTTTTTTTATGCTAGGGACTAGTAATGGGGTCTGGAAAACTTAAGAGTATTTTGTATACATCTAGTAAATGGATGGCTTTTTCTACAAAATATGATCCTTTCCCATGGAAAACCACAACAAACATATTTCCATGTTTTATTTTGATGCTTCTGCTCAAGTCTTACTTTAGATCTGGCCTAGAATTTAATGTTATTCCCTACAGTACAGTACAAACAACAACAAAAAAGGACACCCTGAAAAATGAAAGGTCATTTGAAATTCAGATTCCTCTGAGTAGCAATCCAATTCAGGGAGATACTACTACATTTTATCCATATACTGACATTTGCTTTGGATACAGAAGAGAAAACCAGAAGGAGGAGTAAAGACATGCCTAGATAATAATAAATAAAATGAGCAACTAGAACAAGTTAGCCTTTAGGAACTTAACAGAAAGATAGGCAGATATCCATGGGATGCATAAACAAAGACACAAAGCATACATGAGAGAGCGAGAGAGAGGCGGCCAAGGCTGCCCTGACTTATCTCCCCAACCAGTTGTTCTTTGCTCATCAATAAGGCCCCAACAGAGCGTCTCCCCTCACTGGCTCCTTGATCACCTTCACCAGAAAGTTATCATCAATGCTCTCCAAAAACCTCCTGGATTGCTTGCATCCTGCTTTGTTGCCCGGGTTCAAACACAGCAGTTCCAAGAGTGCATCTGCAATAATAAACTTAATTACTCAGACTGAACATTTGTGGAAACAAAGAGAAACACAAAGCCCACAGCTATGCTCTATTTCCAAAAGGAGAGCCATGTTAAACAGAACAATCTCCTCGAAACAAGTTGACTGTTAAATTCTTGCAGATGGCATGGAAATATTTCAGGATGTCGTACTGGGGGCATGGGCACTGAATAATCCTGTTTTAACAATACAGATCTGAGAAAAAGCAGAAGAAAACTGCCATGACTAAGTAATAACATTAGGGAGATTAAAGAGAGCATCTTTGAAAAAGCTGAAGATGCATCAGAAGAAGGAAAATAAGAACAAACTACAGCAAAATAAAAATACAGTAAGACAAGCCAGAAGGAGTTTGCCTCCTATCAAAACCATTAATAAATCTTTTTCAAAACACATCAGCAATGATGCTTGCCAGTGTCTGTAGGACTGTGGCATTTGAGGAAAACTTGAAGCAGAAAGCCATAGCAGAAAAACTTATAATTTGCTCTGTAGTAGCTGGGAAAAAAATTGAGGGGGTTCCCCACAGTGGAAATAGAAGTTATAGAGGTTACAGAACAAACAAAAAAAAATGGACAGAAGCAAGTCACAGAGGTCAGATGATACTCACTCAATTCTAAAGGAAGTCACGGTTAAAACAGCAGAGTTACTGACCGTGCTACCGTTCATCTTAAAATCACACTGGCACCGAATGGTTGGAAGGCAGCAGATTTTTTGAAATTGCCAGTTTTCAATAAAGTCTTGAAGAGATGATTCAGGCAACTATACCCTTGTAAGTCTAAGTCTTGTATGTCTGAGACAAATTAGTAGAAGGAGGAAGAGAATTAGGAACACACAAGATTAGAAGAGTCAACATAGCTTTTACAAAGGGAAATCATGCCTTAAAAGCCTACTGGAATTCCTTGAAGGGGTTCATAAGCATGGAAATCTAGATGACACCATTCAGCTGGATTTTCAAAAGTCTTCTGACAAGTTCCCTCGGCACAGGCTCTCAAGGAAACTCAATAGCCACAAAATAAATGAGAAGGTTCCTGCATGGATAAATAATTGGCTGTGAAGTAGAACATGAAAGATGGGACTAATTGCTCAACTTCCAAAGTGGAAGGAGGTCACCAGTGACTCCACCACGACCTACCCTGTTTAGTGTATTTATAAATGACTTAAAAGAGCAACAAACTTTCAATCAACATTTTGCAAATGATAGAAACTTATTCAAGGTAGTGACTGAGACCAAGTGATCAGGTATTAGAATGGTAAATAAATGTTATGTAGATAAATTTAAAGTGCTACAGTAATAACAATTCTATCTTCACGTATAATAGGCTACAAACCCACCATCAGTTATCAGCACAATACATGAAGGTTGTAACTGCATAAGAATGTCAGTCCAGTGCTCAGACACAATAAGATAAAGCAATTTCAGTATTAGAAATTACTGAGAAAGGAATAAAGAACACATCAGAAAACAGTACTATGACGCTGTATAAACTGCGGGGCCTATCTGCATCTTGGGCAGTGTGTGCAACTGTCTCCTCTGGCCTCCCATTTCAAAAAGGGCTTGTAAGAACTGAAGTTTTTTTCTGGCAAGATCAGCAAGGACAATCTCCTGTATGAAACTGTTTCTCTAAGAGAATCAATTAAGTAAATAAGGGTCTTCAGTCAGCAGAAGAATTGACACAATGGTGATATAACAGACATCCCTAAGCCCCAAGCAGCATACAGGGTGAGTAAGAATCTGTTGTTCACTGTTTCCTTCAAATGCAGAAGCCAGGGACATTTAATAAACCTAGGTCTCTACAACATGCTATAAGAATTGCACAGTACATTATCTTACACCCATAGCAGTTATTTATCAAGTTTCTGGATTCATTTGGTGTAAGATTCTGAAAGACAATTATATTAAATAAATCACACAGTTGAAGATTAATTACCAGCTCAGAACTTTTGTTTCTATTAACCACTAGCAAAAGCCTCTGAAGAAAAGTTACAGTGAAGATTCTCATATCTCAACTTACTCCAAAACTGAGAAATGCCACTTAAGCCAGCCAAATGTTCCTGAGTGTGCAAGAGATCTTTGTTTCCAGCATTAAGAAATAACCAAATCATTTTGACTACCAAAGGTAGTCATAACACTACCTTTTCATATACATTCTATTTTCTTAAATATCAACATGAGGAATAAGAAAGATGACTTCCAATTATGCAACAAGTGCAAGACACACGTATTGGAGCACTCAGACATTTTCCAGAACAGGAATATTCAAGACAATTTCAGTTCTTCAAACTGGCAGCATAATCAAAGAAAGACAGAGATCACAATTTATACAGGCCAATATTTTATTGATATCTAGAATTTTTCATAACATGAATATTACTGATCTACTTCTCTAGCTACTTAATAAATGTATGAATTTATGAAGTCTGTTCAAGTTTAAGAGATCTCTTACCTTTTCTCAGCTGAGATGCATATGATAATGTATTCTTAGGATTATTTCTTCAGTAGTGATGTTTTGCCTTCTCCCCTCTCTCCTTACATCCAAGGCCTCAAATAGTCTTAAGTACATTTTTACTCAAACAAAACTCCAAAGAATTCATACTACTTTTAGAGGACAAAAATGATGTTCCTCAAAACATTCATTCACGTTAGGGTGTATTTCGTTAATGGCAAGACTATGTAATAGAGCTTGCAAACCAACACCACATGACCTCATGTTAGTCAAGACAGCACATTGCCTTATTTAATCTTCATTAGAAACAGATGATTAGTTCTAGCAACAAAGCTTTTAAAATATTATTTTACAGGCTTCAAAGGACAAGGACAGTTTAATGAAAATAATTTAAAGACATCTAAATATGGCTAAAAAAGACACGAATTCTTAAAACTTGTAAAAATATTATCTCAGTGAAGACTTCTATTCTGTCTTCCATTCTTATCACGGGGGGAAGTGTTCCAACACCAGTTGTTACTCCATAAGAAAATACCACCAGATGCGGATCTACAAGAATCTTTTTTAAAATCTGAATTTACATGAAGTCTAGTCATCAAATTTAATCCTTTTTCCCTGGAATGCTGTAATTTGAGACATTTGTTCCCGACGTTTCTTGCTTGCTTCCCACGAAGGATGAAGAGGCTGCTCCAAACATGCTTTTTTATTTTTGCATTTAATAGCTGCAGCTTCAGCAAATTGATGCTTCCTGAGCTGTGGTTCCTTTTTAGGAAAAGCTGTACAGGAAATACAATATAAAACATTAATTACATCATGAACATTCATAAAAATGTGCTAAAATTACCTTATGAAGGTAGACGTTTACAAGAATTTGTAAATGAGACACAGGTAACATTCATCTGAGCGTTTAAAGGAAATTACTAAGATAGGTTTCCTCATCTTGCAGCAGTAAGTTGTCCCTTGACAGACTGTAGATACTTAAGATCGATTATTATTGACCACATGCAAAATTTGTGTAGACTAATATTCATCACAATCTCTACTTTTTTTCTGTGCATTAAACTAATGCAACTCTATGACTGAAACGCTTTGATTTAATGAGTTCAAAAATGGAACCATATACCATATAGTGGAGTAAAATATTGAAAGAGTTAAATAATTACTTATAGGCTAAACTACATATTAGAGATAAATATCATAATTTGACAGTCTTGTTCGTGCACAGATAGCACTAACTGCTCAACATAAAGATAGATAGAAAAATACTGTCCCTTGTGAACCCTACTTTAAATATTTTTAATATTTCAAAATAGGAAATAATAGCATACAAAATCCACAGGTTAAAGTTCAATAATTTTACCATTTTAACAACAAATGTTAAAATACATACTACAACACTGAAACAAAACAATAAATAGCCTATTGCAATTAGACTACAGAAGTAACAAAATCAAGAAGTTTTCACACCCAATTTTATCAGAACAAGTAATACATACCTGTTCTTCTGTTTTTGGGAGGCTGGTCCTTAGTATTTCTAGAAATAAAAATATTATTTAGGTTTTTTCATGAAATTAGTAAGAAGAAACATTTGCGAATAAAGAGTGGTCATCAAAATACTTGTGTAATGACTTTAAACTTTATAACATGCAAAAACATTTTTTCCTGTTGGTTTCAAAGAAGTAAAAATAGAAGTATTCAGATGTGATTTAATTTAGATGCAAGTTTACTAAGGAATCCTAAATATATGTCAGGGCTAATGTGAAGATGAAAAATGCATAAGAGTCAAGAAAGCACAGAAAGAGTGGGTTACGTGAAAACATTCTAAGCTGTTATTGGCTGAAGTTCTGCTTGTTTGCTGACAGCTACTAAAGAGGAAAAAACACAACAACCTCCATTACTAGGGGGAAGCGGGGAACAGAGAACACCACAAAAGAAAAGGTTTACCTTCTATTTTGGGACTTCTGATTAGGGGTAGACAGAGAACTGCAGAACACTGATTCTAGCTTCCTTGCTTTTGCATGTAGCTTTCCTTCTTCTCCGATCAAATCTTGCGCTGTCCTAGGCATTGTGCTCTTTTCTTTCTTCAGTATCTTTTCCTGTGGTTTGTTCTTTTCCTTTATTGAAGAAAAGTCACCAACTGCTGCTATCTTTTTCTTTCTTTTTACTTTGCCAATGAAGAAATCATCATTGCTATCATTGTCAGAGTCCGATGTCTGGTTATAAAACCTTTCTTCAGTACTATCATCAAAGTACTCTTCATTAAGTTGTTCCAGGTCACTAACATCACTAACTGATTCTTTTGTTGCAGTGAATTTGTTCATGCTTATAGTTTTTTTCCTTTTTGGATAGTCAAATTTCTTTCCTACTTTATTCTGAGGGACTGCTTGCCTTTCTGCTGCCTGTAATGAAACTTCGTTTGGAGTGTATGCTTTCTCACTTTCCACAATTTTCTGCTTATAATCACTCACACAAAGTTCTTTCTTTGTGTTAGCTCCTATTTTCATACTCATTTTTGTTTTGTCTTCACATGCTTGCTCTTTTTGAACTACTTTAAGAACTTGGTCATCCACATTGCTATTGAGATGTTGCGCTGACTTAGGGTGTTCTTCTGGTTTATCCTTTATTGAAAGATGGGTTTGGGCTGGTTTCTTTCTTGCATCCTTAAAAGCTTTTACAGCAGCTATAAAAATGGCAGAAAAACATCTTTTTTGCACTTGCACATGACAATACACGTGTTATCTTAACAAAACATTTTTTGCAAGTTAAATTTATTGTATTGAGTAAGTATATTTTGAATGTCTATTAGTTACTGAACATATGGGGCAAAGGAAGCCTTACAGTATGACAACAGAAGTGGGGAAGACAGCTTGAAATTATTACTGAGTCAATACACTGTTTTTGAACTTGGGTTTAACTATGAGCTCATCTTTCAACAAGTAATCTGTAGTTTATAATCATGCTTGTTTAGGGCAATACCTTGTGTGTAAAATCTGCAAACAAATAGTAAATCGCTTAAATATAATTGAATGGTATTTGACATAGTTTCTTACTAACTAACCAACTTCAAGGCATTATCACTAGGACTTCACCCTTTTTAACATCAGTTTTCACTGGAATATTTGTGTTTACAGAGAAAAGCAGGTATCTTAAAGAACCAAGAACCATTCCCCGTGGACCCTGGAAATAGTTTCCAAAGAAGCTTACAGAGTTATTTGTGAAATCTTTCACATTTCTTTGAAAACTCAGCTGTAATGCACCTTTTACCGTTATCTACTTGTTACTATTCTCGTGGCCAGTTCAGTCTTACTTTAGAGATATTCCATTACATCCATTGGCTTTTTAAAATTCCCATTATGAGCCCTGTTTGTCCTACAGTCCATATCTTAAAATGTTATGGCATACTATCAGATAAAAGCCCATTTCAACCAATACACATGACTGCAAACTTGTGATACTCTGCTCACTGCAGCTACTTAAGGTAGTAGCAGGAGCTGATATACTTACTAGGTGTTCATGTCAGGAATATATAGGAACAAGGTAACATCCCTGTAAGCTACATAGTCATGAACAAGTTAGTATACTATTTCCTACCTTTAAGGTCAGCAATTTTTGATTTCAAGATGGGGTGCGTTGCAAGTCTTGCAATGGCTCGCTCAGTTGCGGTAGAATTTGGCTTTACAAAAAAGATCAAAAGGAACGAACTCAACAGAACAGTGAAGATTTACGTAGGACTGTATGAGTTAGGCTACTATATATACTAAAGCAATTCTCTACTGGTGACTGAATAAGAGCACAAGCTTGTGACACTATAATGCTTCAATGTATTAGTTTTCCAATATTGCCATAAGTCTGAGTAAGGAAAAAAAAATCTGACTGCACAAGTATTGGCAGAAACATAACAGGTATGCACTTCCGCAATTTCTCAGTTACTGAATGGGCATAACATGATTTTTATATTAAATGTATACTACACCACATCTTTCAGGCCTAATACGCATTCATTGATTCATATACATGTAAAGCAAACGTATGAACCACCCTTAAAAAACACCACTGTATTGACAGAAGGCATTCTATATCAAGGAATAAAGCAGCTTGTGAATAGAGCAGTTTAAATGCCATTAAAGTTGGCAACACAATATAGCAGATACTGAAGGACTGTACCCTAAGTGTGGGTAAGTAAGGGGGAAAGTGAAATCTGATCTTAAAGACAAATAACTTTGAATGTGATGTGGTAGAATATGGGAACTCTGTAGACTGATTCAAAGATCAAATGTTATCTTAATGCTTTAATTTGAAGAAAAAGGAGAGAAGAGGAATTCCTTCCCTTTCTGACTTCTTCTCTTATCTATTAGAGGTCACAGGTAACCACATATTGGAAAAGCTATTTCAGCTTCAGGTTCTTGTCATCACTTTGCTTGAAGAGCAAAATGAGTGGTATATGAGATGACTTCAAAGACATTTTTGTCTTCTTTTGAGGGGAGGAGAAGGGGGTGTACAGGCTTGTAAAACACAAATTCAGCAGGAAGGTTTCTTAAAGCTTGCAATAGAATTCTTTGGGAGAGAGGAGAGAGAGAAGACATGCCTTCCCCTGCTCCCCCAAATGGTACAAGCATGACCAAGCACATCAGTCATGCATGCTCTAAGTATCTATCTGCTTGACATAATGGGGAATCTTATCAGGCTATAGGGACCTTTTCCTCCAATGCAGTTTTCCACTTAATATAAACAGTTACATAATCACTGGGTAGAGACAGATGGACACTTGATGCCAAGCACTGATGCAGGAGACTGTTTTAGTGCTTGGGTTTGGAGGATCCCAAAATTTGGACTCTTACACGTTCCCGCTAAATTTCCTAATAACAAAGACACTATACCAGAAGTGCTCTTTCTAAACGTGGAAGTGTTAAATTTGGGGCATAAATGTAAATCTTGTTTCTCAAACAATACAAAGCACATTTAACACATACATATGTATTTTTACCTTAGCTCTAGAGTTTATGAAATATATTTTGGATATGTTCCTTTCTCCTCAAGTCCTGTTATTACAGGATTATTTCTTCAGGTCAAGAAAAACTGGAAAACTGTTTCCTCTGTAGCCTGCCTACAGTGCTGTGAACACCGGCCAGAGGAGGTGGGTCAAAGAGATGGGTCCATTTCCAAGGGGCCAGACTGGCTTACTCTCAGGCTAGTCTAGCTTTGCAAACTTGGAGTTTGAACTTTGATTCCCATGTGACAGTGCTGCATGCTGCAACCAGATTCCTGGGACAGCAAGCTCACATTTCTGAAGATCAAACAGTATTTTCTTTGGAGATTTTTCTATAACTGGAAAATGTATTTCTGAACTTAATTAATATACTTTTTCCCTCAGCTACTTCCTGTGGGTTTTGAAAGAATATACCATAAAGTTCAGAAAGCAGCAGCAGCAGCAGCAGCTTCTGTGCAACATCTGGTGTCCTTTAATTCAAGTATTTATAGAAAGGGTTTAAGCATATACATGCCAATTCATATGGAATAACCATATTTTTTCCGTACAGCAAAATACTTTACAAACACTATTCACACTGATACACAGCAGCCAACAAACATACAACATGACATATACATTCTTAAAAACTTCCCATTTTTCTATTCTTTGGCACATCCAAAGTTAAATTCTTTTTTTTCATTAAGTATTTTCCAGTATATAAACATTGTCAGAAAATAAAATATAGTAGAAAAATGTCAACTTTATCTACAGCAAGAACAACATTCTCCTCCCGCCATGTTTGTTTATGCAGATACTGGAATTGCAAATATTTATTCTCACAAGTCCATGCTACTGCTTGTATTATTTTGCACTAATTGTTTCTTTCATGCAAGAATGTCCTAATACTTTCCATAGGAACACTTCCTCATTCAATGTCCAAGTGAGAAGCTGCAAAATGAACAAAGCAACTGAGCATTGTATATTCACACTTTCCAGTGAAAGGTTTTAAGCTACATACAGAGGAACCTGAAAGTCAAAGCTTCCTCTAATTTTTTATGTTGGTAAGTGGTGCATTATTTCAGCATATTGAATTAAAGATGCCTGTGTCATCACTGCCACATTGCAGACATTCAACAGAATTCACTGCAATCTATTTTCGAACCTTTCAAAATGAAAAAGCTTGCATCAACAACTATTTCTCACCCTGAATGCTAAATCTTGACACAAACACAAACCTCAAAACCTAACTTGCCAGAGCACATATGTTCATTTTAATCTTCAATTGATTTTTGCACAAGAAGCAATTGCCTGGCTACAGGTTTCACCTGATACAACTACCTAGACTCCTACTAGAATTTCAGCTAGATCACAGGACAGTGCTGCCAAATGGCTAACACTTGGTGGCCCTGAAACTGTCACTTTAAATAATCTCTGCTATTTAAACTAATGATATTCAAATTAAGACAGCTAGAAACCCCATGGATAAGTGTATGGTATGTAGTACACAGCAAAACATATTACACAAAAAATAACCCTGAAGCATGTCATATTCAAGTTTCTAAACTAACTGTAAAGGCAGTCTAACATAAAGAGCATAACAGCAATCCCAAATCCCCAGCCAAAACAAGATGTCATTGCAATAGCAGCAGCTTAGGGGAGGAGCTACTTCTCTAACCATATAGAAAACTTACTAATCCATATGCTCTCCCCAGAGCCATAACTAGTTACAGCTGTCCTTCATAATAGCAGCAAAATTGTGGTTAATGTAAAGTGAAGGTGCTAAATCACGGCTGCCATCCAAGTCTATCCCGTGATCCCATACTGTTAGCTCCAGCCTGCCGTGGAATAAGACCCTTGAGAAGCAGTTATTTTCTGACTGTGAAATACTGCTATATCTCTTCCCTATGTCTGTAAAATACGTGATAGGCGACTTGGGCTATCAGGCCAAATGAGACTTTGACATGAGAGGCACTTGGTTGTTGATATCAGTTGTAGCGGCAGATTGTCTCCCAGCTCCTGCCAGGGAGACGTGGTTTGTTGACTGGGTCCCCCTCGATAGTGGGAGGATGGATCAAGCAGGAAAGACATGAAACAGATCTCTATTGGCTGTGGAAAGAGTTTAAGAGAGTGGATCTCCCCAAAACAGCAATAATAGAGAGGAATCAAAGAGTACATATAGGAAAGAAACATTGGCATTAAATGCTTCAGATTCTGCACTAGAAATGCAGATATTATCAGTCTTTTATTCAACTCAGTCAGTCTTCCCAATATTCCATGCAACATCAGAAGGATGGCTAGGGATGATCATACAGGGATTATGGAGGAGTAGTTACACAAGCATTATAGCAACACAGGTGGGAAGTTCTCTTACAGCAATTAATTCAGTATGAATCTCAAGGCAAGTTTCAACAGTTTTTATTAACAGACTACACAATTTTTTTTAAATGGACTGAGGAAATTGCCAATTGAAGCTAAAAAACACATCCCAAAAGATCTAATACCTTCGCAAAAACTTGGCAGGAAAATGTCTTATAATAGAAGCTTTACTGACCAATTTCACATAAAGCATCAGGATAAAGCAACCCTCACACCCCCTCCCTGACCTCCTGTTTCTTGTTCTTTTCACCTCTAGGGAAAGCTTGCATCAGTTCATACCATCAAAGTAATTTTATCAGGAAAATACCTGGATTTGTACTTTATCTTGCAAGTAATACAGGACTTGAAGACCTGCGGCAACATGGGGTACTGTGGGCTATTTTTTTTAGTTCATTTGCAGAACTACACCCACCCACCCAGGCAGGCAGAGCTTTGGAGAACTGCCTGGCTGACTGTCTACCGATGACAGTAACGTTGACTGGCATCTCAGCATCAACTTTTGTAGAGGTTTCAGGAGGAAGCATCAAATTCTTCTAAATATTGTGGAGGTGCTTACACTGTTCTAATGCCAGTTACATATCTGGATCAAAGCTATCCTTTGCCCCATAATTTGTTCATTTAGATTTACCTCCGCACTCACATCCAGTCTGGCTCTTCTCTCTTATTAAAAAGGAGTACACTCCTATTATTCCCATCGTCATCTCTTCTTTCAAACTGAAGAATTTCAAAATATGTCAGAAATTGAAATGAAAATCATCAGATTTCCTTTTGTTCTCTCCTCCATGCACAATGAAAAATACCTTCTGTCCAAGCAGTTTAAAGAGCCTAAAAGCCTTTTAAGAAGCCCAGTACAGCACTTTAGTATTACAAAACCAAATTTATTAGGTGTATAGAAGAGTCAGTAGGGTTTCTCTGGATTAACCTGTCACAACTAATTTAGCCAGCCATAAACATTTACTTCACAGAATTGTATTTTTCAGATTGGGAAATGTGAACAAGAAATGGAGCGTTTCATCCCAAACTGCCATAGTAGTCTATAGCAGAGCTTGGCATAAAACCCAGGCCTGCCGAAGTACAAATTATGCACTCAGTCTACTACTAATTCTTTCCTTCTTCCTTTTATCCCTAAAATCACTGCCATGATTCTTTCAATAAAAAGATCCAGACTAAATTAGGCATGGATTCTTAATCATCTCCTCATGGTGAACAAAGTAAACTAGGTATAAGCTGACACTGCAAGATTAGGGGAAAAACTCAGTTGCTGCTAACTCTTCTTCCCAGGCTAGTAAGAAGGTGTCTCTACAATCCTATCAGTTTGGCATCTCATACAAACACTAGATCTGCTTTTGAAGAAAAAGTGCCAATCTCTCAAGGTGACGGAAGCAGTCAGAGCAAGCACTGTGCCAACTCCCCCATACAGTTGTGGGGGTCTAACTCATTGCGACCCCCAACACCGAAATCTCTGTTGGCTGTTAGGAAAACCAGAAGTCACGCTGAACAGCACTTTATGCTGTTGTATCATGCGGACAAATTCCCACTCCCGAGCAGCTGTGAAGAGAACATTCTTCATGTGGGACTTCAGAGATTAACTTTTTAAAAATTTAAACAGATTATCTAATTTAATTGTACAGATACATATCTTATTATTTTCTAAATGATATAAAAAAAATCGGCAGTTTTTCTACCGACTTAAAACATACGAGTTCAAATAAGTAAAACAAATAACAGTATAAAGACAAATTTTTGCGTTTTAAAAATACCTATGTATATAATACGTGCATATTATTTTGATATTTGAAGCACTGTATCAGTCAACATTTGGGTTTTGCCAAATTGTGTAAAAAATTTCAGCAAACAGCATGATAAAATAGATGCCAATAATTAAAAGAGGGCAAAAAACAATGATATTGAGAAAGTAAACTCGCAAATCTAAATATGATGAAATAGAAACACTGAAGCAAAAAAGAGGAACAAAATGAAACTCAGGTAACAGGCAGTAGCCATGGACAACACAAAGGCCTTCGCTACAAAATTCACATAGACTTCAGAGGAAGATCATGAAATTTGGAGGAAAGCTTAAGGTTTATATACAGATTAATTTGGCAACCACTATATATTCACATCTGAAACCACATCAAATGTTTCTCAGAAAATAAGCACCTTGAAAAGTTCACAGACCATTTGCTAGTAACTGGCCATCTAGATTGAGGGTCTGGAAGACCAAAATAAGCAGTTATTTCCAGAAAAGGTGTTAAACTGGCTAATATTAATAAAAAAACACACTTGAAGGAAACAGTTTCTGCTGTTTGAGAAAACAAACAAACAAAATCAATTATTTATACTTGCTTGTTTTTCAAAGAAGAGAGAACAGAAACAGAAAGTAGACCACTAACACGCTGCAGTGTTGCAAGCCAACCAGGAAATGGCATTTTCCGCATCAGCCACAACCTGAGCGCCTCCGCGTCTCCCCAGAGCCGAGCGCGCGTCGCAGACATGCCCAAAGATTCTGAGTGGAAGCAGATGGTAGAAAACAAATTGGCGAGATACAGGGATGATCTCTACAACAGTAAAACGATTTAATGCACCAAGACGTTCACAATACTCAGCCTTTGAGGAAGCTGAGGAGTTCCAGAATCAAGTCCTCCTCCAGTCTCCTTATGAAGTCAAACTGGTGACAAAACTCTGTACACCACTTCCAGGGATGTAACTCTGAGATATCGCTTCAGTATTTCACTGTAAGACAGACGCTCAAACCTCAAAGGATAACTTGTCAGCTGCAGCCCAATAAAGCAGCATATGTGTATGAACACAGGCAAGACAAAGTTTATAACAATATCTCTTAACCGGTATTACTGGAAAAAGTAGACATACCTCAAATCTTCAGATTTTAAAACAGATGCAAATCTTCAGAGCTAAGTAACAGCTGAAAATAATTGCCCAGCATTTAATCAGATATGTATCACATCATTTCTAATGGAAAAGGTAACAGATTTGTCCCTAACAACAAACCTTGTATTGCTTAGACCTTCACATGTACAATATTCCAAACAACACACCCACATATAAACGATGTGTTGTCAGGTCAACGTCTTCTAATAAAACTCTAGGGAGAGATGTATTTATGTTCAAAGCACTACTGAAGAAACCAAATACAAGAGCCAGGGATTGAGGGGCACAGAAGACTTGCAGACTTCATGGATATTGCACACACTAACCAGGGATAGGCCATCTTAGAATATGCTATTCAAAACAAGACAAAATTTCTTGGCATACTACAATGCAATTTTTGTGCACAATTGAAAACAGACTTCTTTTAATTTATATGTTTTTCAAGCATTTTCTGAAAAAGACAATGGAAATACAAATTCAGCTCACTGAAAAAACTATTAAACATCTGAGATAAACATACTGATTCCTTGGCACCAAAATGCAGATTTTCCATCATTAAGTCTATTGAGGGAGTATATGCATTCAGAACTTACTCTAACAATAAACACATGTCAGACGTATATGGAAGCCCTGATATTGTTTGAGCATATTAGCAACAGATGAATACAAAGTAAATGGAAATCCTGCATGATCACATTTTATAGCAGGTATTTCACCAGATGGCACACAGAACAATCAACTTTACATTTAGAGACTCTCAGGCATCTTCTAGGCCATTACATTATTATTAGTTAAATCTAGAATGCAAAGGTTTTCCAGTGTGCAATCACTCAGCTATGTCAATCATCATGCAATTATTTGTACTCCAAACCAAGAAAAACCTAGATCATTACCCTTTAAATTTGAGGCTGTTATACTTTTACTAAGTGGTTAGTTACCTCATATTTCCCATACAACCTCTTACCTAGTGATCTTACCACCGAGTACTAATACACTGTAAATCTGTGCTCTCAGTTTACCTCACCGTGTAGCTAGTCTTAACAGCTATATTCAATGCCATCACATCAGATTTTTTTTCCATAATTCCAGTAATTCAAGAACATCATTTTCATCTTCTACAGTTAATTTTTAAAAATTTCAAGCACTAGTGCCTCCACCACTTTTCATACAGTTTTCCAGTGTTAACAGACTGATGAGCCCCATATTGAGATGAAAGAACCCTCTTGATTCCATAACTTCTTGTTTTTATAGCTCTTAATTTCTTAACTCCTGAGTTACAGCACTTCAAAGACTAATCTGCATAGGAAAGGGGGGGGAAGAAAAAATGGGAATGGTTTTGTACTTGATTTCTATATGATTTATAACAAAACATTTAGAGTTTCACTTATAAAAATAAAAAGAGCAAGAGACAGCAGCAGCTGTTTTTCATTTTAGAAATATCAGGAATGTCAGATTTGTTTTTTGTGATTTGCAATGCAATTCTGAGGCACACTACAAAGCATATATACAGAAAGAGCTTTCTCCGTCTGTAACATGTGAGCAGCTGATAATCAATCTTTAACATAAGTAATTACAAATGTTTATACAATATCAAAATTAAACATACCTTAACACAGTACGTTCTATAAGCAACAGAAGTAATGAAACACTTAACAGATGTATATTCTATTTTATGTCCTCTTTCCTTGCAGAGATCATCTGTGCCAACTTTATGGTGTCTCTCAAAATAAGATGAACTATAGTTACCTTTCCCTCACTGGCAACACTGATTTGGATCTCTCACCCTATTCAGGGGGGAACTGTCACACACAAATAACCTGCTGGAAGTTACCACTTTTAAAACAATCTTTATTAACCTTGGCTGACACTGATCAATGGGCACCATTATTTAGAGCATTAGCAGATAGACAGACAACATGTGGCTGTGCCCTTTTTCCTTAGTAAGGATGGCTAAGGATATTTTCAATGAATTATGACCCTTTATCATCAGACATATCTTAGTTGCTTGATACCTGACATGAAAATTCTGCTAGTTCTTCAGCTGTCTACACAGCACTAACAGACTGCTAAAGAAGAAATGACTGGCAAGACAGAGAAAACATTTTGCTCTCCCATTTGGTTGAAACAATAATTCTCTTCTCAGGGCATATTCCTGCCCACTCCTCCCAACCTCCCTGTAGATCAACTTTAAAAATTGACCACTTTCACCATGGCTACATAAAGGATGCAATTTTAAGATTTCTTCTTTAATACATGAATGAACAAAGGGTAACTGAAATCTCACGCTGTTACTACTTGTCCTAAATTTGTAGCTTCTCCAATCTCGCTCAATGTTTTTGGTTTGCTATCATCACTGACTGGGGGCTGTAGTACAATACTAGTATCACACTTTGGAACTTGCATTCATAGTGCTTCCCTTTTCCTGTAATAGTTTTATGCTGTTATATGCTTAACGTATTCCTTCACAACACCGCACCACTCATTCACATACATCCTAGCTTATTATCTCTGTAAAGATGGTACTTGGCAACACTATTTCATTAATTATCCGTCTTCAGAATGTCTATTATATCAGGGATGTTGTCTGATGTCAGGGGTTCTCATTTCCCCCATTTACTTTTTAGGCTTAGCAGGTTGTCTACTTTGCCTTCATTATTTATTAGATCAGGCTATTTATTTCCCTCTTTGGCCTTTAAGAGACACTAAAAACTAGCCACGTGTCCCTTGTTGGTTAAAATCACTGTGAATCAGGTGCTCCATGCGTGTAGTCTTTCACCATCCTTTTAGTTTAAATACTCCATGACAGTTTTCACTCGTCCGCAAGGCCAGCCTGGTCCAGTTTCGATCAAGAGGCAGCCCATCTTTGCTATACAGCTTCTTCTGGTCCCTGAAGTTTCACTGTTTCCTAAAACATCCAAACCTCTCCATTCTATAGCACACATACACCCATGTGTTGCAAATCTGGATCTTCACCTGTCTCTTGGGCATTGCACAGGAGTCTGAACAGTGTTTCAGAGGATGCTATCACGCAGACCCTGGACTTGAGTATCTTGGCCTTTATTAAGTCAAAAGAACCCCAAAACGAACACACAGAACGTTCAACATATCTTGTTAAAATAATTTTTCCTTGCATTTTCTTCAAGGAAAGCATAAGAACAAGAAATTTTTTTTTTTTTTTTACTGTTTTCTTGCTTTGTTCCCCTGACAGCTCATGTACGGTAAAATATTTATAAATATCACAAATACTCATTTAAAACAGGAATGAAAGCTGACTGTGCTTTCATGGGTATTGTGATAAGAGTCTTTCTGTGCTGGAAACAGCACAGCCATGTACTTGAAACATGATGCTTCAAGTCCTCACTAGCATGAGCATATCCATGCTTAAAACATTGCTCTTTCCCACCTACCTTTCTGTCCGTTTATGCTATTTATTGTGTCTGAATTATCTAGATCATCCCAGCCACACATTGTTTGGAAAAATGAGCGTTAACTGCTCTGAGCTTTACTGACAACAGTATGCCTGCCCACACTCCACTCTGAAACACCAAATACCTGAATAGAGCACATTCAAATCAAGAGCAATGACATCACTTTTGAGACTGATCCTGGTCTAATGATAGGAATATCCTTTAATAATTTCAAACAATCAGTTTGGATGGACAAACTTAAGTGATACAGCTTCTTCATATGGTTGCAAATGAATGATAGAAAGATCCTTGGATCAGTAACTTTGAATCTGGCAGGAAGCAGACTTTGTGCATCAGAAATGCACATACTATCTCCATAAAAAGTTGGCAAAGTTACTAGAAGTTTATTTCAAAACTGAAAAAAAGATTAAGACTTTAAAAAGATTCTTTCGACAACAGACAAATCCTAACCTGAATTCATTGCAATTGCTACTCTGATATTGAAGATGATTGTAACTTCAGGTCTAGTCAGATTGAGACCATCTCCTTGCTCTGAAATGGTGACCCTGTTGAGCTTAGGGAGGTAGGAAGCAATCTGATTTGAACTGCAAAGGGACTAATGAGGAAGAAATAGGTGAATTGGCCCAGAGAAATAAAGAGAAAGATCAGGTGGAGGAAAGAATGGCTAACCAAAAATGGGAGGGCAGTGGACAGAATGTGGGATAAACAGGAGACCTGCTCTCTCCGATAGGAAGTCAGGGAAGAGACAGATACTGGTTAGACTAGAAGACTGACAGAATCAGTGTAGAAGGAGGTGGGAGAAGAGTGGAGAAAGATTTGTCTAAGACTGACAGACTTAGTTTTATACTGACACAAAACTAGAGCTGCAACCATAGCAGTGGGTTATGGCTATACTAGTCTGTACTATGGTTCTACTAGACTAGGCTCTAAAGTATAGAGAAGGACTGTATAAAAGCATGCATAAAAGGCATGCTAAACATCTCACAGTTCAAGTGATCAGATTTGGAAGACGAGGGGCTCTCAGGGAAAAGCAGTCACACAGAGAAAGTATTTACGCCTGACTGTGACATTCATCACTGAATGCAAAATTCTTCACTTCATCAGTAGTCTTCAGAAGACCACAGTCATTCTTGTTTAAAGTTAACATCTGGTGTTTGACATGGAAAATTCTCAGGAAACAGTGGTTTCGTACATCCAGAGCAACTTCCATCCAAACAGATGCAAAATACTCAGGGCAGGGGGTAGGGAGGGGGAATCAACTCTGCAACACTGATTCCCAGCATCAGTCAAATCATTTGAGTCTGTATTACAGGAAATTGTGCTATTAAATCAATGCAATACACCTCCAAAAACAAATGTTGGTGACAGATGCAACTATTACACAGAGAAAAGCATATCTGGTATCTGATATGCAAATGGCTACCTTTATTTCCATCCTGATGTAAGAAAAACTGCAACGTAACATCATATCTGTAAGAAAACGAGTAAGTATTATTTTAGTACCTTCGGCATGAACACACTGTTGGAGAATGGACACATCTTTGTGCATAACAGGCAATATATATCCATGCTAAACTAAAAGTAAAAATGCTAATCCATAAATCTGGACACTTAAAACTTAAAGTAAGTTGATAATAATGTTTGTAATAAATGTTGCTTACTAAGAAGGAAATAAAAAAGAGTGAGAGATGGTTCTCATGATTGAAATACAGGTAGGTAAGCATTAAGTTTTCAAATGTTCAGAAACATTCCTATGCTAGTTACACACTGAATATCCACACAGGATTTCTAATTTAAGGAGAGTGTTAACAACAAGAATTGAGATGATGAAAAACAGAATAAAAGCGTTCATGGGTCCCTCAAAAACAACAGCTGCTTTCCCCCCCACCATTGCCAAAGTCAATCCACAGAAGAGCTACGTGCAAAGAATTGGTGATAAGCATACGACACAACACAAAACTGACAGACTATCACATCGCTGTTACACAAAGACCGATTCATACAGTAGCCCTTTCGCCACGGCTTATGGATTGCAAACAAAATATTTTCATAAGCAAAGAATGTTAAAAATCCACAAAAGTAATTACCTAGTTATGCTGCTGTTAAAGGCACTAACAACAGCAACAGAAGTTTTATATCAATTACAAAATCTATCATAATTTTTTTGTAGCTAGTAGAATTCTTGGATGGGAGGAAGGCAGGGAACGGAGGGAGTTGGGGAAAAATGCCCAGAAGGCCCAAACAGAAGACAGCAACTATTCTGTGCTCGATCCAAAGCCTTTGAAGTTAACAGAAAGTCTTCGATTAAACTGCAAGAGACTTTGCATCAGGCCCCTTCTATGGCTTACTGCCTTTTCTAAGATTAAATGCATGGAAAATACAGAGGTTTTGCTTTTACATATTTTCCATTACAATATATATATTTTTAATAAATTAAAGCCGGGTTCCTAAACACATATTTGTGAACATCAGCTAAGGGGTAAGTATTTTTTTTGAAAGTTAGAAAATACAGATACAACTGTTCTCTTTGTATGCAGCTGGGTTTTTTTCTTCAGTTACTGATGAGACAGATATTGTAGACTGATACACAGCCTAATCTTAGCCGTCACTGGTACAGTTTAACAAGCTGGTGAGACAAATCTGAAAACTGTTACTTTGATGCTGGGATTTAAACACTTAAAAAGAGAGATAAAGGTAATACATAATCAGGCCTGTAACTTCAGCTTCTTGGAGAAATGCTGTTTTAAGTTCTGTTGTTAGAAACTAGCTCCTGTTGGCTTGCTAAAATTTTTTTCTTTTTCAATGTTTGTAATATATGATGCAATATAAATTGAGAAAGCTTCATCCTTTTGTTCCTGTCAGTCCATTTTGTCCATACATCTTTATCTCATTCTCCTGTCCCTCTAGCCTAGTGACTTCTTCAGTCTCTCACCAGAGACCCAGTGAATTCATGGAGCAGTTTGGTAGCTGAAGCAGTGTTCTCAAATGTGAAGCAGTAGCACTCATCTGATAAGTCATAGAAAACCTCTTTTCTACTGCTGGTCTGCAAATCCCCAAGTTGCTCCCAAACTCTTCTGAGCCTTACAGGTAAAGGGCCACTGGTATTCACTCACCCTGAGAAATTCCCTGAACTTTAACCACAACATAATGGACCCTGAACATCCATGAAAAATACCTGGACCTGAAGTTAGACAGCACTACTGGCATCCCTCCATAATCAGGCACTTAGAGCTGCCCTCAAGAGGCAGCCTAGACTTTTAATGATCAAAATCATACCATACCCTACGCCACTCAGTCAAATCCTGGCATCTGTCTATTGCCCAGTGTAAGCTGCCCAAGAGCCAGTTCCTCAAGCATTAGAAGTCTTTGCAAATTGCAAGCAAAAGTTGGTGCCTCAACACCAAGTAATCCAAAACGAGCTTGCCAGGTTTTACATTAGCAAAAAGGCCCCTTAGAACTATTCATGGGTTATGTCTCAGGTCCACTAAAATTTCTCAACTCAGAAATTGTGGCAAGATTTTCAGTCATCTTAAGACTCAGTGGGATGTTGCATGGCCCTAAGACTCCAAGGATCACAATAGGCTCAATCTGCTGTGCAGAATCCTCTGCTCTACAATCATCTACAAAGTTTCAAATCTGACAGGACTGGCGAAACAGATGAAAGTAGAGGCTCTCACTTCAAGGACCACAGAGTAGAGTTCAGAGCAAAAAGAAAACTATGCTACTGAAATACAGGAAGATATCTGGAAGAAAAAAAAAAAAAACCAGATGCATTTATCAACTGCAAACTGATTTGCAGAAATACTAAGCGTATGCTAAATTTAAGCTCTGACATTAGTGTATACTTGCCCTGTATTCTTCTTTGCATATGGAAAGGTGGTAATCTAGCTCTTTGCAGCTTCAGTATCAATGTTTTTTTTAAAGATATATGAGGTGTTGAAGTTTGAAGCATATATATATTTTATCATTCAGACAAAGAAGAAACATTTTGATTTAAGACAAGATGGCACTCCAGAGCTTTCCTTACAGTAAAGAGTGCCATTGTTGGAGTAGGATTCTATAACTTTCAGCTTTTCAAAGAGATTTTTTTAAGTGTCTTTTATACCAAAGACACATAGGAAAAAAAATTAAACTAGATATTACAGCAAATTAATCACTTATTGATATCACTTTTGCAAAAGCAACAGAAGCAACTGCGGTAAAGATAGAGGTGTTCACAGATGGAAAAATGTCTCCTTTTTTGGAGAGACAGTACAGATGATGCATATAGCTTCCCTTACACCAGAAAAATGTAAGAAATATTATCTTATCTAACCAGTCTATCTTAAACCTATGTTAACAGGAGGCTGAAGGTAACAGTTAAGACCTTTGCCAGTTCCTAAGTTAATCCCCTACTTGTAGTGAACTGCATTTTCATGACTGGCTTCCAATTTACACCTTTGGGGTGCTCTATTAGGCATATTATTTAGCAGCATAACACTAATAAACCAAGCCACCCTTACCAGGTCAGGTACATCTTCTACAAGGAAAGCTCTAAAATGCAACCACAGTTAGAAATATTCAGAGCAGAGAAGCTTAGATAATGGATCTATCATCCTACTCCCCTCCTCCTTTCTTTTTTTAATTAATGGCTAGCAAACCTATATGTGCTACAGGAAGCAAGTTCAACACAAATCCTTAGGTCAAAACAAGAAAAAATAGGTTCCCTTTTTACAACAGCTGTACCTACACACTAACAATATAAAGTCTAGTTAAAGATGCATGGCAACATTTTTATTATCATCTTTAGAACAGACTTTATCACCTGTTGATAGCAATGGTGTCAGCTGCAGCAATATTAAAAACAGATAAAGCAAGCTTTAGGGAAGGTACACAAATAAATGTCCACCTACTGCTTCTTGTCCTATATTACAGTGGCAAGCCCTATGTTTCTATAAATTAACAGGGGGAAAAAAGGTAATGTCATGTGGCTGGTGACTCACCACTAACTCACTCTTCAATCATTTTAATTTCATTATCTTATTAGCAACCAGTCACAAAAGTCTGTACAGCAATCTTGAGAGCTAAATCATAAAATCTTCAATTTAGAGTGTGACTTCCTAAACACTTTGCACAATTTTGTTGTACTGATTGAAAAATATGCAAACTCTGAATAAGAAAGTATGCTTATTTTACTCCGAAAAATACATGGGAAAACGTGGTAATGGAATATAAAATCTCAGCAGGCAGAAGGAATTAAACAAATATCTTGACTACATGTCCACTATGCAAAACTAATATTCAGCATTCCACAGTGAATTAAAAGCAGATTGCCTTTTATCAATGAAAACAAACCTATTCCAAAAAGGAAAATAGCCACAGGATGTTTTGCTTCAAATATTCTGAAAGTCAAGTTAACGAAGAGGTAAACAGTGTGTTCTGAATTTCATGTGACCTGCAGAACACTCCTGGGGATAAAAAACCACCTCGTAGTTAGCAGCAATAATAATAAAAAAAGAACTGTGGGAAAAGGGGAAGTAATACACTGGAGAGTTAAGTTTTGTTAAAGCATAGTAGTAATACCTTCTTTATTTGGTGGTATGCTATAGCCAAACAATAGCAAGCAATAAAGTTAGGATAGCCTAGCCACCGCTTGTCAACAGAACTGCAATAATTACTTGTACATGTTCTCACCCTGCAGTGAGGTAAAACCCCTCTGCAGGTTTAAACCAACCTCAGCATGCATCCAAACACTTGTTTTGAAACAAGAGAGACTCATTCATTACAAGGCACAAGATTAACAGATTCTCCTAACACTGGAAAACAGGACCAGCAGATGAAAGTAATGGAAATAACTACAAATCTAAAAACTAAAACAGTAATTTTGTGAAAATACCTGCATTATCTGCTTTCAAGGATTATGTCTAAATAAAAGCCTACTTTAAGTAAACATGAAAAGTATAAAGTCAACCATGACCATGAAAATGTGCAGTCAGTTATTTGGGAGAAACCTGTATACCAAGGCACAGCATTTTCTTGCATTTTTTTTTCTTTATTTATATCTGAGAAGGTTCTAGGAAAAGAAATGAATAGACAACAGAAACTGGTAAGACTAATAATATTCCTTCTGTGCCTTAGGCAATAAAATTGTCCTCTTAGGCAATAAAATTCCAGCTATAAACTCCTTTAAAATAATACCATCAGCTATTTCATTCTGGTGCTTCCACACCTTGAGAATACAAACCACAAACACGACACTTTTGAATCCTTAGCAGAAGGCATCTCCCACAGGAGTAGGCGCCTTACTGCCTGAATTGGAGCATCCTTTTTGAAGTGTGAACTCCTCCTCCAGGTGTCCTCATGCATCTGGAACCTTGCCACCTCTACACCATTTCTAACCTCCTAACAACCAATTTCTGACTAGCTCACTTTCTGACTGGAAATTCTTGGTCAAGTAACTAAGAGTGCTGCTTCTTAGCTCCACATCAGTATCTCTGTGATCCTTTCATCACTCTTTTCTATCACTAAGAGAAGGAAGAGCATGTAGGACACTTCCATCCAAACATTTCTCCATGAATACTGAATTCCTCTTACATGAGGCATACTGTATTACTTTTCTATTAACCTGATTTTGCTCCAACGAAGCACAAATACTGTTGCATGTTATGCTGATAGCATTTCTGCTGTTCAAAGAAAAAAGTATGCATGAACTCCACCACACATCACTGTGCTTTGCAATATGGTAGCTGCACTACAAACTAAGGATGCATTATAAGAGAAAGTGCCACAGTTCTACATTAAAATTTAGTCTCTGCATTATATATATTTCAGATTTCAGCCTCCCTGCAGTCCTTAGTGGAACACCAACAGGTATTTAGAAGAACTCAAGGGAATATATGTAGTTTCTTTTACTGACACTTATTCATTAAGCATTGTTGCAGAAGCAATCTCCTACATCATCTCCATTCAAAGGGTATTTATTTCTGCTGTTATTCACTCTGCTTTTTGAGCATCCTGTCTGCTCTCAGCCTCAACTATTTCAAGGAGCATCTTCCCTCCTTTATGTCCCCATTTCACTTGTTACAGGCATCATGAGTTAAACAGTAAACATTTAATAACGTACCACCAGTGGGCTTCTGAAGAGACATACCCTTGAAGTTAATGAGTCTCAGCAGTGTTTGGTTTCCCCTGTATTTCAGGCCATTTCCTATGTTTTGTTCATATCTGGAAGCTTCTGTCTGTATGTTAAAGTATAAGAACTTTTTTCAACTGTTTTTCAACAGCTGATGAAAGTTGAGATTTTTAACTGAACCAAAGAAGTGCATTATATAAACATAGCAAATGTATTTCTAAGACAAAGACCACTGCTATGCTTCCTAATCTTCTATTCCAGTCACTAGGGATTAGCTCAGCAAGCCTTAAGGACAAGCCACTCGTGCTAAACATCTCTACAAGTTTTTGTAGGCACATCTTAGTGTATACATTAAAAAAAATCTACAATTGAGAAAAATGTAACGTAACATAAGGCACATACTCTCACCAACATATGCACTTTTGCCTAAAAGGTTTCATGTGCTCTCTCACATTCACGGAAGCAAGGGAAAGAAAATCAGAAATCCAAACCTTACCTTTCTGCAGACACTTTCAAAATTAACTTCCTTCCTAAGAGCAAGTCTGGTAACTTGATCTGGCTTTATTTCCTGTGGATGAAACATACATTTATTCTTATGATGGGACTTTAGTAAATCTTTCTAAGACTCACCTTCCTCAAACCTTATGGCTTCACGGCATCCCCTGCTGATTTCTTAAAGGAAGTAAAAACAATTTCTCATATATAGATTTTTTTTAAATGTAAATAATACATAAAATAAATAGATTTTAATTCCAAAAAATGTAACCTACACTTAATTGTATCCAATCTGAGGGCAATGGAGATTTTCAACAGCAAAGTATGCAAGACGGAGGTTTTATTTATAGAAACATTTAAAGTGCCCATATAGGTGTGCTAGAAATAAACTTTGGAAGGTTATGAAACGCTCCACTTATCTTCAGCTCTGCAGTTACATCAGAACTTACGAACATATGTAAATAGAAATGTTTAAGACCATGACACCAAAGGGGGATGGGGGCAAACCTAACTCCTCTCTTCTGAAAATACTACACATTCAGAATTTTCACTCCTGGACTTAAGCATTTCCATTAGCAGCCAAAATAGAGAAATGAAAGTCCTGGACAAGCAGAATTCTTTAGAAGATGTATATTTCAATGAAACATGCCCTCACAACATATTTTTCCCTTAAACATATATTGTATTTATATTGTATTACTAAATGCCTTAGTAACCTTATCAAATGAATGCACTGAATTTTAGAAATCTAATATTGGCTTTTTGCTGCTAGGGCGCTATGTCAAATAAATCATGTTACATACCAGTTGTTTGCCAGATGGCCACTTTAAAAACAGTTTAACTATGGTGTTATGCAAGACCAAAATAACTTCCACATATTCATAGTTCTGGAAAATGAGGATTGACTAAACTTCTTTGTACAAAAATTTGATAGCTGTCATCCAGACTCTCCCTCAATACTGCCAGTTTCAACATCTGAAGAAAACAATCTATACACTGAATTTCTGAAACGCCAGAAAAGTGGATGACTTAAAATGACCAAAAAACTGCAAATTTGCAACATTTGCAACATTTGCAGTCAATAAAGAAGAAAAACTAACTTGGGGCTGTATATGCAAATGTATTACAGTTTGAGCAACACTGTGCTCAGATACAAGCTGAGACACACTAAATGAAAACCCCTAAAAGCAATTACTGTGATTAATGACTTAGAATAATGTATTAGCAAAGATTCAAATGTAATTTAAATTATGGGAGACATGATAATTTACAAATATCTGAAAAAAGTATTATACTAGGGACTTTCATGTTCACTGACTAAAACTATTGTTCTTTTCTCTCAAAATCCCTACTGAACCATCCTTGATAAATATTCCAACACTTTCATTTAACATCCTACTCCATTTTTTCCCCACTATGTTAAGTTTCTATATTCCATCCTGTTTTTATCCTAAATCTAGGACAGTTTGTCTGTACATTTACATGGTTCCTCCTGAAATTCCATCCAAATAGTTTATTTCCTTATGAAGGGTCACACCTCTCAACCCAAAACCTTAACTTCCATTTATTAGATTCTCTATAGGAAAGATGCATCTTACCTAGATTTTTAAGGTGTTACGGAAATTGCTTATATCTTAAAACACTGAGTAAGCATATACTAATAGCAATAACGTGACAGGATGAAATTAAGAAATTAAAAATTCACTTTATGTGCCAGAAGAGCTTCCTGACAAGTGAGATTTAGTAGTCTGTAAAATCATCTCCCAAAGGCACTGGTGGGAGCCCAATCACTTGGCGCACAGAACCAGACTGGAAAAACACTGGTGACTATAGGAAACAATCTTATACTGGCAGATAGACAGACTGGATGACCTAATAGAATCTAGAGATGGAAAAGACCTATGATTCAGTTTTCCATGACTTCCCAAAGTGTTTCACAGATGGCAAAACTAGGACAGGGTGGTTAGGTGACATGCTCACAGTCACATAGTTGGCCAGAGGCTAAGAATGAAGTTCTGGAAGCCAATGGAGTTAAACCATACTGCTTCTTTATAGTAAATAGGATGAATTTTCTGAATTGTATCCCAAATAAACCTGTGCCTATTTTCTGTCCCTTTAGAATTTAAGCACAGAACACTGGGGGGGGGGGGGGGGGGGAACAGATGTAAAGGGAGGTAAACATCAGCAAAGTCTGTACTAGAAGTTCAAGGGTTTAGTTTTTATATGGGATTAATGCATAACTACATTGGAATTGCAGAATCATGCCTAGCAATGAAGTAAGAATCACAGTTTGGGATGCAGAGCCATGAACGCAGCTTCACTGAAACGCTTACTGTCCAGAATGTGACCATGAGCCTCCTCTTAAGGGTGAAAGCCCCAAATTTAAAGCATGTCCTTCACTCTCCTTAGATTTATGGCAGAGTAAGCATTTTTGATTTATACAGTCTTCAACAATACTCTGTTCTTGTAAAAGTTACTGGGCTAAATAGACCTTTCTTCCGTCTCTATTAATGGTACTGGGCTAAATAGACCTTTCTTCTGTCTCTATTAATGGTCAGCAGTAGACAAGAAGCAGAAAGCTATATAATGATACTTTCCCAGCACAGTCTTCTCAGCTTCCAGATGCATTCAGCCCAAGAATTCCTGACTCTGAGATGGTACCTTTGTATGTAATAACTGTTATGACTTGCTCTTTCACTTATAGTTACTTTTTACAATCATGTTTGATACCACAACATCTGTTGCCAACAAGTTGTCAAGTTCAAGGAAGTGTTATGTTCCAAGTGGGGAGGGAATATAAAGGCCAGAAAGAAGCTAGATACATATGCTATTTTATGAAGCATCTGATCCAAAATAATCCCAGATTAGATAATAAAACACAGATAAGACCCCACTACCAACCAGTACACCCATTCTCTCCTTGAAAATGATCTCTGACCAATATTTTAAACAACTCCCTGAATACCTAAAAATACCCTAAAACCACAAAAGATGAAGAAATGACTACTGGGATCAACAGATCCTGTCTACATGCTGATTCTGTTTTCTCTTGTAGGAAAGAGATCTAATTCTAGAATTAAGACACAGGACACTGACTGTCAGATACACAGCTGACACCCATGACACTAGTGTCCTAGCTAACAAACACAGGGATCCTGATGGAGAATGGTCAATAAGAGAAGGGAAACAGATCATTCTCTTTTGATTACAGACTGCATCCCTAGCTCAACTTCTAATATAAAAGTTTTTAGGAGAAAGGGAGATAAGGGAAGAACCTCTGTAGGCTGATGTACACAATATAGCCAGACTTTGCGCTTTTATCTTTTTCCCAGTACGTGAGATGACAGCTGCCATGGAGGCAGTGAAGACGAAACTAGAAGGGAGGTCGTGAAGGTGGCAAAGCAGCAGCTGCCCTTTGTATCCCCCGTGGCAGCAGCAGTAACAGCCTGGCTCTCAAAGTCGGGCTGCATTCACTGTTCAAACAGCTGTTCTGCACTCCCTCCAAGGGAAAATAAATAAATAAAACAAAAGAAATCAGGCTAAATGGACCTGTCAGCTAGTTGGACCTTGTTAAGGTTGCAGGCAGATTACTAGGCCTTGGCCTGAGGTTAAGCTAAACAAACAGGATATGAAAAACTACTGGATATAAGAAAACTGCTGGATGTGACAGATGTGAGAAGCTGACAAAATGGCTGGATTTTACAGATCATTAAGGATGAGTTACGTTAGAAATGGATAAACTTCACAGATCACTGAAGAGGAGTACTGGGGAGGGAATCTTGCAGGGCCAACAGCACCTAAGTAACCATATCAGTAACCCCATGTAAAGCCAAGATTACCTATGCAGCCATATGGAAATACCAAATTCAGGAATGGGTGCAGTAAAATTGGGAGCAATGGGGAAAAATTAATTAGGGGTAGGTAAGGACAGGATTGGGGTGGAAAAGAGGAAAGGCCAAGATGTGAGGAAAAGGGATAATAAAGTATGCAAGGGGATAATCAGCGTACCCATGGGGCAGGCCTGTGCTCAAGAACGGCAGCCCAGCCCAGCCGGCTGTTCTCACCACAACACGTGGGACCTGCTTCCACAGGCGAGGGGAGTAGGGGCTCCCTCTCCTGCTACCAAGCAAGCCCCAAGAACAGACAGACTGAGCATCCCACCATCACCATGTCGGTGCCAGTTGCACACCTGATAGCATCGGTATTTTCCTAACGCTATAACTCTGCCCTGCCAGGCCTCTCCACCTTACTCTCCAGAGATGGAGCTTTACTGAAGTCAGTTCCAGTATCAGAGGCAGAGAATTCACTCTGCTACTTACAGAAGTTAAGATAATAACAAGGTTTTTTTAAGATATGAAGTTATTTAAATAAACCATAACTGTATTATGTAGGAAAACAAGACTATATTGAACAAAAAGTATATCAAGCATAAATGCCATCTGAAAAAAAGACAGTTCCCTATCATCATTGATCATGGTTGCTCAACCTCTTGGATAAACTAAACTACTTTCTCAGCAGAAAGATGCAGTTTAACTTAACAGGAATGGAAATGTAACCTACTGAATAGCCTTCAGAAGACAGTAAAGAGACAGAAAAGCTGTCGGATGAGGCTTCAACACATCTCAGAAATGCAAGATTATTCATATAAAATGTATTCGCAGCTATCCTGTCTAAAGCTGTTTTAGATGACTCAGAAGAAAGGTTTGCCAGTAGTGGCCTGTGGAAGCAATTTAGGAATCTCAATCCTCACACTTAAAAGTTTTACCTACTCCTCAGCTCAATTTTGTTTTGTCCAGTATTATCCCTTTACCTCTATTTATAATAATGCAATTCAATCATTTTCCTCATTATTTCTTAGCTGTCCAAGTGTTAAGCCTTTCCTCATAATCACTCCATCTATGCCATCTTTGCAAGACAACTTTTTTCTTAAAAAGGAAGAATTTCTATAAAAAGAAAAAGCAACAATATCAGAGCACGTACAAATAGATAATAAAACACCTCAAACTAACATCAGATAGCTTAGGTGAAACTTCAGCTGCAGTTTGTTACCCATTACTGCACGTAGATCTTTCAAAATATCACTTTCCTACCGTTGAATGGGTGTTCTAGACTACATTTCATAAAGTATCTTACAATTTTTCCTCAGTATCCAGTTTCATTTTGCTCTTTCCTGTCATTTTTCTAGGTTGCTTAGTGAGGAAAAAAGGGTACCAAAAATACTCTTTTCAGAACAGCTCTTTGGCTTCTTTTTCTATAATTTAATGACTGCATGGCTTCCTGTCATGATCAGTTTGTTCCCCTCTCTAAGTCTGTAAGAGTTGGGTATTTTAATCATTCCGAGCAAAAGTATTCTTTGACTCTTAGTGTAAATACTACCACTGTGAAAGTATTTCTTCTTTTACATAAAAATGGATCATGCACTTACAAGTAGGATATTTTCCAGACAGTGAAATAAATGAACCCTGGTTCGGCTAAAAGGTTTTACGCTTTTCAAAAAAGAAACTATATCCATGATAAGAGTACAAGTTTGTTTCAGCCAGGAAGGGCCAATTCCCAGGAATGCTGTACTCTAATCAGTTATAAGCTGATTGATTATGAAGAAAAAGTGACATCTACTTAGGGCATCTCTTCCTGACAGAGTTTACAAGGCCTAATCCTTTGTCAGCAACTGTGATCCAAATATATGTGAATTTCTACAGAGATAAGTCCCATTAATGAACCACCTTAACGAAATAAATGTCACTCTACCTATTTCAAACAAAAAAAAACTCCATAACCCTCCTCCCCCCAAATCCTGTTTTGCCAGATGTGAAAATAACATCAGTAATATTCATCAGGGGAATTTGGATAAAATTTCTAAGCACTTTAGGACAGAAAATTTGAATCGGTAACTAAACAATATCAAACTTTCACTTTAGTGTGATTTCAATTTAAAAGCTATATATATTATATATATAAATAAGATGCTACACTGAGATATTTACATTATTATAAAATCACCATGTAATTTTCCCCAATACCCTAGTCAACAGAAAAAAAGCACAGTTGAGTAGCTGGCTACTTTCCTGACAGTACTTAGAGACTATCATCATGCTCACCATGCCTTTCAAGTACCCTTTTAAGTAATTAAGCATATCAGACTATCTCCTACAGTATGAAATTCTTTCTATACGTAACCTCTGTAGTCCTCTTCTGCACTTGCTCCCATTTTTTTACTATGATTTTTAAAATAGGAATATAATGGGATATAGGATGTGTCTTGGTAACATCACACAGAAGACAATTCTCATTCTAGAAAAAAAAAAAAGCCCGCATCTTTCTTTACTCTTGGAAATTTAATCTTTCATTTGGCTCCCCTCAATGGAATCCAGGCAATCCAGGTCATCCTCATCTTTATCCATCATCTCCAAATTACATAAAATATTTCCAGACGAATCTACTGATTTGTCTCAAGGATTCACAACTGTAACCTGATATTAGGTAAACTCAGCTGTACATGCTGCTACTTTTTATGACTGCAACTTCTGCAGTAAAAAGCTTCTGACACCTCAACCCCCAAATTTCTTTCAATGATTTCCTGCTTTAGTGACTGTGACAAGTAATCTTGAAAACCCCATTTATCCTCTCTGGCCTGGAGAAGGCGTGAAAATGCCTGAAAGGTTCAACTGCTCCATTTACCTTACTTCGTGTTACAAAACAGATTGCATAGTCATTAAAATATTTCATTCTTAACTGACAAAAAATACAAGCTGATACATTAGGTGAATGGATATTAGGTAAAAGAAATAAAAAGAAGCTATGCTTAATCTACTTACACTAAGGTTAGAGATCTCTCTGCTTTATTCAGGTTGACTTGCAACCCTTCCTGACAAGGTGGCAGGCAGGACTTCAATTTTTGTGCATACCTTATGCCCAAGAGAGAGAGAGAGACACTGTTTGGGAACCACTGCCATGGTTTCTTTGGTGGCACACTGGCACATTGCAGCATACATCTTTACTTTTTGATCTACATACGGGCACAAAATGTAAGTGATATAAACCTTATAAACATACACAGTACTCTACTGGATGTCTGAGACTGAAGTTCAATATGTAACTACTCTGGGGCGAGAATGCATTTGGGAAGATGAATCCCCAACCCGTTTCATCTAGTATAATGTAATATACAGGCAAAAAAAAGCCCAGGTATTGCAGGCACATGTACTCAATGTTAATATAAACAAGATAAACCAGCATATTACTAATGTATTCCCTTTTCTGAATGAACATGACAGGTCACATTATGAGGTTAGGAATGGCTTTAGAGTTAGCAGTGTTCTGCATATTGCGTGGACTACTTATCACTATTAAACAGTTTTCATACCAGTCTTGAGAATAGTAACTAGTACTGTTTGAATAAAGACTACTCTACTAGTTTGCACATTTTCAGGAATGACACCTGAACAACTGCCTCCAACAAGTGTTTCCTCTTTTAGCTTCTGCTTAACTTATAGGCAATGTAATAAACCTGATGTAAGTTGAAAATATATGGATATACAAGATTTATCTTTTCACACAAATCAAGTTTTACTCCAAGTACCTGTGTCAAGAGGGACAGACAACTGCAGTAAAACAAAACCACAACAGAAGAGAGACCATGGATATTTTTTTTTTGTTTTACCAGTCTAGCCAACAAAGTTTTTCCCGGCAAACTGACTGGAAATGGCAAACTTGTGCTGGAAATTCTATATCATCACATACTGAAACCAGGGGTTTTATCTAGTTTAAATGAATACATTTTCACTCTAATTACAGAGAAATTAAATGAAATGAATTATAATTTGAATATACTCCCCTGTGTCATTAGGACTGAAGATTATTATTGTGTCTTACAATAATTACAGTATTTTTCACTTATCAGAAATTAGATTCTGCACTACAAAGAAGGACAGTATAAGGAAGAAAAAATCCTAGAGTTGCTAATTTTACTCAAGAAAATATCATGCATTGTTTAATATGACTTTGCATCTTTCATCAACCACCTTCCATTTTCAAAAGCTTTATAAAATGTAATGCTGTTTTAACTTGGTTTTAAAAAATCATATTAAAATGAAAGGCTAGTCTTCCAACAAAAATGAAAACTAGTTATTTCAATGATTAATAATAAATTGGGCAGCAATACTATAAAGTAGATTATGGAAAAATAGTAAAACTTAACTTGCCTTTAAAATAACAAATTAAAAGAAGCCACTAGAGGAAGTGATCACAATGGAGCTGTAGAACAACCTCAGTTTGGATGAATACATGGCATTTGATTTTCATGGAGATTAACTGATGCTAACCCATTAAAAAAAGCACTCCAAAATTACAGTTAATCACTAGGAGCTTAAGAAAGTATTTCCAGTTGAACTTGTCTAGCAATTGTTCTTTTTGTAAACTACACTAGTGTCAGGTTTTTGCTGGCACCAATCTTAAACATTACTAAATGTCTACAGTACTGCTGTCTCAGTTTAGATCCAAGTGAAATTCAATGTCAACCTGAGAGTCTTCATATACACAAAGTTTCACATTTAAAAAATTGTAAAGTTTTCTGATTTTAGTGTTTTCTAGAAAAATAAAATTATTAATGACTTCATCCCTTTGTTTCAAAAAAATAGAACTATATAGCATTAACATAAACATGATTTTGTGCAAACGGATACTTCCGTCTAGCTAAATATCCTTAGCCTGCTATTGTCATACAAGCTCTCTTAAAAGAGGAGCATGAAGCTGACAGAAAGCCTATTTATACAGTTTAATAACAAAACAAAACTAAGAAACAATTCCCCAAAACAAGAGTTAACATGGCTAGTTTTTCTAAGCTGTTGTAAAATCCCCAAACTTTATTTGGCAAGCATAGGCTGCTCTTTTCTGCCACGTTTATAAACTAATTTAATATTTCAAGAGGTATGCAATTGAAATGCCAGCAATTACATCAGTCTAAAGAGATGAACACTGTGAACTTGGCATTTTATTTAGTCAATTAGATTAAATGAATTGTTTAATTTTGGAGGTTCCCATCTGATTCAGTAGCCACATTTAGGGAGCAACGGTCACTGTTTTTACCATAACATACAAAGTTATTGAGCCTGTAATCTTACGACAATTTCAAAAGTAGCAGCTATTATGAAAGTAAACTACAATTACAAGCATTCAAAAAAAATTACACAAAAGGAAAAAGTAAGCTCACAGCATTATTCAGTACAGCAAGTATGATGATGCCAAGATTTCATACTTGAATATTTTTTTTTCCCCTCAAACAGCTTTTGGTTCTGAATGTCAGCCTTCACTTGGACTGGTATGATCTGTAATTTCACTCTATATTGGCAATTTGTTCCATGCTGCTTTTCTAATATTAAAATAACAACCACATGCAATTTCAGGGTTAACGTACTTCCAAGCAGTCCTGTGTTGGCTGGGTCTTTCTTCAGTTTTGGATTACTATCCCCGGTATTCACAACACTTGCCAATATCACTGGTTGCCAGAGAAAGTGTTTTTCTACGAGTTAAAGAAAAATGGCATTTCTTGCCAGAGGGGGACGCTATGCACAACTAGCAGAAAGCCACCTCTTTCTCAGTTTAGCCTCTTTTCTCCCAACAGAAGCTTGAGCCAGCAAGGCTGCAACTAAAGGAGCCAGGAAAAGGATGTACTATATTCTTATAAAGTAACTTCCCACTGAAGACAACCGTGACTGATTAACCGGGTGCAATCCAGTTAATAATCCCCACCTCTAGATTCTTGTTTTAAAGAGATACAGAAAGAAAAATGAATAATGAAGACAGAAGAATCAAAAAAAAAAAAAAATGCAGAAAGCTACGGAAAAGTGTGAACACGTAGAACCACATACTCAATTCCTTCTGCTTCGGGGGGTGTGGGGAAGCGTTCAAAGATTAGACACAACAGAGAAAGAACGAACTCTTTTCCCATTCCCTTTCCCAGTGCACCCCATCTCTGGGAAAAGTACTCCTCCTCCAGTCTTTCCTTAAGGCATAGAAAAGGAGCACATTGGGAAAAAAATGTCACCTTTTGCCTGCCTCTAGAGATCTCAGAAGCTATGCAAGACAGTCTTGGTGTCTCATTTGCCCAAGGTGAGGAAAAAAAGAAACAAAACAGGATGAGAGAACAAAAACATAACATGATGAGCATTTGCCAGGGTTTCCAAACCCTAGATTTCAGTAAGAGAAGTTAAGTGTACCCTAACTCCATCAATATATCACAAGTTGTTACAGGCCTGTTCATTTCATAGCAGCATCTTTCAAGAACATTACAATTTTGAATCATTTGGCACATTTCTGAGGGGTAAAGCTGGAAGGAAGAGATCTGGCAAGAAAACACAAGAGAAAATTTTTTCAGTACCTACAGATTTCCAAACAGGCTGCTAAAGGCTCCTAACTAAACTATGGTACACAGCGCAAAAGAAGTATCCAGCACAAATGTGTCAGAAGTGTAAGTCTCCAATATTAGTTGTTTAACTCGCATCTTGGGGAATCCTAATCTAATTTCATTACACTCCTTTTAGATGCTACACCGTATCTACAGTCCTCCTTGCTGCTTTTGTTTTGTACTTTATTTTTTTAATGTAATAAGAAAAATCTTGTGTAGTGTGTGGGAGAAAAATAGAAAAATGGATTTAAACACGAGCACACTGTCTTGTCTGATGTGGCACTTTCATATACACATCTATAATAACTCCAAAATCCACCTCCTAACCAGTAATAGCCAATTTAGGTTCAACGAATATATAGCGTTGTGAAGGTAATCCCCTCCCCACGTGCATTACTTAACATTTATCAATACTGAATTTCTTTAGCCATTTTTTTGTCCAGTTACTCAGTATTGTGATATCATTCTGCAGTTATTTAGTGTTAGTAGTTTTACTACCCTGAAGTTTCGGATGATCAAGTTTTGTCATATTCATTCCCTTTTCCAAACCATTTCCAGCACAGATCCCTGTAGAACTCCACTGTTAACTTTCCCATATTGCGAAGGCTAGCCATTATTCTTCCCATTCATTTAGTATGTTTAACTCTGTTACTAAGCTAAGAAAAAAACCCTCAAATCTCTGAACACCTTAGTCTTTTTACAGAGGCTTTGGTAAGAGATGGTCAAAAGCTTTTTGGAAATTTACGCTGACTCTCAACCAGCAATATCCAACATTATTCATTCATTCCTTCAAAGAATTCCCATCAATTTGCAAGGCATGACTTCCATCTCCCGAAGCTGCACTTACTCTGCCCCATCATATTCATCTGCACACTCACTAAATCCATTCTTTAATAAAAGTGCCGATGAGTCTGTCCAGCACTGAAGTCATATTTATGTTAGTATTACATTCCCCGCAGACACCTTATATACTTTTTGTAAGCAAGAGGCATCCGTGGGGGAAATATGATTCTATACACAAGAGCAATCAGTTAGAACTAAGGAAGGAATTATAACAGCTGCAGTTACCATTCTGAATTAATTAGTTTCCCAGTGACTATAAAAAGATTTATAGCAGGTCTCCAATCCTCCCCCTCCCCCAAATTAGAGAAAATAAGAATAAAACCTTTCCTATGTTATTTGCAAAGGACCTCTTTTACAGTTGTGAAGACCAAGAGAATTTCTGTTGGAAACTTTTCAGGAGAGAGAGTCCCAAAAGGCAAGTTGATTAAGGGGATTGAGGTAGTTTAGTATTGAACCACCATATCAACTAAGTAGATTCATTGTTTTCTACAGATACTTTTCTTAACTTCTCCAAAATAATTTAAGCCACAAAGATAGGCTAGTATACTGTAAGACAATGAATAAAAATATCTCAGTTATCATATTTGGTGACTGTTAGGCCACAGCACGGGAAGACCAAAGTGAAATAAAAAAGGAAGCACTACTTACAGAAACATACATGTTTTTAAGGTTCAGATGGATTATAAAGATGGTTAATGAGGAGGTCCAACTTGGTGCACTAAAGTTAAATAGTTGTGTGGACCATGGAAGAAACCAACAACAAAAAACCAAAACAGTACACATTTTGAAAACAGAGGCTTTTAAAATGACCACAGGAACATGATAACACTTCTGTGATTATTTCGAATACTAACTGTTTTGGTTTGCTGTCACTGCTCAATTTTCAAATAAATCGAGGCATATGGGTTGCATTAATTTGTTTTTCTGTACTACTATAAAGGTTGCATCTTCATGAAAAGCAATACAAATAGTTATGCAAGATCCAGAAAGAAGATGAAGCCTCATCTGCAAGCCATATTTTTTGAAAAGTGAAAATACCTTATTTTGCATCCTTACGAAAAAATAAGATAGTAAAATTCTTACACAAGGCTCAAGAGGAAAAAGCTTCATCTATAGGCCTTTTTTTTTTTTTTAAGTGAAAATTGTTGACAACCTTTATTATAGAACTTATTTTAATACTTTCCTTAAGTTGTCTCAAATCCAAAAAAGAGCTGCCTTTCTGATCTGTTTTCACTTTATTACTAAGAATCCACTGTGCATAAGAAAAAAGCAAATGATGACTGCTTCTATTCAAGTATCTCGTCAATGGGGAAGGCTTGAAAATAAAGGTAGTAATATATCTTCTATAATAATATACTAATCATTCATTTAATTATTCTACAGTAATATACAAAAGAAATGCTGCCCATAGGCTTTTTATGCAATTGAAAGCAATATTTGGTGTTAAAAACATCATTACTTCTGTTACCATTTTGAAATAAACGTTAGAAACGGCTTTCAGTTATTTTCTTACCCCCAAATTAAATTTGTACAATACAAGGTTCTCATTTTCCTCTGTTTTCCTTACAACTTACTTGAAGTATTCTTTTATGCTTGCTCTCTAGATAAAATACATCATATTCCTTAGCCTTCCCCTGCCAAGATTAAGCTTGCTAAATTAAGGTATTTTGACTCCATGAAAGAAGCAAACGGATATTGGAGACTGACTTAGTGAAGCAATTGCATTAAATCTGGGGTTTCTCATTTTAGCATAAATAAGAGTGAAAGCAATGTATCAGTGAAAGTAATATCAAATGCTAAAAACAGCAAGAACTGAACAGAAATCCTCAGTCTGGGAGTCCACTAACCTGCCTTCTCACTGTTCTAAAGACCACGTCAGTAGGTGGCATGGAGGAGTATTTAGGGCAAGGGGGTAGTACAGAGGAGATGGTGTTAAGTATTCTCTTTACAAGGCTTTCTTTCTTCATATGCTTATTATTAATCAGGAATATCAAGAGACAAGTGTCAGACCTCATTACCATTGAGAAAGGACTCCTAACAGTCATCCAGCTCATCCATATACTTTTATTCCATTTCAGCTCTGCAACATGAAAACATTGGTGTTTTATGAAAAAGCTGCCACCATTCACTTCTAAAAAATAAGCATACATACGTGTTTGCCAGACAGGGATAAGTGAAATCTCCCTTAAATAAATTCCATTACAAAGCAACAACCTTATTGCCGTGACTTGAAAGCAATTATGCGTACCATCATTCGCTCCAGGAGTAATTTGTATTTGTTCAGGCTCCTTTACCTCTTTCTGGAAGTGTAACATTGTGCTGACTATTTCAATTGTAAAATAATTCATTTTTAATTTCAGAAATGGAAGGAAAGGAGTTCTTTCAAAAATGAAAGTTATATCAAAAAGGTAGTACTTCTGATACAAAATGCTCATGAATTACTAAGGAATGATTTCCTCCAAGAACATCGCAGAAAAGGCACTCCAGGAAACTCCATGAAGAAAAAGTAGTATCAGCGAACACATCCAACCCCATGCAGGCTATCAGGATGTTCTACACTTTGTTTACTGTGTTTTGCTTGTGTTCGTGGGGGGGGGGGGGGGGGGTAAGGGGGTGCAAAGGCAACAATAAAGACAGATAAACATCTGTTAAGAGAACAGGTATATTCCATTTCCTTGGCAACAGGCAACAAAGCACGAGACAGACAAGCCAGACAAAGCCCACAGTAAAAGTGGAAGAGACAATCTGACCTTTGAAGTTACCACAAACAAATTTCTCCCTAATTCTATACCCAAGACACTTCAATATTCATGTGAGGAAGGTGATAAGACACAACACTGTAACCAAGCAAATACAGAAATAGATGATGCGTTCTTCCCCAACTCTAGTCACGAGGCACTGGTTGTCATACAAATACCCTTGCTATTTTTGCATGGAAAAAGTACTAAAGGCCACTTGTTTACATCTGCTCTGAAACAGTCTATTTTCTGGCAATACAAACTCAACAGCATAAACTAGCACAGAATAAAGAGTTTTTAAGTTTATCTATTGAAGCAGCATTAAGCTGCATTCGTCAAATGTGCACGTACAGTATTATTCCACGCAATATATTCTTACTGCACATACAATAGAAGACTAATGCATATATGGATCTATCCATCACTCAAAGTTTCCTCAGTCACTGCAGAGCAGCACATAACAAGACACTTCCCAAAATATCAGACTTGCAGAAGTCTGTTGTGGTTATGTCCAAAGTTTTAAGATGTATACACACACACATCTGACCAGAAGTACCGAGTGTAGACATTGTCAGATTGACTAGGACCGCTAACACTTGGAATTGGCAGACGAAAACAGAAAACCATCAAAATCTGCTAGATACATAGCTTCTGATGGACAGCAAGTGAGTGTGGATGAAGCTCTCCATTGCTCAGCAAAGCTTCAGCAGCAACAGTTGCCTGACAGAGCTGGGAGGCTCTAAGCCATGCCTCCCAGATTGCTGGTAGCACCTCATTTTCCAGGAGATGCACTGCTCCACTGCAGCAGGGCTGAGGGACTTCACACTCTTCTCCTTCCTTTCTACCTCTCTGCAGTGGCCTGGGAGTGGCATCTGGCCCATACCACTGACAAAGTGGGACCACCCTGTCTTTCCTTGAGAAGTAGCAAGGATCTTTCTTAAACCGATAATACACTAGAGTTTAAGAGTTTCCTACCACTCTTTCTAAAAACCTTCAGAGGTTAAGATTTCACAATGTTAGTATGAAAGTATGTTGTCTAATATGAAAGAAAACATTTGAGACATTTTTGTTGGAAACATGCTTGGAAGTAAAAGAAAAAGCAAAACAGCAAAAAGGTACATCAGTCTTTGCTCTTACCTAATACAAATATTTACAGTGAGATGTTAACTGAAACCTAGGCTACAGAAGGTGAAAGCATCAACCAAAAAAAGAAATCACTACTGTAAACCACTAGTGTTATAAAAAAAATAAGGCTTTTCAAGAAGTCTAGTACTTCGGGATATAAAAATTCCATGCCAAAAAGACAATACTACAAGCAAGATTTACACACTCCTTAGGCTGATCTATCCTAAAAGCTTCAGTTGTCTAGGCATGAACAAGAAGGCCCTTCACTCGTATCACTAGTACTTTCATGTAATTGGATGATTTTTGTTCCACAGCTAAATATTGTAAAATCATTTGTAAGATGAAAGCTCTATCTTTATGAAACAATCTGGCTTTCATAAGCTTGATGGTGTTAGAGTTCATACTTCACTCCATTTCTGTTTGTATCTTGCTAAAATACATAAAGATGAGGAGAAAATAATTTAGAGTAAAACATTTTTTCCTCCTCTCTCTCCTCTTGTAATAAACTCATTAAAGTATTCTGCAATAAATATCCTGTTTTAAGTGTATTAAAGGAAAAACATTGTCTTGACATATCTGTTTCCATCAATAGCTTAAAAAACAGACTATGCATCTCTGCGAGCCATTTAACAATGCTTTTAACTAACTGCTATTCAATCCAAACAAGTGGAAAACATTTTCCTTTTAAGCATTGCAAACATCCTTTCTTCCACATCTCACTAGCGGGCATCCTCCAAACAATATTGGTATAACATCATTTGCTTTAATGCCACCATTTTTGTCTTATGATAGATACAAAAACTAGTTCTAAATCTCTAATCAAAGTAAAACTATGCTAAATTGTTTTAAATTAAGATCTAATTTTAGCTGAGAAGTTTAAACAATTTAAGATAAGTTAGCTATTGCTAATAATCTGCTAGATAATCAGTTGCTTTTGTGTAAGCAAGGTTTAAGTATTGCAGTTCCCTAAATAGGGTAAGGACTCTACAATGGGTAATTAATCCATTTTGACAGTATCACATTTGATAAACAATAAAAAAAATTCCCGCAAGTGTACACAGTTGTCTATTTCAGAGAAGTAGAATCACAGCACAAAGTCTAGCAAGGATCATCCTGTTCTTTTTTCCCCATCTTTTATGAATCGTTAAATATTTTATACAGTTTTGGCAAAATGAACTCTGAAGAACTTGGAAAACAGTGCTCTATTCCAACAGCTTTGAGAACTCCTGCAAACAATTAACCCAGTTCCTGCATCCACGTAGCTGGAATTTTTAACTGCTCTCATTTCCCACAATGTTTATTTCCGATTGTTGTGCTTGAGACATTATTAGCTGCCTTCGCCTGTTAACTTTTTTAAATTTCCAGCTCTAACAAAAAAGCACACAAGAATCAGAAATTAAATGTCATTCCAAACCAAATGGCACAACTTCCATGACAATATTTAACCTGAAAAATAAGCATCTAACATCCTACCTGTACAAAACAGTATACTGACAGTGAAATTGTTAGAAGTGTCTGTTTAGGATCCACTTCAAGATAGGAAAAAAAGCATTTCCAAGATTTAGTGATAAAACAACTATTACCAAATGATAGCAAGCATTTTCTGCTCACTATAATAGAAAAATTCAGAACTGTTGTAATGGATAACTCTACAATATTCAAAAGGCAAGACAGCTCTGCTCACACGTAAAATCTGAATTCTCATTACTTCTGCATTCACTTTCAACTAATTTCAAAACCACATTTAAATAGCAACATCATGTGAGCATATGTAATTACAGAAAGAACTTGCAACTGAAAATTCACTTTTGTCTTACTTTGAAAGGAGAATAGCTCTGACAAGTCCTACCAGGTTAGAGGCAATCATTAACATCTATCAGGAAAAAAAAAAGTTACACTCAGGACGAAAGATGAAAGAAGTTCCAAGAAGCAGCAGCAAGTAGATTGAAGATGCTTTGTGTTGACCAAGAAACAGATCCCCTGTATAAACATAAACAAACTAGTTCAAAAGTTTTATCAGTTTAATGGCAGCTGAATGCAAAAGTGTAATTCTTAAAGACAAAGAACTCCCCAACTCAATCCCTCATTCCCCCCCCCCGAAAGCTTGAGTAAAACAGAAAACTGTCAAGACGACAGAATTCCAGTTTTTCTTCCCTAAGCTTGAAACAAATCCTTTGAGAAACAGAACCCTCCTCTTGTGCCTTCCGAGGGCATCAGTAGAAAGTCCTTCTGAAAAGGCACTTGTTTGTGCTAGCAGTTCCTAAAATGCTTTTTCACACACGTGGTAGGGGAAGGGTGGCCTGGGTCAGCCCTTGACTGGTGGAAGAAAAATCTGTACTTAGAAAGAAGAGCACTGTCTTTGCCAACTATAAGGAAAACTCAAAAGAAAAGTTGTACTATTTTCCTTCTCCAAGATTTCCACAAAGACATATCAGCAATCTGTAACAACCATTTGTTGCTTTGTTCAATAAAAAAAAATTTTTTTAAAGCTAAAAGGAGCAAACTCAAGAAGAAACTTTTAGATAAAGATACATGTGCTCCCAGATTCTGATAACACTCACTTTCTGACTACAAGCCACGTTGGCCAGAGTAATTATTGTTGTGGGTTTTTTTGTCTTTTTGACTTCTCTAGATTTACGGCTTGCTCTACTCCTCAAGCCCAGTGACAGAGTGAGAGGACCAAAGCCAGTGGTTAAAATACCCTGATTTTGCAGGGGGGGAGTATACCAAGACTGGGACTTGCAGCTTTATGCTTCTTCAGTGGATGGAGAAAACTATGAGAATGGTCTTAAAGGAAAAGTAAATTGACGAAGGCAAATACAGGAAGAAACACAAAATAAACAAAGCGGCTGAGGAAAACAGAAAAGATTTAGGAGAGCAACTGCACAGTTTCAGGTGCATACTATTGTAAACATTGTATACATGCCAGTCATAGATTCCACATTTCTAGGAGCTGCAAAATACTCAGAAGAATCATTCATCCAGCCTACATTCATTTACCATTGAAAATAAGCAAACCATCTAGTGATTTGGAGTCTGATTTAATCAATTATCATGCTGTTCACAATGTAAAACTACACATCTTTAAAGGGTGATAAGGAAATAAAGAATAAGAGAAAAGAGTTAAGTTCACTTTTCTGCAGAACATGCTTGACTTCAGTGATTTCCACACTGTATTAGTGTATGCTACACTACCTCTAGCATCTCTCTAAGTTTATATTTCCTTTCTGTACATATGGGAACTGAAATGGGGCAAAATTCTCCAAGTCAAGTACAGTACGGAGAAGAGCTTATATGTAGTATTTTGCCTAAAGCCAAGCAGAGAGGCCCTGCTGGGCAGCAGCAAAGAAATAGTTCATAAGGTTATTTTTATTATTAAGTTACAGCACATGACTGTAATGAGCAGCCTAATACTTATTATCCCACACCCACAAATAAATTTATCTACTCATCTCAAGCACTTGCCCATCTCAAGTTCATGCAATCCTTTTCCATAACTACTAACACAAAAAGCCTGCTCAACCTTTCATCACTCTTGATCTTGAAGGATATAATTTGGCAACTGGGACAACTGGTTCCTGTTTTCCATAAAGGAACTGTAACTTCAGTAGAACTTTCCTTTTCTTTCTTACATTGTATTGCTGCATGTTGACAGCTGTACTGAAGACTTTCAAGTTGAAAAGAAAAGTACTATTAGGAAGTTACATGTACATGAATTTGGCAAAGACTGTATTCTCCATCTGCTCCTCTCACTCTAGGTTATTTAATTTTTTCAGTATTAAGAAACACCTATGGAAAAAAGAAAATTCAGTAACAGAGAAGGCAGACTTTTTCCTTAGATAAAGCACATAAGCAGAAGTTGATGGACTATTTCTGCCAGTTCTATGGGAAATGATTGATTCCTGTATTTTACAGACAGACACACAGAGGCAATCCATCAGTTTTGAAAAGAACTTGCACCTCCACTGAAAAATATCTAGGAGTACACACTGAAACTGCTGGAATAGTCTGGATAATAAAAGTTTGCTTTAAGTTGCACCTTTGCGGACCACTTCTCAACGTACCTCATTGATAGCTTCTATTCTGTCCATTCTTTCCTAGAATTTCCAAAAAATCCAATCATATTATGCCAAAAGCGCTTTATGAATTCTTCTAATCAGTAACTTAAGGGAAATGCTGGTGGGTATGAGGCTTTCACCAGTATAAAGTCTCCCCCACAAAGAGTTTGAGTGATTTGTGTGAAAGCTTTTCTGTTTGTCAGTCCTCAGTGCTGAATGAGCAATATCTCCATGCCAACTCTAAAAAGCTCTGTTAGTGTAGAAATCAACAGTGGTGGGGAAAAAAAAAAAAAAAGAGTAAACTAGTGCCTTTCAGGCTGCGATTCATCAGAAAGAGAACATGAGTTTTTCTTTCAACTAAGAAACAAACACACTGTAGAGCCAGTAAAGTGCCTATTTATTCATTTTTAAAGACTGAAAAAAAAACCCCCAGAAAACAACCTTTTCGCTAAAAAATATCAATATATTAAAAGCACATTTTCACAACAAAGACCACTCATGGAATGATTTCACAGGCAACTGAGATCATTTAAATAGTTATTTGCCTGAGAAGGCAGCTTTTGTGCTCAGTTGCTCACTTTTAAGACTCCTCCCTTTCTATAAACTATTTCAAAGCAAAATTGGAGTTTGCTTCCAGCTTTCCAGATTAGAAATCTATCCTTCTTTGACAAAGACTCTCAGAGTTAACACTTACAAGTCCCGCACTTGTTAAATTTATGTAGCATCAATGAGTCACTACTAGCAACTGACATTTTCCTTTAATTCTGCTTGGCTCATTCTCCACCTGACCAAATGACAACCTCACAGTAAAAGACTTTCTGCCAAAGCAGTCTGTCACACTGTTAATACCAGAATCAACCTCCTACCTTTCAACACCTCAATTCAGGTGTCCTCTTACCCTAGACTCAATTTCACAGAAACAGGCACTCCATGAACGTGATTCAGCCCACTCAACATCTGCATTTCTCTCTGGAAACACTTCTCCCTGTTAATTACATAAAAAACCAAAAGGCGCTAAGACTTCTTAACTGACATTTTTAAATACCTAGGATTAGGTGAGGTAAACGGAATACAACTACTGCTGCTAAGTCTGGGTGCAGGGGAAAAAGTAGACTAGACTAATGTAGTTTAACAGAAGGCCTACACCAACTGAAAAAAAAACATGGGTCATACAGTGCTAAGTGCATGCAGACTTTGGAACATCAGTATGAACCAACCCTGGAAGAACTAAGAATACAACCCTGGAAGAACTAAGAATACAACCCTGGTGACATGAACAGTTCTGGAAGATGTCCTGGCAGCACTGATCTTGCAGTGAAATTCTCTCACAAGTTCTCACAGAAGCCCCATATAACACGGGCTCCTGAATTTATTGCTACTTTGTTTATAGCTGCACCACACTCGGTCACTCAACACGCAACTCTTACAATTTTAGTGACATTTGTAGAGTTCTCATCATTTAGCCTCATATTCCAACAGACACTTTAAATGGCATAACAGGGTGATGGAAGAACAGAGTTTAATACTGATGGTCGGCCAAGAAAGCAAAATGTCTCTACTTGACTGTCACATAGCTTGACTACTGTTTTGTGTTCCAACACAGTGCCGCCCCTTTTCTTTTGCCAATAGCTTGCTTTGTTTAAGCACAGTTACTCTGTTGAAACTATCTTGTTTTGTAAGTACTATGCAAAAAAAACAAAACAAAACAAACTAACACACCCATCCCCAAACCAACCTACCAACCAAAAAAAAAATAAAATCCCATGACACTACCATGCCACCTTACAAATCTGGTAAAAAGCAGTTCTTACTGGTCAATAAAACCTTTCCTTTTGCCAGCTTATTTGAAGACTAATATCTGTACAATGATTAGGAAAGAGAAACATATAGGTAAAGGTGATTTATCCACTAAAATTTTCAATGAAGAAAAAAATAACCAAGAGTCACTTAACAGACGAACAGTTTTCTCCACTTAAACAGCAATCTCAGGCTCAAATCTTAAGATTGGATTTTGCACTTCATTTCAACACACAATTTTAAGAAGGATCTGTTAAAACTGAGATGATTAGTACAAAATGTTATGAAGTTAAAAAAATCTCTGAAGCATTGGCTGGTATGTCATAGTATATAAGGTATGAAAACGATGAATTAACAGCAAGTCTAAAGGTTAAAAGAGTCCAACTCTGTAATCATTACCGGTCTCTTGCAGCTTAGATTGCAGGAGTTTAAGAACTTTAAAGGTGAAAGTAGGATACTAGTAGCATTACACAAATTTAGAGAATTGCCAATAAATATATTGTCAGACACCTGAAACGCCGTCCACATTCCTGAGCAATACAAGAACCTTAACTTCTGTACTTTCACTGTTACAGTAAAAATTTGAAGCATCAAGCATTTCTAACCAAATGCAAGTTTAGTCTGGCAAGCTTAAAAACACAGATTAGCGTAACACCTTGACATATGCAGCAAGTGAATGTGTAAATATGCAAATATTCATGATTTTCCAGCTGTGTTACAGCGATGGCCAAGCTGACCTTGGGAAGAGTTCAGGTAAGTTTCAATAAAATAGTCCCAGAAAACAGACAAAGCTTTTTATTTAAATAAAAAATATAATTTATTTAAAAACCATCTATATATGGTATTACCTTCATGGCATGGATTTCTTCTATCAATCTCTCAGCTCTTTTTTGGTTCTTTAATAGCAAGTCTTCCGAACCCCTGTAAATGAAATCTGTGTTTATTGAAAAGTCTGTTTTTCTTGACTTAAGTTTCCCATGTGGTGGTACTAAAGAGCAAAAAAAAAAATCGCAAGAGCATAAACATATCACCTTGTTGTTACAGGTAACACTTTAAGAGTTGAACATAATCTTATGCTTCTCCTGTTCCGAACAGAGAAAAACAGTGACCATTCAGAAAAGTAATGACAGATGTTATTTCATTAAAAACGATAACTAAAAATCCTATTGATACACACAAGACACTAATCTCTATTATTAAATTTTGAGATCTGTAATTTTTGAATATGGAAGACTGCTTCTTATTTTGCACAAATCACTAAAATCATGGGAGGGAAGTACGCTCATTTACACTTTGAACACAGTAACAAGATTTCTCTTCTGTTGTCTCCAGTGAAAAGTGTCACAAATCACTTTGGGTCAGTTAGCTTTAAAACCAGAATCTACAAAATCTTGATTTAAAAAGCACTTATTAAAAGTATAAATTGTGTATCTATGCAAACTAAAGAATGTTTTTTGCTATAGAATCTTGCGGACTACTAGAGTGAGGAAAAAGTTGCACAACTTATTTTCAACAGCATAATGACCTGAAAGATCAAGGTAGACATTTTGAAAGTGCTGCGAAAAGGTTCTGTAAGTGATCGGGACTAACTCCCAAGACATTAAATACCTGGAGAGAGAAAAGGAAGGGGGGGGGTGAAAAAAAAAAAAAAAAAAAAAAAAGGAAAATGTTATCCCAATTCTGCTTTACAAAACTGCTTTTTTGTTAGCCTTTTTATAGCATCTAGAAATACTATAAAAATAAGACAGTTTATACACCGTAGTACCCAAAATATAGGGAGAAAACCAAGTCTATTTCAAAATAATTCTGCATTCTTAACATATTTTAGGTTGATGCAGAACTGTTGTTTATATCACATTTATATACAATATAATTTTTATAAGAAGCTAGACTAGAGCTTTGAAAATCTTCATCTATTCCATACTTTGGTTTTCAATGTAATACACACACACACAAATTTGTTCTTCACTGGAAAAGTGGTCAGTCTCTCCTGTTTCCTTGTTGCATTCAGAAGACAATTAACATACCATCTCATTTATAAAAACCACAAACAAGAATACCAATATTAAAAACTGACTTTTTCAACTTTAATTTCCCAATGTGTCTGGTTAGTCTGCGAATAGTCAGGACCCTGGCCTTCTTCACATCTTTTCTCATCTTCACAACCTGTCAGAAAGAGGGAAAGCATCATGAAGCTTGTCCTTGATTAGTTTCCATATACATCTATTACACTGACTTAAATTTTGGAAATTAGTTCAACAAAAAAATCTTAAAAATAGTGTGCATTCCCCTGCTAACACACATCTCAGTTCAAGTGAATGCACATTTCATTTAAAAATCAAACTGCTTCCATAAACATCAGAGGAAGAACAACCAACAGTCTAAAAATGTGTCTGAGGTCTAAACAGAAGACAAGGCATTCCTAACTAGCCATACTTTAATATTATTCTTAGAGCTAGACTGAGCTAAAGAGTCAAAAAGGCTTACCTTTTGCCTTCACTTTATTTTTGTCTCACTAAAACAGCACCAGTTCTTTTCCATTAGTACATATCATATATTGCATTGAAAGCATTTTCATTGTGAAACATTTAATATGTACAGGAAGAACCCCCCCCCCCAACTAAGATTTATTTACTTACCTAAGTAGGTTTTTGCTTCTCAGATTCTATGCATCTGAATTAATTTTTGCCAAAACACACACAAAAGCAATTCCTACTTGCTACATTCATTTTCAATGTCAACTTCCAGTCCCCTGCTCCTCCCAAAATATATTTCAAAATACATAGTATGAAAGGAAACTTGATGATGATATTTTGGTTTTATTTCTCTCACCACAATAAAAAAATAGAATTGTAACTATCAGAAACATTTCCAGAAGCTTTTGCCATGAAATTCCATCAGAGGCAACCTTAGGGCTAGGCACTGGCTTCACCACAATGCTCAGCTTGGAGAGACGGGGACTCACTATTGACTTGTGACCCTGGTTACTTACAATTCAGAAAAATGTAGAGGGATTTATTCAGATATGCCTATCACTGTTAAAATTTCATAGTTAGAAGTTAAACCTGTGGAATAGGAAATGTTAGAACATCATCAACAACAAAAAACCCTCACCTAAAAAGATCTTCCTCACAAAAGTCAAGTTTTTCTTGATTTCATCTAACACGGATAAGGCTCCAAGAAACTTGTTACATCCCTCTCAAGGAAGTACTTTACTGTACCTTAGATTTCTATCAGATCTTCTAACTTCTCAGCGACAACATCAAAATGACTGCATGCTGCCCAAACATCTAACACTGCTTGTTAAAGCAGTGCCACCAGGAATATTAACGTTCCCAACCCCCGACAAGCTTGATAAGTGGAAGATTCTCCCCTCCCCCCAAAGCTCACGTAGGGAAACTTCTCTTTTTTGTGAAATCAAGTTTCCACCTCAAGGTTATACTATGATGGAGTTAGCCTGGCTAGTATTTATCCTCCACACAGATATCATAAAGGTAAGAAGAAAACACTTACTTAAAAAAAAAGAATATACATATATACACACACACACACATATACATATATATACACACACACACACATATATATACATATATATACACACACACACACATATATACATACATATATATATATACATATATATACACACACACACATATATACATATATATACACACACACACACATATATACATACATATATATATATACATATATATACACACACACACACGCACATATTGCCTACCTACTTAGGGCTAGCTTATAGCTTGGCCTCCACAACCAACAATTTAAGCCTTGAGCAGTGCTCAGCAGTGGCTCTGCTGAAGGCTGGCTCAGTTAGAGCAAAACCATTTCTAGAGACAGGTACTGTGGATTAAGGCCTCAGCTCTGCCATGCCTCCCGGTACGGCCAAGCACAAGAAAGGAGCGTGCCTAACACTGCTTCTGCTAAGAGTAGGCGAGGGGAAGCGGATGGGGCTGGAGTTACTGACACCTGCATAGAGGGAAGGGAAAAGGCGAGGAAGGGCTTTGGGCCAAGAATGGCCAATACTTAAAACTGGTGCCTTGTTTTAGCCTGAACAAGAAAGCTCAGTACTTGCCTCAACCCTAATTCGGGGGGAACAAAACTAAATCCTAAAAAACTATGCACACAGGTGGACCCGCAAGCATTTCCACTTCAGTTAACAGTAGTAACCACATGCAAAAAGGATCTGTGCTTATTGCCATGTCTATGCTAGAAAACAGCACTGTTTACGTCAAGTTTATTACAATCGACATGCTTTTTCCAGAGTGCACACAAAAATCTGACAGCGCATGTTGGAGTTGTACACACCCAACCATGCCATCACTGCCAATTACAGTATTTCAGACATGAAAACTATTTACATGCCTATTTTTAGAAAGAAGAGCTAGAAGGGAGGTAAAGAAATAGAACTAAAAGTATACTAACCATTGAAGCAATGAGAAACAGCAAAAAAAACCCCACCAAACCTCACACTGCATGATCAGAAGTTGTAGGAAAAGAAAAAACGTGCTAAGCAGTAAACCCTTAACATTACCTTATTTGAACATGAGCACTTCATTCTATATGATGTTTGAGCGATATTATTACAAGTTGTTTTCTAATCTGTTTTTAAGGAAAACAGCTTCCTATTTTACATCATTTTTAAATGGAGGGAAGAACAAAAAGCATATTCTGGTTGAATACATCTTAGAAAAGACATACATTCAAATAGTTTGGCACTTAAGATGCAAAATGGGTATACCTTCTCATAAGGAGGTTTAGTGTATTTTTTTAAAATAGCTACTAAAAACATCCATGAGCTACAAACACATTTGAATTCAAATAATTCATGCATAACCAAACACAAAATATATTTAACTTCCCCTCCAAAATATTTTGTAATGTATTTTTTTATAGAAGTATTAATGCAGACATAGCATGTTTCTGGGGCCTAAGCGAGCCAAAACCCAGCCTCTCGAGCCGCCGGCCAATGAAAGCTCTGTAGACGTAAGACAGCAGGAATGAGGGAAGGTATTCGCTCTTTGGCAGACGAGGCATATCAATTTATGTAATCCAGTCACTTCTTTCACACGGGACAATATGCATCAACTGTGTTCTTGGAAGTACTCATAAAGTTCTCGAGAAAGCAGTCAGTTCTCTGGGACAGAAATCAAAAAAAGTTTTGCTCTGGATTTACAGCATTCCTGAAACAACGTGGGTATTAGACCACCGGTGTGGCTCCTAGGACTCATTAAACTATCAGTCCCTTATGTTAAAAAGCAAGATCTGAAACTTTTTCTTGAGTTACAAAATAAAAAAAGAAGTCCGCTACAATTGATTTTTATTTATAAGCAAGCAAATATTTACTTATAATATTAAATAATAAATATTTCTGTTATAAACACCTAAGAAAACAACAAAAAAGAAGTCTTCATAGTAAAACTTCAGATGGTTGCAGTATAAGACAAGGTCAAACTTAACCCTGCTTTCAGACTTGGCGACAAGGATTTTTATCTACTTATAGGTGGTAGTAAACTCAAAAGAATAATCATAGGCATAGGCAGCTTTCCAACCAAATGATTTCTGTATAAATACTGCCACATTCTAGAATTGCTGGAAATTCAGGAACCATGCAGTTGTCAGTGGAAAGAAGCATTTCAAGGATTCTTTGCAATAAAGAGCACAGGATGCATTCCTTTCTTGAAGGCATTGCTTTAGTCTACAGAATAAAGTTATCTAAGAAGCAACTGCACTAATGACTATCGAATAGTAAGTGAGAACTGGTTACAGGCATCAGGACAAATTAACTTTCCATGAGACTTCTTTTATAGATTATACATAAATTAAATCTAAAGAAGTCTTAGTGAAAATGAATCCACTTTTAAAATGAAGCCTAGATACTAACATATGCCAGCCTAAAAACACATTAGCCTGTTTCGGATGCTATCCTATTACTACAGATCCCAAACAAACAAAATAGAAAAAAATGTGGCTATAAGTACCTCACAAAGAGAGACTTCCATTGCCCCAACAGCCTACCAGCTGAAGAGCAGCCTACCAGTAAGGGCTCCCAAAAATATTATATGTACCAGTTGACTGCATACAAGCCATTTCAAAGTGACATGCAAACAGCCGCTGCTGCTTTTTCCACAGAGCAGGCAAATAAAAAGCATAGCACAGGATCGACGGGTGATTAATGGCCAGGCAAGAACTACAGGAGCCCTCTCCTGCATTTTGCCTCTTTGCCCATGGAGTGCAAGTTACTACAGGGAGATTAAAACAGGAATTCCTCAACTCCAGGACAAACCACATTAAAACGATAACTTGGCACATAGCCAGCAGTTCTCACGGCTGCTACTCACTGCTAGCAATGGCAGTATCTGGCAAAAAAAAAAAAAGCCCTGACCTAGATGGCTGGGTACACTTGACATGGTACAAAGGAACACAACGGTGTTTGTCACACCAAAAGGTGATCTTCAGCAAACAAGGAGTCCAACTTGTCTGTTTTCAACAGCACCACAAGAAGTTCATTGAGCCCAGAATCTACAGGTGAGGAAGGGATACAAACCAACGGCTTCAGTCACTTTGGCTTCTTATCCCAGGTTATTGCTGCCTCTGAAGGGGGTCAGTAAGCATTCCCAAAGTATCTGGCATGGCCCCATTTAAGCTACAGAGCCCCCCATCAATGTTTCCCTGGGCTGGGGAACTACTGGGACATCCTTGGCAGTAGGCAGCTTGCTTGCTGGGCCCTGCCCTTATGTCCTGTTTGCCTACAACCTGGCAAGTGGCCTTTAGAGGACAGCCTTGATCTTACCGTCACCTTCTCCGACTCAGATTTCTCCCTTGTCTAGAACCAAAGCTTTTCTTGGCTTCTTAATGCTGCTGCAGAAACTTTAATTTTTTAAATCCCTTTATTATGGTTAACAAATATCTCATCCCATGTCTACAGTAAACAACCTCTACCTATGCAAAACCTGGATATAGGTACTTACAACTTCAAATTAAGCATACTTTAAGTTAAATGCAACAAAGGACTATATATTTAGGATATGAACTAGTCTTCCTGCATGCATTTAATAGTCTTGTACATACCAGACATCTTCTTCCTCCCCATGTAAAACAAAAATATTTTATAAAAACTGATAAATTTAAAAATCTGGATAAAGCAATTAAGATCAGTCACAGGTACAAAGAACAAGAAAAAAAGATGTTAGGGTTTCACAACAGCTTTAGTGAACTCCATCATAAAAAACTTTCGCACAAGAGGAATGCAGGAAATGAGGACACCTTTGTCAATGAAGCAGAAAAATATTTTAGATTCTATCTGCATTTCCAAAAGTTAGAAACAAACATCCTCTTACATCTGCTCCTCCATTAAACAGGCAAAACACTACTGATAATTCCAGTTCTAGTTTGGGAAAACAGAATTTGTAGCATTTTGTCCCATCTTTACTGGTTAACAGAACTCTAGAGAGGTAGAGAAACGTGCGATTCTTCCTCTTGCATGGTAACCCAATGAAACTGTCACCAATCCTCAGCAGTCTCACAGTGGTCTCAATATTCAAGCAAGGGAAGAGGATGGTGGTGCTGGAGAGACATGACACAGGACACAGGATTATTTAATCATACCTTTGATCTCTAAGTTTCCTTCCAGCATTTTTTGCAAGAAAGTAGTCTTGTTTGAATACTGATATTTCAGCCATAATTAAAATTTATTTGATTTTATCTAATAAATTTTAAAAAACAAGAAAGCCAGAGTCAGTGATGGACTTGCTGAAAAGGGCTTTTGATCACATAGTATCTGTTTCAAAGTAATGGGACATATTCTTCACATATAATAAAAAAAACAAAATAAATGTGTAATAGAACAGAAAATTATTTTAAGAGTCTCCCACTCAAGTAAACTGTTGCAAAAAATTTTATGAAGATTTCCAGGTTTCTTGAAGAAAAACCTATGGAATTTGTAGGAGGAGGAACCAAAAAAACAAGAACAGAAGAGGAAAAAAAACCCTGTTGTTGGGTCCAAAAAAGTAAACCCTTTGGAAAGGGCCTCAGATCTGTGATGGCAACAACTATACACCAAGCAATATGGATGGAAAAAATGGTATAGGCACACATTACACAGAAATTCATGTGAACAGTGAAAAAGGTATGTGCCTCGCATTTTAAAGACAACAGCAGCAAAGTTCTCAAAGGAACATTACATTAGAATAAAATGTTATACTTGGCTACTTTTGAAACTTGTTTTGAGGTTTGTACAGGGAACATGTCTCCAAACTAAGCTAGCATTCAGCCAATTAGAAAAAATATAGGAAAGTGTGACTAAAGATTTGTAGATGTATCAAGAAAGGTACGTGTCTACTCTCAACTGTGCATCAACTGCACTTCAAAAAAAACATTCTTCAAAAATTAATAATCCAACGGATTAAGAGAAAAAATAAGCAATAGCATTTTTCCGCCCCGGACTGGTTTAATATCTTCTGTTTGAAACACTGAAATATTAGATAATCTGTGTAGGTTTACAGCATGAAATCTAACATTTTTCTCATGTCACCATGTACAATAGCTAGTATTGTACATGAAGATATCTGCAAGATGCAGCATGTCTTAAATTCTCAAACTAAAAGTTAGTAAAAGTTTACTTATGCAGCTGGCCCCTGCTTCCAAAAGGCACGAAAGCCAATAAATTGATGGCCATGTCTTTTTCCTCCGAGCAGTCTGAAGCACATACAACTGTTCTCTTTGGGCTTCAGCCCATGAGGTCCTGAACATCTTGGTCCTGACCCAGTAATACACTTAAACAGAGTATTAAACCTTTAAACAATCAGCACTGGACAACAGATTGGAGTTCCTTCATCTGCTTCTGCTTCATGCCAGCTCACAGTCTAGTTCTAGTTCCTGTACGAGTAACCAGAATAGATAAATCATTGTTCTCCTTAATGAAGGATGCTGCATCTAACCTCATTAAGGAAAAAGAATTCACCAGTTTAAGAGTAAGTAGAGTGTTCCAAAATATCCATAATGTTATATGAAAACACATGCATATTGAACAGAGGTCCCCCTACTCTGCCCCCCAAAGATGAAGACACCCCAAAAAAGGTTGTCTTCAAGGTCAGGACATAATTGCAGGATTTTTTTTCATTTAGTTTGTAGATATCTTTCCTAAATAATGTTCTGTAATTTTACATAGAAACATCTGAATCTACATTGGGATATAACATCTTACACGTCTCCCCCAACAACTGTTTCAGCAAGAGCAGATGAACAATTCATATGTGAGCTTAAAGTGCCCTCCTCACAGCAACTAGAACTCCTCTGACATTACTTGATTTACGAAAGGAAAGAGGGTAGCTCTGAGTTTGCTTCTCACTTTATTTTCTCCCCTGCTTCCAAGGCTAACGGGTCTCATCCAACATGAAGGTAATACCTGACATAAGCGGGATGACAAATGACAAAAATTCAAGAATGCATAATGTAAATTCTGCCTCAGAAGAGAATCTATTTTAATATACTCAATCATATCACTGTCAACAGATTACCATGTACATGCTCACACTGGGCCTAGTGAAAGAACTGTTCAAGAAAATCATAGGTAGCAGCTATACCTCACTCCTAGAGGAGACCTTTCATGCCAAGAGAAGCCTAGCAGGCTGCGAAATGAAATTCTGCTCCATTGACATCAGAATGACACAACATGAAAGGAGCAAATTGTTTAGATGTTCCCAAAGGCATACAATAGCTTCTTAATTTGGCTGCAACAGGAAATCTGTTCAAGAACTCCCAGTTTAAGGAGCACTGCTGCAACAAAAAGGGAAACTTACTAAAACACACCAAAAGCATTTGTGTATGTTGCTCAAGTTACACATGAACAAATGCCAGAGTAAGAAGGCCAACTCTAAAAGAAATAAAGTGAAATGTATTTAAACAAGTATTCAATGTCTCTCCAATACCTAGAAGAAAAATGTGGAACTCAGTCTAATGTCTTAGTTCTCACCGAGTTTCTTTCCTTTCCTAGTTTTAGGGCACACCAAAAACATTGGTTTCATTTCAGTTACTTGGAAGTCTTTTTCTAACCAAGGAGTTACCATGGCAACATAGTATTCCAAACGTTAATTTTTGGTGCTATTTGGCAACAGACAGTTTTCAAATTCAAAACACCTGCAGTTGGATTACATATTAGCCAGAACTAACAATAGTTCATAATCTTTTGAGTGAATAATCCAAGTGAAAAAATGTTTCTGGAACTTCATTACAAATATTTCTCTCTTATCTGGAATGTCAGCCTGAAAGATCTAATGATTTTTAGATTCTTAGGAAAAGTTAGAAATTGCCAAGTTTACTTTTTTTAAAAAAAAAAAAAAAAAAAAAGAACCACTGTATTATAGCACATATTTTGTGTGTGTTAATAAATCTAAGACTGGTTATTTCCAGATATATTGTAGCTATTTGCATTAGAAACATATCTATTGATATGTAGAGAGAGATAAAGGCAGAAGAGAGATAAAGGCAGAAGAATAATGTAAGTGTACCTATGTGGAGAGCTGGGGTTCACTTCCAGGACAGTTTTATAAAAAATAAAATATAAATAAAACTATTTATTCATTTATTTTTATTTAAATGGTTTTATACAAATATAAATCCAGAGTCAAAAAAAAAAATAGCCTACCAAACAAAAACAATGAGAAAGGCTAGTTTTCAGCCAGATCAGTTTCCTGAACTGGCTCCCATCATGGTCACATGAATGATAGTTCCAGGGCAGAAGAATGAAAATGTACAGTTGGAGAAGAAGTAGAGCTGGGCTACAACAAACCAGACTCAGATCAATAGAGTAACCCCTAACTTACTGTAAGGATCAAATTCCAACAAAGTAAGGGCTAAGGAATGTACTGTTTCTTTAGCAAGTTTCTGTGCAATAAGCAGCATTAATCATGCCTTTCCCACCGTCAGCTGCAAGTAAATGGGTTCAAACCAAGTGGATTGGACTATACCATAATGCATCTAACCGAATGAATCAAGGCTTTGTGAAACATGGCACACAACTTTTTCTGGATGAAAACACAGCCAGCTGCAGACCTCCCAGTGCTGCCCAAGACAGGCGGAAGCAGCACGACTAGCAGCAGTGCCAGATGCAAAGCACCCGCTGCCTCCTGGGCCCCCCCTCTGCCAGGTTCTCGGCAGGTCGCTCAAGGGGAACAGCGAGAGCACACTAGCCACCTGGGCATGTCGTCACCGTGCCCAGGGCAAAGTAATACACACCCCCCTTGCGAATTATAGAGCAACTCTCCCTCCACAGTCCATCTGTGATGCTTTCTCAGTACCTTCTCAACAGAAGCACGGAAATATGAGTATTTCTTCAACACAGCACTGTGTTTCCTTAAGTATGGAGAACTCTTGTCATTTCTAACATAATTTCTCCAAGTGGAAACCACAGTGAGTACTCAGACTGCTAGCAAAGATCATTTTCAGCTAAAGGCTTTGAGAAGTGATTCAAAATCTCAGACCATTGGGAGGGAGTAAGGCTAGACTATAATTACTTGCTCATAGCCAGCGACCAAAATTTAATGGATTTACTGCTTCAAAGTCGGTGTCTCATTGTAAAGAATCAGGCTCCATGCAGTACTTCAGAGAACATTTGAGCCTCTTCAAGTCCAAACCAGGATCTTACCCTGGCTAGACACTTACTTCTAAGCCCTAAATAAACAGCGGTAGTTGTAAACTTCCAGATAAGAAATAACCATGATAAGCTAGCCCAAAGATGTCAGGTTACACAAATCAGAGCATAGGTCACCACATTGGTGGTGCTGGGGCACGGGGTAGAACAAAAATACACAAGTCCTCCAAAATGAGAACGGCCTGAAGGGGATTTCTACCCTTATATTTAATTCATCAGCTGGACTTGAGTTTGAAAACCCACATCTAACACTCTGCTAAAAGTATTTCCATGGAATGCTGCAGGGGGGTGAGATCAAGGCAGCCAACACAACGAACCTCAAAGCAATGGATTGCTATATTTAACATTTCTTAATTACACCAGAATTCTAGCTAGAGGCCACACGTGCATTTCATGTCCCCTTCTCCTTTGATTTCATACAAAGACAGCAACAGAAAAAGCTACCATACCAACCTAAATATTATCAGGATAAGTATACGTGAGTATATCAGCAGAATACTAAGTTTTGTTTTTTCCTTCAAATTGTGAACTTTTTAAAACCAGATCAGAAAGAAAGCACTCCAAACATGACATTATTAACCTTTAGATTATTTGCATATTTGGGAGCATACCCCAATTATATGACTCACCAGTTTGTAAAATTTTTGCATTAATTATGAAAATTGTAAGCATCTATCTAAACCTGTAGAGTTGAACTGGTGCCATGAAAAGAAAGTTTTGGCAGAAGCAGGTATGCTGCAACACACAAAGTCAGAGATATAACAACAGTGCAACAAAAAATCAATGCAACAGCACTGATTTTTAAAAAAAGACAGTCAAATTAGACTGACAAACTTGCATCCCTGTTCTGAGGATGTTTTTCACTGAACTGAGTTGCATTATGTTTTAAAGAATACTTGAATTATGCTAGTTTTTAAAAGGTCAAAAAATTAACCTCCTTTTATGTAAAAATAATGCAGAGTAACACTGTTGAGCATTTTCTGCCTTGGTCATCGTTGTGGGAAGGTCCCTTCTGCCTCTCTAGCAACTGTAAGAGGCAACCTGTTTGGAGACTTCTGACTGCCTGGTACATGATCAGTAACAGCTTTAAATGCAAATTAAATTCAAAGCTTGTCTGTCAGAGCCCCAAGACATCTACGAAAGGGTTTTTCTGACAGAGCCAAAAGACCCAGACTCATTACTGCATAAGTCAACAAGAGACTTAATAAGTACTGACTCTGAAATTGATATACAAGCTATCCTGCAACAGAATCTAACATTAAAAAACTCAAATAGCATTTCATTCCATCTTGCAAGGAAAGAAGCAGCAGAAAGACCAGTTGGTAGTTCAGCTGAAAGGACAAACCAATGTACCAGACCATTATTCCTTATTCCACATCAGTTGTCATTGTCTCAGTCTAGGGCTATCACTCGCGTTGTAGAGATGTTTACAAGAGCAGAATGGTAGGACAGTGAATAAGTATTGGCGTACAGTAACGCTGCACTGTTTCCCTTCGCACTGTTTCCCTTCACACTCTTCTCTACTTTTCCTCATCTAGGTGCTCCTGTATTTCCGCATAGCAGCTGGATATTGAATATAGAATATTTAATTGTTGAATTTTTATTGAATGTTTAAAATAATTGGCTAGTAAACTGCACTTGATAAAGTATGCTTTTCAGGAATCCTCAGAGCATTTTTCTGGCCAACTAGTTGCTCTTTGCATGCTCCAGTTCATTTTAAAGGAACTACAGGGGCATTGATGCATCATCCATCTCTCACAGACAGGCCTCCAATATCTTATGGCCAAGCAGCCAGTATACTCCGAGAGCAATTGCAGGTCACCTGTCATACCATCTTACCCAGAAGAGCATACAAGTTGTGTTTTGTCATTAAATAAAACACTGGGATTCGTTTTTGAACCACAACAAGGCTGCTCAACTCCAGCTGGTAGAGGATCAGTCTGCTGCACTACAGGAGTAATGGGGAGGGCAGATGAGAGGGACAGCGACAGTTGCATGTCAATTAGCCCTAGGAGAGTGCGTGCTGCCCCCTTCTTTTGGCATTGGTAGATATGACTTCAAGGTATTCATGCAACTGTTTATTTTGGAAGTATTTCAGACAACACCAGCTAAAGGCTTCACATCCAGAAAGATGGCATGGCTTATGGCAGGCTTATAAAGAACAGAATCAGCAATTTCCTGTACTAATCCCCAGATTATAGCCGCAAAAGCCTATTTTGCGTCCCATAATGTTGCATTCTTAATAGAGCTGGACAGTCTATGGAGATACAGCTATCAACTGAAGATGTGCTACGAGAGTCTAAGCGTACAGGACTCGTACAAAAAGCTATTTAGTACTTAATCAATAAAAATTCACCTAATGTTTATGTTTACCAGTGGTTTGTTCAGACTCAGCTTTTCAAATCAACTTTAAAAGCAGAAACAGATAGACACTGTGTACACCTTTTTAAAAACAGGATCCAAATTAAAAATAGAGATTTCTTTATATTTTCCTCATTGCATTAAGAATTGAAACAGTCATTGCTACTCACTGCTATCAGCAGAGACTGAAAAGTATAGAGAAGAAATCTATGAATAAATCAGCTAACAGAAAAGGCTGGCTAAGAGTAAAGAATCTAACAAAGCCTACTGGTCAGGATGGAAGGGCAAAAAAGTGCTTTACCGATGCCATTACCTCTTAAAATGGCACTAGTAATTTCATATGCTTACACTGCAAATTCTAGTTTTTAGTGTACTTCGCACTTTTTTCCTAAGATAACTCTTAAAAAGGTGCATACCAGATGAGTAGATTTGATCAACAAGACTACAGACTCCACTCTGTGGATAAAGTTTAATTTAATCCAAGGTCCTGAAGTATGGCATTCTCCAACAAGAAAGTCAGTGGAAGAAACGCAGCACTGCACTGACAGTTCTGTACTTAATTTCAAAGACTAAGAGTATGGTCCTTTCTGCTCTTCCATCTCTCTTTTTTCATGCTTTACCCTGCCATTTATGCTAATGTTTTCCCCACAAAACCTATTTCTCCCCAAATTATGGATTCAACATAAAATACAAGACAGACTCTATTTATATTACCCTTTTTTGCTTTACCTGCTCTCCATTTCTCAATTTCTTTTCATAATTCAAGCATTCCTTTAAAAATCTGTATCTGCTCAACATTTTCAAGTTTAATTAATGATTTTTAGCTGCTAATACTGAAACTGCAACTGCAAAGAATCCAACATTCTCTCAGATAATTCCCTAGATTATGTTTGTTAATCAAAAATAGGTCCTATAAACAGAATATCTTTAATAATGTCACTTACCTTTGCAGCATCACTGACCCATTTGATCAGAAATTGCTAAACCAAAGTTTTGGAGAGATAGCTGATGTTTGTGTGTCTGTTCCTCTGGTGCTTCTATTCTGTTGATTACACTACAAAGAAAGGTAACATTTGCACTTGTCTCTGAACTACAGTATACTCCAGTATCTTAGTTTAAATACTCCAAAGAAACCAGGCTGGAGCAGATTCACCATTCTGCTTCACTGACTACAGCTGCAGTTACTGCTTAGTGCTCAAGAGCAGCAACTCCAAGGATAACATAGTAGAAAGCTGTAGAGACGGAGGAAGACCTGAGGATACTAGTGTGAAGATTTAAGGAACGCTGGACACAAAGCTGTAAGATACCAGGCATCATTGCTTCTGCAGCTTAAACATACAATATATCTTAGTTTTACCACATTCTTTTGATCGGTATTTTTAATCTGGTGATTGAAGTTTCAAGGGAAATTAGAAAAATGATAGCTTGTTGAACAGTATATAAGGAAGAGAGGTTCTTCTGGGCAACATACTTCATGTAAAAAGAGACATTTTAATAGTTACTTGAATTACCTTCAACTTCAGACTAGTTCCATCTGTTGAGAAGCCAGGGAATGAGTGGGACGCATGTGAAACACTATAGTAGCACAATGTTTGGCAAATATCCATATGTTAATACTACTGGAAAAGGCAATAACTATTTCCCCGAAGCTATCATTCAGCAGAAACATTCATCTTAGAAGTTTTAAAATGGATGAGCCTTTTCACATTTCAATGTCATCATAAAGTTATCTTGGAGACACAAGTAGTCATTGACAGAATTAAGAAATTAAGTCGTAAGAATAAAATCGTAAAGGAAGAGTTTCAAGTTCATAAAATGAATTAAAAAAATTTATTGTTTTGTTGAATGCAAACTTCAGCTGGAGAGTGATTAAGTTTGATAAACTCCTATTAAACCATTTCCCCATTTCATTGTTAAGTCTGAAAGACAGAAATGGTCTTACTGCCATAGTTTTTAGATTATCAATAAACTGCATGCATAACCTGTTTTTGTGAAAACTGAAGATAACAATAACCGATCTTACTATGACCAAAACCCAAACTGATCTGAACTACTCTTATCAAAATTCCTATTCAGTGAAGTTCTTCCCTGTCCATACATGTAAGAAGGGAAATAAAAGCTGGGAATCCAAAAGGCAGGAAGGTTTCTTTAAGTATGTGAAAACACTGGCCCAAAAAGGGAAAGCTGCAACTACTAAATACTATAGGATAAAGTGAAACTCAGGATATTAGTTAACTTATGGATAGAAGTCTGAAGGAAAACCTTCCAGTGCATAAAACTCATTTTCATAGTATGAGTAAATATCACCAGCACTGCTGCATTCTAGAGACAGTGCAATGAGTGCTGCTCATTCCTCTACACAGTTCTTACAAACTGAAGGAATTCTCTTCATCCAAGTGTAGTTTAAATTAAGCATAGCATTTTCTCCTTCTCTAATCAGTAACCACCAAAAGTGTCTATCTTCTTGTCTGATGCTCAGATATAACATTCCTAAAGTTTAGATGGGGGGGAGGCTTTTATCCTGCATCAGTCTCATAACAAAAAACTACACATCACACAAGATATAAGCATAGAACAACAGAGTATAAGGAAAGCGTGGATAGCTCTCATCTGATAAAACGAACAAGTCAGAGCTACAAAGCATGAAGGTCCAGTAAAAGAGAAAAAACACATTTTGATTCTACATCTGGAAAAATATAGCTGTGCAAATAATGATTTAAAATTCATGTTTTCAAAGGAAGAAAAATCTCTATCTAAAAAAAGACAACCAGGAAAGAGAAAGAACAGAAAGAAATTAGAGGGGCATGTTTATTTTACACTTTCTAAATAATTGGTACTTTTGCATATCTTCTTCCAAAAACCTTTTTTTTTTTTTTAATTTAAGAAAAAAAAAAAAAAGCAGATTTCAAACTTACTTGACCCATGGACCATAATGGCTAGCATAAGGCTTATTGTCGTGTGCCCTACGCTGCTCCTAGTGCAAGACCACCTACCATGCCTATCCCATACACATGCCACAATGCATCCAAAGAGTACAGCACCGGCTCAGGTCCAGGGTGCTCTAGGGACTGCCATAGCCTGAGGGACTACACTCTGATAACTGCTGACATAATGGCAATCCAGACTTGCAACATGGATTTTTTTTAATTTGTTCACAGAGGATGAATACTCTGCCTGTGCAAGGACTACTAAAAAATACCAAAAGTTGAGGTAAGCTTCTATTGCTTTCAAATGTACATCAATGCTATTGGCATGCCAGATTACAAAACAGTGTATTATTTCCCTCCCTCCCTCCCCCAAATGGCTCTTCCATTAAGAAGATTTTCGCTATCATGTTTCTACTTGATTTCTCTTTTTGGCAGGAACTCCGTCCCATACAGATTAGGCCAGGCAAAGTCTTAAAACAGAAAGTGAGGCCCCCAGGTATTTTTACCAGGGGTGCTGTAAAACTTTTCAGTATTTTTGGAAGGAAAAAAAGAATTCTCTCTAGTGGAAACAACAGATTTACTTTAGATTAACCAATTATAGTGTTCTTTATTCCTTGGAGACCAGATATACTAAAACTGATTTTGTGATAGGACCTTTTTGTAAACACACAGGTGTGCGAAAGTCAGGCCTCTGAAATATTTATATTTGTTTGAAAAAGTACAGAGAAATCCAATAATCAGCATTCTTCCTGGAAGTTTTACTACGACATAAAATAGAAATTGGGGAAAAGGATGAATATAAAAGTTAGAAGGAATATAGAGCTTTAAATATCCCTGCCAGATGTCTGGCTGACAATGTTCTTTTGTTTAACAACTATACCTTCACGCAATTAATTCTGTATCAGGCAGTTGCCAAGTTCCTAAATTTAAAAGATGTATTATAGCCATCTCAGTATTAGTAATGACTTATAACTGTGCTTGAAGGTTTTTGCAAAATCTTCTTTGTTCTAACAGGACAGCTGCTCTCAGATTACTAATCTAAGTATAGTACGCTTATTGTCAGCCTTTTAGAACCTCTCTCCCACATCCAGTACTGGTTCTCTTGGGGGATTCCCTTTTCCTGAAGCTTACTGCTTTCTTCTTCTTCAACCTCCCCCTCTTCCATGCCAACAACATGCACCTCCTCTCTGTGAGCTCTATTCCTCAGTCACTGTAATTCCTCCTCTCCAACACACCTCATTACCCACCCATCAAATTTGAAACATTACCAGCTTTACCCCTCCTCCCTTCCTTCTATGATCCTTTATTTCCAAACTGTTCCAACAGCAAGCAATCACCTTAGCTGCCCTTTTCCTTTATATCCTCTGGAATTCCTATTTTATCATGCAACAAAGTGCAAGTTATGCTCTCCTGCTCCTATGCTACTCATTTCCGTTATAGCAGTCCTCCAGTGATTACTGCCTTTGGATGAAATCCCTTATTCATCCCTTCGAACCAGTAGCTATCCAGAACGGTTTTTACCAACCTCTCATGCAATTCTGTCCACTCATTTCCCCCTATGCTAGCATATTTGTGTCAAATCTCAGACTTTTTCCTAGCGTGCTCTCATTAAACAGTGGAAAAGCATAACTGATTCTGAAAAGTCACTGTGGCCTGGTGCCACAGTAAAAACTGTGAGAAACTAACTACTTAATATATCACAATGGGCATAAATTTAATAGGAAGTGTTCTCCTAATTGCTTAGGGATTCAAATATGCATACTTGCCATTTACTGGTAGCTCTATCCAAAGATGCACAATGCACTGTTTACATAAAATTTCATTTCTCTGTACTACTGCACCATTCGCTTCCAACAATTTATTTTCAAAAAGGAGGTGGGTTTTCTTGAAAACACTTTCATTCAAGGAAAATTAAATGCTATTTCAATTTTTTTTAATTTGAAAAGTATCAGGAGTTATCCCTCATGGAGCAAGTTTTGTTTTCCATTGGCCAATTTCATTTTGCTGGCTAGCTTTCATTTTCCATTGAAGGCACCAAGGCCAGAATCTAGGGTAATGACCTAAGAACTCCTGAACTGTAGAAGGAAAACAGAAATAACAAAGGCATAAATACAATCTTAAAGCACTTTTTAAAGCAAATTTAGAGATTTTTCTTTAAATTTAAAACTGGCTTATTCTCATTATTTTATTATTTGGAAATGGAGTAAGCCAAATCAGATGGTACTCTTGTTATCGAATAGCTTCTAAATAAACAGCTATTCCAGATTCACTGCTTATACGGTGTGTTAAGGTAAGGTGCAAACATCTTTTAGGAAAGAGACAAGCAGTAAGAGCTAAGCCATTAAAGTTAATCTTTAACTCCCAAAACAAAAAACAAACAAAAGGTAGTCATTAAAAAAGACAATGAAAAAGCCCCTAACATTGTACTCCTCAACCTCAGCTCCTGCTCCTAGTAAGGACATTTTCTAGACTGTACTCTTTCATGCTGTATCAATTTTAAAGAACTTTCAATCTAACTTGCCTTACCAAGCTGTTAAACAATAATATTTTAAATAATTGTCCAATTCAACTGCTGAAAGCTACTCCATACCCAATGTCTGCTTGACCACAGATAGAAAGAATTTAAGCAAGTCTACAAACACACAATAAGCTAGCTGCCAACACAACTGAGTGAATCCAACCAATCTCTAGACATTATACAGAAACTTAAATTTGTGAATTAGAGTCCCTAGCTTATTTTTATTATCCTGGAGATCTTCCTGACAAACTTACTGCTGATTTTAATGGAAGTTCTCTAAGAACCATTACAGAAATATTGTCTGAGGCAATTGTGGCCCATTAACTCAATATAAGAACTACAGAATGGAAAGACATGACTGCCCCAAAAGCCAAGCAACTACAAAGGAGAAAATATATCAGAACAAAAGTGAACTGGAACCAAATATTTGCATTTTTAAAACATGACAATTGATTTACATTCTAAGTACTTAATTATAAATACACACACAATTCATTTGTTATTAATCCCAGAATGAATAAACATATGCCATTGCATATTCCATCTTTGCAAGGGAAATACAGTAATGTAATCAAATACTTCCTTCAAATAAAATCAGTACAAGAATATCTCCTCTCTAACATGATTTAAAACACAATCAAGAGAGTCAGTCTAGCAGCTAGCCACTTTTGTGTTGAAAACCAATTTTTTTTTGCCTTAATTGCTCTCCATTACTGACCTCCATAGCATAACACAAACCAAGTGAAATTATATCAATGCCGTACCATTTAGCAATTCACAATTAATTCCTATTCTTCTTTCAGAAAAAAAAAATCCCGAATCTATTTTGAAAAAAAAAAAACCTAACACCAAACATTTCCCCCATCTCTCCCATTTCATCCTGGCTTCTTTCTTCATTTGGTTGCAAGCTTCAAACCCAGCAATGCAAACGTCGCAGAAAGATGTCTACAATCGTACTAGTATGAAATTAAGCACATTTCCTGTATCAGAAAGCTTTTTTCCTTTTCTTAAAAAAGTCCTATATGCTTGCATATATACCAATAAGTTACATTTGATAAAAAAAAGCTGTACTGTATGCTGCAACTATCTTACCACTCCTTTAAAATAAGAGTTACTGAGTTTCCCATGACTATGTTTGCATGCTTTTTTCATTATTGTACACTACCACACCAAGGAACCACAGATGTTTTGTTTTATGAGAGCATCTTACTAGTCTACGTGGCCTACCACACACACTTCATATAAACTACTTGAGCTAAGGAGAAGTTTTCATTCCTGTCCTGAAATATAGTAGTTTGATAACGGCTGTATACAATATTTCCAGCAGCAAATAACTGAATAGTTTTCTATGTTTAATTGCTTCAGTAATCTGCTGAAAGTAAATTTGTGTGAATGACTGATCAGAATTTGCTGCTAATATAGTATAACTGATGATGTGGCAACTCTAGAAACTGTAGAAACAGCTGCTGGAAGAGTTCCTAGAAAAAAACCCCCACAATTCCTCGGAATTCTATCTCACAGAGTATAAGTTCGGAAATTTCATAAGCTTTCAAAAAAACCTTTTCCTTAGGACATTTACATGGTCTGTAAAAGAATGTCAGTAATTTAACACTTGAACAGTTTCAGGCAGAATTCAAGCCCAATTTAGCACAATTTTTTTTCCCTTCAAGAAACTGTTGTGCTTAGAATTATTTGTTAGTAACACAAGTAATGCAAAAAGTTTTTAAACATGTATTTCTAAAGATCTAAAATATGACTGTTGCCAAGTAATCCAGAGTTTAAAGGAAAAGTCCCATTTGCTTTCCGACTTCGTACATGCTTACAATTTACAACAGAAAGTTGTCATTTGCCAATACTCTGAGAAAAAACTGATAGAATAAAGTAGTTATTTGGTTAGAAAGTTTTAAACTGTGTAGAAGTTTTTTTATTAATTCTTATAATTTGTTTATACTTTAATAAAGATATTAGATTGACTTCAGTTGCATGTAAGAGACTGACTAGCTTCAAGAAAATATTTAAGACCACATACAAGCCAGGGTCATGCCGATCTTGTCAGTGCCAGAATTCACCCAGAGCTATTATTCCAACCACAGAATTTCTTAGACACCTGTACTTTTTCAAAATATTTATGTGCTAGCCACCTGGTCTTAACAGTAATTTGGAAATGGTCACTGATAAACCTAAAGTTGGCTTAAGTTCCCTAAGACGTATAATTTATTTGATACAGCTTAACCATACTGACAGGTGGCTCAGAACACTACCAGAGACATCTGAAGAAGTCTAGAAGTCTGGAGCACTTACCAGAAATGAAAAGCCTAAAATTACAGACCTCTTCCAATGTGAGCAAGTCTAAAATAACTGCTATTTCCAAGAGAGTGGCCTGGCCAGCATGCTGGATAGGGTCTAGCGCAGGATGGTGCTACTTTCTAACTTTAATATGTAAGGAAAAACACAAAGACAAGCTAGATTCATAAGCCAGAGATAAAATAGTAAAAAGGAACTCAACTGTAGGCCAGTAAGAACGAGAATTTCTGCAGGGGTACAGAATCTGGAGTTCCAGTATTTCCTCTGAGGCTGTTCATGCATTTTATGTTAATTGCTGGATAAGCAGCCTTTGGAGCACAGCCAAGGACTTTCCCTAAGGAACTGCACCCACAGGTGAACTACAGAACCAGGCTCCCCCTCATCCCATTAAGCCTGTCTTTCCTGGACAGTGTCCCAGAGAGAGTATTTGAGAGTATTTGAGAGTATTTGAGAGTATTTGAGAGTATTTGAGAGTATTTGAGAGTATTTGAGAGTATTTGAGAGTATTTGAGAGTATTTGAGAGTATTTGAGAGTATTTGAGAGTATTTGAGAGTATTTGAGAGTATTTGAGAGTATTTGAGAGTATTTGAGAGTATTTGAGAGTAGTGCACTCTGCTGGTGATTGAGATCACAGGATGCAACCCATCTCAGACTGAGGAAACCTACAAACCACATTTCTCAAATACTGGACAGTTTTGCAACAACTCAGCTGTTACACAGACACAAACACATGCCTTAAACAACAGCATAATATTTTGAATTATGAGAAATAAGACATCTCACAGTTCAATACAATACCAGATAACTGGTCAGATATGTCACCCTGTATCACACTTTCCCTTTAGACTTGCTTTCAGCAGCTATAAAGTCAGTATAGAAGACTATTAAATTGCCCTGAAAGAGCTCCTGGATTGCCACGTAGTCAGTGAAGAGAGAACAGGTCACTAAATGGATCTTTGGGGGTGGCTACTTTAAAGAGAATCCTGGATCACCATGCTGAGCTAGCTACCTATTATTTCAAACTGCTTTAAACATCCTTACCACCTATAGAACTCAGCTGTTGTTATTTTAAAAGTTTCTGTCTACGACTTTTTTTTTAAATCCTTTCTAAAGAAAGTCTATGAATATACTTAAAAAATCCTTAGGTAACAGTAGTTACTTGGGTATAATATACTAAAAAAAAAAAACCTAATAGTTTTCTTTAAAATTCCACCTGATAACCCAATGAGACAAAAAGACTACTTTTTTTCACTATTATACAGAAACCCAATGACCAAAAGTGATTTACCATTAAAGAATGCATTTGGCCTTTCAGTCACAAGTTGACACACAGCAACCTGGGTGCAAAGACATGCATAAAAGGAAGTTTATCAGCAACAATTAATTTTTTATCTACTTTTGTCATCTTAGTTGTGTCTAACCAGCTAACAGCAAACACATTTATCTATGCCACACCAGGCAAACTAAGCCTTTATACAAGCATTTCCAAATGTGTATTTCCTTCAGTTTCACTTTGATCGAAGATGTAAGCTCCACAGAACAGCAAATACAACATAGACTATAGTTTCAGACCTTCGGAGACCTTCAGTCACTATTGGTGACTTCCTTTATAAGTTAAGACTATTTCTGCTGGCTTTTTGTCTAATTACCATGGACTACCCAGCTTCGACTTTGCTGCACACCAGTGAAAAACCCTAATCACATGTCCAGACTACTGTCTGAACATCTTGCTCATCTAAGTCGCAGCTTCAATAATCCAGAGGTCAGGATGTCAGTCCTAAAGCTAAAAAATAAAAGGGCCTGAGCATTGCCATGTTGACACATCACAACACGCAATTTTGGGACCCAAACACTTACTGAAGGGAAGCCACAGCTTTGAGCTTAGTTACTAAGCTCCCTATATATATAATTTTTTAAACCTGTACTTTGTTTAGGGGACTGAAAATAAAATCTATATGCATATGCAATTACTCTGAAGATTTTTTATCTCAACTCTACCTATTACAAAAAAGAACATAAAAACAATAGATAGCATGATTTGAATATAATTTTCATTACTTAAAAAACCCCATTGTTTTATAAATAAAGCTCAACTTTTTACTAAAACTGTAAGATGTCCATAGTGCTTTTATAGAGAAAAAGTGATTTTACAGTATGCGACTGATTCTTAAAGACATTTAAAAGAAATTCACCTAGTACCAAAGTTTCCAAACCCAAACAAATTTGGTAAATTCAATTCAATTGAGGGGACAAGTTTTTCTTCCAAATGAGATTTTTTTTCCACTAACTTTAACAAAATACTCTCCCAGAGTGGAAAAAGTTAACATGGAGCTAATTTTTTTAGTTAGCATAAGAAGCACATGGAATTTTTTCTTAAATACAGAAGTTGGATAAACGGATACTTAAAGACAAATTATATGCATATGCCTAGGATCTTTGATTCATCCTACAAAAGTCTTATCACATTAGTTTCATACAATTTCAAATGTTTCAGGGACAGAAATAACTGTCAACTCTAAGATTTCAATTTGCTTTACAAACTATGACACCTTACTAATATTTAACTTTGGCCATTACAGCACTTCTGTAGATATACTTTAGAAGAATATATTTGTACAACTATTCATACAGAGTTCATTTGCATTAGTTTGATGAGTTTTTTGCAGTTGAATTCATTCAGCTAATTATATCCAGAACTGACTTCCAAAAATGGGGGGAAAAGGAAAAACAAACTCTTTATTCTCATACTCTGCTATTGATATACAATTACAAATAGGACAACACCATTTAAGAGTTCTGAATAAACGCCAGTCTGACCTGGTTTTCATTCACAAGCTTCAGTTTCATATTGTTGTGTACTGTGTATTGCTGATCAACAATCATTTTTTCATACTAAAGCTGTGCGGTATCTCCCTTTAAACAAGCTGTTGCCAATGGCAGTGGATGATTATGTGCTGCCATCTAGCAAATGTTTTCAGAAGAGTTTAATTTATATGCACTTTCAAATATTAAACCTACGATAAGACACCTAAAAATTCTTAGAAAGTTTTTTAAATTAGAAAACATACATAGCACAGAAAATATCTTAAGATTCTTTCATCCTGTGTGCCTATAAAATTAAGTGCAAGATGAGGCTATAATTATGGCTTAATATAGACAAACCCTGCAAAAGCATACTCATATGCAGCTGATGCAAAAAAACAAAAAACAAGAACATCCCACCCTCCGAACTTTGCCATTGCACAATTTCCCCACACACACACAACAGAACCCAGTGTTTTCCTTTTTGTTCCTCCTCAAGAATTCCATTCTTTGCTTTCACTTCGTTCTAACTTTCTGAAGTTTATACTTCTTTCCCCTCCTCACTCCTCAGTACAGAAACAGAGATGTGATAGGCATACAGCAATGAGATGTTTGAATTATGAAGCTTTCTATTTTTTAAAAAACTCCTCTAAATCTTAGTTTTTCAGTAGTGCGGTCACACTGAAACTGTACCATTTATCTGCCAGCAGCAAGCTGATGGCTTCTTAAAAATATCAGACCTTGCTAATTGTAGGTTTTGACACTATTTTGTTATTTTCTATAATTATCTAGGTATATATGCAATTAGAAAATAGAACACATACACTTTTAGCAGAATATTGATTTGTTATCATGGAAATAATGTGATAGTTTCTGGAGCTGTTACACCAATTTCTACAACTTTATGTGAAAAGAAATAATAAAAGAAGATCAGAATATCTAAACTAATTAGTCTGTGAATAGCTAACTAATTACGTCTGATTTCCTGTATCTTTCTGTCCTATTTCACCTCATCACAATAACTGCAACTCCCTCCACATTCACCTGGGATCCTTGCCACTGTTCAGAAACTTCAGATCCTATTCAGTCACCTAAACAGTACCACATTTTCATTCTGTGTTCCCTACTAGATCAGAACTGTTGAGAGGATGCTACTTCACAGAGACACTATTCTTTATCCAAATGATAATTAAAAAAAACAAAAAGACTTTTGAGGTCTCTATTCTTTTTCCGTATTTCACTGAAATTAGCCAAAAATTTCAAAAACTGCCAGAAGGAGACAGTGTCTCTATTTGTCTTGTTTATTTAGAGGACTACATTTTCATAACAATAATCCATTTTCAAGTCTCATTGGTGATAAGTAGTAAAAGAATCACCTAATTAAGTTTCTGCAATTTTTTCCTTCCAAAACACTTTTACACTTTACTTCAAGACACTGCTGGCACCAAAGGCCCGATTTTTATCTTCCACTAATAAAACTTGGTTAAGAATGTATGGTTTTTTTTTTTTTTTTTTTTTTTGCTTTCACTAGGACAATAATAGCAGAAAAACCTCTTGCCATACATTCGCACTGGACTGAAGCAACCTATACAAGCAATAATTTACTATCCTTCTTATACAGGAATATCAGACAAGTATATCTTATCCATACAAAGCAGGTGCTCTATAGCTTTTACCCATGCTAGTACGGTTTATAGGAATACGTAAGACACCCTGGAATAAAAGGAATGATGTCAATTATATGTTATTGAGAAACATTATTCCTACACTATTTGTTTTTTCTTCAGGCAAAAGATGAATGGGTGAAAAATTTTTTGAAACTTATCTAAAATTTCTTAACATTCCATCATTTAACAGCCATTATAGTTTATTAATAATTAGTTTAAGCAAAGACAGACTTCTGCCAAAAACTCAAATATGTAACAGTAACTAAACTTACTAGACATGCAAAGCCTTACATGAACCTACTGCAAATACAGCCAAGACAAACAACTAAAATTTATCAGCTATTTAAGTGCTACTTAAAGTTCTTTCTGCAACAACTATCATCATGATTATTCCATATCTCCCCACCTCCCCCTGGTAGGATATATGATTCTTAGCTTTTTTTTTGATTGCGGAAGGCCAAAGGTGCATATTTTAGAGCTGCTTTTCAATTACAGTAGGTCCTTCCCTTACCAAACAGGAAGAAGAGACAAGAAAAAACGAACAGTTGGTTTAAATCATTAGGCTTTCTGAAATCATTGCTCTGTTAATGCTCAAATTCCACCACACCATCTTTAGTAAAGAATAAAGATTTCTCAGATGCAAAACACATTCTTATAAGAGCATCTCAGTAAACGTAATAAATAGAGAGGACATCCAGGTGTTGATAAATAAAAAGCATTTAGTTTAGACATTTTGAATAGTCACCGCAGTTGTTAATAAAGCACATTTTGAAAGAGCACAGGTGAAGAAACAAAAAAGAACTGTTTAATCTGCTTGCACTAGAGCTGCACCTAGTGCATCTTAGACGCATCTAAGAAGATGCATCTTATCCTTAGCCACACTGACCTGCTGTCCCTCCTAATGAGCTGGCAGTCAGGATTTCTGCCTTTGCAATGCCTTATTGCTCAGGATGCACCTATTATTAGACAGTGCCTATTTGTTGTCTGTTAGGAGCTCTGATGAAGTCTTCCACCTTCAGAGATCTCTCTCAGAACTAACCTGTATTTTCCTTATAGGATAGGGTGATATTTGGGCTACAGGAAGTAAAAGCATCACCAGTATACTTACTGAAATCTTTCTGGGGTTTCAATCTTTCATACAGAAACTCATTCTATCTTTTCCTGAAGAACAGTTTGGCCATTCTTCATTAAAATAATGTTTCATATACAATCTCTCTTTGTTAAGAGATGAAGAATCATTCCCTGAATTTGATCAACTAACAAACTCCTTGCTTCAACAGGGAGTGAAATGCTCTCTCCGTTCTTTGGTGATTTACTGGCACATTCTAATATGAAGTCACCTACATTTGACTTTACATTTGTTAATAACAAGGACTACGAGGATTAAAAGCATGTAATATGTTACTAAACAGATATCTGTATTTATCAGGATACAATTTTTTTCTAATGAATAGGCTACCTCTCGCTAAGTTTCTAACTTGCGATTCATCCTTTCTCAGGGCTAGCATCAGCCTAGATCATATGATCTATTTTAAAATGCATTTTTTTCCTGAGAACACTGATATAATCTGCAATTTTGGTTGCCCTGCAGATGGCAAAACAGGAACTGTAACCAGACTGTGAATTATCTAGGAATCTTGGAAATTCCCATTTAATATCTGCAGAAACTGGTCCAACACATCTGCAGTGAGATTATCAACAACTCTTCACATTAGCACCCATAGTCTAAACACACATAAAAGGCTTGCTCAGATGGCTCACAGTTGCTGTGCACAATGATTTGTAATTGTGCAATCAACCCAGCATAAGACAACTGACAAACACAAAATTGACTTCATTCATGCTGCAGAGTGTGAAAAAAATCCTGACAGAAATACAAGACACCAAACTTGTTACAGAAGAGGAAAAATAGTTACTTCTGACACCTTAAAACTTCATTCTCAGCCCCTACACCTCCAAGAAAATAGGATAACATTCCATTTTTGCTAGCCAGGAAATAGGGAAACAGCCGAGGACTTAGGCAAGTCCACCAGAACAACCTGTGAAGCAAGCATAAACACGGTAACACACGACACGATGATGGCACGGCACACACTAAGGCAGCCAGATGAACCGAGACACACGTGCGAGCAGTCACGCAGCACCCCGACATGTCGTTTATCTTCTCAAAGAAGCTGGCAAGGCTTTTGCACAGGGAAACTCCCGGCGCGGGACCTCTCGGTGCGATGGAGGGCCTCATGAGGGCGGCCGGGCCGGCGGCCGCTCCGCTCCGCTCCGCTCCCCTCCCGGCCCGCCGGCGCCCCCTGCACCGCCCCCGCCCAACGGTCGCTGCCTCCACCTGTACCGCCGCCACCCCCCCACACACACACACATCCACCCCGGCCAACGGCCGCTGCCTCCACCTGCACCCCCGGCCCTGAGCCCCAGCTCAACCGCCCGGGGGGCGGCTGCTCCTCCGCCATGCAGGGGCCTCACCTCGTTGTTGAGGTTCAGCACAGGCGCCATACTTCCGGCACCAGCACCGACCCCACCGCGGAGAGCCGCCGGCGCCCAACTTCACCCACGCCGTTTCAAAGGCATCGCGAACCGAAAGTACGCGCAGGCGCCGCCCGCCGCGTGGCAGGACCGCTCTAGGCTGAGCCTCTATGGTTAGAGCCGCTCTAGGCCGGGCCTCAAAGGCCGCGGTCCTCCGACGTTGCCCTGCTCCGCCCCAGCTGCGCGTTTGCCTGGGCGGCGCGTGCGCGCCTGGCCCCGCCGCGGGCGGTTAACGGTCGCGCTCGCGCCGCTCCCCTCCCCTCCCCCCGCCTGCAACTCTGATCGGGGCGCGCGCAGCTGCCCCCCCTCGGCCCCTGCTCGCGCGGGGCTGCCGGGACTCGGCGCCTTCGAGACGTTTCCCTCGCTGTGGGCTGAGGTGACGGGCAAGGAGCCTCGGCAGCCCCCGGGCACCTGCCGCGCCAGCCTGCCGCGGGAGTCTCGTTTCCTTAAGAAATCGGGTAAAGAGGGCTTTTCTTCTGATTCATAACCGATTGTAAACTATACTCATAAGAAAACGATTCCGAGTCTGATGTGGCTGAAGCTCACTGCACAGTTCTTTGAAAACAGCCTGCCAAATCTGAGATTAAAAGTTGACCTTTAAATATTCTGTTTATGCCCCTACATTGAGTCTTCAGCGTAAGACCTAAGAAGTTAAAGATGTACATCTCTAAATCCTTAAAAAGTCAGCTTTCCCTCTGAATAATTTATAATCTCACAAGTAATTAGCATTTTTCGTGCCTTGTTAGTCTCATGAAACTATCATGACAAAGGTTACGTGAATGAACAGCGGTATGTTTCTAGACTTTGCTTTATTCCTCCCCCTTTTCTCTATGAAACAAAAACAGCTCCTGGTTTCAAACTAATTTTAAGTCTGCAAACTATTTTTTTTCATTTGTGCAGAAGACAGAGTATGGATTGTACAGAAATTAAGTCACTTGAAGTCTTAGTTCTATAAAAATTTAGAGACACAATATTATGCGTTGTAGGTAGCTGTGGTGTAGTTCAGATTTTGCAAGATCTCAGTCTAAACAGTTTGGCAAAGCTTCACCAAACTTTTTTCACGTTATTGCCAATTTATTGTTCTAGAAGGAATTGTTATTGTCTTAGATTATGATAGATATTTTTCTATTTTATTCAAATGGAACTTTTGCAGGGCTCATGCCTGAAAATTAAGCATGTCCTAGCATGCATAGAAAATGATTCTGTTATTGTTTCACATTCTGTTTATCTGTTGCAGTATTCAAAATATTTGAGGTCATATTTGAAAATATTTGAGGAAACTGTTTTAAACATAATGACTGCAAACATTTTTTGTTTATACAAATAAAATCAGTTTCAGAGCATTCTTTGGAGGTTCACCGACAGTTAGCTGGCCCCTGGGCGGCACTGTTGAGCCTACAATTCTATTGTTTTGAAGTCTGAATGTTTAGAGAACAAAATCAAAACTGGTACCAGCTGTCTCTAATGCATAGGCTACTGAATGTAGCATTTAGATATGGCTATATTTTGATGTTTGGTTTCTAACTGGTTGTCAGGCATCCCCTCTAAGCGAACTGCAGCTAGATCATCTTTGGCTGTAATTTTTATCGAGTCTCACAGGCAAGTAGGTTCAGGCCAGGCTAGTCCTTGAAAGTAAAACTTTCAAGTTACATTCAAGATGCTTCAGAAAGTGGTAGTGGTTGTTCAGTAGCAATCAATGTCTCATTTAGATCGGTAAAGAGCCAACAGAAATTGCTTTGAACCCATCCGTTCAAATGTGTTAAAGATACTTTATTCCAACAGGAGCTGAGTTTCAGATTAAACATGTAACTGAGGTTGGTAAAAATACTTTGGCTCTTACTGCAGGTAAGAGCTATTTATCACAGCTGCTGTTTTGGATAAATTCTGACTTGGGCAATTATATCCTGCCTACTTGAAGTCAGCCAACTAACTTATGATATTCTTTGCCTTTTAGTACCATCTATGGCAAGCAGTGTATAGCGTTCCACATCAGAAGTAGCTGCTTTAACTATGACTGCATATAAAGCAGGTTTGGATGAGATGTACTCTATACAATCCAAATCTATTTATCTTTAAAAATTAAAGAATATAATCTCATATCTACATTGGATTTGTAGGCACTGAGTGTAAAATTGGAGTCAGAAACTCAATAAGGAGAGATGTGCCAAGGAAAATAAAGAGGTGTTTCCCTTTGTCTTGATTTTTCATCCAAAATGAATTCCTAAATATGCCAGTCTAAATTTTCTGCACATACCTTAGCACAGAGGAAGACGAAAGGGTGCCAAGGAACCAGCTACAATTTTCTGACTCCAGCCAACACCAGCTTGGCTTTACATGAATTAGAATTGTTCCCTGACTCTCCAGCCGGGAGAGTCCAGGATGAGAAGTTTTGCTTTCCATTTCCTCTGGACAGTGAAATGATTTGCTTTGGAGGTTTCACATGAACCCTGAAGACATACTTCTGGACCTTCTTCCTGCAAAAATTTTGTTTTCTTGTTATTCACTTAGTCTCTGATGAAAATACGTATTTTATTTGCTTTTGCTTTTCTCTTTTCAAACTTCAGCAGCCTTCCAGAGTTTAGAATTGGCATGCCTCACAGCTGGTTCGCTGGCTCCTTACCGTACTATTTTTTGACTTTTAAATTCAGTCTAAGTCAAGATTTTCTTGTCAGCTTGTCACAGCAATGCTTTGGGGCATTGCCCCATATAACACTTCCATACTTTAATGCTTTTTTCTGACCTTTTTTCCCATCACGTCAGTATTTCAGTCAGATATTTTGGCATGCTTTCTCAGTGATCAAACGCATTTCTCTGGACTGGTGTCTTCTCTGCTTTCAGAAGCACTGAATGTATGTATGTGGTAAGGCAGCATATAGGTATAGGACAACCTAGGGGAGTAGGAGTGGTAAACTATTAAAGGAACAAGAGTGTTATGGCTGGGTTACTTTTCCATTGCTTTGCCTTAGCACTGTCCAATACAGCACACGCTGCCCTGGTGTATGTGATGCGGTAGCAGCTGTGCAGACCACCTGACAGATACATTTGTCCTTAACCCCAGGAGTCATGCACATAAGTCATATTTTTGGTATACAGATTAAAATTTGCAATTAATACAGACAGATGTGGTTGTATACACAGTATAGACATAATGAAATATGTATTAAGTGCATTTTATATCAGAAGTGACAATAAATAAATTTTAGCTGTTTCAGATAATTTCCTGTTCATTTTTTGTGAACCAAATTTGAGAAGTCAATATGTTTCACAGAATGAAAGAACGAATAAAGTTAGCCAAACATTGAGGACCACAAAAGTGGAAGGTTTTCCAAAGCTGCAACTTGCACCTTCCTGTATTGCAGCTTGCATTCTGATTTTTCCCGGAGGAATTTCTTTTTTGCAGTAACAAAACATCTGTTCTGGACTTGCTCCTTTTTCTTTTATTGGAAATTATAATTAAACTTAACAGATCTGTCTGAAATTGGGATCCCTTTGTGCTCAGCTCTCTACATGTGTAGTGTGAGACTATTTCTGCACCACACTAGCAACTGAATAAAACCGGATAGGCTAGCGATACTGCTGCTTATAAAAGGGATATGTAGCATGTAGAAATTATTAAGCGATTTATCATAGGTTGGAGAAGAAAACTATGAGCATTAATAGCATTTAAACTTAATGTCCCAGATCTGAGTTCACCACAAGATCATCATTCTGTTACACTAAGACATTCTTTATACTCAAAAATGTTTTTGGAAGTGAAGAGCTCGATGGTACTGTGCCTGAATATTTAATGGCTTCTAAGTGAGAATGAGTCTCAAAATTAATTCTACTCCTTTAATAATGGAGGGATGTGAACACTTTGGATGGGAATGCAGTGAAATGAAAAATAATTTTACAGAAGAGCACATAATAGTGTATCCATAACAAGGGTATTAGCTGATAAACACTCAATAGTTGACAGATCTGAGCATGATAACACAAAAATTTTTAGGAAGAAGGTAGTAAGAAAAATAAATCTGCAATAACAAGTGCCAACACCTGTTTTTGTATTCTGTCCTAAAAAAGTCAAGAGAACTCATCTAGTAAAAACTTCTTGTTGAATACCAAGGACATTTTTAAAAGATATTTTTCAATTTTTTTTTTTACATAAATGGGAATTCACATTTCAATACTGTTATTAAATTATTAACCAGCTTCACTATGTATTTGTTATATGGCTTGTTAATGTGTTAAAAACAGAGGCAGTTGTGCTTAACTACTGTCTTTCTAAAGAGTTCAGTGGATTTTTGGTGTCAATTGACTTCATTAAATTAGCCATATTATACCAATTACATGATGCAACACAATTAACTGGAAATAGTGCCCCTGGGATTTTGCAGTATGTTAGCTGGACTAAAGTAAGATCCAGCTATAACTGGGCTCATGTTTATACTTGGGACATACAAAGTCCTTTGTGCTGAGAACATAATGTGACAAACTTGAACTGAAAGCATTTTACATGTTGAATATACTCTTATTTTTGATCTGGTGGGCCAAGACTTTGTAAAAGTCTAAAATTAAAATATTAAATATGGAAAAAGCTAGAAAGACTCCAAGAAAGGAGTAACATTGTCTGGTATAGCAAATTTTGCAGCAGTTTGTTTTGTCAATATATCCAACTGAAATTTCTATTAAAAGGTATTCCAAAAAAGTGACAGTAACAGCAAAAGCACAGAGTAAAACTTCTTCTTGAGAAGAAGGTGTCAGCATTTTAATAAAATTTCTAAGGCACTAAAAAACATATTTCGAAATATATTAAATATGCTTTTTCAGATACTCCTAAGAAACTGAGATTCTTTAAAGAACAAAAGTTTTTTGGCACTGTTAAGGGCACTGACAGAGAAAAGGAGCATGTAATCATCATTTTTGTGCAAAGGATTATTGTGCTTCATAATTCCTAATTTCCTTTTGTCTGTTTCCTAATTTAATTCTGTTTTAATATAGTTTTGTCCCCATTTTCATACTACCTTGTGCTCTTGTTAATAATGCTGAGCTAGCACAGTAGAGCTTTTTCTTCTGCAAGAGTATGTTCTAATTGCAGTACTAACGTCTTTGCTAGATACGTGAATGCAATCTCATTTAAAAAATAAGCCTGACATTAATTACTTCAGTGGGACGAGGATGCCAGGTCATGCAGCAGGATCTGACAATACTTAGTGTGGTGGAAACACAGAACAAAAAGGTGCTTTTTACATCAAAAAATCTAAAATTCAAAGATGAAGCAAGAGACAAGAAACAGAACACCCCAAGTTAACAGTGAAACAGTCAGAGATGTTCTGGGCATTGGCAAATAAGGCAATTGCCCAGGGAGAACTGACACTAGGAGTAATTAAACTGCTGTAACTGCCATGGTTTTTTTGCATGTGCCAGAGTCCTGGTGCTTCTGCCAGCAGAGGACTCAGGGTGTATCATTTAATATTTACTCACATGGGGAAGGGGTCTCCTTTCAGCAGTAGCAATCGCTGCCGCAATTCCTATCCTTTCTTGGTAGTGACAGAAGCAGCAACCTGATGGGTCTCCCCTGACTTCTCCATGCTAGCTCTGTTGCTTCTGCTGACCTGGTACCTTTCTCAGGCAAGAACAGCTTAGTCTAAGCTCCTCATTCTTAGGGAAACAGATATCCCCCATGTTTCTGAGAAGCTTAGAGCAGGCCATGGAAACAGTAGTGGTGAGCATAAGGAGCAGTGATCAGAGCACTGTGGCTGCCTAACTGTATGAGGTATACCTATACATAGTATATTGCAAACAGACATGAGTGTGCCTTCTCCCATTTCAAATAATGTTTTGCTCTGAGCTGACCAGAAGCCATGTGAATGTTGTCTTCATGGCAGTTTTATCTGCATGAAGTAATGAGCATTACTGAGAGACAGACCTTGTGTTTGCCGCTACTCACTCACCTTACCGTAGCAACTCTATTCTCACAGCTTTCTGTTGACACCAGTAATGACTGGGAAAGAATGTTAGGGTCTTTAAAGTGAAGAAACTTGTATTTAACGCATGAGGAAGGTTGCAAAAAGAAGGGTCACACGGTGTGGATTACTGTCTAGTGCCAAAGGGCAAAACTCTATTTGTCAAGACCGGGAACAAGGATGTGGCAGTAAACTGTAATACAAAAGCTGTAAGAGAAACCTGGCTGAGAGTACTAGCTCCATGAATGGATGGGAAAGATCATGTGTTAGAGATAAAATCATAAAGATTTAGACAACAAAGTTCTCTGACTATATAGAGAGAAGGTGAAGTCAAAGGTGATGTCCAGTGTATGTCTATCAAAAGGATTGTGCTGCTTCTATTGCTGACTCAGGAAGAATGTGAGAGAAATGTCCAAAAGGTAAAATTAGGATGGTGGTCTAGTTGATGATCAGAGCTGACAGGATAGCAGAAAGACAGGCTGATACTGAGTTTGACTGAGGGACAAATTTGGAATAGAAAGCTGCATCTATAAGTTTTCAGCCCAGAGATGACTGTTGAATTTGTGATTGCAGAAAAGATTTCTCAAAAGTAGGCTTCAGGTGAAGAAAAGGAGAAAGGACAGGGTTCTCTCCAATCCCTTGCAGGAGGATCATTTGAAAAGTAAGCTGCAGAGGCATTTAAAGAGATAGGATGAGCAGAAGCTATCTGAGAATACAATATCGAGATTAAAGAGTGTGGTGCTTTGTCACAGCACACGTAAAATTGACCAGCTGGGAAAGATGAGAGTGGAGAAATGTGTCTGACTTCTGCTCGGAGAGAGATTGTTGCATTAGAAGTAAAATACGCAACAGGGTAGTGTATGTGCATGGCATCTCAGATGAAAGCTGGATAGGAGGAGTCGTAATCTGGAGTCACTGGAAGTGAATTCTGTGTGAAAGTGGGAGATGGCGCACTCAATAAGCTTCAAGATGGAGGGAAATGGGATTATGGGTCAGTAACTGGAGTGACTGGTGGGATTAATGTGGCTGTCTACAGAATGTTTGTACCATAAAGAAAAAGACCTGAAGAGAGTGAGTGGGCAAGCAAGTGGATAGACAATGGGATGAAATCGGAAGTAAGCTTGGGGTCATGAGGGCAAATAGGTTAGAAGAGGTGAGTAGACAAACTTCCTTGCCTAAACATAAGGGAATTTAACATGCGTGGAATGATGTTAGTTACTTATGAGAAAATACAAAATAAAGCATCATAGTTTAAATGCACTATTACAATTCAGAAGTTATTTTATTGCACAGTTTACATTTTGTAAACTTAAATTTTCTGTGTAAAAAAGGCTGAAGGCCAAAGTTCACCCCATCTAATACTAGGGATTTAAACAAGACGCTTAATTAGAAGTCAAACCAGCATTATCTGTCCCCTCTAAGACAGTAGTTAAACTCAGCCAAGATTTCTCTTTTGAGAATAAATGGAGTCTAGTGTGAGTAGATTCTTAACTTAAACACATTAATTAAAAGCTCAGTTTGGTGGGATGAACCCTTACATAGATATCTAGTTATTGTAACTGGGAAGAAACACTCAGAAATGTGAAGAGGATAGCTGGTATTCAGTGTCTGCCTAAGTCTGAAATAAACAGATGTGGTTTATGTCAGATACCACAGGAAAGTGATTCCTGAGTGGTCCCAGTGGTATTAAAAATCAATACTTGCAAGAGTCTCATCCTTCATCTAATTTGCAGAAGCAGTCATGGGATTGGGATCTGCATAGTCTATACCAAGGGACATCTAACTAATGAACCTCTCCCTCCCTCCCTCCCTCCCTCTCTCTCTCTCTCTCTCTCTCTCTCTCTTTTCTTCACCTTTTTAGACTGATACAGGTGTTAAGTCTCTGGAACTAAGCAGAATTCAGTCAAGATTCCTCCTTAGGAGGAACCAAGTCCAAGGAACTCATCAAACTCCAAAAACCAGGAGCTGACTTAAAGTTGTTTACTGGAGTCTGCACACTTTGTAAGTGAAGCCTTAGTTTGGAATGCAAATGATTAGCTGTTTCATAATGAGAGTACTGCTTCGGAATTGGATATCTGCACAATGCTATTAAGTGATGATTAATGAGAACCCCATTTTAGAGTTGATACTTGTCATAGTTTTGATATATGAAGAAAGATAACAGACATAGAAGAAAGAATTTGTAAAGGTATAGGTTCCCTGAATTTCTTTCAGTGTACTAATTAACAACTGGTTTTACCACAATGTTCAAAGGATTGTAGTGTTTTAGCTTAAGATTGTTTCATCATATCCTGTTTTCCATTTAAACTGAATTTGTAGTAGGAAAAAATCCAGTTATGTTTCGGAAGAAAATCAGCAAAGTGTAAACTAAGGTCTAGAATACAATATGTCTTCCTAAAATAATTATTCACAATAGTTTCTTGGAAGGATAACTTTTTCTGTTATTGACCTTCTGGCTTGAAAGAAGCGGCTGCTGGAGCTTGTGTTATGCTGTGATCATAACCACTTACAAAACTGAGGTTGGATTTTAGAATGTTTGTATGGGTAACTAAGAGCATGAGTAAAAGTAGCAGTAAAAGTAGCAGTATTAGTATTAGGTGCATACTGTGTTTTAAATTCTCATTGCACATATTTCATAAGCTGTTTTTATGTGCATTCACCTGGCCATCTGTTATAGCCCTGAACAGAAAAATACATATCCGGACAATTTAAAAATAGGTATAATATAACAGATGGCTCGTAGCAACTTGAGAGGAGCAAGCTTTGCTTTAAATATGGGAAGAAAATCCCATATACTGGGATATATATGGGAAGAAAATCCCATGTGAAATCCATATAATGCTAAAATGGAAGTACTCTCCCATTTTGAGTATTCTCTACTCTACTCTTTTGCATATAAAAGCGTACTCTCTCATTTGTAGTAGCCAATTTTCAAAGATGAAGGCATCATTTTTTAATTAAAAAAAATAAAAGATTAAAGCTATATTTTGGATAACCTCTCTGCAAAATGTGAGTTATGAAACAAACTTTTTTGTTTTATACAGTTTACAGGAAAACAAAAACCAGGACACTTTATGTTTAAAAAATATTTTACAAGGTAAATAATAAATAATAAATAATAAATAATAAATAATTTACAATTAAATCTAAAAATACAATTTGAAGCTAATGTTCATCCTCAAAAACAATCTTGTGTTGTAGCTTTGAGAGTGAGAGTCTGTAGTGGAAATTCTGACTGATGAATCTGTAACTTCAGTAGTGTTAGCAGAACTGTGTTTGGATCTTTTATAAATGGAGTTGAAAAATACAGATGAAAAATTAATGTCTTCTTACTTTACAAGGTTCTATCTTCTGCACAACCAGCAAAAGGGTTTAATTTAAAAGCACTCTGCATCTTTTTTAAAGTGCACATTATGTGATATACCGTAAATTTATGTAACACATGATCCCTTGGCAAAGATTAAACTTGCACAGTTTCCAAGCCACAAAATGATGGAAAAAATCTGATGTTTTTCCAATGCTAAAGCAATTGCTAAATGTGTGTTGTGAAACCAGTAAAAACTGGACATAATTTTCTGAATTCTAAAGACTTAGAATATATTATATTTAACTGCAAATACATCTTTTTTTTTCTGTGTTACAGCAGTGTTTCAAAGAAACATCAGCACTTACACGGTAGTTCGTGTATATTCAATTTGAAGAGAAGTGTTTATAGCCCAAAGTGCTTATAAAGGAATCACACTATAATATTTATGCTATAGATACAGATACTCCTTATTTTTCAGCTTACAGCAAATTTATGTTACTGACTTTATTTTAAGTTTCAGTTTTCTTTTGTTTTCACTGAGAAACAAATTCTTTGTAGGGATTTATCTATGAAATTTCCGTCAAGAAACAACTCATATTTCTTTATCTGTTCAACTGATTACTTCTAGTGTGTGAGATAATTAGATCTTTTAATTATACATTTCTTTGGGGCCTGGCTGTTCTGGAAAATCTAGCAAAATCGCACATTAACAAACAAACTCACTCAAACTTTAACTGACCTTCAGTATTACCAGAAGAACCAAAGATTACAGAGCTTTCTTAAAAATGATCTTTCAGAAATTTCTAATTAGGAAAAAAATAAAGAGCTTGTTTTTTCACTGTCACAGAGAGGGAACCAGAATGGGATTCATGAACAATGGAGCATGGATTTTGAATACAGCTGAGCAACGCCTGTGGAAGGCAGTAGTTATTGCTTTCTCAGTTTGGGGCTCTAGTCTCTAGGTATTTCCCAGTGTTTGCAGGATTGCTCAGGTTTTTCACTACTGCTTCCTCTTAGAAAACAGTCACTAGACATTCTTGACTCTGTTTCATAGATTTTTCCAATCAGTTATGAATTTTCATAAGTAATGTTTTAGCCACTTGCAAAAATTTCACAGTAAAAAATCATTTTTGAAAAGAAGAAATAATTGGGTAAACATTACTTCATTCTTCAATTTCTATTGTTTACTCTACAGTACCTCTACAACCCATACATGGATGTAAGATTATCCATCTTACTGATGGATTGTATAAGTGGAGTAGGAAGGCTCATCAAGATAAAAGAAAATCAAATTTTAGAATTGTAGACAAAAGGAGGTGACATTCTACTAATTCAAGATACGTTATCCTGAGGGAAGGCTAGTTACCACAGTCAGTAAAAAGTCTTGTATCTTCTGTCTTAGGATAGGAGAAACTAAATAAGTAAGAAAAGTTCAGGCAGGCGGGCACACAGACTGAGGTTTCTGACTTGTTCATCTGGTAATAATAAATCCTAGGGTGTTAGTAAGTTTTTGGTATTTATTTTTCAATTTTTAGATAGAGAATAGGTAAGTAATGGAAAGAAGGGTCTATGAGTTCCTAACTGATCAATGTTCATGATGCAGGTCTCATTTCTCTGTTTTTTTGAGCAACTTATTGTCACGTTTTAGGGGAACATCTGTGGAAGAATCTAGTATTTTTGGCTTTCAGCTAGAATGGTAAAGAAAAAGTGGTCAACAGAGGTGAATAATTTGGACAACAGAGGATTAATTCCTGCTTCTGATTTTTATTTTTCTGTCATGTAATTTCTATGGAGGTGAACTCTCATGTCTATAGCAGGTGACTAGATGAATATGCTAGGACACAGAAGACTCATGGACTGCATTACTGTATAAACAGTTTGGGCACCTGCCACAATTTGCTTCATATTCTCCAAATTAGGCCTGACTTTTCAGTCCATTGAAGAATAGACTGGGTAAAGGCTCCATCTGGTGATTGTCAGCAGTTTCCTGATTTTTCTTGTCTTCAAATCTCCTAAATCATATCCATCTGGTCTTGGCTCTAACTTGGTCTAGCTTTCATTTATGTAATATATAAGCCTGCCGTTGATGCAAGTCTGTTTTTTTCATTTTGTCTTACAAATACATTAAGTTTTCATTTGCACTCCAGCAATTTTTTGATGCCTATGTATTCATTTATAGTAACTGTAGGAAGGATTTTCTAGCATTTCTCATTTGCTTTTTCTCTCTCTCTTTTTTTTTTTTTTTTGTTGTTGTATTAGAAAATCTGTTAAACCTGCTAATAAAGAAGTTATGATACATTAGTGTTTCTCTTTTATCGCTGTTTGATGTGCATGCGTGTGTGTGTGCATGTGTGCATGACAGGGACCTGTGGCTTTATTTTAATACTACATGAGAGAATAAGTAGAAAAGTCTTGTGTACTATTGAGAAAATCTTGCAGGCACTGCTTCATAAGGCCTTCATAAGGTGGTAGATGCAGCAGCATCTCTGCAGCTGAGGTAGAGCAGATGTAGCTCTGCACAGATTTTCTTTCTTTTGAAGCAGATAAAATAGGAAAGGAGCTAAGTGAATTATTTGGCCTCTTCTGATGCTTCTATTGCACTTCATTTAAACTTGAAAGCTCCCCAAAGCTTTGACAGCAGTGGCAGGCAATTGTTCCGTCACAATATTTTGGGGCTAATTGCATCCTCTAGCGTCCTATTTTTTATTAGTGTTGGAAACTAATGACTGGCTTGATATAGTAAGTAAATATGCATGTGGATTCTGAAAATGATGACCATAAGTGAATAGCCATACATGGATCGCAGTTATGGTGACAGAATGTGTAGCTGACAGACTCTGAATGAAGAACAGTTACTTTATAAAGGAATGCATACAGACAGTGATTTTGTCTGGTTCTCTGCCAATGAAGGTACAATTCCTACCGCTTGTATCTTGATCAATACATGGTTATAATTCTTCCATTCGTGCTAGTCATGACTAGAAAATGAACATGTATATTCAGTTTGCTCCATCAGAAAAAAGTATATATCTAGAGCAATTTTCAAATGAATATATGAATGGAAAAACCCGCTAAATGTTTTTGCATCATCTGATGTCTGGCTACCCAATGATGCATACCCACTTCTGAGATAATTTTAGTGAGAAGGACAGCCTTAACACATACGTTAAGGTGATCTTTTCAGACAGCTCAGAGTTTAAGAACTGATCATGTTAAGGCCCTATGTGGCTTGCTCGATGTTCCTGCCCAAATCTGTGACTAAGCCAAGGAAATAAATTCAGTCCATGTTTTTGAGCTCCGTGGCCAGTGTACTGTATTTACAAAGTTTCCTCTATGCAAAAACACTGTTTTCCGAAGGAATGTCATGTCACTTCTTCCTCTGGTTCCTCATTAATTTGTTTATAGGTCGGAGGCTTGACTCTGTATGACTGCTGTGCAGTCCAGTAGTTTTGGAAAGTAGACAGAAATTTGATAGCTCAGCCTCTGTGTGACTTCTCTGCATAACTTCCAGAGGGGTAAAGAATGCTAATGAATTCCAATCCAACTCCTCATTTTGACATAGAAAGTCCTGGGGAAAAGGAAACATGGTCAGGATAATCTGTAGCCACTGAATTGTTCTCTGCAGTTACTGGCAGCAGGCTATTAGAATGCTTTAATTTATGTGAGGGTCAAGTAAGCCAATTGCAGGGCTGTTAGAAGTGCAAAACTGGCAAAAGCTCATTGCTGAGCATAGCTCACCTGAGGACTGTCAAATCTAGGCTGAAATCAGTATATCTAAAATCTGCAGTGCATAAGCACCCCTGTGCATAGACTTTACACATAAAGTATTTGGCTTTAGCTCATGTAAGTGACTCATCCATTTAGCCATACTTTTTTTATACAAGTTAATTTCAGGTCTTCTGTAACTGGAACTTTAACATTACCCTAAATACCTGAAAGGTGGTTTTTTTTTGTTTTTTTTGTTTTTTTTTTTTAAGTCTAGTTTTAATGATCTGAATAACAGCAATTTTTCCACTTTCTCTAGGAAGTATTTCTTTTAGGGATGATGAGTTTGTTTATGATATCACTAATATTAGAAAACAGTGAAATGAACCAGAAGGCAATTTCCAAACTGCTTTTTGAATGATTATACAGTCATTAAAATAATATCTGAGCCTCCATTGCATCTATGTAAATACAGCAAAAGGAATGAAAAGGTTCTTGCAAACGGCTGTGTGAATAATAGATTTCTGTGATCTGGTGGCAAAGCAGTAGTGGAAACCTGAAGGAAAAAAAAGTTAAAAATGACCTAATTTTTAAATTAAAATAGTGGCCAATTTTCCATTTCCCATTTAAACCAAGTCACTTCTATTGTATTACAGAAGAATAGCTTTTCGAAAAGCAAATTTTCATTGTGTAATTAACTAAGAAATTTTTGAAAAGTTGTAATTAAACTATTACCAATATTTTCAAAGAAGTTGCTGTACAGTCTCTGTCTTGCCATATTGTTTTCCCAATGGATGTCTGAATAGTTAGAAATCTGTTGCTGCTAAGTGTGGCGTTATGGATGATTCCATTATTGGCTCATGAAAATCTAGTCCACCTGAGGTACCTGATTTGGGTGATTTGTAGTAGATCACTCTCATGACATTATCTCTGCTGAGTGATAAATTGTCGTTTTCTGATTTTGTCACAGTTTAGATGTTTTCAGCAGGTTTCCCTCTGCATCCTGAACATTAGAAAAAGTGTTTATGTTCTTGATATGCAAGAAGAGAACTCTTTACCTCCTTAATTAATATTAATAATATTAATATTCCAGTTATTTGAATATTTTCAACTCTGTTATAGCAGCTTAATTTTAATTTCAGTCATGCATTAAGGATTACATTTTTTCCTGTTTTGTCCTCATACATCTTGTATATGAGTTTCTAAGCTATTTCATGAATTGATCCCACATCTGTCTTCTAAAGTTATGTCAGTTTACTATTTATTAGAGAACGAGCTAGAGTCAAGGTTCTGCTATTTTCTGTGTTATAGTCCTTAAACAATCAGTAATAGAGTCTCTCGCTCTTTCACTGCAGCCCAATAAATATTTTCATGGAGCAGCTTCAAGAAGAAAAAGATTCACCTTGGAATATACCTTCACATGTTCTTTAGGATACTATCATGAGAAATGGTTGCTCTGTGGAGGAGGATGAAATAAAAATAGGTCCAACCATTGGACCTTGAGGAAAGGATCATCACACTCTCTTCCCCCTTGGTTTCTGAATCCTAGTGTCTAGTCCTCCATTTTGCCTATCTTAGTGTACTCAGTAAATTTAGCCTGAATTTATTGATAATGTTGAGTTTTAAGTACAGCTGGATTTTACAGCAAATAATTTATTAAAATTTGCCCAGTCCTGCAGCATATCATTTAGAGCAGATGAAACTGAACCTCTTTCACCTTTACAGGGGTCTGTTCAACGACAAGAAATGTTAAACTCATTTTTAATGTTTGGTAAATTGAGGATCAATTGTACAGCCAACAGAAGTCATTATTACCCCAATGGTTTGAATGCTTAAAAAACTCAAGGGTCTTGTAAAAAAATATTTTATGGTGATACTCAGAAAGCAGATTTGCGATTTGTATAATGTATCAAAATGCAGAAATCCTGTAGAGTTTGTTGTTGGCTGTCACCAGTAGGAGGTCCAGAAATGCCGAAATTCATTACAGTGCATGTTGAAATGCATTTTTATGGTGATATAGTATGTTGATCAAATGGATTTTCTGTTTGACTCAGCAAAAAGAAAACAGTTTAAAATAATTTTAAAGTAATACTTGCCAAATTTTTTTTGCTTTATGAGTACAAATCCATGAAAAGCCTTGTTGAATATGATGAGTAGGTTTTAGACCATGTCTCTGATATGTGGTGAATCTACATGATAGGAATAGGAGCCTGTGAAAATAGTTAGTCACATGATACAGGCTCCCAGGAGTACACTACATGCATGAAAGCATTATATATATTATTTCTCTGAAAAAATGTACTTCTTTTTACAAGGAGGAGTAAAAATCTAAAGCTGATCATTGCAACTTTATGTTATGCAACTGCCAATTAAGGTGGATATGGGTGGAGAAGTTCTCCAGCTTTTAATATCACTGAGCAATCGCTTCAGACATCACTTAACAGTCAAATCTAATCACGTATTACAACTGGTCTTACAGATTTTGCCCTAGTTGTTGCCCAATGACAAATAAATATCTTGTCTTCTACTACCAAAACCTGGAAGCACAATTGGGAAGGAAGTAGTTGCTGATTTAAGGGGACTTAGGGGTTTTATAAGCATGTGTGTCCCATGTTTTAATGTGTTCAGTACTGGAATCCATTTATTCTTTGTTTATAAGAAAGAAAATGAAGAATTTTCAGCATTGCTAGAAGGGACAGCTTTCTAAAAGCTCACACTGTATTTCTAAAAGTTCATGCTGTTGAAGAGAATTATTTCTCTTTAAATCTTCAAGAGGAATTTTGACAATGAGGGACAGATGCAAAGATGCTCAGGTCACAAGAGTTCCCCTTTGAAGATAACAGAATTCTAACACTTGTGTATGATCGGCTGATTTTATTTCCCTGGATTTTTTTTTCTTTTAACCATGTTAAATATCTGAGACCTGGAAAATATCTGATTATTTAAAAATCTATTAATAATTGTTTGAAAGCTGAATCAAATCACAGGATCTTTGTTATTTGAAATTATGAGAAACTAGTGAGGAGTATTTTTACTTTGTTTTGAAAATTAACCTGTTAATGTTCGCTGGTATGACATGTTTAACATCTGTTCTTCTAAAATGTAAGCCCTGTTTAATTTAGAAAAACACCCAATATAAAATGTAATGCCTTGATCTGATCTTGACTTTAAGGATGCAAATCACAGCTGTTATGACCAGACTTTGTCGTATCAAGTCCTTATAGCTTTGAATACTTCTAGCAATCAGTTCTGTGCATACATCCTTAAGTCTTGTGCTTTATTGAGATTATAAAACTCTTTTTTTTAATAAATGTTTTTCTAAAAATTACTGTTCATCTGTTTTATAAGTAAAAATGTATCACAGTTAGAACAGTTAGGATTTCCTGAAATATGTAAAATTGATCCTTTTATCTACAGGATGTAGCATTCCTTTCAGCCATTGGTTATTCAGGTTTAGATGTAAAGATCAGCAGTTACCAGTTCTCAGCAGAACTAGAAATGTGAGGAACAGAATTATAGTTACAGTTATACTACTGTTGAATCAACCCAAATTGCTTGGTACAGGGATGAATTATTGCAGCAGACTTCTGTAGGAGAGTGGTCATTACAAATGGTTGTTGCCAATATGGTTTGTGGCTAAGAATAAGATGGGCAGTAGCTGAAAGCAAAATTGCAGCATCGAATCACAGCAACTGGAGTTGGTTAGCAGTGTTTCAGAATTTCTCAAATGCGCTGTTCTAAAAAAGTCCTCTTTGCTACTACAGAAAAGGTGGCAAAATTCAAGATAGGAAATCTGTGAAGTGGTGACACATACATAGCAAATACAGAGGTCAACCGTGTGACTTCTTTACAAAGTATGATTGCAAGCAGTAATGGAACTGAGGTGGCATGCCCTTTGGGAAATGTATAGCTGGGCAAAGTGCTCCCTAAAACCCATTAGACAGTTTAACCAACCACCTGCAATTGCTTGGATGCAACATAATACGGCATGGACTGCTTGAAGGGGAGGAAAATGAGGGAATAAGTTTTCCATGGGACATATTCTTTTCCCAAACTCATGTATCTTATATCAGCAGGACATAACTGTGTAATAGAAGAACTATCTTGCAATCCAGTGCTCTGAAATGCTCACTGGAGAGGCTGCTGTGTTCATCTAACCGAAAAAGGCAGTCAAGGAGTTAGCTGACCTGTAGAAATGCAAATAGTGCGTGAAAATCCCTTGTTGGGTCTATCTACATTGCAGCTTTTGAAATAAAATAGGACTGTTAGTTCAAAAAAGTCTTCATGGTTGTTGGTGATTTAATACTGTGGAATTTTGGTTTACTCTATAGTTACCAAAACCTGGGTAGCCACAGAAGCTCCTGCTCGTGAAGCTGCACTGTTCTAATTGTAGTGTCCAACCACTTCCATTGTTAACTTTTGTTTCAGTTATGTTTTTTCCCATGAATTTAGTTTCAAAATAATTTGCTATATTATAACTTGCAAAATTGTATTACCAAGCCCTTTAATATGTTAGTTTTGAATTAAATTATGGAAATTATAAATAATTGCATTATAAATAATTAGTTACATATGTAAAATTGTTTCCATTACTTTTTATTTTACAAGGTTACTTTAAAAAGCTGATGTGTTGTTTAATTTCCACCACCATCCTGATATATGCTTTGTTGTTAGTTATACTCATGGCATTCTTTCAGTATTCAGGGTGCTGAAACAAATAGCTGAAGGGACACTGAGTATTGTTTCAACACTTTTTCCTGACATCTGTTTCTTATTTCAGCTGTCTATACTCCCCTGTTTCCTTGCCCAGTCTGGGCCTCACTGTGAAATGGAGCTTCCAAAAGAAAATGAAGTAAAAGTGAAGCTTTCTGCTTCCCTGAAACTTTAGTCAGAGTACATGTTAGTCCTGGATTGTTTTCTTTTCACACAACCAGCCATGTGGTCTCACCTTTATCCTACATTTTTGCACTCAGGAAAAGCCCTAGCCAACTGTGTGATTGAAGAAAGGCAGCAAAAAGGCTGATAGATGACTCTCAGCTTTGAGAAGATGTTTTAGAGACTGTGGTCTGGAAATAGATCTGTCAGCCTATAGATCTTGAGTAAGTCGTCATTCACGGGACATTCACTGGGACTCTGTAGGCAACAAGCTTCCTCCTGAGGCTCTCTTACTCAGCTCAGAAGAGTTGTGAGGTCGCTAAGCTTATGGAGGATCAGCCATCAGGATGTAGCACCCTGCTAGAGTTGGCCCAACTTTCACTGAAAAGAATTGGTATTGCCCATCTCCCGCCTGATCAAGTTTCCAGTCAAAGCATTTTAGCAACATGTTGTTCCTTAGGGAGATTTATTGCAAGTAACGTATCTCTGGATTTTCTTTAAAAAAAGAAAGAAGAAAAAAGGAGACAAATATCATCAGAAAATTTCTCTAGAGCACATTGGCAGGTCTCTCATCAACTACCAAGGAAAAGTGTCCTGACAGTAAGAATTTATAAACTTAGAAACTAATCATGCATATATCTGACAGCAAAGCTGGTGTATTTGCAGTATGGGTTCAATGCAGAAAGTGAAATCTATGCAAGAGATTAAAAGAGTGTACTGCCCATAAAATACAATAAGGAAGATTAATGGAGGCTAGGGTCTCTTTTGTCAAGACAGAAGTTCAAATAGACGGTACTTTGAAAGACAACAGTTGCTATCTGCTCAGCCTTTTTTAAGCTAATATATAATGGCATTTCAGCATTTCAGCAGTCCACGAGGGAAGAAGAGATTAATTTGCACATATTATGCAATGTCTTTGCATCCAAGCTCCTTTACAGATCCCTAGTTCTTTCAGCGATGAACTCAGATTTTTCTTTCATGTTGAACCTGCCAGTTTGATCACAGAGAAGTTTGTGTTGCATTGTGGAAAATATTACTTGGAGAACTGAGACCGTAGAATAATGGAAACCTAACCTACAATTTCTATAATGCAGTACTGTGTCTGGGAAATGCTATTTAATACTTTGCTGAATTACTTCAGAACAAAAAAATATTAAGACAGAAAAAAATATATAAGTCAAGGAGACCTGCAATGAAATATTTGATTTTGACTTTACAAACAGAAATTCAATTTTTTAGGTAAAAGCATTCTTGTGAAAAATTCACAACCAGCTCTAGTATTAATGCTAATTAAAGAGCTGTTTATTCACCAAACACACGTGGAGCTGTGATAGATCTACTGAATTTTTTATCCCAACCCAACATCCTTCAGGAAGACCTTAATTTCAATATAAATTGGTAATTTAACAGCACTCATGTTTTTTTCTAGTCAGAATTAACAAGGAACTTATTTCTAAAGGTAGCATACAATTTCTGTCTTAGGAAAGATGCTTTTATGCTATGAGCATTGTGAATACTTGCACTGAAAGGAAAAGAGTAGAGGTTTAAATTTGTCAGCCGCAATCATGCAAAAAGGATACATCTCAGCCTCTCCTTTCTCCCCTTCTCTCAACCCCTAAACACTGCATTCAGCTCTTCTGAAATTTGATCTTGGAGTATTTATAGGTATCATTTTCTCTGCTAAGCCTGAAAGTATTTTTGAATAGAGACTAATTTTTTCAGGCAACAACCTGATTCTGAACTTCTGCCAGAAATTTACATAGATAGCTCCTGCCTAGTTTCTTGCTCATATGCAGAACAATGTATACATCTTCACACTCTGCAACTTTTTTTCACAATACTGCCTTGTAGTTGCCTTTGCCTAGGGGTGTACTGACAACTGTATCTTAAAAGTCATCCGTGCAGTTTGGAAACAATAGCAGACAAGGTTAAATGATTTACCAGTAGTCAGCAATCCTGCAATACAACTACAAAATACAGAAAATCCTGCGGAAAACAAGTAGTGTCTTCTCATTTTCTACTTAGAGAAGCAGAGAACTGAAGTGATACTTCAAAAATCATCAAAACTGGTGGAGGCCCAGGAGTCAGTTTTAAACGCATCTGGGCACGAGGCCAGAAGAAACTGTGGTCATTCTGCTAGATATCATGATTCTTACAATCCACTTCAAGTGAAAGTGCCAGATCAATCAGAATATATTGTCTACTCCTTCATTGCCTTCTGACAAACATTTCACTCCCCTTAACAGCACTGAAAAATAAAGCCTCACAAGTACTCTTGGAGGTTGTTAGGTAGGTGTTATTGCCCTCATTTTCAGATGTGGAAAACACCCTAAGGGTATCAAGGATCTGTGACAGAGCTAGGGAAACGACTGAAATCTGTTGACTTCCAGGCCTTTGCTTTAACCACAAAACTATCTTTCCAAGACATTGGGAAAATAGAAGTGTATATCCTATAGATAGAAGTAAGCAGTATTTTGTAAAGAGGTTCCTACACACAGTTAACTCAGTGATATAGAAATACTCAGGGTAAAGAACTAGAAAAGATGATACAGTTACAAAAATATAAAAAGACAGGAAACTTGGAATATCCTTTTGAGACTGTGAGGCTAATTTATTATAATATGTTGAAGTGCTAAAGTAGAGATGTGATACAAATTCTTCCCTGTCAGAAGATGTCACAATGAGTACATTGTCAATTTTAGCTAATTATCATTGCCAGTAGCCCCTGTGAGACAGTACTTTAAAAATAGCTGATGATCTCGTGGTTACCGGATAAACTCCCCTGCTGCCATACCTCTTTAGCTATCTAAGTGCAGTTTTTAAGAAAAGTTTAAATTCCTGCAATTTTTTGAACATAACCCTACTATCTTAGTGATTACACATTTCAGTTCTTGCCGATGAATTTGAATATTAAACTATTTAGGGTCCTCTGAGTTAGTAGACTCTGAACATGCTACAAAGGGAACAAACTCAAGCTGGGGGGGAAGTATTGCCTTTAGCTTTTTATTTTGAAATGCTGTACTCTTACTAATTGTAGAGCTTTCTGGACACTTTACTGCAAGGTTAATTCAGCCCTTGTTTTAGTTTTATTGTTCTGTTACATAGGATCTAATGGGTGTGTGGCTTTTTTCAATACACATCTTTCTATAAAAGGTAAATCCACTAACAATTGTTCCCTATATGTTTATTCATTTGGACTCTTTTACTAAAAAGACCATTGCAAAGGACACACATATTAACAAAAGCGTCAAGCATTATTTTGCTTTAAAAATGGAGCTTTCTCTTTTTGCTAGGAAATAATAAAAAGGGGGAATAGTGTGTGGGAAAGGCTGTTTTCTAGCTCAGGGGAAAAAAAGACAGATTCTGGAAAATCAGTTTTCTGTGTTTGCATTGAACCCGAGTCAAGAATTCAATTGCTAACTAAACAGAGCCTTGAAATATAATACTAAACAGTTTCAAGGTAAGAAAATAAAACAAATGAAGTGGAGTAAAACTAAAGAACAAAAGTACAAGTCAAGAAATGACATCACATTGGTAATCGACTTACAGCCTTTATTTAAGTTCAAATGAGTAAAAGAAAGAAATTAGTAACAATTCAAGGTGAAATCTGAAATTAAATTGAAGGGGATAGTAAAAAATGAAATGGTTGAAGTATTAAATATAATTTTTTTCTGAGGGAAGACATGACTAAACTGTACTGACTTCATGGATAATAAAGCATAGGTGATAAAGGAGGTGTAGTGAATCAGTAACATAAATGACAGTAAATGCGTATACGTTTTTAAATAGGTGTATTTTTTAAAAAGTATGTAAATATTTATGAGATAAAAGATTAATATTTTAGTCTTGCTTAGTAGAATTTAAGTGTAGAAGATAAGAAAGATAGTTTCATGACAAGAATATCAATTAGTAAAGAATAAGGGATAATAAGTTGCCTAATGTTTCTAAGAAGCATCCTAAATGAAAGATTATGCAAAGCATTAGGGGTCAAATTCATATTTTGTGTAACTTCACTGATTTATACCAGGAGTCATTTTTTTTAGTACTTGTTAAAGGGGTTCAGATAGGAAAGGTAGGTTAGAAAATAATTTAATCCTCGGATATCTATAGCCTGGTCCAGAATAGAATGCTGATTAAAGCCAGCTAAGGAACTTCCAGTGATTTTGAAATTTTGAGTTACAGCTCTCTTTAAATGAAATATGCTTGAAGATCTCACCTAAGACATTAATGTTAATCATAATCAGCATATCTATAAAGAACCACTATTAAAAGATACTGCATTTTATCAACATGAGTAAAGTGTGCATTTCTCGTTCCAGAAAAATTGCAATATAAATACGACATGGGAAACAAATACTTCGCCAGAACAGCAGTGAAGAACATGAGGAAGTGGAGTCAGCTTCCAAGGTACATGAAAACAGGCCAACTGTTCCAGGTATTCGGGGCACTGATTTGCTCTCTGAGAGATTCCAGACGTTCAGGATGGCTTTGATTGCCTGTTGTCAGTTACTGACAATTATAGATTACGTATGTATTATAGAATCTACTTGTCTCAGGTGGCATTTTTTTGGTATATTAGGACCAGTATTGGACCCCTATGTTGGAAGGCATAAAGGTGTAAGCAGGAAAAGATGAAACCCTGGGGAAATGGTAATATATAGTGAGTTTACTGAGGAAGAACAAACAAGGAAAGAGAAATTAAGGAAGATGATACAGGCTTCTGAGAAGTCAGAAACTGGTATCACAAGAGATAAGAAGCCAGTAAACAGGTACAAAGAAAATTGTTCTGTGATCTGTCGGAGTGAAAGATGATTCTGACAATGACTTTCTAAACTGAAAGGGACAAAGGTACTAATAAAGTAGATAAGTGGGGGTACAATTATAAGAGAAGATCAGTATATAGTAGGAGAGGTTTAGTTATAGAGACAACAAAAAAACCCTTGAGTTTTGAGGAATTTAAAAGCAGACTTTACACAGATTGGATTTGAGAGAGGAGATTGTATTTATGGACTTCTGCAGAAGAGCTCTTTTGGCTACTGAAGCATGTTAAAACTTTCTGTTTGAATTAGGCATAACAATGCAAATTGTTACTATATACTAGTGGTAGGTACTGTAATACATTTGATATTTTGTATAGGTGGGACCATAAAAATTTGCATGGGGAGCTCAAGGAAACTGGTTAAAGTAAAATGGTGTGTAAACAACAGTGTAATAAGAATATCTAATGTAAGCAAATGTTTGCTGGGGATAACTGTCAAAACTGATAAAGCTGAACAGTCACTTTACTACTTATGTAGCTTATCATAATCCTTTAATATTTGATGACAGGAGATAAAAATGAACTTCTTTTCCAATCAGTTATAGGAACTTTACTGGGTGACAGTTTAGTGACATTTCGTGCAGCAACGGTCAGTTAAATCTTCTTTGTGAAGTTACGATTGATATTCATCTCATTTGCATTATTTGACCTTTATTGCTTACCATAGAACAGGACTGGACATCGTTGTGACACTATGTTTCTGAAGACAGTTATTTAACCGCATGGGGAAGCTGAGAGCTACAGGGGAAAATGTGTACTAAACGAGAATACATGAGGTATATGCATTAACTCTGCATTATGCATTATCATTTGGCACTTTGGTGACTTTTGAGTTCTAGAATAGGTTATCTGAAAAAGAAAAAAACATTTCTTGAATGAAAAGGACAGTTAAGTTTGAGAGCATCCTAGAAGAGTCCCACAGTTTGCTTAAGAAGGTCATGTCCTTCTCATGAGTTTGAAATGAAACCATTTTGAACTCTCACTCAGAGTTCATTTAGCAGCAGAGGGCCAGAGTCAGGTTTGCTAGCTGAAAAGTGCTGTGAAAATTATCAAGTGTAGTCATCTGTCTAATGTTAACAGTGCTGCTGTGAACTGTGTAGATGTGTACATGTTCCATTCACAAAGTGAAGATAGAAAGCTGAACCTCCTGTAGTGATCCTTAGAGATCTATACAAAACAGAATGGATGAGATTTGCACAAATCTATTCATAATATTTTGGTCTCTATTTCCTGAATTCTTCTCTGTTCTCCTTTCTTACTCTTTTCCTTTTCTATTATGAAAGTAGTATTGGTGTAGTTTTATATGATGGAAAGTTGTTTGCTTTACATTGTTTTGTAGATTGTGCATAGCAAGCCATAAAGGTAAATGAAGAACTTTAACAGCAAACTCCAGGTAAACTGAAAAGCTTGCATCTCACTTACCCTATATTTGTACTCTTTACATAGGAGTTTTGTTGGCAACACTTTTGTCGGCAAAATACTTTGAGATTTTTTGACTTTGACAAAGACAACAAAATTAGTAGTGGTATTTTCTGCTTTCTTCTCAGATGGGAAAACTTAGCATGATAGCTTTTACAAGGATTGTTAGAATCTCAGGGTCTAATTCTCTATTTCCTTGGGCTTTACAAGGCTATTTACATCAGAGGATAGTTTTTCATTCAGGATGATTTTAGCACTCATTTTGCACTTAGAAGTAGTTGCACAAGATGCAAAGCAGCAAAGAACCTGAGCAACAAGTTCTTATATGTAAGTTTGTTTGTTTGAGTTGCACCACATCAGCTCTCCCATAGAAAGTACCTAAGTACATGAGGTAAAAAAAAAAAGATAACTAATTTTTTGTACTCCTGTGTTAGCTGCATTTACCCTGAAATAAGAATGTGTGCAGAGAGAAATTACCATAGAACAGCTGACTCATGAGAAGTTCATACCCTATTTTTCTGTATGAAAACTTCCTCATGTGCCAATATACAGTTTAAAAAGCTTTCAGGTTACTGAGTTTTTGAGTCAGTCAGCCATATTTCTTGTGGGCTGATACAGTATGCCAAAGTTTCTAACTTGTTTGGCCCAATCCAAATATCATTAAAAGGCATTTTCTTGTAATTGCTATTAAAAGACATGCTTAGTGCATTGTATTTTATCTGAGTCATTATAGTGGCAGCCAAAACAAAATTAGACAAACATACTGAGTTTCTGATAGCTGCCCAATGTCCTTTTGATTCTTTTTATTGTAGATACTGAAAGTACGGGCCAGATCAAATCATACAGAATTTTTCTGTTGACTGCAGGCCTGTTTTTAATGTCTACATATAGGAGATTAAGGTAAACTCAAAATGCTGTACTTCCAAAACGTGATTTGGACTTGAATCCTAATTTTTCATATTTTTAACAGTCATAATCAAAAAATCCACACCTTACTGCTTTTGAGCATATAAGCCCAGATCTATATTTGAATCCAAGTGTCAGGGAGCAGGGGAGTGGGCTGTCCCGGAAGGGAAGGTGGGCTGGGAGCTGAGGGTGACAGCGGGACAGGCAGGGCCTCCTCGATGAGGGCACAGGCCTGCAGCCCCTGAATGAGGAGAGCAGAGCAGGGCCAGGGATGGTGACCATGGGCAGCCGAGGGGCCTGCGGCTGCCACACCAGCCCTGGGGCTGAGGAGGGTCCAACGTCAGGCTAAGGAGTCAATTCAGCAGGTCTGGGTCAGCAAAGTATGTGGCTGGGAACAAGCGTGCCTGTGGCACAGGTCAAGCAGCGATGAGGGCCTGGGCTTAAACACATTTTCTGAGTGAAGACGAGGAGGTCTCAGGGAGGCTTCTCACAGCTCTTCCCCCAGCTCTTTCCCAACAGGCTGCTCCAAGGGCATGGGGCTGTGCTGCAGCTGAACTGCCCCTGAGCACAAGCCCCTGGAAGGGGGTAGTGGCTGCAGGGACTCTGTGCCTCTCTTCAGCCTCTGTCACCATGGGTTTTGGAATTCAGATAGGGCTTTAGGTTTTTGTTCACTTTATTGATTTGAAGTGTGAATTTAAACATATATCCTGAAGTGAAGTAGAGATTATAAGGTGTTTCAACTAAAATAGGGACTGATATGTTATGTTTGCGTTATTCCTACTTTTGCATGGTGCTTCAGTTTCTGTTTATGGATCTCAAGTGTTCACATGTTTGATGCTTCAGCAGCAGGCCTTCTTTTCCTCTAGCAATCATGGTTACCATTAGTCACTGGAGAGGACCTTGAACCCTCTGTTGAACAACCCTGACTCAAATAACAAGTTGCATTTATGTAACTGAATGAAGCTCCACATATGAACTAATCATTAATAATTCCATTTTAATCAGACTTAAGTATAGTTCTATTAAAAAAAAAATCTGTAAAAGTGTGTTGTATTCTCTGCATACATCCTAAGCCATGTCTCTTTAATGACAGAAATATGTTTTTTTTTTTTTTCTTAAAGTTTGATAAAAATGCAGAGTTAAATCTACAGAAAACTGGTGTGGAGCTTTGTCGATCTGCAAATCAGTTTGTATCTCATCTCAGCTATTGACTATGTTTCAGTTGCAGGATGATAATCTTCCAGCATCAGTTCATTTGAACCTGTTTTGCCCTAAAATACATCTCAGATACATTATACTTTTGCTGTTGATTAGAACAAATAAAAGAATAGTTTGCAGTTAGAGAAACATTATGGAACAATAATTACATATTTTGTTTTGAGAACAGAACTGGTTTTTTAACTTTCCCTTTAGAAAATAACAATATTAAGTTAGAATGAGAAAACAAAGGAGTAACCAGGCCCAAGCTTCTTCTTTCTTGTAACTATATTCAAAATCTTGTAGAAATGGGTCCTTCCGGTCTCACTCATCTTACAGTTTGCAGTTTGCAACCAAATTTCATTTACACTTGAAAATGGTGGAAAATTTTTTAGACCTTGAGATAATGCATAGTTCTTACATTAGTGTATTTAAGTCATGGGTATAATATTTTACTCAAATAGTCATGACTGGAATCTTTAGAAGGAAGGCCATGCTTTATCCTGGTTTGTTCTGAGAATTCACATCCCCTCAGAAAGCCTTTCATACCATAAAACTGCATTTACTTTTTGTCAGGTTGTCCTGTTTGAACTGTGATAGTACAGGTACCTCAGTGCAACTTGGATGTTTCGCAAGTGGTATATGTGAATTACAATCATGGCGACTGTTTTATGTAAACATTAAAAGTATGAGTGGTAGATTAACTCCGTCTATTATTGTGCTCACTGGGAAGGAATATGCCAAGTCAGTTATTTTGGATAGACAATATAAGCTCTCTTAAACTACCAGGTCATCTGCATGTGTTTATTTATGAGGAGTAATGTCTTTTCCTTAGTTTGTCTAGCAAATATTTATGGTTGAAAAGATTTGAGCTGTTCGGGAGTCTAATTATGAGCTCCATTTGTGCCAATCTAGTGAAATCGCCAGATTTGCATAGAGACTGTGACTTCAGGAATAATCAGATCTCTAGAAGTGAGGTGTTAGGAGAAGATATCTAAGATTGATAATGACAGTTTTGTAAAGCCTGAAGAGAGAAACCGTGTCATATTTTGTTCAGGCCCATTGCTATTTGACATATGAAAACCCTCCACAAAGGCAGCATAGGTAATTTGTGTTATATCCTCAATTCATCTCTTGCTGATGGTATAATTGTCCTAGTTATCTGCTAAAGCTGTTTTATACATCCTTGTAGTCTCTTGTGCTCTTCAATTATGTATTTACACAAACAGTATTATGTCAAGCCACCTTAATCTGCTGTTTCTGAGAGCTGTTGAAAAATGTTAACAAATGATTCTCATCAGAAGTCTCCATCACTGAATATTGAGTAATGCATAAATGTTGTATACAGATTTGTTAACTACATTTTTTTAAAATAGGGATTTCACTAGCGAAGTGCACATGAGCATGTTTTGTTCTTTTGTTCATACATGCATAAAGAAATCTCTCTCAAACTTAAGACACGGCAAATTCCAATGTAATTTGTTCTTATGTATCAGTAACAAGGAAGTATAAATAGCCTCTTGCAGAAAGATGCCTCAGGATATGTATTCCTGAATGGGCCTCTCAGATTCTTGGCAAAGTATTGACTATTATTTCTACATGAAATATGTAAATTTGGTTGTGACTAAAGTCAGAGCAAAAGTGGCATGTACTTAACCCTCCATACTTCATCTATACTGTTCCCACAACAGGTTTATTGGGTATACCCATAGGACTAGCAAGGTTTTTGCCAGGTCTCAGCTGAAAAATCCAAGTGCTTTTTGGATAACAGAAATGACAGATAACTCCCAAGTGTAATTCCATGAAACACGTCTAACAACCCGGGAGGGTGTTCCTTTTTTCTCCATTGTCGTCTCCCTCTGACACAATCTGTGTGTTCCCATCTCCTCCTTCAGTAAGTAAGCAATAAACTAATCTGACAGAAGAGTCAACATTTTTCTGCTGGATAAACTAGTTGAATGAGTTCACCATGTAGCCAGCTCAGTTCCAGAGCTGGTATGAAGCAAATGGCCAGGAACAAGAGACGAAGGAGATGGAAGAGGTGGGACTGCCTGCAGGTGTTAGAGCCCTTCTGGGGACTAGCAGCTGGCTGCACATGGAGGCCTGGAAGAAGCAGGACCAGCATTACCTGCACAGTGAGCTGGCACCAGGCTATCTGCAGGAGGACAACCCTCACTACATCACTGCTGAGCTGCTGCACGGACGCGCAGCCAGCATGAGAATGACTGTTCTGGAAGCAGCCTTTAACCTGAATTGTGGGGAAGACTGGCAGCCTAGGCTGCTTGCCTTCAAAGTCCACTGCAGCCCTCTCTCTTTAATTGTAGGCCCTGCTGGAACCCATTCCCCAGCTGTGGTCTCACTGAAAGCCTAGCTGTCTATCAACATCATGTGAAGACAGGCAGCTGGCAGGCACTCATTAGCCTGGCTGAGGATGAGTGCAGAGAAGGGTCTCTTTCCTCCAGGAACTCCTGACCTTTCTGCAAGGGTTGTGGGGCATGCTGCATGTCCCAAGCCTGCTGGCTCTTGTTTTACTTAGATCTGAGCTTCTGCTTTTAGCAGTTTTGGGGAAAATCTGCATGTAGTGTCTTCTTTTAGTTGTTTACTGATTGTCTGGTTCTTGATTAAGAATTGCCTCCATCTTTAGACTTTAACTCACTCATGACTCAGGTGTATCAGGTTCCAGTTGTGTGCAGGAGCTTCTGTTTGTCTGGTAAGCAGGAATCCAGCAAACAGGAGCAGCTAAGAGACTTTGGCAGTTAAGGTACTGAAGGGTGCAAAAGGAGCCTAGAAACTCTGCTCTAGACAGTGTGAGATTGCTTTAGACTGCAATGGTGCAGTGGTGGTGTGCATTCTATATATTATGAATTGGTCTCTTTTCTTTCTTTTTTCTGCAATTGCAGCTTATTTGTAAATATGGATGTTGAGCTGAGAGTTGAAATACCAGTACACTTCTATGTATTTCTTAATAAGCAACATTTACTCTAATGTTTAGAACCTAACAGATTTCAGAGATACAGTAGTCAGCGATTATAATTTTTTATTTTAGGCTGAATTATTTGTCAAGGAAATTGTTAGAATGTAAAAAATGTATATCTTATTTAGCAAAGCTAAATACCTTACACTTACACATACCTTTCACTTTAAACATGTGGCTAACTCCTGCTGAAGATAAGCTCATGCTGAATGTTTGACTGTGTAAGAGTGGGATTACTCATAAGCATAAAGTTAAGAATGTGTTTTATTCTTTTGCTGAATCAGGGCCATATGGCATGCATCTTACCCAATCTGTTGATCTACAAATACATCACTTTGAAGGTCATTAAGTACATCTACTTATAGGAATGATAAGAAGAATTTTAAGAAATCACATGTATTTAACATCAATTTGATAAAACACGTTAAAAGAAAAACCTGTCTCTGTGCAGTTATATCCACTTGATTGGATTGCAGACTGCTGGCTGGCTGGGCTCCATATCTCTTTTCATTACAATTTTTGCACTGTAGGATAGCTAAGGAGTGGAGCGGAAGCAGCCCTTGTTTAAAGTAATGTTGCTTATATTGCTGCTTAGCCAAGGAATTAATAGCTGGCCTCTAGGGAACATGGTTGGCATCTGGTTCATGGCACGATTGAGAGTGCTACTACAGAACCTTGTATGCTAGTTATCTTATTAAGAAGGTGCTCTCATATGCATATTTATTACGTACTGCTTCTTGTGTCAGAGCTTTGGTTCCTTTGCAGAAGCTTTATTTATGGTTCTAATTCCTTTTACATTATTTATCTACAATGGCCAAAGATGAACACTAGAAAGTAGATGTACTATATCAAATAATGCCTGCCTGCCTGACTGAATCAATATTCATATTTATACTGTATACAGCACCCAAGGTCTCCTCAGGGCTTTCCTGTAACTGCGAGAAGTAGTAAAATACTGCCTTAAAGTGCCAAGGTAAATGCTAAATCCTGAATTTATTAGCTTGATAACTCTGCATCAGCACTCTCCAATCTTAAAAGAGCCGAAGCAAAAAAACTTTTCACACATCACACAGTTTAGAAATAGCAACCAAGGATTTTTAACAATCTGGTGGAAAGATAGCATGGAAAAGTTAGATGTTTGGAGAGAAAATGGTAGTATTACTCTACTTCAGGTTTATTTTTGTTCCTGAGAGAAATGTTTTTATGGCTTCATTTTTATCACAACTCTCACCCCCACCCATGCTGTCATGGCAAGTCATTGGATATTATTGTCACAGCAAATGGGAAAAAAATGTGATTTTTACAAAATGAGACTAGCACTGACAATGGGCGTGTCAAAACCATTGGTTTAACTCGGATATAACTCCACCACTGTAAATTAAATTTAATTTCACTGAAGCTAGTGAAGTTGTGCTAGTCTAAGCTTAGTCAAAGTAATCTCCCAATCAGATCCAAAAATGGTAAGATTGGAAGGAACAGAAGTAGACCCAGAAAGAGCATTTGAAGTGGAATAAGTTTTATAATTACAATGGATCCAAAATGACATCTTGAATTAGAAGTTTAGATCCAGATCCAAATTTTGCAGCTAGTCTCATTTTCTCTAATTTCTCTCAATTTCCTGATGGAAATTCTGGATCCGAACATTGACAATCCCCATCTCTTAGCTCCATCGGTAGAACAACTGCAGTCCTGAGAGCTCCCTCAAGGAGTCTGTGCTGTTGTCTCAAGTACCAACTTGTTTAGAGGAAAGGGATAGAAAGAACTGAATACAAAAAAAAGACAAATTTTTCAGGGCTAAGATTTGCCAGTAAAACTTAAAACAGCCTGCTTCAAAAAGATACGCATGATTAGCAAGTTATTTCAGTGGCTGGATGGCTGGGGAGGCCTTATATTATTGACAAATGACTTAGTTGGCACTCTACTGGTAACATTGTAATTGCAGATTTTTCAGTATAGTTACCACCTTCTTTTCCAACTCAAATCTTAGTGTCTACTTTAGATTAAATTTTACTATGCTTTCCCCCCCACACACACACCTTTAGCCCGCCTGATATTGAATTCATGCTGTTTATTCTACCTTTTCATATGGCTTTGAATGATGCAATGCTCTACATTGCTTGATGTTGGAGATGCACTAGCAGAAGTGTCCGAATGGAGTGAACTATCTAGAAGTGGGAATGTGCTACAGGCTGGCTCTCAAAAATATTCTTTTCTTTACACATATGTGCAGTCCTTAAAGTCTTGTCATGTTTAATATGGAGAGCTGCTAAGCTACATCTAACATCCCCATTGGGGCTTATGTAGCCCAATGACGTGGTATGCCTACATGACAAATCACAAGTTGTATACACCCCATTTCAGTGAAGAAGGAAGCAATTATCTCAAATAGAATCTCAGACAGCTCAAATGGTGGCAGCAACGGTGATAAAACCAAGAATTTATTTTGAAAATTAATGAATTACAACAATGGGCTGACATGAACATTCCACACTGAATATATAAGCTATTTAGTGATCCCGGTTTTGCTCTGGGATTGGGCACTTCGCAAGAATTCTCACCTTTAGTTACAGCCTAGTGGTGGGGAGTATATTTTGTTAGGTATTCTGTCCCAAACTTAATTTCTTATCCTCAGGGAAGAAGAGGATTTAATACTTCTCATTTTTCTTAAAAGCAGTAAACACCACTTAACTATTAGTTACTTCTGTTCATCAAATGACACCGAAAGGTGGATTTTAAACTTCTATATAGTCTGTTATGAAAAGTATCTTCCTCTGGTGTACATTATACTACTGAATAATGATATGTTCAAAAGGATATAAGCAGTAGATTGCCATGCAGATTTCTGTTGAGTTCATTATAAACACACTGGAGAAGATCAAGGTTTTAGCAATGATCTAGGACAAACTTAATAGCAAAAAATCATATTTCCAAACTTTTCTGAGAATATTATAATCAATGACCTGTAAGAATGCAAAAAGACTAACATGGGAGACCTTCAAAGTATTGTTTTCTGCCATCAGAACTTCAAGAAAGAGCTTGCGGGACACACACACTGTGGCAGAGAAGAATGGTACCAATGAGGAATAGATTGAAAGTGAAACTTCAAGTGTGTTCATGCATGTAATATAATAAATGAATAATCATTTGCTGAATATAGAAATGTCATCGTTATCATGCGTTCTTGGCCAACAAATGACTAAGAGGAACGTTAGTTACTGTGACAGTATTTCACGTAACTTCTGTAATTTCTTCAAAGGCCATTTTTATTCCTTAAAGAATTGTTTACAGACATATTAAATATGAATTATTTTAATATCCATTTCTCTTGCATAATTAAAAAAAATGCCATAAAGACTTGTTCCTACTTGAGATACTGTGAAGACTTGTCCCCACTGGAATAACTGGGATTTTTGCCATTTATTTCACTCTAACCAGCATCATGCCAGAATAAGTCTTTTTGCCATAGACACAAGCCTGAATCTAAGCTGGTCTAGGACAAGTTTTCCTTGTTTTCCTGATCAATAGCCGCCTTCTTGTTGTTGTTATTATTAATGTTCACTGAGTTTTTAAAATCCAGGAATGAAACCAACAAACATTCAAATAATGAATAAGTGAAGAACAATCGTAGTAAAAGATCTCACAACAAAATAGAATATTAGGTTATTCATGTTTAGAGAAAAGAGAGAAAATATAATCAGTATTTATCATTTTCCACCTTCCAGAGAAGGTGGCCTTATTTTAAAAATCAAGACAATTTTCTTGCTACTATACTGCAGCTTCAGATTGTTTTCCCGATTATTGATTTATAGCACCAAAAAAAGGAAACCAGTAAACTGGTTTTCTGTGGTACTTTGCTTTAAAGTTTAGTATTCATGTGCTGTTTTGACAGGCATAAGAAATGCTTAAAATTAAAAAGAGAGGAAAGAAGACATAGTTTTCAGAAGTGTTAAAGCTTTCTTAACTTCAGTTATGAGAAACTCTTTGATAAAGAGATTCCAGTACAGCTTATCTAACATAAAATTTTGATGTTATTTGGAAAATATGTAAACTTATATATTTCAATGATGTGTTTAATATGGGCATGCAGCTAATTTGTATTTTTAGCTGTAGAGCTTGAACACTTTTTGAAAATCTCTTTCTTTATGTTGATGTGAATTTTCCTAACACTTCACTGAAGTCAGCTGGAATTCTGCCATTAACTTCAGTGGACAAAGGAATAGACATGCAGAGCCAAGGGAACTGAAGTTTCTAAATATTTCATCTGAAAACTGTAATATAGTAAACTTCACCCATATATGAGACTTGAAAAGAAAGTTGACTCAATAGCTTCTTTCTAGAGTTGCACTTAAGGGCTTAAAAGTATATAAAAGTTTATTTTTTTCATGCTCAGGCCATGAAGACTAGCCTTCAAGATAAAAATCTTGATTTTATTGGCCTTTAAAGTGAACACATAAATGAGTAAAAAAAGGCAAGAGAAATGCTAATGAGTCACATTTTTATGACCTTATCCTTTAGGAGAAATGCCCTTGTAATTAAATGGAAATGGATGCACATGCATTCTTGTTAAAGTGTATTTTTCTTTGTTTTAAAATCTACTGTATTAACTTTCTCTATCATTATTCACAATTATGGCTCAGTGTTTATAAATCTACCTACCACATTAACCAGTAATAGTTTTTTCAAGAACAAATATGTAGTACATATTGTGAAGAAATATCAATAGCGCAAAACCAAATATAGCATATAAATATAGCTAGTTACAGTGTAGATTTTGTCTGACTATGCTGTCTTAGAATAGACATTTACTTTGGACTGGGTACTGATTTACTTGAAATTGCACCAAAAGTCCGAAGAGAAGCAGACCTTCTGAGAACTAAAATGAGTTAAATTAAATCTGTCTTGAAATTTATATTACAATATGGAAGTGGTATAGAATTTGTTCGTGCAAAACTTCAAAAGAGAAGCCAAATAATATGTATAAAAAGTCAGCTTATAATTTTAAGCAAAATAAATGAAAGAAGAACAGGTGTAAGTTCAAATATAGAATACTGTCATGGTACTCCTTTGACTAAAATATGCAGATCTGCCTTTCCCTTCTTAGCACTCAGAATTATTTTTCAGAAGAATGTGCATGTCAACATCTTTTAAAATTTTAAACTCCTACTTCCAGGAAGATTTTCAAACAATTGCTATATATCGTAATTACTTCTTCATCCCAGATAATTATTATATGACAAAAATACTGTTAAGGCACTGTTACTGATAGAAGGGATGTATGATAATGCTGTGCTTCATTACTTGGCCACTATGATATGTGCACCATTTTGAGGAATCTTGCCCTTGTCATGTCTCAACATACTACATTCAAAACAGAGGTTAGTCCCAGTTCTGAACTTCATGGCCCTATTCAGCATGTATTATTCATTTTCTGAAAGTGAATGTCAGAATTATGGAAAATCTTGGCTTGTATTAAGGTAGATTTCAGAAGAGGTTGCAGTTAATTACTTACTACCTATTTCCTGCTGGGCATGTCTGCATGGACCTATTTGGTATGTGAAAGAGAAGCGTTTGTCAGGGAAATCCTTATTAATGACAATAGGCAGAACTTTCCACATTAAAGCTTCAACAGTTCATTGCCCTGAGCATCAGCTAATTCATGTTTCTGAGTCACAGAATTATACAGAATAATTTAGCATCGATTGCTTTTAGTCTTGCCTATTTGACTCTAGTTTTTGTCTTCTTTAATCAAATGCAAAACTTCCCATGAATGTCACTTCTGTCTTTAAATGACCTTGACCTTATTGTTTTATTAGCAGGTTTGCTGTAGTCTCATGGAGTTCATTGCAAAGTATTCCACTCTCATTTATAGGGACAGCACCAAAGGGGCATCTGAGCTGCCAGTTTACACAATGGCATTTCTCTCTGACACATGAAGTGATAGAATTTGGAAAATCATTTGGCCGTGTCCTCTGCTCTGTAAATTGGCTTAGTTCCATGCAAAATACTAAATTAGGCTGAATCAATGTTGGCAGAGGAGCTTTCTTAATAAAATCAACATAATCTTTCTAAAATGAAGTGAAAAGCCCTAATGAAAGGTCTCCCTTCTTTCTTGTGTACATGCTCTTTCTGTCTTTCTGTAAGTGTCTAGCTACCTGCTAATGAGAAGACGTCTGTCTGACCCTCTAGACTGTGGTGGGAAACAAGTGAAGAAACAGTGAACATATAATTTTCCACGTGATGGTGAAACAGAACTGCTGGTTGTCAGAGACAGAAAAAGAAATCTTATTTCAATATCCTGTTTTGTTTCTTGTCCCCCTTGAGGACAAAGGGGGCATGGGCTAATCAATTTTCTACAATAGAATAAGACAAAAAAAAAAAAAAAAAAAAAAACTTGCCAGATTCCTTTCATTGCCGGTGAAAAAATGGTAGCAGAGTTGTGCCCTTCTCCCACCTACAAGTGTTGACTGGTATTTTTTTTCCATGGGCATGCCCCACGCTTTTGCTGTGAGGGAAAGTAGTAGAAGGAAGCAGAAGCCTGGAAGGCAGCAAGGATGCCATAGCTCCATGTGTGTAATACTACAGAAAGGTATGGTGAAGGAATTGATGTGAACAGAGAGAACCCTTATTGGTGCACTGGTGACAGGCTGGATTAATTTTCCTGTAGAAGCCTGGCAGACACTTGTGTTGCAGGATACTAATTATTGAGCACCATGGGAATGGCGCACTGTAAACTTTCCCCTGCAATCTGCAACTGGTTACATTTTTTTAATTAATTTGTGCTGTGTGTGTGGGAGAAATCAAAGAAGATAATTCATTCCAAAAAAACTTAAATTTTTCAGCTCTAATCCAGTGTGCAACAAAGTATGATATGTCACACTGAAGTCATTTGTCACACATCTCAATAGCTTGAGGAAAACAGACATATTTGCAGGTTGATAAATATGCCTCATTGCCTACAGTGAGCATGGATCTGGCTGTGTATGAACATGATGTTCTAATTTTGTAAATGTCTCTCTGAAAAAAGTGGACCAGCTCCTACACAAGAGTAGCAGTAATATAATTGCACATGTGAAATGGGCCTAATCATGCCTTTACACTCCATTACCCAGAGCAAAAACATTTCTCTTGTGTCCTTCTCTAGCCTCTCGGCCTAATTTAAATAAAGCAACCTAGAGTAGCTTCTCTTCATAGTAACATCTTTATTTAACAATTAATCTGAGAAACATTTTAAAAGCTCTCACTCTTTAGGTACTCTAGTTGCTGCTAGCTGACAGACTGCATTGTCAGTGGCAGAGCTGGACTTGTTATATTTCTATATCTTTGAAAATCAGTTAGCAGACCTTAACAATTCTCTCTCCCTTCTCCAGCAAATCATCACTATGATGGACTCTTAATGCTATTTGGAGCAGTAGTAGATCACTCCATCCGTTTTATCAGTGTTCAGTGATGCTAGGTTTGAAGATACACTTGTTTTCACTACACTGTCAACATCTTCAAGGTGGCATTCACCTTGCTCTTCTGATTTGGAAAACAGATGTAAGGTATTTGTATCTGCTGGTTTCTACTCTCTCTTTGCATGATAATCTCACTGGTTATACTGCATGATTGCTGCTGCTCTCCTGTCTCACTGGCCCCAGCTTTTCAAAATCTCATCTTTAGTAGATTTTGTATTGCTTTTACTTTCTTTTCCGCTCTCCTTATGCATCACATAAAAAAGGATTGATCATGCTTGGCATTTTATGTAGACTGTAGTCAGTAAGCTCATCTCAGCTGAGCTTTATAAATATCCAAAATTTGAAGTGTTCCTCAGCGCTCTACTGGCCCGTTCAGTGACAATTCATACATGTACAGTTCAGGATATCATTAGTTACATAATTCTTCTTCAGTTGTAAGATTAACAGCTATCAATATCAAAGGCTGTGAAGGCTAATATATTTAATTTTGGTTTTAGCATGCCATATTCTGGTGTGAGCTCAGTATCAGTTGCCCCTTTTGTGTAACTCATGGCTGAGTCATGACTGAATTACTCTGATTACGATACTGAGGAAGCTGTAAAGGCCTCTCATTTGCAGCGCTGATGGATCCGTTCCATTCTAGACAATGCAGAGACTCTGATCCAGTGTGGGCAGTGCATCAGCCACATACAGGCAAGTTAGTGCGCTCCTCTGCCTTGATGAATTGATACACCTAAGAATCGTGTGGCAGATTATGTTAAATGTTTTAATCTATGTCCCTACAATGTGCTGTATTACTCTCTTGTGCCACATTTGCACTAGTGTCATTCTGCTAACTTTACAGCAATTCTTGATTTATGCATGTCTAAATGAGAATAAAATGAGTCTCAGTGTTGCTGTAAGACATCTTTCTTTTATTTGTGGTACATTCAGTTTATATTTGTAAACATTTCAAGTGCTGGAAAATGGTTAACATAAGCTGTGTAAGACTAGTAGTATTGTATCCTATTACTCTGTTGTTTAAGGAATACTACACTGCCAACTCCTGTTGGCATATAACAGAGACATATTCATCCTATTTTCTGTATGGCTGAGAAACACTGAATAGTATTTTTTGCTCTTTTGCTTTACTTGAATAATTTAGGGGGCTAGAAAGAGTAACTGGTCTTCCATTTAACACTGGCAAATCTCTGCCTGGCCCAAATAAGGCTTTCCGGTTTCTTAGCTTCTGATCACAGGAAGCACGAAAAGGTGCAGAGGGCTGTTTCTGGAGGAACTTAGGGATTTTTTGGTTGAGTAATGGTACTGATTAAAAGGTGATGGAATTCTAGGTCATCTTTGAAGAAGCCATCATTTCATTCAGCCAGCAACCTTGTAGAGCACAAAGATATTAAAACACTCTCTGATGCCTATTGTTGTGTTGGCAATGCTGAAGATATATATTGCATTAAAAAAAAGTACAGTAGAAATTTGCAATGCGATTAAGCAATGATTAGTATTAAAATACTTTCAGGCTAATGTGAAGGAATGCAGTTATCTTTCCTACCAGGTTTTTCTTTAGGTACACTGAGACAAAAGGGTTTCTCTACGTTTTCTAGAAAAGTTTAACTATCTCATTAATTTCACTTAAATAACTGTAAAAGAATTTCACTTGAACACTCTATCAGCTGTAGATTAATTCCAATTGAGAAGGACCAAGCTTTCTGTCTTATCAGGATACAGAAAATGTTATCTGGCTTGCCTTCAGTGCAGTTAAACAGCTTCTGTTTAAACTCTGTATAAACAGCCTCATAGGGAGTATTGAAAAATGACAGACACCACTGAAAGATCCAATTTTAATATATTCCCATCACTCCATGTATCCTCTAGTGTATGACAAGAAGTCCAGTGTTGGCAGTACTTCCAGTTACTTAGTCTGAGATACTTAGAAATGTTTCCCTGTAACTAAATCTGAACTTTTCAAACTCTCTTCCATTAAGGGGAAATTGTAGCTTTCAGCTTCATTTCATTTTATCTGATGTTGTTTATTCACCAGGCATTTTAAGCATGGTGGGGAGTGACTTTAATATTTCTTATTATGAGGTCATAGTATCTCATAGCCAGACAGAAAAAACAACATGGTGATAGTGAATTCATTGTCTTTTAGGATTCACCATAATGAAATAATGCAGATATGAAACTTTGTGTAAGGCTAATACTTTGGTCTCACATTGCCATGATGGATAGCCTGTTAGAAACCTGGTATTTAGTACCACTGATGTCTCTGTAGCTTATCTGAAAAAGTGGTTCCTTAAAGATTAGAGAACATGAAGGGCAATTTTTGCAAAGCTTAGTGGCATCTCAGCTTTTTCAGAAAGAAAAATTGCTGGAATCCATTTGTTCTCCATTGGTATGTTCAGCATTTTGCTTACATCATTCTACTTTTACATAGCGCTCTGAAGTAAATGTTGCTATTCTTTGTTGCTTATAGTTAGCATCACCTTGAAACTGCGGTGGAAGTCTCTTAGAAGTCAACTAGATTCCACAGAAACAGGATTTCTGTTTAGGTGAAGCCATATTAGCGGAGGGATGCAGAGAAAAAGTCCCCTACCAAGCCCACCGCCTCCTTACCCCCCAAATTATGCTGATTATCATTTATGCAGAAATGCCAGGGGCCTCAAAACGAGGTCTGGTGCTCACAGCCTGCTGAACAAATGGCCACTGACAGTCAGCAGCCAATAAGAAAACACTGCGAGTGTGTTAATCTTAAATCTTTTCTTTTGGATGTCTCACAAAACAGCATCCACAGCCCTGAACCATCTCCTGAAGCTATAACCTTTCTTTCTAAGAACTAGAAGAGGAGTTATGAGCCTTTTATGACTGTGTTCCTTTAAAACATGGCAGGTATCACCAGTAATGTCAGTGCCCTATTATATAGTACCTCAGCATTTTCTTGGTCAAATAAACTGCGATCCTGGGCCACAGGAGACTGAAATCCACATTTCATATTTCCAGGCAAGTGTAAATCAACCATCTCCATAGCTGACTGGTGGTCTTTCCTCTCTTTAGTCAAGAATTACCTATCTATAGGAATTAACTGACAGGTGAGATAGTGGAAGTGTGGGGTTTTGGTACCTAAATTTTGTTTGCATCCCATTTTGGACGTCTTGGGGTTTTTTTAGCTCTGGATGTAGAAGTTTATCGTATTCCCTGCACTGCAGAAAAGGAGCATATATGGATGCTCTTTGTAGTTGTCTGCCGTTTTTTAAGTAGGCTCTGTGATCTTTCTGATAAGGTGTTTTTCAAGCACTTTTTCTTAGACTTTCCTGAGTTAGACTGGTCGTCAGCAGCTTTGTAGCTTCTATAATCAAGAAAGAAGATTAAGTGATATTACTCATTAAATATCATTACTTCTTCAGCTGTCTGAGCAATCAATGCATTCTTTATCTGTTCAGCTAGCTCCATGTCTTTCTGTCTTTTCTGCAATAAAATCTATTTTGCATTATTTATATGACTGTATTCTTTGATCCATACATCTTTCATATGGAGACAGTGATAAAAAAAAATCTTCCATTTCATCTGAACTTCATGTTTTCCAAATTTGAATGGCTGAATGTTTTTTTTTTCAGATGCTTTCCTTCCAATCAAGAGTCTTTGAAGTTACTGATTTTGTCCATCTTTAGCCATCTGGCCATTTGCTCCATATAGTATATTATCTAACGATCCATAATTTCTAATAAATGTCTTTTAATTTTTTTAATTTTGCAAGAACGGAGTACCAGGAGACTGTAATATTACCATATTTCTGAGAGGTGTAGACAAGGTCATGATCGTAAGAACAGCATTTGTATTTTGGTACATTGGCATGTCTTTTTTATACATAAGTTGAAATAGGCAAATACAGTCTATTATCTTTTCTATTTTTTTGATTAGTTGATAAATTCATGGACATTGTGAATCTCATATTGAATCTGTCAGGGAGCAGCAAGGGACAGGAGGCTGGGCATGACAAGATGGCCAAGGCAGGCTGGAGAGACAGCCAGGGGAAGCCCCAGCACGGGGTGAGACAGTGGAGGCAGTCTTCTGTTACATGAAACTATGAAATTTTCACATGAAAAAAATATGAAACATATAGGAAGTGTGAAACACGAAAACTCTCCAAATCAACATAAGAGACTGATATATGGAAGTGTTTTCTGTTTTCTGGCAAACAGCCTTAGTGCTCTGATTTCAAACACATACCAAAAAGATTATTAACCAATCATAACAGGAAGGCTGGTGTGCCCTTGTATGGATTATGCAAATCACTGCTCAGAGTAACGATGCATATCCTGTAAAATTAATGAAAAGTAACCAGAAAGTGATTATGCAAATCAGATTCTCAAAATCACCAGTTTGCAGAGCAACAACTGAGGGAGAAATAAGCCGAGTTTGCTTCTACAACTGCAAAACATTTCTACTTATTTCTGACATAATACTATTTCAGTGTAATATAAAATAGCTTTATTTGACATCTTCTGGTTATATGGGGGAATTTGGGATGAAAAAGCAATTAAACATGAATCACTTTCTGAAATATTAATCACTGCAGTAATGCAAAACCAGACTGAACAATAAAACACTGCACAAATATTAGTTGAATGTAGTCCCTAAGATCCTGAGAAAATCCTAGTTTATTTTGTTGTTGCTGTTTTGAAATACTCTTTTAATAAAAAACAGGAATATTCCAGAATAATCTTGCATAATATTTGAATGCACCAGTTACATATATTTGTAAAGTAAATCCAGTGTTTTATTACGGATTTTTATTTCATTTGTGCTATTGGTGGAATAGCCATTTTACATCTATCTTTGGAAAGGGTGCAGAGATAGTGTGGGAGAATGTGTGGACTTTCATTCAGATTATTTTGCAATTAGGATACATGTGTGTTGGCAGATGATTGTAAGAAAACACCTAAGGTCTGAATAAAGTATATTCCCATGTACTCTCCCCTGTCTACATGCAAGAAAATTAGTTCACCTTCCTGCAACAGCACTGCTCCCTTTTCCAAAGCTCTGCGATCTCCATTGTAATTGCAGCTGCTACAGTTCCCAATTTCTGCTCTTATCTGGTACAGAAGCATTTACCTTAGGGTGCTTACCTTATCAAATTTAATGGAGCTTTGTTTTTCACACTGAAGGGCTACATGCAATTATTGAGTATCAGTGAAGCCAGATGTTAAGAGGAATCTCTCGGTAGCCTCGTAGGTAGGCAGCCTTCCTCAACTGTGAACTGCCTGACAATATTTTTATGTGGCCAGAAGCCACATGAAATACAGACTTCAGAGAGCTGAAGGAATGTGGAAGTCCAGCATCACTTTACAGAGTAAGGAGAGGGCTTAGGTGTACATTTAACAAGGTGTAGAGTTGTCTTTAGAACAGTCTATGGCCACACCAATATTGAAATTGCTGGAGAAAACATATAGTCTACTTCATCTTGTCATTTAAAGCCAGTGTAAATCTTTTCATATTTTGTATTTTCTTGAAATTTCTTGATGCCAAATCAGCTCCTTTCTCAGTTTCCTGAAAGTAATGGAATGGCAGCATGCACAATTTTCTGACAAAATGCAGGAAGATAAACACCTCTGTGATAGTAATGTAGGAAATGAATACAGAATTTGTTTTCAAGGCAGACACATATTTAAATGTAATATTAGCTCCATCTGCTTCATTCAAAATCAATGCTGTAGGATTATCATAATCAAGGACAAATCTTTTCAAAGGAGTAGTCAGTAATGACTAAGTGAGTATTTTGTGTTTTCAGTATACAGATACTTGTGCTGCTTTTAAGAGAACAATTGGCTTTGATCTCTTCTGAGATAAATATTTGTCTCTTACATTGCTTAGAAATTTTTAAGGCTTGTTTTTTCAACATTGTCATTGCTCCAGTGTATCATTAACAATATTCTACTTTTATCTTTGTGGGTGGGCATAGTAAATTTATGAGGTTTTGTTTTTAACAAGTGAACTGTTTTCAACTTTGAAAGTGTCAAGAGTATAGTCTTGACTTAAGCAGCAGGGATAGGTAATTTGGAAAAAAAGATCTTTTCTTGTTTTTGTTTTTTTTTTTTTAAGCTCAATACAGAATATCAAAACTGGCTGACACAATTAATTTTCACAATATAAAATGTCCTCTGTTTTTTTGCAGATCTTCACATTTTTCATTTATCCATGGTGGGTTTGTGTTTGGACCAACTGCGAGAGAGACACATGTACATGTCTGTACATGATAGAGATACACGTGGCCAGTTATACTTAGCTGGCCTTATCTTACCTTTGGCTGCTTTCTTTGCTCATTTTCTACTGCTGTAGCCGTGCCAGATTACATTCTTAGATGATTAATCTGTGAGCTGTTTCTAATAACCACTATAAGCCATTTCCTTAAAAATTTCTCTGAAGTAAAACAGTAGTCTCAGATCCAGGTCTGGGTAAGTATTATGTGCTGCACTCACATAGAAACAGGAAACATTGGAAACTGGGAATATTCTAGTTCTGGCACTGGGATATGTCATATGACTGTATCACTGGTAGAACTTAATTTGATTTACTGTTATACCGTATTATCCATTAAAAGATTTGAAGTGGCTATTGAAGAACTCTAATTTAATTTCCAGTTAGTATTTCTGAGGCTTGAATAACTGAACATGTGGTGCTCAGAGAACCTTTGCTTACAGGGAACAAGAGAGAAACATTGCCATTAAGTATTAAAACTCTGTAAGGGATTTCTAAAATTAGTTTTATATGGAATTTGTGATTGTGGTGTGGTATATATGGTCTGTCTTCAGTATAGTTACATAGCATACAGCTGCTCAAGATTTATGCTGATTAAATGTCAGTAGCATTTATCACACCATCAATATAAGATCTAAGCCACAGATACTTATGGATACCGAGGCGACAGTTTTCTGTCTTACCTTGCATATAGTTAAATTGCCACGGCATATTCTGTTGTTCTGTCTCCAAGCACATTGTTTCCCTATGATTTCCTTTAAATAGTTCTGTATTTGTGGTTGTATCCCCAGGAAGGAGAAGTTTGTTGAATTAATTGTTCATACTTATTTATTAGAGAAAATAGTAAAGTCTGGGAAGTTTCTGGTAAATCACTTTCCCTTTCTGCCATTGTGCAAATAGCAGAAAATATTAGATCAATAGCTCAGTTGTTCAGCTGAACTTTTCATAAGCATTAAAAGTATAGGAAAAGACTCTATCATTGTAGTTCTTTCCCCCAGCATACTTCCTCTCCCTCCAACTCCATGTCTGCTGCAATCATACTGTCTTCTGTCTTCCAAGTCGCTAAGAAAAATACCTTTGTACTAAGTTGCACAAGGAAAATTAAAATGATGCTATAGTTGTGATTAGATACTGTATGGTAATAAAGCAAAAATAATCAGCAAGATTTGCCAAGAATATTAATAATAGGTAAAATAGTAGACTATATTTTCAGAATGGATCAATTAGATGGCAAAGTAAGCTCTATCCAATTTCTGGCTAGTCAGCCTCATTTAGTGAAGTTAGTACATTTTCAGCTGAAGTGGCACACTGACAAGATTTAAATGTTTGTGGTCTGAATATTTTCTCCAGTCTCAAGCTTTAACAAATCAAGACATGACCTAAATGATACATGATGTTTTTAGTGTCCAGGGTATTGTTAGCTTAAGCCTTTTTATACCGTGTCCTTCTCATTCTTTCTAAAGCCTTTTACACATCCTTTTCCAGCAGTCAGATTATCCATCCTCCAATACTGACTATATAATGCTTTACTGAACCTGTGCAGAAGTTAAAAAACAGCAAGTATTTACAAATAAGCCTGGATTATGCCCTGTTAAGGAATTTAATTAAAGCCTGTTGAACTAAGTTTGGAGCTTTACTTCCCTCCTTTCTTGTTTTTTCTTTTTTGTGGAAAAGATGTCAGGCAAAGCCAGGCGTATCTTAGCCCAAACCCAGAGTTTATATCTGAGGGTTATGGTGACTTCAGTCGTTGCTCAACACCCTTCCCATGGTGTGAGAAGGGTCTCAGACCAGAATAACAGGATTTATGTCCTCAACTCATATCAGATCAGCTGAAGCCCTTCTCCCTGATCACTAACTGGCAGAGCTTTTCAGGCACTTCCATCCCGGCTCCTTGGGATACAAGGACCCCAGTGGAGCAATTCTGTAGACAGACGTCCCGGTTGCCTTGGCATCGTTGAAGTAGCATTCAAGTGCAGACAGTGCTGACAGGCATCCTTCATGAAGAGGTGCCTGCTATACACAGGTGAAGGAACCCTGGACAGTGGACTACAATTGAAAGGCCTTCCTCACAGCAGGTTTTCGTCTAACCAATCTCAACGCTTTTCAAATATGCATCAGCTTTTTTTTAAGAAACTAAATTTTCTGTCTTTATTGCATGCATTCTTTCTCCTTCACCAATGAAAGGTTTTTCATTTTAATGTGTAGAGTGAATGTATTACCTACCATGAGAAAATCTTTAAAATATGGCAGTATATTTATACATACCTTTGACACCATAGTAAATGAGCATTATTTTGAAAATGTTCTTCAACATCTATTTAAAATAAAACTGAGAGTTGCATAAACAACCAAGTGTTTATTTGGGGGATCAGAATATAACATACTGATAGATATTGGTGTCTGAAATTGTGTACTAACTTTTTATTATAAGGGGAAACTATGTAATACAAAGTATCATGTAGGTGGCTAGATTATGAGATAAAGAGTATAAACGAAACTTAGCACAGTCCAGTTACTGAGGGTAATCAGTTACGCTCAGTCTTTCCCAGTTTCTTGAGCAGCCTTAGTTTTGAGAGGGCATGAATGGGGCCCAACAAATGCACTTATTAGAACAGCATAGTCTAAGGAAAACCTTAGGAGAAAAAGTTCTTAAGGTGACTAAATGATGAAAAGATTATTTGAAGAAAAGAATCCTGAGGTATCTGGTACCTGTTACTTGAAGGAGAGGAAGGTTAGCTCAGGAGCAGGTAAAGGAGTTTCAGAATGAGTAGTTTGCAAAATGTCCTTTGAAAATTTATTTCATGGTTGTATTTTTGGCAGATAAAGATGAATGAACGAGAAAGAAAGACTACAGTAAGTCTGTGAAGGAAATGTTGTTGGTGAGTTTGGTTCACTGAAAACTGTAGAATTCTGAATCAGAGCTCATGCTGAAGCATTTACTGTAAAGAAATGTACATTTCACTGCTGACTGAGACAGGAGTCAAAAGAAAATCAATTATACATGGAAGACTTCAAAAAATTCTGGGTGGCTGAGAAATCAATAGAAATAATGTGTTGATTTTAACAGAGCCATTAGCATTCTTTAAAATAAAATAAGAGAAACATTCATTTGTTATGAATTTTGGACTATCATAACCAAACTCTCATGAAACTGGAGAGTAAATAAAATGACTTTAGATAATGTGCTTGAAAATATCGATAAATTGCTTAGGAATATAAGGGAAAGGCAATTCTGTTGTGTGTGTTGTATCAGTGATTGCGGACCATAAAATGCTGCTATTGTACAGAACTTTCTAATACGCTACAGCAGCAAAGACATTAAACTTAAAGTATAAGCCTATGGAATGGGTCTGAGTTAAGGCTGCCCAAATGTGATAGGTCCCTGGAGCATGGACAGAAGGTTAAGAATTGATCTGAGGACAAGGGCAAAAAAGCAAAATCATCTACCAGCTGACCTAAAGCTCTTTTCTATGTGCTAACACACTCCTCTGTAGATCAGTCACATTGGGGGCTTTGTAATATATATTATTCATTTGATTTACACACTGATTTAGCCTTTTCACTACACTAGTGAATTGGGGACTCCTGAAATAGTTAAAATGAATATGAATTGCTGATGATTACATTTAGACTAAAAATTAGAATAAAGTTTCTAGCTGCCAGTATGAAATTTGGGAATGGCAATTCAAACAGGTGGTGAAGCAAAGAGCTAAATCGTTTCAAGATGGAAATCTAGTAAGTTCAAGGATTGGTTCTTATTTATTCACAAGTCCTGTTGCACTTTATCTATATGTCAGTTAATGAATCCCATGCACCACACGTTCCCTGTCTGGCCATAGAGCTAAGAAGATTGTTTTGCCTCCTTGATGCGCAGCTTGGCTTCTGTATTTGTTACATGCTTTCTTTTTAAATATCCTTCAGAAAAAACAAACAGCACAGTTAAAGTTAGAACTTAGATGGAATGGCCATGGCTGACTGGTGTGTCTTGCTATATATTTAAAATCAAGCTTACCATAGGATTTGGAATCTAGAAATTAGTTCACAGGAAAATTCAACTGGGAATGTTTGGGAATTTTTTTCATTGTGCTTTTTTTTTTTTTTTTTAACCTGTACTGGGTGAGTTGCAGTGCACTTCCTATCATCCTCCAGGCTTTTTTACATAACCTTTGTGAGTCCACAGGTGCCCAAAGCTTTGATAGCCTCTTGTTCTCTCTTAGTCTCTCCTGTTCTCTTTCTGGGACATATGGTATTTTTTGAGGCTTTCGCTCTTAAGGAGCTTAATATTCTAGAGGTTACTTGTAAGTATGGAGGTAATGGCTGAGGAAAAATTATGGGCTGTGAATTATGTGGGAGGGATCCTTTGTACCTTTGCATCCTTCTGGATTTCATTTGTATTTTATCTTTGTCTATGGAGGAGGTTATGCTTTATTACCAAGGTCTTATTTCAGAATGGTCTAAATGCTCAACCATAGTCAAACCTTTATCGTATATGATTCTCCTAAGATGCACTGGATATGTGAATGTATTATTCACTTCCTGAAACAATTTCTTGTTTTAAAACGAAGTATTAAAACTGAAATTTTTGTTACTATTGTATGGGACTCACCCATGGCTACTTTGTGTTAATTATAACTCTTCTCTAAGTATATAAGATAGGGGCCTGCCCAGATAGTACATATCACCATTTAGACTGGAAATCACAATGTGAGAAACTGAACTGTGAGAGTGTGGCTGCCATGGACAGCTTCTAGACTAAACAGAAAAATCATAAAAAGGCTAGAAAGGCAAAAGAAAACGCAGAGAAATTAAGTGAATTGCAAGATCATGAAATACATTAGAGAGTACAGCCCAAAGCTGCTGACTCCAATACATTATTGACGATACTACTCTGCCTTGACATGGGTGATTCTGGCCATGGTTGAGTCCTCAGTGCATAATTTCACCCTTATGAAACTCAGCCACTTAAATATCTTTGTTCACTGCTTGAGCTCCCACTTTTCTCTTGACCCACTTGTTCTTTTCCAGATGTAGGTTGCTATTAAACTTGAATGTGTGCATAAAAGAATGTGGAAATGAATTTGCTATCATGCCTGACCTTCAGAGTGGAAATGCCATTGTCTTTGACAAATATCCCTATTTTGGGAAAAAGCTGTGTTTGGCTGTTCAGAAGAATACTCTGAATAATCATGTAGGAGTAATGTGTAAACTGTCAGCTATGTTTGAATGTAGTATCTTGTTATGGCAATGCCGCTCCCTCTGATCCAGTACCTGTACCACAACTTTTTCACTTTTCCATATATAATGACCAAGAATTGCTAGAAATAAATGTGATTTCTTGCTGTGGAATTGCTATTCCGTTTTCCACAGGGTCACCTTTTTTCTTCTACTTGTCCTTATTTCTGCTCAAGCCTCCTGTTAGTAGGGTGGTATATTCTGAAACTTTGAAATGACACCTGACACATGCAGAATGCCTAATACCCTGAGGAAGGTATATCGCACTTAGTCTTTAAAGGATATTTTTGTGAGGGATTGTTTTAGAGACGGTGAGATACTAACAAACTGTATCCTTTGCATTTTGGCCTGACCAAACTTTCTGATGCTTGATCAGTTTAGACTGAGAAATTATTTTTTTCCTGTCTTAAACAATAGATTACTGTATATTCAGTGTAACCAATCATTTTCAGTTCAAATATGCTAGTAGTCTAAGAAATCAGAAGAATCCTAATGAAAATGATATGTCTTGTTTCAAATGAAAAGTGTTCTTATAAAAGAAAAAAACAGGAAAAAAGAATTTCTGTTACAGCTGTCATTCCTGTCAATGGTTTCAACTAGAAGGTGGTTTGAAAGTGAAGCCAAAATTTCTATGGAAATTAAAAAAAAAAAATCGAAAGAGTTTGCTCTGTCTTTCAGTCAGTTCTAGTCAGCAGATACCCATAGGAATGCAATCAGATGAAGTAAAAACAGAAAATAGATGTGAAAGGAAGAACAAAGGAAGTAATGTGAATGGAATAAAGCAAAATGATAGAAAAATAGAATAGTTTAGAGACACAAGAAAAGGAAGGTATTAAGTAGAAATAAGGACAAGTAAGAGTAACAGGTGACCCTGTGGAAAATAGAATAGTGATTCAACAGTGATAAATCACATTTCATTCTAGCAATTCTTGATCTTTAAATCTTGGAAAGTGATAAAGTCGTGGTAAAAGTACTGGATCAGAGGAAGCGGCATGCTTTTCTCTTTCCTCCCCTCTGCTCTTAGTAACTTATGTATAAGCTCAGTCCTTTCCACAATGGTGTTAAATATGTATAATGCTGATCTTTAAATCAATATTACATTTGCACCCAGACTGTTCTCATGATCATACTGTGTCACTTTTTATGATAACAAAATAGCTCTAAATTAGGCAGGGATGAGGAGCTGTTGTGGGTGATAATGAAGATTTTAAGGAAAACATCAAAATTTGTGAAGAAGAGAATGTATGTACTATTATTGCCTAGAAGGTAAACAGTTGTACCATGTCCCTTGCTGATTCTTTTGTGTTTAGTGTCCTGAGGCTACAGAACAGATGGATGCGCAGAAATGTTATCAGGTGGAAGAAGATGGAAGGAAAGAATAGAAGAATTATTTTAGGAAGGGATGGAGGACTAGTTTTTGCATATTGGAGCAGAACAGATTTGACCTTGCTAATGACCCCCTTCTTTGTTTACTGGCCCTCTGAGAGGAGAGTTGAATGTTTTTGCGTTTCAGATTTCATGATGGAACATATGGCCCATATACAGACAATAGCAGAAGGTAAAGGTATCACAGCTCTATGTCTGAGAAAAATGTTTGAGGGAATATTGATATATTACATATGTGTTTTGGGAAACACTTTATCTCATTCTTAGAATTGTTATTACCAAAGCATAGATTATTATCCTGTTACTCATGTAACAGGCAGCTACACATGGAACTGGATGGAAACTCCACAATTTTGTACATATAACATCTAAGAAAAAAATTACTTAAAGCTAATAAAATGGATGAACCAAAATTGGCCTTCTTAATCAGATTTCTGCTAAACTGTTGCACTATGTTGCATTTTGTAGAAACTCTACAAAATTTATGATCTTCCTGGCTGATCAGTCACAAATATAACAAAACATTCCTGTTATAGCAATTAGACTTTTTTTTAAGGTGAAGAGACATACTAGATGATCTTAAACGAAGAGTAATGACTATTCCCTTCAGGCCAGTAAGATCACTCAGCTTGGCATATATCTACCTCTACAAGACAGCAGTTTGAACAGGGTGTCTGGTAAAGCCAACTCAAAATGAGACATACACCAATTACGAAAGAAATACCTTCACCTTTGCAGGAGAAGTGTTCTCATAAATAACGTTCATTGCAGATTAATGTTCCGTAAAGTTTCTGATCCCTCATAGAACCTCTAAAATGTTATGTTAAATCATACGTGCTATGGTACAGTTGCAGAAAATTATAGACTGAACTTCTAATGCTTGTGGAAATGGACTATTGGTTACTCATATCTCAAGATCCTTTTCTGGTCTCCAGCTTGCTAGTAGCAGCGTAGAGTACTTGAGTAGATAACTACTAGTTCTTTGCATTCTTTTTCTACAACATAGTTTTCTGCTTGGAGGCAGCAGATTGAAAAATGTAGTTTGGTTCTCCTTTGATATATACTGGTATAAATCAGGAATAAATCTGATGTCAAGGGAGTTGCATTTACTAGAACTGAGATTACTGATACAGGAATTTGTCACAAATGTCACTTAGATAATGCAAGTGATGTTCTAGTAGCCCATTTATTGCCCACTCCTCTTACAGCTTGTTTGATTTATTTGTTCTAAGGCATACTGTAATTAACAAATGTGTGTAAACTGTGGCTACAAAATGATGGGAGGAGATGTAGAAGGTGACTTCAGCTTGGAAAGGTACCAGGAAACTTCCTTAGACTTTAGTCTCTTGGGCCTCTTTGGTTTTGCATGTTATTTATGCCTAGTGTCTCCTTAAAATTATAGCTACAGTCCAATTTCAATGCCCACACAAATCTGGTGGCCAGTTCTCTGGCATGCAATGCCCAACAAGCAAGCAAGTAAGCAAGTACTTCCTGTCTTTCCCTGACCTTTGCTTCTCAGGTATCCTGACTAGGTGAAGCCAGTGATAGTTGATATAGGTTAAAGCAGCACCTTGTTTGCTGCAAACTGTGCTGTGACAAACTTACTAACAGCATTAACAAGATAATATGATTTAATTACAATCTAATTTTATATAAAATTATTTTGTATAGTATAGGAAATATATTTAATACTGCGTAATTATTATATATTACATTTTTTATTTTATAATTTTCATTGTACATAAAATATAATGACAAAAATAACAGCAGTATCAAATTCCGATTCCTTGTTGATCTTCCCACACTTCACCCAGGTGTCTTCAGAATCTAACTCTAATTTCAGTTGTATTGACAGGTACTAGTTTAGGCCATAATTTGGACTTTAAGTGTTTTGGCACATGAAACTTAGCTATTCAGTACAAGTCTCCAATTATCACTGCAATGTCTTATAAGTTTCAGTTCCCTCTTTCTCCCTTCTCCAGCATATTAAAAATAAAAGTTGCAAAGTCAAAAAGTCAGAAATTAGGAAATGGCAGAGTTAAAGCAGAAAGTACAAGCTCTCCCCTCCTATTCATTTATCTTAGGGGAGTCTTTAATTATATGCTCACAATACTACTCTCTTGCAGAATTTCTGTTTTATTCAGGGCACTGGATGGATGATGTTCACGTGAAAAGCAGGTATTTAATATTTCATTTTATCTGCTGCAGGTGTCTTGCTTACTGCCTTAATTGCTCAATGCCCTGTTTACAGCACAGTGGTCAAGTCCAGACCAGAAAGAATAATAATTCATTTCTTGAGGCTTTTCTATTTTGATTATCATTATAATATTTGATTTGCAAACATTATTAGATGTTTCAAAACTGCAGGAATCTGAAAGAGTATTTATTCCTGTTTTAGAGGCACAAATCTTACACATTTCTGATGCATAGAGATAAAGGTCAAAAAGTGTACACTCATTCTCAGTGCCCAATTTTGAATTTTGGATGACTAGACATGATTTTTGAAGATGTCTAAAATAGTTTCTGTAATTTTGGTTGCAGCTGTGACCTGCTCAGCAGTTCTTAAAATCAGACCAAGTAATTCAGAGAGCCAAAGAAAGTGTCTGAGCCCTGCAGGCACTGACAGCCCTGTGGGTCCCTGCCTGCCCCCTGGCCTCCCCCAGCCCCAAGTCCCCATTTTGGCCCAGCCCAGGGCTGTCAGTCCCTGCCCCACGACGCCACCACAGTGCCGGCTCCAGCTCCAACGCGGGGGCCATGGGCGGCCACCCGGCCCAGCCTTGGCTGGCCCTTTACCACAGACCTGCTGAGCAATCCCTGGTCTTGATCCTAACCCTGACCTATGGTCTGACTTCCCCTCTTGACCTCGGCCCTACCGCATCACCATGTTATTGCCGTATGATCTGCACTCGGGGTACGACCTGGCCACCCTCTCTGGGCCTTCTTGCTTGCCTCACTTGGATCCTGTGGGACGGAGCCCCGGACGGCGAGGCCCCTGCGCTGCCAGCCACGCTACCCCTTGGCTCCCGTCCCTTGGGGAGCAGCCAGCCCTCCCTGCTCCCCGGCCGAAAGAATGACTGTTGCTGAAAACATCTTTGAGGGTGATTTGTACAGTATTACCCAGGAAATTGCTAGCAGAGCCAGACCTCGTTCTCCAGGGCAGCAATAGCTGTGTCAACTATTTTTTCTCTTCCTGCATGCCCGTGACTAGTTTGTTGAACATCTTTTAACTTTCTGGGGAAATGAAACCAATGAAACTCATCATTTAGATCATCTTCAGTCCATAGCAAAGTTTCCTTCTAAAAGCACTTTCAGTGCAAAACATTAATTGAATCAAATAAGTTTTGCAGAGAAACTCTTAGTTCTTGAAATCCTGATTTGCAAGTGTTTATTTAGTATCTTCTTGTGTGTATGTGTTACATCATATCCTAGTCTTAAAGGAAAGGAGACTAGGAAACAAATTCCATAACACTGTCACATTAACATTGGCATGATTAGCTGGGAGGGTGAGAACAGACTCTACCACTTGAGTTAACCAAATGAACTAATTCCCGTTGTACTTCCTCATTCGTAAGCGGAGCAGCTGTGGAGACAGTTTCAATGCATTTTGCTAGTGCTTCCACAAATATATCCTGACAGCAGAGAAACAGTGCGACTTAGGGATCCTGGGTTTCCTTTCAAACTCTGGAGGATGGTGTGTTTCAGTGGGCTTTTTGTTTGTCAACTGCCATCAATTCTTGAACTCTTCCCATCTGTCCCTGTCTTGTCTCTTTATTGCAGGTACATTCTTCTTGATTATCTGGTTTTATTTTCCATTCCACAAGCTTCCTAGAAAAAGATTGGTCATGGTCAGCTGCTCTGTGAATTGGCAGCGTGCACAGTCCATTCATCATTAGAAGACAGAATCAGTAAACAGATTAGCAGTTAAACTCTACCGAGCTTCCCCTGAGAATGTGCAAATGTGATCCCTCGTTGTCCCAAAGGGAATATTTGGGATAGTCTTTGCTTGCCTGAGGCAGATAGCCAGCACAAAAAATAACGTCCAGAAGACTTCCAACAAAATAACAAGCTAGTCAGAAGTTACACTTCATCCTCTCATAAAGGGGAAAGAGGGAAGAAACCAAATATTTTGTTCTAGATTGCAAAAAATATTTTGATAAATGACATTTTTGTATATTTGTTTTGGCAGGACAAAATTTCATTATAGGCTGATCTGAACAGTTCTTTCTGTGTTTCTGTTTGGACAACCAGTTCAAACGGGTTAAAGTATTTTGCTGCCTCTTCTAATATATTTTGTATACAGTGTGACATTTTGTCCCAGCCTAATTTTTTCTAACTGTAAAATGATGTAAATTAAAAAGTTGTCAATTTATGATGTAACTTTGTCAGGCAATCCTCTTTTTACTTTAAGTAATATGGAGTGAATATCTGACAGACCACAGAATGAAACATTTTTCAGCGTTATTATATTAGATACTCTATGTGTTAGAAAACAGCTCTGAACTACTGACTCTCAGTCTTGCTACTTTACTCATTATGTTACGTATGCTGAATGCCAGTATATTCCATCTAATTGTCTCTAGTTGCCTTTCTGTATTTTTACCTCTTCTCCCAAACTCTGGCAATTTAGACTATTTTAAATTACATTTACAGCATCACTGTTCTCTTCAAAATTGTTTCTACTTTGGTGCATTCAGGTTCTAATCCCCTTCTGAAAGAGCTGTAATTATTCTATGCTCAGCCACATGATACTACATCCATCTATGTATTTGTTTGTTCATGTGTCCAAATGATCCAAGTAATTGTACTGACTGATTCCTTGCCCAGTTCGGTATCGTCAACAAGTATGAGCATCCCAGTGTCTGTTCTGTCTCACCAGTTTTAAATGTGCGTTAAAAAAAAAAAATCTATCCCCATGAAAAGTTTTGATTCATCTTCATTTGGTGCAGGATTGACAGTAGAGAATGCAAGGAAAGAATTCAAAGAGGAAGCCAGCAACTCTCTAGAATATATACATTAAAGGAAAGTTAGAGGAACATTTTGGAAGAATATTTAGTTCAGAAGGTTGTGCCCTATAGACATTTCAATGGGCAGTATATGAATGAATTTATCTTATTTTCTGTGTCATTTTTAATGTATGAAGGGTTTTCAGAATGATAGCAGAGAGCCTGTTGCTCTCCAGGTGTGTAGAGTGCGTGCATTGCTCACGGTAGATGATCACAGTGTGGGGAGTCTGAAATGTGGTTTCGAGTTCTTCATGTTTCTTTGCAGAGTAAAAGGTGGGCAAAGAAGGCAGCAAGCAGAAGAATTAAATTCAATATGCTAGACTCTCCACTGTTTTAAACTCCGTAGTGGTTCTGAACAGATACAAAGTGCTGCTAAGTCATAATGATAATATTTACATCATTTTTAATTCACTTTCATTAAATCTACAACCTCTCTGGGCAGCCTATTCCACTGCTGGACTGTCTTCCTGGTGAAAAAGTTTGTCACGGAGTGTCAAGATCAGTGTGTCCTGATGTACCAAAGGAATACATGATCGAAAAAGCTAGAGACCTGCATCTATTTCAATATAAGGAGAATAAGCTTTCTCATCTGCTCAGTAATATATCTGGATGTTCCTGGCCAGGGAAACTGGCCTTGAGGAATTCAAATCAAATCAAATCACCTTCTGCTGCTCATACGTTGCAACTGCAAAGAATAGGATCACTAATCATAGATTATAGTGAAAATGATGTACACGAAAATCCTAGAACTTTCCCCTACTTTCTGCTTAGTCTATACCATTTTTTTTTTTTAAGTTTCCAGTCATCTGAAATAAGATTGAAGTTTATATCAATAGTGCTTTGGAAGCACTAGAGATCATGGAAGACATTTGGATTTAATGTCTAATCTATGAGGAAAGCCAGTTAGCATCTTTGGTACTGATGAACAACAGTTGCTCTCAAAGCTAGCATTTGCTTTCTATTGCTGTTGATCTGCACCCAAGAACAGCCCAAGGAGTCAGCTGTAAACTCATCTGAGCATGAGAGTATATTTCTAACAGACTAGAAAAATAATGAGAGTGGTTTACCATATCGGGGGTTATAACCTTGGTAGGGTTAAGTGCTCAGTTTTCTGGTTGTCTTCCAAAGATTTGGTTATAAATGTGTCCTAAGAGAAGTAATTAACAGTAACTGATTCTTAAACATCAGTATTTTTTCTTTATATATCTTCTTTTATATTCTGTTTGCTGTTCTGAAGATTTCATTCTTCACAAGTAGACCTCGAACTGGGCCATGACGACTGTAAAATACAGAGCTTCTGTGACTCTAGACACCGTATATAAAGGAAGCAGTGCTAATTGGAAACCATGCTAGCTGTGAAGTTACACCCCCAATTAGACCACTTATCCACAAGGTGGTGTACTAACATTAGCAACCGGCATGTGTTCTGCTGGCAAATTTCTTCCACACTGGAGGAACGAGAAGATATCCTTTCCACTGCCCATGCAAAAAAATATTTTTTTACGCTCCGTGATTTTGCACCCATATCTTCTGGAAAACATATTACTGACATCTCTCATCTAATGTTACTGTCCCATTTTTATATCTATTCATCTGTTTGTTATTGTCTAATAACTACAGTAACTATTAAAAATGTATCTTTTAAATCCTGGAGCACCTGCCACCCTTGTCAAAGATTTGGTTAATGGCCTAGGGTGTCCCACAGAAGCCCTATTTTAGTAGCTGGTACCAAAACAGCCCGAGGCAATGTAGGAGGATACCAGTTGGTACATCTTTTGTCTCATACCCAGTACAAGACATATTAAGGCATAGAAATGGAAAAGATGATAGTGACAAAGCCAGTCATATCTCTGGACTTGTAGTAATCCACTGGTGTTTATTACAGCTACATATGGCAGCCCCAGAGATTTGCTTTTCTTTTCTTTTATTGCATCGGCGTTCAGATCAGAGGACTTTGTCCAAGATTTCTTAATTCCTGTGGATAAAAATAACAGATCTTCAGAATAATGTGTTTAAAATCAATGGAAATATCATTCTTTCAAAGAAGCCCAGAGGTACAGATATGTATTTGTTTATATACTTATTTAAATTTATTAAATATATATGGAAAAAGATTTATGCATTCAAATATGGAGCTACAGGATACATGTATAAAGTTTAAGTCATTATTTATCCTAACATATGCTGTAGAAGGTAACATCTAGTTCATCATAATACATTTATAATCTAATACAAAAACAAATTTATCCAGGAAAGTTAGACCAAGGTCTAGTAAAACAATTCTAATAAATGTTTAAGTTTTAGGACTCAATACTGTGCTTAGCATTAAACTTAAGCTTAAAACATTTGTTGGTTTAAGACCTTTTAAAGAATCTCCATTTTACCTCTTCATGGTTTTGCTGAAACAAGGGAGTATTAGAGTCTCATACTTACAGAAGACCATTTCTGGTGGTATTTGTTTTAAAATCTGATTGTCAACTATATCAGTAATTGAACAACATGAAATTGAAAATGCTGTCCACCTCTGTGCCATTTAATGTCTTGCTACCACAATATTTTAGACAACAACAATAAAAAATCATTTTCTATAAGATTTTATTTTAAAATGTTTTCTGCTGAAGCGTACAAAATCTTGAAGTGTTTGGAGGATATGCAAATGAAAAAAGATTGAGACTATCTCACTTTTTAGCATTGGCACAAACGTGCACTTTCTGTTAGCGAGACGTTGTGCTGGGTGCTATGCAACCATCATCCTTCACAGCACTCTCAAGTGCCTGATGTTGGGCAAATAATTTGGCCATAAGTTGAGACAGACTGTGGGAACCCCTGAAAACCAGGCTGCCTTTATAACCAAGTGGCTGCATACTACCCTGGAGCTGCGATTGAAGTTACAGGCATCCAGTAATGTGAACACATGCAGCTGGTGCTGGCAGAAATCCACTGCAGCCTAGTAGCCAAGTAATAGGAACTTGCATTTTTATTTTCCTTTAAAATCCAAGCAATATTATTCTGTTTTATTGTATATATGGAAAAGTTTATAACTCCTATACCCGCTCTAATAAAGTCAGTGAATCACATAAATTCCTGACGTTGGATATTTCTAGATGAAGAAATTTGAGGTTAATTAAGGATGTCCCAGTAAAGATTGCTGTCTTCTTACTAATCATTTATATAGCATTATAAATATATAGTGCTGAAGAGTAGGAGTTCCAAGCTTCATAAGTAAAAAGTCTCCTCTGAGGTGGATTTGCAAAGTAGATGCACAAGAGAAATCAAAGATAACCAGAGAGAAGTGTTGGAGCAGACTTCACATCTGTTTTCTCTCCACTTATAATGTTGCTTCTCATTAATAAAGGTCAGCGATCTGACTGTTGCTGGCAATAACTCGGTTTATTACTATTTTCTATAATGCTGGAAAGGTATGTAAAGCCTTGCTGTCAAAAAGCTTTCTTTGGTTCTTTTTCTATTTAATGCTTTAGGAGTACCATTTCCATTAAATCATAAGCTCCAATCATATCTCCAGTTACATTTTTCTAAAAAACACATTGATGGATTACCCTTTTATTTAACTAAATAGTGGTAGCAAGCAGAAGAAGAGAAGAATGATCTTTTAAGTAAGTAAGATATGCTCCCATTAACTTTGGTATTAATTCTGTGTTTGTAAGCAAAATGATGTAGAAAAATTACATTAAGCCTATCAAACCTGGCCTGAAAGGGCAAAATGAAGATCTAAATGTCACTGATCTTAACTGTGTATAGTCAAATATACAAGGAGTTTATCTGTAAAATATCCAAGTGGGGCAAATTTAGAGGCCAGAATAGTTTATTTCATGCCTAAGTGAGTAGATCTTCCTTTGGAGATGTGTCAGAACAAAGACACTTGAGTCTCAGAGTGAACTGTTCAGGCACCTACTTCATTTGTAGGCTGAATTAATATTCAAAAATTCAGAATTCAAAGTTCTTCTATGACAGAAATGTGAGATTGTCCACTGCCTCTGCTGTCTTCCAGTCATGAAAGGATCTACCTTCAGGCAAATAAAGCTAATGCATTAGAAAACAAGTTCCATATTAATATGCTTTCTGAAGCTCTTATGTTTGGATACTTCTCTTAGGTAAAAATTTTGAAGCTAATAAAAGCAGCTTTAATTCTCATTGGGTAAGTTAACTTCAGTTATTTGCACAGCAAAGAATTGGTATAGACTTAGCACAAGTGATCAGATGTAGCTTTTCGGTTTAAAAAATGCAATGGATAACACACTGAGATTAACCAAGCAAGTAAATATTCTTCAGGCAGGGAAAACTGCTGTGCTGAGCAGCTGTGATAGTCATTTAGCCATTTAGCCACCACTGGTAGCTTTCCCTGCACAATTTGAACAGTGCAAGGAAGACTTCTGTCTGATCTCTGGAGTGGTATAAACAGCAAGGATTCTCTGAGATTTTCCTCTGTCTTAGATTTCTTTTGACAGCAGTTCTGTGAAAAACAGAAAAAAGCTATAATGAAAACTGAGAGCAAATTAACCTAGTATGTATGTGAGTTAGAAAACACTGTCATATACAAAAAATAATTTTAAAATAGTTAAAAGCCATCATTAGTCTGTACATTTTTCTTGCTTTTATTGCATAGTTAAGCGGGGTTGTTATTTACATTTTAATACTTTAAAACAGAGACTGTTTTTCATCTTTTAATAAGATAATCATATCCCTGTTGATTTCATTGGAATGTTTCTTCATGTTCATGGAAGAAGAATGAGGACTTCCGGGACTAAAAATTGTCAGAATTCCAGAATATAGCTGCGTAGATTATATGAATTCTTTAATCTGCATGCTATACTAGTTTTCTGTGCTTCAGTAATATATCTTGAAAATGGCTTCTTGACATTTAAGCATTTTCTATTGACTTTAGAAAGAATAAGCCAAATGCTCTTGCTCCAATAAACCAGTCGGCTGCCGTACCTATTCTGAAACAAATCCAGCTGGAAAACTAAGCTCCAAATTCCTCTACATGAACACTAAAAAAAGACAGGCCAGAAGTACAGAAGCATACATGATGACAACATTACATGATGCAAAGTGTTGTGGGGAAATATTAGAAGCTGTAATTGTCATGATTCCACTGGACTCAGACATCATTACTTCATTTATGTCTCTTTTCATCAGAGACTTTAACAACACCTACATTAGAAGAGATGCCTTGCCTGAGACAGCACTTTAAAAAATAGGGAAAATGAGTTCTGAAGCAGTATCTTGCCTCTGGGACTAGCCGTTGCTACAGTATTGCACAGCATATGCCTTTCCCGCTGACTATTGTAACAGTAATTCGGAGTCAACTACTCAGTGAGTACTGATTTTATTGCAAGAAAAGAGATAAAAAGCTACAAGCTGTTAGTGAGCAACATGCCTAAGTTGGCAATAGTTAACTGTTCTTGTGACCAAAAGGCTTCTTTCCTGTTCAAGTTGGATGTGAAGAAAAACATTTCTAACTTCTGCAGGAAGAAGGAACATTATCTGGGATGTAGTTTGGTCTTGCAGAACCCTTAATTGCTTTTATCCCTTTCTGTTTTTCTTTTTTTGGAGTTGCTGACTGCCTGTCCATCACATTAAATAATGTTATTGCTGTGGTCATGAATTACCACTACTGCTTCCATTTTTACTGCATAGGGACTTGCAAAAAAACCCTAAAGACATGGCAACTGATGAATTTTCTACTCATGTTTCTGGCTAAAAGGAAATGAACTGAAACATTAGCAAAAAAAGAAAAATGATGGCAGATCATTTCAAAAGTAGTACAATGAGCTAATTTCACAAGATTTATCTAATTTGTAGGCCTTGATCTTTATCCTAGAACCCAAATGTTCTCAGGATTTGGGGCTGTTCAGTTTTGCACATTGTGGCAGTGTTCCAAATTCAAGTAGATTTTCAAAACAAAAGATTTTCAATCTGGTGCTCAAACTTTGTAGCTCAGATACATAACTAGTAATTCTCAAAATATGGGATTTCATCTCAAACGTGTATACTACTTGTATTTTCTAAACAGTGAGTGAAATCTTAGACATCTTCTTTCCATCTTTCCATCTTTCAAGATGTTTAATGCATCTTACTGCTATAATTTCCTTTCACTTTCTCTTCACTACATTAGACAGCCTATAAACACAAACACCTGAAAATAAAAAAATCTTGAACAGAAGACATTACATTTGCTTTTTTACTTTCCCATAGTGTTTGCTCCAGGAAAGATTATTTTTACTTAACTCTTCTCAGCATTCCTACTAGAATAGGCCACGAAGAAATCACAGAGACAATGTTTAACTTTGTATGAATGACAGAGTTTTTAAAAATATCTGTTTGCCTTGTCCTTTGTTGGGTCAGTGCCAGTTAAAGAACAAGACATTTATCTAATCTTGTGACTATACTCGTACTAACTAGATTTTTCCTATAGAATATATTTTAATATTGTAATCTTAAAAGGAGAAGGAGCTTCTTGAACAATGCAGCTGTTGAACTCTTATGGATTTGGGTCTCCTGGTTGATTGGCACTCCATGACTGCAAAGTCATGAGCTCTGACTGAGACTTCCCCTTCAGCTAGAGCATTAGATGAGTTCTGTCTCTTTTATGCAGCAGCCTGCTTTTACAATATCTGTAGAAACTTATTGCAGAAAGTCATTGTGCTTCTGGCAATTTTAATGAGCTGAATTCCAAACTTTTGGGGAGACAAGTACAATCCCTCGTGCACAGAGGACATGATTACATAGGCCTTGCTTTCACAGGAAAATAAAGTCCATTCAAAGTAATATTAGATTATATAAAATCTGATATTTCAATTAATATTCCAAAAAATGTTATGATTTGTAATAATTTAAAATCCTGGTTGATATTACAATTCATAGTTATAACAAAAAACACAGGAACGATAGTTTTCTTTAACATTTTTCTTCCTTGGACTCAAAAGCACAACTGAGCATGACTTTAGTTTTCTTTTACCTGTAAGATTTGGACTTTTTTTTTTTGTGATACAGTAAGGGCAGTCACATCAGAGAGATAATTGCTTTATGCTTATCCACCAACTTAGTCTATTATAACCAAACATTATTACGAGTACTACATGATGAAAACATTATTTCAACTGCATGATGAAAACATTTTTTTCAACTTCTAAGAACTCATTTTAATTTCTCCACTGTAAGAATCAGAAGTCTTGAGGTGCAGATGAAGCAGTAAGGTGGTGAGCCAGGGTTAGCTACAAGGCTTAAGTTAGTACAGGAACTTTCATTATGTCCTGGGAGACTAAATGCAAGGATTTCCTATGTATTTTAGGGATATATATAATTCTATTCTTTCCTATGATTCTATAGTTTTCCTGGCTTGTTGTAGGGCTACCCTATAGCACCTTAGATTTGTCATGCAAGAACACTGAAGAGATCGTCTCTAAACAGAGGAAGAAAAGTATTTGATTTTTTTTCTCTCCTTAGATTTGTAATAGACCATCACAGTAGGTTTTGGGGTTCATATCTGGCTGAGATACATGAGCTGAATACTAAATAAAAGTGCATTCAGCATCTAGGTAATCTATGTAATCATATATTCAACATACAGGATGGAAAGGATGAGAAAAGAGCTAGCAAAAGTGGTTTTGACAGATGGTTACCTTGGCCACCATCTTGAATTATGGGGGCTTGAGGGAAGAAACTAAATTATTCATAGATTTGAGGCAAATTCACCAAAGACTTTTGACCAAAAGTAAAAAAAAGTGTGAGTTACAAGATTTTCAGAATAAAGACTGTTTTTATGAATGTTGGGATGTTTTAACTTTTTCAGAACAAAACTTTTCAATGTTTTGGTTGCAGGTGTGATTTTTCATTTAAAGATTTGAGTTAAAATTCTCTTAGAAATGAAAAAGGTAAGGCCAAGGATTAACTAGTGTAAACTAAACCAAAACGTAAAGACTTGTTTCAAAACCAGATGTGAGCTTTTTCTTCTCATGATTTTTCACTTCATCTCTGTTCCCATTTAGGTTCCCATATAACCCAAAATATTCTTACAGGTCCATTACAAACATGATTTTTAGGGAAATTGCTAAAAAAATTAATTAAACACTCAGTTCTGGAGAAAAGAATCTCACCTACCCTTGTTGCACCTTCCTCCTAGGCTGGGCGCAGAGCTGCCCCGACCTGCCAGTGCCCCAGCCTGATCTTGGATGCGCCTCGGCTCCAGGGCTGGTGTGGTGGCCGCAGGCCTCTCAGCCACCCCTGGCCACTGTCCGTGGCCCTACTCTGCTGTCCTCCGTCAGGAAGGCACTGCCTGCCCCTGTGTTGCCCTCGGCTCCCGCTGTCCCCGACAATGTCTCCTCCTCCCCGTTTTATTTTCCAGAGTGCATTCATTGCTGTAAGGGACAGTTCTGCAATTTAAGTGCAAGTTGGAAAGGTCAGGAATCCATTAAAGAAAGCTCATTTCTGATCTCATTTCCATTATTTCTCCTTGACTGAAAATTTCTTCTACTCCTTCATGCTGTGATAGAATACATTCACTCACTACTCTGAAAAATTAAAATCTGTAATTTGAAAGCTCTTTGAATCTCTAAAGTTATGTGTACTTGCTTGACTTTGAAATATTGGTATAAAGTTTAAAAAATAAATTGTTAAAAACATTCATTCTTTGAGATCTATCATGAGCAGATTAGGTGCTTCTCTAAGGGGCTATTGCTCTTTCAAGTGAACTTCAGAGGCTCAGATTAACAATTGGATCCTAAGGATAATACTCAAAAGCAGACGTTGGTGTGTTTTCTTCAGTAGCTTGGGGCTGTACACATTCCCCCTTTGTCAGGAAAAATGTACTGTATTGTGAAAAAATCCATGCTTTTTTTTGGAGCTGCAAGTTAGAAAGTATTTTGTTGCTTTGTATTCAAGTGGAATTGAAGTTTTTCTATATGCCTTTAAAAGAAGAAAAAGTCTTGTCATTTATTAGTCAGAGAAATTGGTTTCTAACTAACGATTCTATCTGCTTTAAGAAGGAGATTTTCATCTTGTAGGTTAGGGCTGGAAAGCAGGGAACAAGCCACAGTCTAAGGTATTTTTGTACTAGTGTTTGTCACCAAACTACAGTATGCAAAATTAGGCTGATAATATTTCCTCAGCTTCACAAAGTATTTTGAATTCTACGAATGAAAAACACCGTGGAAATCAACCATAATGTTTCATGAAACTTTTTCTTGCAGAGTCTATATGCTCTACTGTTTTCTAATTGTTACTTTTTACATGGAGCAAATTGAGCTTGTTTAACCCTTCGGGGGGGGGATAACAGCTAATGGTACTACTGCTAAGTTTTTCCTCTTTTGAAAAGTGCAGTAGCATTTTTTAATACTGTGGCATTTCAAACAGTTATATTCCTTAATATAAAGCATGCATGTTGAACTATATTCCCCTGAAAGTATTCATAGGAATCTAGTACAGTCAGAGAGAAAATCAAGTATGAGGAATGTGGAAAGATCCTGCATAATATAAACTCAGATTGGTCTTTGCAATTTATTGTGGTTGAGTAGAAACTATTCTGAAATGCGAAGTATTAAGTAGAGAATAATTCTCTACCATCTCTCACCCCCTCCTGTACAAATATCACACTGTGTAATGTACCCATCTTTTTGGCTTCCCTTGGGCATTATTGTGATTTATTTTTCCTGCATTTCTTATGGACAGAGATTGCTGAAAATTGCTAAGTAATAGATTACTGCTTCCATTATTCATTAATTTTCATTTTTAATTTCTCAAGGTGTGAGTTGTTTGTAAATTTTTAAATGATTTTCATTTTTAAATAATTGTACTGAAAATGATTTTCCACTTACCTTACTGAGATGATGTTTCTTTTTCTGGAAGATATTATTCTCATATAAACTGATGAAAAATTGGAACATTTATAAAGTAAATTATTTCTAAGTAGACTGTACTTGCATTTTTGTAACTGGATGTTATCAGTGAAGTAGATCCTTTGGCAGATTGCTATAAAATTCTTTACAACTTTTATCTCATCAGACATATTTTAGTGACTCAGCAGTTCAAGTAGGTCCTGAAATAGCTCAATAAATGAGTTGTTATAACATTTCACAATGAATTTAAGCACACAGTATCCTAGAATAAAGTAATATGGGCCTGACCCTCAGACCCCTTTGTAACATTTTAACAAATGAGGTAATATTGAAGTACCTGTGAACTCGCTCACTTTAATGCCTCTAAATAGTGTAATGTATGTCCAGATAATGTAAAGAGGCTTAAAAAAAGAATTAGGCCTACCTGTCAAGTCCCGTATAATAAATCATTCTCATGCCAGTATGGTATCTTGGAAGGGGAGAGAGTGGACATACCCAGCCTGTTTGTCGTAATCCAACAATGCTTAGCTACACTGAACAACTTCAGAACTGAAAGCAGTGAGTACTTAGCAACATGCACTGATTCCTCTGAAGCTTGCAGTGGTGGGGTGCAATCCAGTTACATGGATTTCTTCTTTCACAGGTTCGAAAACTGGCTTTGTTAGCATTTCAGGTGGGCACAAGCCTCTGTGTTATGAGGTGCTTGTTCTCCCCAGTGCACACTCTGCTGGTTTAATCTAGGTGTCCTTTCAAAAGAATATGTTATTTCAGTCATTAAATGTCTTAAACCAGTTTCCATCTCAGCAAAATGAAATAACTGATAATAATTAAGAAGTTAGAAGAAGAAATGGCATCTGTCATGACATTGGAATGAGCTGATTCTAGCCAAAAGGATTTCATGCCAATTAATCACATACATCTCATATATTAGTAGTAGGATATTACCAATCTATGTATTGCAGCCTTTTCATTAGTGTCAGATTTAGTTTTATGCTATATTTGTTCATAATGCAGGTACTTTAGCTGGAATTAATTTGGTTAGGGCCAAATCCCCTCCTTGCCTGCACTTTGCAGAGCGTATACAAAAGGCCTCTATTCTGGTTGCTCACTTTTTAGCAATGCAGATGACAATGAAGAGCACTAGTGTATCAGGCCCTTTATTTATTTATTTGTATAGAGCCTGAAATGTTGCTATGCATTTTACCAGATTAGTAAAGTGATAGATTCTTTGCTTGACAGGGCTTGACAATCTAGGTCCTACTTGTATATGGAAAAACATTATTGTTTTTCCTACCTGCACTTCATTATTAAAGAAGCTACTAACTTGTTTTGTGTGTTCTTTCCTCCTTTATTTATACAAATGCTCATAATATATTCCCAACTGTAGCAATTATTTTTTACTTGCCCTTTAAAATGTCTTCAGAACTTTAAAGTAAATCTCATCTAAATGGGTTTAGTATCTATTGCCTCAGTGTCATAAACTATGTCCACAAGGATATCTAGGTAATAAAAAGGATTCAATTTGTATTTCATTGCTTTCTTGAATAAAAACAATAAACATGGAAGTCCAATAACCTTTTTAATCATTGTTGTTAACTTTAGGCATGAATATATTTCTGTCAGAGATTTGCATTTTGTTTAAATGATTGTAGTACTATTATTTTTCATTTAATTACAAGCCTTAAGCCAAGTTGTTTTTTCACCTGGGGTCTTATTCTATGGAGTATTGAGAGCCTCTTATGTCCTGAAAATGGGATTTGTAGCAGCAGGTAGTCTTTATGAATGCAGATTGGGAATAACTGTTCTGAAAATGCAATTTGGCTGTGCAACGATTCTGCACTTTCTGGTGATCCAAAAGAGCTGGAGCATCTCACATTTGTGAGCTACATTTTTGTTGTGCTGATCAGTCCCCACTGCTTGGGGAAATCTGGCAACTGGATCATTTTAGCAAGTTTTAGCTAGACCTACTTGCTGCTTCTCTTTTCTATTTTCAGGTGTTTAAATATCTATAATGACTTCCCTAGAGATACGCTAACAATAGAGATAGACAAAGAGTAACAGTAAATCATGTAGAAGTTTTCGCTTACTTCATTCTTACTTTAAAACCCCCGATTTCAGTGCTAAATAGGGATTCTAAACTATTTTCACCATGTTCAGGAAATGTTACGGGTAAAGAACAAAAATTCTGCCTTGATCTCTTTGAAAAACAGAAAGAGTTAAAACACTGATTACAGCACTTGGTCAATGATTGTTGCATGCACGGAGTAGCAGGGAAGAGAGCTGCATATAGGAGGGGAGAGGACATTTAAAAGCTAGTTTGGACTAACTTTTAACAACTTATAGGTCATAGAGCAAAAGAATTCGCACATACTCACATGCTAAGGGATTGTTGTGTAGGGAAAACTGCCACTATGAGACCTTTTCTACATATGGCAGAAGGCCAAATATATTTGAAGAATATCCAGAGCTGAGGAGATGAGAGAGGAGGCATAGAAAGGGTGAATCCTTAGCTCTGCCGGTGACTTTAGGAACCAACGGGCAGTTGGAAGATACAGAATCAGGAAAGAAGCGTTGAAGAACATGGAGAAGTTGGAGGAACTTCAGAGAAGGGGAAAGGAGAAGCATAGAGTGATGACACTGGAGGGAATTTATGAAGTAAGCTAGCACAGCTTTTTTTTTTTTTTTTGGTATAAGACTAGAGAATATTGCATTGTATAAATTGTATTTATTGCTTGAGAGAACACCAAGCACCTGATTCACATACTTTCTCTCCTTGCACTATGAAATACTGTTTTCAAAACAAACACTTGTACATATGTAACCATGTTCTAAAACCTACTGAAGTCAGTGAACCTCCTATCATCTTGTTACCTTGATTTTTGCTTTTATTCAAGGGCTGCAAAACCCCAGTGACTTCATAGTCTAGCCTTTAATTATAAAACATAGGGCATTAGAACAGATAACAGAAATATTACCTTTTGACTTACTGGTCATATGCAGTAAGCATAATGTATATACACAGTGTTTCATTTGTTGATGATCCACAAGCTACAATTTGTTTTTCATGCAATAGCAAGTAATAATATTTTTGGAAATTATGATAAGCTAATAGGGAAAGATGGATAGTATAGTGTAAGTTATAAATATAAAGTCATCCAGCTGTGCTTGAAGTAGTCTTTCTGGAGCTTCATACGTCTTGCCAAAAGAGAAGTTTTATCCATTAAAAAAAAACACAATTAAATGAAGCAATTCTTATAAAGGATTAAATAGTTTGAGCATTCTGGTTTAGGAAAGTGCAATAAAAACAGATTGACAAGGAGTAAACGATCTAAATTAAGCTTTTATACTCCATTAACTGCTTTTGAGAGGAATCTACTAATATACCTTTGAAGAAAATGAGATGTTTTAGATCGAATCTTTGCTGTGTAACCTTCTAAACCTCAATTATAAGTTTAAATTTTGTTTTATACTGGAGATGAGAGAATAATGTAGCAGAGAGACACTGTAGGTAGAACATCTGCTTCCTGCTTCTGCCCTCCAGCATCAGCAAAGAAATATGCTATTACCTTCAGGCTGTTTCCATGTTTTACTCTATCCATTTTATATGAATGAATTTTATATTAGAAGTCCATTGAAACTATAATACTGCCCTTACACAAAAGTCATGTGCCTTTTATTGCACATTTTGTATGCCATTTAGCGTCCATTGGTGATACATGAGCGAATTTAGGAATCATTGGTAACACCAAGAGCTGTAACTGAGTGAACAGATTTGGAAGCCTGGTTTTGCTCCCTTGCTGTTTCTAGGATCATAGTTGGTAAGGAATACACTTTAGTGGAGATCTGAAAATGGAAAAAGAAAGCAGTTGAGGACATTAGGAGACAGCTAAGCCATTTGTAAATTTATCTCTGGAGGTGCTGAGCATTTACAGTTCCCATTACTTTTAACTGTTGTAGGAAATACTCAGTGACTTTAAAAATGAGACCTTTAGAGAACAGAGAAGAGTTTCACCACCTTCTTTAATTTAACTCCTTTAACTCTTGCCCCCCTTGTACTGTCTTACTGTTAAGCTGATTTCTTAACAAGCTTTCTTTCATGCATTTGAATGCTGTAGTCAAAGGCAAATAACTAGGTAGGATATAAATTCTAAAGTTCTTCAGCTTTCCTTTGCATTGTCACATGGTAATTGTAATAAATGGAAATATTTAAGTCACCATGGGTTTTATGATACACATTTAGAAAAGAAACAAATGCAAAGCCCTCAACAAAGACTTCCACAATCTTAAAACATGCTGGTGTTAAATGCTGAGTAGTATGGGTACGCAGATGGCATAAAATAGATACTTCTTGTTACTTGTGCTGTTTCTTTGACAGCACAGTCTCAGAATACTATGTCCTTTACCTTTCTTCAATATCAGGTAACCCATGGTTACACCAAAATGATTTGGTGTTGTTAAATTATGTAATAAAATGATTCTATCAGTCTGTTTGCTTTTGTTAGGATCTATAATACAGTAAAATATTTTCCTTGCAATGCAATGCTATATGCTCCAAATTTCCAGGAAAACTTAGAAATTCCAAAGAAAAAAGAATTATTGTATACAGTGTTAGCTACAAATCATAATTCTAACATGGAGAAGCTCTCCGTGTTTTTCTGGTTCATCAGTCAGTCTTGAGTCAGTGAAGCATATTATTCCCTCTGTTATATTCTTGGCATACACTAATGATAAACCTGACAAGTTGTCATTCTCCTTTTTTTGAATAAACAAGGGAATATTTAAGGAGCAGTTGAACAAATAATAGGATATACAATGGGGATTTTTGTCTCTCTGCGAGAGTAGCAATACTGTCATACCATAAACAGAGCCCCTTTTTGACTCTCCAGAACACAACCCGATTTCTACATTGCATAATTTAGGAAAAGGAAAAAATGCAAGGAGGATGCAGATAGGAGATGGGGAAGGATGGCAGAAGGAAAACAGAAAGCAGGCTACAATAATAACTAACCTCCAGTGGTTTCCCCGTATTGGGGAAAATCCGTTGCTAGACACATGTCAAAAGTCTCAGCCAGACACCATCCCCATTTTATTCAAGCATATGTCTCCAGAACTTTCACCTGAATTTGAAATAAAATAAAATGACCTTTGGTTCATGATGACATAGATTTCAATGACAAACAGTGTTTATCAGTCTAGGAAACCAGCAATGAGCTTGAATATTTTCTCTCCTTTTTCTTGTCTTTATTTGATGAACTCTAAAAAACCCACCAAAACTCCTATTACATGAGTTTGTGAAGTCAAATATATTCCAAAAAAAGATGAGCAAACAAACTCTTGAGACAAGCAGTGGTTCGTCAGCTTTTAATTGTAGATCAAAAGATATGTAAAAAGTTCTGGAAAGCAATGGGAAAAAAGTGATGATGAGAAAAAGAGAGACTGAGAATAGTAAAGGAATAGAGGAGTAAAGGAGTATAGATCCTGAATAAAGCTTTAGGATGATGCTAATTAATATAATGCAATTGGTTACAATAGAGTCCTGCTTTCACATGGCAAGTCTTTATCTTTCTTTGGAGCAGACAGCTGCTTAAAAGTGTAAAGGGCATCTTAATCATATCGTGCACCTGAAATCGACATAGAGAATGTCTACAAGGTTAGCAAATATTTTTGTGAGATTATAGTGTGAACACATCGAGTTGGGAAAGAACTGTGATATTGGCACGACATGAGTCATACAAAATTCTGCTTGATCCATACAACTGATTTAAAAGAGTCACTGAAATACTGATTGTATTTTTTTATGCATGCAGTGAGTAATGTGTTAGCAGAATGTCATGAGGATCTTCTAAGACTGTAATAAATGTATACCAAAGATACTACTTAAAATTATTTTATTACTTAGACTTTTACTGACGAGTAAACTATGAAAAATAGGCATGCTACATCAGTTCCTGCATGTAATACATACAGATGTCTCAAAATCCACTTTCTGTAAATATTGTCCTCATCAGTAAAGTAGTATGTGTTGTCCAGAACAGGTACTGCATCATCATGCTAACATTTCATTTACTGAGTCTGATGAATAGCTATGATATAGAGTATATGCTGTTATCTCACCTTTTTACATTTGCTTAGAAAATGAAATGTAACTTTTTCATGGGATTCTCTTCTGGTTTGGGCAGCAGTTACATTCACTCAATGCATCAACTAAGTATGAAAACATAAATCAAGCTGACATCAGTCAAACATGAAAACATAAATCAAACTGACATGAATTAAATTACAATACATATATATGCAGCCTCAGACTGATTGCAATTCTTCACTGTTCTTTTCTAAATAAAGGGATTCAAGGGGACATGGCAACACAGAAAATTTCAGTAGGCAGGAGACCAGGAAACACATATAGATTTTTTCCCTATAGTATTTTCTCTCCACAGATACTTGTTTTTTATGGTGGCTCATGGGAGTAGCTCCAAATGCTCATATATTCCTTCTTTAGATTATATATTCATCCATAGGTGCATAGGTTTGAAACAAGCTGAAATGGGAACCTGGATCTCTTGGCTCCCAGAGTTTATACCCTAAGAATCCTTTCTTAATTCCCAAAGATTAGATTTGGTTGTATGTTACTTCTTGTTTAAAGGGTGAGAACTCTGTCAAAGTCACCGAAGTTGTCTTTATTTACAGTAATAACAAAAGTACCTCAAAGAAAACATCTCTCTTAAAAAATAATTAGTTCTCTCACTCTTCTGTTATTGTGAGAGTTTATTTTTGGCACCATCCTGTCTGTGACATCATTTTTATTAGATGGTTCAGAATGTACCAAGCATTTTAAGGGAGTATCTAAATATCTGGAGTTGCTGTTTGCAAAGTACTTGATATTCACCCCTAATTATGGTCTTATTAATATGTTAGTGTTGAAATTTTAAAACATTTGATCTTGGAAGCTATCATTTTTATGTTAGAAAGTCTGGTACTTAGGACCATTTTTAGACAGCATGTTTCAATGGGTAAAGATTGTAAGAGGGCTCAGGCAGCTCAGGTTTCAGTGTCATCTCTGTCTCTCATTTAATTTAGAGGCTTGACCAACTGATTTTATATCTGTTCCTACTTTCACAGTTTGGCTGCCTTACCAATTTACATTTTAAAATCTTTGGTGTAGAGACTGTCTCTTAATAGTCCTAATCTCAGTTGAAAACATAACATAATAACGTGGCATGATCAGGTTTTCGGCCAGTAGATCAATTACCCAGCCCAAATACATAGTGTCTGAGTAATAGCTATGAAGAGATCCCAGGAAAATCATGTGTGCAATGGGATAGTAGTCTCCTGATTTCTTGATTGTATGTGCATGAAGAACATGATTACACAGGTGTTCTTTCATTGCAAACTGTCTCTTGCAAGTATTTCCACATTTCTGTACTCAACTAAGACTTTACTATAATTTCAGTAACTTAGTATACTTTTGTTTAGGCTCAGAAGAATGTGGTTTTTTGGAATTTGTTTCGTGCACAAGACCTAGGTGTCTTGAAACCTGCTTATGTACAGAATGGATGATCTTACTAGATTTATAACTATTTGTTTTGTTTTCCCCCTCAATAAAGACTGAAATTTATTCTCCCTGACATGCTTTGATTTTAGACAGCCTTCTTCTAACTTGCCAATATCTAGGCAAGGCACATCCTTTATTTGAAATAGGCAGAAGGAAGCTGACACATACATGTATAAAAGTATGCTCAGAGAGTCTCAAATTGCTTTTTTATGATAAGGATCTCAGCTATTATCTCACACTAAACTAAGGCTTCCATTTTAAAATACTAAGAGATGGAAAGGAATTACATGAAGTGAGGATGTATGAGCTAAACAAAGATGCACTGCAGGTGTATTGTGAATACTGTTTTTGTCATTTACAAATTGCAGTATAGAAAAGTAACAGAAACAAAAGCCATCAAAAATGTCATCTGCTGCATATGAAAACTTGAATTAATATGATAGATAGTACAGGCATGTAATAGAAGTCTGGTTTATCCTAATGCTGGGCCATCTGGAACCCAGCCATTTTTATCAGAATGTTTATCTTCAAGTGCTTTAAGTTTTGCTTCCCCTTTTCCTTTCTAAAAGAAATAATTCAGAATTAGTATAAGCACTTTGTCAACCTCAGAATGCAGGAGTGTCTCTCTTGCCCTCACTATCATTGGTTGTTGTCCAAATTTAGCCTTTAAACATAGGTTAAAGGGTCCTGGGGGTAAGTAGCTAGTTTACTGGGATATGAGTGTGTAAGCATAGTTGAGAAATACTTGCAGCTCACAGAGTGAAGCTGATAAGGAATATGCAAGGCCTGGACATTAAAAAATGCACTTTATCTAAGATGCTTTCAGAGTGGAATGCACAGGGAGTATCAGCTTGCCTGTGTCGTGGAAGATTCCCTGAGCTTTTAGCTTCCTGGCCCAGAAATGTGCTCGTAGCCTAGCGGATAACATTCAGCATTCACTCTGTTCTTTTCAGATTTCTTTGTAGATATGAGTATTCACATAAAGGCCGAGATCTTAGTGGTATGTTTTGGAGCTGGAAAGATGAGAAGGTAGTTTTAGTGGAGAAAGTATCTTCATGGTAGGCTTGGTTATGTGAAACTCAGTTTATCACATTGCAGTTTTTTGTACAGTATCATGACCCTGGATGTGGGATAACTATGAATGCAATTTAAATGTCTGTCACTGTGTGAAGAAGGCAGGAATGTGAATGTCTGGAAACTGATTACAATGCCCTGATTGATTGCTGCTGGTCCTTTTGCAGGTCAAAGTCACAGAGTATTAGTGTTAATTCATGCCAGTGATGTAACTTTTCTCCAGACCTTTACAACCAAGGAGAGCTGTGCATAGTATGGTCTGTCTTATGTTGTTTTTCTATTCTTCCCACTATTTCTATACTTCCTGCTTTTCTGCACTTTATGCATCATCCCTTCCTTTTTTGGCAAGGAAGCAGTTTATATACAGTGCAGCAGACAATAATGCTGTCTGGATATTTTCTAGCATCAGTCTTTAGCTTGAACTACAAAAGTATTATTTACTGAAATTCTTTTTTAAGGTGACGAATAACAGAAGAAAATTCATTTTATACATAATAAAACATTTTATACACAGAAGGATAAATTCAGCTTTTTTTTCATTTATTAGGCACATAAGTTATCCAGCGCAGACATTTATTTGACAAAACTAATCATACAGCTCACTTAAACCACAACATGAAATCTACAGTCTGAGTTGGCTTGCAGGACATCACGTGGATTTACCCATACCGCTTTTACTTAACAGATAGTAGATAGTCAAGCTTTTTTGTTAGCCAGAACTTTTCAAACCACAATCACTTCTAATATCCAGTGGTTCTCTATTATATCTCTGGCTTTTTCTGTTCTCTTATTAGAAAAATATGAAGAGAAAATAGATTAATGGCTCTTTGATGTATTTTTCACTTGAAACCAAAGTCATGTTGGCTATAGATCATTTGGGCTGAGGAATATTCCTCTGTTCTGTCTTCCTGTTCAGATATGGGATGTTCCTGAGAAATTAACTGATAAACTAGCTTTGGATTTATTTGAACTGTAATGAACAAAGACCCAACTTCAGAACCCATCTGAAAAGGCCTACAGAGGTCTTTCCATCTTTTTCCTTAAATTTCAAATCATTAGGTTTTCCTTTCATACATTTGCTCTTTCAGTTCACTCAGTCTTCATTCTATGGACTAAACATCCACCAGCAAAGTGTCAGGTCCCATATAACCCTAGAAGGCATTTCCTTTCATATTTGTAGTTAGCATGATCACATCCACCTTTTCACACACACTTGCTAGCATCTGTTTCCTCCTTAGGCTGGTAGATGTATTCTGTCAACTTAGAAAACTCAGGCACCAGGTAAGAAGGTCATTTTTCCATTTCCCAATATTTCCTAATTTCTCCAGGCTACCTCTTAATTAACCTCAATTTTTAGTCTGATGGCACAGATTAGCTTTAGAGTTCCCTACCAACCCTGCCTTGCTATCACCTGTGACTGAATCATCCTGACTATATAACACCTATCTTATCAAATAATATGTACTTTAAATCCTAATTCTTAAATTTAAATTTAGTACAAGTCTCTAAATCATTTCTCCAGGACACTAGCTGTCTAGCTTAGCTGTTTGAGTGAAGAGGCCCAGGCTGATCCCACAGTGTTCCCCATCTGCTCTTCTAGAGAAAGCAGATGGCTTCAGACTCAAAGTTTAATTGTGATCCAGCTGCCAATCTTTCCTTCTGCTTGTGAGCTTAATGCCCTGTACAGTCCCTGCAGATCCAGACATGGACCTTTGTTGTGACTTCTGTAGCTACCATGAATACCAGAGTTAATGTAGATGCCAACTCTATCTCAGGAAGCCATTAGAAGGGCAAATGCAAAGCCAGTAGCAATTTGATATCCAGTGTCCCATTGCCCCAGCCATCCGGGTAATGAAACTCTGCTATCACTGATTTTTTCCTGAAAGAGTACACACCAAAATTCACAGATCTCAGAACTAGGTAGCTTTTTCCTTACAGCAGTAACTTACTGCCCAGTTAGCTGACTGCTGTCCTCACAACAGTAGGACCCACATACTAAAAAAAGTGTGACAGCTTAGGTGGGACATATCTGTTCCTGTGTGAATTACTGCATTTCTGTTAGGTCCCTGTGATTTCTCCTATCTTAGTCAATGGCTTGATATAAGACTGCAGTTCCCTAATTTTGTTACTTTCCTTCTGACCATTTTAGATTCAACATTTTTAACTGAACATGGTAGAAGGGACATATCCTCTCCAGATATTGGAGTCCTTGCATCCATTTGCCGGGTAAAGCTCAGGGTTAAACATTAAAAGGTTCAATATTAGGACTCAGAGTGTGTAGTAAAAGGTATACCACATGTATAGTACTTGTAACTGTCTTAACAGTTTGGGTTGTATCACTTCATCTGCTAAGATCCACTATCAGATACAAGATTTTTTGCATACAGATACTAGTTCTGACAAAACTTTACATAATTCAAATCTGTAATTCCAATCCAGAACTCTGGATCTAAACACAATGGAAAAATGTAATTCAGAATCTCAACCCAGATTTGAATTCTTAGTTCTCTCTTTAATGAGAAGTAAATGAAATCTTAATGCCTGCACACACTGAGTGTCTTCATATCTCAAACTGTATTTGAAAATCATAGCATGTTTTGTCTCTTTACTTGCTGCATTTGTCATGTTTCTTTCTGGAAACTCAAAAATAATTTTCTTTAAAATTATTCTTCCATCAATGTGAGATTCAGTACAATTATTTAAGGAGCATCAGGTTCAGCTCTGAACTGCTAAATGAATAGTTTATATTATTCTATGAACTGTTTAGTGAATTTTCTCTATTTAGGTTGCAATCAATTAACAATGCTTAGCTCTTCTAGAATATTTTATAGATTGCCTCATCTTTAATCAACTGACACAATCCAAAAGTAATCATGAAAATTATTTGCTTTCTAAATTGCCAGTGCTTTGATTTCTTTCCAGGATGAACACTGAGTATTTTTCACTTAGCTTTCTAATAATTTGATGAGATGTTACTCCATGACAGAAGCACCAAGTTTTCATTAGCTTCTTATACAAACACTTCTTAAAAGGAGGTGGAATACTCCATAATTAAGTCACAAATTCTACTTGATTCACTATTTTGTTAAATCTTTCAGAGAATTCTAGTGAGGTTTAGAAACAACAGTTATTTTGACAAGCTATAGTGACTTGTCATCTAGCAGCAACACTAATCACTTTCCATTGATTTACATTTTGAAGCTATATTCTCTTTGAAAAGGCTAATGATTTACATTCTTCCTTTCTAAATGAAAGCTGGGACTCCTCTGCCCTTCTAGAGAATCTCCATATGGTGGGAAGATTCAGTAGTCACACTAATTCTGTTCTACCGAATAAATTATCTTGTATTTTCCCCTTTTTGTCTGTCTTCTCCCATTTCCCACACACTGAAAACCTATTTTAATCTTCTGAAATTATCTTGGATACAAGTTAAGTTCCTTATTGTAGCAGACTTGGAGAACAGCATGGCTATACATTTAAACATTAGATACCATTTTTAGCAATTTTAGGTGATATCTTACAGAATCTAAAGAACCCACTCCAGAAATAGCTGGGAGAGATTCTTCTAAAGTTAAGAAGTTGTGATATAGCCAATGTGATTCTTCATGTTTTACTGATTATCAAACAAATATATTTTACAATTATATTGACAAAAACACCAGTCTTTTTAATTGATAACTTGAACTCCTTTAAATTATGTATTTCAAAAATAGTTACTTTACAGGGAAAAATAAATTTTTAGCAACTATAATAATTGATATTATACATTTATAGTAAAATAAAACTAATTTGATTACTTAATTTTAGTTAAATTAATTTGATTGCAGTGCTTGCAGTTGGGTTAACTGGATTCACAGTAAAAGGAGAATTGTATTAAAGTGACTCTGTTTAAATATTACGTTATAAAAATCTTTCCTTGTCTTTATATAAATAATTGCCATCCTGCAATTAGTTTTAACATGCTCAGATTGCATTTGTTAACTGGGGAAAATAAAAAAATGTGGCCCTGATTAAAAAGTCTGAGTTTGAGATGCCTCGGTGAGATCCTACTGTATGATGTAGAACACTTCCAGGGACAGGACACATTTGCCTCATGCCTGTAAGAAATTCTTCCAGCTTTGTCTGAACTGATAGGTTTACCTTGACCAACACATCCAGGAAAAGCATGGAGAGGTTTGATAGCTCCTTGTTCTTCTTGTCTCCCTTTTCTTTCTTTCTTCACGTTGAGTCCATGTAGTTTAGTTAAAACTGAAGTCCAGGGCTGTAATGCTACTATTTGTCCTGCTCACTTCTCTCAGGATTTTAAATGCCGCAAGTCACTGCAAACAATGCTGTACTCAGTCTTCACATCCCCAGCCAGCTGTTCCTTATTCATTAGTAACAAGTCCAGCAAAGCATCTCCCCAGTCAACCCATTTATCACCTGAATCAAGCAATTATCATCAACACACTCCAGAAATCTGCATTGCTTGTGCCCAGCCATACTACCCTTCCAGCAAATACCAGCGTGGTTAAAACCCTTCATGAGTACCTGCAATCATAAGGCTTCATCTACTTCCGTTCTTCATCAGGCAGGCTATATGCCTACAGGATGCCTACACTTGTTTTGGTCTGTCCCTTCATTCTTACCAGATGCTCTCGACTGGCTTGTCACTTCCTCTAAGAGTGACCACCACTTTCTTAAGAGTCGCACCACTCCTTTGCACAGAGCATAACCCCTCTTCTTTGGCTTCCCAGCCTGTCTTACCTGAAGAGCCTGTATCCATCCATTGCAGCACTCCAGTCATGCAAGCTATTCCCAGCACAGCTCTGTAATTGCAATGAGCTCATACCTCTGCAAATAGCTGCAGTTCCTCCTGCTTCTTTCTTATGCTGCGCACTTTTGTGCATGGGCACTTGGGATGAACCTCCTATCCTGCTGCTTTCACAAGGGCAGAGCAAGACTTCCTCCATTATGTTGCCCCCCACCCAGACGTTTCCTCACTGCCCTTGTGCATTCACTTGCATGCATTTTACTCATTTCTGTAATATAGGGACAGAACAGAACACTAAAGTATAAAGAGACAAGTCCTTTCTTAAGCATTGGTAACTGGTAGTTCTGTAGATTACTTTTGATGTTACTCTGTGGTACCTTTTTTCACTTAGTTTCAGTAATGCTTTTAGCTGAGTAAGATGCTCACTGGTGTGAATGCTTTCAAGCCTTCACTTCTTATTAACAGAACAGTTGTTCTGAAGGAAAAAAAAAAAAAAAAGAACAGTCAACAGAAAGACACAATTTATAGAAACATTTCAAATAATACCTGAAAGGCTTAGAAATGTATATAATGAGTTTATACACAGAGCGATGTTCCTCATCAGTAAGTGTCAGAACTGCACTTTCAGTAGACAGTTTTCAAACTTCTTGATAATATTAGAACATTATATTTAGTACCTATTTAGGTCTGATCAGCAATGTGTAAGCGGTCTTCTGCCATCCTTCATACAAGGTAATACTACCATGTAAATAATTGCCATTTAAATATCTAAGAGCCCCATTCTGGAGCATTTGTAGACAATGTTTATCTTGCAGTGTATAAGATATTATGTATATTTCTGTCTTTTCTGAGTGCATAAATGCAAGTATTCACAATGGAATACTGGTTTTCTATAGGAGAAAAAAAACATAAGGAGACCAAGTTTTCTCGTGAATCTATTTTAGTTTTCCCTATGATAGTGAAAGTCTGACATGAGAGATGCTGCTATATGGTAACTTTGTACAAAAGTCCTCTCAAGGGCTTTCAGGACATAATCTGTCAGGGAGCAGCAAGAGCAGACTGCTCCTTAAGGGATGAGGAGGTGAGTAAAATAACACAGCCAGCAGGGCAGACCTGAAGATGGTAGCCTGGTTCAACCAAGAGTCCAGATCCTCAAGCAGGTTTGTGATGATGAGGCAGATCCAAGTTCAAGCTGGGAAGTCACACCACAGATCAGGGTCAGGTCCAGTGACAATAACCAGGGTCAGAGGCAGCCTAGTGATCTCTAGTTAGGCCTGTGGTGACAACACAGGCCTGAGGTCAAGCCAGGAAATCAGACTGTGGGTCAGTATCCAGATCAGTGGGGTCTACAGCCAGGCCATAAGCAAGCTAGAGGCCAGCACTCCTGCTGCATGTCCAGGACTGAGCTTAAATGGAGCCCCTGGGCCCATGGACAAAGAGAGGGTGTGGGTGGAGGCCCCAGGTGAGGCTGGTCAGGGCCATTAAGGGTTATTAGTGTACTCTGGGCCCTGACATAATCCCTATGGTTAACAGTGGTAGATTGCAGATGTATGTAAACTGATGCCTGAGGGAAAAATTAAGAAAGGTCCTTAAAATCCTGAGTGGAATGAAGGAAGTATGTAAAAAGGGATTATTCATTATCTCTTCCAATACAAAAACTCAAGGTAAACACATAAATGAAAAGGCGGCAAATGAAAAATGAACTAAAGGCGGTGGTCCTTCACACAAAGCACTGCTAAGCTGTCAAACTCCTGTCATTAAGCTGTCAAAGAGTGGTCCTCTCTTCAGTTCTTGGGGAAGTGGCCAAAGAGGCAGTGGGTTGTTTGCCTGATAAGAAGGGGTGAGGAGGGAGGGCTGTTTGTTGAAGAAGGCCCTCTTCAGTGTTGGCACATGACCTGGGCTGTGGTGAAGCCCGCCTGGGCTGGCATTGCAGAGCAGGGAGTTCTTCAGCTAAAGCTTTGAGAAACAGAGGGCTGAAGAGCAGTATGTGAGGAGACAGCCTTTACTTGGCTTTTCTGGGACAGCTTCTTTTAAATAAGGGCGTTCTGTCAGTGAGGACATATGCTTGCTTGGCTGAGGTTACGGTATGGGTGAGGTCATGGGGAAGAGACGGCGCAAGTGTGGCAGTTCTGTGTTGATGCCTGCTGGATATTCTTGGCTGTGAGGAGAGGCACGGTGTTGATAAGTAGCAAGTGTTTAGTCTTTGGAAGAGGCAGCCGATGGGCAGGTGTTTTGCTCTTGTCAGCAGTGAATCACTCTGTGGTCCAGGGGAGGGCTCAGGAAGCTAAGAATGGACACTCTCTTGTGGCAGCAAGCGTGTTGTTGGAGGGCTGCAGTGTGGACCACCTTTGGATTTTCCCAGGGTGGCAATTGCTTTCTTTGGGGAAGATCATCCTTCCCCATCCTCTGAGAGGTTAGAGTTTCAGACGAAGGATTGTTGCTTTGCTGGCCAGGGAGCAGTAGGAATGGGCTGCAGACCCATGAGGGAAGGTGAGCCAGGAGCCAAAGGTGACAGTAAGACACTCAGCAGCTCTGTCTTCACTGACAAAGAGGGCAGGCCCACAGTATCCAAACAAGAAGAGCAGAGCAGTCTGGTGGCAGTAATCACAGTCAGCCAACAGTCCAGTGGCCACCACACAAGCCTATAGGGATGAGGCAGGTCCAAGGTCAAGCCAGGAAGTCAAGGCAGCAGGTCAGAGTCGGATGTGGTTCAGTGAAGTGCACGTTATCTGAAAAGGCGTAACTGCAAGATAGCACAGGCCCAGGGCAATGCACCATCTTAAATGCAGCTCCTGAGCAAAGGGGGACTAGGCCCCCAAGTCTCAGAGCTCTTTCTCAGCCAGTACTCCCCTCCAAGCCCTCGTAGCTGCACCAGTTTTAAAGCTGACCAGGCAGCTAAACCTTTGAGTGTGGGAGGTACACTCAGGACCCCAACAAACTTACTCTTAAATCTTTTTGCTGTAAATAGTTACAGATGCTTGGATGTATTCTATAAATATCTGTCATTTTTCCTTTCTTTCCCTCAAAGTATGTAGTAAGTCTTTGAGTGCTGCACGTTGTAGCCTTGGTAGGTCCTTAGTCAATCCCTGGCAGGTGCAGTGGTCTCCCTCTGAGTGAATACATGTGGGAGTTTTCATTAATACATACCCTATTCTTATACGCTTTTATATTAGCTTCTGTTCCATCTTTGAGACTCTGTAGTCGTTTTGTGTAAAGAGGGCTGATTGCTTTTCTTTTTCAGCTTTTCAGTTACTTTAAAAAATATATTACTGTGAAGTTGAAATCTCTGAAATGTCAATTTTTTCACTTTATGGAAATTTGAAGTAATTTTAGAAATTTCTTTAAATAATTAATTGTTCAAAAACGTTATGGAACTGCAGCCAGAGAAAGTGACATTCTCTATTTGTTTAGTTACATCTGGTTTGTCAAGTGTGCAGTATTTTCTAGTGTTGTACTGTATATGAATTGAATAACTAGGATACTAATCTATCTTTTGCTTTTTATACGCACTCAGTTATGCACTCTGAAACTACAAACAAGGGAGTGAATTAGTTTCAAATATGACAATAATGGGGTTTTATGGTTATTTGTTCATAAATAATAATATTTATACCCTGTGTAAGTGGCTTCATAGTAATCTTATAAAAATAGCTTATACTCATTTATATCCTGTCATATAAGATTGCCAGTAAAAGCAATACTGAATTAGATTATTGGTACAAAGACAACAGAATTTTTTTACAGGAAGTGGATCCCTCATCTCTCTGTCCAAAAGCACCCTTTGGGCAGGAGTAAGCCAAAAGGAATTCAACTGGCAAATTTTGGAATATTTTTGGAGAGCAGGTGAGTACATAGTACATACCAATGGGATTTATAAAAGACATGTAATGAAACTTGCAGCTATATTACTATGAGTATAGAGAAACTCATACATTTATGTATAGGGGAAAATTTTTACTTTCAGTACCTGGAGCAGCCCTAGCCAAAGAAGGATCCTGCTAATACCTCTTCCCTGAAGCTATGATATCTGTGTATGGAGCTGTAGTTATGGAGTTGCTGTAAAAGTGTATAGTATCTTTGTAGGTAAACTTCATTTTTAATTTCTGATATGAACAGAATCCATAGCTTGCTTAAAAGGTGTCAATCATCCATTATGATGTTAGTCATAATTTCAGTCCCGCTCTGAGGAGCTGGTGATGCTGTAGTTGTGTGTAGACATGATTCTTCTTTGGCAAAGGATAACCTGTAGCGCTTCACTAAGCCCTCAGAGGCATGTAAAAATGCCTTAAGCCTCAGAAAAATGTTTCCCTCTTCTTCTTCCTCCAAAAAATATGCCCTTTCCATTCTATCAGGGTAAGTAGAGTATTGTTTAAGCCTTAAAATACTTTCTTTTGCAATAAAGGCAGGATTCTTGTAGAATGCCAGCTGTGTACAGATGTGTCTGAATTAACACCAGGTGCCTGACTCTGCTCCAAAGGAATCCAGGCAGGCAGGAGTGGCACCAAACTCAGATTCTGCCATTTACTGCTAGCAGGGTCTGCCAAAGTGCAAATCATCACCGACTGCAGAAGTAGCACTCTGTGAAGGTAAGAACAGTGAAGGAACATTTGGATCTGTGCTGCTCTTGTTTCTTTTATGTATTTTGATAGTGAAAAGACTGGAGACATCTAACACATGCTATGCTGTGCAGATTATTTTGTTGCTAGCGTTGCCACTGAAGCTATTACACTAGCAAATCTCAGCTGTAGGAGGAAACATTGCTTCTATAATTCTGCAGTGCTGTACTCCAGAGGGATCAATAGTGCTTAAACGCTACTTTTAAGGCCCTTCTGCACCACTTCCCCCACACCCAAATATACACACAGGTTTATAAGTTTTCCCATCCTGATCAAGGACTTTGCTTTTCTTCATGAAAATATACTGTAATGATAAAAATGTTCACAATACAGGCTGAGCAGTTTTGCTCAAACTTCCTCTCAGAGAAGGAGGCTGAAATTTTATCAGTCAATTCATTTTATGTAAAATTAAGCTAAACCGTTTACTGGAAATGACTGCATTATAGAAATGGTTTTAATAGTCATTTAAAAATAGCATTACCATGAGACTCATTAATGAAAAAGGTTATGTTTTCACATGGAGTCTTGTAACAGGTATTTTTGCTCATCTTTCTGAGTTATGGACTTCTGTGGTAGCATTTTGCCTCTTAATATATTATTTTCCAGTTTCCAGAGTTTTAGTACTCAGTTTTTAAGTTCTGCATTATTTAGGGAAATTAGGCAGTTATAAATTAGTTGCTTGCCCTCTGAGGTTCTCATTTATTACTGATCTGTTTGTTGGTTTACTAAGCAGATTCTGGAAATGGTCTCATACAGAGCTATGCAGTAGAGGCTTTTAGCAGTTTGGGTTCAAATGACATAAGAAATTATCAAATATAAGTTAGAGAAAAGGAGTCTTTTGTGTTTTTTTGTTTGTTTGTTTCTTGACATTTCATATGTAATTTGAAATCAACAAAAGTTCTAACCTAAAAGAAAATTTAGGAGAGCCAGGAACTATTAAATATTCTTGATTTAGATAAAGAGTCTGCGTGCAGAAGCTGTTTGGAATCTTACATGATCAAGCTGTTCAATGAATCCATGTATAGTGAAAGTGCACATATAAGTATTAATTGTAATGATTTGATCAATTTATTTAAATATGTAAGATCTTAATGATTATTTAATGATCAGTAATCATGTAAGATCTTAAAAACATTATTGTGGCAAGAGATATCAATAAAAATTGATAAATTTTAAAATACTTGAGTTGTAGCCAAAAATGTTGAGTCCCCAACTAGACACATTATATGACTGCTTTCATTTCCACTTTTAAAACATTAATGCTTCTGGTGTACGTGGGGTTTGGTTGCCGGAGGCAGTGGGAGCAGTTTTCAGAATAAACTGAAATATTCACTCCTATGCTCTTTTGGCATTTTCCTCTTCTTCATATCTTCTTCTCTTGCTTCCCCTCTCCATTATAAACAGCTAAACTTTAGTATAGGAGGCTGAGTCAGGGTAGGCTGGAAGCAACTGCAAAATGGGATAGTGCTGCAGTGTTGAGGGAAGGGGTGCGAGGCTGCAGATGATCGTCTGGCCCTGGAAGAAGTACTTCCAGGGTTTTCTCTGTTTGGCAGTCATATGGCTTCTACAGTGTTTTCTCCATCCGTATTGGAGAACAGCTTTATTATTGAGATTGAAGGAAAGACGCTGATACTTGCTCTTCTTTCAGCTTGTAACCAGAGATCTCAGCAGATAGGAAAGATATCAGTAAGAACTGTGCAATTTAGTGACAAGTGTAGGCAAGTTATTATTTCAGAATATTCTGAGTTTCTTAGAGGAACAATATAATACATCTGTCAGCTACAAACACAGGTATGACATACAGGCCAATATTGCTGATGGGCTAAATATATAGCTAAACTACACAGATGACTTGTAAATTCCTTTGTGGGGCATATAAAATATTTTTCTGCCCTTTGACTGCGGTGCATTCAAAGGTCTAAAGACTGTTCTTTTTATCTGATTGATTGTGATTGTTGTTCTGATCTCATGTATGATGCTGGACAGCTGAAATGCCCTAATTAATTTTTTGGATCTTACTGATATATTATTTTAATATTGTTTTAAGGTATTCAGACCTAAATATTACGGTTAGAATAAAATATACTATTATTGTTTTGGAAAACGTATGAGATAATGTATTTAAGATTTTTGTACACCCTTAATTCTTTGTTTTCTCCACAACCCTATGCATCCCCTCTCTAAGGATCAGGTTCTGAATGATGGACTTACGTACACAATTTGTATCAAGTGGAAACTTTGCTTAGAGCTGAGAAAAGAACTGCAGATATCCTATTTGGAAAACACTAATATATTCTACCTTTGAATTGTCACGTTGGTGTTTACTGAGACATATATTCTACCAGACAGGCAGAGGATATTAGTTATTATTAATGATTTGAAGAACTTTTATTCCCTCCATTTTGCTGTTTCTCTGTGTAACAAATCTTATCTTTTATTTGTTCACCTTTTTTCACTTGTTGATCAGTACTGAACTGGTGCATTATCTATCCTAGCAGTTTTCTATGCTGTTGTTGATTCCTGCTGTTTTTATAATCCCTGGTTCTTAATTTGTAAGCATTAAAAATAAAATCTGATTTGTTACTCATTAGCATTACCTTGAGTTTGGCAGAGCGGTTGCATTAAAAAAACAAACAGACTTCTACAGCTAGAAAATATTACCTAACCATGTAACAATTACAGTTTCTGATTATCTTTTTGAATATATCCTCTGGTTCCAACTTTTATTTTCAAAAAATATATATTAAAAGGAACTGTCCAAGAAGAGTGCATTTAAATTTCTCACAACTGCACTGACCAGAAGAGGTGTGAGGAATGTTTTAGATATACGTCATATAGGATGGACATTTGGCAAGCTAACTTCTGCAGAAGATAACAGAAGATAGCAGTTAGTGCATTACAGAGGATTTATCAACTGTGGAAAAGCAGAGTTAATAACTGTTATGACAGCTGGCTGTATTTTCAGCTTTGCATTTGATGAGCTGTGTTCCATAGGGCAAATCTCTCTGTGCCTCTCTTATTGCTCCTTTTCTTCATCTGACATTAAAGTTTGTGAGCTCTTTGGGACAAAAGCTGCTCCCATTTTATGATTATATAATGCTGAAAGCTACCTATTTCCTAGAAGTTTGCTATGCAACAGTGTCATCTGTATTAAGGTATGTGACCAAGTGTTTGTGTGGATGTAGAAGACACTTATATTTACTTATGTGTATATACTTATATGAACTTAAACATATATATATATCACAGACAACACCTATTTCATTCTAAATAATTCAGGCAGGTCTCAAGCGTTTTTTTAACAAAGCAAAACATCTTCACAGAATAGAAGAACTGATAAAATTCCTCTTCAAGCCATCAGGTCACAGGTGTTTAAACGAGTTTACGTTTTGAAAAATCTTCTCTAATTTATGCAAATGTAAAGATGACTTCAGTTAAAATCATGTTACAGAAAGAAATGTAGTTTTAATGCTATCACAGTTAAAGGCTTGTCGTATACTTGCTTTAGAAAATTTACAGTAAAGCACTAATAAAAAATCTTTTCTTTTTAGTATCTGTAATACAGATACTCTATGCTTATCATAGAGATTAATTGTGCCAGGGTTTAAGGATGATTTATAGGAATGTTATCAGGTATTTCAACAGTCCAAATACCTACATTCAAGTATATTAGATCTTTACTTCAGAAATAGAGCCTGTTTTGGTTTTAGATGTTTATGGCATATATAATTCACTTTGAAGTCAGTGAATGTTGTTTGTCTACGTCTGTGAATAATTTGTCGGTCTTGTCACTCTGTCTCAGAAAAAAATCAATCCACTGAAATATATTCTTGATTTTCATGAAATTTCTTCTTGAGATAAGAAATTGTCTGATTTTTCAAAGTAATTTTTAAAACTAAAATATCCTAACTTTTGGAGAAATATACGATTAGAAGACATATGCATTGTATTAAAGGTTTTAATCTGATAAATCTTTATATGTTTATTTGTACATTGGTTACAAAAATTTAGCTCTTGCAGCAGAGCAAATTAGCTAACACTGAGCGTGATACAGCTGCATAGAGGTTGTAGAAGTAGTCTTATCAGATTATTTAAAGCTATCTTGGATGTATCTGCAATATATTGCAGTAACTTTGGAGTACACATACCCTTATATTAACATATGTTCTGTGAATTATTACATTTAATATATGAATATGTTAATAGTATATGACTAAGCCATATGAATATAATTTTGATGCTCTGACATAGTGAATCCTCTATAACAATTGATTTCTTTTAAGTAAAAGACTTTCCTTCAGAAAAATCAGCATTTTTTCCCTCTAAAATATTCCCAGCCCAGCTTCACTTTGGTTAGTCCTGTGGTGTTTTAAAGAAAGGCTTTTGGAGAAGTGTTTAATGTCTTTGTAATGGGTATATAACCTCCCACAGCTTCACCTTTTGTAGGGTGAAAGAAGAATCTTGTTAACTTTCAGCTGTGTCAAATGGCCAATTAGAAACACCAGGTATCAAAGATGTCACACCAGGTAAAATTAGAGCAATTTAGGCTATAGGCTGCTTTAGAAATAGAAGTTGAGGTATAGTTTGGAAGAGTGGTTAGAGAGTGCTGAGTAGGGGTAATTTAACAATTAAGGTAAGAAGAATAATTAGGGTAGGAAATTAGAGCCCTTTTGTTGGTGTAAAGGGGAGAAGGTTGGGTTTTTCTGCCTGTAGTTTTCTGCTTAAAAGAAAATGAGGGATGGGATGTAGTTCTTTGGATTCCTGCATGTAAGACTGAATTTTGTTGTGCTGAGGGGGGTTGTTGAATAGGTAGAAAAAGTGTAAGTAAGTAAAGCACTCCTTGGGAAGACTCTTGCAACAGTTAAGTACTATGTGATAAACTAGAAAGTTGTGGGTATTTCTGAAGTGTAGTTCTTAACATACAATTGATATTACTGATTTGTATTCAAAAAGAAAAAACCTCTAAATCTCTTAAAAGCTTTGTATCAATAACAAGGTATGGTAAAACTAAGCTGTTGAGTTAAACTGATGGCCACAAGACAAGCTCTGATAGAAATATGAGATAATTAGTCAAAATTTTCCAAGACTTGTAGCCCTGTGATAGCCTGATGAACTACATACTGGCAGTTGTTTTGCTTGGTTTTGTTGCTTTAGGGCTTTGCTTCTCTTCAGAAGTGTAATTTGTGTAGTACAGGGAAGTGCTGTACAGAAGCACAGGAAGAATGAACTGATGCTTTGTATTTGGGGGAAAAACAAAGCTGCCTGAAGAGAGAGTGAGAAAGAAGCTCAGAAAACTAAAATGACTTTTTTGAGTGCTCTCTCTTCTAGAGAGCTGGATAAAAATTTAATGGTGCTAGAGGCTACCCTTCCCCTACAGCTGTCTGTCCTGCTTCTTTCTCAAGTGTTTGAGGCTGAGCTGCTGCGGGGGCATCTGCTGAAGCTTGAGGTATGAGAAATAAAACTACATCTGCCTGGAGGTGTGGAAGGGGATGCAGGACAGGCATACTAACTGATTTATTGCCTGATCTATGTGAGGAGGAGGAGGAGGTGTGGACAGCTGTAGGTTGTAGCCTTCTTGACTGTTCTTAGTTTGCTTCTGTGTGTGAATCTGAGCATGCTGGTTGGTCGCAGCACCACAATTAGGCTCTTGAACCTGAGCTTGTTCACTCCTTTAGTCAGTAGATGGGTTTGTTGTCATTAAGCTCTAGTGCTTATGTGCTCTTATGAGGTATTATCCAACTTTCAACTCCATAACTCCTCTGGCTTCCATATGAAGTATGTTATTTTTAACTCGGGAATAAAGAAATTATCCTCTTCCACTCCCTATAGCTTTAATACCTTTATAGGCAAACTTAATTCTTGAGGATGAAATAATATCCTAGGTGTCTTGCGCAGTGACTAAAACTACAAAAAGATATTTGAAACAAACTAACTCTTTGAGTAAAGTGTTCACGCTTTCCTAGTTGCTAACACGTGGCTTATAAATTATGTATTTAATAACTGAGATAATGGATTATGCTTCTAAACTGGCTGCCAGTCTATACTGTGTGGAGAATGGGTTTCAAAGTCTAAACTAGTCTGTTGTCCTCTAAACTAGTTCATTAACCACTGAACTGAAGCTGCTGAGCATGGATATGTCCTCCTATGTGCCAGAGTGGCTGCTGATAACTGATGCACTGGTGAGGAAGACAGCTGAGGACTGTAACATCTTAAATCAGAATTTGTCTTTCGCCCTTAAAAGGCTGTTTTAAATCATGAATGTGTTGTAACTAAATTCTCTGTAAACAGTAAGAAAAACTCTCCTCAAACAGTTCAGTTCCTCAGCTCTAGGTCTTCCTGGCCCCCGTACACTGCTGCTGCGCCTTACCAAGGAGTGAAGCAAGAGAATCTCTCCTGCTACTGTTGTGTTTAGGTGTATGTAGATGCATGTACTTTGCTATGATTTACCATAATTTCACAACCACTTTAAATCAATACTACAGCTAAAAGTTTTCCTAAGTTATGGGGGTTCATTTCTGCCCTCTACATTGCCTGTTTGCTATACCTACACAATTAAGTGATTATTTGAACCAGGTGGAGGAACCAGGACACATTAAGACTAACTTCTCCTCCCACAGCTTTAGTTCATCTCAGTGCAGCTCATACTTGCAAATTGGCTTATCAGTTGGTCTCAGAAATACTTACACTGTCACAAGATGGAAAAGGAGAGGGAAAGCAGTGTGAGAATGAAGAACTGGAGATAGAAGAGGTCTACTATTTCTGGTGGCAGCAATTCATGCTAGGTTAGTATTATTAAAATGATATGAAACTGTAGCTTGATAATGTTCCATAAAGAAACTATTATCCTCTTGCTGCTGTCTGAGATCAGAGACATTTTGGTTACAGGCATTTACTACTTACTAAGAACTTACCTGAATTTTTGTTTTTCCACGTAAGTGGTTGTGGCAAACCCAAGAATATGTGGATTAAGGTGGTTCAGTGTTGCAAGTGATTTGAGATGCCTCTGTGAGTAGGAGGTTTCTAATATAATCAGATATTTTCCTGTTTCTTCTGAAAAAATTAGAGGATTAATCATCTGATCTCAGAAAGAATGCTAGGCAGAACTACTTCTACTGTCCTTTTGTCTGGTGTTTTCCATTTTGCTGTGACTCTTTAGCAACATCTTAGTATCAACTGTAGAATTTAAACAGATGGAGTATATTAAAGAATATCTCTGAAGAAGGAGGGGAAAAAGATGATGCATCTTTTGTGTGTGTTCATTTCCTGGAAATAAATATTGTTGTCAGTATCTGAAAATATTCATCTAGTCTCATGGCAAGTGGCTAGCACTCAAATCAACAATATAGAAAAGGACAACTGTTTTCTAGCAAAATGAGTCAGAATTCAATGACTGTAGCACAAAAGAGCATGAGTTAGCACTGGTGCACCAAAATAAATATCCTTTTTATTCACAGATGTCCTGATACTTCAGTATGAAGGCAGCCCATGCCAGCAAGAGTTAAATGCCCAATAGGAGTACTGCAATAAAACTTGGAGCCCTGTGTGAATAAGAGGGGATATGTGCTCATGTCATGAAGCCTAATAGGAACAAGAAAGATGATAATCAGTGAAAGTCTTCCATTTCATCAATGCTGTCGTCTTTGTTCCAACATTAGAGATCATAATATTACATAAAACACAGCAATCGTCACAACCTGGAGGCAATGCGAGGTGTTTTTTCTTTTTTTTTTTTTTTTTTAATATATATACTTCATGTTGTGATTTCCTACATTTCTAAACTAACTTCCCTTTTTAGGACTACTTAAAATGTTACCATTTTGTTAGCTAATTTTTGTTAGCGTTTTTCAAATGTCCTTTGATGCAGCACTGCAGTTACATAAATTTTGAAGATTTAAAGATATATAAGATAGATACCTACCTCAGATTAATGGTAACTTTAAATATGTCTCTCTCTCTTCCTATAAAATATCTATTAAAATAGGAGGTATTGCTTTTAATCCTTGAACAAGGATTTGTGCTATTTTGTGCTAACTTAAATCTGCAATCTGCTGAACTCGATGCTTATTTTCCTGTTTTGTTTAGTTTCCTGCAGCCTTAGTTATAATAAATGCCTTAGCTCTAAGATGCAAAATGAAGAGGAACTGCTTATTGGGATAACTGTGTTGCTAATTTGACACTAACACATGTAACTCAGACTGAGAGGGTGATCTGCCAAAGGCAGGGCAAGGTGGATCTGTGTATTTGTGTACATGGGAACAGCACTTGGCCACATGAAAATGTTTTATGCTTGCATTATGCCTTCCAGCTGAAGCCTTTTTGTAGTTCTTGATTCTCCTAAAACCCTGGTTTTTTTTGTTTGTTTTTTTTTTTTTTTTTTAAGCTATTAACTTCATGCTTCTACCAGCTGTTTAGAGATTGCTTCAGTGTGGTGATACATAAAGATGCATTAATCTGTGAAAACATGATAGGAAATGTGAGACTCCCACATCACAAATGGCAGCACCTTGCACTTAGGCCTGTCCTAAATTTGTAAAAGTTCATTGGGATGATCCCTAATGGAAAGGGCTTGCCTGTCTGAGCTGTTCTGTGTGAACAGTCCTCTGTTTCTGTGAGTTCTTAGTGTTGTGGGCTAGGGGAACAGTCAACGTGTGCAAAGTGGTGATGTCCCACTTCTGCATACTGAACTACATAGGAACTTGCCTCGCAAACAGTTTAAGACTGCACAGTAGTAGCTCTGGTTTAAGTGACAGCAAACAAACATTTAGAGCCAACAGTAGGGAAAGATATTACTTTTAGTAGAACCACCAAGGGATGGATTCAGTAACCAATTTGGTATCTGTATAGTTTGTGTGGCTAATACATTATGCAACAAAAATATGTAACTTTTCATACATGGTATTTATTGATCTGTTTGAAGATCACTTCTGGAAAGGCCATGTCCAAGGACAATAGATTGCTGCAATGCTGGAGTTGAGATGTAGATGTGATAGTAAGGCTGAAAAGGAGCTGACTGAGTTTCTATTGCAGTTTTGCCAGAAACTTTTAGGGAAATAGGTTGGGTCATAAATAACCATGTCATTAGCAACATTGTGTTTTTTCTTTGACTTGTTCCTTTCCAGATAATCAAAGGTAAGCTAGACCATCATCTGGCTTGATCAGATACATAGCCATTCGGGGGAGATAACTTAGCATGTTGCTGGTATATATCATGCTGATTCATTACCTTTAGGAGGCAGTTTACATACAGCTCATTGAGCCAGTAAGTTTTATGAATTAAACATCACAGCAGTGTTGCAATAACAATCTATCATATCAGCAATGCCAGATTAACATATTGGAGCTGTGAACAGGGGTTGCATGCCTCAAATGGAGGGGGTAAATGTAGCCTTACAGGAGAAGTGAATGGAAGAGGAAAGGACAGTCCTGCTGCTAGTGTTGTCTGAGGCTTGTAGGTGCTTCATGTCCCATCACACAGTGATGGCCTCACTGTTGAGCATGCCCCTGCCCTCACTACTGTACAGTTGGCTCTACAGGCAATCCTCTAGGTATGCTGGTTGACCTCTGTATTTTATGCTCCTGACAATTATAAAACAAAGCATGGAGCTTGGTTGTGCCAAGTAGTGTGCAAATGCAAGCTGTATTTACTTTCTTAGGGCTTGATCCACAGAAATGAATGAAATGCTTTCTGTCTTAGAAGAAGAAAAGTTGGGTCTCAGCAGAGTAAATAACTAAACCTTTGAATGCTTGAGGAGCAGGGTTTGAGGAATGGGAGGGTGGATGAAAATAGGAGAGAAATTGGAAAGACTTGGGAAGGGAGGGATAACAGTGGTTTTAAATGTAAGACTGTGTTCATGTGTGCAACTTAACCATAATTATTCAAGATCTTTCTCAAAAAGGATCCAATAAGCCTGGAGTTATGTTAGCATGGGATTCTCTGCTAGATGGGAGCTTTGACCTATAAGCTGCTTGGTCATATGTGCTTTGTTCATCAGCACATGTAATTCTTGTCATTTGGATAAAACTGGTTAAGTGGATTCTTCTGCTCTAATGGTTGTTTGCTTTATGCTTAAAATTAATTTGATACTTTTTTCCCTTAATTAGCAAAGTATTGGTTACCATGTTTATGACTGTGGATTCTTTAGTAATGCAGAACACAACTGAGTGCAGGACTTCCTGTAAAGAACAAATAAAGATAGGTTATCATTTTTGTATGTAGCTCTGAGTCAAAACATCCAAATAGTTGGTAATGGCGTTTAGACTTAGAGATCAGTCAAACATGCTAGGCTTGGATGACAGTGAAAGAAGAGATTGTAATTATGGAAGTAGAGTATGCCTGTCAATGTTCAAGAAGCATTAGAGATCCTGTTATGAAAAAGTCAGTGGGTGAGAGACACAGAATCAAAAAAGTGTCTTTTCATTGACTGAAGGTCAATAAACACAATAGTTGTAGTTGAAGATTAGACAAGTGAATCCAAAGAAAAAGTCACAGAAGAGTCTTTTCCAACTTCAAAGCATGGTTGCTTTTATGCCAAAACATCAGAGTTTGGGGAGAGAACAAGCATTTGCTTAGAAATTTTGCTTAGAAACTGTAAACTTACATAAGGCTGCAATATTAGGATATTGTATCTGAGGGCAGCAAAAATGCTTATTTCATTATCCTCTTAAACTTTTATCTCTGGCATGGAACAGTTCTAGTGCCTCTTTTAATTGCAATTCTCTGTAGGTTAACTTATTTTTAACTAATAATATCTCTGGCCTAAAAAGTACTTTTACAGGGTAAGAAATGTTATCATTAGAAAATGAGTGTGAGACACGCAGTGACTTTGCTATGCTACCTGAAGGAACTGATGATGTTTTTGCTTCTTCTTGGATCTATTTGTTTCCTGCTGTAACTTTAATTAAATACTGTTACCTCTTTTGACCTGTTTACTTTTAAAACTCCTGTGGAGTTGAGGAGGGGGGAAAGTCATGTGACAAAGATGACTTGGCAGTTTTATAAACTGGTAATTGGAAATCGATGTACTTTAAGCTGTGGACAGAAAATGTAATAAACAATCTAGTCTAGAGGGACAAAGGATTATTTGTTAATAGTGTAAAAAGGTCAGTGCTACAGTAATTAAATTAAACCTGCAAGGCATTCTAAGCAATACCTCTGAACTGTAATGTCTCAGAAGAAAATAAGGTGCTTGACAATTTTCCTATTGAATCTACCATGGGTCATGCCCTATAGAAATGAACATGTTTAAACAGCCTTCTGCTTTAACACTTGATCCTAAATTTACAATGTTTGTTCTTACAACATGCAATACCGTAAGGGACCAACCAGCTTAGAATTCAGCACTATGCAGCTCTGTATAAAGGCAGGTGAAAAGATTGTCCGTGTTCCAGTAACACACATTTTGTCTACCAGCACCAGTGAAGTCTTGCACCGGAAGCTTGCTCACATGCGCTGAAGCACAAGCACACTGAAAAGCAAATGAAGATTGTCCCTTGGGTAGAACTGCTGAGCTTCATCTCTTGCCCTCAGTGGACATTCGGGATGACTTCTGCTGGAATTAAACTGGATGTGCTGTGCTGTCCTGAACTGCAAATTTGTTATGAAATATTTCTTGAGCACTTGAAACTGATGCGTGCCTTGAAGTTTACTTTGTTAACAACTGATTTACATGTGATAAGGTGTAAAAAAGTATGATCATCAAAGTAACTTAATGAACTGCAGTGCTGATAGTGAGGAGTGAAAGATTTTTTTCTTTCCCTCATTCATTGTAGATGTATTGTAAAGCTGCAGAGTTATGCAGCTTTGCTGTAGTAATATTTAACTGTAGCTCTTCTATCTTTTCTGAAACTTAAGAGCACTTCAGGAAATAGATATAATTAGATTTGGGATAAGAACTGTGAGATCACTCATTTCCTTTTAATTGGTAGTCTCTTAGTTAACTTATCACAGCTGACTGCGTTATATTAATGAAGTCTAATCACAAACAAAATGAAATGCATTATTTAACTGGCCAGCCCTAAAAGATTACCGAGGCACACGTACAAATAATCCATGTTTCATGTCTTGGAGGTCTTATTGATGGCAATGGGAGAGCTGAGTCATGGTTTCACATTTTCTCATTATATCATGGGGCAGGTATGTTCTCTAGACTGCTTGGTGCTACTGTGTTTCTGAGAACTTCCCTGATCCAACAACTGCAGTTTACAATCAGTCTCCTATGCGGCACATCTGAGTTTTGTCGACATGGAGGGAACAGGCTGAGAGGGGTCAGATTTGTGCTTTGTCACTTTTCCAAGATCAGGCGGCGAGAGGTCCTCCCAGGTTCCATGTTAGAGACTTATCCTCTGAGCTGTTTTTAATTTGTTTTCCTTTCTGACTAATAGGAGTAAAAATTCTTGCCTTCTTTTTTGTTAAAGATCAATGGGGAGAAGATGGTGGGAAGAAAGTGCTACATAAAAATTAGCTGTTGCTGCTCTCAAACTTGGGCTCTCATTTGCTTAATTGTTTTCAGTTAAGCAAATGAGCTTTTGAGTTAGTTGCATATTATTGAGCATCTTGCACTACCCTTGTGAGGTTAGTGTTGCACAATTCAGAAGACTTCAATGTCTGGATTTTGCAGGGTAGAGCTAACTTCAGAGAGCCCGGCCATTATGGTATTTAAAACAGATGACTAGGAAAATACTAGTCAGGGACAGATTCATAATTGTGGCAGAAATCTCTCTGAATTTGTTAAAGCATATAAGGGGTTCCTGCCCACTGGATAAGGGGGTGTGTGTGGCTTTTTTTGTTCCTTTCTTTCTTCTTCCTACTGCATTTTTGCTATGCCTCTTATGATAAAACTTTCATATTGTTCTGTGATTAAAGAGCTGTCTATATTCAAATTTCATAGGCTTCTGAGGGATAATAATGTGGTGCAGAGAAACTACTAATTGAAAAGACATTAAAGTCCTTTCAGCTACAAGTTCAGTAGATGAAGGTGAAGAGGAAAGCACATTCAAAATTTCATTAAATGTGCAATTTTGAAGCTTTTTTACTTCTTGATATGTAATAGTACATCAGTTCTTAAATGCCAAAGCACTTTGTAAATATTGGAGCTGAAATTGGTCCCTCTCCTTGTATGAAAGGAAACATTTGGAGATAAGCATAGCATAATGCTGATAAAATGGCTTCCACTTCCCCTTCAATCCCTTTCAGTCCTTGCTGCTGAAGCATACTGAAAATGATTGGATCGTATATTGTCCATTAGTTCCAAGAAGTACTGTATAGGAGCTGTAGGCATGGCATAGCCGTGTAGTGCCAGAGAAATATTCCTAATGTAGAGTACAGCATTGTGAATAACAATCAAAGATCAAAAGAGAATCAAAGTGGTGAACATAACGCTAAGGAGTTAGAGCTGGTATACTTGAGTCTGAAGAAGCTTGCCTAATTTTAAGTATCAGGTATGAATTAGTTTCCTATGAATTAAATCATTAGTTTTGTATGTGATTACTGTGTTTAGGATAGTGTAGCAGACCAGGGAAAAAAGTTTCAAAATGATATCATGTGTACAATACATGTTTAAAATCTAGTAACTAGAATGAAACAAGAAATATTAACATCATCAGTTGAAAGCATGTGGCTCTAGGTATGTGGGTAGCATGTACATGGGTCAAATGAAATTTGGTTCTTGACTGTTCAACTCCTTATTTGCATGCTGACTGCATGGGAACATGTGCCTCTCTCTGAGCTAATCTTAGCATTATTCAGATTATTTAAGGTTGTACTATGAGGATTGCTAGACTGAAGTCTATAATGCATTCTCAGAGATGCACTATCTTCACAAACCTTTTAATAATAAATGGAAATATTTTTACAATTGTCAAGAGGAAAAAGCTGTCACTTTTAATTCTAGAATATTATTTCCCAGGCTGGATAACATTAAAGCTTCTTCATAAAGGCTAATAATGTTAGTATTTAACTTTGTAAAGATTTCAAGAAAATAGGTGATGTGCTGATTCTGCTAACCTGTAGTGACAGCTCAGGAAGCAAGATAAACCATTTGGGGTTGACCTCTCTGCAGATAAAGCTAGTGCTCCCATTTCAGGGGCTACCAAGCTCAGTCTCTGTCCTACACTGAAGCAGTCTGGTGATGGCAGCCTGAAGGAGAGTGGTTTAATATATGCTGAGCCTAAATGTGACAGGGAAGCAACTGTGTATGTAGGAGGGTGGGAAAAATTAAGTCTTCCTTGACCTGGTGTGTGGCTCTGTTCTTCTGTAATTGAACTGCAAGTGCCAGAGTTGATACTAAGGCTACTGGCTTCTGATGTAACTTTTGGTTACAGGCTAATGTAACTGAAAAGTTATTCTCCTGGATTACGGGTGTATGTTTTAAAAGGTGGGAGGCTAGATAGTTGTGACAACAATCTGATCAGTGTTTATTTTCCTGGATACTATATATGTCCATATATATGTCCATGACATAGCAACCCAGTGTCAATGTCTCTCCTCAATAAGCTGAAGTCAAAGGCACTTTTGTCATACCAGGGTGGGACAAAACTGTTCTAATAGTCAAGAAGTTTTTGCCCTTAGAATATAAATTGGTAGCAAGGGGAAGTGAATAGGAAGTATACAGAAAGCTGTGGCTGCAGTAAAACTTAAAATGTGGGAATTCAGATGTCTCAGGATTTATGTAGCTCTGAAGATTAAACAGTGGAATGGCCTGGCTGGTATCTCCCTGGATGACATCACAATGTGCACAAAAACCCTTGGTTTCTTATATTTCTCTTTCCTTGGGAAGGAATGGCAGTGTAGGCAATACTGCGGTGGATAGGAAGACCTGGCTGCAGGCATGATCGTGCTGCTTCCTTATTAACAATCTCTAAAGTGCAAGTATCAGAAGGGATCAGTAAATTAAGCTCACCAGGAATTCATTCTTGATGGGCATGTTTTCCTGGATTACTGTACCGAGATACTGAGTGAGGTGATGAACTAAGGTGTTCACAAATAACGAAAAGGAAGATCACTAAAGACACCACTAGAAATCATTGATGTATAAACTATTGAAGATGAATGATTCACTTCCAACTTTTATTAGGTTTTATTCCTGTTTAAGAGGTCTTACAGCATACTAGCTCTTTACAAGTTAAGAAACAAGGCCATCATCTAGAAAAAAAATAGACATTCTTACTTCATAGCTACTTTTACTTTTCAGTAGTACAGACATCCTGGGGAGCATAGTAAGTGAAAATGTCTTTCCTAAGACTTTTTCAGGGCTTTTTGGAAGCCTTTAGTTGATGGTTACTGGCTCCCTTTAGAAGGTGTTGCCAGAGAGCAGAAGCTGTCATCTATGACAATTCCTCAGTAAATGGTGGTTGTCTGATACAAATACGCACAAGCATTCAGAGGTATTTTTTATTCACTCTGCTTTCTTTTCCTACCACAGCTCTATAGAGGTAGAAGTAGATCATGTCATCTGCAAAAAGAAACAAACAAAGCCCTCTTGCGATGCAAGTATCATGTAGAGTTGAAATACTCATTGTGAATGATATTGCATCCAAGGTTAGTCAGACTTAGTATTAATCACTTTGTCATGGGGTAATGTTGAAGCAGAAAACACCCATTTGCACACATACTGCTCTTCAAAGTTCAAAGTTACTTGACTCATATCATAAAAAAAAATGCTTTATATATGATTGCTAAGTTGCAGTAGCAATATAAGATTAATAGTAAATCAAAAAGCGGTGCTCTGTTTCTATGAGAGGTGAGGGAGATTCTGCTGTAGATGAGTAGTGATCAAGCATGCTGTCCTTAAGGGCCAGAGGGGAGTGTTGGAGCAACTCCAGTCTTTCTAGTCTTCCTTTGTTCCTCTTTTTGTAGAGTTTGTCTTATGTACTTTGGGTACATGTTGTTTGTTATGTCCTAAATTTGGTTCTACCTGGCTCTTAAGTTTTCATTCACTTAGTGACCATTAATTGATTGGTTGTGACTTCTCTTTATACTCTTGGTGCCTCTTGTATGAGCACCCTATACCTTCAAGGCTTCTACTACCATCCTATGCTTGTGCTCTTATGGGTACCCTGTTGCAGTAATTTTGAGGGTGCAAGTGTACAGATGTCCCTAAAATTTTCTAAGCACACTTATCCATCATTGACAATGCGTTATGTGTTACTACTTGATGTCCCAAATTTCTTCTCCTTTTCATTGTATGAAACTTTTTTCTAGGTATCAGCTTAATCAAAAGAAAAATTGTTTTGCCTCTACAAAGTAGAAACTGATTCTTTTAATAGAATGGGTTTGTTCTAATATTGACCTATGCAAATACAATAAACCTACATGGCTGCCATTAGAGATCCTGCTGTTTCTGGTTTTCCAATCATCATGAAAATACTCTAGGCAAATCCCAATCAATAAATACAGGATTACTTAATAATGTCTCATGGGTTGGGGGGTGGGGATGGAATCTAACTCTTGAGTTTTAGTTCATGTTTAAATCTACAAATGTTGAATATAATGAAAACCACATAAATTGCAAACAACAATGAATTGGAGAAGAAAACAAAAACTTCCACTAAAATGTACTTGGGACAGTAGAGGTAGTATCTGCAAAGACCTGGAATAATGCCTAAAACAAGGAAACTGTTAACACTTTCACCTTTGTTCATGTGTGTATTTGTAGAGGGTCTGAAAAGTTTAATTCTGAGGAATTTCAGTACTTTGAGCTATAATAACATCTGTTGGGTTTTTGTTGGGTGTTTTTTTGGTATGTTATTCCACTGTTCTAAATCTTCAACCTACACAAGAATCACTCTTTACTGAGGAGTTACCTTCAATTTAGGCTTGCAACATGGCATTTCAATGCCCTCTGCTTGTGAATGTGGCGAGCCGTGAATGGGGCCTGGAACAGTGAAGCTGTGGAAGTCTAGACTTCTGGCAGTGCTTTAACTCTTACTGAAGCATGGTTACATTCCTTTAAGGTACAGCAAAATATAGTGCATGTGAAGGACACCCTATTCATGAGATATAGGGGTATGTGGGGAGGGGGAGTATAGATGTTTTCAACATCTATAATTCCTGGATTGCTTTTTGTACCTCAAAGCATTCGAAGGCTGTTCAAATAAATTAGTCATTTATTTGCTGCTTTGTTCCTCTTATCACTTTCTCTACTGCACATATGCACATTGGGGTAATGAAGTGTTCAGCAGTTGACTTTTTTGTTTTTGTGTTCAGTAACTATAAAAGTCTGTTAGATGATTTTCAGACCAACTGTTCCATAATTCAACCTTAACCACAGTACAGTTGCAGAGCTGCTTCCAGTAATAGTGAAATGAGGAGTTTATTAATAGAAGGTGCTAGATGAGGTGTTTTGACTCTTGGAAATTTGGAGCTGGCACTCATCCCAATTTTCCTATTGGAAAAAATAGCTATGGGAGGAAAAATAACTTTGAAATGATAGTTTGACCTATACATAGGGGTGTGTGTGTATAGGCATATACATATGCATTTTGTAGATTGCCCTTTCCATGTCGTGTGTGTGGGAAAGTGGTGGAGTAGCCTACTCTAGCACAGTTACTGCAGCTCCCTCTGAGCACATGACTGTTTCCTGAGTCCAGATACTGATGAGTTAAGGTGCTGTGAGTGGGATAATTTAAAGCTGCTGGCAGCATTATACTCTTCTCTTCTTGGGGCTTTATCTTCACAAGATTTGTGCACCTGCTATACTTACTGCGATTTAATGAAAGATACTCAAGGAGGGAAAAGACTGGTGTGTGTGTGTGTGTGTGTGTGTGTGTGTGTGTGTGAACATGAAATATAGGTTTATAGAACTCATTGCTATAGAACGTGGAGAATCTGCTGGTAAAAGTCCTTGTTTTGCCTTGCCAAGAAATGATAGTGCCATTCTCCTCTTGCTCTCAACGTCTAATAGTAGACACTAGTGCAGGTTGCCCTAGCAACTTGGTTGTACCTCTGAACGACACCTCTGTTAAGGAGTATACTACATCATTTGTGCCTTTTTCTGTGCCTAGCATTTGTACAGAAAGATGCGACTGTAGTTTTCTGGTGCAAAGATCAACCCTAGGTCAGAGTGGTTGCTTAGGATACCTATCTCTTTCCTTTTGCTTTGGGCTCCTAATAATTACTGTCCTTCTCTTTTGTTTTATACTTGTTTTTGTCTTATGACAGGGAAAATTGAGATCCTTCCTCTCACTTCTGTCACTTGCATCCATTTTTCTATTCTCTTCCTTACCTTATTGGCAATTTGGCCATATTATGTGTATGTGCCAGAAAGGACGTGGATGGGCTATGCTGAAGTTTCATAGTTGTTTCCATGTATTTACTCTAGTACCTTGGTTATATGCTGCATAAGGAGAAGCCCAGTTCTGGAGCAGTTTTTCACTTTGCTGTTGCTGCAGCTTCCCAGTGTGATGCTGCCAGTTAGAGTAGGAGCCTGTGTGAGACACCAGGAAATAATGATACTGCTGGTGTAGGAATAAGTCTGGGGTACTGAAACAGGAGATGAATCCAGTAACTGCACCCAGTAATATAATGGTAAAAGAAAACATTGGTTAACTCAGCTGTTCATGCCATATGGAAAAATGATAAAATCTACTTATGTATGTTTTTATTTCTGGCTACACCACTAGTCCCACTGCAGCTTTTTTGTACAGTCCCACAGACAGCTGAGCTTGCTGCTTAGTTTTGATTTAGATTTTCTAGAACTTGCAACTGTGGGTTTTTTTTGTTTTTGTCTGTTACGTCTCCAAATGAGGCTCAGCCAACTTTTTCTCCTGGTTCTGCAACAGATAGGTCAGTTGTAACTCATCACTAAGTTTATTAAGTTCGGGGAAGACTTTCTGTCTCTGCTTGTTAGTTCTCCCTTAATGCTACCAACAAAAAAGTTATCAGACTTTGGTCACTGATATCCAACAATTTGTATAAAATAACTCAAATTCTTATTGTTTGGTATGTATTCCATTCATTTCAGTGGAAAAAAGGGACATAATATTGGTACAAAACCTCAACCAGAAATCTTCTAAACAGAAGTCATTTCCATATGACTAAAACTAAATGCACTTAACCATAGACCAATAGATACATAAGGCACACAACATCTTTTTCTGTAGTCAGCTGTCAATTGTATTATTCAGTAAACTTTTGTGGGACCTTCATAAGAACAGACGAAACTTGCATTGTTCAGTGTTCTGAAACAAGTGGAAATACGAGTTCAGGAATGCTTGTGGGAACTCTGTGAAAAGATCTGTACAAATGAATGTCTGTTACTCAGACTTTCCCAGATGAAGGGAAGTTAAATGGTATTTCACACTTTGCTGGAGTCTAATGCACTAGATGATGAAAAACCTAAGGATTCAATGATATCAGATGAATAAGGAAAGGAAACAACAGATTGCATCTAAAGCCATTCCAGAACTGCTAACATAGTGTTCAACAACTAGTGTAACTATTTCTGAACATGTTCTGTGAAAAAATGTTTCTTAAAGGGCTAAATCTCTTCAAGAGAACGTTGTGTTGTGTGGATCCCAAAGAACCAGAGGTGCGTGCTTTTGGGGGAAACTGAAATCCCTTTTGGCCTTTGTTTTTACAGACCTTATTTCCTGAAAAGCTGGCAGCATGTGCCTAGGAATCCTTTGTGCTGATGTTCTTGGGCAGAGCTATATAATACAGCAATTTACTTTCAAAGTAACTTTGAAAGGTGGTGTGAAATCAGTCTTTGGATTGACTAAGAGCCAATGACATTTTGACAAGAAGAAACAGACACCCACACAAAATTCTCTCTTCTTGAAATGCAGAGATTCCTACAACATATTATTACCTCACCATCACGAGGAATGAAACTCCCCCAACACATTTCAAATACAAGTTCTTGAATTGTTACTGTTTTTTTTTAAAACTTTTAAAATAGATTGATACATCTTCTATGAGAGCAGTGCTATCTGTTATATCAAATTCTGCTGTAGGCTTTAAAAACTCAAATACTTATTTAAGCACCTGAAATTGTCACCAACAGAATCGGTAAGCCTTCAGTATATACTGTATCATGTATACAGGTATATTTACTCGGAGTTAGCAAAGCAGTTAAGAATTACATAGTGAAGAGTGAATGAGGATGGAGATATTAGGAATAGAATTCCATGGTAGTTCTGGGGTTTTCCATTTGTTCTGTTTTACAGACTTTGTAGGTTATGTTCCTGTGCTTTAGTGTGTTCATCTCAATGGTAGTCAAACACCTGTCAGACAGGACGCAGTCCTAAAATCTTTTGTAACAATCATTTGTTCATTAACAGATAAAGCACATACATGTAAAACGTGAATTTTGTGTAAATATACTGAAACATAGGGGAGGACTTTAGTTGAAAGAAATGGGTATTTTATTTCTATTGCAAAGCAATGGAACTGATTAACTGATCTAAAATTACTTTGCTGGTGGAGAGAGAGTTCACATGGCAAAATCAGTCCATATTGTCCAAAAATGTGTGTATTAGAGGCTTGGTAATCAGCAGAAAGCCTGTGACAAAGCCAGTAATTAAAGAAACTTATGCTTTGACTCAGAAGTTGACTGCACCATAAAGAGAAGCTATGAAATTAAATACCTAGCAAGAAATACATTAGTTAATATGATCAGTGAGTAAACCTGGCCCTGGTTTGAATATAACGTGTCACCATAGTAGTCATGCAGATTTTTTTAGACCTATTTCACTTTTTCCTAAAACATTTTGCTAATCAACATTAGCAAGAAATAACATACTTTAATTATGTGCTTTCATAGTAAAAATATTTAAATATTTTCATTTGTGTGGTGTAGGAAACACTTTTTTCCCCCTCCCCCTAAGAGTGGGTATCTAATATGGGTACCTAAACCTGTATGTATGCACTTAATTGGCTAAACCAGTATTAATGGAATAATGAATATTCCATGCCATGATTTTATTACTTCCATGAGCTGTTACTATTTATATTTGGCAGTCAGTGTTCGTTTAATCCCTTTGGCTGATACATGTTTCTAAAGAGGTCAAACTTGATAAATTTACCTATTTAATCTATTAAAGATTTACTGAACAGGGGTGAAACAGCGGAAGTATCTCAATTTCAGGATAACTTTTCTGTATAAAACAGTATTCTTCTGGTCCGCAAGCATATTGTAAAGTAAATTTGTTAGAACAATAGATTACTTTTATAAACACATTGCAGGGCATGTGGTAGACATTTAAAATGTTTGCAGAAATAACTAGTCTTGATTCAAACTTCTTTTGTCCAAGGAATGAAAACTCAAGAAATCTGCAAAGCAGAGTATAAGTGAGCTGGGTAATGAAGATCTTTGCTTCTGTTTTCCTGTTGTTTTGGGGAATTGGTTCGGGTGAGTTACCTTTTACTGCTTTCTTTTCTTCACACATATTTCCATCTCTACCAGACATAAAAAGGAAGGCAGGACTTGAATAAGCTATCTTGTGTTTTGGGGATTTTGGTCAGAAATGTTTTGTTGTGTAAGCTGTTTAAGAAACTGCAGTAGAAAACACAGTATCACTGGCTCCATATTATCTCTTCTCTTAATTAAATAGCATATTTTACCTGTGACTACAGCTGAAAATGCAGCTTTACCAATTCCACTTCATGAAGGTTAAGGCATATCTATCTGCAGAAGGAGGATATGTTAAACCTATAGAATACCCTGGTTTTCGATGTCTGTCTTCCTTTCCCTCATTCGTGGTTTTTGTTGGTTGATTTTGTTTAGAGTGACCTGTAGACTGAAATTCCTGAAATGTGTGTGTGTGTGCACTGGAGGGGCAGAGGAGGATGGGTTCATGAGCAGTACCGAATCCTTGAGCAGGTGTAATTTTTCAGCAGAGAACTTAACTCAAAACCCAAGAAAATAGGGGAAAAACAGGGAGGGACAGCTAAAAATGTTTCTCCCGTCACTGTTCTAAATAATATTTGTTAGTCCATCATCTCTCTCTCTCGTCCAGCAGGACTCTTCAAGCTGGTTGATTAGCTAGCTTCTTGGGGAGAATTTAAAATGTTGTGTTTTTACAGCCCTATAAATGCAGAAAGGAATTTTCAACTAAAAAGTAGTTAATAACTTTCTACTGTAAACAGTTTGGCCAGTAGGACAAAGCCTGTGTTGCTGCATGGCTATGGTTAAGTGTATGATAATTAAAGGAACAGCTGCTGATCAGAATAATGACATGTTACTAAACTTGTGTTTAAAAAAGTTATTTGACTCTGCTTTTTTAATTAAATTTGCCTTATTTTCATTTAACTTGAATTTCAAATCATGACATTCAAATTTGGTACACATTTTAACTGCTTATTTGCAAACTTTTGTTATAAGAGCTCCTGCATTTTTTTCTCTGAACTTGCATATTAATCACTAGAAACATGAAGTGTTAAGATGAAATCTTAACCTTGCTGCCTTCAAATATCATTGATTAATCACCTTTTAAAACAGACAAATACTTCCCTTTCATACTGTACTACAACCCCCAAACCTTAAAGAAGTTATACATATAACTTGTTTGACACTTAGAAACTCTCATAGCTATATTAAATTTGGATGATACCTGTGCCTGCACAACTAGCTGGCACATTAATATTGTGGAATGTATTGAAAAACTTCAGTGAGTTTAAGGAAAAAAAATCTCATTGTGGAGAGGTGATGGTAGGAAGAAAATAACAGCTGCTTTCCTTATGCCATCTTTCTTTAAAAAAAAAAAAAAAAAACTCATTAAAGTTTTCCAAAATAAATTTTTCAATGGGAAATTTTAAAGAAAACTTTAGGCAAAAATGAAATATATGGGTATATTTCTACAGGGAAGTACTATTATGTGACCTCCTGCATCTGTTCCATAATCTTTCTATGCAGAATGTCTTCTGTGAGTTCTGAAGTAACATTTGTCATGTGCATACATACAGCAGCTTCACTGGAATAATTGGCATGATTTTTATGGTAAGCCCTTACCAAGGGTTTTGTTTGCTCAAATTTATAATAATCATGCATAATTAGAAGTTCAGCTAAACATTTTTGCTTTTCTTTTTAAGAAAATAGGAAATACATTTTAGTGGGAATCTCTAATGGTAAACCTGGAACAAATAACAGGATACTGAGATATAACTGGTTCCAAACAACAGTGATGACAGATGACACTGTGTGGTGGCAGTACCCTTTCTTCCTTTTTCTATTTATATATGTATTTGAAATAGTTTCTTTTTCAATAAGCTAAATATAATTTGTAGGCACACTAAAGGAAAATATGCTAAGACTGAAAAATCTAGCTAAATTTATAAATATTGGAATATACCCTGAAGATCATTAAATTTGATCACTCATGGGGCAAGTGAAACACTTGACATGAATGCCAGATTTCATTATATATTAGAAGATATAGATACATATCCTCAGAATCCTCCTCAGATTTTAATAAGGGCTTCAGTAGACAAGCTGCTGTGAAGTCCTCAAAAGAGACAGGCCAATTTTAACTTAGTGAAAACCCAGGCTATTTGGGATTCTTCGGTTTGGAACCAACTTCCACAAATTAACTCTGAGCCAGTGCAGAACCCAAACTCTGGGAAATAATGGGCCTCCTCTGTGAAACATGGTTTGATAACTGAGCGGCTACCAATGCCTTCTGTAAACTGGCTTTGGTTGGATTCATTTAAAATGGAGCTTCATGGCATGGTGGGGGGGAAGAAGTGGGGTTCAACCCTGGGATGGCAAAAGCATATATGATCATATCAGAAAGATCCTAGCCTACTGGCCCAGCCTGAGCTTTGAAAAATATTGTTGACTATAGGGTGAGTATCCAGCAGGGGCACTCACTGTCAGTTTGCATGAGAAGTGGCAGATGTATTCCCCCAAATGAATATATTGGTATAATGCCTTGTATAAGCTATCTCTTTGCTCTGATTCTTCCTCCAAAATGTCATGCTTGTGCAAGCTGAGCATCAACCAACTCTTCTCTGTCAAATCTCGCTCTTCTGCAAATGCAGATCTCTACATGTTGTCCTGCCAACAGATACAGCTAGCTCTGTCTAATTTGAGATGTATAAAATCCATGTGCATTTGACTGGTGCCAAACTCATTTTGCACACTCATACATTAATTTTGTATGTGGCTATAAGCCCTATTTGGACATGGAAGTATAGATAGCTAGGTGCAGTGCTGCAAGCTCAAGTTTTATACTAAAGCTGGTTGCTTTCATATGGCTTACATTCTGCCCAAAAATCAAATGGGTGAGCTTTTGTCTTCCAGTAAAATAACATAAAGACATGCCCAGTGTCAGTTTCTTTAATCTGAACAGTAAACTCTCTTCCTATTTACTCCTGGAAGTGTTCAGATAATCATGCTACTCTAATGCAGAATTGAATATAAAGTGTTCTGCATTCTTCTCTTGATCCATGTTCTTTGACTGCAGTGGAATCAGTCTTCCTTAAGATGACTCAAGAATCCCGTGCACTGTGATATCTTGAATGTCATCTTAGCTATCAAGTTCAAACAGAGACTTCTTGCTTTCAATACCAAGCAAAGTTTATTTTGAAAATCTGTTTCCCAGCCTTTGTCAGTTATAACATGCTAGATAAAATTCTTACTGCAAATTAGGTACCTCAGTTACTACTAGCTTGACACATCCTGTATTCCCTATTGCCAGCTTCTGCTTTGTGCTGGAACTAGACAAAGGGTTTGACCAGTCCAATTACACTGGCACAGTTAGAACTATTATAACTGCGCAGATATAATCTGCTACTGGGACATTCCTCTGCAATAAGAGCAGCTCTTTAGACTAAGCTGAATTCCTCACAGTTGTTAAATGTTAAGCTGAAAAAGGTCTGTTTATCCTGGAGTAAACATTCACAGAAGTCTTTATTGACTCAAAGATGGTAGTTACACAGAAGTTAAATTAGGATAAGCTGGCATATATAGATAAAGTGCTGTCTTCCTGATATTTTTAATCATTGCTATTGATTAAGCAACATCTACACAATCAGCAGTAAGACCAGTATTTGCCAACGTTTGCCCCCCAAATGTTGTATTCAAAACAACTGTATTTGAAATACTCATGCGATTTCCTATTGCTAATACCAATGTACTAATTTGAGCATAAACTGAAACACAGGAAGGTCCATCTGAACACCAGGAAAAATCTCTTTACTCTGAGGGTGACAGGGCACTGGCACAGGTTGCCCAGAGAGATTGTGGAGTCTCCTCTGGAGATACTCAAAACCCACCTGGATGTGATCCTGTACAATGTGCTCTAGGAGACCCTGCTTGAGCAGGAGGGTTGGACTAGATGATCTCCAGAGGTCCCTTCCAACCTCAACCATCCTGTGATTCCTGGTATCTCTTCATTCTTGACCTGATCCCATATGTTTCCCTGATGGTACATTTATTAACCTGTTTGTTTTCTGAAATCTTGATAGTAGGCTGCCACCAAGTACATGATAGCAATTCACATTTCCCCTTGCTTTCAAAATCTTAGTTTTCTAATGCTTGACTCTGGAGCCATACTTGATTTTATTTGAATAAAACAGCTAAAAAGCATCTTTAAATCCTAAGTATGGTGTGCTGGGACTTGTTTGTATTCAGTAGGGAGACATAAGTTTTAAAAAGTGCTGGCTGACTTTTTAACAGGAGTGCAATATTTATTTGTATTTCACTCTTTGTTATACCCTGCTTGTTTTCTCTATTTAAATTCTGCCTTCCCCTGAACAGTTTATACTGCTTTTCCACTTAAAAAATGTGACACGTTCTGAGCCATGTAAGACATACCTCTTTCAATCAATATTCTGTAATGCCAAGAACTAATTTTTGAACTCTGATCTGTACATACTCAATATGCTGCTAGTGCAGTCTATCTTTAACGCCGTTAAACTATAAAAGAATATTTACTGTTCAAAATTAGCTTGCTTTGTGGTAGACTTTGCCTAATGAAATCTTTAAAAATCAACTTTATCATTCTGTCATAGAGATTAAAAGGTAAAACCTTGAAAGAAGACTTCTGGATAATGTTGTACAAAGTATGGAATATGACATTGGGGCATAAGGCTCAGGAAGCTCACCAAGGGAGTCATGTCAACTGAACCAGATGAACAAGACTGAGTTGTTTCCAGAGTCTGTTCTATTTTTTTATTATTTTTTAAATGTATTTGGCTGTTAAGCCTATGAAGAAAGCCTTGAAAATGAGTAATTATATAATTACCAGCCACTTGAATTTTTATGGATTTGAATACTTGCTCCAAAGTGGCACTGCTGAAATTATTATTTTTATTTTTTATAACAAATTTGAGCAACTCAGATAAAGACTTCTAATAGCCTAGTTTGAAAAGGTGTCTTAACACTTCATATGAACTTTAGTTCAGGAGATTGCTTTATTTATATAAATCTCTGATGATGATGTTCCCTGTTCTGGAGAAGTGTGTACTGTGAGTGTCATGGTACATCATTTTCATCTGCTAAAACCAACCCTGTATTAATGCATTGCTGCATGAATCACCCCAGCTACAACTCCCATAGGGTGATATGTCAGCACGTTCTTACAGTCTCAGAACCAAATACTTCCATATGATGAAATATTTCACAGCAAGAAGACACAATTCAGGAAGCTATTAGTATAAAACCTGCTCACCTTTTGACAAAATCCTCAGGAAACTATATTCTGAGGTGTTAGTGATCCTTTTTCACTCAATGGGTAGCAACTCAGATGTCAATAACAGGTTACATCTCTGAATTGCATTATAAAAAGCTGATCAAAGTGTAGAAGAAGGGAAAGGCTGTGATATTAACATCTATCCTGTTTTGAAATAAATCTACTGTTTGGCTTGCTGTTTAACAACATTCAAGAGACCTTATGGGAATAACATGAATCCTTTCTATTTAAAAGATGGATGGATTTAGCCAATGTTCTTCCTATATATATTATTTAATCCATAAATAGCCCATTTGGTTCTGGTAAAACACTGTAGTCCAAAATGTCTTGATAATGTGAGCAAAGGTGTCAAAATACAACCATGAAAGTGGTGAGTTCTGGGGTTTTTTTTTTGTTGTTGATGAATTGCTTTGAAGGCCAATGTTTATATAGTTGTTCTAAGTGTACAGGAAAAACTAACAGAAGGTGTTGGTAAACTAGCTAAATGCATATGATAACCAGATGGGGACAGAAATAACACACACTTGTGGAAGTGTAATTATAGAAGAAATCAATCATGCAATTATGTACTTCTGTTATGACTAAGAAAAATATTCACCTTGGGTTATTCTGTAAACCATTTACTCTTTCTGACAGTTCTCTTGAAGCTTAGTCCAAATTTGCTTAGGAAACATTCTGTTCTCTTAGTTTTTATTGATAACACATTTATTTCACAAATTTACAAAATAATGTGGAAACAAAACCTATTTTGAAAATTCTAGACTATGAAGTCTCAGTGTCAAGTCATCTTTTTTATTAGAAGACAATTTTTTAATGTGCAACAGATAACATATATTGTGTACTCTTCATGTTTAGTTTTGGAGTGTTGTATATAAAAATATTAATCTAGTCTAAAGAATTACTTCCTTAAGTACATATTCTTAGAACATATATTCATAGATGAATAGTTTCAAGAAATTCCTATCATCATTAATGTTGTGCCATGCTTTTAAAATGAGAGTAGATCTCTTTTCTGGCGTTTTCCAGAATTCATTCAATGAATTTTTTTTTTTTTAGATACAGGATTCTAGCATAATGTTGCTATTTCCATTCGATTGACTTGTTGATTTCTCTGAAGAAAGGTGGAAAAAAACCTGATTTTAATGCTTCCAAATGTTGAAAGTACTATATTGAACTTCATAGTTTTCTTAAGCTGAAGCTTTCTGTTCAGGGGAGTAAAAATAAATGCAAATGACAAAAATAAACTGGGAGGCACTGGGAGGATTGTCTGGCGATGAAGGCATTGGAACTTTTGATTCCCAGCTGTTTCGAAGAGGTCACGGAGGGAAGTGGGCATAGAGCTCTCTTCTGTAAAATGAAGCTGTTTCTTTTTCGTTCTTAGAATGTTTAACCCATTACACTGTAAATGTCTGGTAGTAGTGACTGACCTTTCCTGAACCACTGATCAGCATGTCATTTAGTGGGGCTCTGATCTAGGTCCACATCTCTTTATGCTACCAAACTCAAATAGGAAAGTATTTGATTTATGGTTGCTTGAGTTGATTCTGACAGCAATTAAGTCGTCTGTGGGCCTACTGTAGTACGAAAAGAATCAGTACGGAAGATGAAAGCAAAGGAATTAAATCTGCTCAACTTTGCTATGCAGAAAATATTTACACAGTCATAGTGTTAGTGAATTTTGGCTCAAAGCAAATGTTGCTCATGTTACAACACTATAGACACAACAAAGACAGGTCTGTGTGTGTGCGTGTATGATGTTACCCTTGTGATGTTAGAGTGCATCTGGCTTGAGTTTTTTTATCCTGAAGTTTTTTCTGGCTGAATGCTGTATAATAAAAATGCAAGTGAAGTGCCACAATGATTACTACCTCAGGTTTTGCGTGTTTATATGTCTGTGACCGATTATAGATGCACATGAATATTTAAACAGTGTAAAACTTAAATATGGCTGTGGTGTCTGAGTCCTGCAATGTTTTCTAGGATGTAGGTGATACTCATCTAGCTGAAAGCAAGTGATCTGGATGATCAGATGCAACACCTGAGTACTGATGTAACAGAAGCTTTCATCTCCAGGCTAAAATCTTTATCACTTTGACAGTATACTAAGCTCTATGTAGAACTGATTATTTTTCAGTCTGTGTTCGTTCTTCTATATCACTTCAACTTTTGAGAGAGTAAACTTTAAAATCATATTGACAAATATACCTCTGTTTTCTAGACATTAAAGCTTTAATGACTTTCCCTTCACAGAATGTGGCTTTCCTTCTGTGGCTGTGATTTTTCCGCAGATCATATTTTGGTTAGTAATTCTTGGCAAAAAAGCCTAATTCTTATACCCATGGTTAATCACACGCATGTAAATCATGGAGTACAAAATGATCTGAGAAATAATTTTGTAGGTTTCAGCTGAACCTGCAAAAGAAGGAAAGCCACTAATTGGAAAAACTAAGTCAGGATATGTAGTAGAGATTCCTGTGTTGTTGACAGTACTTTGAAATCCAGGCAAGAAAATGAAAATCTCTTCTGCTTTTCACAGAAAATTGCTCCTGCTGCCTAATATCCTTTTATCTCTTTTTTTGTGAGCAGGACTCCTATGTCTATCCCAACTAAGTTCCCTGACACTGTGCACCTTGTACTGTATGATAACAATATATAAACTGTGCGAGGTCAGTCTGTCTTGGAAGAAGATTCTTCTAGAGGTGCACATCTGGGCAGGTGTGGTCCTGCCATTGCAAAAATTATGAGATAGACTTCAGAACTGCCCTGGAGAAATAGGGCCATAATTGAGGAAAGCCTAGGTTTTTTTTCTGTGTACCTTAAACTTCATTTAAGTCAGATGAGGCAAAAATAAGGTACTAATTAAAAAGTGGTTATTCACTTATATCCAGAACGGACAATGTTTTCATGTATTTGTAAAAGAGCTGAAGATGGGCAAGAAAGACATCAGTGAGGGTGGATGTTTTTTCCCTGGATTTGAGCATTGAATTAATTGGGGAAGCTGCTGAATCTGCACTGCAGAGGGAGCAGCCCCTGTGCAAAAAGGGGGAAAGGGGCAAAGAACAAGAGTTCCACTTTTTTTAGTGCTGCTAACTTTAGATCTGCTTACCAGCTCTTGTAACATGAAGGTTGAATCAGGAAGGGTTTCATCTTGCAACCAGTTGACTTGCGTAGACTGTCCTGGTAGAAATTCTGTCTTTCTGCACAGGTTATGCTTCAGGAAGTATCCACTAGCAAGTACACTTCTATTGATGGATTGATGGAGCCCGAGTATCCATTTCGCCATTAGGTCTGTCTGGACATACTGGAGAACTTCATTTTTCTTCCCCAAAACCTATTTATTTTCTCTTCATTGTAATGATATTCTACCACTCTTCTCAATTTAAAATAAGAATTATTTCACTTTGTATTTTTAAAAGCCCCTTTGCTAGATAAGGCAAGGTCTGTAAAGATAGTTCTGTAAAGTAAAGGTAGCATCTCTTCACTAGACAAGTGGTATAGCTAGAAAAATCAGATGAACTTACAGGCTTATGTCTTTTTCTGCATTTGATGTGTTAATTGATGATGTCTTGCCTTAACAAGGGCAAAATCTTCCATATACCTTTTCTTTGATTTATTAAACATGTCCAAAAGAAACATGTTGTTATGCTTTTATACTACATTCATCTATGTGTTGCCATAAAATATCTAAACGGGATAAAATTCATGTATCTTCTTACTAGCTGTTGATTAAGCAAAGCCCCAGTCACAGACATGACTATAGGTGTTATTTTGGGGTGACATCTTTCCAAAGTATACAGTGATGATAGGAAGTAAGGGAGATCTCTCTTTGCTTAGTCTATGGAGCTCAAAATATTTCATTCAATTGGTTGTAGATGTAACTTCCTCTGCACCTGTCATTCCACATGTGTAGTCACCTAGTTGCTGTTATTTAGCCACCAATAGCACAAACTGGTATTTTTTGGAGAATGGCAAGATTTGGTTTATTTTTCACCCTGTGAGATGCAGTACATACTTACTTGCCAATGTGTGGAAATGGAAACTAATTATCTTTCTTTCCTATAGTTAGCTGAGTTTGCCAGTGTTCTTTGATCTTTAAGGTAGTTATATTAATGATTTTACTGACTTCATTCTGTGCTTCTCGTATTGAGGAGTCAGCTTGCTTTTATTTTGGTCCGGAACTATTGGTCTAACAGTACACTTAATGGTAGCTTTTAGAATCTGTATGCATAGTGTAGGAGTGGTGAAGGTCAATAAATAGCCTATATCTGGAAAGGAATGTGATTCTTGCATGGAATTTAAAATAGAATAACTTTTTCTTGTTTGCATTAACTCTCTAGATGGTATCATTCTGTGGCTGTTGCATTTCAACATACCACCTGGTGGTGCTGAAAATACTGAAATAATCCCGGAGGGAAGGTGATACTATTTAACTTTTCAGTGCTTCATTTAACCGCTGTTCTCTGGCAGGAAACAAGATAAAATGCTCCAGAGTGGCACAGAAAAAGAAAATTACTCTAATCAACATTATAAACTCTGCAAGATCTAAATCCCTGAAATGGTCTCGAGTCATCTCTGGTCTATATTCTATTGTTTGTGGTTTTATTGCCAGAGGAACTACTGGACAATGGTTTAGAAGCTGATGTGATTAGTCTGAAAGTTATAGGCTTATTCTGTAAATTATGATTATAAAGAAAGTCTGTGTTATTGTGCTCAATTCAACAGGTGAAAGACTGTGCAGAATCAGCTGTATTTCCAGGAGTAGCAAAGGACAAAGTGAATTTTTAGTTATAGTCTATGTAACAGAATTTTTAAGTGACATAATGTGGTCACAAAATAACTTAAAACTATGTTTACAATAAGCACTCAAAACATTCCTGTGTTGATGATACATTCAAAAAAGGCAAGAGTTTAGATCACTTTCTTATTGGAGCACATGCTCCTAAAGTGCTCTGATGACATTCATTTGACTAAATGATATAACACAGATGCAAGGAGCTAATGTAAGGCTTTTACAAATGATTTTACAGTGCACTGAATAGATGCTTTATTTTAAAGAAAATTTTGAACTGATAAAGTCATTCTGATTCTTATTTCAGAAATAACACTTCTAGGTATAAAGTCTGTAATAATCACCAATAGTGGCAAAAGATCTTTGTCTTTCTGGATGGATTTCCCCCCCCCCCCCCCCCCCCCAATAAGTGAAAGAGATGTCACTATGTAAATGCAGGAAGGAAATAAAGTATGAGATGGATTGGATATCTGCTAGATGTACTGATAGATTACTGTTAAAAGTGAATTGTAAGCAATCTCAGTACAATTGGTTACATGAAAACAAAGCTAGTTAGTCAAATGAAAAGGTACTATTGATTTGACAAATGCTTTGAACTTTCAAAGCAGTAAAAATAGATGGTTCAAAATACAGTGAAGATGGATGAATTAAATTCTCTTGAGCATGGCCCTATATTATGATGAGATTCTCTGAAGAGAAAAGGTAAGACTGCAATCTATCAAACTGCCTAGTCTCTCATTTTTGCACAATACATAGTATCAGGAGTAAAATGAAGTATGAAATTCTCCTGAATAGAAAAGTAGTTAAAAGCTTCGTGATGGTTCCAACTGTCCAGAAATATGGAGAACAAAAGGAGAAGGTTTAAGTTCTGTGCATGTGTGACAGCAACCAGTGTCAGCCTGGAAGATAGTAAGAAAGTAACCTGCTCTGAGAGAAGCGGGGGGGAGTTAATAGAATAGTTAGTTTAGCAGGATAACTGTGCATGTCTTACATATGTCATACAGTGTATTATTGTGAATGCTGTCCTTCATGTAGCCAAAACATGATGCTTTGTGAAGAAACAATAGGCAAAAACAGACTGGATAATATATACTGGATGCAAATAATGTTAAAATTGATAGTGGGTTGTGGAGCAGATAATGCCATGCCTGGTGAAAGTGGATCCAATTTGGGATTGAGACAAGAGCTTAAATCATCTGATAATCTGGAACTAAATTGTGACAAAAGAGTGAGAACATACCAGATGAGCTTGTCAGATTAATGCTGGTTGTAGCTAGGCCAGAAAGGCAGTTCTGTAGGCTTAGCATTACCTGATACTGTAGATGATTATAGAGAAACCAAAATACTACTTGAAAATAAGCTTGAGGCAAAAAGTGATGTTCCAAGACTTCTGTGTCATGGAAAAAGAATATATGTCCAGGTGTGTATTATTTAATCTGATTTTTTAATCAACAGTTAAACCAGAAGCATCCCAGACCTGCAGCTGAAACCATGACAGTTTTACACTATCTAAGAATGTATTCTCAGTGAACAGTTACGGGTTGCAGAGTTGTGGATTTTGAGCAAACTGAAGGGTGCTTGAAGCTTCCATCTCACCCAAAGTTTGAGATATTTTCCCTTTAAAAGATTTTGGAGATTCTAGACAGTTCTTGGCCTTTGGCCTCCGCTTTCTGGGTGGTAGGCTGTGGGATGCTTGAGGATGTTGCTTTCCCAAGCTCCCTCATGGCCACCAGTGGGTTATTTACAGCTCTGAAGTCTCTGTTTTCAATCTAGCCCATCCTTTCAAGGCCTTTCTTACAATCATGTGCTTGTCCACATCATAAGAAGATACACCTGACACTGAGCTCCAGTTCATGCGTCAGGTTCTCATAACAAGTCAATAACAAGCCCAGCGAGCCAGGACTGGGGCATGCAAACTCAGCATAAGGCAAAGCTAGCATCAGGCCTGTGGCCTGTTGCTCTCAATGACGATACCCTTTTTACTGGGCAACAGCACTTAATTTTTAGGTCACTCATAGGTTTGTAACTCTTAAAGTGTAGAATCAATCAATTATCCTTCTATAAGATTTCTGTGGGCTGTTTCATATCCATATCCTTTTTCTTCAAGGAAAATTTTTTTTAAAGATGTGTTGACACTTTAAAAACCATAAAAGAACATAGTTTCTGTAAAGGATGACTTAGGTAGTTATGATGGTTGAGTGGGACTTCACAAAATAACTTGGTGTTTATATCAGCATGCTTCACTTTCTTATATAGAGCCAGATTATTTTCACATAAACAGGGTGAGTTTTTCTATTCACAGCAGCCGTGATTATCCATACAATAAAGCTGACATTTATATTGTTAGACAGGACAAATCACTCATCAAAGACCAAAGGATGCAGTGTTTTGAAGTGGCTAATACTTTCACCTACAACTTCTCTTCCTTTTAGTACTGACCAAATAACTACATGTTTATGTCTCTGTATGTAATGTATTCTGTTACAGAAACAGTCAAAGATAATGATTTAATAATTTTTTACTTTTCCATGTTTCAGTTGTTTTTGTGGAATTCTACTGTTAGCTCATACTCAAATCATCTCTTGTTGTTTATCATGAGGAGTTAGGGAGCACGATGTGAGTGTATTAAGTAATCAGTGCTGCTAGACTAGATTTTTTTAACGAAGTACGAAGCCTTACATGTTCAGATTTTTAGTAGTATCCTTAACACTTAAAGGTATTTCTGAATAAACATATGTACTCTTAATAAACTGCAAGCAAGCAATCCATTAGATAAATGAGACTGCGTAATCCCCTGACCAAGAGACAGCATTATCGGTTTGCCTCTTTACAAGGGAAATGATTAACTGCCTTTGGTTAGATGAAGAAACTATTCCTGTGTGACAACTTTGCAAAGGCCAAGATCATAAAAAGAGGGTTATTGATTTAACATTACCATATTATGTCTGATGGGTATAATTTAATATTTTACAAAAGGTAAAGCTGAATTCCTAACAGCTTTTAATATGGCAGGTTTTAACAATCTATTTTTTAAAAAAATGTTTCTGTTGCAAATTAATAGTCTCAACAGGTTAGTTCTTCCCAATGTCTGTTAAAAAAAAATCCAAAAGTCATGGAACAATCAAATGACCATTAGTGCCATGGTTGTATATTCCTTGCAAAATTATTAGTATTTATTGTTTTTAGAATACATTCAGAAATTCATATAGATGATGTTGCTGAAGCATAGTGTTTTTCCTGAGTGTGTGAATCTGAAATGTGAAAAGCTTAATATGTGTGTCATCCCTAAAAGAGCACAACTTTGAGGATGTGGATTTAATCCATGGTGCTCAATACCAGGATATGGCGGAATCATTCACTTACAGGGAAATGGGACTAGTTCAAGGGGCTTGGGGGAGAGGAGTGCTCCTTTCTTTGGCTTCAAGCAAATATAAAATATGACTGTATTCACCAAAAAATATTTGCTGATAGGTCTAAATAGTTTGAAGTCAGGGCTGCTCTTATAGAGATGTCTGCATGACAACTGCCTTGCTGGCCAGCACCAAGTATTAAATGTAGGGGTCATGCTTTTTTAATTCTCGCATTCTTTACAGCATTAGTCAAAGATGGCAATACTTGAGGGATCAGGTATGGAAAAGCTTGAGGGATTAGGCTTCACACTGCCCTGAGTTTGTTGTGATTTGATACTGTAATAGTGTATGAACTGAGAGGAAATGTGGGGCAGCCTACTTGGTAGATGAAAGTGATGTTTTCTGTATGTGAATATACTTGGATATTTGCTAATTGCAATAATATAAATGCACGGCATTATTTGTGTCCTTGTAATGTAACTCCAGACTCTGTCCTATTCCCTTACTGCTGTCTCCTTGCCTGTCATCTGTGTCCCTCCCCTTGTGCTGGTCTTGTCAAACTTACCATTTTATTATGTCCTTCACCTGTAAACAGTTTGGGGTTTTTTTATTTTGTTTTTTCCTATCTCAAAGGTGCATCAATCTACTTCTTTAATTTTATGGCAGTTTTGGACAAGCAGAAATGGAGACTGGGAGAAGTTATGAGCATGTGCAATTGCAGAATTTTCTTGTAACACACACATAAACGGACCTCAAATACTACACATGAAATTCCACTTTGAAAATTTGGAACTCAGTTGATTTAGAGAGCCATAAACACTAGCTTGCTTACTGACTTTGCCACCATCAGTTTCCTCTTCATGATAATGCATGTGCCCTGCTTGGGAGTTTGAGCTGAATTTATATCAGCTTTTGGTGACTTTGCTCCATTACACTATTGCAAGCTCTAATGCTGGGATGGTATCACTTCTATTTGTACCCCAAGCATAATGAACAGGTTCTTCCTAAGGACAGCACTCAATCTATTTTAAGTTGAATTACTCAAAGTCTATGCTACCGTTCATAAAATCAGTAAAAACTGTTTTTACGGTATTAAATTCTTCTGATTCTTTAATAACAGAATTTGATATTTAAATCTCTTCTGAGGCAGTAGGAGTTCATCTAAGCTTTTTAAGAACACAGAGTTTTCCTGGCAGTTTTCTAATTTGCAAGGGCTTCTGCTATCCACAAATCCTGTGGAAAAAGCACTTTTTTTTTTTTTTTCTCCAACAGTCCTTCAAACATCCAGACACCGAAGTAACTTTGCTGCATGTTTGACAAAAGGTAGTAACAAAAATATGATACTGGCTTCTGTAGAATCACACAAAACAATTTTAGAAGGATGGAAACTCAGCCACTTGAAATTTAGGCATGACAAGGTAGCTTATCCATGAAATTTCAGTTTGTCCTTCTTGCATGCAGGCATGATGATGCAGCTGTTTATGTAGTTGTGAATAGCTTAATCATTTTGACTAAAAATTTCCTCAAAAGTCACTTGAAAGAGGTAATTTCTGAAAACTTCAGCATAAATGTTGAAGTGCTAACTTGGCAAAGCAATAAGCAACTGAAAATAGTGTCATTATAATGGAAAATGCTAGATGGCCTTAAGAGCAGATCGGGTTAATGTCTTTACTCACAATAATTCTTGACTATGTTAGCTTCAAAAATAAGTCTTGGAAAAAGACTACTGTAGAGGGAACCAGATGCAATCCTATCCTTAGCTCAAATAATTACAGATCTACTGAGATTAGATCCTTTCTTGAAAAGGAGGATAGAAAAACAAGTTTAACCACACCACAGAACAGAATTAAGTGAGCTTACATGACCAGAAACATTGACAAAAATGTAAATAGATTTAAAACTGAAAAACTGCAGTTTATTATATTATAGCAGGTAGTAGCTGGTATAATTGATGATTTGAAAGTTGAGTTTCCCAAATGTTTCATCTCTAGTAAAGTCTACTATTAGGCCCATCTCCCTCATCGTAGGCATTAACTGCTTTGACATATTGAGCCATACATGGCTCTAAATATCTCTCCCCTTTCACAATCTCAATGAAATCTTGTGCCCCCCATAATTTAAGAAATGCTGCTCTAAAGCACTATTTCCACACTTCTGTTCTCTGTGTGTTGTGGCCTGATGTATTTCATGACTGTTCCAACAGGCTATTAGTCTTGCTGTGTGAAGGCGGAGGGTATTAGAGCAAAAATATTTCCACTATGTTTCAATGTTGCAAACATGTATAAAGATGAAATTCCATCACTTGTTTTCCCCTTACCATTCTTCTTTAGCAAGGATCTATATGACTAAAATATTTTATGTTGATAGAAGAGATGTTTAGCAGGCACAAAAACATCACTTTCTCTCTTGAATATCTTGTCAGCAGAACTGATGGGAGAGCTGGTGGCTCTATTGGCTTGACAAACTGCTTTTAATTTGGGTTGGATATTTTCAAGTGATATAAGCACATTTCTGTCACTAACTTGAAGGACAGATTCAAAAAGATATGTAGAAGCTTAACTGCTATCGATATCAATGAGGTAGGTATTTCAATACCATTAGCAGTCTCTGATTCAAGGTCCCCAATTTGCTTTGATTAAAAAATTTGTGAGTACTGGAGTATCTATGTGTGTTTAAAAGTACACACAAATTATATTATGTATAGTGGTTAAATTCAGGTTTTTGTATTACATATAGGTAGATTATCTTCAATCACATTTTCCTTTTTATTTTCCTTCAGAGAAGTTGGAATTGACACAATCTGTGTTCAATGTTCTCAGTTTCATATATGTAGGTAACACTTTTCAAATCAAACAAATGAAATGAGAGGCAGAAGTAGATGTTTTATCCTCAACAGTAGTTTAGCTATTTCAACCAGGGCTTAAAAATAATAATAATAATGGGTTAACAGGATGTCGATCTTGACCTTCAGCTTTTTGAAAACCTTATTCAAAGTGCTGACTGGCTGGGTGACCTAGTGGCTTTATTTTCAATCACACAAGTCACTTAAAGCTGAAACCTGTTCAGTGAGGATTATGGCACTGTAACAGAAGTTGATGGTAATAATATATTACCACTCAATGGCCGATTGATACCAAGGCCTGTTTGCTCTCACAGGGTGCAAGGTCTCAAAAGGTCTGTGTATTGTTACTGATGGGTCTTGTACAAAGCTGCTCTGAAGGCGGTGGAGGCTCTGACAGAGGTCTCAGTTCTGAACCATAGATGACAAAACTGGCCTGGTATAATGGTGAAAGGTTGCCACAATAAAGGAAAAGGAAGAGCCTGAAAAGAAACTGCTGGTTGGTCAAGGTCTTCTCCTACTTGACAAATTTCCAGCCTCTGGCAGTACACAGACCAGTTGTACTTAGTCTTTGATGTAAATCTGAGTCAGCACTAGAATAAGTCATCTTAGTTTTAGGATACATTTTTTTCTGTTAGTCTAAAGAGATCCCTGAAGTTCAGCATGAAGACTGCTTGTGCTGTTACGTGCTGAGGAAATGGCTGTTTGCTGGTATTGTAATTTAGAGCAGTTTTTCACTTTTTCTCTGGTGATGCAAAGGAATTGGTCCTGCAGGGATTTATTGTTAAACAGGAGCTCTTCACTGATGGATTTTTGACTCTGTGCACAGAGGCACAGCCTGAACGAAAGGTTTATCTTCCAGAATTATTTAAGTCTTCACTTGGAGTAAATCACCCCAAAAAAGCCTTTACCTGACACTTAGCTTATAGATACTTCCCCTCGTTCCCTAAAAGGATTAGAAGTGGTGAGTGGCTTGATGCAAACATGAATTCTTTAGCCATCAGGCTGATGTTGCAATAAAAACTTCAACCAAAATAATGTATCCTTTGTAGAAAGCAATCATTTCAATTTAGTATGAAATCTGTCATATTGCTTCCCTTTAAGATACAATTTTATAGACCAATATAGGAAGATTTTTCTTAGGCTAGGACTTTATGCTGAAATGTTGCATATATTTAAGAAAGAACATGTTTTTTGGGAGAACTGTCGCTTATAGCAATAAAATTCATGTCAACTTAAATTTGTCACATCAGTGCACTCTGAGTTCTTCAGTTAGACTGGATCCATTGGTATTTTCCGTATTTCTTAGTAAGTGTCTTATTTTACATATTTTAAAAAAGTAGCTCAGTACCGGATTTAGCGAAGCCTTGTTTTCTACAGGCTTGTCCTGAGGTTGATTGACATTCAACTCAAAGAAGCAGCAGGTTCTGACTGAAGCTTTTTTTCCCCTGATTGAGGCATTTATAAAAATTCATTTTTACGTGGCTTCTCAGGTGTCTAAAAAGAAGTGAGCATAAAATGCACTCTTACCTTCAGCTGGGAATTAGCCAGGCTTCTGTCTGTGCACTCATATATTCTTCAGGAACCCTGTAGTCAATATAATGTCATTATATGTTGAGGTTGACCAGATTCACCAATGGGCTCACAAGTGTGTGTGTGTGGGGGGGGGGTGGGTGGGTGCATGCACACATATATGTGTGCACTGAAGACAATGTGATTGCATAAGCCTATTTTCCATAACAGCCAGGTTAAAAAAAAGTATTAAAGTAAGTTCATAGGGAAAATACGCACACAGTCATCACTAGCCAAAAATATGGGGGGTTGCTTGTTTCCCCTGCCCCCCTTACTGGAAGCAAGAGCAAAGTTTTTTTTGTTGTTGTTGCTTTTGTTTTGTTTTTTTTTTACTTGACCACTTCAAAGGAGCATGGACAATTCTTACAGGCAGCTGTCATTACATAGAGAGTTAAAGGGTATTTTTGTGAAAACTGCTACTGAAAGGACTAAAGCATCTATTGCCAGCTCTTCCTGTCACTGTTCCCCCCTATAACTCAAATTAAATGAGCTGGTGTAAGACATATTTTGAAAGAACAAAAGATTGCCCTTTGTTTGTTTTGTGGGTTTTTTTTTTTCCTTCAGTGACTTCAGATTGACTGATTGTGAACAGACTCTTAGGTTGTAGTTTCTGTAGCAAAAAGATAGATTCAAAGTGCAAAATCTACAAAAATGTGGAGGATTAATATATTTATAGTACTTTTAACTTGGTTCTTGTGCTAGTGGGAATACCTTCCATATATACTGGCATGTGCCTTTCTTCTATTTTTCCACAGCTTATTTTTCATCTCCGTACGTGTGCTCTCTGCATAACTGGTATTCCAACTGTAATTATCTAAAAGCCTTTCTTCCCCTGTCAATACCCCATTTCTGTAAATAAAAGAATGTCTTGCTTCATCCCTTAAAATATATTGTCAGACTTATACAGGATTGTTTCTCTAGTCTGATGTATTTGCTACTTTTTGTAGGCTTACTTCTTGTGTGCTCCTCCCAGTAATACTACTTGACATATTTGAACATCCCAGCACTTCTACTTTCAGTAATACGTGTTTGGGAATGCTTGCTTTATTAATTAAGTATTCAGTGGTGCCTGTTTCTCTGAGTTGTAACTATTGATTAGGTCCTAATAGAAATAAAAAATTACAGTTGCAAAAGTGACGCAAGTGCCTAGTTGCAATGGTCTTCTAAAATCTGTTCTTGTTCTATGATACGTAGAATTTAAGTGCTTTGGAGACTTTTTTTTTTTTTCTCATCAGCTATTGAAGAAAGCTTTTAAAAGGGAGTCTGCATTGAAGTAACTAGTGACATTGTAAGTCTTAGCTAGCACATCTCTGGAAGGTTATAAAGCATCAAGTCTGCTTACCTTCATGTCTGCCAATGATGACAAGAAAAATGAAATTATATGAATGGAAGTTAAGAACTGAGTTTGCGATAATATTTTGCACAGTCTCTCTGCAAATTTAGGAGCCCTTATTTTGATTTGATAAATGCTTCTTGCCCAGTCTTAACAAATTTGGGACAATACCATCCTCTTGTATATTGCTTCTCATGAAGGCTGAGGAAGTCACTCTTAAAGAATAATCCAAGAGAGCATGGGTGGTGAGAGGTTACCTAGACATAAAGTTTTGCCTTTGATTTCCATTCACCACTTGGCCATGTATTAGAGGTGTCACTAGCTTATCTTAGTTTTGGCCTCTGAGTGCAAGTGTGAAGTACCATATAGTTGCTCAATGTAGAGTGCTTTCTCCTTCCTTTCCTTTAGAATAGGTGCCTATAAACAGGGCCCAGTTCAGTCCTAAAAGTGCCCACCTGAAATACTCTGTTCTGCCAGTGTTGAGACTGACTGGTCTCTCTGAGTGGACTCTGCCAAGGGCTTATAGGCAATACCACAGAGACTTGCAGGTTGCTGTCCTTCTGGCTTTACACAGGCCTTGAGAGGATCTATAGACCTGGATTTCAGTTGTGGTTCTCTTATGTTCAGCTTCGGTACTAATGCAGTGGTTCCTCCACCTTATCTATGTCTCTGTGTGTCTTATAGTGGAATGACTCGCACTCTGCCTTTCTTTTCCCAAAGTCATTGTGGCTTATTGTATATTTGAAGTTTATGAAGAGAAATATGCCTCTAATTCTGAAAATTTTGGCAGGTGAAGATAAGATATTGATCTGGCAGACTGTATAATGAAAGCACGCAACTTGATTACTTACATTTAGTATACCTTCCTTCATTATGTAATTTGAGCTGTGCAAATATCCATAAGCAAATACTCATTGTGTCTGTTTAACTTGTAGACAGAATGGTGTTTCTAAAAGGAGCATTAGTATCTGCACACAACGAAGTTTTGTAAAGGTTTAAAACTTTTGATTTAATTTATAATCTTTTACACTTTCTGTATAGAGTTTTATTACTGCCTTGGAAGTAATCAGCCAGTGAGCGGATAATTCCCTTTTCAGCTTCATAGTAATGAAGAGCTATTGGAATTATTTTGATATCTTCATGTTTCTAGAGCCATAGGGCCATGCTCTTCTCAAAAAATCTCTAATTGTTTTCTCAATTGGAAGTGGCACTGGTATTTAATAGCAAAATGCAGAGCTTTTTATTGTACTTTGTGTTTCATTTTAGCTTGAGTACGGAATCTTGGAAAACAGCATGATTTCATTGTTGACACAGTCAACCTCATTACTGTGATTTCTATGTTAAATTAATTACTATGATGATATAGCAATCCTATTGTCATTATTATATCTACTACTGTGGTATCCTTATGTAACTTCTATAGAAGCAGCCAGCACTTCTTGTTCATAGATGCCTTATTGAAATTACTTTCTTTGGCCCCATTTCTTGCTCTTATATCTGATAGTCTGTCATGAGCAATGCAGAAATTCCTTATTCAGGAGCTGTAGTAAGCCCTATATTAAGTACTTTTTTTTTTTTTTAAATTGACCTATGGTTCTCCGCTCACTTCAGAGTGCAAACAATTGTGGTGCGATGTCATGATTGACAATCCATGTAGACGTAACACACCCAAATAAAATTATACAAATACTACTTAGATTTATCCTTAGGACTTAATCATTTTAAGCATTTAGCTCATGATTAAAACTGTTCTATTGCAAATATTTGATATATGTAAGCTGAGTAGGTGTGGTGATGTTAGCTTTACTTCATCTAGGTAAAGTTGGGCTATTTTGAAAATGCATTTCACTTATCTCTCTGCATTTTGTAGGCTGTTGAAGTCATTTTCAGGTAAAAGGTATAAAGGAAACTTAGAATTATTTTGGTTTTAAAGATAATTGCTAATTTAGACCTAGTACATACAAGGTATCTTGCACTCAGTCACTCAGAAGTCTCTTTAGAAAGTATGTAGAGCAGTTCTACAGTTGATTTCTATTCTTTGCCTTTCTTTTGGCCAAGTTCTCTAGTATTCAAGTGTTAGCCTCAGTGTAGGATCTATGAAAGTCCTACTTCTCCTCTCCTCTGCAATTTGTCCAGTCTTCATTTTCAACTCTAAAGGGTTTCCATGTACACATGCTTCTGAAGTTGTCTTTCTGTGGTCTCCACAATAGCTTTAAACACACCAGAAGCTCTCTTGGCCCTGGAGCTCTGTCTATAGACTCTCATGAATTCTTCTGAGGCTTTATGTAGAAATTTGCAGGCCATGAATAGGAAATCATATTTTAAGAGTATATTCTTGAACTTCTATTTCAGGTTAAGGGGTCAGTGGTAACACAACATGAAAACCTTTTCCTTCTTTTTTGTGACTGTTTTTTCTTAGAAGGAAAGGTTACTGCAGGCTGGATTTTTAACTGAAACTTGCTTTCAGTTGACTTTGCTTAATGTTATTGTATAAATATTGATTCTTCCTTCCTGTTAGTTATGCAACCAGTGAATGAAATAACAAATGCTTCTCAAAATAGGGACATCTGATCACTGTGCTTGACAGCTGCAGAAATAGAGCTTTGAATTAAATAGAAGTAAGGACTACTAACTAAAGGCCAACAAATAGTTACATTAGTAGGAGAGCTGAATGGCAAATGGCTAGCTCTTATACTACACTTATGAAAAGATACACCATGCATATGTGTATAATAAGTAACTGCAGTGTCAAAAGATAAATGATTAAATTTCTCCATATCACAGAATCTTGTGTTGTGACTGATAGATGTCTGTAGAAGGCTTATTGAGACAAAAAATAAAAGTGGAACAAATGTAGGCATAATCACAAAAGATGGACTAAGTATTAGAGAAATTTTCAAAACAAACAGCAATGACAAAATGAATACTGTGAGACAGTATATGTCCCCAGTGAAGTGGGGTATTCTTCATAGTAAGAAAGAAGGACATGGTTCAGTTATTAATGTGTTTGTGGTAAAGTAGGAAAAATTTGACATGAAGTGTGGAGTTGGTATTTTTAAAGAGCAGGGTGACTGATACCAGCAGTGATCCTGTCTGTTTCATTGTATAAGTCTGTCTGCATAGTTAAGAAATGCTGATGGTGCTCTTCCTATGTGGTTGCTTTCCTTTGTCAGTTTATGGGTTATTTTGGCTTGGCTTTTACTCTGACGAAAACTTAAGATGATAATTTTTTGATGGTTGTCTTTCAGCAAGCTTAATGAGATTTTTCAGTCTGTTATCTTCTTTGGTCTTTAACATAATATATAGTTGAAACCACACCAAATCATAGCATAGATCAAGAGCCAATAATTTTGCATGCTTAATGGCTGAATTTTGCCATGTCCCATTAAACATTCTGTGCTTTCAGCATATCCAATCTTTTTTAGCATTCTGTAGAAGAAAAGATTTTTTTGTGCGGACTTCATTGCTATTGAGATTTTGTGTTTTTTAGTTCTTAGTTTGACTGAAAGCCTTAAAATAATTTTGCTGGTGGCCTTCCTATTTAGAGAGTAAATATACTTTTATCTATCTTTCACACTATGTATTTTCATTTAACATTCTATTTCCTGTCAGTGTAAAGTAGAGGCCATTCCTTTACTCCTTAAGTGGTGCTGGGTTTTTAAGGATGGAGAAAGACTTACATTAGATCAGCTTTTACAAAGAGAACTCTGTTGCTGCTAAACTTTTCTTGATGCAGCAAGGCGTTGTCTGTGAAGCACGCTCGTGCAAAATGGTTTGCCTTGATACACATCCTGCGGCTGGGCATATCTTTTTCAGAGGCACTTCTTATCTACAAGAGAATCCTGACTTTGCTGTATTCTTGCCCTTTAACTAGTACCTCTCTCCTTGATTTCTCTGTGACTCTGTGTCTGTGTGTGTGTTTGACTTACTAGATAAGTTGTCAGATACCCAGTGGAACCATCCTGACAGACAAGGGGGGAGGGAGTGCAGTTTGAAGTTTGGACCTTACCTGTGGCTTAGCAGTGAGCTATTCTACTTTTGAGGTGCTTCTGGGTATCTTCAGAAACAACAATGTACCCGCAGACTTCAGGAATACCCAGTTAGGCAGATGCTGCGTGGGAGTCCTGAGGATCCCCACTAGTGTGTATTGCCACCATGTATGCTTTGCCATCAAAGCAGCAGGTACCTAAAATTTTAACTTTCGCAGTTCAAGCTCGAAGTGCTTATCTGTGCTGGTAGTTAGACACACCAACTGTGAATATAAATCGGTCACAAATATAAAGACCACATAGCTAATTTTTTGTCATACTTTGTTAGCGTTTCATGTGTATCTAAAATGAGCTTCTGAATTCCATTTTAAACACATAAACAAGTGGGATGATTTTTCAATCCTGCTAAATTCTCATATGTTCATCTTAATTTCTGTGGGTGTTAAGCAGGCTTAAAAATCAGCTATAACTCATATGTTTAGAAAAGAAAATATGAGCTAACTTTAGAGAATTTTTAATTAACTTCATCTGAATTCTCTTATCCTGCCGTTGATTTTTTTTTTAAAATGTGATTTGCAAAATCTGATTGTCGTTTGTTCCCTCTGTCTTTACTACACACATTTTGGGTACTTATAATATCAAAATATTATGTCATCTCAGACTCTACAGACAGCCCTGGATTTCAGTACATGACTGCTTGTTTGTGATCATTTAGGATGCATTTAAATTTCAACTTCCAGAATTATGAAATCACATAATAAGGCTAACAAAACCCCCCAGAAGTATTGCACAATGCGATGCAAGATAATGGTGCCTGGAACTTCAATGATTAGTGTTTCTTGCTAATGAGCTCAATCAGTGTCAACAGGTAAATATCAAGGAAATGTATTCTTTCAAAATCAGTGGAAAAAGTGTCATCCTTCTGTTATGAAGGAAATCTGGCACCCCTCAATGAGTGCATGGGGATGAAATAGGTTTGACAAGCTGAAGGGACCTGCTCATGGGGAGGTTAAAAACAAAACAAATAAATAAAGGACTTATCTGAGCTTACCAGGTTTTTTAATCTCATTTAATGGTTCTTCTTGATTTTGCGCTGTAACAGGCTGGGTCAATTAATGTACTGCAAGGTAAGGTTTATGAATGTATGAGAAACTTGCAAACTATCTTGATAAGACAGGAAAAAGCCCTCAATATTTCTGGTATGGGCGATAACTAAATGTCTATGAGGACAGGGATTTACTGTACGTATGAGACAGCCAAAGTATTATAGATGATTCTGTATTTATTTACTTATTTTAGACTTCCAGGAGCCAAAAAATTCAGTTCTTATTTTCCTTATTTCATTTTATGTCAGTTATATTAGTCCTGTGCATGTGAAGGGAATAAGGTGTTTGATAGACTTTAGAGATTTTTCTATTTCATTTTCTGAGTTCAAGCATTTCTATTACACTAGACTTATTTTTTTCATCTTCTCTCTGAATATACTGTGTGTATATTGAAATGTTATGGGGGATTTTGCATTTAAGCACTGGCTTTGGATTTCTCAAATGCCTAAGTTTTATTTCCTCCTTTTTCAGTTTATTACATTTTAATGTTTTAGCAGTCCAGTTTATCTGAGATGTTGAAAAGTTTTAGAGGTCTTTATCTTTTCTGAATTTAAAATGTATCCTCCTTTTCTGTGTATTTAGGAAGTTCTAACAGGCATCAGGGACTAGTAAAACTTAGTGGCCTTACAGTCTTTAGCAGTGGTACTGTACTACTCATCACACTCGTCCCAAAACATTGTCTCATGCTCAATAAGTCTACCTCAAGTAAAAACAGAAAAAACACGGGACAAGACCAGATAATTAATTTATTCTGCATATGCCTGGAATTCCAGACTCCTGAGAGCCAACTGTTTGGAAATCAATAAATCACTTTCCAAAGCTTCAAGGCAGAAAGTTGCCACCAAAGTTAGTATGGTTGGATTGTCCAAAAGGAGATGCAAAAGTTGTTTTAACGATTCAGCAGACTGTAGATAATGTAAAACCATAGGTTTCTACATAACAATGTTAAGCCAAAATGACACACCAACAGCTAATAGTGGGGTTGGTGTGAGCAGGTGCTAAAGTGGAGCTTTAGAGCTAGTACTGAACACAGCTGTTATCAGTGTTCTCATACATAGCAAAGAGAAACGTGGCAGAAAGGGTAGGCTGCAAGCCGAGATATCTGTCCTAGCTTCCATTATCCATGTTGAAGAAGTGAATAGTTAAAAAGGAAATTCATACAAGAACTGTCTAAACTGATATTTAAATCCATAAATGGTTAGATTTGCTAGAATATTCTTTCTGAGTTATTGGCAGAAATGTAATTCAGCAAGAGATACTAGTGCACCAGCACAACATTAATACATGAAAGAAACAACGTATACTTTTTTTTTCCAAAGATGTTAAAATACAGTCTTTAGAATTAAGTTCACTGAGAGTAATCATGCCTGGATTATACCCTTTGTGCTGTTTCTACAATCTTTTCTGAGAGAAACACTTTTAAAACAGAGTAGATCTTTGGAAGTGGTTGATGTAAGTTTTTTAGAAGAGCAAGGCTGGTGAAGAGAGCTCCTTTAGTCTCTTCAAGCTTGAAAGCCTTGGGTTTTTTTTTTTCCTTAAAATGCTTCTGAATATCCCATCCCTCATTCTGGTTTTCCAGCTTTCACCCCACTAGTGTGCTATCAAGAACTTCATGGCGTAGTTAATCATTTAAATTTGTGATTACACTACATAGAACACCTTTTTACTAACTCCCGAAGTATCCACACCAAAATAATAGATTGGCTAATCTGCCAGTGATACTACATGCAGAGGGTTGCTTCTATACACTATTTTCTGATTGTTTTCCCTTGAGTGCTGAGATACAAATGAAGCTCCAGCCTTTTACCTAATATGATCCAGTTTTGAAATAATAAAGCTATTTGTTTTTTCTGTAAGGGAAAACGCAAAGTTAACTATATAGAAAACAGTTTTCTAAAATACATTTTTTCTCAAAGTTTGCACACTGCTTCAGTAATATTATTTAACAATATAAAACAGATTACAGTATTTTTTCTATGTACTGTGCTCATGTTCTGTTTACCCTGGTTTGTTCTTGCTCATTCAGGAACTCCTGCAGAAAGACAGTAAGGGAATGTATAATATAATTACAGGGTTCAATTCTAGAAGGACAAATGTGTCAATATATTTCTGCTTACCAAAACTCTGTCAGAGTCCTCAAAAAATCCAGTGAAGAATTATGTGAAATTCCACTTTGAGAAGTCTTCTGCACGGTTAAACTTAACTAGTGTCTTTGGCACCTCATTCAATAAATTGAATCAAAAAGAGACAGTTGGAAGAACAGCAGGTCTGTAAATGAAAAGCTCAGAAACGGAGATGTGCCAAAACTTAAGCTTTCTGAACTTTAAGAAAAGCACAATGAGAGACTTTCATTTGGCTTTCTCTCTAAACAAAACGGTGGGAGGAGAAGTGAAAGACAGGGAAAATTGACAGAGGTCTAGAGTAGGTATGCTGAACTTCGTCCATATCATATGGATGCCTGTGGTCCCCAGAGACAGCCTGAAGATACATGCCCATTCCTTGATCGCCCTCAGAGCAAACAGCCATGCATAACTGCTCTCAGTTTCTTTCTATGGAGCATATGGTTATAGCACCATCTTCTTTTTTATAAAAAAGGGATTTCTGATAACACCTTAGCTTCTGTCTCATGTATCTTCTCTCCATGCATCTCTTCTCCTGTGTCAGTGAACATGAACATTTACATATACCTTCTATGCTCGCTACAAAAATGCATCTTCTACTTTATGATAGCATCTGTTTATTTGCAGAGCAGTATTCAATCTGTGTCTCAACTATTAATTTCTCATGCAAGCTTAGGTTGTTTTATGATAAGTAACTACGTTATGATATAACAAAGTTGTTTAGGATTTTAATAGAATTCTTTTGATAATTTCTCAATGTCCAAATCATTATGAAGATGACGACATAAAACAGTATGAAAGATCCATTATTACCTACTTAAAACAGCTGGCATAATTTGGTAGATAACCACTTTTTGTAAAGTGAACAGTTCCTTTACTCATTCTTTATAGGTGATAAAACTGAAAGAAAATGAAAGATCAAATGCCTCTTCTAGCACGTTATTTCATAATAGCATTTTTTAAAAAAGAAAACTGATTGTAATGGATTCATCCTTAAAGTTATGTCAGATGAAATAGGAAATTTGACTTCATGAATTACTCATACGAAAAATAGTGAAATCAGAGCTCATGAATTACTTATAAAGGCCAGCTTAAGATCAATAAATGGCATGTAATGCATACAGAAGCATTTTCTCCAAGTCTATAATATGCTGATGTCATGATTTTTTGTGAATAAGAGCTGTGCAAGACTATCAGCCTAAAATTACAAAACTACTTATCCTCAGGGTTTATTTAAAAATCTCATTTAAAGCTCTGGATCTTTTAGAGAATAAAAAATATGTTGTGAGGTGCAGACAGATGCCCATGCTGAGGAACTAAGGAAACCTTAAAGAGTGTGGTTCATAACAGAAGTAGCTTTGGAGATTCCAAGTATTCCTAGATATCTTATGCAGACTATTCATTGCTAAGTGAAAATCTGCAGAATGAGGAAGAGCCTAAATGCTAATGTGAATACTTAGTGTGCTAAAATTAGATTCCAAATTGAGGACTATCCATCCATCTGCCTGAGAGATGAGTAGTGTTTGTATACTCAACCATTTGCAAGTTAGTTGGCTTACAATATTGAGCTGGTCCCTTTAGGGGGAAAACCAAGGCCAATACAGTTACTTTTGAAGCTGGACAGCTGCTTTAAAAGGACTGCAGGTCAAGAAAAGACATGCAGGGTTTCTGAATTTGTCAATATTTATGCACTAAAATAAGCATCTTTACCCCATTACTAGACATTAAAACATTCAAAGGTAATAAATGAGGGGGAAAAAAAATCTGTACCAGTGTGAATTTTATACAAGAAATTTCTTACTGGCAAAATAGAAGGTCCCAATGAGAATTGTCAGTGTTATCATCTGGACAGGATGACAACAGAAGAATTTAAGAAAGCTGGGAAACTTCAGAAGTACTTAAGAAAAGAATTCTTGGATGTGCATCGAGACAGAACAGAGATGCAGAAAAGGCAAATGCTAAATCACTGCAACACAGATTCTAAGGTATGTTGCCACGTACTGCTCATTGCATTGCTTGCCTTGGCTATATTTTATCTACATTTACTTCAGTGATAAATGCTATCAAAATATCCTATATTTTTTCAGCAGCTTGGTGAGTCACAGTAAAGAAGCAACAAGTCTTCCATGCAATAGCTTTTGAAAATGCCCCTTTATATATGCTTATGTAGTGCTCATTTTGGATACTCTCAAAATTATTTGTTCCATGGAGTACTGCAAGCAATAACAGAACTTAAATACGGAATTAGATCTTAATATCAGTAAGAACTGTACTCCAGCAGACCATATGCAGCATAAAGCATTAATTACATGGTTGCAGCTTACTCTTACTGTATTGGACACATGCAGGATAATAGTCTTCACTAGCCTGGATAAAATTGAAATGGATAAAACTGGATCCAGCGTATTGCTGTCAAGTAGTTGTATTGTTTCCTGGTAAATACTCTTGCATATTTTCAGGACTGTGTCTTTAGTTCCATTTATAAAAACATTTCAGTCTCCAGTATGTAAATTGCTCCAATATAGGCAGGACCATAAATAAGTTGTGTGTGTGTTTATTTCCATATATACGTAATGCAATAGTTGGAAGTGTAAGCAATAGAATTCAGAGCAATAATTTTCATAGAGAAGAAGGCAACTCTCAGAAAGAATAAAAGCTCATTGATCAAATGGAATGAGTAATAAATCTAGAAAATAACTGACTGTGTAGGCTGTATCATCTTATATCTTACAGCTGTCAAAGTCATCAGGAAACAATTAGTAATTGGATACAGCAATATTTTGCAGCATTATTTTTTCACTTCTTGCCTCAGAATCCTGCATTCAGCTGCTCACACATTAACTCACAGCTGACTTGCAGGAGCTGTGCAAGTTTTTCATAAGATAAATGAGTAAAAGTGTGAAGAGCCCTACCCTATATTTGTCCAAACTCAGCACTTCATAAGGTGGTGGAGGTATGTGATCATGTATTTACAGTGTTCCACATACTGCACAACAAGGCACAGAGCTGAGACTTTCCCATAAGCTTGACTGGCATGTATTAATTTTTAAATTTATAATGCATTTGTTGTTTGTTTATTGTGGCAGTCCATTCTTTGGGGTTTCTAAAACACCCAAGAAGAGTGATTTTAAAATCTAAGAAAAATACAGGCTTGGGAGGGCAGAGTGGCAATCGGTAATTCATAGATTGTGCAAATCAGTCACAGCAAGATAAAGACTTGAAGAGGGGTGGACTTGTCCACAGTTAAGAACTGTACCCATCTGATATGGTATATAGTGGCGGCATCACAGTGATTATATAGACCTTTTAAACAAGAAAAGCAAGCTGGGAAGGCTTGACAGATGCTGATATGTAAAGCTATACAAAGAGGGACAAGAGAGGATATATTTCAAAAAGTAACATGTTCATTGTTCTACCACAACTCACAGCTCACAAAAATATTAGTTACAAGATTTTAGCTGTTGAAATTTTGGAAAAAAATCTTATATTTAGGTTTAGAAAAAGAAAACAACTTTATGGGGTGTTCACAGTTCTGCTACTCAAATGACTCTAGTTTTTTTTGTAATGTGTTACATTAATAACATGGTCCCTGAATACATACAAGGCTTTTCATTTGTTTAAGGTTCTTTTACACCCCATAGCATTTACTAGAATTACTCTTGAAAACATCTTGCTGCTGCATTTTTTCCAATTTTCTTTAAGAAGAAAAAGATGCATTTTTTAGTATTTTTGTATTCAGTTTAGCAGGACTAAGAATATTTGTAGATGAGTGGTGTTAAATAGCCACAGTAAATGTCAAAAGCTGCAAATCCTGTCAAAGGAGCTAAGCATCAGTGGGTCACCTGTTTCTCACTATGTCACTTTAAGTGTCTTAGAAACATCATTTAGGCTCCTAGAGTGTCAAGGCCCTGCCTTTTATTTGATTACGCATTTCCTAGACAAGAGCTTAAGAATAGTTGTCCTTAAGATGCTACTACCCTGTTAAGGCCTGAAGTGCCTCAGATGTGAATAATGGAGTTAAACTGTTTTGTAACTTTAAAAAAAAAATTATATTTTCCCTTTTCCTTGTTCCTTATAATGGACAGATGCATGAGACAGCTCAGAAGTAATTAAAATGTTCTCAATTTACCTCTTTTTGAACTATTTATTTAATGAAATAATTTTTGCTGGAAAAGTCGACTAAGATGAAGAAATTAATTATCCTTGTTAGTCTTTGTACTATAGTTACTGTGATTGTTATAGGCTAAAACCGTAACTGAAAAATATTGCCAACTCAATTATAAGTTGAAGAGCTTTGATAGCTATTACATAAAGGAAGTGGTGGAAGAAATTACTTTAGTAGCAGATTTAAGCATTTGAACAGGAACATAGGTGCTTAGGTTGATATTAATAATTGAAGCATGTTTCTAAGTGCTAACACATATAAACCTGTATTACAAGATGTAAAAGGCTCTTTTACTTCTCAGAAAGAAGGTAAAGAGTTTTACTTTGAAAACACAGCTAGTTGCCACTTAGTTGCTAGTTTTTGTGGGTATTTTTCAGTCACTTAGCCAGCTCATAATAGTTGCAAAACCCTTGTGAATTGTTCCCTGTACTTCTCATATATATGAGAACTTTATTAAAAAAGAAGAATCCCAGGTTGAGCTGAAATTTTGTATTTGAATTCTTATATCAAACAACTCATGTAGAAGTTATGAAAACCCCAAATGCTGCCTGTTTTTCTTGTAGCTTTCAGCACAACTTCTTACTAAAGTATTCAGTGCATGAAAACGGCCTGGGTACCTTGTTGACTTGATATGTACCCAGACCATTCTTACTCTTAACTGTATAACCTTGAGCATATATCTTTATTTTTGAAAGAATTTTCTTAAGATTATCAATATGTGAGCATTTGACTAAAATACAAAATGCAATTTAATCTATGAAATCCCTTCTGTGTAGGTATCTTAGAATATGTGAATTAAACTCAAAGCAGGAATGTGCTGAATAGCATCAGTTTTCAGTACTCTAACCTTGATTAGGATTGGGACCATTAAGCATTAATTAGTACGTGGTCAGAAAAGCCTTCCCAAGCTGTTAAAACATAGGAATCTCTTTGCAGTTGCTGACTTGCTGCTCCCTGGCTTGCCAGGCTGTATATGCAGTCAGAGCAAAAGGGCAGCCTCTTCAGCTCCAGGCCTGACCCGGGGCAAGACTGTGCTTGTGTTGCTGCTGCAGAGCATCAGGAAAAGCCTTTTGAGTGTTAACTGGTATGGCCTCGAAAGAGTTGAAATGCGCCATGTGCCCTGCTTTAGTGTGCATGTGCAGTACAGATGTGTTCCTGCTCAACACCTAATATGGGAGCACCTTCTTAGAAACTATCACATTCATACAATATCACAAGAAAGCTGCTACGTAATTGCCACAGGTTCCTGAAAGTATGCAACTGCCCAAAAAGTGCGACACTCTTTCCATGTATATCACTCAAATAACACTTGCAGGAGGACGTCAAACAATTCTTTAATACCTAAAGTCCTCCAATAATTGTAGAAAGCCAGACGATACAGGAGAAGAAGACTCCTAGAAGACTTCATTAAAAATGTCCCTTGTGGTGTTTTGCATACCGAGGGCAAAAGCGGTCAAAGAGCAAGAACCCTAGATGCCCGTCGACACTGATAATTATGGATGCCTATTAGTAGGGACTGTTATCAGTGGTTATCCATGACTGTTGATACCTAGTGATACCCATTTGTATCGAGAGATAAGGAAATGGATATGCCTTGATCCCGGTCCAGATCAAGAGGAATCGATGCGTGTTGATGGGGCTTGATATCTTTAGATGTCGTTGCCTAGCCATACATTCTGGAAAATGGTACTCCTCGTAGCCTCTCCAAACTGAGCAAGATCAGCGTTGATAATCTCTGGTGCCTCTCGGAGCAAAGCCACTCCAAGAGCAAAAGCTATAGATGCCAAGCGAGATCGAGAGGAATCAATGCCTATCCGTAGGAGGTTCTTCTGTTTTGACACATCTGCTGTTTTGGTTTTTGGAAGAAAGAAAAAATGTGCAAAACAAAATTCTTCTTTAAAAGTTGGTATAAATCATTTGTTTCTTAATTCTTGAATTATTATTGGATACTCTTTTCATATATATTTTTTCTGTATTAGAAAAATATTGTAAAAGCAGGATATCTGTACTTGAGTACCTGTTTCCCCCCCCCCCCCCCCCACTTTTTAGGACTGATTTTATTCTACTTTATTTTGGACCAGCCTCAATGCATTCACAAGTAGTTCAACAGTTTGGTGTTTATGTTTCTTTAGAAATTAAGCATCTATATCAGAAAAAAGATTAAAAGCATACTTTTCTTGGAAAACTTCTGTATGACTTCTTTAAAATAACACGTTCAGAGAAGTAGCAAAAAAAATGCTCTTGGAGATACTGTTTTGCATAATTGCTTATAATAAATCATTTTCTACCTCTATATTATGTCCTATATAGTGTTAGCATTAAGTATAATTTATGAGGATATTGTAGTTCCCAAGGTATCATGCTTCAGCCTTGGCCAATGAAATGCTTTACTGAACAATTGCACTTTAGTCCTCAAGAAAAATATTTTGATAAGAGACTTGCAACTTTGCAATCAAAATAAAAAGAAGTAGTATGAATTCAAAAGATCCGTTTTCTTACAATGTTTCCCTAACAGCATGCAAGTGAAATGAATCACTAAGCACATTCTGCTGTCTTTTCACCCTTCAAGTCACCCTGTATGCGTGTTTTTTTTTTTTTTTTTTTTTTTTTCCTTTTACTGAAGCTTAGAATTATAAATTACTTAGGTCAGAAAGGACCTAAGATGGTCATTTGGTCTCAAACCCACCCACCCCACCCCTACCCCCTGCTCAAAGCAAGGCCAACTTCAACAGTAAATCACAGTAGTTAGGGCCTTGTCTCATTAATTTTTGAACACCTCCAATTTATTTTGTTTTGTGATATTTTGCTTGCAACATGAAACCCTTTTGTTCTCTCCTCTTTCCTCAAGGAATGAGGCTTAGCATTATCCCCTTTAAATAATGGTTCATCACAAGTGGGTCTGACAGACTTTAATGAAACCTCTTGAATATTTAGGCTTAACAGCTTCAAAAATCACTTAAAAGATTTGGGCCCATGCGGACAGAAAATGTATCCAGGCCAACCTTCAGCTTCTGTCTAGTCTCACCTGGCTGGACATTTTTGTCCAGAAATTTGATGATGGACCACAGAAAATCTCTTCCAGCTGAAGAAACAGCATCCAAGCATGAGGGGACTTTCAGTGAGACTGAAGTTTCTAAGTACACAGTAACTTTTGAAAATGAGTCACTTAAGGTTTTCTGAAAAAAAAAAAAAAAACAAAACCAAAAAAACCACATTACTTCATGTATCCTAAACTTGCTGACATCAACAAGGTTATTAGGAGGTGACTGAAGGAAGGAAGTACAATGGCATTACTTACATATAATGATAACATTATACATAATCAGAGCTACAGATAGGTAATTTCACAGAAACAAATGAATCAAAAAAATGTTGAAAAATAACTGAAAACACAAAGGAAAAAAGGACCTACAGAAGATGATCTTTTTCCTTTATCACCAGACTTATTGGTAGCCTACAACACTGTGCAACTTTGCTTTGTACAGTGGTGTAATTTTATTAATTTTTTTATACATTGACAGCATTTGTTTCAATTCATACAAAATACAATGAAGGTAATACAGCAGCCCATTGGAAATGCTCCTGTTTAATTGTCAGTGTAGAGCTTGATCTTGAACAGAGCTCAGGGAATGTTCTATGTTAATCTCTCCTGTAGGGTTAAATGATTTATTTATTATTGCCATAGATATGACTAGTGCTTTAAAGACACTTACGAAAGTATTTCCCTGACCCAAGGACCTTAGCTTTGCAGACAGGGAATTTATTGCTTGCTTCCTTCATTCATGACAACTTCAGAGACTTACTGTTTGCAGTGTTGAAGCACAGGCATTTCTTTGATTTCCCTGCTTTAGGATGTGCATAGCTACTTTTACTTTTCCTCTCTGTGCAGATAAACATATTCAGTTATTTTCTATCCATGAACCAAGTTCAATGTCTGACCTTCGTCATCTTCCTCCAAACTGGAGAATTTCTACTTGATTTCTCCTTGCAGGGTACGGAAGTCATTCCATACCAGTGATCAGCCCTGCTGTTGTCTTCTGCAGCTAAAATGTGCAGTCTGTCTTGATTTCAATGTGTTTGGAAAAAGTGTTCATTATTTATTCCTTTAGCAGAATGTTCCTCGAAATAAAGTCCTGTTTTATGATTTTATATTTAACTCAAAAGAACTTAAAATTTTTATTGCTTTCTTTTTACCCAAACATTCACTGTTTGAAGGATATGGGGCTTCTTTTGTTGGTGGTAGGGGTTTTTACTTATTGGGGGAGGGATGGTTGTTTTGTTTTACTTAAAACAACAAGTGTCCTTAATTCTAATATGTAGTAGTATAATGTTTTTGGTATGACTTTAAAGTATTTTAAAGATTATGGCATATGTTTGCTGTGAGATTCTAATATGGTGCCTTTAGCACTTTTTTTAGACCTCTAAGCTGTTCCTCTTAATTTCATTTTAACACACTTCCTTGGGTTTTATGTAGCTTGCTTTCTGAAATGAAATGTCACTACGGTGAATCTGATGGGGTGTTTGGTGATTCTATGTTGTTAGTCCTGCAAGAAATGTAGATTTGGATTTCAGTACTTGAGAGTGATTTCATGGTAACATTCTATAATGTAAACATGAATGCAGACTTACAACTTCATTATAACATCTATTTCCACTTCTTTAAGCTCTTTGCAAGTTGTATTCTCTTTCCTTTGACTAAGGACAGCTCTAACAGGATAGGAAATAGGAAGGTTTCTAGAACAGAGCCCAGTTCAGGGGAGCAGAGCAAGTGAGTCCTTAAGCCTCCTACAGCCCCAGCCTACTACATAACTTGCTACAGAAAGCATTTCCCTGTCATAACATTTCAGTGTTAGAGTTGCTCCTGACACATGATTTGGAACCAGAGGTGTCCTGCAACACCCAATTCACTGTCATCCACAGTCAAACTGGGACTCCCTGCCCTCTTGTTATTATTTCTCCACTTCATTTGTGACCATTGTGTAACAGCTATGTTTTTCTCAAACTTGTCTTGTGATACAACATACTGTTTTATGTAAATGTTATATACACTGAAATCACTGTCAAACAATGATGTTCACATTATGAGGGAAGAGCAGTAAGTAGCTTGCTTTTATTTATCTCATCCATTCAGAAACAAGGCAAAAAGAAAAGTCTTACAAACGGTGAAATAAAAAGATCCTTTTCTGTCTTAGCTGTGTTCAACTTGGTCTTGAAGCACACCAGCCATATAAATGCTATAAATGACTTTCAAGTACATTTTACAATGGTCAGTTGTATAATTATCTGGCAACTGCCATTTCAGTGAGAACTGATCCAGACTGTATTTACTTAGGCAAGTATTTGATACTTCAATAATAAAAGTGGTTTTATCTACTTACAGTAATTCCTGGAGGAATATTAATAGCTGGATGGTATTTTATAATATACCAATTGGGTATACCCTCCATGTATAAGATTAAAGATGAGAGTCTAAAGCAGTGAAGCAATGAATCTTGTGGATGGATGGATGGATTTGAAAATGGAAATATCCCTTCAGTTAAGAAAAAGGATTTGCCACTGTCTGGAAAAGAACTAGAAGACTGAAATGAGATACTGTCATTAGATTTAAAATATAATATTAATATTGGATTTTTGAAATATTAAGCTGCTTCAGTATTTCTAAAGGAAGGTTGTGTAAACACTTAGTATTTATTAAAATTACTGATGTTCAATTATGTACTGACAGAGGGCTTTTTAGAAACCACAAATAACAATGCTGTAATCTTCTTTAACTGCCATAAAGAAAAGAGGTTTTTCTTATAAATATATTTTCAGAGTTTCTATGGGCAACTTTTGTCTTCTACAGACAGTTATCCTCCCACGGAGTCATCTGCATGTAGCCAAGAATATAGCATTGCTGCTATAACCTTTTTATCATTCAGTGATATAGCTGCAATTCTGAATGAGAGAGGAAAATTAACATTTCCTTGCCTCTTGATAAAGTCTGTTTCTATCCTTGACATTTTCAACATGCTTCTGGAGTGAGTGTTGAAAATACTTATTTTGGAGATGAATTTCTCTGAAGAGCTGCAATATGTAGATACATTCACTGTAGCTGATCCTGTGTTTTTCATCATAAAATTATGGATGAATATTCAATTCCAAGACTAGTTGACTGAGGCTAAAGATTATATGAAGAGTGGCAATATTAGATCATTTTTTAGTTCATAAAAGCATCTCAAGAAGGAAGCATACGAACAAAAGGTGTAATTATCATACGTAAAAATACAAATTAAAATTAGGATTAGCTAAAGATAGCAAAACATGCTTAAAAAATTAGAACTGGAGAAGATTTTGAAGTGATTAGTAGTCTATCAAATTCATTAAGGAATTAAAGCAGAATGCTAAAGAACATCATAGAGATCACATTTATTGGTCTTTATTGCAGAGGGAAGTATTTACTCTCACTGTAAGCAGTAATGATGTTGAGATGAATCATTTTCTGAAAATGAGCTGTCAAAACAAAAAGGAGGGCAACCACTTAGCTTTTTTTCCCTAAACATATTTATATTACCTATCAACAAGACATGAGAACTGTTTTGTGAAATGTCACTGTTATAACTCCCCCCACCCCCCAGGAATGAAGCTATGGAACCACTCTGCTAATCTGCCAGTTTCTTACAAATAACTTTTGAGCAAAATTGGCCCATTTCAATCCAATGTTATACAAAGAAAATTAGATTTTCTTTTACTTTTCATTAAAAGACATCAAAGAACGCATGCACGCGTTCACGCACAGTGAGCGCCACCAAAAAAGCTGAAATTGGAGCTCCTGCCTTCTGAGGCATCAGAAAATAGTGTTTTCTTTTGCTTAGATTCTCTAGTACCTAATGAGTTATAAACTTTTCAGTGCTATTCCATGTAAAACATCTCTCTTCTATGTGATTCTCTTGGCTGTAACAAGTTCATGCTGCAGTCTCACAATTCAGAAAAAAACACCATCCCTAAAACAAATTTGTTGGAAACCAGATTTCAGTGGTTCTAGTGCTTATGAATTCTTCTTGGTTCCCCCTGCTAGGAGATTATTCAAACTACACTAGGTAGAAGAGGCTAAAAATATTAGAGCAGCATTTAGAAGATTAGGAATCTGCTAATTGTGAGGATTTCAATTTAAATTCTAATTCAGCTTTAAAAAGTCATTCTTTCAGTAGAGGAGACACTCAACAACCTGTGGATTATTTCAAATGAAGATCTCAGGTTCTTGTATTTATACTATAAGATTGTTCAGAGGAAGAAATAATAGATTGGTAAAAAACTGATTCAAAAAAGAGCAAAAATCTAGGAGGAAAAAATGTCCAAGAGAAATAAATTTGATTAAGAAGAAGCTCTGAAAGAGTGATTACTCACTTGAACAGCAACTTGATTTGAATAAGTGGAAAGAAATAACAACATTGCTAGGTGGTCAGAAATACCTTATTCTAGAACATGTGGAGTTATAAATGATGCTCTCTAGTTTGGGCATTATGGCAGTGTTGAGCAGCATGTGGGATACTCAGGCCAAGTCCTTTCTTTTGCCTGATTCAGTTACATAGGCTGAAACAACATCCTCTGCTTCCTTCTCAATGCTTCTAAATCTAAAAGCTTAGATTTTGATCTGAAAATGGGCATTCTGTTACAATTCTGTTATGGTAAAGTCATTCATAAAATCTTGCTTTTATTTCTATCCAGATCAAAATCTAATTATGAACGCTGAAAAATTAATACAGAATAATTTTTTTATCCTATTGCCACTGTTACAGGAGAAAAGATGATAGGTGCTTGTCAGGTGTTTTTTGTAGTTTGTTATTATTGATGGTAATTGTAGTTACCAAGGAGGTGATGAATTGCAATTTATTTATTTCTTTGTGATTTCATTATATGAAATATATACACATATGAGGTTTTGAAAGATGAAGCAAAAGCTGTGGCATGGTACAAACGCGCAAACAGACTAACAGCTTTGTCAACAGCCATTTCCTTTAACACTGATACAGTAATGCGTAGAATAACAAAAGAAAGCTCAGTCTGAATGCAAGTCAGAACATTAGATCCAGATCAGGAAAGTACTTACCTAAATCCAGGTGATTACTTCTGCACATTTTAGATTTAGTAGTACTTTCCCTTATCAATATGCAATTGCTCTATTTAGTGTTTACAGAAAAGAAAGAGCTTTTAATTCTCTAACTACTATTCAAGTATTTATTTGCATTTTAAAGTATATAATATACAAGACTGAAATTAATCATTAAGGGCTTCAGACCCGAAAACCTTAAGTTGTAATTGCATTCTATTGATTGTCACAGTCCATCATATTTGGTCTTAAATGAATATGGTTGGATAATTAACTGCCATCTAGTCTTCCTAGATGACTGCATTTTCTTTGTTTTTATCAACCACAGCTTTGCAAGTGACTGTTTTCAATTACAGGGATGACTTTTTTCACAGGAACTGTAATAATACCATACCTAAGCACAACTTTTTCCTGTCCAAGAAACATTCTTTCAGTAGAGTATTAAAATATATATAGATATAGGAAAGTCTAAGAAAAGAGTTTGCTAAATGTATGTACAGATACAGAATCATTATTGCTCCTCATCGCTTTCTCTAAACATAGCGATAACAAAGACCTTTCATCTTTTTCAGTGTGATGCATGTAGCTAGTAATGCAATTAAAAAAAAGTGTAGTTAAACCTTGGAACTGTTTAAAAACAAACAAACAAACAAAATCTTACAGCACTTACGAAAGCAAAACATAACAACATGCAAAAATTTGTTTTGTTCCACTTGTTACCTTTTTTTTTGCTGTATGTGAAAAATAATATCTGAACATGCTTTGCTATAGGTCCTTGGCGATGAAGGCCATTGTTTTGGTAGTTCAGTCTGTGTTTTGAAAGGCACCTGAACTATATCAGAAGACTGTGATTTTGACTAGTTAAAGTCTTTCCAGAGAGCCAGAATTCCTGCTCTCCTGTTTCAGAAGGTGTGTTTCTGTTCCATACTGCTCCTTCCTGGAGAAGCAAGAGAGGTGCTGGGGACACAATATCTGAGTCCCACCTCCACAAGATGCAGAGCCACTTCATGGACTAGCTTTCTTGAACCTAAAAAATTCCCTGGTGAGGAAGAAGCAACCCTCTCTAAACTATCATGTAAAACTGTATCTCCCATAATACCACAGTCTCAGGTTGTGAAATCCTAGCTAGAACGTTCTGCTTGTTGGGACTGTATTGCTGAGAAGGCAGGAATAGCTAGTTGGTGTTTTAGGAGAGTCTTCTCTCCCTGTTAAAAAGGGGAAAAAAGATAATATATCACACCAGGTCACAACAGGTGGCACTGTGATTCTAACTCTATGATTTATCAGAGAATATCCAGTTTATCTTTGGCTATGATATTCATCCTGTACACAGTCCTGCATGTCCTACATGGTCAGCCACGTGCTTCCTTGCCCCTGACTTGACTTGGTATTACTGATACTGACCCTTCAGGCTAGGTAGTTAGTTAAGCTGGAATCAGCTGTGATTTTCTACCCTTTCCCTGGTTGTCTGATTTCCTCTAAACTGACAGTAAAGTGCTCAGGGAGATGGGAGACATCTGACTGCACAGAAAGAGAAAATGGAACAGAATCTCTGCTGAACTTTCCATCTTAAGGAGAAATCATCCAAAACCAAATTCTCTGTCACCAGTGAAATTGGAGCAGCCAAGGGAACTACAAGCTGGGAGGAGGGAATGAGCCCTACAGTCCACCTACAGTCTTGCACTGACACCTAATCTGAATACTTTCATGATGTTGAGATATTGAGGATATTATGATTTTTTTAAAAACCAATATTGTGGAAGATTGAAAAATCACTGGACAGCGTATGGTGTGCACTATTCCAGTATATTATCCTAACCACTGTAACTATTGGTGTAAAGGAAAAGCTACTGACCATTGTGGACCCCATAAATAAAGATACCAGCATGAGCTGTATTATATGGATGAAAAAAGATGCTTAGCTATAGTCTTACTAGTTAATTGGCTAATTAAAATATGATGGGAAAGGGAAAAGGGATTATTTTTTTCTTCCTGAATCAGCATATCACATGTTAAAGTCCATGTACTTAACTAGAATACATTAGAAACAAATGTTCATTTTAAGGGAAGCACATATGTAAGAACCCCATGCAGAAAATGAACCCTCTTCATTAAGGAAATTTAAAGAAATGCTTCACAGAAGCCCATGCTGCAAGTTTCACAAACTGCCTAGAAGGTTTCTTGATGAGGATCAGCGTTAGCTGTGTGCCTAAGGCTGGGCACATACCACCTTGTCCTGTCCCCCTCCTTGCACTGGGCTGCATCTTTTGCCCCTGCCTTTCAGGGGCGTGGGAGGCTGAAAGGAAACCTGTGGGGCAGAGTGAGCCCACCCCGGGGTCAGGGCCTGGGACCTGGCTCCTCTGACCTTTTGCTGTTGTGCTCCGGCACAGGGCTGCTGCTGTAGGGGAAGGACAAGCTCTTGGGCTCCCTGGGGACACCCTTGGTGTGCTGCACAAGGCGCAGGCCTCGGTGCCTTTGTGTCCACCTGGCACAGCTCGCCGGGACCCCTGTCAGCAGTGCATAGGTCACAGCAACCCTGAATGTGAACAGAGGAGCTGCTGTCTGGCTTTGGGGTCAGTGTTGCCTGGGAGGTGGTGGGTGGCCCCCATGCTTGGGAGCGGGGGGGTCACCAGCATCATGCTGTGCACCTGGTGTGCAGATGGAGCTCCCAGTAATGTTAACAAGCTTTCCCCCTTGTAATTTTGACCATGCCTCTGTCTTTCTTTTCCTTTGAAATGCTTCCTCCAGAAACCTGGTGCTGAGTCTCCTGTAAGCAGGAATGATAATCTCTTCCTTACGTTTCCATGCTTGAGGTGGCTGTGGTGTCCCCAGGCTTTGCTCACTGGCTCTTTCTTCCCTAGCTTCAAGCTTGCTGGCTTCTGCAGCCAAGATCCTGGTTTCCTTCCCTGCTGCTGCGGGAGCAGCAGGAGAGCCAGTGGGGCTGAGAAGAGGAAGAGAAGCTTTTCCTGCTTGTTGCCTTTGTAAGACCTCACCTCCTACTCAGCTGGCAGTTGCCACCATAATTGCTTCTCATTTGCACTGGAAGTTATTTCTGAGAGTAGGTCTACCTGCCCCTTGTTTAGCCCCTTGCTGTGCAGCTGTGCTGGCTTTGGGGGAGCAGGACATCCTGCAAGCAGCAAGGTGAGGAGGCATTTGGGAGTGAGAGGAGGTGGGGGCCCTGGCACCCTTGGGTCCAAAGCCGTGTTCCATGTTTACAGGTAACTCACCTGCCATCCTGTATGAGACAGATTGCGTTCAATGCAAAACTTTTACAATGCAACACCATAGGATAAAGGAAAGAACAATTCATTAGAATTTATTTCTGAAGACAGGATGTGTTGGTTTAGCTATTAGACTTTCAGATATTTCTGAATATCTAATAATGTGTATAAAAATAGAGTAACTTTGATAGCAGAAAATCTTTGGATGACTTTTCAGAATTATTTGTGTAGAGAGGTTTTTGCTATCCATTATGCCTGTGTATCTTCCTGTGGCAATGAAAATATTTGACATAAGAATTTCTAAATGTATTTCTGGTGCTGATAAAAAGGTTCCCTGTTTCTATGTGCCCGTCCTGTATGTTGCAGGCGAAGCGCTGCAGCCCACCCGCATGGCCCTGCGGCGGGCGCTACCGCGGCCGTTGGGCTGCGCGCGGTGCTGCGGCCGTTGGGCGCCAGCCGCCGCTCCGGGGCGGGGGGAGGTGCGCGCCGGCTCCGCTGCCGTGGGCGTCGCCTGGGCTCCGCGCAGAGGGCGGGGAAGCCTCCCAAAAGTTTTGCTGGGGGTTATAAACTCCTGTTATGGATAAACCGTGGTGTCCCGAAGGTGGGAGCTGCCTCTGCGTGCGAGAGGTTCTGTACCATCTGTATTTCTTATTTTGGATTCTGCTTGCTGGCATCTGTTAGTTCTACAGTGTTTCTCCGGTGGTTTGAATGTACCGTGTTTTTGCCTACACTGATGTGCCTCTCTGTTTCCACAGTATCTGCGTGCAGATGAAAGGAAAACTTAGGCCTGGAAAGTGACAAGTGTTTTGATGTAATCACAGCCTTCAAAATACAAGTTGTGTATCTTATCAATCTTAGTTTTCATATAGGCTGCATTATAGAATACTTTTGGAGGAAAAATGTAGAAGCTGAGGGGAGTGTGACAGGAATGGACTGTAGGCAGTGGCAAGGCTTGTGCCTTCTTCCTAAGTAGCATCTTCTACTGCCAGGGGTGGAGATGGCATGAAAACTGGGCAGGAGGAACTGCTGGCCTGACTCACTAAGGTCTTTCATGTGTTTTTTTTAATTGGAGAATGTTCTCGTATAATTGCTGAAGACTCATAATAGTGAAATCCTTGAAGTTTGCCAAACCAAATTCAGAATATGTCAGTTCTTAAAATGAACAGTTAATCAGTTTCTTGTTCTAGCTCACTAATCTCTAAATTGCTCCTTTAAGACTCTTTTTTTGACCCAAAGTGAATATATTATTTACTGAATTATTTTCAATTTGTTCAGCTTTGAAATAAATTTTATTGCTAGTTTTGAGTGTTGTGTTAAAATGATCAAATGAAATGTCCCAGTTGTAAGTCCTGATTTTTTTTAACCTTTTCTGTTGCCTGTTTTTAAATTAAATTTCAGCTGCCTTATCAAAATTTTAAGTGTAGCTATGGTATGTAGTAGGTATATAAGATGCCACTTGCATGATTTGACTTCTGAAGTCAGTAGGAACAATAAAGAAGAGTTCAGATATCCAAGTCAGTAATTATAAATGAGTAAAGACAGGTAGATTTGGTCTTTGTGCATTTTTTTTAAATAACTTGAAATTCTTTGGGTTCTTAAGACCCTCAAAATATAAGCAGCAACAAGTGTTTAAGACTTTTGGAACTCCTTACAGATGCAAAATTATTTTCTGCAATTGGCAAATTCTTTTTTTTTTCCCTAATAGTGTGTAGCAGGAAGAGATATATGTTCTGTTATCAGATTTCAGCAGGAAGAGAGTTGAGTTTTCCAAAGCTGCAAAAAAATTACAAGAGACTGCCTTCACTGAAGAGTGAAGACTATATGATTTGAAGAGTAAAGAGCAGTCACTGGACAGTTGTCTAAAAGGAATTAACACTGTTCTGGCACACTGCAGGGGACATGAGATTTGTGTATCATGTTTTCCAGGTCTCTGGAGTGTTCTTTGAACTGAATGATCGCGTCTTGTATTAGGCATAAGTCTTCTGACTGAACATATGCATCAGTGGATTTTTTTTTTCTTAATGCATTCTGGAGAAAGATGGAAAGCACATGGTTATAATGTGCTATTTATTATTTTGCAGTTTACAGATTTTGCGGATTATTTTGTTTATAGACCTGGAGCATAATTTTGGCTTAATACTCCGTCATGGCATAATGTTATGTCAATATATATAAAACTGTGAATAAGCCATTATTGGGAATTTTACCTCACAAGAGCTCATAGGTAACTGCACACATTGTTAAAGCACAGATAAATGCCAAACTCTAACACAGTAAAGCCTATTTATAATGAAGGGTATAAAAGGGATGTTAGGGAAAGAAAAACCTAAGCAATACAAAATAAGAAAATGAAGAAAACAGTATCTCTGGTTGTTATTTAAGATTTGTTGCAAGATAACTGCTGCACAACAGAAAAATGTTTAATTGATGATATCTTAAAAGTAGCAGTTATGAACGAAGGCAAAGTTGTTTTTTCATCTCAATCTCAAAATGCCAGAGAAGGTGCTTTGATTCCCTTGAAAGAAGGGATACTGACACACAGGACAATGACAAGAGTTACCTTGCCTTGTACACAAAGTAAACGAGGGTAATGGAGGCAGCTCAGAAAGTCAAGTTCTCCACGTATTTATGTACATCAGTCTGTCTGGCAGATTGGCTCTCTGTGCCAGTAAGCTTCTAAAATATGCTATCTAAAACTTTTATTTAAATTGGAACTTAAATGAAGCAAATTGGAAAATGAATGAAGCAGATAAGACAACATTACAGGAACAGTTTAGAACACCAGACTTGTCCTTCTCTTCCTTTTTTTTTTCCCCCCTATTTTTGCCTTCCACTGTGCAGAAATATATTCAGTAATTACACATCAAGGACTTGGAAAACAGAACCTAGAGAAAAAATAAATGCAAAGAATATAAGCAGCTACAGTTATTACCATATTTGAAAGAGGGAAACTAAGAGATACTGACCTGAAAAATCTGAAATTTTGGAGCAGGTAGCGCAGGAGTTTGTCAAGCTGTCTATCTTTTGATCTTTCAGGGGGTCTTTATGTTGCGCTTTGCGATTTAAGCAAGACATAGGTTTGATGTTGCCAGGCACATGCTGTATTTCCTAAACAGGTCCTGCAGCACGTTCTGCCTAGACAAAGCCTAGGGAGCATTGCATTTTTTTTTTCAGTTTTCATCTTGTATTTAAGTTACGCGTTATGAAACTTCCTAATGAAGAGCTGGATTTTGGCCATGGATTTTCCTTTAACTGCATCAACAAGAAAACCACGACCTGAAGCTGCGTTCATGTAAATGCAGAACCCCAGAGTACCTTTTTGGTCTCTGGGCCTATTTTTCCCCCTATATTCCTACATAAAACAATTTAATTCCTTTTAAAGGTGATCTGTTCTAATGAATTTGCACTTTTTGGGTGCAATATCATGAAGAAGTTGTTTGAATTCAAGATTCTATTCAGAGTTCTGATTCAAAGAGAGTGTGGAGGTTAGTATCCTGAAGTTTCTTTCAGTCTCTGTTGTACACTCAGAAGGACTGCTTTGGGGAATCATTATATAGCTCTACATAGTTATTTCTGAAAAATACCAATGTATTTTGGTAATTTTCTCATAACTCACAGGGAACTTAACTGTGGAAGGTGATACCACTTGCTATTAAACCTGCTTGTATTCCAGGATGTTTGTGGTGACTGAGAACAAATGGGGCATTCTTTCAGGTTTTCCATGTAGATTTGATGCACATCCTGTTTAATTTCATTGCATGTAAAATAGTCTCGTATCTAGGATCAGTAATTTATAATTAATAGTTGGTTATTTAAACAACTATGTAAAATATAAGGTTCAGAAGTCGTAGGAGAGTAGAAAACAGAACCTGTGTTCTTGGCAAATGCAGAGTGAAACTGGGCCGTTAACAAAATTAGAATCAAGCATGACTCCTAACTGTCCTTTTATTAGGTTTGCACTGGGGGCAGCAGGACCAACAGAGACTTATCTGTGTCTGCCCAGCCTACCAATGCTGTTTAAAAGCTTTCCTGTTAGATACCACCTTAACAGATATAATCAAGTTCTCCTGCTTTTGAGAAACACGATTTGAAAAGATATAAGTATGTATTGGTGAAATTTATTGGCTTTTTTTAAAAAGTGAAACTTGGTTCTTCTATAAAGTAGGTTGTACCTATTTTTAATAACTATGAAAATGTTTTATGCCCTGGGCACTGGGTCCTCTGGAAAAAACATGTATTCACCCGTAAAAGAATATCAGTGTGTATGTGCACAGGCATAATACAGGCAACCTTGATTTTGAGTTTTCATAGCTTTTGATTGCCCGACTTGTTTTGACTTTTGAAAGTAGAATTCATATCTCTTAAAAGAATTTAAATGTCTATTAGAAAACTAATGTTAACTGTTGCCAGTTTTATCATGTACAGCTAAATAATGCATGAATGGGATGCATAAATCTGTCACTTTTAAATATATACTTAAATCTTTATTTAGAAAGAAGATAAAAGTTCTAAGTACATCAGCAGTATGCTGTAGATGACACTGCAAAAGAAAAAGTGCAACAGCTGGGTCAAACCATGATGGAGTTGCCATCTGGGAAAAGAACAAAAACATTGGAAAACACAGGTTACAAAACAAATGAAAAAACAATGGAAGACTAGAGGGAACAAAACAAAAATGATAAACAAGGAGGACATTGAGAAAGGAGGAATAAGAGAGAAGGAAACTGGGGGGGGGGGGCGGGCAGGGATACAAAATATAAATAGGGTGTTAACATTTAATGGACACATTTTAACAGCTGTCCTAACAGCTGTGGGTATTTCTGGTCAGCCACAGGACTGCTCTGAAATATCCAGTCCCTTCAGATGAATGTATCCAACTACCCTGTTTTCAAACCAAAAATATCTGTCTATTCTAGATACAGAAAGCGATCTTAATACAAAAGAGTTTGCTTTTTTTTTTTTCTTAATTAAAAGCTAAACAATCCAGCCTCCCCCCTGCCCCCCCCTCCCCCCCCCCCCCCCAAGTCTAGACAAGGCTTTTGATGTCACCGGGGAAATGGCTGCATACTATATAGGTAGCTGGCATTTTGCCTTAGCTAGCAGGCAAGCAGATGTGCTGTATGCAAGAATAGGTTTTAGATGATCTTTAGAGAAAAAACTCATTGCAGTAGTTCATTAAGTCTTGATGTGGCAAAAGCATGGATTATTTTGGCTTTGTCTGAATCTGATGCACCTGTGGATGTTGTAGGAGAGGCTTTGTATTACATACATCTGTTTTGGATTTCTTTTTCTGCCTAGTCAGGGTGGTCTTTACTACATTTTTAAAGCAGAATCCCAACCTGAGTTTTCTGATATGAAGTCCCAAAGCAAGAGGTATTTGAATGAACAAAGACCAAGTAACAGTAGCATAGTACTTCAGCGTATGGCTGGTACGCACAATCTGCGTGTTGAATTGATTGTTTGCTACTTTGATTTTTGATTTTGAAATATGAAGTCTAAATAGAGTAATCCAGCAACGGGAACGTAATTAGAAGTATAAAGCTACTGCGTAGGGAAATCTTTATACTTCATACTCTGTCTTTACGAAGCTCCTTTAGATAGTGTTTTTTGACAAATATGTATGAATAAGAAGTCAGTGTTATTAGAGGGAAAAAAAATCCCCACAACTCTTCAGATCCAGAAGTCATATAGAACATTGGCTTTTAGCTTTGAACAACTGGGACCGCATAGTCAAAACTGCTGATTCAGACTTACCTAAGCTTTCATGTGTAAATGCTCTGATAAACTTCAGATGTTTATTATAGTAATCCTGACACTACCTAAGTCACTGCTATAAGTCAGACAATTCACTTGGGCATTGAGCTGTGGTGAAACCTTGGACTGTAGCATGATTACTCGAGATGTAATGTCACTAATTTCTGTTCACTTCTGCAGTAGCATATCTCAATAACTTTAATGATGTCAAGTGTCGCATGATATAATGAGCCCTTGGAAGGGAAAACTGTTGTTCAGTCGACTCTCCTTCAGCTTACTTTCTAGGCTGTGGAGAAAAAGTATGAACTGTTATTTAGCTGACTCTCACTATAAGGTGAGAATTCAAATTTTCTTTGTTTTACTGTTTGTGCTGTGTATGCCGTTGTCCACAATGAACCATGAGGAGCCCTGTCCTGGACTGTAAAATTAAGATATCTTTCTCTTTCATCATTTACTGTTTCTGGCTCATTTTGAGAAGGTTTTAGTATCCAGTATTATTTTTGTGCATATATCCATCTTAGCACTGGGTGCTTTGTATTCAAGTATGATAATTTTTCTAGAATTATGTTCTCGAGGTTATCTCTGTATCTGTACTTGTTACAGTAACTGCTGATTTCTGATGACAGTCCACTTTTCTTCAGCAGTACTTAGCAGATATGTTCATTGTCCTTTTTATACACAAAAAAGGAAGGCATGAATCTTTAGGTCTGTTATAGCCAAATCACTTTAGTCTTGCATGCTTTCAGCAGCATCAGTTTTCCACTATTCACATCTGTCAGTTTTCTTAGAAAAAATTAGACCTTCACCAGTCAGATCTTACGTCTAGAAATGCTGTAAACTTTCCAGATTTCATAGGGTAAGTCCTGACAGACTGAGCCTGAAGAAAAGTCTTGTTCTTCAGAAATATTTAGAAAAGCTTTATAATGAATTGGAATTTATATTATTTATATTTGATATTGAATATCAAATATAATTTGATGAATATCAAATATAATTTATATTGAATATTTGGAAATTCAAATCCATAGATTTGAATTATTTTACTCTTTCTAAAACTCAGGCATTTGTCGTGAAATTCATCTGCATCTTTACTATATTAATCAAACTAATATATATTTATTTCATTTTTGCCAATTTGCTATATTCTTCACAAACACTTTTTATAGTCTCCAGTACGTTGCCATCATGTCTTTGCTAACTTGTTGAAACTTGAAGTTTCTAGCTGACATTTTCCATTAGAAATTGGATTTTCCCCTCTCTCTGCCTCTTTTCTAGTCTTGTGAAAGCACTGCATGTATTTACACTGTTATTGATTCAACTTTGAGGCATTTAAGGAAACCATTTTAAAATACTGGGCTAAAATTAATAGGAATTGGTTGTACTCTGAAATTTTATGTATTCTTGTACTCACTACTGAAAAAGCAGTCTGCATCGGAAAACTGATTTCTCATCTTGATTACTGTGCAGTTGGAATAACATCAAATTTTTTGAGAGAAACTTGTGTTTACTTGCCAGAAATTGCTCTAGTTACTAGCAGCCAGCTCCTAATTCATTAGTTTGCTCAGGGGGTTTCTGTCGTCTTGATAGCTGCAGAAGGGCACTGGCAGTGTTACTTTATTTTCTTATACAGTCTAAGTGTCAGTTCTTGGCCCCACTACTTATACTTTGAGAGAAAATTTTAGATACCTAAGCTGGAATAATTTCTCCCTGGGGCTTATAAAATAAGTGTGGAAAAATACAACACGAAGTGAGTCTGCTCTGCTTAAAAGTGCCTATTCATCATCTATTCCCCCCAAACTATGATGCCTGAAGCTTTTGTTTTGTTAGGCCCCCCTAAGAAGAAAATTGGATCATGAACTGTCACAATTAATTGAGACAGAATTTTCTGGATAATATGCTGGTGACATCAGACTTAGATGAGGAGAAATAGGAAGTTCTTCAGTATGAGTTAAGCTAGTGGTAAAAGAGCCTTTATCTGTTCCTGCACAGAAGTTAGGTATTAGAGACACATAAGTGAACATAATTATCCATCCCTATGTCATTTCTCTGATTGTGGTTGTACTATGAAGGAATTTCCTAATGTGAATCAGTATTTTTTGCCAAACAGTTATTTCCTTGATATTTTTAGTCAATGAATGATGAATCCTCCCTATAAAGTGGATTTTCATATCAGGAATGGAGTTTCCTCTGCTTTTTGCTTATTAAGTTTTTCTTCCTTTCATACTGTTGATAGTGGCATGTACGCCAACATGTGACAGCTCAGTATTGAAGTTTTTTTAATGCAAGCAAACTGTGCCATAAAAGGCTAATAAGCCAAAACTCTGGAATGTTATTTCAATAAAAGATTTGGTGAGAGCTGTCCTTGTACAAATTTCTGATAAAGTTGCTGATCAAGAATGCTGTGTTCTAGAATAGCAGATTTTTAGTCAGAATGTTCATTGGGGGTGTAAGAGATTTAAGCTCCATTGGTGCTTTTGCAGTCAGTATGTGTTTTATATGATCAGATAGGGAAGGAATATATATATTAAGACATTCAACTGAGTTGTGTAGCTGTCTAACCAATTAAAGACTGGCCTCTCTAAAGCTGTGGCTCTCTGGTTTCCTCATGGGTATTTCTTGAAAGGTCCTGCTTTCGTTTTGTTTTGAAATCTTATTCTTTAGTCAGGTGTAATTTCAATCTGCATGAGTATTGCTAGTGTTTGACTTTAATAGCTTTTTAGAATCTCTCTTGGCAGTGTGCCACAGAGCCTGAAGGGGAAGTTGGGAAGGAATGGAGGCTTGTAGAAGTTCTAATTTAAGTATTCCTAGGAAGGAAGACAATTATTCTTTGTGATCTTTCCTTGATTAATCCAATTGGATCAGGTGGTAGACTGTATTTCTGTTTGATCCTGTGAATATTACTGACAGTAATAATGAAACGGATGTTTTCTCTCCACGGCCATGTGCCAGTGCAACTATGCCATACCAGCATGAAATTTTTAGGCTGTTGGCAAAGATTAGGTGGCGTTTAAAATTGGTTTCCTAATACATATGGATATTTTTTTCCCTCTGAAAACTTGAAACAGGACCTGTGTATATTGAAGGCAATTAACCTGTTCAACGTTTTTTTATTTAGGTTGCGAACTCCACAGGTGGCGATGGATGTTTCCTGTTCCAGGAAGTGCCAGGTACATCAGCAATATTAATGGAAAAGACAATGACCAGGTTTCTATACGCTAAGGTATATGGAGCATCCCCCTTTTTTTCCAAGAACCAATTTGTTCCTGTTTATTAAAACGTTTGCAGAGTTTTTCTGAAGTTGTTTTCTGAAAGTGCTGTTTCTGAAAGCATGATTAACGTTTTCCTCATTTAGATCTTGTTTTATACTAACCAAAAATACAAATTTATTCATGTAAGTAGATGTTGTAACACCAGAGTTGGAGCAGTCATGCTCCACTAATGAGTGTTGGGATGCTGTGTTTGGTCATCCCCCTCATTCAGTACTGTATGCATATTTAATGGAACCAGCTTACTCTGCCATTTGCAGAAATACTTTTCTTATAATATTGGACTCAGTTCATTGAACAGTAGCTAATGAAATAAGTAAAAGTTTTTCACTTGTAGGTTTGAAAATGTACCTCAAAAAATAGGGAAAATATTCTTAAGTTTGGTGTTCCAATTTTAGATAACAATATGTCAATCTTGTTTTTATGACATTTTGCTAGTGTTTCAGAAGACTTTGGACAGCGGTATGCTTGAATTCTGCTATTATATTCTCATTTTAATTGCTGTGAAAAGATTTAAAGTTTTCCTAAATATAATACCAACAGTCTCCATTACACTGATGGTCTTCAGCTTGCTATCTTCACCCGGAAGGCTTTCAATGACTTTGACTTTACTTTGGAGTGAACGATGTGTGATGGAAGTAGCATGTTGGTCATTCTGTTCTTCCATAATTGAACCTTTTGGGATATTTTTGGTTTGTTTTGAGGAATACAAGTGGTTAGTTGTGTGTGTTTTAGTAGCAAATCTGTCTCTCATTGCCAGTCCGAGTATCCTGGTTGGGCAGGAGGAATTCTTTTTGTGTGGGAGATAGCGGAACACTTTGTCTAAAAGCTGTTTAGCGGTAGCTGGGGTAGCACAGTCACCAGGATGGAATTCCACTGATGCTGTTGTGGTAAGGTTTTCCTGTTGCATACTTATTCAACCTTGCACCCAGGCAGAGGGGGAACCTTAGGTGTGTGAATTTTTCCATTTCTTAAAATTGTTAAATAATTGCATGCTGTGTCTCTAATATCTTGACTCTCCTCTTTTCTTACTGGAATGTCAAATCAAGGGCAGAACGTGGCCTTTCACACTAATGAGAATGAAATAATAAATGTTTGTGAATTTTGCCATGTGTTCTCCTTGGTCTTGAGACTTCTCTCCAGATGTAGCTATGTAGTCATCACTGTACATTGTAGTGAAGTTACCCTCGTTTTGGACAGATGTTTACTCATGTGTAAAGAGAAGATGATAAACATTTTCTTGAGGGACATGCTTGAGGGATTTTACTATCACAGTCTTTAAGCTGTTTAAAACTAGTATGTTAGGAGCTATTTAAGTGGGTGTGATTTTAATAATTGTATGTCATTATTTAAAAGAAATCTTCTACAAGGAAGTTTACATTTTTTTAGCCTGTGTATTTTTTGCCTTCAAGAGTGCGGTTGATTTTTGAATATCAAAAAGATTCTGCAGATTGTTCTGTTTTTCCTAAAGTAAGTAATTTTTTTTTTAGTTATTTTGTTGTATAGAAATGTCATGTAGGTGATACTACTTGTGTCATGTATCTTAAGGTATGCATATATTGCAAAACATTTTATAGAACACCTGTTTGGAATCCTATGAATTCCATTATATGGTGAGGCACCTAAATATTAGCAATGGTAATGCTTTATACTGTGATAAATAGATTTCCTTTACATCTAGACTTTTATGTTTCCTTCTACTTGCTTGGTAAAATTCCCATATACTTTACTTTGGTTTTATAACAGAACAGCATTCAAGTCCAAACTTTATTCCTGAATGTCTTTGTTTTAATATTTATACTTTCAGATATAAAAGGGGAATTTGGCCATATTTCCTAGAAGGTACATCTGAGCTATGTTCCCCCCCCCCCCCCCCCCCCAAATTACAAGAAAATCCCAGAATGTTGTCAGTAAGTAAAACTTTCAGACCTCCTCCCTGCCTCCACCATACTGTAAAATGGCAGTACAAGAAGGGAACTTTAACTTTTTTTGATGTTGAAAGAATAGGTAATTTCAGGTACAAATAGTATTACTTGAGCATATCTTGGTAAGTGTTTTTGAATGTATTCTTACTTACTATGTATTTTTATTTCCCATTACTTCAATTTTTTCAAGTGAAAAGAAAAAGAGCTCATTTAGGATAATAAGTTTAAGAAATACCTCTCTTTACGGTAGGATTTCAGTCCTTCAGTTTAGCATATAAAAATTTTAAGGAAGAAGTTACAACTAAAAGTAATTATAGCCACACAAAATGAGCTTTCATTAAAACTAGTCAGAAAATTTGATCCTTAAAGGGGGAAAAAAACCAAAACAACCAAACGCTTTCTCTTTGACTACTGTACATTTCACTGGCAGAAGTAACTTTGTCACTCCATAAGGAAGAAGTAGATTCAAGGAATTTGCAAAGGCCAACTGGAAAACTCTTTCCAGTTTTAAGCCCAACTGGAAATTCTTTCTCCAAAGTATTCAGAAGAAATTAGTTACTCCAAAGATTCTTTATAGTCCTGTTCTACGTATTCAGAATACCCCACTGAGTGGGATGAGTTTGGTGCATAGAGCAGCTGAAATGGTAACTAGGCTGTACTTACATACCTATGACAGCTGTTGTTTATTCTTTGGTCTTAAATGGATTACAGTATAGATAATTATTTCATAAAAGTGTTTTTGAGCTGGTCATTAGGCTTTAAAGCTCCAGCAGGACTCCAGTACCTAAGTCCAAAATTTATATCTTCCAAATTACTATTCATCTATGCCCATTCCTGGCAGTACATATTTACTGAAAGTATTGCTCACAAAATTTTCTGTGTTTTCTCTAGCCTGGTATGAATGCATGCAAACGCTCTCTAGACTGACAGCAGCAAGCTGCTCACTTTTGAGGCTCTGGCAGGATTCTTAAACCGGGCTTCTCTTTTCTGCAGGACCTTTCCCAGTAGGCCTTTCCAAAATAAGGTTTAACAAGCTCTGCCTTAGAGTAAGTGCAGATGAGCAGTTATGATGAGTCTTGTATCAGTTATCTTGGATATGAGGTCCCTCTTTTTCTGGGTGATTTGGACAGAATTTGAGTTGGAGGGGCAGCTAAAACAGTGGACTGTGGGTTATTGAGAATCAAAGAATGGCTGTTACTATGTGGCTATCGCACTGTGAAGACCTAGTTCCACCTCTTCCCCAGTGATTTCCCCTCCCCTTAAGGTGAAACACCTCTCATTGAGGGGTTGACTGAGACCTTGATGAAGATGTTCTACACAGCATTTTCTGCCTGCCTCTTTACGCATTTTTCAGGCTGTTGCAAATGTCATTCTCAGCCTTAGGATGCACAGTTAAGGAAGCTTTCAATGCCCCTGTCACCATCTGTAAAATGTTTATGGTTTCATGCTGCCTGAGTGCACTTTTACAAGTGCTGTTTGGAGTAGGGCTACAAATGCTGAGAAACCTTATGTATATTTTAGGGGTCCTATGGGTGGCAGAGGCCCAAACTTCTTGTCAGCCTAATGTCCGTGCAGATACAGACTTACTGTTCAAACAATATGGATACAAGACAAGCTTAGGCTCAAGTGTGGAATTAGGCCCAATTTGAAATGCTTTAGCTTGCTCCCTGCCTTGTATTCCTAGCTAGAAATATAAACTCAGATACACCTTTATTCTCAAGCATTATGCAGAGTTCTCAAATGCCTAGCTTAGACTTTATGGTAGGTACCACGAAGCAGCGAAGTACCTAAGTTCTTTCGTCAGTAGAGCTCTAAGTTTCCTCATTTGGCGTTAGATCTTGCTGTCTTGAGAGCCAAAGGCGTTTTTTTATCCAGTAGCGTTAAAAATAGGATTTAAACTTTATTTAATCTTCCATTCTGATTCTGCTACTTTTGGCAAACAGGTAGTTGCAAAACTGCATGTTTATTCTCGGGATATATTTTCCTTTGTACTAAAGGATTACATGCCATTTTATTGTCACTTTCATTATCTAGGCAGTTTATTTAGCACTAAACTTTATGTAGTGAACAGTGGGACATCAGAGCCTTACAAATTGCTTACATGGTCAAGCTGCAATTTTCATGGAGAATTCTAGAGGATTGGAAGGTAAAAATGTGTATGATAAATATTAGTGTTGTTTTTCAAAAGAACAACTATAGAGGAGTAAGTTGGCTAGCAAATGAGAGAACTATATCACTGGCTAAATTAAATCAATTATGGTGTTTTAAAAATTTTTGGGGAAAAAAATAGTATTTGAGGATTGATTTGTGACAGATTTTGCAGAGAGATTCGAGCAGGTAGATTTTGTCAGAATTGACTTTTTTGATTGTCGGCTCTGATAATATTCCAGTAATGCCCTCTTTTGAAGAATCAAGGTGTGGAGAGGATGCTATGTTAGTATATATAGTAAATTACTTAAAATTTACTTGCATGCCTTTTTCATTGTTCAGTACAAATGTATTTTAGGTGCATTACTGGCATAGTAACTAGCTGTCAAAAATCTAGAAAGACTTGGTAGTTTTTTCTTTTTTTTTAATGGGGGGAAGCTAACTCTGAGCAAAGATGGAAAGAGTAGGTCTTAGAAATCAAATATCTTTACCAGCATTTTTAGAGCAGATCATGTGAGCACTTACCCACTGGTACTAGGACTGAGTAGCCTGCAGAATGTATGGACAGAGAAAAATATATATTAAAAATTGGTATATATGCAATTACATCAAGTTTGTTGCCTCAAGTACTAAACACTGAGTGAAGCTAATAAAAGCTAAAGCACTTCTGCTTTCTTCCTTTTTCACCAGTAAAGTCACAACAACCTCTGATCTACAGAATATTGGCTCCCTTTAGCTGTAGGTTTGGACCTGAGGGAACACACCTGTACATTCAGCAACTTGTTTTTAAGACTGCAGTGTATAATAAGAATTGTATCTTGTTTATAGCACATACATTTGTTTCAATCTAGAGAGTAAGCCAGATAGCAGCTTGGATGCATGTGTCTGGATTAGGGAGACGAGTGTTAAAACAGATAAATGTTTATACCTATATAGTGCAACATTTCGGCTTGGAACTCATCTTGGGGAAAAGGATGTCTTTTTTTTTCTTTTTCCCTTTTCCTTCCTGATATCTAGGACATACTGGAATTTGCAAACATCCAAACCAGGACAGTGAACTGCTTCTTAAAGCTATTTCTCCCCTGTGTAATTTCAGACATAACAGCAGTGAATCATAGGCTTCCAGTTAAGATCTTTATAATCCTGTTTCCACAGCTGACAGAAGGCCAGGCCTTATCAGCAGCTGATAAAAGAGCTGCTTAATAATGTAGTTAGTTTTCTCTGAAAAAGTGTAAGAGATGAAAAGGATTATTGGATACACTTTTATTCATATCCTTGGTGTTTCAGTCTAAGAGTTTATCTTTACCTGTATGCTAATGACAGTGGGACTAGCAATATGTGTAATGACATAAATCAGAGTTTATATGTGTGAGAAATAACACTTTTACAACTAAATGCAATTTATGAGCCAATGTTAACGCCTGAAATGTTGGAAGGGCAGATGGAAGAAGGATCCATTGAAGTATAGAATGCCAAGAGGATTTGTCGTGCTCCTAACCCTTTGCAACACATGATATTTCCCAGTCTTCTAATATTTCTTGGAGTAGAAGGAGTAGAGCTATAAAGGAGTCAGAGCTATACAAAGAAGGAGTCTCAGAGTTTGGGCCTGGGTGGCAGGGGATTCGTTGGTATAGGAATTAGGAAATCTAGTTTCAAGCTGTCCAACAGCTTTCCCTGTAATACTCCACAACAGCATCTGCCAAGACTAAGGCTGCTGACCAGAAGTGGCTGCTTAGAAGCAAAAGTTGCTGGAACAGGACTGTAAATGAAGCAGTGCTTCGTCCCTTTACTCCTGGGAGCATTTAATTCTCAGAGAAACCCTGAAGTCATGAGGACAGCTTGAATTCAAGCTTAGCACATCATGTCTTCCCACATTGTAATTTCTGTGTTGTTTTTAACAGATACCAGGAAAAAACCCCTCTCCATTTTATGAGTTTATGAAGATTAGAAGGAGTGCTAGATCCAGTGTCATCGCTGATTCCTCTAAATACAGTGGGTCAAATTAAATAGTCAGTGCTGCTGTTATCAATCAGTCAGTTATAGAAGCAACATTTGTCATTCATTGTATGTGATGCCTCAGAAAATAAAGCCTAGCGTCAATAAAGTACATAAGCTTATGTATCATTCTAAGCACATGAATAACCCTATTCTGCAAAAGTGTTCGCTCCCCTAGAAAGCTACACCTATGCTTGGTGAGTGAGAATGCGTATGCATTAACATTTTAGTGGATCAGGAGTGCGCCTCTGAAAAAAATCTTCTGGTAGTGCTTGCTTAGGCACTTTGGTTTACATCTTAGAGCAGCCATGGAGTGCGTGAATGAGATCCCTTTCAGATGAAACTAAACCAGAAGATGCATTTCAAGAGTGGACATAATATGTTCCAGCCTCTAATGGGTGTTTGTTGCATGGGACCTCATTAGACCTAGTCCAAAGTAGAAACCCCTGCAACTGTGTGTGGATGTCAGGTCTCAGTAGCAACTGTTTTATGCTGCTGATTTGCTCCTGTTGCACCACACTACTTGTTAATGTAAACATAATCTGCAGCTGATTCCAGCATCTGCTCTTCTACATTTGTTCCCAGGCAAAAAGGTCAACATCTGAGCTTTGCCTACACTGAAAAGACTTTTGTACTGACTGTCCTAGGGGAGCAGTATCAGTGGATTCTGTTCCCTAATGCTACCCCAGCAGTAGTGTAATTAGGGATAGGATTCATCTGTCTAACCATAAGCAGCTAGCAACTGCCAGCTGAGGTACCATGTGGTAAACAGGACACCTGTATAGAACTGGCAGATACCATACAGGATTTCTTGTACAGGAACACCTCTTGGAGGGCTGTGGTGTACCACAGTGCCCTTCAAATGGTGCATTAGATCTGTGCTCGGGCAAATGAATGATCCACTTGGTGTCTTAGAACAGCAGTCTAAACAGAAAAAGCTAAAGACTTTCGCTTTTATTTTTGTCTGCATTTCATGGTGGAATTTGTTAGCATAGCTTTGTTAATTGAAGTGGAGACAATGAAGAACCTTGATACAGCACAGTTTTTTCAAGTATAACTTCCTGGTAGATGCTGGAAAGCTGAGCAATATAAAGATAAAATTTGCAGTCCTTTTACTGAAGTTTTGCAAAAAATATTGGTATTCATTTTTATTTCAGCTTTTAGTTATTTGCTGATAAACCCTTTCTCTCTCCAACTGATCTTCATGACTTTTTTCCTTATTACTTGTTTTTTGTTTAAACACTGAATTTTCTTAAGATGGTCTGTAAGTATAATAGGTTTGAATAAACACCGGAGAAAAGTAGTGTGATGAGCACGAAGGAAAATAAATGTAATTTAAGCTTTAGTTCTGAAGTGAACTGAACCAAGCATTAGGCTGCTTCCATTAAGTGATAAGCTTCCTCTTTTCCTTCTGAAGTCAATGCAAGTGGTAAGGATAAACAACCTCTTTGCATCTCTCTCTTTTTTTCCAAGCACTAAATTGTATCAATTTAACTGTATCAGTATAAAATGGTTAATACTGCTTTAGGTTGATCCTGTACAGAGAAGGTAAAAAATTTGATATAACTGTAAATACTATATGTTTCTACAATAGGGGCTTGTCCTACATAGGTGATTTTTTTAACAAAGTATTTTGTATGAAAGCAAAAGCTGTGGCAAAGAATACAACTGAGAATGACTTGAAAAATGCAGTAAACAATCTTTCTTTCCTTTTATTTTTTTTAATTGTTATTCATTACTTACCTATATTATTGAATTCAATTGAATTGAGTGTGAAATGACAAAGCAGTTTTGGAAGAGGTAGCTGGATTCTTCCTGTATGGGGAAAAATAAGCTCCTAATGTGTGCATAAAATGAGAATTAAGGTATTTTGAACAGAGGATATATGATGTTTTATATTTCCCTTGTCTCAAAAAAGTTGAATATGAATAAGTATTAAGTATTAGTCCATCATCAGAAACATTGGCTATGTTAAAAGTCAGTGTATAGAATCTAAAAAAAATAATAATTACCATATAAGATACTTAGTGCGTTAACTTCTTGGCGGTGGTTATTACAACTTCTCCTGCATCTTGACATGTCTAAAAGACTGTACTTATTTAGGAGGCTGCCATGTGTGGGGGCTGGGTGTCTTATTTTTCCAGATGGGACAGTCTGGTTCAAGTAGAAGTACCATGGGAATGAAATACATTTTTATATTAAAATTACTTGATTCCTAACTCAAACATTCTATATTTTCTATAAAATAGGTACTATTAGCAGTGAACTAATTAGATGCCTAATTTTACTAAAATCTGCTTTGTAATGTATGTGCCATCTGTTAACATTGCTCTAAGAAAACACTGTAATGCAGCTCAATAATTGTAGCCCTAATCATTTCAATTAGTTCATAGTTCTCTTTTCTCTTTATGAAAGTGCATCACAATAAAAGGACATAGTTAATATTATTTGAACAAAGAGACTACCAATGACGATGGTGTTAAAAGTTCTACTTGCATGGATATCCTTCCCATGTGTTCCTCAAGCTATAATAATCTATAGACTCTGGCTCAGTTTGGGAGTATTTCTCATTTGTTCTAGAATAATGATTTCATACCACAAGGAGAGCAGGTTACCTGAGTGCTTTGTACACACTACTGACTACAAGTCCCCTACAGTCAAGGGATCAAATCCAGATTCAGTGCAATGTCAAAAGAATCTCAGAACTGTGCAAGAAAATGGAAGTACAGGTAGAGATCTACTGAAATGACCAGTTCATACCACTGGCTGCTCTATCACGAGACCCCATCAGTGGTTACAGCTAGCCATGCTGCTATGTTTATAAACCTTCAAGTGTCTCAAAAATTGTTGTGTCCCACATATTTCTATTAGAAGGACATTTTGAATGCTTATTATTTTAGCAATTTGAAATGTTTGCCTTACAATTATCTGATTTATTTGTAGTTAGGGTTCTACATGCCTTTGCTCTAGTGTGAAGTTTGTTTAAACAGATCTTCCACCTTCCTGGTGCTTATCCCTTTGTGTTTATTGAAAGCAATCAGTATCCTTGCTTTGCCTGTCCATATGTAGTCAGATATTATAGGATAGGTTCTTTCTTTTATTATCATCCTCATGTCATTCATGTGGAGTTACTATGGTTTGAATGATTCTTTATTGAGTATGATATTCAAAGGGGGAAGTGGAGGTCCTCCTTTCCCCCCCCCCCCCCCGCCCGAGATATGACCTGAATTATACACGATATTTAAACGAGAGTTCTCTGGTAAGTGGCACAAAGGAAAACAGAAGGCCATTTCTTTAGCACTAGTTGGGAGGTTGGTTTGGTTTTTAGTTTGCATTCCTTTCAACTTAAAACAGAACTGTAGAAGATTCTTACCTGTTTCAATAGTGTAACCTTTGTAAGGAGAGGTACTAGTTAACTGAGATCTTTAAAAAGGTGTTTGTGGTTTTGTTTTTGTTTGTTTGTTAATCCCAGTAAGCTTGTATTTTCATTTATTTGATGGTCACTGAACTTTTTAGACTAAGACCAACTCCCATGTTGACAACCTTATTACTTTTTTCAAAAATAGTCATATATTCCTTCAGTACTCTTAAAACATCTCTGTTCTTATACAAAAATTATTTGTGTAGAGTGTCATTTCTATCACTTGTTCTTCTAACAGCATTTCAGGAGTTGGCATCTTGTTCCTGAATCTCAGTTCTATGCAGCAGAATGTGGGATAACAGATAAAGCTACTTCTGTGATTTAATTTATGGCCTGTGTTGCAGTTATTAAAATCAAGAAAATTTATTCAGTGAGTTTATTAATCTGTCACTTTGTGGAATATTTCTGGAAAGAGTCTCAAATTTTATAAAGTACTTGGATTTGTTTCAGTAATCTTTTATGGAGTATATTACACTGTAATGATTATGAATATTCAAAATTAAAGCTGCATTACTGGATAGAACAGATCAGACATATTGGATAAGATTTTTCTCTCAATTTTGTATATTATGCAAAATAATGTCAAAATTTGCCTGTGTAAAATTTTACTGCTATTAATCTTTGGAGATAATCAACCTGGAAGTTTTGCCTGCAGTGTGTTTTTTTGGTCAGCAAAATTTATGTTAACTCAAACACGAAAGTGGCAAAAGTATAGTTAGAATAAATTTGTCTTAGGCCCATCTGGTATTGGCTGAAGTCAGGTGGTAGCTGTGGCTCTCGGGAACTAGAAAGACTTTAAGTCAGACTCTTAAAAACATAAATAGATGTGATTGAAAACATTTTGCTCCATTAGCCATTGATCCCTTGTGACCGTTCTCACTGGCTTGTATTGTGGGCAGAGTTAGCATAAAATTGCATGTAGACGTATTTTCACTGGCAACATCTTTCCCTCCTGATTACAAGTGAGGTCACCAGGGAACTTCAAGCTGGAAGCCACCTTGGACCCTCAGGGTAGTGTTCCCTGCCATCCACAGGCTTGTTAGCCCAAGCTTGCCCTTGTGCTGACCATGTAGCTGCATCATATTTGGTTTGTAACTGACTGCTGCTCAAATGGGTTAAAACGCAGTCAGTATTCGGTTCCATCTATCCAGAAAATATTGGCTAAATAGAGCCAACATACTGTGTACTTTCATCAACCTTTCTTTTTTTTCTTCAACACGTTGCCTTAATTCTGATATGACTTTGTTAAGCCATTGTGGAGTTGATCCTCATTTACGTCATGCGATCCCAACTGTAGCTCTCCCTTACTTTTTTCGTTGCTACATACTAATTTGGAATTAATACCGCTGTCTAAGAAAAGCTTTTCCCTTTCACTAGGAGGCATTTCCTCTAAATTACAAATATGTTGTGTACGTACACGCACATGTATAAGAAATATATTTTCTTTATTTTTGTCCATTGTAAACACTTTCATCTTCGGGTATTCCAGAAAAGTAACTTAACCAACAATGTCAGTCTCTTTTTCCTTAGGAAATTCTTATTGCATGTTTTTTGAATTGCATCTCTTCTGAATGAGTTTTGGCAACAGCTCCCCTCAAAGAGGGTCATTATAATGCTAATAAAAGCTTTGGCAATATGCGGTGAAATGTAAAGTCTTTCTTTTAGAGATTAGCAGTGGACATAGAAGTCAAAATCATAGAATAAGATGTAAGGCCAGTGAACTCCAATGCACAGTTACAGAAGTTGTGTGCAACTTAAAAATTGACATTTCACTGGAGCAAGGCAGTTGAAAAAATCATGCTGTGCAGAGAAAGAATGCACAAAAAACAAAATGTGAAATATAATTATCTAGAGAGAAGAGGTTGGTTTCTCTTCTAAATTTTAATCAGAACTTCTTTCGATAGTCAGTAGAAGCGGTTAGAATCACTTTCCATATTTGTGTTATGTCACTAGAAAGTATCTTTAGATTTTTATTTAATTCAATATTTACCGTTTTTTTCACAGAGAATAGTGCAAATATTTTTCAAGAACTACTGTAGACAAAACCTTGGCACAGGCCTCTGACATAATATCTAGGCACCTAAACAAGATGAAATGATGAGCAGTAAATGCACGTGCTGTCAGCATGAAGATCTGTAGAATATTGAAGACTGGGTGTTGCGCAGAGCTTTACCTCTGGACCTCATGTCTATCACTTGTCATTTTAAGAATAATGACAGGTATAGAAAATTGATCTTTAAGCAATGATTTTGTAGTTACTCAGAATTTATAGCAGCTTGTGCTTCTTTTACAGGGTGTAATTGTCCTTAAATTTTTATTGAATTTGTAATTATCTTGCTCAAAGTGTGCAGTGTTAGGTAAGAAGAAAAGGACAAATGTCCTTGAACATGGTGGCATTTTTACATAAAGAGAATAGTTTATGAGTTTTCCATGTTTTCTTCAAACAGATTAAATATACTTGAACAATTACTTAGTATTACTTTAAACCACTCTGCTTTTGAGTGTCCAGAATAACTGATTTCATTTCAGTGACTCCATCATGTACATCACATACGCTCAAAACCTCATTAGTAATGAGAGTTTGCAAAATTTCATTGATAGCCTCTCTTTTTGAACTTGTGATTTTTTTTAAGCTGTTTGTGCCTAGAAGAGCAAAAGTGTTAGTTTGAGCTTATAAACCTGTGCTTTTTATATTTGAAATTTGTGGAAATAAAATTTCTTCAGTCCTGCTTCTCTAGAGTACATGGTTATGAATGTACAAGTATGGTTGCAGGGGAAGGAGACCTTTTCAAAATGTTACTTCTTAGAATGAAATCAGAAAAGGGTCTTGGTTGTCTAAATTCAGATTTGGTAGAATTTATGCACTTAACAGAACAATCTTTGCACAGCTACTTAATCATATTTGTGGTGATGGTGGTGTGTGGTTGTGCCCCCCAAATAGATACAGGGGGACTTACGGTTCTGATGCATGTGCACTCAGACATATGGGTTCTTGGCTGAATATGACTCTCTTGGCATCCTTCACATGCCTAAGGCTGTTTACAGTTACAAACTAAGCAGACCTCTACTTAAGTTTCCTGAAGAGCTTGATGATCTGAACTCAAGTAGTCTTAGCATACAGTGACAGCATTGGAACAGCACAAAGCACAGCAGGCACTGCCTCCTAAAGTCTGAACCACAGCCAGAAGAGTTCTGCTGTTCCTGGTCCATATTGCCTAATGATTAAAGAAATTGTCCAGGGATGAGAGATCTGGATTTACCTCCCTTTCGGCCTGAAGGAGTTTAAATCCATGTAGTCCACATAGGAGACTGCCTACACTGCAAGACTTACATGGAGGAGAAAGGGGATGGAAGAAGGAGATTAGCTACTTCATATTTGGTCTTGTGGGGCTGAAATGCAAGATTAATGAGCCTAAAGGAAGGGAGGCAAAAGGGATGTTGTTTCATAGCCTAGTGATCCTGTCTTGAGGAGAGGACGTTCTGGTTTTGAGCCTTCATCCCAGTATACTCTATATATGATATCTGCGTTAGACCAGGGGCAGAAGGCTCAGAGAAGAAAACAAATTGAGCTGAGTGCTATAAAACTAGGCTGCAGTGTTTTCTCCTAAACCTGTGTTCACCTATGCCCATTTATAGATCTTTAGTTTCTGGCAAAGGAAGGGATTTGTTGCTGTGCCACAAAATGTGAGCTACAAAAATAAGTAGTCTTTGTTTTCATGCATCAACCAGATATTTTCTGTAAAATTTTGAGACCCCTTGCCTTTAGTCTTTGGCAATCCATTATTTGCTTATCCAGGACAACAAAAAACCTTGGGTATCTCTAGAAGGTGTCTGTCATTGCTGTGGTAAGAACAAAACTCCCCTGGCACAGTAAAAGCAAATCGGATATAATTTGTAGGATAACTAACAGCCTGGCTGATCTACAATAGACAGTGCATCTCAAGGGAAGAGTTCTAATTTAGTGAGATTCCCTGCCAATTTTCAGACTGAAAAAGCACATACATAAGGCTAAACAGTCCAATTTTGCTACTTACCTGAAGTAAGCTTCTGCAGGTATAAAACTAAAATAAATTTTATATAGTGGAAATTCCCCCCTGCCACCCCCTCAAAAGCTCACAGGAAGATGGGAAAGAAAACAGATTGCATTTTGTCATAATTTATCATGTGCTTTGCTATCATAATCTGGTTCCAGTCATGTTTCACACTGTTAACGCTTTTCTGCCTTCACTTATATAGAAATGGGGACCAAAGTGAGAGTCTAGAGCGGGCAGATTACATGGATGACGTTTGTTATTAAGGCAGTTATTTACGTCTTGGGGATTTTATTCTTTTGCATTGAACAGTGGTTTTGAGATTTGACCTTTTTCCCCTGGATGCTGCTCAAAGACACTAGAGCTTTAGTAGTGAATTTAATAAACAACATAATTAAATGTTTTTCATTAACAATTACATAATATAATTTCATTGCCTCATACACCCAGTATACACATTAATTTCACTTTCAGTCATCTCAATTTAACAGAAATGCTGTCATGTCTTGATTTTTTTTTCTCTGCTGTAATATTGAAAACTTGTGTGAAAGTGGCATATCCTTGGGAACAAATCAGGCAGATTTCACAAAAAAAGATTTAATTCTGGTCATGCACTGTTATATACAATTGAATAAGAAAGGGTTTGCAAGTGGTCTTTCATGTTGGTATTGTGTAACTATGTTAAGAAGTCAGTATGTATTTTGTGTCAAATAAACACTGTTACCAAAGGGCCGAGGTTTTTGCATATGGTTGAAGTTGCTGCTGCCATGGTTCTGATTCTGCTCTTTTTGCCTGTCAGTGAGAAGTAGCTCTGTTAGAGGTAGCAAGCAAATAATATTTATGAAACTGCAACTGCAAGAATGTTAAAAGTGCCAAGATGTGGTTTCTCTCCAGAGTGCCCTGTTTCTAAAGGGATGCAACTCAGCTGGTCTTAACCTGACAGAAATTCTTTTTCTGACTGCTTTTCTTTCTTCACTTCTATCTCACTTGCCTAATCTATTCCTGAGATACTATCTCTACTACTGAGCTTCTTAGCTTCCAGTTCTGCTATTGTCCTCCTGGATGATAAACCATTGCTCACTTGTGTTGCATTTTATTGCTGTATTTCTGTAACTTGCTCTGTGCTTTACTCTTTTTGAAGCTCCCTCTCACACCTGTTCTCTCGCTTGCCCTTGCAATTTGACTTTGATCCTGGATTCTGTATTACTAGCTTGAACTGTTGTAATTTTCATCATCCTTGATCACAAAATAGAAATGTGTTCTTCGTTACAGTTATGAAGACATTTTACCAAAGTAATTTGACAAGCCCATGCAGTGGATTAGGCATACTCATCTGTACCCTGTGTTTCTTAAATACGCTGAGGGACTTTACAACCTGTTATCCCAGACTGCTGAAATAGTTTGCCACAGAATACTTTGTCTTCTCCAGTGCTATTGAAAACTCTGTTTGACAGAACGTACAAATATACAGTGAGCCCATTAAGACCCATGCATACAGGACATATTTTTGGCTCTTAGGCTATAAACTGTGGTCATTGATGAAAGTCAGTAGTGGCCTTACATTTTGGCTATGAAAATCTGATCAGGAGATTGCATAATGCCACGCTGGTGTTAGCTGAGACTGCTGTTGTCTGTTCTCTCCCTTGCTCACTGCACCCTTCAATTGCGGAGAAGAGAGATGGGAAGAGGAAAGCCCATCCGTTACTTCTCTCAGGCTCTGGGAGCTTCAGAGAGGACGGGACTGAAACCTGACTGAAGTTGTGTGTGTCAGGGGGTGCAGCAGGGGGTCCTGCCTGCTTTTCCTTGCTGAATACCCAGCAGCAGGTGGGGTGAAAGGAAAAAAGGAGACTGGGAACTAAACCAGCTGTAGGGCTGAGAATAGTCACAGTGTCAGGAACTTTCTTTGCTCTGCTCGGATATGTCATGTGCGATAGAGATGCAGGTTCCAAACAGGCTGGGTCTGTTCCTGCTCAGGGCTGCCCTTCTAAAGGGCTCCTTCAAAAGAGTTTTGAGCATGGCTTTAGTATGTAAATCTTTCAGACCTATGTGGACTTCCCTGCAGGTGGCAGGTTAAATAACTGTATTAATTAATGACAAAAATTCAGAATTTTGTAAGGACAGCTCTTTGTAATATTTGTTCCTAGCAGAGCTTTTGTTTGCAGTTAGATACATGATGTTTAGGGACATTAACAACTTAAAGTTAATACTGCATCTCATATTTGTAGCAGGGCTGCTTCTTTTGTAATAAAATCATATGCAAATTAGTAAGGATTTTCTGAGGAAAACGCTTTTTCTAGGTTTTCGCATGTAAGTATGGAAGAAGATTAGTTTGAGTCAAATCTTTGGAAAGAACTTCTCAAAAAAAATACAATTCCTAATTGTGGTTCTAATCCACTTAACATGAGTTAAATGGAGTATTTTCCTTCTTGACAGTTCTTTAGAATAATTTTACAACCTCATTCTGTTTTGGGGGAAAACACACACACACACACACACACACACACACACACACACACACACACACACACACACACACACACACACACACAAAATTGCCTGAAGTAAAAATGCACATTGAAAGGCCAAAGAAATACTCTCAGTTGCACTGTACCAAAGACACTTTTATATAGAAGCCATTGCAAAGGGAGAATTTATGGAAGATTGGAACATATTTGGTTATTCTGTGTGTCTTGCATTTATATAGGGTAGGTAGCTCTAGGACTCATGAGAGGCTTGAGCAAACTCAGTAGAGTGAGCTCACCTATTTTAGGAGGTCAGCCACTTCTAAGCAAGTGCAGACTGTTTTTTTTTTTTTTTTTTTTTTTTTTTTTTTTTTTTTTTTAAATAAGCTTGTAATTAACTGAAAGTCAAGCAAGCTTTTCATGAGGGCAGTAAAAGAATATCAGTGATCTGAAAGAAACAAAACGACTCCCCCCCACCTCTGAACTATTCCTTGCAGAGGAATGGAGCTCTGAGTACGGATTTTTGCCTTGTCACCTTGGCTAGTTTTGATGTAGACTACAAATAGATTTCCATCAGTTGAACTTCATTATAGCTTAATTATACTTTACATGCTTTACTTTGTCTCTTTCAGATATGTAAAATAGAAAATGCCTGATTCAAACTCCTACTAGAGTTAAAAGGAATGTTTGCATCAACTTCAGAGGTCTTTCGATCAGGATCTTGTAAATTGAAATATATTCTGTTTTATAGTAAAAACAGAAATTTTAGATTTAGACCTACCCTGAAATAATTCGGATTAGTTTTGTTTTTCTCAGTGTTTTCTGTTTTATCTCACATCTTATGTTTTTTCTCCGCATAGTTATTGATTGAAAGAGGGCTAGAGAAAAAGCGTAGGAGGTCACTCCAACTTTAATTTCACTATTTCCTTAAGAAAACTAACAGTTAAACGTGGCCATGTTTTGCAAGAATTTTTAGTGATTATCCTGGGACTGATCTTGTGCAGAGTCTTTTCGTTCATATTAATGGACTTCAGAATCTGAGTGCTTACTATACTGTCTTCACTTCTGTTATGTTGTGCTTTACTGTCTTGTAGTCTTTATTGACTTATTAAAAAAAGAAACAAAAAACTAGATTTGTAGTGTTTTGCCTCCCAGCAGCTAAGTTGAAAAGATGAAACCCATTTTAAAAAAAGTATTAGGAAGATCATTATTTTCATTCCTCAGGGTAGCCTTATTACTCCCTTTCAAATACTGTGGCTTATTCTTGTTGCTATATGATCCACTCCAATCCGCCTGAGCCTCACCATTTCACTGGAGCTATCATGAATAAGGGAAAAACATTTTAAAAGCTGGCAATATACAGGGAAAAGGTTCTGATCCTGAAGTCCAGCCGTCTTTGACTCCTTAGCCCAGCTAATGCACTGTATAGATGAGATGACAAGCAACTTGCAGTGGAAAACTAGATCAAGCCTTAAACTCCATACTGAATTCCCTTAATCATTTTGTACTTGCAAAGCTATATAAGAAACCTCCTCAAAGATGACATGTTCTACCACAGGCCCTGTCTGTTGACTCAGGACAATAGATTTTGATACTTGTTTAAAAGCATTCACTTTGTTCTTCATAAAAATGTTGTCTTTAGCTTCCTTGGGGGCATTTAGCTTATGAAATACCAGCTTTGAACAAGTATTGTAGTTGATCTGACTTCAGGGTATGAACATTTACAGCAAGGAGGGCATGGGGAGCTACTTCTAATATTATTTTATATGTTTGTGTTACAATAGATATTCCAGTCATTGTGATTTTGAACAAACAGTAGTAGAAAATAATAGTAAGATTAGGTCAGCCTCAGCTACACAGACTAATATGAAAGGCAATAGATGAACACTGTGGCTGGTGAGCTTTGGAAATGTAATCTCAGTTCTGCATTTCCTTTTGAGGGTACAAATCCATCATTCTTAAAAGATAATGCACTTGAGCCCAAACCAGAAGTTTTATGTAATGTTAACAAAGTTCGTTCTGTGGGAATAATTTTGAGTGTTAAATATCTGCCATCTCTACTGATTCTGGAAAAATGAACATTCAAGTGTACTTTACTGCTACTGTTCTCACTAATTTCCTGAAGGATTCCGGAGTCCCCAGTGCCTGTATTGGTGCATGGAGTCTTTTGTACTTTGTTTTTCTTCACTGCCACAAGTATTCTATTGTTTCTTTTAGAAGTACTTCTGAAATTTTTATTGTAAATAAGTTCATCAATAGACAGAACTTTGCCGTCATGACTAGCCAATGAGAAACATGAGTAGTTTGTAATTTGGGTTGAGATGTTTCTCATTACACCTCATAATAAGATGTCTGAAAAGATTGCACTACTTTGCTTGTCATTTGCATGGTTACTCCATATCCATATTGCAGATCATTGATCCAGAGAAACCTCTGAAAAGAGAACACTCAAACAATATTGTAAAGATGTCCTGACATCATTGTTTTGCCTGTTCCCCATCTATTGTAAAACTTTCACTTCCAAGTTAGTTAATTTGCTGTAGGAAAACACAGCAAAGAAATAAACAAATTTTAGTAAACTTCATTTGCTTTTTTTCTCGATGCTTTTTACAGGCTCTTGAAAGTTATGCAGACTTCACTATTCAGTCAAATCATTGGCACATCTATTAAGCTGTTTCATTAGTTCATTTTTCTGAAAAGCTACTGTATAATAAGCTTTTTTCTCCCTAAAAGCATTACTGTTATTGTCATTACTTTCTTGGATCAATTTAGTCAAATTTCTTAATTTCAATTATTGTATTGACAAAAAATGTCAGGTCAATGAAGGCTGCTCTTGCATTTGATTTTTCTTTTCAAATTAGTTTATATTGACATGAGAGAACCTCAGAATAAAATCCGACCATATCTTAGCCTGAAAAAAGCTTTTTATTTCACTTTTTTGATTTTTTTCCCCCCATTTGGAAAAATTGAGCAATGATCCAATGCTCCTCTGATTCTACCTCGCAATAATGGGAAAGCCTGTGTGTTCCAAGAACTCTGAAAACTCAAGGAAATGTTTATTCTTGTGAGGACTGTTTTGAATAGACATGTGACTTAGTAGGAGCCAAAATATCTGTATGTTTTCCAACCAGTGAAAAGCCTCGTTTTGCTCTCGTACTCGATAGAGAATTGCTCTTTGCTAGGGTGATTCTTCTGTGGCAAGCTTCTGTTTCATTCTCCTTAGTGACTGCCCATCCTGTAGTAAAAGTAAGGCTTCCAGAGCTAAAAGTACTTGTCTGAAGTTGCATGAAGAGATTTGTGGAACAAGCAATTTTAATACAAATTTTTGACTTTATTCTGGTAGAAACACTTGGTAGAGCTGTTTTACTTGGTATAGATTCTGTTTCCAAGTACTGCTGTACTAGTACAGTACTAAAAGTACTGTCTAAGACCAGCATTACGCATAACATGAGCAAAAAATGAACGAGATTAGGATATGGCTCAGCTATTTAGAAATAGTTTTTATCATTGCTGAAATTTGAGGAAGAATGTTATTAGCTTGAAAAAAAATGTTTTAAGACAAGTTCTCTTAAGTAGTTAGAAAAATAAAAATTCAGCTTTCAAAAATCAGAAGAAAATGTTTTTCACTTATACAAAACCAACAAGTCATCTAGAGTGTAAGAAAAGAGAGATGTAAATTTTGAAAACATCAAAAAAAAGCAAAAGCAACATGTAATCCTTTTGGAAAATATTGGTTATTTGTTTTGTCTATGTAGTGTTGACCACAACCCCATTTCATTAATTTTACAGTGCTACTAAAATATATGTATCTTCTGTAAACTGTAGAGTTCTGGCCTAGATTATAGGCATTTGAAGTATGCCAGTGGTGTTTCTAGAATTTTCTTTTCTGTTAAAAGGGATTTTAACAAATCTGTATGGATATTATTTTTTTGGTAAGTACTGAAAATTGAATAACAGTAAAATAAGAGAAAAGGTTGAATCTAAAAGTAAATATTACATTCTGAAAAATGGCAGATTTTGCACTACAATGGTTCTGAGTAAGATGGTGTGTTTCAGGGCTCGGAGCGTTATGATGAATGAGAACTGTTTCAGTTCTTTAAGATCTGTGGGTGTCTGAAGTGATTCAATCAACTATGACATGACTGGAAAAAATGAGAGCAATCCAAAGAATATATAACAACTTCTTGGAGCTCAGCCAGGCTGGATACTAGTTGTGTTACTTTGAGAATTCCCTTTTTCTGGAAATGAGAAAACATTAATGGAGCAAAATCGTAAAATTGTTGCTTTCTACACAAAAAAAGGAAATTCACTTTCTGTTGTGATAAAGGGAAGTTAAAAGTAAAAGTTGCAGTATGTGTAAGCAATGGATCTTGATTCATCAACAATAAACAAAGCTGTTTCCGAAACAAGTAATAGTGAATTCAGTTCATGATGGAAAAAAAAACTATCATGTAATATCCCAAAGGTGATTGTGTGAGTATTTTACTGCCTTCTGAATGCAGAATTAGCAAAATATTATGGGTTGTAGATAGATTTACCAATTTGTTAAAAATGACTGAAAAAGCCACTCCTTCTGTCTCAAGTTTGTGAAGGAACATGCTCAGAACAATAATATCTTTGGCTCCCAGTTTGGGCAAGTGGCTCTAAAGCCCTTCATTATGCAGACACAGCCACTTTTGTAGGCACTTAGGAGCTAACAGCAACATGGGATTGGTAGGAATGTCAGTTTTATTGAACCATTGCAGCATCTGTGACTTGTTAGTCACTGAGATGCCATAAGCTTTAGCCACTAGCCTGTGCATCACTACAAACTCCAGAAGTACCGGTCTGTAGCATTGGGGCAGCACCCCACAAATAGTGGGTTTAATCCACAGTGGTTGATTTAATGTCATTTTCTTGAACTTGAGATAACTTTGGTAAATGATCTCAGATTCCATAGACTGGTAGTTCTGATGAAATCAGTTAGCTTGGCACAAATACCTGTTCATCTACAAATGATATGATTTACCTATGTTTCATGAACAACATGACATTTTAGCCACCAACTCACTTTGTTATTGAATAATGCAAAAGCTCAGTTTCTACCTTAGTGATGATTTTAGATGATGCAGAGGAGAATATGGGTAGAGGTGAAATGAATCTCAAGACACCACAAAAGAATTCCAGCTTGGTACTTTTGCTTTTATGGCTCATGTAAACTAAAAGCAAGTTTAAAACAACTTGAACTCTCTATATTCTCTTACATACTTTAAGTTCTCTGTTGCTAGCAGAAATACTTACATTTCCAATTCTATTTGGAGTACTAATTCCCAAACTATAGTCCAAGAGGTCATTAAAACACTGCTCTGCATAACCATATCAAATAGAATTTGCTATAGTGTTTCCAGTTAAAAGATTGGTTATAAAGATGCATGGCAGACTACAGTTCATTTGGGGAAATGATAGGAGTTGTTGGTCTGAAATGCTTGAGAAGTAATCATTTAAATTTACTGAAGATGTACCTCTGCCTCATCAGACTTCTATGCAATTAACTGAATGCAAAAAGCCTAATAATTATGAACTTTTTATTCTCCGTGTATTAAAAACATTACTCTTTGTATAGTACGCAATGAAATTTATTACTGCTTTGTAACTCTCTCAGTTTTAGTGTCTTTATCTGGTTAACTGTATAACAAATGCAGCCTACACTTCAGTGTAATGTTTCCTTCCAAATAGGAACTGTCATGTATACCATTTCTACCAGAAAAGAACAGCCTTAAAGAGACAAAAACCCAGTGTTTGACTACATTAATACTCAGACTTTCATCCAGACTGTTTTGGGAAGTACTGAAACTCTATTGAGAAAGCAGGGTTTGTTGCTTCAGTCCCATCAAGTTCATCCTCAAAACAGTTTTCAGTTAACAAAGGTAGACTTACTTGAAATTAGAGGGGGAAAAAAAAAAAGATTACATAATGGAAAAAAGACCATTGAACGTTCTTAGAATAGTCATACAAGATCATTCTCAAGTTTGATAACAGGAAATCAGGGAAGTTACACTGGGAAAAGTTGACCCATACTAGGATTTTCTAAAACTGATGAAAAGATGTTATCTGAAAGTATGCTTGGAAGTACTTTGCACTTCTAAGCATAGTACAAAAACCTGACATTTATTATGTATTTTAATTTTTGAGAAACAGAGCCTTAACATGTACCTCAATTCTCACCCTACTTAAAGGAGTTAAAGTGCAAATGTTTTTTCTATGAAATCATATTGTGCTTATATCCTACAGTTGATGACTTTTTCAATAACTCTTTTAACTGGGGGAGGAAAAAAAAAAGCGTTCTGAGTAGTCTGAACATTTCCTGTTTCACTAATGAACCTGAAAAGAAAGCAATTAAAAATCCTGAGTGTTAGAAAAATGATACACATTAAATATGTTACATCTTTCTTAAAAACATAGACCATGTAACTTCTTACTGTAGATTTGTGATACGGTGTTTTTGCAGAAGAAGCCTTCATCTGTATTTAAGTACATTTTGCCATATTTGCTATAAGCATGCAGATTTTCTATAAACTGAGATACTTGCTTTCTGTCTGTGTGAGAAAAATAATTGACATGTTTTGTTCTCTTGTGTCAGTCATGCTTCTCCTTCAGAAGTGTCCCATTTACATTGCTGTAATCTCTAAGGAGCTAAAATAAATCTTTCTCAATAAGGTGTATGATGAAAAATAACTTTACAGTTGCTAAAGTATTCTTCCCAGTAGAGAATGTAAATCCTTTAGTTTAAAACTGAGTCAAGAAGTCTTTACCTTTAAATAATGCCATATGTAGTAATTCTGTTTGACTTAGACACAGGTGAAAACATGGGACAAATGAAGTAGGATTGAACAGTAGGATGCAAATATATTTGTTATGGAATATATGCCTATTCAAATGTCTAGTGCATAAGTACAGGATTCTAACCTATACCTCTGTGGTGGAAGATATTAAAATCCTTTGCTCCAGTGTGGGACTATCTTCATTAAAGAATTAAGAGCTCTCATTCTTTTAGACCTACCTCCTTTTCTTGGGGCTCTTAAGCCTACAAATTCACTGTCTGAACAAAACAGACTTGCATCTAAAAATCAACTTATAAATTGACAGAGTTTCTAAAATAGTATTCCTGAGTTTTAACAAATCAGTTCTTTGTGATACTGTGAATAAGGTAAAAATCTTGTTCAGCCTGAGCGAATCTGGATCTCCCAGGAAAATACTTCTTGACTACTGTGATGCTGAGCTGTCTCATGGAATATACTGGGTCATGTGTGTGCTCTCCAAACTGGCCTGAGCACAGACAGTTCAGATCAGAGGTCTATAGGATCATGAGACCTTTTGAGTCTCAACAAACTGTTGCCCATGTGGCACTGTTTAGTTTGCACTTAAAAGGTGTTCGGGCAAAGAGCCAGTAAAGTGCTGCTTTACAAATCTGACTGTGTAAGTCAGGTCACTGTGATAGTCTGGAAGGGACCCCAGCTAGGCTCATGAATTCTCTACTTCCCATCAGACCATTGGGTGAAGAAACCATTCTTTTCTTTTATCTGCCAGCTTCTGTCAGTAGTTTCTCCAGCCTGCTTTGGGTCTAGCTCCACACGTGTTGTGGAGAAATAACCCAATGACATTCATCTTAGGCCTCAAATCTGGCACTACTCTGTAGCCCTCTCTATTTGACTATACTCTTATCCTCATGCCCAGTTGAAGAAAAGGAAGGCCCTCTATCACATCATTAAAGGAATGCCCCAAAGATCTCCATTGTGAACAAGCCTAGTTTTCAATTTCATTAGAAGAAGTAGTAAATTATACTGAAGAAGGTGGAGACTGAAGCCAGTACAGGCAAATTTAAATATATATTACTTGGTTTGGATGAATAAACTGATTATCACTGAGAGTTGATGATTGATGCCTGACAATCCTGAATATTTATGCCAAGCAGACACAGGAACGCATTTTCTCATACGCCTTGATTATTGATTGCTTGTCCTTGTAACAGATCCTGTCTTGTGTGTAGACGAAGTACAACCAGTTCTGCTTCCTACTACTGTACTGACTGATTTACTGGTATTAGGTGGGAGTAGATGCTCGGCAGTGGCCTTTGCCTGTAAGGCAGTGGGAACCAGGAGCTGAAGTGTTCCCAAACTGCAGTGGATCAGACCATTTTGCACAGGAACAAAATGGTATCTTGCTCCTGTGCTAGTGTGCGAGTTCTGGCACTCTGCAGAGTGATAGTTGCGGTTCATGGCCATGCAAGGCCCAGTGCTGCAGAGGGCCTGATCCATGGGCCTTGGGAGCCAGGAGCCGTTGTTTTTGTGCAGAGGAAAAATACTGCCCTAATTAGTGACGTGCTAATGTTAATAAGGGACTTAGCTATCTTTTCCACCCACCGTGGCATTGAAAACCTTTGTACTGGTTTTGGCTGTAACTGCTGTGATGTTAAAAAAATGGATTATTTCTGCTGTGCAGATAAATACCAACTTTTTATGCAGAGTGACCACAGATGGCAGAAAATAGATCATAGGATTCACAACTGTTTGGATAGCCCAATTAAAATTATTTTGTATTAAAAGATTTGCAGACTAATACTAATACAAATTGCTTTTGGCTGCAGATTAATTGAGTATGTGTCTTCTTGAAATGATTCATGAATTAGTTTTTTAAAACTATTACGTTGGCTCTACCTATTATTGATTCTACCTAGTAAGATTAGATTTCAGAGATCTTTAGCATTATATAACCTCTGTCCTTGCAAAATTGATGTTCAAATTCCTAGTGACTGCGGTGGAATCTAACCCATGAATATCTGGTCTCAAAAAGAAGAAACTAAACAAGAAATAATAAGAGGAACATAAGCAAGAAAGTGTATATATTGTTTTAAATAAGTCCAATTTTCTGTTGTAACTCTTGTTACAATGTGCTACTTGATGTGCTATAATTACTTTTTAATGTAATCAAGTATTGTAACTGGAACATAAAAGACATGAAATTACAGCTTGGATTCTGAGAAAGAAATTACACATGTAAAGATTTCACAAGAAATAAACTACACTATGAAAAATTTTAAGAATTATTAATGCAGGAAAGTTAGGGGTTCATATTTAACACTAGATATCTAAGATCTTAGTGCTTGAAGCTGTTTTCTAGAAAAAATGCTCTCAGATTATTGTAAAGTTTAGTTTACTGGTAAAAATAGGTTTAATGCTGTAATCACTTGTTGCTTCCATTTGAAAGAGGTGCAGAATAGGGTTTATGTGGCTTTATTTAGTATATTGTGTTGAAAACTAGCATTTTAGTGGGGGGGGGAGCTGAATTAATTGCATGTTGAATAAGAAAGCAGAACACTGTAAACTTTTCTTATGCATCTGGTTTAATTCTGAAGGCAGTGGTAAATATTTGGATCAAACATCTTAGAGGAAAACTTTATCTTTTGCATTATCTTTCTGTCTTTTCTCAAGGTGAGTCCTTAGCTCTGTCATTCCTTTCTGCACAGGTGGCTTTAAGCTGTTTTGTGTTTATGCAGGTTCTTAGGCAGATGAACACTGTTTCAGCCTGCAAGTTGTTTGTGAAGTATATCAACTTGTAATGATTTTCTGGGGGCCAGTGCTAGTCTAGAATCGGGAGAGTGCAAGACCTCTCCTTTTATCAGAAGAACTAAAAGCTGACAATTAGAACTGTGCTATCTGCTTTATGAAATTTTCCATATTGAGTGCGTGCTAGTGGCAGTTTTAAGTGTAGCATAGGGTGGCTGTGTTTTAAATCAGAATATTTTGTTGCCTTTAATTTCTAAAAAGCCCATAAGGAAATAGTTATGCAGTTAAGTCATAATCTTGGATTAAGTAAAGTTCCTTCTATAGCTATCTCAATACATCTCTGTCTTTAGTTACTGAACCTTCCACCAATACAGACAAACTGTAAAGCAGTAAATGACAATGAGATTTTTTTTCTTCCGTGATACAGAAGAGGTGATTGGATAATGTTTAGCTCTAGAGAAACGCAGCTATTTGCAGTTAGAACTAATTTTATATCAGATAAAATATTATGAAATTGTTTTGCAGGAGTGGTGGGTTTTCAGCATTCAGACACATACTGTGCATGTCTGTCATTGGATAAATCTTATTTTTGCCAGTTAAAGACCACCTATTTTGGTGAAAATACTGTTTTTCTATACATCAAGTCATTTGCGAAATTGTCACAGTGCTGTTCATTTGTTGTGCCACAATTATTTCAAACCTGCTATAATTAGAAATATTTAAGTGCAGCTATTTCTGCAAGCTTTTTACAAGTGATGTGAATGTCAATATAATTTCAGTGTCTTTGGAAGATTACTAACGGTCACCCGGAGAAAGCTCATAATAAGCTGCATAGCCAAACTAGGCTAGAGATGACTTGGTCCAATTCTGTCAAAATTGCACCAATTACATGATCTACTTTCACTATGTCTTGTTACTTGCTAGGACTGCCCTATCTGTGCTTGGCTTGATGACAGCTTCTGCCACCTTCCTGCTCAAGGCAACACTGAACTCCCTGTTAGCTCCTCTGAGGAGCTACAGGGGTCGCCTCGTCTTTGAACCACGTTGCTGGCTGTTCCTTTAGACTCAGATGCTCCTGAATGGAAAGCATACCCTTGAAGCTCTGACTAGGAAAATAAATGTGCTGCTTGCTTTGGCTCTGGAAGGATGCTCCTCCACCAGCAGTGTGGAGGGAGAGAGTACCCCTATCGAGCTTACTCTATGACTTGCAGTCACAAGGTATACTTCATTTTGAGGCATGTGTTACTGAGCACTGCCAGAGACAGACCCTGAAATGGCCATGTGATTAGTTTGTGGTGATATTTCATAAATTTCCTAATGGCAATGTTAGAATTCCAAGTAGAAGACCCCGACTTTTTACTTTGTCAATACTCTGTCATTATAAAGCTAATAATGAAGGTGCACGCTTACAGACTGGCAATCTTTGCTCTTACTTAATTTTCCTTGCAAGTGCAACTGTATCCTGGATCATCCTCTTGTAAAGAACAGAGAGAGAAAATGTAAATTGTGCATTTTCTCAATTAATTGCCATGGCTATGGCAAACAAAACTTTACAGAGGAGATGTTACCCCATGCCCTCAGTCAACATACATTTCCTGTTCTTTTGCTGGCCCACCAAAAATAAAAATAGGTAGATGATCATTTGATACTGACTCCTACAATATGTCAGATAATTAGTTATTGTATATAACCACAATGTAGAACATTAGGTAAATTTTCAATTTAGTTTATGAACATGCATTCAGTAGGAAAGAGAAGGGAGGAAGAAGATATACAGTGTTTATGAATTTTATTTCCAGAAATAAAGCGGGCCTTCAGAATGCTGTGTAGAAATGTGTGCTACTATTTGCCTATGTAAAACCAATCTTTGTGGGCAATCAAGCTTCTACACCTGAAAATTATTTCTAAATCTTTATCTCTAGTTATGCAAAGCAGCTCCTCTCAGAAGTCTTTTCTGTTACATGAAACATTCACATGCTATTTTAAAACCTACAGGCTAGACCTTTTCAGAGGGTGCAGGCAGGACAGAGAAATCAACATTTGTTTTATGGAATATGTCAGTGTGTAAGGAATCAGAAATAAAACAGTTGAATATATGTAAGAAAAGACTGTAATCCTTTTTATGTTACTGCAGACACTAAAGACAGGTTCAGCTATAAACTACGAGTTATTAAAACTAAGGGAAAAAGTGGAAGGTCCTTACTAATCACACTGAAATAACAAATCAGGGTGGCTGTGACTTGTACATTTAATGTAGTTGTTGCATTGAGAAGTGCTGTTTTTATTTTGGTAGACCAGGATGTTTAAAATATACTTCTTTAAGGTAGAAACATTGTATCCTACTCTAAGAAAATTTCTAATTATTTTTTCCTGTTAAATAATACATTTTTACAAAGAGCAGCTGTCTAAAAACTCATGGTGACATTTTTGTACATGGAAAATATATTGCTGATATAACAGCACCAAAATTTCACCTTAAACATTTTCATGATATACTATTTCTGTTGCTAAATTAACACAGCTCCATACCTTTATTTTTAGATTACAGTACACAATATATTATAAAATAAATTGCACATTGACAACTTAAGAGGACTTGTTTGTGCTACCTTACTCTGAACTCCATATAATGTTTTTCAGGGTTTTTTTTTCTTTCTCTGTATTTCTCCTGTACCTTTTCCTATTCCTTGGCTTTTATCTGTTCTTGAGTGAAAAAAATCTGATTCTGATCTCACTGCTTTTGAGAATCTGGGAATTTTATATGTGAAGATCAGATATGCCTCCACACAGAAATTTTACAGAAATTCAGGTTGTGTTGCTCTCAGTTTTTACATGAGTAGTTGTAAAGGGCTCTGAAAATTACATTTCAAAAGCTAAATAGAATATAAATTCAAATAATAATAATACCTTCTAGTTAATCAGCATGAGCTATTCGTAACTGAACACAGTAGTTTGAATGTTAATTATACTTCTTTCAATTATAAAATGTCATACTCTTAATCAGAATGTAATTTACATAATAAATGCACAAAGGGAATGTAAGTAACAAAAAAGTATATACCTGACTGTTTCTGGTCCCTAATGCTTGGCAAAATGTAAATTAATATTGAAATAATGGCTTCTAGCTATCATATGGTGACTAGTGCAGACCATATTCAGGGAGTTAAATCTTCATTTTTTATGTCCCTTGAAAGTGAAGAGTAGGTATGTCTGAGGGCAAGAATTATTAATAAAGCTACTTGAAAAATTATTCTAATGTAACAAGATTGTCTACTGGCAGTTTGGAGTTTGATTTTTTTTTTTTTTTTTTAATGAGAACTTTTGTACAGGAGAAAGCTAAGTAACATGCTAAAGAGAATACAGGATATAACACTTGAATATTCAGAGCTATGCAGTTTCATATGCTTTTATAATATATGCTTTTATAATAATGAAAATATATTTTTAAGTGAATTGTTTATCTGTACTTGTCATTTGACTGTTTCAACAATAGCTTTACGTTCTCCTTTCTCTCTACAATTATAGTTGGTCTGTAGTAGGTGGCTTTACTTAGTACTTCTCTGAGAGGAGCAGTGAATTAATCTAATGCAAACTAAAAGATCGCAAACCAAATGATGCAGCTGCGGAATTCAGTGGCAACTCAGAAATGGGCAATGCTGTAAGACATCTCTTCGTTTATTTGTCTTTATAAATAGAAGGATGATCCTGTAATTTAGGATGTGAGGAAAAAGTGGAAAGAGGCAACTGCTGAAGACAAAACAATAGGTCTTGTAGGGTGGACATACAAATAGTGCATGTATACAGCAAATCTGCACTTGTTCTCCTACTCAAATGCATGTCTACAAAGCCATTCCTGTTTGAAGCGCAGGGTGATCTTGCATTGTCTGGCAACCTAGCTGCCTTGAACTCATTTGAAAATAGATCTACATGTGGCAGTCAAACTGTGTAGTCACACTGAAGTATAGAAAATTAATTTTTTGATCTGGTTCAGGTAATAAAAAGAAAGTACCAGAGGCCTTAGAAAAATGTTAGATTAGGAGTCAGACTGAAAAACTTTTATTGTTTGTTAATTGTGAAAGAGTCAGTAACTTGGTTCTTGGGGTTACTTGCTGGATCAGGAGTACTGATATAGAAAAGCAAAAAGTACAAAATGTCCACTGCTGGTTTCCGGATCCTGCTGGTGTTCTGTCTGCTAGAATTAGATGACTTTCCTGTCCATACCACATGATCACCCAGGAAACCTGGGACGAAGAACAGAAACGTGAGTGGCCTTGCCTAGGCTGAGATCACCAGACATCCTTCCCAGGTACACCAAAGTTGTTTTGCTTCAATAAGACAGCTTGAAGTAGATGAGGTAAACTGAGGTGTGTGGCTTATATCTATTAGGTATGAGTAATTGATTTTTTAAGTACACTTCCTGCACTTCCTTAATTCCAGTGCTCTTACAGTTGGAGAACGTAACACCTCTTTTGACTAACAGATCTTTGATGTTTGGCTGTCCAGTTGAGGACTGTGATCGTACAGTTATCTACACCTGAAGAGAATTCAAAACCATAGCCTACAATGATGGCTGAATAGTGGGTAATTCCAGTGGTTTTAGGACATGCCATCAAGTCTGTGAAATACATCCAAAGAAAGTAACAGAGCACATGCTACACAGTTTCAGACTCAGTGAAGACCAAGTGGTCTGAGGAGGAGTGAAAGAATTAAAATACTTCTAGGAATAAACTGCCTTCCTGAAAATAACTGATTTGAAAGCACCTCATGTACTTCTTAGAAAAAGGGCTTATGAATAGCTTTGGAAGCAAGAACCTAGCAAGTTCATCTTGCATGGTCCATTCAGCAAACTAAAGATTTTATTCTCCCTTCTGATGTCTCCTGCATATTCTGCACCACATGCTTCTTAACAGGGGGCTTTCATTATTATGCATGCAGTGCAATTATAAAAGAAGCCTTGTGAGAGGAGTGATGGTGTGAAGAGGAGGAGTGATGATGTGAAGAGGAGCAGTGTGTCCATTATCTAGTGCGTCTTTTCTAAGAGATTGTGAAAGAAACACTGAATTTTTGACCATAGTTCTAGATCATTTTCTAGAATGCTTTCTCTCATTTTAGAGAAAGCTTTAAAAAGAAAATTCACATTGCTTTTTTTTTTAATTAGAAATTATAAGATGTTAGATCTTAGTCTTAAGCAGACTTAAAATACATGTTCTAGCTGCAAAAGTTGTACGATGTTTATTCTTAAACACATGCACAGATCATTAGGAGGTGTCAAGAAATTACAGGACCAATACAAACTTTGTGAATAGAAGATTTGGCTTTAGAAACGAGGAAAGAACAAACAAAATGATAGAAACTTGGACAATTTTAGATGTGGTTCTGACACCTGACTTACAGATCTGGTTGGAGGTGTTAACCTTTTGCCACGTTTAACCGAAATGTGTTGAGTAAATTAATGAATGTATTACCAGTTGTCATCTGCACTGATCACGTTAGTCAACCATGAAGTTGGAGTGTGGTGAGTCTCTGATCACAAAGTTAGTCTACTTGATTTTCATGTGGCACCCTCCCCGACCCCATGAGAGCTGCTGACCAGCTATCTCTTTAGTAAATACCATAGTCCGTCAAGATGGTATTCGTTGTTTTATACTCTTTCTTATGATAAAACTATACTCACATTTTTTCAAATGATAGTTTGTGGTATACAGTGAGACTTTGTGCTTTGCAGTTCATACTTGCATTCATCCTTTTCCATTGCTTTTTCAATATTTCTTTGTATTAGCGTCTTGCAATTGGTGAATTAGAATGTGTTGATAGAGTGGTAATTAACAGGACTCACTCAGCAAAAATGACTACTTTCCTTTTGTTGTGAGCATTTATATTTTAAAATTTGGAAAAATGTTAACCATGTCTAATAATAATTAGTAACTCTGAATTTTGGGATTCAAATACTACTTGTAGCTTTCTGGTGTGTTTCAGCAAACAAAATTACTCCAAATAATCCTATCCAAAAAAATTTTAATAGCGCTAAGCATGAAGCCCCTTCTGAAACTCTGGCTAACACTGGATAGCATCTAGTTGCCTCCAGAGAAATAAAATGGTTTATTTATGAATTAAAATAATATTTACACTGAGAAAAATGCTGGAGTCAGGCCCATTAAATTCTGAAGTAGAGACAAGAGTATTTCTTCTTTAACCTTTGTAAAAGTGGTATAGGTAATGAAGGTGAGTCTGTTGCCAATATTACATTGCTCTGTATGGGACTGAGGAGGCAGTCAGTATGCTTTTTTTGACACAGTATATATGACTAATAATGAAACAAATCATCACGTTCTGTTTTTACATAATAGACTTTCTATCTGTTTTATTTCAAGCAGGAGATTCTCTGTCATCACCTTCTGCAGGCAGTTCACTAGCTTTTCCGTATATTTTAGCAACATAAATGCTGCTCTTTTGAAAAATATGTTAATCTTTTAAAGGCTGTCTTCATTTGGGCTGCTGATTTGATTGGCCTATTGGGTGTTTGCATGAAAAGTCTTTTACCATATTTTAAAAAAATCATGTAGTAGAGGATGTCAGATGATATATGAATTCAAAGATCATAAATACTCATAACAATTAGAGATTCACCTTTCCAGTTCCCTGTTTGGCCCTCTTCTGCATATTCTTCCATGTACAGAACTGTGATTCATGTCAGGAGACACTCTGCACATGGAACAAGTACTGAATGTCTAAGTGTTTGCTTCATTAATTTCTTCTATACAGCAGTCTTTATTACCAGAGTAGCTTAACTCTGTCTAAATATCAAAGTTGCCAAGTTTATACAAAAGAAAGGGTCAAAATGAAAAAAAGCAGGCTCTTCTTTCTCATTTGGTTCTGTTTTTAAATTAAAATAGCCATTTTCACTTCAATTGGCCTTTACCTAGTAGCATCTGTCAGTGTTATGGAAGTAGGCTCTTTCAGATTTGATGGCTGATGAGAAGATGAATTCTGTGCCCTGTTGTCCGGTTGCTTCTGAAAGGTGAGAGTGAAGGTGAGAGTTAGCCTGGTTCATGCTACCACTCAGCCTGCTTTTGAACAGGGGGCCATGTGGGAGTCTTCATCTTGGAGAACGCTGTGCATTGCTACTTGGCAGTAGATCTTCTTCTGAATACTCCAAGTCTCAGTTCATGACATGTTGTGTTAGAAATTGCTTCCAGCCTGGGCCTAGACACTGGTAGTGAACTGTATTCAATGTCTCATATTTGATTTCTGATTTCTGTTTATTTTTGTTTTTATTTTTTTTCCTTTTGAATAGCTTTCTCAGATTCAACCGTTATAGGAGGTGAGGGGGATGGTGCTGTGAGGTGATGAGTTGTCTGGCTTGTCCTATACATAGGAAGACCAAGTCTTGTAGCATGGTTAAATCCTGGAGGTAGATAGCAGGGTTAGGATCTAGTAACAGGATGGTGTAACAGTATCTCTTCTAGCAGAGCTTGAAATAAGCTATCCATATTGGTATGGTATCCTTCTTTTTAAATATTTTTAAGAAAGGTGAGAAGAGGAACAGCACTTACCCTTTGATCATATCTAAGCAAGATTAGTAAAATCAGATACTGACCAAGGAGATAACAAACTGGCTGGCTTGTGTCATACATTTCCATCCCCATTGGAGAGAAGCGGTGTTTGGCAGCCTGGTTCTGCATGGTGAGTCATGCTCTAAGAAGGTTGTGGGATGGGTCACATCATCACACTTACTGGTGAAAAAATAACTCTTATTTGCCAGTTCCCAAATGTGAAAAGATCCCAGAGCCACTTAGTCTGGCAATGGCACAAAAACGGTATAGGGAGAGTTTGAAGCAGTCGGGGGCGGGGGTAAAGGGAAAAGGGAGACAGTAAATGAGAATCATGAAGGAGACATTTGCCTAAAGTTAAACTATTTTATGAAATAATAAGGGCCAGCTTCTCTCAGTGAATAGCCCAACCTCACAGTATGTTTTGCTTGTTCTTCGTACTTTTGTTATTTCTATTTTGTAAACACAGGCTCATTTCCGAAGATGTAGTTCTTGCAAAAATGTAGAGCAGCTCAGCTGTCCCCCAGAGTGAGTCGTCAACAGTTTGCTTCCCTATGAAGAGCATCCCAGTCAGTGGCATCTGACTAAACAGGATGTCTCTGCTTCAATAATAAAGAAACTTCTGGAAAAGGTCTCAAACTGGTGACCTTTTCCCACAATGCAGTGGGGAGAGGTCAGAGTTAGGCAGGTATCTTCAGAGGCTCTCTATCCTACTCATTCAGTGAAGTTGCTGAGTGTGGTCTCTCTTCTCTCCCAGTGGCAACCTCAGCTGCCGTTGTGCCACAGGTTTGGCAGGTTCTGTGCTAGACAGCTTTTGTCCCATTCATTGGATGAAAATGGTGCTGCTCTGGATCTATATCAACTGGTTTTTGTCAGGGAAGGGAAAGACTGGGGGACAGAGGCCTCCCCAGCCAAGCTTCCTTTCCTATCCCAAAAACTGAGAGTGACCTTGGCCACTTTATGTAGGAACTTTTTTTGCATCTTCTAAATGTGGAGTCTCCAGGCCAAGGAAGCCTATGCTTCCCCTCAGAGCAAGTACACAGCAGTTTACGTTCTCCGAGAATGTATGGTGTCTGACTAGGGGGTGGTGTCTCAGCTGTGGGGTAGAGCAAAGGATTCTGCATCTCAGAGCAGGCACCTCAGTGCCTCACCTAGCCTCTGCCCCTTTTGGTGACTGAGAATGGGGCAGGGCCAGGTCTGGACCAAGCTCCTCGTCCTGCCCCCCATGAATGTGGGGCACCTCAGCCACAGGGAACGTGCAGGAGTCTGTTTCCCTTTTGCTGAATGCAGGATGTGCAGCAACATCTGGCCAGGTAGCATGCCCTTCTATCAAGTACCTTTCCCTAAAGCAAGTAATAGTTTTCTCAGCAATTTATCCGCTATGGGAAGGGTCCTGTGCCATGGATCTAACTAGTGAGGCATCCTTGAACCAAGGTCCAGAAACATGCCTTCCAACCCTACTACTCTATCAGACATATAGTTGAGTCTGGCAGAGAATGAACAAGTGGCATCTTAGCTGTGTCTGTTAGCTAAGCTAGCACAGTGAGCGCAGCAGTTAGAGCTTGGTGTACGAAGTGCCCCAGAGTAAGGAGAAAGCAGAAAGCAAAATGTGACTTGTGTGACTGTGTCTGGGGTACTGTGTCCAGCTTGGGCCCCCCTAGTGCAAGAAGAGTGCTGACAAACTGAAGGGAGTCCAGCAGAGGACCACCAAGCAGGTCAGGCAGCTGAAGCACATGATGTGCAAGGAGTGGCTGAAGGAGGTGCATTTGTGTAGCCAGAGGAAGAGACAGCTAAGGGGGCAATCATACTGCTGTCTGCCACTACCTAACGAGTAGTTATAGAAAAGACAGTGCCAGACTCTTCTTGAAGGTGCAGAGCAGAAGTACAAGAGGCAATAGAAATAAGTTGCAGTAAAGGAAAATTTGACTAGATATTAGAGGAAAAAAAATCACAGTGATGATGGTTAAGCACAGGAACAGATTATCAAGAGGGTGGTGAAATTTCTATCCTTGAAGATGCTCAGACCTCAACTAGGCAAGGCACTGAGCAGTCTGCTCTAACTTTGAAGTTAGTCCTATTTTGGGGAGGGGGTTGAACCCAATAGTTTCAAAGAACCTGAATTATTCTCTGATTCTCTTACTCTAGATACCTTTTTGACCTCTTTAAAATACTGAAAACCTCCATTTTGATATATGCTTATGTTATTAAAATCACATGGCAACAAAATAATTGTAGTAACAGTAACTGTCAGAGGATGAAATACCTGAAGGATATAGGGATTTTTTTTTTTCAATTCAATGTAATCTTTCTGCAAAATAACCCAGAAATGAGAGCTCTTCTTCATAACGATATGTTTAAATAAAGTGCAATGTATTGGCACAGAGAAAATAATCATCGATTAAGTACTGTTCAGGCTGTCAGGATCTAATGAGAAAAGAAATTTTGTATGCTTCATTAGTCTCTGCACAGTACCACTCTCTGCTTCACTGAATGTGTTGTAGTAGTTTTAAGAAGCAATGAAAATCTGCTTTCTTCACTTATGTTAATAGTGGTATTATAAAATTATTTTCATAGTATCTACAGTTGTATCTTCATCAGCAACTGATGCGGCATGAGGATGGAAAGACTGGGATTTGATTTAGTGGCATCTGTTATGCTTTTAGGACCATATATCCACTTTTTTGTGTTTACCACCAGTGAAGTTCATGACTGTTCCTGGGTCCTAGGTTTGCGCAATATGTCTATATCTGGCTGCTGATGAGTATGTCTTATGTAATTGTCTTATGTACAGCTAGCCCAGATTGCCTTGCTGCTGTTAACAGAATCCGACACTTCTAGAGAGCAAAGTATTGGAGGATCTTGATGAAAGTGTGTTTTCATCCTGAGGAAGGCACCAGGTGCCAAATAGAAGTTAAATGCACCCAAGCCTCACCTGCTTTGGGAGCAGCTAGAATGAACCTAAGGCTGAGTAGAGGGCATGCCGTGATGACTGCAGTGCATCCCCTTTGTGCTGCCTTTGAGGACGTGTAGAGTTCCAGCATGGAACTCCAATTTTCTGAACGCCTGTTGGCCGCAGAGCTCACTATAATCTGCAAAACAGGACCCAGAATGACAGGGCTCTTACTGTATCTCAGGCCCTCCAACCAGCTGACGTGAGGTTCTGTTTAATTCACATGAAAGGATTTGAAGTGATCCTTTAAATCTTGTTTCCTGGTTTGAATAAGGGCAATTTTAGCAAACTAAATAGTGTGAAGTAGTATGTATAGTTACAGCGGTGCACGAAGCTAAACTGAGAATTTCACTGAGGATAGAGGGAGCTAGGAATAACACTTTTCAGGAAGATTTCAACATTTTTGCACCCTTCGAGCCCTTCCCCATCTTTCCTAAAATGTTTATCACTCTTAAATGATTACCAGTTGCTTTTTACAGAGAGAGAGAAATTTAGAAATTAGAAACTGTCATTAGAAATTAGGTCCTGTGTTACGCTTCCTGCAATGGCAAAAGCTACTATTATTTATTTATTCAGTTACAAAGAAATGCATATACAGATAGTAGTAATTTTTCCAAATGCTTCTTTATTCTGTGTTTTTCTTTAGCATCTTTCCTACAGTTGAATGGTAAACCATTTTTTTTTAATAAGGGGTTTGCCCCATTTCTCAAAAATAGTGTTAAATAGTCATTCACACTGAAATGTCTTACTGGTTTCATCAGGAAGAAAAATCCTCTGCAGAAGCCATCCTAAACAATATAAGATTTAAGATGAATGTTTAGATGGCTGCTGCAGAAAATTATCTTTTAAATACTAGTTTATGTATTTTAATTTCAATTAACTGAATAAGGCATTTCTTTATTTCATACATTTTTTTTTGCACAGGATTTATTTTGTTTCAAACAAAGGTGAAAGATTGATTTATCATAGTTTGTTATTTACTGCTATCTGTAGTTTAATAACACATGCAAGTAGAATCTGTAGTAATTTCACAGGAATTACTATTTTTGCTTGCTCATTCTTAAATCATTTTACATTCTCTGTATTGGCTTGTGTGCTAAATATTTTTACTTTTGCAAACTACAGATGTGATACAACCTGGTAGTGCAGAATACTGCGAGATTGGTCACAAGTGAGGATCTGGGTTTTGTTGTAGTTAAAAAATACTTTAATTATTGAATTACAGTTAACTATGCTAAAATTCATTAGTTGATGTGGGGGTTTTATTCAGCTTTTGTTCGTCTTTATAAAATCTCCAAGTTTTTGTATGGAGAATAAGAACGGCAGACAATCCAATGTGTATGATTTTTAGGATTATTTTGGTTTCCCATGGAAATTGTGTTACAGACATACTTCTGTGCTTCTTCTCTGTCCAGGGTGAAGTGCATTAGCCAGTCTTTTAATATTGGTATCTAGTGCAGCTACAGTTTGGTTATTAGTTTGTGTTTCTCAAACAGAAATTGTTTGCCTATCTTGAAGTGAGTAATTTCCATGGAGACCTCTTCAAAGATTTTGTGTCTTCAATAAATAGCAGTTATGAATAGCTAAGATTCTTTCTTCAGTAACTGATCTATTTGCCTGTGAAGCTTCTCACATATTTTTAAGCCCAACCTACTTTAACAGGTTTTCAGTAAATATAAACTTCTATAATGTTTTCTCTGCCATGAAAAATACTCGTCATTGAACAGCAGTTTTCAAGGTAGGGAGTCAGATTCCTAACTGGCTATAGCTACACATCTTACATTTAATTTTAAAAATCATGTATCAGTTCATATAGCTTAACGTTAATATACCGGAAGATTAAATTGCAATCAATGCAAAATATACTGATTTTGAGTTAGGGCCTGTAGTAAGTTATTTTTCTTTCTTAATTGTTTTTTTTAATTCTCATGCCTTTATCTAATTTCTTTGGTAGTTTTTCCTTTGTAGAAAAACCACTATTTTTTGTTTTGCTTTTGTTTTCTAAGATGAAAAGTGTAAGACAGTCCCTACTGCTATGAATCCTTATTCATTCTGAACCAATATTTGAAAAGGTTGTTACTGCATATGACTATCTCCCTGGAAGAGACAAGCTTATTATTGATAGACTTACGTGATTACTTCAGATAAGTAGTGTCCGAAGTCTGTTCCTTGAGTTCCAATGCATTAATTCTTTTTGCTAGACACAGAAAGCCAGATGTTTGTATTTTATAAGGGAAGTGTTTCTAGATGTATTGGCCTTGGGTGGAAATTATCTGCCTAAAGAAAGCTGCAGCTATTAACTACATTCCATTTCTCCTCATCACTTTTTCATCAGCCTCCTGACGCTGTCATTTTGTGATGCTGTGCATCAATAATTCTTATTTCACTTAAAAATGCTAATTAGAACAAACAAGCTTTCCTGTCATTTATTTTACAGGTATTTAAGTGGAAAGAAAATGGTAATTGCTTGGAATAACTATACTGTAGTGGTTCTGAGGCAGTCTAGCCTTTCAGGCAGTCAAATGAAGCAGATACATCAAAGATACAGGCTACCTGAAATTTAAATAAATAGGTTTAGGCTGTGTTGCTTCATATCTGAAAGTAAAGAGTGTATATATTTTTAGTTTCTGTTCAGATGTGATAACAATCTTGACATGCAAATTTTTGATGTCAGGTGACAGATATCTCAGAAATATCTAGTTGCATGAATTTTTCATCATTTCAAATTGAAATCAATGACAGAATAACGTGAGATTTAGAAATTACAAATGAAAAATCAGCTCTGAAGGCCTACTTCAGTGATTCAGCTGCAGACTAGAAAGCTGATCTAAACTTAATTTGGTCTTGATTATACCCTGTTGTTGTAACTCATTTAATTGTGTTTTCGGACATGAACAGTAGTCACAATTTTTTTACCAAGAAGTGCACGGCCAGTAATGCAACATTTATTTTATATATGTATATATATGTGTGTGTGTGTTTATGTATAAAAAATATATAAAATATAGCAGAGCCACAATTACGCAATTACATGAGAGAAGTGACTCAGGATTTGAGAGTTTCTTTTTCATCACAGCAAACTAGCATTATTACATAGTAAAAAAGAAAAGCCCAGAAAAAATTTCACCACACTCTTATTTCCCAAATGCATTTTACATGCTTGAGAGAAGCTGTCTCTTAATCACTGGGCTTTTTCCAAATAATGCTTTTTTTTTTTTTTTTCCTAGAAAAAATTGTGCATAAATTAATTTTTGCCTGTCCCAGGAAACCATGTTGTTTTTTTAAACTTCTGTCCTCATTTTTATTTTTCTTGTTTTTTTTTTTTTAATAAAAAGATAAATTACTGATCACAGTTACTCCAGTGCAAACTTTAGTTGAATTATGTTAGCAGAAGGTGTTACTGAGAAACAGAGATGTAACTGAGAACAGTATTTGATGTGAAGTCTCCAAATGGTACATGAATACTATGCTTACATCTATTCAACTATTCACTGGATGGCATGGCATAAAATACAGAGCCAGGGTAGGTTCGTATCATTTATTTTCAGTACTTCTTTTCTTATTTTTTCTTCTAGGTTTTGTACACTGGTTATTATTGGTGAGGTTGTGCTCTTTCCCTCTCTGTCCTCCAGTCATTTGAGAAAGCATATATTCAAGTATAGGCCTCCATCCCACTTGGTGTATCTGCACACTACAAAAGTAGAATTAATCAATAACAGTAATGATCCTGATGCATATAACACTGTACACTTAACAAACAAATTATGAATCTGCTCAAAGACTCTTCGGTAGCATGGTACAGTGGAGCAATGCAGCAGCTGGAACAGGCTATGAGAATGCTTCTTAGAAATGGGCAGTCCATGAAGTATACAAAATGTTTGAGATTTTTCTGTAGAAGACAGCAGTGAAGTTAGATACGAAAGGACTGAAGGGATGGTCTGAGCATTCATAGAACAACAAAGAAGCAATACTGTATGCAACAGATCGAGTACTCACGTGAAGGAGTGCTAAAAGTCTGTCTACTTTTCCTCAGAAATCAGAGGATGACAGTGAGTGTAAAACCACACTGTAGCTAGAGAAGTTTCTCAGTAGAGCCAGTGAAGGTGTGTGTTTGTGTGCCGGTGGGAATGGGAGCAGGAGATGAAGCGAGAAAGGATTGTGGAAGAGAAGTCTGAGTGAGTGTGGAAATGAGATGATGCTTAAGGTTTTGCAGTACTTCAGATATGATCAGTTTGTGTCCTCCTACTTGATGTAATTTAAAAGATGAGGTCACAAATATATGAAAACCAATGTAACTACACAAGAAATTTAGTTGGTGAAAATACAGAAATAGCTTCCCTTTTACGTTTTTCAGTTATTCAGCCTCCCAATAAATGTTTCTTTTAAATATTGATGACTGGTATTATACATTTCATCAGGAATGCTTAGTGTCTTCATATAAAATTTGTTACAATATTTTGGATTTCCATTGGTATCTTAGTGCACTTAAAAGTATTTTCAGGCTTCAAGCAAATATTTTGATAGTTTACTTCAACAGGCAAATAGGTAGATACATTTCTTTGCTAACAAGATGGAAAGAAATAAGCTCTTTGGATAATGGCCATGTTGTTAGCTAAAATTCGCTTGGTATTTAAAAAGGAAAATTGTACATTACGTGTCTTTACAAGTCTCTTTTAATTAGACCTGCTATGTTTTACTGTGAGGAAAATTTATGCACAAGCCTTCAGTTATGGCTAAGCATAAGTGATGGATTTCAAATGACAAAAATAACTAAATGAAAAAGCAAACTTCTGTAAGTGGACAAAAGTAGATACATTCAGCAAAGATCTGTAATAGACTGGAGGATGAAAGGATCAGAGTTTTGATGTAATACAAATCTCTTATCTCAGTGGTCTGTCAAAGTAGAGAAAGAGTGAAATAAAATTCACTGAAATTATTAAAGGAACATTTCACATGCATTTTTTCAAAGCTACCACCCTTTTTGCTATATCTTTTGCTTTAGGGATTTCATGTTAATGAGATTGCTATGCACCTTGAATTTTATTTTCTTCTAATAGTAGTGAGTTATTAAAATTGTCAGGCATAATGGATTGCTAGAGAAGTAGCACCTTATTTTCCTTATGCTCAGGTGGGCAATAAGTGATTGCATCATACTGATTTAATGTTTCTATTTAATTTTTCTTGATCTGTTCATGATTGCCTTACTAAATCAAAAGTTAGGCATAAATGTTGTCTGATCAGATGGTTTCCCTCCTTACTAGAACTGTATGGGCTTTAAGTGGGTTATTGGTGGAATCTGCTGATAATTATTACTCCAGCTAACAGAAAAGAGCGTGAGAAAATAGAAATTTAGGAATATCTACAGTATAGCTAAAGTTAATTTAAAAGCAGTCTTTTTGGAACTAGACCTTTAATAAGGAATTAAGAATATCTGTTTTATAAAAATACAAGAAGGATGTGATTTTATTCACTCTGAAAATAGCAGAGGTCTTGCCATACCCTTCATCAGGGTGGTGTTCATCATTAGAATTAGAATTTTTTATAGATTGGGATAATAGAGAACGCAGAGAAAATGATGCATTTTTCAGCAGCTGCTTATTTTCCAAGGAAAAAAAGGTGAAAAAAAAAGAAAAGCATCCTCCTTAACATAAAATTATTTTAGAGTACATACTGCTTCTTTAAGGCCAGCCTTTAATTTAACAGGAAAATTCAGATAATGACACAGAAGAGGCTTACTGCCCATCACCCAGAGAGAAAAAAACGCCTATTCATTTCTCTGCGTCTACTAAATACAATAGGAATCATTACTAGAACAAGTTGTACATACCTGAGTTGGGAAAGAGGGGAGATGTTTGTATTTTATCCCACTTAGGGCCTGGTTGTTTAATGCATTCTCTTATCCAGTTGTAGTCATTCGTTTCAGAGAAAGTTCTTCTGAGAAGCCTGGGGACTCATGAAAGAAATTTTTCTTACCAACTAGGTGGCTAGTTTGAATGTTTTCCTCATGCTGACTGAAATGTCTTAACACTAAAATATCTGAGACTGTGAAATACGTACTAGTAAGACAGTAATACTACAACTCAGAAAATATATCAAACCTAGCAAAAAAAATGCTTGAAGAACTTAAAGCATAATTAGCATAACAGTGAAATTTATATTCTAATGTTGAGTTCAGAAGGATGGGATTCATAATTAAAGAAGGTTCTTATTATCGATCTGTTTAGTCTCATAAATGTATCATTTGCCTGTGAGGTCGATATTGCAACTGATATTGTTGGGAATTGGGGACCTCCATCATGGGAGTGTTCTGAGACTGAGACACCAGGCAAACTTCAAAACTTCAAACAAGCATTTACTTAGGGTCAGCTAGTAGGCAATTTATCTGTTATTAATGAAAAATCAGGTATCAATCAAACATACTAGTCAAGCCTTAGATATATGACACCTCAAGTCTTATACCATATTGTTGGTTCTGATGACCACAGTGTTGAATGGTTCTTGGTCTCCAGGTCAAGATAGCCAGGCTTGAGAGCTCTTCAGCAAGGGGGGCCAGGACCAAAGTGAAAGTTTCCTCTCTTCTCCCAGGCTCTGCTGTGTTGGAGCTGGCATTCATATACACTTTTTCTGTGGAGCAAGACCTGTCTGGTTTAAAGGTGCTGACCTTTTTATGGGTCAGAACATGGCTTGACCTGAGGGATGTTACCTCTTCAGTGCTGGTTTGTTCTGGCCTCTTCAGATGGGTATTACCAGTTTTGAGACTGGGTACGCAGCTGCAGATTTTATCATGTGATTCCTTGAAGTAGTTGCAAACTGGACACTGTTATCTTAGTTTTACTGTTTCTGTACAGCTATGCCAAACAGGCAGAAAATACAAAATATTTCACTTCCTGCCATAAATCACAGTCTTGTGGTGTATCCGTGTGCAAAGCAAACAGAACATTTTGATTTTCTGCTTTAAATTAAGCAGGCTTATAGTATATCTGGGTCCAAGGCAAATAGGATGTTTCTCATGCAGGCCTGTCTTATGTTATTATGTGACAAACCGAAGACCTCCTCAGTTCTGATATTAGCAGAAGCTCTTTGGGCATAAAGCATCCAATTTTTAATTAAGAAAATTAGCTTTAGGTATTCAGCTTAACAGGCACTAAAGGTTTGATGCAGAGGATTCTGAGGACAGAATATTTTAATTAACAATCTTGTTATCAAATCAGATAATGATTTAGGGCCAAAACTGAACCAGTTCCTGCAATTCAAACAGGATTCAGTACATGATCTTTATCAAACATTTCTCTTCACTGAGGAATGCACTATTTAAAAGACCTCATAGCTGTATTCCCTTTCAGACTCCTTGGCTTACATCATGCTTACATTTTGCAGTTACTACGTAACCATGTAGCAATTTATTCTGGCAGTGAAATGGCAGAGCTTTGACCTTGTATAGTAGTCTCAGTGTAATTCTGTTGCTTACTGATGTTTTCTGATTTTTTTTGCTCCATTCTCTAGTAGACTATTTAAAAAATAATCAGCATTACTACTGTAAATGTGAGAGCAGACACACTGATTCCTCCCAGTCCTCGTGAAGGAAGTCATTCTTGCTTCAGCTCCACCTGCAGTAGAGAGCACACAGTGTTTAAGTTAAGCCATTCTTAATAAGATATAAGATAATAAGGTATAAGATAAACCACAAGACTAGTCATTTAGGTGTGGATAGGTAAGATAATTACACGCGGAATGAATGATGATGAGTGCCAGGGGAATTTGTATTCAGTATACACTCAGACTTGAGGCTACTGCATGTCCCAGGTTTTCATTCCCTCAGTCTTATTTCTGTGTGAGAATTTCCGTAAGGAGCTGGGGAAGGAAGAGCATTTGCCCATTCTTTTGAGTTTCTGTATTTTGGAAGCTTTAGTAAAACAGTAACTCTGACTACGTTGCCTGGCATCTTTTTGGTTCCTGTTCATCTGCAGAAGAAGTGCTGCTGTGTGCCCAGTCTGCTTACGCACAGTGATGTTGTTTCGCGTGGGGGCAGTGAGCCTAGGTGCAGCAGTATCACTCTAAAATCATGGACTATGTGCTACTGAATTCCACCTCGCCTCTCTGAAGCAAAAGGTGCGATCCTTGTGTGAGCCTGAGGAAGGTTAGGATTTTAAGTCAGAACCTAAGAAAGTTGACCGGCAGCTTGTTCCAGAACGATAATTGGAATGAAGCCTACATCACCACTATCAATGCAAAGCATTTGCGTGACATTTATGGAGCTATTAAACAGATGGATAGCATATGGATTTTTGCCATCAGTTTGAAGCAACATAATTAAGACAAAATCAGTATGTAACTATAATAGTAAACATTTGCATAATGATTCATTTACTAGGCACTTTTTGAAAAGCATGTGTACTAAAATAGCATGATGCAAATAGATGTTCTGGAAAGCATTTAGTACTTAAGTGCACATATTTTTTACTTTTTTAACTTCTGTTTTTCTGTTCAAATTTTATCACTCAGATGAGCAAAATCTGATCAAATCATTAGACTTAAGTTCTATTTTAGCCAAAAATACCTTGGACTTTAGGACTGAAAAAACAGATGTATTTGTTAATTTCAGCTTCATTTGTGTAATTACAATTTTCAGTTAAAACAATGCACAAAATTCTTGAAATTTAATTGAATTAAAAATAAAATAGAATATATTAAAAACATTCACTAGAAATAATTAGTAGCATAAGATGTATTTTACTCACTGGCACAAACTAATACGGAGTATAGAAGGTCACTCTCACAAGACACTATTTCATAAAATTATATATGTAAAATGCTGTTTTTGAAAATCAGTCCTGAAAACTCCAAGGTGACTATACTGTATTCTATCTATGTAATCACTGAATATAGATTATCCTGTAATAACTAGGTAATGATGCAGGCAAACAATCACTCGTGAGCGACCTGGAATAATTTAAGAAATTCTCTCTATCCCTAACCACCTCCTTTTTTACTTGGCCAGAAGTCAGCACCTGTCAGCTGTAGGAAGCAGCTATGTACAGACCTCTGAATCCATATCAATGTGAAATAAAATGGATTATGTTTAAGCTGACGTTGTTTTTCCTTCCTTTGAAATGAGACTGGTAATCTGCACAAGAATTGTAAGTTCAAGGAGAGGCAGTAACACCCTGAGGCAATGGGGGGCTGGAATGTAATGCTCTGATTTAGTAGCTTACCATTGTAAGAATATGGCCTAAACAAAATATAATAATTCAAATATGTAGCACTTTAATTTTGTAATGTATTCCATCCTTTAACATCAAAATGCAGTTTTGCTTAGTTATAGCCTGTTATTTGGGTCAAAAGGAGTAAAATGGCCAGATCTTTTATTTCCTCTGCATTCAAATTGTTTAAAACAAAGTGTCTCCACTACACTTTGCAGCCCAGAAGCATTAACATTTTATTCAAGCAAAAAATAATCTTAAGTTTCAACACCTCCCAAAGATTAATATGGTCAATTAATTGTTATAATTAATCTTGCATGGTTTTAAGAAATTCATGAGCTAATATTTTTGCAAGTTAATTAATACAAGGTCTTTCCTCTCTGCTTTGCTTAGCTGAGTTTTCATCAATTGTAATGAATAAAAAGGTCAATGTTAGAAAAAGTTAAAGTAAGTATTTTATGGAAATTGTATTTTTCATACTGTTAAAGATAGGCAATAAAGCTGATAATGCATTATGTAATGGGGTTAAGGTATTTATAAACTGTAAGATATTACCAACACTGTTGGTTACTTTGTAATGTATTAGGAATTAATTCAGTCAAAAAAAAGATGCTGATATAAAGGCCTTAAAAAAGGAAGAAAATAAAAAGAAACAGTATTGATAAAATATGTTTAATCAAAAAAACCCAGCAAAGCAGAAATTCTCCTGGTAGGGAAAGGAGTGCACACAGAAATCCCTTTACACTGTACAATAATGCACTGATAAAGGCCTAGTTATGCATCACTAAGACTGTTATTTCTTTGTATTTTGTGATTTTCAGCTGCATCACACCATAACATGTCATCTTTACCTTAACTGCCGACTCCCAGGACATCTGCTGCAGTGCTCTTTCAGACTTTCCCAGCTGGAGGGCAGCAGGCCAGGAACTGCACAAACTATTTTTCAGTGCCATGAACAGGCTTGGTTGTAGCTGATTGTATGCGCTTCATTTGTGAAAAGGAAAGCTATCTGAATCAAATTAACAGATTCTGTTACTGAAGTTTGAGAATACCCACTCTAAAAAGGCTGACAGGATTGAGTTTAGTAGGAGAAGGAATTAAAAATAGAATGCTTGTTATGTACTGGAGTGAAGAATAAGCACAAAATACAGTATCTCCAGACAGTAAGTGTGAATAGATGCGTATTTCAGAAGTATGCTTGGCGTTGACAGTGGGGGGAGAGCCCATGGTGTCAGTTAGCATGGCATAATGTGTCATGATGTATGTTGAGTGAGGGAAGCTGTGGCGGCCAGTCTTTGGACTTCGTCTGCTGCACTCCCCTCCTCCTCTGTGCGTTACTGCCTGAGCAATGTGACAGTGCTTGGATGCTCGCTGTGCAGTTTGAAAAGGGGGACAGCCAGTGAAGCTGGGGAAGGAGTCCTCGGTTGGCAGAAGTGCGGGTTTGGGAAAAAGCCAGCATCATTGTCGAGGGATGCAACGGTGACACCTTGAGTCATTAGAGAATGCGGCTTGTTTCTCATTACTGTGTTAAAAACTGAGACGTTGCTGCACTGTTTAAAAATATGAAGCAAGCTTTTTTCTTGTTGACAACTTCAGCACTGTCTTTGTTGGCAGATTAATTAACGTAACAGATAGCTGAACCAAATGTTCACAAATCACTACCATTTTAACTGTTATACCAAGAATTATTTTCAGTCTCTTGGCTGCGATACTGTTCTTTCAAACTCTATAAATGAGAAATAAATGTATCAGTGAGAAGAAATCACCTTAACTAGCTTTTAGCTTCTTAGTACCTCTAAAAAGAAGTTGCCACCTGCATTAAATAATTATTCTCACTGAACATCCAGAAATTTGTTGTAGTTATGTCATGCCAGGCACTTCAGTTACTAAGTATTAATACTTGACTGTTGACTTTACAAAGGATTGTATTCTGTATTTTCTGGCTTCTTATATCCTCCTTACGAGGATAACAGCTGAGAAATTGCTCATTTTCTTCTGCTCAAGTACATACTTTAAGGTTTTCTTCTTTTAATCTGTCAGCAAATGTGAATAGTAATAAATTAAAACTATCCTATTGTAGTTTGAGCTAGTTACATCCTGTATTCATTACCTAAGCAATTGCTGTTCAGATAGTGCTGCTTAAATGAATAAAATTGTATGCAATTTTTTTATTTGAATGAGGATAACAACTTTATTTTTCTTCTTACTGTTGAAGTATTATCATTGAGGGGAAAACATATAGGATGCAAATACTAGTATGAAGATTCCATAGTGAACAGTATATTAATCTTGGTTTAAGTTAGATTACAAGATTTACTTTTAAGTATTACACCTTATGTAAAAGGATTGAAGAAGCATTTGCTGAACATTAGGGGACAAGATACTTGTGTGATGTAAACCGGTGAGAACAATTTACTGGAATGCCAAGAAACACCAGCTGATCAGCAAGCATAGAAAGCTTTCATGCTGAGTACTAAAAAAGGAAAATAAATGTACCTTGATTGAGGAATGCAGGTGGAATAGAAAGAAAATGCTTCATTTAGAATGGAGATCTAGTTCTTAGAATATGAATAGCATTTTAAATAATAACTCTTTTTCTCATACTTCCAGTATAAATATTAATCAATTGTAAATTTAGTTATTAATAATGTTGTTAATTTTCACCTGTTTTTCATCATCTGTAAATGTTACTGGTTTTACCTAGAGAGTAGCAGCACACTTGGGAAAAGCTTATCCTCTAGAAGCTTAGCTTCTCTTTTTAAAAATACATTATTTGAGAGATTTGTAGCAGATATATTTCAAGCTCTTACACTGAGCTGAAAATCTCAATTTTTATTGATTTATTTTCAGTAGGTACCAAGAATGCTATGAAAAGATTTAGATTTATCACTTCTGTGCAGTATAAGAATATGAGGAGGAGGAGTTTCAGCTTTGGAATCTGGAAACCAGTTAGAGCAAGAGAGTTTGTGTAGCTAGACCTTACATGTTTGTGTATGCTTAGTGGACATATAAGTGTGAGAATGATTCATGCCAGTGTGCTTTTACCTAGAAAGTATGAACAGTCTTTTAAAAATATAAAACCAGTATTTGGATTATCCTTGATAACAACATTGTTTACTCACTTCTGTTGTTCCAAATATTATCATTCCTGATACGCTAGCATGTCGACGTATCTACTCCGTTGTTGTTTGTGTGGAAAAGTTAATTATTCTAGTCAATTGCTAGTGGAGAAAATGTGCACAGAGAAAATAAAAAGCCTGGATAATATAATAGAAGCTTTAGAGTAGGTTGGTCATGTACAACTTTTTGAGATTTGAGCAGGTCAGTAAAATCATATTTTTATTTTTCTATATTGAATCATAGACTTGTTACTGTGACTATTGATAGCTTATGAAGTATGTTTATATTTTTAAATCTACTTATGTGATGCATACACAGAGAGAATGCATTTGTTGAGGATGTTACACTAGGGTGGCAGAAGGTTTTTGACCTACAAAATTTAAATTTTGTTAACTGAAATTACAAGATCAATTAAAAATCACTTTTAATAGGGCATCTCCTCAGGAAGTCTCTGTCAGTCTTTGAGTCTGTCAGAAGCACCTTTCAATAGAACATGTGGTATTTGCTTACTTCTGGACTTGGACTTTAGGGATTCAAATTTTTATGTTCTGTCAATGAATGTTAAACCAGTAAATGCCTAACATTACATAAATTCAACATTTATTCTTTATTTTCTAACTTAAAATGGTAAGTAATGTACAAACAGGACAAGGAGATGAAAAGCATATATTTGACATCTTACTATAAGGGAAGGGAGAGAAAGAGACAGTAATTAAAATTGTTACGAGTAATAGTCTAGGTGCCCACATGCTCTGCTGGTTGGACAGTGGTCATACGGCCATACAAATACCTATGTATTGCTGGATGTATGTAGATATTAGAATCATTGCAGCTGGATTATGAGGCCCTCCAAAACTCAAAACTTCCCCAAATGAAAACATAAAAACATGTCTATATTACAAATGGGTTACTAATTCTGCTCAAGTAAATTAATTTCCATTTGTGTTTTCTTTGCTACCTTAAAGCTTAATGTGTTAATTTTTTTCTGTTATGTACTCGGGATAGTAGTGCCATTTTTTATAAACAGTACTGATTGGCTACATTTTTTCAGCTTGCATTAAATTTTAATATATTTGCTTTTACATTTTTAAATTACACGCAGTACAACATAACTGAGTTCTCAGAAATGAGGCAACAATACTAACATTCGTTCTAATGGTTTGGCTGTAATTTTTTCCTCGATGAAATAGTATTAAAACGGAACCAGAGGGAGAACTGTCATATAATGTATTTGTTTGACTCCAAATAAAGCTTTCTTGCCTACCAGTTTGATGGGATCAGATCTGTAACTGGTCCAACTGCACAACTCTTGAGAAATGAAATAAATGCATTATACTATAAGTTTTAAAATGTCAGCAGTCTCAGAGTGTGGAAAGATTAACAAAAGATAGCTTCAGTAGCATAAATTCTTATGTTCTTTTGACACTTAAGATGATGAGAAGAAGATTGTACAATATTTACTATTTCTTTTATAAGGAAATCATTTTGAAAATGAAAATGTAAGTTATCCTAGAGATAGGTTTTATAATAAGGTTTATTTTCGTATTTTTCAGAAGCATAATTTTATTTTTTGTCTCTTGCTCTGTCAGCAGATGCAACTTGAGATTCAAGGATAGTTTAATGAAGGACTTGGATAATACTAATTGCTTTGAAAGGCATACTAACTCCTCCTCTTCCCACCCTCCTTTGTGTGCAGTGCATCAATATATGAAAGAGTTCTTTTGAGTGCATGGCCAAGGAGAAGGAATAGCTTTTCTGCCTTTGCTAGGAGAATATTCTTATTATGTAAGTTAGCTCGTTGTATGAACCACAAAGCATCTTGGAGGGTAGAGGGACACAGAAATCAGTCCTTTATCTTTCTTATTTAAAGAAACAAATACTCCAGTATAAGTCAAATATTTTAAAAATCAGTATTTTAAAGAGATTCTTAAATACTCTTCTGCCTGTGTTTGTGAGGGCAGAGGGAGAATTAGCTCATGTTGAAGTGGAAGCAGTATCGTCCTCACTCTATGATAAATCAAACTCAAATTGCTTTTGTTTTCTAAAATTTAACAAGTTTAGAACATCTCTTCTTCTTTTAGAAGTTTGTTGAGTCTGTCCGTCTCCCTGAGTAGCTTCTGCTCAGTGATCCAGTGCCACTTCTTGGCTATTTTGTATGCTTCGTATCTATTAAAATACTGCTTTTGCCAAGACACCTAACAGTGCTAATAAAAAGAAAGTTCCAGAGCAGTCCTTCATGAAGGAAAGAATGAGGAGACAAATGCAAGGAGGACAAGGTTCTTCAGGATTCACTATTTTCTCCCTGCTATTATTTGTGAGAAAGTAGCATATCCTTTTGAAGGATTTAGTTCCTGCTATGTTTAGAAAGTAGAGGCTGGCTCTAAAATTTCCTGAAATTCAAGACATGAATCTTAAAAGCTGTCACTCTAAAGCATTTTCCTACAGTGCTTCTGAAAAAAACTTGGGGTCATGGTCTGCTCCTGCAGACTTTGTTGCTGGTATCAGCACTTGTCATGATGCTTTTTCACAATGTGAAACGTGCCATCTCTTTCTCTTCCTCTGAGCTTAGTCTGTTTTGTGCTCTTCAGTGGCTCTTTTCTTTTTCCCTGATAACATTTACCTTCACAAATCTTTAGCTTTCCTATTCTCATGTTGAGAGAAATAAAATGCATGACATATTTAAAAGCTGTTTTGTTTGGGGGGAAGTAAAAGGAACACACACAAAAGTACTGTGAAGAAAAATCATAGCAGTATTTTGTGGCTACCTGAATTTTATATATAACATAGGACTAAAAGGCTCTTTCAGAGCTCGCCCAAGATAGGATCAGATTTATCTGTCATTCCTGATATTTGTTGAGCTTACTGTTTGCAGCGAAGATTTCACAGCTTTCTTGAGCGGTCATTTGTTATACTAAGGGTCTTCCGAAGAGCAGAACAAAAGGACTGCTCCACCAAGCTTGCCGTCTTTCTAGTTAAGCAAATGTATAGATGTGAATTCTTTAGAACGGTTTTATCCTTTGCCAGATGAATCATGCAGTACATTTGCAATATTTTGCTTCAGTATCAACATCACATGAGAATGCGACAACATTAGTTTGATAGCTGAAATCAGAAAAACATCAACAACAGCTTGGTTGAAGTAGGTGTTCAGAGCAATGCTGCCTATTTCACATGCTGCTTATTTGCACAGATAATACATAATTAGCTATTTTGCATCAAAAAAATGCAAGTGAGATGGTGATTTATCAAAACAATAACATAAATATTTACCACAGCAACCGCTCAACTAAATGACAGGTAGTATGCCCTGAGATTTGGGAGAAAAAACACTTGTAAGGAACACTGTTCACTAGTACAAGTTATTTCCTAGTTCTGGGAAATTCCCAAAATGTATCTTGACAAATGCATGCTATTCATTAAATCTTGTCCATTTCACTAAAAAAGCCTACTCTTTTCTCCTTGCTATATTTTTGCAGCTGGCCAGTAAACTAGGTGTTTGTGTTTTGAGAATGAAACACAAAATGGAACTAGTTCTAAATTATTAAATAGTAATAGGCCTACATAGTATTTGTTATCAGTTTGTTAACATTTTAAAGAAAGAGAAATTAAAGTGCAGGAGAAGTGACTGAAATTTAGTGGCCTGTATTTTGCTGTGAATTATTCCTTCTAACTGGTGTTTCTCAAGAGACAGTCTTTACTTTTTCTCTGTTTATGTTCATATTTCATTCCTGTTGCAAGATATCCCTCTATGCAAGCTAATTACAAGACTTCAAAAGTAACTGGTGAACAATGTACACACAAATGTCGCAGAGTAAGTTGCAAATGTGCAGTTTTGCAGTGTCCCTTTTCCAGTGACACTGGTATTAAAGGGAGTAAAACTGGAGGTTTCAACTCAAGTCATGCTGACTGCAACATGCAAGATAGAGAATGCATCAAGGCTGATGTGCCCGCTGTAATGCTTAGCTGTGGTAATTCCTCACTGTGGTCAGGGGGATGTAGAGAGCTGGAACAAGGGTGAAGTCAGGAGACCTGCAACTACAACCAAGCCCAGAACCAGGAAGTAGAAAGGAGATATTAGACACTTTTGCTTATTGATCAGGTTCTGTCCTGTGTGAAAGAAGGATTGGGGCAGTCATGTTTTAGCATCTATTTGGTTATGTTTCAGCATCCAATAGTTGAGCTGATAAAGTGCCTGATAATGAGTAAATGAAAATGAATACCACCAGCTTGCATCATTTTAGGATGAAATTCCCTGCTAGGTACAAGACCACTGTAATCACCATGTGTTACTTAACTCTCATTGTGCCTACTTAAGAAGTAATTATTGCATCTCATGCCAATGCTGCATAATGTTGGGATTTTACTTTGTGTCTTTCTGATAAAGCCAAGCATGGCTCCGTAAAGACTGCAGAATTGGACCCTATATGAAAAAAGTTCTCTCTCTCTTTCTCTCGTGCGTGCACTTTTTTTTTTTTTTTTTTTTTTTTTTTTTTTTGCAGAGATTATCATTGGGAACTAAGTCTGTAAAGAATCATTTCATGGTATGGGCCCTACCCTTGGTAGGGACTCCTCCTTTCAGCTTAAACAGTCAAGATAGCTGGAAACAGGGTCCACAACTAAATGCATATAGCCTACACTAGCCAGAAAATGCAGAGGAGAAAGGCAGAACCACAGTGCACAAAGATGACTATGGTGGAGGGAGTCTTTCTCCTACCACTCCTTTCTCCTACCCAGCAAACTATCTTGCCTCCAGAACACATCTTCAGCTATCTTTTGTATGCCTGTTCATAATAAAAACAAGGGAAAAAATGTTTTGTGGGGAAATCTGCTGGGTCTTTGATGTGAATTAGGTCTCTTGACAATTGAATTTTATCCAGCTGCTGATTCATGATTAAATTCTGACCAGGATATAATTTACCCACTGTTTTCCCCTTATTCCTCATAGAGCAGTAAATTACATCAGGTCTTTTCCAGCCAGCTTCACATTCAGTGCTAGGTCACTTGTCCTGACTCTTGTATTCAGCAGATGGTGAACGGATCAAAGACTTCAGCCCTTTCTGCCTTTATTAGTAAAGAAATAGTGATTTTACAGTGGCAGAAATACCTCTTACTATTCTGTGCAGAAGCCTAGCATAGGTCACAATCTGGCCTTTAATGAGAAGGCCATATAGCAAATGCATTAAATCACCATTTGCCGCACAGCAGAAATCATTTAACTGTACTGGTAAATACAGTGACCATTTAAATACAATTTAAATAATGTTATATTCTTATTTCTCATCTCATTTATTTGTAAACAGTGTTTCACTAATGGCTAATAGAGATCATCATGGCTTAGAAGTAAATTATTCATTCAGTTTCATTTTTACATAGGAAGAATACATTAGTTATCCATTCTCACTACAGAATCAAATGAAATATTTACATTTCTTTTGTAAATGAAGTGTGTAGTGTTAAATAAGCTATCATCTAAATCATTCCTAGTATCCTGTGATAGGACTTAAGGAGAGCAGTATTGGCAAACTTTGGGCAAGGAATTAATCTTGAATATTGTTTGAAAATGTCTGTATTGTATTCAGCAGTACACCTTTAGAACAGGTACAAAAGCAAGACTGTCTGTAAGGCTCAGTAACAACATTTATTGCTGGCATAGACAGTGACATGACATACTTTCTTTCTAAAGGGATTATTAGAAGCAACGAAGAACATAACATACAAAGGCTATCCTGGGTCAGACCAAGTGTCCGTGGAGCAAAGTGCATGTCCTAAAAATGGCCTGAAGAGAAGGTGCAGTAACAGGTAGCAGTACAGGTAGCAATACAATTTGAATGTGACTGTAGCCATCAAAGGAAGGACTGCCTTCCTTTGGTAGTCATCTCTAACTTCAGTTCAGTTTGCTCTTCAGGAAGAGGCTGCCTCTGCGGTGTTGTGTATTGGATACCACTGGAATTAAGCTTCATTAATCTGTTAATCCTCTCTGGAACCTACCTATGTTTTTGGCCCCCACAACAGCTACAGGAAGTAAATTCAAAAAAAAAAAAAAAAAAAAAAAGAAAAAGAAAAAAGGTGCAGAAAAGTACTTTGCTCTTGTGTTTTGTGTTTTATAATTAGCCATTATAAATTTGCTTGGTGTTCCTACTTCTCTTGTTAGGAAAAACCACAAATAATCACTTCTTTCTGCTGACATCTCTAATGTAAAGATCTGGAATCCTTTATGTCTTCTTCTGTGTCTCAGCAAAGTTTTGTTTTGTGTGTTGTTATCAGTCCCTTTCCTTATAACTATTAATGTTCTGTTTCCTTTTGCAGTTATTGTTGAGCATTGAACACTGTGCCATGGCAGTTTAATTTATTTTGAGAACTTTTGTCGAGGGAGCTTGCCCAAACCTTTCTGGAAATCTAGGTATACTAAAGTAATCAAGTCACTGTTAACCATGTGCTTACTGGCTTCTTTAAAGAAGAATTATGAGACATGTTTTTCTTCATTCAAGCCTCACCGACTTTTTCATAATATTATTTATCCACGGACCAGCCAGTTAAATTTTTAACGGTTTCTGTTGATTTGACGGGCACAGAAGCCACATGTCCTGATATCGAATGTTAAATACCAAAAGGGACTTCACGATAGTCACAGTTTTGATGGTCAAGTTTTGGAAGGTACTGAGAATTACTTTTAATGTTTTTTACAGGCATAATAAATTGGTGTGATTATTGGAAACTAAGTTAGTATAGTTATCAGAAAGTAGCCATAGTTGCTAAACTGAATTGACTGTTCAACATGTTTTCTGAATGCCCACATAGGCCTTTCTTACCATGAAAGAAATGAAATTACTCAAAAGATATGGTAAAGGAATTAGTGAATTCAGAATGAAAGCATACAGCAGAAGGTCAAGAAGTGTTTAATCATTACAGTAAATTTCTCTTTGTTCTGTCTGCCATGAGGAAAATACAAATATTTTTACATATTCATGTATTACAGGCAAGACTATAGATGTATATGTTTAGTATGAATATGTGACTGTAGGTGATCTGATGTAGTATTGTGTTATATAAATGTTAACAATATTTCCCCAAAACTTATGGACATAAAGCATCATAAGAGTGGACTATTTTAAGTTATATAAGAGGACGATAAAGACGCTCAATTTTGCAGTTTTGTGAACAATTAGAAGTGAGAAAATTGTGTACAACAATGACTCAGTTTCTCTTCTAGTGAATAGCCTTAGTGAAGATCTTCTATATTGATTTAAATGAATTACAGTTCAGATACAAATACAGACAGAGATTATTGAAATATCTTTGATAGAATTATTTCTGTAGGAAAACATGACTCTTAACAAATCAAAATACTTCAAAAATACTTAAAAAAAATACTTTCCTAATTTCACCAGCAAAAAAATAAATAATATTTTTTACAAAGTCTGTTGATCTTCTGTTTTGAAACTGCTGTTTTTTAAAAGATTTGTACTATACGAAGAAGTTAAAAAAAAGTGGCAATTCAAAATTTGAGTTTTTCCCACCTATCAAAAATGAAATTTCCTTTTGCTTTTTTTGAAACAAAAAGGCAGAAAGGCCATCTTTGGCCTATAGCACTGGATCCAAGGGATGATACTGTAGATCATTCAGTTTGTTTTGTGAAGAAAGACAGCTAAAGACTTTCTTTTGTGGTTTTATTAGAAACACTTTAAAAACAAAGTAACTTATCTGGGAATGGCTGTGAAAATTCTATTTAGTGACATTTATATTATTCTGAACAATACAGAACAGTAGTGCCTACCATATTAAAAGATGGAAGACTTCATTGTGACTATCAAAGTTATATTTACTAAGAGTTTATTTTTTACTCTATAGCATAGGATATTATACATACAATGAACTAATGCAGTTCCTGTATAAAATTGTAGACTAGGAGGCTAAGAGTGAGAGGTTTCACATCCTTCTTTATGTGATGTCTACCTTTGCACAAATTCACATCCTGGTTTACTCTGCACGGGGACAGCATAGTTTATTGTACCTGCTACTAAAAAGCGCCCATAGTTCATACAGCCTGAGAAAAGCAGCAGCACTTTCCTTGCAGCAAAGGATTACCAATTCACAGCTCATTGTTGTTCTGTATACTCACTGTTACAGTTTGTCCCCATAAGGTTGTCTTTTTCTTTCTTTTTTTTTTTTTTAACCTCACCTCATGTAACTTTGTAATGTTACTGCGAAGTAGAAAGGTTTTGTTCTCTTCTGCAGCTAGGGAGCTGAGTTACAAAGAGAATAAAGGATTTAACCTTAACTAGGGAGTTAAGGTCAACTAGGGAGTCAATCAGTCATGGTAGGATTTCTGTCACTGGAGATTTTTATAAATGGATAGACAAGTATCTTGTCAGGAATCTCAGTGTAGCTGCTTTTGCCATGGGACAGTGAATTAGACACTTCATGAGTTCCTTGTTGTTATGAAAATGTTTTTTTAAAAAAATTAGTGTAAATGAAAATCAGACCTCAATCGTCTGTTTGTGGAAAATGTGAATATAATTTTTTCTGGAACTGCTGGTCTATCTCCCTTTAACCATGGTTTGTCCTTTGATCTTACGTAGAGCTACAAAATAAGCAAAATTTTAACAAAATATTCTCAGAGATGTTCTTAAGGATAAACAAAGGTAGTTTATCCATTTCTCCTTAAGACAATACAGAGTTTATCTGCTTTTGTACCTTACATGCTTTTGTATTTATTTCTACATTATCAACTGACTTATGCAAAATTGAGCTTCTGCTCTTTTAAATATTTTAATCAGGCTGAGCAGAAGTGTCTTTAGTCAGGATTTCTCTATATCATATATAAAACTCAAAAAAAAAATCTTTCTCACATTTTTCCAAGAAATTAATTTCTGCTAACCTCTGTTGCTCTCACCTCATCAATGAGCAATTTCTTCTGAAAAAAATTATTTTATGTGAGAAACTTATTAGCAGTTTGTAAGAGGATGGAAAGGGGGATGTCAAGGTGCATTTCAGTTTTAATCATAGAAGGTGCTGTAGTTGCAGAACATATTCAATATTTCTTCCAGTACATGATAAAACAGCCACTGTAAATTAACTCAAGCAAGAAACTTGGCTTATAAAATAAAATATATGCCAGCAGTTTCACAATTATAGGGTGCATATTTTAATAAAGTTGTTAAATTATTTTTCTGGAGGAAATTTCCAAGCATAATATACCATTACCATATATTAACATTTTGGCCAGCAGTTTGCCGTGACTAATCAAAAAATTTCTCTGTGTTCTTTTAGTTATTTCAAATAGACCATCTTCTTTCAGAGCTTGTTGAATTATTGTTCTTGTATTTGGAATAGAATCCTTCCTCAGATCAAACATTAGGGCTGCATCCCATTAACCCAGGGAAATCAATAGTCAACTCTGGTGCTAGGATGCACAACCATTATTCTACTGAGTGTTTCAAAAGAAAATGGAACTTTGGATAAGCAGTATTTTCTCTACATTTGCTATCTATATATATATTTTTAGCAACTTGTTTATTTCCAATATCAATGTATATTTTCCATGTAATTCAGTGGCAGCAAAAGTTAGCACTGAACTTCAGAGGGCCATGGACAAATTAACAGTTTTATCTGTTTGGTGCAAATGCTTAAATTGGTCCACAAGTTTTGGTATGTTAGTCTCTTAGATTTTTTTTCTTTTTAGGGGAATTATTCTATACTGATTAAAAAAAAAGGTGTTAGATTTGTTGTTGTCATTGTTAGAAAGTTGAATTGGTGTTACACCAGCCTGATGATGGAAGGAGGTTTTCAAGAGGAAAGTTCTGTGGTTCCCAGCTTCCTTTGACATTTCTTACACAGTAAGTCCAAGGAAGGGAGGATGCTTTGGCTCTCATGAGTTTTGTTCTGAGCTTTGGGATTCAAATGTTTGTAAAGTCTGCAGCTGTTTTGGTGATTCATTGTTTAAAATTTGATCTTTGATGTAAACAGGGCTTGATGTAGTAATTGCTTTGAAGTTTAGGCCTGAAGTTTCAAGCTAGCATCTGAACCTGACTGAAAGCAGGTAGGTTGTGAAGCACAGCTTGGTGTGTTTATGGAAGCCTGTGCCAGGGAGAAGGCAAGCAGACACACTTAATTAGAGTGAGAAATGACTCATTCAGGAATCACTGTATTTTTCTAAGGAGTGAGAAAGCTTTTTTCCTAACAAAATGGAAAAAAGGTATTTGTAAATAATGAAGGTACTTACTCATCCAGTTTTAGGGAGGAAAACATTTTAGATAACTATCTTGAGACTTCAGATAGCTATCTACTTATAGCTAGGATTCTGCGGCTTCCCTCAGTTTTGATGAATGGAGCCTCTGTTCCTGTGATTAAGAACATACAGAAGCTCTCCTTTCAGACCAACTAACTGCCTTGCATGCAAGAACTTACTCCTTTTAGAGGTTCTGACATCTCAATTTCAGTATTGATTCTGCTGAAAACAATATATACAGCTGGGCATCATCAGCGCACCCTTGGCAACTGAGATCAGGATGACTCAACATCTTTTCCAATAATTATTTTTAGCTAGTGGAAAAAAGCAAGTAGAGGCAAGCAATCGGTATCTTTAAAAGAGGAGAAGGTGTAGCCATCATTATTCTTGTAGCTTTACTGAATCGAAATAGTTGGAACCATTCTAGTGCTGAACCCTATTCCCTGTTGAATCACATACATATGTCAGCAGTACGTTGTATTTTGCAGCTTCAGGGAGACTGGTGCGCTATTGCAGGAGGAAAAGTTCTTTTAATGCTTCTTGAGTAGGCTCCATAGTGGGGACTGGTCTGAATTCTACTTGTGAAACATTTAGCAGAGTTACTGCTTTTTATCAAATATTTATTGGAGCTTTGGGGTTATATTTTACTCTGGTGGGTTTTTTTGTTTGAGGTTTTGGGGTGTTTTTTTCTTTTTTTTCAAAACTAGGACAAATAAAATGAGTAGAAATTAGGTCTTCAGGGAGGGAATGATAACTTCTGTCAGTTTTTCAAAGCTAATACTTTGAAGATAGTCATATTTTCCAGTAACATTGCTCATTACTTAAATAGAGATTCATTTGTATCAAGGGCTATTGAATTTATTGAAAGGGGGTTAGCCTTTAGTAGTTAGAATACCAATCTTTCTTTCCTCTCCTAGTTGAACACTCCCTAGTCGTGTTAAATACATTTGTTTAGAAGGTGTGTTTGCACTACAGTTGGCTATCAGCTGTACCTTCATATTGCATTCTCTGATAAATCCCTCCTACATCAGCTGTATCTTCTGTAGTACAGGTTTATTGTCTGGGCTAAAGGTGTCAATCTGAATCCTGCTCACTGTCACCCATTAAACGGACAGAGGTTTATGTTTTCTTAAAATCCCTTTAAAAACAGATAAAAATGAATTATTGACAGATTAAAGTCAATCTGTCACAAAAAGATTCTTAACATTTCATAGTCAGAGACCTTTGTTTAAATATCAAGTCAATTTTTATGGTCTGGATAGCTGAACATGAAAACACAGCATTGTTTCTTTTCTGGTTTCTACATTATGCCCATATAAATACTGTACTGAAAAAAACAGTTCATGCATCTCTGGCTGATTTTATCATTCTGGCTACAGTGGTAGTGAGTGGTTTGTCAGCAAACACAGCCCTGTCAGCTCCCATAGAAGATATGAGACAACCATAATAAGGTTGTTATTCTCATGATAAAGTCATATTCTGGGGTTTTATTTGTTTGTTTATTTAGCTGTTTTACAAAGGGGTAAAATCATTGCTGATTTTTCTAGGTCAGTCTTGTTTTGAATCATTTGGACAAAATTGTTGTGCAAACTAGCAGCACGCATTTCCCAAGGAAAAATAATGTTTTTACATGTTAGATATCAAACTGGTTAATTCCCATGCAATCTCTGGGGAATTGTGTGCGTGCGCGCGCACACACACACACACACACACACACACACACACACACACACACACACACACACACACACAAAAAACTGAAGCTCTGAGTAGGTGTGAGGATGGTCACCCTTCTATATAGTCACTGTTTTTTGTCAGCATGTTTGTTGGTGTCTGCTGTTCATGTTACAGAGAGCAGCTCTGGAACGGCCCTCTGTAGTCACCTGAACAGGTTGTCTGAACCTAGCTAGAAAAGTTTCTCAGCTTCTCATCTTCCTGGATTCAACAGCTGCTGCTTGTGAAATACTACAGCAGACTATTTGAGTGGAATTGCAGTCATGAAGCAATTCAGTAGTTGCTCGATTCACTGTCTGGCAGGTGGGGGCACTTCAGTAGTTCAGCGTACCTAGAATGGAAATGGTGGTAAGGATTAAGAGTGAAATACTGATTGAAACTGAAATATTTGGTTAAAATGCAGTTACATTCTAGTAGTTCTGGGGAAGAGAGCAATAGGAAATCAATGACCCTCTTTAATACTGTGTGTCAGATGTTTTGCTTTGGATGTGTCACAAGAATATGAGCACATCAAGGATTGTAGCTAGAGCTCATCTCTCATTAGGGTTTTTATTATTGTTGTTATTATTAAGCGGCCTATCTAGAAAAAAGTAGACTACATTTCCTGGACCTGAAAGTCCTCCTGCAGTTTTGAAGTGATCACCTCAAAATCAAAATGAAGGTCACTGAATGCTGTTATGTGTGCGCTGTCTGTTTGCGTTGCCGTCTGGTAGCCTTCCTGTAGCTCCTGCTGTGCATAAGGCTGAGCTGAGGGCATGTGATCTTGTTCATGTCAACCACTATACTATAACTTGGCTGCATGAGTGGTAACTTGGACACCTTGAGCTTTAGCTCTCAATGGCATCTTGGAAGTTGGCTAACTTGGCATCTGACTTGTGCTTATTTATAATGGGTGGCAGCAGAATATGGTGTAGGACTGAATCCATACTTAAATGGCCATGCAGGCATGCCCAGGTTTCTTATACAAGATTCCCAGGCTGGTAACTTCTAAAATGAATCTTTTTTTGTGTAGTTATGCAGAATCTGAACTTAGAAAAATACTGTAGGTCTTATATAGAACTACAGTTAAACACACAGTCCTATTTCTGTCTCTGACTGTGTTCACTCATGTGAATCAGATCTGCCAAGTTCATCTAATAAACTAGCATTTCTGTTAATATCTTCCCACACTAGTAAGCTCATCCTGTGTATAACATCCCTGGGAAGAGATCAATCTTAATGGTGGACAGCAATAAAAATCTAGAAAACTTTAATTTGCAGTAGGCAGTGATCTCTTTGACAACCTTTCAGTCAGCTGACTGTGCTGTACTTCATTCTAGTAGATACTAGCTGCTTGTTCTTATTGACAGATATCTGTTTAGGTTTTTAGGATTTTAGCACCTTAACTGAAATACTTAATATTTTAGGTTACGTGAATGTGAACTTATCAGAGCTTGAAAAACTTAACTAAGCATATCAGCCACTTCTTTCAAAGATAGGGTAGATTTACTTCCTCTTGCTTTGAAAGAAGTTTCTTCCCTGAGCAAGGCAGGCTTGACAGACTTTGAAGTACCTGTGTAGAACCTGGAGCAATTGCTGGCGTACTTAATAACCTCTTTGCAGGTGTGACAGGTAGGGATTCTGGTGCTAGCAATGCACTGCATATATCACTGGAAGAGGCTGCTTGGTTTAGTGACAGGGTTTAGCTGTACCAAATGATAAAACAGTACAAATGATAAAAAATGAAATTTGAAGTGTGACATTTGTGTTAATACCACAGTTTAATATAGAAAGCATAACAAATGTGAAATCAATAAAGCAAAAAACACTCAGCAATTACATTGACATACAACTTATGACATTCATAAGGTATATTACTCACAGTATTAGTGATTAATTAGATTCTTAATCATCAACAATAAGTACTTGGCAAAACAGTAAAGAATACTTAATCATTTTTTACTGTTAAAGAGTGTCAAATTAATGAATCTGTTAATTTCTGCATCCCTAATACTGTGTAAAGGAATCTTAAAATTTATTAATCCCCTCTTCATGTAAGTGCTTTCAACAGTTAAGTACATCTTTGTTCACCATCTTAGTCTTGTACAGTTGTAGTGAAAGACCAATAATATAAACATGGGGAAGCTAAACTCTAAGATTATGAGTGAAGTCTTTCAAAGTATTCAGCATCAGGTTCGCTCTGCCCCAGATAATTGCAGTGAGATCTCTTTATAATTTATTTTAAGTAAGTGTAGGCTTAAGCCAACTCTCAGTGCTTTGCAATAATTCTTAGCATCAGGTAGTTACAGAATGTCTGACTGGACACGGTCCTGGGCAACCTCCTCCAGCAGACCCTGCTTGAGCAGGGGGCTGGACCAGATGATCTCCAGAGGTCCCTGCCAACCCCAGCTGTTCTGTGATTCTGTGTGATAGCAGTGATGATAGCTGGAATTATTGACACACAACCATTCCTGTAATTTAGCAGCCAGAAATGGCTCAACATACAGAAATTCATTAAAATGAAAATACAGCTAACCAAATGTCACTCAGCATTCTTGGTTTCCCTCCAAATGATACAGCTATGATTGAAGTTTTGAGCAGTTCCCTTTAGTCACATTATTTTGCCCTTTATTTTTCTTGACACGCTAGCAGGGGTGGAACTCAATGTCAGTTCAGTAAAGCTGATGAATAAACAGAGCATCAGAATAGTTGGTTTTTCATCAAGGGTGGCATGATTTGTGGGAAGAAGGAATATATCTTTTATTATACCACTGACATAGCTGAAAGAAATAGATAAGCTTTCAGATAAATGTTATCAAGCCTGAAAGAAAAGGATGCAATTAGTTAACGCTTTGACTCTTCTAGTATTTTAATTTTTCGGAGATGACAGTGGTATTTGACATTACAAAGAAATTACACAAATCTAAGATCAGATCCATTTGGGTCAGAAAAGGTGCTCCACAGGCAGCCAGAGGAGTTTTAAAAGCTACAGCCTCATTAGTATACCAGGAGAGAGTAACCCAGGATGCAAGCTAATTTAAAAAGTAATATAATCTGATGCTGTATTAAAGAAGGGAAGAAGTGGGGTGAAGGGCAGAGGTCTATTTAGTATCCAGCTCCAATTGGATTAAGCTGCAGTAAGTATTTTTTATAGTATCTGGGTCCACATCTTTAAAGGAAATTGTAGGTTAAGGTATTTTAACTTCAATAGGCATTAACATTTTTGAATAAGCATCTGAAGTGGAAGGCTAAATCGAAGTCTTTGATATTTTCTCTTCTATATAAGCAGTGGTCATCTCCCCTGAGTCTTCCCTATACCTAGCAGACACCAGCTTCTTGGACTTCGCAGCTCTAGATGCCATCCTTTCGCTTTTATAATGTTTTCAGTTTTCCTGTTTTTAATTAGCTTTTTCCTCTCCTTGTTTATAGCCATTTGTAATACAAATGTTTGATTCAAACTGTCTCATACTCTTGGGAAGTCAGAATTAGGTTCATACTCTTCATGTTCCTCCAGGATATTGAATTTTGCAGGTCTTTCCTCCATCTGTTATCTTTCTATGCTAATTTACCACATCCAATAACTTTCAGAATCCTACACAGCTCATAGTCTTACCAATAACATCATGGTGTTTTACACCCCAAGTTCCTTTATCTTGTATTATCCTGTAATTTGCACACTAAGAAAATACTCAGCAAATAGAAGATTTGTGGGTCTAATTTTAACATAGTTCTGCAATCAGGTATCAGAGTCAAATGCTTAACCATTTGCCTGGACATTTGACACTGGCCAGAGAGAAAAACTCTTTGTACTCTGTGGATCCAGAGCTGACTTTAATGAACTATGTCCAGAAACTATATAAAGATGAAGCATAGCTTCTTGTTGGTCCCATATTTTTTAAAAGTAGCTCATTGAAAATTAGAGTAATGATATTTGTGTTTGGAGTAGTTAGCAAAATGACCATTTCCAGTAATGTTTCTTTGAGTATAAAAACAAAGTGAAGGGAAAAAAGGACTGCTGATGGAAGTCTTGAACCACAAAACAAAACCTAAAAACCAAAACAGTCCTCCCCCTCCTCTGCTACTGTGTGTCAGTATTAAATGCTAGAAAATTTTGAATACTTTTAATAGGAAAACATGAGACTGCAGTTTCTGTGTATTTTCTGGTTCATCCTGTGAGCTGGGTTGTCAAAGACACAAACATAAAATGTATTGAGATGCAGTTTTGAAGGAGAATTTAAGCTTGGATTTGTCTTAAATGTGGTACGGATTGTATGAATCACAACCAACATATGTATCTGAAAGTTTCACCATTATTGTATAAGCAGTAACAGCTGAAATTTCTTTGGACATTTGAACATCCAGCTTGTTTAACTTCTCAGAATTGAAACTGGGACTCTGTAATGCATAGAAAAAAGTAGAGAAGCTCTTCTGCATGCAAGTCTGGCAGTTGTGTGTGAAATGCAGGTTTTGCACATGCAAGGGACTGGACAGCTTTGTAGCTGAGCATCTGCTTGCACAAATACTGTTTATTTTTTCAATAAAATAACTTGACCAATGTAAAGATCTGGCATGTTTTTTTGTTTAAAAAACATAGGCTTATGCAGAAATGTGGACATTAATTCCGTTGTAAATCTTCAGCTAGCCAGAAAATTAACAGTAATACGTTTCTGGCAATTCTGTAAATTTGAAAACTTTGTTACTTCTCAGCTCAGTATGAACAGTTCTTCAAGTAAGTTAATTGCAAGTAGTTTTAAGTAGAAAATTAAGCATTAGAATGTGGTGCAGAACTTCTAAAAGCCGAGATGTGAAAGCATATTTCGTGTTGTTACAGGGAGGATACTCTTGGTTTTAATCTTACTTACAACACAGGCAGAATCTAAATTATTTCTGTTAGCTTTTTTTCACTGTGTGTTCGGTTTTTGTTTTTTTTTTTTTTAATTCATTGGCAGGGACAGGAAAATTTCATTGCAAGTTTATGCAATGACCTGTTTATTCTGGAGGACTCGCTAGACTGAATAGCAAAATGGCAATGTCACAAGAATTGAGAGGCAGGAATACTTAAATAGCTGTTGAACTAGCAAGGTTTTAGTTTGCTTTGTCTACTTTTATTAACAATATAATGTTATTAACAAATGAATACTTTGTATAAATAAAATATTCATTATGGGTTCAACAGCCTCACAAATTGTTAGTATTTAATCAGTTCTTTTTTGTTAATAGAAGTGATGTAAGTGACTATCTAGGCATGGTAATAAAAATTCAAACCACTTTATATTATGTGATTTAAGTAATAACAAATTCCAGACTATGTCCTCCCATCTGAGCAACCCAGAACCCTTTACAAACTCTGGTGACTTCTTTATAAAGTACTAAGAGCACTTTAAATCTTCCTGCGACTTCCCAGAAGTCTTCTGAAAAAATGAAGGGGAAAATCTAAGTTGGCTTTTCCAGAATTTCTAACTTTCTCCCTCTCTCCTTCCCCTCCTTTTCCCCCAACTAAAAGAAAAAATTGTCAAATTGCAGATTTTAATTTTATAACAGGAGAAAAGGGCAAAAAAAAATTAAAATCATGCACAATTTGTCTTTAAATTTAGCGTTAAAATTAGGCTGATATTTTTACCAAGTTACTAAACAAGGGAACAGTTTGTTTCAAGTAGATATTCATTCAGATAATTAAAAAAAAAAAGCTGATTCCTTACTGCACTGAGTAAATTGTATGATTATATTAGGTCTCAGTACTGATGCAAATAGACACTGCTATTACTATTAACAATTACTGACTGTTAATGGCTGTGTGGTAAACAAAGTAGCATTATTTATTGCCTTTGGAAGGTATGCATTAATGAGACTTAGCTCCATAGCACAGAAATGTTTCCAGTATCTCAAGGGCATGAGCAGAGCTGGATCAAGTGGTTCCCACTCTCCTGAAACTAAAACAATGTTTTACTTTTAAAAACTATGTATCAGTTTCCATGTTTTTTTTTCCTTACAATTCCGTGAAACTACAGCAATGCAAGCTACAGTTAGCTGAGTAATTATTAATTTTAATAGAAATCTTGTAGCTATATCTATTATGCACTTCAATAAAAGTGAAGCCAGGTAGTAGCATGAGTTAAGCAAACAAGTGACTCCCACTCCTCTCGTAAAAATAATCCAAACTCTTTACAAACATGACTAACAGTGACCCTTTGGATAAAGGTAGTATTTTTATCCCTAATGGCCGAAATTGCATGTCCACACAGTAAATTATAGAAAGAAAACCTGTGTTGGTAATTGTCTGGCCTATTCCATGACTAGTGATTGCATTCCTTTCTGCTAAAACAAACAAAAAAAAATCACACCAACAGCAGTGGTGGGATCCAAAGTCTGATCCTGCTGCCGAGAGGTGAAAAATTTACCTGGCCGATAATACTATTGCATATTTTAGTCATAGTAAAATAAAAATAATACTACTTTCTCCATGTCTGTGTGTTACCATTCATTCTTTTGGTCATTTTATGAAATAAATGCTTTTGTAATTACTTGGGCTTAGCTTAAACTCTGAATAGGAGCTTTTGAGTCTTACATTTAGCTTGCCTTACCATAGCTAATTGTAGGGTAAAAGAAATAAAAGCTTCTGAAACATCCTGTTCTAGCACTTCTTGCAACAAGAAATGCCTAAGTAAGTTGAGTAGGCATACATTTTATTAGTGGAATATTTCCTTTCATTGATTATAATTTTTATGAACCTTAATTTAAGCAACCAGTGATATGTTCAGGCTGATAATGAGTAAACCAGAGAAAAATCGTATGTTTTCAGTATCTTAAGGGTATGGTAAAAACTTCTGAGATCTATATTCTGAATCACTTTGTTTCACAGTTTGAGTGCGGCTATTATTTTTTATTTCTTTAATACCTGTTTTGACCTGTCAGTGTATATGGGGAGGTTTGTTGCATTTTCTGTTTTGCAGTGCAGGTACAACAGGACTAATGAGGAGTAAAGACAACAAGTAAAATGCCAAAATACGCTTTTATGGTTAATAATATTTTCATAACTTTAAATTATTTTCAATATTTTGGAAAAATAAATAGCCATTGTAGTAGAAGGAGGGGAAAGAAAAAGAATGTCTAATTGTGTTATCTGTGCACAATATGAGAGAGAACATCTATAAAATGATGATCTTCACTTCTTTTAGAAAGTGACACTGAGTTACGCAAGTTCAGAAAGTCCTAGAAGGTTCCTTTCGGGGGGGGGGGGGGGGGGGAAGGAGCCAATGGACTGTGTAACTTAGGCTTGTCTATTATTCTAAGACCCTGACAGGTCTGAACAGCCCTCATCTGCTCTCAATCTAGATTTGCATTTTTTGTTGCTTAGGTAAATTGGAAATACAGTGACTGCATCTGGAGCTCTTTCATTAAAGTAAGTTAAGGTGGTTCTCTGTTCTTTACTGTTGGCTCTTTGCAAAGGCAGAATAGTCTTTCAAATTGAGTCCCGTGTTGCGTATCGAAAGTATTGTCTTGTAGTTGAAAGAGACTTGAGTAGAAAAAAACCCTGCTGTCTATTTTCTACTGTTGGGAAATGTCCTCTTCTCTGCCTCCTTTCTCAAGATGGCTTACAGTACTACTTCCCAAACAAGCATGAGAAAAATAGGCATATTACCAGTTATATTATCTTGCAAGATATTTCAAGATCTGTAGTAGTACTCATGGTTTAATATGAAATGAGAGGCATTAAAAAAAACTACTGGAAAACTAAGCATGGTGAGAAGCCATTTATATTGGTATACAGTTAGCAAAGACATTTATTTGTTGTTTACACAAGGGTGATAAATGCAACAGGCTGTCAGAGATGGCTGATAACAGCAAATGGTATTGAAAGGAAAATATTAAAAACTTTATTCCACAGTTCATGTGGAGGGCAGATCATTAGGACAGATACTTTGAGCTGAATCATCTGCTGATAAACACCTCCACAGCGCTCCAGTAATTTATGAACTAATATAAAAACAAGCGGCCAAAAATACAGACTAAACAGAAGTTTAGTATGGAAATGATGAAATGGGGGCTCAGACAACTATTGGTAAAGATGTGAAACCAAGCAGAGTAACTGTTTCGACACCCTGACCTTGCATATTTAGCCCTTTTGGTCTTTTTAGTATTATTATTGTTGTTGCTGTTGGTGTTCTGGGGTATTTTGGTTTTTTAAGACTACTTAAGACAGGGATCATTTTTCCTGCACATTTATATACTTAGTCTAGCATGTTTCCATGCTACTGTGATGCAAATAAATGATCAGCGTGATACAAAAAAAAAGGAAAAATGCTGTTTGGTACACATGAACAGCTGAAAGAGAGGAGATAGATAGGTAGATGATATCTGCTCAAGTCGGCTGTTTGGTTGATGTTATCTTTCTGTTATCTTTTCTAACAAATGCCTTTTCTGGATATGAAATAGAAACAAATAGGCCTTTGAATTTATCAAAATAATCCATGATGCATTTTAAAATATGAGAATCAGACATTTCTAAGAGCATTAGTAATGAATTTTAACACCTTTATGTGGCAGCAGTATCTTCTTCCAAAATTATTAACACAGCAGACAGTTCTAATTTTGAAGTTGTTTTAAATGTCAGAAAAACTGAGACCTAAAATGCTTGGTAAAAATAATATAAAGCTTATATAGCTTCTGATAATTGCATTTCATGTTATTGTGTTAGCCAGCATATAGGTATGCTCTGTCATAGTGACAGACAGAATTCTGTTAAAAGTTTGAAAAAAGGTATGTTTTTGACATAGCTGAAGGGTTGCTTTGATATAACCTCTTCCCCTCACTTTGATTGCAAGTTCAATAAATACCTTTTTAAAAATAATCTCCATTTAGGTCAGTCCAGAGACAAAGCTGATTTATAAGATAAACTAGACTGAGGTATTAAATAATACCAAAAGAAAAACTGACTCTGACCTAAGCTTGAGCTCTTCATAACATTTAAAAAGGAAGAATACTTTAAGCCCTGATCTCAGGGCTTAAGCCCTTTACCTTTAGTGCCTTAAGCCCTAAAATACTCAGTTCAACTGAGTATTTTAAAACTGTTTAGAAATTACTCTGCATAGCAAAGAAGCCTAACACTAGATATTTAATATACTTAAGTAGGTGCCTCCAGCCCTTGTACCTTGTGCTTGTGCTATGGTGGGTTACCGTGGAAAAGAGCAGGCAGGATTAGGGAGAAGCACATCACCTCCATTCTGTTATTAGGTACAAGCAGTCCAGGTGTGATCTGGGTGCTGAGGGTGACGTTGAGAATGAGGAAGGTAGAACCAATTCCAAGACAGTCTTTTGCATTGGGCAGTGCTCTCTGTTGTAAAAGAGGAAACTTGCTGGACTGAAGGACAAATCAGTTTAGGCTGAGAAATGAGAAACCTGTGTATGTAGGTGCACAGGACTCACCAATGATTGAAAAGGATGGAGAGACAATACAAATGACTGGTTACTTCCTAGTATTACATCAGACTGTTTAAACAGTTATTCGTGGGGACATACGTTCACGGTGTTTATTTTTATGAATCCATGTTGTAGAATGTTACAGAACTCAAAGATACTTACAACATCTTGCAATAAAATCATAGTTTGAAACCACTTAAGCTTCTAAAACGTAAAAACCTCCCACTGTAGTCTAGTTCAACTGTGGTACTTCAGAACTGTCCTTGGAGAGTGCTGCATAGAAAATTTTCCCATTGTATGAGAATCTCATTCTTTTTCAATGTTCTCTGCTCCTCAAATCTAAGGGCGCATTACCTCTGAGTTTGTGGATTTATCACCCAACATTTCTTTTTCAATCCAAAGAAAATCACTGAATGAAATAAGCTGATTGAAAAAAAAAGAAAAAAGAAGAAACAAAATTTCCAAGAACATATTTCATATATTATGAGACATTTAACCCAATGACATTATTTTTGTAGGATAGCCTACTGTTAGCTAAAACTAGTTAAAATGGAAGATGAAGCCCATTTTACAGCAGTGAGTTGGTAGCAAAGGACCTTGCAGGACAAAAGCACACAATTTAAATAATTGCTCTACCCTAGAGCAGACATTTAGCATAAAACATCTTCCTCTTTTAGATTGAAATAAGCATTTATCATGTTGATTAATAGCAATGAAAACTGAGCAGCATTCATCAATGTCAAAATAATAACATATCTTGCTGATTGTTAATGTGGCCATTATTGTGGAAAAGGAAGCAGTGAGAACAAATACTTTTAATCTCATCACATCACAAAAGAAGATTGTCTGGGTTTTGCCCAATATCAGAATGTTTTCTCAAATTGTAGCTGGGAGGTGGGCCTAAACTATTATGCAGAAGTTACAGGAGATCTTACAATAAACAGGAGGGCTTTGAAAGTCAAATTTTTGTATGCCTTTTCTCTTAATGAGACATAGTATGAAAAATAAACTACTGAATAATAGAAAAATAGAGAGAGTGAGTTGCATGGAAGCTGCAGCCCCAGTACATTGCCTTGTCCACAGTCAGCTCTTCAACAGTATTTACAAAAGTGAGCCCTATTTTTCACTGAGCATTTTGTGTGAATCCTAATAGCATTTGCTGGCATATATTATTTATTGTTTCTAGATATAACCCATTAGGTTTCTCTAATGAAATGCAAGCTGTTGTTATGTAGTGGTCATGTGAATTTACCTATGAAAAATGTTATCCTTCTGTGTCCCCCATGCCCTTGTATGGCTGGCAGCTAATCGTTCACACTGTTGCTAATGAAAGATACAGAAATTGCAAATATGCTTTCACCATTACCATAAGCTATACTGAAAAATCCTCAGCTGAAATCAGGAAAGCTACTCAGGAACCTTTGATTAAAATTAGAAGACCACAGTAAAGTTAGCAGTTCCTTGATTCCATTAGGCTATGGAAGGAACATTTTTTAAGCCAAAATATATATGAAAGCATAATAAAGGGGAAAAAAATCCTCAAATAAATAAGGTCATATACCTTCAACCTTTGTTTGACAAAGACACTTTTAATTGGAAAAGTCACCTTGTTTATTTAAATCAGCCTGACAGAAATGTTCTCATGTCCAGACAGCATATTTAGTTAGAGCAGGCCACTAATTAGGACACACATTTTTTGTGTATGAACTCCAAATTAAAGTCCTCCTCCTGACTAATTTAAAGATTTAAATCTGGGAATTTCATAGCTAAGCATATCACAGAAAAAACACAGTAGGTGTAAGCCTTACTTTTAAAGAACATATTGCTTCAGATAAACACTTTCTATAGAATAATACATACTGAAAACAAATAAATATACCACGACAAATGGCAGCCAACTCAGAGAAATAAACAGCAGCAGAATCTTCCTTAGGGCTTGTGTTGAAACTAATAGAAACGTTACTGTCCGGTTGGTCTGTACACATAGAACCTTGTAATGTAAATCTCCAGAATTTTACAGTAAGTCAATGGAAAGAAAGACTTCTACCAATACCCATGGATTTCAAAAATGTGGCCTTTTGCCCAGTTTAGGAATCAAGTATGATTAAAAACATCATAAACCATGCCAGGTTTCCACCGAGCATTAGTGAGCCATTTGAGAGCCCCTGTCCCCTCAAAAAGCCACCTCCAGACATTCATTCCTACTGCTAAATACAGATAGACATTGAATACCCAAGAAAGCAATGTTACAATAAATTTCTAAGCATAAACTCCAGCACTTTTCACAGATACATGAATATCTTCACCACTGATTTTAAAGAAAGAAATGTCTGAAGGAAAAAGTGTTAGCCTTCAAAAGGAAAAAAATAATTAAATTATCTTTCATCCAGAAATGCTATATCCAGCTACTGGAAACAACTGTATTTCACCTAGAGGAAAAAAATGAACTTGCCAATTTAAAGGTCTAGAGAATCAAATCCTTAATACATGACTCTATAAGATTTATTTAAAATAGATTTAGACTTGTAGGTCTTTTCCAGATCCCCTGGGGTGAGAAATATAATTTTGTTTTCAACATTAAACTATTCATAAAAACTTTTGTAATATTTATTAGAATTACAATTTTTGAATCTTATGAATTCTGTGATGTAAACAGAATGTATGCCTATTCTCATGTGACTGTACACCAAAGGACAGCAAATGAAAGCAATGCCCTAGCACTTTCATATGGCTAAGGACCACTTAACGGCATTTAACAAAACTAGGTAAAAATAATTATTCCCATTTTATAAATGGAGATTTTTGCAGAATAGAAGGATAAAATAAATAACCGAAGGTCAGAAAAGCAAGACTTAGGATAAAGCAAACCAATCAGCCAACAAACAAAAAACATCCAGCGATAGCACCCCCACTCCATGGGCACATTCTGGAGAGTTTTGCTCTCTCTCTCAGTAGCCATAAAGATTTAAATTTCTGTACTGTCTTGAAAAATCTCATGCATCTAAGCTCCCACCACAGTGTCCTGCCCCAATTGTCCAAACAGAGTAATTTCCCCACAAAATTAGGCAAGACAGAAGTTCTCCACCCATCTCATAACCAGGAAGGCATCATTTGGCAGGGTTCATAAATTGACTTGACACAGAACGTCCTGCTTTGATCACTACTTTGCCAAAAGCTTTACTGTTTGTTTCTTTCTTTCCACTGTTGAAGAGACAATTTCAGTGCTGCCCCTAATTTAAGTCCTGCTATATACACAAAACTCTTTCCTTTGTGTTAAATAATGTTTTTAATCCAATTCTACTAGTCTCTCAAGTGATACAGACTAAAATTCAAGTGCTAGTATTTAGGCTAGATTATGCTATTTGCTTAGGTCTTTTAAGGGCAACCATAAGTAATCCCTCAGTTCAATTTGATCTTGTGAACGTTTTTGTTGACACAAAGCCTCTAGAAATGTGTTTTATGAATGTTTTGCTACAGAATTTTCAAAGGGATATGGCAGATGTGTAGATTTGGAATTATGTTTTGAAATTAAGCTAACTGTAATTAAAGTAGTTTAAAATTATTTTTTTGTAGAGTGAATATATTTTAATTCAAAACTTTTTTCAAGTTAATCTCTATGGCGAAAAGAAAAATCATACAGTTTTATTAGTAATATTAAGGAAATTCAGCTATGCTGTACAACTAATAAAAGAAATCTGCCACTCTGTAAATAATCTGTGCTACTTAAATGCTGTTTTGCAGCTTGACTGCTTTCCCTCAAGCTTGACAAATTTCTCAGGCACAAATCTGAGGGAAGGTAGATAGTTTAAAAGTCTTCAGTGAAGCTGCACCTTCAGAGACTATTGCTCTGTATGTTCCTTTTGGATCTCGTTTTTCCTTTTTAATGAGCAGCAGATTTGATCATATGGCAGTTCCTAGATGCAACATTTGCACATGTGTGAAGGATCTGCATGTGTTTGCTGGTAATCAGTACCGTATACTGCCATGCTCCTCCGGCCAAGGGAGGGATGAAAGTTATGTGCCTTCTTTAAGCAGTTTGAGTGTTTGTTACTTCTGGGAGCCATAACCCTAAAGCAGCTAGAACAGTATCTTTATGGCTTCTACATATGCTTTACCAGGAAAAATCAACTGCAATTATTTGGCGATTTAGCTCTAATAGTTCCAATAAGTAAGTTTTAATTATTTTACAGGAAAGTATTATGAGTTCTAGTAAAAGATCTGTAGATTATAATGATTATATTTCATTATTTTTCTGCTACTTCATTATAGTAATAAATTGTGTCTGTGGTAGGTTAAAAATAAGACAACACTAGCAATTTTGGAGTAATTCTGTAAATATTGAAAGTCGCAGTTTTATCTGAACATTTCTATATAGCAGCCTTTACAAAGTATTCATACAAAAGAGAGAGCTTGTATTCTGGCTGCTTTATTGTTCTTTCATGTCTTTTACTTACTAATAATTTGCTGTACTTTTTTGAACTGTCAGTGCTATAGTGTGTTTACTGCGTATTTACTTATGCAGTAAATACTCTAAACATGATAACAGAGTAGGAAACAAGATAGAGTAGCTAATCATGAACTTGAACAAATAACTTGAGAGCTCACTGCTTGCAGGTCACAGAATGCAAATTAATAACCGGATTTGTTTTGTTCAGTCTGTAAATACTGCCTCAACATTAGCTGTGCTGTGATTACATTTTAGATTTAGTTTTAATTAGTCTTTGCATTTCAGTATCTGATGGAGTCTTTGGGGACTGCTTTTTACTTACAGTCAGAATTTAGCAGTCTACCAGCAAATCAGTATAAAACAGCACAGTGTTCTTGCTCTATTGATCTTTGTAGTTACATGAAAACTGAAAAACAGCTGGTCATCACTGTAAAACGTAATGAATGTTTATGGTGAAGAAAAACTAATGACTTGGGGTGTACCCTTGTGAAAGACTGACATTTTAAAGTCCAGTAGGAGCTGTGGTATGATGCTTTGTACTTCTACATTCATCTGGAATATTTTTATGCACTGTATGAAATGTGAGGTTTTGATATGGTCTACTGTGATGGTAGTCAGTGTCAAAAAGCATCTTTGTAAAGGAAGGCTAATTCATAATGAAGAACAGGTATCTGAACTACAATTCCCATAGACTGCTATTGCAACTCAGGAAGCAAAGATATGCATTAATGGAGACAAAATAGAATGTTTCAGTTTTTATCTCAAACAAAATTTACAGGACTTACCTTCATGCTAAGAGATGTTTTGTTTTAAACTCATTCCAAATAAAAACACTTTTGAAAAAGTTGTAAGTGTGAAATACCTTGGTCCTTGATCCTTAATTTAGCTGTTCTCCGAGATTTGTGATGATACATTGAAAACAGAGATCCCATCTATTCTAAATGAAAAATCAGAACACTTTTGAAAAATCAGAATTTTCCCCCAAATCAGAATTTTCAGAATTTTTTTGAAAGTTTGCCTTCCCTATTTTCTTCTTCATAGAACATGATTATACTGTAAAACAGCATTAGAAATTATAGGTCTCTAGTAGAGGAAATAATGAGAAATTCAAACAGGGAAAGTGGGAACTTTCTGCCAGTTATTCTTAAATAATTTTTCCTGAGGAATCAGACTGACACACATTTACCCCGATGTTTTCTGTCTTTTTTTTCTAAAATACTGGGTGATGTTAAAACTAGTTCTGAATGAAGGTAGTAGGATGAAGGTAGGTAAGGATATACAGCAAAATAAAAACCACTGAGGCCTTCAGGCCTGCATATGACATCTGGATATTCTTTCCATAAATTCATGAAAAGAACTATTTGGTTCCTGGCTAAGAGAGGAAATTTGCTGAAATCCCAGCAAAGAGTTTTCATCCACTTATGCACCTGCTTAACTGCAAACTAGAAGGAAAAATAGAGAAAAACAATTTTGTTCTGTATTTGTCTATCAGAAATACCAATCCAGAATTCAAGGTCAAGAACATCTACTTACTGTCAATGATGGATGGAATAAGTAGATACCAAGGGTTGGTTTGATCTTGAAGTGACTTTTTGGACATGTGTCTGCTCGTCTTCTGCATCTGTCAAAGAATTAAATTTGTTTATTTGGAATTCACCACGTGAAGTTGCTGGCCTGTCTTTTGCTCTACATCAGACAGAGTAGAGAATATCTTAGCTAAAATATATACCTTAATGACATTCTCTTCCTTCCTGGTCTCTCCTCTCCTGCCAAAGAATATCACAAAAATAAATAAAAGAGGAATTTCACACAGCACCTTTTAGCTCTTAATAATTCTCAAATTATTTCAAAAGGAGGAGAATATTATCTCAAAGGCTTATTCACAGTTTTCAGTTGTATTTTGTTATATTTATGTTAATTGCCACTTGTTGATGCAGCAAACAGAGAAGGCAGTAGACATAACAGAGCCCAAAACATTCCTCATATTCTTAGGGAGACAAATTTGGCTCACGTGCAGACAAAATCTTCAAAGAGAAAATGGAAAAGTGGCATATTCTACTGTAAGATTTCCTGGATCTCCATCACTTCTGGAGGCGAACAAGTAGCATCCTGAATTTGGAAATACAAACGAACAGGTGAGCATCTGTCACCATCAGTTAGACTTACACTGGCACAGAAGATGTAGTCCTAATGATACTTTGAGAGTGCTTAATATTCTGTCCACGTTGAATAGTGTTTTGGAATACTTCCGGATTAAGTGATATTCTTCTGTCTAAAGTGGAACTAGATTTCCAGGGGACAGGACAAAAATACACATGTTTAGATTTCAGGCAGTTCTAACTGGGCAGGTTATCTTTTAACTAAGCCAATTTGTTCAGCTGTAATTACAGACTTTCAGAGACACTTTCCTATCAGAGCTGGGCTGCTCCGAGACTGATTCCTAGGAAAGATAATTTAGTATACAGTCAGTTTTGCTCTTTTCCCTTAAGGCATCTGTTCTGAAGCAAGGAGGGAAGTGCCCCAGAGTCTCAGGTCTGATTTTTGGGTCCCTTTAGCTCATGTCATAATGTAGTGTTTGAAAAATAAATGCAAGAATTACAATGCAAGTAAAAGATTTAAAACCTAAACTTCCCTTTGGGACTTTGTCAGCCAAGAACATGCAAACAGCCTGTCCTTACTTTAAAATGATCTGTACTTTGTTTATATTACTTAAAAATACTTTGACAGAAAGCTATTGTCATAGCAAAAGAATACCTATAACTCTATACACAGAACGTGTAGAAAACTGACCACCGAACAACTGTAATAAGTAAAACAAGAATTAAGCAGTTATCCAAGTTCAGGAAGGCTAAAAGGCACTAAAAAAACCCTCCTACTTAACTGTCATTATTAGATCATATTTAGCAATCCAACAGTGCAGATTGCTTTAGTTTGTGTTGTTAAGGAGGACAGCCTTTCAGAAGTGGAAGCCATGTTACGCTGAATGATTAAAAGGACTATCTGAAAGCAAGCTTAATGGAAAATAAAATGTCTAGAGGACATTACATTGCAGAACAATGTTTTAACATTAGTGCAAGAGAGCATATTTTACCTTTTATCATATATCAGTGGCCGCACTTCAGTGCCTCTGTGCTGTTTAAAGTGTCACCAGTAGTAGTGCTGAATGGATTTACAACTGAAAGACATGTAAGGTAGCAAGAAACTTTACCATTGGCATACTAAAATGTTGGTTAAAATACTCAGTACATATTTAATGCATAGCAGATACTACTTCTTTACAATGAAAGTGTGACTTGCCGACACATGGTATCTAAGTGATCGTTGGAGGAAAATTATTTTATTTTACAGTGATAGAGATGAACAAGCATGATTTATACTGTTTTTTTCCTGCAATAGCAATATAAAAAGGTGATACATGGACTGCTTTTGTTAGGGGAAAGGAAAGACCTATGTTTGTCATAAAATGAGAACAGAATTTAAGCAGAATTTAAAAAGTGATTCAGTGGGAGTCAGGTGAAGTTCAAGGACAATGAATCAAGTAGAATAAAATGCTCTGTCCAAATTGAATGGAACTTAGGAAGCCTAAGGAAAAGGATGAAATGACCAGTTGAGACAATATGGTACCAGTCTTGTAATGAAAGAGTCCCTGCTTTGCTTCTCTGTTAAAGTTTCACCTTTGTTCTGCTTTTTTGTTCTGTACCATGTTGCCTCTGAATTACAGCCTAGCCTCGAGGGTGATATAACTAGGCCAATCACTAGCCTTAGGTGTGTATTTCCTTTTAATGGTAATGAGATAATACTTACAGATGCAGCATTTCAGGATACCAATGATCAGTTCAGCATTACCTAATTCTGAAGCAGTTGTACCCATGCAACTATTTGTTTCTGTGGCAATCTTACACATTGTAAAGACAGTTCCACTTCGGCTATCAGTTGTGGGCAGCTTCTATAGGTTGTTACACAATTCTTTATCAATAATTGATCATTTGTATTTACAGCCTTGAGGCCTCTATATTTGTCCTCTAAGCGACATGTGTTACAATATAGTGTTTGTTTGCTCTGCTGTATTCTTATTCTAGTATCATCAATACTTCATAACAATGGTTTCTTAAAAGCATATGTATAAACACACACATATACACATTTATAAAAAAATATATAAAATTTTTGGAACTATTTGTTCTTAATATCTAATTACAGCAGTATTAGTGGTAGTTTTCAAACTTGTTTACTTAAATTTGTTGGGTACAACAAACAAGAGCCAGAACAGCCAATATCCAGAAAGGAAAAATGGCCTATTAGGCAGAACATGCAACTGAGAAACTGTAAAACTTTAAATCCCAACTTTACCACAACTTTGTATAAAACTCCCAAATTTCTGCCTCAGCTTTCCTTGGGTTAAAAATGAGCACTCCAATACATACAAGAGATTTCTCAAATCTCAAAATGAGATTTAATGTTCACCTTGGACTATACTCATAAAATCACACAGGGGCTGCAAGACTTAACTTTTGCTGCTGAGTGGAATCTTCAGCTGCATTTGGTGCCCAAGCTCCTATACAATCTGCAGGGAGCTTAAGAATAGCATGAAAAATTCCCAGTTACTGAAAAGAGATTACTAAACTAGCCAGTGGAATATGCAATATTCTTAAAGTCAGTTAAACAGGAATTTTCTATCTTTATTCATATGTCACTGCTTACCAGTTGACTTCAAATGGGAGAAGAGAAACATCATTGTTGGATGCTTTTAAAAATACCACTGTGCTTATGTATGAATTTCCATGACCCCTAGCAAACAGTTAGCATCCACCTCTGTATCTGCTTAACTGCACTCTAGAAGGATAAACAGAGAGGGGAAAAAAAAAGATTTTTGTCTGTATTCATCTATCAGACAGCAGTCCAAATCCAGAATTCAAGGGAGAAAACTTCTACTTACTGTTAGTGATGGATGGAATAAGGAGATACCAAGGTTGCGTTTGATCTTTGAGCAGCTTGTCTTCTACATCTGTAAGAGTTCTGTATAAAGTGAACTCTCACTTTAGTTAGATACCTAAACTTTGCAATACTGAAATATTTCTTAAGCGTAGAAATGACAGCGAACCCGGGCTGGTGAGTGCCCTAACTGCTAGGGTATTCATACATCCTTTCTCACTTTGATAAATATTTAACTATTCCATGCAAAATCAAACAGTTTAAACACATCGTGGAGAGCCTTCTCCTAGTCATTGTTAAGACACATTCCTGGGAGGCAAATGTTGGTTTGAGTCAATGTAGGCAGGCACAGTATTTTTAATCTGATCTACAGCCCACATAATCCTATTTGGCAGAAAGGCTATGGAGCATCACCACTACTTCCTCCCACTGTGGTTTTTGCAAAGCTCCAGCCAGTATGTACTCAGAGAGGAGGCCTAGTGGCCCATGAAATTGAAACAAGTATGGGAAATGCCCATTTTTTTGACTCAAAAAACCTCACGCAAGAGGTAGGTAGCTAATTTCTCAGAGCTGTTAGATCAGGTAGTTTCAGGAGTTTTACTGGCAAAAACAAACAGATACTGATTTGGGGTTTTGAGGATCCAAATTTGGCATCCAACTGCTGCTTTAGGATCCTAAAACTTACACCCATGTCATTGTATTCAAACTGATACTTTAAAATATAAAATACATTCAAGTGGTTAGAATTACTGTAATCCAGACTGTAGATTTCTGTTTGGACAACAGAGGATCACTCATAAATCTTAGCACAGATTCTCCCCATTGTTATTTCCTCAGCTTAGAAAATCAGAAAAGTGACTAAGCCTGCTCCACGGAGTCTTGTTCAAAAGTGTATCTTAATCAGTACTAAAACAGCTGCTTATCTGAGGAACCGGAAGGAATTCTTATATCCTACAAATAGTAAATGGTAAGAGGAAACAAATACTATGGATAAGCATAACTTAACTTATCTGTAAGTTTAACTCTACTAAGTTGAAGAGAAAATGGGAGAAATAAATAAGAGATTTAGAAAGCAATGCTAAAAATCTGATATTTACTTTTCCTCAAATTCCGCCATTGGTCTTATTAAACATGGAAAATGAATTGTTTAGGAAATACTTAGTAGGTCTGCCAGCCTTTGAGACCTGAAAGCTGCCAAAGTAGTTAAAAACGTTTTTAGTTTCATGAAAGTACTGATAATTTGCTTGATGGTAATGCATTCTTGAATAAAAACTATTATAACTTCTGAAAAAATTGGCACTGTTCGTGGTGACATCATACTTCAAATACTGTCCTCTGTCATCATTCATCATCAGTCAGTGAATTATCTGATACTGACAGCTTTGCACTGATAAAAATAATTTGAGGGGCCAGGACACAGAAATTTCTCTATGTCTGCAGTCACTGCATAATCACCTACTGACCCAGAAATGCCATAATAATAGTTCTGAAGGGCCACTGTAAAACACAGATACCAGCTACACTCAGGAGGGAGTCTGGAAGATCCTTGTTTAATACTAAAGTTAAGAGAAAAGTAGATAATAGTTATTATTAGAGGATAATTGAAGCTAATAGCATTTTTTTGCAGCAATCAGAGACTGTGGAAGTCCTAAATTAGGTCGTATTGATTCCTTGTCCCATAAGGCCTTTGCAGTAACAGCTAGGATCAGTGGCAATTATGTCTAGCCTCAGTTCCTTCATCAATTCTTTCCCTGTCATCTTAATTAATGAGAGAAAGGTGAATGGTCATAAGATTATGAGTCTTCTTTTAAGCACTTCATTTAACTGCTTGTGGTGTGAAGAAATTTGATACTTCAGTTTTTATGGATACAGTTTCTTAAAGATCACATGACAGCTATTCCTGCAGTTATATGGGAAAACATGCAGGTTTTGTCTTTCACTCCTTTGAAGTTTTGCTGAATGCTGTGATCTACAATAGGCAGCCATTCTCTGTTTTTTCCAAATAGCATAGGTTGTTTCCTGGGGGGAAGTGCTGATGTTTGAATTTGGGGGAGGTTATGAGATTTTACATATAAATATGTATGTATGTATGTATGTATTTTTATATATATGTATGTGTATATATGTATTTTTATGTGTGTTTATATATATATATTTATATATATAAATAAATTAAATACACACACATATATAATTTTCATTCTAACAGATCTTGCTGAAGTTTTGCAACAGGTCAGATCTCTGAAACTGATACTCCTGATGAGGACACACACCTTGCAGGTCTCATTTCCTGACATGCCAGTTGTATTTGGTAAGCCAAGTCACCAGTCACCCAGCTGCTGCACACGGGCAGATTTTAGTATTGGGTGAACCCCTTCCAATGTCAGTCAGATACAGCTGAAATGCAGTCAAAACAGCTTAATATTACCCTCTCTCTCTGACATTGTTTCTACTGTTTTCTCACGTCTAGCAAAACGAAGTATAGTTTGAATGATAACTACCCAAGCAAAGGGATACCATATCTAATGGTGTAATAAAGGTATAATAAAATAAACACATTAAAATGACAGATTTTGTCATGTGACTATAGAGCTGCACCCTACATTCAATATTGTATTAGATTCTATGTCAGCAATGGTTACAGAATTGCTTTTTTTTTGCATCATCCTCAAAGGCAGGAAAATACCAACAATTCATGCAACAGTAATTAAATATCCTCTAAGTTAGGAATTCCAGCACACTACTGCATAGAAAAATCAATCAGGAAAATTCTGATCTTTTTTGCAAATGAAGCTAATGTCAATTAATCAAGTCCTCCTCTTCCACTGAGTTCATCCCTTAGATAAGTGTTCCTGTGGGCCATCTGCTGAACAGCACACTAACAGAAGGAACAGGAGCTGACAGAAGCAAAGTCTTCAACATAAAATGAGAAAAGTATTTTTCTATGAGGGAGACCCATCTTTTTTTCTAGTACAGCACAGAAAATATTCATGATCCTGAAATATATTTATTATGTAGATACTACTCACTATATATATGGGAACTATATATATTATATATATATAGTAAAAGTACACTTTGCAGAGTTATTCAGATTTTAAGTCAGTGAGAACCTGCTCATTAACTGGGGTATATACATGTTACAAGGAATGTAGAAAAGAAATCGGATATATACATGTTACAATGAATGTAGAAAAGTCATCCTTTATGCCTAGATACTTAAAATTATTTAGCTTCCACAACTACTCTTTAGTTTTATAAGAGCTAAGATACTAAATGCTGAAATTGGTCTTTGTACTTCAAAGAAATATTAACATTGCAGTAACTGCTCTTTTCCTCAGTTCTAAAATATCTGTATATAAGGTCACTTTTACAAGATGATCCAGTTTTAATCATCATGATCACACACAAGTCCGTACTGGTTATGTCAACCAACATAGTACCTACTGGGGCTACCAAAATATTAATCAAGGCAGAAGACTATCTATCTGAAGTGTTAGCAGATGCATATCCACTAATCTGTGACCTAAATCTTCCTAACTCAATAGCAAGTGATAAAAACTGGGCAGTGATCTTGATTTGACATTTTTGGACTGTTAGGTCTCCTACAGATGAAACTTCTGTATGAAAGTTTTAAAGAATAAATTTATGCAATAAATACGCAACTGAAATAGATTAACTGCTGAGTCACAGTTCTGGCAGCAACAAGACTGATGTGTCTTGCTTTTTACTTGTTATTGGGCAGTGAATTAGCAAATAGCAATCACTTGACTATGCTAGAATAGTTGATGAAAATGTTGTGGTGCACGTTTTACAATGGGTTCAATAAAAGTCTCCCTCCGATAAATTGACTCACCTTTAAGATGGCACATTAAGAATGAGATCCAAAGAAAGGACTCTGAATTTCAGGTGCCTACATTCATAATTGCTAGTTCCAGTCCCCTTAATCCCTTTCTCCCGCATGTTGTAACTTAGTAGGCGCCTCCTTCTTTGACATTAAAGTACCTCTGAATATTAAAAGTTCTTTCTGTACTAGAACCACTCCCCAGGCTCCCTAAACTTGGTGACACAGTAGCTGACGTGCTCTCAGCTTGATAGGTCAGCTTGTAATTGATTTAGTTCATGCTAGCAAGATAAGGCCCTCAAGAAATACTTACAGCTCTCTGGATTAAATACTGGCAATTTATATAAGTAGTGATAATTGTCACTGTCACCTTTTGTATCGTACCACAATAGCTACATAAGGAGCAAACAGGTTTTTCTAGTGATGGCTTCTGCTCATTGTAACTGGACAGGATGTTTGCAAAAAGCCCACACGGCTGGGTGAATTAGATGTTGAGAGGCAGTTAGTTGCAGCATCATGCCAGCCACAGTAGATATCACGTGAGCTTGCTTGAGCCCAAGCAAGTTAGCGTCCTTTGTTTCGAAGGGCCTTGGAGTTTTCAAGATCTGGGTATAATAAGTCTTAGTTCGGGCTTTTGATAGTGTTGGCAAAAGGCAAGTTAGGATCATCTGTACTTAGCATACAACAGTGTTTGGCATTGGCATGAACTCTAAAGTACTTTTCAGTCTTATTGTAGTCTGGAGAGAAAGGCACACTTCACATTTCAAGCTGACCTGATCTCTATATAAATGTTTTAGCTTTTCATACCAAGTATACAATGTTACAAGAAGTGAGACATCATTTTCAATTAAATATAAATTTTGTGGGTACAGAATTTAGAAAAGGAGATGCCATAATAACCTGAGTACATAGTGCTTTTAATGTTATTTTAAATAGCTGCTTCCTTGGTATGACAGTTTTAAAGTCTTAATTATCATCAGTTCTATCTGTTTAAGGAAACAGAAGGTTTACTGTATTCATGAGTAAGAATACTTTTCACCATGGTTCCATAAAAATGGAACCATTAACCATTTACAGAAGTACATGGAATTAACGTAAAACTGAATCAAAGTGACCCAGAATTTATTTTCAAAAAGCCTGTATTTCATTATTACTCTTGCAAAAATCCATCAAAAAATCAAGTTGATTTGAAGCTGTGATAAAGTTCCCTGCAGTGCTTCTACATTTATATTCATGAAGATGTCATTAAGAGCTAGAATTTATTCAAAGTGCCAGAAGTCCTTTAAGACTGTCTCATGCTAAAGATGCAATAGTTAAGAAGGTCTCAGCTTTCCCACAAAGTTTCCTCATTTTTACTAATTCCAAAAAGAATTTGCAGGTCCTCTCCAGAGACATAAAACACAATCTAATAATGAAAATAGAAGGATTAAGTTAGCTCAATTTAGCTAAAAATGATACTCATGGAGAATGAAATTGAGTTCTGTAAGTCCAGACCTCAGGCAATTCAAATTTAAGGTTACTATAGCCATCCCTGTTTGTTAGAGATATATCACTATCTATCACTTGATTGCATTATTGCAAAATATTGTTTCTGTTTGGAAATACTGTGGGGAGCTAGAGCAGCAGGTTAGATGAAAGTTGTGGCCAAGGCAGGAAACATCATAACCTGTAATGATGCTATTAGTTCTTGACAGTATTGTCTCATTCCATTTTTTCCTCATTAAAGTAGGAATATTCCTACTATTTCTGGCTACAGTTACATGTTTCTTTCACTTTCACATTTTGCCTTGTGTCTCTCATGTGTTCCTCCTCCCTCCACTCTCTGTAGTATAGCCACTCTTTAAACTTCACAGTGCAGCACAGGCCACATAAATCTCTGTGGAACCGCCTGACAAATCCATCTACAAAGTCATTAGTTTAACTGCCAGAAAGTTGGCATAAATGATGTCTAGAAGGTGGAATTTATTACAAAATTGCTTAGCCTGAAAGAGTAGTCAACTCAAACCCATGCATGCATTGGGGAATTTTCTAGAAAGAGCATCTTGGAAGGATCAGCTTTTACGGGACTGTCATGATGCAGTGGTGACTCAGCTTATGAATTCAAGCCCCAGTTCAGGAAAGCACTGAAGTATGCTTTTGGAGATGTTAGTAGGCATTTTCTAGTCAATAAATAATAAATAAAAATGGAAGACAGTTTTTTAGTAACTCCTCACAGGAGGAATGGAAATTAATATTTTGCTATGGAATGAGGCGTACCAGGTACCTTCAGTGAGATTTACCAGTGTTCATGAAAGGGAGCAAAAGCACCATCAAGATTCTGACTGGAGACCTGGGCATCCAGCAGTTTTTGTGAGGTAGGAAGTAAAATCATTAGAGCTAATGTCTTTTTGCTTGGGTCATTATGAAAACAGATGTCATGTGTAGCTTGATACTGTCATGATGTTGCTTCAGACTCTGACCCCTTTCTCTTCATAGTCTAAAGATGCCAGAAGTCCCAGTTTTTAACAGAACACAAAGATGGTATACTGGAAATACTGCTTGTATTCAGTTCTAAAGAAAGAGTACTAATAGGAAAAATAAGGGAAGAAGGTCCTTTGTTAGGCATTGGTAACTTCCTTATTGTGCTGGGAGTTTTTTCTCTCCCCCCTTTCCAATGTATTGAATTCTCCCTTTCCCTTCACAGGGCGATCTTTCATATCTCACTGATCTGGAATGTATTAAATTACTCTTAAAAACTTTTTAAAGCCATAGACATCTCCTTTCTAATTATTTTTCCCCAGCTCTGATGCACTAACGATGTGCATTCACAGCTTTTCTGCAGACAGCTTAACCACTGGGATTCTAATATATTTATTAAATATGACATTTCAGGTACAATAATTTAAAATTACAAATTTTCTCCATTTTTGGAATGCAGTGAGATTTTGTGTATGTCCCACAGCTGTGCTTTGTAGAGACAGTGAACTAAAATCACACATAAAATAAGCAATGCAACATACCTTGGCATAATGAGACCTTCTTGTGATCAGATGCTTCTTTGGTTCACCCATGTATCATCGCTGGATTTACGCCAAAGGTGCCAGGCTCATCGCACTGGTAACTAAGAACTTTTTAGTTTGAAGGAATTTTTCTGTGGAGAAGCCATGATATTTATTTCTGCCACAGAAGCTGCTGCCTCCTTGACACAGTTGTTGAGGCAAAACTAGATGTACCATCTTTTCTCCAGACTTGATTTTTTTTCCATGAACTTGTGTTCTTAAACTCCCCATGTTTATTATGTAAGCATACTGTTTCACTGATTGTTCCTGTAAGGAAATACATAAAGATATACCAAGCTATAGCAAAAGATTACACTTGACTAAAATATCTTTATTTGATGAGTGAATTTTCAGTAAGTGTCTTGCATTAGTATCAAAATTGTTACCCTCTCTGCCAGCTGTTTGAATGAAAACAGAATTCTTGGAGGCAGGGGGGTTCAAATCTGAGAAATCCCTTTTCCACATGGAGACTATTACATCCAATTTAAATCTCAAGACCTTGCACATTGTGCTCATGTTTACGTATACCATATGTGATGATGTTTGCATTAAAAAATAATCACATAAGCATCTCCTTATTAATCTTTAGCATTCACCAAAGGGAAAAAGATAAGCCTTAATTCATTAAACATATGTTTAAGTGCTTTTCTGGATCAAGTCCTGACTTGCTAAGGACAGACAGAGAAAGCCAGTGAATCTGAAGTATGCTTTTCTGCTGCTTCTGGAAACCTGGATATCTGTTGTGTCAGCAGGCTCAGGGCACAGTATAAAAACAATTATTAGCCAGGGAAAGAGACCAGACTGATGAGAAAACAACCATCTAGGCCATGAGAGCTGGCCCACACAGAACCACTTCATACATGTTTCATTCCAGGGTGGACAGAGTGATGATTAACGCTTACCTGGGAGTGCTTACATACTGCTAAGGTAAATAAATACCTGGATCTCATTCGTCATGTTCCCAGTGACTGCTGCAACTACAAGACTATCTTAACATTTATCTTTCTTTTTTCCTCCACCTTTCTCTGTGCAAGTTCCTCTCTCACAGACATACCTGGCAGAAGATATACACCTGCAAATATATCTGTCTTTTGCAGGAATGTGTGGTTACCTTTTTCTTCCCTTCCTTATTTATTGAACAAAGATTTCAAAACAATAATCAGAAATTACCATTAAAATAAAATCAATAGAACGGCTATGAACTGATAAAAACAGCTTTTTTAAAAAAGCATAAATTGCAATACTCTTCACCAGCAACTCAGACTTGGAAAATCAATTTGCCATTTTTAGCTTCTGTGCCCACTGCCATTATAATGAGCTTATCTTTTCAACCACTGGTAACAAACAGTCTGAGCCAGTGTGTCAGGCTAGTCATTTTATAGAAAAAGCATCTGCTTTATACAAAAAGTATTAACAACAGTAAGCATGTCAAAGAAAATACTCAGTGACTCAGTTACTCCAGAGCATCTGAAAAGGTAAGTCTTTTAAGTATGTCCACAGTATTCCTGGGGAGAAGGGTCATCTCCACATAAATTGAGAACAATAATAGATGTTTTAGCATGCATCACCCTTCTGCCAACAGCAAGATCCATCTCTTCACTTCTAACCTTTTGCTTTAACATAAGTTCCACTCACCTCCTAAACCACCACCTCATCTGAAGAAGCTCATTAGGATTCGAGTCCTCCAACACATACCGTGATTGCAGTAGTCGTGTGCAAGTGAAAGACTGCTTGGCATACCTGCAGAAATCATGCTCAAAATCTAAATCAATCAAAACAAAATCGAAATGGAAGCAGATATATTACTAACTCAGCATTATTATTATTATTCTGCAAAAGCACAACAGTGCTTCACAGGCTAATACCTGAAATCTAGCATAAGTTTGAAGTGGTGGTTAAAAACCTTTTAATCAGAATATCTGTTTCATGCAGATTTTTATTGGAAAGAGTTAATAACTATTATCTCAGTCCTAATTCCAGATTATTTCAATTCCATTCACAATCCACCTAAAGAAAAAAATTCCTGCTCTGTGAAATAGATGAAACTCCTCCTTCGCATGACAAGATGTTTGTCTGATCTTTCAACATTAAGTGGCAGCATAAGCTTCTTGCCCCCCACCCCCCCTTTTTTTTGGCAATTCTGCCTCTTTGTTTACTCCAAGCAGATCAAGCAAACCAGCCCACTTCAAATCAACACGAAAAAATCCCAATAAGCAAAATCTAGAGAAGCAGCATCACACAAACTAAGCCCAAAAATGAGGTAGTTTTACTCTCCTGCATCCTTCTCCAGTGTCAGAACAAGAACACCATGTTAAAATTCACATGTAGACTTAAGTTTCAATTAAATAACATCTTTGGCAGGAGAAGAAAAGTTGAGCAAAATATTTTAGTCAAATGTAAGGTAATTTTTCTTTTTTTTTTTTTGATACAATTTTTAAAAAAGCCATCTCTGTGACGTTACTGAGTTTCACTAAAAAGCATTTGAGAAAATACTCCCTTTCAATACTATCCTTTCAAGAGGTACTTTTATGAAGATGGTATGAAAAATAAGCATAATCATAAGTCTCTGTTGTGACAACTGGTCCTTGGGAAAGGCTCTGTAGTCCTGGGGGGAAGCCCTCTGAACAAGAACAGGAAAGTAATAATGTGCCAAGACTGAAGAAAGGAACAAAGAAAAGGAATGAGTTTTCAGGGAGCTGGGACATAGGTGCAAGTGGGAGGATGAGTGCAAATAGAAAGAATGCATGAGATGATAAGTTTTTTTCTCATGGCAAGCATGGTATGGCCATGTTCTGTAACGCTTTGACCAGACTGTTAGACTTCGGTTGTGAAAGGCCTGCTTTTTTAAACAGAGTTAACACATTGTGGTCTGTTTTCAGGCTTCAGACCATTCTGTGTTTAATTATATTCGATTTATTCTCTGTATATGAAAAATGATACCTAGTTTCAGATTCTAGAGGTCAAGAAGGGGTTAAGAGAATAGTTGCTTAGTGCTGATTTTAACCAGTCTAATTTGCAGCTGGCAGGTTTGGAACCATTTTCAAGATTTTCCCTTTGTGAACATTACCATGTTACTGAAGTGAAGCTCTTTTTAACCAATTCTGTCATGTTTGTGTCTCGTGTACCCTTGAGGTACATATTAAATGAGGAAGTATGTTTTGAGCTTGAAGTTTTGTACAGACAGAAAAATGAGATTTATACAGTTTGGTTATGTAAGTCACACTGAGTATATAAATTTTTTGTTATGCGAGTGTAAAGCTGTATAGAAGATGTATTAAAACATAGGCAATTGGGCCCAGTGGTGTTGAGTTGTTCTGCCAGGGATAACAGTGCAAATTCATTTATCTTGGTTGGCTGTTACACCAAACCCTGTGTATTTATGGGGCTTGTGAGCATTCAGAAAGAAGAAAAAATCGTTCGCCTGCATTTGAAAAAATCGGGAGGACTAAAATGAACAGGAGAGAAAGCATGAATAAAAGAGTAGAGATAAGGCTGGTTCTCCTTTTAACATACAGAATAGACTGTCTTGATAAGTTTTGGTGAGAAAATACAGAGTTCTGAATAAGTAAACGAGGATGGCGTGTTGATTACCATTTGTATTTCATTAGCTTCAATGGCATCAATACTGAATGAGACTTTCGGTCTCATTAGCAGAAAATTTATTTTGGAACTGGCAAGACAGGTGAAGGCTACCATTAGCAGCCCCACAGCGTACTGTCACAACACTTACATAACATTTACATATTTTCAAATAAATCATCTAGAAACTATCTTAATTCGTTAACAATCAGGAAATCTAGGCACTTCATATATAAGCTTCCTTTCTGTACAAAAAATATGGGCCACAAATGCCAATATTTGCATGAGCACAATGTAGTGTAAGCAATTAGATGTGCAGACATTTGCATAACACCCTTTCAATATGTTTTCACCTTTCTAAGCTATTTAATTGACATTAATTAAAGTGAGTGGATCAATTTTTTTTCATCTTACTCAGAGGTGATAGCAATAACAACTAAAAAGAGGGAACAAAGGAAATAGAATTTGTTTCTAGACACCTTGCATTTGATGATAAATATCTGGGTTAGGAGAAAGTACTTTTTCAAGTTTGTCAGCCCTCTAAGGAAGATATTTGATGTAATACTCCAGAGTGGTACTAAAGAACATTTTCCCTTTTGCCATTTCACTGGGCTGTTGAAGATCTTTCATGAGGCACCAGAGGTTTCATGATCTCTTGATACAGGTTTGTGAAGAGTTAACATAATACCTGTAGCTGAAATGGATAAAGCATTGCCATACTGCACTACCAGAAAGTGCTGTCACTTGCAGATTTGTCAAATGAACAGTGCCTCAAGTATTTGTTTCTCTGTGTGCTTTGCACAATGATGAATTGCTCTTCATTGCCTGATCAATCTTTTTTCTTATAGACTTATCACTATTTACTTTTTGTTCTTTGTTTTCCAGATTCAATGAAACCCTTTGATAAGCAGAATATATAGAAATCTAACTAGTATCACAGCATAAGTAAGTACCTGAGCATTTTGTTTAGTACATACCAGCTACCAATTGCTTAAAGGCCGTTTAGAACTCAGATTTGCAACACTTACCTCCATGCACTGGGGTGGTTAGCTGTCGTCACTAATGCTGTGCTTCTGCTGAAACAGAAACACAGGGCTTCCTTATGCAGGTTTTCATTTTCTTCTCCTTTTGAGCTACCTAGCCATTATAACGCTCAGCATTTCCAAGCAGAATTTTCATTTTGTTTTTTTCCTTTTCTGAAAAGATAGAAGGTAAAAAGGAATGAAAGCATCAGTGAGAAACAGATAAAACAAATGCTCTTAATCTTTTTAACTGTGAAATGGACCTGGCCTGAACACTGAAATTCCAGAAGGGAGGCAAAAGAAGAGAGTTTGAAAAACCAATGAAAATCATACCCAGCTCAGTCACACACGGGACAGCTCTGATGAGGGCTTATTATTTTGGGGTTGGTGAGGTAGATAACCTTTTACAATGGTGTTATACAAATTCAACATAAGCTGAGAGGTAGGATTTGGGGGGGGGGGGGGGGGCTAGATTTCCTGGTAGGAATAATGCTAAAAACACTGGAAGATCAAGAATTGGGACAGGATCGTGTATTCCTTGATTTGCAACACTGTGCAATATACAAAGTGACTCAAGAATATACAATTTAAACAGTAAAGATGATTCAGAAAGAAGCTTGGGAAGAGGAATTCCAGTACTTTTAATGGTCACATAACATGCAGTCCTAACAGTGAAGAGATAGCCAGTAAGTCAGTAGTTAGCAAGAGGGAAATGATTCAGCCTTTCAAGAAAGTGCAGTGGTGGAAAAAGAGACTTAGGTCAAGGTGGGGAAACATCTCTCTCTTTGTCCCGATATCAAACTCATCTCAATGATATTTCAGATATTCTGATAGCCATTTTTAAAAGATGGTTATGGGAGTTTATTTATCTATTGCCTAGAAACTAAGATACTAAGAAAAGAACTACACCAACAAATTTTCTTTTTTATTGCCTTGTTAGTCTCATAAACTCCAAATGTTGTCATTTTAAGACAGGCTTTCCTCGACTCACTGAGAGACAGAAAAGTTCCCTGCTTTTGTAAGACACTCTGTTTAATAGAAATAGCACAATTTGTTCCTACAGCTCAAAATAATTCATAAAGCAAAGGAGTCATTAAAAAGAGAATAACATTGTGGCCAATGATGATACAAATGGCTATGATAAGGGTGCATTCAGTATCAGATAGTAAAGTTACTAATGAAGCCTTTACGCTATTCAGAGCAGAAATGCTTTTTCATTCCATAACACTTATTACAGTGGGCCCCTGATCCCCATATAGACAAGATGCTATTGTATAATAATAAAAACAAGAAAACTCATTAATACTTGATCTGAGAAATTCAGTACTACAAGGAAATGCATCTTCACAAGACAGTGACATTAAAATTTAAGACTGTCCAGTTAAAAGATGATTTAATGCCTAACTTATATACAGTTAAAATGTCTCAAATATGTTTAGGAGCACTAGATTCTGCGCTTCCTTTAAATGAATCACTGTTGCAATCCAAGACTAAAAAAAGCTACACACCAGATTTTTAATCAACTTTGACACACCTAGCCGTAATACTTGCATGTACATGTGAGATACATAGACATTAAATGTGTATGAAAATTTTCAACATAAGCCTACCATATATTGTACTATATATTCTTAACAGTAAAATGAATCTGAGGGAAGATGCAACAGGAAAGTGCACAGCTGTATTGAAGAATTTTCAAAAGAGGAAGAAGAACTTAGGCCATGACAGTGACGAAAGGAAATGCCTAGCTTGGTGGGTTTAGGTGAGGAGACACTGGAGAGGGGCTATTTTTATGGTGTTGGTGGCACTAGTGAGCCAAACGGCTCTTCTGTTATAATGTAGTACTGCTGGTTCATTCTAGTTGAGCATCTTCTTTGATGTCCTGTACACACAGAGAGATTCTGTACTTGGCAAAGCATAGCAGCCTATAACAGGATAAGCACAAATGATTATGTTTATTCAAAATTAATTCATAAACGAAACACTTGACAGCACACACACACATCAGATATAAAGGCCTTCTCCCTTAAAAAAAAAAAGAAAAAGAAAAGAAAAATCTACTTACCAGCATACATGCTAATTGCTGAATGAGCAACTCTGTATTATGTATGTCATTCCTCAATATGTCAAAAATCCACGTTACCATCCTTTATTTTATAAAATTCTGACAGCTGCCTTAATAAATCTCTACTCTATAGTGACTAGAAACTACAACTAGAGGAAAATAAGCAAATTTGTGATTCTATTTGAATTTCTTTATTATATATGAAAATACTTAGTCATTCTTCAGCTTTTTAACACTAATTTTCAGTCATCACATATCTTTATATTCTTCACCTTGTATGACTATATTGTTCAAGTCTAACTTAAAATAACGATAGACTGTTTCAAAGACAATTTCAGCAGCTGCATTCAAAATTCTTAAAGTTTCTTAAAGTTATTTATTAAAGAAATAAATCTGATTATCTAGATGTTTTTAACTAGAATGGTTTTAGAAGCTGTTAATCTTACCTTAAGTTTTAATCATTCACAAAGTCAAAGTCTAAATACCAAAAACCCCTCAAAAACACATACCGATCCAAATAACGATGGTAAAAATGTGTGGAATATTATTAAATTGATAAAATATGGAAGCTGGCCTTTGCAGAAACTGACCTGAAAATATCATAAATACATCCATTTGAAATGTCAAAAGTTACATATTAAGCACATTACTGCATCTGAATCTTTCAGTATAATTAGCCTAAACATATCTCTCCCTTGTATTCCAGTGTTTTGGTTCTTCATCTATTCCCGTTTCATTATCTGTATATGTTTTAAATCTATGATTCTCTTAAGAAAAATTGAAGGCCGCTTTTCTCTTTGAGAGAGTCAAAGGTAGAGCAATAACCACAATAATAAATTGTAGGTAATGGTATTAACAAACCACCAAAGTAGAGGTTCAGTAAGTTCTATATCTCGAACTGACTGCATTTACCCAGGTTAATGTCACACACATTTATTTCTCCCAGTGAAACAATGCCAATATGAAACAGGTTCTGGTGAAAGGGGATGAGACACTGTCCACGGAATTCATACAGTGCCTGGCGAGGGTTCCTGAATAAATGCCAATCAAGCTTGCTCCAGAGCTGGAAGCAGTGTAGCTGTGTCAGCTCCATGGCTGTAATTACCCTGGTTAGGACTAATGGTTGGGGCAGAGCCAACAGCTGACACAGTTTTACTTTCTCCTGGGACTCCGGCTAGCACCTCTTGCACAGTACTGCACTTTGCTGCTTAGACATACCAGCTCGCTCAGACTAGCCTTACGTGGTGTGAACCAGTGTGAATGTACACGGTACACAATGTGAACTAACTGTTTTGCCTAGAGTAGACTGGATGGAAGTAATGCTATTTATAGCCTTCATCAGTTAACTTTTCAGTTAACAATCATTACATATTGTTTATTACATTAATGTTAGCAAAGCAACTGAACACATGCCTTGTTCTGCTAAGCACTATGCAAAAAGACCTGCTTTTCCCCAAATTGTCTACATCCTAAGTAGGTGAAGCCAAGGCTACAGAAAAAAGAGATAATAAGCACAGTGACAACCAGGAAACACTTCATAAACCTGATAGGTTTTATAAATCGGGTATCATTCATTGAAGAAATGCATTGCCCTACCAGAGCATTTGCTTGGACCCCAAAATCAGGAACCATAATTGAAGCATGGTGGTGGGAAGCTAAGTGGGCAGTAGAACATAATTCTTTGAAAATTCTTACTGCTCTTCCTCCAGCACCAGTTTTCTGGAAGTGGATGCTCAGTGAGAAATCATCTATTACTGGAATATTATTTGTACTGATATGCATTTGGTTCCTTCTATTACTGTCAAAGAGATCAAATAAACACATTCATCAGTATTTTTTCATTAATCAGATGGCAAATTCTTCTATCAAACACTGAATTGCCCATAGTTCACTTTTCAGGGGGCAACATGAACTATATTTTTCATCCAAAGAGGTCTTAATCTACACATCTTCCTTTTACACAGACTGTTTATGAAAATCTTTTAAATTACATCATGCCTTTATTCAAAGGAGAAATGTCTTTTAACATGGCTAAAAACAGAATTACTTTTAAATTTATGAATTGTTCTGTCACTTTTGGTACATGTGCATTACTTTCTATTATTCGGTTTTGCTGCTAGAAATGAACATAACCATTTCTGTTATTTTAGTTGCAGTGTGCTTGTAAAAAGTGTTACCAAATTTTATAAAACAGATATTGGTGAAACTAATACACAAGAAGATAAGTAAAGACTATAAAGGACAAGAACAGGACAAGAAGAAGAAATATATGTTAGTATTGCAAAATTGATGATGGATAGTATATTTAATAACTGAGACATAGCAATTACTATCAAAAAATTAGCTCTGCCTCTGTGGGTAGGTAAGAACAGTAGAGAGACTTCACGGGGACTGCTTTCTACATTCTTGTCTCTGAACCAGAACACAGCAGCTGTTCAAGTACAAATGCAGGGTTCTGAAATTATTTCTTAATTGGATTTCTTAATCTTAGTGCTATATGCCAGAGAGCTTATTATGATGATGTTCAAGTCAACAATCCAATCTGTAACTTTCTATCTTTTCATTGCACATCTAAGATCAAAATACTTTATAAGAATATACTGCTTAAACCGTACAGTTAATTTCATTTTTTAAAACAAAAAAGCTTAACTAAATCATGTATCACTCTTTATCCACTGAGGTTTTGAATTTAGCTTTTCCCAATACTTACATTGATCAATAAATACATGAAACATGTCAAGTGTGTGGCTACCAGCTTGGATTATTTGCAGTGAAGCATGGCCTTCATGCAACAGGTTTCCTGTTCAGTGATCAATGTTGTATGTCTTGTTCAGGTCTTTACTATTTACAAGCATAGCAGAAATAAAAGTCACAAATATCTACTCTTGACAATACATGTATCTCATAAAATCTTCATTTTTGAAGTATTGAAAATTGACAGTCAAGTGCCCTCAGCAACGGGGGTCAGGGTACACTAATTTAGCTTCCCTGTTTACACAGACATGACATTTTCTGAGGTTTTAAAACTCTACAGATCTCAATTCAGCACAGAAATTAATTTCATTCACTGTTCTGAGAACATCTAATATGACAGGAAAAAAAGGTAACATTGGTCAGAGTAGATGCTTGGAGCACATTAAAAATGTATGTGTCTGATCAAACTTGTGACACTTTGATAGTGGAATGAGTCATTTTATATACAGCTCGCAATAAGTGCCTTTACAGGGAGCTGGCAGATATACGTTGTAAATTTACACTGCATGCTGACTAGAGTTAGAAGCCAAGAAATAATGAAAATTCAGGAGAAAAATGCACCAATATAAAAATCCTTTGTAATATATGAATAAAATATAGAACTGAATTTTTAGTTAAAATAAAAAGAGTAAGGGAGTAACCCCACGATCTTTAAAGGAAACAAGTAACTGAAGGTCCACCCATTAAACAACAACAACAAAATTACTAAAATTATTTTTGGGAAGAAAAGAAAGCTTAATTTTTGGATCAGCTCTTGATTCCACTTTGCTTACTGGACTGTTCCTTTGCAGTAAGGTTGCATACCTTGTTTGCTTTCGTGAGACAGAGTCTTGGCCATACATGAGAATGAGGCAAATCTTAGAAAAAAGGACTTTTTGATTTAGCACAAATCAATGTAGTTTAGCATAATCAATTTAGTTCAAGTCAATGGGATTGCATACCTTTGTCAAGAAAGAATAATAAACCCCTCAGCAGAAAGTTCATGTAGATCTTGAGACCATTTTCATGGACAATGTAATACAGGGACAGCACTATACAAAAAACCATAATTCATCACTCCCCTTTTAAGTACGCAAGTGTATATGAAAGCTGTAAAGTTGTGATAATGCATTACTCTAGACCCTGGACTGTGGATGTCTATGTTTATCATTATATGTAAAAGACAGGTTCTGGGTTTTGCCCTGCAGATTCAGATACCTTACCTTCCAAAATAAGGCAATTCTCTGGCCTGAAAAAGTGTTGATATTCTTTTACAATGAAGTGATGCAATCTTCTGCTTCAATGCTAGTAGCATTATTTCTCATAAACAATGCTTAAGGGAACACATGGCAACACATGAAAAAAAAGAGTCAGAGGGGACTGACATCTAATTGTGTCAATAGATTGGGACTGCATGTGCACCCTTGGGTCATCAGTGAGAAAGTAATGTCTGAACATCTTTAATTCTATCATAAAGGAAGAAGTTCTCTCCCAGAAATAGAAACAAGATATTTAAATATTGTATGTAAGTAGATGTGCCTTGCTTGCTCCAGGGTGTATTATGTAAAGGAATTCTCATTGATTTTAATGACGTTATTTGAATGACATGTGTTTGCATGAGTATTTGTAGATTATGGCTATAAAAAGGGGGAAAGTCTGAAAAAAAATCATCTCCAAATATAAATTGTATAATACTATGAAGACATATGAAGACAATTGTTTCAGAACCAGATTTCTCATGTTTAATGCCATTTGAAATAATGACAAGAGTTACTGCCAAAATTTTAGCTGTACTGCATCACGATATAAAAATTTATTAGCACTCATGCACTTCTAAAGATATCCAAACTGTCCTGGCAGCCTTTAATCTTCATCTTTTCTTTTTGTTAAAATTCAAATAAAAACGTTATCCTAGTGCTAAGAAAGATGAAAAAAAAGATATGTAGAAATCTCAATGATACGACAGCTGATTTATACTTGTTTTATGCTGGTTTCTATAACTATGCTAATCCCTTCCACACTGGAATCTTCAAACAACGAGTAGCAAGGTACCTGAAACACCTCCTCAAATTGGGGAGGATGTGAAGAGACACGCGCTAGAGCAGTGTGGCCGGAGGACCGAAGTTATCCATATATTGGTCCACTATTGCTTCAAGAAGTCCTCCCAACTTTAACATCAACATTGCTTAAGGCTTGCAAAAAAAAATTGTCCCACTGGGCCAATCTTTTCTGCACAGCTGTAAGGTATTTTTCCCTCCTTTTTCAATAACAATGAATGTGACCCAGATTACCAGCAATACTACTGAAAATCGTTTTTTTTGTATTAAGTGTCCCTTTGAATGCAAACTTTAAGGACTACCATGTGTGTTAAGTACGCACTGTGAAATATAAACAACCTTGCTTCTTTCAAGTGCACTCTTTAAAATTTTCTTATGTCTCTGAATTTTTTTTTCGCATTTATATTGAGAATAATGCAAATCAAATGTTTCAAAGCATTTATACAAAAAGACCTTTATATTTAATGCAAGTGTTAAGCTCTTGCTCATTCACAGGTAATTTCAGATTGGAGTGCTGCATCTGGTGGCCTCTGCCACTAGTGGAAATACTTCTAGATAAATTCTGGAAGTGAATGTTTTATAGTAATAGCTACAATTGCAAAACTTAATAGAGCTAATGGCAGGGACTCTAAAACTGCCAGGGCCATTGTGTGAAAAGTTCAGTGCTTCTTAAAGATTGCCCCATGCTGGTAATACCAGTAAATGCTGTACTTGGTTAAAATTCTACAGAACAGGCATTTTATGGTTCCTGTATTTTTTCCTCATCTTGTTGATGTATGTTCTTACTTCTGTGATCTCGATCAAACTTCTCTATTGTCTCAATTCTGACAGCAGACTACAAATCATTGTGAGATACACTTGCTCCTGTAATGAGGAATTCTATAACCCAAAACATCAAAATATTGTAAGATAACATAGCAGTCAGGAACTACATAAAAGGCAAATCGATCTGATAACTCAGCATCTGAAACCTCTGAGAATTCCCCCTCATTCCATCCATCTCCTCCATAACTGCTTAGGCATTATGATTTTTCCTTTATGTGCTCTAGGACATAGGAAACATAAGGCTACTTCATATAGAAATGATATGATGATGAGATTCTACGGAAGCCACCAGAACCATGTCAGCTGAAAGTTAGAGGCTGAAATATGCAAGGTGTGACAAGAGAAGAGCCAGAAGTGCAGAACGAAGTTGCTTTACAGGCACAGGTATAAGACAGCTTCAGCCTCCCATGTGAATTCCTATCTCCTTTCTACATCATGATGCAGTGTTTTGAATTTGCTCTCCCTCTTCAGATCTGTCTAAGGAGAGCCCCAATTCCCTGCCTCCATTAGCCAGAGTATGTTCCATCTGCAAGCCCATGTCACAGGTTTACCCTGACAAAGAACGCAGTACACAGCATACCAGTCTCCCTGTTTCACCTTCCAGCTGCCGCTGGAGTTCGGGAAGTAGGCAGGTTCATTATCTTTTGTGTTTTAAAGGAGCAGGCTGAAAATGAGATCCAGATAGGGCAGTTCTACAGAAAGAGTGCCAAAATCAGAAGGGTTATGAGATAACTTTTGAGTTTACTTTCGAATGTTCAGGCACGTACTTGCAACAGTCCTCTCTAAATACAAATATAATATAATATAAGTATAAACTCCATATTAGCACATATTAGCAGCATGGCTACACAGAATATAAAATGCATGATTTCTTCCTGTTTTATACATAGTTTGTTCGCAAAGGACATATGCGTCGATTATTCTCCATGCAAAAAGATCAGAGGCTATTTAGAATACTTCTGACTTTAAAACAGTATCACATTTTATTGGGATGGAATGAGTAAAAAAAATGTCTGGGAGTAATCAGTTCAACTCATTACATTCATGACTCCCTGAAAACTCTCAGATCACCACTGTATGTTAAAATGCGCACATATATACCCTTTTATGCAATTACAGAAGTTTACAGAACAGTGATACATGCACATGCATATTCAGTACTCAGATTTTCAAAACCTGAGTCAAAATTATTTTTTCTGGATGAAGGTCATTCGTCACCTAACGATGAGTTACTTTTGTAGACCACCTAGATAGCCTTTGAAGAGAAACAAGCATTATTTTTTCCGTCTACTTACTCTACTGTTATTTCTGTTACTCCAAATAGGTTGAGCCAAACTGTTCAAATTTTTAAAGCAATTTTTTTCTCAGAAAATGCCTCCTCAAACTAAACTTCTAGCTTAGATGAGAACTTCTAGCATATTAATTACAGTATACACAAATAGGCTATGCTATACTACATGAAACTTCTCTTAAATGGGCTAAAAGCAGAGGAAAAACTAGCTTTAGCCTAAGGACCCTGAATTTCTGCATTTGCATTTTTTGTTAGAGTGGTATATTTAAAAATATATATATATACTTTAAAGGCGCTTACCCTAATGCATATTTGTTTTAATCCTTTTTTTGCAGAAAGAACATCATCATAGACATTTCCAGTTTTCTTTGCAGGCTTTCATATCAATACCTGCAAATGAAAACAAAATGCATCTGTTAAGACGTCTTACCCCGGTTGCTCTAGTTCCTCTGTTTTTTGTCCTACAATGTTGCCAAAATGTTACCGTGTTTGCTGAGGTGGAGAGAGGAGGGCTGAGTATGGATGAGAACTTCAAAGACTCAAGAAGTGTAATGAAAGAATGTGAAATGATTTACACGTACTCACAGAAGGTGATGTTGTCTCAAAAAACAGTATGTACAGCACAGAAACCAGGAAAAAAATAAATTAATGTAGATGTATTCATACAGAAATGCATTCAAAATCACTCCAATTCTTTTCACTTAGGGTGTACTTCATACAGTCATGCAAGCATTTAAAGCTTTTAAAATATTTTTTTTAATTGAGGCTTTAGGAGTTAAGTTATGCTGTTTCAGTATGGCATTTATGTATTCAGGGAGGCTAATAAAAATTTAGAAATACTACCCTAGGTAACTCGCTGTAAATTCCTAAAATGGGGCCTTGCTTCTATCTGGACTCACTGGAGTGAGGACAGGATGCTGCAAACTGAAAGCAAAAAAGTTTCTTCTTCCTAGAGGTGAAATCACTCCATACACAGCGATTCAGTAATTCCAAGCAGGTCTAGACTAGGTATGCACAAATGGTGGATATAAGGGACTAATAATTGGCATGTGCACAGCTACAAGGGTAGCTACAATCTCACATTTCTAAGATATTTCTGACTTTTCAGGTGGATTCAACAGTCATTACTGGAAGGAGTTAAATTTTGAAACTTTGATTTATTAGCTATGAAAGGCTACTTAAAATTATTGCAGTGTTTTTAGGTAGTTTTCTGAGAGCCCTAGAATCAAGGCAGTGGAAGCACTACAACTTAAATTTGGAAGAAGCAGATGAAAAAAGCCCCAGTAGAGTTATAAAAGTTAATAAGCACTGTAAGATATGTACAATATATTAAATAAATTATATCAGTTATATAGGCACTCTCTTTGGGTTGACTTGCATAATTTATGATTGTTTTCCCACTTCCATCATACTCGATGTACACACATTGTGGAATAGTATGTTTGCATTATTACAACTATATATGGAGTGGCAATGTGAGATATCTTTGTGCTTTTTATATCTCTGGAGTCACTGTTTCCAAGGAACTATATAATGTGCTGCAAGCACCTACTTTCTGTGATTCCAAATGCGACTTACTGTCAACTTGTAGAAGTAAAAATTTTCAGACCAGAAGTGACCACAACTCTGGTCACTGCTGCTGTTCTGGTTTCTGAGAAAATCAAATAAAACTGCAATTAGAAAAACAACAGATATATTTTCTGAATGATAGATGCCTCTTATGAAAACCAAATATATAACTACTTCTTGCCAGCAGTTGTTAAAGTTAAGTAAGAAACAAATGTTGAGGCTTTTATAGAACTTTTGCACAAACACACTCTTGCACAACATCTCCATTTTGCCCAAGCACAGCTGGGTACCCATTACTGCTCATAGTACGGGCGGGAATTCAGGCTTCCCGAGGGAAAATCAACAAACTGAACCTTGGGAATCATGGTAGGGAAGGGAGAGGAGGGTGGGGACTGGAACCAAGGACTGTAGAATATTTATAACTGTGGCCTGCAAAATAAATACCCTAGTCTACCAGGGACTGGGACCTTCAATTATTTATCTCGTTTAACTGAATTTTCAACTTAAGAAGCAGGTAATACTTCCCCAAATAGCCTTTAAAAATGGTTATGTGAGCATTCTAAAAATGGAGGGCTGAATCCCTTTGCACAGAGCAGAAAGCAGACCTTTTCCAACACCTGAACAAACAGAAGGAATAAAGGAAGAAATAGTTGCTGTCATTCCTAAAAGGGGGTAAAGGCAGCATTCTGTGCAAACCTTGATCTAATAGACAAAATCTTTCTACTAATGTCTCCTCTCTTATCAGGTATAGTTGGGAGAGAAAAGAGTCAGAAATATCAACAGAGCTGTGAATTTTGTTGACACTCTTGTCTAATATCATGTACCCCAGGCAAAGCAAGATCAAAGCATTCTTTAAGCCTCTTAATAGCCATGGTTTTAAAAAGCATATCTGTCATTCAAAGTTATAGTGCAAATTCATCATTTACAATTTACGTTATCAATGCATAGAGAGTAAGTTTTTATTACTGCTCTTTCTTGCCATAGAATTAAAGATATTCTTTACTTTTTCAATGCTGTTTACATCAATTCTTGATAGTCCCGCCTTAGGTAGCTTTTCTGTACATAGCTTTTGTGTTGAAAGGAGCGTTGTTCTGTTAGCTCAACGGTTATTTTTGCCATTTATCTTTAGAATGACAAAAAAAAAATGCTGCTTTGTTCATGCACTTAAAAAAATCTTTGAGGACAGTATTGCTGGCACCAAGGACATACTGAAATTCTTGTGAAGGGAACAGGCAGTAGCAACACACCAGTCAAGAGCTTCTGAGCTAACTGCCAGCTCTGATCTTCCCAAATGGGCACACAGCAGCAGGGGCCTTCGAGGACCTCAGCCCCAGGACACATTAAGGAACCCAGCTTTGAGGAATCACGATCCAAGATATGCATTCAAACAAAAAGACACCTAAATGCAAAAATCACTTCAGAAAATCTTGGCTTTGTACCTTTTGAAACTTCCTAACTGTAGGAGCTAGGCTTTTGGGTATGTCGAGAGTATTTTAATACCAGAACACTGACAGACAGGCTGCAAAGCAAAGCCAAAGCCTGTGTTCTTGACGATATACACAGCATGGCTATTTTGTCTCTCCCTCTCTCGCTCTTTAGCTAAAGGATAACTGATTCAAAGGATAACCTCCATTCTGGATGTCAATGGGGCAAGATCTTCATAAGATTCCAGAATTTTGTATAAAGTCGCAATATATAGAAAGTGAGTTGTGGCTTTCCTATAAATGTGACAAACCCATCTATATTGGGAATTTCCTGGTATTTCAGCCACCAGTGCCCTGCCACAACTGTGCTTCGGAAAGTACACTTCATTGGCAAGGAAAGAAGATACTTACAGCAGTACTACTTGGTCTTTACTTTTTATAAGGATAGTGCAATATAGCCAGCCTTTTTTATATTCCTGTATTAGCACAGCTGACACTAGTCTTTGAAAGTTGAATCCTCTACTGTAGTCTCAACAATTCCCAGCTATAACTCCTAAGGACTCCAGAGCAATGATGCTTTGCTGATTTTTTCCCTCCATCTAGAGTTATGGATAGCTTAAATTAACTATTTCTGATAAAATATTCACAGGTCTCTATTGCTGTGGGCAATCTTGTACTCTTTTCTTCTGCAGCATAAGTAATCCCCCCCCCCCCCAAAAAAAAGCATTTGTGTTCATCAGCTTTGCCATTTATAGTTGTACTTTTTGATTGCAAGCATGATGAAACAAAGCAGAAAATGAATCTGTGAGCACAGAGTGATATGAATGGTAGCTTGAGATACTTACCTCTGAGGAGGCAGAATAGGACAATTAATGTATCTACAAGACAGGATAGCTTCACAATTTCACTAGTTCATCAACTGATGGTGTGTTATGTATAGCAGTTCATTAATACACTAGTCATTGAGTATTATCATTTAGCAAAGATTCGTTAACATAGCTAATAAAGCCTTTCCTATCCTCTTTTTTCTCCTGGCAAATGAATACAGCCAGGAGTCCACAGTTACTAATTCAGATTATCTTTTTTGCTTCAGGCAAAAAGCACTCACTGTATATTGAGGAATAACAAGATAGAAAGAGCCAATAAAACAGTCATTTTGACCAGAAAAGCATGGAAAGTAAACAAAGAAATAGAAAAGCCATATTACTATGGCAAAGGCAACAGAGGGGGAAAACATAACCATTGTAAACTGGAGGCTGGTTCCATTCAAACTGCCAGTGCAGCAGTAGGCAAGTGAGCAGATGAAAACTACCCAGCTCTTGTGCTAGCATCTGAAGGGAGGCGCTGCTCGAGATTCCAGAAAGTTTTGGCTAAGAAGGTCTCTGGCCCTGAAACACAAATCTGCTCACTAACCAACACTAACATTTTGCCTCAAACTACTGGTGGCCAAGAGAATAGAAACATGTTTCTAACATAACATTCTCAGTGAAGTGTTGATCATTTTTCCCCAGTCTCTACCAACAGTCAAATGAAAAGCTCTTTGTACTTCCTTATATCCATCTTCATTCATTAGAGGTACACTTCATTTAAAACTTTTCTTTCTACTTTCATTCAAATCCCCTGAAGTAGTTGAACAATTCCTTGCAACCAGGTCAACAATGGAAGAAATCTGATGCAGAACAAAACAGAGTAAAGAAGCAGTAGAAGCATGTCTTTCTAGGAGACTCTTGGTAAGCGCTGTTTATCATCAGAAAATATCAGTTTTTAAAAGAGAAACATAAGAAGGGGAAGAAAATAACGTAGATTTTTCTGTGTCTGCAGGTGAAGAGCCGGAGCAACGTGACAGAAAACTAAAGGGATCTCGCACTTTGTGCGCAGACCTAGGGCAAACCCTGGTTAGAGACAAGGGAGAGAACATGACACAGAGGTTTGTATCTATGCTCTGAGGATCTAGTTTCTGAAAACAGCCAGGCCAGGAACATAATTCACCTACTTTCACTACTGTTTGGGAGTTGGTGATCTTAGGAAGGGAGAGCACAGCAGCCCTCCAGGTCAATTACTCTTTAGGAAAAGCACACATCTTGAGTCCAAAAGCAGTACATTCAACAGCATGGACGTCTGCAGCTCCAGAACCCTCCAGCACCTGACAAATTTATTTTAAACCTGAAGGGGCAGCTTATATTTGCTCCTTTTTTTTTTTTTTTTTTTTTTTTTTTTTACATTTAATAATACAGGAAATGGGAAGCATCTGACTAGGGTGCACAAAGATGTTCTGGGAGAACATTTCTCTGTTATCAAGAATTTTAAATAATATGTTTTTAAGGTCATTTAAAGTCCATAGAATCATAAATAACAAGCATATTAATAGAAAACTTCTGCTCTTCTATGCAATAACATATTCTTAGTATATCATCAGTACTTTTGCTGTTTAGAAATGTAGTAGAAGATTTTGAGTATGAAGGTCAGTAGACTAAACATTTGCTGCATGGATTCACATGTAAAATACAGGATATTTTGTGATTCATCCTGTGTTAATTATCAGTTACATGCTTTACAGTTTCTGTTCCATTACATAACCTAACTAAGCAAGAGAGAAGTAACTAGGGATTAAATATATACGCAATAAGCTGTTCTCAATTTGCCATTATAAATATCCAATAACAATTTACTGCAAATTTTATGAATATCCTAATAAAAATCAATACTTCTTCATGTTGCTTAAAGAGAGTTCATGAAAGCTGCCACATACTATTGGGATTTTCTCCACTCATTATAACTGAAAAATTACCAATTTAAATTTTCATTGATAAAGCTTAAGTATTATTGACACTATATTGAAAACTATTATAATGTAATTTTGTATGGAACAAATTATTTTATCTGTTTAACAACATAATCAGTGTTGTGTACAACAGAAAATGAAGACGATCTCTTTTCCATAGAAGTTTCACACCAAATCTCCACAGTTGCCCAGAGGGGAGTATGCTGGACCTCACGGGATGGGACTCCAAAGAGCCACAGAGGCCTCGTCACAGAAAGTAGTTTGCATAATCATTGATTTAATGCACAAAAAAACTACCGCACACTGAGAAAAGCAGAATAACATCACAGAGATTTATTATTATTGAGGAGTATTTTGGGTATTCGTACCACTGTTCTATTGTAAGTGTAGCTTGGTGCTGCTTAAAGAGAACGTACTGATATCGTGCACCTTCCATGACAGACAAAATGTAGTTGGCTCTTGCAAACATCTGCATCTCACAGTTTGGCTATTACACTATAAGAGGTTCACAGTCTGGAAAAGTGGTAGGAGATGACATAAATGGATGAATCTGTCAAAAAGAGCGTATTTTCTTCTAATTAAAAAATGAAAATGAAAAGCAGCGAACATCTTAGAAAAATTAAGCATGTGAGTTGGAACCGACCCATGAGAATTCTAACTTGGATGATCTGCCTTGGCAAGTGTTAAGGAGCACTTCAGTGAAAAAAGCAAAAGCCATGTAAAATCAAAACATTTATACCCTCGTGTCATTAAGCATTATTAAAAGGCACAAATGTTTCTTGCATTCTACCCTGTTAATAATAAAGTAACAGATATAAGATACTAGTAACTATACATTGCTCAAGAGCTAATTCATTTTCAGTTAGAAAACATACACAATATAAAAGAAGCAGTTTCAGATCCGTTTGTTTTTTCAGTTCCAAAATGATAAAGATCATGATTTTTTTTCAGGCAGTTAAAGTCATCTGATTCCATTTATTACAGTTGCCTTTGTTTGGTGTTGCACCATGAAGTTCCTCTTCAGTTGGTTCTTTCCATCTGTGTTTTGTTTAAAATCACGACAAAAGTCAACAGAACTGTTTGTCCTTTACTTCTAGCAACTCTCCGATAACGCTATCTTTCCTATTTCAAGTGAACATGAAAGGCAAATTTAAAGAACAGCTGTAAGAGAAGTCTGCATAATGTCATAGTGATGCCATATAATAACATTTCCACTGAGAACAGATCACATTATAGTGTGCTAAGTATCACCAGCTGTACTACGAAAGCTGGGTAAATGAATATCTAGAGATGAATTTTTAGAATAAAGAATTGTGTCAAATCTTGATGTTCCTGGATAATAATTTTTTTTTATTTTAGATATCCATGTTTAATGTAGATATCCAGTTGCATAGCATGTAACACATACTAAAATTGTAGCATATTGTGATAAGTTACGCTAGTGAAGATAAAAATAACTGTTGGATAAAAACCTTTTTTAATGTAATTAGTACAGCATGGGAATAAGTAATAAAATTAATATGCACTAAGGTCAAAAACAACTAACATATAGAATCAGAAACAGTGTTGACAAGAATTTGACCCTTTCATAAGAAAGAGTTAGGAGAGATTAAAAACAAACCAAAAAGTAACTTTGCTCCTGTAGTTTGTAACAAGGACTCAAGCTTATTTAGATTCCACACATCTAAGGAAATAAATCAAACAAGATTAAAATGGCTTGGTCAGCAATAAAAGAGAAAATTATTGAAAGAGCACTAAAAAGGCTGAATGCAATAAAAAAGCAGAGGAGCCGCTCACACAGAAAAAGAATAGCCAAATGGAAACAGATAAAACCAACAACACAGTTAATCCTTAAAAATATGATTTGGGCAAAAGCAAGTGATGCAGTCAGTTCACATTTGATAAGGAATTAATGATCATGATGTACAGCTAAAGGAATGAGACAACCACATTCCTCTGCAAAGCCAACCATCTTTAATGGCAACCGAGCTCTAACCTGGCCTCTCGCTGTGCCAGCCAAAGATGCTCTTACTCATAACAAGTACACGTTTTATTAATTTTGATTCATTGGCACAGATTTTGATTCTGAATCTTCGCAACATTTCTTCTTCTGTAGCAGTAGAGATCTAAATTCCATGCAAGCAGAAGATGGTATAAAAATGAATGAAGTCAGAATTTCTATTTCTACTGTGGAAATTTCAGAAGTACTGAACCCTAAATCTGGCCAGAGAACTATACAGAAATGACTAATGACCATATTAGGCCTTGAATCAAGGTCACTTTCAAAAAAAGTGAGTATTTTCCATTTAATTAGACATTTTTAGTTGTTATTTTCAGCTCTTCAGAAATGTATTATAATAGATCCAAAGGATGAGACATAAGTGAAAGAATGCAGATTAACTGTGAGAACACACAGAAAATAGGTAGTGAAATTAATTCATCTATATTTTGGCATTTTTAATACCTGAAAATATGTAAACGTACTTAATGAGAGGATTGATTTTCTTTTATATAAGTACTTTAAGCGTCCTTGTTGAAAATATTTGAAGAAAGGGAATGAGATGCAATCCTATATTATCAAATACACAGACCTAAAGAGGTCTAAGTCTTCAGTTTCCACTAGTATATAATGGCAGCTCTTCCTTACATATTATGTAATACATATTATATATATATTATATATACTATATGTGTGTGTATATATATCTTAAATATTTTTCACCTCAGTTTTTAGTTTTTTGCAATTATTCAGAAAAGCAAAGGCTAGAAATCTTTGCAATATGTATTTGGAATAAATCATCTTGCATCTTTCTCAACAATTGGAAAATGGTCTTTTTACTGAATGTAATGTGCAGAAAACAGTTGCTCTGAGTTTATTGTTTTCCAGTAGGATTTTAGATTAAACTGACTGATTCAGAAAGAGAGAGTATAATGTTGCAGTCAGGTTTTTTTTGAGGACAAGTCACCTTTCCCTACTGCTTTAGCAAAACACTAGAACATGTAAGACAGAGGATAGGACAATACTTCTGTACTTTTCTCCCTGATACAAAATGAAAAGCATGTCAAAAAGATGGGGAATTAGCACGCAATTTTCATAGGAAATAGTTGTAGGTTCAGACTTTTAATCCCCCCCCATGTCAAAAACAGAATTAGCAGCCTTTTAACAGTTTCACAGTCTTTCATAACAGACTAAGGAAAAAAAAAAAAAAAAAAAAACCAACCAAGAAGAAGTAGGAGAGCTGAAAGTCAAATAACAATTAAATGCTGCATATTGAAAGAGAATCTATGAGATCACAGCCTGAAGCAGTGATAAAAGCAGAGAGTGGAAAATAAAGTATTTCTTTCACTTTAGAACGGTGAGTGTCATTCTGCAAGAAGATGGCTTTCAGCATCAATGCTACCTACTATTTTGCTATGAAAAGGATGCATTTACTTCCTTTTTATTAGTGCGTGACCCAGAGGGTCATAGATCATTCTTGGCCTATTCTGGTTTATCTCAGTTTCAGTAATAATAGGGCGTGAAGCAAAGGGATTAAATTACAGATCATGAGACGAGATTGAAGCAAGATGGTAGACAACTGTCACTCAGAAGACTAAGAAGAGCAAACCTTCACAACGTTTAATTAACGCTGACCAGAAAATGGGATAAATCTAGCAACTTTCTTCACAAAGAACAGTTCTTAACTCTGAAATATCCATTTGCACCCCACAGGCACTTTGTGAGTAATATATAACTTGGAAAAAAATGGCATATTGTTTGTGTCTCTCTCTTCCCTGAAGAATATTAGGAAAAACAAGACTTCTGCCTTGCTTGGAAGAAGAAAGTCAAAACAGAGATGATGGGCTTTTTATCACAACAGCGAAGACGCACACAGGGAGGAACACAGAGGAAATCTTCATTTCTAGAAGTGAATTTCTGAAGCAGAGAGCCTTAAGTTGAAGATTTTTAGAAAATGAATTTTTCATGAAAAGTTCAGATAAACAAAATATAACCCTGCTTTTCTTTGGAAATTATTCAGCCAGATGTGTAACATATGCTCCTTCCCTATCTAGTTATTCTGTACTGGTAGATGTTGACTTCTCAGTAGCAGGTTAAGACCAACAGTCGCAACAGTACTGGAATGGAAGAAGTCTCCCTGGAAACAGCAATTAAAATTGGGTAGTAAAAATACAGTAGTATAAAACAGCATCTTTCCCCAGCTCCTAAGAAAAAGTTGCTAATACTATAGACAAGTAGTTTAAAACAGTATTTTGGGATTGTGCAAGTCTCCAATAAAATCTTTGCTGTGTCAGATGTCACATTAAGGTGATAATATTGGTGAAAACGGTTCCCCCTCAGAGCCCCTCCTCACCAGCTCCTCTCAAGAACAGAATTGTTAATACCATACGATAGTTTAAAAAAATAAATAAACGAGAGAGAGAGAGAGAAGAAAAAAAGAAAAAAACTTCTCAAAACCAATCAAATAATATATTGAAATCAACTGATCAATTAAGTCTCCTCTTTCAACTATATTGTGTGAATGCTGAGGCAAGGATATAACAGACATGCTTAAAAAAACTCAAAAGAATCAAAAGAAAAAAAGCACTTAAGCACATTTTATTAAAACAAACAAAAAATGGATTAGTACTTTAAAGCAGTGTGACACACAGGAACAAATCCATGCTGCATAAGGGAACTTAACTGAAATATAGACGTACTGCATCACAACTGACACATCTCATTAGAACCCGAAAGCTGAGGATTTGACAAAATGAAAAAAAACCACTGTAAAACTTCTGTCGCCAATCAAGTTAATCCAATCAACTAAGCCCAGAGATTGCTTTATCTATGTATTTTTAGAGGTCACATCCCCAGTTTCAGACAAGTTCACAATCTTTATCTCCTTAATAGCAAGCAGAGAAGCACTAATATTGTGTGTAGATGGAGAATGGAGGTACAGAGGAATGAAGTGCCCAAGAATATATAAAATTTCATCACAAAACCTACAGCTCATCCACATTCTTTCCAAGATGCAGTCTCATATCTAGATCGCTGCTTCTCCAGCACACCGACGTAACCCCGTAGCAACATATTGGCTGATGTTATTACTGTAGCTGGGTAGAGCAAATGACCCCACTCCTGCAATGACTTCATGGCGTTCTTGAGAACTACTCAGTATGACAGAGCGATTTCTCCCTGTAACACTGGAGTACTACAATCAGCTGGATTTGACTAGCTGACATCGCTATAACATTTCTATTCAAAATCATAATGAAAATGAGAGCGATTTAGATGTAGTTTCTTCTGCCTTTGTTATTTCCAGAATTTCCCCCTCGGGAAGGATACAGAAGCCTACACCTTCCATAGCTTTCTTCCCGCGTTACCAAATGTGACACACTAAAGGTGTGTGTGGTATCTCATACATTTTGAATGAGCAGGTATTCAAAAGGAGTAGCTTCCAGTTTTTGTCTGTTCAAGAGCAAGACAGCTCAAATAAACTTCTCAGAAGAAAATAAAAATTGCAGTACTTGATAAACAGACAGAATTCTCTGAACACAAAAGGCCATGTTTTCATTTTCAAAAAAAACAGATTTTTTACCACATGCTGTGTACTAGTTCAAACAGACTTGTATTTATTTTACTTCCATACACAGAGCCTTCCTTTCCTCTGCTCATTTCTGTGTTCTGTTAAAATAAAAATATAAACTTCCCAAATTAATTTCATTCACAGTGCTTCCTATTCTGTCAGAGACTTGCCAGCCTGTAAACTTACAGATAGATGACACAAAGAGATTAAATTACCAGTTTTATAACTCTGATATTCCTGTCTTTTCACTCAAATCATAATTAAGTACATATGCAGATATTAAAATACACAGAAAAAAATTAAATAAAAAGGGATTTAATAGTAATAGCTACTGTGTAGATATTGTTTCCTCATGAGACAAGTCTGTGTTAGCCATTATTAATGAAACGCGACACAGATAGGAAGAACATCTCATTAGTGTCCAATAATCTGATACTTCAGCTCTGTGTATGGACACTGTTAAACCTCATTTGTCTTCTTACCTCTCCTTCAAAAGGAATCCACAAATAAAAATAGTCTTCACATGAAAGATTCACTGTAAATAGAAAGGTAACAGAATCTGTGGGGGAATGTAATTTGGGTAAGCAAACATCATTAAAAATGAAAGGCTTTAATTTTACACATCTCATTCTGGCTAGAATGTCTTTTAAACATGCCTAATATCCATAGTAAGAAGGAGTGAGCACCACTTTCAGAATCTAGGCTGCTGAAAGCCTTTACATAGAAAGTTACTGCATTAGAATTTATTATTGTCACGTTTGGAGTCACCTGGCTGGAAGAAAAATATATATACTTAGCTTTTATAGCAACTACTACTATTCTTTGGAAATCTTTCTTTGCAAGCCTCCTTTTGGAAGTTTCCATTCCTTGGTGTGACTTTTTTGAAATTATGGCTAATTAATACTTACTTTTTAGTAAAGTTTTAACATCATGGCTCTATAGTAAGTTTCCCTAGTGCTTAATCTGTAGTAAGTATTAGCAAGCTACTACTTTATGAATTTAAAAATAATTAAAGGCAATTATACTTGTCAGATCAATGGGAAAAAGCGCATTATCTATTTTAAGCTGTTTTGCCTACCACTTAATTCAAATTAATATACGTAGAATTATGTATGTACTTAATATGAATGGTAAGAAGTACAAAATAAATGGTGACGCAAGAACCATGACTGTATATTAAATGCAAGGCAGTTTGTTTTTAATTTATAGATTTAATATACTGGACTAAGATGATATAACATCTCACATTTAAGTACTTATACTATACTCAGTTGTACTAATAATCACCTAAATCTTGCTGTTTAAATCCACGGAATCTCATTTGTGTTTTAAACACTTACTCCTGGGATGGGGAAAAAAAAATACAAAAATTTCATTTTTTCCCCCTCCCCTGTACTCCCAGTGAACTTTGCTTGCAGGCGGCATCTGCTATAAACACTATGACTAACATGAAGCAGGGGTTTGCACTTTGTGCTATGGGTTTCCCTTACTGTCCAGATACATGGCAGCTTAAGATTCATTTACAAATTAATCTGCATAAAGACACTGGAAGTCACCAGATAGCATCTGACAGACTCAAAAACAGAATGGGGCAGTATCACTAATCCTTTAGAAAACTTTCTCCCCTCAGAACTCAGCTCTAATAATAATCTTTCTTGTCCCTTGTTCTGAGAATATAATGTTTCCCCCCTTTGCTTATTAATCTCATATTTCTTCTTTTTTCCTGTTGTGGTTTCAAAGATGCAGTGCCATGACGCAGCCAAAAGCCGACTGGACCACGCAGGGCACACAGCGACTTGAATGGGGAAGGGACAGGGAGGGAAATACTGCCACGCTGCTTGGGACAGAAGAGGAGCGGGGACGCGAGGGCTTGGGCTCCTTGCTTTCTCGCCTGCGTTGCTTGCGCTACAGGACTGCTGGTGCAGCGCTGCAGCTTCTCGCCAGCTGTGAGAAGCCATAGCTCAGCCTCCTCTCGCCAGACATCTGCATCCAGTGCAGGCAACCGCCGCGCCAAAGCCAAGAAAGGGGTACGTCACTGAACAGCAGCCGAGGAGGACGTGCCATTCCTTAGCTGTTTCTGCATCGTGGGCAATGCGCTGCATATGACGTACGGCTTCAATACCTTCTGCCTGCATCTATATGAGGGGTCTGTACGCCTCCAGATTAGGGACAGGGAAGCATGACAGAAGAAAAACCTTCATCTCCGAGTCTCCGGAGACCCAGCTGAGTGCCTCAGCATCCCCAAGATTGTCCCTTCTCCAGAATACCCTGCCCCTCATCACACTTGCCTTCACCTTCAAAGCACCAGAGCAGCTCTCTTCCCAATATTTATTTTTAAATGACCTTCATACTTCTGCCTCTGCTGCCGCCCTGGCAGTGATGCTGTTCACTATGCCAGTGTCTGACTTTATGTTCTCTTCCTAAGGCTATCTGTCTGCACTAAATAGATCCATCTACGTGCTCTGCTGTCAGCCGCATGACCTCTTTACATTTCTGTAAGCAAATCCGTCAGCTAATAATGGTTATCCTTAGGCACGGCACACCTTCACTTATTGAGCTGACCTGCCAACTGCCTGGAGCAGCCGCAGCTACATAACGTGCATCCATCTGCGTATCGTGAAGAGCCAGAAGGGAGGAAGGGCAGGCTCACCTAGATCAGTTCACTCGCATGGAATATTTTAAATTACTATTTTAGGCTCAACTTTTGATGATCTCCATTTTCACACTTATATTAGCAAACAATACCAAGCCAAAATGGCAGTTTGCTATTTAAAAGTAGTATTACTAATTGGTAGAAAGTTCTAGTGAATGCAGCTAATTACAAGTGCTCTCGGGGACTTTTGCAGCCCCACTGGCCCATAACTTTTTTAGTAGCAGAACAGCACTTGAACTATTATGGTTAGAATGGATGTAAGCTGATTTTTACCAGCATTCCCCACCCTTTACAGGTCTTTGGATCACAGTACTATATTGCTTACAGTGTGAAGTGAACAGTTGTTATGTGTTCACTTCCAGGGAATTTTCAGGGGCCACAAGCAATTCCAGGGGGTCTCACAGGTAACATATTGCCTACAACTCATGTGCTGGGAACCACTAACTTAAACATTTTAAGGCCGTCAACGTCCTGCCAGTCTCTCAAGTGCTGCTGCTGGCAATCTATACTAAGAGTATTAACATCTACTCCAAAACCTGAGCAAAACACAGAGCAGTTTGCTACCCTATTTTATCTTGCATGCACTGCATCGTAAGCCAAAATTTTTTCATGTCTCTTGCTTCTCCTGCACATTTTGAGAGCCAAAACCAATAAAAGTGCCATATGGCCCATGTACCATGTTTATAAAAACATTTTTGGCAGTTTCTTCTGAAGAAAAAGTATTGTGGATGGAATTTGTTCTGGTTCTGGCACCAGTTATTAAGTTCTAAAACGAAGAAATTCAGAACATGAAATATGAAGTTACAGGCTTTGCTTCCTGCACTTTGAAAATTTGTTCTCTGTAGAGTAATCTGTAATACTTTCCAAAAACTAGTTTAGCTCTTCATATATGAATGTTCTTGTATTGCTTAATGGAGAGCCCCTCATCATAGCTTATTCACAAAGAATGCTTCCAGTTAAACATAGTAGAGGCTCAACAATGATTAAAATATAGTTTCATATATGAGTAATTAGTTGCATGCACTCATGTTTTAAAAGAATCTCAAATACTTCTTTGTATGCAAAAATAGTGATAGTGTGCTGTCTACATACAAGTATGCATTCATGTTAAATAACTTCCAATAAGACACTTAAAATCCATTTAAAGGAACAGATTTCAATGAATTTCTTCAGTCAAATTCTAAAGGTACAAACCTGACATCTTTGAAATCATTAGCATTTTTTTCCATCAACTTCAGCAGGGCCAGGATAAATAATACTCAATAACTGAATGTTGAGTATTGAATAACACTTCAATAATACTCTCTTAATACAAGGATTAAATAATACACTGGGCTCCTATAGACTTCCAGTAAATATGCTTTCAGCATAGGCATCTTTAAGAACACACATCAGTGATGTTATTTAGTACTTGTAATCTCATGTTCTGGAAAGATTTTTAGAAAAACAGGCACGATGACCTAAACATCCCATATAGGAAAACAGATCCAGAAAAACAGATTACAAGAAATCAATAGGGAAAAGCAACCCATTCTGCTTAATATGTCAGTTCTGCCCAGATTTATACAAATGCAGTAAAGGGTGGCATTCAGAGGATAAAACTTCCTATCTGGTATAATATTTTACACATATTTATTTCCACTTAGAGTACAACTTTCAAACTTTTTGGCACTGTTGACTGTTGCAAAATATAATAAGCTTAAAATTAGGACAACTTGAAAATATTCACAAACTTTCTACACACATTTTTGTTTGGCTTTTTCCCCTTTTTTCTTAACTTCTCAACTCTGATAGAAAGCTGGATGAATGAATGACAGACTTATAGCTAGAGTGTCTCCAGGCAGTGAGGACCACCCTGGCCCCTTGGAAGCGTGTGGATGCAGGAACAAGACACAGAAGTGCTTGAGTCACTTCAGTTCTTAGTGTTCCCATCTTGCAGGCAAATACACATACTTTCCAAATTCTGAACTGTATCTCTAATCTTCATATTGTTTATACAGAAAGCATATGGAATTTATATAATCTATTTTAACCTATACGAATTTGATATTTATATAGAATTCATAGCATGAGAAGACATGACGGAAGTTCAAAATAACTACGTATGAAAGGAGAATACTTTGAGGAAAAAAAAGACCCAGCAGAGTAGCCAAAAGATAAAAAGTGCAAACTATGTCCTCACGTTCTTTCATGCAGTCAGGCATGCATTCAGCCAAATGATCACTTTTTTAAGTAGGAGTGAAAATAAGCAATACAGAGTTTAAGTAAACTCTATAGTCCATCCATTGATATTTTATTAATAAAATTCAGGATAACCAAGGCCCTTTAGACTACCATTGTTAACAGTCATACAGAAGATAGTTCTGTGGGTACCAATTAGTACAGCAACTTCAGGTCTGCACTGGTTTCTCCTGTATAATAAGGATGTTCAGCTGCTTCTCAGTATATATACTCCCTTTCCCTCATACTCCAATCCTTTCCACGTTCATGTAACCCCAAAACAGTAGTGCTCTGAAATACAGGGATATAATGCCTTCTCTAGAGAAGTACCAAACTCTAGCTCAAGAGCAGTCCTAGAAGCGCTCCCTCTGCTAAGCAGAGTCAACTCCACATCCACAATTGTTCTGAAAACACCTTTTTGTTTCTAATTTTAAGATACAGTCCGCTTCTGTAAAGAACAGCAATCTGCTGCCTATAGCTCTGGGGCCAAAATGTCTCTGAGGGTAATTGCACCAGGCCTGCAAACATATCTGAAAGCTGCCAATGTATTAACAAAACTCATCCTTCTTTTCTCTCTTTCCATTGTTTTCTGAGGTGTATTAGTCTGAATTCAGTGTTGACAAGCTAGCAGAACATTTTCTTTGTCAGTTAAAATTAGCATAATACCTCTATTATATTACATTTTTTCTTTTTTATTTCAATTAATCTGGGTTATATTTGAATGAAAAATCAGCTTTCTTTGTACCATATGAATGAGAGGAGATATCGTTCAAGTTTATAGAGGACTCTTTCATATTTATAGCAGTATAGTGCTATTGTTACACAAAAATATTGTATTTAATTTTTACAGAAATTCATAAGCTAGTGGGAGTTGCTTTAGAACATATTTTCAAATGAAAGAAGAAAACCAAAAAGCTCCATAGGATTAAAGGAATCCAGGTACTCTGTCATTCAGGTTTATACTACAGCATCTCTGTTGATCTCACATTAGCAAGGAACTTGAGCAAACCTTCACTGAAGCAGGTCCCTTTGCTATTTTTGTGTATGTTTTTCTGTCTGAAGGTGATGGGGGAATAATACAAATTTCATGAGGTGACCTGAAATGTATTACCATTGTGCAATGCAGTACCTTTTGCTCATTTTAGATCCATTACTGACTGTCATTAGTAATTAGCAATTAGTAATACTTGGGTAATCCTCTCTTTCTATACATGCTGGAAGCTGAATTGAATGATTAAATTCTTACTTTTTGAAACTGAAGCTTTGAGGAGAACATTCCGTGCTTTATGCTGAATTTTTATAGACATGATACTGTTCTAGTCTAGCAGTAGTCTAGTCTCGTCTAGTAGTAGCTGAGTAGTTTATCTACAGTGTATCTAGTGTTGCTTTGACAGAGGATTTCTTGTGACCAGCAAAGAGTAAAAACTAGAGAAATGTGCCATTTGGAAAAATATTTTTTGTGTTCATTTCAGTACATCTGGGAAGCATGAACGATGTTAGACTCTGCAGGGATCTGCTGCATTTTCTGCAGCAGGTACTTTTATCTATAGACTCTCAAATAACTGTTGAAGTTCTGAAAAGCAAGGATTATTTTAGTTCAAAAATATTTCAAACACCACAATTCCCAGGGTTTTTTTTTTTATACATACAGAAAAGCAGCTTGCAATAAAACAGATCTTTGAGCTCACCAGAGGTGGAACTGTATTGACAAAGTGCTATAACACATGAATGAAACCTTTAAACAAATAGGATTTAACACAGTTTTAACCTGACTTCTGACTTTGTCCTAACAAATCAATTGTACATGTGTCTGTCACATAGACAAGCATTTGTTAACTCATTCAGAAAACTAAATCCCATATTTTAACCCTGCATTACATTGTGGGTGCAACATTAGCGGATATATCTGGAAGATGAAGATTTCAAAACATTGAGTCTGTTTAAATTGAGTTAAAGATTCCGTTCATAAAAAAGCCCCTGAAAAGAAGGAAAAAAAAAAAAAAAAACAGATGTACACCCAGATGAAATTCCTAGAGAGGTAGCTGTCATTGATCATTTTGGGGAACAGAGGAGTCTTTTCAGCTGAAATAACTATAATGAAATTGCCTAATTGTTAAGTGAGATGTAATATAAATTACATCCAACCCAAAGCAAACAAGACCATCAGTGTCTGTGCATATTACAATACCACATTGCTCTTTCAATGTAGCACAAAGCACTGAACAATAAATACAGATCTGAGAAATCATGGAAAAGATCCAAATAGGCAATCAGTAGTTAAAACAAAACTACAATGTAATCACAAATAAACCTAAAGACCAACCATTTTCAGTAACAGCAAAAAAGAAAAATCAGTTCTTAAGTCATATGTGGTCTTCACAAACACTCCATCTTAATCTGCTTATAATACTTCAAAGGTATAGTAGGGAGCACCAGACTTTCAAGGAAATGGTAGATCAGCTGGTCTCATGCAAATGCAACCAGGCAAAAATGCTAGAAATCCAAACTATGCCAGTTCCCAGCTGGCGAGCATACACAGATTTGCTGCCCAGGAGGGATAGGGAGTGTAAGAAGTGTGAAATCCCAGAAGAGGCGCCTAAAAGGTATTGGCTCAAGAGCGAACATAGCTAGACAGATTAAGGTTGTGGTTCTTCATTGAGCTAAATCTCTCAGTGATTAGCTGATTGAACTAAAATACTCAGTTGTTTTTGTTTGTATTTGAGAGAAAGTTCAGTCAGCAGGCTGCAAGTAAAGTGGCTGCAACAGAGGTCCTGAAGCAGCAGAAGACCAGTGTAGAGGAGGCAGCAGACCCCTCCAGTCTGCCTCGTTTTCTGAAAGCTGGTTATTACAATACTCTGATCGCAGAGTGGATGTGAAAGCTGTACCGAATGAGGGCCTGGAAGATGAGTGGAAAGAAGAGATTCAGGATGTTGCATGTGAGGTCCTAATGTATGTCAAATGTTATATCTGGGCTATTTCACCACAATAAACAGCAAAATATCAGTAAGCTCATGCATCCTTTACTCTGCTGTAGTCTGTAAATAGTAGAAACCAGATCAGAGTTATAAAGCTAGTATACTTTTTATCCATGTGCATCATATAACCATAATCACCACTGCACTGCATTTGCACTCTTATGTTTTACACCAAGCCAACTAAATGCTATTCTGAGCATAATTTCAAAGCAAAAGTCAGTGAAATGTAAACTGCTAAGCTACATCAGTACTTCAAGCCCATAACCTAGTAGCCCATAACCTAGTAAATACTGGTTTGCATGTAAATAGCTATTACATATGCTTATAACAATACTCACACATTTTTGTGCAAAACCAGCATTTTGATTAGCTGGTCTATGTTTGCAGTAATTCTTTAAAATATTTTCTCTAAATAGTGAGTGTACTAACATTTTGGGGTGCATTTAGAAAAACCTTTCAAATGTTTTGTTCATCCAACAGAGTATGTTAACAGTAACAGTAGGCAAAATGGATGTGTGAACTCTACAAACAATTCATTTCAAAAGGCAATTTTTCCACTGTTGTGCCACAGCATGAAATCAGAATTCAGGTTTTCTCAGCTGTCACTTTGCTGCAAGATGGAAAATCCTTGTAATGATTCTTTTTTAAATAGGAACAGAAATAAATTCTAAAAACCACATTTGACTGAAAGTTCATTATATAATTCATAATAGTTACCTACAGCTCCACTATTCTTGTCCTTCAAATTCCTTCTGAAAACTCACCTCTGCAAAACATGTTTGCAAGAAACCACTAATGGAAGAGAGAGCGTAAGAAAGATGAAAATTAAGCTGTGTTTAAAAAAAGGGAAATACCTGGATTATTGCATTTTTTACTTAAATGGTGCTACCTTGAGGATTTCGTGACTAACAGTTCATGATACCTTAAGCTAACACTTTCTTTATGCCACAGCTGCAGTTAGCAGAAGCTGCTGCTAGTTAGTGCTAAGTTAATATGAACTAGCTTGCTAAGGTATGGTAGAACAGTTACTTATCATATGTCTATATACTCCGTTACTTTTGAATTCATCTTTCTCCCCTCCGGTTTCCTTTCTTTTATTCACGTTACATTTAATTTCAGATTATACTTTCAAGCAAGGGACTGCAACTTGCCTCATCTGCTGTTGCTCCCAAGCCTGCCCACTTTTTTATTGAAGATGACCTTGAAAATATCACCAAGAACAGACAGCAAAACACTCAGCATATAGATAATAATCCTCAGTACTAAAAAGCAAACTGCTCTATGAGCAGCAAAGCTAATAAAACCTGAATTGTCTCTCTCAGGTCTTCCCACCACATTAATTGCCTCCTCCTTTCCTCCATACCCTTTACCAGCCTTTTGCACTCCTCAAGCCTTAACTCCCTTCCCTGTCTCCTCTTTGCTTCGATAAGTGGCAGCAAGTCCTGCAACTGGTTTGAATTAACTAGTTTGTTGGCCGACTAACCCAAAAAGCTGCTGCCTCTTACAAATAAGATGTCAACAGTTAGAAATGCCTTTATCTCAAGCGGAGCATTATTTTGAGTTTCTCTCAAACCCATCTTCTGATTTTCATAACATAAGTAAAACTTAGTACCCTAGGGACTGTCAGTAAAAATTACTTAGTTATGGAGAGGATGAAAGACTATAATCGCATAAGCCTTGCTTCTTTAGGAGGATGGGCTAAGCCTTCTCTGAGGAAGAATTTTTTCTTTTAATCAAAAATGAACTAGTAACAACTGCTTTTTAAGTTTTTCATTTTAAAGTACCCTAAACCATTTTAAAATAAAAGTAAAAAGCAGAAAGAGGAAACTGAAGAGGATCCTAGTGCAAACCTCAAGGTACACAGCCAAGTACTAAACCAAGTATTCTTTCTCAACTGTGCAAATTAGCCTGCCAAAACTCCCTATTGCAGTCACTAGATCCATTAAACTGTTAGCAGAGAGGATTTTTGACTGGCAGCAATGACAATAAGCTACAACAGTGCTTAAATACTTATCCCATTAGACACCAGTTTTGCCTTTGCAAGACTAACCTGTTAATGAGCTTTAAGCAAATTCAGTCAAGTATCCTTCATGCTATGGTCACAGCATGGTGTCATCTGGCTTGGCAGAATGCATCTCACTTTTTAAATCTGTAACTCATTTAACCCTTCTTTTAGATTAATGGAAGTAAAGTAGTAAATAGCAAGTCAAGGATATATTCTTCAATGTATCAGTATGACGATTAAAAGCTATATGGCTTAATATGCACATGAAAACTGAAGTAATCATGAAAAAAGGCAGAGCTTATTCCATTAAAAATATGAAGCAACAACATACAAGTGTCTAAAAAATATGTTCGTCAACACCCAAAATTTTAAATACATGCATTTGTCTCCACTGTCACCAGTTAGCATCTTCTAAAGGCTGAAAATCTAGCTTAGTTTATACTATCTCATAATCATGTGTTTTCCTACACTTTTTACTTTAATTCTTACCAAGCACATTACCACTGAGCAGGAAACAAATTTTTCCATTATTTTATCTCTTTGAATCCCAAACAGCTTTTTCATGAAAGCTTGTACGCAGTACATGAAAAAAAACAAAGTTAAAAGTATTTAAGTCTTAACTCTACAATGAATAAAACTATGTGCAAATGTTTACCGATTTCTTCACTAGCTATGTATATATAATTATGCTAAGATATAGGAAAAGTAATAGTCATAAAAAAAAATGTCAGTCATATTATCTTTAAATCGACAGATTCCACAATACTCCATTTATACTGAGGCGCCTTTCTGTGAAATTAGGAACAAATACTATGCTCCATATTCTAAGTAAAGGGATCAAAATTTGGCCATGGCAGCAAAACTTGCCAAATGCAGCTGGTCCCAACTGGAGGTCTAAGGCACACCAGTACCAGAAGGTACCATAATGGATCTTTTATTCCATAAGGGTCTTTAAATGATGAATAGCAACTCATATTGCAGATTTTTGCATTTTACAATCTTTATTATTAAAAAAGCCCTTTGGCTCTAAAATTCTATCAATTTAATCCTCTAATAAATAGTTTTTCTTCCACAGTAATTGCAGTTTTAATTAGTAGCACTAACGTAGAGTGTTTTAGCATGATGGACACATTAAATGCTCAAGAGATGTTTAAACTAGTTTTGGGACTCAACTATTTACAGATCGATACAACATCATCTGTCCCAGACTACAGATTAAGAGTTCTGTTTATCCACAATAATAGCTCTTCCAAACACAATAAAAACTCTGTTGGCATATACAGAAAATTATACCTTTCATCATTCTCCCAACAAAACAATTTGAGTAGACTTTAGTAATTATTTATTAGACTAAAGGCACAAAATGAGAAAATATTAATTTCCAGAAACAAAAGTAATGACCCTTTTGTTTTCATTCTGCCCAGTTGCAGGCTATTACTAGCCTGCATGCAATCACAAAATAAAACAAGACAGCTGATTTACTAATATACTTGCTCTCTTTTGCTAAGTATATATGGGAAGTTTAGCATCAGGTGATTAGCAGAGTCTAATTTTTGTGCCTCAAACATTATAAATGAAATCTGAAGCAATCGGGTATCTCACTCCTGATTTTCATTTTCCCAGCAGCAGCAATGCTCAAAACACTTCTTAAATTGTAACCTGACGGACCATTAGTTTATCCTCCTCTTTTTCGTTCTTACACTCACAGGCCTGGCAGCCTATGTCTTTGCCAGTTTAGATCATAAGATCACTAACCAGATCTCCTTTTCCTACTGCTTTTCTCTTAAGAAACCTCAGGCCATTTTGCAATCTCAGTGAACAGTCAGAAGCTCCCTAGCTTGCTGTCGGAGGCTGGAGGACGTATTTAGCAGTTTGAACAGCCTGTATTAACCTGCAGGTTAATTCTTTGTGAATTTCTTTCAAGTTTACCTGCTATCAATGTCAGTCTGATGAACGTGACTGCACACGACTTGTACCGGCACACATCGTGTCCTTTGCCATTCTCCCAAAGCCCCCTTCATCTTCTTTCTTCACCTTAAAATAGCAAGTTCCTCAGAAGGAGAAACAGCCAAGATTTAGTTTTTATATTTACACACGCTCACACGCTATATCTTGTACAAAGCTTTCCTGTCCCCCAGTTCAGACCAGAAAACTCACTTCATGTGAAAAATGACAAGAAGTCTCTATCAGAGCTGGAAAACGTAGGCAGTCCATGTTATAAAGGACTTACTAACCAATGTAAAAAATAAGATTCCTTCCAAAGAGTTTTACAGAGATTCAGAGTAACAGTCACCCCTTATTGGTAACCACCAGCCCCTTGTTATTGCTGATCATGAATGCTATGCATACTATTAATTTGGGTCCAAAGAGTTGCAAAGCTCCTACAATAACTCTTCACTAACTGATGAGCTGTAGCAGAAAAACAGATTCTCCTTCCTGCTTTTTTCTGTATCAGGTGTGCAGCTGCCAGTCTTCCCAAAAGATGAATCTGAGCTGCCCCCAAACTAACCTTGATACAACATGACAAAAGGTGTTGCGAAACCACCCAGAGCTTACCTTACTCTCCTCAGTCAGGGAGCTCTTCACATGTCACGCTAATGCTGACACAGGAGAAGACAACTACTTTTTTGCCCTTTTACATCTTGCTACCTATGACCCCAACATCCCAGCACCATGCAATCAGGTAGCGCATGGACGCCTTTGCCTCCTCGCCAGCTCCCACTCCTTGCATCAGGATGCTGGAAATCTATGAACAACAGCATTGCAAGCAGTGCTTTAACCGTATGTTGCTTAAGAATTCCTGTCATAATATAAAGGCCTAGACTACACAGATCGGCAAATCTTCTGGGTGTTTTATTCAATCAGAATGGCACAAGGTAGCTGAAGGACAAATACAGCCTCTAGCCTTTAAGGTTTTGTATTCATAAGCACTGAAAGGCTGTTTAAGAAAGTTTTAATTAGTGCTACAAATAAAACCATGAACACTTAAGTAATAATAAAAAAACAGTATACTATCAGGCAGCATTTTTTTCTGTGACTTTTAGAAGTAAAAACATTAAACACAGGAAACCTGTTGTTAAAAACTCTTTTCAGGATAAATAACCAACATGGAATTAGGAATCAGTAGAGTTTCAGCACTTACTTTTCAACACAAATACTGTATAGTCTTTCCTTGAGCTTGATCAGCTTTGTTTTTTTTTTCTTTTCATTAGAGTCAGATGGTATTGTCAAAATCTTTTCAAGACCAGATTATTTATTTCCATTAGTGACAGTTCGCTTGGCACAGCGCCTAGTACATGCTGTTATTTGAAGCACAACGTGCAGTTCAGCATGACCAGATCATAGCAAACATGAAATCAAAACCATTTCTGCAATGTATTTGAAAGCAATAATAATAAACTCCTATGTTTTCTAAATAGGCACTGTAATGAGTTTCACTAAGTGCAAATACCAAGCACTTGATAGAAATGAGATGCGAGAAGGATTATAAGACCAAAAATGTGAATTCATTTAAGAAAGGAAAGAAGACTTTAAAAAAAAAGAGAGAGAAGAACAACTAACATGAAGCAAGAGGCAGCAGAGCCAGAAGCAGCGCATAAATAATACATCTTTGAAATGCTGATAGCTGTTTAAAAATTGATTTCAAGTAAAATGACACTAAATAATAAAATCTCTTCTGAGCAGGATAACCAAAGCCAGCATTCACAATAGAGCAAAGTGTGGGTTTTATATGTGATCTGAGGTTATCCAGAAGCCTTACTAAATGAAGTGCAATATAACAGGATGAAGGAATTCTGAACAAGTACAATTAATATCAGGCACTCAATAACAGCCAACACGAAACCTGAAGTTCTAGGAGACTGAAAAGGATGAGAGAAAAAGAATGAAAAAATACAGAATTTTTCCTTGCCACCTGACACAGGTGCAAGCAGTAACAGCTGCTTTACAGTTTCACTGAGAGAATATCACTTTAGGCAGCATCCCTGGCTCAGGAGAGGCCAAAAACAGCTACTGACAAATTGTTTAACAAAACTAAGTACTGCAATGGAAAAAAATAAGTTTAGAATTAGCCTAAAATTTTCTCAGCTAGACACAAAGACTTTTTTCAGCGACAGGAAACGCAGATCTGGGTCTTCTTCTGCAGGTTGTTTGAATTTGGAAAAGCAAAAGCAGATACCGAACCATCATAATATTCTGCTGAATACAATTTGTAGATTTTCTAATCTACAGAGTATAAACTGTTAAATTTATATCCATATGCAAAAATAATAGGAAATTGGGCATTGGTAGATTTTAGTGTCTGGAAGGCGAGTAGGGGAAGCTATTAGCGGAACGGCCTTCTTGCAGGATGGAACATAGTAAAGGATGTTATTTAGCTTCCGTTAATGAATGAGAGCTTGGTCAAGAATGTATTGCTTGCAGAAGCACTGGTGTTCATCAGGCCCCCCGTACAGATATTTTCCTAGGAAACTTACGGCAAGATCTGTAGAATTTAAATGATAATCCAGATGTAAGGATGAAATTCAGTTTGTCCCATAATTCCAGCTGTGGTGTCGCTGGGTGTCAGGGCAGGGGCTGTGCGCACACCCAGCACGCTTGGTCATCAGGTCCTTTGGGGGCCAGGACCTCCCCAGCCAGGCTCTGCTGCGGTGAGACAAGGTGACTGAACCCCAGCGTCTCAACAAAGCCACCAGCGGTTACAGGAGCTCTGCGGGTGGCAATTGCGGACAGGGCGAGAGCTCCCTGCAGGCAGCTGCTGCGCGCGCCTTGGTTGACGGGGGACAGTCGCATGCGTGAGGCGCTGTAACCTCCGGGCCAGAGACCTTGGGCGGCCCTAGGCAGCTCCCGGTTCACTACACATAAACAGGCCAAAATACTCAGGAGAAACTATTTCTGTATATGCAGGGATGGCACATAGGACAGTTATTTGCACACAGTTAGGAGATGTTTTTATGTAGCTTAATACAGCAACGGCACATGGCAGAGCGGGGCAGCTGAATTGTAACAGTTCACTGGAACAACCTTTGGGGGATTTGAACCCAATGCACATGAAGCTGCCCTGCAAGGACCCTTGCGTTAGAGACTCATCACCACCCAAGCAGTGACTGACCACCCCGCCGGGGAGATCCGCTTCCTCATGTGATTGGCAGCCTTTTGCAAAAGATCTTAATCTGTTAGGTTTGTTTCTTTTTTTAAAAGAGACATTCTGCCTGTGAGCGTCTGTAAAACTATTTTTCCACACAAAGTAGTGATGCACATAAAGACAAAACAGATGACTAGGGAAGACTAGGAAAGACTTGTTTAATATATTGCAGCTTAGTGGGGGGAAGGGAGGCAGCACATGGCAGGGGGAGAAAAAAAATAAATCAAGCACTGTGAAAACTGTGAAGCAGTTGATGCATTTTCTGTGGAAGACTGCACAGTGTAACAGATCTTAACTACAGAAAAATGAATGACAGTTTGACAGGACAGAAGGAGGAAGCAATCTCTAGCCTAATTGCTACAAAAGGAACTAATTACAGAGATGTCCTGAATCCGACAAACAACTGGAATGCCACACACTGGTTCGTGCTTTTATTGTATGCTTCCTTAATAAATGCAAGAAAAATGCACTGCTTATAAGACAGTGGTTTCTAACTCTCATTTCATCACCCATTACAAATTTTCTAGTGGAGGTCTGAATTCCTGTACAGTGCATTCAGTCTTCTGGCAGCTTGCTTTCCCAGATACTTTTCATGGGTTCTCTATAAATATAACAGTAGTTTGTAATTTGGTGTCTGCAAACTCCTAGCAGTCTGCAGGGTTCCTGTAGGTGCGAGTACTCGGTGGCAAAGGCTGGACAAAGAAACATCCAGTGGGCACACCTCATTTGCATACTAATTTTTGCCAGTATAGGTGGATTGATTTCCCTGTTTTGACTTTTCATTATAACTTTTCCAGGTGTAAAGTGTTATATAAACTATTTTCAGGGCCTTTTTGCCAATACCATCAAGATGAGATGCTCCCCAGGGGGGGTGTTCCTTCTGAAACATTTTACCCATCAGTTTGAATGACTCTCACCTTTGACGATAGAATTGGATTTTTTTGGTATGGATTATATTGAAGCATGTAGTTAAAAAAAATCTTCCCTAACCATGTGAGTGATACAATAGCTAGCCGGATGCCAGCATAATTACACAGGAAAATGCGGTTCATACGCTGCAGTCCACTTAGGCCAGCTGCCATCTGGTGAACAGTTTGAGTCCCCGTCACACTGGAACATGCTCATGCTTGTGGCCCGCCTTGCCACTTACTTCTCAATGTATCCTGTCTCACAGTGCTTGGAGTGATCAAATATGAACTGGAAACCATTTGCCAGCAAGGACAACGTTTTTGTACACATTTATTAGAGAAATTTTGGCTAGGCCTGGGACTCCAAGCCTTGCTGTGTACTGTTAAAATCAGCTGTATACAATACATGTTCCCCCCCCCCCCCCAAGAGTGCTTGTCTGAGGAATAAATGATATTAGGGGTTTATGGAATTCAACAGATTGATGCAATCTGCAGGCAGTGTCTTCAAAGAAGGAAAAGTGCTTCTAGCTGTATGATTCCCACATGTAAAGCAAATATAAACTGACTGGGGTTTGCATACAGAGACCATAAAAGACAACAGCAGAAGAGGTACAAAAGCACTGAATCCCAGAGATGATACTTTGTTTCAACATAATTAACTGATCACTTTGACAAAAATTGTGATATATTTTTCCATTACTATGCTAGCAAGTGTTCAGCTAAGATACAAGGGGAAACATGGCTGCTGTAGAGTAGGTAGGGTAGAGGAAAAGAAAACAATCTTTCCTCCTTTAAGACTTTCAAGTCTTCACTAACCCCAATCACAAAAGGAAGAAAAAATTTCTTGTGTTGCTAGAAGTCTGTCACCCTTCAATTACCACAAAATGCAAATGCCTTCCCATCCCTACTTAAACATTCCCATGTAGCTTGTGAAATCTTTAGATTCTCAGATCTTCTGTAAAGCTTAAGTGAATTCTCAGTGCAAGAGCTCATGTCACAGTTAAAGAAACATTCGAAATGTATGAACTGGAAAGAAAATATTTAAATCAAAGTAAGCATCATTAGAACTGCTGAGGTATTATATTGCTGATGTTCAGTGCTGATGTGCTGGTGTTGGATATGCACCTCTGTATTCCTGTTTGTCATATTTCTGAATTTGCTTTAGTCATTGAATGAAAACAGCACGTATGTGTTCATGAAAGTTACTAAGCACTACAATAATAAAAAGATAGACTTTTTGCTTGGATCATATGGTGCCGTTGTTAGAAACTCCCTAAATCAATTGTGCTAAGGTTTTTGACTGTCCCTTAGGAAGCAGTCTGTTATTCCCCGTTTTCTGCTTCCCATGTGCATAACCCAGCTGGCATATGCAAGCAGAATGCATCAGCAGTTAAGTGTTAAAAAGCAAAACTGTCATGCTTAACCTCTGGATGGGTACAGTAAATTCAATCCCTCTCAAGTTCCTCTCATCTGAGATTTCAAATTCCCTCTCTTTTGCTCTGCTTCATGACACTCTCGGTGGTGACTGTTTCACCATGCCTGGCGCACACAGCAAAGGGGAAACCATCTCTGCAGTTCAATAGCACAAGTCATACTCATAATGAAAGTGAAAAGCATGTTCTCCATCTGTTCAACAACTACGCCATGTCATGCAGATTATGACATCCTGAAATATTACTTCATGGCACAAATAGAACATCCCAAGGAGAGAAAGGAGTATGACTTAATTTTGTATCACTTAAGTGCAACACTAACACTTCAAATTGCATGTATCAAATGCTTTAAAGAAAAAGCCTCACAACATTGAAAGATTATTTTTGTAATATCAGGATATTTGACAAGATAATACCCGAGTTGAATTTCACATGCCAAAGCCAGTGTGGAGTATTTTAATAACCATAATTGTTTCAGATAGCATATTACAGGAATAGTATTCGTGTGTGTGTGCGTGCGCATATACATATATATATTTGCACACGTGTAAGTAAATATATGCAACTTAGAGCCTGGGTTTTAGAGGATCACTGAAAGCATCAAATACTTCTGTGCTTCTTATAGCATCTTCATATACCTTTAAACCAGATTATGTAAATCACAAGCACTTGCATAAGATGCATCCGTGGCCTCGCTGCTCCCACCACCCTGCCTTTCAGCTCCCTTTCAGCTCTCATCCAGAGACCAGCTTTGCAACAAATAGGAAAGATTACCCACACACAAGAGGCAGGTCTTTTGCTAGTGCAATATGAACTGGCATCAATATCAAAAGACCCAAATTAATCCACAAAACAAGTAATGGCCGTGACATACAGAATTTTTGGAACAATACTGAATTACCATATTTAAAAAAAAACCCCACACTTTCTGCACAGGTTACTGCCTTAAAATTAAAAACTGCTAATTATTTGCAAGATCTGTTGCTTTTCACAGATGTACCAGCTTAATTGCACGTTTGCACAGGACAATGACACTTTTTATTATTGCCCTGTATTGAACACTCAGAGAGGAAGGAGGAACATGTGCACAAATGATTACGCACTGAATCTTGAGATAAGCTTGTTGAAGGCCCTTAGGCCTGGATATCAATTTGCCACACCAATCACAACCAAGTTATTCACTGGAGGAGCTCAAATAAGAAATTAAGATTTCTCTTGCATGAAATAGAATCAACGCTCCTCCTTAAAGTAAAAATACCAGTTCCTTGTCAAGTCAGGTTTTTTGTGGTTTTAGTATACCACACAAATGACTAAATGAACTGAATTATGCAAAAATGTCTATTTTATAGGAATTGAATGAATTTTATAGGAATTAAATGAATTCCATTAGATTATGATTCTTTGGTAAAGGGACTAAGACATGAAATGGGAGAAGGAGAGGGAAGGAAAAAAGAAGGGGGGGAAGGAAAGGAAGATAATCCACATCCCACAGGTATCATCATTCTCTTCAGCCATCTCTTACCTCCTCTTTAGAAGCTAAAAAAAACCATGCAGGAACAGATGCCCTTTGGTTGCTGTGTCTAAAGCAATCTCCTTCCCTCAGGAATAAGGTATGGATGCCCCAAGCAAAGGGACGAACAAATATAGGCAATAGTAGCTACTTCAGAGAGATTCATCAGCATACTACCTGTCAGAACTGAATAAATGCTTCATAACTTGCAGTACAAAGCAAAGATCTAGTCTGGGGTTGCATGACTTATGCACAATTTCCTAAATGTCGTACTTGCAAAATTTCTTAGTGCTCTGAACAAAAAGCAAAATTCTCTCCCTGCTTTCTTTAATGTGTTACAGCAATAATTTGTTTAGAGATGTATTTTATTTGTAAAAGATTATTAAGTCTAGTTTTGAAGAAATTTCTCACCCCCCCAAGAACACCCCAACATCGTGCAGAGCACGGAGCAATAGTCAAACTGTAAGAAAATCTGCTTTTCAAAGTGGGTTCAAGCATCTGTAGCTGCTGCTGCTGCAGCTAATTAACCACCCTTATTCCCTTAAAAATAAAAAAAGGCCAGAAATATGCCAGAAATGCAGGAATGTGGGGACAAATAGTAGTTTAAATGAAATTCCACACATACTTGTTTCCATATAAGTACTTTTAAATGTTCAGATTGGCCCAGTTTCACCCTATTTTCCCCCCACTGAAAGAACCGATACCAAGCATGAGCACCAGTATGCTTCAGCCATTGGTGTGAGGTTTGCTCATGAATAAGCATGACATTTAATACGAAAAACTTGTCAAAAAGATCACAGGTGAAATCCTAGTACTATCCAAATTCACAGGCATTTCAGTGACTACTGGAACATTATTACCACCAGAACCAAAACTGCTATTTGTTCACTCCCAACCCAAAGGAACCTGCACTGTGGAGAAATATCTGAAAGGAGAACAAAAATATAGCTTTTTTTCTGACTTTGAGGTTTTTTCCCCTATTGTTAAACCATTCCTGTTTATTTTGGTTCCTTAAAAGCAAACAGGACAGAACTATTTCTCAACGATAAAAAGAAACCCTGTTCTTCTCCCTTCAGACTTGAACAGTATTTCAGTGTTCAGTTTACAAACCATAGGGAAGCAAAACCTGGTGACTGCCTTCCTACTTTATAGCTGAACAAAGGATGCAAGAACACAAATCTTGTTTTGCCTGCAGATTATCATTTTCAACACTGATCATGAGAAAGAAAAGTGAATTCTGGGAAAAAAGTTATTGTGAAAATAAATTCCAGAAGAAAATCTGATTTATCTAAGAACTTGTCCACATTTATTTGCTTTTCATTAATATTCTAAAGAATAAATTAATTGGCAGGAGTCTTCAGCAAATACCAAAGCAGAGCAAGCGTTACAGAATATTCACTCAAGAAAATTTACAAATTAATTACAAATATTTGCAGTGAAAAGCTGATTCTGTGTGTCATTGAAGCATGAAACAAACACTCCATATGAACCTTATATTCATCTTCAGACAATTTTTGTAAGGTTAAAATTTACACAGGCACATCAATGACTGCAGTGACTAGTTTTTAAGCTGCTTATAAGTCTATTTTCCCCAAAATGCAAAAACCCCTTAAAACCTAAATGGCAAGCATTTGTGAAATAGCAACGTGTCTCATGAGCAGATCACAAACGGCAGAGAACGCTCCATTCAATAAACCAGTTCCCTGCGCCAAGCAGGTCAGCCAGATCCAGCCACAGGTCTTAGCAGCTGTTCACTACGGCCCGAACGAGAAGCGTAGTATTCTCGCTTTAGACCCAAATGACGGCTGACTTTAGGACTACGGTGATCCAGCTAGACATGCAAACATGGGCAGGCTGTATCGCTGTGGTTTAAGAACTGTACCCAAGTCAGGCTGCGCTCGAGTGGCTGCAGTTATTGGCAGAGCAGGCAAGCACCCAGCTATCGAGGCCTCAGTAGCTACTTAGTTGTAGACAGTCTTATCTGAGGCCAAAATCAGGTTCTCCTCCTGCATTTTAAAGGCTGGCACTTTTTTTGTTGTTTTTGGGCTTTACACATATATTTGAACTATTACCATTTAGCAGTTAAAGTGAAAAGTAAAGTATATTTCACTCCTTCCCACTCTTTACCTTTTGTCTTCAATATGCTATGCTTAATGCTGCTAACAGACAACACAGAAGATGGGCTACAAAAGGAATTAGGTACCTAAGAGAAACAAAAGGCTGGGGGGAAGCTTGGTAATAACAAAGTACTCAAACAACAGGCTTTCTAGAAGGCTAATTATTATGATAGATGATCTTGATATTTAATCATGGAAGAGTGCATAATGACTGCCTTCATTTTTTATTCCCCTCTACCCCCCTGAAGTTTGCCAACACCGTTTTTCCCATACTCAGTTTCAGGTCAGCTCATTAGAGAGAGCTATTTATTATCATTTTAGCATATTCAGCAAGGTTACAGGAGACCTGTACTTCTCACATCCCCAAGGGATTCACTTACTCTAAACATGCGGCTTTGTGCTCTGCATTTGAGATGATTACTCAGAACCAGTACACCCCGTTGGACTGCAATTCCAAATTTATTATCTGCCCTCCAGACAAGCTCCCCCCTTCCCTCGAGGCATTAAGCCACAACAGACGAGAATAAGGTGGCATTATCTGTAAACAGACCCTCTGAGCTGGGTTGCTGCTCTCCGGAGTTATAAAACACACAGTCTACTTAATGTCAGCAACTTTTAGTGCTACGGAAACAAGAAAGGGCGATCAATCATAGACACTGAACTGCGTATAGAAAACCCCAAGGCTTCAAGGCATAATGGCATTTGTCACAAAGCTGCTTGTTAAAAGTTGTTTGTCTTTATTCATTGCTCTGCAGGCTTATTGTGCTATCAAGTAAGACCAAACAACTTCATCTCCGAGGCAAAAATATTAGTCATGTATTTCAATTACATATTAAACGTATTTGCTTGTATTGCAAAAGCTAGAATTCATATAGATAATTATTTCCATACGGATGGGAAAATGAAGTTATAAAAATAACATGAACAAGTTCTTACATATACTGATCAGGCTCACAAAGTTGAAACCCAGGTATTTTGAGCGTATGGATGTCTTCACTTGCTAATCTTCAGTTAGGAAGTTTTTAACTTAAGCTGGTATCCAGCAAGAGAGAGGCCTGTAGCTACAGACACAAACAGCACCAATGATTTCATAGAGTAAGAAAGCAAGCCATTTTCACCCAAATAGGATTACTCATGCTGTTGAGATTTGGCACAAGATCAAGATTATTGCTCCCCTACTTTCCTCCTCAGATGATAGCTTCGGTAAAGGTATAGCATATTATGGGTGAAGAATCAACCCTTACTGAGTACGTCCCAAACAGCAGAAAGTTCCCCTGTGACATTTGTCGTTCTTCAAAAGCTGATTTTCTTCACCCATGAACTGGGAGACTCTCCAGTAAGATACATGACTGTTTTAGGCAAAGCATATGCCATGCAGCTAAATTAATAAAACTGTAGGAAAACAGAATTTTCATACAATCCACAGACACAGAAATCACAACTACTCGTTAAAAAACAAATTACTCCAACACACTCTGCAACCCTGAGTCAACACTGCTGGCAAACTTAAGGCAAAACAGATACAAACGACTCATTACTCTCACTCAAAGCGGCAGCGGAAGCAAGACCAGTATCCCGGGGCTGCTCCGACGACAAGGCCTGGCCGTTGCCCTGAACACAAATGCCTTTCCTCAGCTGCTGCCAGCTTGCTCCCCCCAGGTGCCCGGAGACGCTGCCCTGGCCCCCCAGCAGGGTTTTGTCCTTGCTGGACAAAGTTGGTTGCAGCCTTTTCATAGACAGCCTGTGTGGAAGCAGCTTAAGCTTCCCAATACAAGTTTCTAGCCAGGCATGTACCACACTATAATGTTTCTTTTTGTTTTGGGTGGGTTTTTTTTTTAATTTTAAAATTATTTGTATATATTTCTAAGATTTCTTAAAGGATGTCCTCTACAGAAATTTAAATAGTGGAAGATGAGTCACCATGCCATGTACACCTAACCTGACTTTTAACTTCAATTTTCTGCATTATTAATGTATTAATTCAAGGAGCTCAGTACTACTACTTTAACAGGTTAAGGCCGATCCAAACAAACAGGCATGATTTTGCAACTATATCAGAATTTACCCAACCCAAAACTGAACTAATAACTTTACATTATAAAATTATCCTCCTAAAATAGTGCCCTTACAGTTGACCTTCAATTGAAAGAAAGGATCCTGTCAGTATTGGTTTGTGCACTAAGTCTTCCTTTACTATGAATACTGGTATGAAATCAAGTTTAGACATGCACCAGAGACCAGTTGCCAACTCGAGACCCAGGGAAGGGAAAATAAAATTGCATCTGCGAGTGAAAAATAGAGTATGGCTTCTGATAACGCTTGGCACTTGCAGAACACTGCACTGTGCAAACATTAATTCTCACAATTGTCCTGTGAGTTTGGTAAATATTATTTAACAGAGCTAAGATGCAATATCAAGATGCTCTTCCTTATTCTCATTTATGCTTGTTTACATATTTTCCTGTCAATCTCCGGCAGTGTTTTGCAAGCCCTTAAAAATAAATCTTTTTCACAGGCAGGTAATTAACTGATGGAAATTCTCTTCAATGTAATTTCAGAGTTGTTTATGAAAAAGATATACTTCACAGACAGCATATCTTGACTTAGTAAGTGCTTAACGATGCGTTCTGAAACATGAATTCAAATTTGGGCAGGAATGAACAGTCAGCACAATTATTGTAACAGAGCACTGAAAACATCACTGTTCCCCCCCCCCCCCCATATCTGCATTTTATTCCTTTGCCTTCTCTTCCCTTCTACCCCCGTCTCTCCCTTCTCGTTCCCTGCTTGTTTTGTTAGTTGCCACTGAAGGCTGAAATAAATTGACATTGTCAAGCCAAGGACATTTCTTCAGATCTGAAGTGCAAGAAGTACTGCTGAAATGGCTTGGAGGAAAGACCAAAAAACAGAACAAAACCCCCACCAACTTTATCTTTTGAACCAGCTGCTGCTTCAAGATCATTGCATTAAACAGAAGCCAATGGACATTCATGCATCTGTACAATCTTCTTTTGAACCTATCTGCACATTTGAAAGCTGCGTTGATTTGCAGCATTCACAGAGATCCAAGCGAGCTGAGAATGCACAGTAGGAAGTAATTGATATAGCTGGCATGGGGATATAATAAACAACACGACTTTTTCAGGGATGCAAAGGGCATGTTTAGCAATTGTGAACTTACTGACAAACTCAGGTAACAGAAGATAAATGGACAAAAAGAGATTACACACAGCTATATGGCAAAACTTTCCCCCTTTCACCTGCCAGCATTCATTAAACCTGTATTGGAAGAACCAATTTTCTTGCCCAGGCAGTCTTTGGCTTTCCAAAGCTATCAGCCAGGGGAGCTGAAAAGGTTGTGCTGAAACCCCTTAATTCTGGGAAGGACTCTAGTGCAATTTTTCTCCTTTACACAAACTGAAGAGGAATTTGGCAGACGGTAAGATGCAGAGCATTCAATCAAAATTGAACAATGAACGAGTTAACCTTTTCTCTTGACAATCCTTACTAGTTTAGTGGAAGATGCATGGTATTACAAGTTATTTTGTGAAAAAATTGCTTTAAAAAACCTTATAAAAAAGCAAACCCTTGGTTTGCATAATTCTTATCTACCTTCCACAGTCACCACTTCCTTCATGTTTTAGACAGACAATACAAAATATGTAAAGGAAAAAAAAATATCCCACACAACAACCACCACCACACACATTTGGCGGGGGGTAGGATATTACTATATGTGTATGCCCACAAATGACATGGTGCATTGACAGCAATGGCATAAAAAGAGCCCTGAAGTAGCTTTTCCTGATGGTATTTTGAAACACTGCATGTCAAAGTCTGATAAACCTGCAAAAGAAGCAGCTTTAACAAGAGCGAAGACAGTAACAGTATATCAGCTGTCCCTCTATTTGAGCACAGATGTATATTAACATACCAGAATATGCTTAGAGGCCAGTCCTAGGTCAACCATACACTAATTAGTAACAGCCCATATCATAAAAACATCACCACTAATCTCTAGCCACCATGCATCTACGACAGTAAGTAGAATTAGTGCCGACTTAGATCAAGAAATACCATGGGTTTTACATCAGTGACACTAGACTACTCAGCAAGAGTGAGCTACATCTATGTAAATCTGTAGGAATGCACAAGAGCTACTTCTGAACAGAGGGAATTAGAGAAGTGTTTGACAATGTAATGACAGCTTGTCCCTTTAATGCACGACAATTATTCCCATCTTTCATCTTAAAAAAAAAAGTTACTTAATGATTGAGTTCAAAGAGAAAGTGGTTTCAGGAAGTTCAAAACAGAGGTGAAATCACACTCCTCGCACGTGACACTGCTGAGGGAGAGACTGTGCAGAAAGAAATCACCACGGGAGGTGACAACAGCAAAAAGAAATGAGCATCATATAGAGTGCCCAACTGCTTTGCCATTAGCATTAAAAAAATTTCAGAAACAAATCCTGCCCAGGTCTTCTCTTTAGGCTGAAGCTCTTCATGTTGAGAAACCAGCTCATTAAAATTATTATTATTTTTTTCAATAAATTTGTGGGTTCAGATTATCAGTCTTGGAAAGATCTTAAGATGTTAACACAAACCATTCTGTCATTAAGGTCTGGAGTTATTTTGCCCATTTTAAATACGACGACATGAGGAAATAATTCAATAGAATTATTGTACAGAATTAGAGTACAGAAAATTAGAGAATAAGTAGCCTAATGAAAGAACTCATGGAAAAAAAATCTGAAACTCTCAGGATCTAGTCAGTAGCAGAAATCAAGGTTTTTGTCCTCTAAAATTTGATGTGACGAGGTGCAATAGAAAGATTAGTTTATTAGACATAAGGCGGAATATTCAACAGACACTTTTCTTCTTTTTTTTGAATTAGGAAGATGACCTTGCATCGTGAGAGACCGTTGACATACAGTCCATTAGCAGGGAAGACGACACTACTAAAACCCACCGCAGAACTCTGATCTCTGTCCCATTGGCCTAAATATTTAGACAATTCTTTAACTAAGGAAATTATGATACCCTGAAGGAGTGCTAACATGGCATCCCGATTTAGGAAGGATAACACAGTGACCCAACTAACTATAGGCCAGTTAGCCTGATATTTCATATGAAGCCTGGGCAAAGGGCAGGTGGAGGGAGGATGGCAGAAGAGTTGATACTGGATTCAATTGAAGTCTTGATGGCAAAAGACACTGCAAGTTTCAATCAACCAACATAGTTTCATAGCAAGCAGGTTTTTCATACAGATGTGATATTACCCACTAGGATATCTGCGTTTTTTAATTAGATAACATACAAATAGGTCAAGATATTTAATTAATTTACCCAGCAGTTTTCATACCATCACTGCACAAGCTAGCTTGAAAGTAATTGCTAGCGTGAGAACTGCTAGGGAGTTGGGAAGGGGGTTCAGCGTTTGAAGTGGGGAAGACAGCTCGCGTGGGATCGCAAGGGGAAACAGCACCTCCCGGATGATATGAAGAGCGTGCCAGCGACAGGGCATAACTCAGACATCACTAAATTAGCATTTGGCAGCAGTGCTTCAGAGCATGAGCTATTAAGTTCTTCAAGCTCACTTGTGCTGCAGGTTCCTTGCAGCAGCACTCAACGTACGGGCTTTTTATTATAATGGAAATTCCCATGCTAAATTTGATTGCTACTCCTTGTAATACAATTTCCCAGCTGCAACAATGACCTATGTCAGATGTTTCAAAAGAAGATGAGCATAAGCCTACTGACTACAATTAGAAATAACTAGCCCACAGAGAAAGCTAATTTCTCTGCTTTGCCAGTTCGAGGTGTCTTTATTCCCAGACACACAACATATGCAAAAAGATCAGGCAGGAAAGCAGACAAACTCGTATTTAATTTCAGTATATATATTCCCCAGGGAGATGCTCATGGAGCCTGAGGAATCAGTTCACTTTAAGCCAACATATGTGCAAATTGCCCTCCCCTTCCCTCAAACGCTCCCTGTGCGGTCGCCAGGAATGGTATTCATGCACCCAAACAATGATTTAGATTTGAGGACTAATCTGGCTGAAAGGTTTCTTTTTTCTTTTATCAGCTTAGTTTGTGACCAAATCAATTCCCTATCTTGCTCACCCAGCAGCTGCATGAGCTCCTTTCAACAGCAACCTACAATTATGTCAGCTTAAAGCAATTGGGGGACCTTAGGAGCCTAATCTCTCTTCTATAACCAAAGAAAAGCAATGCCAATTAAGAACTGACCTCTTTCTATTGACTATTTTATACATACATACATATATATATTTATATAAAAGGCCTAGGTTTCTAAAATGGATGCCTTCAAATACACTGCATGAATGCACTATTTAAACATCTCCCTCTCTTTTTCAGACTAATTGCTAGGCTTTAAAAAACAAAAAACCCTAAGCATTGGATTGACCACTATTTTATTTAATAAGATGAAACGCACTTTTTAAGTTGGAAAATGACTTTTTTCTTATCTAGATGGCATCTTATTTCTGAGTTATAAGAATGCATCAACAGGAGGAGCAAGCTTGCAGGTGTTCAAAATGGGGTCTTTAAAATTGTTCATTAAACTATGAAAGCTTAATTGTGGCATCCAGATGACTTTTAAAAAGGCCAGTTACTGCTCTCCTACTCAATTTTGCCAAAAATTAGTGTTCTCAACCCCTCTGTCTTCTGAAGACTAATTAACTGATTTTCTAATTTTTATTTCCTCTGACAAAAAATTAACCACGTAACCATTCCTTGTGCTGTTTTCTCAGATTTTCAGGTGGTCTTATCACTGTTTCTGTTCTTTGTGTATAAAAATCATTCTCCCAGTGTTTCTCTCTTCCTTCCTTTACTCTTTGCCTAAATCCCCTATGCTTTCTTGGTAAGAGTAGTCCTTTCATAGCCAACTCACTGCAGAGGACGCTGTGGTACTCTGTCACTGCTCCTGTTGTTCCAAACCACTTTCATGTGAACAGCGGGCAGACATTACTCTGACTTGCCACGGCCAAGAAAGAAATACCATAGCATACCTACGCTTACATTGTTTAATCCAGTCACAAGAGGCATTGTAAAGGAGGTGTTAAAGCAAAAAAAACAAAAACAAAAAAACCCACACATGGCCTCAATCCTAGCCAAGGGCTCCCCTGGCCAGACATCACTACTTTCCCTTATGGCCTTTTGAAGGCCAAAGGCCATCCTACGCGCCTGCGAGGCGCAGCAGTACTGCTTGCCAAGCCTGCAGAGGACTCCCACGCGTGCACGTCCCACCCCGGCTCTCAGGCCACTGGGCTCACAGCAGTTGTCCTGCTCTGTGACAATCAGTGCAAGTGGGGCACAACTCCTTTTGTACATGTTGTCCTCGCATGTAGGAGAGCTCTGCTCGTGGGAAATATTTAAGACTTAGGAGAGGGATTACAGCAGCTTCCAGCCAAGGGCTCCTCCATCACAGTGACTAGCTTGTCCTTGTGCTGCTGCCCACATGCTTCTCCATGGGATCAGGGGAAGGCTCTAGCTCAGCACTCCCCAAACGATCCCTACTGACCTTGTAACGTTGCTTGCATTCACCCTTCCAAAGCCTACGAATCCCTACCATGGGGCTGTCTCGAGCTAGGTTAACAGTTTTCTATTAGCTACATCCTTTCTTCCACTCCAGAGCAGTCTGGAGAGGAGGACTTAAGAGATATGCCAATAAACACATAGCAAACAAGATGTTAAAACCTGATGCGAAACACTTCCAAAAAAAAGAAACAGCAATGGTTATATATGCAAACGGCATTTTTTATTCAGAGCACCTGTACCACTAGAGCAAAGCCACTGTTGGCATACACCTTGATTTCAGAGGGTAACCTAACAAGTCTGCCTTTAATTTAAAATTTGATTGCTATATACTGAAAAAAATCTCATTTAGCATTAAGCTCCAAAATTCACTAGGAAAGACATAGCATTTCCCTTAGGCAAACCAATATATTTTAAATCAAGGTTGAGGAATAGAGCATAAAACAGAGGCTAAAGTTGACAAGTACATAACATCTCATCTTTACAACCGCCATGGTACTTTCTCCTGCTTGCCAGGACTAAAGTAATACTTGCAAATAGATTCCCTCCTCCCCCCAAACACACACACAAACGAGATGAAATACAGTTATATTGGTTTTATAAAGATTCCTAAACTCAACCCCTGGCACCAGCACAGCCCAGTGTCATTGATTTGGCTTCTAAGGAAGTTCAAAGCCCACTCAAAAGACAGAAGTTTCCAGAGACCGTGGCATGCCAGGGTGTTAAAGTCCACCAAAATATCAGAAAACTGTGAAAAAAAAGACTTAAATATTTATCGTCTTCCAGAACACGTTGTATTAGAGGACACTAGTACCAACTGAAGTATGCTTCTTGTGAGATAAGTTATGAGGTAACTTGAATTGATTGGGGGGGGGGGGGGGGGAAGATCACCAATATGGCAGAACTACTGTGTTGTTTTCCATTTTCAGTAGTACTCCCTGGTTCGCTCTTATTTCCCTCAAGCACAGGTAGGGTTTCTGAAGCTCGCTGAGTTTCAGGACCAACAGGAGATTATCTGGCAAGACTGTCTTTCCTAGGAAAATGGCTCCCTCCCCCCAAATAGCAGGGGGAATCGGTGCAATTACAGAGCTCAAACAGCTACCACTTGTTAGAGACCAAAGCCTTGTTTAACTGCTGGGCATAAGCATACAAAATTGTTTTCAACAGGGAGCGAGATGGACTAGGAGTGCAAACTGGAAACCCTGAAGAAGAGATTAGGAGTTATCCAGTTGTTTTCTTGCATCTTGCACTGCTCTGTGGTCCCCCCATGTCCTGCCTCATATATGGGATAGGCAAAATGCCAGACCATACTCCTGAGTGTATGCCACATATATCACAGAAGCAAGACAGTAATTCTCCACCATGTCTTAGGCCAATAAGTTTAAGTATAGGCTTTAAGTGATACTGACATTGTAGATCCAGTATTCAAAAAGAAACAAAAACAGACATCCCCCCCCCAAAAAACCCCCCCACACACACTATTTCTTTAGAGTACATCATATACATTGCAATTTCCCTTCATATGTTTGGATATCATTTGCTATATAGAGCTATGTGGACAGTTCCTATTATGTTTCTTTACAGGGTAGAAAATAATACCAGGAAAAATCCACTGTTCTAAGAAAGCATCCGTAAGGCTTCCAGAATTGAACACATTCCTAAAATAATATGTGGAAATTAACATATATACTTACAGGCTTTCCTAAATGCATTTTTATAATTACCCCAATTTGTATGCAATCTATATGTTGAAAAAATTTTGTGGAAAACATACAACTGACATTTTCCCAAATGGTCAATACATTCAGGACATGATAAATTTCCCTATCGAGAGTCACACAGCCAAGAGCAACAAGCCTGAATAGGCCAGAGTCATTCATCATGCAACTAAAAAAAGGCTAAACTAAGCAAGAGTGTACAGTTTTATCTTTAAGCCATAATAAAACAATGGCAGATTAGAAGAGTGCCAGCAGAAGTACTGAGCAGCTTCTCTATAAATACGTTCTTTCAGGAAAAGAAGTAGAGGCTAGGTCATCTGAAGTAATTACCATCATTACCAAACTTTTGCTTTCTCAAACACTCACTTGTGTGCATGGAAGCCTTGATGCACCTAGAAACCCCCCTAGTGTTTTCCCCCTAAGGGCACCAATTTACATCTGCGTTTCAAAAAATTGTGTTATTTTGTTTTGCAGGAGAATCACGCAGAAAATAACAAAAGTGACATGCATTGTAGGCTTTAATCTTTCTTCACAAAATATTGATTTTTAGCACCCTTTGTAATAATTGGGCTAACTTGCTTTCAAATCACAGTTCTATCACTGAAGCAACAGCAGTGAGAAAATAATACTTACTTCTGACTGACAAGAAAAATGAGACATTTCTATTAAAAAAATCCAGTTTGTTTTCTTCATGTGCATAAATAGTAGTAGGAATTCCAAATCATTTATAGCAAAACCAGCTACCAAGTCATTGCAGATAAAGTCAGCATGGCATTAAATCCCTAGCAGATGTATCAGGATTTTGACATGCTTTGAATAACACCAACAGTAATATGGGGATATTTGCATTTTTTTAAAATGCAAGAACTTTAGAAATCCCATCAATAGCCACTATGATAATTTAATACAGAACTACTGATAGAGAGTACATAAGGCACAAAAGACAGTTTGAAGCAACTCTACAAAGGCAAAATATACGTATAATGAAGATGAAAGTACTGTCTTCACTGTTAGGTATTACAGCAGTATCAATCCAAGTTAAACATTTTATTTGCAACTACAGTCTCTTTGAAACCAGATCCACTGTCAGCAACATAACTTTTTGTTATTCTGCTTGGCTTCCGAGTTTCATCTGGTCTCTGCCATTTTATATCTTTCTCTTCCTCTCCCCATGCTCAGCCATTAAAAGCAGCAGCATCTGACTGTCACCCATGTTTCAGTTTCCTGTTTCTGAGAAGTACTTTCAAGCCTAACAAGTATTAAAACCAACAGACACTGAGCTTGTAGTTTCGTGTCAAGTTGTTAGTATTCCTAACAGTTGCAAGTATCGTGGTGACTATAAAACCAGACTGCGAGCCGTCAGTGGAGCTAGCGTCTCTGACTAGAGATCCGCCCCGCCACGTTTTTAGGAAGTGAAGGGAGTCCTTTCTAGTACGATACGTTATACACATGCCCGCAATACACAATTCAGATTTGCTTTTTAAAAAACAATCGGAGTGTTATTTTCCTCTGTGCTCCAGCATATCTGGCGACACAGCTTTTAATTTGTATGTTTTGATGTGTGTCAGTGCGATGACTGCTGAGAGAACACAGATTACAGGAAGTAATGTGAAATTTGTTAAGCGGCAAATTCAAAGCAACTTAGATACAGGTGTCTCTGCCATTACCAGTGCTAATGCTTTTACAACTATATATATATATATATATATATATATATATATTTTTTTTTTTTAATAAAGTCCTTTTTTTCCCCCCCACTACAAACAAACAAAACCTAGCAGAAACTGGGAAGCAAAATACTTACAGAAATGTTAACCATAAAATTGATATAAACTGCTGTCAAGGCACAGACTGTTACAACTGAGAAAACAAGACCAACCCCCAAATAAAAACCCTTTTCTGTAGCCCTGCAGCCACAGGAAACCTCAATTCTATATAACATTTTTAACACATGAAATCGTATTTCTGCCTAGAACATCGTATTTCTGCCAGCTATATCAACAGAAGGCGAAAGCACAGTTCTGTGGCACTGCCATGCATTTATCTGGCACCCTCCCCCCCCCCCCATTATAATTACTGCCGCGGCAGAATCACTGCCCGACTGGAAAATTCACCTTCTTTAAGGCCTCTTGTCACGTGTCTCTGCTGTCGGCTGTCTCAGCAGGCAGCGGAGAATAGCTACAACTCTTCAGAGACTCCAAAGAGCACAGAACGAATAGTTTCTCCATTTAGGTATATTAAGTGCATGCTTAGAATTGGGTAAGTTTAACCTGGATCAAAATACATGTCAAATTCCAAAAATAATACGGAGCTCAAAGAAATTTTTTTTTTTTTTTTTTTAAGTTTCTGGACATTTCATGAAATCACAGGCTTAGAAAACTGTTAAAGCACTGCATACCATCAGCACTAATGACTTCTCCAAACCCAGGGCGTCGCCTGCAGTGGTTAGCATATTTATTTTGCTTGGTGCTTATGTAGCAAAGCTTTGATTTTCTGATTACAGAGATATGAAAGACAGCAGTCAGTCAGAAACCCCATCAGTTTAGAAGCTCACAGGTAAAGGTTTTTGAGAACTATTTACTCAACATGACAAAACTCGCTTGTAAAGAGTTTTAGGTAAATTATGTACGAATTCTTTTAAGATATATCTATTCTTAAAGCAAGTAACATACAAGAAGAGTTGATAATTTTCATCTTTGGCTAATCGAGAGTGTCAATTAACCAAGTAAACTTTTGGAATACCTTTCATCAAAATCCAAGCCATCAAGTTACATGTAAGCCTCAATCCCTTTATCTGCCTTATAGTCAATTATTAGAGAGATAAGCTGCATATTCACTTTCTGGGTTCCTAAGAACCCACTTTTTTGTTTCCTACAGTTTCTCTGTAAAAATACATGACCATTTAAAGTGAAAGTTTAATAGTATTTTAATCTCTAATAATAAAGACATCCTAACAAATCATCATGGACGCAATCTAGAAAAGCTCATAAAAATGGTTATAATAAAGAGGGGAAATTCTCAAGTCTTTCTTTACAAAAGTCAAGTCTGCAGGCAGCTTTTTTTATTATCCCCCAGTCTGTTATTGTTATTTGTCAGAGCATCATATTCACTCCAATTTTATCTCTCTTTTTTTTTTGGCTGATTTTAGTACTAAGATTTCCTCTATATCCTTATACCCTTTTTGCAACCTCCTGCTGGGATTCCTCCCCTGATAAACTTGTACTTTCTAAACAGTTGGGGAAAAACAGGGGGAGGGAAGGGGAAAGAGAAAGGTTCTCGGAGACACAAACCTTTCTTAGGCCTGCAGCTGAAGCAACAAAATTTTAGGCTAAGTAACTGCTCCAACTTTATTAAGTTAATTGGGTAGACACTTACAGAAAAGGGAGGGCGAGGGCGAGGATTGAGCATAAAAGGATGCACAACAGTTTTTCCAGCTCACCGTTTAAGTACAAAAGATTCCAAAAAACTTCATGCTGTTAACACAGATGAAGGTATATCATGATTTGACAACCACCTGTTGGTAAAGTATCTGATTTCTTACAGGGCAGGTTCATGGTTTTATTAAAAAAGTGAAACACATGAGGTTATTGCCAATTTTGCATAAGGCAATTTAACTGCAGGTCATTTTTCACAGTGTGAGAGTTATGGATGCTTTTATCACTCCAGGGAAGATTTCTTCTCTCTTCCTTTTCAGTGGTAGGGAGAGAAAAGTAACTCAAAAAGTAGCTCTGAAAAACCTTGAAACAGATCTTGGCTGGGGAGAGGGAAGAAATCTATAATGAATCCAGTTTCATTTGTTTACTAATTCATTAGCATCTAACTTAAAGGTATCATCTTTTCCCCTGCTAGGAAAGTTTGAGGAAAACAGCTCCCTGCTGCTGTGTCCTGACTGCATAAATCAGCAAACCAACCACATTTACTGTGCAACTACTTCACCAGGTGGCCTCAAAAATGTGGGTAGGAGACTGTCAGTTCATACTGAAGCTTGCTTAAGCTTTAGGAGAGTTGCATATATAGAAACCTATTTTAAACATCTACTACATTTCTAACATCTTCTGCCATCTTCTTAAGTCCAGATCCTGCAGAAATACACTAGCAAGGGCTAAATTCAAATCACTAGCTTACACTAAAGTGGAAAGTAGAATTTGCAAACTCTCCCCCCATTGAAAGGGGGGCAGAGCTGTGACACTGACCATCCATCTTCAGGATGATCACAGAAAGTCAAGTATTAGCAATGGTTGCACTAAGCACTATCTATACACACCTGTTACATCTCTCCAAATCCAATACGTAAAAGCAAATTCACCAACAAACACCTGTATGCACAAATGATGTATGATTTTCTAGCTTGTCCTATACAGTTTGTTTGGGATAGAAATTACTAATGACAAAAACATCAGACATCTCTTCAGGAAGTGTGGCAATGGAAAAATGTGAACTCTTTCTGTTCCCAAGTATAATGTGACTTCTCAGTGTCAAAGTCATCTTTGACAATAGAAGCACATCAAGAAAGGATTTTCTAATATAGTTGAGCTCAGAGCAAGCCATCAAGGGTCTTTTTAAGAGCTTGAGCTAACTGCTAAGACTATGCCTATGAAAAGAACACAAAGAATCTATGAGTTTACAGTGGCATTTTAAATTAAGCATTACGATCTCATGAATTGCAAAGCCTTCGTATGGCTATCATTACAATTAGGGACTTGCATTTAGTCAAGAGCCTCTGCAGCAAGCAAAGAGATTCAGAATAAACTAACGAATATGAAATTACTGTAAGCAAGGCAGACGGCTAGCAAAGGACTGCTTCCATCTGTCACCCAATATTGCACTTTAAAACCAGAAAGCGTTGAGAACATTTCTTCTCTCTACCTCTCCTCCTACCCATTTATACTGTCCTGTTAGCTAGTGCTCATTTTTTTAGATTGAAATACATTTAAGATGTAGCCACCACCTTCTTTCCTTACAGAACAGACTCTCCTAAGTAAAGGAAACACTGGCCTGTAACAAAGCAGAATTAAAAAAAAAGAAAAAAAAAACCCAAACCAGAAGAGGACTGTAATATTTCAAGAAATACAAAAGCCATAAGATTTGAGAGGAGAGTTTGAATTCAATAAATAGTATTGTTCAAGGACTGATTGCCCTTAAAGCTAAAAAGAAAAAACAAATAGCAATTTTTGAAGTTCAGCTGCCAACAGAAAGAGAATAATGAGTAATTGGAAGTACATCAATTAAATGTCACATGAAAGAGAACAACATCAAATAGTTAAGAAATTGGAAATATGAGCTATAAGGATGATCTGATATTTTGTGATTATTCAAGGTCTGTTATTTAAGCATTAATTATAATGGTTACTCACACCCTTAAAAGGGAGCATATATTAAAGTGCTTTGTGAAAACCTGATTTTTCTTCTTTGCTCTAATTCAGCATATAGATCTATGTGGGGGGAGGGGATTGAAACTTCAAAAAAAAAAAAATCTGAAAACCACTTTAACAAGTTATACCAAACTTTGCCTAGAACTTTTAAGCATTAGGTTATCAGAGGTAGAGACAAGTAACAGATACAAGCAATGCACCCCACTGTTGAAGAAATTTCTTCCTCATTAGTCATGCTCTTCCTCCCCATCCCACCCTAACTTAATCACTATTTTAGATAAGGGTTTTCAGGCTGACACTACTTTCCACTCATGCAGTTTCCAACCACTTTACCAGAAGTTGAGGCCTCCAAGCTGGATCCTTAAGCACAAAAGTTAATTATTAAATAATTTCCAATTAACCCCATTGAATGGAGAGAAAAATGGAAGACAAAAACTAAATACAGGAAGATTACTAAACTACTGCAGATCAGTGATGCATGATCTGCTATAGCAACAATCCTTTACCTTCCCCGATTTCCCATTGGTTCCAAAGCCCTAACTATTTTTATGCATTACAACCAGAACTAGATGTCACTTCTTTTTGTGGCATAAAAGCCAAATTTTGCATTTTTCCACCTTGATAGTAGCAAGAGTTACAAAGATGACAAGAGAGAAACATGTATCAATTTTCTAAAGCATAGGATCTTACACAAGTTTACATGAAAACCAGAAAAACATTTAAACTCACATTGCTCTGCTTTCATTTAAATCAACTTGGTGGCATTTCATTAGTGTTAATCCTTCAGTTTGATTTCTAAAAGGTTTATAGTTCTTCAGCCCTGCACCATGATCATGAGCTTTAAGTCCAACCCAAAAGTACAAAAATTAAAGGAAGTAATTCCATTGACTTTAGTAGCCTTGCGACCATTTTCACACATTTTCCCTTAATTTTATCTGTTTTTTAAATTTTTAAACTTCTTCTTTATTTTTACCTCAGCTTATTAGCAGACAAATTTTACTTTAAATGGCTTCCATTTAATTAAAAAAAGGTCCTAATATATTAACTACTATTCATAATAGCTACTGTATTCCAATAAAGATCAGGAGAGTGGCGTGGAAGCCAAAAGAAAGAAGGAAAAAAATTTTTATTGAGCAGCGATCTGTATCAAGTTTGAAAGATATTAAAATCATTTTTCACTTTCATGCAAGTGATTTCTCAGTAAAACAAGAACGTGCAAAAAAAAAAGTATGGGAATATTCTGAACTGCAGAAAAGCAACTCTTGCAAGTAGATGCCTACCTCCAAAAAAATAAATAATTCAGTTTCCAGTCCAAAATTTTATACTAACCTTGCAAGCATAAATAATTAATTATACACTCTGCTTTGTCTGAGCAACAATTTACTTAAAGTAAGTACAGTGATGAATAAATCATCCCGAAGATGCACTGATTAATTTGAGCAAGATTTTGAAAATATTATTTGAAATGTTTAACATCCAAAAACCCACTCTGAAGATGAAGAAACCCACAAAATTTTGCTACCGGCCCTACTGCAGGTGGTGGCAAAGTGATTATTGATTTTAAAATACATAATAAGACATCAGAATAGTATCAGCATATTTAACATATATTAAGTGATTACAAAACTGTACTAGTATAGAACTGTAGTTACTGTACTTACCGTCTTCTCCACTGGTCTCAGCCCTTAGTAAGCATTTATACCATCTGCACTGAAAAGGATACTAAATAAGGGCATATTTAGAAAATACAGAAGACAATTGCTATTGTTGCACATACTACTCAAAACAACTTCATAGTTTGCCCTGGGAGAGTCAGTAATGATGGGTCACCGATGGCTGCTGACACTAAACATCATGGGAAATTGGTGGAATACTGAGAGTCTCCAGGAAACCCTGGCTTCTGTGTAAAATCATATTTGTCTCTATGAACCATGTCAACTAAGATCTTTGTATATGTGCTGCTTCAAATGATTTTAGAGCAGAATTCATCTATTGTAAGAATAGTTGATTTTGATTGGTTTTCCAGATCTAACTTTGCATCCATTAGGCAGTATACCAAAGAGCTTGCTTTGCAAAGTAAGAAAAAGAACAAAGTTCTACAAACAGAAGAAAACAGACCACAAGCTGCAAGATAGAGCCACAATTTTTCTAGAAAGTGCAAGTCTGAAAGTATTTTCATCCCTCTGTAGCCAACAGATCTGAAGCTCTGGTCACTGGAAGGATACAATGCACACCTTGTTAACCGAAGTATCAGTCCTAAATAGTTGCTTAAAAAAAAAAAAAAAGTCAGTCATCTTGCCAATTACTAGTTTCTACCAACTCATATCTCATGTTAGCTTTGTACGTTCCCTTCCCTGTATTTAGGGGATTGTTTTTTTCTGGCAGTAAACCCTGATTTCTCTAGCTTCCCTGCTGGCCACCTGTGATACCAAGCACCACAGCAGTGCATGGGCTCCAGAAGGACAGTGAGCAAACCAGAAAACACCATAACTTAAGAACTAATAAGCTAGGTAACCTAACGGACAAGCTACTGGTAACGGTTTCTAAATGTTGGATGAAGCCGCCTCAAGAAGCTACTTCTCCCTCCCCTTACTCTACAGTTGACTACACAACAATAGTTTCCATTACAACAGGTAACTTGGTTGTGTTCATCCTCTCCAGTTACACTAGACAGTTGTATTAGAAGGCACATGCATAGTATAGCTACCCACTTGCCATGTGTGGCAGAAAACAGGCAATAATTGCACAACTCCACTAGCAATGTAAATTATCTAATACAATTTAAGAGTTTACATAGGTCACTCGGGACCATGCTAAGCAATGTTTGAAGTGAAGTAATGGATCCATCCAAGAGCAGGGAGTCCCCACCTTTCACAACTGATTGCACACATCCTTGCTAGTAGCCTCTCAGAAATGAGGTATGGGCAGAGATTCAGGAGAAATTTCTCTTCTAGAACCAGTTTCTGTAGGATTTTGGAAGAGCAGGTGGCTCGTATCATGCTTCTGCAGATGCTTGAACACAGTATTGCTCCCGCGCCCCTCTTACAGGAGAAGAGTTGGGGAAACCGACTTCTGCGAGCTGTGCTGTCAGCAGAACTAGCACCGCAAGACTCATGAAAAGTGGTTCCCAAGCATTTATATCCCTTGCCACCCAAAATCTTGCCTCCACCCACAGAGAAAATTGTAGCTCTCCTATCCTCTGGTATTCCCTGCATGCAAACGAGCTCAGACAAAATAGTGGCCAAGTTCAGCCTGCTTCTTCATCCTAGGAATAATAATTTCCTTGCTACCTAGCCATCTGTTCCCTGTCTTTGAGACTTACTTCTCTCCTCCTGATTTTACTGACACTGGCTGGTAGTTTTTTAAAAGGTTAAAAAAAACGCTGAGAGTGAAGGGGATGTGGAAAGCTCTCCTCTTCTGAGGCCCAGGGGAGAGGCCCCACAAGGCAGCCTCAGAAGTAACACTGTGGCAAATAATGTATACTGCTGCCTCTTACAACACTCATACTTCCTAAGGTAAAGTGGAGATCAGTGATTTTTTTCCAAAAGGATTCCCACTGCCAAGGTTTTCTTCATCTCTTCTCCCCCAAGCTTCCAGAGTTATAATGTGCTAACATTTTGAACACAATAAGAAATTTGTCATTATTTATGACATCCATTATTTACAGAGGAACAACAGGCAGAAGAACAAGCCATTCGTCTACAAGGACACTAGTATTATAATAATGTATGCAAAGTACCTTTGGAAAGTAGAATATTATGCTGGAGTCAATTTAATGACTAAACAAAATCTAAGAAACTCAAAATACATATTTTGTCTAAAGCTGAAAATAAACAATAATGAAAGACAACTTCAGTTTGCACTCAGAAAGCTAAAAGATGTAAAAGGATGCATCAAAACCACACAAAATTAAGGATTAGTGAACTCATTTCCTCTAGTGGCTTTGCTCTTTTACATTAGCTAAGTTTAAACACTTAAGCTGGTATTTTCATATATGTTGAAGACTTCATTACCTCACATTTAACAAAAACTTCCTACTAACATAAATAACATCCAACTCATTCCTGCAGTCAGGATACATAATGCAGAGGATTTGACATGAGAAGATGTCAGTTCTTCAGATTCACTCTCACATCTATTGAAAGTAGGTGTTTGTTTTTTACTACAGTGGACAAACATCACTAATTGTGGAAAACTTGACCTTTAATTTTCCTTTCCATATGGGCATATAACTCTCAACTATGTTATTCTAGCTGTACTTAACATTAGGTGCATTGTTCTCCTAAGACTAGGTAAATTCGGGGGGGGGGGGGGGGAAGTTTAAGCAAATATTTTAAATCCCTGTAAGCAGATCATTAACTCGGAAAAAATTTTCATTTTACTGGCTCAAACATTTCCTAAAACAAGGTCTAGCCATCCAGAAAAAAGGAAAAAACAAAAACAAACAAACACCCCACAAAGCAATGCAAACAGAGTAATGGATTATACAAAGCTATTGAGGTGATTTAGCAATACACACACCTCAAAGAGGAAAAGGAACAGCTCAAAAGAAGCCATTAAAAAGAGATCAACAGTGGTGCAACCACAGTGTTTAGAGCTGCATGTTTGCTTGAATGTCTTCATAGCATTAAAAAAAGACTGGAAACAGAATATCTTTAAAAATATTATCTGTTATATTTTAAGTAATGAGGACACTGCTACAGTTCCATGGGCTAATAACTAAGGGCAAAAAAGGAAGGACTGGATATGAGCTCTACTTCTCACTATTCTGACATTAAATTAAGTGAAGTTTTCTCATCTGTTAAAATTAGATTTTGACCTCGAATTGTTAAACTAACAGCAGAAACTTTTTTTTTGTTTTTTTTTTAATCTGCTTCCTTTCTCTCCCCCACTTTTTCTTTTTTCACTACTTATCTGTAGTGTAATCTGTTGTTTTAGCCACATGCATGCTGAACCAGGCAAGAGTTAATATCTGATTTAAGAGAGAGCGTGGTAGTTAACCTGAAAATCTTCAGCCTTCAAAACATCCTCCACCGTTCTCCAGCAGCACACCTACCTACTGACAGTTGTTCTGCCAGCATCATTTTCTAGAGATAGTCAAACCTCACTAAGTTCTCTTTATCACTGACATTTATTAACTGAGCTCTGAAACAGGAATATCACATGAAATGCAGGATAAGAGCAAATAACCAAAAGGTCACAGTTAACTAAGAAATGTGCAGCCATGCTCTCAGAGGCCTAATGTACTTCAAGTCATTCACCCTTTCCGTCAGCAAGTTGTTTTGCAGGTTCTTGAAGTCCTAACAAGAACTGTGGGCTAAAGTCCTCCTCTCTTAATTCTTTCTGTATTTGTATACAGATTTGTTTTGACAAGTTACCAGACCTCAGATTAGAGCATGCATGCTATACAGCTTCCTTGTAGTTACATCACATGAGGTAGCCTTTCAACTAAGCACTCTTGTATTTCCTTATCCAAAGTTATTTTTGTTTTAATTAAAAGGTAAGAGCTTTAGAAAAATAGTTCACACAATTGACTAAACAAAAAAAAAAAAAAAGAAAAAAAAAAAGGTGACCCATACTTCACGAGCTCAAATAATGTTGCTTTTACTATTTTAGACATCTTTCAATTCAGTTAAAAAAAAAAAATGAGATGTTAGTAATTGGATGCAAATGCACATATAGCCCTTTTTCCAGTACTTTAGCGCACAATCCAAGACCAATTAATGTCGTGACTCTGCATTAGCTGTCTTTTGGCTTCAGACCCAGGTGAGAAAATTTTCCTTTCCTGTTAGCACCTTATTACACCAACTCAGCTCTTCAGGATTTAAATATAGGTATTACCTGCAAATGGAATAAAGCTTCCCCAAAATAGCTTTGAAAGAAATTGGCCAGAATAAGACTTTCCATGACCCTTTTAGAGCACACTCTGGGAATATTTGGTTTGATGCAGCTGAGGAGGCAAAAGCCTTCAAAGAAAAACATGTTTTTTTCCTCCTCCCTAGACTAGACCAGACCTACCAAGCTCGCACAGAGTCACAACATTAAATTTCACCCTCCTATCTAAGAAGAAAGGAGTAAAGCTCAAAAATTAAGGCTAGGACGTGTAGCACCATGGAAGACGCTTATAAATGATGATGAAGGTTGCCTATTTGAAAGTGGCAGCTTCAGTCCCTACCTGTCTAGTTTGTTACAGCTACTGTGAGGCTCACTCTTCAAGATCGTCCTATTTTTTTCCAGTCACAAGTAGTCAAGATATCCTGTATTAAAACACGTCTACAGCTTCAGAAGTTTATGGAAAGCTATTGTCATTGGGTGCTTAACCACTATAAACTCAAAAGAAAAATACCTACAAATCTTAGAGAAAATATTCATGTAAAGAAAGAGATACAGGCTACACTATATTCTATACTATCACTGTATTCAAAGATCTCCACACTAGGCTCTCCTAGTTTTGTTTTGTTTTTTAATTCAAGTTTAGACAAGCGGGGTGAGGGGGGAAGTTTTCATGACTTCTGCTAATTTAGAGAACACCAGTGCAAAGTATTTATTTTTGTACTTAGTTCTTAGGAGCAGATTCATTCCAGCTATGCTAGGGAATGCCATACCTGAAGATTTTTTTTAATACCACTTCAAATTAATCAGTAGTATGCTTGATTCACTCCTAAAAAAATCACATACATTGAGATCTTTGTACTATTTTGCTTAAAGTTACAGGCATTCAGTGATATCTTAGTAGCAGCTATACGAGCATCCTGGGAATTATAAAGTACATATTAACATTGAGGGCATCCTTAGGAGTGAGCATTGATCCTTAAACAAGGGGCAGAAGGAGGAAAATTCTTACTTGCAAAGGACGAAGTCACAAGTGAGCAATACATACAGAACAAGTAATAAGATACCCAAAAGAATTTAACAAGGATTGTAAAGTAATTACACATTTTGCAGATTAGAAGACTCTAGAGGATATACAGGGAAGAAAAATACATATTTCAGCACTAAACAAGTACCACAAAGTAATTAAAATAAATCTATACCTTTGGGGTGATGAAGGCAAAACAAGAGTATCAAAAGAATACATTATCTTTTTTTATAATTTCAGTATGTATTGCCATGCAATTCATTATTCCTACTGATGAATGGAATCAGTAATCCTTCTTTCTTTAAAATCTATTTGCTTCCTGTGAAATTACCATCAGTTTTAGAAAATTTAACAAATACTTCTACTGTCTGTCATTTACAGCTCTATTGTCTATTATTTGACTCAGAAAAGAAAAAGGGGTAGAGGTGGGTTCTTAAAGCCGAGATTAATTCACATGCATACTGACTTGTAGCTTGAACCATGAACACAGTCTTGATGGGAGGTGACTTTCTGCTTCCATCCTCAACTGATAGGTTTAGGAAATGAGAGTTCAGACACGTCCTGTCTGCTCACAGTACAATCCCCAGCCAGCTTTTGTGGCAGAACTGAGGATGCAGATAGTTTTGCGCTGACGGTGGCCTAACGCCAGCCAGCACCCAAGGGGGTCGGCTCAGTCCTGTCTACCCGAAGAACAGTTTTTTCCCCCTCCCTTCTGCCATCACCAGACAGGCATCGGACCCTGCAGTGATTTTAGCTAAGTAGCTAAAGTAGAAGAAGGTTAACTCTATCAAAAACACCAAATAATTTAATCCTGGTCTAGCTCCTTGAGAAAAGCTCAGTCAAGCACCACCAGCTGCATAAGGAGAGCCCTGGGAAAGCATGGCTCCTTTCGGCAGCAGCCAGCCCTGCGCTGAGCTTAGCTGGCAAGTCAACCTGCCCCTGAGCAAGCAGCAAACTGCAATGCATGCAGGAAAAGGGGATGGAAACACAAGGGAGCGAGGAAGGAAGCGTGCACTCTTCCCAAGCCAAAGCGCATGCCTCGCTGAAGCGCAAGGAGGTCCTAGAAATATCCAGAAACATGTATCAACTTTGGGAAGAAGCAAGTTTCATCAGAATTCATCTTTTCTTTAATCATTAGGATTTATCTTTTGAAATGCATCTTTAAGTCAAAAGAGGAAGACACACAGCTGAGACACTGAAGAGACAAGAGTCAGTTCACTCTTGGCACCTTGTCACAGGGGGATCGAAGCTCCAAAGCTGTTATTTAAAGTGCAAATTCTCTCTCACCCAAGCTTTTTTTCTTTTTCAAATCTATTTATAAGCAAACTAGCAAAACAGTCATTCACAAAGCCATTATAGTATCCCCTTACTTCTTGCATTTAATTCCTATACCCTTAACATAGAGGGTGCTCTTTTTGTGTGTGGGGTGCGGGTCAGATGGACACACACACACCACACACACACTTTGATAGAATTACTGCTGTCTCTCTCACTCCCCACTATTATGGCAATGCCAGATAGCAGGTTTCTGATTAAAGTACCTTTTTCATTTTGCTGTATTAGTTATCAGTGGACTTTGTCTTACACACAGAGACACTAATGAGTCTACTTCTGAAAACAATATTGACTTAAAGGAAGATGACTTCCACATGTGCTTATTAATAAAGTCCATTTATGATTTCAAGCCACTCATCTTAATTTAGAGCATCTCAAACAAGTAAACTAATATGAACTCTGAGGCAACAACAGTTACTCCATTATTTCTGCTTTCTCTTAAATATGACCGAAAGACCATATGCAAAAATAAAAATAAAAAAAAACCCAACACTTTTTTTGGAGAATCAATTTCAGGTCAAACATTAAAACTTGGTTTTAAGACAATCCAGGAAAATCCCTCTTTCAGCTGGTAACATAAAGATAGGATATTTGCACTGCCCTGATGTTAGCATCCACTAATAAATTACAGACCTTTACCATGCAGATCCTAACAAATACAAAATCCTCTGTGATAGTTTTTCCTCTGTGTGACTGAGGAGTTCATATCATAATAACAAGCTTGGTTAAGGTCCATCAGATCCAGAAAAATATTTAGCTCTCCTTTCTGCAGAAATTCTGCAGCAACAGTTCTGTCAAGGGAGAGAAGTTATAAAACCCAGATGCGCATACACACAAAAGCAAAGGAAAAATCCGCATCATTGCCCGTTATGTCTCCCATCAGTTTCAAGACACCACTGATCATGAAAATGACAGCAAACATCACAGTGAATGGCAGCACTGTGAAAATGATAAGAGATAAAGCAGTCTGTTGAGGAAGCTTTCTCCCCAAAGACTTAATTTTACACTTCAAAAAAAAAAAAAAAAAGTGTGATGCAAAATGTGGAGGAAGAGGGGTGTGTGTGTGTGTTTGGAAGCCAGCTCACATAAAAATAAATGAAGAAAGAAAGAAAGAAAGCACCCCCAGGACGCACACAGGCTGAAGGACAAGTGCAGCCTTCTGCCGTGAAATTTTAAGTATAACCCCGCACAGAGCAAGTGGCAGGATTGATTTTATACAGAGATTTCATGTTCCTCTGGAGTCCATTCTACTTTTTGCCCATTAATCGCTCTCAGTAACATGCCAACAAAGCCAGGGTCATTGGTTTTGTGAAGTATCATTTAAACCTTTTTAAGGAGCTCAAAATAGAGAATACATAGTATTTTCCAGCTCATCTAGATCCTTACAGTGTTTATTATATTTCTTACATATTGTCTAAATTGGATTGTATTTCTCTGTCAAAACAAAGGGACTATTTGTTTTAAATGGTCTGTGAATTATCCTTTGGGCACTGTAACATAATAAATCATACAGAGAAATTACAGATCAGTAGAAACTACTGCAAATAATTAAGTTGTATCTGTCAGCAGAAAAATTTAACCCCATCTAGTTCCCCCAGCATCGCAATGGGGGAAAAAAAGTCATTATAAAATAAATAACTGAAGATATTTAGAACCACAGAGAGATACAGCAAAGGATACATGAGAAGCAGCTGAGTAATTCAGGCACTTAACTGGTGGTGAGGGAGTTCAGAATTATCTGCTCCCAAAACCATTTCTAAGCTTGTTTGCTCTTTAAATTAGTATAAGGAGAGTTTAAATTAGAGACATAAACAATCCTGAGAGAAGTTGTTAGAGCAAACAAACTACCCAATGTCCTTAATACTAGGGCAGAGAGTCAAAGAGAAACCCCATGAGTCTTAAACTACCAGTAATTTCTGTGCAATGGCACAGTACAGAGCACTGAAGTTTACCTTCATTTAGCCCTAATGCATAGTTTAATGGTTAGGACATTTACTCATTTTTGAGCTCCTCAGCTTAAGAGGAACACCAGGGCCACAACATGGCTCTAACCGTAGCATTATCCCAGTAGATACCATTAATCTGCCCCCAGATCCTTCCATAGCCATTTTAAGAAATAAAGACTCAGACCCTGCTTGTTTTCTTGGAAAAAGATCTACCTACTTGGGAGAGGAAACCCAGGCTCAGGGTCACATGCAGATGGTAATATTTTCCAGGAATCCTGAGACATGGGCCTAAGGCCTACAGAAGAGTAAATTTACAGTGAAATTCTGCTTCCCGGCTTGGGCAATCAATCTTCACGCAGTTCCTACCTCAGCATGTTCAGTACTTGGGGTAAAGGGAGGAAGGGGTTATGTCTTCAGAGCAAAATATCTAAACAGTGGGTTCAAGTCTAGCCCCTATTGATTATGATTATTTTAGATAAAAACTGTTTAGAAATAACTTTTTTATATAAAGCTACTTGCCACTATGGATATGTGCTCCCTACTCTATGGGAGACCCAGCATCTTTAATTTCTTTTTGTGAGAGACAGGTTAAGAAAAGTTAAATGTAAGCCTGTTTCTCAGCACAGCTGTTGCTAATTGCTCTCCCCCTCCTTTCTTTCTGAAGGGTTGTTCAGGTGTTCTCCAAAGCTAAGAGCCGCAGCCACTATCCTCCAAAGACAAAAAACTTGCATTTCCATTACAAGTAAAACATAGAACCCCTCTCACTATGCTAACAGCCTCTCCTATCTTATTTCAAGAATACCAGCATGTAGGAACTGAGTAATATTAAAGGATAATATTAAGATCTACAGACTTATCACATTTCCTACTCTGAGCCAGACATAGCAGCTCTCTCCTTTTCCCTTTGAGGTTTTAAGAAAGTTACTCTGAAAGGAAAGAATGATGAAGCCCAGCAACTTGCACATCAAGCACATACCTTCACTTAAAATAGCATAATCTATTTAACCCACAAACTCCACATACACCATTCTCTTCCCCAAAGGAAGAAAAACTCCAAACCTTCCACCTCATCCAGCTTTCAACCCAATAAACTTTTGTGAAAAGGACACAGAACATTTTCTTTTTACTTCTTACCTTCCCTGCTCATGTTCTGTTGCTGCTCTCTCTCCCACTTTCCTCCTCACTACCCCCCAGGCTGGGCTCTGAAATGCCCCAGCTGCAGCCCATAAGACACCTAGCCACGGGTCACGACCACCTCCAGCTAGCTGCTGTGCAGGGCTGGGGCTAATTCTCCCTGTGCTGTGGGGGCACTTGCTCTTTCAGCATGGGGAGCCTTTTTGTCTTTTGGGTTTTTTTCAACATCCACTTAAAATGATACTGGCTTATAAAAATACTCCAATTTCCCAGATATATACTTATGCTAAATAACTAGATGCTATGTAGTTATTGCTAGATTTGAAGGCTTCTTCACCTACATCTGACTGAAGCGCAATAGCCTCTAGCTGTTAAAATGGAGGCTACAGAAAACTAAGTTACCAATGCATTTAATAAATTTATAACATTTTTAGCATACAACCATCCGCACAATGAAGCTGACGACAGCAAAGAAGCTCAGAGAGAAGATTTCACTAGCAGGAGGAGGACAAAAATGATGATAACAAAAAGAAGACCTAAGTGTATTAAAATTTGGAAAATCTAAGGAAACTATAGAAGATGCGAAGACCAAAACAGTGTTGAAAATAATTATTTTATACCCTGTAAAATTTTGCAATTATCTAAATAAGTAGGTCACCATTGATTTATTATATGTAACATTACTCTGAATAAGTGATCCATGTATAACACTGTAGAGTCCTACAACTTCTTATTGATGGATTATTAATATTATTTAGAGCATAACTAAAGGAATGTTTGCCTAGCAGCCCAGTAAATGATCTAAAAGCATGTTGTATATATTTCTTCCCCTGTACTTTGTAGCCAGGTAGCGCTGACCCAGCTGAACAATATTAAAAATGTAATTAGGAAAAACATCTGTGTACATAAACAAGGTTTATTAAATCATATTTGTGTTAGTCATAATTACAGTACTGCATCTATAATTCTGACAAATTTTCTATGTGCTATATATATATGGGATAAGACTTACACAGTTTAATTTTTTTCCCAGCTTCCTCCATTAGTCTGCCACCCTCATTTCACAAGTGCTATATTAAAACATGAAACGGCTGTTTTTCTTCAGCCTCATTGCTACCTTTCGATAGTCTTTCTGATAATAAGAGCTACCATAAATATCTGAATTTCTAAACATAATAGCATAACAAGCCATAAAAACTATGCAAGAATTTTTAAAGTACTTGGCTTTATGGGTTTTCTTTCTCTTTTCTTTTAAGTATAAATTATAGACCAGCTGTTAGCGGTGCTGAACATCCATTGACTCCGTATGACAGCACAAGTGCTGGTGGTACCACCTTCCATACGTAGCTCCATAATTAGTTGTGTTCCAAAATAACTTTTACCAATTTAATGCCGCCCACAGAGTGAAAGGAAACATCAGTCTGAGCTTAGCATGCAGAAAACAGTAGAAAGACTGTTTTCTCTCTCCATTTTGGTAGAGACAACAACAGTGTCTCTACAAAATCTATAAAAGAGCTGCATATTGTCTGAGTACTGAATAAATAAATTGAACATATCCAGTGTTGAGGAAAATATGCTTTCATTTCAGATAGATAGGTTTGGAAGTCAAAAAGGTATCTGAGGAAATTAGATAACTTGCATCTTCTTTTACCTCCTGTTATCCCATTCACAGTCGATGTTGCTTCAGATCGTTGACACAGTTCATAACTGAGTCATGCTGTCTATGAGAGAAAAGTAGAAAAAGAGCAAAGATCTAACGTCTAGAATTTTCTCTCCCTGTGAATTCATATGATGATAATTTAGCCCTTTTGACAGTTTGAATATACTTCTATGGCTAAAGGGACAGTTAGCACTAAACATCATGCTATGAATCTAGTGAGGCTCCAAACCCACCTACTTAAGACCATTTTTAATGGAAAGAACAAACACATGGTCTTCTCACAGTCCCTCCTGAGCAGAGGCAGGATCTGTAAACTCCCCTTTATTTTTATTTCTAGTCTCAGAACTCAGACCTGAAAGGTGTCTCCAAATTTGCCCTTCAGCTTTTCTTAACTTTTAACCACTTCTTTTATCTGATAAATACAGAATCATCTGCTTTGTCTTAGGAAAAGAAATAAATAAACAAGACTGATATCAACAAAGTTTTTAAAGCCTCTTATCCCTTTTTGGAGAAAGCAGACAGTAATAGCTTTCAGGAAGGGGTCTGGGCTAAACTAAGATGAAAGAATGAAACATGGCCATCCATCATGTTGTCATAATCCCCTCCCTCCCATGTTAGGATCAGGGTTTCAAATGGTGCATCTGATTGACGCATAGGTAAATGTGAGAGACAGTTGTGCTTGCAGTTGAACCAAAATTCACCCTGCTAGCACTCAAGCAGGAAATCAAGCTGGGGTGTTTTATAGGCTTATATATATATACACATACATCTCTCTCTCTAAAAAAATACATGTATGTATAGATATGTATATATATTTATAAATATGTATGCATATATAGTCAGTACATGGAAAACTTTATTTCCTTGGTCCTTAAATTAATGAATATTTTCAAATTTCGTTATCCATATTCTAATGTAGCTTTTGGAAACTATATTGCCCATATTGGATCATGGTACAGCAAAGTGTCTGTCTTATCTGGACAAGTTGCACTTGGGAATAGCAAAGAACACAAAGAGATTCCTGCTGATTTCAGAAAGTCTGGATACAGTTAGTATTGGTGCACATGGCAGCCTTACAGAAGATTTTCAGATTTATATATCAAATTTTCAGGAATTCCTAGAGCACGGGAAGAAATTTCAGTGTAGGAGATCATCTTATTATTGGCAGCTGGCCTGTTAAGTGTAGCATTCCTTATTTGGTTTCTGACTGTAGGGACCATCATAAATCCACTGGTTGTGCAGACTCAGAGGTTGTCCGAACTCTGATTTCTGGAAACTACTCAAAGGCCGTTTCCCTTGGGAACAACGGAAGCTATCTAATCAAAAGAGATATGTTGATTTGAATGCTGCAAGTTTTTCCCAGTATTTGCACTTCAAAAGAGGAACTTATTTGGCAATGATTTTGGCGCAGTTAGGATGAGTAAGTTGGTTCCATTATTGTCACCAGAAGTATCAGACTGAGCCACGTAAAAAGCTTACAAGGAGAACAGGAAATTGTTCTTGTGTAATCTTGGTTTCAAGACAGACCAGAATGGAAAAAGGTGTACCTTACTAATATAACCTTCCTTAGACATTTGCTCTTGGCCAGTGCCTGAAACAGGATGCCAACTAGATGGATCCTGCCCATTTGCTCTCAGGTCCCTGCTTGGTTGGCTGAAATAATTAATTCTATCTACTATATGTACCAGGGCATTTTTAGACGCTGAGAATCAGAATAATTATCTTTTATCTGAATGTGGAAATGGCAGAATGCAAAACAGCAGTAATGATAAGAAGCTCTTTGAGCCAAATCAGTTTCAATTACAGTGAGGTTTGTATTCATCCCTTTATATTAGCAATGGAATCTGAACTACCTGTACCTGGGTATGGCCTAATTTATACAGAATTTCTCTTTCCAGAATTATCCGTCTGAATTTTTAGATGTGTTTTCTTTCTTTCTCCTTCAGGAAGTATTCTGCAAAGCCTTCAGTAAACAAATTGCATGTTGGACTCATGAGAGAGCTGAGAAAGGACTGGAGGAATTGAAGATGGTTATTCAAGTAGAAGAGTACTTCAGTGACAGAAATGCCATGACATGCTTTGGAGTCAACTCAAGTCACTACTGCATTCCTCTTGTCAGTCAACGTCAGCTGCCTGACTTCCCGACTATATATTTAGGGGAAAATTGTTTTGAAATGTTGTTTTAGAACTGAGAGAAATATAGTAAGTCAGTCATGTCAATTCTACGTGCCTCACTTAATGCTTATTTTGTCTTTTTGTGTTGCTGCTTAGGCAGTTGTGATGTTACTTTGCCAGAGAGGAACATATTATCAAAACATTCAGGAAATTCTACAGTGTGTTCACAAAAAGAAAGTTGAAATGGAAAATGAAGTTGTACTGCATGAAAAGGGACAGAGCTATTAATGGATAATAATGATTGTCTGTCAGAAAACTAGGTATGGCATTAAGCAGGGTAAGTTAGAAGATTCAGAGGTGTATCTAGTATGCATATGCCCTACCTAATGGCTGCGTCCCATCAGCCAGCTGGCCAAACTGATTTTTAAATGGAGAACAAATTGTTGTAGATTGCTATTCCAGGAAGTATGAACAAGAACTGACATGCAGTATTAACAGTGGGAGGTGGATGAATAGAGTTTTAGCTTTGAAGAAAGCAGGCAGATACCTACTTTACATGGACCAAGTTTTCACCCTGGTTCTTAACCATACTTAATCCTGTGTGATAAAAACCTGAGAAGGGAAATTTAAGCTTACAGTAGTATGAGGCCCTGCTTCTGGAAACAAAAATTGTGATGAAAGGGCATATAGATGTGTAGATATGTGTAGTGAAAAATGGTAGTCTGTCATTCTATCCCACTTTAGTGACCTTGTCATCTTTTCACTGTGTTTGAAGACTATAGATATATAATACATTTGAACATACTCATTAGACATTTTTGATCTTCAGAGGGAATAAAATCTGCAAATAGTCTCACAGTAGAAATCTTGAAATAAATGGTATTTAGGAACAAAACAGTATTGCAGTCACTCTGGAGAGCTGATCTTCTCCAATCCATCTACCAGAGTGCTTGTCAGTATCAGTGTTTTAGTGATACATTTGTTCCTCTGTAATGAAAGCTGTCTTCCTCTAGTGTTAGAATAGTCTGGCTGTTTTCTAGTTAGTTTAATCTGTCTCTCTTCTCTATAGGACCCGTGCCTAGAAACCCATTCTAATCTAATTATTTTGGGGGCATTGTGGCATGAAAAGCCTCTCTGGATGTTAAAATACTTTAGAGAATATTGGGATAGATTCTCAGCAGTTCATGTGTTACCCTGTTTTATTGTCCATTAATTATAAAGAGAATCTTTCTTGCTAAATACTGACTGTTATCTCTGATCATCTATTTTTTGTTTTAAAATCATGAGAATTACAGGACATTAAGTGGACCTTTGATCATCTCTGGAAAAACTGAATCAGCTTTCAGTCCTATCTTAAGGCACTGAAAAGCGTATCTAAAAAATGCTTGAGATAAATGAGTTTTCAGAAAACAGTACCCATTGTATACAGTTTCTTAACTTCAGGATAATTTTGTATCATCTATACTTCAGAATTTTTACACAACATAGTTCATTTATAACTCCTGAAACTTCCTATTGCTACTGCTACAAATGTTTTGGGGAGTTTCAAGCCAAAGGCCTCCAAGAATAAAAAAATAAATTAAAAAAACCCTATATGCCAGCCTTTATATTTAAGGTTTATATTCATCATCAAATCCTTGTCGAAGTTTCCAGGGGCTTATATTACACCTTATGTTAGATCAAGTTACATATGAATTTATCTATCTTGATTGACTAAGGTTGTTTTTTTCTTTTTTCTAACAAAGGGAAATAATTTCCCTGACTTAATCAACCTTCAAACAAAAGTTCAAAAAAGTCCAAAATAGAATGACTTGAGAGATTAAGTAATAAAAATAAGCTTGTTTCTACTCTCTGCCAAAAGAGGCCAGATTTCTTACGCCACGTACCATATATTGTTGTCTTGGTTTAGTTTTGGCTTTTGGCAACAAATGTGATGCTGTTTGTTAAAATCCTAGGGAGTGTTTTCTGGTTTGTGATCTGTTGGGAAGTACTGAGTAAGTTAAACCCTTAAAAAGGTCAAGCCTTTCTTAAGAAAAAAAATTAAGAACTACAAAAAACTTTACTAAACTACATCAATTATAAAGTTACAGTAATTATTAAAAAGAATGAAGAGTTTTTTGCATTCACACCTCAATTACCTACTTATGAGGTTTAGAAAAAAAATCAGAAAAGCGCTCAGCTATGGATTAAAATAATATTAATAGGTGAAAATCTTTTGATGCAGGATAAAGGAATGGGATATTCATATTCTAACAACATAATGCCTGAATAATAGTACAATCTTGGTAATTATGAAGAGGGAACAATGGGGCAATGATGTGGTCATCTTATATCATTAGAAGACACACCGTTACTATATTATCACATAGCATGTGATTTGTTGATTAAAACCTTTGTCACATAAAATTAGAATGTCAGACTGTGATAAACATGTCTTGTACCTATTTGGACCCTAATTTTGGTGCCTAACAATTTTTTAGTCATTGCTGTTAGGAAACAAAGTTGAAAAAGTTAAAAGATTGTTTCTGAAAAACATAAAAACAATGCTGGGATTATATACTTTGAGTCCTTCCTCTCTGAGGTCTTGAACACACAGGAAATGGCAAAAATCCAGATCAGAAGCAAGGGCAAAGGGGTAAACAGGCAAGATGAATGTCCCTATAGATTTCCCTCTGGCAAACTGAGCTACACTGTTTATTTATTAAGAAGAAATAGGAGACTGAGAAGTTGTCATTTTCTCCATTTATCTTGCTCCATTATGATGGTGCAGGGTGCTGTCCTCCTGTTGTTCTGCTGTCAGATGAGAATGAAGCAGTAAACACATAAACTTCATGAAGCACAGGAGTCAGAGGCAATTTTCATTTATTTTACAGAATTATTTGCAGTGACTTCATTGAGCCTTTTTGTAATGGACGAAATTGTATCAAAGTACTATGTGATATTTTCAAATAATAGGATATGTCTTTTATTTTGAAGGATGTTTCTGTGAGCACATCCAATCAACCTTTTAAATATATTTTTCACAAAGTATATCAATCTGTACATAATCCTCTCAGGAAACCAAATGTACCAGATCCTTTTTAGTGCTTCACTGCACCATGAAACAATCATGCAAGAATTTCTTTTGTGCACTACATAGCATTCCATTATAGAGATATGTTACACAAACATTAAATGCTCACAAATACAAGAAGGAATAACCACTATTCAAGTAAATAATTTAATTTTTTTCTATATTAGTTGTAATTCTGCAATATCTAGAAGCCACAGAAATGCCAGGATTGGCATTATACACTGTGTAACAGCATCACTCAGAAAATCCTGAGCCTGCACAATTCTCTTTCCCCCAAACTCCCCACTCTCAAGAATATAGTCTTTCTTTCCCCCACATGCTTACTGCCTTTTCTCCCACAGTTCCCAGCACAGGTGGAAAAAAGGTCCATTAACTCTTCCTAATCTTTTCATTCTCTTTATTTATGGATTTTTTTAAAACTGAGAACACTTACCAAACTTGACCTGAATTTGCATGTTTTTCCGTAACCCCCTCGCATCACGCTTCAGCACTCAGACCTAGGTGTCAGGAGAACAAACCAAACCAAACCAAACCAAACCAAACTGAACTGTCTAGTTTAAATTTTGACTGAAAGGACCTGAGCAAGCAGAAGAAAGCTAGCTCTTTTTCACCCTTTTTAATCAAACATGGTTTTGTTTGTTTGCTTTTGTGGGGGAAAGTTTTCTCTAGAAACTAAGTATTGGTGTTAGACAGATTTCTACAAGAATGTGTGAGCCCTTCTTTTTCAGGACCGACTAATATGTATTAGACAAGCCAAGTCACAGTCAGCATATATCCTGGAGTACAGTCATTATCTATTTCTCCACTGCAAATCAAACAGCCAATGTCTCATACTGATGAACAATTAGTGGTGGCAGAATGGGCACTGGAGCTAGAATCTAAAGCAACAAAATTCACGTTCTTTCCTATTCAGTTAATCAATCAAAATCATCAAAAGAAAATCTTCATTAAAGACAAATATAAGATCCTGTGGATTTTTCAGAATTTGTTAACAGTAGGTTTTTGAAGTTGCCTACATACAGAATTCATATGCACACGTACCAAAGCAGACCCAACATATGTATCTTTTATAGGGAATTAATACTGTAGACAGAAACTCATGGGAGTTCTGATCTCTGTTGTGACTACAGGTAAATCAAGTAATTCCTTGTTGGAATGAAATATCACCCTGGTTCATGGCAGTCCTTGGAGGCCTGGATAAATCCAGGAATGTTTTTGAGCTGCTCACATATTACAGGGAAGAGAGCCATAGAAAAGCTTATAAATAAGTCAGCTCCATGCTGGAACTATGCATCAAAATGGCTGATTGTGTTACAGCAATTGCATGTGCACTATTTAGAATCTAATCATCTATTTTTAAGAGCATTTCAGCTGACATTTAATTTTTTCCCCCTTATTTTCCCTTATTATGTTTCCCTACCTTAAAATAATGCAGTATTTGTTTACAACAGGGCTTGTTGTTAGCAAAATCCAACCTTTACATTGTACTTAGCATGTATCTGGTGAACAGTGTGTCTATTTTAAACTATTAATAATATTAAAACTATCTTAGTAATTTTATGATAAAGAAAAGAGGTTTGTCAGAATCTGTAATTCAAAAGGATAGTGCAATTTCCCCCACCTCGATATGAATAATAATAATAAAAAAAGACATGAAAATGAAGGTGTCACTGAAAATTTCATGCCTCCTTATCTGCTCAGGAGACCAGTACCTGCAGTTTGAGTTTAGGACTTGACCAAGAGCTTGCAGAGTTGTGAGGCTTCCAGCCAGTCTCACCTCCTAACCCAGGCAGCCCCATTCAGTCTGGCTCAGAGTCCCATTTTATTTTCAGCATGAAATGTTTTGTGTATTTCAGCAATTTCTTATAAGTCTTCTGAAGGAAACATAGAGATTTCATTTTCTGTTTTGAAGCATTTTTCTCTGATGGAGTTTCCTGAAGAATGGAAACTAAACCTTTTGGTATAATTTATTTTTCCTTTCAATGTTCAGGTCTGTGTAAAACAGACCTATTTTGGCAAGAATGTACCTTTATTCTTATAGAGGAAAGTATTGTCCTCTTTGGTTTTACTGCTCTTATAAAATAAGTCATAGATTGGATCTGTTATGTTATACTAGGCCTTATCCTATAAAACACTGAACATTGCTGTGACTATAAAAATTTCACCTTTACAGAATTAACAGCATTTATTTTTACAAAAATGGATTGAAAGTTAACTGTACATTTGGTTGGAAATAAACTGTCTCACTGTTCATCTCTGTACATAATTATATATATTTTATATATATATATATAATTATGACCTACATTGTTTCTTACTGTTGCCATCTATGTAAATGCACTGCAGGCAGCAATGCCCCTCATGGCCTGTAACTTCAATGTACCTGCCTGATTAAAGGATTACTTTTTAGCCAGCTTAACTGAATAAGCAAAATTTATGCTTTCCGAGAGACTTCTATGCCGAAACACAAAATACATATAGCAGTTTCAAATACAAGCATTATCATGGAAACAGTTTAAGGTGACTTATTTTAAAATTAATTTCAAGAATGCATTTCTGTTTGCAAATATTTCTAAATCTTAAACAGTGCTTTTCATTTTAGAAATACTCCCATATTCCTTTAGCATTCAGAGCAAATACTTTATATATTAAAATCAAGAAGCACCTTGCAATTTTTACTCGTTATCGCACTGGATGCGGAAATAAGATGTATTGTCCTTTTAGAAGATAACCTGGACAATATTCCTATTCCCTTCCAGAGGCCACTCTCCTTGGTTCGGTGGAACATCTGGAAGTTACATCATGGAAGTAAATTCCTACTAATTTCATCTTAGTCCCTCTTACAGTGTTAACAAAAAAAGACGTTTCTTCAGTTTCTCAGAATCTGTCTGACAGATCTTTGAAGTGCTAGCAATTACTAACCTTCAGTCTTGAGAGCAGCTCAGATGGTTTGTGATTTTCAGGGGCTAAGAGCATTCCCTTTAGTAAATTTGTTCTCCAGCTCTCTTTACATGCTGTAGAAAGAGCAAAACAGATCTCATTTCTTCTTCTGATGGTCAGAAATCTCAGATGTACTTGTCTCAGCACAGTGAATGAAACAGCCTCTATGAATCTATCTTTTCAACAATTGGTGTGGTTTGTTTGGAACAAGAACACAAGTAATAATTCTCATAATGAGGAAAGGGAAGCCTAGTAATACACAATTTTCATCATAACCAAATCAAAGGACCCTGGATTACATCAGGGATGAGGTGGAGTTGATATAATGGTGCTCGTACATAGTTGCAGGCAAACTGCCCACTGGCTGTTCGACATAGCTAGCATAAAAATATTAAACCGACTGTAGTATAACTAAGTATCCGAAAATAACAGATACTGTCAGGACAAAGATAATTTTGTCATAATGTTAAATGTTTTGTTAAAGGTGAGAAGAAATAAAGTATCTGAGCACTACCTTCAAACTTCTGCTTTTTCTGTCTTTTTTTAAACTTGGAGAGGTAGTTGTGGAAATCAAGCTTTTGAAAAAGTGTATCAGATGAGAAAGGTAAGTACTGCACATTCCGTACAGTGACTTCAGCTTTATTCTTCATGTTTTTTTACATACTCTGATGTCAGTTTTAAGTTGCCTAAGTTCTCCTTCCTCCCAGAAATGCATAGCATAGAAATATGGACCGATAAACTCAAGAGCTCAAAACCTTGAGAGATTCCTACAACGGATGCAGTACTATTTGAGAGCTTTAAGAAACGTGTTCCTAGAGACTTCCCTGAGGCCACAAGCTAAACTTTGGAGGTAGAATTTCTCTTCCTAGAATGTGTTCTTTAGTGAATATTCTGGCATCTATCTGATGTAACTTTGACAAATCATGAAGGCAACCATGCAACATCCTCATTTCAGCTTCTTCTTACGCTGTCCTACATGGATTCTAATACTCGCACAATCCAAAGATTTTTTCTTCAGGTTGTATAAAAGACAATTTGCAAATAGAGTTTGATAAAGAAGATAGAATAGAATGTTGTGAAACTTCTCCAAACTGTTTGCCAAGAGTTTGCCTGGTTATTTGTAAGTACGTTTCCTTTCCAAATCATAAAATAACTTATCACAAGAAAAAAAATTGCTTTCCTCATTTATTCAGCAGATAAGCATCTTCAGGGTAAATTTTGTGTTTATCCTCCAGGGGTTTGATCTGCCCACTTAGATTTTTTTTATTATTACTTTTCTGCTGAAATCTTACCGGTTTTGTAGTGGAGACAGAACTTATGCAAGTTTCCCTAATTGTTGCCTGGAGTGCTTTCAAAGAAGCACAGAAGGACCTATGGAACCCTTATTAAAAGACAGAAATGAAATGTTAACTTCTGATATGTGTGATAACCTTTGCAATTTTCAATTAGTTGCTGTAACTGATTTCTCAACAAAATTCTGTAACCAAAATAATTTGGTTCTCAAAAGTGTTTCTCATATTGAATTTATTTGTAATTTTTTCAGCAACTAAAACATGGCCTGCAATAAAAACCTTGACATGTAGTCTTTTGTTACTTGATTAGGTAATACCTGTTTAATACCTATTTGGGTTTTTTATATTCAGTTTAGTAGTTGTACACTGACAAATGCCAGTGTATTTTGTGTGTCTGCTGGTGTCTGCCTCCACGTCTCTTTGATTCCTGCTAATAATTTTCAAATCCATTATTCAGTTTTAACCAGGTTTTACAGAGGTGTAAAGTCAAAGACATTGTGTTCCAACAAGTTCCATGAAAACTAGCAACTGGGTAGAGGAAAGAGATCCAAATTAGTGACTCCAAGCCCTTTTTAAAGTACCATCAAAACCACAGAGAGCTGTTCAAAACTAATTTTAAATGGTCTTATGCAGATGTTAATGTTAGTTACAGAAGAGAGTTGATCCAGAAGCAGAGCAAAGCTAGTTCATTTTTATTATGCAAGTTGCACAGCACTGTTTCTTTACACTAACTCAGGAAACTCTTGACTAGAATAACCCGAAATTTCCTATAAGGAGTATTTTGGCAAAGTGAGATGAAAAAAATCATTCGATTTTTATCTTACATAAAATCGCTCTGCAACCATTAATTACCTAATTCTTTCAGTTCAAGAGAGGAATGCCATTTGTAATTATCTACCACAGATGATATGAAATGGTAGGCAAGCAGATGTCTCCAGATTAAAAAAATTCTTTCTTTAAATAAGTGTGTTTTTGTATTTGTAAGATAATCATAAGATGGCAAAATCTGCTTTAAAATTTATTGTAAATTATGTATTTAGTTACTGTGGAAATGCTGCAAAAGGTACCATTGTCATGTTTGAGACAAATAAAGGGACCATGAGCCTCCATAACTGCAGTAACAGGAAAAATAATGTGCCCTTTTGTGCTGACTACAGAAATAAGTGAAAGCTTGGTATCTTTTCCACATCAGAATACATTTAGAATAAATACTGAAGTAGCAGATCAGATAATAGTTTTTCCCTCCATGCCTTTACGGATGTGTGATGACATATATTTACAAAGTGACAAAACACTCTGGGGCACATAAAATTCAAAATAGAAAGAAATGAAAACACTAAGACAGCCATTGTGGGTGATTTCAGCAATCAATTTTACTTTCAGGTGCAAAAAATGTTAAAAAATAGATTTTAATACATGTGATTAGAATTTCTTACTATAAAAATACCAGAAGAAGGCAGTCCTTGAAATAATGCTCACCAGTTAGATGGAAATATATCTGATAGAGCTTGAGGGTAAACAACCAGCATGTGTATTGATCCTTAGGGAAAAACATAAAAGCAAACCTGAAAATACTATAAAAAATGTAGAATCTGTAGCCCCATCTATTGGCAGACCTGAGAATGCTTCCGACTTATCTGCAATAACGAAATTCAGCTAAGAAGGAAATACGGGAGAAATGTGATATTTGGGCCCCAAGGTGTGACTGACCGCACTGGTACTGCTTACTTCCCACTGTCTCTGTGGAGGGTTCATTCATCCACTGCAACTGGAGAAAAGAAACAAATGGTATTGAGTGCAGACTAAATGTTTTTGCACAGAGCAGAACTAAGCTAAAACAGAATCAAAATAGCTTTTCTATATGTATCCTTCTGGTTAGGATGATGGAAGAAGGAACTATGATAAGGAAACAAAAGAGAAGTTTGGTGAATTAGAAAGTCTTCAAAGCTGATGTGGAGCATAGAGCCTCATGGCAGTAACTATATACCTTCTGTCTCCTTGGTTTCATCCAGACTCATCTGATGTGTTGTGTGGCTCAGTCTTGAGCTCTCAGTCACCCACAACAGCACCTGCAGCAGCACGTGATACCTCTGTTCAGGCCAAAATGAATGCTTGGCTTCTCTTTCCATGGGAACCCGAGGGGAATGGGGTAAGGCTGGGGTACTTTGGATAGTGCCACAGTATGGCTTAGTATGAAGCCAGGGTACATACACCCCAGGATCTGAGACTGAGTGGAGAAAGTGGGAACGGGCAAAATGCAAAGTCAGGTATGGGCTGCAATTCCAATAATTTTGAAAGAAACGTAGAAATGTTTCTCTATCCTGACAGGATAAGACTGAGATATTGGCTTAAAATAAACCAGGATTTAAAACTGGCCAGTAGAAATTGTACAACACTGGAAAAAAAGATGGGAATGGAATAGGATTCGGCTGATGCAGTATTCAGTCTTTATTTGGTGTGCTATTTTTAACAGTATGCATGATCCGGGGCTTCCTGCTACGTGAGTCTCAAATCACATGATCTTTCAAAGGCCCTTTAGTACCTTACAGAATCAGCCCCTGCATGCCAAAACCTCTTGGGAGGTTCAGGCATTCTTACACAGATTGTTCACTGAGTTCAACATGCTTCAGTGACATTGAGAAAGTAGCCTACAGCTTGTGACCTGCTGTCACTTTTGCTTTTTCTTTTCTAACACATCGAATTTGATGTATAAATATGATTAAAAAAAACAAAACAAAACAAGAAAGGCTCTGTCATTTTAGGGAATGGCAGCTGAGAGGTGAGACACTTGTGTGCAAGTCTCTGCTCCAATTAATATTTTAAGTACTTTGTATAAAGTGGAACAGTGTCTAGAATAGAGCAGTGTGTGAGTGTGCATAAATATGGGGTGAAGCCAGGTCTCTCATGCACCGAGCTAATGTCTTAATCAGTAGGTAAAGGATCTCTTCCTTCTCCCTGATGCTTTTCTGACTATTGCCAAAACCTAGCCTGTTCTTTCCTGTCTTTCCTTTCCTGTCCTTTCCTGTCCACATTTGTTAAAATGTTCTAACTAGAAATATTTTGAGAGTAATTGAAAATTTCTGTAATTATATTGAACCAAGAAGGTCTTAAAACAATTTTGTTTTTGTGAGAAAAAATGAAGACCAATTCGTAACAGTTCAGATTGAAATGAACTTCTCTCCACCCTCAATTTTCAGTTCAGCCCCAGTTATTCTTACAGACTCATTCAAAGAAGCAGTGCCAAAGACCACTGGAGTCATTCAGCAGAGTCTACATAGGACAGTCTATCTGAAAGAGGAGTCTGGATGAGGGCATCAGCCTGACCATTGAGAAAGATCTACGCAGCAAATGACTACACAGAACTAATGAGTTCTCCAGCCACAAAAGCCATTTGTATAATGTGCCGTACACAGCAGTGTGTTTAATTTTGTCACCCAGCAGTTACATTATCATCACAAATGGCTGCCCAATGTCCTTTCACAGTGTTGCTGCTAAAGAAGGACTCAGCCCAAACTAAGTATGACCTTTCTTATCCTCTTTATTTGAAGCGGGTCTGCATACAAAATGACAAAAAAAAAAAAAAAAAAAAAAAAAAAAAAAAAAAAGGCTTGATTAAGTTGCCGGCTTGATTAAGTTGCCAACTTGCTTAGGTATTGTAATGACACTTAAAATTACGATAATACACTGTTTTCTTTTGAGAAAATCTAGCATTCTAAAAGAGGGAAATCAAACTGACTAGGGCACTGAGGAGAAAAAAAAGAAAAAGGAGTTAAAAGTAAGTGTACAGCAAAATGTCATGCCATAAAGGCAAAACCTATTTTGAATCTTAATTTTGTTAAGAAAAAAGTAAGAAAGAGAAAATCTAACAGTAATAATAGTCGACTGAATGTGTGAACTTGCATACTTGCAATCAAGAAAAAAAGGTAAGAAGTTGTATAAAGATAATAACTGAACAGCTATCTACATCATGATTCCTATTTCCAAGGTACATCACATAGAATTTGATTAACTCAAGTTCTTAAGCGAATAACAAGCAAAGATAGATATGAAGAATGATTGGGCACCCATATTATTTGCAGTGATTTCAGTTAGTGAAGAATCACATGGTGAGTAGAAGCACTGTGCTTTAAAGAAAAATTCCCTCAACATAACATGTATCATTTATGCACCAACAAAACCTGATGGAATAAACCTTGTTCCTTAATACATTGAAAGAAATAGTATTCAAAATATGACTAGCAACATTATAGCGTGCGGACAGCCATGACCTATTCTCCTTTGTTTCCCCCTGTTTTACCAAAAAAACCCAAAGCCTTTAGTCGTTTTCCGGAGATGAACTGAAAATCAGGTATAAAAGGACAAACGGATGATTAGCTGAATCTATAGCAGGTCAGATATCACTAACCCCAATACTGTGAACACAGCAATTATGCAGCCACAGAATTTAGCATTTTGTCACAATACCATGACATTTTGCACTTTGTTGGAATTAGAAGTCTTGCTGTTGTTAATTTAGCTGTATTGAAAAAATGGAGCTGGTGAGGGGTTAGAAGACTTGAGATTGCTCTGGCATGCAAAAAGTGGTGATTTGCCCCCCAGAAGCAAGATGCTCTGAAAACAGTTTTAAGGTGGAAAAAATGTCATGCAGAACCTTGTTGCAGTAAGTTTCTTCCAGTTATTAAAAGATTTTCTTTAATCTCAAATAGTCACTAGACTTAAAAATAGCAGAAAAAGGTAATAGCAAAATAAAACAAACAAAACCCTTTAAAACCCGTGAGCCCTCCAGAGACTTTGGGCATAATTGCTGAAGTTATGAAGGATAATTTGGGTCAATGTTTCTGTTTTGTCTGTGTATCTAAGGAATGGATTTAATGAAAAACTGTTGTTTCTCTTTCTTAGAACTGTATGCCAAATGTCTATGTAGAACTGTATGCCATATGTCTATATGTCTACGTATGCCAAAATGGCAATGCCCTATTGTGCTCAAAAAAGAGTAAGAGGTAACTGACCCTTTTTAATTCAGTTTATTCCTCAGGACAGAGATGAGATTTTTCTGCAATGACATTTAACTTTTTGCTTCATTCAATGGGCTTTTCACTGTTTGCATTCCACAGTAATAACTCAGAAGGAGCCATTTACCATCAAAGGCTTTAGAAATAAATATACGGATGAGATTTGCCTTCTGGTAAAGTAAGTAAGACAGTAAGTATACAGTCTATACAGTTAGGAATACCTTCTTATGAACTATTTAATAATACTTTTTAACTGATATATTTAGAACATGATATCGAGCCACTGCTATTTTCTTAACAAATTAGAAAAAAACCAGCTGTTTTATAAATGAACACATACATTTTTCAAAGAATGATAGGAACAGAGTTTATCAGTCATATCAGTATAATACCTTACTAATGGAAGAAAGAAAAAATAAATGGAATAACGCGGTGTCTAAGTGTACAGCAAAATAATTGAACCACTGGAAACTCTTCAGAGACTGGTGTTAAATCATATCAGTAAACAGTATTACCACGCAGAAATTGGGGGGAAAAAAATGACTGAAAGCACATTTTTAGCTGCAAAATTTTTTAAAGACCTATGTAGAAATAGAGCCCATATTAACTTTTTTCTTATCTGTATAAAATTATACAGCTTGTCAAAGGATGTGTACTTACAGATATAGTTATATCAATGCATAATTCATAAATTTTACATACATATCAATATTGGTATTAAAAATCATATGTAAATTAATAAACAATAGTGGCAATTTAATTACTGCTACTGAAAAAGAGTAATCACGGTAATCAAAGCAACCCATTGCCGTTTGGCAGAAATGTACAGCCAGTCAAAAGGAGCAAACATGGTGTTAATAAACAACCTGAAAATCACCAGATAATTTTGGTTTGCAAGTCTTTACAAAGATGTCTATTCCAGCTTTTATAGAGGAAAGCTTTTTACCCTGAGGCTAGGGATAAAGTAATGTCAGCAGTCACTCATTTTGTGGGGCTTGTGCCAGGGCGCTGCGCAGGCCGGGGCTGCCTGGGGGCTCCTGGCAGGGCAGGGCCTAAGGGCACTGGTGGCGCCAGGGCAGCTCCAACCCAGGGGGGCTTCAGGCACCACTGTCTGCCAGGGCCGGGGTGGGGGCTGGAGGAGCCTGTGGCTGGGCAGGGCTGTGGTAGGGCTGGAGTGGGGCTGGGACTGACAGCCCGGGCTGGGCTGAGATGGGGCCAGGGCTGGGGCCAAGGTCAGGGGAGGAGACCTGGGGGTGGGCAGGGACCCGCGGGGCTGGGAGTGTCCTTAGGGGACTGGCAATTTGTATGGAAACACGGGAGAGAAAAGGTTAATATGCAACTAAAGTCTTCCACCTACTATATATATATATATATATATATATATATATATATACATATATATATGCTATCAAAACTCCTTTACAAAAATTACAGAGAACAAAACCTTTTTTTTTCTTGACAAAATAAAGTTCAGTTAAAAGACTGATTAGCCTGAGTGTGAGAATTGTATGTACAGGTTGGGGGGGGAGGTGGGGAGGGGGGCAAATGGATCCCCAAATGCAACAGCCTGGCATCCAAATGCCTCCTAACCCTCCCAGATCCTCTGTTTACCTAGTGCTGCCTTTTTACTTCATTCTAAAGATTTCAGTCATTTTGTCTGGGAGATGCTTCCATGCCAATGGCAAAGGTTGTAGATGTGGAAGAATGCACCCTTTCTAGGTGCTTTTTTAGATAAACATTCTTTTAAATGTTCAGTTGTCTACACCGAGTGCTGGAGCGTTTTGTGACATGGATATTAGGTTGTTCCATAGGTCTTTATAAAGATTTTGGAACAGAGCTTATAATTTGGGGTCAGTTTTAACAAGACACAATGAGTTAAAAAACAAGCGATGGAGATATTTCTGAGGGAATGGATGCCCGTGGAGATCAGGTGCCAGCGGAGGCTGATAGCTTCTAGCTGAAACCAGAATGCTCTGGTAAGCAGTCCTTTGCACATACGTCCCTTGACCCTCCCTAACACATTCCCAGCGCATTAGTTGTTAGGATCAACTGCGGGATTCAGGCATTCAGCGGTGTGCCGCAGTCATGGTATTTAATATTTGTAGCAATCAAATCACCATTGTTACTAGCTGTCATTACCCCATTTGACTTTTCCTTTGTCATTTCTAGGTTTTCATTTAGTTTTGTCTCTTTTTAATCTATATATTTTCTTTCAGTTTGTACTGGCTTCTGTCCTAACACAACTTCCCTCAGTAAGAACTATTACTTTTATCTAACTTATTTTCAACCTTGGAGTAGACATTCCCTTTCCTGAAACACAAATTTTATCTTTTTGAGATTTTATTTTACCGCTACATCTAACTAACCAAAGTAAGACTTACTGCCCAGCAGAAAGTTATGTTTTCTACCAGGATGTATTCAACAGGATCGGATTTTATCTCAAATACTTCACTGCAATTTCAGGTATTACATTCATCTTTGCACCAGAATCCAATTAATGAGTAATAAGAGAGGTATTATATATTCAAGGTGATATTTCAGTCACTAGCTGCTGGGTTTATTCGACTATCTGAGCAGTTGTAACCTCATTTATAGTACAGATGTCTACACCTGAGAGAGTCTCTGTAGGCTACCTATAGTCTCTTCCTATCATTAATGCAAACTGAAAGGAACCTGTAGGATGATATTCATCTTACCATTAGGCAGAAGTCTAAAATCAAATGAATTATCCTTTGAAATGACGATTCCTCTGCATTTACTGTAGAGAGAACTCAGGGTGAATAGCTTGGAATGACTTTCAATATCTGAAGTTAGGCAGTTTTTTGAATAATTCCTCCTCAAAAACCACCTGCTTTTTATCTGTTCAAAATATACTTTGTTTCTAAATAGTCTGTTTCAGTCTTTAATTTTGCCTTTTGCAAAACAACAGATCTGTCCAAATACTGGACCTGAGTGAGGTCTCTGTTTTCTTCTATGACAGCGAAGTGTTTTGTGCAGCATGTAAAAAATAATGTATTTGGCAGATCTCTCTATGGTATCTCAATTTATACATATTTAATTTTTTTACTTGGAATATTTGCATGGGTATGTATTTGGGTATATCAGTCTGCCATATTATTGTCTTGCTTTTCTTCTAGCATTTCAGTAGGGGCTAGGTCTGTTCCAGAGCCTTGCACATCACCATTATTCTGCCTCAGCCCAGCAGTCTCAAAACACTTCTTTTTCAGCTTTGAGATGCTGATCTCTGATGTTACATTACAGATTCACAAGCAGATTCACAACTGCATTTTTAACTCAAAAGTTTCAAATCTGTTACAGAGCTTCAATTATTTGTCCTTTTGATTTTTCAGGTAAAACTTACTCCTTCCAAAAGGCATAAAGTTCTTTTATAGGGATAAGAGGATCTTTCTTTGTGCATTATAATACATTTTAGCATTTTAAACTTCTTTTTTTTGGTCTGCTAGGTGGTCTGCTCTCCTTCACTTACCTAGAAAACGTGAATAGTATCTTCAGCTCCTGACCTAGCAGTCTTCAGAAAAATGACCCCACTCAGGAGGCCTGGGGAAAATTCATGAAGTGCCATCTTTTGCCTGGAGAGTACGGTCAACCTATTCCTTCCACTGCCTTTTTCTTCTAAAGACAGGTATGTCTCACTGCTCATGATAAAGTAAATGGTTATGTGTAATGTAATATAATGGGTAAAGTGTAATGTTCAAATGTAATGTAATCTTTCAGTAATCCTGAATCCCTAGATCTCACATACCTTTATATTTCAAAAAGTGCTTTCTGTTTCATTTTCATTAAAATCATCTTTCCATTTAAATATCACTAAATGTCTCTACTTAGGGATTTTAAAGGGTTTTTTTCATCCTTTTTAGACAGAAAACTGTTTACAGTTTACGGTTCAATGTTTCAAGCATTGCAAAGCAATATCAATCTTTAGGTAAACAGCTAAACATTGTATAAAATTTCCTTTTTAGGTTGGGTTACTAGAGCTGGAGAGCTGTGCACCATGCCCTGTGCTTAAACAAAGTTTGGAAACCAGCATTAGAAGGCAGTACATCAGAAAACTGGTGACTGCTAGCATTTCTAACTCTTTCTAAAACAGTAAAAAATCCACTTTCAGCATTACCGGCTGTATATGATACTCTACTCAATTTGTTCATACTTGCAAAAAAAAAAAAAAAAAAAAAAAAAATCTGTATTTGTCCTAATGGAAATGAGCAGAGATTCAAAATGTGAGGGCAAAACCAAGTATCTAAAACTAGCCAATTTTGTTACTTCATAATTAGCTGGAAAGTTTTCTCTAGCATGATTTAATATAACTATTAGGAACTGAGCTAAGATTTATCCCTATAGTAAATAACAACAGAAGGTTAAACCTTAGCAAGAGGTGAAGCTTCTATTTATAAATCTACTTCTTGAGGGTTTCTCATTAGGAAATACATAATTTCATGTCAGAAAAAAATTATTTTAGACATTCAGCACTTTATTACGTAAGAATTCTTTAACTGAAGTTCCAGAAGATGTATTTATAATAAAATAGGATATCTTCCCTTTTTTTCTCATTGCTCATTCTTTGGTCAGTTTGAAGTTCCCCTCTCTCATTAATGAAAGCTATGTGAAAGACGTGCAAAAAAATCTTTAACGAAGAACAAGGTAATGGAAGGATATGTTCACACAGTTCACTCCTTAATGCTTCTGACTGATTCATTTCTATACAGGACACAAGAAAAATATTCTATACTCTTATTTAGCACTTTAAATAGTAAGTAAAAATAATCAAGCAGAAAAGAGCCCTTTAGATTTCCTCTGTATCTTATAGTATAGTTTGATCAATTAAGTAGTCTGAAAAAATGCTTATGAAATGATTTCCACACTGCTTAAATTTATTACTTTAAATATAGCTTAATATTTAGTACTAGTAATTTAGTTTTATCCTCCACTTGCTTCTACAGTAAATGATATCTCATTTGCAGATGAGTAGAGGGTTTACTGTTTTAATGTCGTCTTCAGCATATGCTCATATGTTTGGTTTTGAACACACTGTTTTAAGAAACTGTTCCTGGAGGAAATGATAACGGCTGTAGAGTTGTTTTCAAGTGGTGAAAAGAAATTTTAAGAAATTAGGAAAGTTTAAAAATAATTTGGATACTTGGATTTGGATACAAATATAATTTGGGTATTTGGTGATCTTTACATCCACCCTAAAAAGTTACAGCCAATAAGCAATAGTTTACATTGCCACAGAAAAAGAGTGTACTGAAGAGTCAGGTGTCCTACCAACTCTTTAACATGTGGGTTACAGATCACCTGGAACAAGGATATAATGCCTGTACAAGATTATAACAATTTTAATTTTACTAGCTCTTTTGTGGTCCATCTCTTAAAGTAGAAGATAATAAGATTTCAGACTCTATGCCTGGCTAACCAAAAACACGCACTTCAAAGAACCATCTGAATGAAGAAGAATTATATTCAGACCTGAATAACAGGATTGTGATATGCACTGAAGTTATTTTTGAACATTCTGAATTGTTTCTTACTGCTTTTTTACACTGTAATTTTTTGGTTATTAAATAATAAATTAAGTAACCACTCCCAGGAAGTTCTGATGAAGTCTCTTACTGCGAATCATATCTGGCTATAGCCAGGAAGAGTGTCTATGTATGTCTGGAAAGATCATCCAATCTTTCACAGCATATTGTGCACTTATTTTGTATTTTAAAGCTTTTTAAACCATTTTATCCAGTAATTTCTGGATGCATGAATTCATTACACTCTTGAATCATACTATTTCATGGCTGGGAATGCTTTTTATTAGTTATCGTGTACATATGTCTAAACTATACAGTTATTCCCTGTCAGGGGCATAGCAATCTGTGGCAATAGAATGCTTAAGTAAAAGGAGCGGTCCCAAAAGAACAATTTAGTCATTGAATTAAATCAGTTTGCAGGGAGAACTGCTTCACTCTTTTATTTCAAAAAGGTAAGATTGATATTATTAGTATATCTCTAGGTCATTGTTACAGAAGACGTAGTTGCAAAGCTAATGAGATAGAATCCAGACACAAATTAGCTTGGGACGTGCTTTCTTTTTCTTTAACTAATACAGGTCCTCTTTCAAAGTTTATGAAGGTGACATAAATGACCTATTTTATTTCAATAAGAAATTATTATATATAATGTAAATATGGCATTATGGTGGCAACAATTTGTGAAGGGAACTTTTGTTACAACTTTGGGCTAGGTCCCAAAACTATATCTTTGCTCCATCAATTATCCAAGCTATTCATTCTTTCCAAGCAATCCCACTAAATTTAATTCCAAGTCTCACTGAGCCCTAGCTAACATGCTGAGCTGACTACTCAGCTCTCAGCCTCAGTAATAGGTGAGTTGCTTGGCTTACTTACCAGTGCTTTTCCAGGAAGCAATTACTTTGAGAATCCATCACTTCCCACGCGCCAAAGTAGGTAGGACTATAAAGAAATCCAGCTGCAAGTGCACAAATAAGATATTCCTAAGTATATGCTTACCAAAGAAGTCCTAAAACATCGTGTCAGCAGAAATAACACACGCATCACAATTTCATCCTTTCCAATCTGTTACAATGAGCAACAGAAATCACAAACGGATCAGTAAGCCATAATATGTCTATCTTTGTTATTTTAGTTATACAATTATGACAGATTCTGACAAATTTCTACATTTCTAAGTATATCAATGAATTCTAAATTTGGAATGAATGTAAAAAAATAATTACCAAAATGCTGAGTAAGCAATCCAATACAGTATCTCCTCTGCTTCAGTTTAACCCTACCCCTAAAATCACGATAAACAGTCCACAGGCATAAATATTAAATAGTCACAATTTTTGGTGGATTTTCTGAATACATAGATAGGTGCTTGCAGAATAGGTGCTTGATACAGTGACAGGACTGGCACCAAGAAAACAGAATACTTTTTTTTGACTCTTAATATACATTGACAGTGCAAGTTCTGGCCTTTTGAAAATTTTCCTCCTGTATTTCATGAATATGTATGGGATAACTTTGGGTTTCAATAAAGAAGGAACCCCCTGGGAGGGCAGTCAGGTATTCCCTGTTTGACATTGCAGGCCAGTATGACAAAAGCAATCAGCAAGGTTCTGTTTACCCAGGAAAGACTGGCTAATGGATGCTCTCCTGGGCTCTGTGAACTTCAGACATAAATAATTACTGGAATCTTAAAACAGCACATATTTTGAAGTAAATCTCATTCATTGCCTAGCAGGCTTGAAATAGAAGCATTTCACAGAGTAGCTAGAAATATCTGCTTCTAGAAAGGAGCAAAATAGAACGGTATTTTGATGTAGGAAAAATGACATAAAAAAAGTATTGTTACATATACATTTTTACTCTGAACTGCTATTTTTTTTTAATTGTGTAAGTGATTGCACCTGCTGGATTGTTTTTATCTACACAGAGTTGTTCCCCAGCTCTCATGCTTTCACCTGCCTTAGCTCAGTTCTTCTTCATTAACGTAAATCCTATGTTAACATATGCCAACTTGTTCAAAACAACAAAAATTACTGAGGATAAAGGAAGAAGTAGATGTAAGAGAAACCCACACTACTGGATTAGTCATTATGGCTGTATCTGTACTGTGAAGAAGTGCTGTGAAAAGACCATCATGCTATCTCAGACTCTGAAAGCAGCATAATTAGCTTAATGAGTCCAGATTCATGTGTCTGCTTCTTCATGTGCCACTGTGTTTTTCTGGTATATGCTAGTCCCAGCACAGAACTCAGTTTCAAAAAAACCCCGAACCTTTTTCTGCATAAATGGATAACGGTTTTAATATCCTGCCAGAAGCACGAAGTCTGTGATATTTTTGAAGCCTGATCAGAAACAAGTGGCAGCAGAAGATTTATACACTCATTACTGAAGGTATTTTTTTCCTCAGCTGTTTTGATGAGACATTTCTATTTAGAAAGAACCAACTACACCAACAAAACATCGTATTTTCTTTAAATGATCTACTGCCCCTGAAAGATATTTTCAACTTAATAACATAAGGGTGGGTCTTCAAAGCAGTCAGAATGAGTAAGTACAGCGTAGCTCTTATTTTGAGCTGCTTGGACATTAGCTTGCTTTTACATGGAGAAAGTGCTCCTGACCCTTGTACAGGCTTGTCTTTAAGGTGATCATATTCCATTAAAAGGCAATGAGAGTTAGAAGCAATGCTTTTAATTCTTTTCTTCTTTGAAAATCCCAGCCCAAAGGAACAGGAAGAGATTAGAAAGTAATACTATAATCTACTACATACCTTCTAGTTAATGTAAGAAGTTAGACCTACATTCTAAAAATATCTCTAGGCATAAGACAGCTGAATTGTCAATATCTGTTCAACCTTGACTTCTCTTCTGAGCTTGTAATCCAAAAAAGATGTCAAATAGATACATCTGTGATAGTCTTTATAATGCTGCAGACACCTGGTACTAGGAGAACAAATCATTTCAGATAAGCCTCAAACCTACTATCAAATGGCATTTCTTATCTGTTGCCCACAATAAGCAATGACATGTTTCGTTTATGTTCATTTTGTAGGTGACATGGGTTTTTTTCTAGCATTTTCAACAGTTAAAAATAATTCACAGTTATCTTCCATTTCTATAAACCAGTCTAAATATAAACTATCTTTAGCTCCATCAAACTTTTCTATTAACATAAACTTTAACAGAATAATTAGAAACTAAGAATTTATTTAACACAGGTAAAATCCTTTTCTTTACAATTTCATTTTTCTACAGAAAAGCAGGTGAGAGATTTTGACTTAAGATTATACTTTCACAAATGTTATGTCCACTTGGCTTTGACTGAATAATACTTTAATAGATTTTCAGTCTACATTGTACAATACAAAATGAATTCTGATATCTCATGCCCCAGCACACTCATGCTGTGTCTGAGCTTTGTTTCTTTCTTTTTTCCATGTTCTTCTCACGGCCTCTCTATTAGCTGTATTACTCGATTAGCTAAGTTACTAAAATGTCCTGTTTTTATCACAAGAGATTTTTATGAAACTGAAGAGGCTGTCATTTTTGTCTATATTTTTTATGCTACTGTTTTATGCAGTTTCATAAAAAAATATTTTTCTTGTTTTTTCTCATGGCCTTTCTATTAGCTTGAATTCCCCCAAAGAGAGAGGGAGCCTGTCCAGCCTCCCTGGGCCCTGCACCCCTGCCCAGCTTCCCCAGAGCGGAACAGGGCTCCTTACGGCCAGCCCTACCCTCTCTCGTCCCAGCTTCTGCTCGTTGCCCCTTGCTCTCTTGCCACACGCCATGGAGAAGAGCTTGACACCATCCCTCTGATAACCCTGGTAGGTGCTGGGGGCTGCTGTTAGGCTGCTCCAGGCTGGACCAGCCCTGGCCCTCATCCTCTCTGTACAGGGCGAGGGCTCCAGCCACCCATCTCGGTGGATCCCAATCCAGTTTATTGATGTCTTTCTTGTACTGGGTGCCCAAAATTGGACAGTATCTGGATATGGTTAATTTATTCTTCTTTCATTGTTTCACCAGCTTTACAAACTCTGCCTTTTGTGTCTTTGCCATCTGCTACTACATTTATTTTCACTAGTCATTATGATAATTATTTTTTTTAATTGCATTTCAATTCTATTTCTATGTATCTAGAACTCTTTGTCATGGATTAGAACATTTTCAGCTTTTTTTTTTTGTCTACTCAAATGTGCCAGTTCCTTAACCTTGCCATATATAAAAATAATTCACTGATCAAAAGGATAAAAGTTGGGATCACTGGCTGGCAGTCATTTTGATCAGCTAGCATCTTTTGAACATTAATATGACATTAATTTTCTCCTGGGCTTCAGGGATTTCCTCAATATTCCAGAATTAAAGAAAGTTAATCACAGACCTTGTACGCCATGTCTTTCAGAGGCCATTTATTCAGATTTTCTGGTTGTAGTCAGTGCTTAACATCCTTCTTATTTAATAAAAACTTGTAAAATACTTTTTAATCCTTACATCAGTCTATTTAATTCCAAATACAGAACATAAAGACTTACTGAATCTTTTTTTATAATTTTATCTTTCTCAAAAAGATGTGCATGACAGTGGTATGATTATTTTTTTAGTTTAACATATTTTATTGTCCATAGCACCAACTACAGTGACATATTCCCTGATATCATTACCATCCTTTATGAAATTTCTCAACAGCATGACTTTTACATGATCATTATACCTTTTGCCTTTTTATTTCAATTAGTTGTATATGGTTTTTTCTGGCTTCAGAAAATTTATCAGTGAACTAGAATGATCTTTTAGTCATATTTGTTCCATCTTATTCTTTGTAAAATTGTGGTTTGTGGTTATTTGGCCATCCCATAAATTGCTTGAAAAATTCTAGTCATGATTTTTATGGTGTTTTATGCATTTTTTTAATTAGTTCTTGTATAATATCAAATACGTGTGTCTGTGTGTGTACGTACAATTCTACTCATTCTTTGCCCATCTTGAATATAATATAAACATGATTACTGGTCTGTAAGCAACAAGCAACTTTCAATTCAGTGATTAATTCACATTGTACTGTGTAATTTTAATATATTATTGCATACAGTAAGTTCTTGTTAGATATAATCTAGCATTTTTAGAATCTTTAATAATGATTTCCTATTGCCTACAGAAGACCTACAACATATTTCTCTTTAAGCTGAAGTTTCCTCTAACAGTACAGTTTTCTTTAAAAAAGCAGGTCTGGAGTGAAGTATTCAAATCAATACTTACACTGGCACAACGCTTTACAGCAAGCACTTGTCATTGCTGATACTGACTTGAATGCAAACGTATTCAAGATACTTTGATACTAAAATTATCAACACTGCTAAAAGAATACGATGATGTTTTTATTGTGTCTGTATTGCTACCTCCTGTATTTCTTCTTTCTACCTAAATAGAGATATAAGCAGATATTCTAAAATATCCGTGAGATTCACCCCAGTTCTAGAAATGTCAGTTATGTCACATTTATTCTCATTAATGAGAATGCCCAGTGCCTCTTGCTTACTACCTGGGACAAGCAATAAAATCTCTTTTTCTCTTAAAGGTTCTTACCACATTATCTCAACTGGTTTGCAGCACTCTAAGTCTGTACAGTATTTAATGCTTATCATATACACTTATTTGTGTATACCCATACATATACATACCTTCATAAAATGTGTTGTTGATTTAACTCCTTCTTGAACGTTAGTGGTGAACTGAGAAAGTCCCTTCCTCCCTCCACATGTAAGGATGCTGATTCTCACACTAAAATGAAGTTCAATTTTCTGTAAAATCAAATTTTCAGTGTAGTTCCAGCTGTGCAATCAATTCATTCCAGTATTTCCTGCTTTCTTCCATTTTTTTCTAGGAAAAATAGCTGTGATAAAACCATCTAGACTTTCAATTTCTTCTAGGCCCTTCTAAGATTTTTGAAATGTCCCATAATCTGCATAGTTAATGGTGTGACATTCATCTCTGTGTGTACTGTGATCAATGGAGAATCCTCAGATGTCTTCAGAGAACTTGGTGCTCTTACTGTAAGGAGAGAAATGCACCATTTTTTTTGTGAGTGTGCTCTGCCAAGTTCTCTAGGTATTTCTTCTGAATACATAGTCACTACTGAGAGTTAGTTATCTTATTATCATGGCTAAAGAAAAAAATTGTCAAGAAAACATTTTGCAATTAATATTACCCGCAGTTAGTTGTTGACAAGAATACTTACACTTAATTCAAAGGAATAAAAGCACTGAAAGCACAATTATTCAGGTAGATCCTGGTCTGTCAATTCAAAATCTTGTCAATTCAAAATATTATTATTTGTATTAAAATACAAAGTCTTCTTAGTTCAAAATACTGTTTGGGGGAGAGAGATTGGAACTATTATTTACTTCTTTCTAATTGTTTTTTGATACTAGGAAGTCAGTAACGGTAGTAGTACTGGTAAAAAAATCAGTAGTATCTTCTAAGCTAGATTAGAAGGAGGAGTCACTTGTATTCTTGTCATAGCCCACTATAACAAGATTTATAACCAGAATGGTACTGAGCAAAATCTTCACACTGGTTCTGATTTTTCCTGCCTTTTGAAAGTAGCTATTATTTTTATAGTGCTAAGGTCAGTCAGATCATTTCACAAAAATTTACTGCATTTTTAAAACTGTGTAGTTTTTAAAGTATGAAATGTTGTAGGAGTATGATTTTTTCTAGATAAATGCCACAGATAAGTGCTAAACTATTGTGTAGCTGTGAAGTTTCACAGGAAGTAATAAATACAAAATCAGCTGGGGAGGACTGAGGATAGGTGGCTAGCAGTTTTCTAAGGCTTTTGAGAAGGAAGCTGGTGACAGATAACAGTGTTGCATGGCTGAAAGTAACACTTCTGTTCCATCACTTCTTGCTTTGTTATCTACTCACTGTTATTAAGTCTAAAGCCTGACAGAATCAACTGTTAATCAAATGGTTAAGAAAAATTTATTTTCGGTTATCCTTATACAGACTTACAGTTCTTTCATCCAAATATATTGCCTCAAAATTTCAGTGACAGCTCTATAGTTTCTTGAACAAAGACTACGCACCATAAAATCCTGACTTCCTCTATGATTTGTCTGTCACAATACAATCACTGTACAGGTAACTAATAATAGCATGGAATAATAGAAAGGAGGTAAAAAATGAGGTTTCTTGATGAGGTAAATCTGACACAGTTATAGACAACTTCCTCTTGCTATTACAATTTGAAAACTACTGTCATTCATGTATGATATAATAATACAACCTAATGCTGACTTAATATATTCCAGGCAGCACACTTGTATGGTAAAGGTAAACTGATTTCTCTTAATATGGAGGCAGTAACACAAGGAGTAAATAATAGAAAACAATAAAACACCTTGGTGACCTTCTTCTATCAAAAAATTAATGAAACAATAAATGAGTGTAATAATATTACATTTGCTTCCAAACATAATTACAGAATAACTGTGGAATTCATGATGCTAGCATCTACACTCACACCTGTTTCTTCTGATAAAAGCTAATTAACTATAGAAGTCCTTTCTTTAATAAGTAGAGTTACATACCGTTTTGTGAAAACATTGTCATCTTTTTTAATTTATTTCTTCTTTTATAAGCACATGAGATATGAGTAATAGTTAAATTACCCATTGTTGGAGCAGGCAGTATTTTCATGAGGACAGAGCATGTCCTATGTTTAATCCCTATTCATTTCCTTCCTGAGACATGCTTTACTGGTAACTTGCATAACAAATCTTAGTTTAATCTTCAAGCTGGTTAAGGTTTTCTTTTCTGACTTTTCTCTTTTCTCTCTTCCATAAATACAAATGCCTCAGGGACAACACAAAACACTGTTTTATAGTTGGAGCTGAGGATAGATCCGCCTGCCATTCTCCCTTACTCAGCAGTGGAGCCAAACTGGAAATTAAAAGATGGTGTTTTCAGGCCTACTAGTAAGGTATTGTTTTACCTGAAATAAGTTGGTGGGCTATCAAGACATGTACTTAACATGTTCACTGCTTAGAAGTTTGGCTTAATCCTACTCTTGAAAATTACTCTGGATCATTATCTTCTGTTAACTAAAAGAAGAACAAAACAAAACAAAGCAGAATTATGAAGAGAGAGGACTGAGAGAACATTTCCCTTTTTTGGACTGTGGACTTCAGGCAATGTAGTCTGAAGCTTATTATAATGACTTTTCTTTCTGTGAAGAAAACGATGGAAAGTCTCTGCAAGCTCTAGATCAGGTCTTGCAATCTTACCTTTGATAAATAGTATTTCATTTTGTGAGGAATCTCATTTGAACTTAACATCAGAGGTAAGTTACTATTCAACGTGACTAAGTAGTACTCAGTGATTTAACCCATATTGCTCCCTAACCACATTCTGGCCCTTATCAGAGAGTCTACTGCTATTTTTAGTGAGTAAGGGGTTTTGCTTCAGCTTGACTGTTAGGTCTTTATATTTGCTTTTTTTTTTTAATTAGTTAATATATAAAGTGGCCAAAAATAAAAATAAAAAGCTTATAATAAAGAATATAGTATTAAATAAAGTATATAGTAGAACTGGGTTTTTAGGATGAATAAAGTTGATTTAATTGTATGAAAATTTTCTACCATTACGTCAAGATAGCTGGTGACAAAATACATCCTAATTTTTCTGGTCCTTCCCTTCATCATTTTTCACATCATTTTTGCAATATTTCACAAAAGGCATGCTGCTGTTTGAAGGCAGTGGTTTTGAGATTGTACTTTATATTGATTAGAGTAACAGGATCATAGAGGAATTTCATCTGACTTGGATAATGCTGAAAAGTCCACCTTGCAGTATCACATAGAATTGCGAATCATAAAAATATTGTTTGGGACTTTTGGATGTCATCTAGTCCAGCCTCCCACCTGAAGCAGAACAGCAGCCAGCAGCAGATCAGATGCAGTCATGGCTTTGCCTAGATGAATCTTAACAACCTCCAACGATGGAAAGTCCACACCCTCCTGGTAACCTGGTCCAGTGATAGTGAAAAGTTCTTCCTGATGTCCAGCCTCACCCTCCCAGCTTGCAGTCTGTGGCCTTTATCCCTTGATATATCATCTGCCTCCATTGAGGAAGAGTTTGGCTCTGTCATCTTTGTAACTGCAGTTGAAGTAGTTGTAGCCTGCTCATGTTTTGGCCTCAGTTTCACCAAACTGAACAAGCCCAGCTCCCTCAACCTCTCCTCGAGGGTGATGTGCTCCAGGCCCCTGACCAAAGTTTGAAGTTACGCCTTTTGTTGTGTCAGCCACTCTGCCTAATTTAGTGCCCCCCATAAATCTGCTGAGAGTGCATTCTGTCTCATCAGCCAGGTCACTAATGAAGATATTGAACAATATGGGTTCTACTATTGACCGCTGGCGTGTTCCACTTGTAACTGGCTGCCAACCAGTTAGTTAATTGCTGAGCCATTGATTATTACCCTTTGAGCCTAATGGGCCAGCTACTTTTCAACCTGCCTAACAGCCTATTCACTCAGCCCCCGCTTTCTTGGTTTCCAAATGAGAATGCTGGGGGAGATGGTGTCAAAAGCTTTACTAAATTCAGGAATATTATTACATTTACTGCTCTCCCCTTGCTCACATAACCAGTCACAGGAGGCAATCAGGCAGGTCAAATATGATTTGCTCATAGTTACGCCATGCGGACTGCTCTTGATTACATGCCTGTCCTTTGCATGTCTAAGAATGGATCCCACAAAGGTGTGCTCTGCGACCTTCCCATGGTCTGATCGACAAGCCCAGAGCATTCAGGTCCTTGCTTCCTGCTTCGTTTGCCCACAGATGTTTTAATCATGTTTGAAGCTATTTTTTCTAAGCAGAAGCCTGATGACAATGGCATTTATAAAGCAGATCGTAGTGAGATTAATAGAAGATACTGAATCAGACAGCTTATAATGGAAACCGAGATGAGTTGCAGGAAGCATTTAAGATCCGCTTGCAGGAGAACAAGCAACAGACACAAAGATCTCAGTCACTTAATGTAATGACAAGTTACCAAAGACTAATAAGCCTGTCACTGACAGTGGTCTATATTTATTGACTACTCCAGGTGTTACTATTTCTTTTTATATACTTGCAGGGTTATCACATAGAATTAATAAAATGGAGAGAGTCTCTTAAAAGTTCAGTCTGACAGGCAGGAAGAAAAAACTGCTAATGTTACAGGAAAGACATAAGAAAACCACATTGTGATGTTTTTCAGAGCACAGACAGGTAGAAGAAAATAAAAATCCTTTTTATTTAAGGGAATTTTTTGTACATCTTATTGACTTCACTTGCTTATAAAAGTCCATAATCTCCTCATTATTTTGGAGGGTTTTGTTCCTTTATGTTGCTTTAACTTCACCAGACTGAAGGAATAATCTTTACGTTCTAAGTTCTGACCTATGATCGACTGCAAAGCTCAGCACTGTAACCACAAGAACATTGGAACAAAATCTTGAGGAAAGAAGGAAAAAGGTTACAAAATTTTTTTTTGAATCACTCTTCTCTCAAAATAAATTTGTCATGTCATAGAATTACAAGGTTCAGCCATTTTTCACTCTTTAAGCTGTGAACTTACTGAAAATTGTCCTGAGAGAATCCTAAAGCATAACAGCTGTCTAATAGAAGACAGTTATTAGAAGAAAGCTATAACAGGTTGGCAAGTTAGCAGAATTGTAAAAAACGAATGCTTTCTCACTAGCAAAACAGCAGAGTTTTATTAAATCGTTAAAATAGAGAAAAGTCCCTTCATAGTTCAAAACCATATAACAGATACTTTGCTGCTTAGAAACGATGAAAGGAAAGCATCTTCAAGTATTTCTCACATCAAATTCATGCCTGTCTACAATTTAGGTAGAACTTCTTCATGATCAAAAGAATTTCTAGGCCACAGAGATTGATTTCTCCTGATTGTCCATATTAAAAAAAATCTTGCAAGGATTTTTGCCACTTAAATTAAAAGCACTGAAATCATGCCAATAGAGGGGAAAATGTCCATGGTACAAATACACTAATGTTTAGAAACACTCATTGGGTAATAAGATTTTGAAAAGAAATCCTTGACCATCTTATAGCAATTTATTCTGAACCTCTACTGTACAAAGTAACTGACTCACTGCTGTACAGACTAGAAAAAAATCAATAGTTTTTTAGCAGCATTACAAAATTCAGGTTACTATGTAGAAAGCTGTCATGTAATTAAATCTTGACACACAGACAGAAGAAAAAATTAAGTGTAACTACTAAAGTTACGTTCAATTTCTCCCCAAAAATAATTTTAAAAGCTCTAATTAGCAAACAATGACAGAAAAAAGATTTTTCATATGATGTCATTCAACCCTAAAGATTTTCTATTGGCTTTTACGTGAAGATGAAGTACATCATGATTAGACTACTGGCTGACAGATTTGTTGTCAGATTTAACAGTAGACCATGGCAGTGAGGGGTGGGAGGAGGGACATGTAAAAGAAAATTTCTTATCTAATAATCTATTTCTGTCTCCTTGTAATGAGCAAAAGGTGGGAAACCACAGAATATTTACAGTTTTCATCCCTCTACCATCTAAGTCTCTCCTAAATTTTCATTTGCTGATTACGAGGTGATTACTTTGGAGTGAGCAGCAACACAGAAACCTAGCTTTTTACTTTTTAATCACACTAATTGATGTTTATCTACAATATTTTACCAACTAATGTATTTTCCTAACATTTATTAAATTGTAAATAATTTTCCAACTGAGTTGCTACTTCCCAAATTTTCAATATTTTGTTTTAAAAGTTAAAGTGGTTTTGATTCTCCTAAATGTCATAGGAACAGCTTAAAGGAATTAACATCATCCTCTAAATAATCAAAACAGAGAAAACATCTCAACAGAAGAGTAGGATCAAAGAAAACTTGTAAAAATTAGGGTCAAATCACCCATTGGGTGGGTGGTAAACTGGAAAAAAAGCCAAGCAACTTTTTTCACATGACCCACAGTACTAAAATATCTGTTGGCAATATAGCTGCAGTTTATAAATTGTAGAGCCGGAGCAAGAATGATTATATAGGATTCTTACTTTCCTGAATACTTGCATGTTTGAATATGGTGTGAACGGTTCTTCAAGATAAGTGGAGGCGTGGGAGTTCTCGTTATTGAGTTTCCATGAAGAACTATTTCCAGTTTCCCCTTTTAATACCATCATTGCTAAAGATCATGAATATTAACTGAACTTTGAGGTATTTCTCGATCAAGATTAGAGTCACATTGTGCTCAGAGTGGTTTCTACAGACCTTATAACCTTTGGCGGAAGATGATACAAACACAAGATTAAAGCATGTCATTTTGGGTAGTAACTCGTGAAAACATATTGTCTGGAGCTAGGAGAACATGTTAATGTTAATTAAGGAACATGAAGAGAGCACTAGGATAGGGGCTGCACAACTGAAGAGAACACACACAACTATAGAAGATGTTGCAGAAATTAAATTTATCTCTCTACATGTAGTGGTGAACATGTTTCTTGGAAGAGCTTAATAAACTAAAATATATATCTCCTGAACTTAAACTTTTCTATTTAATGACCATAAATGAAAATAGAATGTTAGGATTTTTTTCCCCAAAGAAATAGAGAATAAAATAGAAAAGAAAAAATGCTACTACTGCATGGGCACATTATGCACCCATTTTTTAAATATTGTTTTCCCATATGAAAAGTATTAAATAATATAGGACACTTCATCCTCGAAAACAGACAACTGAGGAGAATATGTCTGTAAAATGCAGACTTGGACAAAGTTAATAGGGAATGATTGTTCACTGATTCTTCCAAGTCAGGATAGAAGGGCTAACAGAAGAAAAAAAAAATATGTAGCTCAGTTGTAGAACTCTCTGCTACAGGACATTGTGGAGTGTAACATTTTAAATGGGTTCAAAAATCCATTTAGACCTGCTAAAATTAACACACTTCAAAAAGTCCATGAGCCAAAAATCACTGGAGAGTGGAAAAATGAGAATTGGTGATGGCCACCATTCTCTCCCTCTCTGCGACTCAAATGATGTTCGGGGCGTTGCTGCCCTTTTTGCTTAAAATTTTAGAACTTCTTCAAAATACACTTGTTCTGTGGGCACTGAGGCTCACAAACCCTGCCTGCATAACTTAGCTAACTTCATTGGACCTATAATATTTGATTCTCACTGACATTTTATCCATGAATGTCACATACTGTAAGAATATTAATTTGTGTTACATATCATATTTGACAAGTTCAAAGAAAAATTTTCTTACTGAGCCAAATTTAAGTTTCAAATTGTCCTCCAACTTCACGTTACTTTATTTATGAACACTAATAATGTATTTTAATTTACATTTCTCAGCTAGATTCAAGTGGTCACACAAGCAGTCTCCTATTTGGAAAATCTTATATGCTAGATTTTCAAGCTCATAAACTTACATTTTGAAATGCTTTAAAATGAGGGCAGTGCCAGATGACTGCAAGCTCCTATAGTCCTGTGCCTTCATATTTCAATTTTGGAAAAAAAAAAAAAAATCAAACTAGCTTTGTGTTCCCATAGCTTTTATTATGCCAAAGAAGCCCCTAATAGTTGTCAGATTTTTCCCAGACTAAACTGAGGCCCATCTCACCATTGTGCGACAGCTACAGAATATGAATCTCTTTTTCCAGCCCAGACCTTCCTGATACTGCCTTCATTACTGGCTCTGCAAACAACAACTCATGTTCTTCATATACTAGCTCACTTCCCAAATGCTTCTGCCTGTCACACAGTAAGGATAATCCTCTCATCATAAAACTTCCCTTCTTATTTTCAGAAATAAGTCTTTTGATAAACTGATACTAGAAAATACTTCACTGAATTTCCAGACCTGAATTCTTTGCTGCTATCTTTTTTCCTTTTTGAATTAAATGTACCTAAAAACAGGCACTACATAGGCAAAACAATGGGTAATTGTTCTGTGCTTCATGAGATTAATTTCTGTGTAAATTCTCACAGATTCTTTCTGTAAAGTTAGACTGAGTTTGGGAAATAGTAACAAAGTATAAAAGTTAATAAGAATTCAAAATAAAACCAAACTCAAAGAAACGCAATGTACTTATCAACCACTTATTACAGTAAGAAATAATCCTGTGGTGCATTGACCTGAGAACCATGACATTGAAAAGAACATAGAAAGAAATAAAATTTGTAACTTTGCAAATCGTTGATGAAAAGGACTTTATTATACTCTTTTAAAAGTAAATGATTACACATGTTAATTAGAAGTGAACTGCAGCCAGTCTAAGTCTAAACATCTCCGCTGTTTTGAGGAATTCAAAAATGAGGTTCCAGACTTGACTGAACTCCAAATTTTTAGTCTGCAGGCCTGCTTCAGGGCTGAGTCTAATTTTAAACTCGACAGTGAGCAGCTCAAGCTTACCATGAATATAAGAAGTTTTCCTGGTCTCTGTGAACAAACAATAACACTGAACATAAGATCAGTGCAACTGAATCAATTCTAAGGTGAGAGCCAGGCTTCAAGCAATAACTCTCCAACCTTATTTCTCATTTTTTTGTAATTCTGGTCTTCTAAGTTTGATCAGAATTAGAAAATATTCAGAAGGAATAAGGTCCAAAATAGAATAATTATCCCAGACTTGTTACAATCAGACCAGTATATGAAATCTTGACTGAACTACACCTTTATCTGTCACCTATTAAAACTGAGTAAAAGATTGTTGAGTGCTCATGTCTAGAGGAAAACTGTTATGTATCATCATAACCTCTGTCAACTGCTGAAGAAAAAAAAGCAAATGCACATAAAAGTGGATTACTCCATAAAGTATAGATTAACTGACTATTTAACATACGTTGATGTATGATGTATGATGACCTGTTCTGTCATTCATGCCGCTTCCCTGAACAAATAGAGCTGTTCCTGGAAAGGGAAATAACACAGGAATTACTTATGGACATAGAAATTACTTCATAAAATACAGTAAAACTTAAGGGAGGTTTCAATATTTTTACTAATAATATGGTCTGTGTTTAACCGTTATAAAACTTCTTACTGCTGTGTGCCTGAACTTCTTACTGTTTCATCACATGAGCCCATGTTGAATTTGAAACTTAACAGGAATAATTTTCATTGAACTTTATACTTTTATATTTTTCTTCTCATTTTATCTATACATTCACAAGCTCCCATTTTCTCTCAGCTTTCCATGACTCTCTTTATTTACATCATATTAATATGTTTTCTAGGTTTCTGCTAGATGTTTGCAGGAAACAGTAAAGAATTTCCCACCTCCCAAAGATGCCTTATCCACTAGGTGAATGGGTCAGAAGGGGATTTTCCTCTATGGTCAGAATAGCAGGGATTTTCCTTCCTTTCTTCATATCATTCTGTCATTTTTCAACTGAATACATACAAATGTATAAAATGGGGAACTTTTTTCATGATATAAAAAATACTGTATTTTGCAAGGTGTCTCCCAGGATAATGATTACTGGGATGCATACAACTTTTAAAACAGAATAAGGTAAAATTCTTATTTACAAATATCTTCTACCTGAAACTGCTTCACCAAAATTATAAACAAAGCCAGATTCAGAGATCTGCAAAACAAGAATTGTTTAACTGTGCTACTCAGGAGTGAAAACAATTTGGGGGGCTTACTAATAGCTAGTTTCACTAATTACAGTTTTCACTGTCCATAGGCTTTTTTTTTTGGTAAAATAGGAAGCAAGAATAATAATAAAAAAATCACCTCAATGTACCCAGATTTTGCTTTTTTAGTTTTATTTATATTGCAACTATATCATTTAAGATATGTGTCATTATATATAAAATACATGATATCTATATCGTAAATATCATTATATATAAAATATATATAATGACATTTATATCATAAATATAATTCATTGAATTATTTAAATGAATAGCTTTTTCACATTACTTAGTTTCAGATCCATATAAACATGTATATTATAATCTAACCTAGAGAGATACATGAGATTTATTCTAACAAATTTTTACTGCGCATTTATGACTATGTACACAGTGGTTATGGTGTTCAGTATAATCGTACTTCCTTTTACCCACATGGGCAAAGGTTATTCGGGAGTTAAAGCACGTGGCAGAATTCAGGGTAATCAATGAGTAGCTCTCAATTAACTTTAGTGGGTTTTGGATCAGATCTTATTTCCTTGTCTTCTTGACATAGACATCTGCATTTGCGTTGTGCCGACAGAATACTGACAACCTGGTCCACTATGAACTGTTTTTTGATCAGTGTGGCACTGCCCACTAGCAGCTAGAGAGTGAAAGAGATGCTCGTTGCACGTCAAATTAGTGAACTCCTGCAAGTTAACCCTGCCAAAATTAAGCAAATCAAACTCTAAAGCATCCTACTTCCGCAGCCAGATTGTTTGCTTTGTAAAATGTGATGCCAGCAGAAAAAAACTTAAAAATAGAAGAAACACAGATATTATATGACATGTGGCCTTTTTGTTTGTTTTGATGAGTTGATAATTACATTCCTAAGACTTCTCTGAGAGTGCTAATGAAGGTAAAATTGGCAATCAGCGTTGCCCTTTGCTGCTTTGCATTAGCCATATCGAAATGCAATGATTCCTCATATAATATGGATTTTGTCACCTTTCTAATATGTCAGCACGGTTTGCTGTTTGCTGTGCCATTTGATAATTTGCCTGGAAACAGTTGTCCCCTTAGTCAGCCATTTCCACATTTGCCATTGTACATTTATGTTTTCATTTTCCTATAGAAAAAGATGTTTGAGATCGACCCAAGCCGACCACAGATGACACATTGCATAGGGCAGTTGCGCCTTCACACAGCAGTTTTGTGAGCTTTTAAACTGCTAGTAATCGCTTTTAACATGAAACAAATTCAAAGCAGAATAAGCCGAGGGAAACAAGCAGAGAAGACATTATAGTGTTTATTAGCGCACATCTCAGGAAAGGGGATCATATTGTACTCTAGTGGCAGTGCAAATCAAGCTACCCTCAGCATCTGTTGTTACAGATGAGAAAATATAAACCAACAGCTCCAACCACATTCTACTGACTTCTTTGCTTCCTTTTCTTTTTCCTTGAATCTCAAATATGCTCTGATACATACATGTTTGCATCTCACACTTATGTTTGGTACGTCTTTGACCCAAAAAAAAAAAAAAAAAAAAAAAGTGCAGCTTCTCTGTACAAACAAATGTACTGAACAGGAAAAAACTATGTCAATTATTAGCATAGGTTCCCAATCAACACATTCAACATTTCATTGTGGTCTCACATGTGCCCTGAGCATAATAATAAAATCAAAATTGTTTCACTTCTGCTTTTTGGATATCTCTCGCCTCAACAAGCTGCAGACATGAGGTTCCCAGAGCATAATCAGTACACAGCACCCAGCTCTGGAAGCTGCATGTTCACCTATCACTCCTGCAAATACAGAACCAGGTGCTTGTTAGGCAACCTGAATACCCAAAGCAGTTTGAAAACTGAAGTCCAGCTACCCCAAATTTGGTATCCAAAGCTTGTGAGGCATTTTGGTGAGCAAAATACGCCAGACCAATCCCTGCATTGACTTTTGCTCTATGCGAACTCCCTGAAGATGTTAAGAGTTCAAAGACTGTTGATCGGTCAAGAGGGTTGACTATGTTGAGCATACTGCTGCACATAAAAAGAATAAAGTGTAAATAAAACAAACCAAAAATACTTGTGGCCCAAGATATCTTGAAATGTTCCATTAATTTGCTCTTGGTAAATATTCAGATTCACATTTGCTTCTTTTATTGTGAATGAAAAAGAGAAGGATGCTGCTACTTCTCAGTTATATTGTTCGGCCACGTTTGTGAAACATAGGGAGAGCTTGCTACAGCCTTTTCCCGGCATACATTTCACCAACAGAATTGTTAATTGGTTCCAGCTGCACATTTCTTACTAAGGAAAGATAGTATCTTGGAAAGAGTTTGCACAACTGCTCTTAGGAAGATATTTTGAATAGTTATATACTGCTGAAATTCAACATACACTATGTTTTGAGATAACAAATAGGAAGTCCCCTTCATTCGTGCCACTCTTGTGGAATTGCTTTCAGAGCTGAACTTGCACTTTAAATAATAAGTTTTGTGTGCATAAATCCTGAATTTCTTTGAAATTTGCCCCTAAGGAACCACTGGCCTTTGCCATGTAGCTCGGCAACTATAAAAGACTAAAGCCAGCTGCAGGGCCTCTCTGAATAAACAACTTTTATTTCGCCTATGGGACTGTGGAATGGAATAGGTATTTTACTGAAATGCAAACAGCAGTGGCCCACTTCTCTCTACCTCATTTTGCAAACACTAATTTATTTGAGCCTTTTGGCATTAGGAATCTTGATTTTTCCTACGTGATTCACTAATGTGTTTTTCCACTAAGCCTCTCAGGATAGGAGCTCTGGATCTCTTTCCTACAGGAGGATAAACACAGCCTGATTAATCAGAACACAGATACCGCCAGGGCTCTTTTCTCACTCAGAAGTTGCGATGCCTGCACAGTGCCATGACTTCACTCTGAGAGCCTTCGTTCTCTGCTCAAGCTTTTCCAGACCTATATGAACTGCACTGCATTACAATTGTACCCTCACTTAGCAAGGTACCTCAGCCCCAGCGAAATAACATAGTAATAGGAGGAGAATTAACATGTTTTTCCATTTTACGTATTTACTATAGATTTCCTACCTACTCTCTTTACTCTGAACAGTAGCATTAAGTGGCCCAAACTGCAATATATGTAAATATTTTCTTTTTTTTATTTTTAATTTTACTTATATTAACATTGGGCTTTCCATTACTGGATCTCTGCCAGGAACAGAAACCTAAATGCTCTATATTTTATTATCTATGGTCTGGTGAGTGGATACTATTTTAATTTTCATGTTGCTAGACAAATAGTACACTGGAAAACTGATCAGTTCACAATCATTTTTTCCTTATTATTATAATGTGCTTTACAGGCCAATACTCAAGCAAGGGGGAGTTCATTTACCTGTGCTGCAGCCTTAGGAACAGCTTGTGTCCTTACCAAACAGATGAATGTCCAGGAAAGGCTGGGCCACATTTCAGGAGATTAAACAAGGATCCTGAATTAATGTATTAAATCTATTCAAAGTATTATGTTCTCTCTCCTTATAGACAAAGACAAATCCCAATAAAAATGCATTCAGTTCTTTTCCTTCTCATCTCCCTAAAACAGAATGTGTAAAATACATACAGCTGTGTTATATTTTATTATGAGTCAAGTCTTTGTCAATTTATTTATATGAGTTTCTGGCTTGTATGAACGGACAACAAGACTAAATGACTACCAAAGGGCAGAACGCAGCCTGTTTTGTTCTTTGGGAGATTTAATTTATGTCTCATACCAATGACCAGCATGTAAAATACTCCAACTGCTCGAGGTATTTTTGGAAGGGAGAACCTCATGTCCAATGCAGCTTGGCAAGTTCACAATAAAGGATGGCACTTTTGCGTTAGAAATTTCTGCAAAACTAACAAAGTTTCATCTGTTTCAAGTAAACTTCCAGCAATAACTAATCTGGGCTAAGAGAGTATCCCAGCTCACTCTAAACAGGAAAGGGAATCCATTCAAATGTTTCACACAGTCTAACCACTTGACAAGAATAAATCAACAGAATCCGTCAGAGAATCACAGAGTGGCCAGAGTTTGCGTTTGTGACCTTTTCACTTCTATGAATGGTATGGTTGAAGCTTTGTTAGTGCTAGGAATGGATGTTCTCAGCACTCGTGCTCATCTCACACATCTTATTTGACAAGAGAACTTCAATCACTAATATGCTACAGGTACCAGCTATACTGAAAAAATCAGAAGAAATACACGCAGTAGCTACTACCTTTACAATAGCTTTACTTAGCTTCAGTTTGGAATCCATAGAATATATGGCAGGTGGACTTTGGATATTTTTTCTTGAAATGAAGATGATAACATGTTATTTAACCCAAATGGGTTACTTTTCCTCAGGAGGAAAAAAAAAATCATGCCTATAATTATGGAATAAAAAATGGCTGGCATAAGGTAAAAACTATTTAAAATCTGTACAGTATGTAAAGCATCCCGCTGTGTTTGAGCCTTTACAAACATGTAAGATACTTTATTGGAAAAACTATTGTTTCTGTATATCAGGCTTTCAAGTAGTTCATACAATAAATAAATAGAAAAAAGGACAAAATAATTGGGACTTTTTAGCACACTGGCTCCTAGTCACAGTTGAATCAGTGTGTAGTCATCACAGCATGCATTGCAGCAGAAGTAAGATGTATAAGAAAACTGGAAGAGGACAATGTAATGGTTTTGCATATGTGTTGTTTAGGTACAGATTTTCATAGGTCATACAATAACCTTTAATTCAAATATTTCAGTGAAAATTAGGCACATTTGAAGATTTGAGAATCTGGGCCTTAGTGCCAAAAATACTTCCTTTTTTCCCCTCTTTTTAAAATTTCTTTTTTTACATAGACCTAAAACTAAATCCCCTTCTCCCAAACATGGGCATGAAGTGGCCATCTGATCCTGAATGTAATGCAATTCATCTGTTCACGGATGATAAGGAAATCACAAAGTGAGCATACTCCTTTGCAAGGAATGTAGACCAAACCTGCAGGGAATTCTTCATGTTGCCATGCCCAAGATGTGTGTGTTTAAGACAGGAAGGGAAATAGGCCAAATAAGAGGACAAATCTTTCCCTTCCTATCAGGAATTGTTACCACCATATACTACCAACTCAGTGACTCCGTTCTTGCTCTACATTCTGTAGGACTATAAGCACTTCACAGTTTTTTTCCAAATTACCAGTTTTCAAAGTCAAGCCAATTTCCTCAGGATAAATGTTAGGGAAAAGATTTACTCTGCAGAGCAAATAGTACGGCCAAATTTTAAGGGCAGTTTTTCAGCACTGTTTCATTGCAGTTCAGGATTTGAATTCATCTCTTACTTGACGATGCTCCTGTAGTAGATATGGAAGAAACGAAAACGAGTTTGTTGCACTTGTTAGGTGTGTACTCCTTCAAAAGATGTATTAAACTGAGATTTATCTGCCCCTACCTGCTGTTCAGCTGGAATTTGAAGAGTTTGCATCCTTTTTAACAAACTTACAAAATATTCCTAGCATCTTGATGTTTCTGATTTCTGCTGTCTGAAGTTGAAGAAATCTAATTACGACTGTTCATTTACAGATGTATACAATTTAACTCATTGCTTGCAAAGTGTTTTAGTACATCTAAAGAATGTGAGGTATGACACAAGCCACTAATATTCCTGAGATTCAGTAAAGTAGCTCTTCTGTGTAAGATGTAGTATTCATTTTATCTAAGTGCCATCATTACCAACCTTTGAATGAATATCTTGTGACATGTTCATTTATCTTACACAAAGCAATCTCCTCCCCCTGATTTCAGTGGAGAGGCTAGTGTGAGTAAGGATGAAATTATTAGGGGCAGAATCCTTTCTTCAGACTTGGATATTTGTATTTTATATACTTGGATAAAACTGTCCCATGTAGCTACATGAACCCAAATATTTGAACCTGAATATGTTTTCTCTGATTCAACTTATGAACATTTTACTCACCTCAGTACTAACTTTTTCAAGGTGAGAGGAATTACCATATTTTTCATCACTATTGTCACTGCATGGCAGAATGGACAAGTAGGTTGTCTGTTTTGGGAGGATCTTTCTGCGTAGATTGGCTGACATTAAAGATTATGTTGCAAGAGATTTTATAAATGACTCCATTAAAAACAAGTTAGACCCTCTCTCATTAGACTCTCATGAATAATACAGTTCACAGCACCTGCAGATCTACAAACATTTATGTGAGTGCTGAGAATAACATTATGTTTGCTTACTAGATACTGTGATGATTGACAGTGATTTTCACCCTAAGGAGACCCAAAAACAAAGCTTCGCAAGTTACAGCAGTGGCATGGAAGGAGGAAGAGGTACTTTTCTTGCTTCTTACAGGTAGAAAACAAATATTTATTTGTCATTTACAGAGTGGCTTTAACTTATTCTGCTCTGGGAGTTTATCCTTCAAACCAGTTATTTTTGAAAATGCTGATATAATTTATTCAGCCATGAGAGAAATATGCTGTGCTTTCTATTCGACTGCTCTGAATGCACAAAATGTTTACTTCCTTGTAACATTCACAGTGGCCCTACAAAATGATAAACAAGGATAAAGAGGAAAACTGGAATGTTGAATACTACGGGGACCTATGCTACATTCAGGTTTATTTAACAGCCTCATTAATTAATTCCCTGCAAGGGGAATAAACTGTTTTAATAAAATCTGTAGATGATTCTAAACTGAGAGGACTTGTAAATACCAACGAGAACAAAAAATAATACAAAGAAAGAAATCAGCAGAAATTAGAACCACAAACAGAAGGTAACAAACTCTATTTCAATTTGAATGTGTCAGAAAAATGTTAGTAACATAAAAGGGGATGACATCTTTCTAGGTCATGAGAACCAGTCCCAGACATGGAAAAAGATTCGCCATTGTGGTGGACAGACAGAAAACTAGATATGTTTTTGTAGGCAGATACGAAGCCAAAGGAGCTCAATGCAACTTTAAACTTCAAATTAATATTCCATGCAGTTCTGTCTTTATAAATCATTGCCACTGCTTATTCTAGCATATTAATGGAAGAACCTAACAACTTTAGTGCATAGAAATTCATTGGAAAATTGGAAAATGTTCAGAGGAGTGCTACAGGTATGAGAAAAGCTGATTTAAAAGACAGTTAAGACACTCATCTCTCAGTATGAAAGCAAGAGGGTGCCAACAGAGGTAGAAGCCGGTATTTTGGGAATGCCCATTGACTTCAGATCACATAACCATGGATTGAAAGAAATGTAGTTGAGGAATGAACAGTCAGAGCCATAAGAAGTCTACGCACAAAAAACAGTCCTAATAAATAATACTACTAAGATAGCATTCAAGAGCTTAAGAATTTAAGACATTTAAGAATTATTGTTGGTTTTTGGTTAGGCTGCTGAGCTAAGAACTTGATTATTCACAAAACTCCAAGGAACACATTCAGTCCATCCACCTGCCCAAATAAGTTCATTTAGTCTGATACAATGTAGTTTTCTACAGGGGCATTGCTTTTCCCTGCCTGTATGTGATGAGAGCTTAGATTTCGTCTAGGAAAACTGAATGCACAACTTTCTGCTGTATTTTTACCCTTGAGAAGTCGTCTTTTCTACCTCTTCTTTTTCACCCATAAGCACAACACATCTGTGGAGTTCTAATAAGTAATGCATATTTAATTGGCAAAGGCAAAAACAGACAGTTCCCAAAAGTGTCAAAATCTGAGGCACCTCTGCAAGAGCAACCTCAGGTCATGATCCAAGTGTTGTTTTTTCAGGTTGCAAAAACAACCAGTTCTGCAATTCCTTACTGACCAGAAAGGAGTCTATAAACATCAGGTGTTTGCCTTTTTTGAAGATACAGAATCTCAAGATACACAATGTCTTGAAATTAATAGGTAATAAAATAATAAAAATAGTAAAATAAAAATAATACATGAGATTTTCTTTTATATGTGAGATGTAAACATATAAACCTTGGTGGATTTCACAGCTTCAGTTACTCTGTAGTGTCACGAACTGATGTATAAAGGGATAAATATTTATGTGGGTGTGTGGTTTCCTGCTTTTTAAATACATATAATTTTTTAATGAGTTTTAAAGCCCACAAAAATAATGAAAAAAAAGCAACCCTCTGAGAAAGGTTATATGCCAAGAATCCCAACAGCTAGGAAAAAATGTGTATTATGACTTCAAGGCGATCTGCTGGAGAGTTCTTCAAGTGAGCATATCCAAAACACCATGGTTTTACTGGATCCCAGTCCCCAGAAAATAACATTTGAAGAGAGACAAGTCCAGATGTGCTGAGGGACCCTGGTGATGGCAAGGGGCCTGATGGCAAGACCTGCCCCACAGTATGGCTGCCAGGTGCGACGAGGGCCCACCCAGCATCTCTGTCACGGCTGGAAACCACCCCAATGGCAAAAACCGGCCCCCTCAGCCACATCACCAGGGAGACCCCCTTCCTCCCCATCAGTGGGGCAGCTGGTGGGGAGTGAGCCCCTTGCCCGCTCTGCGCCTTGCCTGGCCTACCTGAGGGGAGGCGCCATCGCGCCATCACAAGATGGCTGCTGGGGTGAGGGGAGGTGCTCACACTGCCACAAGATGGCGGCCAGGGTGAGGGCAGGCACCGTCGCGTCACCGCAAGATGGTGGCCAGGGAGCCATTTCCGCCAGGCCTCTCCATCTGGGCCCATCCCGCGCCTCTCTGAGGGGAGTGGGGCCGTTACTGCTTTTTTTGAAAGTCTGCCTCACATCATAGCAGGAAGTGGTATTACATTTCTTTTCCTTTTTTTTCTTTCCCAAAAAGCTTTGCGAAACTTTCAGCACAAGTGTTTCTGTCTGTTCTACAGTTATCTTTTTTGAAAACGGATCAACGTTTGGTTTATTTAATACTAATCTAAACCTGTGTTGTCACCAAAGATTCTGTCAACCTTCAATGGGTTTATCCGTAATATACTCTCAGAAACAACCTCTTCAGACTAAATATTAGCGTGTTAAATAATACAAAGCTATAAAGCCATTGGAAACCAAGCAAATGGAAAGCAGGGACGAGGATTTACTGAGACAAGAGTACGTTAAATAAATAAAGAGCAAAGTCTTTGAGAGAAGAATTAGGTGTCACAATAGCAGCTGGAAAGGAAGGGAAAACGCGCACCACGCCGATCCGGCAGCATATGCGCCGGCAGCTGGGCTCACCGAGAAAAGGGTGCAGGGTCTAAGCTGCGTCCGCCGCCACCCTGCCGTCCACCGCCGAGTCATAATACCTACTCCAGCAATGAATATTTCATTTTCTTGCCTGCCCGCCAGGGTACTTTTCTGCTTTTTAGGGGAGCTGAGTGAGGTTATGCAATCAGGTAAGGGCCACGGGCCGGGCGAAGTCGGCTGGGTGGTGATGGGAGAAGGGAAGGCATCATGTTCCCTGCAGCGGCGAAGAGCTGCTGAGTTAGCCCAGGTAGCCTGGTGAAAGCGTACCACCAGCGTTCAGTCTGCTGCACGTTCGCTTGGATATGTTCTTTTTTTTTTGGTTACAGTACAACGTAATCTTCTGAAGGCAATCTCAATCTGTGGCCAGAAAATAAAGAGCTAGATACTGCACGAGTTTCTATAAGCATTTCAGATTTGAAATGGTACACGGGCATTTGGGTATGTTAGCTGAAAATACAAATACACCACTGTTAATTTTAAAGAGTGTGTAAATACTACCACTTCTTTTACACATTAATATCGCACTTACTGGGCAGAGCTTCTTCAGCATATTTTAACTGCAGTTTCGCACCTGAAACGAGAGCATACCGTACAGCTGCATGCATGCATTCGTCTCGGACGGGCCTCTGCTGCTGCTGGCCTCTGAAGACTCCAGGGCTCTGCCCGGGCTAGCTGCACTTAAGGCACTCTCCAACAAGTCCCAGCTAAAAAGCAGCACAGCTCATATGTACTTTAACAAAAAAACCCTGTCCAGTCCAGTAGAGGACAGTCCTAGGCTGATGGGAGCACAGATCAGGGTAAGAGAGGGGTCCACTCCAGTCTGGCTCGCTGCAAAACCTTCACTGCTGGGAGAGCACAAAGGGCAGACACAGAGCATGTGGAGGAAGGCGATTGGGAGAGCCAAAAATAAAGATGATTTTAGCTATTTTTTCAGGACTTACTTCAAAAATTTTGTAATTCACCCAATTTGATGGATGATTTGGAGCGTTACTTTGCTTTTCTCAGTCAGTCTGGGAATACAAAAACATGATAGAATAAGGATGACCTAATATTTTTCTAATTATGAACCCAATTCTGTTCAAACTGCAGAAGCTATTTTGAAGTAATGGTTATCACATGAAAGTAGTTCCTCCCTTCCAAGAAGACAGTTGTTTGTATAAAGCTTTGTTTCCTGCTTGTCAATTTGCAAGTACTGAATTAGAATTTAAAGCAGCTCTGTTCCTAGCTGGATTAGTTAAAATTAGGAAACATGCTCAACTGAAATGGAAGATAAATCTTTCAGGCTTTTGAAGAATGTAGCCATATTTTAAACTTTTTTTTAAGCACTATTTTTATATAAGCCAAAAGCCTGCAGATTCTAAAATTAAACTTTTTTCTAGTTTTTCTAAGCAGACAGATCTTTGTCTATATTTCTTTACCAATTTCTGTTATAATTAAGATATTAGTAAGCTTACAATATAAAGAGCTGCATGGTTGCATCAAAGCACATCACAGAAAGAGATTTCTGCCCAGAACTAAGAAACGGATGGTTTTGTACTGAAAAATGGACATGAGAATTTCAAACGCCACTGCTGAAACATGTAGCTGTATCTTTTGGAATGTTATTCCTCTTCCTCCGTTCAATTTTTTCCCTACCTGAGCACCTTGAGCTGCCTGTACCTGGTGTTTGTAAATAAATCTGCTATGTGTTACTGAATATCATCGCCTAATAATCCAACCAAACGCAGTCAGATCCTGGGTATCTCTCTATCTAAAGGGTAAGGTGACCTTTCTGAGACTGCTCCAGAGTACACACCTTTGAAATGACACATCTCAGTTTCTCCCTGGGACAGGACTCCATCACCTCCCCTGGGACTCTCCTCATTGGTGTCTCTGGATTATTTTTACCTAGTTTTCGGCTGTAATAGCTTGCAGTCTCCATGGACATGGCATTTGCAAAAGTTTCCCTCAGAAAGGCTGCAAATAGCAGCTGGAATACAGGGACACAGAGACAACCTTTTAAAATAAAATGTGAGAGTATCAGCCAAAAGAGGCGCAATCCTCTACCATGAAGATTTTTAAACTAGTGAGATCTATGTGCAAACTACCTTACCTATGCTTGTCATTTCACTCTGTTCTTCATGCAGACATGCCTTCATATTTATGACCTTGACAGGGAAAGCGATGGACCACTTGCTGCAGGCTCAGTGCTGGATCCTGCAGAATCCCAAGCTGGTAAATCCATACAGATCAAACTACTGCCTGCTCAGATCAGATCTAGACTCAGTATAAGCACATTAAGTTAAGAATTACATCTGAACTAATAATACCCCAGTCTCAACAGGGCTCCAGAGCTGTAACATCTCTGCACCGTGTCTGGACGCAACCCAGATTACACCTGACAGCTCAGTGCTTCTGCTTTCTGTTGCCATGCGCTTTCCAGGCTGGGGTTAGGACAGAGAGAGTCAGTGCCCCACACCAGCCCTCACCGATGCTGGGTTTTTGGTTTCTCTGAGCTTAATAAAACTGCCTCCCCTATTTTAGGGTGAGAACTTGTAATGGTCTAACATTGATCCTAGATTTAAAATCAGAAAGAATAATGCATTTTAACCTGTCTTCTAGCCAAATTGTAATTTCCCAGTTTCTCCTCAGTTACTCTTCCTCTTTCTTTTTCCCCCGTCATCTTGCCTGTTTATCTCCTTTCACAACTGTTTCAAACTAAATGAGGAGCAAATAACCCATCAAAATGAATATATACACAGAAGCAGGCGTCACGGTCATAAAAATAAAACAGATATTCCCCAGTCTGTCATCATCCAAATTTACGGTTGTCATCTTGATGCCTTTCCATTGATGGAATTAATCCATAGTTATGATAGTATGAGTAAGAGCCCTCATCTTTTAAGGAGCTAGAGGCGATTTTTCTATGGGCAAGATGCCCTCCCCACAGAGGGAAACCAATACACATGTCAGTAGTGACAGAAAGACATAAACAACTGGTATAACAGAATGCACAGATGACTTTAAAACAGCTTCGTGTTGGCCTCTTAAGGCAACTGCATTCCCTGTTGGTGCTGGTATGTGCAGAACGTGCCCGTTCTGGTCTACGGGACAGGCAGTACTTTGTAGGTTGAAGCTCAGCTGCATTTTGAAAGCCCAAAATGGCTGTTTAACACTGTGAAGAAATGCACTTCTTATGCTTACTGTACTACTTGTACTGCTGGAAGTGACACTTTACAAGGTACATTTTCCTCCTGGCACTTCTATTTCATGCTGCACAATTTTATTTTCTCACAGACCACTGAAAGATACCAAGTGTTCATTTCAGATGCTGGGTTAGTTCAATAACATTGATCAAAGGATTTTTCAGTTAAACTTAGTTTTTGGCAGCAAATTAGCTCAGGCACAAGTTCCCTCTACAACACAGTCGGCATCTAACTTAATATAAACCAGTGACACCCAGGCTTCGACAGCCAGGCAACATTTTTTGATATCTAATTGAGTTTCATAGAGCTGCAAAGATTTTGATACGGCACAGTTTTCCTCAATATGTTAGTATCACATCACTGTGATTCAATGCCTTGAAACATTTAATAGAGGACAAAGATGTGGCGAGACACCATTTGTCATCTTTTCTTCTCACCCCTTTGGAGCTAACTGTGTTCTCTGTGTTTCTGAGCATTGACTCTGTTGCTGCTTGGAGTCTAGGGGCTATCTGACCTTGGGTGTTTGGTCAGGACACTTTCCTATGCCTCATAGATTGCTGTCACATGTCATGAGAAAAGCTCTTGCAGGGTATGGTATATTTTATTCTGCTGCATCCCCATAGCTCAGTAATAATTCACAGAATATTGCATATTTTGGCAGGGATTATATATCTATCTGTCAGATGAATGTAGCCTGCAAGTCCTCCATGATTTATGGAAAATTGTGTTTATAACGAGTAATCTTGCTAGATTAAAACGTGCCCTCAGTTACACCAAAACCTGTCAGATTTTCTCTGTGGTCCTCAGTGCCACTCAAAGTATAATTTAGGATAATTTGGGGCATGATCCTTCGTATAACTCAGTATCTTTGTGCTGATCTCAAGTTGACTGTTTACAAATGCTCGTTACTTTAAGACACCCTTCAGGTAAAAGAAAATTACCATATAAATTACTTCCAGTCCTTGCTTCCCTCTCCCATCCCCGCCCACTTAGGCTGTTTCCTATGATATTTTTGTACAAGGAACCATATGAAACTTAAATACATTTTGTTACAATTTTTAGTGCTAACCAATTTTATACAACATGGCCATAAGAATAGAAATAGGCAAATAAATTTGATTCCATTCTGACTCATACATCTTTAAAAGAGCTGGTAAGGACATTCTTACTGAAGAGTCAAGTCTGCCTTCATTTACGTCCGAGCGATGCAGTGTTTTGAAAGGGAGATGTGGAAGTTTTAAAAGTATACAATAGTATCTCACAGCTGTAACCGAAGGCAAAACTGTCCTAGATAATCTTAGCAAGGATGTGTAAATCAGCAAAGAAATAATGCTTGAGTCTTATGATTTTGTGCTTTGGAAAGGCAGGTAAACCAAGCAAATTTGTTATAGATGCTACTAAAATACAATAAACAAAGAAGGTAGTGGTAGTATTTTTATCACAAGTTTTATAATCATGCTTTAAATGAGGATTTTTGGCAATTGCTCTGTTTGCTTATGGGACAAAAGAACTCGTGTGCCAGGATTTTCCTGTTTACTATTAATATTCAAATTGCAGAGACTTTAGTGATTAAAAAGAGGCCAGATACTAATTTAAAATATGGAATAGATTAATTTTTATTTATATAAACCTACTGGTGTTCTGCCAGGTTCAATATTGCGTGCACCATTACAGTCACGCTGCAACCCCCAAATTTGGGAAATTAGTATGTAACAAACAGCTTGTTTCCTAAGTAGAGGAACCAGCAATGCATGGTTCCTGAAGGACTTCTGTCCCTTTTTTCCCATACTCCATCTCCTTCCCTACCTGTCTGGCAAGGTGGTTGTAGCACACCCTGTGCCTCACTCGCAGCCACTGGCTGCCTCCCAGGTGCCTCAGACCGGATTAGGAGCCAGGCTAAAACTGTGGGCAGGGACACGGATGTTGCATTTTCCTCTCTACCTACCTCTGAAACTTCAATTTTGAATCCCTTGCCCTGAGTCAGATCTGGCTGATGATGGCCAAGCATTCAAAACCTAAGATGGGCAGGCAGAAAACACAATTTCATAGGCCTTGTTTCCTCAGGGAACTAGGTGGGAAACCAAAACAGTAGCATAAAGTTAAATTGAAATAAAATAACCTGTGCAATATGTATGTGAAAGCTAATTTGGTAGACGCTGACTTTAAACAGCAGGTCTGTGGCTGTTTTTTTCAAGCTTTCAGAAGAAAATAAAAACTATGCTTATTTAAACCTACGTAGATAAGCATGTCATTTATAGGTTCAGACTTCTGTTTTTCTAAATTACTGGTAGTTGCTTTTTAATCTGTGGTGTTTTAGGCAGAGATTTAACAGATGGTTAGGATTTTATGTGAGCTGTCATGGCTGGCTGCTACGTGGAAAACAACCCAAAACCTGAAACAAACACATCTAGATTGGAAAAAATCAAACGTTAAGTAAAATAATCTGAACTAATGCCTGTTCTGCTTGGTTTGCTGAAAAGCATAAAAATAATGGCAATGTAGGTCCATTGATCCCGAAGTCACCACTCCCGGCTACCTGATTCATGGCGACTGTATGTCGAGAAACTCAGCTTCCGTCTCCTTTGCCCGCTGCCTTCCACTTCTGGCTTATAGTGCGTGACTAATACTATAAGAGGGCTACTCAGAGGCAGGAATAGATGACTACCATCATTTTATTAGAGACTTACAGGTACTGTGCTTGGTCTGGAAGTGAGACACTGCCGACGGCGTTGCTTTTAGTTCATTCCTGCTAAATGTTACATTCCGGAATGATATGCTTAGATGGTTTTTCAATCTAGAGTAGTTTCAAACACAATATTCTTCATTAAAATATACTTTGCCGTAACAATAGAAAAGGAAAACAAATTCTCTTTCTAGCCTTTAACATTACTAAAAAAAAACCCCAAAACCCTCACGGTATTATTATGGGCCTCATATCGCTATTTTAACACAAAGAACTAAAACAGCTGACTGCCAACTCCCAACTCTTTGGTTCAGTCTCCTTGTAGGTAGATGAAGCTGTATGTTGACCTGGCCCTAAAGCAACAGAACATTGGGGAAAACTGAATTTCAATTTGGTGTTCCAGCTCCTTGCCGTAGGAAACAACTGCATTCTCTGCTTTGATTCTACTCTCTGCAGATATTTGAAGGTTGAAATGAGCATTTACTCTAGGAGGATCTGTGACCACACAGAAGCCAAAGAAAACTGTTTGGGTTGAAATTGGATTGTTATCAGTGCTTAGTGGCCAAAAGGCTGAAAAGCTGTGGAGTCACATTGTATCTTGTCAGCTAAACTGCTGCATGCTGATATTCAAAAATAAACGGCATAAAACTGAACATGTTCAAATGCCGACAGTTTCTCACTCTCAGAGCTCAAACTGCGGTGCTGAAGTTCCTTGCTCCCAAGAATAATAGTTGATGCTGCGTCTGGGAGAATCTGTACTTTAACAGCCAGGGAATTAGTAGTCGATAAGAACCCTTTCCAAACCATACTCATAATCTGACAGAAACAGTGTGTATTGGGATGAATCATTTATTCTTTTAACAAGTCTGATAGCTATTATATAGTGAACCAGGTGATTTACTTCTTTTTAAACATTTTGCCAATAATCTCTTCTGAAGCTTCTATGCTCTAGCAGGAAAGAGAAGCATTTTAAACACACACTTTTGATAGAAAGACTATTCCATACAGAGCACACCAAAATGGACTTTTTGAACGTTGTCTTTAAAAATGAAAAAAAAAGTGCATATATTATGAATATAGTAGGAGAGATCTGAAAAGACTTGTCACAGTTCAGATCCCAAAAGAGGATGTACACTCCTTTTCCCATTTGCATTTTCAAAATGGCTAAGCAATTTTTAACACAAAAAGTGCTTAAGCAATCTTAAGATGCAATTCAGCAGCTGATATCCAGGAAGCACACCAGAATCCTATAATGATAAAATATTGCACAAACCACCAGAAAATACTCTATGGATCACTTGGTTTAGACGATATTTCAAAAACAGTACGCTCTCTGAAAACACAGGCTGATTTTCATGCTTTCACACCATAGCAACTGTCTCTGCCTCTTTTCGTATTACAGTGGTAATAAAAAAGTATCTGGGCTGCAGACTGAGATGGCAGTTTTTATTATAGCTCCATTGTACATTTACCACAAAGTTGCCAATACGTTATGCTTTCAATTTTTTTCTCTGTAGGGGGATTTTGCAGTTCTATTAATAATCTTTTAGAGAAATTGAGGGCTCAAAGCCAAAGGAAACATAACCATCGTTAATACAGAAAAGATTTACATAAGAATGGCCTAATGGGTTTTAAACATAAATAAACATTTTTTAACAGAAAAATGATGATGTCCTAGGTTAGTGAAGTTGTGCTTAAGAATTACCTTGCTACTGCACACAATATAATTTCAGTATTAGTGTCCTTGTCAGACTGCTTAAAAATACTTTGTTTAAAAAATAAGAAAAAAAGCAAAAGAGGTACCCAGTACAGACACTTGTCAGAAGTAATCTTGTCACCCGCTTTACGTTCTGGAATCTGGTGTCATCCAAATACCAGTGACATTTGGGTCTATAAAGTAATTTTGATTAGAGTCTTGTTCCTTGCTATAGCCTGCAAGAACAGTAACTATCTAGGGTTTATGCAGTTACTGCACAAATTGCAACCGATTTAAGCATTTGCAAAAATTAAGCAAAGCAGAACATCCATGTCCTTGACTGTTAAACTGGTGCACTGCTGTGGGGCTCTAGTGGAGTGACTCCCCTTTCTGGCTCTCCGTTAACATTTGCCTGAACCAAAAGAGCAAACATTATTTTCTCATGCATTCAACTCACACACGGTTTTCTAGCTGTATATTATTGCCAAGATAGATTAGCTTGAAGGAAAAAAAAAAAAAAAGGCAAAATCAAGAGGTGACCTTGAAAATCTTCCGGAGACAAAACCAGATTCACGAGACGGCCAGCATTCATCCTAGTGGATGGACAGACAAGAATACATCTCTACAGAGGAAGCAGGCTGGGAGTTTAATTGGCAGCCTATGTCCAAGCGTGCGGTTGGCATGCTTCATGCTGTAGCTGTGCTGTTAGTATCTAGCTGTTATCTCGGTGAAGCTAAGGAAAACACATTCTTGGTTAAAAGCTTTTCACCTGATAAAGTTCAGCAATAATAGCTCAGGGGGGAGCACAGGGCTCAGGTTTTATTACTTTTGAGACATTTTTACTCAACAGGACCTGGGAAAATAAAAGGCTTTTCTGTCTGAGGAACTGATTAGACAGAATGGAAGGGAAGGGAGCAAAAGAGTCACTTTCTTCATGAGTAGTTTGTAAATACGTAAAAATTCCAATTTCTCTGAATAAAATGAATCTGAAAAATAATTGATAGCAGCAAATGTGTACAACACAAATGTCAAGGCCTACCCCAGAGAAGGATCTTGGTGTTTTAATCCACATCCAGATACAACTTAGTCTTCATGAATTTAGTCTCCGAGGGTTTTCATGTACCACACAGTTATTTGGATGGCAGAACATGAATGAGCTCTGGAACACTGAGAATTTATTCTCATGTTCATCAAGGGGCCAGCATTCCACAAACCAGAGTAAAGGGGTCTGTCAAATTTAAATGGTTATCCATAAACCCAATGCATAGGGCTTCTTGAAGATGATGCACCGCTATAGAGTGACGTGCTACATAGCCATGCTATGTTGCTGGACGGCTTTTCTGTGCATTTGCAACAGCTGAATTCAAATTATTTTTACAGCTGTGGTAAAATATGGAGGACTTTTAAAAGAATAAAGAAATAAAGGAAAATTCAATATAAATACAACAAAGCTAAAGCCAGAAGGATTTTTCTTCTGCCTGGTATTTCCTTCTCCATTTTTATATCTGAGCACCTAAGTTCCAAAGTTTATCTCATTTATGTTGCTATACTTAAGACAGAGTCAGTACGTCCTGCATAGCCATCTCCTCTTGTGTTGCAGGGACGTTAAAATGCTGTTGTTTCATTGCAGGTAAAGAAAGCAGAAGTGACTAATGCATATGCATTACAAAGTCAGTGATGCTGTTTACCCTTCCTCAGATGCCCTTCTTTCTCATTTGGCATGTAAAAATAGAGCTTCAGAGCAATACACTAGTACTTCATTTATAAATTATATTACAAAAATAATAAATCGTAAGAATAATAAAAACTGGCATTTAGCTGTCATCTTAGGGAAGCTGAATAGTAGAAAGTAATTAATATTGATTTATTTTCAGACAAAAATGACGCACCCTTCCTCATATATAAAATTCAATATATATTGCCTTCAGTATACATGTAGCTCTATTGAGTTGAAACCACTAATCTAGTTCATAAACGGTACATATGCAATGAAATCAGATGTGTATACTTAGGCCAAAAAAGAAGTTAAACTAAGCAGTAATTATCAAGTAGAATAAAGAACCCAAGCATTTAAACATTGGGGTCTCATAGAGCTTTTCAATTAGAAATGAAGGTGATGATGCAGTCAGCTTTTCTTGATGGGACTGAGATTCAAGAAAATATTAAGTTCTGTTTACCCAAATAGGCTTGCCTTCCCTTCCTGCCTCTCTATTAGCATTCTCAATGAAATTTATTCATTGATTTTCCCTCTTGGCCATACATCAGTGCTGCCTAAGGTGGTTTTCATATTCCTGATTGCTGTCACTGCTCTTCCACTTAGTTTGTTTTATGTGCACACCTTTGCAGTCAAAGCCACTGCATCCAGAGTGTTGGAAGGCATGAACTGTACTACGCACACCCAAAGGATGGTTAATGCAGAAGTCTGCCTCCTGCAAGCAGGACCAACTCACCGGGCAGGATATTCTGCTCAATCTCTTTTCACTCTAAAAGATGTACAAAGCAAATTTTTCTTAAAGATCTCCCATCTCAGAAAATACACAGATGAATCCCCCTGGCCACTTTTCTCAGAGGACAAGGAAAACATTGAAACCGAGTCTTCCACATCCTGGACCAAAGCATACAGGTCTTCTATTTTCATGGCAAGAAATAATCTCTGCTTAGATCTTATAGGAAAGTAGTCTTAAAGACAGTGCCTCCATTTTCAGGAAAATGGGCATCTGCAAGGCATACCTTCCATTAGTGTATTGTAGAGGTGCCTGAAGGGTCCAGCCTTGGTAAATGGGCCGGATGACAGCATCTGCTAAGAGAAAAATGTGAGTGTAAATAGCAGTGTGGGGACTGAACGCACAAAACTAGTCATATTAAAGAGTAAGACAACCATCAACTGGGTTAAACGATAATGAAGGTATCGAGAGACTTCTGATAGAAAGGAGTCAGCCTGAAAAGATGTATAAAAGAAACAGGAAGATTCCTAATCCACACTGCCTATGAGAGCGTGTGTGCGTGATGTGAACATCTTGGGACTTCTTAGAGAAGGGTGTTTAGAAATTTGGGTGTTTATTAACACTTTGTCTCTCATGTTATGCTTTATCTGTTCTATTGCTGATATTGACCCCGAATGTATAGTTTGTTGATGATTAATTATGTGTCATTAATAAATAAATAAATGAGCAACAAATAAATAGATAAACGTTGATCTTGATTTGGTTTCAATTAAGTGGACTAGGCAGGTTTTCTCTGTGCCAGTGTACATATGTGGAGTTCATACGCGCACAAAAGACATACCCAGGGCTGGAGTCTTTCTGTTAGATTGCCTCTCATTGAGTATTCTGGTTCCTGTGCTGCTCTGAAACATTCGTCTTCCACATCCTGTGCAAGGAGCCCTGCGCTCATCCATTAAGATATATATTATTTCGCAGACTAAACCAGAGAGGTTTCTCTCTATGCCTATTGAAGACCTGAGTTACCACAGATGTCATTTTTAATAATGTCCTAATATTTATCATTCTGAAATACTGTTAAATAATTTGCATTTGACTAGAGCTTTTTTTTCTGTCATATGATGTATTTATAGGTTCCCCTAAGGTTCTTGGATTCCAGTACGTGAGACGGATAGGAAAACACTCCCTGGACAAACACTGGCTTTGGATTTAGAGGCACAGAAATCTTTTGTATATGGGGTATGAGATCTCTTAAGTGTTACCTAAGACATACAGCCTTGCTATATGCATAATTACTATCTATCGGAAAGTTACACTTTCTGGCAGGGAATCAGCTGGTATTTATTTCTTTAATTTGAAAGTGCATGGAACTATGATGCTTGGAAACCTATTTAGTCTACACTTTCACTCCAGATGCTGTAGAAATTATGTTAGAGTCATGTTTAGTTAAGGGCAGGATATTCGTCTATATAGAGGCCTTCTGCTTTTTCATTTCTTTTTTTTTTTTTCCCCTCTTTCATACTTTTAATAGTATCAGAACATTCTGTACACCATCACTCCTAGCATCTCTGCAACAGATGGAATGAGTATTACAGATGTGCCCGTGGTGGGACCGGTATCATATGGGGCAGGTACTCCAAAGTATCCTTCCTTACGAAGAATGAGGAATGAAAACGAGCACACTTGCAGTGGGCTTGCACCAGATGCTCTGTAATTATTTCTCAGAAGCTCCAAAGGAACTTTTCTTTTATGAAGATATAACTCAATGTCTGTTTTAATGAAAGAGCTAAGAAACAGTGCTGGTGCTTACAGACTTATTTAGTTGCCATGGTTTTCCTGGCCTTTCTGAAGGCCCAGAGGAGACCTATGGACATAGTTTAGAAATTAGGGCTGTGAGGACCCGTGGAAAAAATTTAGGAATCCTCTAAGCACTAGACTAATTCAGCAGACCCTGTTCTTTCTGGCGGATCCTAAGGCGCTCAGTAAAATAGGGCTCTGCTCCTATAGCTATACATTGGTATATAATAGCACAGACTTCCAGGCAGCAGAACAATAATCAAGGGAAAAAAAATTGATTAAAGGCCACTCAAGCAAATAGGTCCCTGTGCTTTAAAGGATGCTACAGTACTTTCATGACATTGGCATTTTTCCATTTATAGTGAAAGTAAAATTTTCTTTATGTGTTCAGAAAATAATTTCTTCATATTTGTCATGTTTGCTGCTTACACCCTTTTAGTGGAGCTTTAAAAAATGCCTCCCTCTGAGTGGTTTGCATATTTCATTAGCTCACTAACCACATTCCCCTAAAGAGCATCATTATCAGAGAAATAGCTTTTAGGGATTCAAAGGAGTAAAAGTCCAAGAATTCAGTGCTTCATGGTTATACTGAAGCTTTTTATTTTAACCAGTATTAAGCATATTCTGTCTCCAGATGATCACAATTTATATACAAGCTTTCTCTGAGAAGTACTTAGTTGTGGAACTGCAGTTTCATGGAGGCTCAGGAAGCACCGTTACCATCATTTGTCAATTGAATATTATATTGGAAATGGACAAAAAATTCTCCTTTATTTAATCTAAAGAAAAAACAGCTTTTCATTACTGTACAGCACTATCGATCCATTAACATTGCCTGACAAATAGTCCTTACTGAAGTATGTAACATGTATAATACTTAATTCCAATACTTTTTGTCATTCCATTCTTCAGCAAGATATTAACCAGAATGAATTGCCCTTGGCAGGATGGCCATGAAGATAAATGTCAAAACTTCTTCATCCAAAACTAAAAAAAGAAGCATCTAAACATGCAAGCTCTGTGCCTGCAATCTCTGCAGTTCTAACTATTATCTATAAATTTCAAACATTAGGATTGTATTTTTGCAACTTCATCTACCCCAGCATAAAATATATTTGTATAAATATGCGTGTATATAAGTAGATGAAATATCAATGAAACAAAAACTGGTATGATACCATCATGGAGGGCAGCTTTTACCAGGGAAGGAGATAATTCAAAATGTTTGAGCAAATAAACCTATTCCATTTTCAAAAAGAAAATTAAAGAGAAAATGGATAAATGCAGGAAAGAAACTAAGGTCTGATAAATACCAAAACAAAAATAGCGAGGAACTTAGGTGGGTAAAGATGGACACTTACATTAGCTGGTCCCAGTGACCTTTGTGCCTGAGAACTAAATGAGACTTCAGCAGAACAAAATACTTTCTACTTATTTGTTCCAGAGAATTAAAGGAGATTGCAGATCTCAAAATAGATGATTGTTAATTAATTCATAATATTGAAATCCTTAATAGGTAAAATTTAAAAACTGATGATAGACAAAACATCCCAAAACAAAAAATCCCTCAGGTAAGCTGGTTGTTTCTACCTGGAAAAATGATCAGCAGTCCATGACAATACAGCAGGAGAGCAGCAGGTGCTGGCCATCGTCCTTTTCCTGGAAGGCTTCCTTTCACATCTATGTCACAAGTACACTTTTATCGGTCATGCGTCCAAAGGGTACAAGAACAGAATATATTACCCCTGAAATTCATGCATTTGAAAACTCCCTATGTTCTTTATTGTGTGTGCCTGGAGCCCCAATCTTTCTGTCCTTCAAGACAACATTAAACTGCATTTCCTGCTACAGTCCAAATTAAATCCCCTCAGGGATTGCACTGATGCCCATTTCATACTAATGGGGCCCTGAAAGATTTTGCAGACATCTTTTTGCTTAGAAATATTCACACTTACATATTCTGAGTAAACACAACTGTCTGTGGCTCTGCATTGTCAATAGGAGCTCAAAAAAAGAGAAGTATGGTAATTTCTACTGTGGGTTCTAGAAAGACTTCTTAAGTATTAATGCAGGCAAGTGGAGATGCTCAGCTAATAATATCTGTTTGAATCTGATGTATATGAGATTCTGTGAAGTTGATGCCTTCTATTTATCTGATAAAGCTAATTTTTTTTTTTACCATCTCTATGGTTTCTATTAGACAATGGATTGTAACAAATATAACAAGGTTATACTAGAACACTTTACAAAAGAGACATAACAATAAAAGATTTTTTTCCACTATGTCTTACAGAAATCCTGGCAAGAGCAAGCTCATCTGTTACTGTTACTGTTGATGTTCACTGAATCTGGCAGAGAATTACTAAATTATTTTTACACATGTCCTTTAAACATTGCCCAAAACTTATTTCAGTGATCTTCTTGAATAGGGAGAATTTATGAAAATTTTCATGTCTTACATTAAAGATTCATCTTATGTAGCTTCAGCTACCTTCAAGTGAATTGTCTAATTTAAATCAGCTTTCCATCTGCTTATGCTTCATGCTAATAGAAGAAGATATATACCCAAAAGATAATTCTGATTCTCACATAGTACATCTTAAATGATGACAAATATCACATAGTCTCAGCCCTTTTCCCACTCTCATTTCACTGTGGTCCTCCAAGAAAGCTATCCTGATTCTACTTTAATACAGGACCTATACTACAACTGGCCAAGTTGACATTAATTACTCAGTTTGCTGTTGACTAAGATAAATAATGGTGAGGAGTGAAGGCTTAATTTTCATTTAAGTAAATCTGGCAAGAGAAAGTAGAATTTAAGTGGGAGCAAATTTTTTTTATACCCAGATCCCTGGAATATCCAGATTAAGTGAAAGCAAAAACCAAGTCCAGAGTAATTTAATATTTTGTGCTCTTCATTATGATTTTGTCCACACAGATGATCACGAATTTTCATATGCATAGGGACTGAGTACAATTAAAAACAAATTCAGATAAGATGTTCAAAGGGGTTCAGTGCTTGCCTGTGTGACAGACTGGGGGCTAGACTCTCGGTCTCAAACCTGCATCCAGCAGAACAGGCAATACTCTTATGTCTGAAAATTTTCACCTTCCTGGAGGCTTTTCTACAGTGTTTTGATTATAACTTTTACATCTTTTATAAAACTCAACAATCACCCTGCTGTAATAGGTAGTCTCGTTGGTCATATTCAGGCACACCATAACGAACACCACACAGCTGTCTGAAATCCAGATGAGTAAGTGAGAAGTATAACCTTCATTCTTACTCTTGGGATCTCACCCACCTTTTTTACCAGGTTGCCTGTTCCCAGTCATTAGTGCGTTCGTACTGCTTGAATCCCAAGCCTCGTCTTCCGATCGACGGTTTCTCTCCCAGCCATAGAAAGGTCATCTAGGTCAATCCCCTCCTCATGAACAACTGTGCGTAAACCTTTCCTGCCAGATTACTGTTTAATCTGCTCTTCCAGACCTCTAAAGCATTGTGAGACCTATTCCAGTGCCTCTCTGTCCTGAGAAGCTTTCTCCTCAAATCCAGCCTGAAAGGGTCTTGATGCAGTTTAGCAATGACTTCTTGTCCTATTCAGTTCTACAAGGCTGCTGCTTCTGCTAGACTGAACTGGGTAGCTTCACAAAATACACGGGTAAAGATTTTTGAGGAAGGAAAGGAAAGGAAAGAAGGCAGGAAAGAAGAGGAGTTGAAGCATCTTACAAGTACTTGAAGTGCAGTTACAAAAAGAGCAGAGCTGAACTCTTTGCAGCAGTGGTAGGCAACACAACAAGGGGCGATGGCCGCATCTTGCAAGCAGGAAGGGTCGGGTTGGACATTTGGAAACACTTCTTCCCTAGGAGGGCTGTGCAGCACTGGACCAGGTTACTCAGAGAGGGTGTGGACGCTCTGTCATTGGAGACTGTCAAGAGAAAGTTTAGTTGATCTGGCGATACTGTTGGCGATACTCTCACCTCAAATAGGAGCCTGGAACAGATGATATCCAGAAGTCTATTCTTACCAGCATGGTTTATCATTCTATGGATTCTATGCAGTTTGAAGGCAAAATGATACACATTTTATCATTTATCGGTTCACATTTTAGTAGGCGTCAGTTCCAGGAACCTAATGTTCAGCTTGAAATTTCCTTTTACTGCTTTCCCTGCCACAATTGAGTAGTCTCTCAGTTATGGGCCTTAGAATATGTTTTCAGTTCAAGTATGACTGCACCTATCCAAAACGAATGTAATTTTCTTACTTTTCTTTTTCTTTTTACATTACGAAGATCTCACTTTTGCCACCCTACATTTTCACATCCTTGGATTACTCTCCTCTCTGCATACAATGAGAAAAAAATGGAATAATTTTAAATCTTAATTAGAAGCTTATTTTCATGTGAGCTAAGATTCTCTCCACTGTCAAAAAAGTTGTCTAAATTTTGCTGACAGTGGAAACATTTCGTAAAAGGTTAGTCATATAGTGGTGGTTTCATTCAGTGAAACCAAGACATCGCCTTGTTAGTTCAAGCAGACAAAAACCATAACCAGGTATGTGGAACCACTTCTCATCCATTCCCAAGATATTCTAAATGGAGTTTGTTCTTAGAAAGGCCTGTTTAAGTTGCCTGCAGAAAAGTCAGTGGCTTTCGTTAGGTTTTCCAAACAAATACCAAGTATTCACTTTTCCTTTTCTATAAGATAAATTTAGTATAAGCTAGATTAAACTAAGTCCATTAACACAAGACCAACATGTAATACCTGCTTCTCAAAAAAAAGGGTAACACATATGATCAATAGGCAACAAATCCCCAACAGATGAATTACATTTGTTTTGTAAGGTCACAGATGACAATTGTAGTTTGGAAATAGAGGAATGAACAAATAAAAGGCCTGTTAATAATGTGAAAGCAGATGGCCTTATAGACGAACAGGGGAAAAAAAAGCAAGGTTTTGTTCTAGGAATGATGGATAAAAAAGCACCACAAACTGTGACACTGACACACAGAACAAGTCTTAACATTATACTCACTAAACTGTAACAAATAGAAATGATACACTGACTTGCCCAGCTGCAACTTTTAAAAGCAAACATTTGCTCTATGAAAAATGTCTTATCTTGTTATACAATTATTACTGAACAATCTTTTAATTGCTATTTCAAGATCTCCTTAAATGGAATCAAATAATAATAGGTCAATACAATTTTGTCTCATTCCACATTACTTTCACATGTTGGTTCTTCGTAGACTCTTAATCAATATAGTCATTCAAAATTAGATTCAAAAGTTTTAAATTCTGTCGTCTAAGTGTTCCCATAAGATGTGTTTTAATTAGGAATAACTCAAACAAAATAAAGGGCCTTGATAAATTTTGCATTGTAAATAATCAAAGTGCCTTAAGTCTAACTGCTGTCAGTTTGGTGTAAGCAAATGAACAACTCCCCAGCTAATCAAACATATATAATTCAAAGGGATTTTGTCTGATTTAAAGCAGGCCTCAGAAGTAAATTAAAAGCTCCATAATCTGATCATTCAGAAGTCGTCTCCATTTTCAACTCATACGGCAATAAAATTTACCAGAAGAGTGTGCTTATTCCAGCAATAAAACCAAGAAAATATAGAGTGCGCACTTTTACTTTTAACAAAAATATAATTAGCATTAATCAATGGATGGCTAGCTATGGCCATGAGGGCATGTTTTACTTTCCAAAGTGTGTATCTGTCTGCTTTGCAGTCTTCTTTTTGATGACTGGTGTTACATACACCTATTTAAACACCAGTATCTAAATGTCCATGCAGCAGGTTAATGAACTAATACATAGGTGAACTTTTAATCATGGCATAATTTTCAGAACAGCATGCCTTACCTGTCTTTGACTTTTTTTGTTGTGCTTTCCACATGACCACTCCTGGATAGTTTTGTCTATTTGAGCACTGTATCGTTTGGAGTAATTACAGCGCTCTGTAAAATACACATTAAACCTTACAAGTGCAGAATGTTCTGATCATTGATCAGACTTTCATCGACTTCAACGGGATTTCAGCCTAAATAAATGGCGTAAGAACAGCTGTGCTACAAAGTACCTGACAGTGACCAAAAGCATAGGGAAGAAAATAGGAATAGAGCATGCATTCCTAGGCATAGGGGGAAATGCTTCTCCGTAATGCCCTTCCTGCCACCAGCGGTTTGTCGTTCAGGACTTAGCCAGAAATGGGATCTTTTCATTTAGTAGCTCTCAACGGCGATTTTTTTCTCTCTGCTTTTTACAGGCCCTCCTGAATCTCATAAACTTTAGCACCTGCCACGTGCCGGGTCGAGGAGCTCCACGGTTGCACCCCGTGTCCCTTCAACAGCCCCCTTTTTGTTTGCTTTGCGCTTGCAGACTGCTGGCTTCGTTCGACACCCCGCAGCTCCCGCACTGGAAAACACAGAGCTCGCTTGCTGCCAGTCGTGACTTGCGAGCTCGCTCTCGTGTTTCCCATGCACACCTCTCTTTTGAGCTGAAGAATCGTTATGTATTGTCATACAAAATCCACTCCTACCCTTTTTAACTCTCCTCGTTGCCCATTCTCTGAAACTTCTCCAGTTTGATTATATCCTTTTTTTTCTATATGAGGATCAGAATTGCACACAGTATTTAAACTGTTAAATACCATGGCCTACCATGTGTTTATATTCTGCTACAATGATATTCACTGTTATTTTCCCTGTTCCTTTCCTAATAATTTGTAATCTCATGCATGCTTCTTTTTCCAACCTGCTAACCACAGAGCTGATGTTTTCATGGAGATATTTAACTGCAAAATGCCAAGCTGAGTGAAATATGTGAAATAAAAATTGTTTTTCATATACATCAGTTTATATTTACCTTCACTGCATCTCATCTCCCATTTAAATACCCAGTCATTCAGGTCCCTCATATTTACTACCTTTAATAATTCAGTGTCTTCAGCAAATCTACCAAATTACTTTTCACTTCTTTTCCAACATATTCACATATATGTTGAGAAGCAAAGATCCCAGTACATGTCCCCATGGGACTTCACTTGTGGCTTCCTTCCACTGTGAAAACTGACTGTGGAAAATCACCTTCTCTTTCCCATGTTCTAACTAATTTTTTTTTATCAGAGCAGGAACCTTCCTCTTAGCTGGCAGTACTGTTTCCTTGAGAGCTTTTGGCAAAAGAGATGCTGTCAAATATCCACTAATTCTTTTTAAAAAATTATTACTATAGCTTCTATTAATTTGCCAAGGACAGACCTACTGGTCTATACACTTACTGGCCTGTACTCTTCCCTTGACCTCTCTGAAACTCCTTTCAAGATTGGCACCATATGTGTAACTTTGCAGTCTTAAAACCTATCAAGATAGTTTCAAACAATGAATTTCACAACATAATTACCATTTGGACTATTTCATCCTTGAGTTCCTTTAAAACTCTCGAGTGAATGCCATATGGTCTCAATATTTTCCTCATTTTGTTTTTTTACCACCTTATATTGACACTTCTGATGAGTTCCCCCATAGAGAATTCCTGTACAGGAAGCTCCCAAAACCTGTCTACGGTGAAAGCAGAAGTAAAAGATTAAAATAATTTTGTCCATACAGCTTCTTCTAAGTGCTTCTGTTTTCTTTGATTATCTTTTGGCACTACAGACACTCTGCCAGACTTCCTGATGCTATTTTAGAAATAGGATTTCTTAGCTGTTATGTCTCTTGCAATGATTTTGGTTTGTCTTGCTGTATTTTTTTTTTTTAAGTTTACAGTCCTTTCCATTTTCTTCACAAGACTTCAGCTTTCTGAAGGATACCTTCTTGCTTTCAACAGTGTGCGCTACCCTGCTGCTTACAGCCTCGCTGGCTTCCTTTTGCCCTTTCTCAAGTCTTGCTAAGCACAATGTATTTGCTCTGTGCTTCCAATACAGTGTCTTAAAAAGTCACTGTGCCATCTGCCATGACTTAACTCTCTTAGTGATTACTTCCAGTTTCTTCCTTGCGGGAGTCCTTATTTTTATGAATTCCCCTTTTTGAAGTTGAGCACAAGTGTGTGGGGGATTTCTTGGCTTCTGCCGTCCTGCAAGGATGTTGAACCGAGACAGAAGCTCTTCAGTTAAAATATTTTGAACCAGGCCCTCTACTATACAAAACGTAGATTTTGCTTCTCATGAGATCCACAACTATCTGATCTATGATAACTAATAATTTAGTCTCAGCAGCCCTCCAAGAAAACTTGCAGTTTTTAATGTACCTTATTTAAATGTCACTCTGTTCAGTCTAATTTTTTCTATAGGATCAGTCCTGTCCTTCACTCACTCCTACGGCTTCACCCTGCTAGGTGTGTAATCTCAAACCGCATGTTCTTCCGCACCTACTGTCTTTTCCCCACTCGTTCAGTAGACTCACTTGTGACCTTGATTTAAATGTCATCCCTTCTTTATAGAGTCCGGTATTCCTGAGGTCGCCTGGGTTCCTGTCAAAGCTGAACCTTTTCCTTACACCATTTTTGCAATTACACATCAAAGTATTTCTTCTCAGCCACCCCGTAACTCAGGGAAGGTCACTGTAGAGACCCAGGTCTGCTGTGCCAATGCTGTTGAACTGCTGCTTTAGACAGTTATATAAATCACTCATAAACCAACAAAAGGACAACGGTACTTAAAATCAGCCATCATAGACTGATCTTTCCCTCCCAGCCACTCCATAATTCAGAGCATGCTATGGAAGAGATTGAGGCTTACAACTTCTTCCCCACCATCCTAAATTTTGCCTCCAGAAGCTCTTGGCTCCAGTTCTCCTGCTACGGGCTCCTAGAGGTCTCGCAGCGACAGGCTTCTCCGCAGGGCTCACCGGCAGGCTTCCCCAATCCCTGATGATATGTCCTGCCTCGCACTTGCAGTCGGCAGGCACGTGCCCACATAGCTGTCTCCGGATGAGCTTTGATGTGCCTTCAAGGGCAAACGTTCAGACATTGCAGCAGGAACACGGCCAGCCTCCCGCCCTCCCCAGGCAACGCGCCAGGACCAGGATGGGTCTTGCACACAGGCTTTATTTCCAGTGTCACTGGAGCGCTTTGTTACAGACCTCGTGTGCATCCTCATCAGAGACAAAGTTCTGTCCCTCGAGGTTACCCACCACGTGAGACTTGCGGCGACTGCTTGAATCAGGAGGGAGACACTTTTATAGCAACACAGTCATTACAGTCTTCTCAAGATTTTCACAGTCGTGCTCATCTACCTTTTTCCTCCATTTTACAAAACAAGCATTTCAACATATCCCTATTTTTCTCATGAACCAAAAGAAACTGAGGACAGTCTTCATGCTTAAAGAAATACATGTACTAAAAGCAAGTCTTGTGGACACATCCAGAATTGTGTCAGATTTTTTCTTTCTGCACACTTGACCGTTTCAAGCATGCTTCAGATACGTTTTCAAATGCCAAATAATGGAACAGTGCCACTTCATGCTAGAGCCACATCTGCAGGCAGTGTCTATATAAATCACCCTCACAAACCTACCAAAGGACACTGGTGCTTAAAATTAGTCATCATAAAATCACCTTAGTCAAAAAGTTCCGCTGGTCTGGTCAAAGTGTTTCAACCTAAGATTATGGGAAAAATATGGTGACTCTCTGGTTGAGTTTGGTGGCAACAATGTACAAAATTAGTTAGTCTAATTGTCTCCTCTGGTTTTAAACTTTATGAAAAATATTTCAGTGCTAATTATTTGCCAATAGTTTCTGAAATCCCAGTAGTTTTATTTTCTTGTGTCATCTCAGCAAAGTATCTGCATAATAGACAGACATCAGCTGAATCTACACCACAATACTTAGCTGCAGTCTGATTTAAACCTACAAAAATCAAGAAATATGGATTTACCCCAGTGCCAAGTGATGGAAGAATCCGATATCGTGTGTCTGTGTGCGCGCGCTGAAATTTCCATTCTCCAACACGTAAACCCTCGGCTAATGCAGAGCTGCAACCAGCAGCATGTGGATGAGAAGAACGATTTGAAATGTCCTCTTACAACTATATTTATGTCTCTAAAATTAGGCTTGCGTGCTCCTATATGTTTATTATTTTTGCATCACATACATAGCGTAAAATCTCTCCTGGCACCAGGTCACTATTGATCATATCTGTTGCGTTTTTCTGAAGAAAATTGTGTGCTGAATTTCAGGTGGTTTTTGTACAATAAAAATACCACAGAGAAGCTGATCTAGAACTGGGTTAGCATAGCAGAAAAGTATTTCAAGTGGTAACACATTATTTCACTGAATTTTTATTGGGCTATTTTCGATTATTAGATGAATGCACTCCTGTGAACAAACAGAAGAGCTTTTCCAAATATTATTATTAGATAATCTTGGAAGTGCTCAAATTCTCATTCTGGAGTTTTCTTCCTGTTTCTGTAATGTTGCCCCTTCATAAAACATGAATACTAGTCTGAACTTGAAAGAGTAAGCTCCTCAATTCTAAAACACAGGTTATCCAAAGAGGGAGCATGCACAACCATGCAAGGTGTGTGACCAGATACACAATTCTAATGACATACAAAAGAGAAGTCACAGTGACAAGACTTAGGCAACCATAACCTAAAACGTGTGGGAACAAACCACAGCCATCATCCTTTACATATACAAGGATTTAATTTATCCATAGCATCAAGGGAAAAATTAAAATAAAATAAAATAAAAATGAAATGGATATGATCCCAGGCATCCCAGGTTTTGCTGAAATGGGAGGGGCCGAGGGGGGATAACATTCATTTAATTACTTCATTTGATGACTTCCTGACAAATTGTAAAAGCTGCTTATGGCATCAGAATCACAAGCAAAGACAGAGCTCAGGTCTTTCTCCCCCAAAATACAGTAACACGAGCATCTTGCAGTAACAGGACTTAGGGCACTTACTCGGCAGAGCTGTCATTTCATTCCTCAGTAGGTAATGGTGCGCGCGCACGCACACACACTCACCCACACGCACAAGTTAGCACATTAGAGCAGAGCACTACATAATTAAAACATGTGCCCGTTATGAGGCTAACCCACAGATAAAACGAGGTCTGGCTTTGCCGTTTTTTGTTGAAAGAACATTCCTCCGTTAGCGCGCACCGAATTGATAGGTTCCATAGAGCAGCGGAAATAAAGCAAAACTTACTCAGCTTTATAAACCATTCAGGACGAATACTTTCAGTGAACCTAGAATGGCATGCTTTACTTTTCTCTTAAAATTACACACAGGCTAATGGACTAAGAGAAAAGGAAAATATATATTTTTATTCAAAACAACTCTAGCATTGAAATGGTCAATCACGTGATAACAAAACACTCCAGCAGATGGATAACAATGACTGTTCTTAACTGTAAACGGCTGTAATGAACAATCTCTTATCCCGCAGGTTCTCATTGTTCGAGATTAAATAGAATAATAGAATTAATCTTTATGGTCTTGCCAGTATGCTATGACCAAAAAAAAAAAAAAAAAGAAAAGAAAAAAAAACCCACCTCCAAGAAACCAAACCAGAAACCCTAACACAAAATATAACCCAAAAAACAGTTCCTGAATAAAGTGAGCCAGTTGATAAAAGGTTTGTGTGTAATTTGGGGAACTGCCATTATTAGACTACACTCTTTTCATTCTTACACATCCAAATCTTCACTTGCTTAAAGTTAGTGAAAGTAAAAAAATCTATCCCATCACATATTCAGACTTCTTCATGTGGATATTAAAATAAACTATGTTCTGAAATTAAGAGTTAAAATACCTTCTCTAGTTTTCCATACATATGTGCCTGTATAAATATACTTCATCATTTTACAAATTACAATATTTATATTAAAGCTTTCGATCTGCAAATCATTACAGCTTAACATGAACAATTTCTGTGTTTTGGTTCTGTCTTTAAATCATTTTTTGGAGATAATGAAAACCAGCCAAAATGAGTGACTGCAAATAATATAAACAACACATTTATTTAGAAAAATAAACTGAAAATGCTGTTCGTCTGTTACATTTCTCCATGAAGTATAGATAAATGGCTAGAAAAACTTTATGTCAAATACATATTACAAATGACTTATTTTCTTTAACAGTAACAGGGAGGATAATGTCAATGTTCAAATAGGAACATTTTAGATGTATAATTCGATAGTTTAAATTTCTTGGCTGCTAATATGATAAAAAATGGATGCTATTAAAAAAATATTATATCCCTTTTTAAATCCACCATATCATGTTGATGCTTTTTCATATATATACATATATATAGAGATGTATGTATATGTATATATACATTTAAACCTAAGAAAGAACCATAATCCTTTCAGTGGACAGATCACCACTGCGAAAGAGAGAGCAATTCTTTTCTTCAGTTCTTACTTTTCGATTCCTTTTGGAGCCCCTGCAAATATCGCTTGCTGTGGTTAAAAGTCTCCCGGGGCCATCTGTGCAAATGGTGGCACACATCATTACCCTGAATGGAAGTGACAGTGCAAATACCAGAAGTGCATTGAGATGCAATCTGTAACAGCTGAACTCCTTCAGATCTGGGTGGAGGACAGGAGATGGCATCCATTGAAGCAATTTAACATCACCGGTGCCCTGTTCCTGTATGGCTTTGAATATATACAAGGGATGACAGAGGTCTTCTTTCCCCACGGACAGCAACATTCCTCCGTTACAGTAAATGCGTTCGTTTCCTGCTATCGCCGAAGTGCTTCATTTTTCCTTTTGGCTACATATTGAAATATTTTTTGGATGCTGGCTGGACCCCATGAAAAACTCACTGTTTGTTACTCCAGTTGCTTGGTGCAGAACCCAAGCGTCAGGCTAGGAAAGAGCAGTTTCTGTAAGGGGGCAAGACATTTGGTCCCCTTGATTCTTCGTTCTGACTGAACGGGATTTAAGGCTGTGGCTTTTGCCAGGACTCAGCTCGTAGCTGTCAGATCTGACACGGACGACTCAGTGCTGCCTCCACGCATGATCGCTTGTGCTCCGACGCCAAGGGCTTCTCCGTGCGCCAAGGAGGGTCACGTTCCCGGCTGCTTTCAGATCTGGCCTGCAAGAAGTCACAATGACGAATCTGATATGCAAGAAATTAACTGATGTGCCTCCAGATATAGACATTCCTTCAAGCCTGAAGGTGCTGTTGAACAGAAAAGAAAACAAAGTTATAAAAATGTTACCTTAAGCAGACAAAGTCAATGGCAAACAAACCAGATTTTTGCGCAGTCATCCCATTTTTCATTTAAAGAAGAGTTCAGAGAACTGCAAAAGTTTAAAACTTGAACTTTGGTAGTGGTGCTTCATTAATGATACAGGCCTCAGTTCTCTGCTGAGGCAAATGGGTTTAACTTCACTGATGTCCTTCAGATCACATGAGATTACACCACCTGAGGAACTGATCATCAACACCTTTCGTCCCAGAGTAATGGGGGTCTTGAAAGGGATGCACTGCTGTATGATTACCCTTGTGAACCCACCTAATGCAGCAATTTGGTTTAGCAATCTACCTTAGTGTGTAAGATGAAACAAGAATTCCTGAGATCTTTACTGGCAAAAAGCAAAATGTTAAGCGTTTGAGAAAGCTTCTAAAAATTCAAGTCTAATTTATCCTGGAAACCTGGATGCTAATCCCTATCCTCAAAGTAAATACTGAATTTCAGCAGGGGTTTCTTACCTGACAGAGATGTTTCCTAATCACTGTAACACCATATTATATTTGATTTGGGTAGTCCATATTCCCTCTTGTGAAACTGTTTTAATTTGTATAACACACTAAAATAGTCCTTGAGACAGCAAAAGAGAGTAATGCTCCAATCTAGTGCTGAGGTTCACTGACTCACTGAATTTGCTCACTTTATTTATTAGACAAAATAAAACAGCGTCAAAAGGAGAGGCCTTGGGATACTTACCTTACGGTAGGGTGCTAACTTAGGTTAAATAATTAAGTTCACATCTCCTGAGAAAAAGAATTAGAACTTCCTCTTTCAGTGTAGGTGACTTACACCCAGAGCTACTTACTGCAAGGGAGAAGAAAATTACTTCTTTGCCATTAGTTTTAGGAATCTAGGCCTTCATATGCATTTTTTATTATTTCGTATCGACTGGAATGTTTCACCTTGATAAAAACAGTAAAGGAGAAGGGCAGGATTTCACTCTGATATGGGAAAAAGGGGATCTGAAGCTGGTACGCTGAGAACCTTCTGTTATTTTTTCCCACAACTAATATAAAATATCAATTATTCACAAAAACGTAATTACTACTCAGGATTGTAATAGTGGCCCAGTGTAGCCCAGCATTCTGTCTCCAATGGGTTCGGTATAGTAAGTTTATGATAAAATTGGCCGGGAGGGGAAATTTCTTCCTAATCAAACTGTTTAGGGTTTGGCTTGCATCATTAATCAAAAAGATGAGTATCCTATACATTTTGTAAGCTGCCTATTTTTTAACTGAGGACAGTTTTCATATCACTAGAAACACACAACCCTTTTTCAGCTGTCACAGTCTCTGGCTTCAATTACATCTTGGGCTAGTGATTCGTGTATGTTAATACCTCATAAAAACCAGAGAAAACGATGGTGCTGCCCTTGAAATCATCTTACAGCTAATGAAACAGGATAGCTATTGTACAACAAACTATATATATAAAATAACAATAATCAAAAGAGAAATACACAATATAAGCAGTATTTATTCTCTGTCAGGAAACAGTTGCCTCAAACTTATTCAGAACAATACTGAATACCTATAGGCATGAAAATCACAATAACTTTCTCTTTTCATCTGGGTTGCAATTCATAAACATACTCGATTTCTTGCACATAAAAACCATAACTGGTATACCAGCTATACTTGTATTCTTCTAGTGTCTCTCTAATTCAAACATCAACCTACGCAATATGATTCATTCCCATTCCTAAAGCCATATGACATCCACCTTAATTTCCTCAACATTCCACCAGAGAAGAAAAGTCTGTCTTTTGTTTCTTAATGATATCTCTACTAGAAAGCGCAAATTGCACTGCTGTGAAAAATTTGATGCACCTCGTCATATTAATCAATAATTTGTTCAAATTGGAAGATTACTACTGAGCTTGCTAAGTGAAGAATTCAGAAGGTGGGGAACGCCTCCATCAGAAACAGAATAAGCAGTTCCTGCCAGCTCCGCAGCTCCTTTATTACGAATCCAGTACTGCACAGATGAACAAGGCAGGCCAGGCATTTAAAAAACATGTCTACTAATTACAGATTCCCATTCTGAAATGCCTAGTTTTTAATTCTATAGCTTTTAGTGTTTTGACAGGGAGGCTTTACATTCAAATCACTACATTTAACTCATCATTAAATATCCCCTTGTTACACCATACCTGCCAGTATCTTCGCAGTCTAAAAACAACTGACCTAAATAGGGAGCGAGAGCTCAGACAGTCCACGGGAGAGCGGTTGCGTCCTCACGTTCCTCCCCTCCCTTTCGTCAGCACCATCGGGCCGGTCTCTTCCTTCTGCAGCATCACCATTTAGTTCCCAGAACCAGAGACCCAGAGAAAGCAATGTCACTGTCTTCCCCTCCAAAGCAGACACCCACTCCTCTCAGCTCCACTGGGCTTCTATGCCAGTATTAGCCCAAATACACCCTTCAGTTTTCTTCTGTTCGTTGCACGGTTTTCCAAAAAACTGGCCGTGGGCCCAGTGCAAGCTGCCACAAGATCCTCCTCTGAAGGCGGCCGTGACCATAGCACAGCACGCTCCACAGATAGCTGCGGAGGGGAAGAGGCCACAGGAGGGAACCACCCTTTCCCCTTAGACCTAGGAGATTACTATGTATACGCTGGTTAGCATCAAAAGAACGGGGATTTAAAGGTTTGGCCCAGAACGGGAGAAGTTCATAGGAGCAGGTAATGTCTTCTATTAGATGAAGCAAGGTAGTTGAAAATAACAGGCAAGTTTAGCAGAATTTCAAGTGTATCTTCAATTCTGAAGCAAAGTTCAAACTAAGTATAGGAAGGGAACATTTATTCAAGCTTAGCTGGCTAAACAATAAATTTGGTTTTAAAGTACAGGGATATTCATTCAGGTTCAATTTACAATATTTAAAGACCAACAGGCAGTCTTATTCTATAATGGTGTGATAGGAAGATATCAAACAAATAAGATAGAAAACATTTATCAACCTTTAACTGGCGACGGCAGTGATGACTGCCAATGATCACAGAAAAGGATGTTTTAGATGCCACTTCCTATGCTGCTCCTAGTCCCATTTATCAAGAAAAAGTAAAGAAAACAATTAGGAAATCAGCTTCACATTCAGTTGAGAGAGAGAAATTTCCTTGATTAATACTAAGCTATACAAACCCAAATCATTTGAAGGGCCTCACAAAAGCACCTGAAAGACTACGCTATTTAAAATCCCCGTTATCTGGATCATTTTAGCACAAACAAGATAATTTGGATGTACGCTCTTACCTAGCATAAGTACAGCAGCAGTCAGAGCACAGGCCAAGCTATTAGTTGTACTCACATATATGAGAGTAAAAGAAGCGTTCCTATCCAAAAAAATCACTTAGTAGTAAATCCTCCTGAACTTAATCTACATATTTTCCAGGTATTGCTAAATAATAGTGGTATCTCTTTCAGCTACTCAATTACACTTCAAAGCTACAGAAATGTTTAGATTCAGATACATTGTTTCATCAATATTACTTTCTTACTGCTTTCAGAACATATATATTAATATGCAAAATTCTTTCAATAGAAGAAACATTATTGAGGGAGCATTTTTATAGAGCATTTTTTTTATATTTCATGTCCACAACCCTTGGCGTCTTTTTCTGTAGACAGAAATTTAAATAGTGGATTAGAGAAAATACACAATTTTAGCCAGAAGCCAGAACATTTCAGATAAAATTTTGTATGTCTTTTGACTACAGCAATTCTGCCAAATGCAAGAACAATGTTTGCACCAAACATTTTTCTTCTCCTACAAAATTTTAGCTGTATACACCAATGCTCGCATTTCTGTGTTCTGTGGTGCAGCACTGTTGAGACATCTTTCTCTATAAAAACTTTAACGACCGAATCTCAGCAACGCAGACTGTTAGCAAATCCACCACCACTCTTTTTTTGTAATTCTTCCTGGTTTCTCTTAGAAGCTTCAGAATACTGATTTATGTGTGATAGCCTTATCCTACTGTTTCAGTCCGTAAACAACTTGTACGCCAATAAGAAAACAAGAACTCCCAATTGCTTATTGAAAGTTGATTCTCTCACAGTTTTGAAAGAGACTGTAGAAAGGCACACGACATCAAAATAGCTACATTTATACATTTTCAGATTGCTTTCCTTTATGCACTATAACCCAGTCGCATGTAGACAGCACGTATTAGCGCTTCTACAGTAGTGTCATCATCTTGCTAATCTCTCCTAGAAATGCTTTTCTAATGCAATTAAGTTACCATCTAGTCCTATGTTGTTCCAGCTTTGGTATTTCTAGAGCCTTCTCTAAAAAGTAGTTCTACGACAAGAGAATTATTCCCAAATAGAAACCTGCAAATGATCTCAGAGAGGATATGAAGAAAGACTTTACTAAATACCCGAGATAGTATTTTCTAACTGAAGTCATACAGCTTAAACAATGCATTTGTACCAGTTTAATGTCTTTGTGTGTTTGCACAACAAAACAGACCATCAGAATTTTGCCTCTGGGAGCTACTCTATAATAATTTTTTTTAATAGTGAAAAACCAATGGCAACAAAAGCACCATGCAATGAATGCAAGGAGCATTGTGCTTGTCAATATATGACACTCATAAAATTTCCTATGTTTATTACTTATGAACTGCTGGCCAAATTGCTCTAGTGCTTTCCTCAATAATGTCCCAAGCAGTTCAGATTTGAGAGAAGCAATCTGTGGGACTAACAAGAAGAAATTAAGTCTTTTTTCTTGTAATCACTACTTTCCAACACAGCTGAAATCCAGGCAACCAAAGCTACCAGGTGACATACTGACACTACGGAAGTCTACATTACGGATTGTCATGATCACTGCCAAAAACATCAAAACTCAGACTCAAAAATGCTCAAAGGGCAAAGAATAGCACTGGAAAAAGTTGAAGGAAAAACAAAGCAAGGTCTGATGATGTATCCTGGGAAACTTTGGCAGTCTTGTTCACTTTGCTCAGAAGCACCTCCTCTAGTACAAGAAGTAAAATTTACTAGAGATCTTCCATGGCTTGTACAGAAGGGTTATACAAACAAGCAACTTATAAATTTCTCAGACATATTTTTGGTTGAGACCCTTTCTGTTCAGCATCTTCAACCTTATGAAACATTTTTATTTGGTCATTTTACTGACATGACCTTCTTTCTTTTCACTCACCTTTTCATTCACTCATCCACTTAGAGATTGGAAAACTATTCTGTGCAACGGCTTAAAGCATGTCTTAAGATAGAACTACTTATGTCACGGGTGATTACATTCCTAGGAAGCCAAATTTTGTTGTTGTTGTTGTTAGTTTTTGGATATGTTACAATGTATCTTTCATAAGACAAGTACTCGCTAAAGATTTCTGGAAGGCTGTTCTTTCTTCATTTTGTCTCTGGGATGCATGTTTACTAGCTGCCAAAATAGATGTTTTCTGAGAACAGTAGCTTTGGACTACATTTTATCTCGTATTTGACTATCGTGCATAGAAAAAAGAAGAACAGGACATGGGTTTCTCTATGCTAGAGTACGATATAAAATTTGAGCTATTGTATATTGCAAAAGAACAAGGCATGAATGGCCATGTATATTTACATCTTTCAGTTACAGTTAGGCTTTGGATATAAGCTTGTTTAAATAGGCAAGGCCAGGTATGCTTAACTGCTTGCTTATCAATGCCTCTAACAGAACAACATGCATTATTTTAAATTCTCTCTCTTCTACTAGGAAGAGCTAAGCAAAGGACAGACACTGGACGACATCCACCAGGCTACAAATAGGTATATCGCAGTTTGCATGGTCACATCCAAAGCCACAGTTCAAGTGGCCATTGCAGTTGTATCAATAGCAGTAGCTGAGCTGCTGAGATTAAAACTAGACTGGGTCTGTCAATAAAGAAGCAGTCGCTTTTCAGCTTAGCTATGTCCCTAGAAAAGATCTGCTGGTGACACTGTGGAAAAAGAATTTGATGTATTGACAGCCACTGTAATGTCTGATGATGATACTCGAACAAAAGACAACAATCATTTATCCATAAGATCTTTTAATACAGAAAATATTCTTTGAGTGAGGAAATTTTGGCTCACTTTTTGGCTTAGCTGCCTATTTCCTGTGTGACCAGGCAATTCATCTAATCTACACATATCACAAGTTATTGGTGTTTTATTTTACTTTCTATCCCTTTCACTCTCCACAAATTTCTGCCTTGTCTGTTCAGAACGTAAATACTCTGAAACACTAAACATACAAGCACAAAGACTAGAACAAGAGAGTTCTGGTACATGCTACGGGCTCTCAGTACTCTTTAAAGAAGCAAACAAACAACAAGAAGCCCTACATCCCTAATAGTGAACAAAACCTTGCGTTTCGCAGCATCCCTCTGGCTGAGTACTGGAGGGGTGGGGATGTATGGGCAGGTGAACCTGAGGCCTACAATCCCTTTCCCCGACTGAAGCTCTGTATCTCAGAGGCATAAAGAGAATCTCCTATAGGAAATACGGGAAAAGTCGTGGTCCAGGAAACCCAGGCACTCTTCCTGCAGTTCTTTTGGTTTAAAACTATGTATCTCTAATCATAAGAACTAGATAAAGTGTGATACTATTTTAATCTTTTTATCCTTGTTTTTTGCCCTCCTTTTCATGCTGAATCAAAATGAGTTTCATTAATTAGCATCTGTGTCAAATGGAGATAGAACAAAAATTAGGAAAAGAAAGAAATGCAGAAGACAGCTAAGAGCTTAACAGAAGTAATTTTCTGCTTCAAATGATTAGTGAAATGTTAGCTGGTAACATGCTTGGGTAACTGGCTAGAAAGTTTACCTATCTAGCTTAACACACATGAGGCCCATAGCAAGCAAATAATGAAACAAAGATATTAAGTGGCTTGGTATTTGTGATGAGATGCCAAAGAATTTCATGTCCAAAGTTTCCTACCAACCCTGTATCTGTTACTTAGGTTAAACTAAGGTCTTTGCTCTCATTGCCTTCCACTTACTAAAGGTGCCTTAGGTACATCCTAGTTACTTTCAAAAACCCAAGCAGAAGAGATGGAAAGACTGACAGGTTAGAAAGGAAAACCTCCTGTATGTGTCAATGTTTTGTTTATTCTGTAAACATTAAGGTTTCCAATGGTTTACTTTCCAATTCAATCAATTCCTGAAGCTGACTATGTAACAGAAAAAAAGATGGTCATACATATAACAAACCTCTATACTCAGTGAATACAGAATAATAAGATTAGTTTACTGATTCTTGATATTCAGTGTTCGGTGAGACCTGAATACCTTCAACATATATCTTTCTTTTCTTTGAATATATGGCATAATCTCCATGCCACTAGCAGAAACCTTTATCACTCAGTGAAATAGACATTCTTCTCAGGACAAGCAAAAATTTATATAGAATAATTAAATGTTTTAAAGGACTTGCATCTACTATTAATAGCTTTGTTTTTTTGTATTTTAATTTTCAGACCTTAGGGCTTTTTATATAATTACATGTCTTGAAGTGACATGTGAATGGTTTGAAAACCATTCTTCCTGGAATACATCTTCCAGTTGACAGGTGTAACCTTTTCATCTTCAGCCTGCAGCTAGGAAGGATGGCTGATAACTGAACTGGCAGCCCTCCACTTGCTTATTTTTAAAAAATGTATACGGGTGAAAGGAGCCCTGTATAAGATAATGTAACTATCAATATTTCTGCTCGTTTTGACATTTACTGATCTTTCATCTATTTCTTATTACTTGAGCAAGCCAGTAGCCATGTAGGATTAGACTTTTCAAGCCAGAGAGACTTAAAAGACAACAGAAAATATCTGTAAATACTTTGGTTTAGCCGTCTCATAGGTTTGTCTGTTGATGGACGAAATAATTTATAATTCTAGCTGACACCTTTCTATTTGCTAACAGTTTACAGGATTTACTTTTTCCTTTATCATCTGGTGTGAATATTTTACCCCAGAAGATTAAAAATGAATTTGACTGCCAGTAGAGATATGGAGATTACTGAAACTGCAGTATCCTGCTCTCCCAAAACACACCAGAGCAACTAGAAGATGACAACCATGTCATAGTGTACGGGTTATTCAATACCATATCCTTAAATTTGCATTTTTTCATCCAAAAAAGGCCAGGCAACAATGGGGTGGTGCCTACTGCAAGCCCCTGCACTCCAGCAGCCTCCTGGAAGGCTTCTTGACCACTGGCATGACATACTGGAAAACATACTGAAATTTCTGCACATGAATTTACCAAGACTAAACACGCTCCACTCTAGAGTTCCCAAGGAAAGCATCAGATCAAGAAGAAATTGAATAGAAAACAGGATGTTCTGGAAACATAACTGGATATATTCTTAGATTAGACAGTGAAAAAAAAAGCCGGGGCTGAACACCAGTAACTAGCGTCTTCATATAGTTTGTACTCTGAGCAACAATATGCATGCAAGAGAGAACCTAACACACCATTTACATTGAAGAACAAGGATTAAAGGATCTCCTTATGGCAAGTGCCATGTATTTTCTGGGAATGTACAAATGCAATTAATGTAAGCCTTGGTAAATAGGTCTGATTTGTTAAAAGTTACGTACTCTATTAGAATTTGCTGACTTCTCAGATTATAAAAATAGACATACAGAATACAGAAACCTAACAATTTAGCAAATGTCCTATGATTCAGTGTGAACTTTCATTTTGAGTGATGTCAAGTTTTGTTTCTACAGTTTTCTTCTGACAACTCTATATAAAACTAGCGATGCTATTGTGCATCCTCTTAAAACCTGCCTCTTTATTAGCTGTCTTGCTCCCACTTATCCATCACTCAGAATGTAACAAACCATATGTGACTGATGCTTAAAAGGCAGGTATCAGGGACAAGCAAAATTAATCTTTTTCTTAAGCAACCAAAATAAGGCTTTTCAATTTATTTTGAGTAATCCTAAAAATGAGCTTTCAGAATTTTGTTACCTTAGTATGACATACCATTACATCTGAAACAAAACACATCATTTTGGGGTACCTCTGGAAAAAGCAAAGAAAATTCAGGTCTAGGTTTGAATGCAGGCTTTCAACCTTCCACCTCTTCTCATTTTACAGATCTGCCATGGGTCAGTTTACTCTTACACTCCATTTTAGCCATTTAGCCAAAAAGTCTAGAGTTGAATGAAACAGTGCTGAACAAGTCAAAATTGTCAGAAGAAAGGACTTAATGTTCAGTATTTCTGCCCAGACCTTCAAATGTCTATGGTTACAGTTAAAGCCGTACGCTTGGGTTTATTGAATTTACCTGTCCTGTCTTACACACTGCTGTTCTTTAAATCCTATCCTTTAGTCTCTTAACTTTCAATTTTTGATTTTTGTTGTTCAAATCAAATAACTTCTCACAAAATCCCAAGGCCTAACACAGACCTAGGTTTGCTGCCATTACCTTGCATTAGAAGGTGACATCTTCTCTTAGAGTCATTGGAAATCGTTGTTTCGATGCTTCTGCAGATGCTCTGAGAGGTGTCAGCGTGTCCCCCGTGTCTTCCATGTCCCTCCTTCCTTTCCATAGAACGAACAGGGTAAGAGGAAGAAGCAATACAATAAATAAAACTGGAAAGACACGAGGAAACTCCTAGAAGTTGTGGCTGCCGTCTCTGTCAGAGCCTGGAAGACAGAGAGGAAGAGTTCGAGAAGGAGCACCAGGAGACTATAAACTGCCTTCTACATATATCAGAAAGGGGGAAAAAAAGGCCCTAAAAATAGATCGCCTTTGATTTCTCATAATCATAGCTTTTGCTGTGTTCCTTCTATCCTTTTAATACTAGAATTACAAAATAAACTCAAATATTAGTTTACACAGAACAATAATAGTAACCATTTAAGGCACTGACCACGCATCAGCAGTCCAACAGCCACACGTGCTTAAGGTGGGGCAGCTTTGGAAAAAAAAGAGAATTGCCCCAGAGATATGACACTGTTGTATGAAAGAGAAACATGAGAATGGGCAAATTAAATATATTTTGTGAAAAGCAGTAATTTGGTCACTACACTGAAATCAGTTTAAGGAATTTACACAGTAGGTTCTCAGTTGCCCTGATGGTGCAGTAAAGCAGATGTTAAGAAAACAAAAAATGAAATATAAAAATCTATGTAAACTGGGTCATCAGAACACAAATTCATTTTTTGATAAACCTTCTGGAGCCTTCTGTAGAAAACAGATACAATTTTAGACATCAATGAACAAAGCAGAGCCTGGCGAAGACAGCATGGACCTTGCATTAAGCACTGTGTGACACAGAGATGCAACCAGGAGTGAAAGAGGAAGACAAGCCTGCTTAACCCGTAATTCAGATAATCCCCTTGTAAATATTTGAAAATCAACTCTGCTATAGCCACAATGCATTCTGTTAATTTTTTAGAGCAGAGAATTGCACGTTGGGCTGATGGAGGGGCTGAGTATTTGTTTGGGATTCTTAGCTGATGACAGTGGCAATGAAAAATAAAATGGCTTAATATTTCCTTTGTAAACCAAACAAGTGATGCCAAACTTTGGTCAGATGAAACTTTCCTTTAAAGTTAATATTGAAAAATGTATTCATCCTTTGTACCACATCTCTTAAAAATATTTAAGAGCATTTTAACTCTGAATGCCTAAAAGAGTAGATGTCCCTAGTCAAAAGCAGTCTGAAAACTTCCAAGTGAAGGAAACTGGAACAGCTTGCTTTTCCTATTTCTAACTCTACTATTTAATTATTTCTAACATTTATCATGTTTCCTAGCCACAAACACACCTTGGGACAATACACTGCGGTAACAAACAATCATATTTATCAATAATTAGGAGTACATGCTTACTGTTTACAAAGAAATACTTAATTTACGAAACATGCTCCCTAAAGGAAAAACAAGACATCAATGAGTATGCATCAGAAAAAGCAATGATTTAAAATTTACCTTTGTAAACTGTTCTACCTATGCTGTAATGATTCTTTAATAAGGAAATGAGTAAACCAAAAAGCAGGAAGAAAAATAAAAAGGTGCTGGCACTGTAGGGAGATGAACCACTGCACTTACTGCAACTGTAAATCAGGCAGCTGAAAGCTCATGGCCATGTAACATCATCTTCACGCACCATGTCCAACTTGCGAAGTACGCAACGGCCAAACGACGAGGTGAGAGCTGGCGGCCGCGCGGCTTTCCTCCCCGTCTTCGGCGAGGCCAGCTCCCGTGTCGAGTGGCGCGTTACCACTCCTCCCACCAACACAGAGCAGGTGCTGAGGGGCAAACTGCTGGCGGCATCCTCCCACAACCTTCTATTAAAAGTCTTAACATAATTGCAAACTTATTTTTCTCCGAGAACCGAATTCTAGACTATTTTGGGGAATGTCTAAACACACGCCAGCGGAGAGCAGATGAACCGAGACTCAGCCGGCCTTCGCTGCTGCCACGAGCGGCAACTCCCTGAGTCCCCAAGCACGTGCAGCGGGCACGGAGCTCGCCGCTCACGGGGGGGAGAGCGGCAAGGAGGGGAGGGCAAAGAGAGCGGGAAAACTTGGTCCCGCTCTGTGGCTTGGGCAAAGCCAGCTTCTGGGGAGGGACCTGAGCAAGAGGGACAGGCAGGACAGGACTGGCTGAGGCTGAGAGATGAGTCCACCCCTTAAGGCATAGGTAAAGTAGAGGAGAAAGGAATGGGCTCTGTGCCGCTCGGTGTGGTACGTACAGCTCTCCCAAATCACAAACACCACTGCAGCACACCCCCCCCCCCCCCCACTGCAAAGCATCAGGGAAGCCAGAGGCGCAGCCGTAAGCAGGCTGCAGCCACACCGCTCGGCATGGAAACGCGTCTACGCTTAGGACATCAGGGAGGTTGTAAGTTCAAAACGCCTCAGGCAGAGGAAGCAACTCAGTTTGGGCTTCTCTTATCTCCAGCAACGGGGGGCACGCGAAGAACAGCCTCTGAGCACCAGCTCCTTCCCCAGCAAGCTGCGAGTCTAGCACATCTGCCCCATGCTTTATTTATGAGCGGATGAAATAAAACAATTGGATTGGTGTCAGCTGGACTATCTAAGCGCTGAACACGACGACAGTTTTCAGTTTTCACTTTGGCCATACAAATACACAATGCACAGTTTACTTAACGTTGGAGTCAAAGCACGCTGGCTTTCCTGCCGGAGTTAAAATGGAAGAGGACGGTCACAGGCAGCCGCGCTGGGCCCTGCCGGCTGGCGCCGCTTAGACTAGCGCAGCCTAGTCGCCACCTCAGAGGCTGAGGCCAGTGAAAACGTGAAACTGCCGCCTTCCCTTTTCTTTCTGGTGCCTTGGACCGTGACTCTATGATCAGCGCTGTGTTGGCTATATTTGTCATGTTTCTAATTTTAATGGAAACATAGCAGTAGAGCTAAAGATGGCAACCAAAAAAGAAAACTTGCTCTCTTGCCTGTGGGCTGAAGTCAAACTATGTACTTGTTAATAAAGGGAATTATCTTGTACGCAAGGATTTTCTACAATAGAGATCAGAGATGCATAATTCTTTCTACGTATCATCCTCCCTTCTTTACCCCATGAATAGCTCCATAAATAGGAAGGATCAAAAAGGGCAAACTGATTAAGAGTTAGCAGAAGGCTCTAGTAACTGATAAGAATGCATCAGCAGTAGCCAAAACGTGGCTTCTGCTTTAGAGGTTTTAATCGAAATACAAGCCTTCTGCTGCTTGGATAGCAACTCCTTAACAAATCTATGTGTAGAAGCAATGAAGAGTAAGATTTCTTTTTCTTTTTTTTATTGCAGCTGTCAAATATCAATAGTAAAAAAACTAAGTGAGATAATGGTAAGTTTCAGATCATTTTTTTCTTTAAAAAACAGGCAATCAGAAATGTAATATGAAAACTTCTGGGGAAGGATCAATACACTCTTGATCAAGATGACACCACCAAGTTTTCCCCAGAAAGTCTTTGCTTAATAGGATTTTGAAATAATGGCCTGTTGCCTGAGATGGAATTAGAAGGAAAATCCATGGAAGTTACTTTTATATATTAACTAAAATGGAATTCCTAACAATGGATCCTATAATAAATAGTCAATGCACTAATCATTATTAATAATATTTTAACTTGCTGTTTAATTCTCAAGAAGTCAGAAAGCTATTTTAAAAGCCCCCTAAGATGACAAAGTGTCACTAAATAGAAAATCTAACATATTCGGAAATCATCTGTATTCATATAAATATCGTCTACCTTTAGATGTGTACAAAAATATCTGGATACTCATTAAAAAAAACATTTCAAAACAAAAATCAGTTCAAATAATCACCATATGATTTATCCGCTCTTACAGTGGTTTGGCAGCAATCCTCCTGCCCCACTACGGAGCGGATCCCACCTGCCCAGCGAGCCCTTTTTACTGTGAGGGACAGGAGATTCGCAGCCGGGCTGGGCTTCAGCTCCTGAAAACAGCAGGGCTGCTGAGCCCCAGTGTCACCTATGGGGACCGTGCTGCCCCACGGTGCCCAGGCGTCCCCGGCTCCTCACTCGACAACCTGGGTCTGGTGGGGACGTCAGGTTGAAGTCGCAGTTGCTGGAGATGGCCGGCACAGTCAGGAATCGGCTGCCCCTTCGGTGTGCAATCTGCAGGTTTGTGCCCCTGGAAGTCGGCCACGGCCTGAACTAGAGCGTTGTAATCACAGTACACACTTTCACTGGGGAAAATTATCCTCCGAATGTAACAAAGAGTGGCCATTTGTCATTTTATTTCTTCTGTTTTTTGCTGAAATACTTCCAACAAGGCGTTGTTTAATAAAGATGAAATGTAGTGTTGATGCTTCCTATTTTGCTATGTGAAAAATGGCAATTTTCTTGCCATACAAATGTACAGCATTACTCATAAAACAGCCCTGCCAACCAGCTGATCTTTTTTGCCACTGTTCCATGACTATTTAGTGTGACCGGAAGGAACTCAAATATTTCTAAATGCTTTTTTTCTAAAGAAAGAGTGATTCAGACACTCTTAAAAAATATATTCGTGTATGGATGGGCCTATAAGATTTCTCCATCTCTATTGTTTTCATCTCTCTGGATTTTACTAATTACACAGGCATTTATAATCCTAACATTAGAATGAATTACTATAAAGCTAGGTCTTACGTTTTTATTGACATATAATATATATGAACTCGTAATCACTCTGCACATTAGGCAGGTGATAACCTGAGGGTATTCCAGTTACGCAAACTGTAAATTTAGGTAATACCACAACTATATTACATTTCTTTCAATGAATGGAAGTTTTCCATTCTCTCTGCTTGTTATTTCAGTTAGCATCCATAATAAAGTCATTGAATTGCTACCTCTTCAGTTTCTTTATCTTATTGTGTTTCTACACGCCTTCTTAGTCCTCTGCTCCTGCATTGCTTAAAGCCCTTTTGGCTGTTCCAGCCAAACTTCAGACAGAAGAGTACGCTTGCTATCTGCTACACCAGGTATCCTCTTCCTACACTTCTCTTCCAGGGATCCCACTAGTGGATCATGTACAAAAGGGAAATATTCACCAGTTACACAGCCAGTAATTCACTTTCTGTACTTTCTGCCTCACCCTTCCTCTTACTGATGGACTCTCAGGGATCTCTGAAAACACCATTTAGACTCTCCTCTAGCTTTCTTCTGCAGTCCCTGAAGCATCAATAATCAATATAATCATTACTGACTCTCTGTGGGATCTGCAGTTTGCTTACACTCAGAAACTTTGTATTACTCTCTTTTACAGTTGCTGAAAACATTACATTTTTCTACTGCACGATCATTACAATCTAATGCTCTTACAGTGTTTCTCATGGCTCAGTTCTGGCTCAAAGTCATGACAGATTTATGGAAGATCACAATAAAATTAGCAGAGTATTTTGTTTTCTTTTTTAATAAGATACTTGCTCTGCGGCAGTTTAAGTAATGAAAAGAGCTGTTGCTTTGTATATGCAATGTCCCTGCAGGTTATGGATTCAAATATATTTCACACTTCTAATAACATTTGAAAAATATTATTTCTGTTTTTTTTGTTTTTGTTTTTAATTCTGAGACATGTAGAGAAATTGGTTTCTCGTGTAAAGTGCAAAGTTCATTAGCTGTAACACATTCTTCCTTGGTGTCAGATGACACAGCATTAATTTTCACAGAAAATATACAAAACAGTGATATTCAAATCATATCAACGATTTCAAATAATGCACAGGAGACTTATCCATTAATTTTATGAAGGTTACAGAAAGGAATCCTAGATTGAGCATAAAAAGTAAGAAGACATTTTATTGACTATACATCATAATCCCTGTTTTGGTTATAAACCCATAAACTCATTAAATTTTGTACCCACTCCACAAATCAGAGAGAGGGCCAGAAAGTGCTAAATAATACATTCACTTATTTATTTATAGAATATCTAAATGCGAGTAGCTGCAAAGGAGCCAAATTCGTCCTCAGATATTTAATCCAGGGTTTAGCTAAAAAATGCTTAGCTTATTTAAATTTTCAATGTTTAAACCTACTTTTTTTATAACATTAATTATAGCAAGTCTCAGTGTAGTTTCCAGAGGTATCTTTTATTTGTCCACTATTTCACTGTGATAAACCCTGTTGACTATGGAACTTACAATGGCACTGATGCATTTTGAAGATAAGGTGCAGAACATGTAATTGCCTTTTTTAATCAAACAGTAAACAGAATCCATTTGCTTATGCCCTCCTCCTGGATTGAATAACAAAAGGTCTAGTAGTCACCTTGAAACTTTCTATTAACAGTGTTTCTATTCAGACATTATGCTTTTATTTTAACTGCCTAGATTTCTGTAAAAGGTAAATTTCAACCAGTCAAAGTGCCAATAACATGTCTGAAGATATGAATTTGCGTATCATACAAGATTTGTAATATCAGAAGGAATACATGAACACATCGACGTGCCTGTAGTTAATTATTTACACTTTGATAGTATTTTCTTACCAGTTTTTTTGTTTGTTTGTTTGTTTGTTTTGTTTTAGAATTATACAATTCTGACTTTGCCTAAAGGACTGAAATTGGCTTGTACTTGCCCAGAACGCTGCTGTCTTTACGCTTTACGCCATGCCTCTGCTTTAAAGACGTTCTGGGGTACGAATCACAAGTTTCTCTGTCTGCAGTAGGCACACATGCAGGACAGGTAACGTGTCAAATGCAACTAGTTCTCTGCTGAAAGGAAATATTTTATTTTCAACTATTTTCTCAGCAATTAAAATTCTGGGAGTTTTTTCTTTCTCAGCCTTATCCATATAAACTTAGAAATGTGGATTGAAAAGCTCACCTCAGACTATCTTGAAGTTCATCTTTGCTATAGAATTAATTTAGCTGTATAATCAGCTAAACTTTGCCCTTAAATCGATGCTCATTCACACCCCAACCCACTGCTTATGCTGTTTTCTACCTGACCTGGCTGGTTCCCCTGCAAGCGAAGGCCATTCCCACCCTTCCTGCTGATCCTACTATGAGAGCACCACTAAATCACTGAAATGCTCAAAATTCAAATTTAAATCATTTAAATTTAAGTTGTCCACTGTTTTTCCACAATTGCCCTGCAATTCCAGAATGACAAAAAAGTCCCCCCATACCTTATTCTGAAAGAAGTGGCAGGAACTGCTTCCTGTTAAGAATCGGACAGTATGATAACTGTGAGTATGACCACAGTACAACCACATTTATCCCATCTGCCTTGCGGTGGTGCCACATAACCAGCGTTGGGCAGACACGGTCACCTGAGGACTTGTAAGCAGCATGATGCCATCAGCCAGCTGAAGAGCTCAGTTGTCACCTAAGCGCTGTCATTCCCAGAACTTCGCCTTTGGTTCAAGACTCACTAATATAAGCATAGTAAAGTTATGCAATGAGATGGCTGAATATAGCTATTATTATGAAAGGAACCATACAATATCAAAATTGTACATAATTATACTAGCAAAGTATAAAAAATGAAGCTGTCCCCAGCAAAGTTAATAAAATGCACATTCAAAAGGATGTAGAAAAACTGGGGTAGACTGAGGAGGGGAAATTTGTAATTGTGGGGAAAACAAATTATATCAGAAGATAGAAGGAAAAAATCCTTGTATGGGCCAAATTGTGTTTTCATTCGCATCATAACCCCTTAGGACAGAATCTATATGTATCACAGGTATCAAAGTAAAGGTTTAAGTTGATCAAAACAATTGTCAGGAAATCTAAAGTTGGTATCCAGAACAAGAATTCTCATTTCCAAATATTTTTTAAAGTAAGCAAATTTTTTACACATTCTCAACTTAAATTCCCAAGATGCAAAATACTATACAAAAATAAAATGTTGTATTAGGGCCTCAATGTCTTTATCATAGGCAGGGATTCCAGAGGATCAGTTAGCAAAACAAGATATCAGCCATCTGATAGCATAATTTCTATAAAGTATGCTCCATAAAGATCCATTTCAAAGACCTTGCCAAATAAGCAACAAAAAAATCAACTATTTCAGAGAAAAGTGAGCAGCAAAGAACGCTGCTCTGTCAAGGTGAAGAACGGCAAGACGAAAAAAGGAAACATTTAATTTTGCTTTTCTTCCCAGACAAAACTTCCTTCCCAAGTTTATTAAGATTTCAGGTAGGGACGCAGTATAAAATCGTTCGCGTAGGTCGGAAGGGACCTTCGAAGGTCATCTGGTCTTATCTAACCCACCACAAGTTAAATCCAATGGCACAGATGCCCAAAAGACAATGCAGGTACTAAATCAAAATTACCACCTTGAAAGCCCCCGTGTTAATGACTACTGCATCCCGAAGATGCTTCAACTTAGTAAAAGCTACAGCTTCGTCCTTTCAGATTTCGTTTTTTGTATGTACGCAGAAGGACTTTGCAGGGCTGAGCCACTTGGCTGAGCTCCCATTAATGGCTGACTGGGCTCCAGCAAAAAGCACGCTTTCGCCCAGGTTCCCCACAAATACACATTCTCCTGTAAAAGCCGACCGGATCAGCTCCACTCAAAATGAAGTGATTGCTGCCATTTCCTTTTGAAACGCATCCAGAGGGGAAGGCTGGCAAGGGAGAGAGAGAAGGAAGAGAATGGAGAAGGGGAGAGGTGAAAATAGGATTTAAATGTTAAAATATTTGTCTAGGAGCAAAAAAGACCACCAGGATCTGTAATTACAGATTACTCTGAGTGTGGGATTTTCCCCATTCCTTCTGCTGAAACTATGCAATTTTGCAGAAAACAACGCATGAGTCACTGAGCAAGAGGGAGTAGGGCTGCAGTTAATGACTCACTGCAGGTGATGGAAGGATTCTGATGAAAGAGGATTATAAACAGAGAAACACATTTTGTGCTAAAAACGCACTTGATCCCTCCTTGTTTCTATCCTAATACTCTGCTACCCAAATTTTCACAGCTACCCTCGGGCACTAAGCAGAGAAATTATAAGCAAAGATGCTCTCTCAGGACCTGAAATGGGATAAAATTTTCAGGTGGATCTGCCTGCATCTTTCTTAAACTGAGTACACTTCAAATACCAAAAGGACTTGCAGTCTCTAAAGTTAGGTTTCATTAAGGCCCAACTGGAACAAGGTAACATTTGGAAAAAGGCAATTTGGATCTTTTATGCAGGACTGAATCAAAATGAAACGGACTATGAACAAACCTTCCCAGCGGCCAGTATGCCCTCCAGGCTTGCTCTACATTCAGCATCTTTTTTTGGTGGCTTACTAGACTTCCTAAAGACAAACTTTAAAAAGTCTTTTTTTTTTTTGTCCCTATAAGTGCTTTTTCCCCAGCGGCTGCCAACAGCATAGTGCTAGATGCTCTCTACCCACTTCAAAGTCCTCATCCCCCAAGCCAGAACATCTCCCTCTCCAGCACCTTTTGCTCTTCTCCCAGAAGGTGCAATCTCCCCTTTTTCCTTACTCTACCTGCACCCACAGAGTACCCAAAAGTAAAAAAAATCCCCCCCACAACAGCTATACTATCTGTCAGACAGACAAATGTAATGTCCTGCCTCGGTCACTGCAGTTTACTCTGCGCAACTAAAACAGACAACTCCGCAGTCTCATTGCAGAGTTAAACCCAAACCATTCCTATTACAGCCTCCTCATTTTATATTCTTCTTGATTAATTTGACTGGTTATTTCTTCAGGATTAGGACTGGGCCGACACAGGGAAGATTATCTGTTCTTGAAAATGCCTGACTTTTAGGAACATAGCAATGTAATACAGCAAGCAACATTTCACCATTGGATGCTTTTTCTGGATCTACTGAACCACTAATAAATAAATAAAAACAAGAAACATATTCCCATAGACAGAAAATACCAGATGATCATCTTAGAGATATGCTTCTGTAAAGTTTTCCAGGTAACCGAATCTTTGCAAAGAGTTCGTAACTTAAGGAAGCAGGCAGAAACTGATTTCATGTCAATCAAGTCACTGCAATAAGAGACTCGGGAAGCCATCGGCTACTGAGATTTCACATAATTTCCAGTTATTTGCGTTCATCAGTACGTGTAAAAAGCCTGAGCTGCTCTCTATAGTCATTTAATCACTGAAATTCACAACCTTTCATCTAGCCTGAGCATTTTCTGAGCTGGCTTCGGGATTATCTTATACACTTGTGCTTTTCACTCTCTGCAAGGCAAATGAGAGTGCAAAGTAAATGAATACTTTCATGAAAAATTATCCTACAAGATCTGCTGTTACTTTGGAAATGAAATTACAACAATTTCCATTTGTAAAAAGAATACATTGCATCTCCTGGTAGCTTTTCCACTTCTGATTTCAAGACAGTGATGTGTGCTAGTGCTGCTGGAATGCAGTGGTAATATTTGCAAATCTATTCCAAGTGTCAGACATTTTTGACAAATGCTGGAATTGCAATTGAAACACATGGGCCCAGAAGTGACCAGCTGAAATGTAACTTTGCATGTTCCACGAGCTTCCAACATAGGCAGATGCACACAGGTGCCTTTTTTCTTTTTTTAAGGGAGAGGTGATATTTTGCTCAAACCTTATATGCTGGTATGACAAAAATATATTCTATGCTAGTTTTATTAGTAAACTCAATAAGGAAAAGATAAATTTCTTACAGTCAAAAAACAACCCAGAAAAACGTCTTTTTTGACCAAATACTTCCTGTGTAATAGTAATAATTTGTCTCTCAAAAAAACCAAATCCTATCACTAACTCAATACACTACTAATGTTATGAATTCAATGAGCCAGAGCATCTACAGCCAGTACACTGAGACAATATCTATCAATGCTAGAGTGATGAAACACTCATTCTTACGTTTGTATTAAGTTATGGAAAAAAAGCCATAATTATGTTCAAAGATATTACTATGTAATAACTCAAGGAAGCAAGTGAGCATTAAATTATAATACTACTGATAGTCTCATTAACTAAAACTAATGAAAATTCCGATAGTTATACTTTCTGCTGCAGCTATCAATAATAGTGACATATGGCACAAATGATACAGCAACACACAGTGCACCACAGTGTTTTCATTTCAGTTCATGAAAAACAAAATGAAGAACGTATGCTGTGACGGGAAGACTGAATCAACTGTGGAAAGCATTCAGTGAACAGCCGTAAGGGACAGACTCGTGTACTTACAGCAGATCATCCTTAGAGCAGGAAAAAGAACAGTGCTTAACACGGCTTCAGACAACACTCAATGCTAACACAGAAAGACTGAAACACAGCCTGCACATTTATGAAGCAAACTCAGACACAGAAACACACACTTCATCTTCTTGCCACTTTTCAACTAATTCAGAAATTAAGACCAAACCATGCAGAACCACTGCATCCATGAGAGAATTCTAATGTAAGTTTCTCCAGAACACTAAATCTGAAATAGTGCATGGCATATGCATGCATCAATACCTACCTTTCACAGTACATTAATCTCTGAGCAAAACCAGGCTTAACACACGGTTTAGAAAATATACATTAACAACCTCAACCCTTAAATCTTCTGTAGAGACTTTCAGGTTTAAACTAGATATTATTACTGCTCTCTATCCATTAACAAAACTCCCTTGGTTGATGGATGCTGGACAGGCAGCAACTTTCTAAGCCAGATTCTTCCAGATGATCATTTTAGTTACTTCCAATCAGCTCTTGGGGGCAGACACAATCGGAGCTGGAAGGAACACATGGAAGTCATTCAGTCCAGCTCCATGCTCAAACTTTAAAGTTAGACCAGGTTGCTCAGGGACTCATCCAAAGACGTCCAAATGTCTCCAGAGATGGATATCACAGAGCCGCTCCAAGAAACAGGCTCCAGTGCTTACCTGCTCTCTGCGTAAGAAACATCCGCAAGTAGCTGCATTTTTATAATTTGCAGATATGGGGATATCATTAACCCAGTTGCTGTAAAATAAAAGCATAAATCTATAAAGGAATCTGCAATTAAGGCTCTGTACATATCCTGTACTCTTAAAAAGGATTTTTCAACACAGCATGATGGGGATTCCATATTAACTGATTCTTTGAAGGTCTCCACAGTACCTAGGCCTACATTTAACTGACAGGTCAAGGCTTTCTCCACACCTCAAACATCTGCTATCTTGTAAAAAAACACTTTTCTAGAGTAATATGATTTCAGAGTTATTTGCTCTTGAGGAAGCCGCAATCAAAGGAAGCCTCTTCAAGAGTGGACATTATTATTTGCATCAGAATTCTTGTTTAGTTGCTATGAGAAAAATGCTAAAGAATGTTACGGCATGCTCATTTTCTTCTACTCTATAAAAAATCAAGTAAAAGAGCCTAAGAATTTCAGCTGTTATTTAAAACTATGAATCTAAGTCATCTTAAGGGTTTAGCACAATCCTCTTTCATATAGCAGTAGAAGAACGACTGTTGAAATTTGGCTAATGAGAACATCAAGGGTCAACGGACATATTCAGCTCCTCTCTCCTATTTTAAAAGATACATGAGGACAGAAAGTACAGTACAAAGTTGTCTGTTGGGGAATTACAGTCATGGTCATCTTTGGATATGTTACCTAATCGCAGTCTGTCACTTTTTAAAATATAGTGTCTTTTGCCAAATGTTTTTATGAACACAAACCACGTTAGATCCGTTAAGTCTGTATGGAAAACTGATTTGTGCAATAACCACTGGGAAACAAACAAGCCAATTTTCTTTTGCTTTCCACAGATTTCAGCAGTTGGCCTGTTCTGCTTTAGATCTCTGGGGAAATGTTTCTTTTGATACAGAAATTCACTGCCAAGATTGCTTTTCAGTTTGCCCATGATAGGAAGTAGCCTGCCTACTTGTTGCCTTTGCTGTCTATGCCAAAACGCTTGTGTGACTCATGACTGAACTTATCCTGTACCCACCAGTACACAGAGCAGAAAGAGACATAATTTTAGCCTTTCCTTTTAATCATGCCTGTTTTCTGTCCGCCCTCCAAGGTCTGTCTAGCTGCAGATCACTATACTAATTTGCTGTTCCTTTCCCTTTATTTAAATCCTTCTTAAATCTCCTTCCTCAGATTATAAATTTAAACCATACTTTGGACTAACAAAAAAAAAAAAAAAAAAAAAAAGCATAAGCAATTTTGGTAAGCTTAAACATCTAACATGATACAAGCACACTTCAGCTTTACATTATTTCCTACCAATTTAGAAATAACTTTTAGTAGAACATTCAATCTCTGCATAATTCACAGGCAAATACAAGAAAAACAACATTTTTTTAGAGCAAGGTTCATTTGAAAAATATCTGTACAGCATTAAAACAAAAAACAAAAAAAAAAAAACAAAACCCTCTGTGAAATGCAGAATTACTCCTGTCTTTTAAAAACAGGTATTTAGCACAGAAGATATTCTAGATACTGTAACAAGTCCAACTTTAGAGTCTTTCCAAAATAGAGTAGAGTTAACATTCCCAAAGTGTACAGTTTTGTAATTCATATTTCACATTTCATTTTTGATATGTGCATGTGTAAACAGATCAGTGTTCTCAGAACAAACACTTTAATTTTTTTTTTAAAATGTCTGTATCCCCTAGATTTTTCAGAGGATAAATGAATTTCATCTATAAAATGAAAATAGCTAAGGAATATCTAGTAGTCTGCATTACAGAGTACTACCAGCTATGTAGTATCTCCTTTACTGTTTCTTTTTATATGGTAGATAAATATGAAAAAACAATAAAATACACAAAGAAACTGTGAAGATGAAGAATAAATCCCACTGACATACGAATTGTTTCTGTGCAGAATAGTACAAGCCCTGGTAATTTACAAGTTTATGTGGGGTTTAGATCAGCAGCACGCTGACAACTCTGGAGAATTATATATACAACAAAAAATCAGTATGGACCAGAATAGCATATGTGAATCACTGGAAGTGATTCTTTCACTGGGAAAATACATATTTTGGTAAAGTAGCATAATAAAGTTTGTGAATATACCTAAAATTTATGAATTTGGGGGGGGGGACAGAATTTATATTACGTTTTGTTAATGTATTCTTCGGATCATTCTTGGAAATCCTTTTGGCATAGGTCTATCCACTCTCTCACCACAAATCCGCGCGTACGTCCACCTGAAAAGCACCGTTTCATCCTGGAGGAGAACCTCTTACAGACTTGCCAGAACACATTTGGCAGCAAAGAGCAGGAGGGCCCCATACACCACTGCAGTCGGAGGAGCTCACCTTCACTTCCCAGCGACTTTCCTGAGAAACACAGATGTGCATCACCTTACAGTGATGCCACGAGGTCCTTGCAAACTTCCTTGTTTCAAATTTAGGAACCGTGCTACAGACTGGAACTGTTTTCTTTACACAGGAAAAGATGATTTACTTTGAAAACTCCGCTTAAGCATGCTTTTTGTTAAGCAAGCAATGTAATTGAAACTTTCATTTATTAAATGGATTTCAAACGTGTTCATTGTCTCAAATATTTTAGGACAGAGGGCATGCTTTGAAATCTGTATTATTTGAATGTAGCTGGCTTCAATAAATATTTAATTCATTACTTAAAATACTTATAACCTTATCTCCCCATTCCTCACCTGCACAATATCCACCCCTTTTTCTTAATTATTACATTACAAATTAACCTTTTTAAAATTAAAAAAAAATCAGAAAATCCATTTCCTTAAAGAATTCAATTTTTTAATTCTTATGAGCATATATCTAACTGGTGCCATTCATCTTTACTGTAACTCAATAACTGTGCAATTTTGCAACGTTTTGCCCTAGTGAATCTACAAATTTTTCCTAACAGCAGCATTTTGAATAGGACTCATCATACTTCCTAAAACTGGCAGAGGAAACATTTATGTTAAGCCCTTAAAATGTCAGAAACAGCAGGCATAAAAAATTTATTTAAAAGCAATGTCCTTTTAACCAGTTTAGGCGAATGATTGGTATGATGTACCTGAACTTCTGAAAAATTGCAGTAATTTATCTTTGAGAGCTCATAGAGGCTTTTCAGTTGTATAATAACAGAGCTGAAGAGCACCTAATTTGTGGGAAAGCTGATTATAGGTCTCATGGCTTTAATGGGCCAAACCCACTTTTTGTATAAAAGATTATGCTGACTCTAGTGAAATCTGCCTGCTTATGCCAGGGCTGAATTTGGCCACAGGATTAAAACAGAGCAGGTTGCTCTTAACTACAGCCCTGAAGCATGTCACCTCCTGAAGGCAACAGGTTGAGACTACAGCCTCTGCAGTGGAAAGGGTCTCCGTGATGAAAGAGAGTCATTAACCTCTCTGTTAGAAGTGCAGGGTGCAGTTAAAAACACCAGGGCATGGTTATTGGCGGCTTTAAACTTTGGGCAACATTTACGGCAAGGCAGAGTGAATGCAAAATATTATTCTGGCACACAGACTCCATGTGGATTTGAAGTTGCAATCATTACAAAATTAAATTATATTTTTAGTATGATTCATGGTGGGTCAACTGCAATCCTGTTATTGCTGTGCATTTAACTGAAGCGTGCATTAGATTTTCGAAAATAACATGAAATTATCAAATCATTTATCAGCTTCCAGCCTGGCCCACAGCTTTTACCCGTTGCTACATAACAACTTCCAGCAAAAAAAATCCAAAACAAAGCAAGGCCTCCTTCAATCAATTAAAAAGGAAATACTAATGCTGTTTTTGTAATATTTTTATCTGATTTATTGAATATCAGGTTTCATTTAGCATTAAAATATAGAATCTGTCACTCCTGAGTATTACACTTCTCAAGCATAAATGCAAAGTACTAAAGGAAATATTAACATTTTTTATATTCCTTTCTCAATATGTATTTGGGGAGAACTAGCAAAGCAGTCAATAGTACCCCAAGGATAAACTTACAAAATAGAAGTTTCTCTTTCTGGGATACCAGACTGATAGTTTTATTATCTTACACCCAAGCAACAGTAACGAGAGGCAGCTATTCTGGACAAAATTTGATATATCCAGTCAAAAATAAATTATGAAGAATTTAATATAAGAAATGCTCTTAATCTCTAAAGTCCTGATGTAAAAGATAAAATAAATGGATATAAAATTTTGAACAATTAAACTATGAAGGCATGGAATAGCAGCTGAAAAAGAACTATGAAAATTTTAAGGGCCTTGAAAGGTGTGGGGAGGTAGGGGGACCTTAGGGGTCTTCAGTATCATCAAAGATAGGATGACAGGTTCGAAAAAGTGGCATAAATGATGCACGCTTAGAACATCTGGCATTTTTGGATTTTTTCCCTCTGGAAGTACAAAAAGCAGCAGGATTTTACTCCCAGCACATTCATAGCTTTGAAGTGTTCAAATCATACACGCCATTACCCTGAATGTTGCCAGTTATGTGGTTTTTAACAATCAAAATGCAATTTTCCTTCTGCAGTGACAGGTAGAAATCTCCGGTCAAGCAAATGACATTTTTGGTTATCTGGTGTGCAGCTCAGGGCTTAGATCATGGCTAGAAGAAGCTTTCAAATGCTGAGTCCAACCAGCTAGAGCAGGCAAGCAGCTCCTGTTAAGTTTGTATAATGTTCTCCTACTATCAAAGAGTTACCTGAAATACTGAGGAACTGGCCAAGTTTCAACTAACTAGGGATTTACGATCCTAACTTATACCCAGACAGATCTGACATTTGCTATAAACCTGAGAGTCCATATGTTTGTCTAACAGAAAGCAGCAATGCCATCACTCTGCACTATCCTACCTAAAAAGGAGGAACCATCGCTAAAAGTGGAAGTGGAAAACAGGGCTATGGAAGGCATACCTTATTTTGAAGATCTGCATGAAAGAAAAGTACTCAAACCAATACGAAAAAGAGAAATAACTGGAAAAATAAGGCCCTATTTCTTACTATCAAGCTTCTAGATAATTCAGGTCCTCAAAATAGAAGGATATTTGAATGGATAAGTTCACCTAACCTTGGTTTCAGGAGAGCTCTAGAAATACTGCCATGTAATCCATTCTTCAGAATCTGCTATGTATTGCCATAGTATCTGAGCACAAGGTGCATAGACTCCAACTCTAAAAAAGTCATTTGTCTTTTAAAATATATATTTGTGTGTTCATATATACACACACACACATATACATATCTGCACATTTAGAATATCTAGGTTATAATCCTCCATTTCCACATCTTTAGTTTCCCAAGCAGTACAACATACCTTCATGCATACCCAAATGCCTACATTTTATAGATGCCCGTGCTCAGGTAGGCACATGTGTAATACCTACGTGGTCTTTCACGAAAGGAAATGAAGAACACCTCAGGTGAGTGAGGCGTTCCTTTCCCATGTGCTTTTTCGTGGTTTGTCTATGGGTAGCTCCACATTGTGGAGCTGGATGTTTGAATCATGCTGTGGAGTCCCAACCCGGACTCCACTTACAGCACTCATCTGCTGGCTATCTGATGGTCTCTCTTAGCAAGTACTGGTCTTAGATGCAATGTTATTGCATTCATTGGTAAGTACACTTTACAAATAATCCTGTAACATGCTTCCCAGGATCGGAGGCATGCCTTGACTCAGTACTCCAGCGTAAGCAGTTAGCTTTTGTGAAGTCCTGCGAACACAGTCTTTCTCAAGCAGGAGTTAGGAAAAAGTGAAACCACCTCAATAAACTTAATAACCCGGCACATGCTTACTGTTGTAAGTAATTGCTGCAACTCTACTACTACATAAAGCAAGATTTTAAGAGCAATTATTAAACGAGTCTCCAGGTTTCAGTTTTGCCAATTCACACTTCGGCACAGCAGTGAATAGAAATTACTTTCGGGGACATTAGACTTCACCTGCATACATCTTTTTCCATTTGAAGCAGCTACTAAGAGATGTCAAAGCAATCATGGAAATACTAAATAAACACACTCCTCAGACATCTTTACGGCACCTACTTTTCCTTGAACATATTCCCATTTTCACTGATGCCTCTTTATAAAAAAGGTGAGAGTATGATTTTTGCTGAAGACATAGTGACTATGTCATACATTTAAAATGTGAAGGGTACAGCAGTTTGTACTTTCAATCTTTTGTTTTTCCTAGTGATAACCATGTAATGAAATACAAGATAATGAAATGTTATCATTAGAGCTAATCAGATCTTTTCCCTTGAGAAGTCCTTTAATGAAAAATACTTCTTTCCAAAGCAAATTTTCAAAGAAAAATATAACCTGTAACAAAGTAATCAATATTCCCATAGGAAAGTAAATAAAAGCTTTCACTTTGACTTGAAATTTAAAATTAAACTGTTTTTTGCTTTTCTGTTTTAAGAGAACTGCATAACAAACTGACAGAAAGCATTCCGATTTCTCTTTAAGAATAATAAAATATTTTGCAAAGTATTTTTCCTATAAATTTGTTCTGTAAAAACACCCAAGACTCTGGCAAGATATACGTCTACTTTTGGACATGGATGAGAAAACAAGGCAAAGTCTTAGAGAACAAGAGAAGAGTTGGCAAAAGGACAAAATAGAGTTTCACAAAACCCAATGCAAAAGTATAAATAAATATATATATTTAAAATATATATATATTTTTTGTGTGTGTATATATATATGTACGTATGTATGTGTGTATATGTATGCATTTATAAAAGAAAGCTCCCTGCAACCTGTGACAGATGGCCTGGGTGAGCAGGCTGAGGGGAGAAACAGGAGTCCACGCACAGGACTCATCCTTCAAACAGCCTTAAGAATTCATGCAGAGCTCTCATGCACTTTCAGCTACGGAGAAAACCTTCACTGACAAATACTTCCTTTTTCCTTTGTACTCCAGCTCCTGAAGTGTGCCCAAGAGTTGCTGTAGTGACACTTTTTCCTGGCACACTCTCACTCTTTCTGTATCCCTTCTTGTCCTCTTTTTGTTTTCCATCATCAACTGCTTTGCCCAGTAGCTACTTCACAAATGTGCGATTCTAAAAATGCTTCCTGACATCTGTTTCCAATTCATCTTTTTCCTTGCCCTTTTCAAGCTCTATATCCTATCATGAGTACAGTAGGCCAAATTCATCCTTGATGTAACTAATCTAGCCACCGGCTCTAGGGATAGATTTGGTCTTGTCTGTGCAGAGGGTTAATTTCTGTCTAAGCTGTTTAAAACGAGATTGCAATGCAATTCCCTCTTAAGTGTCATGTTCTATATGGTGCATGTCTATTTGTCCTGTAACAGCACTTACTCTCAGGATCACCTCTACGGCTTCTATCAAAGGTTACCTATTTTATGCTGCACTTGTTCCACTTGAAATCACAGCAATGTTCTTAGGTTTCCTGTGATGATATTAGTCACAAAAGTTCAAAGGATAAACAATGGTTACCTGGTCAGTCACAAGGGCTTCCAGGCATTAGAGGGACGGATGGACACACGGACCGACACACACACATGGACACATGAAGCTGCAAAACTAAAGTGAAAGTTACCTGCCCGTTCCCTACAACGTTCGATAGAAAAACAGTGAAAAGTATTTTGTCATCTCATGCCACATGGCCTTCAGCAAAGAAACTTCCAGGAAGAAGCCACTTAGACTTAAGCTGTAAAACTAATTACAGCTTGGATGTCAGACATGGCTGCTGCAGTCGGAGTACTTTCCAGTTGTGCTTGGCTGTTTTTCCACCCCTCTTTCACCTTTCTTCATCTCTGCTACGCCCTCCACTTCCCATTTCCTCGGAGCTCCTTCCTTCCTCTACCTTGCTTGTACATCCTCTCCCAAGCTCTCCCCCTTTCACTGCTGCAGAATAATTATGGCATGAATCTGACCCTGTCGTTTGGCAGCGTAATGTCTTTTCCTTCCGCCCTGTTTCTGTGCTGTAAATTGAGGTTTGGAGCCTTCTGGAGGCTAGGGGACAACTTTCTGTTGTTCTGTGCGATGCTTGGCGCAATGAGCAGCCCCTCGACAAGCACAACTGTCAGCTAGGTCCCTAGGTCCCAATTTTGGATGTTCTTCAACAGGTATTAGAGAGACTCAAATTCATATAAAAAGGTATGTCTCAGTAAGGACAAGAAAGGGCAGCATAAGATGGCACTTACTTGCTACAGCATTGTTGTATACAGAAATGCACACAGAGAAATGTTCATAAATGAAATTATTTTACATCTTCCATGTTTGATCCAGTAACAAGCTTTTCTATTCAAGCTGAAGCTTTAGCTTGTATAAATAAATGATTAAAGCAGTATTCTGAAGTGATTTGCTAGAGAACAAGTCTCTCATTTTGAAACCTTGATTGAAGAAGCATTTTTTCCTAATTTGTCTAATATTTTGTTAGGTATGCTTAAATATTTGCTTGCATATAAACATGGGCTAGCCATACGAGGTGGGGGAAAGAACATTTCAACACTATGCCAAAATACTTACTATGGAACATGATGCAAATGGTTCTAATGTAAAATGAATGTGGCACCTGTACAGTTTGGATTGCCAAAAAACTCTCTGAGAGTAAACAAAAATGATGAAAAGCGAGTAGGCAAAAAATTCTTAATTCTTGATAACTCAAGTTACTTTAAGCTCTTGGGTTCAGAAAGGCATGAATAAATAGTAACATGTGACCAAAAAGTTCTCTGAAGAAAAGAGGCCAAACAAAATTTCACTGTTGTACATCACAAGAAACATATGGTAAGTAATAAACAAGTTACTGCAATAAATTGGACCTAAACCAAGAAACCAAGCAGTAAAGTGAAGCACTAAATCTCAGTCTCAGCCCATGTGGTACACAAGCTGCGCTGTACACCCAATGGCTGCGATTCTCTCTTCTCAGTTCCTCCATGGGAAAAAGGGACGGAGAAAATCTGCTTCTCCTCACCCCCTCCTTGGACTCTTACGCATCATCCGTCAGGCTCTCATCGCTTCTTGCTCTTTCAGGTGGATCCAGATGGACTCAAATGTGCATCTGTATCAAATGCACTTTTGACGCAGATCTCCCTGTCGCCCTCACATGCCATGTTTTGGTTCGCGTTGCAGAACCACCTCAGGGAGGACGAAACGAGTCCCCTCCAAATAAAGCCAAAAAGGCATATGCTCCCAGAGAGCACGTCATGCGCTCCAGCTGCAGACAGGCATTCAAGCCCATAGGACCAGACTAGAGCCCGCCCAATGTAACCACGCATGCCAAAGTGTGGATAGTGTGGAGAGCAGGTCCACAGCACCCACTGATTCACTCCACAAATATGATCATTTCAGTCCTTCCTACAGGCTAATGTTAACATAACCCCTGCGAGGACAAGCCCTTTGCACGGGCTTTCCATGGCATAGAGATACTCAGGTTACCGCTGCAAACCTTGGAACAAATCCATTCCACCAGGCTCATGCTGCCATTTGCTACCAGTCTTCAAAAAAGCAGTAGGGAAGGCTTTGTTCATTATTAGTCTTTCCACAAACACATTAAGTCTATGCTGATTAGCTACAGCAACAATCTGGTGCTGTTTGCAAACCGCAGTTTGTATTGTACTATCCCGTCTGGCACATAACAGCTACACTTGATTGCAACCAAAAATCATGTGTTTAGATTTTGCTCATACTTGGTGTAATTTGGGAGGCCCTTCTGCAGATGAAAGAAAAAAGACTAGTTGCTTACCTCATGTATCACCTGATGATGGTAAGTTAGCTCTACGCTGAAGAGTATTATAGCAAATTTGACCTCAGAAGCCTTCTCTAGAAAGGAAAGAAACAGCTCTAGTTTTGAAAAGCCTTTGCTATTGCACCATAAATAAATGATTGTACAGTATACAATTTCATAATCAAACCATAAATATGCAGAAAATTTACTGAAAAACTATTTCCTTTGCTCTATGTTCCTTCTACTTAGTCTTTTTAATATTATTAATTAAAAAGCTTAACTATGTGAAATTAAAGCAACAAGAAATGGCTTGATTTTGCTCATGTAACACATTTTGAAAATGGATCTGGTATAAACTGTTTCTCTGAGAATCAGAAAATGGCTGTCAGCACTATGGTTTGCTTTCAGTAATTTCTCACTCATTCCCAATGTCAGCATATAGGACTTGCAGAAACACCAAAAGTAGTTTGACAACAATATCAAGCAGGGAATCTAGCCTGCCAGAATACTATGTAATTTACATTTTGAGCATTAAGAGTGCATATGATAATGCGATTAAGTTTCTAACTTTGGATCATATTTTCATAATGGTCATTCAACTTTTATTCCCTGGGATAGACTCAGAAACCCCTATTTGCCTTAAATTCAGTAGTATTCAAAGAACAAAATGCTGCGCTGTGCAAGAACAGTGAAAGCTAGTCCGGTGTAGGCTCCGCTGTGGTTCCTGGGTCTGTCCAAGCACGGTACCCTAGGAGCACTCCGAGTTCTCTGTTCCAAGTCTGCGTCCCACCTATCCCAAATCCCTCCCGGGGCAAAAGCCGAGAGCACAACGCTACCCCTCCTCTCTCTCGTGTTCACTGCACCTCTTTCTACACAAAGCAAATGTAGGGCCTGTGGGTCACAGCCGAACTGCAGGGGCGTCCGCAGGTCCCCAGGCTCAACAACTGAGATCCTCCTCCTCCACACCAAGGCACGAACTCACGGGTCAAATTAGACAAGGGATGAGACCGTCTATGAGAAAAAGGCAGTGGGATCAGATCAGGAGTTCATAATTTTTCCAGTCAATATTGATGAAGCAGAGTGGTGCGAAGCTGATTTCTCTAATGAGCAATTCCCTGTGAGGTACTAAATCAATACACCACCTTCCTACCGATCGTACTTTTTTGTTTGTTTGTTTTCTTTCGTGTCCTAGAGTCTTCTGGCACTGTGATAAAATTCCCTGTTTTGTATTTCAGGCATTTTAAGGCTTTTACAGATATCAAATATTCCCTGAAAATATGCCACATGCAACACAGTTCTTGACATCTCATGAAGCATTCACTTGAACACGATTTAAAAGATTCATTACATGTCTGAGAGAAATAATTAATCTCTACATGTATGGTTAATGAGTAGTAGAGAAAAAAAACTGTAAAAAGAGATATTAGTATATACAAATGCTTTTCTAATACTTTCTCTGTCTCAGCATATGAGTTCAGACTACAGGACCATCACTGAAGCTTGTTACATTGGCAGTCTTTCTAGAAATCACTGAGTTGGTTGTAATTTATTTACAGCCTTATTTCTTCCCCCTGCTTCCCCAGCCCCCATGTTAAAAGAAGTGACTGAAAGGCATGTTTTTGTATAGCTGGAGCTGAATATCAGGAAAAAGAATAGGGAGAAAATGAACAATGCATGTAAAATGCATTAGTACTGCAAAATCTACATTTGGAGCCTTATGCTTGTATGAAGTTTGACTTACCATATTTACTGTTTTGCTTCAATGTTTTTTATGTTTAATGCTTCTTCTGCCTCAGCAATGCAATTGAGATTATAAAAGATGTTTCCCACATGGAAGAATGGCAAACAGTACTAGTTATTAGCATTAGTATTATTAGATTTACTCTCAAGTGTAAATGTGATCAGGATTGTCCTCAGATTATATTTGATTATAAACTACTCAGAACAGAGCCTATTGTTTTCTGTATTTTTGCACTGAGCACTGGCATAATTGGCCTGTATACCACACTGACATGTTCAAACCTAAATTACAATACAACAAAATGGAAACGTTTGTTTTAAGAAGTCTAAAAAGATGAAGTCTATGTTAACTGCTGGCATTCAGATGAAAATGGTATATTCCTGTTTTTCTAACATGAGTTTCTCATCTCTTGCTGCCACTAGTACACAATATCTTTTTCCTCTGACATTTTGAGGCATATACATGAAAATTTACTCAATATATTCTAAAAACATATTTTCTAATTACAGCAATGCTTTGTAATAGTTTAAGAAAAGGGTCCTTTATCTTATGACTATTTTCCCAGTTTCTGCACCACCCAATATTTAACAGTTTTTGAACTAGTCTGCAAGCAATATGTTACAAGCCTGAAAGTTGCACATTCTTTTGAAATAATCCCCTTGTATTTGAAAATAAGGCCACCTCAGAAAAAACAAGTTGTCGGTCTTTCAGAATTACGGATCATGTTGAGTTGCCGATACAGATTCCAAATATATGAACTGCATATCACGAATCATCATAGCTGCATTTTTTGCAAAAATTTCAAGTATGGAAATAAATGCATCAGCACAGTTTGGCCCCATGACCTATATGAGTCTTCGCTTAGAGACTCATAACAATGATACCGATTACTACTGCAAACTGGTAAAGACACAAAACTATTCCATGTAAAGTCTTGGGGGAGCCTCACAATTTCTTACCGTGACCTGGGAGCAGTGAATCTTTATCAAAGGTGTCTCTTATCCAAACTATTCAGTAATTATTGATACTACATATAATTTTAACATGAAGTTGTATTAAAACTTCAGTGAAATTATTCTTCTGTTGACCACTATTCTCATCTTTTTCACTAGTATTTCAATTATCAGAGTCTCTTGGGGAAAATAAATGCTAGAAATATTGAAGTATTTAAAAATGCTGTAACACGCTGTGTTATATATCATATAGAAACAAAAAATGTCATAGATATTTTTCCTTTTTTTTTTCTGGTTGGTTTTAGAAATAAATAACCCAAACTGAAAGCTGAATAAAAAGGTGGAAAGGAAAAAAAAAAATACAACCTCCTCCTCATTTTTGCTAAGACAAAAATAAAAAATTCCCCAACAAGTCCTTAGCAGGAAAAAAAGCTTGTGGCATTGTAGGAATGGCACAAGAATATCATGGAAAGGGGCTTGGATTATGTTTTCCAAAAAACACTGCTGGTCCGACGCATACCAAACCACATCAGCACCGTGATCTGAGGAGCGTTTGCCCGTGGCCATGTCCACAGGCTGACATTGATTCCTGGACAGCAACTAGCAATGCAGCTGCCTAAGGATGTGTCACCACAGCTAATACCAAATATGCCGTTTTACTGCAAATTTTACATATGGATGCTGGAAAGATCTGAAATAATCGTTCTAAGTATAGAGGCACATACAAATGTATCCATAAAAAGCTGGCATCCAACCCCTTCATTTTAAGTCACAGTCCAAGCAGAAGCAACCCACTAACACTCTTTGTACAATTTGTACTGAGTTATGACTGTTTATAAAACCAAAGTTTGACATTTTCTTTTTCCATCGCTCCTAGCATGCTTAACTGCTTTTTTTCATCTTGCTTCTTTGTCAAGTACAAAATTGCATTAGCCAGGAACATCAGAAAGGTATATTTTCATCTATCTTTTAATGAAAGGTGTACCATTTTTTTTTAATGGCTATCAGGGACCATTAGGGTAAACTATTTTGTCCTCCTGCTTACCACTGTAGATCTTCATAGTGATTCCCTCAGACTTGGTGTGTCTTTTTTTTTTAATGAGATGTCTGGTTTTAAATTAAAAACTTCACAGTGTGGATTCCTCACTCCATTTCAACGCAAGTTGCTCCAACAGCTACTTGCCTCAATGTTAAGTATGTTAAGGCTTATTTCTAGTCTGATTTTATTAAGTGCAGCAACAATCCCTTGTTGCACTTACCTATTAATATAATAGGCCCTCTGCTGTCAGAAAATATTTCCATTTTGTTTATGAGCAAGCCTCCTCCTAAACTCTTTCTTTATCAGGTTAAACCAACTCATATCCTGAAAGTTTTGACTTCCAGGAAAGTTTTAAGGATATAAAATCATTATTCTTGCTTTGTTCTGAATTTTGAATTTGCATCATCTTTTCTGAAGACCAATCATAAGGAAAGGATATTTTCCAGTAACAGCTTCACTAGATCTTGGTCCTCCTTGACACTGCTTTGGGTGTTCAGCTTGCTGACCAGCAATCACTGCTTCACTGGTTTAGTGGCTTTAGGCTGCTAGAGCCACTAAAGCCAGCGAGTCTAACCCAAGGGGCCAGGCATTTGGCACTGTACGTGACTTCATTAAAATCATATTATCTAAAAGAGTGAATCCTCATTCACACTCAAGCAGAAGAGCTCATGCTTTCAAAGAAAGGCAGTAACAGAGAACATTTGCCATCTGCAAATGCGTAATACATGCCGGCCGTAGGAGCCACTCAGTGTACATTTTTCCTAGTACTACATTTCTTTCCTTCAAAGCCTACAGCATTTATTGCATGATAGCCAAAACATTCCTATCCATTTTTTTTTCTATTAGCAGTGGTATTGTGATGGTTGTGATCTATTACTAACTGCTAGGAATACATACTTCAGACTAGTAAAGGAGGTGAAAGATTGAAGATGTCCACTCAATGAAAGAAGTAACTCTATTGATCCAACCACTGGGAGAAATTTTTGGCAAAGTCCAAAATGGGGCAGGGAAGCCTAAGATCTCTCCTAGGTAAAACATTTGATATCACCTCCTTTCAGTTTCATCACTCTCTCCTGTCCTTACCAACTGCTTTATACCACATTTGTCATTACAAAAAACTCCCTTTTACTTTGAGGGAAAATGCTACCAACTACCATACTACCACAGTACAAAGACTGCACTGTGGACATATGACTCATGTAAGATGGCACCATCTTACCTTGGGTAATTTTTAAAAAATACCCGAAGAGGAACCATCTACATTCAGGGACATGAGCCAGGGCAACATTTATCCTAGAGCCCACAGAAGCACAAGTTCATTTCTTCAAGCCTTTGGTCCAAAATGATCCTCCTTGTGCTCCACTAGTCTTTCATAGCTCTTAGTCACAACTTAACTGGCTCTCCTGCCATCACACCTCAAGTAAAAGCGCCAATGTGACTAAATACCATCACCACCACGTTAGTGAGCTTCTGCTTGCAGAAGCATGAGAGCGAGGAACTCCACCACCGGACACTTTAGGGACACACACACGGGCCAAGGAATGGGGCAAGATCAAGGGAAAGACTCTGAAGCAGGCCTAACGCAAGGCCAGGGATAATAACGGACTCAAGATGGCTTGCTCCTCCTATGAGAAGCTTGGCTGCGTCCAAGCTGAGCCATGAAAGCGGCAGTTCGTGGGCTATTCTCCCAAGGACAACCCACGCCACCGGAGGGAGAACAGGCAGCGGGTAGCACAAAGGCACCCTGCAATGCTACGCAACCTGATGAAGACAACCAAAAACGTGTTGCACACCCAGGCTAACTAAACCGAGACATGACCACGCGTGCATACCTGTGCCAGACAGGAGCTGCACTGCAGAGCGGCCTGGCAGCACGCAGACCAAGGGCCAACGGTCACGGAGCAACAGCCAGACAAAGCAACACCCCTCCTGGGGCAGACACAGAGGGAAGCCAAGACGTGCAATCCACTTCCAACCCCTCAGGCTAGTCCTGTTACACAGGGTTGACCACATTAAATCTATCTTTTGTCATCTTTAATAACATATAAAACTCTGCTTTTTTAATATATTATTGTAGTGGAGCTAAAATGAAATGTGTGTTTTGGCCATTTGGCAAAGCCCTTTCAGTTTTCCTTCCTTTTTTTTGACACCTAATTCAGTGGCGTTCTTTAATCTGTTTGTCCTCCAAATCACTTCATTTTGCCCCAATACTGATGAGAAATGAGCCAAAAAAAATTAAAATTGCTGTATACTGTTTTAATGTGAGAATTCTATTTTATCTCTTTAGATATCTCTCTAGGTCCCTCTAAACTAAACATGCATTATATTGCTGCCTGTGATTTTGGAGGACAGGACCCCGTCCAGTTCTATACTTCCCTGTACCTAAGTCAGCTAGTATGAAATTAGCTTGATGGTGTCAGATGTATCTTGAATCTAGACTAGTAAATTCTCTAGGGGCAAACACTGTCACCACCCATTTCTATCAGGAGTATTATACACTTAAACTTTAAAACTTAGACAAGTGGAGACACTGCTTGATGGAAGAAACACAGGAGTATTTTTCCTGCATTTCAAAATAACTATGGTATTTTAAATACTCATTCCTAGTCACCCTTCAAGCAGATTTCTAAGCATGTTTGAACTCTATCACGGAGAAATTTGTTGATCATGTGTTTGGACATCTGGAGTATGCAAAGCATTTTTTTCCCTATGTTTTACTGTTTGGTGATAGCCACACATTTAATACTAAAGCTCTTTGGACATGGATGAAAAAAATGAGCAGCTGATTTGTAATACAAAAGCAAATTACACTTCCAAATTTGTACGCAGCATCCTGTTAACATTCATTGGGGAAATGAGAGTTGATATGAGAGCAGCAAGCAATCCTATGCTCCACTAAACAAACACACAGGACAGCTTTTATATTTGCAGCAGATTCATTCGGTAAGATTTTCTTGTCCACAACATATGCTGCCTTAAAGACTTGACCTGGACACAGACTAAGAGTATTTATATAGGTAACGAATTATAGCATTTTGTTAAAAGCTTTCCTTTCACTTTAAAACAATGAGGAGTTTTTTAAAAAATCATGAAAACAAATACACCATTAAAACTGTTTCAGGAAAGAAGTGCTTTGTTTTATTTCAATTTTTTGATGGTGTTCCTACTATGATCTACAAAACCTGACCTCCTGAGCTACCAAAACTTTGGTGGGAAGTTTAGAGACCCAGGGGAACCTCAGTCCTGAATACATACATACATATATGCATATGTGTGTGCATATGTGTGTGTACATATATATACACACACATGTGTGTGTCTGTGTATGTGTGTATGTATTTAGCCTGAAGAGATGCATATAAAAATCTGTTTTCAGGGCAATATTAGACTCTAGAAGGCCAGGACAGATCTGAGAAGAACTGTGCACGTTTTGGGTGGAAAGCTTTCTATGCTTCTATAAGAAGTCCTAAGAAATGCCCATTCTCTCTCCTCCCCCCCAGTCGAGCATGAAGGACGGCATCAGAACCTTCATTCTGAATACTCAGGACGAACAGCACTGACCATAAAGCTGTGAATGTGTTCAGTTGTGACAGACACATCAAGGAGTCCCTCAGCCTGTGAAGTACAACACTTCAGCCTGTGACAACCACAGAGAGCTTAGTTTTGTGACAACCACAGAGACCTTAGTTTCAATCATCGGCTTAAAGGTAAATTCAGCGGTAGCGTTGGGAGTCGGAGGCCTCTGTTCACCAGCACATTGGCTGCCCTGTATCAGTCAGTGCGTGCTAAGGGAAGGAAGATAAATCGTTTTCTCACCATTCAGTCCCTAGCACTGACTGTTGACGACAGGCACACTTCCAACTAAAAGTGACCTGAGAATACCTAAGCACACTTTGTAAGTATTCTTATTGCCACAACTAACCAGTTCAGTAATACTCATCTGCATTAAATTAAGCAAGAGACTTAAAGGCAAACTTTTTTCTCATTCTCTCACTACTGCATGTAGGTGGAAAAAGAAAGGGGAGGGAATAGGGAAGGAAAACATAACGATGGGTATCAAAAAGCCAAAGTTTTAGACTATATAAATAATACACAAATGTGGGAGAACTAGACCCTGTGCTGAGCGAATTGCCACCTTACCACACTGGCCTGCAAAATTGTCTGGCTGTGCAAGGGATACTGAGATAAAATATCCCTCACCAAAGTGATGTAGCAGAGGAAGGGAGATGCGGCAGGGCGAGGAACACAGCCCCTGCAGGAAGCAGCAGTCTGCCATTGCCTCCCAGTGCTCCTCCAGGGCAGCGCGGCTCCGGGTCCCTCCGTCTTCCAGGCTGCAGCTAAAGGGCAGGTCCCAGGGTATTGCATTACAAACCCCTTCCCCATTTCTCTCTTCCTCTTCCACAGCTAGGATTTCAAGCACCTAAACCCATTTTTCTTTTGTTTACTGTATATTATTAAATCTCATGTTCCCTACGCATTCATTAATGGGCTCTATATTCACTGTACAGCTAATGATAGAAGTCCCCTCTACAGCTAATTTCAAAAGTCCTATTGAAGACTACTGTGATTTTCATATTATTTCTCCATCTTTAGTTCCAGTACAGGGATTGACTTTTAATGAGCATATCACCCTTATTGCCCAGCTACCCTGAACAGCAAAGGTGACTTTTCTTCCTTTCTTCAGTCAGTGAGCTAAAAAGACACGAGCGTTTCAAATGCTTTCCTTTCTAGGTAATGTAGTACCAGTTCAGGTATCAGCATGCCCATTTATGAACATTTTTCGAAATGTCTATACTTTAAAACATCTTCTAGGAATAAATGGAGCCAGCTTTGAAATACAGGTCAGCTCTGCAGTTTGCAATGTGCACAGAACGCCCTGCCGCTGTCCGCATTTCCCCTTCCACCGTGGTGGACTCATTTCATAAGCACGTGCAGGTCCCTGCTTAAAAAAAAAATAAAAATTGGCCTGTTTCTTACGTGCAGAGAGGCCCGTACTGGCTCAAGCCAAAATAAAAGCGATATAAGAAAAGTATGGCAAAATCATGTTACCTGTTTATTCTTTGGTACTGATTTAACTGGCCTGGTTTAACACCACAGTACAGGGAAGCTGGTCCCTGCAGATAGATAGGGATCAACAGATACGGAAATTGTCTCTAACCCTTTTTCGTCATATGTTTTACCAGTACAAAGAGATGGACTGATGTATCCCAGTGCAAATGGGAGAGAAATGTATGTTTATCTTAATGGCTCCTAAACACACCTTTCGTTTCGTGTGTCAACCCTGTAAAGCTGAACAATGCAATTATGATGAAATTGTGGAAAATGAAGGAAAACGGTTATCCATTAAAATTACAGCATGTGTTAGTTGCTCCTTGGCGGCAGAAGACAATGCAATTGTAACTCTAGTACCCAGTCATACACTGTATTTGTAAAAATGAAAAAGAAAAAAGATTCTGTAGATATTAGAGATTATATACAAAAAGAAATAATCAAAATGTTCTGTTCCTCACAAGCTAATTTATCCAGGAAGGAGCCTGAACAAGCTGCCATGCATGAATCACTTCTTTAGTGAAGCCAACACTGAACTAGGAAGGAAACAATACTTATGAATAATGCTGCCACTGACCAGCTTTTTCTTGCTCTCCTATGCTGAAAGTGATTCAAGATTAAGTTTAAAGTAATGATAATAAACCCACGTAAGCAAAAGTAAATTCTGGGATTGAAGTAGCATTCATCACATGGACACCACTGAAGAATATACCGAAATATGTTTGCTCAAAGTTCCTTTTGTTTTCATAATTTATCTACTATTTTCTCCTTCATATGTAACTGATTTTTTGCTTTATTACTTGCACATTTTTAAAAAAGGTGAGTCTAGAAATCAGGCAAAACAATATAAAGGGACAGATCTGAGATCAGAAAACTATTATCAAAAATATAATTTCATATTATGACCATAACATACAACCAATAGTGAAGCAGATTGTCCCCAGTTCCTTAAGGAGTATCAGTATATAAATAAAATATTGCAAGATAAAAGAAACAACCTTTCCCTTATGAGGAGGAGAGGCAATAATTTCTGGAGCACCTTTACCTGCTCTTGGTTATCTTCTCCAAGCAAGGCAGCATTTTGGTCCTGACCTTACTCGTTATTTGAAATACTGCTGCTAGTTGGCTATAGGGGAGAAAGCATGTTGTATTTCTCCTACTGGATCAGACCTGTTTTTTTTCCATACACACACACACAAAATTTATAAAAGCCATTTGCACACAAATAAAAATCCGTACTTATGCAATAACAAAAACAGTCCTGCAGAAAATGAAAAGCTGTATCTCCTATAGAGAGATACTCGCATCTTATTTTTAAAACCTGACAGGAGACTGACTGCCTCTGTGAGAAGAAATCACTGCCTCAAAATTTCCAAAGCCTCAATATCACCAAACATGGGGCAGCCTAAATACAGCCATGCTCCCACCTGCTTATGCCCCAAGGTACTGTGCTCCACCTGATAAACAGCACATGCTGCAACCTCTTAACAAAAACCTCCCCACCACAAAACACCAATTTTGTGGTGCATGGACAAATGTAGAAACCCAGACCAAAGCAGACTGACATCAGTTAGGAAGGGCACGGGCCACCGTGCCATTTGCCACACAGGACAGTAAAGCCCTAGTGGCATTTTAGCCAGCATAGCTGAGGTTTTAGCCAACATGAGGTAGCCAGATGTCAAGTCATTAAAGTTCAGCAACACGAGCTACTCGCACGCACTCCCCAGAGCCACCCCGAGAGCGACTACTACAGGCACCTCGCCAAAATTACGACTGGGTGACAAACTTGCTGTCCGCCTCTGGGCTCCTTCTCCCTTGCACAACAGGGCAGCAAGATAAAAGCCCTGCTAGCGCTTCCGTAAGAAGCCCACGTTACCAGGCGGCTGCCGGCACGGAGGCTGACCCGCAGCTGGCGTGCGCTAACTGCTGCGAGGTGGCCCAGCAACACGGGCACCGTGGCCGCTGCTTCGCTATGAATTGCACGGGCAGGCCTCGCCGATGCCGAAACGCTAGGCTGCTGTGGGAGATTACTGTGCGCTCCGTATCGCCCACTGGCCCCTAAAATACAACGTGGCTATACAATGGGCAACAGGTATTTTCAGATTAATTATTGCAAACATTGTGTTAGTCATAGCTCTGCTCCTCTGTCACGCCTTTGCAAAGAACTCACTCATTTGATCTTATTTCACTTTAAGTCTGATGGTTTTATCGTTATTGGCTTGAATAGAAACACTATTGTAAACTTCTTTAATGTTTCACCTCTGGATTTATATAGTGAATAGGTATTTTCCGTTTACATAAACACGCACAGCCCCTGAAAAGCAGTGGACCATGCCATACATACAAGCTGGGGACGAGAAAGGCTTTCACTGTAAAAATGTGCGCCCTGTACTCTTGCCTACTTTAAGAGTTAATCAATAGAGTCAGGTAGCAATCATAGCATGATTTTATCTCCACATGTAAGATTATTGTTCGTGGTGTCACCGAAGAGAGAGCCATAATTGAAATGAAGCGATGGGTGCAGCCCCGGAGGATGTCTGCAGCTCCCTCTGGTCATTAAAGAAGGCGCACTGCACTCTGCCTGCTTCCATGCAACCACTTCGGCGCAAACAAGGGAGAAGGTAGAACAGTGATTTCTATTTTTAAAGAATTTTACCATAAATTCTTAAAACGTATTATTATTTGATTTTACTCTTCTGGTATTCCTTGCTTAGAAAACATTCACAAATCAGCTGTTTATTAGCCAGTGCTATTATTACAAAATAGCAATTTACATTGCCTATTTCTACCTTCCCAAGCTTGTCTCTCTCATTAAACTGACAGAAAACATTAGAATCCATTTTTCCCTTCCATTTGCCTTTGAGAAGTCTCGATCTCGGCAATTCAGACTTTAAAATGCCACTGGGGAATCAAAGCTGAGTAGCAGCATGAAATGATGGTAAACATTGTTGCATTAAAGCTCTGAATATTGTTACTGGCTTTTCAGTTTTTCTGTACATAAAATCACACAAACTTTAGTACAGAAATTCAAAGCATTAACACCTCTCTAGTACATTATATATAATCTCAAAGACATTATATTTTAGTTTCAACGACAGACAACTGCTATCCAGTTCTGGCTAGCTTGGTGCATTTTCCAAAGATATGAAACACCATGTTACTGGTATTTAAAAACGCTTCACAGAGATTACATTCCTAATGTAAATGTTAAAAACACTGCTGGCTGAACATAACATTGCATTCCCTCTTATGCCATTTTAATTAGAGGTTTCCAGACAGCATTGTAAAGCTATTAGTTAGTTGCTCCCCATGCTTTGCAAGTTTGTTTGTTTTAATCTGAACTTTATTCTGTCATGTTACTATTGTAAAACTGTTATACTGGTAAAAATAACTCACAGTAGGAGACAGACAACAGAGGGCTTTGTTACTACAGAAGAATTGCTCCAGCATTTGTAGCATGCTTAATAGTGCATGTGGAGCACTTTGATCCATTAAAGAAAGCCTGGATTAGCAAACATTGCAGGAAAAAATCTACCCTTCACACTTTGAAGCTTTCTTTGTGGCCAAAAGCAGCACTGCCTCTGAAAAGCTGCATATTTTGCCTACATAACACGTACTTCTTGCCCATCAAAGGGGATAACAGGCAGTAGTTTGTGAAATGGTACTGAAGAAGCATGGGGAAAGAGAAAAGTATCTCCAAAAGAGAGGACAAAGCCAGAGGTGGAATATGCAGGAGACCAGGACTGAACGTGCAGTCTCTCAGTGGGATCAGCAGCGTACAAAAGCCAAAGGTGAAAGCCAGATGCCATTCAACTTTACTCCGCAGAGCTGAGAACTGTTAACTCAGCACTTCAATGAAACTGAAAGTTAACCATGTATTTCAAAGCACATCTACAGAGCACAGCATTTAATCTAGAAATACTAACGAGTTCATGAGTATCTGACAAGCCTAGGGCAGAGTCCGGAGGAGAAACGTTGTGCATTGCTATCAGAGGTTAGTTTCTACTGGAAAAAATGACCCAAGGAAGGTACCGAAAGCAGAGTATCCTCTACCACATTTGCAGTATAGTACCTGCAAATACACTTGGATAAAGACTAAATATTAGAAGCATAACTGGATTAGTACCCCAGATTTCCTTGCTTTCATCAAACCAAGAAGCACGTAGGATATACTGATTCTAAAACTGACCTGAAAGCTTTTCGGTTTTCAGGAGAAAAGATTAATGTTATGATTTAGACTTTGCATTAGATGTCAACCGCTAGAGCAGTTTAATAACTTTTACATTTTAGTATCTTATAGCACTAGGTTTTTGCTCATGTTGAACTACCATTTTCTGATTCATAATAAATGTTTTAAGCAAATGCTGCAATCTCGTTTGCCTTTCTAAGGTGCAACCAAATGGCACTGCATTGCATTATTACTTGAACTTACTTATTTCTAACAGAGAGCAATAACCATAAGTAGATTATTGTCCTTAGTCCTCTGTCTTCAAGCCTATCAAAGGACAAATCATGTGTGTGCCTTTTCTGTAGGAAACCTGACAATGTGATAGATCCTTGTAGAAATGAAGATTTTGTTTGTTTTGCATTCTGCCTGACTAATACCCTCAGCATAAGAACAAGTAGTGGCAGGTGACATCAAAATCAATGGCAAAAGTCTTATTTCATTCCATACTAGAGGGGACAAGTGGGTAGTAATCCCTAGATGCAACAGTTTCGGAGGACACGGGTAAAGAGCAAAGATCATAGTTTTATGACACCAGCCCTGAGAGAGATTATCTGGGTAGCGACCATATTAGAACAAAGACAAATATTCAACTGAAAAAGTTTCATGGGAATAACAACATTTTCTCAGGCAGAAGACAAAAAATAAATTAGACTTATGACTTGAGTATTGCAAAATTCCTAGAGCTAGCACTCAAAAAATAACAAGACTAGCAGTATATTAAATTAAAGAGTACCGTGAGATGACAGATCAACAGCAGATATATGCCATGACATCTATTAGCAATAGCACAGAGATACTGAATGGGCCATCCTATACACAGATCTCTCTCTTGCATGATGGGCTACAGAGTACCTACAACTCCAGACAGAGAAGAAATTACTGCGGTCAGAGCTGAAGAGCAGAAAGAGGAGAACTGGGGCTGCCTCTGAGCATATCCTCTAACCTAGGCACACAGAAGAAGTGCCAAAACATCTTGGCTAGAAGATGCACCCTGGTACAGTGAGCAGGAGAAAATTAAGGTAGACGTGCAGCAGAACCTTCCCTCCCCCCTAATATTGAGTGGTATTTTCTCCAATTTAAGATGACACAAAAATATTTTATATGAAATATGCAATATTTGATTTACATTCGCCTATAATTTATTGTACACAGTAGCTCTTTAAGAAGGAAAAAAAATTATAAAACTAGCTTCTAAAGGGTTGGTGTATGTTCTTCATGGCAGCGATAAAGTCAGCAGCACAACGAAGATTTTCTTTTTAAAGGAAAAAAATGTAGCTTTGCAGTTTTTATGTGGCTATGTCCACGCACTATTTCACTGATTACAAATGTAATTTCTACGTACGAGTGAGGGAGCTGCTGTGGCCTTTCAGGGGGTGAGCAGAATCCACGAGACAAAAACTTCATTAGGGCAGCAAAGATCTCACACACACACCTAGAGGCAGTTGCTGCCTTCCACTGCAAACACTAAGGCTCACTGACAACAGAGCTCATGAGATTAAACACAGTGAAATAATACAAAACGTAAAGTGCATCACGATAAGCAAGTGGGAAGCATTTGGGGAAGGCATGATTAACCATATGAGATAATGACTATCTTGCTTCGCGACTTCTACGCAAATAATACAATATGAAGCTTTAAACTCTAAATAGATATTTGTACAAAAAGCAACTTTTGTTTACTGTAGAGGTTTTCAAAGGATAATTATCTGCTAGAACTTTTGTTATGATTGTTTTTATTTGTTTGGCTTAAATTAAATACTACAAATACACTATAATGTGTATACAGGGAAACTACTTGAAGATTGGTTTTAAGTTTAATTCCTATTACTGAATGCAAATGGGAATTTAAATTTTAAAAAATCTGTTGTGACTAGGAAGACTCTAGAGAAGCCAGCTTTGATCCAGCTGTAGCGCATGTTTTATATTGCGGATAAAAACACATATTGGTTTTATATGGCATCTGCTGTTGGGCCATCTGAGAGCTTAATTTGGCTTGACTTTCGGAAACAACAGATTTATTATCAGATTTCCTTCATTGATCACATGGGTTTTAATCTCTAGATCCCAACAATTCTCTTTGTGAGAATAAAAGAGTATTCTTTCATAAAATAATTTAAAAAGCTGAAGACTTTTTTTTTAAATAGTAAGAATATTAATTCGGTTCACAACCAAAATGTGATAACACGTGAAATATCTTGTTTCGTATGTTAATGCTTCATAATTGCACAGAGCTTTTCAACTTCAAAGCTCTTTACATGAATTAAATAGATATCCCTGAAGGCCCTGGGCAAAATTTTCCTTGCCCTCCAAAAGAGATTTGCACCAGACAAAAGCTTTGTAAAAGTTTTAGGACTGTGCTGTGTTCCTTTAATCTCCATTTAACTTATGCGAGATAAAATGCTGCCACCACTTCGCAGATGGAGCAGTGCAAACGGAGAGTAACTGAATGGAGCTGTGTTTGCTTTCCTGAAAAGTCTACACTTCACCCTGGCTGTGCCAAGCTGAGCTTTTGAGAAACAAAACATGAGGAAATTTAGTTATCCAAAGTCATGTCAACGTTACCTTCCAGTTATTTCCTTACTTCCACACCAGAGATCAAGCTGTCTGATGATTACCTCCTCTTGCACAGCTCTGCATACAACACCTTTGCTCAAGCAGTCAGGCACAGCAAAATGCATTTGCTAAGATTCAGCCAAAAGACTTTATCGGGTACTCCACTCTGCTTTGTCAAATGACATTTTAAAACCTATTTGCTAGAAACAGTTGTTTCCCCAAACCCAACAGCACTAGTTATTCCATTATGCTAGGTAGACTGAAATCCACCATGAATTGCCACACAATATTTTCAAGCTGCACCTTCTTTTCACTGTTTGTTGAACCCCAGTACAGACATGAAACTGCAACAGAAGTTTATGACCTATGAGCTAAAGCATGAATATTTCTCAGCATTATTTTTCAAAATGATATTCTTTTGCTGAGCACGTGTAGCCTCAACAAGCGTTTTTTTGTACTTACCATGTGATTTTTATGCCACTTCACTGGACGCAGGGAGTAATATATTGGGACTTTTTATTGCTTGAGTAGAAAGTGCTCATTACCTATTTATGTTTATATATAGGAAAAAACAGTTTCTTCAAGTGGCATACATCACACTGTTGTGGTGGTTGATTTCCTCAAGATGGTCTTCTGGGGTTTTGGTGCAGTTTGCGGAGGCACAGTCGCAGGTCTCGGAGGAGGAAAGCTATTACTGGAACTTATCCCCAACCCTCCATTTTCGAGAGGGAATGGAGGCAGAGGAGGCGGAGGCGGCGGAAGGGGAGGGCACTGGTGTGGAGGCTTCCCTGCAAGGCGGGCAGGCTCGCTGTGCAAGTGCACCTCCCTGTTTTTAATGTTATATCGAATGTCACAGTCGGGGCAATAGCCATGGTACTGCACTTTTTCACTAAATCGTACCCGTTCCCTCGTTCCTGGTGGCGGACACCGTTCTTTCTCAGGTCTATGCATCAGAGGCTGCATGGCGACTTTGTCCAAAGTGCTGCTGGGTATACAGCATACATCCCCATTCGGGACGCGGTTTGGCCCTCCTGGCAAGCCCCCGTTGCGAAGCAAGGTCCCATTTGTCTTCACAGGGTTGGCAGAAGGAAGCGGCCTCGGGGGCTCGTCGCGCTTGACTGGTGTCAGCCGCGGCGGTGGTGGCGGCGGATTGGGTTTTCTCAGCACGGTGAGGATGGCCGAGGGGTGTGCGGGGGGCTTGATGAGCGGTGTGCTGCCCCGCACCTTGACCTTCTCCAAGCTGGAAGCTGTGGTGCTGCTGGAGCTGCTGTTGAGCGTGTCCGTCTTGGAGCTGTCCGTCATCTCATCCTCCAGCTGCAGATCGGACGTCAGCGTGTCAATCTGGTCAACCACCTGCACAACAGCCAGAACAGGAACACTGAGAAAAGCTTGCCACGGCGAAGGCAAGGAAAACAAAAGTGCCATCTGCAATCATTTTTTATCCCCTGCCCAGAATTGAAGTATTCAATTTTTTTGACCACTGTTCCTTTTTTCTTTCTGCCAAGTTAATAATAATAATAAAAAAGGGACAGCTAGGTTGCTAGTTCAACACCTGAATACAAAAGAAATGCAACTTGAAACACTCTGGAATGAAATTCTGTTTCTTTCCCTCTAGGGTTTACTTGGCAATATCATTGTACGCAAACTGTAATCCTTCAGTAATATGCTTTGCCTTCCAGTGCAGGAAGAGACTGAATTATTTAACTTCAACTTATACATGACAGTTTCTGAATCCAAATCTACTACAGGGTAGCTTTTAGCTTTGACCTGTTACAGAATCTAGACTTAAATATGCATCTCGGTATTGGTAATATTATACACGTACAATCATAAGTTTGATACACTCCTTTCTGACTATTTTCTACATAAATAATTTAGGTGTGGAGAAGCAACTACCCCCCTGTATCAGACTTCATTGTCTCCTATTGTGAATATTTTCCTTTAGATTTGTTATCCTCTGAAGCAATCCTGAAATAGCATTCCTTGCATGAAAAGTAGCTTGGTTTCCAAAGTTACAAGTATTTATAAACTCATGCATTTTATTCTCAGTTCTCCTCCGCCTCCCATATTTTTGTTTTGTTCGTTTCTACAACATCTGATCTCTCTTAGTCTCACAGTTTCCTTTTTTTGCTCACTTCCACGTAGGACATGCAACTGATGGTGCCTTTACTAGCTAGGCAAAATGTGTAACACAGCAGTTAAAAGCCCTTCCTGAAAACTGTATTCCACTTAGTGGTGAGATGATTAAGACAGTCTTAATCTACGAGTAACTACAGAGAACACAGCACAGGAACTAACTCCAGGTTTTAAAGCTGATCTTTCTCTATGCCATATTTCCTCACAAAATACACATAAAGAAAGCCCAGTAGCAGGAATGTCACCAGCTAACTGAGCTGTAGAAAGAAAAAAACCTCATGCCATTGCTTGGGACCCCTACGGGAGACCTGGGACGTTCTGGGGGTGGCTGCAGGCTGGATGGGGCATCCTAGCGTACCTCAAATGAAACTAGATGCCTCTATTGGGGCAGCTGAATTGACCCTCAGTCTTGCTCCTTTGAGATCTTCATTTTTACTTCCTACTTTCATGATTTGGTCATCAAACTGTCAATTTCAAAGTAAACCTATCTCGGAGGTGAAAAAGCCCTGTGTTAACAACTGCAAGACGCTGAAAGTCATTACTAAGGGCAGCAACTCTTTAACCATTCAGCCAAATCCATAACCCACTTGTGTGCCCACTGCGAAACAGCAAATAATAAAGGCCAAAATACCATAGAATGAAAGGGCTGTTTAGTTTCCACTGCTTAAACTGTAATCAGGAGTTTCATATTTTAAATCTGTAAGATTCACATGCAACAATTCAGTTCACTTTGTAAAAGGCCAATGCCTTCATTGGCCTAGAAACAGCAAACATGCGGGAAACCATGATGCAGAAAGAGACCTTCCAAAACCCTTTTGAAAAAATTTACTATACTTTTGGTCTTCAAGACCAAAACAACTACAAATTTATTTACAGTTAAAAGCCCAATACCACACTTTGTTTCAGTCTTGATTTCAGTATTTTGGGTTTTAATTTTTTTTTCAATAAAGAATAAGGAACAAATGATACCCTTAGGAGACAGACACGTATTCCCCCAAATAATCAGTCCATGCAATGGAAAGGTCCAGCTGAATCTCTGACAGCAGGCAGATCCTAAACTTCTCCTCCAGGGTACAGCATACGACCACTTTTGGAAATTCCAAAATAAAGGCAGATAAACCACGTCTGCAGCAAGGCAATGCAAGGATCATAGCAAGACGGACAGCGTTCAAGAGAAAGAACTCATGTTATCACCATATATTACAAATGTAAACCAAGGCAGAGAGCCACGAAGAACTTTTCAAAATGAAATAGTGAATCTAAAGGAACAAGAAAACAACATGTGTGTTCAGGGAACTGGGAAATTCAGGCATCCCTCCGCAAGTTTGGTATGGATTTGTGTCAATATTAGGTCCTGTCTGCATATGGCTGAATATATCAATGAATACCCTCCTGGAACCCAACAGGTAAAGTGTTTATAAACTATCAGTAATAGCTATAGAAGGGATTGCTGCAGTACAAAGCAAAGAAACCCTCTGGCAAATAGAGGGGGGAAAAAAAAAAAAACCACATTAGACAGCTCGAGGCAAGAGAGAAAGGAAAGACATACCCGTAAGGATGCCCAGCTCTGGAGCACTGATAGCTTGTAGATGTGAAAGCAGACTGGCCTACCAGTATCAGATAATATGACAAGTCAGGATCTGGTTGCGCCACAGTATTTTGTAAGAGCTAAATTAAAATGCCAAGAGCAAAAATTGATGAGCTTCTTTTGAGATCAGCATATTCCTACAAGTCCTATTTTTTTTGCCTCTATTTTATAACACGATACCCTCCTCAAAGAGTTTCTGTAAGCATACAAGGACCATAAAAACCAACGCTGCAGGTGAGAAAAGATACCACAGTCGACTATTGACATGGTTATAGCGCAATTAGCCATGGACATATCTCACAGAGATTATTTGAATTAACTACTAAATCTTCCTAAACTTAATAAAATTCATTCAGAATTTCCAATATCAAATTCCCAATAAAGAGGAAAATAAACACACGCACAAAATCCTAATTGTTTTATTTTGTTTCTGTAGCGCCAGTCACAAACGATGGCTTCCTTGCTCCAGGCCTCACGTATGTGACAAAAAGATGGTCTCTGCTCCACACTGCACAAAATAAATGTACTCCATGCACTATGGAAACAAAAACTGCTGTGTATTCGTTTGAGACTGACACATTAAAGGTTATATTCCACTGTTGCTACGAGGGTATTGCTGTAATTACGCATCACTCGTGTGTCATAAAATGGCAGATATTGATGATGACACAATTTGAGTCTATTCAAACTGCCCTTTTGATGGTGCAAAAATTTCCTCTGGAATAACAGGGAATTTGGGCCTTAAGAATGGTCCTTGAATTTAAATGACTATTACAGAGTTTATCTCTTGCCCTCCAGCAAGTGTGTAGTACACATCTGAAATTTTATGGCACCTACCCATTTGTAAAACAGGAAAAGAACACAAAACGGCTCTGACAGCACAACAGAGTTTATCTGTCCACATTCATTCCCACAATAAGTTGTGATCCTATTTACAGTTGTTTTCTCTGCCCCCAAAGGAAAAATTCAAATAGGATGAAAAAGTAACAGAGAATAGGTGACTAATATACTAAAATTGATGCAGTAAAAAAAAAAAAAGCAAGTTGAAAAAGAAGTCTCCACAGCACGCTTCCTGTGGGAGTGAGAGAGAATATTTAAAAACAAAAAGCTGCTCTAGTCATGCAAATCTGTTTGTCTGTGTTAATTCATGCACTGAGCCAAAACCTTCTGACCTCACATCTAAATTCTTTAACAAGTCAAATCTTTGTTTATAACACTTCAACACTAAAATATGCATGAGTTTTGTCTCTTTCTGGACAACAATTTGGTATCTTCACTACACAATGAGCAGATAAATCGACTGTTTGGGTAAAGCAAATTTAAGGCAGATAGGATGCTTATCCTTCACCTCCAGTTTATTGATTGACAATTATTTTGCATTTGCCTGTTCTTTTACATTTTTATGCAAACAATCGTTTCTTTCTGGTATTCCTAAGACTAGACGGAAGATCAACAAAAGCAACGGCATTGATAAATTGGGTTGCATAAGAATTATAGTCATCATTTAGAATGGGTAATCAATTGTTTTGAATTAAGTCTCATCTCTATCTAAATTCAAAGAGCAAGGGTTAATTTAAAATCTAACATTAGCTAAGAGCAATTAGCAGTAACACAGAAAATCCTAAGTGAACAAAAGTAGAATTAGATAAAAGGATTTATGACTACGTTCAGTAGATCTGGGAAAAAATGTTGACTATGAACATACCATTTAAGAAACAGTTTAGTGCCCAAATGCACCAATGCTCCTAAGTCTGTTAACTCAGGCGGTAGACCAGCTCACCTTGCAAGCCACTTCTCCTTGTTGAGTACCTAATCACAGGAAAATTTAATGTTGCATGACCATAAGAAAATGACAGATCTTGGCTAAAACAAATGAATGCCACTGAATTTGAGTTCTTGCTTGTCAGTGCACTAACTTTTAATATTTTAAAATATATTTTTAATTTCTTTTTACAAATCTCTACCACAAAAGGTTTCCTCAAGATATCTACAGTAATAATTTGAATATGACTGAGTGTGGAGATACAAAATTGAAAAAAAATATTGTAGGAAGTAACCCAGGGTACTTTCCTGATACAAGCAAAATCCAAATCTTTAGAGGATGCTATAGATACAGAAAACTGAAGAATGAGAACAAAATTAAACTAAAAGGTAAATGACAGATCAGCAGCTATAACACTGACATTTGTGCTTAATTTTGATATTACTTTTCTGTTAAAGAAAGGTTACGAATAGCACCTATGAATGAAGTACAAATAAAAAGAAGTGGTTAGATGATGATCAAAGTGGATGCATGGAAGTGAGCACTGTGTGCTCCAGAGAGGATGCAGATGAAATAAAGTACCTGTGCTTTGTGAAGCTCACAGATAGCCACTGAGAAGAGGAAAGAAAACGCTAAGTCAGCAGGGATTGCTCTGGGCTGACAACTTGCCAGGTAGCATCAGGAAGAGCAGGCAATGAGGCTGGACGACTAGGTTTAAAGATAGGGGTTCAACATAAAGGCACAAAGGCACTCTGGACACATTTCAGGGTTACAGCATAGAAGTTGAAGAAGCCAAAGTGAATAAGGGGACGAACGTCGTAGACATGAACCTGAGGGAGAGATTCAACAGTGTCAAGAAAGCTGGGAAAGAAAAGTAGCTACGGATGAGTGCATCTCGCACTGCTCACAGAAAGGTTACACACATAACTTTTTAACATTTATACATATATACATATATATACAAACATATAAAAGAGCTACAGTAAAATGACGAGAGCTTTATTCCCTCCACTAAAATTAAACATGAACTAAATATGATTTCTGTAACATTTATAAGATGAACCATAAATAAATTGAGACTAAGGCTTATTATTTGAAGACAGTGTTCCTCCCTCTTGACTGCCTCTCGGAGTGCACAGCATCTTAAACTGCTACAGAAAATGAAAAGCTCCTTGCTGCTCCTGTAGACAGATATAACCTTATGATATATACTATTTCAGTATTTATAAAACTTACAAACGTGTTTATAGTCACAGAAATTCTGTGCTGAAGCCATGGTTGTACAGGAAATGAGTTGGTCCTAAAAACGCAATTTTTATTATGAAGGAAAAAAACAGAAAAATATTTCCCCCGATAAATGATTTAGGGGGTGGGGGGGAATTGCAAACAATTTGTAATGCAAAAATATCCTATGATTAAATCCATTCCCTCAATGTTATCAAATTCTTTAGATTAAATTACTGAAACAATACAGAGCTGGCGTAAACTGCTGCTCTTCCAGGCCAAGCTGCAGTCCCTGCTTAAAGTATCTGAGAAGATAGCCCAAGAAAATGTCTTGGGATTATCAAAAGCAGCCAATGCTGGCCTAGCATTTCTCACGTTTAAGTTGCATTTATAAATTTCGTCTGCCTTTTACCTCCTCCGCTAAGGTGTATTTGTGGGTGAAAACCCTGTCTCAATTAGACCAATACTCAAAACTCCAAATCTCTTACTTGGTGCCTGCATCTCATTATGAGAATCCACCTTGGCAATAATGAGACTTAAACAAGACACAGAAAGTGGCAATCGCTATTTCTTTTATTTCCTAATTGTATCCCTAAACTTGTATTTCAAAAGAGGATCTACAATTAGTCACAAGAGGTTCTGCAGTGCTTCTATTTGTGTGATTATGCAATACGCATCCACAAATGTATATTTAGTCTACTGAGAATTTTACCGTTTCCTTAAAACAAATGTTTCACCAGGTGCGTTATTCTGCCTTTCCAAAGGCAGGGGGGAAATGAGGCAGTCAGGTGCTGATGTTGAAGGACTATATAAACCACTGGCTGTACTCAATCCACTGCAGACAACTGCTGTGCTTTCTTTGTTCTTAGCATTCCCCACTCTTGAATAAAGAAAGAAAAGCAATATACTCCTAGAGTATCAACTTTCATAAACTTTCCAGTCCATAGATTTTCAAAATTACAATTTTTCCTGTGGTGTCCATCCATTTTCACTGTTTTGAACTCTTTTTAATATTTCACGAGTAAGATTTCTGAGCTGACTTGCTTCTGTACATGCTAGCACCTCTGAAAACAGCTGTGTATGTGCAAGATAAATGGTAGTTAGCTGTGACATTACTTGTGAGATGCAATAGTTATAATCCACATATTACTGTTCAGCATTATACTACAGCAGTGTGCAGCTATGAGATTAGATATCACAGCTTGCTGGAAATTTTCTAGAAAATGAACAGTTATGTACAGACACTTATCTTGATTTTAAATCAACCAGAACAAAGTCAGGTCATGAGACTAGTACAACTTTCTGCTTGTTCACCTTGAACAAAAAGAAATAACTGGAAAAAGAAACAATATTTGGTGGTACTCTTCAATAATAAATTAGCATTCTTTTATAATAAACTAGTGTGCTCATTCTTTTTGCAGCAATCGCAAAAAAACCTGCCAAAGTTTGGCACGGATCTTTTTTCCACTGCATGTGCAGAATTAAATACACGACAAGCCAGAAGAAGAAACATGTAGCTGACAATAAAACAGCAATCACCTCTACCGCAAAGAGGCCATCCTTGCCTTCAAGTAAAGAACTGGCAAACACGCTATGTCAGTAGCTCTAACATCTTATGATTGCATCTCTAATCCTACAAGAAATTGCTCACTTGCTATAATTACTACAGGAATATCTCTGAGACAAGCTGTCAAACTATTTACCTTCTCGTCATCTTTGTTCATTATACCCCGTAGTTACTGGTCTTTTGTTGACAAAAAGGAACGCTCATTATAACTAAGGACACAGGTGAAGGCTTCTCCCCCGCTAAGCCTTTGCCTGTGACTGCTGAACCACCGCAGAGCTAAACACAAAGGAAAGGGAGGTCCCTGTTAATACCGAGAGCGCCAGGGTAAGAGTCAGAATAAGACCTTGTTCTCAGGTGTTCACGACTCAAGCTTCAGTCATCCATGGTTTTATATACACGCTTTGCATTTGCCACAACTAACTTCTCCCCCCCATCCCCAGTGAATACAGCTTCCAGGTCAAAGAGAAACGCATTCCTTTCTCCTCATTTAAAAAATAATAATGATGTAACCATTGCAATTGTACTCTGTTTAAAAACACTGGACATTTTGTGGTATTAGAGGATTTTTCCATTTTTAATTTATTTTGGTATATTGTTAAGTACCGAGAAGGAAAAAATAGTAAGATAGTAAGTTCATGCAATCCTTATTTATTACATTTAGGAGTCATTATGTTTTAATGATTTTTAAGTTGCAGAATGATCATAATGGACTCATTTTTAAATAAACGGAAAGAACAGACAGACTTCCAAATGTTCAAATTGCATTTCTTCAAAGATTTTAAAGTGTCCTTTGTCATTCAACTTTCTATTATTTCTTTCAGCGTTCTATTCTTGATCACCAACACAAACAGAGAACTATCAATTACTTTATTTTCAGACTCCTTAATGAAGTGCACTGTCAGAAAACACAGGCAAACATCCCTACCCCATGAGAGTAACTTCAACTTATTTCAAGGAAGAAAAAAGATGACAAGTGACTAATAAAAGAAAACCTCTTCTTGATATCATGCACGTTCAGGTTAGCCACACTTTGATTTGCATCAGGTTCACTTCTAAGCTTGCTGTGGTGCAGTATTATCAGCAGTTCAGAGACTTTTGCTCTTGATAAGCTTTTGCTTTAATGAACAAAAGACACTAAGGACAGACAGTACACACTTCTCTTCTAGCATAAGACTGATTACACGGTTGCTCCTTAACTTTGCATAGCAGATAACAGAAGTAGTGGATTTTTAAATTGTATACACAGGACGCGGGGATGTCTCCTTCTATATTCAATTCTAACTAAGCTATCATGAACTATATTTTCTCCTGTTATTAAGGCTTTCACAGACTCAGCTCCAATTTCAGCTGTCTCTTCACTGGGGTCCCCAAACTGATTTTTTTTTTTTTTTTGGGGGGGGGGGGGGAAGGGGTGGGTAGTTTCAGCTGGATCACTACCTTGGTCTGACTTCTTGCATGATGGCATGGAAGCTCGTGCTGGCCCAGAGACAGGACTATGGCAGGCAGCCAGCGACAGCAATGGAGACTGTACCATCTTCTCTGGGACAGTTTGTACTTCTGTCGGTTTAAAGTGACTGTGGCAGCCTGCGTGAGAGTGCAGGCGCTCCTACTCAGCCACGTTACCAAATGCAGCAGTGGCAATCTGAATAGCACAGGTCTGCCAAGGTGAGAAAAGGAGGGAAATGAGGATAGGAATTTCCAAACAGATCTGAAAATCTGGGGTAAAAAAGTTCACCACTGAATTTGGGCATTTAAATAATTGGTCAGATTTTCAAAGATGCGACACATGCAAGAGGTCACTGGTTTTGCTGGGAGGAGCTGCCTGTGCCAAGACAGACCTGTAATAACTGAGGAGGGAGAGTATGAAACGATCAGAAAGGATTTTAAGAGTATTCACAGATTAAAGTCTTTAATGGTCCTGTGTTGGGCTAGCCTGAATTTACTAGTACTGAAAACAGTACGGCAGTGTAGAAAAAGAGTTCAGTAAGATAGACAAGAGGTTACAATAGTACAAATTAACCTTCATGAAACCAAATTCGGATTAGAAAACACATTTATAAAGCTTTCTAAGCCAGGAAATTGCAAATAGAAATCAAAAGAAGAGCTGCATTAGGAAAGACCAATGGTCTGTTTAATTCAACATTGTGAAAAATGCCCAAAAGCTGATGCCTAGGCAAGAACATACGAATACAAAGGTCACAGAAATGTTTCTGCAGAAACTATCTCAGCCTCATACAATTTCTACCTCAAAGACTTCTTAATAGATTTTGCATTTAATGGATCTTGACATATTTATCTACCATGAACTTGCCTAATCTCTGCTCAAGCCCATATAAGCTTGTAGCATCTACAGCATCCCGCAGTGAGAAGTTTCTCACCTTAATTACATGGATGAGCCACCTACTCCTGTTTCCGCTTGAGAAAAAACACAGAAGAGTTTACAGGTGATGTACTTCATGGAACTGCATAATACTAAACTGTACCTGTTTTGTAAAACCATAGCTGTCTTGGAGGTTATTTGTCAAATATGTGATAAATGTCTGTAGAATACCGAGCAATACTTCTACAAAAGGAAGCAAAGGCTCAGAGCTGGCTACAACTAGCGGTCTCTCTTCAATCAACAAGTCTTAGTAAAGGTTTTGCAGCATAGCAAGCAGCATCTTGGTATCTGAAGCCACATTAATATAAAGTTATGTATGTTTATTCTAGAGTATCACAGTGCAGCACTAGGAATGAATCTGATACTTGAGGTAATTCACATTTTTGGGCAGATTCCAAGTTCAGCTCTCAGGAGACGACTCAGAGTCGCAGCTCAGAGAGGAGGCACCCACACGGCAGCACTAACCAAGGCAAGGCTAGCCTGAGATTTGTCGGCGTTAAGGTACCTAACAGATCAATAATACCTTAAGCAAACTTCCGCACACTCCAACTCTATAAACAACAGAAAAGGCATATTCAGTTGTTGTTGCCAACCAAAAGTCTTCGCTAAACAACACGTTAGGAACGCTGGGAAGCTAGTGTTACCCGTTGCGGTCCATTATACACAGCCATCGATTCCCCCTCTGCGCTTGCATGAGTTCAGAACCATATCATTTTCAAAGACAGACTGCATTTAACTGCACTCTGACATTTGGCAAGAGACTGAACATCAAGCTAGGCTAGATGTAACCTTATATAGTAAATGGAAATTTAAGAATATGCTCGAGAAACTAAAGAATCATGGGAATCTAACAAGGCCATGAAAACTCTATCATATTAGCATTTCAGTGACAGTGAGCTGGAAAACCCAGTCAAAATCTGCAAAGAAAAGGTTTCCCTCTGGGGAAGGGGGGAAAAAAAGAAAGAAGAAAGGCATTTGAACTGCTCTCCTGGTGCACCTTTAACATCTTACATAGGAATGGTAATTTCTCTGCTTACCCCGTGGGGTGACGTTTGCTAGGGAGGCTGCCTGGAAGAACAGAGAGACCGAGAGGCAAAGCCAGGTAGCTGGCAGGTATTCATATCATGAAGGATAGTGCAATTACAGTTCCTGTCACGGACAAAAGGAGAACCCTGATAAAATGATGATAAACAAACAGAAACCCTGAGAAAATGCAGTTAAAAAAAAAAAAAAAAAAAAAAAAAAGCTAAAAAAGCAGGTTTAAAAGAACCTCACCGAAAAATAGCTGTTTTAAAGTATTAACTGAAATACAAGTTTGTGTTCCTTATGAATGGTGTACAGGTTCACACCTCCAGTGACACATTCGTATCTTCTCATATTAGACTATATAAGAGAATAATTAATTTTAAGAAAGTAAAGGGGATTAATCTGTTTCTGTGCCACATCCAGTGACACGAAGAGACCACACTGATTTTAACTGTGGTAAGGGAATGCAATGATTTTACATGTAGTCCTTTACCCAGACTGAAAGGCGAACGACACCTCCAAGTCGGCACTAAAGAAGAAAGCGCCCTCTGAATTATCAGCAATCCCTTTGCTCTGCTTCCCTCTCCTGCCCAGTAACTTAAACCAGCCTCCAAAACCATGTAGGCACAGCAAATCAATCTACCTACTTGAAAAATGACATCGGGCGAGTACCTCCGTGGACAGCAGCGTTAATTAAGAATTTTCCAAGAAGGGAGTCCCAGTGCAGCACACAAATCTGGCACGGCGGCTTCAGAACGGCAACCAAGATTCACAGCTGGAAAACAGGGCTCTCAAGTACTGGAGAAAGGATGGGGACTACGCACGGAGAATACGTCGGAAGTCCAATTTCATATCACTCGCAAGGAAAACTGCAAGCCAGAGAAACTTAAGGGGAGAGTAGTAGCAGTATTATTTTTACTCTTTTCAGGTTTAGTTTCGTTAGTTTAGACACAGTCTGCATGACTATCTGAGCTGATGAAATAATGGAACAGCAGAAAATGATCATTTTCTGTCTGGGAACACTGCAATCTCCTATTTATTCCATCTCTGAAAATGGCTAATATAAGAATATACAAAAGGAACGGTACAACTATTTTATTACTTTGAGTACATTTCATCCTGAATTTACTGATTTTTAAACTGTATTTTTGAAAACACAAAAACTGCAGACCTCTATTTTTTTTATGTTATGAGAAACAAAAGCCATTAAAAAAGATGAAGCTGAACATGGTAAATATGAATCTAATCCATTGCATCTGTAAACACAATTTTTTAATTCATTGGCACAAATTAGGGCATTTAAAGGACAAACTGCAAATCAATATTCAGTGCTTATGTGCACGGGTAAATGCAAGCAAAAAGGCTTCCCTGAAAAAAAGGCATGAGACTAAAAGTGGGACCATTTACATATGTGCTTCAGTAATACTCCTTGGCAGTGAGTTCCACAGACTACATTTGTTTAATATACAGAGGCTGGATAATACTGGAACCTGAGACCATGGTGCATCTTCTGAATCGAACCTATATTTATTTTTTAAATCAACATTTTAGAAACTGCTACTTACTACTGTGTTCATTCTAAAAACAGGCAACACAACTGAAAGTGGTTGCACACTGACAAAAGCTAAGCAATGATTAGTCTGTGCATTCTCATCACTCGTAAAGTTTTCTAAATAAAAATGCTGTAAAACAGACAAAAAAATAACATTGCAAGATCTTACAGATTTTGTCCCAATATAACAATTTTTGCTATAAACACTGGTTCGTAATGATTACAAACACAGTGATTTGCCTAAGCATATATCACAATATGTGCTATATAATTCAATGCTAAGTATTTCTCCAAGTGCATAATGATTAATGTAAACTGAATGTAGAAGTTCCTTAAAGTATGTGCACCCCCAAACATTAATGTTTCCTGCAGAGACTGAAACATAAATACTTTTCTAGGTATGCTCTTCAGGTACATTAATAATAGCTAGTAAAAAAAAAGAATTAAAATTTTGAATCAGGTAATAATATAGCTCTGAAAAACACTTTCAAATATTCGGCATACCCAAAAGCATTTTTTGAGAAATTGATAAACAACTCCATTGCAATTCCTTTCCTTTAACTCCACTCTTATGCATGAGGGATACTTCTTTGACATTAAGAGACCACCTCACTGGGAAGACTATTAACCAGAATCCTTCCTTTTCCTCCGACAGTCTAAAAGAGACTCCAGAAACAGGTGCTTATCATCCTTTCATTCTGAAAATGAGAAGCAGTTCCTGATGAACAGCCAATCCATCTTTTTGGAGACCACATGCGAGACTGCTGGATTTTTTGATTAAAAGGATCTTATTAGTGAAATACTGCTCTAAGCTTAGATGGCCTCTGCATTTTAATAGTTCGGCACCATTTCTGTTGCGGTTCCAAAGCTACTGCTAAGCACAAACGCAACGTGAGAGGAATCTACATTAATCTGGAAGTACGAACTCTGAGCCTGTTGGATGGTCATTAAAATACATTTTTAACAGAGCTGAACAGAACTTGAGGATTTAGCTTAGCAGAGACATTTCCAAACAGCTATTTTGGCTTTAAAACATTGCACAAGCCTTTAAGATGCATTTTTAATCCACAATTTGGACAAACCCAAAGTTCACAGCAAATTTTTATCTGAAGTGAGAACATATTCTGCTTTTCACAGTGGAAAGTTACTAAAGCAGCAAGGCTTCTTTTCCACTCAGATATTTCTGAAATACTCTTTACATTGATACAGTTTCACTGAAAGAAAGAGCTTCTCTTCATGCAAAGGGATAACGCATGTGCCTTGATAAAAATAACTGTAGTGATGATGATGATGATTATCAAGAAGTTACATAATGCCTTCAGCTGAAAGCTCTTAAAACCTGGCCTAGAGGAGCACCCTCCTTTCCTCGCTCTCCTGGCAGGCTGCAGGCCAGCACTTGCACTCCTGCAGGCCAAGTCTGGAAGTAAACGAGCTTCAGACTCGTTCCAAGAATGAGAGAGCGAAGGAGCTATTGCCATTATCGCAATATTGACCCTGCTGAAGGCCTTCGGGCACTCAGGCTGACTTCTTCCATCTGGGTGTACTAGGCAGAATACAGGATGTAAGACAGCCCATGATGAGGTTACACCACTAATAAAGAATAGTAGCAAATCAGCTGAATCCTGTGACTAGAGAAAGTAATCGCTGTGAAGCATTTAGCTTTGAAATGAATACTTGGTTGCCTTTTAATTATTAGTTGCTCCAAGTTAAATGACTTCTGCTCACACTGCATCGCAAAATATTTAAGAAATTTAATTAAAAGTCATAGAATATTCTATTCTGAGCAAACCTCTTAATATTTGTGGATAACTTTTTTTAGATCTTTTTAAATACATGCTATATGTGCACAAGGGAAATATAAAAATACGAGTTTTTATACCATTCTTTGTTTAATGTTTTCTATATGCATCACACATCATAATGCTGCAAAGGTTATTGAGTCTCAGCTATCCACGGCTTTGGTCTGAACCACATTTTGATGCAACAATCTAATTATTTGAGGAAAGGCTAATAACAATATGATCTAGACACAACATAAATTATTTTTTTTAAGGCCCCGGCAGATACATAAATTTGATTACTTCAAATCATTAGGACAATTTTATTATTTTAAACAGTGAATAAGAGCAAACTGTAACTGAAGTTATTTCTATAAATATAGTTAAAATAATTTAGCAGTAATTACACTGTTCATATTAACATAATACAAATACTGCAGAGAGCACTGTTTAAAAAAATTCAAAGTAAATAATGCAATCTAATATTACATGTTTATATAGATGGTTGCTTACTCTACAATTAAAGCTGAATTTAATGAAAAATCACATTTTTCAGAGCTTGAAGAAGCTTTCTATTTGCCCTTCAGTGCAAATAACGTAATGAACGCCATAAATTAAGGATGCACGGAGAGCGAAGGTGGAGAGGGTAGAGCTCATGTCTGCAATCAGATACACACTGTATTTGTTGAGCCTTACGAACACTTACTGAACAACTCTAAGAGGTCTTCAAGATTTAGAAAGCCTTCCGTTTTCAAATCTCTTTCTGGTATTTGTGCTATTAAACACCCCAGAAGAGCAATCAGGAAGTCTGTCCCTGGAGACATCCTTGGAGACACTCCAAAGCCTACGGCCGCAGTCCGGGGCAGCCTGAGCTGGGACTGTGTCCAGGCAAGTGCCAGAGGCCCCTGCCAGGCACTTGGCCCTTCTCTAGCTCAGGGGTTTCAGGCACTTTTGAAGATGGAAATTGTTTCAGTGGGCCAGAGTACAACACTACGAATTTTTTATAAAGGAAAAAAAAAAAAAAAAAAAAAAAAAAAGAAAAAAGACTAACTCTTTTTTTCCTTTCTTAGGCATTTGGCTCATGTTTTTCTCACTATTATCACCCCAGTTCTATTTGTGGTTAAACATCAGGCAAGTTAACACAGGAAAATGGAAACCTTTCCTTTCCATCTGCACAGTCTGGAAAGAAGAAAGTTTTAACCAAAGCAAGGCAGTTAAACCAGCCTAACTTAACCTGCTTAAATATGCATGAAGTGCAGACAGCTTCATCTTCACCAGGATTTTATGCTGAGTTAGTAAATTCAAGCTCACTGAGTAGGCCCTTTTCTTGTGATGAAAACATGGGCAAAGATGTTCCTACATTGTTAGGAGCGGCTGATAAAATGTTCAAAAACCAGAGACACGGTTCAACTGTTCCAAATATCTCAGTTACAGAAAGAGCTGAGAGTCTGTTTTATCTGTAGCGCATTTATGCTCCCAACCCTACTGAACGATTAAAGGGGAAAATTTTACCATCTCCATCGTACAGATAAGGAGTCAAGGACTCATTTTTGGGGGTAGAACACCATGCCACCATATTTTTACTGCTTCTGGTCCAGCCCCTCTCATGTATATCCAGTTTGGCACCAGCCTGTTGTCACAGCAAACAGAAGCCGAGACGCCTCAGATGTGGCATAGGTTTCCCTTGAGGGTACCTGCTTTTGCTGTTTTTTAATGCAAGAGAAGCACGACTTGTCAGAAGTGCTTATTAAAGACCAAAGGTGACATTCCGGAGGTCTGTTTCCATCCATAAATGCGTAGTTGCATCACAGCAGGACACTGCAGCAGTGAACTACACTGATACTGAAAGCAGAAAACAAGTTTCAGAAGAGATTTGCAAAACACAGCTGTTAGCGGGGGGGGGGGGGGAGGAAACAATGCCCTGCCTAGATCATGCAGGGTAGCTAACCGCAGTCAAGGCTCAATGCAACAACCGCAATTTCCCCCCTAAAGATAAGGCCAGAGTGATTTTCCCACCCTGAAACAAATAGGTACTACTCAGCCGTTGAGGCTCAGTTCTGGGTTCTGGCTTCCCTGCTCAGCCATCCCAGTCGAGTGAGCACATTAATAAAAAAATCTATGGCATACTTATTTTAAAGCTATGGATATTAATAATACTTTTAGGATGACTATTACAATACTAGGAAAATATGACCCAAACCCCACTGAGAGAGGAAAAGAAAATAAGTTTTCTATGCATGTGCTGGAGCTTCCTTTCACATTATTTTCAGGAATTTATGAGACATGAATATTTCTTCCTTTTTTAATACATATATATAATATGCCAGCAGCACAACTTCTGTTCAGGTTAATTGTGCAATCCTTCGAGTACTAAGTCATTTCTTTGACTGCCACCGACATTACTAATCTACTTTGAAGAGTCCTCACACCCAGTCCTCATAACTCCCAATCCCCTTCTGACAACTGCAGTACTTGTAGCAGCAGAAATGAAATGTTTTGTATCTATGACGTTAAAGCGGTCCTCACATGTAAAGTGTGGTATTTTACCTGTGCTGATGGCAGGATGCAGAGGAAGGTGCCTGCTGCTGAATGCTACTCAAGATGACAGAGGTCATCATGATTTGCTTTATTTCAAATAAAAATGCAGTCCTATCATCCAACAGACTACGACTGGCAAGAAAAGTACAACAGGCCTTTGGCACATACATTAACATTTTACCATAAATTTCACATGCTATTGCTGTATGTAGGATACTCAGACAGCATTGAACAGGTTATCATTTGGTTTTCTGGGCTTTCAGTGAACAGAAAATGGTTATACTGGCAAGCTGTATGGCTGCTATTCATATTTTAATACTGAGACCAAGAATTTCAGAGTGAAGATTTGATCATCTAGCAAAGACATATTTCAAACCCAAAGTTAATATAAATTTCATGTAGGTATTTGGGGTTCATATAAATTCACAAAACACTAAGATAAAGTGCATATACAGCTAATATATTGAAGTGCCGCAAACTTTGAGAAATAAAATATCTTTCTCCCAAAACAAAACAATCCAAAATGCCTAAGTAAAAAATGAAGTTCTACAAATTAAGTATTTTTTCTGAAAACCACTGAAAACCTATGGACTTGCATTTAAGTTTCTTGAAGTAATGAAAGACGTTAGGAGTTTAAGCCAAAATAATTACATATATTTAACTTCAAAGTATAGGCTCTGACATGAGGCAGCTCAAGAGCATCAAGAAGAACTCTCTATCTGCACATAGGTAGGTTGTATCTTCCTGGTAAACGTCGTTTTTTTCTAGCTGGCTACCACATATTAAAGACAAGAATTCAAGGATAATGATAATTTAACACACTTCAAATTATCTTTTAAAGTTTTGTACATTTAAGTTACTGTTGGTTAATATCATATTCATACAACATTAATAATTAATATTATGTACTAAGCACTGCTCTTAAATATCAGTGTCTGATTTCATTCTTCACTTCTGTGTAGAGTGACTGTGACTCACTACAGCTATCTTGTAGACAGAAAGTGCTAGAGAAAATGTCAGGAGAAAAAACACTTGAACTTACAAAGGAGGACCACAGTTATTTCTGCTGTTCTTAATGCCAGAAGAATTAAGATAAACTGAAATGCTGCTGCAAAACATCACAAATATCATAGGTGTTTAGGCTTTCCTCAAGTTTTCTCACACACATACATATAAAATAGACTTATGTCTGTCCTCAAATAGGTTATCTTTAACCTGGAGATCACCGCTTCTTTTTTTCTTTGTTTTTTTTATCGCGAGGCTAGTAACATACAAAGGATGGATTGCATTTTTAGCCTACTAATTATGATAGTGGGTTTTTTGCACTGATCAAACCATTATAAAAAAAGTTTCCACTGATGGTTCCATGATTACAGCATATATTTTTGTTTGGTCCTCATTTTTCTTAATTTTTTAAAATCAATTATTTCCCCTACCTTCAGACTGAGGAGTATAAAAACAACATAACCATATAACAAAAGAGCAACAACGTCATTAAGTCATTAAATACATTATCCAATCATAACTATTACAGTAAATACATTATCCAATCATAACTATTACAGCAGAAGAAATATTCGATAATATTTTTCTCCTCTCTCTTCCTGTTGTGATAGAAAAAGCCCATCACCATTTTTTGAATGCAGTTGTTCCTTATTCAAATAATAAAATATCTACAGATTATGTGAAAAGCGATGATAGAAAATTTGAGGCAGTATAGTTTTGTGCACAGTAGACTGTAATTTCTAGTTGTGCTATTGGCATATCTGCTGTGTTAAGTCATGAAAGGAGCTTCATCTTTATGTGACACACTTTTCCACCTTAGTCTTTGTCTGTCTTAACTGTTTAGATGGTGTGCTCTGGAGCAGGAGTTGTGCTGGGGTTGTGCACAGACCCCCTGCAAGCTCTTGCTTACATGTGGCTGTTATCCTACCGTGCAGTGTTTTAGGGTAGAACAATGCTGGCTAATTTTGTTTCCCAATAGGTTCGCTCTACAGCTGGATAAACATAACACTTAGAGTCAAGTTTTAAGCATACACATTTCAAAATTCTAATATGCCTTTAATTAGCTTTCCTTTGTAACATTTGCACTAGAACTTTTATTGGAAAAAAAAACCCACCCTCAAAATTCACTTCACAATCTAACCATGTACTGTGATACTTATGTTGTACATTGCAGTTACTTAAGTAGCTGTGGAAAGTACTTATCTTCAAGAGTAAGGTATAATTAAATGATGCATTACATTTCGTCACACGAAAAGTCCCCACTGCAATGCTGAACACTGCCGCCCTTGCTGACCAGTGAGCCCTCGCCACGTTCTCGCAGGCACTTCTGGGGGCCTCCTAGCTTGCTCCACGCAGCACCAGCAAGTTATACAGCAAGATAACATAGGAATATGCAGAAAGTACTACTTTCTCACAGAGGACTATCGGAATTTGTAGTGAGAATTGTCACAAATGTATGAAAATCAACACTGGTGTGGTGTCTCAGTGGACAGCAAAAATAACAATGGAATGTGCACAAACATGCATTCATTTAGAAGTGGATATTGCATGAAATGTTACAGCAGATGCATGTATGTTGCATCCATACACACATACAGTAGCAGCAGAGAGGTAAGGAAGCATAATAAAATGCTCAGCTTTTTCATAGGCTTGAATTGTGGGGGTTGCCTAATGCACAGGTGTATGAAGAATTCAAAATGTCGACCTTCTCAGACATGAAGAAAGATAAATGGTAGAAGCCACAATACTTTAATGAGCCCTGAAACAGAAATGCTGGACTGCTACGTGTAAGACGACAGAATATTTTCTGTTTGTATTAAAAAAAGAATAGAAAAAAACAATTGAAAACTGAGTGCCAAGAAGCATTAGTGGGATTTTTCACTTGGACCTTTAAGCAGTCTGATTTCACTATGAAAACTGGAAAAAGTCAACTGTCCACCTTCCATAGGAAAGTGATTCAAAACAAGATGGAGAGCATCTTCCTGGTGGAATCACTACCTCAGGGACCAGCGGCATGAGAACATCCATGTGCCAGTCAGAGTGAAAAAGGACAGCCCATGGATTAGGCAGGGTGGCATCAAGGAATCAGTGACTATGAGGCAGGGGTTTTTTTTGTTTTTATTTAATAAAGAAAGTGATTGAAGTAGTCAGTAAGGATGCTGCTTCCCTAGTGAAGCAGCCAATATTCAACATCCAGCTCTTTCTGAACTTCAACAAAGACAAAAGCACAGTTACGTACTGTCTATACAGTTGCAGTTCACAGGCTTTCTAGATTTAACAGGATAAATGGGGTCAACAGACAGCATAGCCTGATAGCTAAAAGATTAAATCTTTTAATATTGAGACTGGCTAGTATGATTTCTGGAAATATTAAGTACACCCACATCACAGATAATGAAATAAGCTAGGACTTAGTTCACTTCTTAATGAAATCACCATGTTTCTAACCACTGACATCAGATCATCATTCCACAGATAAACATCGGACCCTCACAAGCAACAGATATATTCTGGAAATGGTAGTGCTATTATTTAAAAAAAGAGAAGGAGAATAAAGAAAGCATCACAATGATATAAAGAAGGTAACCGGGAGAATCCATGAGCCAAGATGTTGTGGAGATACACAACATGCTCGTTTGTGCTGACAGTTTTTACCGACAGAGTAGAAGGAAGAATGGTAGAGCATATGAATCTCTCTCTATGTATTTATCAGTGGGCAGGAGTAAAAGGGTAAATCCTAACTGAGAAAGCCCAGAAATGCAAGTTTTTGCCATTGCCACTAATAGCAATAGAGCTCCCTTTAATCGTTATCTATGTTCTGTCCTTAGAGAGAATAGGATCGTGAAAATATGAACTAATAAATCCAGTTTGTGGGAATTAATCTTCTGAAAAGAAAGAACACATATTTAAGACAGGCTGCAATTATTTATAGCATTCATAATTAAAGCAGGAGAGTTTACTGAAAGCTATAACATTAACCTTTAATTTAAAAAACTCACCTTAGCAAGGCACCTAAGTGCATCTTGCTCTCAGATTAATGTGTTTACTTACAAAAAGAAGCAAGCAGTAATATCTTTATGAGACCAGCTGGTGGCTGGAACAAACTACGCTGGCTTTCAGACACACAGGATCTTCATTAAGTCGAAACAAAACAAAAGAAAAAGGATTAGGTTTTGCTTCCCTCCAGCATTCTGCCTGGTTCAACTCCTTTATATATCCACTTCCTTCTGTCAATGAAAGAAAAACTTAAAAAGAGAGAAGGAAAAAACATCAGACTGCATTATCCAAGCTCTTTACTAAAACCAGACATTATGTGCCTCCTTTTCATTTTGGGCATTCTGTCAAAAGAGAAGGTGAAAACTAATACTTCTGACTGCAGAGGTCAGGGAAGAAATAATTTCTTTTCATTATGAAAATTCAGAATGTAGCACTCTTCCATCCACGAGCTGTGAAATGGTTTGACCAAAGCAGCAACATTCAAGGAAAATCAAATGAAATTCTATTTTCTGTTGCTTCACATACTGCCTTGTGAAATCTTTTGAAACTTATTATCCGCAGATACTGCAACTGTCCATTATAGTGTCCACTTCCAACACACCTTTTTTAACCCTCCACCTTGTTTTGATTAAACAGGTGAACAAAATGAAACACACCTTTCATGATCTCAGTATCTGACATTTCACACATCTGTTTGCTCTTCAGATCTTTGGCTGTTATCTTTCGCCAAACAATCTCGCAGTTACGGTTCGGTACGAGATATTTAACATTTGAGCCAAAGCAAAAGTACAACTGTGCTAGTTCAAAGCATGTCTGACATTTATACTAGTCAAGCTTTAGAGCAGCCATAGCTAAACTGAATAAAAATCACTTCATGAATACACAGTAATAAAAAAAATAATTCTCTTTCCATTGAGCTCCTGTTCTGTTCCCTGGCACAAGCTAGTATGTTCATAAAATGTGAACACAGTGATTTGCTAATACCTGTGGCTGCCAAGACATCAGTATTCCAGATTGTACCAGTGAGGTACCAAAGTAACCACACCGATGACATTAAACTAGTCATTAGTATTTTCATATTGAGTAGTACCATGCACATTCAACATTCATGTAGCAAGCAAAAGAACAACTCAGATTTCCCAAAGTTCAGTAATCATTAGTACTACTTTTAAGAAGAAATATGATGAATATCCCAACACTGCTCCATGTTTCAAAGGTACGCAAGTCATGACCTTCAAAGTAGTGAGCACATTACTGAAATACAGATAATTCCCTTGCTTTCTAATAGAGCATATGAAGACAATGCAATATCATATCTTTGTATGAATGTCTCTTGAATGTTTGATGCCTTCAAATACCGAAATACACAGAAATACACAGACTGAAGGGAGAAAATTGTTGTACGGCAATTACAGCTATCTGAAAGTAACGGTACTATACAAATCAGCCAGTTGTAATACATTCATTTAATCTCTTTCTCAGTTTCCCTACTATCATTATCAACAAGATGATAGAAGACTCTGAACAGCAAGATTTCTCAAAAACATGCTAATCTTTAAATATGACTTGAACAACAACAAAAAAATCCCATGAAGATTTTAGGATTCTACCTTGGCTAAAAATGCAAAAACTGTTTACTGCCTCAATGTAAAGCGGTCGTGAAACACTGTGTACCCCTCACAGACCGCGACCTCTACCTTGCCCTCTTCACCGCTTCTACGCCAACGTGGCACACGGCCCCGAGGCAGCCACGCGGAGACCTGTGCCATGCCATGCCCGATGCCGGTGCCACGGTGCCCATGCTGTGGCCAGCAGCCCACCTCCGGGGACTGAGTTTCAGATGAGTTGCTTCCTACAAGGTGTTGCTGGCCTAACTGCCTGGCTTAGACTGTGAGGACATATCTCCACACACAACTGCTGAGAGTGGTGTGGTAGATTTCTCTGGCAAAAATTTGCTGAGGGCTGGAATCTTCCCTTCTATATTCTCTTTTTTTATTTGTCGCTTTTTTCTAGGAACATTCAATGATGCCTGGAATCTTCCCAGAACCGATAAAGAAAAAGATAACTAAAACCTTGATAGTTTTTAAGTGATAAGAGACACCATTCTGCTTCTATTTTTATTTCTTCCCTAAGATTTAAAAGGCCGAATCAGAAGAACGAACCCCCCAGATCTGTGACGTCAGAAGCACGTCACGAGCTGTTCTCTAACGTTACAGAGAACATGAAACTCCCTGCACGCTTCGGTACGACTGTACCAAACTCAGACGCACGCGCTCACCCCTTTTCTCCTTTCTTCTCCCTCCTTCAGGAGGGGACATCAGAAACCCAGCAGAGAGGCTCCAGGCACAGGCTAAGCCAAGTCCCAAAACTGAGTGAACTAACAAGGCAAAGCAGCTTTGTCGCAATAAGAATTTAGTTACTGACAGCCGGAGGGCACTGAATAAATCCAAAGCATACCCTATGTGGAAAAACACGCTGAGTTCTGGTCCCTCATCTCAAAAATTATACAGTGGAACTAGGAAAGGTAGAGAGCAGGGCAATGAAGACAATGAAATGGCTTTTACACACACAAAAAGAAAAGCCCTAAATAGACTAAGCTTCTTCAGCTGGGAAAAGAAACAGCTGAAGGAAGATAAAATCAGATCATAAGCTGCTATTCACCAACATCTTAGCGGGAGTGACTAATCATTCCCTATTCACCATCACCAAAGCAAAGATTAGTCACTCATTCCCATAATACAAAAACTAAGGAGCATTAAATGAAACTATTGAGATGCAATTTCAAGACACAGAGTAACCAGGATTCTTTGTCTTGGCTAAAATCAGCCATTCTTTTGCATTTCCTACACTCCAGCTCAGAAGGTTCTTTCTTTAAGGAGGTTGGACTAGAACTTACATGTTTTCAGCAGGTTACATGTCCTTTTCTGCTAAATGGCTTTTAGAAAAACATGAAACATACAATATTGTGTTTTAAAAAACCTGTTAGATTACAGTTTTGGTCCTAGATCCCCACCCAGAAAGGAAGAACCAGGAGTTACTGAATGAAGCAGGGTCTTTGTGGTAATCAAGGATATATAGCCCAAGGCTTGAGCTGAGGGTGGGAGAGTCACATGATCATCCTATGTGAATAAATGTAAAAACTTGACGTGGGAGGGATTAATAATCAAGATAGAGGACAGAAATGCAGAAAACTAGAACAAATTGCAGGTAAGAGTATCTTTTCCAGACTACTCTCCTTTGACTTCTTCCACAAAAGGAGCTGTACTGGCAGGAGATAAGACAACATCAGGATTCCCACTGATTTAACTGACGGGTCCAGCAGCCCCTATCAGCAGCTCTCCTAGGAGCACATGTAACCCAGAGGCACACGTCCATTAGGCTAAAAGGAAGAACATATTCAGCTATGAATTTAAGATGTTAAAACGGAAGAATTAAACGTATTTCATGAAATTAAAAGACTACCAACTGATATTCTACTTTTCTTCAGACATAATGAGGTATGAGCAACTCATCATGATGAAGTACATGCCATCTCTGTTCAATGTCTGCAGTCACAAAACCCATCTTTTATACAAGTACTCCAAAATAATACAGTTCACATGCAAGGGAAACACTACTTACAGAACATTTGCTTTATTTATTTTAAGTTAATTCATGTAAATTAAGTCATGTCTTAAGGGAATACAATTATTCTGGGTTAACAGGGAGAGGTGAACATCTGCTTTTATTTTTTTACTCACTTCTGATTGGCCAGTTCCAGCATAGGTGATTTCCTAACACAAAATAAATTACTTTGTTGCTACCTATTCTTTCCATTTCATCCTTTCCATTAAAGAAAGAAAGAAAAAAATAGTGAAAGATGAGTTTTATTTAAAGAAATGAGCAAGCTGTTAAATACTGAATACCATATTTTAAATCATATACATACTTCTACATGCTGCTCAGGAGATACTTGCTAAGTTACTTACTGTCCTATTCATTTTCCATTCAGGGTTCTAATTTTTCTCACAGAAGACTTTTCATACAAAAATGAGCATTAGAATAATGGAACACTGGAAATCTAAATCCAAGGCACTGTGTTCATCACACTAAGACAGCTCTTATTTAATTGAAGGAAAATATTTTAAAATAAAATGTTCTGTCTGAATGAAGACAAATGAGTCTAATTTGAGACCCTTTAACTCTGTGTATTATACCGTTTGCCTGAAATTTAAACAGAATACTAACAATCCAGAGATGATTTTGTGTAATGTCATCCTCTATCCCAAGGCGATGCATACACAGAACCTTCACTGTTGAAAATTTCATCTCTGCGGATATTGTATAATTAAACAAACCCATCTCCATATTATTCTGAAATAATGTGAATCTGAACTTATTTACTGAGAGAGAGTTCTCTGTGAAAGAAAAACGATTACACTTCCTTTCCCTCTCCCCTCCAAAAAGAAACTAAAATGACTCTTGTAACTGCATTGAGAATCATTGCTTTTATGGGGGTGGGCAAAAGCAGTGTGCGAGTTCCCTTGTATATTCCATTTGAAGAAACAATTCATAAGCACTATTCCTTCAGCAATACTAGTATTTTTCATGAAATTCATGCATGTAAAGCTGTAAGCAAGTGGCCTTAGAAATTTCAGCTTTGCTTGAAACAAATGTCAGGGCTTAACAGTTGAAATGAGGAAAAAATTCTGTTTGAAAGACAGTATTATATTAGTGATGATTTTAAAAAGAAAACTTACGAAGGCACCATATACAAAATCCCTTTTTTGAATGTTAACTCTGTGATTACATATTTTCTATACCTATAAATATACACTTATATACAGTATATATGACTCCAAGGATATCTACTTAAATGGTGGGCTTAGCCATATTTTTATTCCTATTCAAAAGCCATATATATCAAGCTCCAGAAATGCTACTGAAAATACGTTCATGCATATTGCATAAGCTGTTCTGTGGAAATCCTTGTGATTTCCAATATAGCCAGCAGTAACTGCAAATCAGGGCCAGTTTGGGCTATGTGAGGGAGGGCGGAGAAGCAGGCAGTATCTTTGCTCTGCCATCTCATACTCGTGAGTCACACTGGACTTTCTGGATTTAACATCCCACATGCCACGCTGGAATTCACAGAAAAGCTTTAGAGAAGAGCAAAATTTTATCATAACCTTTTCACTGCTTGACTTGGGGATGGAAGTGCTCTAATTACCTATTTCTGACTGCAGCTAAAGAGTAAAAATAAGGAAGCTGAAGAGGAACAATGGAGTGTCTAGGGAAGAGCAAGGGAGCATTCAGCCCAGCGTACTCCTCTGCATCCTTCCTTGTGAGCATTTTTAAACACTGGGGATCTATAGATTGAGGAGCAATTTATATAGCTCATACTGTGGCCTGAAATGAGGTAATGAGACTTTTGAAACATTACTAGAAAACTGTTATTTTATAAAACTTGATGAAACTCGAGTTGATGACATGAAGAGGTGAAGAGACTGGAAGCTTCAGAGATAACTCAGTTCTCTTTCTTATCTCCTGGCCTTCATTTTGTAGATGAATTTCAAGCTACACTTTCCACAGAATGCAGTTCTAAAAACACAGATTCTATATTTCTTCCACATTCTCATTACACAGGAGAGGGAAAGGAAAGTACCCCTCATGAAACCCTAACTTTTTAGCTTTGACAAGAGAAAAAGAGAAAATTAATGATCTTAATTCTCATTTGCTTTAATCCTATTACAAGTTCACATCTGCTAAGTGTAAAGATTCTCTACAATTTTATGACACTTTTTCTTGCTGTCCCCTGTTCTGAATTAATAAACACTTTGCAAACCAGTTTAAGAGAAAGTGATTCATCCTCTATTTTAAATGTCAAAATTAAGTATCTGCTGGACAACTCTTCCATGAAAGGAAGAATAGGATGCCTTGACCTTAATGTACAGGAAACATCCCTAAAGATGATTTAGATTAGAAGGAAATGAAATCAGAAACATTCAAATTTGATGCCCCCTAGGCATCAAATGGAAGAAGAAGCTTTAAAACAGTGCATTTTGATGTTTAATCTATAGTTTCCTTCACATTTAGGACACACATGATGAATATCACCGATACCCCATCTATGTCTGAAAGCAAATATAGCAATAACTTGATCGAAAGAAACACAGCATTTAATACACCAGGAGGCTGAAACTTTGATCACTTGGGTCTGTGACAGGAAAAACAGGGATGTGTTCAGGGATGTGAAAAGCACTGAAGCATTCAAACAAAGGGAACAGATGACTTCAACCCGTACAGACTTTGCTCAGATGGACTAACCGAATTAATTAGCATCTCACTCCTTATTGACGTCATGTCGATCGTAAGGTAACAAATGTGCTTACTGCATGGCTGAAACATCCTGAGAAGGAAAGAGCTGGTCTCTTCCTGTTTTCCCAGTTTACCTGTAGCACTGCTTTCCCGGTATCATTGTGCAAGGAGGCAAAATTATTAAAACAACCCCCCCCCCCACCACCACCTCTTAGAAAGAACGTCCTTGAGCTCAGGTTTCCAAAATAATACTGACTGGAAGCTGGGCTGAAAAGCCTCTTATGGGTGCAGCCTCCTCTTAGAGGCTGGCTGTGCATCTAGAAATGTGGTTACCCATAGAAAGGACTGTCAGACTAAACTGGAGTGCAAAAGGGGATAGTCAAAATTTCAGAGATATTGAACACTGTAACTGAACTACAAAAGCCAAGAATTCTTAGCTTACATTAGAATCAACAGTCTTTATATGCCATTGTAAAATTACCTAATTAATTTCTCATGCATGGAAATAAAAAGGCCCATGAATCTCTTTACTGAAAAGGCATTTCTAATTTAAAAATTTCTAGTGATGTTAGTGAGCACATATATTTATAAATGGAGGATGATGGCAATTCTCATCCTTGATATGATTTATCATTTGGCATTATGTATTATTTGACCTCTACAGAGAGGTTGGCTATTCCAGTTTCTGAAATTAAAGGCATGAACTTCTCATCAAATAACATTAAGCAACTTTAATTTCTCCTCATGGCCGCAGGCTGCCTTAACTAATAGATTTAAAAGAGTAGAACCTAATTTCAGCCAGATGCCACAGGATAACAGGCTGCAATATAAATTCACATTATTTACTCTTCTCTTCTGTTTAATTTTACACAAACAGGGAAGCTCATTTTTAAGCCACAGTACATCACCCCTCAGCTCATAGTCATCAGGCTTCCATAGCGGGGCCAAACATCTGACTGACATTCAGTCTCCGCAGCCTACCTAACATGGGCTCTTACCTGCGCTCCTCTGACCCAACACAGGCTCTTGGTGGTCCACCCAGCACAGCCCAGATGCCAGAGGCTTTACTGATAATTCCTCCCCCCAATACCTGACGTAGCCTTTCACTGTGTAAACATAAACCTTAAGCAGCATAAGCTTTTAAGCATAAACCTTAATCAGCATTTAAGCATAAACCTGAGACTTAAGCAGCACTATAAAGGTGAGGACTGGAAAAGCACAGCACCTGAATGCAATTTCCTTGGTGTCCTGAGGCACCTTTGCAGGTTTAGCTTTGATTCTCGCAGGAAGTCCAGGTCTCCTGTTTCTCCCTGCTTTTCTGCACGACTTCTCTGTCAGGGCAATGAACAGACTCTTTTTTCATTCTCTATCCCTTGCCCTTCACTCTACAGCACATTTTCTTCCGTTTCCCCCAAGAAATCATTTCTCTGAGTCCCTGCCCTCTTCCTTTTGTCAGATAATCAAAATCCCTCTCATGTAGCCACCTGTTGCATATTTACTCTTCCTAGAAAGGAGTCTTCAAATTTGAAAACCTCCTTGAACTGCACAGTGGTTTCACAGAAAACAACTGAAGTTGAGCAGCTTTTTGTTACCGTCTGTGGAATTTCAGGCCAAGAGAGAAAACCAAGAACTGAGACAGATATCCAAAGTTTGCAGATTGACAAATAACTATAGAAAGCCCTGAAATCATAAAGAAGTCAAACTTTGCACAGATGCATTCACAGTCAGCACTAACGGCAAAGCAAGATGGGAGACACTCAAAATTACTGTAGTAGGTTCTTAAACATATCCTTTATCTCTCTTCAAAATAGCATGCAACACCAATACCAATCCCAGCCTCTTAGGAGACAGAGACGATACAAGAAGTTTTATCTCAAGGGAGATTGCACAGGAGGCAGGCGCTGGTGGAGGACCCATGTCACAAGTAAAGAAGCTATGGGAGGGGGTCAACAGGCTGCATACGTTAGAGGTGATGAGAAAGATGGACCACATCCCTCCGTGACCCCGCACCTTCACGAACCTGAGGCCCAGCCATACCGAAGTAGGTCCAAGCTTTTGTGGTTGGGAAACAGAGACTCCATGATGGGGAGGGCTGGAAGCTGGTGACTCCTGGCCCCTGGAGCCCTGGAGCTCCTGCTCCATCTGCAGGTCCACAGCTACACAAGCAGTTGGTGCCCCAACAGTGGACGCAGGGCTGGGACATTTGTATAGCCATTAGGAAGGGACCCAGATCCAGAGCCTCATTTCACAATCAACCTGCAGTAAAGTCCAAAATTGCCAGACGGTGTTTAAATTCTGTCACAGACACAAATCCTATTCCAACATTCCTTTCCAGCTGACAATTGGAAAAAAAAAATTGAAACCCCTAATATTTCTAACATCAGTGCTATTTCCTTTAGCTCAATGACAAGTCAAAGTGTACAGCAACTGGGAATTAGACTTGATGCCTCTTTTTTTAATTTTACTTATTTGTCTTTTGTGGTCTGGCACAGAAGTGTAACGTATCCTCTAAGTATAATTAAGCATTAATATGAAGATTATAAATTATCTCTCAGCCCTGTGGAGAGAAACTCCATGTATGCATTCAGGAAGAAAACACAGCCTAGGAGTATGACTATAGACTCACATTTTTAACATGATTAAAATATCATCTTCAATTATGTGCCTGTGCTGCTGTTTCCTCAAAATGATCACATTCTCTCAATATTGAAGTTTAATTCCTTACCATATTATTTCAACAGCATAGAAACTCCTGCATGCCTGGAATATATCCGTGAGTTCTATATGACCAATACTTTTATTAGGAGATCATACAAAAATATGTTCCTGACATGTTACTCAAAGTAACTTGTAATTTATTGCTACTACTTGTTTAAAGTTGATTACAATATTCCTCAGATTTTTTTTGCTAATAAAGAGGGGGTATATGTGTAAATACTGCCCCTGCACCTCTGCTCCAGTGTCTGACCACTCCTACTGTGAAATCTTTTTTTCCTAACACCTAGTCACAATTTCTCTTCTTGCAATGTCTGTGGTCCACAATCCTTTTGCTATGCTTGTCTGAGAAGAGTGGCTCCATCTTCTCTACAAGAAGGGAGAAGAGAGTAACTAGACCTGTTGGCCCCTTGAGCCTTCTCCTCTTTAGGGATAAAGCCAGCTGGTCCCCCAGACTCTCCTCACACCGACAGGCTCCAGCCCCTACTCACCTGGAGACCCTCGGGGCTCCCTCCAGCCTGCTGGCGTCTTTCTCATGCAGGGAACCCAAAACCGGACCCAGGATGTCCAGATGTGGTCTCACATGCACAATGGTGCTACTAATCCCTTCTTTTCACTGCAGTGGTATGTATTGATACTGCTAAATAATCAGCTTCCCTTTAGATATCTGGCTATGATTGGAACTTTAAGTTTAAAAGAAAACAAAAACAAAAACAAAAGAAAAAACAGTTACAACTAACGTATCACCAGATATATAGACAGGGTGAGAGAGGAGGTTGGGAATGATGCCTGCTCTTGACTTTGAGAAAAATAAATTGTGTATATAAAGGAGCAATAAAGACAAAGATCTTCCTCAAGCATGCCTGCCAAACCAAATTTATCAAAGTAATGCTTGTCAAGGAAAAAAAGTGAAGAAGAATGTAAACAACAAGGGTAGCAGAACAGAAGTGATTTCCAGAAGTGATTTCCAGCGGCAGTGAGCTTCGGCCTCCTCCAGGTACGAGGGTCGTGACAGAGGGCACAGAATCCCTACGGCTTTGAATCGCTTTTGGGAGCGGAGACCTCCAAGAGCACTGCTCCCCAAACAAAAGACCTTTAGAGGCATTATGAAGCTGAAGTGCCCTCCAAATATGCAGCTGCTTTCATGATTTTAATAGACATTATCCGCAACATGTTTTGCCAGCATTTGATATATGTGATTGACTTCGATTGCTGCATACCTAAGAAACAATCCCTGAAACTTTGGAGTGCTCAATACCTTTGAAAACGAGCCCTGTGACAAGGGGTAGGGGTTAGGTTTTAAGCTATACTGCAGCTTGCAAAGGTTTAAAATGAGATTCACCTATACAGCAAATAATCTTGAGAAGAAAAATAAACTTTCTCTATATAGATCCGGCAGTCCAGAGCAGTACTCCTGTCAAAGAGCTCTGAAGGCAGCAGAGCCATGTAAGGATTTCACAAAAAAGTCTCAGGATAGCAATGATGCATCAGTACAGGGATACTCTGTTCATGATTTTTTAGTAATATTGATTACACTTCATTTTTGAACATACTGGGTTTTTTTTAATCAGACTATGATCTTCCGGGTTCAGCATATTCTGGAAATTTTCAAAAACTAAAGTATTTACAGTTCTCATGATCTATGTATTAAGTATTTAAAATAAACTTATCTTGCCATTATACCACTACATTTTCTGTAGTTTATAGAAAAATTTTCTTGAGAAATTGTTACTTATCTACTGGAATTTCAAAGTACAATTTTGTACTGGCATGGACAATGCACTTCTAACAGCATGGCAGCACCCACCTGGTTTTCTTTTTGCACTAAAAAAAAAAAAAAAGCCATTCTCAAGGACAGAAATAAATAAATCTTCTCAAGAAACCAAAGTTTGCTAGGTACAGCCACTGTTGCAAATGCATAAACATTTATGTGTTGCTCAAGTTTTCGACAGTTACAATACTAAACAACTAGCACTGCTGACATATCAAAAAGGAGGAGAAAGGTCAGTAGAGAATTATTTTCCTTACGTTTCAAATATCAACGCATGCAACTCCCTGGCAGTTCCTCCATTTGTGACCTGTATTTTTTCCAGAAGAATAAAGGGGATGCTTCTGCTTTTCACTTCACCCATTGCATGTTTTGCTTTAATAAATATAATACTTATGCTGAAAACAATACGTTGGTGTAAAATGCTCACATAATGCATGGTTTTGAATAGATCAGCTTCAATATATACACTGAGAGGTATTCTGAATTTCTTCTTCCCGATTGTTAGACATGTTTTATAAGGTCTGTTACCATTTATATTCCCAGAAAAGCTAATATTAAACACAGCATATGGTTTTCTGATAGATTCTACTATTACAGCTTCACAGGACCCTGGTAAGCAGCACAAAACTGGATAATTTCAGTAAGAAGCAGAATGCTGCTGCAGCAGGTCAGCAACAACAATTTATTCGTTCAAAATAATAATTTTTGCATATAAAAGTCAAGCAAATAATTCTATATATAATTAACACAAACTGGGTAGGATGCAAAATTCTGAGTTTTCAATTGATTCACACTTCTCTTCACATAGTAGTTGGAGTTGCAGGAACCTCTGGAGATTGTCTAGTCCAATCCTCCTTTTCAAAGCAGGGTCAGCTACAGCAGGTTGCTCAGGGCCATGTCCAGTTGGGTTTTGAATATCTCCAAGGATGGAGACTCCATAACTTCTCTAGTCAACCTGTGCCAGCAGGCAACCACCCTCACAGTAAAAGAGTTTTTCCTCTATTCAGACAGAATTTCCTATGTTTCGGTTTGTGCCCGTTGCCTCTTGTCCTGTCACTGGGCACCACTGCAGAAGAGTCCTTGTCCTCTTGATGCTCCCATCAGCCATTTATAACCATCGATAATATCCCCCGAGCCTTTTCTTCTCAAGGCTGAGCAGTCCCAGTTCTTGCAGCCTCTTCCCCGATGACAGATGCTCCAGGCCCTTAATCATCTTTGTGGCTCTTCGCTGGACTTGCTCCAGCAGGTCCATGCGTCTCTTGTATTAAGGAGCCCCAAAAACTCTTACATTCGTAACTTTCCACTGGGAACACCCTTTCTCTCTTCACTCAGAGCCTCTCATAAATGCTCCGGCTTTCCTAGGCTAACATAATTCTCAGATTCAGCAACTTCTCTCTTGAAAAGTACACACTTCATTTTCAGTTGATACAAGCTAAAATAAGGCAAGTGTAAAATAAAATGCTAAATGCAGAGTTTTCAAAGAGCTTAAGTAAATAGGCCAGCTAACTTCATTGAACATCCATGGCAACTGGAATATTATTCCATTTTAGCCTCCAGAAGCATCACTTGGAAGATGTTGATTGCTGGGTAGAAGCTTCATGACTGTATTGGCAACTTCGTATTTTGGCATCTCTGATTTAATATTTTCTGTCATTCCAAATTTACTGATAATGAGGCATTCAAGGAAAAGGGCTTATGTCATGATCATGTAGAAGCTATATGATGCCTGACAGAGTCTTGAAAATTTATTTCAGTGCTATCTAATGATCTATTTTTTTGCACTTAACTCTTTTTTACCTTTAACCCAGCAGTTCCTACTTTGGAGAGCTCTTACCGTTAACCCTACTGCCTAGAACCATAAGTACACAATTGTACCTAAGTTTGAATTACATTTCAAGAACTTTAAGAACACTGTTACATGTATACTGAGATCTCAGAGCATATAAATAGCTAGATTAGTATTTAATAGCTGGTTTCCAAAGTGTTATAACTAAGTTTTGGTGCATTTATCTTAAACTTTGATAATTAACAGTGATGGAAAAAGGATAACTGAGGGGATACACAGGAATTCTCAAGGAAAGCCTAGAGCTACCAGTCTAACTTTAGAGCCAGTAATCAGTCTTATAGCAAGACTAGCAAGGCTTTTCATTACCTGAACTTAGGCGAGAAAGCATTAAATGTTATTAATATTTCCTTTTCTTGAAATAAATTGCCTTTTTATAGCTAGCATCTCAGAAACTTAAAAATTATTTATCTAATCATGTGGAAAATGTTAGGTTTAGTGTTAATCTGTTGTTTTTTTAAAAAAAATTCTCCAACAGTATTCTCACATTAATATTTTAAGAAAGTGTTTTATAAATAAAATAAACCCTCTTTAAATAAATATGTTGTATCCTGATTCTGTTCTCTGTTCTCACTGAAGAAAACCATGAGTCACAACAGCGAAATCCTTAACACTGATGTCTCAAAGGCACTGAAACGTCAGAGCAAAGGAATTCAGTCTGTAGGAAGCCGTGAAGAATTACCCGCAACAGCTTCACACACCATCCAATTGGTAGAGAGAGGAGACAAAAGACTTCAACCTTCCCTCCAGCACTGGCAGATCGACCAAGAACAATGTTTCTGCATTTCCCTAATGCCCTTTATTTTCCATATTAGATTCTTCAAGCCCATACTTGAGGTCCTTTGCCTACATGAAGAAAACCTTACATTTGTATCAAGAAAAAAAGAAAAAAAGCAATTTCAAAACCAGATCTGGAGAGGCAAACTAAGAGTGAATTCATAAGACATTAGCTAACCTGGGTCAAAACTCAGGGTTCTGGATTAGATGTTTCCAGATATGAGAGGTGTGAATTTTATTTTTAAGTGTTGCCAACCGCCTTGTATAATTAAGTTTGCCCATTTACACTTGGGCTAAAATGTGACACCGTTAGAGCAGCCTGGTTAGCTGCTTTTAGCTTGTAAATAAATAAGAAAGGTGACGCACTCTCCTTTTTCCCCCACTCCACGCACATAAGGTCACATCAGCTGATCCATCATTACACTGCAAATAGCTTTGCTCTACTCTGGACACAAAGTTATTATACAATACACAGAGCTCCTCTCAAGTCAGATATGACCTTTTATATTGAAAGCATGGCTTCACTGAAAGGCTCTGAGAGAATGAAAATTCTAGTCATATGCCTTATCTGCTCTAGGACACTATCTTTAAACGTCTGCATTCATTTGAAAAGGAAGATTCTCATCTGCTCAAAGGAAAAAGAGGAAGGGAACCAAACAAGAGGAAGTCAGAGATAAAAATAGCGGGAAAAAACAGTTCAGAGCTCCTGAATAGTTAGGACTGTGGATTGGGATCCCAGTTTCACTGCATGTATAGAAACCTTGCTTATGAAGAACAGGTAGAAAAAAAAACATCCTGAGAGTTTGTAATCAGCATTAGAAAAACAAATGAGATGTATTGCTTTAGAAAGTAAAACTAAATAAATACTAAAAATAGAAAATAAATACTTTCAAAAGTCCACATATGTATAAAAAATGGGAAACAGTATTCTGTGAAGCACTGCTTTTATTCCTATGATACCACAATCTACTCTAAAATTCAGGTATGCTTACAACAAAAGTGTCTCTGTTATTTTACACCAAATTAACTCAGAATCAGAAGCACACAAAATTTCTCAACTACTCAGTAAGAATTTGCAGTTCATTCCTGTGTCACCTCTTATCTCTTCTCTCTCAGGCTTCTGGTTCTCCTTCCCCCCTAGAGGCACCACGGGATCTATATACTCCAGTATATAAAGAGAAATTAAGCCTACAATTACACAAGGCACACTTAAGGTTACTTTCACTAGGAAACCTAGTGATTTCATTTCAGTTTAGCATATTTGTGAATAAAAGGGGCTAAAAATAAGTAACAAAAATAACATTGAGAAGATTAAGATGCTGAAAGTCTCCGTGAATGAAGACATAGACATCAACCCATCGTCAGTACATTTAATCCCTCTATGGTATTAAAAAGATAGGGCTACTTAGGATTAGGAAATGTAAGGCTAATATGACACTTCCGGGTCTGCTTGCAACTGCAAGCTTTTCTCTGTGCCATCTGCACAGAGTACAAATGCCTCTTACTAACGCAGGGCAAAACTCTCCTCAAAATCCCCGAAGCACTGATCCCGCGTTCGCCTCTACAGTACGGCAGGAAACATCTCTGCTCTTCTATCTCCAGTGTGGCGTGCAAGAGAGCTGCATTCATCCATTTTCTCTAAAGAAATAAGAGTGCCCATAACAACCACACTCACTTGGACGCCTTTGCAGTATCAGAAAAACTAAAGAGTGAAAACAGAGCAATATTCGTTCCACCAAGTCATACGTTTAGGCCTCAATGGTAAGCTTGGAAACAGGGCTGCAAACAAAATAATGTATAAATCTTGATTTAAGTTTGATCCAAGTCTCTTTTTTAGCATTAGGACTTCCATTTTCTCACATTTAAGATGCAGCAGATATGAACCAGCCACTCGATGTGAGGATCCTGTCTGTGTGACTACCGCCTTTGCGGAATCTCATCCTCTACAACAGAAAGCAAAGCTAGTTTGAAAGCTGGTGACCTGCTGCTCCCACTCAGCTGTCCTGCCTTCAAGCACTATTAGTCTCTGCGTTCTGAGTTTTCTGTTCTTTTTCCTTTCGTCTTGGTGCCCCGCTTTTGAGCCATTATTAATAAAGCTTTTTTTGATCTACTTCCTTTTATATCAAATTTGGCTTTTTGCTTCCCATATAATAAAAATACAACTTTGATGACACACATATTCTATGTCTATCGTCTTTGAAGTCAGGTTGCAAGATGAAGTGGCAGAGAGAGCTTGTGGGCTTTTTCTTATTATTGCCCAACTCTATCATGTTTTTCAGTTTCTTCGCAATTGGCTTTAATACTAATTCGTAAGATTTCCAGATGGCTAAGAGTTAAGACTGTTATACAACAAATTATAGATCAATTGAAACATTCATTGCATATACTTTGTATCGGAGCTCCATAGCCCTGTAAATACAGTACCACCATTGCTAGTAATAGAGGTCATACTAACTCTGAAAGGCCTCAGGACTTGTCAGGCTTTGCCTCAATATGTCTTGGCATGCCTGGAGAGTTGTTTTAGCTGGTTGAGTTGTAAAAGCCATTTTTTCTAATGACTAGATGGCTACTACCTAATTTGTTTTAATTATCTTTGTATAATCATGTGGTATAACCACAATTTTTATACAGCCAGTAGTCTGCACAGAATTAAATATTTATGACCCTACCATAATGATGCCATGTACAGCAAAGTGACCACAGAGGCCTCAAAAGCGGGGCCACATGAGGCAGTGCAAAGGAGTACAGGCACTGGAGGACAAGAGAGAGCACAGGATGACAGTGGAGACCCCATGGCTATAAGCAACTCACTGATGGTCAAAGACATATGCGGAGCTGGGAATGGGGCAAAATATAAATATAAATATATATATAATTTTAGGGAGAAAAAAGAGGACACAGAACAACTATCCAACATATGTAAAACATATCAAATACAGCAAATTTGAATATAAAGTGAAGTTACAGACCAATGAAAACGTGGTGTAAAGCATGTTAGAAGCCCCCAGTGGACCCCAGAGGGAGGGGGAAGACACCATCCACATCGACACCATGCTTTCCTTGGCAAAGAGGAGGAAGAAACCCACAACACCAAAATCATGCTTGCAGGGCACAGGACTTGGATGCTGCCAGCTCACTATGTTTTCACTGTCTACCCAAGGCTGAAGCCAACAACGTTAGGTGGTGGAAGGGTGAGTGTAACACCAAGGAAGATATTAGCAAATGTGTTTATGAAGAATTTTAACTGTATCATTGCTGAGACTTTTTCTGTAATGTTATTCTTTATTTTTTCCTCTTTCTATAATAATTAGATCTGTACTACTACTACTAATTATTTGATTACTTATTATCTAGTTTAGACCACTATCCTGCTGATGAGAAATTCTGACACTCACACATCCCTCCAGATATTTGTACTAAGTTAGTGCTTGCTGTAACAGGCCGGTCTAGAGCAGAAAAGCTGTGGTGGCTTAAATGATGAGATTTTAAATTTAGCTAAATGTTGAAAAAAATCCTTATGCAAGGATTCCCATTTCATTAAAAAATAAATAAATAAATAATCAGGCGTATGCCAGAGGAGCTTGTATTTTGAAAGAACCTGAAATACTACAGTGAGAAGTCAGTCTTGAGTTGCTGTAGTAGCGGTGTATAAACCAATTCAGTAAAACTGATGCAACTGTCTAGTGCAGATAAAGTTTTGGATGACTGGAAAAGATACCAACAGACAGACTTGGAATATATGTTAATTGTGCTGGCCTGCTACACAGTACATGAAGAATATTTCTCCATATACTTAGGAATATATTTCTCCAACTGAAGCACTGCAGCCTCAGTTTTGTTGACTTTGAAGGGGCTAATTGCAAAGACCACTGGCTTTGAAGAGTTTGTGCAGTCATTCTTTTGATGCCAGGTTCCAGAATATTTTAATTGAGGAAAAAATTTGCACTATTTCTGAAGGATGGAATTTTGTTGGGTTTTAAATAAAACAGACAGCTAGACTGATAAGTTAATAAAAGTTATCGCATTTAAGTTCTCATTGGAAAGGTTAGGGAAGTTGCAGTATGACTCTGAGCTGATCTTGCTAAAACTCTCCCTGAATCACTGCATTGGGTGAAGAAAAAAAGTGCCTACTTGAAAATGAACTTCGAGACTGTCAGTCAAAGTACTAAGTGTGAGCTTGCCAGTACCAAGTTTAAGGCTATATGCTGTAAAGGATTTTCACTAGTCATCTGACAGCTGAACAACTGATCCGAGAAAGAGGCCCTCTGACAGCTAAAAACTACTCAGCAGTTACAATCTAAACATAAGGTGTGACAAGGGAATGCAAAAGATCACACAAAAATGCATGGTCTGGGACACTTTCCTATTCAAAATATTTCTAAGAGGCAGTGCAGCAAATCCTTGCAGGAAAAGGTAGCAGAACTTATCGCTGCGTTACTATACGCAACGTAATGAGAATCGCTAACAAACAAGAGATTCACCCAGGACTGCTGCTGCCCAGTCAATAAATGCCTATACAGCCATTCAAAATGAGTACACCCATGACTGACTAGCAGTTCAGTCCTACTGATAGATTAGATTATGGAAATAACCACTTCAAGGGACTACAAGAACACCTACCCTCTAACAGATAGCAAATCCAAAGCTATTTGCAAATGCACCAAAACAATACAGCTGCTGAAGTGGGGTCGCTCTCTCTTACCATACAGGTTCAGCAGTGACTGCATCTTCCAAATGCCATGGCCCACCTGTGCATTTCAGATCTATAAGGTCTATAAGGTTGGCCAAGAATTTGCAGATAATACCCAAATACAAAACAAGCAAGAGCACCCTCAGTATACCACGATGGACAGTTTAAGCTGATTTTCTCTTTAAGAAAAAACGGTGTTAGTGACACGGTTTGAAACCTCCTCTAGAGAATCTAAATAGGCCACTTTCCCCCCTAGGTACATCGTAGGTTATGATTCAGAAAAGTTCCCAGGCAGCATCCCTAGCTTCAGGAGCGTATCTGTGGACATGAGCCAATATGACTGCTGCCATTCTGGAAATTAAGCATATACTCTACTAAAATAATGAGCATTATCAAAAACACAGCTGCAGGAGGCCAGGTATGTGCAGATAAAATGTTACAATAAAAAGATACAGAAGTGAGGCAAAAGCAGCAGCTTGTCGCTGAGAGCAGAACGACCTGATTCATGTAAAATTCCAAAATTCACTGGGACACAAATATAGTTAAAAAATATGTTCCTCCCAGCATCAGGGGGAATTGAAGCTAAGCCCTTTCATCACCGTTCGTTAAGGGGCAGGACAAAACTGCACTTAAGATTAAGGAAAACGAAAACTCCCATTGCTTCACCTTCAGGGTATTCTTTTCCCTGCAGTTACTGCTGTGACTACAGCTCGCAGAGATGTGTCCAATCTAGCTTTAAACTAAACTTGCTAACAACATCTCCATGGTAACCTGGAGCTCAGCCTTTGCTAACCAGCTCAATGGTTAATAAAACCGTTATATAAAACCTGGGTGGGTTTTGCACCCGCGCTGCTCTCCAGGCTGGTGTGGCTGCACTGCTGGCAGAAACCAAACTAACGAGAGTGAAAGCCAAGAAGCTTACTACTTACTGGAATGAAACCAGGAGAATTTATATGACGTCCCATTTTAAACCAGAAGAAAACAACTTGCCAGTGTCCTTCTGCATGACTGCTTTGTAAGACACACGCCGTGCAGCTCGGCTGTCCTGCAAAACTGCTGAGGCAGCCCATTCAAGCATCAAGAGGATGAAGTTTTCCCACTCTATATGTTTTCCCACTGCTCGCAGGCTGTATCAGAAACTAATCCAAAATTTGTGCATGCCTTTTACAACTCTTGAAGTTAACCAAAATGCCATTTCCAGCCTACTTCTTTCCTTGGTACCACAAATGCCGTAACCAGATGTGGCAGATGTGCCAAGCCTCATGTGCCAGCAGGCTGCACAGCGCCTTGCGGCTGAGACCTCACGCACCTGGGACTGCTGCCGGCCCAAGCACTGGCCCTCACCTTCCTCTGGGGAAAAAAGGTCACAGGACAAGCAAGAAAGTCACTTCACTTTTGCTTGGCTGTCCTGGAGCTGTGTCACGCTCACAGGACACACTTGTACCCAGGCCAGCGCAGCGGGCTCCCGGCTCGCTCAGAGAAAGCCACGCAGTGCTGTACTTCAGATAAGCTGCCAAGCCTGTTATTAAAAAGCAATACGGTTTTCTGATCTTTTATACAGACACAAGCCCTCTTGTAAAAGAGAACATTTGTGTGTTATGAGCAATGCAATCTGAATTCCAAAACGCCTTTAAAACATGGTATTTTCCAAGAAAAAATTTGACGGGAAATATCACTTGAGAGAGACTGTTCTGGCTCCCTCTGGAAGATGCTGTGTGCTGCAGCAGCACAGAAGTGTTCCCCTTGTGCGGATGGTACTCGCCTGGGTGATTAGCAGGTCACATAAAGCATATACAACTTGCTCTGGAGAAGCTGCTTATTTTTCCTTTTAACCTGAAGAGCTACGTTTCTTGACTTGCAAAAGCAGTACCATTCATTCCGAGTCACTATGGGCCTAATTCAGACTTCCATAATCTGTTAATGAAATTTGCACTGGGGATTACTGCTCCCTCATGCCTTCCATCAATTACGCCTATTTCCCCCTCTTTTTTCTTCTTTCTTTTCTTTTTTCCATTTTTATTAAGTAAAACAGTGAAACCTACAGCAAAAGACCTGAGTTAAATTTGAAAGCAATCAGGAAACCCACAGCTGATGACTTAGCCGGTCTTCAGAATATCATTAACCTTAAATTATTCTCACATTTCATTTTTCACATGGAAAAATTAGAGTTAGAAAAACAACCCAAAATACTAGTTGTTTCAGAGCCCACAGAATGACTGCAATGTAAGCAAGTACAGCCTGTGAGTTCAGATGAACGGTCTTTAAAAGAAGTGTAGAGAACAAAAAAGAGGTTGAAAACAACGTTCAAAATTGAACTTTCTGCCTTGCCAAATGCAGTCATCTGTTTTCATAGGAAAGCAGACATGTTTATAGTTTGGTATGATAAACATAGTACTCGCTATTTAATCCACAAAATTTGTCATCAATAACAGGAGGTTGGTTTTAGAGCTGAATGAAATTGGGAATTTTTCCATTTTTTGGCAACTAAAAAACTTTTTCATAAAGCTTTGCGCCCATTCCAGAAAAACTACAGTTTCATCTGGTTTCTTGGAGATTAATCATGGATTTTTTAAAAAAAGAATATCAAGCCATTGCAGTTCAACAACTCAAATACGAGACAGAGTCAAGGCAGGAAGCCTGAAAGCTGGAGCCAGACCGCTTAACTACCTGGCTTAGGGCCTAGAAACTTTTCAGCCTAATAGTTGGCTTCGGAGCCTGTCGGCTGTCAGGATGAGAGCAGGAGGGCAAGCTACACCGCAGCAGAGGTTACCAGACGTTACTTACTCAGGTACGCTGTCAGCTGTAGAAGCTCCCGGCCGTGCACGTGCCAGCTCCCACGCCGTGTTACAATAACTTCTGTACCATTAGCATTACAGGCGCCGATTTGGAAGGACAGCGAAGCGCACTGGTTGTACAGAAAACCATTCCCCAGCTGGAAAAGCTGCAGTTTATTTGCATGTTTATATTTTCAACTCAATTTCCAACAGCAGCATACAAACTAAGTATTTTAGCAATCAGCTGGGTCCCTGGTTTTAAAGATCATTTAGCCATGAAACATCCGATCCGTGTTCATGTAGCGTCACCGCACACAAACGAAAGCACGCGGTTGCATTCCAGACTTCTCCACGGGCATCAGGAACTTAAGGCGTTTGAAGCCTGGCCTATAATTTCTCATTCTGTTTTTGCATCTCTGACACAAAATATCAGCAATTTCACCTTCAAATAATTCTTAATATGATCCGAAGTGACAAAATAAAGACTACAGCAGCTGGCTTGGTAAGTGGTACTTACTGCCAACAAAATGAGGGACAACCATATCTAACACACAATTCATTTCTCCAAAGAAAAGTCTGACCCTGGTGTCTTGCCTCTCATGAATTATAACTTAATCTTTCTTGACCGGAAATAAATTCTGTAGGAACATACAACTGTCTACTGCTCTGTGCTATATTTTCTCTTGTTCTCCTCTTCTTCTTAAGACTGCTACAGCAAAGATGATGTTAGTGGCAAACAAGTGGCAGTCGATAGGAAACTGAGGAATGGGAAAAAACGTGAGCAATTGTATTTCCTAGGAGGAAAGTGTGAATCCCTCTCACTGCAGGTGAGTATGTTTGATTTGCTGAGTTGGTTGAAGATTACAGTATAGTAAGGACAGTGTTTTATAGCACACCAAAAACTTGCTACCAGCTAATTTAGGTAGCATGACAATAACAGATAAGATAATAATAAAAAAAAATCTTACCCTGCTAGACTTAATTTGGAATAAAAGGGAGGAACTGGTTAAGATCAAAAGGCAGCTCACATGACTGACAACATGAAATAATACAATTGTTATTCTTAGAAACATAAATAACTTGACTGAAATTTGAAATCAGCTCTGTTTAAAGCAGGAGGTAAGAGTTGATGGCCTCCAAAGGCCTTTCTGACTACTTTTTTTTTTTCTAAATGATTCCAGTATGGGAGTTGAGCGTAAAGACAATCGTCTGCAACAAACGGACTTCTATAAACTCAAAGAAATGATAAGCAAGATGCCACGGGAAAAATGGATTAAGGAAAAAAAGTCTACAGTTTCTTAAACAATATAAAATGTACAAGCACAACCTATCCCAATGCAAAGAAAAAAATTACAAAGAGAAACCAAATGGACTAAAACATGATTTCCTCATTCAGCTGAAACTCAAACAGGAATTATTAAAAGTAAACAATAGATCAGATGATTATGGATAAGTATAAAAACAAGAGCAATAGAATTGTATGGATAAAATCATAAACACCAAAGATTAAAAAAAAAAAAAAAAAAAACCACACAAATACCCCCATAACTGCTAGGTAGTGTAGGGTAGGATAAAAGATAAAAAGAAAATATTTCTTGAGCACACTAGCAAATGCAAAGCCAAGAAAACAGTCGATCTGTTAGTTAATTGTAAAGAAAAATTAAACTCACATGACCCTGAATGGGCTAACATGCTTCATTCTTAATAAATACATGAAATTAAACACACACAATTAAAAAATCCAAAGCGTAGGAATCTACTTTAGATTAGCTAGAGAGTATGGAATCAATTCTGTTAAACTACAAGTTTTCAAATTTTCTGGGCCTAACAAAAATCACTCTAGGACGGTTAAGGAGATGGCTGGACAAAAGGCATTGCCTTTTAATAATTATTTTGAAAACTTGTGATAGACTGGACAGATGCAAGATGACTAAAAAGGGACAAAGAGAATACCTATCTTTAAAAATGAACAAAACAGCAATCTAAGGAATTACAGAAAAGCCTTCAATTCCCAGAAAACTACTGCAGGAAACAGTCAAACTGACTACTTGTAAACAACAAGGAGATGAGTAATAGCCAGCAGTGATCTGTCAGGAACAAATCACGTCAACCCAAACCTAATTTGTTTCTGTGGCAGGGTAGCAGGTATAACGGATAGGGAAAGGCAAGGATGCCCTCTCTCTTGGCTTCTGTATGGCTTTTTCCTTGCACATCATCCTTGTAAGCAAGTTCAGAAAATATGGTCTGCAGCTGATACTGCTGATTTTTACATGATAGTAGGTTACTTTTTTCCCTGTTTACCTGTTTGGGACGAGATCAATCTAATGAAGAGACTCAATAACCAACTTCACATTAACCAAGACAGAGGGAAGCTGAGATACCTTAGATGCAGAAAATGCAGGTGGCACCTACTGCATGACATTGCCCCACATGGGGCAAATGCACGACTGGCACAGAGCAAGGCTGTGCATCAGTCACTCCGGGCAGTACATCGGGACCACAAATGCTTATTACCATTGTTAATCATAAACACTTATTATCACTGATCCTAGAAGCCACTGAGATATGTTTAAGCTGTTCTCCCCATTTTTCCAGGATGGCTTCAATGCAGGGCTCCCATTTCAGAGGCTGCAACCCCAGGTAAGAAGTGGGAGAGGACAGGGAGGCTCCTCCATGCCCCAAATCATGCCACAACCTGTGGGCCCTATGGCCCCTGCCGCCCCGCAAGCTGCGGTGTAGGGCAGAGCCTCACTAACAGCCAGGCCTCGGGAAACCCTCCTTCCAGCCAGTCACCCTTCCCAAAGCAGGCTGCTGAGGGGAAGCTTGCCCACAGATATGTACAGGCTCCAAACCAGCATTTATAAGGGTTCCACTATGCCAGCAAACTCGTGGCCTAATCAAGTTTTAAGTGCAGCAAGCTTTCATCAGTGCTGAAAGACAATACAACATTAAATAAAGATATTTTCATTCATAGCTGTGTTGCATCAGTGAAAGAAATTTTTTTCTTATTCTGAATATTCACTGTCGCTAATATATAATAAGTCACACTAACTAAAATGTGAGAATATTGCAGTATTTCAGGGGACCAGTCTTTTGCTGAGATTTCTCTAGCCTAGCAAATAGGTCGAAGAGTTAAGATAACTTCTGTATTAATCCTCAGAAATTCCTGTTTCCTGAAGTCACCTCATCACCACTCCAATCCAGCTGCAAATTTCAAGCCAAGAGAAATACTAACGTTTTATCTGATTTGACCTGCTTAAGTGCAGATTTTCATTATCTATATCTTTCTGCAGAAGGTTTTAGGAGATTCTCTGAAAGAAATCATTTCAAAACAATCCAGAGAAGTCTCTGGAGCAGCAGATGTGAAGCAGGACAAATGAGGGAAAAAGAGCTTCCTTTGAGGGTGACAGGATGTACAAGGATCACAGCAGAGAGAGCTGAAAGAGTTTGCAAGGAAAACACAGGAGACTGAAACAGCAAAATAAGACCTCTTTTCTTGTTTGGCTGACTTTGTTCTACTTCAAAACAGAAAAGGATAGAAGCCACTCTTAGACCATGGGACCACCATGGGCTGCTGCTGTTCAGCTATCATCCTCCTCCCATGGTGTCAAAAACCGCTGCTGGGGTAAGTCATATTTTGCTCAGTTCAGGCAACAATTTTGCAGATGAAACTAAGAGTTTTTGCCATTTAGTAGTCTCACACAGTACACAACTGTTATGCTTTGTCCAACGCTCCCAGGCATAAGGAGAAGCAAGGGATCCGATGCCTGAATTGATTGATACAAACCAGCAGCAAGACTGTGGTGGGAGATCTTCCTTCGGGGAAGCTAAGCAAGCTTCAGAGGCCGCACCAGAAACTCAACTTTCTGTTCTTCATGACTAGGTAGTATCAGTATATTGCTCACCATTTCTGTAGGAAGCAGAGCAGAGCGCTTTACATGCTGCTGCTGCTCTCTTTCCCTGTCCTAAATCGAGGACAGGAAAGGAGCGAAGCCAAGATTCTGCAGATAATAAACTGGTTTTATTTTGGCATTTGCATCAGCTACAATTTTGCTTGAATAAAATAAGTGAATAGATGGAAAAGAACATTCTGACGCCTCTGTCTCACAACCAGGACACTACGTTTCCTGCTGCATGCCTGTGTACACAATCTCCACAATGACATTAACAGATTAATACATTTTCAAAGCCAGGAAAGACGGACATCCTTAATAAAACAAGTCCACATGACTTCTGAGGTTATCAGAGAGAAGGAGAACTATTGCCAGAGCAGAGGCTCAGACTTAAAAACTAAAACCATACTTCTCTAAAGAATTTAGGACATTAGTATTTGGTTATTCTTTTCTAACTCCACGCAATCAACAACCATATGCTACCTTAAATTATTATATTAACTGTGGGTCAGCATTTTTCATGACTTTTATTCTTTTTTTATTAACAGGATGGCAATACATGGGAAAACTTAGTGACAAGAAGAGACTCGATCCTTTTACGGACTACAGTCAGTTCCCATCACTTTACTAAATAAACCTGCTAGAGAGAAAACCTTTTTAAAAAACTGAGAAAAATAAAACAAGTACATTTTGGGAGGGGTCAAAATGAAGCACCTACTGGAAATAAATCATTCTGGTGTGGCTGTCTGTGTCCTACATATTACATAAAAAGATTTAAGAACATCCACAGCAAACAGCAGTCTAACATAGCAACAAGAAAGGAAAAAAATCACTATTTCATCTCAGAAGAGGAAATAAGGCACTCAGGACAGAGCTGCAAAACTTCAAAAGTGGGATGAGTTTTAGACTGGGCCGCGATTCAGCAGAGCGTCTCTTGCATTCCCTTACTTCTGAAAGGCTCTCGACTGACAGATCCAGAAACGGTATCGTCCTTCTGCCCAATGCAAATTCGACACAGACACCAGATGTGCCCCAGAAATTTCACTGCCAATGTACTTCAGTCATTAAGTAGCGAGAGACCAATCCAATCTTTAATCTCTAAGTCTTTGCTCTCTCCATCAGAACTGTCACATTTGTACCCAAAAAGGGCTCAGTTCTTCATATGGCCACCTGTTCTCAGGAAACTGAACAAAAAGTATCAGATTGTTTCATTAAAGCACTAGGCAACAATTTTCAATTACTATTAATCTAGACTTCACCCAAACCACCAATACATTACACTGAATGATCAGTCTCTAAACCTAGGAAAATTGTCATCCCTTCCTCACCACCTTTATGCTTTTCCGTGGCATACCTTTCTTTCCTAGCACTCTCTCTTCTATCAGTCTTGCATACTCCCTAGTGCAGTAATACTGAAAAACTGAAAAAGAAATAAAAACAGAATTCCAAAGCTCCTGCAAGATATTCCTGCAAAAAGAATTAACTAGTGCTCTATCTATCAAAGATGGGGAGAAAAAGCAATCAGCTTAAACTGCAGAAAAGAAGAGTCCCTTAAGAAAATATTTGCAGCAGTAAGGACAAGGAAACATTGGATCAGATCGACTGGGAATTTTGTGTAATCTACATCATTTGAGATCTTCATAGACGATATGTTTTTGATCCAGGCTTAGAACAGAGAAAGGGAGAAGGATCATCTCTTAATTTCCCTTTTGGTTTCAGGATTGGAAAGCCAGATACTTTAATTACTTGGGCAAATGGATCTGAAAAAATTATCTTAGAGTAGCAAGAGGTTAAAAAAAAAGAAAAAGACTGCAATATAAAAATAACTTTTTAAACCTTACTACTTGTGCCATGCATTTTGGCATTTCATGGGTATATGTGTACTGCAAATATTATAACAAGTACGTCTCACAATATTGAGCACAACTAGCTGTTTTTTTTTAACATGCTTGTTATTGATAAATATGCTGTCTTGCAACATTTTAAACTTACTACGAATGAGGACTAAAAACAAAAAAAAGCGTGACAACAAATATCTGTCCTTAGCAATATGAAGCAAATACTTTGTCTTTTCAAGGATCCCTTAACATCAGCAGACCTGTGACTGACTCACTGGAGTTGCACACATTGCTATCATACAGGACTACTTAAGACAAAATTCTCAAGCTCTGTACAGTGTTTTTTTCCTTTGAGGCACTAATGCATGAAGATCCTACGTAGACAGACAGCTGTAACCTTGCCCATTCCTAGCCTGGAGTAGCGCAGATTAGTCTCAGCAATCTGTCCTATAGCCCTGCAGACCAACGCAAGGCCTAGTACGGCACATAACTCCTGATCCATCATGATTTTCTACCTACTCTCTTCCCTGATATTTTTAATAAACCCACCTCAAATCCCCGCTACCTTTTGGAGTTTTTGCACTGGATGCTGCCCAAGTGCGACAGCTGCCTGCTTGCTGGACAGCCTGCACTGCCTGGCCCCCGGCTTAGCATCCAGTCACAGCAGCTACCCAAGATTAAAAGAGTGAGAGTGGTAACTTAAATAAAGGCACAAACATCTCATGAGATGCTGGTCTGCGCTGAAGAATTTTACGCCAAGTACAAAAGCAGACAGTCAGCAGTAAATCCTACCTCTTTGATAGCTGACAGGTAACACCAACTCTTTACCTTCCACGAAACGGAGGCTAAAACCTCCCGAAGCTTCCCTTGGCTCAAGCCTACCCGCTCTTTCCTCCTTCAGCCGTGTTCCAGCATAAAGCCTCCCACCAGCAGAAGGCAATTATCACCGTTATTTTTAGGCACCAGCTCCCGCACGCTTCCTGGCACTTTCTGAAACAAAGCGCTGCCCCCGCTCTGTTTACGAAAGGGAGCACACGCTCTGGGAAGGACCTGGACGCCCAGCCTGTGATCGGAGGCATGATTAAAATACCTGCAGCACCAGGAGCACTTTCACTTGGCCAGGCCAGCTCTCGTTCTGCCTGTTGGCTGCTGTGATCCCCATCTAGATGGGCCTAAACCTCCCTGATCATCGTGCAAGGAGCTTACGTACTCAGGTAGGCAGTTTCTGCCCTGTTGCAACCTTTTCACATCTACTTGGGGTAACGGTGCCCGGTGTTCACATGGCACAATGACAAAAGCTGAGATCAAGGCTTACACTTGGGCAAGAGCCAGATGAACACAAATAAATTGCTCCCAGACCTCATACTGCCTGTATGATGCTTGGGCCTCTACATCCGTCATGTCTTTAATGGCTCTAGCCTTATGCCCTGAAGTCACATCTATACTGCATCTGTGAAGATGAAGGCCCAGATAAACAGAACAGCTTGAGAGATAATAAAATGTAAATAAATAAATAAATAGATAGAAATAAATGAATAAAATAAAAAATAAAAATTTCATCCAAGATCACAAAAAGCAGAGCATGTTTAGATGGGCATATGGCTAAATAGAATAAAGATCAATTGATCATCTGAAAAACTTTAGAAGCTTATGGGTCAATATCACTGTCAAAATTAACAATGCCACCTTTTCAAATCGCAGCCCTGGGAAGCCCTTTTTCCCCCCTCCATCATCCATCAAATGATACATAATGCCAATGCTCTTTGAGTACAAACAGGCTAATCAAAAGGTTAATCAAAAACACCAAAGTACAGTAAGCAAAACTAACCATGAGTATTAAATATAGGGAGAAATATAGATTTTATTACACGTAAATCTCTTCCCCCCTCTCTTACATCAAATTAAGTCCCTCAAATGATTTATTTCAAAAGATAGAAATCGAATACTGAGCAATATCTTCCATCTAGGAAAACAGAAGCTAAAATTCAAAATAATGTTTTCTCTCTGAGTTTCAATTTGACCAAGTTACATGTACTATAACACAGTTCAACTCATCTTGACCAGTGGTGTTAATTGGAGCAAGCGAGCAAATACTCTTAATTCCTCATCTGGAAGTCTTATTCAAGGCAGACCAGTTGGATGCTGTTTTAAGAGCTTACTGATCAGGGACAATTTGCTCAACCAGGTTGAAGCGCAATAGCAACAATGAGCAATTTTCCCTCTGGTGCTAAAATTAGGGAGAAGGACTCCTCTCGTCTCCTAGCCCAAGCGAGCAGCATCTCTCCTCGGCTCCCTTCCCTTCGTAGCCAAGCTCATCTTTGCTCTTTCAATCTACTTTAGCTCAGTCTAGCAGGAAAAGTAAACGTGTCTGCTGGTATAGATAACTAACCTGGGCATCCATACGGTCTCAGTTAAAGCCACCCCTTGGACACACGCACTGAATACACATGGAAAGGCTGCTGGGGCACTTTTTCCTCGATGTTCCATTTTTAGAAGCGAGCAGGTTTTAATGAAATACCAGTGAAAGCCTTGACATTGACATTTTCCTTCCCCAGTTTTATTTATTCTTCTTAATTTATACTTGTAAGTACTCGGCACCCAAACACACAGCCTGAAAGCTGGCAAGAATCGACACAAAAAAGGCACAGTTCTTGAAAACGGTGGCAGAACGGGGGTTATTCCACAAGCTGCCTATTGGTCGTCACACTCCAGCAGTTGACAAAGACAAGAAATTTCCTCCCCTCTCTACCTTTGTGATTTTTGCTTTGCTAGTTTTTTCCAGTGTAAAATTTAACCTTTTTAGCAAAATGAAAACAAAAATCCTGTTTCAACAACCACACATTATAAAGAAAATGAAGGTCTGCAAGACAAAGGAAATGTCTTAGAGCAAACAGGTAGGCAAAAATGAGAGGACTTTGAGACCAGTGTTAAACAAATGATGGAAACACTTTTGTTTCATCAAAACAAAGTTCAAATTCTATATAGCAAACAGAAGGCCTGAGTTTATTTTAGCTACAGATACTGGCCATTCCCTGGCAAAAGTCAGATGTCTAAGGATAAAAATGAAAACTAAATAGGATATCCATAACAAGCAGCATGTCTAAGGATGAAAACACAAAAATACCCCAAGAAAATGGATTTCTTAATTGACGACCCAGTTTATGATTTACGTTAGCATTCTCTCCTCCGCAGCATGACTGTTGCTCACTGCCCTTTGCTGTGTCTCTCGTTCTAAAGCCTGCTGAGCACTTCTGGTCACAGAAAAGCGTGCTTTGCCTCCGGTCTCCCAAACGCAGGCCTGCTGGCTGCGGCCACCTGATGGAGCTGCAGTTCAGCGCATTCGACGCCACGCAGGAAGGATCGGCTGGGCGCTGGTTCGGCCAGCAGCTCTCGTACCGGCCGTATCCTCACTTCGCTCCTGCCTGGGGAAGAGACCCTGCATAACGAGGGCTCCCACAAGTCTGTAAGATGTTTTCAGCACAGTTTTATTGAACAGCTTGTTCTGTTATGTTGAACAGTGAGTTCCCAATTTTAATGTAAACCTGTATTCTTATATCTACGGGAAGAATAAGAACTTCTCCAGAAGCTGTTAGACTTTTCCTACACGCACTTTTCTAACTTCCCATAAAAATTTTCATGGTACCAAATCCTCATCAATTTTCCAATTAGCTTGCTTAGAAAAATCCAATCACCATCCTACAAATGTCTTGCAGTTTACCATAATTTTGACAGGAATGTTTCACAGAAATGATCTGAAAAATTCTACAGTAGTGAACTACACTACTGAAAGACCAAATTACTGTACCTTTTTAATTAAGATTTAAAGATATACATATATTTGAATCTGCTAACTAGCTGAAGAATCAGGCTAGACATTTTAATTCTTAACCTTAGTTCAACATTCACAATTTATTATTAGAATCCTGTGCACTCATTTCTTTTTCAAAACCACTTAATGTTCTATGTGGATGTATCTATAACTAGAAGAAGAACACAAAGAAATTACCTCAATTACGAGTAATGAATGCCTGGTTATTGCAGCTGAATTCATATCAGTCATCTCCCAAATGAATCAAGATTCATAAAATATAGCACATGGCCTAGTTGTGATATAAATACATCACATTGAAATCCCAAATTATTTTCACCAGACAATGCAAAAAGTTACTCTTTTATTTCACAATACAATTTTTAAAAAAATGCTTTGACTTAATGGACTCTTTGAAACAGGATTAATGACTGGTAGAATTAAATAAATTGATTGGTTCTACACTAATGCCCTCTCTACTTGCATTAAGAAAGAGAGTTGCTCTGAGAAAGCAGCAATTAAAAAATCTATGTTAAACTCATAGAAACCGGTTAAAGTTACAAAGGTACTACATTTAACTGTTTATTGCATTTGTTCATTGACAAGCACACAATACTCATTCATTTATTGTAACGAAAAAGGTTCCCTGCTCTCATCTAGTCTTTTCTTAAAACAGCAGTTCACGCTTTAATCATTGTACAAGAACAAGTATTATGACGTTTCAAGTTTGTGGGGAAAAAAAAAAAGAAACCAAGATTTCTTTTGTTTTTCAGAACATGTGTGTCTTTAGTCCTAAACACCATCAACAAAGTTTGCAGGCCCTCAAAAGAAATTGCCATGTCCTCAGTAAGAGTGATAGCTTCACTCAGCTACTATATTTTTCATTAATAAATATAAAATTCACCACCTCATTCTCTTTAGGTGCCTCGCAATCAAAATTTCTCTCTTTGAGCATTATATGGTCTTCTATTTCAATCATACTGATTTTCAGTCAGCCCTGCTTAACCTGGGGAAGATCGTTCCCTCCTGCGTTGATATGATGCTAGAGAGGATGAATGACAGTCATTAGCTGCAAGCTCATGGAGTGATAAACCATCCTGAGACCCTAGCCCATCACAGCAAACTCCCCACAAACTCACTATTAAATGAAAGCCCGTTGCGACGTTGACTTTCACTTGCTGTCAGTCCATTTTCCACCTTCTTGTCCACTAACTGAGAGAACGGAAAATAATGGTCTTCCCTGCTGGTTAAAATACAGCAAGATTGCCTGTTCCCTCTACAGTCTGGGCTGTGCAGGACTTCCAAGTGAGTCGTCCTAACAGCTTTAGTTACAATCATAACAGGTCAGGGGATTTTATTGTTTTGTGTGTGTTTTTAAGTCTTACCATCTATTTAATTTATGAAGCAGAAACATCTAATCTGTGGCCTCATCTTAGACTGATTACACGAGATCAAGTTTAAGTCTGGTCAGAAAGAACCAGATGGCAACTGCTGTGGCAACCCCACTTTGTGGGATGCAGCCTCTTCCAAAGTTTCATTAGGGTGGCGAGGTGGTTATTGGTCTCCAATCCAGCTCTGCAGAGTCAGGAAACCCACTTATTTAAAACTTGCCTCCCACAAACTCTGTTCCCGCCTTGCCTGCTAGTGCTTTGTGTCCCTAAAGCGAGGCGACTCATCTTCCCCGACCTTCTCCTGCTCAGACTCAGTCCCCAGATGCCAGGACAGCAGGGCTCTCCAGCCTCATGCTCCTGCCAGGAAGTGGGGCAGCCCAGGTTGTCACTGTGTTATATAAGAAAGAACAGGTTGTCGCTCCTGTTGCCTCTGTACTCACAGATAATACTAAGCGGAGCCTGGCAAAGGATGAGGGTGATCGTCACTAGCAAGATTCACATTTGCAGGTTAAGACTACTGTCTACAGCCATTGAGGCTGTGCACTGAGAATACAAGCTTTTGGAAGAAAGGGAATACCTCTACACATGGCTGCAAATAGGATTTTCAAAGCCTGTGTTCTGGGCCAGACTTGTTTTCTGTTTTGGATATGTTTTATATCCTACATATACCAAGACTTCTGAAATCAGAAAAAGAATGAGTCTGTGCTTGGAGTTCATGCATTTTATTCCTGCTTACCTCCTCTCAATTATGCCCATCATCTACTTGCTGGCAATGACCAATCTGAAAGTGCAATCTAGATAGGTCTAAACAGCAATCAGCTAACACAGTATTGCATTACACGCTCTACATCTTCTGCCAGTGATATTTGCCAGGCAAGAAACCCTTAAATCATCAACCTTCTTGTTTTTGAGAAGCATGACATCTGTGAGAGCATCTGTTCATACAAAGGTTGTTTCAACTAAGCATGTGGAGGTTGAAAAGGTTCTCAAAGCAATGTATGTTGCTTTAAATCTTCTCCGGGGCAATGAGTCAGTTTTCCTATCCAAACAGAAATCCTATAACGTGAGCTGATTAAGTTCTTGATAAGGGAAGAAGGGGCTGACTTAAATTATTTTAGATTTTAAGATCTGCTTTCCCAGTCCCTTGTATTTTATGTGGACACAATAACTTTGTTATGACTTCTTTAAACTCTGTGCTGAACAGGTGATTTGAATTCATGGCTTCTAGGGATGGATTTCTCAGTTCTTACACTCAAATATCTGGTGCAGTTATTCATTTCTGGGAGCCCTGTGGAGGGGAAAATCAATGAGCAGATCTGCCATTCTAAGCCGAATCTCAAAGTGCGCTGGTTAAAGCAGTCTGTCCCAAGCACTCTACTTCATGGGAAGGAGACAGTCTCAAGAACAGAACAGAGACGTGAAATCCAGCTGAATCCTGTCTTCGCAATGGAGTCATCTTGCCTAGGTCACTGAAAACCCAAGAACGGCCTTACTTCACTGAGCTTCAGATCAGTCACCTCACCATTATTTCTCCAACAGCAAAATATAGGTAATTATTCCATACGACAGAGGTTGCTGTAGAAATAAGTTAACCAGTAAGCACTTTCGTACAGATAAAGAGGTAAGACAGACTGAGAGATTAACAACACAGCAAATTAAATTACTAATAGCCCATGTCTTCTGTGATTGTATTACTACGTTCAGCGATACAAGTCATCTTAATGCCAGTGATGGATTTTCATGAGAAAGACTCAAAAGTGTAACAATATTCTGCCAGTTTTAGTATTCGTGAAAGAATCAGATTTCTGGTTCTTTTCTCTGTCCCATCACATATGTTCAACAGCAGGAGAACGCTGTCCCACACGTGTAAGTGGCCTTTCCAGGGAGCGACATGCACCCTGATTTCACCCCACCAACACAGCCACCACGTTCATGCAGACCTAGAAAACCAGAAGCATTCCCAAATCATGCTGCTTAGACACAGCCGATATGGCCATGTCACTAGACATATATGCCTAGTGCTGATCCACAACAAAAATCTAGCTCAATTTTAACAGGCTCTACAGCCCTCAGTATATAGTCTCTGCCAAAACATAATAGAAATTAGGAGTCCAAAAATCAGCCTTTCTTAACCTCGGGTCTGATGTCTGCTCCCACTTTGGATCCACATTCATTTACCATTCTTCTGTGGCTGATATCTAAGCATTTTCTTTGAACCACTTGGAAAGAAGGAGAAGGAGGAGGAAGAAAGACGAAACTACAGTAGCATTTTTGCTGCTGCTGCTTTGTATCTTGCTTTTATCAAGTGTTTAGTGGTTAGAGCACCTACCCATAATATGTAAGATACAGGTTCAAATTCATTCTGCGCCAAAGGAATCTGAACCCTTACTTCCTATGTCTGAGGAGATTACCATAAGCATTAATTTACACAGTACTTTTGGTGTGTGGAAGAAGAAGTAGTAAAGGAAGCAATAGATACTCATTCCTATTGATACCATTCCACTTTTGACTAAAGCAGATTATTTAAACCAGATTGCATCCAGGGAAATCAGCATGTCTCTAGCCTTGTGAGAGAGAACAGAACTCCAAGCACTGCATTTGTAGTAAAACTAATTAATGCCTTTTATAGAGCGCACAAACAAAATCTAGATCATGGAGTACATCCAGGGATTGCAGCCTTGGTTATTTTGGATGTTATACCCCCATTCTCCCTAAGTCATGGCTAATGAACAGGCTAGAGACCAATGCTCTGGCTTATTCCTCCTCTCTTGCTTGATCCCTGTACCTCCTTCCCTAACCATGCTTTTAAGAGAAGTGGCAGCAACTGCATTTTATTTGGAGAAAGGCATAGATCAGGAAGGTTGTGAGAACATCTACCAGATGAGTCCCTCAGGCAAGTCTGTAGGTACCTGCTATTGCAGCCCGGTCAGCCCTGGTTTTGAAATTACTCAGCAACACTGAACAGCTGGGCACCTACCCTTAGATACCTGATGAACATTAACATGGAAAACTTAAAAACCTCCTGCATTTAGACACCTCTGTGGCAGGACAGAGAGAGGGTCTCAGTTTTGGACAAGCCTATGTCCTTACGGGGAGCTAGCCACAAGTCCCTCTTCAGCTAGAAATAACAATATTGTTAATATAACAATAACAACTCTGCACCACAGATGTTTTTTCAGACACTGAAGCTATCGAGATGCCCAGGTACTATGAAGTCACATAAAACCCAAGAATCGACAGAAGTCCCTAAAACATTTTTGCCTTTTATGACTTCACATGCTGGCATATAAAATACTGAAATGCCTACCTCCAACTCAACATTTATATCAAAGAGCTTCCTACTTTCCCATAACTAGAGAATATATTAGAGGTTTAGTCAAAACTTCCTACTACACCTTCTCAAAATCTGTGTCTACTATACTAACACATTTTTTGGGCTCAGCTGTCTGGGCTAAATGCTGTTCAGATTTCAGTCTTCTCTAGCTTTAAGAGTAGCATGAAACTTTGTTCAATGTAAAATATGAAGATGAGCCTATAAACAACCCATTTTCATTGAAGAATTTTTTAAAACTGTCCAAGCAACTCAACTCTAAGGATCAAAATTGTCACAAAATTGCCATAAAAAACCTCCATTCATGCTAATGCAAACCTGACATTTTCAAATAACTGTAGACAACTATCTTTTACTGTACCACTTTGTGACACCAATATTTTAAATATCTTTCAAATTTTGCATCTGCAAGTGCACAAATGGCAGCATTCAGGTTTTTGCCAAATAGCACCTACAATCAGATATATAGATGTCTGTATACTGACTTAGAAGCGCAAACTTCTAATCGTGGGAGTAAATGCTACAATTGACATTTAAGCCATGTGACTTCACTACCTTGCTTCTCTAAAGTTATAGGAATTAGAAATACAGACAGAAATTTTAAGTTAAAACTTCCACATAGCCTTCCCTCATTTTGTTGTGTCTAGCTACCACAACACTTTGAGATAGTCTCAATGGTTTCTGGCTAATTATTTTTGTTAGTTTATTAATATATGTAAAAGCTTTATGCATTCCAAAATAAAATATTGTAATTACATTTCTTAAGACAATAATAGATCATACACAAATATTTAATGGTTAAAAATACCAAGGAGATTATTCATCTTTTTCTTTTTTTTCCTCAGAGGTGAAAGAGGCTTTGGTAAGAGAAAAGATTTTTATTTTTTTTTTAATCATCCTGTAAGGCTTTTCCCCCTGTGAGCACAAGTCACAAGCTTAGCAGAAATTCACAAAATAAAATTTATCACTAGACCACTAACATGATGGTTCAGCTGTTGAGTTCCTTCATGCCAGCGCACACTCGTAGGAACCTTTAAATCACGGATTACTGACATAATGGACTATAACAGCTTGTGTCAACTCCTACTTAGGTCGCTTTAATCTGAGGCTTACCAACACAGAAGAAGCATCAGAGCTTCAAAATAAACGTTATGTTCTATTTCGCAAAAGAAACATTTTCATTAAAAAAAATACTGTGGTGTGATATGAATACACATCAAGCTTTATATATCACTGTGCCCCCAAACTAAGTATGAATGGTCCATATGAAAAAATTATTGCTATAGAAAGGTACACTAAATCATTCTGAAATACAATAAGTTTGTTTGTTTTAATTGAAAGCAGTTACAAACATGAAAATATATATGAAAACAACTCAATTTCAGCCTTCTCCAGTTTAAAGAAAAGAAATTAGATCTCCTGTAATACGTTAAAAAGAAACCGCTTTGCTTCCTGGTTCAAATTCTTTAGAATTAAGCTTAAAAACGTGGAAGAAGTAGACTAATAGTGAGTAGTTTACAAACACATAACTCAGTTATGCATTGCCTTAGAAAAAGTGGCAGAGCAGACCAGACAAAGCAGTGTGCATTTTCTACGACTTCTGGGAGCTTCTGAGGAAGCACTGCACCAAGTGCTCTGCTACCTGCTTAACTAACGGCTCTACAAAACTTGGAATGTACAAAAATCGACTTAAGCAATAAGTGCCATTATTCCCCTAGAACCAGGGAAAAGATGGTCAGCTTCCATCAGAATAATCACCCAAACAGCTTCAATATATTAGTATTTAATATTCAGAGAAAATACCCCCAACAAGCACAACTTCTTAAAGATTCAGATCAGCAATGAAGACAGCAAAGGCTATCTCAGCATTCTTGTTGCTAAGCCCAGAAATAGTAACTTCTTAATTGGCTCTTACAGCAACCCTGTTTCATAATTTACTGAGATATTTTATTCAGCCACTCTTGGACCTAGATACAGAGTTAAAAAAAAGTGATTTTGGCCCCCTTCGGCATGTCTGGCTCCCTATCAGATTTCCACTAGAGCAATTACATATGTTCTTCTTCTCTTTTTTTGTCACTAAGCTCCCTGAAGCTGGTACTGTGCCTTTCTGATTAACCAGCATCCCAAAGCAGCAGTTGCAAGGTGCTCTGCTAAAAAAGTCTACAGAAAGCAGAGGAGGTTGACTAATCATGAAAGGGGAAAAAGCAGAAAAAGTTGTACAAATGACTGATTTCCACACTACTGATCTTACATTTTCCAGAAGGGAAAGCTGAAATTTTTGACAACAGCCAAAAAAAGGCCCCAATCCATAACAGCCATAGATTTTTCAGCCAACTCTTTTTTTTTAAAAAAAAATCTGTTTAACCTGATAACAGTCAAATGTAATAACAAGCCAAATTCAGTAGCTACTCCAAATCATTCATATTTCCACAGCGTCAGTGAGGAAGCAGACTTCTTTATACAAAGAACATAAGCTATAAATACTCTTATGATAAAAAAGGTGATGTGCAGTTCTTAGCATCTGTGTTCTCAACAAAAGGCAACCATGTATCATTCCATTAAGCCTGGTGTCTCTAAAATGTAGTTTACCCTAAACAAAAAGGTTTGCTCCTACAGAGAAACACTGGCTTCTCAGGAGTCAGAATTGGTAGCCCAAGAAAATTACTCTGGGTGCTCTGGACACTGCTCAGATAGTGGGCTGAGAAGCTGTGAGACTGCCAAAACGGAGTCCTTTTATTTCCTGTTGATCTTTTCAGTAACTCAAGGTGTGGAGGGGCTCCCTGGGGACACCTTCCCAAACACCAGCAGACTCCAGAGACTCCTATGGAAATGGTGACCTTTAACAGGGGTCTGTATGTAGGATACGTGAGTTTTGCCACAAATCCTAATTTTTATTTTCAACTAAAGGCAGCGTTGTGCTGGTAAACAATATATGACATCTATTGCTTGCATCCAATGCCTGAGCAGCAGAAATGCACATCTTCAGTACACCTCCAGGAAAGGTTACACTTCTGCTATGGCTTGAAGGCCAACAGCATCCTGGGTGGTATGAGAGCAGCAGAGCTGGTCAGTCAAGGGATGAGATTATCCCCCTCTCTGCAGCACTTCTTAGACCACGTCTAGATAGTGTGTTCACTTTTGGGCCTCTGAGTACAGAGAAGACATCCATAACCTGAAGCCAGTTCAGTTGAAGGCCACCGAGATGGGGGAGCTGAAGCCCTCACCCTGCATGGAGAAGCTGAGGGCCTGGGCTGCTCCAGCCTGGAGCAGGGATGGCTCCAGGGGCACCTAACAGCAGCCCCCAGTGCCTACGAGGGTTACTGGGAGGACGGAGCCAGGCTCTTCTCTGTGGCACGTGCGGGGGGGCAAGGGATGACGGGTGGAAGCTGAGAGGGGAGAGGGTCGGGCTGGCCCAGGGAGCCCTCTCCCCCCAAGGAGGCCGGGCAGGGGCGCCGGCGGCCCAGGGAGGCCGGGCAGCTCCCTCCTTCGCTCCAGCCTTCGCAGGCTTTATAGGCACACGAGGACCCAGGAAAGAAGCTCCCGGACAACAGCCTGGCAAGTGGCCAACACGAGACGCTTAGCTCAAGGTTGGCACAACAGTTGCAAACGACGTTTGTGCTTTTACTAAGAACTACAAAAAGATTTAATGCTAATAACATCACCCTTCTCTGGTGCATAACTTTCCCACACTTGATCACACTTATTTGCTTTTATCTGATATTCCACTCTCAGACACTGGCTTTGAAAAACTTGAGACAAGCAAACCAGGGGAATCCCATCCTTTGAGCATCTAGACTTCACAGACACCCCCCCCCCCCCGCACCTTCAGTTTATGACATGAATCACAGAAGTTGGTAAAATCTAATTATTTTCAACTTTAGTAGCTAGGCACATAGCTCAACAATAATAATAAAACTGCCATCTGTAAGTTGCCTCTCACTGGCTGGTTGTGGCAGAGGCTGTTACAGACTAAGAGTGCAGATAAATAATTCTACTCAGTAATAATTCACTAATAATTACAGTTCTTTATACAACAGAAGAAAAAGGAGACATTCATTTTTCAAAAGCATTTATAATTTGAATGCTTTACCCAAACCCTGATTTACTTTTGTTTTCATTTATTCGTAATATTTGCTTTTATATCCAGTAAAACTCACCATGCATTAACAATTCTAATCCATCTTACCTGATCCTATTAAGTCTGTTATTTTTTTCCCTTTGAAAAGCAGGCTCCAAATCAATCATTTCTAACACATCGCTTTTGCATTTTTAGTTTCAAACCTCCTCTTAATACATTCAAGCATCTTACTTGCATTGTCAACTCCTGTTGCTAGATGTAGGTAACGCTCAGATCAAGCTGTGATGCTTTCACTGCAGGGAGCAGTGACCCTGTGAGTATTGCAGTTACATCACTGGTGTATCAGGACAGAAAAGGACGCATGTATACAAGTGGATGTCAATTCAGTAAGAAATGCCTGTTTGAATACCTTTAATTAGGTCCAGTTAATAATAGCCCGTTTTTGCTAATATAAATATGGGTCTTTCATTATTGTTGCCAGATAACATTTTTCAGTTACCATATAAGCCACAGAGACAACAGACATCAACAGAAACGAGAGAGGGTTGGGCCGGCCGTAAGAAGCCCTTCTCCCTGCCGAGGAAGCCAGGCCGGGGCGCAGGCGGCCCAGGGAGGCTGGGCAGCTCCCTCTCTCTCCCGGGGGGCTTCCAGCCCCGACGGGATAAAGCCCTGAGCAACCCAGTTGGATCTCGGGGCTGAGCTGGTGGTGATCATTATTTTACTCATTTCTTAAATACTTATTAGTGTGGCACTGAAGTACCATTCTAGTTTTTGAAACAGTATGTTACCTCTGAAAGCATGCCCTCGAAATTAAACAAAACAAGAAAACACACACAGACAGATGTAGGTGAGCACAAAACACTTTCAGATGCAGTTTATGCCTCTGATTACACAGAGATTTGCATAGGCTGTAGACTTCTCCTGTGGCTCTGGGCTGAGGCTTTAAAACTTACTGGAGTCTCCGCTGCCTCAGAAGTCTCTGCACGGCACTGTTCTGCGGCACGGCAGTGTGCTAACACCCAGAACGTCCCGGCTGCCTCTCATTTCTCTCCCCAAACCAACTTTGCTTACATACACTCCAGGTAATGTCCGGTATGTCACCACACGCTCCACAATTTAAACAAGTGTTCTTACAATGTTACTAAGTGAAGGTCTTAAATCATACTGAGCTGTTCCTGAGATTATTTTTAGGAAGGCTTTGCAGAGGAGTGGAAAAGAAAAAGATATATAAATTTAAAGGGGATTCTGCAAAAATGAGTGATCTATTTTGATCAAGTATGCCACCAAAAATATCTTCAGAAAGGCTGCTGGCTGGATGAAAATCACCAAGTATTTAAAAGAACAGAATACAGCAATTAGAAAGGAAACATACAAGTCATTTGAATAATAATTACCGCTGGCGTGGTTTTAATTAATCATTATATAAACATCAGCACAGTACTTTGCCTTTTTTTTTTTAAATGTTAAAATTGGTTTTCAAAGTTTGCCTTTCTTTCTGGCCCTTGCAACAATCCTTCTGATTTCCACTTTTAATACCAGCTTTCTTCCTTCTGGAAATCAGGTTTTCTGAAGGTCACAACTCCCTATTACCAAATATAAATAGAACTATATTAAACTTTGTAGAGCAGAAAAGCAAGGAACCCAGCACGGGTGCACTGTTAACTCTCAAAACATTTGTGTTTCAAATACCTTCTTTTATATCCAACTTAAGTGCAGACAGGTTGACAGCAACCTCCTGCCTTTCACCTAAACCGAAATCAGTATTTTGAAAATTCTGTCATTCTTGCTAACTGTTTTTTAAGAAGTGCAAACCAAGTCACAGAGCGAGCAGTTTATTCGCTGTTCACCAAGATACGCATATGAACCTGCAGGACAGAAATTCCCTGACAGATCCAATTTTGAGAAACCAAAGGTTTTGGCAGTTGTGTAACATGTTCTAATACAACTACGCATCTTTTTTCTACTATAATTAATTATTTGGTATCGGTATTTTCAGCTTCCTCTCCTGTGTATTGTGCACGTAATGTGGCTAAATACACTTTACGTTCCTTTTTCTGGTGGGCTTTAGAAGTTTAGGTAGAGCACAGTCAATTCAGTTTTATGCCTCAATATAATAAAATTATTTGCCCAAGTTTTGTTCTGGCAACACCCAGAAAACTAAGAAGCTGTGGAAATAAAATGACTTGAGGCAGAATTTAGTGCCTTCAGCACATGTATGCAAATATAATTATGTGACCTGATATAAAGATTTTACCTGAATGAATTTAATATGGCTGATTTCATACAAGTAGAAAAGTCAGCAGTGAGTTATGCAGGTCAAGCATTTATCTAATGGTCTTGTTTGTGTAACATCTCTGAGACAGTGTCTCGTAAATCCTTATCAAGTAATCTATTCTTAAGTCCCTACCAGCTCTACATATGCGCAGTAATTATATTAACTACGCATTCTGTACATATTACATAGGCTATTTTCTTCACTAAGGCTTGGTTTATGACTGTTTTTGAATAACAAATGCAAGCTATACTTTGCTGTGTTTAGAATAAATATGGAAAAATAATTAATGATAGAATTTAGGAAATCTGCTACTGATAAGTGAGGAATGTCTGCTCTATAGCTGCAAGTCTATTTGTGGTATTTAGCTGTGTAATGTTGCAGCTGTGCTACAATGTTTGTCACCATTGCTACCCTAAATAGGAACATATATTTGCAAGTGGACCAGATCTTTCTCCGCTGGAAGTCCGCCTTTTAAAACAAACGCAAGCCACCAAAAAAAAGTAGAAGAAGCACTCTAAAATGTGAAAAGATATTCTGTTCCACTTCCTTAATAAATTTGGCAGTCTGGGGGAGGCGGGATCTACTATTCATGCAAGTGGACACTTGTCTTGACAAAGGTATCATTTACAGAGGAGAAAAAAACGAGCAGTATCTATTTTAGGAAATATTTTAGTAAATCACAATCGAAACAAAATACTGACTAAAGCAGGTCATCTAAATCCTTACTTTATTTTTCAGGCTAGCCTGACATGACCCACTTTCTGCCCCTAAATCAATCTCATACTCAAGCTGTGACATGGGTAATCCATTCGGATATCTGTCTTAGCATACCAACAAGGTATTAAAGGGAACCATTTGGCGGAAAAGAAAAATTGTCAAATGCACATTTAAACTAAGATAAGCTACATAAGGGTTAAAGGAAATCGGATTATAAACAAAAAGGTCATTAGCAAAGATCATATCTGCTGAAGACAAAGAAAAGTGAGGAAACTGCAAAATATTATGCCTGCTCGTTTTTAATTTGTCATCTGCTGTTGCTGGGTGGAATAATACCCACAATGTGGAACTGGATGGAACAGCCAACGAACTCTCAGGAAGACGAACCCACAGGAAGGAACTGCCTTGTGAAGAAGACATTTAGAAAGATGGCACAGACAGGTGTCAGATCCTCCCCACAAGCACGTCTCATTTTCTTTCACCACAACGAGTGGGCCTGGAGCACGCACCGTACTGTCACGCCTGAGTTAGGGCACACTCCCACCGGATACAACATTTTTTCAACTCCAACCCAATTTAATGGGTTTTTTGAGTGCTCTCAGTCTGAATAAACTAGGCTTTAGCGCAGTACAAAGAGTACCAAACATGGTTCTCTTGTACTAAAGAGTGCAACATTAAGCTTAAATCTGTGGTGTCAAAGGCACTCATCCCACAGAGCTGTTCAGTCTTGCCTGCAAAATTCCCAGACGTCTCAAAACAAAGCCAGCAAAGCCCATGGAAGGCAGTACAGCATCACGTGGCTATACCTGCAAGGTTGACCGCGTTCCCATGACACCTGCACCACAATTAACATTTCCTAAGAGACCAAGCTTTTCCAGGTCTCTAGTGCCACATGAGTGACCTGAAGCAAGAGGAGAGGTAAAAATAAAATGCAGGTATCAATTTTATTTTCCTACGTGGTTTGGCACTCACCAGACTCATTGCGGAATGACTTTGACATGCCTGGTTTAGGCAGAAGCTCTACTGTCTCTCTGCAATTTCTCTCATCGTTTAGTGGGTCTGAATCTCCTCATGAGTTCAAGCTGTGGAAGCTGTGTTAAGAATCCAGAAATTTGCACATAGCGGAAGGTTCACTGAGTTTTCCAGTTGATTTCTCACTTCTCTCCCCTTTTACTTTGTTTAAAAGAAAAAGATACATAAATCCATCAGTGAGCAGGACTCCATACTCTGAAGGTATTCACTCCAAGCTTGAAAGTAAACAAAAAAAAGCCTAGAGGCTTTAAGCAGATTTAAAAATAAGTTTCGTATCAACAAAGTGATAGTCATCATGGAGCAATTTTATTTTGTCAGCTTTGAATGTATTCTATGTAATCTAATTTTAGATTTGCAACAGAGTGGGTCTTTTCACTTCAAGAGGCATTCACATCTTGGAAAGCAAACTAAGTTATGCTTGTTTGCCAAGATTCCCACTGTCTTGCCTTATAAAAAAACAAATGGGACTGAATATTGAACTAAACAGGTTTGATACTTCATCTTTTCACACAAATACCACAAAAAAGAGCTTATCCTTGCAAGATTTTTCTACAGAACACAACATGCCAAGCAAAACATAAGAAGTAACAAATATTAACAAAATTAATCCACAAACATAACTGCTCAGTAAGAGGGATGGTAAGTATTGGAATCTATCTGCAAAGCTGGATCTGAATTTTGGGTATCAAACAAAAACCCTAAGCAAAAAGGAGTTAAAATATTTTGAAAACAGAATTTCCATTTGCCCACTTACATTATCGAATCACTAATCTGAAACCACACCATCTTCCCTGAAGAAGGAAATAGCTCTTTACTTATTTACAGATCCCAGCTCTACAAAATAAACAATTAGAGAAGTCTATAGTCCTTTTAGAGCTTGGCGAGAGAAATGATGGCTGAAGAAACAAAGGAGAACATGAGGTAAGCAAGCTTCAATACTGAACGCTACTGATGATTATCTCCTAATGAGGATATGCAGGTGGAAAAAAACCCAAAAACAAAACAAAAAAACCCACCAAATCCCAAGGTCCTGTCACTTACTAAAAATATCTTTCAATAACCTGCAGTTTGAATATTAAGCCTGTATCTCCTGACTTCTTTAAAGGGATGAAAATTGAAGAGGCAGTACTGCATTGCTTTCAACGGGTGATGCAGAACGAATGACACCATCAACCACAGATATGTTCCAGGAATTCCTACATCAAATGTGACGAAAGGCTCTATGGGATCCCCTAAAACAAACAATGCTATAAAAATGGCAAATAGGTTCCTCTTTTTTCTTTTTTTTATTCTCCCTGGTCCCACACCCTAAAAATTCCCTACGACCTTCCCCACCCAAGTTGGGACTAGCACCATCCTCACGTTAACTTTTTGTTGTGTAGCACAGATGCAGGTTCTCTTTATCCGAAGACAGTTTGTTGCAAGATCCAACTGAACTCGGAATGGCTGCAAACTATTAGCATTGTTGTACAGACGAGAAAAAGGGGTCGATCACCAAAAAATTCATCAGTCCTGCTAAACTACAAGAGGCCTGTCTTACTTAAGAGAATGCACAGATCATTCTTGCACATACCAAGGCAGAGATGTACTTGTGTGCAGCAGATGCATTTAAAAAATGAGAGTCAAGGAAGGAAGACATCATCAACCTCTTACACAAGTGTATTAGAATTCACATGGATTTTCATGATTTTAAACTTGCATTACATCTATGCTGACAGTTTATTAAAATTAGTCTGTAGAAAATATTTTCACTGCCAACATGTTAATTATCCAATGTTGAACCCTGTTAGAAAGAATGATTCAATAAGCTCCCAGGTTTGAAAGCCCTACTGCCCTCCATGCCAAATGATTAAGTCATACCAAATTTCACCTCATTTCTTTCATTTGCAAGACAGAAAATTGACATCCTTCTTTATCATTTTTTGTGCAATAGTCTTTTACAAGAAATTTCACAAGATAAGACACACAGAGTGACAAGGGAAAAATGGAGTATCTAAGTGGTATGTATAAAACAGTGTTTTCCAAAGTAGACTTTTGCTCTCATGTCACGAGCCAAGCTTTCTCTTGCGTTATTAATGCGTAGCGTAACGAATGCTCTACCCAACCGCCTTGCTCCCAAAAGGTAGCTTCACTGCTTTGGTGCTGCAGCTTCCCAGGGATCAAAAATGCCTCTCCGTTCAGCAAGCCCCTCTGCTGGGATCGTTCTTCTTTCACCTCCAGCATGCAGCCAGCAAGCACAAGGGCCCGGGGCCCCTCCGCTGAGCGGTGCCCATCACCCAGGGCTGCCGAGACAGCCCAGGAGCAGCGCTTCTGCCTGTATTCTGTGAGGAGAGGAAGGATTTTGCCCACAGACTAAAAAGACTCCAGAATACATCCGAATTCTGAACTTCTGCGAATTCAAAATTATACTGATGTAGGTATTCAGTTCACAGGTCAAGCCCCATAAATTAAAGGTTTAGTTTAAAGGAGTCTGTTTATTTTTCCCAGGCAAAGAGGGGAAGGGAAGGAAGGCTGCTTTTGTCAGCTTCCCTAGTTCTTTCTCTGAAGTTGCAGGAACAAGGTTGTTTATTTTCAAAAACAAGAAAATTGACATTTTTTAAAATAATCTTTTTTTTTCCTAGGAAAGGATAGGAACAAAGAGGACGTAAAGGCAACTTACAGAAAGACATTTCGAATTTCCCAAACCAAAAAAAACCAACACAACTCCCCGGATACTAAAATACCTCCTCCTTTCCAGTACCTTTGGTCAAATAAGCCATGATACTAGTTGCAAAATGCTTACTGAGCCTCAGTAAGGAGGAACAACTTTTTCGCCAAAATGACTATTAAGGTTTCTACCTCAGAAACTTCCATCGCCATATATACAATAAAAAAGGAATGGAAATTACACAGAGCCAGCTTTGAGAAGCACTGAGCATCTGTAAGATGCCTCCCTTCTACTAACCACGAAGCTGAAGGTACTCAGCATCCCTGACATAAGGACACGAGAAGGAAATGAGAAAATAAAAACAATGTTCAGAAAATAAATCCTTTTTAATTATTCTTGCTTTCCTCCTTTTCCTCTTCTAAATCAAGCACTGGACATCTGCAGTACTCTGCAAAGAGATTAAAGAGTGACACACGTTTGGGAACACATGGCTAATGCAGACAGATGTCCTTCAGTCTCTATCTGCTAACCAGCCAGTAGTTGCATTTCTTAAAGAGAAATACATATGTAAGCACGTTTTCCTTCACCACCATCCTGGTCACACATGCTCTGTAACTTGTTGGTTAAAGAATTAGGGGTATCATCTGGGATTTTTTGTCATTTTCACTCTACTTCATCGCTACCAAAAAAAGAAAAAAAAATGCACTCACTGCTTGGTTTCTAACGCTTCATTACAGCTGAGCGGGAAGTGGTTTTCAGCCATTTAAAACAAAGTCGCCCCCCAAACCCTTTCTGCACTAGAGTAAACTATGACCTGAAATTTTTCATGAAAATAAGATCAAAGTAGTCAAGAGCGCAGAGCACTCAGCTGGAGAACAGCAGGGGCAGACACGTTGCCTCCACGCCCCTCCAGTCGCAGCCACTTCAAGGCTCACGCCCACGCACTGACTGACCCAGGCAAGCGATTCGAGCTCTGGGTCTCCCGCGCTGCAGGCAAGGACCGTGACCGCTAAGGCAGCGTGCGTTTTACACCACTGCACGGTATTCCACGCTGGACAAAACACAGCATTTTGAAGGAGTGTTGAAATTGGTATTTTGCTCTTGAATGGCTTTTAACAAGCCAGTATTTTTGTGAAAAACAAACTGGATAATGAAAACCAAAAGGTTATCAAATGCGATAGCTCAAAGGCGGTTTTGTTTTGTTTTTTTTTCCACTAAAACTATCTGACCCCCACAGAAGTTGCATTAACACCTCGCTTGGCTGAGATGGTATCCATTTCTCAGGTGTACAAGAAAACAGTCAAATGAGGTGGAAAACAGTTTTCCCAATACTCCCTTTTCTTTAGACAGTGGCCTAAAATCCCTGCTACTCATACAACTTCTGAGCCACAAATGGGGCTGCTGTGCCTCTCTGAAACAGAGAGTCATATGTTCCTGATTTTAAAATGGCCGATTGCTACATCTTCTACAATTCTGATCCTTCCTTCCAGGCACTATCAGAAGGCAAAGAGTCCAATCCAAAGAGCTGGCTCTTCTACCTACAAATTAGGGCACATTTAAAGACCACCCCAAAATTACCAGAAAATATGCCTGCTAAGCTGTTGGCCAGTGGTGTAAACACCAATATTTCTCCTTTGTAATCCTTTTTCTCTCTAGCAAAAGGAGATTTCCTCAGCACCCTAATACACTGATAATAGATTCTTCTACCTCACGAAAAAAATCCAGCTCCAGGACTGGATCATGACAGAAGAGGAAAACCAGCCTGGAGTGACAATGGAAAAGGAAAATCAATTAATTTGGTGGGAAAGTTGCAAGAAAAGAGCCTGAACAGGGTAAGAGGAAAAAGAAACCAACAAAAAGACAAATTAGGAAAGAGGAAGCAGGATTAACATTAGCTAGTAAAAAACAGTAAAGAAGAAAGAGAAATGCTTACAGAGAATAACAGGCAGAGGAGCAGAAAATACTGGAAATAAAAGCTATGCTTGTATAAAGTGAAGAGTAAGAAATGTGATGGTCAAGAGAACTGGGAAAAGAATAGATGATTAAAACCAAAGACAAGTTAATCTTAAAACGCACACCCAGACATCATGACAGAAAGCACAAAGAGCAATGCAGGCCATTGCTGGGAACGTGAGACAAGCCAAGAGCTGTACAGACAGCAGCAGCTTTTGCGCGCCTCTCTCAAAGAGCTCGGACTGGCACAGGGAACAAAGTGAAGGCTAAGCAGAACCGAAGGTACAAAACATGCATGTGAATAGGTGTCTTTCTGACAAAAGCATTTGAGCTACATGTTCTGAAAGGTCTGTCCACTCATTTCTTGGATTTGCAAGGCAAAAGCTCCCCGTAGGAAGCCTCCTATGTGACTCCCTATGGATTTGGTGTGTTACCGCATCCCTTTCCACCAGGGCTGCTGAAGGATGTTGCCGAACCAGGCAAGGCAGAGGCAGACGTCAGTGTCGGTGACACCAGCCTGACCTGACACTTTCCTCTCCAGAGCACGCTGGCAGTTCCTTATGGATGGGACAACTTCATGCCCAGAAAAAACAGATCAACAGTGTCCATTAGTAACTCGTCCAAGGCTAGACAACGCACACGGGACACAGCGGAAGAAATACCCCGTACAGCTGGCACCTCAGCAAGTGCCACGTGGACAGCCGGGAAGTTTTGCCAGGACTCATTTCCAATGCTCTTTTAGCTTTGTGTTGGGGGTTTTACACAAATTATTCCAAATCGATGCCTTCTTCTCCTCCCACCCATTAAGAAGTCCTGCTTGTTTAGGCCAATTTATTTACCTTGAATATTGCCAGTGTGGAAATATTATTCCTGGAGTGCTTAATTGTAATTTGGTTTCCCAAGTTACTAGTGGAGAGGGTCAAAAGCTGGAGCATGTATGCTTTATAAGGACGCCTGCGTAAGGATCCCTGCCTCAAGATAAATGTTTTTAACTGCAGCAGTAATTCAGCTTTTTTGAGTAATGGAAAGCAGAGTCTCTTCCAGCCTTCTAAGTCTGAATATATTTAATTATTAAAATTTAGTACAGAAGAAGGTTGACATTTCAACAGAAAAAAAAGGACCTCTGTATCACCTATGGGTTCCCATAATCTTGTTAAACAAACTTCCAGCTTATAGCATGGAACCATCTCAGAGCACCGGAGGTGGATTCACCGATCCCGTAATGAAAAGTTAAATGTTACTTGGCATGCTTAGCCATGTTAAAAAAAAAAAAAAAAAAAAAAAAAAAAAAAAAAAAGTGCTCCCAGGAGATCTTGTATTTGCTAAACTGCCCCAAATTGATATGCAGACATGAAAGAAAACAAGCATAGAAACAAGGGAAGGACAAGCTTAAGACAGGAGTTTAAAGGAATAAGGTAGATTGCCACACTGTCTGAAAATAAATGATATACTTTCAGAACATGCCTAAACTAAGCATTCAAAACAATACTTATTATGATACTAAAATTGTCAAACCACTCCAGAAAGCTGAAAATTATTTCCTGAAAAAATGTTTCTTCTCAGATTGTGAGGAAGGCAGAAAAAGGAGTAAGAAGGGTAATCGAGGGCACGAGAGATGCCAGCCATACGCTAACATACATTACTGTAGACAAAGTAAGGAGGCTCACCTCTCCAAAAAAACATGCACTAGTAAAACCCGCTGATTTCAAAGCTGTGTTTGCATTTTAGTCACGTTCTTCCATCTCCCCTTTCTTTTCCTATCCCCACCTCAAGCTACATGAAACTTTGGGGAGAGGGGAGGGTGCAAGCTGCTTTTTTTGCACATACATTCTGCACAGAGCCAAAACACAACCGGAAGAAGAACAATTGCCCTTCAAAATATTTGAAAAATAAATATTTCTAGCTGACCCATTTTTATAGGTTTATGTTTTTTAACAGGGTTTTTAAAGGTATTTTTCTTCAGAAGTCACTAGCTTGACATGCTGCTGATGCTTATTTCACAAAAACAAATTAAGCTGGCTCCAGCCACACAGGGAAGTCACAGAAAACTCAGAAAGCAGCATGTTTGTAAGGATGAAGGGGAACTGCGTGAACTTTCTGAACTACCAGCTGCCAGACAGGCAGCAATACAGCCAAAATAAAACACACCTTCCAGCAGCAAAATGACAAAACTGTACTGTTATACTGGAAACCAACCAAATCAGTGGTTGGGGGGGGGGGGGGGGGGGGTTTCCTGGAGCGTGAGACTCCTCTCCAGGCTTCTAACGAGCCATGAGAAAATCCCCATGTGACACGCGTATGCCACTCGCTTCAGTTTCCCAAATCAAAAATGAATGACAGTAATACCTAAATTCGAGTTAGGAAGACTTTACATGTCATTTACATAAAATTGGCTGAACGTTAGCCCAGATGCATCCAGTTTTATTTAAAAGTTTGAAGACCACCTCTACAGCTGACATTCAGCACTTGCATTATGGAAAAAATCACAGGACCGGTTTTTAATAGGCCAGGCTTGGAGATGTAGCTTTAATAGCTTTAAATCTATTCAATGTTTAAAGGCAACTCTTAGCCAACAATACACTAGAACTCCTTAAAGGATGGTAGGTAGCTTAATTTTTAGGTGACTAAATTTTTCCTGTAGTCACATGTCTTTTAGCCTATTGATTCATTCACTTTAAATTAACTGAGAAAGGATTATAATATGCATATTTCTCCAACTTGTTTTAATTCCCCTGGCTAGTAAATGACACATTTAAATTACAACATAGAAAGGAAACTGAACAGAAAAATATTCATCATATAGCCTCTTCTGGTAAGGTATGGCATAAGTTTCCTGCTGCTACTCTTCCTCTCTAATTGATGACTAAATATATTGAATATACATTGAATAAACTGACTGATTAAATATAGAAAGAATTCTAAATTTTACAGTTACATATATAATTGGAAGATGTTGTGAGTGAAATGTAATAAAATTCATACTTTATCTTTTTAAATTCATGCTAAAGTTCAAGCACGTGAATTTCACAAATCAATACAATGGAAACAAAATTTCATTTCCAGTTCAAATATTCACTCCTCTCAAAATCATACGACAGCATATTCTATATATCCAGACTGTATAAACCATGAAATAAGCTCATATGCCATATATATATATATATATATATATAATGTATTTACTGAATTCAAGTTCCATCTCTTTAGTTTTTCCTTTTCAACAGTTCCCTTTTTTCACACCAGCAGATAGGGGGACCCACTGCATCTCTCCTCATACTTTCTTCTCCATCCTGAACTGAAACTGGCTTGCTAAAATAAACCAGCAATCACTTTGAAGTCATGCTTTCTGTTACATATCAACTTACCTAACCATTAATAGCCCTTTATACAAAAATCTCACCTTAGTTCCTCTTTTGATTGCAAAGTTGAAAGTAGAAAGCCAGCAAAAATAATATTGAATACTAAGGACTAAGGCACAGGCTACACTTAGAAGCATGAAAACACGTTATAGCTTATGACTGTGTTATAATTTCCTCTCCTTAAACACTACAAGGCCTTGAAAAAACCTCAAAAATGTTGCTCCTGATTTGTTTCCACTGTAATTAGCATTCAGATACACTCACTCTTGGCAAGTTAAATGTGGAATTCAACTCATTACAGACACCAGTTAGCAATCCTTTTATCGTTGTCTTCTCATCTTGCCATACAAAAGCTTAGCAGCACAACCTCAGTAAATTAATTATGCTCTTCAATGTATTTACATACTTACATATGTATAAAATGATCAAGTACTTCTATGACTACAGACAACATATTCTGATTTGTGTGTTCTTTTTGACTTTCACAAATGTTTATTAGTTGGAGAAGAAAAGCCTTAAGAACAGAAACTTAAAAAAAAAAATCAATTTGAATGCTGACAAAAACCATTTTGAAAGGAAACGGTAGTGAAAATGAAAGCTTCCAACCTTCAAATTATCATAATTGACCACTGAAACTAAGAGTTATGGCTGCATTTGAAATCTATAATTTTCAGTTATTTTGCTAATTATTTGTCTTCCTCCCCCATTAAGAGGTTAATGCCAAAAAAGAGCCAGAGCAACATACTCTGTATTTTCACTTTGCCTGGTCACTAGAAAACAACTCCCAAATCCAGGATCCCATTATAACAGTTTATTACCTGCCAGGTTTCTATTAGCCAGCTTCTTCTCTTTAAGTGGAAAGGGAATAAGAGGAGAAAAGAGCAGCTATTCTTAAAAGCATGCATTTTTCTTGCTCTGCTCTTAACACTGGTTTTCTCGGCATTAGCTTCCAGGAGCTTGATTTTGTTTTCTCAGTTTTTTTTCAGATGACAAGTCATGTTGTGATAAGTCACATCAGACTGCATCAGTCATGCAGCAAATATACTGAAACTCTAAAAAATACTTTTCCTCTCAAAGCCATACTTAAAGCAGTAAAGAATTTAAAAAGAGTTTGATAGGGAAAAGTCATTTTTTTTCCAGAACACATAGACATAACATTAATGACCAGTTTAATCCCTGGGTTAATTCTGTTTATTCACGGGAGCATAATTCACTTCTGATGTGTGTCCAAGAAGAAGAAAAACAGACTCATTTTCCTTTTCCTTACTTTTTTTTTCTTCTTCTGATAAAGAAGAGTTGGCTCAAAACTGATTTGCAAAAGTAGTAGTTTTAAGCAACAGATCTGTGCATACACAGAAGTCAACCCAAAAGACAGACAGTTCTGTATGTTACATATTTTAAAACATCTCTCCTGCCACCTGACTGAAAATAATACCACAGCCTACTTTGAGAGTACTGCCAAACTTAGCTAGTAAAGAGTCTGCTCAAAAAAAATCAGGAGAGCAGTTAACACACAAGATCCTTGTAAATCTGGAGAACTAATTTGGAGATCAAAAAATAAGAGTCTTCCTATAGCCAAAATAATAACAATGTAAGTTAGAAGAGTTTTATAAAGTTCTATCAGTAGAACAGTCTCACTGAAACAGATACTGCATACAACCAGACATACACCTTGAAAGGGAGAGAGGAGGAGAATTAAGGTGGCTTCAGCCTCCAGGAACATTCACTGCTGCAGTACTCATTTCCACGATGCCTGGCATGACCACAGCTGCATGTTCTCCTCCAAACTGCTGCCCCATCTGACTGGGTCCCCTCTGACAACCTCAGATGAAGCTGTTTTAAAACTCTTAAAAATTACCTTTCAGTGCTTCTTCCTCCAGGAAGAGCTGCTTAACAAGCACTTGGGATTGTGCGAGGCAGAGGACAAACACCTAGAGGCACCAGTCACAGGATCCCCCTGCCCCCTTTTTTTTATATAAATAAGGGGATCAGTGTTGAAACTGTCTGATTTCTTCCCTTCTCTGCAGGGGCGCTCCTGAAATCTGTGGTCATAAAAATGGGAGCGTGGTATTACAAGTGAACAGGAACTGACAAAATTAGTGCAGGAATGTGCTAATTGCCCTAACATATGGGATATCACAGGGGAGTTTTGGGAAGCCTTTACCTCTGAATAAGGAGCTCAGAAAAACAAACCAAGCAAGAAATCAGGCTCCCAAAAGTCACAATAGCTTAAATATTAGATTTTTCCAACGGTGTATCTTTGCTATGTGCTCTTTACACCTTTGCAGGTCTTGCTCAGCTAATGCACAGCAATGCATTGCATCCACTGCAATGATGATGGCTAGAAACCTTGTAGTCTTTGGCACTAACCCATCCTTGCCTTTGGGCTTTCAAATTTTAAGAAAAACAGACAAACAGACATCACAAAACAAGGTATCGCAGAGGGAGCGAGTAACCTGGGGGGGCGATCTGACAGCACGGTGATGCTGAAAAGAAACTAGTTTATGTGGGGATGACAGTGTCGCCTTGCAAAATATCACAGGGCAGAGCGGGGCTTCTAGAGAGCGGAGAAACAACATATGGAGAAACCACTTTTAATTGGTTTCTGTAATTTAGTGTCTTGCAGTGGGTAAATTGTGGGAAGACAGAAAGATACAGTGATGTCATTTGTCTGCTAGGATTTCTGGCTTCACTAGAGAAGGCTGTAGTTAATTGGGAGGAGGTGAGCCATCAATACCATTTCTATCATTTGTTTCCTGCTGGGCTGCAATCACTTGTTCCCAAAGACAGATTCTGTTGCCATTGACAAATCTTGACTTACATTCTTCAGGACAGACCGATTACTGATGGTGAAAGGACAATTGTTCAGAAAAGTAGTTACTGCATCATATATAACACCTATGGATTTTGCTGGGCCCTCTTACTCACACACCCTGCTGAACAGCCTTCATAATCATTACAGGCCAAAAAGTATTGTTTTGCAGTGGGGGTAAAAAGCTTATGAAAAACACCTGCAGTTGCTAGGGAGGCAGTGGGTGGAGGGCAGTCACCAATTCTATAGATTATTTCAACATCCTTTTGCCAGACCTTGAGAAAAAGAACTTTGACTCATCCAGAACTATCCAAACTGCTGTTGCAAGGATGACTCACCTAGCAGATCTTTTTAAGGGGGATTCTTCTCTATATTGCTCTGCTGGAACTCCTTTTCAAGCATTATCTGTTCATTTTCCCTTTCCCATCTTTCACTGTATGACCCTCCTCTGCCTCGCAGCAGGAAGCAGGGTTCCATGATTAGCCCATAACATTAAATGCTCAAGTGACAACTCGTGGTCTTTCTCCTATGATACCCCACAGATGTGGGGAGGAGATTCCTGCAGAAAACCACACCTTCTTTCTAGTCCTTCCTACAAAATATGTGAATATATATGAACTAATCATATTGATTAATATTGCTTTCTTGTACTTCCTATTAATATTCAACCATGAACCTTTATCTTATCCTTACACTGTAAGCCTTTGGAGATGTTCTTGCACAGAATGTGGTATAATATGGTCCTGATACATCACTGAATACAACAGTAATATAAATAATTTTGAGTCACAAAATGCTTGTCAAAGCAGCCTGTGCGTTTCCTTCCCTTCTCCACCTAATTACTGACTGAGTCAATTCTACTTTCCAGCCTGAGGTGCTCTGTTTTAAGCAGCAATGTAAATACTTGCAAAAAACCTATGAAGCCTGATGGCAGGTTATGGCTGTCCCTGATGCAAAATTAGACAGCTGTGCACAGACTCCTGTCAGCTGTTGTTTTCTGTTTTGTTTTTTCCAACTAACTAAAATATTTCACATACAGAACTTAAAAAAGGCCTAGTACATTTCAGTTCAAACTCCTCCTCCCCCTTATCCAGGCCCTGCAATGATCTAGATCTGCACTTTTGGCAAGGACATACTGCAGCATTCACTTGTTTGCAAGATAAAGATGTTTAATGAATAAAGGAACAACGTATTTGCTCAACATAAAATACTTTCTGCACATTTCTAAAGTGAAGTAAGACTGCCTCATGTAAAGGTTCATAACTGTAATTGTCTGCCTAGTTCTGAAATTACTGCATTGTGCTTTTAGACGATTCTGTGTTAGCTGTAGATTCTCCCCTCTTCACTGCCCCAGTTGTGTGTGTCTTATAATGCTGATGTTAGGGGCCTTGAAACAAAACAAAACAGGCAATTATCATTCAAATTCATATTTGGTCACAAAAGTGAAAAAAAAAAAATCACCCTGTCACCCTCCTGGAAACAAATGTGACATGACTGATTTTTGTATTGCTTCTCCTTCCTTTATTGTTAACTGACAGCTCTTTTCTTATCAAGACTTTGAATATGATATTGTTCAGGATGTTAACATTAACATCTTATTATCATCAAACCCGTTAAAATTGCAGTTTTGTCCAATTACCACTAGCCCTCCATCTCTGGAGACTGGATCACATCTCAGGAAAGTCACAATAAGCTTCATGCCCTAACAAAGTGTCTTAGCTCCCAGGGTAAATGCCATTACTAAGCACAAGAATGTCAGAATTTCTACTGCAAGAAAACTTGAGATGTCCTTGTGAAGCTGCATGAAAGTGTTGACCTCAATCTACCAGTGGCAACTTTCAACCAAATGCCCCCTTGGACTTGAAACTGGCATAAAGTTTAAAATGTCTAGGTCACTGTAAAATAATAACAATAATAATACAGAGCTATAGAGCTATTAACTTTTTAACCAACAAATTATTTGATCATCAGAATGAATTTCTTTACGCAAAAATGATGCTGCTTGCCGTGACAGTGTAACTAACGGATGGCGGCAGGGAAAAGAACCTTGAACCTTACAGAGAGCAGCCTGCTAGGTATCACTGAGCTTGTGCTATTCCTCCAGTCACCCAGCAGGCCCACCATTAAAACTCAAAAGCAAAGGAAATATCCCACTACTTCCATGTTGCTTTGGATTAGGTCCGAAATATTCCCCAGTAACATCACTAGCAAGCATTTCACTCATTCCACAAGACATACTCCCGTATTTTTTTTAATCACATAAATAGTGAATCCTTTCAGAATCCAGCTTTGCATATTTGAAAATTATCAGTGGAACTGCTTGTGCTTAAAGGCTAGAATATGGTTATATATTTTCTGAGTTGAGACAAAGACTTTGCACTACCTCTTGCCTGCAACATCTGGGCATACTATAAGAAAAAGTCACCTATTAACCAAAGCAAGGCATGCTGTATTTCTGTTGGTCAGTCCATAAAACTTTTTGCAACGAGACTTGCTTACTTGTACTGCCAGTCAGTTTGCCCCCATCCTAATGACAGTGTCCAAAAGAAACCCCAGAGAAAAACATTTTGGTAGCATTCTAAGGTTTATAAAATAAATTATTGTGTTTTCAAAGGGAAGATGTTTTATAAAACATAGGCTCAAGCGATTCATGTATTCTTTTAAAAATGCGAACTAGTATAAAAAAAACCCAAAAACATCTAAAGCCATTCCAGCTCTCTTATCTCAGCAAGAGCCAAAAAGAGTTGAAATCCACCCTAAATCATCCAGTCAGTCAAACTGTCACTACAGACAAACCTACTCCATACCTAATGAGATAAAACAAGCAAAATTAAATCTAATTAAGGGACTTTCAAAGAACAGGGCACAGGTAAACACTTCTAAACAAAACTTCTGATTATTCTCAAGACCAAACAGAAACACAGATTTTTAACTACCAAAAATGACCTTTGACTATAAAACAACTTTATATTTTTAACTATTTTCTCCCAAAATCACTAATAAAAAAAGAAAGGTGAGTGTGGCCTCTGTATTGGCAGAAACTCGGTCAAATCTAGCATCATGATGAGACTCCCTGTAAGTGAGAATTAGCCATTCCTATGCTGATGGGGACCTAGTTGTCTTCCACAGACTTAAATTTAGGGAGCAATGTCACTTACTGAAACATACCCAGTGTCCTCACTCTGGCTGCAGGATGACTTCATCTCAAGATGCAACCAGGAAGAGCTTCCAGTCTTTAATGTCAGTTCATATTGGCAAGAGAGCCCTATTCCCACTATTGGAGGGAGGAAAAAATCATATTTACCATTTGTACACTCATTTCTGATTTTGCCTATAAGCTTAAAATGCCCAGTGTGACAAACTGCAGCATTTTACCACTGGAAGATTTTGTTTCTGCTGAGAACCACAAGCTGTTTGATATTTTCCTCTGAATTATGAATGACTTGCCTTTGAATCCAGTTCTAAAAGACTGACAAACTTATTTCCAATACAGTTTGCAGTGTGCACTGCAATACAGCATTAAGATCCTTCTGCACATCATCTATTTCTTACCATAGAAGGGAACCCTACTTTCCAGAGGTCCATAGCAAAATTCTGCCTGTACTAACAGTAAATTAACATCTGAAATATTAAATAAGAAAGCACATATGGTGTATTTCCTGTTGTCAAACAGCACTGTAAGAGAGGTGCAGGACTGAGCAGATCCGACAACATATAGGAACAGCCAGAACATTTAACAAGGTTTATGAACTGAGAGCCCAGAAGGGAAGGAAATGCATAAAACTGCTCGGATTACATCAACTAAGGACACTCATCCCATACTCAGGGTTTTGTTGTGATGAATAAACATCTACATGTTTCAATAGTCTGCAATATTCTGTTTATGAATCAAGAGTCATGAGAAAAGAGGGCTGCTGCGGGCAATCCGATTAGTGCTCTTTATGCTAGATGTTTAATCCAATAGCCAAAAATTAAATGGGAGTGCTGGATTAGTTTATCACAAGCATAAGATGCACAGTTACTTGGAAAGTTGTTCTTCGTCTGTTACTCAGCTTGACTCTATCTGTTTTGATAGCTGTTGGTTGTTTTCTGCTCCATGTTTCATGTTTACCAAATCTCAGAAAAAAACACAGTTAAGCCTAAAAAGTGCTATACATATGTTATTCACCTGATATGTTTGAACCATCTCTTGTAGCTTCAACCAGAGGAAGAGAGGAAGGAACCTGTTGACTAGGTTACACTCGGCACTGAAGGTAACTTCACATAGACATTTTTTCTACTGTCCTCCATCTACTCCAAGCGGTAGAAGAGAGTTCTCATTTCCTTGGAAGCCTCTTCTCCCAGGGCTGCTCCTGTCCGCTCTCATCTGCTCATCTCTCTGTGCCTATATAAGCTAACTTACAAAATAATTAAAATATTTGAATACGAGCTAATTAAAATTCAGGAAGAGAGTTAAGAAAGCATAACAGACCTTGTAAAGCTGCAGTTTTATTTATGTAAGAATTCAGTAAAACAACAAGTTTTTTCAGCATGATTAAAACCGTTATGGAGCTGTGCTTTTAAATCACTTGAAATGCGTGAATTAAAGCCATATGAAGTGCTGTAAACTAGTTTTGTGATACCGAGTACTCTATCACCAAGTCTCAAGGATAGTGAGAAAGAAATGATATCCCTGGCTTGGGTGGAAAAGAGCTGTTTTGTTTTTTTGTTTTAAATAGCAAGCATGAAGAGAGGGAGAAGAGAAGCAGTGGGGAAGAATTAATGCAAATAAAGCAAACGGCTCTAGAGAAGAGAATAAACACACATTACCATCTATAAGTCATATACACACAAAAGGACTAAAAAGATCTTTTTTAATTGGGTCTCTAAATGAACATTGTTTGAACCAAGTTTAGCAATTGCTAATGTCTGAATTATGTTTTAAATTAAAACACAGGTCGCTTACTCTGTAATCGTTATCTCATACCATGAAGCTACTTATAACTTCAGGTATACAGGTTGCGATTATTAGACACAACACAACATTAAGAACTAAAGCCTTATGGATAATACCTAAAATACAAACATTTGCCCTCCCTCCCCTTCTTTTTTTTGCCAATGCTTAGACCTGTATTCCAGTAAACATGTTAAGAAAGAACCTACCAAAAAGTTTCTGACCAAATTCTGCTAATCATCTTTCAAACAGGACCAGACTTCTCAGAGGGATATTTCAGAGCGAGACGTGGAGCATGAATGGACGCAGGATTCAGACGCCCGAGTAAGCCCTGCACCCACCTCCGCAGAGCAAGCTGCTCGGGGCAGGCTGCCCACAGCCAGCCACTGCCGACCACAACACCCTTGTTTTTACATAGTACTTGTTACCTTAAGGACCACGCGATACACTACTGGAATCAGACCAACACAGACCCTTACTCCCTTGCTAATCTGCAGGTCATGTCCTTCAAAGGAACCTCTACGCTCCCCAGACAGTAGATAGCTGTTATTTTACCCTGTAGCCTACGGGGAATACTGAGCCCCAAAGGCACAGTGGGGTACGCAGCCAAACGCAGCAGCATTAGGCCTAACTCAGCGCGTCGAAGATACGGCATATTAGTTTCTGAAGTAGTATGAAAGACAAGTGCTACATTAAACTCCCAATGGACTATAACAAACCCTTGACAGAAGGGTGATTTTAACGTGATGCCAGTCCTGTTTCACTCCAGCTGCAGTGGCACACTCATGTTTTAACAAGATTTAAAGTTTGCCATCTTACGTGGATCTCGTCTTTCTGATACCATCCTCATGGCAACTTTTTGATTCCAGTTGAGCACAGTATGAATGCACAACAAGAGAGTGAGGCGCACAGAAAGAGTAAACCCTGGAAATCTCGGAAAATAAACACTGGCGAATGTAGTACGTTAAATCCTAGCAGCCCTGCATATCTATTCAGCACAGTCATGAGGCTTCACTCCAAAAGCTGTCAGTACAGTGGAGAGTCCCTATAGCTGTGTCTGTTATGTAACGCGCTGTGTAGAAGCAAGATGCATTTCAACAAGACAAAGCCACGCGCTGATGTACTATTTGTGTGACCTGTCAGCTCAGCTGAGAGAGCAGATTCTAAACAGTATCATTTAAAAGCAGATATGGACAGTGTAAAGGTACAGAACAATCTTAGCATGCACGTGTTGTAACATTACCGTTTGGAAGGCAGATCCGATGGATGCTCTAAGAGCAAACTTTCAAGCTCTTGAAAGGAAAAAAAATTGCAATAATTATCTATAAAAGCTTAGTGGAAAATTTTCTTCCATTGGTTCTATTAAAAAGTAATTAGCACTTGTGCAACTGCCAAAAATTGGCAATTAACATTGCTGCATAGTAGAACAGTGGCACTTAATCTGGTTAGTGTTCTCAAGAAACCCTCTAACGCACTAATGCTATCTGTCCACTCATCTATCTTAGGTACTTACATGGCCGCCATTACCATAATATATAGGCGTTTTACAATCTTCAATGCATTTATTTTTACAGCATGCTGGCGAGGTCAGGGAAATACAGTCAAACCAAGCGTGTAGATGTGGATCTGAGTTTAGCCTGTAATGCTGCACAGTGTTTCATTTTCAAAATCCTTTCTCGGGAGATTCTTCTGGGTGGAATTTACGAAAATTTTGTAATAACACCTACAACTAGGCCAAGCAAGGAAAAATAATTAAATGTAGGGTTTTATTTCAAATATAAAATCCATTCTAGACATAAGGATGGTTTCCAAAAAGAACCTACTGCAGCCCAAGTTCCAAGTCTGGACCAAGACTTGTTCTGCATGCTTGCTGCAATAACACTCCCCAATTCCCACTGAATTTAAATCTCTTTCAGCTATTGAAAATATAGTCATTGTAGCATCAAAGTAGAGGCACAGCGAAGGACAGCAACAGTGGAATATGAAAGGTGACAAACGGGCCTTGACCACTGCTGCAACGGTTCCCCAGAGGAAGCGGCCAGAAGACCAGGAAGAACCCACGTAAAAACCAGCAAAGACACGGAGGCTCTTCTTGGGGGTGGGGGCGAGCACAGAGAGAACAGGCAGCGGTGCTAAAGCTTTGTGTCGCTTGAAAAACCTCAGCTGAAACCACACAAGCTATTTACAAGTCAACAAAGACTTATATCAGCCTTTTCAGTTCTATGTGCTGACTTGGGCATAATTTTAGCCATAGCATTTTAAGCATTTATGACTTCTAAATTTGACAAAAACACCCAATTTCCCCTTTCCTATCACCGCAGGTTGTGATGAGCCTTTCAATACACGTGAAACAAAGTATGTCTCTGACTTTGGGTTTATGCTGCAGCACATTGCAGGAACCACAAATATTTTGGAGTGGTAGCAAAACTGCGTCTTCCTTAATGGTACATTATTCTGGAAACTGTTTTATCTTTATAGTAAGAAAGAAAATAAGAAAGAAAATACTGACAATATGCAGTAAAAGAAATGGTGGAACACCAGAGTGGTAGAAAGAATGAGTATTCTAAAAGTTTCATATCTTCTTTTTTAATGTTGTATTTACTATATAACAAGTACAGTACAAGAATGTCAAATGTGCCCTGGAAGCAAAGTAGAGTATATTATATACTTCACATATGGAAAGAATTTCTTCTTTGCAATGTACTTTGTTTGTTTTTTTGTTTTTGTTTTTTGTTTTTTTAACAGATTTCAACTTGTAATCTTAAAGCGCATTTATACTAGACCCTGGATGACTTTGCTTAATTAAAATTCCAGAGGGAAAAAATATAACCAATCTGTTTTTTCCAGCATGTCTTATAGAAGAGAACAAACAAATACCACTTGCTTTTTTTTTTTTTTAAGAAACACTTTCTTATATAATGCATACACTTTGACCAAGACCATCCATAATTAGAGAATAAAAGATTCTGTTTGACTGACAGAGTATCTTTAAATGTGATTGCAAATCAAAGCTAACATGGTAAGAAAAAAGTGAACATTCATTTAAGAGCACCACTAATTTTTAAATAAAAAGAATCTAGATTCTCTTTGAGCAATGAGATAAAACAGGACTGAAATTTAAACTAAGAGCTTTTTAAAAGGTAGATTGTAAGAAGGAAAAGAATGACTCACGTCTGTAACAAAAAGTGTTAATTTAACACAATGCAGTTTGGATCATTTAATAACTAATGTTTACTTATTTTAATCAATCCTAAGTGAAAATATTTCCACAGACTGATTAGGTTCTACAGATCCTGATGGGCCTAGCATATGGCTGACAGCATATATCTGATCCCTCTGTGCTCAGTGAGCATCATGCGAGCGCTAGAAGATCCTTCTTCCAGATGTTCTACAGAAGGTATTCTAAGAACATGGAATAATGAAGATAAAAGGCTCAGATCTCTTCCCCAAAATACAGTCAGCTATTTGGTGGTATTTGCACCTTTAACACTTACAGACTGTGGAAGCATTTCAGCTGGAAAAACTTAAGAGTTAAACATGCTATTCCATATGTCTACATTTCAATTAATTAATGCTAGATAGCTGTTGATTCACTTTGTATAATCCATCTCAAAGCTTATAATTTTTAGTGGCCTCGTTTAAGGCAGGGATTTTTTTTAACATTGGATTCAATACAAACGATTCAATTTTCTTAGACCATTTATAGTAATGCAAACTTGCTGCTTTTAGCATCCTTTCCAGCAAAGTCTAATGCTTAAAATTTAGAAAACACCAGATCCAGATTACCGCTACCATTTTAGCTGGAGCCCCAAGCATACACACGTTATGGTACAGACCTGGATCACCCAGTAGTTTCAACACAAGCTCTGCCTCATTGAGTGAGCAGGGTCAAGCTAGCCTGAGGATAAAGCAGGTCCACTTGGTAAAAGAGCCTCTGCCTGATATGTTGGAAAGTATGAAGGCAACAGAGGTTTAAAGAAAAAAAAAAAAAGTAGAGAAAAATGACCCAATAGCTAATATAATTAAATACCATTTCAAAAACCCCACTTTACCCCCTCTCTGCCACACAGCCTAGTGATGCTGTATGAAATCACTTCAGTCAAAACTGTCTGTAGCTCATAATTGTGTATTCCTTCTTTTCTGGTAGCTGACTTGAAATACTGATATCAGATTTGCTAAAGATAAACCAATTACAGCTGAAATCAATGGAGCTATAAAGTGCTTAGCATGCTGAAAAACAGGGTCTGTAGTGTTTCACATTTGCCACTCTTTGGTTTTGGATCTGTGAACTAGAGATAATACCCCTTCATCTCATAGATGCATTATGAAAATAAATTCATTAAACATTTATGAGGTCTTTCAGGACCATAATGATGCTTATCACAGAAAGCCCCAATAGAAAATTAATCCTCCATTCAGAAAAGCTTTGAACACCAAGCTTCGTATAAGGAATGAGGTACCACACCAAATAATTTGGAGAACACCACAGCGTCACACAGCTACTTACTTAACAAGGACCAACCATCCTCAAATACACTAAACAAGGCAGAGTTATGAGAACGTAACTCCAGATTGCATCAAAACCTATAAAGAAATGTTTTAAAGTTACTCATGCTATGTTTCGTGGCATATCTCCTGGTTTAAAAGCAAACCATAAAGGGGAGAAGACAGAGTCCATCAGTGCCGATGGTTTGAAGACCCCTGGCACCCAACGGAACGAGATAATCGACAGCCACAGTATGCAGGGCTCGATACCGAGACTGGACCTTTTCCTAAAGGTTTTCACACACATTTAGTGATAAGGAAGGGAGAGACTCGGGGATCCCGGGTGCCTTTTCACTCAAGCGCTCTGAAGAAAAGGGACCTCGGCATATGGACATGCTCAAACCTCCTGAATTGCACAGCTTCTTTCCTGACCCCCTCAAACACGCACCCCTCTCCTCATGGTCTTATCATCACGTCAGTCTTGTCATTCATGGTCATTTTCCCACTCCCCTCTGCTGAGTTTCCTTTACACTCCATGCTAAACTCTGCCTCCCGGCTGAGTGCATCTCGGCAGCCTCGTCGCAGGTTGCTCCCAACCTGCCCTTCAACCTTCTCCTTTCACTGCAGCCACGTACCTTTCCCACCCAATTCAGTGCCACAGAGCGATGTGGTTTACTCAGGGGAGGAGGTGGGGGTAAAGAAAGACTCCTTACACTTACAGGTTGGAGTCCTGGACCCAGACTTGTCATAGCAGATGAGAGGGAGCATTTGCATCTCTTGGTCATGTCATACAGACTTCCATGCTAAATATATAGGCTACACTCCACCTGGTCAAATTTCAGTTCCTTTGCTAAAGCAGAAGGAGGAAGGGGAATGAAAACTTTCAAGTATGAATACAGAAAACATGATGAAAACAATGAATTTTCCCCCACGCTTATTCCTCTGAAGTAGATCCACCACTTAGACTGAAATAAGATTTTAAAAAATCAGCATGATGAAGAACTCAGTAAGGAAAGTTTCAGTTCAAACTACTGAGACAAAAGTTACGAACACCTGAAGATGGAATTTTATAGTGGGAAGCATCTGGCAATCTAGTAACGTTCTACTACCTGTACCAGATTACGTTTGCCCACAAAGCAAAACAAAATAAAATTAACTCGGCAAAACCAAATAAACTCTTCAGAGACTGGTATTTGATGATCTTGAAAATGTGCCCAGACACTTTTGACAGAGCTCCTTTGACATGACTATACAGATACTATTTTACTTCACTGATAGAGTAGGTGTGTAACAACATGCAGAGACAAATGCTTCATGTCACTCCCTCATAAAAGAACACCACTTAAATCACTATGTTCAGCTGCTATCACCCTTGTTTTTAATTGGGTAACTTAATATAACATTTCCCAGAGCTTGAGAAACCTTACTAGAAGTCTACTAACTGGAGAGAGGGAAAGGAAAAAAAATCTGCCAGAGAGGACACGCCATTTCCAGCAGACTGTTGTTATTCTTTGGCCATAGTTTCACAACAGATGAATCATAACCCTCAAGGAAAACACAAAACATAGAGAAAGTTCACTCGCTCAGAGAATTAAGGGGCTGCCATAATGCAAACTAGGCCAGAAAGCCCAAAGGTAGTTACTTAGAAGCATCGCTTTGTCTTAGAACAAGGACAGAGTTTAAGTGATGTAAATAGCTTTCATTTCCCATAAGAAGTATTAGCAGAGGAAAAAAGGAAAGTAGAAATCTATTCTATTTTTTGTTAAAAATAGAAAACCAGAAGAGAAAAAGCAAAACTACAGCATATGCTTTCTCAGTCAAGCATATCAGAGAGATGCACACTATGATGTTATAACTTCCAAAGAACAAAATAATAACAAACATCCCAAAAGAAACAGGAACATATATAACTCTATAAACAACAACAGGAGAACACGACTCTGGAAAAATCACAGGGAACATATTCCTTCATAAAAACAAGAGCTATAGGTGACCAAGGTGACCAAGAGGAAGTTTATACCGGCAAAAGCAAATATAAGAGCAGCAAGGATAAGGGGCATAATTTCAGCGAAATCCCTCCTAAAGCTGGATTCCTGACATTACAGCTTGCCTTGCCAGGCTGCACAGACATCACACTGACTCGGATGACCAACAACAGTTTCCTTCAGTTTGTCTTTTTGTTTCAATTCGTTTCTTTATGGTCTCAACATTTGTCACTGAAATTATTGTAATATTAAGTAATTTAATAATACTACTGTGGTGAAACCATTGTCTCAGAAAAATGTTTGTAACTATTAATCTTTGAACCTTTCTGACCAACTAAACCTGCTGCACCAGTATTCCTGAGGTTGAAACCAGACATTTGCTTCTCAACTAGTCACTGTTTGAGAGAGATTATACTATTTTAGACCTTCTTTCAGACCTTGTAGAAAGAGCAATCACAGAAATAACCCCGGATCAAGTGATGGCAGATTAATACATTTAGTTTAAAATGAAAGAACAAACAGAAATAGGTTTGTAACCTAGATCTTGGCTTTAAGAAAGGCAAACTTCAAGAAACTAAAGGGACTGATTAGCAAAGCAACCTGAACTGAGGACCTCATGGATTTGGCTACAGAGGAGGACCGAAATTTATTCAAGTGCAAAAACAATCAGAATTATCATAATCCTAAAGTAATCCCAGAAGTAATTTGGTGAATAACTACCTCAAAAAGCATGTAGAAATAAACAGGCCTCCAAAAACTCATGGAAATAAAGATTGAACAGTAAAGAAAGATACGACCGAGCATGTTCAGTTAAAGACATAATTAACTACCTGAATTAGACTTTGAAACAGATGTTAAATAGTGAAAGGTTCTTCATCAGATGTGTCTGAAGAAAAGGAAGGAAATATGGTGGTGACTATACTTTAAAGATCGATACAGACAGATGGTCCCCAAATAATTTGTATCAATTTTCAAGAGTGACGGTAAAGCTACCTGGCTTTTATTCCTACACCAAGTATCAGTAATGCCTATCCAATGGCAAGATAAATAATGGAAATGAAACTCTGAGCAGCAGAGACAGAAGTGAAACCCTAGCAACCCAATGCACTAAAGTAACCAGCGTGGGACAAGCTTGGCTCTGCTACTCTGATGGATTTATTTTCAACTCCCGTAGCAAGACTTTTTATTCTTGCCAGTCAGATGAGGTACCATGTGAGGGGAAAAAAAGTATGTTATATTACTTTTATATTTAAAATAGGAAGATAGAAACTACAGGCTGATTAATCTAAACCGAAATCCGTAATTTTGAAAATGGCTGTGAAAAAAAAATAAAAGGCAGTATGTAAAATGGGCTGAACTATAATAAACTATATAAGAATGGTCATACTCGATGAGGCGAAAGCTCTACTTAGCCTAGCACTTTTCTCCAGTGGTGGCCAAAAACAGATGCTAGAGAAAAAGTACATGAGCATGGCAAGTACTCTTCTCAAGTACTCTCCTACACTACAACCACCTGAGGCCCAGGACTTTTCTGATAACCGTGCTTCATTCTATACTTGTGGTTGGCTTCTAGGCATTTCTATGCATTTAGCGAGCTCTTTTTCATTAATTCTGTCCAACCTCTTGAATCCACGAAAACTCAAATCCCCCAGAAAGTAAAATGGCAAGTTATTCCACAACTTAATTACATGGCGAATGCCAGCTCCAAGGTAGATTGCTGTTTACTCTATACATTCATTGATTTTTCTAGATATGCAAAAAGTAGATTTGGTTCAGGAGGAAAAAGCAATGAAACACCTTAACCAGACTTAGACTGATCTCATTTAATATTTTTATTAATGACCCAGTCACAAATATTTAAGTGCTCTGAAGAAATTTTCTGAAGACAGAGCCAGAAGACCATACACAGGGGATAAAGTAAATTTCACAGATGGTTAAAAGTGGAATAAAATTCACATTGTGCAATATGTACTGTCATAACTGCAAGGACAAACAAAATAGCTTTATGCTACAAACTGAAAGTTCAGTAATTCATACAACTGTGTGGACAAGGACCCCTGTGTATGAGGTGTTCATAGTGTGGCAGGTGATAACCTGCCAACCTGATACAAAAATGGAAATGTAACTCCAGGATGTACCAGAAGAGATAGCCCCAAGAGATAAGAAATATTGTACAAAGCTCTGGTTAGATCTCACCTATACACCAATACATTTATTGCGTACACTTCTGGAAAGATTAATCCAGTCGAAACAGGGGTAGAAAGGCTCTCTGTTTCCTCAAGAGAAGGAAGAGTCTATCAAATTACTAAAAACAGTTAAGACTGTTCTCTATTAACGTATCAAAGTATAAACTGCAGGTAGAGAAAGAAACATTCAAGAAATACTTGAGCTGAATGACAACATCAGCAAAAATAACCTGGGTATGAAAAAAAAAAAAAAAAAAAAAAAACAGGCTAAAAAAGTTAAAGATTCCTGGCTGTTACATCAATTTTCATAAAATAATCTTCCAATGGGAACAGTAGAAAGAAAAGAGCCCCCCCCCCAAAACCTAGCTATATTTAAAATGGACCTAGATAAACTCACAAAAGAACTGTATGATCTGCCTGCAATAGAAAAGACTGGGATTCAGTGATGTATTATGTTCTTTCTAGTCTTCTATTCTTAAATAAAACATACAGGCCACCACACAGAAAAATCATGAAATTAAAAAAAAAAAACCATAATAATGGGCCTGCCAACCTAAAAACGCTGAGCTTATGGCTGGAAGCTCTTTGACTCCAACTTCATCCTCTTTTTTATTAACCGGAGAAAATAGTCAAGCAAAGCCTTCTCTTCTGTGCTCTACCTTCCTCTACTATTGGCATTCCTCCTTTTTCTCACCTTCTTTCTTCCTGTACTTCTTCTGAGTCTTCCATTCTACATCAACAGTTTCAGCTCCTAAACTTCCTGAGATTTTACGTAGAGACAACAGAATTCCCCCATAATTCTTATTCCTACTTTTTATACTTATGATTTCCTTCATATCTGTAGTGAAAACTACCAATCTTGTTACACATGGCAAGGAGGACTGACACAGGCACAAGAGCATTCTGCAAATCAAGATGATAACATGGTACCAACATTCATCCAGGATGTATTCTTGGCAGAATAACAATATAGAACCTTTATAAAAAGAAAATTGTTAAAATCTTGCTGAATGTAATGATTCACCATGCCTTCTCGTTTAGGAAAGCACTTTACCCACTTTTAAGATCTCCTTAAGAGATCTTAAAGATATTCATACTGGAATGATACAGGAGACCAGACAGCACCAGGCTATCTCATCTTGCAAATACCTCTGCATAGCCTATGAGGACATACATGCCTGGACAGAGAAAATCATGTAAAGCACATGTCTATGTCACAGGAGACAAGTTCTCCAAATAGTCTAGCCACAACACACCATACACTCTGTGTATGTTAATTTGTTGTACCATATGTAATTTGCATCTCAAATAGACACCGTATAAAAATCAGAAGCAGAACCAAATCAAAGATAAGGGTACTGCTAAGGGAAAAGGACTTTGTGATAAACTTCTTTATAACCAATGCTGCTACTAAAACCGTAACAAAATTTTATTTTCACTGTTTGTTTGCCTATTTGAGGGTTTTACCCGGATTAAATAGCTTACATTCACAAAAATACTGTACTATGCTTCCTGCATCTGTATCGTATGGCAGTCTGCAGTAGGAAGCACATGAAGACTCCAAGAATATCTCCTTCATATGATGGAAACCTTAAAGCCACATACATTTGCTGCTGCTCTGTCAGAAGAAAGCAAGACACTATGGTTTTGTCCTCTATTATACAGGCTCACCACAGTCTAAAAGAAAGTTCTGTAATGAAAAGCCATTCTATACTGTTGCAAGACTACAGTTACTCTACAAGGAAGAAGTAACAATTTAATCTGTTCAAAATAGACATTTAATTATCATAAAATGTAATAGTTATTGCCACTTGATCAAAATTTAATTGTTGTATATTAGCATTTATGTAACAGACAACTTGGTTCCATTATGAACAAGAAACCATGCATAGAAGGGTGAAATACCATATCTATAATTCACAGTGATAACAATGATGCCTCATTCTTCATTAAGAAAATCAATTAAGCTGAAAAATAAAAGAGGAACTTGCGAAAAATACTCTGCCTATATAAACCAAGCAGGTATTTAAACAAGAACTTGATTTTAGAACATTAAGACTCAAAAACATTCCAGATTCCCTCAGAGCCTTGCTACCCTCTCAACAGGTAGCTATAAAAGAAACAAAAATTATTTTAGAAGCTGTCATATAATACTGAGACACTAATACTATATCATGAGCTGTCACTGTCAGAAGTGGTGAAATCTAAACAATAACAAGCACGCTTTATATTTTGGAAATGATCCACAAAATCTACAGAAATATACATTCTGCCTTCTTTTCATAATAAACATTATTAACTATACCAGAATTAAAAATACAAAGCATCAAGTCAAGGTTGCTTACAGTTTTGCTATGGAAAGAATTCACCCAGAGGGGTTTTTATTAGCTTTTGCTTCTAGTATTTTATTTTATGCCTTTGGTTGACTAAAGTCTGTTAAACATTCAATCTCAGAAATAATTTATATTCTAAGCTAGATGTAGCTCTGCAACAGACAACCAAAATACGGAGAAAACCTAGAATGTATGTTAAACCTGCTGTTAAAAGTATTAGAAAAGTGGCATGCTCTTTTTTCCCCCCTCTGATTTTTAAGAAACTTGACGTCAGTTCTGATTCAAGATGCTAGCAAAGAGTTCATCTGGAAATAGCATACTGCCATCATTTGTTAAAATGCAGTCAGGTTTTCCACTAGGATGCTACATGTAATACTAATAATCTTGCAATAGTTACCAGAAAAGATTCACTAGTAAACAGGAGATGTAAAGCTGTCCTTTTTTATGACATTTCAAACAGCTACCCAACATCTAAATGTAAAACTTCTATATATTTCTAGTTTTAATCAATCTTAGACTATGATTCTTTGGTGCACGAGGAACTTCAGTTTTAGAAAAAAAGAATTATTACCTCAGCACTGCAATTCATATTATCTATAAGAGTACTAAGCTTCTAATTTTTCTTGACAGGAAGAATGTGATTTCCCACGAATCGGAAACCAACTTCAACCACAAAATAATCTCCAGAATGAGTGGCACTGCTTATGGACAACAGGCCGGCATCTGAGTTGATATGAACTGGCATGGCTCTATCAAAGCCAAACTAAGCTTATTCAGAGTGCACGTGCCTAGAAACAGGAAAAAAGCTCATAGAAGCCATCATTCTAAGCTTACTACAGTGTCCTCAGTTTCACTATATCCCTCCAATCTTCCTCAAAAGTAAACCTGAGTAGTTTGAAGACTCCCTCACAGCAGTTTATTTAATACTCCTATTGCTCACACCATTTGATACCTCGTTCTTGCTCCTGTTTTAATCTGAAGAAAGAAACAGACTATGTAAAGTCCGTACTAAATAAGTGTTCAGTCTTGTGCAGTAGACTTTTTCCTAGTTCACTGTCTTCAGCATCTACTCTACTATGACCTTCTGTTGTGCAAGTTATACATCTATCCCTACTTTAAAGAATGTCATCTGTAGCATCAGAATGAACCGGGGCGGGGGGAAGAGTCTGAACACCCATACTGTTTTACTCACCTTTAAAAGGACATTATATTTCCAGGACGCTACATTTCCCACAATACAGATCAAGCTAATTTCAAGTCACAGCTTAGTCAACTACCTTGATGGTTCCACAGTGTCGCACCACCAGAGGTTCTGCCTGGGAAGATTTAAGACAGCTAAGGAAAACAATCATTAACTGAAGTGATTTCACATGATTTCAAGCGCTTACAACCCAACCATTCAAATTTCTGAAGTTTGTTTAATGGACTGAATCAAATAATAACCATGTGAAAAATAAGCATGCCCAAAGCACTTGTCAAGAGCTGACAACAAAAGCAACCAACCACCACCAGCCCTCCTAATCTTGCCTCAGCAGAACCCTCCCAGGCCAGTCAAGCACCAGTTTTCTGTAAGCCTTCCAGGTTCATCGGACCATCTGTACTTCGATTTCAAGGAATAGCTGTTGTTTTACCACCTCTAAGGTACATATTCCTGTATAGTTCACTTCTTCCAGCACAACCTCAGCGACACAAACCACCAGAAACAGTCAGAGTCTGTACACAGGACGCTTCTTCATCCAGATGCCATAGTTTTAATGAACCTTAGAACTGTCCCATAAAGTGTCCCTATCCTATAAGCAATGAAAGACAAATAGGCTAGGCTTTACCACCCCAGCTATCAAAAATAAAAGATAGATAGCACTAGTGCAGACCACCTACCATCATAAACTTGGCCCATCTAAACAGCCTCTGCGGTCATCAGTAACAACATCTAGAGAAGAAATGTGTGCTCTAGCTGGAAAGTGAAAACTACTGTTAAAGACAGTAGCACTGTAGGCTTTTGAGGAAAGATGCAGTGAATTTTAAATATTCTGGATGCTGAACTGGAAAGCTGGAATATAATGTCAGTTTAACCTATCATGAACTTTAAAGGAAAAGCTTTTGCTTGTAATAACAACCCAGGTAACTCTGGGATTTGAACAACACGGATTTCTGTTGCTATACCAGATCTAAAATTGAGATACAAACTATACTAACAATACCTCCAGATATATACAGAATGATCTCCTTATTAGCATGCAAAAGATACATGAGGAAAAAAAGAGCAATTGTGCTACCAAGATTAATGTTATAGAAAGGCATCTGAAATTCTTAAGACCAAGCTTAGAGTTTTGATGTTGACTCCCCCAATACAACATTTAAGAACGCAGGGCCAAGCTCTCTCACATTTTATGACCCAGATGCCTTTTTGATAGCCACTAATACTGTAGTACATACAGGGCACAAACTGCAGGAGGAACAGAAACCGATACGAAGGAAATGAGGAAAAGGGCTAGGAAAAGAAAATGAAAAGCCCTATAGAGATGGAGGGATTGCTATGATAAAGGGGGGAAAAAAAATAAAACACACCGTGAGCAAAAACTGACAGCTGCAGAGGCTGGAGCACAGGGACAAAATTAACCTGAATGGTTCACAAAGTTAATTTGAGTAATTGCATTGGGTTTGCCAGGACTATCTAATTTGGAAGTGGGGAAAAGGATATATCACAGTTTCACAAAATGATGTTATAGAGAAGTGGCATTCCTGTAAGAGCAGAAGGAGCTGCAGCCTTCCCTTCCCATCATCATTGCCTAACGTCACACACATGCTCCAGTCACGTCATACGGCTGCACACACTCACGAACACCAGCTCCCAACTCTTGCATGCCTCCAATCATTAAACTCGAATAGGAGGTTATACTGCAAATCTGTTATGTATTGTTGGGTTTGAAAATAAGTAAAGCCGCAATTCAGACTGCAAGTAATGATGAGTCCATAACTCTTTATTACTGCAACTTTAATGAAAAAGTAGAGAATGCGTTCCTCAGCTAGTTTTAAATTTTCAAATTAAGAAATATTTATTCAGGGAAGCTAACATGTAGAATATAGTATTTTTACTGAATTTACCCGATTCTTTGATAGTGCATCTAGAGTGCTGTGTCCAGTTCTGGGCTCCCCAGTACAAGAGAGATATGGAAATACTGCAGCGAGTCCAGCGGAGGGCCCACAAAATGAGTAAGGGACTGGAGCATCTCTCATACAGGGAGAAGCTGAGAGAGTGGGATTGTTCAGCCTGGAGAAGAGGGGAATTTATGCTAATAAATACCTGATATGAGAAAGATGGAGCCAGACTCTTGTCCATGGTGCCTGCAACAGGACAAGAGGCAACGCGCTCCAGTTGAAATATCGGAAATTCCACTTAAACTTAAGAAAAAACTTTTTTACTGTAACGGTGATTGAGCACTGGAACTGTCAAGTTTTGACAAAAAGGTAAGAAAAAGCAGAAGGCATATAACAAGAAAGAATTTCACTAGCAAAGCGTGCAAAGAAAGAACTACACTTTTTTCATATATATATTGCAGTAAAGAAAAAAAATACTGGCCTTGACTTTTTGTATTTTCACAATAACTTTGTACAAGAAGGACATTGAGTCACATGGGTATAAACCAATAAACTATACTGGAGAAGCAAGCCCAAGCTGGTCATTTGTTAATGTTTTCAGATCGTCCTCGTCCTCCTCCTCCTCCTCCTCCTCCCCCCCCCCCCCGCATCTGCATCTCACTGGTCGGATAAGCTACCTGTTTTAACACCCTGACATTTCCAATAAACTACGAAATGTTATAAGTTACCAAAATATCACCATTTTGAAGACTTTAAAGCACTTCATCTCACTTTCTGCACTTCAGTAGGAAGCCAAACCCTGACTGCTGGTTCCCCATCAAAACTTTTGGAACCACATGCAGATGGTCTCACTTTAATTGAGCAACCACCTCATCAAACTGTTTTCAGAGGTATAAATGCCTCTTCTTCTCTTACTTATGATACAAATTACTGCAATGTGAATAAGGTGTTACACTGATCCTAACTTGAAGCTGCGCGCTGAAAGGCCTGTAAGCATGCTACACCGACGAACAGAACATAATATTAGAGCGGATACAAGACTGAAATAATCATTGCAGAGTTCTCAAAAAGAGATTTAAGGAGGAAAAAAAATAAAAAGTGTTTAAATTTGCAAGATTTTTCAGATTACTCAGAAATAATCTACAATGCAATCTGGAAATAGCTCAGCTTCAGTGCTCTCAGACCTCATTAAACAATGTGGTACATGCTGCATGAAACAACAGATGAGTTTGTTAACTTTTAAAGACATGAACATACTATTATTTTTGCAAAAGCAACAACTGACAGTACTCCTTCTGTTTGGAGGCAATTGCTCTCCACTGCTCCAATCTGTTGTAGTACAATAATTATAAACTAAAACAGACGCCACCGGCTCAGCCACCAAGCCTTCCCACCTCCTGCGATTCAGCAACAGCAGACCCACACGGGCAAGCTGCAGTAAGAGATGTGCTAGGGATGTCCACAATGACAACAGGCTCTGCTTTGCCTCTCCCCATGACTATAACAAAAAAGGGCATGTGGGGGCATTGCCAATACTGCAAGAAAACTGCAAGAATAACCAGAGTCAATGATCTATAGAGCCAGACACAAGCTGTTTGAGAAAGGAGTTTGCATAGGGTGCAGCTCTTATCATACAGCTTTGTGGTTAATGCAATAAAAATTCAGGAAGAGAGACAATATGCACCTTACACTGACGTTTGAGTGAAATGCTACCTCAAGACCTTTGCCTTAAGAAAATCAGCTACATGAGCTGCAACTAAGTTGCATCTATAAAATATCCCCTGCCCCCCACCCCAAAAAAACCAAACCCCCCAAACCCAACCAGTAGCAGAGTAAAATAAAGCCTTATCTACAACAGGCCAAGTAAAAGACTCAGTGTTACCTGCATGGCTGAATGTCAGCCCTAAGTTATGTGGCAAGGACAGCAGCCTGCCTGCAAAATACACCTCTTCACTCTGCCTGGCTAGTTACAGCCACATCCACTGCAAAAATGAAATGGGGATGTCCAAACGGGACGTACAGGTATCCTACGCAAGGCCACCGCTCATTGGGTTCACCTGCCTTTTGAAGATCAGAACTAATATCCAGAGTTACATTACCAGCCACCAACATTTGGCAACTCTAAAACAAAGGAAAACTAGAAGACGATAGTGTTGCTGCTCATAAACGTATCATGGTTTAGGCACCACTAAGGTGAAGCGCTATTCACACTCAGGGACAAATCCCCCTGCCTCCCCCAGGAAAGAATACAAGCTAGTTATGTATACACTGACTATGAATAGTCATTTGACTGGCAGTTTTTGACTGCAAGTGGGAAAGCTGTCCCAAACTTTGTCCAATGTGAGTAATGGGAACAGAAGTATTGTTTCATATCCAGAAGAGAGTGGCAAAAGTCTACGAACCTTCATGGATGGTACTCAGTGAAGTCCTTATTTTTGTACAACACATCCACACGTACACACACACCCGCAGTTATTGATTCCTCTGAATTCTGAAGTGTTAAGACAAATGAAGTGCCCCCAAACTAACCTCTGTCATCTTGAAACTCATTTTTGTTCCTACTGAAGTTAAGGGCAAAAAAAATTTTGATTGCATCAGACAGAGTCTTGCCTTACTACTTTAGTTTTCTGTATCACTGTCAGTAGTGCATGGACTGTGTGAAGTTCATATATTTAGCAGAAAGATAAATATTTTCACCATGGTACTATTTTTATTTGAAAACTGAATTTATATATGCTCTATTTAGCTCATGGTTGTACAATGCACGTTACTATCAGGAGCCTAGTATTGCATGAAAGGAATGAAGGAGCTGACATGAGCATTTATAAAAACAAAATAGTTAGCATAAATTTGACAGCATGCCTCCTTCTGTCAGGCCTCTTAATGTTAATAAGCAGTGCGCTTTATATATGCTAGTTATTCTTTTCATTGTGTTGTACAAGAAGGAAAAGTTACTAATTGTTGGTAGCTTTGATTACAAATCAGATGCAAACCAACATCACCTAATACTATTCCAGCACTTAAAATGTTTCTGATAACCTTAAAACATGTTTTTAAGGTTCCTAGCTACTTATTAGTTTCATTAGCTTTATGGATACTACTGACATGAGAATTTTATCTGAATACATTTGCACTTTTGTACTGTGTATAACTGTATAAATACTTCACAGACAGACCACAAGCAATAAAAGGAAAGGAAAATTATGATCCAGTTGACTGCAACGACTATTTATGGCCCTGTTTGGACCTCTGGGCAGATCACAATAAAGTTGCTGTGCTGTGCTTCTCTTACGTAATGAATCATTCTCTGCACTTGCAATAAACACCCAGGTAGGGTTCATGGTTGCATCTGGCACCACGGACTGTAACGAGGAATCAGAAAAAAGCCTGCTAGTGGAGAGATTTGGAACAGGCAATGCCACCAGGGATAGGGTACCTTGGTCCCGGTAACTGAACTGGACCCCGACCCCAGCCCCAGCTACTGCAACGTAAGCCACAGGCAAGCTCCAGCCTCCCTCACTGATACACTCCCTTACTGATCACATCTGAATGTCCACACAGCACATCCCTGAAGCAAGGCCACGGCGCGGGCATCGCTATGAACAGCGCCTGCATCCCGAATCTCTGCGTGACAAGGCCATCTACATTTACTGGCTTTCTACAGCTAGGAGCACACATGCCTGAAACCCTCTTCCTTCAGCTGCCAATATCTGGAAAAAAAGAGCTGCAGGTCCTCAATGTCTGGAAGGAACCCAAAGAGAAGGAGAGGAGGCAGGAATCAGCAGGAGAAGCAGCAATGGATTGAAAAGTCTTGCTTGTGTTCTGCCTACCTCCAGGTCTCCACGTAGCATATCCTGTACCTAAACTTTACACTCTACTCCCTCACACACACACTGTAGTACAATCCCAAAACATGCTGGTTACTTTGCTGCCTGCACATTCCAGATATCGATCCATGATTGATCACTGTTTCTCTAATCCTGGTCCTGGACACAGCTCGTAGCTGCCTAGTTTCTCAATGAATGGGCAACAACCTGAAGCGCCTTCCTGCCAACTGGACTGTTTGTTGGCTGAACACAAAAACTGCAAGGGAATGGAAAACATTGGGGTCGAAATTGCAATATGCTCAGGGCAAGCCTGATCCAGAAATGAAGAACACGGAATACATGACCCCCCCAAAAAGGATGACTGACCTGGTGATGGAAACAGGTCTTCTACCTCGTAACAATCTTAGCCATGTAATTTTACATCTCCTAGTTCCATTGCCCAGAAAACATTATCTGTTAAGTCATGCCCAAGTTTTATATATCACATCTTTATGGAAAATAAACACAGCAGTTAGATGAGGGAGGATTATTCATTCACTCTTTCACCAGGACATTTTGGGAGGATTTAGAGGACAGGAGGTAGACCAGGAAAGCCTGGAAATTTACTGATGCATGTGCAATGCCTATTAAGGCTTCTGCTTCGCATGCACCTCCATTTTGGATTATTCTAAACATTGGCAATAGCTACACAGCTGCTTCCTTTTGATAAAAGGTTGGAGCATATTTAGCCAATTAAAAGCTATGCAAATGTTTCACACACAACTTCCAGGAATTTGTTCTGCATGATGAGTTTTTATTACTATAAAAAGTATTTACCAAATGATTTAGTGAAGTATTTCCTTAATGTAAACAAGCGTAGAGCGCCAGGAATGTGTGACATTATCATAAAATGTGAAAGCAGGGATGTCTTCAAAATGATAATATCAGTATTAAGACAAGACAGATCTCTACCCCCTGCCATCCACATGCACACATACACACACGCCCTGCCTACAACCCCTCCTGAAACCAGCCAGAGAATTCGGACTACATCATGCATTTTACCCCCAAAATAGTTCAGCTAACCCATGTCTCCCAGCTTCCTGTAGTGCTCATCACCTCATTATTTAAGTACTTGACAGATAAGTTTCATCTGCAAAGCAAGATAGTAATAGTCATCTTTCTAGACAGACTCCAGAGAAAAAGGTCTTTTATCCAGTACTCTGGAGGAAAACCTAAGTTAAAGGATTCAATGAATTAATTTTAAAATAGCCTGGACTAAAGCAGTACGCAGTATTACTCAATCCTCTGGCACTCCTTTGATTTTTCTTTGGAATATTCATCAAATAACAGCTACTCGATTCCCTTTAAACAGTAATTCTTTCCAGTGCAAAAACCCATCCTACCGTTGGAGCACACCCACCCCATGTTTCTGTTCAGCAAGGAGACAAGAGCGGCCGAGTTCCTCCTCGGCGAGCTGGCCCTGGCCTGCCCCCACTCAGCCCTTCTCCAGGCTCAGCCTCCTGTGGTTACCTTAGCCTAAGCAGGCCGACGGATAGGGGAGAGAGGCAGACGTTCAACTTCTAAGACACAGTAATCACTAACATGTACTAGTCTTAAGCCACGTGATTTTTGTCATCTGTTTTTACAGAAAAATTTATAAACTTGATGGTTTATGCATCTGGATTTTACAGCCTCTCCATCCTTTCCAACCCCCCCTCCCTTCTTAAACAGAAAAATGAAAGTAGTCATTAGGAAAAAAGCAAACAAAGAAATAAAAAATAATGAAAGGCTGTTTTCAGAACAGTAGATTAAAAAGAGAGGAATATGACCAACAGAAAAGGTACTACGACGATCTGACTGGCAAACAACCAGTGAGGAAAGAGGGTAGCCTAAACATTTCAAGAAGAATGAAATTCAGAGAAAAGAAGAGAAAACCATGATTTTAGGTCCTCTAGCTCATCACTTCGCCTGACCTTCCAGTAAGGAACCATACACTAAATGCAGCTATGCTTTGCATGTAATATGCCAAAACTAATTCCAGAAAACTTCCTAGATGTTTTAACGAAAGATGTCAGTACGTTCCAACACCTATAAACAACCTATGAAACAGCCTGATTATTAATTTACAATACCAGTTACTTCACTTTCACATTAAAAGGTATATATTCCAGCTGCGCCAAAGAGGTCTTGCATAGACTGAGTCTATACAGTGAATGGTGGACAACTGGAGGTAATCATACAGCAAACTTCTACTGACTTTTCAAAATAAATGGACTACAAAGTGTATTTAACACGTAAAGATAATATTGCAAACAAACACAGGCAATTGGATATACAATGCTTATTAGTCACATATTTAGAGAAAAAACTACTTAAAACCTCATGGGTGATTGCAAACAAGATGTAACTATCATTGTTATAAAAACATTTCTCTTTTCTCAAAACATGGTAATCTTTTCATCCTTTAACGTGTGCACAGTTGTTAATTGAGTTAAAACACCGTATCACTACAACTTCCATTTTACATTTCACCTCTGCTTGGGAAAAGGAGTTCCCCAAAAGCCATTTACCCACGAAGCAGAGGTAAATCCAGCTCTCTTTCGCAGACGCAGTCAACCAGAAGAGACAAGTTTAGTTAGATAAAACATGCCACAGTAAATGATGACACATGACCTCCACCTACAGAGATCTTGTTTGCTTAGCAGAGGAAAGCCAGGAGTGATTATGTGCAGAGCATGATTCACATTCATGGGAAGGATCACAGCACATCCTCTCCGGGTCCTGAAAAATGCTTCTGCAGCAGCAGAAGCCAGCTTGCTCTGTCGCTATTAACAGTGTTCGAAGAACTGCCCTGCAAACAACGTTCATCCCCGTTCGAAAATATCCACAAAAACTAAAAAGCCCAGAGAGCAGCGCGTTAAGGAAAAGAGATATTATAGATATATTTTCAAGAGAGAGTGAGAAATGTGGAATGGTGGGTGAGAAGCACTGTAACAGCTCTGATCAGTGAGCGGTGCGTACAGACCCCTCAGCGCTGCACGCAGCACTGGGCGAGTCTCGGACTGCCTCGGAAGGCAAAAGTCTGTTGAATAAAACTTGTTGACAGCGTTGTTAAAATACGAAACTAATATCTGATAGCGCAAAACACAGCCTGCTACAACTGTCAAACACAGGATTAACAAAGCACCGCACGGAGGTTTTGGACTTGAATTTCGGCACATAATCCAACCATCCGCCGACCACTTGTGTAGCAAAACCAAGACAACGGGGCAGCGTCCGGGCGGACGGCAGCATTTCGCCGCCTACCAGCATCCCCGCGGTCACCACGCTCCGCCGGGGACCGACCTGGCGGAGCCGACACTCGCCACCGGCGGAAGCGAGCCGGCAGCGGCGACCCGGCCAGGGAGGCAGGCGAGCAGGGCGCCCAGCTCCCGGCGCAGCCGGCAGCAGCCGCGCCGCCCCGGGGGCCGCCGCGCCGGGCGAGGACCCCCCGCCCCGGGGGCCGCGGAGGGAGCCCCGGGCGGCCGGTACCCGCAGCGCCCACCGGCCGGGAGGGCCGAGAGGGCTACGGCCCGCCGCGATGCGCAGCTACAGCCGAAAAAGTTAATTTGCTGCCGCTGGAGGGGAGTCGCTCCCGCTCCCTCTGCCACCGCCGGGCAGCGGGACCCCCCCGACCCCGAAACCTCCCCTGCGCCGGCGGGGACCCCACGGAGCCCCGGCAGAAACTCCAGGGGAGCCCGGCGGGGAGCCCCCGCGCGGCCGGGCGAGCTCGCCCGGCCCCGGGGCTCACCCGGCCCGGCCCCGGGGCGGCTCCACGGCCCCCGGGGCTGCGGCTGCCGCGGCCCCGCCGCCGCCCCCGGGAAGGCGCCGGGGCCGCCCGCGCCCAGCCCGGACACCAGTTGCTCGGCCCGTGGCGAAGAAGTGGTGAAACAAGTTGCCGAGCCCCGGGGCAGCGGGTCCCGCGGCGCCACCGGCGCAGAGCGGGGCGGGGGCTGCCCGCCTTGCCGGCGCCCCTCGGCGCTTCTCACCTCCTTAAGTTCCTTGGCCACGTCTTTGAGGTCCCCCAGGACTAGTTCCAGATCCTCCACGATGATCTTGATCTGCTCCTTCACCTTGGCTTTGGAGGCTGCCGGCGGCCCCTCGGACGGCGACGAGGAGGAGGATGCGGTCCCCTGGGACTGGGCGGACATCCTTCGCGGAGCCCGGCGCGGCCAGCGGCGCACGCAGGTCAGGCGAGCGCCGCGGCCGCCGGCCGCCCGGCCGCGTCCCTCCGGCTCCCGGAGCTGCCGCCGCCGCCCGCCCGCCCGCGCATCCCGCGCCGGGGGCGCCGCGCCGCGCCGCGCTCCGCCGGGCGGCCGCGCTGTGCAGCTGCCATCGGCTCCCGGGAGCGGCGCGGGGGCCCGGCCGCAGCCCGCCGTGCGCCGCGCCTGCGCCGCGCCCCGCCCGCCCGCCACCGGCTCCGGCCGCCACAGGGGCCGGGGGAGGAGCGCCCGCCGCCCGCATCGCCCCCCGCGCCGCGGCACCGCGGCGGCCCCGGCGGCAGGGCCGCTCCGCCCCCGCCCGGCCCGGCCCGGCTCCGCCCGCGGCACCCCGCTCCGCCGGCGGAAAGACCCCCCGAAACCGCCCCCCGGGGCGCAACGCCCGGCGCCAGGAGCCGCGCGGGGTGACGCTCCCGCGGCGAGGCCGCGCCGGGGATGGCGCTTGGTAGGTGCCGCCGAGCCGGTTAAAGGCACCTGCGTGGCTCTGCGCAGCCCCGTGCGCTGCCCCGCAAGCGGAGTGACCGGGAGCCCCGCGCTCCTGGGAAGTGAAGGCTGGGCAGCGCTCGGGGAGGAACCAGAACGCGCGCGGGTCAAAACCGCTTTTATGAGCGACACCTGGCTCCTTCTCGGAAGCAGCGGCTGGCGCCGCTCCCGGACACGCACTGTCCCCACCTCCACTCAGAGATCCGCTTGTGGGGCACAAGGAAGAGACTGCTAGGTACCGCTCGCCTCCCCCGGGTTTTCATCTCACTGCGAAAAGGTGCCATGTTCAGGTAAAAGGAATTGTTGGAGGACTTTCTACCGCCCGGTAGCCACGTAGAGCAAGCGGAGGGCGTACCGCCAAGCCCTGCTTCGAGGATCGCCCTGCACGGGCGCACCTGACAGTGCTACTGTAAATGCTTCTGTTTCGGAGAGAGTTTTGGCAGCTTGGGATGTTTCAATGGAACTAAAGCAAAGGGGGGAAAGCAGAAAGGCCGCCCAGGGCAATGTCTGCACGTGGTTTAAAACCTCACTCGGTGGCGAAGCGTTTGTCTTTGGGATAGGTGTGGGACTGGGCTGTGAACAGACAGGAGCTGACAGCACCACTACCAGACTCCCATGCTCCCTGTCGTAGTTCAGGTGTAAATATCTTTCCACTTTTACCAGTATAAAATCTGCAGTGTTTGGCTGAAATCATTTTTTAGTACTAGGCATATATTAGAAAAATGTTTTCCGTAAGCACATCATGGGGCTTTTAAATAATTTCAAGGAGGCCACCTTCAGACTCCTTGTATTTACTTTCCTCAAGCCTCATGACAGATTTTTCTCATCTCACCAAAGCAAAAGCTTTTCTACCATTGAGTTCTAAAAGCATTCCTGCTGGTAATTTTTCCTTAATTGTTTCTATATGAGCAACAACATCATATGCTTTTTGAAGTTAGCCAAGTAATGCAGTCTGAATCTCCAACCTGAATCCACCAAACTGAGAAGAAATCAGTCCGTAAGTTGTTGAATAAGTTTAAAACAATTAGTATGTCTGAATACCCTTCTTTGCAGGTGTTGTGTGAACAGAAAAGGGGAAACATTCATGAAAAGCCTTTAGTGACACTATCCATGTGGAAACCAGTGCATATCCAGTTCATAAATTGGGAAAAAAGTCTGCTGCAGGATAAAGCTCTTAAGGATACTGTATAAGTATGCAGTATACTGTATACAACTATATGTAACACGGTTTAAATAGATAAGACGTTGTTTGATGATTCCTACAAAAATAAAGTAGAATGTTCATAAAATTATCACTAGATTTCCTTACAGATCCTCAAAATTTGGTCTAACCTAACAGAATGTTCATGATTAGACATTTTTTCCTACACTGTGACTTCTTTCTCACCACTAAATGTTTTTACTTTAAGAAATGAAAAATGATTTGTGTTCTGTCTCACCAGCTGGTTTTAAGTCATGACAAGACTTTACCCACAATCCTGTGGTTATCAAGTTCTCTTAATCCTCTGACCGCATTTGGAGACTTTCCGAAACTTTTAAGGGTATGAATCGTATCCAGTTCACCAATTCCTCCACTTTTATAGTAACATTCACAAAGAATTTTAGAGGTGGAGAGAGAGATTAATTTTTCTAATAGGTGTGCAGACTTATGTATTGGCTGATGTTTTGTATTCATCCAAATATCTACTGCTTTTCCCCCAAAAAAACTTTTTGTAACTTGTTTTTCTAGGTTCTGAGTAAAGTTCATTGACCTATTAGGTCACCGGCCTACTTGAGAGTCATTTTATGCCACTAAAAAAACTGTGCTATGCCTCTGTAACCCATAGCTAAATAACAGGAACTGTCCCAGAGCAAAGCAATATATCTAACTAGTTGCTCAGTTTCTTTTGCTTCCATGTCTGCAGATAAATGTTATTTACCAGTTTGTTATCAGTTTCTTCTTTTTAAAGTCTTGCTGTAGCCTCACAAAATCTGGAGTGGCTGTTCACTAAGGGGAGAAAAGGACTAGTTTCTTACCAGAAATTTGACTCCTGCAGCTCTTTAGGAAAATGCAGGGAATGCTCAAGAAGTCTCACCAAAAATCAAATGCTCCCACAACACCTGAGAGTGATCCAAAGCAGTTCCTGCCACCTGGGAAGGACAAACAAGATGATCAGGGACCTTTACTGTGTCAATGCCAGAACTGTTCACAGATCCATCAGGAGAAATATTAAGAACTACTCGACTTTGTACTCGTTGACTCATTTGCAAATTCCCCGCTACACTTATCGAGATGAGGATCTCTTATTTTTTTTCTGAACCTCATTTTCACCCTTTAAACTTAATTCCATCCGAGAAAGTTCTTTTGGAAGTAAAAGCTTAAGACCTTCAAAGTGCAGTTCACTGATCTTCCACTAACACTTTTTAATCCAGAAAGAAGCACCCAGACAAAACCCAAGCACACATTAAATGCACACTTAGTGAAGTAATGTGGCACTCAGCCATACCACTGCCAGCTGTGATCTCATTAAAGCTCACAAGTTGAGTAGGGCTTGGCCTGATCAGTAACTGGAAAGGACATCTCTCAGGAAAATCTCTCAAGATGCTGCAAATTTTTGTTTTGGTGATTCAGTAGATGGCACTTTTCCTTTTGGAAAAAATGATTCCATATCTCAGCCCAGTGCTACAGATAGAACTAACCGAACACGCGCGCGCGCGCGCACACACACACACACACACACACACACACACAGAGCAGTAATTTGATTGTGCTGTTTTATTTATGCTGTTTATTGTGTGTATGGAGTCACAAAGAGAGTTGGAGAATATGCAGGAGATCATGATTAATTGTAAAATGAGTATGAATCACAAATAGCTTTTCATGACAATCGTTCAGACCAGTCATAAAAGAAATACAGTAAATTCAGTTACTTTTAAATTTAGTCACTTGTAAGTCTCTTATTGGGCGGGGGCAGAATACAAAGATACCAAAAGGCCCCAAATACTTACCTACCTAGGAGAAGCTCATACAGTACCATGAAACTTTCATATTTAACCATATATGACAATATAAACAAAATGATCAGTTTGCGAATTATATAAGTAGAACTGTATGCAACATATCCCAAGTCATTAGCATTTCAGGTACATGACTTAAAAATTAATTTCCTGTTGCGTGTTGGAAGTATTTTGTTTTTGTACTATTTATCAGAGATTAAAGTTGAAAAAAGTCTTCTAGGTCGGACAAAGCATTTTTAATCCAGATGTAATGTTTTATTTCAAACATTTGCAAACTTTCCAAATAAAATTAAAGAGTTTACTAAACAAAGAGCTACCTAGAAAAACAAACTCAATCATTTTGAAAATATTAAAATGAAACCTTATTTTCTATTTTTCTGAATTTTTCCTTATAGGCAATATTCAGTAACACTGATACAAGATAGGAAAGCATTGACACACCAAGCCTTGTATTTTTCCAAAAAAAGAAAAAAAGTGGCAGAAGACTTCATTAAATGTCCGTGGGCCTCTGTATTGGACACATGCTAATTAAAATATTCATGGAAATCATCAAAATTAATCATAGGTTAAATTAAAACAGTGGGTTAAGATATAGTTCAAAGCCACTAACTGACCTTCATGGTACTTGTTAAACAAAGGTTTTGACCTTTTATCATTTCTGTCTCAAAAGAACAGTGGCATCTGTCCTGATCTCTTTCCAAAGTGAACATTATCCTACATTTAACTGAATATAGTGTTCTCTTCTTAATTCGTACGCTGTTTGACAATTATACTGAAAAAGTCATACTGTCTGTTTAAGCCCCAAACTGTAGAGTTGAAGTTCATCTGGGTAGACTGAAATAAAACAAAGGCTCTGCCTTTGATTAAAGGGGAAAAATTAAAAGCACATTCTGAAGTGTAGTATAATTAAATGACATTACGTTATTTTACTTCTTTAAAAACAAAAAAGTTATTCCCTTAAAAAGAAACTCTGACTCACAAAAAAGAAACAAGATACTTTCTGAATTAAGTTTGCTTATTTCTGAGCAGTAACTAGTAAATATACTGGAAGTCAAGATTAAGACAATGTCATAATTCACACCAAGTTCTTGTCTTACTACTCCAACACTTTTCTTCATCAGGAAGAATAAGACAACTGAAGTGTATGCATATACATACTTGAAACATGCAGAAATCCACTTGCTCTCACAGTAAGCTCTAGAAGTTCAATGCCCATTCTCTTGTTGGACAGAATTAACAAAAATGGCTCTCGTAATGCTAACTGATACAACATTATATAGGAAAATAAAACCAGGAAATGGGTCGGGAAAGGAAAAAGATGACCATATCACACCAACTGCTTTTCTCTTGCAAATATCCATTCAAAATGCTTTTAAAATACAGGAATAATGCAAGATGAAATGTATTTTTTTACTCTGTTGCATACATTCTGTATAATTGCTTGGAAAGAGTGGAAGTTCCTTTTTTTCCATTTAAAATGGAAAAGCAAACAGGTTGTAAGATTGGAAGGAGAACGGTGGTTGAAAATACTTCTACAGTAATCCTAAAGTAATAGTTTATATTCGTCATTTATTATGCTTGTTTTTCAAAATCAGTCAGTGGAGGCTGTATACTTAATCTAATTCTGCCATTCTCTGTTTTTTGTTTAATTGTTAACTGTTGGCTAACAAATTTGTACCTTTTTTTCCCTAAGGAGCTATTGGTTGGTGTCAGATGCAAAGTATTTCCTGTGAAAGAGTATCCCTTTACCACTGGCATTCACTTTGGTTGCACACTATTGCAAACATCTGGAGCAAGCAAAAAAAACCACTGTCTGGTTTCTTTCCTAAAGCATCTCAATCAGAATAGTCCAAGCAAGAGAAATGCCTGATTGAACAAGTAACTTAAACATGGAAAAGGGCTATGGAAAGGTAAAATTGAGTGCACTAGTAAGAATGCAAAGGTAAAAATTGCAGTTCTTTAATTTGCAGGCCTACAGTAAAAATATTCAGTTTCTATTTTAAAGCCCAGTTCAGTTACTGCAATCAAAAAACTATTTGTTCTGTGTCATACATGGTAAGGCAAAGGTGAACACTTACACATTCAAGACAACCATTTCAGATTGGTGAATTATCTGTCGACAGACAATGAATCTCTGCTGCCTCTTCCCCTACTCTCCAGATTCAAATTATATTAAAAGCCATGGCACAAACTACATGAAAGAAGCCAGAAACCTAAGTGGGAAGGATCCATTACTCACTGATGAACATAAGAGCGGGTTGCGCGCGTGCCAAGCAGTCCTTGGAGGTACTGGCTGTTCTCCAGGCTGCAGCGGGAGAACGCGCCGGTTCTGTCCGCGCCTCGCAGACCTGGGCCCATCGTGTCAGACACCTCAGCGCTCAGCGGCTCCCAGAGGAATTTTCCATACTACAGAAAAACATTCCCATATCCGACTTCTAAATTCAGACTAATTATAAATGAAAAGGTGTGCTCTTTCCTTTATTCAGTGTTCACTAATTATTATATATTAATAAATATTATTTGTTACTAGCATCTGTTATTAGTTATGTGGACATTAATGCTCTTCCACCATCATTTTGTATTTTAACCATTACTTTCTATTAAAGAAACTCCTTGCAAATTCCTAAAATCGATTTACCTGGAATCAGCCAAATCATCTCTAGCAGTCTCTCAAGACCTGTGACCTATCTTTAAAATGTCAGTGGCCCAGTGACGCAGAGCAGCGGGTGCATTTTATCTAAAGCTTCTTTTAAAAGTGATGCCAGTTATTTTCCAGGAAGTAGCAGTGTCAGTGGATATCTGAATGTCTCATCCAGCAGTCATTCAAACCAAGTGGCTGTACTTGCTTACCTCAGCTCTGACTTTGTTCTGGAGAATTTGCAGATCTCTGCAGCTGTGCTGGGAAAATACAGAATTCCCCTTCTGCCTAGGTAAGTACTATTACTAACAGTAATCTTCAGAATCAAGTTCTGTGTGTGCCATTTGCTTCCTTGGTAATTACCGCTGGCCCATTTTTAGCCACTGGCTTAGAAAAAGGAGGGCTCTAGAGCCTGTGCTCTCTGCATTGTGGTCCCAGCTGCAAGGTACAAAAACAACACAGTTGCACAGCTCTAAGTTTTTCATGACCTAAAATATTTTACAGCAAAACAGGGGAATAGTTCCCAATCTTTTTAGCAAGCGTCAGGAGAAATCAGTAGCACTCAGGTGCTAGCAGAAGAGCAGCTTTCCTTTGCTCCTTTTTTATGATTTTTTTTAAACTAGAATGTAATGCTACAGGCGCCTAGAAAAAGAATCTGGACCAGACTGATTTTTTCCATTTATATACAGAGTGGGGTAGTTTGACAACCGAAGCCTAGATATTAAACACTAGATTGGAGGGTAAGGTATTTAATCCAGATAATTTTTTTAACACGTAGAGATAAAAATGGGCCTGTCACAGTTCTACTCTCAGAAAAACACCCATAATTAAACTTATAATTAACCCACTAGATCCTTTTGTCTTCATTTTTGCGACATCAACTCATATTACCTGAAGGCCTGACCCACAGTCTACAAGCCTCCATTGAAATGTGACAGTTTGAGCTAAACATCTATAAAATTGTTGTGATACCTTTTCAGTGTGCCTAGTCTTATCTTTTAGCACAAAGACACAAATTCTGACTAAGAAAGTCTCTGAGCCTCAGGTTGCAAGAAGAATGTGTTTCTTAATATCTATCCCTGATACATGCTCTGTTCTTATACTGCTGTAGTTGAGTACCAGACAGTAGTGGGCTAACAGGATCTTTGGTCTTACCCAGTACACCTATGTCTCTGTTCCTGAGGTCTCAGCCCTTATCAGTTACAGTCACTGTAAAATCTTATTTCTGAAAACTTCTAGCTGACAAATAACTAAAATAATTTTTGCTGAAAGTGTCAAGTAGCATCTTTACTAAGTTGTCATATAAATCTCCCATATTGCTGTTTTTTCAGATGATTAGCATTGGATTTCCTTGCTTTGAAAGATCTTACAGAGAGAAACTACTCTGAAAAGAATTTTAAAAAGTGGAAGTGAAGTGGATTGACAAGAAATTTCCACGTATTATTTACAGTATGAAAGATGGGAAACCCTACTTTTTATCCCTTGTTTTAAAATATACATTACTTATGTATAGGAACAGCAGACCTATGCATAAAAAGGATTATGCATACAGTTTGGTATCCAGGGATTATGAAAGAAAAAGTGATCAGAATTTTCTTTAACTCTTCTGGTTGCTCAGACCCTTAACTTTTGCAGATATCTGGTTTGTGTCATTAGCACCTTTTTTAAGTTTCTTATACCAACTCAGATTTCATCTAGAGATAAAGCTGGTAAAGATTAGAAGGCTTAACATAAACATGTTTATTTGTGTCTCTGTGATAATTGCCATTCTTTTCTTGGTACTTGAAAAATATTGCATCAGTAGCACGCCTGACAAACCCAACAAGCCCTCTTTAATATATTTTACCTTTATAAATTTGTAATTTCAACAAGCTTGTCAGTGTATGAATTAAGAAACAGAGTTACAAAGGATTCTAGAAATGTTTTCTTAAAATTATGCTCAATTTTGCAAGTTGTTTGCAGTAAACTGTGGATTAAAGTTTCCATCAATAATTTAGAGCACCTGCCTTCTGCTTTCCAAGTTGCTTAAGGTGGAATCACTGAAAGCAAAAAACAATCCTAAACCTGCATCACCTGATAAAACAGCCCATCAAGACAACAGTTTAACCAGTTTACAGCTAGCTAGTCTGACCTGGCTCAGCTCACTCCTAAGAGCCTCTCTTCTTCCTTATGAGGATCAAGGGGGCTGTCTTCTTGCTTTGACGGACATTGCAATCTATAATCCTGCTCCCAAATTTCCATAGGATTACACCTTCCCTAAATTCACTTGTAAACCCAACCTTTATAGAAATTGCTGGATTGATGGCTTGTATTTGTGATTTTGGGATCCAAACCTTCAGGGGCTTCTTAATCATTTGATCCTGCACAAAGGACCTAGGTACAAAATCTAGGTACAAAAGAGAGATACATTTAGAAAGATTGGGTTTATTTACTCCATCCTGCTTATATAGGAGACAAAGGGTCATTTGCGCTCTAGAGGTCCATCAGATGAAGCATCCTCTCTCCAAATTCATAGAAGGGAGATACTTAGATGCTGCTCTGTTCTCCCACCACACCCCAAAGTCTAGATGGGAGGTTTTTAAACGTTGTGCAAGCTGCATAAGGGCAGTTAGTTCATCCTGATTTCCATCAGGAGTGTGAAGAACAAACATGCAACTTGTGCACTGTTTAAGATTTTTGATAGCCATTTATGTTTTGTGCAGCAGAAGTGGTGTAATTACTGTGGATGTTTATTTGGGAAGTGGGGAAAAATACATGCCCATTTCTAGGATCCTCTCCAATGATCATTTATTCTGAAGTGCTGAAATTTTTATCAAACCTCTGCTTTTATGTGATGCCTTTTGAAGCTGGTAGACTTTCTGACTACTTAAGGTCTGGTGTTGCTATGCAGCAGTTTATTATATTTGAAACATTTTTTTGCATGTCACAGATTCTAAGTCTTTACCTCACCATCCTAAAGCGTAAAAAATGAGTATAGGCTGTACCATAATCAGAGATGAATATAAAAATCATCTCTTTGATTTGGCTTTTCCTTAGACAGAACTTCATACACACACAGATACAAAGGCAAGAATCGCAAATCACGCTACAGAAAGTGTCTGCGCAGAATTAACTGTTATGGCTCTTTATGTATCATTTGGGATGACTCAGCTTTGGTTTTCTGCAGCACTGACCAGGCATCAGAAGGCAAAACTCAGTTTCTGTCTACTTTTTGTCTTAGAAAAGATACACAGTAAGACATCAGATTATGAACTTTAAGTTCTCATATTTATTGTTGCTTTTACTTAGTACATGTTAGAATATTAGCTATCATAACTGCATTTTAACCATTGGATTACTCCCTGTTCTTGTGGTAATTAGACATCAAAGTAGGGATGAGAGCCCAGATTTTGCACTCCTAGCAAGAAATCCTGCGTGAGCGAATCAAACTTGCACAAGCTCTGAACAACGATTTAACTGATGTTTCCCAACTGGAAACTGAGTTTTCAAAGCTTCAAGACAGCTCAAATTTCCCCCTCCACCAGTTCCCTGGTCTATTGAAAAATGCCCTCTGGACTTGTGAATATGCCTAGTCGCACAGAGGACACTTACCGATTCCACTGAGACCGAGAATCAACTCTAACACTCTCACCATGATCTAAGGCTGTCTTTGGCCATCAGAGAAAAGAAAGGACATAGTCATCTCTTGCTACGTTTATCTCTGCCCCAGGAGACATGCGCTGTACGTGAAGAGAGGGGCTTGGTTGCAGAGTTGGCACCAAAAGATTCTGATTTCCCCTTCAGAGGTTAGGCTTCTGAGCACCCTTAAAAGCGGACATTCAGATTTCTAACTTTTGCAAGTAAAGAGCTTTAAGAGTCAACGGACTCTCATTGCCTTCACATTTAGGTTGCACCTGACAGTACTGGAATCTGTGAAGGGTGGGTGGGAGTTGAGCATTTACCTCCTTATTAATGTCTCTCTTTCTTTCCCTTAGCTTCAGTGGTTGAAATTTGAAGTTTTGGATTCAAAATTTGTAAGCTATACAAAAGCTTACAATTACTGAATTTGTCTTTTAAAAGACCTGGCTTTTTAAATTCATACCAGGAGGAAACATCTTTCAAAAATGTATCTTAAAGCTTTATAATTAGAAATGGAGCAATATGAAACTAAATGATATTCCGTATTTTTGTTGTTTGTCAAACGTTTTTCAGATACTATCACGCACTCTGATCGCTTCAAAAGTTGAGCAGAATAGTCTCTAAAGTAAGAAGAACTCTATCAGTGCAATCAGTATTCTTAACTATTTGGATGACACTCTTAATGCTAAGTGAGAGGAACCATACAAGGAGCCAAACAAATAGACATCATTCATTCACTTTTGGCTAAGATCAGACTCACTTCCTTTCTTACAATTCTATTTCACTTAGATAAAAAATGGTGATTCTAGGGGAAAAAAGTGTTGGCTCAATTATGTGGCAAGAGTGGTATCCTTGGAACATCCCATATCCGGGCATGTTACTCTTTGGAATATGTCCACACTACTTATGTATTTTACTCCAGCTGGCATGTAACTTACTCCTACCACAGTCAAGTCCTGAAATGTTTACTCAGTAACTTTATAAAGTTTTCTTGCATCAGACACACTGTCAGATTTTCTTTTTTTTAGCTTTCACAACTGTACCATTAACTGTCTCCAAAACTTATTTTATCCATCTGTTTTTGTTTCTTTTAAATTTGTTCTCATTCAGATGGAATTTTCATTCATTAAGTAGAATAATAATAAACCTTGAGATTATGTGTGCCCATATGGTAACTATTTTTAAGACCTTTTATTGCACATTATCTTCAGTTGAGAGGAGGTAACATATCAAGAAAAAAAAATTAAGATTGATCACAGGTATAAATTTTAATTTACACTAAAAATTGAATTCATACACCCACAATGACTAAGCTATAATCTTTGACAGCTCTCTTGAATAAAATCATATACTTTAAATCAAAATCATTGGCAGTCTATGAACATATTGTATCAAATATTGAATAATAAACATGGGCAGCCCTTTGACAATGAAGAGCAGGTCAGTGCCCTACTCTTCAAGCTATAAAATCATACTACTATCTCCTCTTCATGACCTCATGAATCTTGAACACTTTTCTCCTCAATGTCATGCCTACATGCTTAGGACATTTCTATACAAGGCAAAAGCTGTGTGTTTCAATTTATTCAGCAGATTTTAGGGTCTTCAGTATCTTGAGTGAATTGAGTGATCACCTGTAGCCAAAATGCACAACAGCCCCCCTGCCTCTAGCAGTGTTTTAAAATCTAATAATCCTGCCTTGCTCTTGGGAGAAATGACACAATTACCTACCTTCAGGAGTGGTTCTCTAGTGGATGGAAACTCCTGTTGGTTATTCTCAGAAAGACAGGTTCCCAGGAAGAACTGGCTTTAAGATACAGCCCTGTCCTTAGTATTTCCTTTTGGCTCCTTGTAGCACGCTGTATTTTGGTTATGTTTTTTTTCCCCAGTGCAACACAAAAGAGTCCCCCCTGCACCTCACAGAGGCTTCTGGTCTTTCCTCTACTCCTCAAGTAGCTAGGACTTGATGTCACGATGAACAAACTTTTGGGTTTTCCTATTTTTCTCAGGAATTAGACATATGTTTAGCAGCATCACTGGATGTCTATTCTACCACCATAGGTACTGGAAAAAAGGCAGCAGCTGGGGGCAAGCTACCAGCACAGTTTTTCTGACCTGCACCCTGCTCATGACCCATATCAAAGGATGCTCAGAAGAGAAGAAATCAGGAGTGTCTCTGGAATCTCTCTTAACAGAGCAAAGGTACCTTAAAGTCCATAGAGGTGAAACCCAATTAAAATATTGAAATATATCATATAAGCTGTTGGCTGTCATGCACAGATCAAGTTGCAGATCTGTTGTCAGAGCAACAAAAGATATTCAGAGAATAGTTGTTGCACATTTGTCTAAATTCCTAATGTTAAAGTTAGTTAGACACTGTGCTTCTGGACATATTCAGAAATACCAGATATGATAGGGAATCAGTATCTGAGGAGATTTGAATTTGCATCTTTGTGGAAAATTCCTTAGTCAAGGGTGTCAGTGGCGGTGGTGCTCAAGTCTGCTGCCACTTCAAGACACAAAGTCTCTCATGGATACATTTGTGAGCTGAACAGACAATAAACCTAATGCTTTTAGGATGCAGATCAGAGTCACAGAGTGGTTGAGGCTGGAAGGGACCTCTGGAGATCATCTAGTCCAACCCCCCTGCTCAAGCAGGGTCACCTACAGCATGTTACACAGGAGCGCATCCAGGCGGGTTCTGTAGTAAACATCCACAACAGTGTCACCCATGTTAGTCTGCCCCTTAATCCTTGCCCATAAGCTCTCGACTCGCTCTTCATCCACCCCTAGGCAGAGTCTGATACATTCCAGTTGCTCTCTCACATAAAGAGCAACTCCACCACCTCACCTTCCTGGACTGTGGTTCCTAAAAAGCACATAGCCATCCATGACAGCATTCCAGTCATGCGAGCTATCCCACCATGTCTCTGTAACTGCAACGAGATCATGGCCCTGTGACTGCGCATAGATCTCTAATTCTTCCCGTTTATTCCCCATGCTGCATGCATAGGTGTACAGGCATTTCAGGGAGGTAATCGAGCATGCAGGTTTCCCAGGAGGGGTGCAAGAGGATCCTCCACAGTCATGTCCTCTATGCACTTCCCTGGCTGCATGCACCCACTGAAGGCATCCCGACTTGAGCTGTGTTTTACCGACTGTCTCTGTAACTCTCTCCTTCCTCCATCTTTCCTGGTTTAAAGCCCTCCTTACCAGGCTGGCCAACCTTTTGGAAAAGACACATGTGCCCCTCTTAGTGAGGTGGATCCCATCTCTCCCCAACAGTTGTCGATCTTCAAACAAGGTCCTGTGGTCATAGAAAGCAAAACCCTGCTGCCAACACCAGAGGTGCAGCCAGTTGTTAACTTGGAAAATCTGTCTACTCCTCCTCCCATCTTTCCCCCTCACTGGCAAGACTGAGGAGAAAACAACCTGGGCTCCCAGACTCTTGACCACCATCCCCAGAGCTCTGAAATCTTGTTTGATGGTTTCCAATTAATTCAATCAACTGTACTGAACATAACGAGTCAGCGATACACTGCACATGCAATAGAGTCAACCGCTGTCAGTCAAACTGATACAAACATACACTTCCTTTTTGTACATCCATGCACATGGCAATGACGGGTTTAGCCAGTAACAGGCAGGTTTAGCCAGAAAAACTAGGGCTGCCCATTCATTCCTGTGCTTCTTTCATAAATATATGAGCTGTAAACAGGCTGCAAAACAGAGATATTTAGCTTGCTCCCATCTGCCATCTTGATTTAGGCCTTATGAATCCCTTCCCACAATAGTTATTGTCTCCTATTAATGTGTGCAATATTGTCAGTATCATAACCCAGAAAGTCCAATTCCAGTGCATCCGCTGTTTGAAGATTTCTGTGCTAATCTTATCTTAAGGAATGACCATAACATTTGGTTGGATGAGAAGAACTCAGGCAGGTTTATTATCCACCAGGCATGACCTTAACATGCTTATTCTGACAGGGTTTTAATGAATACAACCATAAGGCACCTGCATAATGGGACTCTAGGACAATAGAAAATGTGCATAGTTTTGGACTCTCCCTGTTTTGACCCAACTGTCAAAACCATTGCATGTTAGATTGCGGCTGCACCCTAGTATAGATGTTCCCATACTACCACTCTCCTCAAAGCATGGTATTTACTAATCCATAGCAAATATTTAATAATCATGACTCCCTTGCTCTCTTTTGTCAGAACTGCACACGTTGCACCATCCTCTTAGCCTTGTTGACCTATTCTTCCTAAAAGATCCATCAATCACACTGTTTATGGTACCTACTTTGGTTGATGTTTTAGCCAAGCCTTTAGATGAATATACATCTTAAACAATGCTCCAGCAAGGCACAACAGTCACAAGATGTGATCTGCACCACTGGATGGTGGGAAGAGGCCAACAGTCTCCTGGAAAGAAAGCAGCTGGAAATCAGCTGCTGCCGCCAGAGGAGTTCTTCCAACTGCAGTTTGCTCCCCTGTCCACACATGGACGGCACGACAACTTGTATGTACTGTCAGTGAAGCCTGCATGCCACTGGTCTCTGAAACATCATGGAGATCATACTGTGCTTTTAGTCCTTTCTGTTAAAACTGTTTGAACACTTAGAGTAGTTATATTCATTATCTAGAGAGAAAATACAAGACTGAGACTCACCTATGCATGATGATTAAAGCATTTATTTGCAGAGAATTCTCTGTCACTCATGTCTAATATTAGAAACGTTCTTAACCAGCCAGAACTGGAATACAGGTCTCATCTTTTACACAGACACCTGCCCTAACTGTTAAATTGTACAGAAATTATTTTAAGCTAGTATACTCAAGCCATGCCCAGAATTTAAAGACACACTTGATAGCTAAACCAGTAAAGTTTATTTAGCAGGTAACTTAAAGGTCGCTTTGTTAGCACATTAAATACAGTGCATGGCAATGAGTTGTGTGATGTATATTGCAAAAAGGCGGAAGTGAAGATACACTTGAATAGTGGTTCTCAGCCTTTCTAAAGACATTCTCATTTTCAACAGATGGAAGAACATTTAGTTGTTCTTCAGAATAGATATTTTTCTCCCTGGACATATCCTTATTCTCTGCCATCTTACAGAATTTTTAACAGGTAGAGCTGGTGCCTGAGTTGTTTAGATCCTTGCCAGAAACCAGAGAGAGGACTTGGCTTCTGCAGGGACATCCAATAAGGACATGATGCTGCAGGTTAAAAAGCCAGCTAACTAGACCTCAGTGGCCAAAGATAAAGTGGCAGTAAGTGCCAGCAGCCAGTGAATGTATTTGCAGTCTGGATGGGTGGATCTGAAGGCCTGTACTGGATTTTCATACTGTGTTTCTGCAAACAGCAGCTGGAAGGTTGCAGGTAAGCCCTGAGGGCCTCTGGTGGGGATTTATCAGGGTATTTTGCGACACAAAAGGTTTGAAGCAGGAGAGGATGCTACAGGCTCTGATGTGAGTGCTGAGGAGAGGAGGGGAAAAGACTCTGATATCAGTTCTGGTAAAGCAGCTTTGGGAAAAGAAATGCTCGCAGTTCTGGAGCTGTGAGTGATAGCGCTGTGAATCACTGTAAAGTAGGAGTACAGAGCACATGAAATTGTTCCCTCTTTTCCTGTCAGTAACGTCCACCATTCATTACAGTACTGTTTCAAGAGATGGAACTATGCCAATTCTGTTTATATCCATGCAAAATCACACCCATTTTAATAGGGATTTGAGAACACAACTGCTGCAAACTCTTAAAACCCAGCACAAGAATCATTCACTCAAGAAGAGGAAAGACCTGGATTCCAACACCTGCCCCAGAAGGACAGATTGGGCTTTAAGTATCCTCAGGCAGAGAGAAGCATTAATGAAAGAGGCTCCCCATGTCCCTAGGTGAATGAAAGTGGGATAAACAGCTTGCCTGTGTGCCTCCCAGAAAGAGTTTGGATTTTCAATTCCTATTTGAGAGAGGTTTAGCCCAGAGCAAATCACTGAATTCTTAGAGAGACATAGAGCTAAAGACTATGTATCTCCTCATTTAGCAAATGAACTGTTGAGGACCAGCTCTGCAAATGCTTACCTGTGCCCAAATATTGAATAGGGAGTTTAAAAACTGAACCAAAACCAGTGATTTCTACAGCAGAGTAAGGAGCCTTTGGTTAATTTCTACCATACTGAGATTAAATCATTTAATCATTTTTGCGGATCTACTCCTGACCTTCCACTTCTTATTTCAACAAGCTCCCATTTAGCTAAAATCTAGCTTTTTATACCTAGGTTCTTGATTTCGGATAGCTCTATCACCTAACACTATACTTACAGAAACAGAGTATTTACAAACCAGATTTAAACAGATACTCTGCAATTTTAAACAGTTAAATTTTAAACATGTTAAGACAGTTTATACTGAAAGCATTAGTAGATCCTTAAAGTAATACTTAAAAAGCTGTGTCATGCCATAAATACCAATGGAATTAATCTTGTTAATTCTCGGATTAAAAAGGCAAGGTCTTTCACATTGGAAAGCCACAGGTTTTCCATCTCCCTCAGGTTAAAATGCTTGTAAGCAGTAATATACAAAATATTTATATTAGTTGAATTAAACTTCAACAAAATGAATATATTCCTTGTAACCACATATATTTCAATAAATAAGGAATGTATCCTCTTGTCACAAAATAGTGGGTTCCAACAACTCCAGCTTTCTTAAATCACGCTCACAATGACTGAAACTATCTAATTTGCACAAAAGAGCAGTGGAAAATTAATCTAAGAATACATTTGGTTTCACATATGTTTGCAATAAAACTGTTGTTTTAAATGACTTAATTAGAACAGTTTGTCATACTTACTGGAAACTGGCAGAATGGCATCACTGCAACCGCAAAAGTCAGAGAGGGAGTGAAAGGATTGGGAGTGGAAGGAAGAGAGCAAGTGTCCTAAGGTTCCCAAAGCGTTCAGCAGTTCCAGGGGGAAAAAAAGCTCCCCCCAAAACCAACAAAATCCCCGCACTCACCTCCAGTCACACATCTCTGTGTGCGACCACAGAGATTTTGTGCGTTTTCTAGAGTTTTGATGTGGTTTTTTTACAGTGTTTTTAATGGGCTTTCTTAGGAGGAGAATTGCAAGTGTGTTTTCTACAATGCATTTCATCCTTGATATGCCATATTCACCAAATGTGGTTCCAGCTATGCTGTGTATCTCACCGTGGCACCATACAGAGCAAAGGGAAACCCTCCTGCCACTACTTCTTGTTTTCTCCATGGGATTTTCCACTCAGCAGCTCTAGTTCCTGGCTGGGTTCCTCAGAAGTCCTTCTAACATATTATGGCAGGAGAATTGCTGGAAACATGATGGCACAGAAACCATCAGTAGGGAAGCTGAGCAGAAGCTTATGGAAATCAAATGAAAGTCATTTTCTGTAACTTCTGTGGCTGTCCCTGGCGCAGGTTTCCCCTTTCAGCCCTGCACTCTTTGAATGCTGGCTCTGACCTGAACGCTCGCTGCGCTCACTTTCCTCCCTAGCCAGCAGTTCACCCACAGAAAAATTTTAAAAGTCTGCCAGACGTAACTTTCTTTCCCCACAAGATCACTAATGTTTACTGGAGTGCTTCTTGCCACATGTCCCTACTTCCCTCCTTTAGGTACTTTCTGTGATATCAGCGTCGGTCTAGCCGCGCCGCAGAGCCCAGCTTCTTCAGACGGCTCCATTTAGACTTACCCCTTCCATTTTAGCTCTCTCCTTTCAAGTAACTGTAGGATATGACTGTTACATGACTCAACCTTCCACGAACAACACACACTAATATTTTCCTTGCCCTTTCTCCGACAGAAGGGATATCTTTCCTTAGCTCATTTCCCAGCAGCAGCAGCTGCCACGCTTCCAGACCAACCTTGCTGGCTTCAGTCAACACTGCGCCTCTCCAATGCTCCATCACCTCAGCGGCACCTCATACAAAAGCTTCGGTGTTTGTTTTCACAGTGCCTTGTGTTTGTCAGAAACCTAACAGCATGGGCATAATATGGAGACTTAGTCAGACTGATGAACAGATAACGCATAGTATCTCAAAGCATTTTAAACATCAAAGGCTAACATATAGTAGTATGGGGTCAGATTTAAAAGATACTTAGATACTTGAAAATCAATAGATGTTTCAAGAGATATTCATATATGTCCAGAAAATTAATTAACATTGCAGCAAATGGAAGTTAGAGCTGTATCTTTTACAATCTCAGTACCTAGTCAAATGCTAAAGCTGAGTGAAACATGGAAGTTCCTTTCCATCATAATTTTCCTTAAAAAACAATCCCTCAAATCAAGACAAGTCAAAGCCATACAATTTTCTCTCTTGTTTCCTGAATTCTCCCTTTAGTCTCAGAAATCAAAAGGAGATTCTCTCCCCTTCTCTCCTCTTCCAGCCTAAGTAACTTCCATGTAAATTGGCAATAAGCTGGCCTTAAGACCTCTCCACTGTCTAAGCAATTAGGCAGGCAGGCAGATTGCAAGCTGTGAGTAAGCAAGGACCTGTCAGTAAGAAGAAAATTCTCCATGCTTTCCTACCAGACACTCATTTTTTTTCAGTAAAAGGAAGAAAAAAAGAGTAAAAGTTTTCTTGGGAGGGGACAGAAATAATCAACAGAAATTTCTCACTCAGATGTAACTTGCTTCCATTATGCCTTACGCTTACTTATACCTTCTAATTCTAAAGTTTTGCAGGTTTTCTATATCATGTAGGTATCATATATCCCCTGCTTCTTGTTATCCGTATTTTGATTTGATTATTTCCCCCAAATGTATTACTAAGAATATAAAATAATATACAAAAGTAGTAACAATCTGGAGCCACATGTATCAATGTCATTACTAAAATCTACACACTGGAAATGAAACAGCAAAAATTAAATTAGAAAAAGAACAGTGAGTATCACCCTCTTTCTTCCCCCCTCCTTCCCCTTTATTTTATATCAGAAATGGAAGCTCTTATGATCCTCTGGTTAAAGAAATGAGTCTTTTTGCATAGTCCTCAGAATCAGCACTGAGTCTGAATCACAGATGGGAGTGAAATAGAGAGCTCTTGTCTCTGTCTCAGTTACATATGTCTTTGCTCAAATAGAAACTATGGCTATCAAGTCTGTAGTATAGCTTTCTCTCATCAGCATAGTCTTCAGAATTAAACACTTCCGTGCTGAGGAGACACTGTTGTACTGTTCCTTTCTTTCTTCTCCCCTTTAGTCCAAATACTACTAAAAAAATCTGAAAGCTAAAGCTAGAATCTTACTTTGATTTTTAAAGCCTCCAGAGATAGCAGGAATTATATTAGAATTTAAGCAGTGGAGAACGCTGGCAAGATTAAATCTAATCTAAAAGGAAGAGGCTCAGGAGAAAAATACAAAGTTAAAAACAAACAAACAATATTCAGGATAAGGTTTGAATTCTGTGTTCTCAAAAGCAGCTGCGCTTTCAAGAAAATGCCCATTTTTTGTCTTTAGGAGATGTATATGATTCCAAATGAACTATTTGTTTCTCCAAATTCGGCTTTGGAGTAGAGAACATGCAACTTCTGTCCAGTTGCTGGGTATGAAAAAGGCAAACAGCAGAAGCCTGCTAGGGAAGAGATGATGTCAAATGGAAATCAGTGGTCATTTATTGTTGAGCCTGAGTAATAAACAGGGAATTTATAGAAAGGAGGAAGAAAAATAAGGTTGTTTGCGTGTCAGCAGGTTGTGTAATCTGTCTGCTACAGTTATTTTTCTTAACAAATCTACCCATGCTGCTGCAAGTGTTCCAAGCAATGAGGCTGGTAAAAAGATGAAATCTTCTGGAGATGCGGTTATATCCAGTTCAGTATGCATTTCAGGTATGTGCATCTTTGACAGGACACTAAGGATTACTCAGCAAGTAGTCCAGCAGGATCAGAGAACAAGTGCAGTAATAAGGGTTACTTGTACAGCTAGAGAATGAGCTGGCTATTCTCTTGGCCCGCAATCATACGTACATATTGACTAGGCTGGGAAAAATTTTAACCTTTCCAAGTCTGATATTTTTTTACTTGTTGCTGACTTGGGACACAGCATTAGCATGCAGCCAGAATGGTATGTTTGTAAGCTACGCAAGCATCAATCATGTATTAACTGCTAGGTCCTTGGAATAGAGAGGAGGCTCCAGTGATTTGAAGGATGTCGGTCCTTTCTTCTTGCGTAATAAGCTTGTCTTTGAGACTCAGGGCTGTTAAAAAGAGATGGAAACATGATGTGGTACTAACACTATAGATGTCTGCTGAGCTGAATAATAACGTAATATGAATAAACACAAAGATTAGGCAACCTGTTTTCTAACTGACTGACTTGATTATATGTATCTGTTCAAACTTGTGGATAGACTCTATCCACCTAAAACACAAAAAAAAATTTAAAATTGTTATTCAATGACACATGGATCCAGTATTCAGACATCCAGTTTTTTCACTGTTATATGCTAACAGACTTATTGAAATGCAAACTGAAATATATTAGAAAATGTATCTCGTTGCTGAATATTAATTATTTAGGTTGCAAGAGGCTGGTGGGGGGCTTTTGTTTATGGGGTTGCTGTTTTTTGGTAAAACTATCAAAGTGTTAAAACTGCAGAGATAGGCTGCAGGACTGGATTTTTATATCTTTTCGAAATGGGCTCTCAATTTTTCTTTCTTTTTTTTTTTTTTTTTGTCTGCTGTAGAAAACTTCAATCGACCGCTGGCCTTCAGCCAGGAAGCTCTGCTCTTCGAAGAAAGTGCTCAGGCACCTGTTGCTGAGATAGATGATAAGCTGCAAGTCACTTTTGACTGAGCATGGAGGCAGAACAAGCTCAGTTCATTATGATCATCTGCAGTGAGCTAAAAAAACACTTAGCCTCTGAGTAAAATAATAGGCAAGGCACCAAATTAATCTTAGGTCAAATATATATTCAGCTGAGGACTGAAGGCCTTATAGTAAACATATTTTGGACTACTTATTGTTTGTGTATAGCTTTAGTTAACTGTTTTGTTTCCAGACAGGACAAGAAAAAACTGATGGAGAAGGAAGGCAGAACTAGATACATATATTTTAGACAGACAGCTACCCAGTGGAGATGCTGGAAAGCAATAAATCACTTTGGGGCAGAATTAAATTCAAAACTTTTTTCCTAAGATCCCAGATCAGTAAGAGATAATTGACTTGTGTACACATATTAATAGAAAGAAGAGAAAAGCTGTAGAAGTAAACCAGATTTGTTTTTTTCTGTCAGAAGATCAAAGAATTGCTTTCCAGACACCTCCCAAATCAAGCACTATTCGGCAGGAAATTGTCCCCTTCCACTCATAATGAGCCAGACTCCACTGCCACCAAGCATGGTGAAACTTTACGTTTAATAATGATAAAAAAGGTAATTAGGCTATCCTCCAGTGGTTTTTTTTTTTTTTTTTTTTTTTTTTTTGATGGATATACAAAGATGTAACCAGTCTTCTCAAAATTAATAGACAACCACTTTAAGGAAAACTTGGCCTCTGACTCTTCACTTAGCTTGTGCTCTCTGCATTACTAAATGGGAAACTTTAGTCTTCACAGCCCACGGCATGGAAAGTGCTATGAAAATATGAAATATTACAGCTCTGCAGTGTTTAAAAAAAGATTTATCAGGGTTATGAATCATACCCAGCACCTGTCTTCATCACTTTGACGATGTATTTCAGTTATACGATTGAGTTATGGCAAGCAGCACCATGTAGCATACAAATCTTTCTTTGATGGATTGGATAAAACTAACAAACAGTTACAGGGTAAAGACATTATCCCAACCCATAGGCAGATGAAGGTTTCATGCAAACTGCAAAACCCTATCAGACAAAGCATCTGGCACTCTCTTCCAAAAAACATCAGAAGTTTTCCTGTGAAATATTTTTTGTTGGAAAAATGCTAGTTTTGTTGAAACAAAATTTTTTTTGACAGGAACAAGACAGCTTAGTTTTGGTCTGAATCACAGTTTGGAGAAAACCCATTTTATGACTATCCTCCAAATACTACATGAAGCCACTCCCAAACTGTTAATCATAGGCTATGTAGGGCAGAGTCGTCCCCTGTCTTCCCATTCCAGGGATGATAATACATAATTTCAGGGATGTTCAAATCACCCATGAGAGAAGGTTGATAAAGAGAAAGAGAGGGTGAGGGGTATCAAGATAGTTTCCCTCAGGTCAGACATGCAATTTATCTTCACATGGCAATAAAGATATTCAAAGAAAAGCAGACATAATATCTTAGCTCTTAGCAATGAATAGTTCCAGTACAAACACACAGATATGAATCGGGATGAGGAACACACCGTGCTATGTCCTGGAGGTGAAAGCATGGACAGACCCATTATCAAAGTTGTCATACTCTAAGATAGCACAGAAATCTTTCAGCACCAGGAGTTACTGAAGGGATTTTAGTCCCTATGTCTAAAGTATTCTTACTATATTTTGCCTTAATTTGAGCAGTTCTCTGCTAATACTGTATTTATAATAACACAGTGGATATTCATCCCAGACCCTATAGATCTGAACATAAGACACCGAGGAAGCAGAGACACAGAAAGCTGGCTGTACCCATAATTTTCAATTAGCAATAGAATTTACTTTAGCATGCAGTATTTGATGAAATTCATTTGTTTCATTTAATCCCTGGAAAAAGTCACATGAATCCATATCATAGGAAAACCACCTTATTATCAACTTGAGCTATATTATGAAGGCATCTATACCGTTGTAATCTAACATGTCTATCTTCCATCCTTGAGGCCTCCGGACACTCGCTTTGTACCAGCTGGCAGTACAGGCCATTGCACCGGAGCCGGAGTTGGAGCCAGAAAGCTAAGTTTTGCTTTTAAACATTTGGGGTCAGATCTTCCCTGAGTCTGAAGTTTTGTAACTCGAAAACAGAGTCAGAGATTTACACCAGCAGCTCATTAGACCGTGTGAGTGCTCATAATCTGCTTGCTCAACACATTTGCTTAATGTGCTTTCCAGGCTGCAAAGGAGAGAGTGCACAATTCAGAGTTCGGGTCTGCATTGCTGGTCCATGCCCTATGAGCTTAGCCTGGGATTTTTAACCATATTCAGCTGCAACCTGGGAACCTATGTTTCTGAGATATTCACTAAACATTATGCCCACTTTTTACGACAGGACACAACCTCATTGCTATGCTTTTCAAAACATAGGTAAGCCACCTTTGGCTGTCTTGGGATCAAGCACTGATAAGTGGAAATACAATAGAGAAAGAAAATGAAGTATTTTGATAGTCATCTGTGCTTTCTACTCATAGTACAAGAGTCCTTGAAATCACTCTGTGAGAAGCAAACAATTGTATTTCTGGCAGCTAAACATAATTCTTCTGCTCTGCATATTAGATGATCACCACTTTAAGTGTGGGTATTTGAGGAATTTAGGAAGACATGCAAACCTGATAAATCTGCTTACTTTATTGACTAGATCTTTTTTCAATTTAGTAAAAAAACGCAGCTTGTTAAAACATAAAAATTATACTTATTTAACGGACTTTTTTTAAAAAAATCTTCTTCTAAGTTAAATACGATTGGGTCTATGATACTGAGTGGAATTAGTTGTCTATTTTTGTAAATCAGAAGATGACAGACTTAGAGTGAAAGTCTTTTCTGGGGATTATGTAATGTATCTCACAGTTTAGTAGACTTAAAACAAGATGTGGTTATAAGGTTATTTGTTTGGAAGACTTCCAAGTACATTTGAAGGGATTGCAGTTCTTGCATTTCAAAGCTTTTATATGCCTTCATAGAGGATGTTTACAGAGAAAGAAAGGAGACATAGCTCCACTGTTAAGTCTAACTGAAGGGAATATGCAAATATGAAGTAACAAATCTGGTTTTGGCCACATTAAAAAAAAGGTTGAAATTGAAAAGGTTGACACTGTATAGAATTACATGTGGCTTTTGAAAACCAACTTCATCCTCTTATAATCCAAAACTCAATCAGCTGCAGTGAATTTTAGCATGGTAAACATACTCCTGTCTGGTTTCCATAACAATGTCTAAAATTCACTGAGTTTTTCCAAAGCACGTTATACTATCTCTTAGATGTGTGACACTCTGAAAGGCACATGTGAAAGGTGTGGGTATCGGTATTGGTCACAGGAGTCTTTAAACAAACAAAGAATCAGCTTTCAGCTTCTGGGATGTGCCAGTGAACCAGGTAGGAACAACCAACCATTTCAATCATTTAAGGAGGGTGTTCAGAAATTACTAGGACAGTCACTCTGGAAAACCTTGAAAACAGTGAAAACAGGAAGATTAAAGTGGGAAGACAGACTGGTAAACGGCAAAGTTTCTGAATAGCTGGGCGTGTAGAATTTGAGTAGTCTCCCAAGGAAAGTTCCATTAACTGCTTGAATTTATACCATTTCTAGAGTGTACTCTGTAGGCACAAAATTAAATTACACAAACTGTTTGAACAGATTACTTAATCAAAAGGGGAAGTTGAAGTCACACAGCACAAGGTTCCTGCAACTTTAGCTTTGCCACAAGTCCGTGCACATGTCAGAGCACGTTCACACGGCCCAGTGTTGCCAACGGCAGTGATGGAAAGGGGTTTCTTGATGTGTTCTGTTTTATGCTGGCTCTTCACATACATGCAAATATTTAACAAATACTGGCAAATAAATGGCAGCCAGGAATATATATTTTAATTCCTTGATTTTGTGGGATCAGCAAAACCACTTGCTGTGTACTGAGAATGGTTTCTACTGCTCCTCGAGTGTGGGAGGATTTGCTAGGGATTGTCTACAGGCTTCTCTCCAGCAACAACCTTTAGAGGCAGGCGGTGTTTCAGGCACCACAAACAACAGTCAGAGAGGTCCACATTGACAGTATGTAATTCAAGGGTTGAGAAGATTTTGCAGTAATAAGAGCTCTAATCCTTAGGCCTTAATCTTGTAAAAAGTTTTCCTTGGCATCCTCATTAGGCGATTCAGTGGCCATACCGGCCAAATAATCCTAATTTTAAATCCAAGTAGTTGCTTTTTCCTCCCCTTTGTGAAACAAAATAACATTTTCTTCAGCTCTTATACCAAATTTTCCATAGCTCTTATAATAGCCAGTATCTTTTCCATCTGCTCACTGCAAATATGCTTTATTCAAAGAAATCTTTATAGATGGTTGGAATATCCCCTGCAATCTGCACTCACTGTTTCTTTTTGGTCTTCTGTCCTTCAACTTTTTTATGACTCCACTTTCCAGATTGTTTGTATTACTTAAAAGCCTTCTGCTTATTGCTTACACTAACTTTTTACATCCTCCTAACCACACTGGCCTCTGTTTCCCCTTTTCCTGTTTAAGTTTGAAAAGAATGAATTTCCACTATAGCCTCTCCAAAAGTTTTTCTGTTTTGTCCAGTGTTATGCCGGCAACTTCACAGACATTAAAGGATTTGGAATTCTGTGTCCCTGACATGAAAAAAATCATTTTTTCAACTTTCAAGAGTACATCTTCACTGATATAAATCTATATTATCTTATTTGTATCTATCATGATTGTTCTGATCCTACAGTAGATGCTCTCAGAACTCCAATTTAGTGAATTAGATTATTTGCTAGCATTACAGCAATCTAAAATTGGTGTCATTTAAGACACTGGACAATATATCTAAATAAGCAACCCCAAATTACACGTCTCTTTCCTTTGGGAATAGTGAGATTATTACCATAGTAACTACTTTTTGGTTGCTCTCAACTGGAACAATTTCAACAGATTCACTATCATTATTTCCAAAAAAAACCCCAAAAAACAAAAAACAAACAAAAAAAAACCTGCAGGGTTTTTTTGTTTGTTTGCACCATTTTTCTCACTCTGCATTCTGTCCGTGAATATCTAAAGTTACCATTTACTTGAAGAAATTAAAAGAAAAGAATATTCAAGGGGCCTGTTCAAGATGGTGATCTGCCAAGCCCCATGTGGCTTGCTGCTGGTCCCAGCTGTGAAGTTAGTGGTGGTCTCTGACTTTCTTGGCCAGCTAACTACCAAGGTCTGCTTATTTGCTAGATAAATGCCATCGCGACATTGTTTCAGCTTCTAGTCTAGAAGAATTTTTATGACAACTTTTTTTGTGTGTCAGGTCTGAGGCTTAATCCCTCAAATTTAGAAGATGCTGTACTTTAAGGACGACAGGAAACATGGGTTTAATTTCCGGGTGAAACTGGTTAAATTTGTCACACATTTTATATTTTAATTTTAAAAAAGAAAACCTATATAAGAAACCTCATAACTTCTATATTATTCTTGCTTCTCTATTATTTGTTTGGATGTGAGTTATTTGGCTGGCATTAATACATTAGGGGGTTCAGGAACTTTTGGGGTGCTTTATTTCATACATTACCAGCTTGAGACATTAATTTAACATAAAATAACAGGTGTCATTTTGAATTAATATTTAAAGTCATCATTGTTCGCATATTTGAAATTTCCAGTTAATTATTTAGACAGAATACGTGATGATGGCAAAACACTCGAGTGTTTCCTACTGTACTTCAGTGAATTTCACTTCAGCTTGGGACCAAAGAAAGGTCACTACCCCAGTTTACTATGCCCTTATTACTTTACACAACACATTTGGGAAATATAGAGCTTCCAGTTGAGTTTACTGGAGGAGAATTTGAGCAAATACTTTGATTAGTCTTACAGAGCAGGCACGATCACCATAACACACCAACATTTCTTGCATCAGTCTTTAAAAAAAGCTCGGTTTATGGATGTTTTTGAAAAGTAAGCTTAGGCAGAATTTTTCCATAGAGCTTGCTAAGAAAGACAGTAGTAAATACATACACAGCCACTTTCCAAAACTCTATAACAGAAAAATAGAGAGAGAAGTATAAGACTTTTGAAGAAAACAGTCTGAGTATACCCTGTGTGCACACGAACACAGCAGTAATACTGGGGAGTGAAAATCAGTCACCATGAGATGACAACTCTGAGATATTCTGAGATGGCATTCAGAAAGCAACAGCTTTGATGGAAAAATTAATTTACATGTATGATAAATATACTACAGTTCTCTGCCACATGGATGCATTTGCATGATAAAGCATCAATTATTGTATTAATAAAGATATGTGTTTTATGAGTACATACTGGTGTTCTGTTTGCAGAGTGGCAGAAAGTTTATCGTGTATATTTGATTTCCTTTGTTTGAGCTGACAGCTGCATTAGTTTCAAGAATTTTCCGGGGTTTGGAGATGCAATATTTCCCTAAGTAACACAAAAAAACCAAATAATTATGTATTTAAATTTTGCATAATAAGCAATAAGCACTTGTTCTGCATATTCACAAAATAACTTATACACCTAACTATGCATGCTGTATTTTAGAATGGTATGAACTGCTTTATGTGGATAAATCCAGTTCCAGGAGCTAAACTTAATCCTCATTTCGGAACAAAATGTTTCAGAGAAAAAATGAGGCGGAACTGGTGCTCCAGCAATAGATTAAAGCATCTCCAGCCCTTCAGACCCTTCAGTTCCTCCTTCCTTTTCAGAGAATAATAAAACAAGGATACTAGCTGCGAAAATTGAATGGATGATATTCTGAGGCAAGGGGCTGTTTTAAAGCAAACAAAGAAATCCAACTCTCTCTATTATCCAGAAACCAAAGAAATGTAAACAGAGGCCATTAGAGAAAGCAGTTCAACCAGTATCCTAATGAGGAGTCCTAAATCTTCAGAAAGAAAAACATATTGAAAGCAACACATCTAATGCCATATTCTTGCTACAAACAACACTGCGTGCTTTTTGAGACCAGTACAGACACCCCAGAATCATCACCTTGTAGCGCCAGGTTAGTGCCGTTCTCGGTGAAGCTCTCACTCTGTAACATGTAGACCCTGCACCTGGCACAGCGATTAACCCTCTCTTGTGGCATAGCAACGCAGCATCAGTGACAAACTTCTTTTGCACCTAGTCCTCTGGAGCACCTCTGAAACTTTATCCTCTCTCAGATAGCTTTGGCTTGTATTCAGGGAAAAAAGATCATCTGCTTGAAAAAGATTTCTCTCAATCATTGACTATAAGGCTGGCAAAATAGTATTTCTCAGAAGAGGACGCTCACACGTGGCAAAAAAGCTCCAAGGGGTTGAAGAAAATTTTTTAGTTATGGGCAGCTTCCTTTTAATCAAAACTCATCTCCTTGTCTCATTAAACTTGACAGGGTTGAAGAGCTCAACAACCCGTTTGGTTATAAACAACCTCTAATTTTCATTAAGGGAGCTGTCAGAAACAGCCATAATCCTTATTTCAGAAGTGTGCTTTATTTCTCTCCAACTTATCCAGAGTCAGTCAGACTTCTGTCCCCCAAAATTACAGCACTAAAACATGTCATTACGAACAGATACGAAATTCCCCAGGTCTGATGCATGAATATCTACAATTGGATCATAGCTGAAAGTCCTCTGCTCTCTGTGCAGTGACACACTATACTACCTAGTCCTCCTATTTCTGATGGGCCAAAACTAAGGGGCACGTAGATCTGTGTGTTATTGGCAGCAGGGTGTAAACAAGAGTAACTAAAAACAAACAATCAAACAGGATCCCCCACACCAAAAACCACACAACCCTCCCACTTCCCCCAAATACTGCTTCCCTTTCTTGTCACCAAGAAAATTACCAGATCTCCCCTTGAGTGAGAATGAATGTGCTCCTAATATCTGGGTAAGAATAAAGAAGGAAAAGAACAATTTTTTGTTTATAAAAAGCTGCATATATCTTTCTCACCCATGAAAACAAGATATCACAAGCAAAATGCAAAGAATCAACTATCATTTTTCTTTCAGAGTTATTACGTAAATGTGACAGTTTTACGGATAAGATAAAAATATTAGTAAGGCATCCAGATTAGTGAAGACATAGTTCTGTGTGCAAGAAGAATTATTTTAAAACTGAATTTTTTTCTCAAAAAACATAAGATACTCTTCAGGTAGGGTCAAATCAGCGATCTGGAATTCTTCTCCTGGAAAGCTTTACCTTTTAACGAAGCCTGCTGTTCTCTGTTCTCTATGTGCTGGATCACCCTGCTCTCCATACAGTTAGTGCCCTCCCTAGGCAGTTCGGAAGGGAAGCCAAGCAACCTCTAGTGGCACTCGGACAGTCAGGGCATCAGTCTTCTCCCATGCTGAGAATTTGGAGGAGGAAGAAGATAAAACGTAAAACCCATGAGTATTAGTATTATGCACATCAAAGGCCAGGCTTGAGTAGATGTATGGGAACTGTGCGTTACTCTTAGTAAAATCACCCAGAAAACTATTTAGTCTGCTAATTAATTTATATTTTCAAAACCTGTCGATGTAAGTATCATTCCTGTACCAAAGTCAGACAAAGTAGGTCCTCCTAAAAGTATACAATGGGCCTTATTCCAAGATGCAGTAAAAAACACCAATGTTTAAATCTACAGTGATGGATATCGTTGAACTACCAAAGCCAGATATGAACAAATGCCAGTGATCAGAAAAAGCCAAGGCCAAGTACCACATCTCACAATCTCCATTTCAGAATGGATTTCCATTAGGCCCAAGCTCAGCAATTGATAGGGTAATTGAATCAGACAGACCAGGTCATTTCTTTTCCTGTCATCATGTCAAGACTCTTAAATCAAATCTCAATTCAAAGCTATTTTGCAGATTCTAAAGTGGACTTCAGATTTCTAGTCTCCTTACTGTTAAAGCAGTCGGATGTTGGCTGTAGGTTCCAGAAAAGAAAAACAGAAGCCAGAATATCTTTCCAATTTGGGGGAATCTTCCCAAAACTTGCACCTTTAAGCTGTTCTCTAAGCCTTTATTCTTAAGCTAATTGGCTAACTTTTCAAATGCTGGGATAATCACAGGTCTGAAGTATGCACAAAACTTTCAAATTGCTTGTGACTCAGACAAACTTACAGGCTCATAACTAAATAAAAACAAAAACTCAATTCCAAGTCGCCATAAACTCGGTCAAATTCACAGTATTGTAATGCAAAGGATGAGTCTTTCTTTAAAAAACTTGAATACACTGTTCACATTAAGACTATAAATACAAACTGAAGTGCTGTGATTGACGATAACAAAATAACAGCCCCTATAGGATTCTGAAAATGCATTTCCAGGGAAAAGAAAAGGTTTCTGAGCAGCTTGCAGGCACTCCACAAGGGCCCCACAGGCTCTACAAGTGAAAATCTCAGACACAGTAGTTTAGCAGATTGGAAACACACAGTTCGGTATGAGTGTTGCTTATCTCATTTTCCAGAGACGACACGCACCTCTAGCAACAGGCAGGCACGCACTCTTGCAGGGTCAAAATTGAACATAAAAAAGAATGTCCGTAGTTACCTAGATGTAACACACGTAACTGAGAGATAAAGCATACTGTTAAGAGTAAAAATACAAGGTATTAGCAACAGTTCCAATTGGCAGTTTTACGTACACCTGGAAGAATTAATTAGGCCTTTCTTTAACCATTCTTGGCTGCAGCAGTGTACTCCTCACTGCATGCACATATATATGACGGGGTATAAATCTTAGTATTCAATAACATGAGAAGTATCTTTTATTTTCAAATGAACTGACAGAACTATTTCCTGAAACACTGGAAGAATGCGTGTAACTTTTTCTGGGGTCTTTGCTGTCAGCTGGTGGCTGGAAACTAGCTCATAAAACAAGGCTTTTTATTTTGTACCATCACGTTTGCAGCCACTTGCTTCAAGGCTGAAGGGATTTCTTTTTAGAGCTCTTGTTTTTGACTAGCTACAGACATATTCTTAACTGCACTGCTCTGCAAATAGTTAGCTTCTACGTGCTACAGTAGAGTGCCAGAGTGGTGTAATTAAGTATGATCTTCCACTTGCAAACACTTCAAAGTCAAGACAGAAGTATCAGTAATGTAACGTTCTTGGAACTGAATAACAGAGAAAGAGACAAATAAGGTACCATATTACAGAGTCTGTGATTTTGTATTCATAAATATTCAGATGTTCTGAACTAATTTTTTTTCTTTAGCTATACCAGTGTAACCCTGTTAATTTGAAGTGGGACTTAGTGTGCACAGTGAAACAGGAGTGGTTCATTTACATAAGTAACAGTCAACTAAAGAGAGAGAATACATTTTATTCCAAACCAGATAATTACTAGGAAAAAAATATTAATTTATTTCAAAAAGGAAAAAAATGCTTATTTTCACAAAACCAATCTTCAGAATATTCTTTTAAAGCATGCTGCTGTTCTATTATTTGTCTTATGGTAGTGCTTTAGGAGTTTTGACTCGTCTGGTAATTTTGTGAGTATAACAATAAAGCAGAATTAGGAAGGTTAATTGAATGGCTTTTTTCACTAAGCATGTTTCCAAAGGGTGAATCTGAGCATGGAAGAAAGCAGAGACATGCTAGAAAAGGAGCCAAAGGAACTGATATTACGGGCTAAGAGAGATGATGAGAGTGATTGTGGATGAAAACGGAAAGCGAAAAGAGCAAATACAGGTGCTGGGACTCAAAGGTAAAGACAAGCAGAAAATGCCAGTGAAATAGATAATCACAGGGTGAAAACAAAATGCTAAGAAACTATTTCTTGTAGCAGAATTCTGAGTCATATGAGCAAAGCCACAGAAGGCTCAGGAGAGATTTAGCCATATGGCTACTTGGGAAAGAGCTATCCATAACACCCACATCTTAAGTTATTATACTCATGAAAACATCAGGATTTTAAACACATTCCAGATTTGAAGAATTTAGAAATTAAAGAGGAAGATGACAACCACATTGCAGGCCTGAGTGATAGGCTGGATAGTAGTACTGTCAATGCCAATCAAGAAACTGAGAGAGTGAGAGAGAGACAGAGATTTTAGATTAGATAATAGTAAGAGAGAGGAGGAAAGAGGTTGATCTGCAAGTTGTTGTCATAGAGATATTCACTAAATTCAGACTTATGGATGAAATCAAATTTAGAGAGAAAAATTAAGGGAATTGCCTGAAGAACCATGGAACTGCCTTCTGATGTTGCATAGGTGCAAGGAACAGCTGCAGAGAACGGAGAAAAATCAGTAGATGACAGAGTAATGTAAACCAGTAGAGGAAAAGACCTTAAGAGGACGAGCACAGAGCACTTTGGATGAAGATTAACAGTGGTTTTGAAACTTCTCAAAAAGGAGGAGTCTTCATAAAAGTAGGGTCAGGGAATTAAAAAAACACAGGACGTAAGTTGAAGAAGTTCTAACATGAAGATGGGCAGCGTGACAGATATCAGAGACAGCATTTTAAATTAGCTGGTAGACAAAAAGGAGAAGAAAGTAAGGTAATAGCTGGAGACAGGTGGGGTCAAAGGGTTCAAAACATCTTGAGTTATAGATATTTGTATATGTCACTACATCAAAACACATAGCGTAACAATTCTTTACTAATTCAGTCACCATATTTACGATAATTATTTGCAGAAAACTTCTAGTATTAGCAACGAGGTTCTCTTTCAGAAGAGTTAAAACATGGAAGTATCACACAGCATACCAAGTAACAACTGCCACTAAATATATGCTACCACAGCCAAGCACTTAGTGTTGTAAAAATATTTAGTATGACACTGTCCCAGGTGAAATGACCGAGTTAAGTGAAAGAAAGTAACAACATTAATATCTAATTTAAATACACAGATGTACTGTACAGCATTTTTGTAGACTATTATCACCTCGGAACATTTTTAGAGAGGAACAAACTCAGCAGGAAAAAATCCCATTAGATTCAAGGTCAGTGACATGAAAATCTAGTACAATGTAAGAGGAAAAAGTCAGGAGACAAGAAATTATAATGTAATCCCTTCTAAATGTTCAAGTTTAAATCCAAGCTGACAGTGATTCCAGATCAAGAAACCTGCTGATTCCAAAGCACAGGCAGAATGGCTACACAATGGATTCTTAATAACCTGCCCAAAGGACATGTACAAAGGACGCTAGTTGTCATCGTCCTGTACATTGACACATCTCTGAAATACTCAGCTCAGTGTTCAGCAGCGGACAAGGCTGTCCACGCTGGGTGTCACAGGGAAGGGTACGGAGACCACGACAGAGGACATCACTTTTCTTCTATATAAGACCTTGTTGCACCAACATTTCAAATAGTCTTCGAGGTTACGATTTCTGCCATTCAAGAAGGACATAGTGCAATTAGAAACCGTACAGAGAGAGGCAACTAAAATAATCAGAGGATGGAGCTGAGACTGAAAATGCTGGGATTTTTCAGCTGGAGAGAAGAGGAGGGATGAGGAATATGATCAAGGTTGACAAAATCAGGAAAGTAGCAGATGAGGTGAGTGAATTTCACTAAATTCCATAATATTCAAACTTCAGTCATGGAAACTAGAACGAAGTCAGTTTAAGACAGTTAAAAGAAAGTATATATGTATACATATTTTTAATAGCACCTAGAAAACTTCTGAAAACTATTGCTAGAGAATGCTGTAGAGAGAGTAACACCAGATTCAAACAGGCATTAGATAAGCTTATGGAGAGTGAGTCCATGACGAATATATAATGATGGACTAATACACTTTGATATGAGGCGATAAAGTTTAAACTGCTTTAAAACAAAGCAATTTAGTATATTTAAATCTATTAAATCACATGCAGTTAAATGACACACAGCACTCTGTTCCTGATTCTGGAACTGTGCATGTGAGGGGTTGGCAATTCCTTATAGATACCTGAAGATTTATAACGTTCTGAATCTTAGGACAAACACAGTCTAGAATAATTTGTGAACCCAGAAGCACTGCTTCAGTACTCAGAGTATTGAACTGGAGTTCAATACTCAGGAAGAAGTCTGAGTGTGGTTACTAAGATGAATGTGATTAACCTATCACTAATCTGTATGATTTAAGAGTCCTCTAGTATTTTTTAGGAGATTCTTGTCAACAGATTTCAGCACATTTGAGTAAGGTGGTGCAAAACATTTCTTCAGGACATTTGTCTCACCAGAAATCTAGTCCTAGCTTCAGATGAATGTGTGTCCATTTGGCTTCTTGCTTTGGGCACAGAGAAGAGTTCAAGATGCATGGTGTTCTGCACAAAATACATGAGATGTTTATCACATTTATGTGATTATACTTTGGATCGTCTTGGATGCTACGACCATCTCTTCAAAACTTCACTTTTATACGGACTTTCCCTACTACTTGTTACACCACTGCCTGACTTAATCTAAGAAACTATGATGCCAAACCTCTCTGGGCCCTAAATATCTTTCCTCTTCCTATCACTTACCAGCTGCTGATTTTGGACACAGTGCGATTTGTGATACTTCCAGCAGTTCACATGTACTTCCACTGGCCATACCCAATTATTCCTGTAGTTCTAAAAATGACCTAATAAAATATCCAAAGATTAATAGGCCATGCATATGAAATAGCTTTGATAAATATAAATATTTGGTAATTTAAAGTAAATTTCTTAATGCAAATCATCTGGGAGTATTTAGATAAGCAGCTTATTGTGACATCAATTCTGATCCTTCCTGCTTTGTAGGATCTTGTGGTAGCATAAAGAAAAAGTTATAGTTTTTAAATAGAAAATAATCTGAACAATTCAGATAAGAAGGTATACTCCTGCTGATTATTCCTTATGCCAAAAATGAATACCAGCTATTTATAAATAAGAATTAATCAAAATGTACCTCATGGTTCTGATTTTCCTTCTTTGCTGATTGGAAAGTACTTCACAGGAATTACTGAAACTAGATTTCTGTTAAGAACGTAAATTACAACACTGCATAGAGGATAAACTTAAATTTATGGATCCCACTATGCTCTTGTCATTCTTGATGCCACATAACATATTTTTTTTAGTTACAGCAAACAAACTATTAAAATCAGATGTCACACGCTGCAATTGGAATTTCACTTGCATTGCACTATGGATAATGACAGCAGAAATTGATCCAGAAAGAAGTATTGTTGGTAAAGCAAAGACAATGCTTTTGAACGTATTTAGAGACTTGTTCTTTCTCTAGATATCTAAATATCTTTTTAAAAAATCTACATTCCATAATAATTTATTGTTATGTAAAGGACTGAATTGACTCCCCTATTCCAGTAACAAGAACTGACACAGTTCCTAGGCAAGCTTTGACTAATACCATACTTGATTACCCATTTCCTGTAGGAAAATAGCCTTTCTTTGACAGAAAAATAAAATAAACTGGTCCAGGAGCTATTTTTAAAGGGAAGTTTTGGGGCTTAAAATAAGAGGGAAGTGCACTTTAGGCCTTTACCCAAAACATAAGCAACTGCCTAGAAGCGCTTAAACTCAGTAAAAAGCTGTTTCTGGTGCACGGGGTTATTCATCCCCAAGGAAAGGATTTTGAACTTCCCTCTGCTGAACTTCATCAGGCTCCTAGTACCCCTTTTCTCCAGCCTGTAGAGGTTCCCCTGAATGGCAACACAGCCATCAGGTGTATGAACCACTGCTCCCAGCTTCGTATCCTCTGCGAGCTTGCTGAGGGTGCACCTTGTCTCATCATCCAGGTCATTAACATAGATATTTCAGAGTATTACATATCAGAAGTTTTACAGAACTTCAAAAAATGAAAAACACAGGAAAACATGAACTGCTTTTGTAGATATTTTCCTCCCCAACAATTTTTTATGTAGGCAAACCTATTCCATATATAATTTTTATGTGGATGGACACTGCAGCACTTTCTACTGGCACACTCATTAAGCCTATGGAGAGAGACATTTCACAGTTCAAAACATGGTTTTAAATAATCATAACTCATTCAAATCCAACCTAATTTCCTCCACCATAAGATTTTTTTGAAGAAGAGCATTTTCCTGTCAGATTTCAACTTGCAGGGCTCAGCTCTTTTCAGATGAATGTTCAAAAACAGGTTAGTTTTTTTATACTGCAAAAACCTTATTGTTTTCCCCACTTACTCTTCCTCAGAAACAATCTAACTGTGCTTCCTTGGACTTCTAAAAATCAGTGCAAGGCAAAGATCAAATAGCAAAAAGAAATATTTCAGAAAGAGTTTAGAACAGAAATCAATAGGCAACTTCATTCAAAGTAGTAATTATTAAGATATTACTGTGCTGTAATAAAGAGGACAAAAATCTCCATTTGATTCCAACATGTCTAACTGAGGATTCTCGTAATTTATACTCTTCTTACCTCCCATATATTTTTCCAACCCCAAAGCCTTCCAGAGGTATTAGTATTAAAAAGATTAGAAAGCTGACTGGCTATGGCAAAATACAAATTTTACCTGTCCTTGATGACCAAGGCCATGAAAGAGGCTGAGGTACTCTATGCCTTCTTCACCTCTGTCTTTACTAGTTCGACCAGCTTTCAGAAATCCCAGGCCCATGAGGCCAATAAAAAAGGTTGGAACAAGAAAGGTGTACTTTACTGGAAGAGGATAAGGTTAAGGCATATTTAAACAAACTGCACATACAAAAGTCCATAGGACCTGATGGGATGCACGCACGAGTCCTGAGGGATGGCCAATGTCATCACTCTTGATCATCTTTGAAAGGTCCTGGCCACTGGGGGAGATTCCTGAGGACTGGAAGGGAGCAAACATCACTCCTGTCTTCTAGAAGGGCAAGGAGGAGGAACCGGAGAACTACAGCCTGGTCAGCTTCACCTAGATCCCTGGGAAGGTGATGGAGTAAATAATCCTGAAAACCATTTCCAAACATATGAAGGACAAAGAGCTGAATAGGAGTAGTAAGCATGAATTTATGAAGAACAAATCCCATTTAACCAATGTGAAAGACTTTTATGATGAGATGGCTCTCAGTGGATGATGAGACAGCAGTGGATATCGTTCATTTTGACTTCAGCAGGTCTTTTGACATTCTCTCCCATAACACCCTCATGGACAAAATGACGAAGTATGGACTAGACAAATGGATAACGAGGCGGAGCAAAAACTGGCTGAACTACTGGGCTCCAAGGGTTGTGATCAACAGCATGAAGTCCAGCTGGAGGGCAGTCACTAGGGGTGTCACCCAGGGGTCAATACTGCAGTTCAATACTGCTTAACCTCATTAATGACCCAGATGATGGGACAGAGTGCACAACCAGTGAGTGTGCAGATGACACAAAGCTGGGAGGACTGCTTGACACACCCACTGGTTGTGCTGCCACTCAAAGGGACCTCAATAGGCTGGAGAAATGGGCAGGGAGGAACCTCATGAAGTTCAACAAAGAGCAGTGCCAAATCCTGTACCTCAGGAGGAATAGCCCCAAGCACCAGTACACACTGGGGGCTGACCAGCTGGAGAGGAGCTTGGCAGAAAAAGACCTCAGGGTTCTGGTGGACAACAAGTTGAATATGACCCAGCAATGTGTCCTTGCAGCAAAGAAGGAAAGCAGCATCCTGGGCTGTGTTAGGAAGAGTATTGCTAGCAAGTCAAGGGAGATGATCCTTCACCTCTACTCACTGCTGATGAGAACCACTTCTGGTGCTCTATCCAGTGCTAACCTTCCCAGTAAGACAGACGTGGACATACTGGAGTGAGTCCAGCAAAGGGCAACGAAGACAACTAAGGGACTGGAGCATCTGACTTACAAGGAGAAGTTGAGAGAGCTGGGACTGCTCAGCCTGGAGAAGAGCAGGCTCAGGAGGGATCTTATCAGACTGTATAACGGCCTGATGGGGGAGGCGTAAAGAAGACAGAGCCAGACTTTTAGTGGTGCCCAGTGAAATGACAAGAAGCAATAGGCACAAACTGAAACACAGGCGATTCTGTCTGAACTTGAGAAAAAAACTGTTTTACTGTGAGGGTAATCAAACACTGGAACAGGCTGCCCAGAGAGGTTGTGGAGTCTCCATCCCTGGAGATATTCAAAACACAACTGGATAAGGCCCTGAGCAACCTGCTGTAGCTGACCCTGCTTTGAGTAGGGGGGTTGGACTAGATGACCTCCAGAGGTCCCTTCCAACCTCAGAAACTTTGTGATTCTGCGTGATTTTGTGATAATACACAGACTTCTTCCTGCATTCCAGACAAGATGAAAACTGACATTAAAAGTGTGTTTTAACTGATTAATTATCAAGAAAACATGAAGGATGGACAATGTAATTCCTATTTTTGGACTGGCTGCCTTTAGAGAAGTGTCATTCTACCATTCATGATACATGTAAAAATCCTACCACTGGGATTCATTTTAAGAAATTCTCAAACTATATTGACTTTTCATTTTTTTCCCTAAAGCCGTTTCCTGTGCAAGCGGTTAAACTAAATGACTAGCTTGGTGGTTAGACAAAATGGCTATTAATCATAGAAATGTTACACACTTGCTTCCAGAGACACTGATGGCAGTATCAACAGGCAGTTCATACTAATTTTCAAGAAATTAATGAAGAGAAAAACATTTTCAAATGGAGAATAACATACACATTGTCAGGTGTGTACATCTCTGAAAGCTTTTTGAAAAATTGTGAGTTCCAGTTGATTCAAATTCCACACTGAGCTTATCAAATAACAGAAATAAGGGCTAAAATACTGTGATACTTTATCTCACTCCCCTCCATTAAAATAATTATGTGAAAGACATTTTTAGGTTGCAAAGTCAAGCAATCAAAACTTAGCAAATAAAATATTTCCTAATGCACAAATGTGTGTGCAACTTTCAATCTTCCCTTACACATCAGAGCTGTGCTCTAAATGATGTAGGAATCTCTTAGGAAAAATGATTATGTAGTGTTATAAGTAAGGACTGTTTCATAAGGCAAATGCACAAAAGAAAAGAAATAAAGTTACAGGGGGAGAAAATAAATAAGGCTACACAGGAAACCTAAGTTTGAATTGTTTGTTATACTTAGTAACTAGAATTGTTATATTCATAAGAAATCATATTTATTATATACATACTTAAGGAAGGAAGGTTTGTCTATGTAATGGTGACAATCCTGTACTACATCCATCATCACAGTTGAACCCCAAGCCTTCAGCAACAAAGTACAGACTCCTACCACTTTTAGTATTCAGTAATTCCATACAGTTAAGAACTTACACTTATATGAACTGGATATACTCTTTCTCCTCCCTCTCTCAGTAGAATATTACTGTAAAACTACATATCCATTCAACCTCTAGCAATTTTCCAAAGCCAACCATTAGAATTTCATGTTGTGTTAATTGTTCCAAATAACACGTAGAAACTCATGAAGGGTAATTTGCTGTCAGTCCATACTTACTACACGTAGCTATGACTGATAAGTTTTACACTGATCTCTACAAATGAAGAAAGCAGAATCTAAATTATTTTAATTATAATTTAGGGTTTATGCTGGACATTGTAAAATTTAATTTTAATTCTGTTGAAAGTTTACTAAAAGAACTAGTCATGAGATAGAACTGTGAATGAGACTGACTCATCAATTAATTTCATACAACTGAATTTGCTTACTTAAAGCAGTCTCAGTGATGACTGCTGTCTGACAACAGAAGTAGCAGATGCATCAAGAAAAGTATTTCTTGGGCATTTTTAAAGGGAGAAGGAAAAATTGCTTAGTGCTAATAAAATCCAATTCTTTAATACAGAGTCTTGAATAGGTAGATAACTCAAATACATACAATCAGGATGCAGATAGAAAATAGAATTAAAACTCATTTGTTATAAGAATAGGTTTACCTGTGATGCCAATTCCTACAGATTATAAGTACAGTCACAGGCTCTCAGGAATAAGACCAAACAATCAATGGGACATTTACAAACAGCTTGAGTATCTTTTGGAAAAGAATTGCAATATCTGTTGAAATGTGCAAGAAAACAAGAGTACCCTAAAACACTTTTTTTGCTGAATGATCCACCAACAAATACAAAGAGTAGGTGAAAAGAACATCTGTATTGACCACTTAGAAAGAAAAATGTGTTTCTCCCATCCCTTCATTTGAGATAATATAAAAAAGAAGCCACATAGAAAGAAAAAGTCCTTACAGTATGTCAGAGACATTCAGGATGGAAAGTGGTACATATGAACAGCTAACTCTGACTCCCATGTTTACCATCAGCATGCACTGGCTATTAATAATGCAATTCCTCTTTAATTGCAAAACTCCAGAGTGTACTCAAATCACTTAAGCGAACAACTTCTTTTGCAAACTTGCGGCAGGCTTTGGCCCTGCTGATCCCCCTCCAGCTGTGGCAAGCTCAGCAATGCTCAGCTCCTCCATTTTGAACTCTGCTAAGCTAAGCCCATTTCCCTGCCAAGAACAGTGCCTTCCAGGAAGCAGCTTAGGCAAACTCTGCTGCCAGTACATAACATTAAACAGAGCGAGGGAACTACAGATCCTTCAGTGAGTCATTTGACAAGGAAGACTTCTGAGGATCCTGTCGCTGACCTGCCAGGTTCACCAGCTGAGCCTGTGCTGAGATTTGTTATAATCTCAAGCTAATTGTGCTACTAGTCTAGGCAACGATGGCAGAAACCTGGCAGCTGACCCATAGTAGCACTAATTAAGACCCCCAGAAGTGGACCAACATGAGCTGCGGTTGAAAACTGCAATGTTTCACTCAGATTCTCATTGCTGGTAATTAGGGCCAGTGTCCTAACTAAAAGATAAAAACACTTTCCTAAATTGCCTAGTAACAAGTGTCATAATGGGAAAGAAAATAAGACTTACCAAAAAAAAAGCAAAATACAACGCTAAATAGCTCAACACAAAGAAACAGTTCTAATACACAACTTAAAGATTAAGGATGAATACTGAAGAATGTAAACAAATTAAGCAAAAACCAAACTGCTACACCTTGCATTTGCTGAGGAAAATGAACTTTTTCTGCTTTGTATCTTCTGAAGCTGACGATGGACAGAATTTATAAGTTACTGAGGGATGAAGTGCTACTGCTATCAAAAGTCAGTGTTTCTAGAGGAAATAAACAACGAACATGGACTATGAAAAACAAGAAAAGGGTTTGGTTAGATTTATACTTCTCATTTATCCCTCTGCAACCATTCTGTCACAGAACGCAGCTTCAGTATGAAACTAGTTCAATGCACTCCAATAGGCAGCTCTTCAACTTTAACCGGAAAAGAAATCAAGGCTCTATTCTCTTGTGCCCCTTGGCAATACAAAGCAACCAAGACTTCAATTAACAGCACTACAACAACGTGAGTGGTACGTACACACTATTCAATCACTACATCCTCATTTTTGGCAAGTCAGGTATGAACAGGGGAAAACGGATATATATCCTCCTGCCCCAGAAGTCTTGCAAATCCCTCATTTTAATGGTATATAAGGATGGCTCCATTAACGGGAGTTCCTTTTCCTGAACCTCTTCCTTCTACAGCATCTTTCACAGTTCTTTCTTTAATTTTCTTTTAAACTTACTTCTTGATTTTACTGTTCACCTTACAGTGGACACCTACAAACACAAACTGTGACTCTTCGAAAAGTAATTTATTCTCTACTTCATCTAGAATCTCAGCAGAATTATACCTTTTGACCACAGAAAAAGTCTTTTTGGGGGTTTTGCAAAAAGCAATTATTTATCTTAGTGCTAACTGCTTAGGGGGAAAAAAAAAAAGTGCCTTAAATTCATCTTACATATTTTACCTAAGAGGTACTCCTGTTTTCCAGGAAGGCAGGAAGGCACCTGCCATTGATACACTTTGAAAAGGACAAGGCCTGTAAAGCATATTTGAAGTACTGACACCTAGATTTGAAATGAAACACAGCTGTCAAAAATTCCATGGGCAACACAGGTGTCACATGGAAGCAGAAAATACAAACAAATACAAATCAGAGATGTTAAAAATATTTAAGAGGAATAATCTTGAACACTGGTGAAAATAAGTAATTTAAGAAGACTGTAGAAACAGAAAATTACATAAATAAGAAATAAAGAAAAGGATGAAAAATGACTCTTTAGCAGTTCTTCTTCAAAGGGCCTTGAAAGCTTTACTGTAAGTCAGTACTGCCTGAATCATAACTTAACTATATTGATGCTCTAGGGAGCATCAGCGGGTGAACCTATACTGTGGGGAATGCATTGGTCATATCAGTGTTTACATAACTGTACAGAGCACCACTTCACTGAGCGAAGAAGAACACAGCCAGTATCAAGGATCTCCCCTTTCCCACCCAGCAGAAAAACTTCTTTTCCATGAACCATGGGCACATGTGCAGAAGGACACCTGGAGAAGATTCTCCTGATCCCAACTATACAGATTCAGCATAAATCAGCTTCCAACTCTGACCACTGACCACTGTCATTACTCACTCATATCCCATCACATTTTTCTGGGAAATGTGTGGGATTTCTTCTTTCACTTCCACATACCTTAGACTGATTGGCTCTTTCTAGGAGCTAGAATCTTCTGTCTCATGGAGAAAGACTCACTGGCTTAATTATTTGTCAATGACTAAATAAATTAAGATCTGAGGTGGCTGCAGGATGACCTAACCTCTCACTTGCTGCAAAATTTATTTAGGAAAAACTATACCATCTGGTTTCCAGACACGGAAATAAGGTGCATAACTGTCTAAGGCTTTCAGAATGGATGCGTAGCTGTATCTGTCAGTAGTAGTTTTTGGATCATTGATCAAACTTGACAGCTGAGAAAGACAGCACCTTTGGATCCTTGCATGCATCTAGATGAATTGTTCCAGTGAGTAAATCTATGAACTCATCTTACCTCATGGGCCTTCACACACATTACAGAAGAAACTGCATCTTATCTGCTATTTGCAGTGATCACCTCCAAGGATGCATCTTCCCTGCTGTGTGCTCTTATCCACTCTCACTCAATAATATACATAGACAAGATTATGTCTCCAGGAGCAGTGCTACCAGTAGCTGAATAATCATCATCATTGGAGGGACAACAAGAAGGCTGATTTCTACCAAAAAGTGAGGGGATGAGAGAGAAATGGAGCAGTTTGGACCATTGTAGTGAAAAGCATACCAGGAACACGTTGATTTCCAGGGAGGAATTTCTATAGGGTCTGAGCATGATGGGCTGAGTGTGTATATGGCTCAGGAAGTCCTGAGATTGCTGATTACTGAAAGCATATGATAAGAGTAATATCATGCTATATACAGGACAGTTCTTATGTTCTGTCCTAAGGCATAAGTGACTATCAGAAACAGTATACTGGGCTAGGCAAATTTTTGGTATGAATCAAAATGGAAGCTCTTACGTTACTGTCTTCCATTTGCTCACAGACAGGGCTATCATATCTTGATACCAGATTAGAGAAGAGGCACTCCTATAATTTACTTTACGTTGTTCAATCTGAATGAAGCAGTGTGCCCAGCGAGTGGTCGCTGAGGTGAACCAGCTCCTCCACTGAAGGCCGGTGCGGGCTGAGTGCTCTTCTGTGGCACCTGCTACAAGCCACAGTCAGCCACGCCTGGGGCTTCCGACCTAACGCAGCGGCTTTGAGCTGTTTTTTCGAGAGATCAGAGTTCTAGGGGGAAAAAATCCCTCCAGGCCAATTCAACATTAAAATACCAAGTTTTATTCTGCATTTACATATATATTTACACCATGTGCCTGCTGTCTTTCTAAAGGCCTATTTGGGGTGTAAAGCACAGCAATAAAATAATAATTACTTCAAGACTGAAGTAAACTGTCACACACAAAAGCTATTCTCAGCTCTTCCTTTGAATGTTGCTGTGGGCCAAATTCTATTTGTCAGTTACGCTAATGAAAGCCTGAATAATATTGTCAGTTGTAGAATAATTACCATAGATATTTACCAACACACCCTGTAAAGTCTATCGAAGTTCATTCACCTTTGAACTACTTCCTATGATACTTCCTTATTTATTGTAATGCAGTAAAACCTATTTTTTTCTCTTGCTTTTAACTATGTGACCGCTATGCCAGGTCAATGCTTTACTTGCATCACCCAAAGCTACCATGCTATCCACAAAAATAAGAAATAGATGAAAAAAAAGAACTGTATTTTTATTAGCCATCATCTTAAGAAGGGGACAAATAATTTTATAGGAGATCATTTCACTGCCTGGAAATTGAAAACCGAAGCAGTCTCCAGTCACTACAAATCAAAGTAGGAAGAGCAGAAAGATTGGATGACATTTTTATACTGGCAAGGTTGAAAGGTCTATCTGCCCAGGCCTGTTTGAAACTTGTAACAACTGTCAGTCATCAAAGAGCCCAAAAAGGCAGAGGAAGCAGGATTAACGATATCAGAAGGGTGCCATTCTAAACTCGGCAGAATTGAAAAACATTGAACATTCAGAATTTTACATACATGCTGCATTTTTTTTATATATCTGTAGCTTATGCATATCTACAGCTCACGTCATTTGCTTATGCATATCTGCTACTTATGTCATTTATGTATCCCTCCTCAGCAGTAACATCCCAGCCGTGCAAGAGAAACACGTGCTGTGGAGCGTAAATATTCTTCCACAGTTGTTTTGTGTCTGTGTAAGAGATCACCAGCACTTGTCATATCACCTCACCTTCCTACTGGATACTGCAAAAGATCAGAAGGTTCTTTTTCTGCAAAGAGCAGGGCAAGGTTTGGCCCATGCTGATTCTCTATACTGTTATGTTATATAGTGTGGCTGGCAGTTGTTACATCAGTTGCTTCAGTTTGATAAATCTGGTACACATAAACACAGAACACAGAGTGGCAGATCTATCATCTACTAAATGAAAGGCAAGGCTTTTAATGTCATAAATGCTAGAGTTATAAAAAAAGTTACTTTAATATCTTTACAAAGGCAGATGTGCTCCTCTTCTATGTTAGATCACAGGGACTTAGGGTCATATAATGCATGAGGGAAGAAAATGAAAGGCTTTGGAGGTGATAATGGACATTTCTGAGGCTCTTGTATTTAAAAAAAGTCCTTATGCTTTCCTGAGATACTTTAAAATAAGCAGACCTACCATACAAATGCAAAGGCATCAGATCAAAACAGCAACACACAGACATATTTCATTATAATTTTCAGTAACTGTCTTGTCTTAAAGTCATGATGAAGTTAGGAGAACAATGCTGTACATTTGAATAAAAAACATTACTATGCATCTTTTCAAGGGATTCAATAACAGATTATGACAGTTAGTAAGTTCTCCGCTGTGCTTTATTGTGAAAACAAAAGGAAAGGTTGAGTGTATTGTGTATACTAGTTTATAACTAAATGACAAATCTAAATACACATAATTAATAAAATGGGGGGGTATGTATGTATTATCCTGAACAAACATTCAGTGGCAGCATTTATGATACCAACTTGAAGAAAAGTATTTTCTCAGTCTGCTTCTTCTTACTGCTTCATAATTAAGCAGGCCGAGTTCTCCCGTATCTTTCAGCACGAGTGATTAATCTTTGGGATGGGAGAAATTTGTGTTCTAACCAACAACCTAACATTGAGGAAGGAAGAGGTGTAAATGCATTAAATCTGATGAAATTCATATGTCAGGTATGTCAGGAGAGGCATATGGAGTAAGGCTACGTGTGGAAAAATATCCTCATTCAGATATGTTTAATTTCACGCTGGAACTGATTTGTTTCCCGTACCACTGCAAGCAGAAGTGAAAATTGTTGCAAAATAAGAATGAGGGACAGGATTTTATATATTTTTCTTGGTTGTGATAAAGATTTTATTTTTTTAATTGGCTAAATAAATGATGCTCAGAACTAGTCCTGTTTCTGGCAGCTCTTTCTGGAGTGCTACTGCAAGACCGAAAGACTCTTAAGCTTAGAAAATAAATGAGATTTGAAATTAAAGAATAGTTCAAAGGTACATGAACTGTATTCAGCCTGATTTTTTTCTCTGTTTCATGAAAAAATGAATCCTGAAATTGTGACTAGTCAGATGAGCAGCTCACACATAGATAAATAGTATTAGCACCTGCTAAAATACAGGATCTTCAGTTGCTAATACCTGTGCAGTCTGTAACCCTTATTCCAAATTACCTCAGTTGATTATTTACTCCCAGATAACATAAAAACAGAGAAAACGTAGAAGATAACGTTTTTTTCTGCTGTAGCCACATTTATGATGATTCATATGACATGCAGGGAAAGATAATCCCTAGTAGTAACTACGAATGAGATATTGGAGCATGCTAAACAGTCTCACCCATTATTTCATAAGAGAAGCTCCCATGATGAATTACTTCTATCTCCTGCATCAGCGATCAGGCATCTTGTCATTCAGAGTCCTTTGCATTTTTTATCCAAGAGAAAAAATATCCCAGTGATACTAAATTTGGGGATTAATATTGCTATTCTGGCTCTGTGATGGTGTTCTTCTGAAGTATCAAAACACAGAAAAAACCAACAAACTATATCCCATCCTTGATACTTTAGCTCTTCCTTGAAACAGACTTTGAAAAGCATTATACCAACAGAAGAGTACAAGGATTACAAAAACACCAACTGATTCTAAATCTTTCTATAGTTTTATAGGCAACATGATCTTGGGTTTCTTTTGATTAATGTGTAGGAACAAAAATGATGCAAAATAGCATTATTTTTAATAGAATTTTTGGTCAGGCTATGTGTGCAAAGTAGAAATTTAAATTCATTAAGTGTTGCCAAAATTTAATCCTAACTGGTTTGTGCCTTTATAATGTATGTACTAATTGACAATGCAGAGTCATGGATCAGCTGAAAGAACTGTAAATTAATTAAAAAAGGCTCCATGGGAATATTCACTTAATGGTGGTAAAATTCATTCTCAGCTATACTCAATGTTATCTCTATAATTACAAAGTAATAATTTTGGAGAGGAAGTTGTTTTAATATTATGGTCTGTTAAACTGATAATACACTAAGAATCTGTCTTGTAAGTGGCTTATTTTATGGTGCAGTGAACCAATGATTCTAGAAGGCTTAAAGCTGACCCCAACTTAATCATGTTGGAACAACTGCTGGATTATAAATATGACATTACTAATTAAAATGAAGTATTTCTTTTACTTGCACATTTGCTTGCTTCGGTGCAAGGTCCTATCTCCTTTTCATTTCTAGACATCTAAAAAACCGCTTTCACTAAGTTTCCTGGAGTCTGCCTTAAAAAAGAATCCTGTTCTTCATTTGAGAAGAAGGAGAGGAAGGGTAAAGCTGAAATATCAGCATAGCCTCAACAATCCTGTACAAAAGAAAAAGAGGGATTGGATATATTTCTTTGTCCCCTTATATGGAATCTGTGTGTGTTGACTCTTACTCCTGCCTGAAGTTACGTTTTGCTTGTGCATCTGCAAAGCGTGGATCTCAACTTACCACTTGTCAACTTGCCAGATTGTACTGAAATTTGTGCTCTCTTGGGGATTTATTTCTAACCTGTGGAAACTGAGCAATTACTTCTGACATGAGGTTTGTGAAAAATGAATCAACACTATGAAAAAGTATTTTGAAAGGGCATGAAGATCCTTGCAAATACAAAATAACAAAGATACTGCTATAAAAGAATACCCAATACCAGGAGGACAGTGTAGAAATCAAACCCCACTATATGGAGTAGAAGGGGCACTGCAGCACGCAAAGATTTTCCACAAGCCCTGAAGTTCAACAAAAAGTTGTGGTGTTGCTTCAGCAGGCAGCTTGCAATTTAGAATTAGAAAGTAAAAATACAGTTGTCTTTGTATTTACATTCCCAGATTATTCTTGTACATATATTCCCAGTTTATTGTTACTGATGTTCATTTACTGATTAATTTGGGAGTTGTGTAAAAGCAGTGATCTTCTTAACAACATGATTATAAAGCAGCCCCAGTCATGGAGTCATTCACATACAGAGGGAATGCTAACCATGGCTTTGGTGTAATCTTTCCCAAACTATCTTTACTGAGAACATGTTGCACATCATTTTATTTTGACTTTAGTAACCAATATATTTTATTCCAAAAGAGATTATTTCAACAAAAGAACAAATTTTGATGACTGCAAGTTGGTTTTTTTCCTTGAGAGATCCAAAGTCCTCTCAAATTGGCTTTAGTGTCATACTCAGTTTTTAGAGTTTTTATACCGCATTGAAGTAACTTGGAATGAAAAGACAACTTTGAACCTCTGTGTAAAATGAGGCACTGTGTTTTTAAATTTTGCACAGAGAACCTTGTTCTCCTCTCCCTTCCCTCCTCCCTGCACTCAGCTTTCCTTCCAGTGCCTGCTTGTCTGAAATGCTTGCTACACTTGTGAAACAGTTTAGTAGCTGGCAACTGCTGGGTGCTGAAAGCCTCCATGCTCCTGTCCAACGATCCTATGTTTGCTTAGTTTGTTCCTTTGATTAATTTCTATACCTATTGCTCCATGATACAGGGATGAGCGAAGTTGTCATACCGTTCTCCCTCCTGCCTTTAACCAAACTACCACAATTTCCCTGCCTTACCTGTAGCATTCATAAAACAAAAATGGTCTTAAAATTCTTGACTTGACTTTTTCATTTCTGTATAAATACTGCCAGTCCACCTATGCAACTTGCTATTATTATCAAGTATGTATGCAAGGATGTTACTATGGAGATGCAATAAATTCTTGGCTGCAAGTGCAAGCTAATAACACAGGCCCTTTAGGCTGTAAAATTTCCAAATCCTTTCCTCACACTAGCATAAACACTGACATCAAGATACTTCAAGGCAAATCAACCCAGTACTGAAGAGCTGAATTAGATCAGTGATTTCCTTTCTAACAAAATGCTTAACAGGTGGACAAAAAGAGCTATAAGCTATTCTGGTGGGAGATTTTTGACTAATGGCTCTCCAGTTTTGGAGTCTGTATTACCATGACAGCTTCAGTGACACTTGTTTCAATCTGAGGCTTCAAAAACAGAGTTAAACACTCAGACAAGAAAAAATAAATGGAAAAGATCAAAGGCAAGAATATTTAGGTACCGCAGTTCTGTCCAAATGTGTTATTATACAATTCATAACATACAAATAAATTTGCAAAAAAAGACAAGTAAATTGGCCTATGTACAAGTAAACTGAGTTATGTACAAGGGACCTCTGTAGCAGTTTAACAGGAATTTAAACCACCATTCCTTCCTCAGAGAAGGAAATCCAGGTCCTATATTATTTAGGCTGATATCAAATAGAGAAGAGCTAGTGAGTGCTATCAAGTAGTGAGTGCTCTGTGCTCTAGATTTGATTGTAGGTTTTGTGTCACCAAGACCCCCTTTTACTCCTTTATATATACAACACTCCTAAGCTAACATTTTCAAAAACATAGGAGGCTAAGACAAACTAGCATAGGCTGGTATTTGCTGAAGTATTTTAATCTGAGAAATGCTGAGTGTCTAATGACTTCCACAGAGACAAACAGAAAGTCTGCACTCCTGAAAAAAGTTAGATCACTTGACACCTAAATATGGCTTCCCTGAGATCTCAGAAGTGTTAACATTTGCTCTTAATGAAGATGGGACTAATTTTTCCATTGCCCATGTTCTTCTACTAAATTTCATCAAATCAAACTTTAAAATCAAGTTTAATGTTTGTTTCTGTCAGCTTTGGACTGAAGCTACTGATTTGTCCTAAGCATTAATTTCCTTTAACAGCGGCAGTGATTGAGATACAGAGAAAACTTTATAAAATAGTATGTTAGAGATCTAATATGGATTGTCACTTCATCAATCTTTAAAGTCTTACCCAAGCGGGTTGGTGGAAGTCTGAGGTAATGATTAAACCATAAATTCAGCTCCTACCATAATTATCATGCAGGCTGTATTTAGTGTTCAAAGTAAACGAGAGATCTTCTGAGCAACAGAGCCCTGAAATCAGGCAACAGGAATATTTGATACCGGTCCTGGCGACGCTCTGAATCTTGACTTGGCAGCAGAGATCATAATCTCCGCATTGGAGAGATCCAGTGTACATTGGACCTGTACTTTGGATTTTGTGTCCACAATGAACAACTAAACTTTGCTCATAAATCAAAAACTGCAGACAGATAGAAACTGCAAACATGTGAACAGATTAAACAATTTCACAAGCAAAATCTCTATAGTTCTGCTCTCTTTCCACCTCCCCCACTTAGGAGCTTTAAGATTGCTAGACTAGTGCTAAAAGCAGCAACAGACAAGCACAGAGGCTGTAATCCTTGTTCTGACTGTGGTACAAAAGAGGAAGGAAGGAGGATTTTCCAGATATCTACAGCTGGGGAGGATAAAACAAAGCTTTTCTGCTCTTGTCTGGGATTCATAGCATCCCCAGCAGGGCTATTTTTCTGACCCTCTGTAGAAGAAGCACCCTCAGACAAGAATCCTTCAACTTGTTGTGTGCTGAATCTGCCCAAAAACAGCTGCATAAGTCCTCCCACACTGCCATGCAGTGGGTCATATTTTCTTTTGGCAAAAACGTCATTGGCTTCAATAGAAAAAGGTGTTACATACAAATCTGTCATCTATTGACAATTTACAAAAAAAGAAAAAGAGTTGTGATGTCAAAGTAAATGGTTACTTCAGGTGAGAACTCAGTAGAAGTCCAGAGAAAAACAGAGATTCTGTTTTAAGACTAGAGTTACAGAAATATCAATGGAAAGCAAAAAATACATTAGCAAAATTTCTTCTAAATAGAAAATTCTTCACACTTGACATGAGGGCTGAGAAAGCACTTAAACTGAAACCTGAGAACCTTAATAAATCACTTATTCTATATATCCTATCCTATTAGCGCTTCTTACTCAGTCTGCCATGTTAATGTTTAGCGTGGAAAAATGACACTGTAAACATATATCTGCAGATACGATTCACAGCTCAGAGACTGAAAAATAACCAGGTGATTTATTTCACTTTGCAAAACTCACTAGAACTATTAGTGCTTTAGTTTCCATACCGTGTTAATCCTTGAAACTAACAGCTCTCTTAAAGTCTAAAAGGGGTCTTGATGGACAGCCCGTATATTGATTCTAAAGCTACGGATTAAGTCACAGCTAGTCAATGAGCCTGCTCTTTACTTTACAGAGACTTTGGCTTCTCAGTCAATACAGACCAAACACAGAGGTCAAATTGTTCACTTAGTTTCTTTTAAGCATCCTCTCCACAAAGCTCCCCTGGCTTCGTGAGCGTTTCCACCACGGCTCTGCGCTTGCTCATTCACTGTGTGAGTGCTTTCAGCACACTCTTCTTCCACTGCCACGCTTTTACTAACAAAGCTGAAAGGAAGCTCAAAAATACTGCATAAAATCTTAGCTGCCTCGCTATCTTCGGTGCATATTTTTCAAGGACAGCGGAAGAAAGGGGCCTTGGACAAGGGTTCCTATTTATAGAGCTAGCAGAGCACTGATGTTACCTCCAGAAAAAAGCGAACAGCTTTGGAAGATGTCTGCATGGTGCCATGTAGTGTTGTGAACAGTTCACTCTGCAGCTGGCAGCAGACTAAACCAGGTCAGCAAAACTATTAGTTCTGCTGAGAAGCTGGGACTATCAGTCCGGGCAGATCTCTGCATTAATATTACTTCATTGCTTTCAGGATCTAAGCTAGTATTTCGGATGTAGGAAACATAAGAGTGTTCTTGTCTGCAGACCACTACATAGCACTGTGTAAACTTTTCCTTTATGCAGGATATGGGCAGTAATATTCACCTTTTCTGAGGTTCTCTTAGATCATCACATAAAAGCTATAGAAATATATTAATTTTTTAATTTAGATATTACTATAATTACCTATTAGAGAAACATAATTGATCCACATACTAACATACCTGCAACGGGATGGATGAGGGAGTAGGGATCATGTTACAAGCTATGCATTTAAACTGTGCTTAAGCTAATGCTAACCAAAAGTTATTATTGTTACCATCTGATGAGAAATGATTCATACCAAATTCCTGAGTAAAATCAATTTGTCTCCATATCAAGGAGAAAAAAAGGATACTTATTTATTTTTCTATGTATTTATCCCCCACTGGCCTGATTCATCACTCTGGCCTGAGAACCCAGTCGTGGAACAGTCTCTCTAGCTTGCTTTTGATCGGTTTGGCTGTGTCGTACTGACTGAATAAAACAGCATCGCACTGGCCACACTACAGCCCGTGGGGCATGAGCTGCCCAAGACTGCATGTACCACTTTATAGCAGGGTAATGTTTCTAACATAGTTTACTCACAACTTATCACATGCTCCTGATATTCACAAAGATCTAGAAAATCAGTGCTCCATTTCAGCCAGTTAAGTCACAAGTCTTTTGCAAGCTTCTACCTCTTATTACTCAAAAGCGTTTTTAGTATTATCAGCATTCTCAGACTTTAGTGCACAGAAAAGGTCTGCCTAATCAGCTGTATAACTTCCCTCTTCAGTTGTAAGGGTTTTCACCAGCTGACTCAGACGTGTGACTGCGCCAAACCAGGGCCGTACCATCGTTAACAAAAGCAGCATTTGAAAGAGGACAAGCCATTAGCAGCCACTAACAATGGGTTTTCATTTCAGGCAGTGGTTGCCTAGGCCATATACCATACTTTATTTTACTTGGTGGCAAACTTAAAACCCTTTACGGAACACAAATATACTCTAAAATCATAATGTAAAAGAACTTTCAGAATAAGAGCAGCTGGAAAAACAGAAAGTAACACTTCCATTTTAAACAGAACAGTAGGTCGGCAATGCCAGTCTCAAACAGTTTCATGGACATAACCTTGATTTTTAAGAACTGAAAGGAAGTAAAAAAATTTGGGAGAATAAAGGCATAACTGAAAGTTAGTTCATGTATACATGAAATGTATACATTTATGTATACCTTTACGTGGTATGTATAGAACAGTCTCTGAATGTTAAATCAGTGACATTTACAGCGAAGGTAGAGGAAGAGTTTCAGTATGGAGCAGAACCTACTAAATGTGATTTTTCCTGTGTTCCAACCTGGCTACAGAAAGACAAATGCTCCAGATCCCGAACTCAGATTTCAGGAAAACTTTAAAGGCCCTGCTGTCACCTGTACACAACTTTCCTCCTATAACTAGAGGTAGCAAACATGGCAAACCAAGGGCTCCAAAAATTGGGCTGCTATGGCAACTCCCTGGGGACTTTAAGCAGATTTATTACATTACTGGGTTTCCAATCAAGAATTTACAAGTAATGGAGAGAAGAACTCCACTGGTCCTCTTTGATTTCTACATCCACTCTTTCTAGTCTTTTATCCTCTGCAATTGCATTCGCAGGGCACATGGACTTTCTGGAACATTGTTGTAAGCGTTACTGCGAGAACATCAAAGAGAAAATGAACTTAGAAGAAAAAAAGGAAGAGACTGCTTACAAAATATCTCTAAGAATGATTTTTGGTTGGTTGGTTAGGGTTACCTTTTTTTAAGCTGGACAAACACCATTCTCAAGTGTATATGAGTGACAAAAAGAGAGGAGGAAAAAAATCACTGAGGCAGATTCTGAGCCAAATCACTGAGATAAGGAGAAGCTCTGCCTAGCCAACATGACACAATTATAATCTACAGAGTTTGCCAGATGGACTTGGACAGCAAATTTGGAGTTAGATTTGCATATGTATTGGCTAAAAATAATGGGATTTGCACATGGAATCAATTAGTTTGCCATGCATGTTCTCAGTCTTTAGCACATGTCCTCTGTGGGGGAGCAAGAGAGGCAGAGAGCACCTGGTAAAAAACTTTGCAGCAGCAGCAGCGGGATATTTTTATTGCCGTTCATATTAAAACTAAAGTAAAAAGGGAGGAGTTCTAGGCAGAACATTAGATGTTACAGGCAATTATCCGATTTTAAAATCTCCTTTAGAAACAGATTTCAGAGATATGTATTTGTCAAATCACTTTTAATCTCTTAACACAGTTTAAATGGGACGCGAAGACTAACCTAATCTTCCCTTACAGTGGTTGTCTGGGTAACAAACAACAGTTTTATGCTTCTTGGCAACAGATCCTCTCACATCAGGGTAAGAGGCTCTACAGGAATGAGCTAATTAATAGCATATGGTATTGATTAGTTTCAGGATGAAGTTTTCTCAGAAAAGTCATATTTTTTTTCTATCAAGGAACGCAAGCGGCAAGTTTTGAAAATTCTATAGGCAAATCCACAGTATTGCCCCTTTCCTTGCCTACCCTTTCCTACACCTGAAGTTCCTAAGCATCTAAGTTCTGCCAGTAAAGTTACCCAAGCACCTAGCTGTCTGCCTGTGGGCTTTCTTAGAGCCATGCACTTGTTGATATCGCAGGCAGGCGCCCAAGACAAAATAATCTTGATAAATTAGTCAGGGTTCTGCTTATTTTTCTTCAATTCATGAATGCAGTGTTGTTCTGTTTTTCCAGTAGCATTATGGTTAGGATAGTTACCCAAAATGGAGGAAGAAAACCTAAGTTCAAACCTCCTCTCTGCCTAAAGAACCTTGAATCTGCTTCTCCCAGCTTTTAAGAGACTGCATCTCTCAGCTGCTCCTGTCAGAAGAGTTTCATTTCACTTAAAACACTTATGCATTTAGGGGCTATTACAGACATACAGTGGTGTTTTCATAATGGTGGTCTATCCCCCAGGCTTTATGGTTATTCTCATGCCATCTCTTTCTTTAGTCTGATTAATATTTCCCTATTCATGTTGATTACTCTGTTTTAAAACCAATGAAGGTATTTTAGACAGTAAGCAAAAAAATACAAGGAGACAGAAGATGGTAGTTTAGCCATTAAATGCTGACCAGACAGCTGAGAGACTTCTCTGTAGGGCTCGTCACAGGTCTGAAGGTAGCACCACTCTCCTACTCATGCACGTGACCCAAGAGATAGCTGCTGTCTCCAGCAGCCAGAAACAATATTCCTTTAGTTCTCTGCTTTAATGGGTCCAAGAGATTGAATGTGCTTGGTGTAAATTATTTCTGCCCGTAACAATTCCTCCTTTACATAAGGTGATTTAGACAGTTTAATTCACCTACTGTAACCATGCAGTGCATGGTAATCCAGAGCCCCTCAACTCTTTGCTGAACCTTGTGCATACACAGAGGGATGAGGAAGGACACCAGTCTCACCATTTCCTTTCACTTGGAGGTCTCAGCTACAGTGAATATTTCTAGTTATTTGGTGCTATGGTGTTATGTAGAATTAGATTGTCATTCACATGCTTGACCACAAGGGCACTAATTGTAAATGAGATGACTCATCTTGATTAGCTTCCCTGGAATAAGTCTAAAAATAGGGCCACGGGTGTTAGAGCAATCACAAGCTAATGCAACAACAGCACTTTCAGATTATTGCCTCTGCTAAAATCGCTAACAACATTTTGCAAGAGGAAGTGAATAATGTCATTTTAAAAAGCTATATAAACTGACAAGCAAGGCTGCTTTAACTCATGCATTGCAGTACCACTAATTTTCCCAATGGAAATACAAGGAAAACCCATCTGAGTTCAAGGACAGACCATTCGACTGTATAGCCCTGTGGAAACTCCACCATCACCCATGGCATTTAGTTTTAAACTACACATATTGTCAGACGTGAAATATCGACAATTGGTGGATGTTCATATATAAGGGTTCTGTTTGTCATGCCATGTTTTGAACACCTTAGATTATATGCAGGTATTATTGATGGGCACCTCTTTCAGAGAGAGAGTTAAGAATAAAGGAAAAGCTAGTCCTCCTTTTGCTGTGCACTTTTTAAGTGAACTAGTTGGTGTTTGGACACAAAAACTTGTTCCTCCTGAAAATGATAGGGGAGAATGAGACATAGAGTTTTCTTTTGATCTTTAAATGGCTTGAAAATACAAGAGCAGACTGTGAGCTGCTTAACTCTAGGGATGAAGAGATGGGCAAAGGTTTGACCTGATTACCTAACAAGAAAGAATCAGATATACTTTAAAAATGTACCTGCAGGGTGAATAGTTGCTTGTCAGAAGTTTACGATGTATTTCAAATACTGCACGAGCTGCAAGACTCACCTACCTGATTTAGGGTCTTCATTTCTATTTTGTATCACGAGAAACCCCCACAATAGCCAGCATATAGTGCCTATAGCCCAGTAGTGATTCTATGGCAAGAGACAATTATTTTCAAATTAAGGGATTTTCAGTCCAAGCCCTTGGGCTTGAAGGAAAATTCTGCCTTTGAGACAATTAATGTTGTGGAAGTAGGGACTAAATGGAATGTGGATGCCTACATTTCTTAAATGAAATGTGGTTCTAACTGAAAAATATATCTTCTGGAAAAAATACCTTCTGTCCTGTGATTAGAAAAAGAGAGAAAGAGAGACAGAAAAAAAAAAAGAGGGAAAAAATGCACTCAAGTAAAATTAAGCCAACATTTGAATGTTTTTGTGAATCAAAATAATGAAGTTTTCATTTCAGGCAGTCAGCCCCCTCCTTTTTTTAATAATGTTCATTTCTACCATATAAAATAATGTCGTTAAGAGACTTCACATAAACTATGCATTTTATTCTCAAAAGATATGATGCTGATTTGGTTATTGAGTAAGATTCATCCCACCAGAATTCAGACATGGAAGACAAATCTATTCTGAACAATTCATTTACACTGCTTCTGTAGCCAATGTAAAGATACAGATGCCTTCACAAGGAAATCGATACTGCCCATCTTATATATATTACGATAGGATTAATTCTCTCTCTCTTTCCCTTTCTCTCCCCCCCTGTTAACTTTACTGTGATATAGGCAGCTAGCTTAAAAAGGTTTCTATCTTTCTATGGCTACAGTAAAATGCAACAAATCCCACCTTCTGAGTTTCTTTAGAGTTATCTGCTTGACAGTTAACTCATGCTAGCTAGTGCCTGTGTATGTACAGCAGGCTAGGAACTCTATAAATGTTGATTTCAAGTACAAAAATACATACATTTTAGAAATACCCACCTATAAGACTGTCTAAATGTTTAAGAGAAAAGAGGTTTGTGCTTGGAAATCATTTAGATATTGTTGAAAGACTGTTCCCTATTTCAGAAAAACAAACAGTAAAGGTTTATCACAAAGATAAGTTTTTAAACATATAACAACATAATCCAAATAGCCTTTTATTTTGTGAAAAACACATTATGTTCCTGAGGTGAACTTTATATGCCAAAATTTAGCTGGAAACAACACTTCACGACCACGCTGTAAATCTCTGGAATAGGAGAAGTCTCCAAGGGGAAGATGAGCTCTCACACAACAATGGCACAAACCAAACTGGCGGTCAAGTCTTGTCGTTTGAGTGAACATCTGGAACTCATGTGTTTATTGTTGGAAACTGACAAGACCTAGGACCAGAATGTAGGAGTGGTTTGACTTCTACTAAATAATAGAAGAATGAAAGAAATATAATTGTATATTACAGTAACAGGGACTTCTACATAATTTATACATTTAAATAGATTTTTTTTTGTTTTGAACAGCTGCTTTTAGGGCTAGCTCAGTCTAACTACCAACACTGAACTCTTGATTATACAACAAGAAATGTCAGGTTTTCTCAGGTATCTCCTGTCCTTGGCAATATCATTAGAAGATATCATTAGCAGATTTTATAAAGAATGTATCACTAAGTTTCATTTACTTGATAAGATATTAAGTATTTAAAATACAGAAAAGATCCATGTGTAATTAAGATTCTCTTGTGCAATGCAGAATAAAAGGGTTAAGTTCAATAATATTTCACGGTTGGAATAGCTATTATCCCCTTAAAAGAAAAAAAGTAAACAGTCAGGTCAATAATGTGTTCAGGTGCTCCCTATCAACTCCATTAACCATTACATTATATGAACAAGATTTATCCTGTTCGTTAAGACTACTTTACATTACTCTCACATCATTTGGTATGGCAATTTAGAAGCTGCAAACAGCTGTAAACTATAAAGAACCTCTCAAAATAATCTGATTCGAGATAGGGATGGGCTTAAAAGGCACTGTCCTCAACTTGGAAGGGCAAAAAAACAGCCCTAAAGACAGCCTTCATGTGTTCGCAGCTGTTTCCTTACCAAAATTCTGTTGTGGGACTGAAATGTTTAATAGCGACACAATGTCTGGGTTATAATCTGCTCTGAAGTTTGAACCTAGTGTTTTCATTTGGTCCCACCTCTACATTATACTCTTAGAATCAGGAGGAGGAAACAATTCACTGGAAGAAATTAATTAACCAAGCAAGTTATCTAAAGAATAAGCACAGCTGCTAGTATATTCGCAGAGAATTTCTGAAAATTTCATGTTTGCTCATCTCAGAAACACAATAAGAAATCTCAGGAAATCAACAAACTGGATTGCAGGCTATAAAAAAGAGCACTGAATTATGGTTTTGCTTCTGCTTTGAGACTAATGGCTCTCTTGGATCCTGTAGTTTTATAATAGAACACTGCACACTAAGACACATCAGTTTCAAAATTTTACATGAGTTTTGTGAGTGACCATAGGTTTGATACTGACAAAGAAAAAGATATAGCTAATAAAGCCAGGCAAATAATTCCTAATACATCATTTAGCAATGCATGCTTGGGGAGGGCCCTCATGAGCTAATCAGATTAGAGACATATACATCTGCTGTCTGGGAGACCTTGCTTTTCCTCACATTTGCATGAAGTTTTGCCAGCAAGTAATTTCATAGATTTCAACAAATATGATTTATAGCTCCAAAAATGGTAAGCGAGTTAAATTCGTCCAGCTAAGGAACAAAATGGGAGTAGTGGTTTCATATAACTTCACCTATATATTTCAGAACCCCTATTCTGCTATGAAAAGCTTTAGTTTTTACACTGTTTAAAGGACTTCAGAACATCTATGTATTGTTTTTCCTAATTTGTGGGAAAAAATGAAAAAAGTTAATTTATTCCTGACTTGAAATACATATGCCAAGATTAAGCTTGAAGCAAAAAATGTATTGCTAAGTTTTAAATCCTCAAAATAGGGTGGGACTCTAAAGAGAAAAATCAGCTCTTCCACAACAATGGCACAAAACAGAACCATCAGTATTTTATAACTCTCTGAACATCTGGAAGTAATGTGTTTACTCCTGGGCCAGCAGGGGAGCGCACACATTATTTTATCCAGTTATTTCTTCTCATGAAATGGATTATTCTTCACTTACATAAAACAAAACACACCAACAAAAAAATCCCTACTATGTCCAAATAACATGTGGTTAAAACTGAGCATCTCCTTTTGAAAAAATCCAGTCCTGGCTAAAAGATTTCAAGTAATGCTATAATTACTCCTTGCTTTTATGTTTCTTCCTGCCCTTTTCCTTTCTTCCCTTCCTACTGAGTCAATCAAAGAGACCTCAGACTTCATACCCTAGAGGAGATACAGGCCCTGTCTGAGAGGGGGACTGTACAACTATAACATATAGCAAGAGGCAACATATACCATCAGGTGCAAGTTACAGTCCTGGAGACTTTTTCTTTCCACTGCTGAGGCTGCCAGGCATGCCAGCTGCTTCAATCAGTAGGTGAGAGCTATGCCCCTGTTACTCTTTTAAAAATAATTACTGTGATTTGTTTGTAGCACTCAGATGTCCTGTCCCAAAATCAGAGCTCCACAGAAACAAGAGCATGAAAACTGTTCAAGTAAGCAAAATGTACAACTAAAGGAGCATGCTGATGGTACTTCGAAAAAGGAAGAGACATTCACATAATTTCAAGAAACTGAAGATGTTAGTCAGTCCTAGTAATACCCTCAAGCAAGGCAGCTTTTAGGTGGAAGAAAAAGCGTGCTATTAGCTTTGTTATAATTAAATGCTACTCTTAATGATATCTATGTTAGTTGGAAGCACACATTTACCAGAGTAAATATTCTTCGAAAATAGCAAGGAATATGCAAAACATCAACAATGTGTTTTGCAAAATTATTATGTATAATTAGGCCATTTCTTTTATTTGCTTAGTGTCTTCTAGAGAGTAATTTGGATTGAAAAGTATGCTTTTAGTCTTCATTCACTTTCTCTGATGTGATTCCAAGGAGTATAATAGAATTATCTCTGATTTATACTCGTGAAAGAGCTAGCTGTTACATGGCATATAATTCCCTGTGCTGTAACTGCATGTCACTAGAGTTGAGGCTAAGCACTGCAATCAATGCCCATGCAAGGCCCAGCCTTTCCCTGCTAGAGTGGGAAATGATCTCTTCAAAAGATGACTGGAGCTCCAGGAATTCACCCTCAGAGTCCTGCTGGGGAGGGGGGAGGAGAGAAGGGAGCAGCAGCATTGGGTGGGGAGCCTGAGGGATGAAGGGAAGATGCCTTCCCCAGGGCTAAGTAGCAGCTAAATGTATCTTCTTTTTTTCCCAGTGTTTGGCTACATGAGCAGCAGGGGAAGGTTGCAGGGGTGGGGAAGATGCTGGGGTTAGGGACTGCAGAGAGCCAAAAATTACCATGGTGGGGTTTTTTTTAAGTGAATCTGGGTCCTTAAGTCTGCACACTTCACTGGAAACCTGGCCAGACGACCGAGTCTGGCAGATTTTTGTGATTGGGATGTATGTATCGTTTTTTAACGGTAATGCTCTCAATGTGACATCATAATTCGCACATTCAGAGATTAAAATTGATTGAATAAGGGGTAGACGCTGATCCTGTAAACAAAGCCAGAATTAATGGCAAAGAAAAGCTTATTTTCCAAGCATAGTTGTCCAGATCACAGCCATGGCAATCAGGTGCTGGCTTTGTAGTTATATCACAGATTTCAAAAGTCTGTCCCACAGTGCATGTGATCTTTCTCTAGCTTCCCATGAAAATGCAGACTATACTACAGTCACTAGTACTCTTGCTCTTAACATGACAATACAGAAGACAAAAAGGATTTTTTTTCCTCAGACCTGGATAAACTCACTATATCAACACAAATATCAAACAGAATCAGCTATATGAGAAACTTCAATATTTGAGTAAAAGAGAGCTCATCAATTAACAGTGAATTGCTGCATAACTTTGAACTAGAGAGAGAAAGGAAATAGTCTGCTGTTTACTAAACATTGAAAGCATCAAACTATGATCACCAGTAACTCCTTTCTCCTTCCACCCAAAGGCAACAACCATCATCTGTATCCACTCAATGGCATCTTATCGAGCATGTTCAGTATTATCGGTGAAAGGGCCCAGCAGCAGGCATGGAACAGGCTGCGGCAGGGCTGCATTTGACTTCCTGTGAACTATTCGTATAGATGCAAGAGGAGCTTTGCCAATCAGTAACCAAATCCAGGCAAACAACTCAATGTAAGGCATTCAGCAGAAGCGATAGGAGTGCAATTTTGAAAAAAGAAAAAGAAAAAGAAAGAAAAAAGAAAAAAAAAAGAAAAGAAAAGAAAACACCCACCCAACCAAAAAACCTACAACAAGAATTGTTTGATTTGGCATCTTGTGGTTTGTACTGTAAAGAATGAATGTTATTATCTACAAACTACCCTTGCTACTTGTAAAAAGACATTATCAAAATGAGCTCAGAAGTAACCTTTTTTAAGACACAGAAAAATCACTTCTAAATTCTCAAATAATTCCTCTAGCAAAACAACCTACAAGTTTAATTCAGGCATAAGTGGCATCACCATTCCTTGATAAAGACAGCAACACAATCAAAATGTGAAATGACCTGAATTTGATGATATACTAGCAGAACTATTTAGGTACAGACTAAAAAGCTTGATGTGTCTCTAGAAGTCTCTCCTCAACATATGGAAAACTGAAATATCCCAGGAGTTAAAGATGCCACTGTTCTCATCTGTAAAAGAAAGGTAGATGCAACCGCCATAGTATATTACCAGTCATCAACTGTGACTTCCGACTTAAAGGACATACAGGTAAAATCGTATTTAGCACTCTTCAACTGTGAGACAAGAAGGGTAGAAGGTTTTTTGTATTCTCTGTCTTCAGAAATCAGATAAATATACATACAACTGTCACCAGACTTCAAGTCTGTTGGCTACCTTGAAATGTTAGTTCCTACAAAAGCATACTGATAACATCATATCTCAAGATTGTTCCATGATCGTAAGGTCAGCTAGAACAGTGTCCTGACCAATCCTTTCCTCATTGCCTTTAGCAAAAAAACAACTAAATAAGCCTCCTAGTGCTCAACATGATTCTGCCTCGCAGCCATGCTACTCACTGATAAAGGAAGGAGGTTGACCATTATACTCTAGATACATTTTTCATAATCTGGAAAGTTGTCTAAACCAGTATTGAGACCCTCAAAAACTTTTTTAGACAATTGTGAGGTGTTGCACGCCAACAGCTTTGCCACTGGGGCTCGAACAGGAAGACAAGTTGCTGATTATTGGCTCTACAAACCTGTTTGTAAAGAGATAGTGATCATTATGAACCTGGAAGAACACTGAAGTGATAGATCCATAAGCCTCCACCAAGAAAAGTTTAAACAGCAACATATGGTCAGAAGCTATCAAATAATTTTATGATCTTAGCAACACATCTGATGACGTCCTTTTGGACAAAGGCCTGACAAAACGCCCCAGCAGGTATGGCAGATCTGTGGCTTGATTAGTAGGCAGAGTCTGGAAAAAGCAAAGCACCAAACTTCAAACTAAATAAAACATCTACGTAGTGGCAAGAATATCCTGTCTGCTATAATGGTGTGAAACATTGCCTTAATATTGATGACATATACAGCTTTTAAATGGGTTTCATCTGCACCATCTGTGTGCCATATTGTGCATGATACAGCAGAACAACATTTGTAACGATAAAGTTTTGGAACACAGTGATCTTTCAGGGAATAAAGCCACAATCATCACAGAACAGCTGTGCTGGGCCGAGCATGTGTCTAGAATGGAAGACACCAAAATGCTCAGTGGTGAACCATAGGAGGGAGTGAGATAAACAAGGAAACAACTCAGAGATACGCAGGAACACAAGCCCAGGCAATTTGAATTTGACGTCAGTAACTAGCATTTACTGTCAACACACTAATCATGCCAATACACAATGGCCTGAATGCGAGTCTCTTGGTTTGAGAAGCTCTACTCACCCAATGCACGAAAAATACCATTTCCAAAACAGCAATGGCTTTAGCAGGAAGGTTCTCCTGCCTAGGTAAGACAGACTTCCTCTCTTGCATCAGGTTTCCAAAGCACATATGCAGAAGGCACTTTTCTTCTTCTAGGGCAAAGGACTACTCCTAAAACCTAACTAAACCATAGGTTCACAATTTTTAAATCTTATTCCACGTGGTGTCAAGGTTCCATCTGAAATGTAGCTAACACTCTCAGTTCTCATCATTTTCTAAGGGAATTAAAAACTCTAAAAACATGATTAGCTTTAGGTCCTTTGAGAGCTAAAGTATTATTTTCTATATGTCACAATTAAACCCAAAGTAGCCATGAGCATTTTAAAAACAAGTGATTGAACAAGCCCTGAAGAGTATTGGAGAGAAAGAGTAATTACTCTTCAAACATAAATTACTTCTGACTTTGCTCTTAAAAGATATGCTATGTCTTAATAAAGTCATTACAAATTTTAGGAAGTATACTGCCTCGAAATAAGGGTCTTCATTAAACATTGCCCTTTTTTTAACCTTATCATGCTTTTGTTTCGGCTAATTAGAAAACATGTTGGCACAGAAGCTGCAGTCTTTGACAAATCATGTTTTCCTTTTAATAAATAGGGATCTCCACAGAACACTCTGCTTGTTAGACTATCCTAGTACATGCTGGACCACTAATTCTTTGTAAATCAGTTAAATTTAAGTTTTTAGACAGCAGTATTGATGTTGGTTAAAGTCTCATTTGCTCTCATTTGGAAAAACAGAGCCTGAAACTGTTAACGTAAGAGAAGCATTGCAAAGCTCCTTATATGAAAAACAACGCACTGATATCATGACAGAGCAAGTAAGAGAGCCCATCTGAAATTCCTTTGTTTTGGAAATGGACTAGTATCATAAAGCACTAGGCAAAATCATTTATTCTTTGAAGAGAAGGTCACAGCCCATCATCATCTGAGAAGACATTATGTTGCAGAGAGATACAGTCCATTTTAACGATGACTATTGGGGGGGGGGAGAGGGGGACAAAAAACTCTTCAAGGGCTTGCAAAATATACACACAGATTCCTCAAATATTAAAGCCTTTACTAAGTAGGGACAATTTTTATATTTAGAAGTGAATCAAGCACACAAATCCAAACATTTGCAAACATTTGGGGAGAAAAGCCATGTTCCTAATTAAGACCCTGATTAACATTTCACACCTGGAATTTTACTTAAATGGTTGAGAAAACTCAGTGAATAGTATCTTTGTGCATATATGGAATTTAAAATCCAAGCTGCATGGCTTCAAGCCCTTTTAATAAAGAAGCATATATTCATATTCTACAAATCCTCACCAAGAAGAGATCTCATGTGACTGTATCAAAAAAGGAAAGTTTTGCTCTTTCATAACTCTCATATGCCAAAGAATAATATCAAATACTAATAGAGCTAGAGCCTACACCATATTAAAGGTTTAAGTCCTTCACAAGCGTTCATGTTTGTCACGTTGCAACTCACCATTTTAGAAAGAAAACCAAGCAAAGGAAAATGCTATTACAAATTCTCCAAACAAGCTAAATTAGTTTCCATGGCAAAATTGAGTGTAGTGATGATTGGTACAACACTGAGGAGGTTACTGTAGTGTAAAGCAGATCATGCAGGTTTCAAAAGGCTTTTAAAAACCCCTTGATAATGCAATATAACATCCAAATAACCACTACTGAAGCATGAGCTAATGACTGCAATGGAAAAGGTTCAGCATGAAACTTCCGTAAGTTACTGTAGCTGCCTTAAATTCAGTTGTTTATCCAAACTTTCCTGAAGTGGCCAGATCCTTTCTCTTAAGTCTCTCAAGTTTCATCCCTTCCCTCTTTTAGGAATTTCATCTAAAATCTATCCAGTCAATCCAAACAGCCCTTTGTTATGCTGCACTTCCTTCTTTTTTTGTTTTTCCTCCCAGAGAAAGTGTCTTCAGAGAGGAAAACTGTACTGAATGTACTGAACCAAAACTGGAAAGATGATTTACCTAGGTTCAGACACAAAGGGAATTAGCATGGTTCTTATTTTATGTGGCCACAGGCGATTCATTCCTTTGTTTTCTACACTTCTTTCACTTTCTATTACATGAGATTTTGCTTTGAGATGGCAAGCTTTAAACCTTTCAGCATCTCCATAGGCACTGTCTCAGCAGAAGAAATAAAGGGCAGATGACAGAACAGCACATCTGTTGGTCCACATTCTCTCACAGTTGATACTACTTTTATTGAATGCAATACCAGTTTGTGGGACAGCTGAAACGCAAAGTTTTCTGCCTTCTAGCACTGCAGCTTTTTTGACAGATTTCTGTTTGCTGCAGACTCTGCACATGGCGCAGAAGCAAGCCTAACCTACACCTTCTGAGATCCTGCCTTCCTCTCAAGGGAGCTGAATTTTGCTCACCAGTAACCACAGGTGGGGCAGTGTTACCAGGTTCATCCCAAACAATTCCCTAACAGTTTCCAGGGCTCAAAACTGTAGGAATTTGGGGCAGAAAAGATGAAAGTTAGACTCTCACTACCCTGTAATGTTCTACACAAAATACTATTGGCAACATTATTGATTCGTTGTGTGTCGGTGTTACTTATATTTGTCACATGCATAAAACTTACCAGCCAAAACAATTTTTAAGTAGTAGCTCTCTGAACTGCAGGCTTAACAGAGCCTGGTTTCTACAGAGAGTTATCCCATGTCTCAACATCACCCCTTGCAAGAATCCTGGAGCCTGCCATCCCTCAGTTACCCTATGTTCTGTTGCAACAGACTTTACAGGATTTCAAAGCTCTCTCTCATGTCCTTTCTCACCAGCTGGGCAAGAGGCAGCATGCTGTGGCTGGCTCCAAGCTCAGTGCGTGATGGGCTGGCAAGTTTGCCAATGCGCTAGCCAGCAGGCCGAAGGGGAGAGAGAACTGCTGAGCTCACACTGCAGCTTGTCTCTGCAGTGGCAGTCATTTGGATGTCTTTCCTCTACTTATTCACCAATTTTCCCCAAATCTGTCCCTCCATCCCTCTGTTGTATTTGATTTAAATTAAGCAGTATGTTCACAAGCTAGTGGCTGGGTCGAGGGAACAGAAAAGTGGACAAACAGTATTATAGTGCTAGGTTTTACTTCCTTGGGAAATCAGACCAAGGTGTAGGAACTGCTGCAGACTGGCATTCAGTCGTGTTTCCATGCCCTTGGCCACTCTCTTTCCAAAGTGAATGGCCCACATGCAGTATTTCAGGAGGCGCTTCCTACAGCTCTGCAGTGTTACTGTAGCACCGGATTTCAGAGCCTACTGAGAAGCATCTTGAACAATGAGGACTGCAGAGTTTAAGACTGCTATGGCAGTGTCAGTCCGAAAATCCCATTCAGCTATTAGAAAGTCAGGACATATAACTCAATTCATCTATGTCTGATTCATTTCTTTGCCTGAAATCATAGTATTATAGATGAAAGTATTCTCTTCTCAAGTAATTATTTCCAGTGTGGCATTGTTGTTTTAGAAGATGACAAAGGCAATACATTCCTGTATTAGACTAGCATAAGATATTTCCATGAAAAGAAATGATGGAAAAGTACAGATTGTTGTGTGTTAAGAAGCAATATCTGATATGCCCATGAACAGCGCTGAGGATCATACTACTCCTCCACAGTAGATTTGTTGACATTTTTAATTTTGCATGCATCCAAATCTCATAGCTTTTTAAAGCATCAGTAGAGATGCAAGAACAAATATAGCCTGTAGCTAGCTCCAGAGTCCCACCGTTCTCAAGTCCCACTCATTATATGACTGTCAGCCAAGCATCATATTGTTTTCTTCACTTCTAAAATTTATTACAATAATATTATTAAGAGATTTGATGCAAGGAGATTCAGTTTAGGCAATTATTTTCATAAAAGAGAAATTCTACTTCACTCTCTTCCTCTTGATTTTTACCTGCCCCTCTAAATCCTTAATTCCTCCAGCCCACTTAATCTCCTTGTCTGCTCCTGCAGGCAAAGCTTTTTCATGTCATGCCCAGCTCCCTTGGCTACAACAACGGAAAATGTGCAGCTCAAGTTAGGTGAAGCATCAAACTGTATCCACTACATTAGATTAATACTTGTCTCTCTCTCTTTTGGTAACAATATATTTGTTCTGAAAAGTTTACAGACAAACTTTGCCAAACTGGTTAAGTGGATAACACCAGGAAAAAGAGATGTGCCTGGAAATCCATCCACTTTTCCCAGTGAGGTGACAACTGCCATTGTTACCTAGAGGATTGTTTGCACCTACCTAACGCAGAAGAGAGAAAATAGAGAACATAATCTTTGTTTTTTACTGTCACACTACATTTGTGCATTATCATGCAGAACTTAGCAGTTCTGTTGCAGCAGTATCTTGACCCTAACATTTCACAGGGATAATTGTGCTCAGACTGTGGAGGAAGAAACAGACTTTTTTTCTCAGCAGCACATATGAAAGTCGGATTCTTTACCTGTATTGCTTTATTCAGAGACAGACAGACAGAGAAGAGAGAAGATGTATAACGTGTGCATGTGAATTAGGTAGAACCTACTTAGAAGAGAACCCCAAATAGAAGAGTTTAAAATAATACCAATCACAGCAACAGCTAGAGTTTACATTATAGTGTTGTTATTCATATAAAATACAAAAATACAAAAATTAAGGCTCCTGTTCTGCCACATCTATTAATATCCTCATTCAATAGGGCAAACAGAACTAAAGAGCAGAATTTGGATGTAACAGTATTGCAATTTTCCATACTGTATTAATTTATTTAGGGATTGTTTCTCACTGGCAATCTTCCTAAGGCTTTCTGAAACCTCTCAGTAATGCCTTGCTTATTAATGTTCCACAAATGGCACTTTCAGAGTTAATCTGTGGCTTTCTCATATGGAAATTAATTATCTCCAATTAAATCCTAGAGAAGTATTCCTCAGAGAGTGACTGGGTATTATCCTCAGATGTGTCCGGCCAAAGAGCCTATTTTATACATCATAGCTGTATCAGAGCAAAGCATAGTCTAGTTCTATATGTGTAGCACTGTGTGTAAGGCAAAGCTCAGACCTCGTAAAGTGAATGTAGTGCAAGTCCTGGGTAAAAAGATATTAATTGAAATCTTATCCAAAAATGGAAAAATTATGAGAATCTCTGAGGTCCATAAAACCTTTAGGGCTTCTCAGAAATCTCTTATCTGGAACATGATCTAACTTTGAAGTTAGCTCTGCTTTGAGCAACAGGTTGGACTAGAGACCTCAAGGGGTCTCTTTCAACCTAAATTATTCTGTAATTGTTAGCGCAGAAAGGGAAGTTTGCACTTGGCTAGTTGTTTACATTTTTATTTTTGTAGTGCCTGCCTGGATACTCAACACATTAGATATTAAAAAAAAAATCTGTGAGAGTAAATAAATGTAGCATATTAGATCATATAAAGTAAATAAACTCCAGTTTATAGCTTCTTGGCTGGAAAAGAGCAAAATAATTCTTTGATGACCTTAGGTAATGCCACTGCATTAAAGCAAAAGCATAATAAATGAGTAAGAAACACAAACTTAAATGTGTATGAGATTAGATAATTTTTTATGCTTTGGAAAAGGGACAGAGACAGAGCTAGCAGGATGGATGAGGCCCATATTATTTCTCCAAGCCATTACTTCAGCTTTAGGCAACAGAGACTTTTGGATTGTCAAGATCCTAAACATCAGACACCCTAAAAATCACCCTAAAATTCTATCTTGGTCTAAGCAGTACTTGATAAGGGAAACATTAGAAAGTAATAAAAAGAGCATAAGCTAAACAAAGGGCTAACATGATTTGCTTTCATCATATTCTTTCTTTCCCCTCCGGGTTCACTTTCTTTGCTCAGACTTTCCCTGAGTAATGTGCTTCCCATACGTATCTAAAGTATATGGCACACAGTACACACAGACCCCAAGTATATAAAGACATATCTTGAATTGTTTGCAGTTAATGAGGTAAGAAACATTACAGGAAACTGGAATTAAAGCAAGATGCAATGACTTTTACATTTTCATATTTCCAAGTAGTAAGTGAACAAAATGGATCTCTGTTCTGCCAGTAAGGACCACATTTTATCTTTGACCTTTAGACTGATTTCACACAGCTTCTGCAAGGAAGTGCAAATTTAAATGAAATGTAATTTTTTTCTTTAGCAAGAATTTTGCAGAAACCCAACTCTGAACACAAATTTTTAAAAGCTTGCAAGTCCCTAGATACTAGGACAGCCAGTTAGGGAGAAGCCTAAAATATTAGGTTATGGATATAGATTGAAACACATCAGAATATATCAGAAATCAGAACTACTTATACATGCGAAAATATAACCATTACCTATATCTCACGATCACAGCTCAAAATTTTTTGCATGGCAAAACTAGAAATGGATAGCTACCTTACCACATCATTTTGTCCAAGAAACAGTCAGCTTCCATACAAGAGATCCACTTCCAGTGGCATATTTTCTCCTCAGGCTCACCTTAGCAATACTTTTTCATTCTCAGTCTGCAATGCAAAAGCCTTCTGATCCCTTCTGATTCTGATTTGTTAAGGGGAATTGCTCCTTTTCTTGGCTGGGAGATAGATTAAAGCCTACACAGTTTTGCCAAAATACCTGCATGAAAAAATGCAAGTTCCACGTCTACTTCTGTGACCCATTTTATTAAACTGCATGAATTAATTTAGTAAACTATCACAGAGATGTAAATCTATATGAGTTTGAAAAGTAGACAAATCATAGATAATGACAACTGCATTAATAAAAATAGTGTTGCAAGACATTCCCCCCACCAAAAATAATTCATAAGTGACACTCAGATTCACCTATTTGTTCATAAATTTGGAGCAGGTATCAATGAATAAGTGTTAATAAAATATGTGGACATACTAAATAATAAACAATGGTCTTGATTTTCTGCATCCTTTGCCATTCCAAGGCCATATTTTTCATCTTTCTTTCTACTGCTATAGCCAGTGCTTTGATATCTGTTCCGAGACGGTAAGTTTTGCCAGTTTAGCATGCATCTGCCAGAGAAAACTTCTATTCTGTGATTAAATATGGAAATTAAGAAAATTTCCTAACATAAGTATCTGGAAATATTACAAATGCTAAAAATTTAACTACAGGATTACAGCAAAAACTCATTAATGCTGGAAATAATGGCATAACCTAGGAAAATGTACTACAACATTATTACTAAATAGGTAATGTTCTTGACTGATTTATAATTGTAAAAATATTTGATCTGAAGTTGCTGTTAATCAGTTAGCAGCCATTAAAGTAAATCTATACAACCAATTTCTCCAGTTTGCACTCATAGTATCTAGTCTTTTTATCAATAACATATTATACGGGAGCTTTAAGGAGGTCATTGGTACTTCATTTACTTCTGAACGTTTGTCATGGTCTTCAATATTCTCAATGAACTTGGGTAATTTCAGAATACAAGATAGATGTCTTCTTCCAAGAGGCCTTTCCATGATGAAAAACAAAGATTATCTGTGCTTTTCCCTTAGAAAAGATGGGAACAACTATATAACTTCAGAGTGAAAAAAATACTTTTCATAAATAATTATGTATATCTTACATATACAGATAGCAGTGATATTTGAATTTGACAAATATCAAGAAATTGTGAGGTACTGTATTTGATGTTTTGACTGCATAATAACCTATATAACATTTAGAAATCACCTTCCATTTTATTAATTTTCTTTTTTTTAATATCCTGATGACTTTTTAAGATACTCCTTACTAAAATAAAAATCTTATTATGCACTTTGATGTGGATCTTTATTGCAGTAAGCAAAAATGCAATAATCATCAATTGCAATAATCATCAATTTCAGACTGGTGAACCAGATCAAAGCAGACCCATATTAGCATTTAATTAATGTCTTTTGAACATGCTACTTTTTAAACTATGCCATTAAGAATGCCTTTAGAATAGAATGCAAGCCAGCTAATCTCCCAAGCATAGATTTAAGTTCTACATAAACTTCATTTTGGTTATTATATTTTTTCTGGCTAGAAGCATATCCTTAGCACATTCCAATAAACTAAACTGCCTTTTTTTTCTTCTTTTTAAGGTGTTTGACTGAGCCTGTGACACCAATCAGTGTTTCAGAAATCAGGAAAAACAGTAAACTATCCTCAGCAGAACGAATTTCCTGGAAAAGCCTCACTAACACTTCTTGCATTAGAGAACGTGCTGCATATACGTGTAATTGATACAGTTTTGGTTCCTGAGGACTTCTACATTGGTAAAATCTGGGGGAGTTCAAATATGAAAGCTACATTATAGTGCCTACATGCAGAATTGCTATAGTGTTGAAGCTATAATGAGGAATGCAATTTGATGCTCTCTGTACTCTTAGTAGCTACCTCTTAGCTTTGATTTAACTGCCATTTGAGGTCTTGGTATTGCTGTGGCATTTGCTCTAGGGAAAACGGTCATTTTAAACAGATACATACCTGCTGGTAAGGACTTTGATAGAAGCAACCTTCATGAAGCTGGTGACAGACTTAAATTCTGCAGCTCATACAGAGTGCCATTACAGGAATGCCCTATTACATTCAGGATATTTTGTGCCCTTAATGTCCTGTCTTGCAGAAATGATTTGAATACAGGAGAAGGAGAAAGCATTACATCTATTAAGCTGCATACCTCACTTTAGCCAGCTTTGACTCCCAAACAAATTGTTTTAGAATTTGCTATAAAGAAACTAAATCTTGATCTGCAAAGAAAGATCCATACATAGTTTATTCGCTCTACTTTATAGAGGCCTTAAAATCCCTTCTGCTGGGTTTATACGGTAACATTGAAGTTGTAGAAAATAGGAAGTGTAAATGAAATTATTTTATACTTAAAATGTTCTGTCACAATATCCAAAGTTGAAAAAAAGATTATGTAAATTATTCAAATTCACAATACCTGTGAGAAAAGGAGCAGACCGTATTAAAGCAGTGTCCATGTGCTGTCTCAAAAATATCACCTTTCTTCTCAAACTTGTAACTCCACAATTCCCTGTGAGAGTTTTCAGGGAAATATCACCTAGTTGGTGTGCTTAATTTTGCAGAAAATGAGTTTGTTTAAAGACAGCCTTAGGATTTGTCTTTCAAGTAAATAGTACAGATTAGTCCACACCTGTACTTTCAACAGCATACTAGAGAAAACTTAACTTTATTTCTTGCAGTTAAACTATCTGGCCAAAGATGGCATTTGGGAGGTTTCATTTTAGAAGGATTCTTATTCTGTGGTTGTCTCCATGTTTTATAACAAGGAAAAGAGAAAGAAATCCACTCCCTTGCACAAATAAAGAGCTTCTTACTTTTGATCCAAGGCAAAGATGTATTGTTTCATCAAATAAAAAGGTCAGTACGCAGCTGCGCAATCTTCTTCCTTTATTGTAAAACTCTTGAAAGCATTAAAAATCAGAATTAGAGTCAAAAGTTCTTGACAATGGGTTGACTAGGGTTTTTTGGTTTTTGTTTTTTTTTAAACTAGGTCTGTTACATCAGTTCTTATTCCTTTCTTAGAAAGAGAAGAATTATAAACAGAGCTAGTAAAACATATAAACTTTATGTATATTGAATTATTCCAAGATTATAGGGGGGAAATTTCAAGTAAACGCACATTAAAATAGTAAAAATTATTATAATGTTCTGATTACAGATACGTATTTGCAACTTAATCTTACCTGTAGCAAACGTTATGTTTGTGCTCACACAATATATTATTATGTCAAGACTGTCAGCTCAAGCTGAAACTCAAATAGGGCAAGTCACAATAGGTTGAAGAGTATCCTCTCTGCTCTCTATTCTACTCATAATGACATGATTTGAATTAAATTAATTAAAAGAACACAAACTTAGCTAAACCTCTGTAATTCTGTTGAAACACTCAAGTTATTTTGAAGGGCACCAGAGCAAGGAAAAAGAATCTGACATTTGTCAGAGCAGTTTTCCTTATCAGCTCACCTGCTACAAAAGCCACTTTTACCATTGGGACTTTTGAACTAATATTTGCCAGGCTGGTAACTACATTCCAGTTTGTCCTCAGCCATTTGCTGTTGCTGTGCTTGTTGTAAAAGCTAAATTGTATTTCGTTGCATGGAGACCCTAACATTTTTTAGATACAATTAAGAGCAGAATCATCTGGGCAAACACGCACGTTAGTACATCTACGTTAAATGAAAGAATTTGATTACTGAACACAGCTATCATCTTAGTTTTGAAGAATTTAATGTATTTTTAAAAAGTCAAAATATCTTCAGTTCATGAGAACAAGAAGATTATTCTATGGTTGTTTTAATTTAATCAAGTTAACTTTATGACTGAACTCTTATTTATAGGGAGAAACCCAGCCTGCTTAATTCATGGTTTATAACCCCCAAACCCAGATACAACTACTGCCAACTGTATCATGCTTTGAAATCTCTCACACAGTGAGCCCAAAACATAAGGTACACTGAGCTTCCCCAGCGCTGAGGAAGCAGACTGCCAGGAGCTCTAGTCCATTCCTTGTATCTTGGGATAAACATGTACCCTCAGCATCTGCATAAATTAGATCATTTTAGGAACTGGCTAAATTGGCACATTTTAATACCTTCCCTATCCTCCCATTCCTTTCTCATTTCAATAATAAATTTACCAGAAAGATTTTGCACCAGATCATTCTTCACTGTTCTTACACTTTATTTAGTAATATGAAGTCAGAATACTTTTTTCATATTCTTCATTCAGAAGAATGCACAGTTGGCTCTGGTTCCAACATATCTACCACCTTCTCAACAGCCTGAGTGGCATCCCATCCCATTTCTGCTCTGTGCTTCCCTGTGAATATCAACAAAGGCTCACAGAAATACCACCCATGATATTGCACTGTAGTCTTTGGAAAGGCTTCAGTAGATCTCTACCATAAACATTTCAAAGGCACATCCACAGTTAACTATTCCAGGTTTCATACTGAAGCATTTATTTTTCTGTATCTTAATCTATGCCAACCAAAAACATTTTCTAATAAATATGTTTTCTTTTACTTCATGAAAGTTAACGAGATCAGAAATACATGTTAGCTATTAACTGCATTACATGAACTGAATCAGTCTGCGAATTTTCCAATTAGGTGCATTTCTATATCTAACTAGCAGAGTTTCTGCAAAGGAAAATCACATTTACCTAATTTATTAGATCTTTATGAATGCACTGAAAAGGAATATATGAAAGAGATTAATATAATGTATTTAGACTTTCAAAAGACCTTTGACAAGGTCCCTGACAGGAGGCTACTAACGGAAATATGTAGTCATAAGATGAGATACAAAAAATTGATATGCATCAAAAACTCGCTTGGAGACAGGAAACTAGTATTAAATGACCCATTTTCATCAAAAAAATGATTTGATGAAAAGGGCAAAAGATTAATAGCAGAGTGGCTGCTGCTTCTGTGCTAGGTCCAGTGTTATTTATTTTATTTATTAATGAACTGGAAAAGGGATGAGCAATGAGGTAACACAAATTTGCAGATCACAGAATTATTTGGATGGTCAAGTCCAGAGAGCAATGAAGGGAAATTCAGTGAGTCACGTTAAAAGTTAGATATATGGACAACATGATGTAAAATAAAGCTAAAAGCTGATAAAAGCAAAGTAATGATCACTGAAGAGGAAAATAGATCTTGCATCATTCTAAATTAAATGTACCATCTGAGGAAAGGGAACTGGATCTTAACAGTCACAGCTCAGTGAAGACCCTAATTTCATACCCAGTTGCATTAAAAAAAACAAATCAGAGCTTTAAAGGTAGCATATGGAAAGACATAGAGAATATAGAAAATATTTTTATTACCTGAATATATAAAATACTACCCATGGCCCTTCCAGCTCAGAAAGGTGAATAGCTTTGAATGGCTCAGAGAAGGAAAAGAACAACTAGGGTACCAAAAGCTCCCTAATGAAAGCATATTGAAAAGATTAGTATGAATAATATCTATAAATAATGAACGATATATGAGATTCTGTTCTAATACCAAATGGAACTAAATTAAAAGTTTATTTTCAAAATTTTTTATGAATTTTAACATTATGCACAATAACCTATGAAACGCATTGTCCAAGCACGTCATGGAGTTCAAGGATATAGCAAAATTCAAAAAAGAAGGGCGTTTATATGGATAACAAAATAACCAAAGCTATAACAGTTAAAGATACACAATTTTTTGAAAGCTCTCAAATTTTTAAGGAAATTAAACCTTCTAGTTCAAGGTCTGAACTAGAACCTAATAACAAGCAATTAGAAAAAGACGTAATCAGAGGGGAGGGTTATTCTTCCACTTATTCTTAGTGAAGCTATTATACTCTCTTTGAATTGCGCTGCTGCTCCTCAAAGGAACCTTGTATCTTCTCCAGAATGGCACCCCCCTGTTGCCAGAAAACTCACCAGAATTCTGAATGAAGAAACTTCACCTATATAAAGTTAAGCAACCAAATTAATTACCTGCCAGCTTAAGAAATAAAAATCTCCCACCACAGACTAGGAGCTAAATCCAGGTTTCTAAGCTATGGTTGTTAAGACAAATCCACAAGCGGAGGAAAAAACGTTTAATTTTTAAAAGGCACTCATGGCTGGGTTTACTGAACAGCTGAAATGATCTCATTTTTCTGAAGTTCTTCAAACTGCCTTTCTCTGCACTGTTACAAAACGAATGGCACCAAACCACTGTTAGGAAACCTAGGGACAGGACTTCTGTTAGGCCTTCCCTCTTAGGCCTTTCATTAGACACATAGATGTAGCACAGAGATTTGGTTTTAGATGTCATTAGAATACATGCACAATGTGTAGTTGAAAGAAATGATCTTTTTATTATAATTAGTCATAGACCATTTCCTTCTGAAAATTAATTATAACGATCACCAAGTATCCTGCTGAAAGTTTCTCACCTTGACTATAGCTTTTCAAAGCCACTGGTGTGTTCTCACTTGGAAACAAATGGGAAAAAGAGGGAGAAGTGAACTACTATGAGCAGCAAAAATAGCGCTACAGAAAAGTAAGCAGCCCCTTCCTTAATCTTGTTCACGAGAGAAGTATAGGACAGAGTCCATTGCTGCTGCACTTCATCTGAAGCATAATCCGTTATGCCAGCCTCAACAACTGAAATCTTTTGACAGCATTTGCAATCTTTTGTGTAGTTAAATGTCAGCGTGCACAAGTAAATTAAGTCCTTCTCAGAAGATGTTAGGGTGGGAAAAATCTATTTGTCATATCTCCTACAAAGCACAGCAGGATCTTCATCTCTTCAGAGACAGGGCAAGTTGAAAACATCAGAAACATGCCCATGTTTTGGGCACTATCACAGACACCACATGGCCTGCCTGATGTTGGAGGAGTAAGCCTAGGAGACACTAAAATGCAAAAAGCATAAAAACAAGACTTCATTAAGAGGTGCTCAGTCTGTTCCCTTCTACCTGGCACACATGCTCTTTCATAAAACTGATGGGTATGAGAACCCTGGATTATTCTAAACATAAGCGACAACTTAATTGATTAGGCTAGATGAATGCTTGGTCTGATCCTTTGCATCTATTTTTACATTACACACATTCAGGAAAACATTCTGTCTGTATTTGCTCAGCTCTAGAATTAGCAGAATAAAACTTACGCTATCCTTAATAAACTTTATTGATTAACAAGAAGCTCTACTTACAGTAACAACTTACAAGGACTGGTATCATCTAAGCTCTGTTTCCAGACAATAAAGGTTGGAGTTCAAATTTTGAGTTGGTGTGCTCTTGACAGTCTCAAAAACAATGATCAAAAAACACCTCAAAAACCGCAGATTGGCCATCTAAAACGTTCTGGTGAAGGACCAGAAGACCAGACCTATCATGGATCCAATAAGCTTATGCGGCATAAGAATAGATATTAAGTTGAGATCCAAAAAGGATCATTTTACAGAGGTAACACAACCTGCCACTCAACAAGGCCCAACACCATTCTGCTGTGAATACATTCCTTGCTTCTCCTGAGCAATCATGGTTTCTTCTAGCTCAGGCAACGCTGCACCTCAGTCCGTTGTGCAGCATAAGCAAACTTAAGAGATAGTCAACCATGAATTTTGTATCCCCTTATACCCAGTCCACTGCAACCAGACCTACTGTATTCTTCATGGGTTTCAGAAAACATTAATTTAAACCTTGCATGTGTACACACTATTCTGCTGAAGTGGAAACAGTAGAACTTAATGGATTTCTGAGCATCCACAAACCAGATGAGTCAGAGCAAGAACATGCTGAATCACTTAAAAAAAACTAATGTCTAAAAATAGGTCAGACTGCGCTATTTAAAGTACTGCATGTTTTCTTGACAATGTCTTGTTTATTACTCTAACTCTGTCAAACCCCTCCCAGTATCTTTTATTTATTCATTTCTTCTTTGCCCTGGTACTTTTGCTAAAGTGTGTAATAATGAGGGCCGTACATTAAAGTCTTGATTGCTGTGAATGGTGCTTTCTTGTTAAACTGCTCCCAAAAGACTGCTGATTTACACAGAAGCAAAATATAGGTAAAGATTACAGAAACATTTTCCAATGTTCATGTGGATTTTCTAGAAAAAGACAACATGACTAGAAAATATGCTTTTGTATAACTACTCAGTGAAATCGGGTTTTTTATCTTCAGAAATGCACATGACAAGCAATGAAATCTCTTTACAAAGCCTATCCCTTCCTACATAATTATGACAGCATTTTAAGTTACATTGTTTATGAGGGCACATATATTCTGCTCCTTATTAGCAACACTTCAAATTCAGGTTATCAAACATATGCTTGAATAACTCAGATGAGGCTTTCATATACAGCTAGGAAGAGGTACAGTCTAGGAGAGCCTGACATCTCAAACCTTATTTAAGTAGCAGAGGATTTGTCCCCTTTTATCTCTGCCCTTATAAGAATTCTTATACCCTTCTACTACCCTATATGCTATATAGCTTTTATTGAAGATAGGGTGATTGCTTTGGTTGATGAAATACAAATATAGGATGGATGTTTTATTGTTATTCTTTGGGGGGGGGGGGAAGGGTTAATTGACAAAAATAGGAAATATTCTGTTAGTTTCTTACATGCCACTGCCTTTTTTATGTGTAATTTTTGATAAATGCCAGGTATTACAGAATCACAGAATAGTTGTGGTTGGAAGGAACCTCTGGAGATCAGCAAGGTCTGGTTGCCTAAGACTGGGTCCAGTCAGGTTTTGAATATCTCCAAGGACAGAGACTCCACAACCTCTCTGGGCAGCCTGTTCCAGAGTTTGATCACCCTCACAGTGAAGAAGACTTTTCTTACATTCAGATGAAGTTTCCTGTGTTTCAGTTTGTGCCCACTGCCTTTCATCCTAACACTGACCACCACTGAGAGGAGTCCAGTCCCATCTCTTTACAGCCTCCCATCAGATATTTATAAACATTGGTAAGATCCCCCTTGAGCCTTCTTTTCTGCAAGCTAAGCAGCTCTCTCACCCTCTCCTCGTATGAGAGATGCTGCAGTCCTTTAATCATCTTTACGGCCCTTTGCTGGAGTCACTCCATGTCTGTGTCTTGTACTGGTGAGGCCAGAACTGGGCACCATGCTCCAGATGTGCAGAATTCAACCTTCTCTGCAAAGATGCTCATTAGCAGGTCAGCCCCCAGCCCACGCTGGTAAATGGGGCAATTCCTCCCCACGTACAAGACTCGGCACTGCCCTTTGTTGAACTCCATGAGATTCCTCCCTATCCATTTCTCCAGCCTGTCGAGGACCCTCTGAATAGCAGTGCAGCCTTTGCTCACATCTTTGCATCATCTGTGAACTTGCTGAGGGTACATTTAGTCCCATGATCCAGATCATTAATGAAGGTGTTAAACAGTATTGGCCCCAGTACCAGACCCTGGAGGACACCACTAGCAACTAGTCTCCAGCTGGACTTTGTGATGTTGAACCCTCTGAACAACCCTCTGAATGTGGCAGTTCAGCCAGTTTTCAATCCATATCACTGACCACTTATCTAGCCTGTGCTTTATCTGTTACTCTGCAAAGAAGCTATGGGAGATGATGTCAAAAACCTTAAGTCTTACTGAAGTCAAGCTAAGCAACATCCACTGCTCTCTCCTCAACCACTAAGCCAGTCATTTCATCATAGAAGGCAATCAGATTAATTAAGCACAATTTCCCCTTTGTAAATCCATGCTGACTATTCCCAATCACCTTCCTGTCCTTTGTGTGCCTGGAAATAGCATCCAGAATTAGTTGCTCCATCAGCCATCTCCTAGCCATTCCTATCTATTACGTTCTGTAGCATAGGTAACTTCTAGGTCACCATTAGTGTCTGATTCTTCTGAAAAGTTTCCCAGATGCTTCTGAATTCATTGGCATAAAGGGTGATGGACATTAGCATGACAGACAACTAAGTGACAACAATATCATTTTTTAAAATATAGGAATAAAAATTACTATTTATTCATTATTGTCAGTCATCATTTCCTTCACTTCATTTTCATTATGTAATTCTTCCTTCTCTCTGCTTGGGTTTATGTTCTGTAGTATGGCTGCTGGCTAAACTGCATACCAACCGTTCTCCAATGGAGTATTTGGACAGCTTGTTCAAGCGTTCAAGAGAGGAAGGATCATAGTCTATGAAATTGTAATAAGCTACGCAAGAGAAAAAAAATGAGTAACTTATTTGCATCCTGTAATACTCTACGCAAGCAGCATCAGCTAGGCACCATCTGTTTTAGAATTTGGATGAAACATTCAGTCTTGACTGAAAATTCAAAAACTATGCCTTTGAGAATCATTTCATGAGAATTAAGTAAAAAGAAATGCTATTAGATGACTTGCTATTGCATGCATGTTTTATGTGAGCAAGAGACTTCCATAAGAAACAAAGTTTGGATTGAGCAACCTACTCAGTTGATGCCAGAGTTGTACATGGTAAAGGTCACAGAAGCCAAAGACAAGTATAGATTATTTGTGTGTGGCAGAACTGATCCTTTAAGCCACTGACTGAGTATCAAGACTTACACTTAAGGACCTCAACAGATTCTCCATTGTGCGAGAGAAGAACTAATTACAGGGACAGATCTCCAGCCAGAATGAAATGTCACAGTTCCTCTGCCCTCTCTTATCACTGAGCTGACTTCAAAGGTCAGGATGCAGAGATTCAAGAAACCATACACACACAAAGATCATTCACGATTTTTTCAAATAAATGATGTTAGAGAGACATTTACCCATATGTCTTTAAATTATTTAATGAAGGCATAATCTTTAACTCCACTTATAATGCAACTTAATGAGCATATTATCAAATACGTGCATGTGAAGTAATGCTCTTAGAGATTCTTACCATCTGGTTGCAAATTTTTTTAAAGGAAGATAATGACTTTGAGAAAGCTTTAATATATGGAAATGATTAATAGAACTTTTTTAGCAGTACTTCTGTGCATTTAGCCTATGATAGAGTCTCCTTATGTATTGCACTTCCCACTCATTGGGGAAATCAGTTCATGGGCACATTCAAGTTTTCCATAGAAGCTGCTACTCAAAAATATCTGCATGCTATACAAGACATGTTTATTCTTATTTACTTGCTAGAGGGGTCTAATAATCTATGGGAAATTGGTGGCTTGGATGCAGCTGATGCCTGATCTAGGGTTCCTGAAACTCACTTGCTCCCAGTAAGAAATCTTAGCCTAAAGAAATGATCATCAGCTCACTTTTTTGTGGTTTACTGTATGCCAGCTTCTCCAAGGAGGTAAAAAAATATTGTTTTCAGTTCCTGCGGCCCACTCACTATCAGCAGAGTAATGTTTTGTGATCATTTGTGACATGCTGGTTGGTTTTTTTGCTCCCAGCTAACATTTCTAGAGTTTTTACAAGCAGTCTGTGGACTTCACACTGGGTTCTGTAAGGAAATGGAGTGTTGCAAAGCCTAAGTCTCCCTTTAGATGTAATCTTTGATCATACATATGTACCGTATGAGAAGACTCATTCAGCTACACTGATGATGGGAAGTAACTAATGACTCTGCAAATGTCAGTGAAAACAGAGGGAGTAACAAGGAGAAACAGGAACAAGCAAGGGGAAAACTACATCATGGAGGAATGGTAGAAAAGAGAACTCAGCATAAACAGGATCTGCTCTTATTGCTATTTCAGTCTTAAACTGCCCATAGACTCATTATGTCAGTCGTGTTGGAAAAAGAGCAATAAACACAAATAGATGATGAACCAATTTTTTTTTTTGTCTGTCTATCCCCTCCCAACATATTTTGTCAACAGGTTCTTTTCATGGTAGGTTATGTTCTTTCAAAAAGGTTTCTGCCTCTCTGTATATTTTGCACATATTAAACACTAGTGATATCAAAATAATAAGGATTAATTTTAAAGTCACTGAAAGAGTCCTTATTAATGTAAAGTGCTTCAATGTTCAAAAGAATATCATAATTCTGTCCTTGTCAGTAACCACTGTTTCATATTTGTGTATTTAGTAGGCTTTATTAAACTATTCATCAATAATCCCATATTCTCCATGTCTCCATTTTAGCAGTCTGGCACGTCTCTAGAGAGGAAGCTTATTTGTTTTAATCAAAAAACCAAAGTGCTTTGAATGCATATGATTCTTAAGCTATAATAGCATATTGGCTGTGGAAGATGAAAATGTTTTCCTAATTTTGGACTACAAATAAACTAGGAACTCCAATAAAATGTGAGAAATTAGTGAGGATTTACTGAGGAATTTTACCTTGAATTAAAGAGGAATTTGTCTAGAATGTGTTAAGAAACTGAAGACAAATCTAATAATACAAAATGCAAAAATGTACATGCAGATTTGTAATTTGTGGGAAAAAATGCAATTTCATTTAATGTTTTAGGGGGTCAATGATTTATGAGTTAACTGGGCAATGAGGCTCTCTCTGAAGGCGAGTGCCAGTTACTTACTGACAGTTCCAGTATGTCTGGCACAGCAGTAGCAAACACAGTGCTTCAGCAGCAATTATTCAGTTGCATGCTAAAATCAGCAACATTTTGATTGCTAAAATAGAAATTAATTCTTTAGAGGAGATTTCTGTCTGTCTGTCTGTCTGTCTGTCTCTCTCTCTCTCTCTCTCTCTCTTTTTTAATGATCAGAGCTTTTATTTCCTTAGGAAGAATTCAGTGAAATTGTTTAAGGTACCTTCAAATCACTATTTTTTACTGCAGCAGAAAGTAGAATTTGGTAGCTCACAGTGCTTTCTATAACAAAGAGAGAGCACAGTGTTTCAAACACATGACATGCAGTAGCAATCAGACATCTCATTTGGCTTGTAAGATAAAACAAGTAGTCATCACAATGTCAGTGATGCTCCAGTGATGCAAAAGTAGTCTTTACAACTTATATAGTTAGTTAAACCTTCAGAATCTTAGCCACCTAGGGACATCATTTTACCACCTCAAAGTACATGTTTCTCAGAGTCATCCATTGTTCTCCTTCCCCCCCCCCCCCCCCAGTTTATTAGGTCATGTTCTTGATATAAAGCAGCTTTTCTATATTTTAAGGCTCAAAGGAGAGTTATACTCCAATTCCAACAAAACTCCAAAATCTCAAGTCAACTGAATCTCCAAAAGCTTTGGAAACAATGCATTAAAGTTACATGGTCATCTGTAGCAACACTTAAACTCAGATTGTGCTGAGCTTAGCACTTAAAAGGAAAGAGAAAGACTCCTTTCTACACTTTAGTGCTTGAATCTGAGACCAGAGTTTAGCCTCTAAAACTGGTACAAGAACTCTTCAGAAGACTATTGTCTGCTATGAGTTTCTTTCTAGTAAGAAATGAAATTCTTGATTTTCACAAATCTCTTTTCTGAAAGCTGTCTTTAACATCCTTGATACTCCTGGAACGTAAATAAGCATAGCCCCTACAAGCTTCAACCATATGTTCTGGGATCAGGAGGCAGATTTGACTTCAACTGTAAGACAGTTTTCAAATTAAATTCAGAATTATTCACACAATTCAGTCTGCTTTAACTAATTAACAGACATGCAATATTCAGATCCACCATGCTTCTCCTTTCTAAATCTAAACACAACAAACCTTTCTGCAGTAGAGCCATGCAATCTAATAACTCACTGCAGTTATTTGCACTACTCTCCCTCTTTGTACTGTTTCCAACTCTTTCCTAACCTCTGTGTAGGCCATGGAGATTGCAAAGGTACCAGAAACCAAGGAAGAATGAAACTTGTGTTGTCAGAGATGCGGAGCTTGCGGCTCTGCTGGGGAGATTGCTGCGTGCTCTGATAATCTCTCTGTTTCATCAGGCTTGAGTCTTGGTTTACTAGACCTAAGGAATTCCAGCATGCAGGGACTCAACTACTGGGATTAGCACATGGCAGGGTGAGGAGCCGTCAGTGCTGTGGACGCAGTGGAAGTCGAAGGCGGCCCACAAATTGTGGATAACTCAGGCCTGTTCACACGCAGAATAACCGACAGGGACTGAGCATGGGAGAAAAGGTAGCAGAAAAGAAAATACAGTGAATTAAGCAATGATGAGGTTCCAGGAGAGGAACCCTTTCCTTTTTCAAAGCAACAATGTGTCTTTCAGTCTGATAACCTCATGCATGTGAGAATAACTAATTTTGATTTGGAGATGGATTTTTCCCTAGATTAATATCTGTCCCAACTTCTATCTTTATTCCTGGGAAGTATGACGTATCTTCATCACAGATGAGCAAACAAACATGTCATTTTGTGTGACAAAGAGTGACAAATATGAGATGTTTAAAGAAAATAAAATAACTCATGTATGAGAGAAGTAGAGAGAACACTAATAGAAGAAAATTACATCCGGGACATTTAATTTTTCTAAAATTATACTTGTATAAAATAACAAGCAGGCTTACTAAATTCCACTTCTATCTAAATGACAGGCCTTCAGTGAAAAACATTTCGAGCTCATTCACTCATAGAAGTGTGAATCTAACATGCTCTGGCACAGAAACAGTAGAAACAAACTTTCTAAAGGTGGTCCTGAAAGCTCTAAATTCAGAAGAGATTTATCTCAAGAAACCAAGCAAGGGCTAAACTTAGATAATAGGGAGCACTGAGTATTATTATGAACATTTCAGAATGAAATCTCTTGTCCAATGATAAGACATTGTTTAATGAATTATCATCCCAAATGATGATAAAATATTAAGCTTATTCTATATTAGACTGTGGCATCTTGCAATCCTCCCATGTGTTACTGTAGTTAGGAGGGAAGACTTTAACTGAGCAAAACCGGTGATCCTGTTTCGGGGGGGGGGGGCGAATTGATAACATACTTGCTTTTTCCCTTGAACAGAAAAGGAATTTGAAAGTGAACTTGCATGGGGAACAGTATATCAAGCAATCACTGGAGTAAGAGGAAAGAAACTCAAGAAGTGAAAGGATACTCAAAAACCATTTCCACCTAGGTCACTGCACAGTCTTACTGTCAATCTTACCAGCTCCAAAGGATGATTCTGGGGTAGCTACTCCTAAAGCCCACATGTGAGCAGTGCCTAGGTGTTCTAACACATACAAAAACACATCAATGAGAAAGAGAGTAGCGACAGCTGAAGTTAATTAAAGATCATACAAAAGAAAGCAAATTAATCTTCATTTTGAAGTGTTCTGTAATAAATTTAGCATATTTATGCCTCAGTGCTGTCACTAATTTTATTCAGTGATGTGAGTTCTCCTTTGTAAAGCAGCCAGAGTGTGAAGGCATAGCAAATGGACACAAACTGTTACATTAATCCTTGCTCTAATCCTCAGTTTATTACTTTTTGAAATATAATTCTGTGCATCTTTCACATATTTTTCCTCAGGTGACAATTTATTGCAAAAAGCCTTTTTACTCATGAAAAAGGGTAGTGGATTCCACTTTCAGCACAGACCACTACACTATTCTCTAGAGACATGCCATCAGCAGGACTACAGAACAAGATGATTTCTGTAAATTAGTTATAATCTATAATGCCAAGAGGAGATCCAAAGTAGTCGGCTGAACGCAGGCAGGCATTTTTCCAGGCATTGAGAATACGAAAGTAGATGATGTTACAAGTATGCCCTAGCGACATGGGACAACAGGCCAAGGAACTTTGTGTGGGGTGAAATCCCACGTTTCCAGACTGGAATCCCACACTTGCCCCAACCAAAGGTAGGTATTCTTTTATCTTGAGTTACTCTCTTATCTTTAGAGGAGAGAGTTCAATTATTATAGAGTAAAAACAAATAAACAAAAAACAACTCTTAATTTTTTGCTCATGTAGGCAACATCACAACAAAATTAATTTCTAGAGTATTAGAAGGCTATAAAAATAATTATTTTAAACACACAGCAATCTCATACGTGCAAGTGAAGACAGGCTAATCTATCACCTTTCATGCTCAAAAAGAGGGAGATGCAAAGTTAGCGATGAAAGATATAAATAGATTGTGAACATGTTACTTGGTCATGATTTCCAAATTATTCAATGTTTAGCTCTGTTACAGGTTTTAGGCAGTCAGCATAATTTAGATTCATAAAGAGATTTGGGCCAAAACCCTAAGCTGTCCCTCAGTACTGTTGTGATTTATAACCCAAATTCTCCTTAAGCCATACTATCTTGAAATAAGGCAACTCCTGTCAGAGCAAATTATTTTCATGAGCAGTTCTCTGTCATAAAATCATAAGAAAGTTATTTCTGTTATAGAGAAAAATCTCATATTATTTAAACTTTTTACAGTATTACAAGTTATTTTATTTTGTATGTTGCTGTCTTACTCAGCTGGAAGAGAAGAGTTTAGTTCAACCTATGCTGCTAAACCTAAGAAATCAAAAGAAATGGTAATTTCAGTTAAATGTCTGTTTTGATTGTCTACTCCATTAATGATAAGAAAGCTGAAAAAGCACATCAACTAACCTTCAGAACTGCATAGAGCTATTCCATTTGCTGTATGTAGCGACAAAAAACAAGGAAAAATGCTGGCATTTTGTTTTGTGAGCTCCATTTCTACATAGAAAAGAAGTCCACATCCGCCTGAGGAGCTCCTGCATTTTGTCTTTCAGTACAGATGGAGAGAATTAGAGTAAGATGCTGCTTTCTTTCCTTAAAGATGTTAAGTTTCTTCTGACTATAGTTCCTTTCCATCATATTCAAATAAAAGTTATGAAAGTAGGAAATAAAGTATTAGTCTTTCTGTGATACTACTTCGGGTGCTTTTACTAACTGGGAAAAAGCCTCAGTGATACCCTGGTCAGCACAAGCAACTCCACAGCAGTTAGAACGACATCTCCCTCATCACAATCATTAAAGAACATGCAAAAAGGTATATTAAGCTGAACTGATTTAGCTTAAATTATTGTGCAAATCTCCTTCTGAGGATCCTTTTGAAAATGTAATTGGCATAACATTTAAGTTTTGCATATTTATGTAGCAGCATACGTATGCATATTAAACATGATGCCAAAATTACATGGATCTGACACAGAAGCAGAGCAGTAGTGTAAAAAAGAATATCAGATATCTGCATATCAGAATCCTAACTCATACAAATTGTTGAGCTTTCCTTCCCCCAGTGAGACGATTCTTGACTGTTCTCCTTCCCATGTACTTCACTAGCACAGAACTGACTATGCTGGAAGCAGACAATATTTGGAGGAAGCCTGAAATAAAACCACATTAAGAATCACCACCTTCAGTCACCAAAAATGTTAAAATGGGCCAAATGGGTCAACTGAACTCCTTCCAGGAGGTATAAATGTAATTTTGTAATGATGTGAGGAACCATTAAAAATTAATAAAGCCCAAGGAAGCTGAAATACTTAAGGGTAAGACTTTTACATAATGTAGGCAATTGGAATATTTCAAATGTATTATATTACACAGCTATGACCTAGTACTAGTGAGACTTTATGTAAAACTAGAATTTACATACAACATTTGTACTTCATCAAATGAAGGATCATTTTGGTAATGTTGAAGATATATGATAAAGTGATTTAACCTATTTGACCACATAAAGAAACAGTAGAAACACAAACTCATAGTTCTCCACTCCTACAGCCTTACATTTGTTTCCCTAGCAGGCACATTGAGAATGATAATACATTTCCCAGCTAAGAAGATGACAAATGACAATGTGTAAAGCATACATAGAACAGCACTACAGAAAACAAAGTTTAATAAATAACTAACATATTCCATGATTAAATTTCATATTACAGGAGTGGTCAAGCTTTCTCAGGCCAAGAAAAGGAAGTGTATGCTGTGAAAGGGCTACAGATGCGATATTTAGCTATAGCATCTCTCATCAGCTTAAAAAAGGAGGGGAAAAAAGAAAAAAAAAAAAGGCTCCTCCCTGTGCTTAAGTATAGTTGAAGAAAAGATGACAGCTTTTCCCAGTTCTTCTGTATGCCAGAGTTTGCTCCACACACATACATATGTATCTATATAGATAGATAATCAGTAGCTTTAAAGATGCTAGTCCAGCTTTATATATATTTTCTTCCTCTGTGTGTGCATATATATGTGTATATATATATATATACACACACACACACACACATATATGTATTCATTCAATATTCTCCCTCTCCCTACATATACATATATACACACTCACACACATGTTTTTGAGTATTTCAACCAGTGAAAGCAAAACAAAAACAAATATGTCTCTGGAAATCACCAGATAAGAATTCTAGTCCTTGTTTATTTGAATATATAGGAGCTTGAAAGCAGCATTTATGCTATCTTAACACTGCAGAGCCTGAAGTCAAAGTCTGTTCCACAAAAAGACTTTGTCATAGGGATTTTGTTGTAGTCATTGACAGACTTTATACAGGCAAAAAACAGGTATAAGAAAAGATGCAGACATGAGAGGACAAGGACTATAATGGGATGATATGCTAGCATGTTAACATGGCAAACAGCAGCCACAATATGGGGCCGCCTAACGGGTAAGGATTTCTGTTGCTTGTTTTTTAAAGGAACCACTGAGTTATTAGAGAATTAGAGAAGAATAATCAAGTAAGACATCTGAAAATTCATGAGGACCGTCTCCCATGAGATGAAGAGTACTATGGAATGACGTAGGAGTGAGAAATTTCACAAATGGCTGGTGGAAATTAGCATCATATAATATTTGAAAGCAGCAGCTGGTATTATAATATTGAATGCTGACTACTAGGCACTGCAAGGTTTTAGTTTTGAAAATAAACAGTTAATGTGTCACACATTAAAGAAGGAAGAGAGAAGAGAAACACAGATGAGGAAAATTAAATTTCTAATAGCATTCTGAGCAGATGGTTTGGGGCTAAGATGACCTTTATCAAAATCAGAGAAAAGGGATGTTGAAACATCAAAATTTTAGGAGAGTGGCGGAAGTAGAAAAGTTGGGGGGGGCATAAAAGACAAAAAGGAGATGGAGTCATGAAAGCCAAGGAAGGACATAATTTCCAGAAGAGTGCGGCTGATCAGGACCAAAGCACTTCAAAGTTTAGAGATGAGAAGGGGGTATTGGCTTTGGCTCCATGAGTTGCCTAGGTATATTAAAGAGAACAATGGGGGCGGGGGGGGGGCGCGATAAACATCTCTATGACAATTGTAAGGGGGCACATTCCACAATCCAAGAGGCCGTAGTTGGAGGAACTGGTAAAATGAATGATGGAATTGTTAAAGTGGGAGATATAAGGCAATATTTTAATACTGACAGAAGAGGAAAAAAAGCCAGAAAAGAGTAGAAAGCAGAGAAAAAAGGCTCAAGTGGTGGAAATAGCAAGAACGAGGAAGATATGAGGTGAGAAAGGATGGGTTGACTGAACTTCTCAGAACAGAGCAGAAGAGAAAGTTTATCATCAAACAAGGAAGAGAGATTTTTAGGACTGGAAAGGAACATCAGCCAGGACAAAGAAGATCCCTTTTAAAAGTTTTTCCTTGATAGAAAATGGGAATCCCCGGGGGGGATCGAAGATTTTGAGTGAATTGAAGGTGGCAAAGTAGCAAAACCTGAAGACTGGAGGACCCTGAATGGGGTTCAGCTAAGCTGGAAAAGCAGATCATCAAGTTAGTGGTAGAGGAAGTCAAGATTTCTACCAGAGACACTCAGCTGTGCAAGCAGGGCCAAGCATTGCTTATTTTCATCTTTTATGTTCTCTTCTGAGGCTAAGAACATTACCAATAAACTGTTTTCTGACTTACCTGTCTGACTAACATGCTACTTAACATGCTAACTACACCTGCTAGGAAACAATACAATATTAAATATTCTCAAAATACTATCATTAACAGAAAAACCCTTGGATCGGTATATCAGTTGAAAAGCTGAACAGGTTGGTGACACATTAGAGTGGATAAGTTTTAGTTATTTCTCATCCCAAACCTAGTAGCAGCCATGTCTAGTGCAGAATCTGGGAGTAAACAGGCCAGAAGTGGAGAGAAAATAGTATATTTTGGGGAGTTAGATTAATCCATGGAAAAAACGGTAACCTAAATAAAGCAGAACATACTGCTACAACAATCACAAGAGCTCAAGTCTAACTATAGAGCCTGATCATACCTCTAAGCAGTCACAAAAAAAGAAAGAAAAAACCCTTCCCATACCAAACCAGCAAACAAAAAAACCCCCACAACAGTTACATTTATATAATGCAATAATACACTGAAGCAGGGAAAACCAACAAACATCAGAAGACAGGTGTATGCCAAATGCCCCTAACAGCGGGCAGCAGAACTGCCTCTTCATCATTAGGCTGTTTGAGTCCTTGAGATTTTAGCACTTCAGTTTAACTTGGTGGAAGATCCTTCCTCTCAGGAGAAAAGAGCAACTAAAATAGTCTTCAGCTCTCTACATCTTCAGAAATATCATTCAGCCCAACTCTGTTTCATGATATGAATGCTACATACAGAGAGCAGGACAGTATACACACATGTAAAGCTGAGGTACTGAGTGGATAATGAGGCTACAGCTTTTATGTTTTATCAGGCAGATAAAACAACTGAAGTAGTTTGCCTGTACTGCCAAAAGACTGAAAATTACTTTTCAAATTATACCCTATATAGTTCTATAGAGAAATTTAGATTTTGTTGTTGAACATCTGAATCTATAATATACTCACTTTGACCCTGAAACAGCATGAAAACTCACCTAACGCTCCAAAATACAATCAAAGTAGTACCTAAATGCTTAACTAGGTATCTCTGTCTAGCAACGTGTAAAGAAAATAAGGCCCAATTATTAGGCAAAATAGTCTGTGTATTTAGGCATTGACAGTTAAAGCTGGACAAAGAAGGATCATGCTTAGCATACCTTGTTTGAGAAATGGAGATTCATTTTTTATTTTGGTGCTCATTGACCTTGAAGACTGCTTAATTTTTAGACTAGCATATTTTCAAGCCTATTCCAAGCTCTTCTCACTTTCTAGAGTTTAAAACCTTGTACAGAACACTGCGCCCTAAACCTTGAGAGAAAACACAGTAAAAATCAAAGCTGGAGAAAGATTTTTAAAGTAAATAAGAATCTTGGTAATATCTTGCAGTGGTAGCTGTTAAACACAATCAGAAAGAGTTACAGTAATCAACGTGAAGCTACAAAAGATTCATGCTTGCCTAGGAAAAATGATGTTATGCTGTGCTAAGTTTATACAATACAGTGGAGGAATTTTGGTGATGGTAAGGTTACAGAAACTTTGCAGGAGCTGAATCATAGAGATTATTTTAACAGTTTGCATCACAAAAGGCTCTAAATTATGTCTTTTAAGAAAGCAGCTGTAAAACAGACTATCTCCTACTATTGTCCTACTCCTAGGACAATAAGCAGTGTCAACAGGACTGGCACAGATTATGTCCCTAAACCTCTATTTATTTATTCTAAATGAAAAAAAGTCTGTATCTGTGGTGTACAAATTTACACATTTACTCACTACCAACTCCTGCACACTCAGACAGGTATGTTTCCATCACTCATCAGCAAGTGCACCTAATAGTTTGCAAAAGAGTGAGAGTTGTCACCAACCAACTGCTGCATTAAATCCCCAGAAATCTACTCCAATTACTACCAAAGCATCTGCAAAACAATTACATGATTCTATTTTAGTAGACAACATTGTTTCTTCTCCTTCTTATGAAGCGGTAAAGGAGATGCTTGGGTCTGACAAAATATTAAATTATAAGTTTTCCAGACATAGCAGCAGTTATATTGCTATCTTAAGTATTAGCTTCCCATAGCCACCAGTGAAATCCTGTGAGGACATCCTCCACATGTACAGGATGTGCAAGTCCTTTAAAAATTAAAAATAAACAATTAGCTCTTTAAGACCCACCATGGAACAGCATCCTAAGCCACTGCCTTTTGAAGAGTCAAAGTCCTTCTCTTACGCAGGTGATCATAATTCTGTGCAGACCACCTATCACTAAAACTGATGTAAAGGCAAAAAGGCATAACCTAACTAGTATGAAAGAAGTGCCTTTCCAAAGCACTTTGCAAGGCTCATCCAATGAGCCGTTACCACTACTATTGCTACACTAAGTTACATCGCACCACGGTCTAGGTCAAATGCTTTGCAATAGATGCCCGTGCAACAGGATTAACAGCCTAAGCAGGCAGGACTGCAGCACACAGTAGCTTGGACAACAGCAGAGCGCCTGTTCTCCTGGGACTTCTCCCCATGCTCTCTGCCTTTTGTTTTTCTTCCTGGCATCAAGTTTTACTGAATGAAAGAGAAGCATATGCTCTCCATGCTTTTTTCCATTTTCTCACTAGAGAAAAATAATTTTTTGATGCTGATTTGCTGTTTGGATCACTTCTTATCAAACAGAACTTGCAAAGTAAATGTCATCCATGATAAATGTGGTAGGAGAAAGTGATAAACAGGTGGGCAGGAGGGAAAGAATTTCTAAATTAAAACATTTTAACACATGATTATTTAAAAATATGGTCTTTTGTTTATTAAGGAAAATGCTGGAGCTTCTGGATTGTAGTCCTGATTCCTCATCATTTTAATCTAATGTTATAGTGCTATTTGCCTTGTTTATTTTAAGGACTAAGCCTAAAATACTTAAGCTAGACATTAAATTAGCTAAACATTAAATAGAATAAGACATTAAACTTTGCTGTAGCATGATCTAAGCTCTCTATTCATTTGCACAACTTTGTTCAAATTCTTAATTTCAGCATGAAACATCTGACTGTGCCTTTTAATGGGAAGGCACCTTGCAACCTACATTTGTGAGCAGGATAATGCTGTCAGAATGAAAGTTTTACCCAGGTATCCAGAAGAATTAATAGTCCATACAGTGCATTGAATACTGGGCAAGCCAACTTAAACAGCAGCCTCATTTCATGCCAAGTACTTTTTGCAACTCTGAAATTTCTCTTTAATTTTTGTTGACTTCTTTTAAAAAGTTGCCTCTTATAAAGATAACTAGAAACTGTACTTAAAAGCAGATATCTTATTCTACTCCTGGTCTTTCTGGAAGCAGAAAGCACTCATTTTAGAAAACATTGATTTTTAGAAGACTTACAAGCAATAGAGGCTTTATGTGTCTTTGGCTTGATGTGACTTGTAATTACCAATGAATCTGGATGCTCTTTTTCTGGATGCCATTAAACATACATACTAAATCTATTAGATTTACTGGTGTGTTTCAAGAGTTAATTGTTGAGTCTTATGTTTATTGTTCTCAGCTTGTAAACATGTCCAGCTCACTCCGTTTCTCCCCTAAAAGATTCTGAGCACTAACAGGTGATGATTTTTGTTTCCTAGAGGCTCTTATACACCCACTACCTCAAGAACCTGACTCCCTCTTGCAGAGGAGAGCTTAATGAGAAGAATTACAATATGTCACATTGCAGAAGCATCAGCTGATCCTGTGCTCACCAAAAAGCCAGGGCATAATGAACCTTTCTGAAGATCTACCAAAAGCAGCAGTATCACTTGATCCCTTTCCAATCTCCATTTTAAAGGAACTAGACAACCTTGAGATCTATCAGGCACATTTGTAATTTCCAGTATAAAACAGTATCCTCAAGTGTTACAATCTTTTGATCTCCGGGCTTGGAGGTATTTTTTTCTGTCAGTGATTGATCTAGTCAATATAATGTGTTTGACACTTTCAGACTTTCCAAAGTGTGCAATAGCAAGGCTTTACCAAAAACACTGTGTGGTTGCTGCAGCAAGAACAGTACATTACAGCTTATCTCCTAAGTAGATTACATCATGCCAATAATTCTTCCTCACCTTCTATTTATTACAAGTCTGCTGCAGAATTCACTTCCTGTAAAGATTCATTTAGAAATCCCCCAAATGGCTACTATCCCAGAATTTTAAACATTAAGGACTGCCAATAGATTTTCCAGGATTCAAGTATCTGAGCTGTTGTAAACAGATCACAGAAACAGCATATCCTATTAACATGGTGCAACTACAAAAGGTAGGAAGATGCATATGATAATCTGGAGAATTCAAATGATTTAGGGAACCAGTATGATACAGCAGAATGTTAGATGTGTGACTTGAGCTCTTAAAATTGCTCATGCTTAAGAAATCTCAAAAAGGAACATCCAGCTGAACGTAGGATTTCAACCCATCTACTGGCTCTTTTACTCTCTGCTGCAAGTGCCCAACATAACCCTCACATAATTCAGAGAGAGCCAGAGCAGCACAGCTTCCAATGCAAGTACCCACAGGGTATTTGAAGAGGATGATAACTCACTGTACCTGCTCCTTCTCTTCCCAGAAGGGAAACAAGCATTTCAGAGATGGATTTGAGGATCCAAGACAGGATGGAGGATAAGCTCTGATTCTTCTCCAGCAGTTTAAAACAATACTGTAAGTTGGCTAAAGATTAAAGTAGGGCAAACATTGTACTGAAATCAGCTACTGCTGAATGTTTTGTCATGCAGGACTGACGTTAGGAAAAGGTGGATCACCAGATATAAGAACGTGATCGTCTGGAGATGAAAGTCCCTTCATTTTCCCTTCACTCCCATACAAAATCCACAAGTGATATACTTCAAGAACTCAACATTTACAAATAGGAAAAAGATTTAATTTCTGATCATGCTTCTTCCCCAGTGATTAAAATTAAACCATTTTAGTTTCTGAACAGTTTCTGAAAGATCAAACTGATGCGACATAAATATCAGAAAGTTAATTTAGTTCCTTCTGCTTTATACCAGTTCTGAGCAAAATATACCAACCTATGGCATATCACAATGCTTAGCAACTACACTTATTTTTAAGAGTTGGATATTTAAGACTGATTCTGCCTAGAGTTAATGTCTGGAGTTAATGTAATATTCAATATAAAATAGATTAGAAAAGCTCAGGTAAAATAGACATATATGGAAGCAATACAGTAAGAAAGATGACTCAGAAAAATCAGTAACTGTGGGGAGTAAAAGGGCAAGATTTGTATGACCCTTATTCCTTCCTCCTTTTTCTTATGAATGTATATTTGCTGTAGTTGGCAGTTACATTCCCCAAGACAGTTCATGCTTCCATTAATTTCCTTTCTTTATGAATTCTCCCGCATGAGTAACTCCAGCGTTTGTCATTATTGCTGGCCAGAGCATTCTCAAGGAGAAGACAACTACAAATCTCAACTTCATTCTGCACGTGTAACAAAACAAGCAGCAGCAGAGGCAGCATCTGACTGCAGCACACTCACATACCCCTGTAATGGCCCCAAGCACATCCTCCCACTGAGGGTTTGGCTTGGGGCCATCCCCGGGCCTGATCCCAGCACTGACTTGTCAATTCACCTTCCCAGCTTCACCTTGGCCCTGCCCCACTGCCATGACCCTGTCTGGCAACGGGCTGGTGGGATGAAGCCCGGCTGCATGGCATCATCTGGGGCTCGCAGCTCGCTGGCCCTGCGGGAGCAGCCAGCCCTGGCCACACTGGCTACCCAGCCACAAACTTCTACATGTTCACTTCCCAGTGTGTGGAAGAAAAGAGTTTTAAGGTTTGCCTGTGCTGATGATCTTCAAGGAGTACTTATCACTTATACTTGCAATACTTCTGAAGAATAAGGTAGAAAATACTACATTTGTATATATAAAAATAGGGTAGAAATAAGCTGTGTTGCCATTTACATTCACCTGAATGAGCTAAGAATTCACTGATGGATGGTAGTAGGCAGCGCTCCCACAAATACCCACCTTAAACAGTCTTCATTTTCTTAATACTTTTCTAAACCTGTCATCATTTTAAAAAAGAATAAATTTGATCTCATCTCCCTTTACAGCTGCTATTTGTTTTGAAAAATGATTCTTTGGGTTAGTGCTGTGTAACTGTCAGTCCTAGAACTTGCACATGTCCAAGCTGTAGCACTGCCAGGAAGTGAAGCGAGTGCCAAAATGTAGCGATCTATCATTCGCTTCACACCTCTCATACAGAACAACAAGCTTTACTAAGAAGTCATTTTCATAGCTTATTACAAGGGCAGGGAAGGAAAAGTCACACAAATCTTTTCTGTATATATTTTTTAATTCTACACTGGGACAAAACTCAGGCTTTATCAGGTAAAGTAGGAGATTGTGCTTCAAGTTCACAATCTAAATAAGACCAAAGTGAAAACATGAAAATGTGATTCCTTGGATTTCAGATGAGTACCCAAGTGAAGAGCAGAATATTTCAAAATAGAGATTTTCATTTGCTGCCAGCAATTTGTGGAGCTGTAAAATCTTCCCTTGCAAAGTTTTATTGAAGCTAATAAGCTGAAATATACAGCACTTCCTTTAGCAACAAGAAATGGTAACCACATTTATCTAATACAAGTCCCATATTATGGCAAGAGTATATTAACCAAATGCACTTTGCAGCTCATTTTGCTCCTGTCTCATGAACTATTCATTCAAAGTTTATCTGTAGCTAGAACTGCATTCTGCTTAATGCTCCTTCACTTGCATTCACTGCTTAGGCCTCATTTTTTTCATTTGGCATCAAATGAAAATAAAAAGCATATCCAGACACATCCAAGCTCCATTTAAGGTACAGCAAAAGTACTTTTTATTACTCCTGTTGGCTTTGCATCAAGCTCCAGTTCAGACATCTGTCGACTCCATGACATGACTCCCTGTGCTTAAAATTACATGCTTGCTTATGAATATGCCCGACTCAGACATCTGGAGCTGCATAGCAGACTCCAATCTATACATTTACAAATACAGGATATTTTTCAGTGGTAAAACAGCAAATAGAGTATTATTTTGTGTACACAGTACAATAATCCTTTAGAATGCTATTTTAGTTTCACTCCAGGCTCCAAATGCTACAGAGAGCAGCATTATATTATTATATCCTTATAGGGAAGGAATGAATGGAAGACACAGATATGTTTTCTCATTACCTTGATTGCCTTAAAAGAAAAAAATATACAAATTACATATAGATATATATATATATGCATTTATGTAAACACACACACATACATACAAGTGATGTCCATCAGCATCTAGTATCATTTGCCTTAACTTACAGAAATCTTGTGCTTAGAGATATGTGAAAAGATACTATTCTGGACTGACTGGTGGTTCAACAAATGTATGCTAATGTAACTGTGCTACATCTAGCATTTTTTAAGTCTGCACAGTGTGCAAAGCATTATTAAAATAAACAATCAAGAAGAACACAACTATCTGAAATAACAGGACAGACAATAACATAGACTTTAAACTTAGTTTAGTAAAGTTTAAAGCGAGTTTCATGTTTAACTCTTCATCTTATTTAATGCCCAACATAATGCGCTTTTTTCGTTCATACGGAGAGAAGATCAATGTATTAATTGAGGGCTTAACACAAGTTTTAATCTGTGAGCAAGCATAAACAAAAATCAGGTTTACGTGGATAAAAGTAAAACTATGTCTACTCACTATGGAAGGGAGCCCAACCCAGTGATTTTTGTCCGAGTGGCTTCAGTTGAAGTTGTTTACACTGACTTTGTAAGACTTGATTCAACCCAGAACACATATAAGTGAGCTTCCATGCATCACAGATCTGATCAAGTACAGTCTTAAAATAAGAAACATTATCTACATGTATAAGACAGTACTTCCGATACTTTTTAAAGAGCTGCAACTTTGATGTGAAACAGTGGCACTTTTTATTTAGGAATAATTGCTAAGTGACAGACGTTTCTTTTACTGCCACATTCAAAGAAAGATGGTTCATATGCTCATCAGGCAAAAGGTAATCTAAAATGACATATTCTAGGAAAGTTATTTCAACCAAAAGCAGTTGCTGCATTGTAAATCAGGCCAATGGCATTACACTTAAAAAATAAACACAGGCACAGATCCATACTCTGGAAACAGCAAAGCATTATCACTTCTGCTGTCAAATAAAACTGCTGCTACAACCTTAATGGATTTTTTCCTTTGAAAAAATAATAAATAGAGACAAAAAGAATCAGGGGATAGTTTTTCATGTTTCAGTTTCAAGGGAGTGTTCTTTCTTTGATGGAAGCACATCATTCTCATTAATGTAAGTGAAAGTCACATGCCAAAAGTGAAGGAAAAGCTCCTCCAAGTACCTAAAAATATATATAGACATCTGCTGTCAATGCCCTCTTTTAGTTCATTCTTAAATTTGAGCCACATCCTGCCAGCATTCCCAACATTAAACTCCTTTTAACTCAGAGTACGTTGTTATTAAAGTGCTGTCGGGGGCACAGTGCTGCACATGACAAAGGAAAACACCATCCTTGAGAAATGTATAACATAAGAACGATTCACTATGAGAAAGTGTGCCAGAACTGTGGTCCCTACTTGTTGACTAGCCCCAATGATTTCAGCAGGACTATATACCCCAAATTTGTTGGGGGGCGGGGGGAATTTGAGGGTGCTGGAATTAAGAATTCTCTAAAGAGACTGGCATGTTAGCAGAGAAGGAAAGTGAGGAGAAATGGTACTTTGGACACTCTCCAGAGCTGCTCTTTTTCTTTATTTACAACTTTTGTAATTCTACCTGTTCCATGGTGTGCAAGCTAATGGAGCCTAATTAAGAAGGAATAAGAGAACTGACTATATTACAGAAGAGATGAAGATGTGAAAAGTTCATGGACAGGAAAGTGAAAGTTTTCTACATGGTAAATGAGTTTTGCTACTTTTATTGACAGGAGACATGAGCTGAAATTCAGACTGCATGTGCAGTGAGAAATATTTGTCACCTGTCCTTTTAGATTTATCTCAGAACTCTTCCCTTGCTTTGTCAAAAATGTCTTTCAATCCCAGCTTAGCTCCTCAGGGTGGTGGGGGAAAGTTGCTTTTGATATCTTTTCCAGTGACCTAACTTTGACATATTGCTAATTATGTTTCACTTTGAGAGAAAATATTTCCACTTGAATTCCTTATTTTTAGTCCCCTGAAACCCTTCAGTTGTGGGAGTAACAATTACTTTTGTAGTGCACCTTTCCAAATGTAAATTATTTAAATTTGTTTAGTTTTAATGCTATATTTAGCTCACACAAATTTAAATGGCTCTTCTATTTTGTAATTCTCATAGCTTCCACTCTGGAAAATACTAAAATATGTCTGCAAGGTATTTGACATTTTTCACTCAGGTTATCAGCTAGATTCATAAGAAATGGGGTAAATAAAACCAAGTATTTCTGAGGTGCTTAACAATGGACACTTTCTGAAAGAGAATATTGAAAGATTAGGAAGAGTCAGAAAAAGGCAACAAATTTATTTTCATTACATCTTTTTTTAAGTCTGAAACTTTTTGCTCAGAAAGGAAACAAGCAAGAAGAGATCTTATTTGAATAAAACAAGTGGCAGATTGAATTACATTTCAAGATTTCATCATTTAGAATTAATTTGACAAATAGTGGTATCTTGTGATTAACACCCTTATTGTTCTGGTGTGTAGAAGATACTGCTTGTGTTTCCGCAGGTATTTCAAGGACCATCCTTGTTACTGACAGGTAGCTGCAATACATACGAAGTTTGCATTTCTCTACTTTACAAACTTGTAATACAGGAAAAACTTTCATGTCCTTTGTAGAGGAGGACATCTAACTGCCTGGTCAGTAAGTGAGATAAGATCGAAAACACAGCTACAGCCTGTCTTTCTTTTCCTGAGTAAAAGCTCCAGGAAATTCCTCCTGCACCTTTTTCCCCCAGAAGAGCTGTACGCCTATAATTTATTATTTCTAAATTGAACTAGGCCCAAACCAGAGTACATCTGCTGCTTTTAGCTAGGCAGGACATGAGTTATAAAATAAAGCAATATTATAGGAAAACAGTCATTCAAGGACTCAAAAAAAGTAGACATGAAAGATTTGAAATAGAAAGTGACACAGGAAGAGAAGCAAGATCTCTGACCCTGAGATTTATGTAGGCTTGTCAGTCTACAGCTGCATAGATACCTTAATCACATAGAGTTTTATCATTCAAGAAGTTAGAGAACTCACTAGAGTAATAAAAAGCTAAATATGGCAAGACCCTAGAAGAATGTACTTAAGCTAGCATAATCATCTTGGTATCACTGCCTGTGCGCACAGTGAACTCTCTGTGAAATCTAGTTATAACAAGATAGCAAAGAAAAAATCAGATGAATGGAAGAAACTGATTTTGTATCTGCAGATAGCCAACAGAAGTCTAGTGAAGCTTTGCTCATTAGCAGATGCTAACTAATGACTGAAGTCATGAACTTTCTGACTTCATGCTGCATGAAGAAGCCAAAATTCTATGGTAAATGTAGCGACAATTTTTCTTGCATAGAAAGAGGCATATTATAGTTATCTTTTTATCATCTTTAATCTAATGAAGAATCATAGTTATCTTTAGTTTGATGTCAAAACTCCAGCATCCCAAATTATGTGAGAAGAGACGCTCCCATCCTCCCATGCACTTCAGGAGCTTTGTGCTGTGTAGCTGAATGATACATTAGTGGCACGCAGACACCTAAAAAGCTTACCCATTGCTGATAATATATGTATGTATGGAATAAATGCAGTGACTTGGAGCTCTTTTTTCAGTCACAGCAGGTTAAATTAATTTAGCTCTTGAAGGTAGAAAAAAAAGTCTCAGTAAGCATAAGTAGTAATACCAGCAAGAATAAAATATGACTGGCAGTCACTGGGGGCTTTCAACAGTTACAAGCAATTTGAGTATTTCTCATTTGAATTGGTCTAATTCAAAAGACATAGTAAAAGCAGAGAGGCAAGAGACCACGGAGGAGGAAGCCCTGCTATTGGTTTGATTCTGGCTCTGCAGGGAAGAAAAGGAATGAATCTACCATGACCATACACTCAAATAAACAGTACCTTATAAATAAATCATAAGATTTATTATTCTTGCAGCCATGTATGGCATTCTCAATACAGATTAAGTGAGGAAAAGAAAGCATTACTCAGCCTCCACCTTACCCCTAGTCCTCAACAACTACTATTTAGAAGTGATGGCTGACCTAGGTTAATCCCAGAAAGGCCTGCTGATGGTGTGGAATACGTTTCTGTATGTTTTGTTTTTATAAAACGTATGTTTTCAATGTCAGTTGATAGGAAGCAAAGTTTTATTAAAGCTCAGAGCATAAGTTCTTATTAATAGAGAGTCCATTTTAAAGTTATTAACCCACAGTTCTGGAACAAAGACTATGAACACTTCACAGAACTTGCACACACTGTCCAAGTCACTTTCTCTACAGTCATTAAAGCATTTTTAAAACCTCATGGATGGCAGATTTACAGTCAAGTTCCAAACTCTAAGATAGACTGCAACAGAAATTAGAGTAAGGAACTACACAGATTTAGGTTTCATTGTCTTAGATCACATTATGGATTCATCAAATCCAGAAAATGATTGAATCACTGGATCACCGAGTGATTTGATAAGCCATTCCCTCAGATTATTATCCATTTACCTTAAGCATGACATGTGACATTCCCTCTCACTTCCATAACTGGCAAATATTTAATGGTTATGACAGATGCGAAATTGCTGTGAATATTTTATGCTGAGCAGGCTGCTGGGATGCTTACTGTATCAATACATTCTTTTTAATTTAAATTTGACAAGAAAGGGAAATATAAGGAAGAACAGAAGAAAATGAGCCCAAATAATTTTACTTAGTCCTGATTAATGCTTCAGAAGTCTGTCAGAATACTGTGAGGACTCACAAGGGGAGTGGCTAGCAAGGTGCTAAAAGAATTCAAATACAATGAAATTATCCATTTTAAGAGAGGAGGCAATTCCTGAGGCACTCTTAATGACAACCTCACTGACGCCAATACACCCACAGGTGTTCAAGGAAGCTGTTTACCCTGTCCTAGGTGGTAGGGCTTTAATTAAGATAGACATGAACATACAGTTTTTAATGTTTGAATTGCACTTGAATGTTGTGGTTCTTACTGTTGAGAACACAACAAAAAAAATCCATTTCTCAGAATGACTATTAGCAACTAGTCACAAATTTCATAAAGGAAGTCTGTTACAAGCTGAGCCCAGTTGGGCATGCTTGATCCCATAGCTGAAGAAGTAAATGAGTAGCCTTTGGAAAGAAGTGGTGATGTCCTCCTCTGAAGGACTTGGAGCACTCAGCAGAGTTTAGAAAATTCATCAGAAGTATCCTGAGGTCTCTAAAGGTGAGAGACAAGCATGCAAGCCTATTTGATTAATTAATTAGATTTGAACAAGAGGTCCAGCACCTCAAGACAGAAATCTTATCTGCCACTCTAGAGTAGTTGAATGAGAGGCTCCCCCATTTTGGTGACATTTTGATTCATACAAAACACTTAATCATCAAAACAGACAGAATGGCTTTTTAGGTGGTAGCTGGGCCGCCCTTCTGTCTATCCTTCCAAACTCACTGTATACAATATAAACATATACAATATAAACATAGCTCTTTTGAAAAACTTACTAGCAGACCTCTTATAGCCCAGAACATGCTATCACAAGGAAGCAGATGTGGCTTCAGATTGCCTCTGACGGAGAGAATACTTGAATCTGGGTTCCTTACATCTTGCTTACCTACTCCAACACTATACCAAAGTTTTCCATCATGAGGATCTAGTCACTCAAGTACTTTTTCCCCAGATAGAACTATCTGATCAGCTTGATAAACAAGACAATAAACTTGAAGTAATCACAGCTACTTTTCGGCAACTTTAATCAGCTGTTTCACTAGCCAACTGCTATGTGGCAGTACCACCTCAGTTTCTCTTTTTTACCATCTTTTAATTTCATTAAGTCATGTGTTGTTTTTCATTGTTTGTTAAATATAAAGAAGAAATATATATTCAAAGCTTAGAATTCCAACATCCAGCATTTGAAATTTTATGTGGACTATCTTTCTCTTAACTTATCCTTGTTACTTCCAATGCACTATTTCTCCAGTACATTTTTCCAGTTAACTGAGATACTGAAAAAATAAAACTTTCACTGTTACACCAAAGAGTGACTTTGTGCTTTTGTATGCAAAGATCTTAGCTGTATCTCTTAACACAAGGTTTTAGTCCTTCTGATAAACACTCAGAAATTTATTTATAATTATTTTATTTGGACTTTAAAATTGGTATTTCAATACAGGTAGTTAGAAAATTCCAAAATTCACTGTTTTTCTTTTTCTTTTTTTTTTAAACAGTCTTACAAAAAGTACAGAGCATTTGATAATCCCCTAGTGTGAGGAGAAGGGATGGTAGTAAGATAAGCACCGTAGTTTTGAATATTGAAATGAAAAACTAAAAATAAAGGTCCCATTGAAACCCTCACTTCTTGGACTTGCATCAGTTTCTAAAAGAAACACATATGAACTGAAATAGCTGAATAACTGATCAGATGCCTGTAGACCAATCAAGGGCATCATTTAGTTCCTTACATCAAACTTAACTTAGGAAATCCTTTGTTTGCCACCATCTCACCACCAGGATTCTGTGTAACAAATAAATCCTGAACATTTACCCTGAAGCACAGACACCACCAATTTCCAATATTGCTCTACAGCACAAATTCAGCTTATTCCCACCAAGGGTGACTTTGGTAAGCCAATTAGGTATGCTACCTTTGTAGGACCTAATTCTTAAATAATTTAAAACTAACCTTATGTGTCCTTAGTCTCCAGCTGCTTGTGATGCTCAGATAACTACTGGAGGTGTCTGGAAGATGACACTTCAACTTTGCAGGAACATTCAAGAATTCAAAGTGTGTTTTCATTCCCTACAAGAGCAACTGCAGCAAATAATCTTTTCAACATTTCTACATAACACCGAGGCACAGTAGCAGTTTGCAACCCACTCTGGCAGCTTTTGAACTTGGGTTTGGGAGAGCCATAGCATCCAGATTTTACATTACAGAATATAAAAGCAGTATTTTACTGAAAGAGGAAAGCTTGCTCTCCCCATTTTCCCAGTAGACGTGACCTTGTTCCCATATGACTTGACAGACATCTTCGATGAACTTTCTTCACTTTGGATCTCAGCTCAACATTAATCTATTCCATTTAACAGCAAGACTGTTTAGTCCAAGCTCAGCACTGCCTTTACCGTGGATGTATGGCTCCTGGGTTAGAGCTATCACACACCTGGCATTTAGTAAGAACAAACTAAGCTTGCATTTACCTACAAAATAGTATGTAGTCATACCTAGAGGCAGAGGAACAGGCAGATTCACTTTCCCTCTCTACAGCCCAGTGAGAAAGGCACTGACCTGGAAAGGACTTCAATTTATGCCCCTGCTCTACCTGACTTGAACTTATCTCTGCTGAAAAACTTTGCTCTACCTCCAGACTTAAAACCCGAGTTTGTTTGGGTAAACTCAGACTGCAGACTCTGGAATTATCCCCCACATCTAGGTCTAGGTGCACCCATTGCATAGACAGCAGGGAGTTTCTTGCACACACCCTGGTTTTCAAGGGAAGGATGCCAGATGCACAAGCAAGAAAGGGGGCACAGTGGAGTCTAGTTGTTTGCTTGTCACACTTGTAGGAAACACCATAATATTGACCCACACAGCAGTACAGACAGTATCAAGGTCATGCCCTGGAGAAGTCCATCTCCCTCTTTCTTTTTCCACTGACAATAGAGAAAATTCAGTGACCAAGTTGTCACCTTAGTAATGTGCCTTGGGTGATGCTACTATCTTTCCCTCTTCTCCCTCTGTAACAGCATCTCTGTAGAACAGGTGTAAAGAGTTTCAAGCTCCTCTACACATGCTCAGAGCTGAATGCTCCAACTCGGATCTGGGAGCCACGCAGCTGAACTAGCACAGTGCTGTGCTCAAGCAAGTATGTCCTGATTATTAACCTGCAAATGGAACTGTAGAGCATTTGGGCTGTCACTGGCTCACATCCATCAAGCTTGGGGACAGCGTAAACAACGTCTAGTGTATATGTGAATATTTATACAAATATGCAGAAGTTGGCAAATGCAGATATGCCTAATCATTCATGGTGCTGGCAGATTACGGTTCTAATCTATTTCTTTTTACAGTCCTAAAACCCACCTGCAGCATTTCTGGCTGTAATCCAGGTTGAGAGCCTAAGCCTTTGAGCAGAAAGCCCCTCCAGGCTCCTTGATTCAGGAGCACTAATCTCCAGCTTTATTAGATCAACAGGTCTTGGAATTTAACATGTTTCTTAGGTGCTGCTGGTTCACCTGACAGTCCTAGTAGTACCCCATCCTAGCCACTCCTTGGCTTATCCTCAGAATGAGGAGATGACTTGGCCTGAGATGTTGTGTCCTCCTTGCCTGCTGTATAAAATATAGAAATTCACCTATTCAAGGGCAGTTATCCACTGGGAACCTTTAATTTATATAAGGTACCTTAGTGCTCTATTAGCAGTACAGAGTGGCAATAACACATCAAAGATTCCAGCCAAGAATCACTGAAACCAGCAAAGTAAAACTGAAAGTTCTTGGTAGAGAACATCTGCTACTACAATAAAATTATATTTCTTGCTTTCTCCCAGGGATCCTGCCAGATACTATTGGAGAATGCAAGTGATGAAATGAAAGATAAATGGGTCCACTGAAGAGCTGGTGATCCTTTTTTAAAAAAAGAAACATCATTGTGCACTGTTCAAGAAAAAAAATAGACAAATAAAAGCCCACACATTAAATTCTATTGCAGCTGCTGCTATGTGCTATTCAAAAAAAAAAAAAAAAAAAAAAAAAAAAAGAGAGAGAGAGAGAAAAGAAAAGAAAACAAAAAACACAGAAGAAACCTATTGAGTAATAAGGTCATGAAATGCAATACAGGAACAGACATATAGGCACCATAATAATAACTGCAGCTGAACTCAAGATCTAAACCTTTAGACATAAATGGGATGCACATATTGGTTTACTGGCCCTTATGGAGTCCAACATACAGAAAAATGTATAGGTCTACTGCAAGACAGCTTGTAATGTAAGTATTCACAGGGTTTTAAAAACATTGCAGGGTATGTTTACACTGTGGTCAGCACTGACTGCAGCTTATATAGACATTTGTGAGCTAGCTTTAAACGGTTATCCATTAGAGCACCAACATGCACTACAAAGCCAGCACAGGACACTAAGTGAATGCTGTGCCAGTAAAGCCAGCTTCGTTTATCAAATTCTATATACTTTTCTTGTTTATGTTGTTGCACTTACTTTCAAGTAGCAGATATCCCAAAAATGATATACTTACTTTTTGACCAACTTAGATTTAGGAGGGGGGGGGGGAAAAAAAAAAAAAGAAAAAAGAAAAAAAAAAAGCTTGTAGATAACCTACTGTAAATACAAAGCCATCTTAGAGTGATCTGACAGGCAGTAGGCAACCCTTTTCTTTGGATTGATCTAGGTAGAACAAGCCCACTACTCAAGGGTGAACTAGAAAATTTGCAACATACATTAGTAAATAGGCTGACTCCTGTAAGGGTCTAATAATAGCTCAGAACTTAAATTGCCAAGAAATAGAGATTTTTCTCAATGCAATTATTAGGTGGAAGTAGCAAGACAGTGCAGAACACCCTGAGATTTGGACATTACACCAATTCTGCTCCCACTTACCAGAAGAGACCAGCTAAAGTGCATACCTCAAGAAAATTCAGTTAATAAACGTAGGAATAGGTGATGGCTATCCCTGGCTTGTCTTTTATGCATTTTCATTTGTACCTGACTACACCAGTGCACTCAAGAATCACAGAAAATACATGTATTAGAAACTGGCAGTGTTGACATTTCAGGCTATTTAGGATGAAGGAGCAATGACATCTCAGAGCAACTAGTACACACATCTATCGGCTGTGCGTCCTGCAGCAAAGATGACAGATGAACACAGTGTTTCCAGCTGCAGGCTGGAAATAAGAACGTAAGAACAGTTCTGCATATATGTGATGTAATATCACTTGGTCAAGAGACTTACTGCAATCAGGTTTTACTTTGTCTGTAGAAACCAAATTCTGTCAGTTATAGCAAACAAACCTTTCCAATTACTTACAAAGAATATTTCACACGCGACAGTGATCTACAGCCAGAATGCCTATTTATGCTTTGATTGGCAATACATGTATGTAGGAACAAGTTCACATGGCTCCAAAGGGCTCCGAGCAAACAGCAGGACCTCAAAGCAATTTTCAGAGGCAGCACTAAATGCAAACCATAACAATACAATACAGGACATTTTGCTTCTAAACTGCAAGATGGATAGTTCTCATTTCCCATTCTGTACATACTATTATTGCAATTTACAATTCCCATAGACTGTTGCTAGATTTACAAAACATCAAAGGCACGTGAAATATTTCGGAAATAGACTCCTAGATCCAGAAAATCTACAGTCCAAATTCCCTGGCTGCAACCAGTCTGCAATCCTGAAATGACATGCAGAAGGAATAATAATTGTTAGAAACTAAATTTAGAAACCATGAAAGGAGACGTGTTTGTTTATAGCTAATGGCCCCTGATAAAGCATGCCAGCTGGTGGCTGTGGCTTCCCTGCTTTAGAGCTTCGCAGTGCAACGAACCGTGCGCTCAGATGACTCACTGCCCACAGGCAGGGCCAACCTGTTTGATGTTGAAGAGGAGCGAGCAAAAACAGTGGGACTCTAACAAGGCAGACGGAGCTGGTGATGCCCTGTGGAAGCAGCCAAACATAGTGCTGAGGCTTTTGTGCGCAGGCACAGTGACAGAACCAGCGACAGACTAGTACGTACCCTCTGCTCTGTTTGTTGCTTTAGTATTTTTATTTACTGTGTTCCGGTATGTGACTATTGTTTGGTACCTGATTTATGCTCTTAGCACTATTTTCTCTCCTTGTGCTTTTGAGACTTCACCTGCCTTCAGTTCTTTCTCTCCCACACCCATGTCTCCATCCTCATTTGGCACCTCATTCTCACAGATACAGAAGTTAATGAACTTTCAGTTTTGACGGGCCACATTTCTTCTTTCCTTTGCTTGACAGACACACAAATCAGAAACAATCTGGACACCAACGTTCCCTGCACTCCATCCTGCTGCAAATGCACCAACTATAAGAATACAACATACGGCACTAATATGTCCTCCTGGTCTGACCTCAGGGTTGATGCTGCCTGAGCAGGAGGCTGGACTACAGACCACCTGACCTGCATCGTTCTATGATCCTGCAACTGTTTGAAAGCTTTTCCTATGTTATTAAGAGCTGTCCTTGCACTGTCGTCACTACAGGAACACGTGAGTTTCTCTTTTTCCTCCCCTTCATTCCATCAACTCAAGCTTACAATTTGTTTGCTCAGTAATGCCTAAGTATTGCAGCACAAAAACAAGGATAGGCTCCATAGATAAATCTTCCAGGGCACAGCCAAAGCCAATTTATGCCTGCACATTACCTAAAACAATGTGGATCCTCATCTAGATATAAACGTATACTTCAATTAATGACACATTTTAAGTTGTTTTCTTAAACATCCCATCTCACTGTTATCCATTAGGTAAAGCAATTATTAGAAGAATTTATTTGAAAAGCTCAGAAAGCCTGAGTTTGTGCCTAATCTGTTAATGTTGCTGTTCGTAATAATTAAGACTGTTTTAATGGCACACAAAATACTTAGACCTCTCCATTTATCTTAGCATCATTCTTATTGAAGAGTTTCCTGAGTAAAGAAAATTGCAATTTATATTATCTGTTTCAATTATGCTTTTACTTCAAACATAGCAGCACTAATGATGTACATCGTTCACTGACATGAAAAGAATAGTTCTCCATTTATGCAACTTTATATTCCTAAGAAACAAAGACATGCCTTCATGTCATTGTTGTTTGTCACATTAGTGGTGAAACTACTGAGAATTCTGATCATTAACAGCAGTCTCTCTCTTATTTGGGAGATTATTAACATTGCTACTGTTGTTATCAGCATTTTCAGCTGTGCACACATTCTCCCGTGACTGACCAGGGCTTTGGAGAGGACCAAAGAACTTTGCTTTTTAGCTGTCACTGAAAAACACTGGGAATTGTCAGCTCCTCTCTGAATTCCTTCAGAGCCATCTCAAATATCCCTACACAGAACTGCATTGTGTACCATAGATGACAAGTCAAGTAAAAATGAGGTATTTTTGCCTCGAAGTTAATCTCTCAGTACAGTAGACCATGAAAAGATTGTTACAGGACCACTTGACAAAAACTCGTTACCTCTATTTTGCAGGAAATCATACTACCTGTTCACAGTAGTATTTTCTGGCCTTCTTTATATCATCTTTATGAATCTTCTTTATACTCCCAGTGAAAAATGGGAGTCAAATGTTAGAATGACCTATTTATTTCTTCTCTCAGTCAACTCCACAGTTTAGAAAAACAGTACAAATTACATTTCATGCCATCAGCCACTGTCTTTAAGACATCCTGTGCTCGAGGACACAGTCCTTGACCTCTGAGCACAGTTGCTGCCATACTTCCTACAAAGAGAAAGGCTTCTTATGTTCCTTTCTCTTGTGCATAGCACAGAATCTGATTATAACTAATCACATGCAGTGCAAATCATTTGAAGATAATTGCGTACAAAGACAGACTTTTCAATAGTTCTGCACACCAAAGTTCTTATAGCTAGCTGAATTAATTATGCTACATATAATATTAGAATTTAAGACCATATAAAGAAGAGAGAACAAAAATCTTGCTCTTTGGCATCCCTGAGCAAACTTTGCATTTAGCTTTGTTGAGAAGTAGAGTCACTAATTCCTTGAGCAGGAGCCAACAAAATAAAAGACATAGCAAAGGCCAGCTACGTTTCTGCCCTCACTGCGTGAGCCAGCAAAGATAACCAGGCATGACATTCCTTTTGTGCCCTATCTCAAGCTAATATTTTCTGCTTCCTGTTCACCATAGAGAATATAACTTTCTGCTCTACCGTATATCCATGTTTTTCAGAAATGGCACATTAAGCTGCAACCTTGCTTTTTCACTTCAGAACAGAGACCTTATGCTCCTACAAACAGTTATGCAGTTAAACAGTACAGGCCACCTTCATCATCTGACTGTGAAGACTAAGTTTAGGAATAATTGTGAGGGAGGTGCTTTCATTGCTTAGGTAAGTGCTATAGGGTTTTTAAAGTGATAGTTATTACAAACAAAACAAAACAAAAACACCCTCCGAGCTCTTGATTGTCTGGCTAGGTCTGTACTGTTATAAGCCCTCAATATAGAGGAAGCTGGATATATATGTCTCACACTGCTAATATACACTAGCCACTCTGAAACAAAGTGTTTCACAGGTTTATCCATATGCAAAAAACTGAGGAGATATAGTGGGAAACAGTGCAAATTATTTGGATGTTTGGATAAGACTTAGGATGCTTTGTATTTATTCACCATTTAAGTAGCATTGACTTGCACTGACTGATTCAGTGGTTGGTTCAGTATTTTGAGGAACTGTATTTTTAAGACCACCTGACATCAGTTATTTGTTTTACATAAAATAACAAAACAGAATAGATTAGCTGGAATGTGGCCACTGAGGCACGCTTGGTCAGACTCCTTATTTCAAAACAACTCAGTGCAAAGCTCAATTCATTCTACTCCCTCACAATCCAAAAAAAAAAAAAAGGGATAAAAATAGGGAAGAATAAAACCCGAAGACTGTGCATAACAGGGAGTAAAGTGATCTCAAGTGAAGCAGCTGTGAAAGGCAAGCTATCACACCAGGCTAGTTAATAATATCAATCTCCTTGTCATATGCTGTGGACACAAGAAGCAAGTGGGATCATCATGCTTGGATACTTCACGCACACTCTATGGAAAACACGAATTAACCTGAAAAGAATTATATGACATTTAGTAATGCAATTAGATACTCCCATAATAAGTCTAGTTTCAGCACATTTACCTGTGACACAAATGACTTTGTAAAGGAAAGACCACTGCTGTATCACTGATGTATTACGGAATTCATTCGTTCCAGTAAACATCATCTGAATGTCATTCTACCACTTAAACTTGACATATCGAAGCTTCCAGGCTGAATGAGAAAGGCATTGAACAGTGCAGATTCATGTACGCTTTCACTTTATTTGTTTGTTTAAAGACTTAGTGTGGGAGTCACTTGCCTAAACATAAGTATCTAGGGTGATTTTGGGTCCCCTAGCGTGTCCTGCATTGCTTCCCACTGCTGCTCCACACAGCCATAGGCAGGTTCTCACAGATCTAGTCGTATCTGCCAGCTTCAGACAGCTCTGGTTCCCCAAGCTGTCTCAAATAGCAGAAGATACCTATCTTTATGTGGCTGAGCCCAGAGACTGGTAAACTTCCCAATACGAAGTGATGCTCAAATCAGGACACAGTTGATATATCTGCCTCAGTGACACATTTTGTTAATTAAATAACTTGCCTAAGTTAGGAGACAACAGACACCAGACTTCCTAAGAGGCTGCCACTGCTCAGTTGGCACACTACCCAGCCTGCAAGCTTTTTATTCTGTCTTTTCCAAGGAAAAGTGCTATAACCTCAGACTGATTTGTATTTTTCTTATTCCAAGGCTAAAGTACCCAGGCTTAGTGAAGACAGAGTTCAGTACCACATTTTATCAAACAGTTTGCTGCGTTTTTCTTGTACCTGAAAATTCTGTTTGAGGATTGCAAGAGAGATTGGTAGTATGCTTACACTGTAATTCCCCTTCAATAGTAACCGTAGCACATATACCACCTCATATGGGCAGCAGCCACTAAATGTGACCCGAGGCACGTAAAATGCATAAGTCATTGTCATTGACACGTCCCCTGGAATGGCTGGAGGTGCAAAAGCCACATCCCTTTTTCCTCACTCTCTGCAATAGCACTCTCACTTTTTGTACTCCTGGAGGAGGAAATTGCAGTCTTCGCTGTACACACATCAAAACATTAGCCAAACACTACCTTTGACTTTGATCCTCAAGCCTTCATGCAAAAGGGTCAAAACAGACAGATCCCATACACTAACTAAAGTGACTTTTACCCCGCCAAGCTGACAGTCAGCCTTTCCCAGCTTCCAATTTCCTTTTTCTTTGACTCTCAGATTCTGTATAAAAACTTCACTTCCTATACGGTATGAAACAAGTTTTCTGCAACATCCAACCCAGCGGCTTGTCTCCATCTCTTTGCCATCGAGCTGGCATGCCTTACAGAAAGGAGAACCTAATTTCACCCCCAGAATCCAAGGGTCTTCCCTTTATTCCTCCCTTCAGCACCAATTACTGAAAATAAACTCTTGTGCCAGCAGGCTTCATTTCACTTACTTGCTTCTCCTTCCTTCCTACCACAGAAGGTGTCCGAGGAACTCAAGCTGAGGATCAACTAATTCCATTCCTCAGCTGGTAACCAGGTACATTAAGCTACTGTTCACCTGTGTGGGAACCCAAACACACATTGGCCACCTGTACATTCTGTAAGGCACAGGAAATATGATGGTGTGCAAGCAGGAAGAGTGTCGCACAAGTTACATAGAAATAAACCTCAGAGTCAATGTTGCTGATAAAAGAGCTTCATTAAGGGTTTGACTGCCGGCTTGCATTAGATGAACCCGAGCACTACGTAACAAGAATCTTGAAGAGCGTGACAAGTTTCTGTAACATCTATGATGACAAAGCTTACCACCCTGAATTTAAAGAGGCTTTGAAAAAGGCCTTGCAAGTCTCCATTTAGTCCCTTGCATTATCAATATCACATCCCAATATGGTTTTCTTTTTCCCCAAGATAAGATCAATTGGGTATATTAAAAGAAATGTTGTGGAACACTGACTTACTCTACAGTTCATGAGAGGTAACAACTGACTATTTGGTTCTTCATTTCTGACAAGTTTATCTGTAGTCCTAAATCCCAGCACACAAGTGGGAATTTTGTGGCTCTCTTTATTCCCTTAGAAATGGATGCTGTCCTTGTATTAGCCACCTTGCACTAGGTACTGTGTTGCAGATGTACCAGAGCTCCTCCGAGTCATTCTTTTCTGAAAAGAAGTTATATCATCCTTTGCTGGTTGCAGTTGGTACCTGGAACACTCCCAAAGCACTTACCTTACCAGTGATTCATTCAGATGCCCTTCCAAATTGTATTAAGACTAAGGTAATTGACTTCCATAAATTTAGAACAAAGGAAATGTGTTTCTTAATTCCAATTACGTTTGTTTTTAAACCGATTTGATTTCCATTTTAGTAAAAAAAGCAGCACCAAGGTTACACATTTCAGTATGTTCTACTGCTTAAAACTGAGTTATAAGTTCCTCAGTTTTACTTATGATAATATCTTGAGGGCATGTTATAAGATAGATGTGTTCAAAAGTCTGTATTTTTCATACTGATGTTCAAATCACACTGCTTTAAGCAACAGAGCATGTTTGAAGAAACAGAGCAGAGAACTTAATAAAAAATGTTGTAAACTGGTGGTGTGATCAGAGGAGAATTCTGGGAGCCAGGCCATGTTTCTGAACCTCCATCACCTCTTGTTGGAATGGCACTTACTCTTAATTATGGCATGCTTCAGTTTTCACACCCCTAAAATCATCTGACTTGCTCAAACTATTGCATACACAGTTTGTGCTAGTGTAACTTTTACTATACATTACTCCAATCTGAACATTTTAGAATAGACTCAGTGACAAAGTAGTCCACTGTTTTCCTGAAAGCACTTTATATACACGTAATTTTTAAATTCCCCAAATGTCACAATTTATGGGTCCTGTTTACTAAACATCATCTTAGAAATGAGCTTTGAAGTACAATTAATTGAGTTCTGAATCACACCAGTGATGAGTAATGCACAGACATAACAGCTAGGGGACAAAATGCAAGTTTCATGTATGTCAGGTTTTTCCTGCTGCTTTTGATGTTGCAAAACCTTTGTGAGCAGCAGACTTTCTCATGTGAATTTTAGAGGCTTTCTTATAGCACAGCATCTTTAGCAGCTCTTTGAGGTTTCTAGATCTTTTTTGTGATGGTTTTGAAAAGACTAAATTAAAAGTAAAAAACAAACCATACACTAAATAAGAGACTTAATACTATCATCTCTTGAGAGATTGCCCTATTTGGCTCAGATAATGCTTTCACTTCTCTTGCTTTACAGAGTAATTTGGTATGATTAGTACAAATCTCTAGTTAAAACCTGAAATCCGTACTTGTATAAACCAAGCATATCAAGTACCTATCCCTTGAGGCAAGAAACCTTTACTACATATTTTTACTTCTTGTTGATATTTCAGAAACGCCTTTGCTTTTATTAAATTCAGTAGGTTTGCTTAGCTTCATAGCAACTCAGATTGGACTCCGATATTTACTCAGAAGCATTCATTTGCTTATTATTGGAGTTCTTTGGGTCTTTTAAATATGAAATTACATCCATTTTGAATTAGAACAAAGTACCTCAGGAAAAAAAAAAAACACTACATAATTACGCTTTTTATTACTTCCAGCCTTAAAATATTTAACTGAAAAAGGAGTCATAGCTGTTTATTTACTTTCAATTTTTCATGTCTTCTAATTCATAGAAGGAAAAAAAACCCCACACTTCTGAGTACAATGGAGCTACTGCATTTAAGCTTCTCCAATATGATGGTAATTTAAAGAAAGAACCTTCTGGGCTTCTTAAAGGTAGCTTTACTTAATGTAAAATAAGAGAGCTTCATTGCCTGTATGAAGACAGTTGCTGCTAAAACATTTTGTGCAACAGTAAACAAAAGACGACCCATTTACAAAATAAAAAAGCAGTAACAAAGAAATTGTTGAACACTCACAGCATGATACTTACATGGGATAAAATAGCTTTTTGCTCATCAACAAATCAATAAAGCTGAAGGTAGCTACTTCCTAACAGGAAAGGAAGTCTGCCCAGTGCTTACCTCCTAGGTTCATCAAACAACATCATAATTGACAACATTGTGCTTATTTGAAATCCAGACCTTCTTTAATGCTAACATTTACCAGTGCAACTACTGGAAGTTGGGGTAACAAGGAATTCACCATCTGTGCAAAAAGCACAGTTGTTTTGAGGGCAGGAAGCGGAAACCTCAGCAGCCCTCCTCAGATGCGAGCCTACTGGTAGATCACAGCTGCCATTTCTGTGCCCCAACATTATCAGTGAAGTTCATTCAACAGCGTATGTTGTTTGGAACTGTTGTCAGGATCTACTTATTTGTTGTTCACTTTGGATAAAAACCAAAAATCTATACCTGGATGAGTCAGCTATGACATATATGTAAGCAAAAGTCAGTCTGATGTCCTCTTTTATGTCCATTCTCACCGAGTTTATAAGCAGATTTCCTTTGGTGCCTAAAGTAGTCCGAGTACTCTGTTTTTGGATATACAGCATTTCAAACCTACTACAGACTATTATTATCCCTCGGCCTGACACATCTCAGTGCAGAGGATAATGTGGAGTAAAATATCCTAAGATGAGAGACACTGTTTAAAGCAATAAGAATTCATTTCTTCAGGATAAATGATACTTCTCATAGCACGTGTCAACACAATAAAGATTTTAAAATGAAAAAAAATACACCTAAACAAGCTTTCTTTATGAGGAAGGTGTATTGACATGTTGTAGGAAACAAGCAATCAAGGTTATAAATACTATATAGTTAGTAAGTCACAAGATTACAGAGCTAGGAGATGAAGAATTACATAAGATTGTCTATTCCATCTCACTACACTGGGACAAAATGAAGTGTGCCCAGATAATCCTCAGCAGATATTTGTCTAACCTATTTTTAAAAAAGAAGAGATTTCCTCAGTGCCCATAGGTACCACATTCCAACCTCTCATTAACTAAAATATCAGAAAGATACACTGTTTGCCAGCTTTCAGCAGCAGTACCTTTCCCTTCTGACTCCTATTACTTTTCATGTCTTGTATTTCATACCATATAAAGTCTCTAAAATTGTTTAGATTGGGGGGGGCAGAAGGGGGGAAAGGAGGTTGTTGATAATCCTTAGAGATTCCTTAACCGGTCTTCCTCATTATTCCTTCTTTTAAAAATGTGTGGCTAGGTGCAATTTTCATGCAGAATCCATGCTTGTCTTGCCCATATTGCTGATCTGATAGGTGGGTAAAGTAAAACAGCCTTTGGACAAATTGGGGCCTAAAAAACAAGCCATATGTTTTCACCAGAAGTACCTGGTTTTACAAATCTGATGGTGGGGGGAGAAGTAGAGAGTTTGTCTGTGCGAGAGCCAATTTGAACGCACAGTCAATGATATGGGTGGGTATATTTTAATTAATCTAAATGGTCTGACATAGTAAAGAGTCAATGGTCTATTTCATCTGCATTTAAAAAGGCTATCACTAGGGTGAAGATTCAGAATCAGATTCAGATTCAAAATCAGATTTTGGGGGTAAAGATTCAGAATTTTGACTCCCATGGTTCCAAAGCCTTTACTGGTTTTGGTTCTGCTGACCCTCTACCCTCTTTGCCCGATCTTGCTCAGCTTTGTGTTTGGTCTCCTCAGTCTGGGACATATAGTCAACAGAGACTTACCTGGAGACAACCTGCCCTGGTACATCCCTGAGATGAGGCAACAAAATCAGAAGCTTAGCAAGATGTGCTTGTCCCTTTTACAGGAGAGGCACTCTCAAGGGATTATTACTGAATGAAGTACTGAAATTTTATTGAGTAATGGCCCCATCTTAGTGCATAAGTAACAAACTAAAAGTGTTGATTCATCAGCTCCATATATTGGAGTGACTTGAATTTGAGGTTCAGTAACCAATTCAAGAACTTTTTAATAGCATGCAGATGGCAAAGATGAATAGAGTCAGCATTCCGAGTAAGAGTCCTGTCCACCACCTTACATGGTATTTTCCAGCTGATGAGGAAATCTATATAGAGATTCAGAAATGAACAAATGAGCAGTTTCGATCATGCTGATCTGTTTTGTTTTATAAGGACTTTTTCTTGAACATTTATGAAATTGAATAAATGTAAGCAGTGCATTTGGTAATCTGAGGCAGTTGTGTAGACTCACATATTTATTGCAGAAAAAAGGTCAAGCTTCTGCATGGGCAACTACCATCCAGCCCTGTTCACAAAGGGAGCATGATACCTTGGACAATGGAAATTAGGGGGGGTATGTCAAAGGTTTAGGGACTAGGCTTCTCCCTTACTTGATTTGGTCTATCTCTAGGAAAAAAAAAAAAAAAAAAAAAAAAAAAAAAAAGTCCTTTCTCTTATCACTATACCCAAGTGGAGCAAAAGTCCCACATGACAACATAGGCATGTGGTTTATGCTGACATAATCTGAATGGACAAGGAGGAAAATGCAAAATGTTTACATAATAGACACACTATTATCATTACTGCTAGTCTACCTAGGGGAAAAAGCATTCTGTGCATTTTGTTTATTTGAATGTGTGTTCATGGGTATTGTCTCTGATGCATTCATTCAGATTTAAATGCTGTTTGCAACAACACTCAGTGCTAAGTTACATGCGATAAGGTCAAATTCTTTGCAAAAAATAAAATAAACAACATTTTTCAGGGAATGTTGCTACTGTTACAAAACGTTTTCTAGCACATAACCTATTTCTCAGATTTGCATGGCACAAGGTTAATTGTTAAATGACAGAGGTATGGAGGAAGAAAGACAACGCCTTCCCCTGATGTGATTTCTGAAGCATTACTGTATACAACTAAGTCTCACTGAGGAGGAATGCATGCAGCTGTGCATGCATTCCAGTCTTTACTGGAAAAAGCATACACTGCTACATGTGTGCCATTTTTAGTTTTTCCTGTTTTCCCCCCAAAGACTGGTAAGTGTTTTTTCTTGTCCTTCACTCCAAAAAAAGGCTGAACTGTTCATAGGATATTCTGCTATCATCTTACAGGCACTTCCCCCCCTCCCCATACACTCTAGCAAAGAGATAGCACTGCAGATGTGTCACCCAGAAGTGCTTTGACTGGCACCTGACCTACAGCAAAGCCTTGTTTGATATCTCCTTCTCTATTCTGTTTTCATATGTATTACTAGAGTCTACTGCGCAAGGAACAGATGTTCATCCTACTGTGCTGTATGATTGTTTTAAGTGGCTTTCTTGGAACAGATGTTCTCCTACATGCATTTTGTTTTCTCTAGGTTTTATGCACTAACAGCTGACAACTAATTCTTGCTTAAGTTGAAGGAAAAACACTTAGCGGAGAGTCCCACCTAGGCTGTGGGCAATCACTTCTAGTACTTAGAGCCAGCCAAGGGTAATACAGTATGACAGAATATATTGATATATCAATAACCTGAAGTAGTACAAGAAACATACTAGTTTAAGGAGGTAGGTAGGGGCATCACTGGGTTCAAGCCACAGGAAGCTGCAGGCAAAATTCGTAGTCTGCAAGGAGGCCAGATCATGCAAGGAGTCAAATACCACAGCAGAGTTCAGAACAAGAATCTAGGCAGGAAAAGAGGCTGAAGTAGGGCAGCAAATAGGCAGCGACAGAGGAAAGAGAAAAGGTGCACGGGGCAGATCACAAGCCTCAGGTATCTCTGCAACACACACCTGGTAGAATCCCCTTAAATGCTAGCTTGGCACAACAACCCATGATATTCCTAATGGACAGCTGGCTCACCCTCCAAAAATTCGTTGTTGGGGAGACAAGGGAGTTGAGGAGGACCAACAGATAACTCTTTGGTGGATGCTGACAGAGGCTTACAAAGCTCCAGCAATGCAGTCAGTCTTTTTATAGGGAGATATTTGGAAACAGTTTGCTTAGCAGACTGACAAAAAGGGGCAAGCAGTCCCTTCTTGAACCTGAGTAACAAAATAATTCCATTTCTAGTTCTGGCCTGAAAAAGAGTAAAGTTTCTAGAGAATAAAATGGAAAGTAGCAAACTGAAGGTCTGAATGCCAGAAAAGCTGCACAGCTGCAGATTTTTTATCATTTTATCTGTTCCAGTTCACCCATCCATAATCCATAGGCAGGGTAAGACTTGCAAGTATTGCTGAACTCAGTGCAAACTGTTCTAGGTTAGATTTCTCTTACTGATTTGTGAAAAAAGAAGAAAAGTTAGGACAGTTGAACTCTATAATGTGTCAAATTAGATATCTAAATACTGACAAATTCAACACCTGTCACCAAAGAGGCGTTTACAAGCAGTGCCTGACCAAGCTCTTCAGCAGCAGAAAGTCCTCTAAAGGTAATTTTATTGGGGGGCGGGGGGGGGGGGGGGAAGGGAGAGATATCTTTATATTCATATCTTGAAGAACCCTAGCTCTTCAAGGGATGCATTTGTGTAATGAGTCAGTTATTAATTAAGAGGGCCATAGCTTGTTACAGGAAAGCCAGGATAGCTCAATACTGATTTACAATTATTTATCAGTCATAGACCTCTGTAGGTTTACATGGAAAACAAAAATGACATACAAATTTCCCGTTCAGACCTATCTGCATTGAAAACGAAATTGAATTTGAGCATGCTATTAAGAAAAGTATGCAACTGGGACCAAAGACACAGGTATACCTGTGATAAAACAACACATAGGACAACAACCAGCAACTGGAGGAATTACCTGCAATGCTCCATTGCCAGAAACATTTCTAGCAGTCTGGGTACAGCAGTCTGAGCATATTCATCTCATCTGGGACTCATTCTGTATGAAAGTATGTGCTGCCCCAGATTAGCCATTCTTTTCTAAATAGTTTGGTCTGAAACCTTGGGGGGGGGGGGGGGGGGCATTTGCCAGATGATAGTTCCCAAGCTATATTTTAGGTGGTACCTGCAAACCTGCAAGTCTTTTCTCCATTCCAAAGGGTGGGGGGAGGGGGTACAGTCTCCTCAGAGTACTAAATTCATTTGGGTTTTGCTTTGTTTTGGTGAATTATGGTAAGGGAAATAAAGATCCCTAAAGAACTTTGGGAAGAGTTAACCTTTTGTGTTTTCATGTTTTAGATTTTTATCACAGTAAAACAGCTATGATTGCTAGTATGAAACAGACTGACTTGCTGTAACAACCATCACTAACAAGTATTAGCTGGGTTGCAATGGAAACAATATGTCATTTGACTCCTGCTGCTTTCCTGACAAACATATCAAGGAAATTCAAACTGCATTGGCCCTTTTTTCTTTGCAATAATGCCCATTTTTATGGGGTTTTTAAGTCCTTCTACTATAAGAAACCTTGTGGCCCAATAGGATAGACAGACTAATTACACTCTTTATTAACACATCATTTTTATCAAAATACTTAATGTTAACATTGCTTAGTGTACATTTAGCTAGACATTTTCTTGTATGAAAATTAAAGGAGGGAATTTATCAGTTTAATGATCTAAGAAATTATGCAAAAGCTGTTTCTCTCATTAAAAAAAAAAAAAAACACAAGACTATATGAATGTTATTACTATTTCCTGGAAGCAGCAACAAATACCTCCTTCCTGTTAAATTGAGACTGCCTGTTGCCGGTTTTATTAGCTGTATTGTCAAAGCACACATTCATGCAAACAAGACCATCCCTAGACTAAGCCCTCTTCATATGGAAAACAAAGAGGCAGCCTCAGCCCCAGACCACCTGCAATGTCAGTGCTGTAGAAAGATGGAAACAGTAGGTAACATTAGTCACTGATGTGTGTTCACTGAGATATTTGACATCAAATTTTCATAGGTATTCCAGCAAAGAAGAGCTTAAAGGAAGAAATTAACAGGATATTTACATGGAGCTGCTCCCAAGCCTAAGGGATCCCATACACTAAAGTATGTAGAAAAGTAGAATGTTTTCCAAAATGCAACTAGGAAGCAATGGATGTTGGCAACAGGCATGGGGCAGATCAAACCCAAGATTCAGCCCAAGAATATCCAACCCTGACGTCAGCGCTGAGCCTCTGCTCTGTCAGAGGGCTCTCCTGAGGCAGCCTGCATGTCCCACTCACAGCTGCTGCTAGGCGGGGGACGGGTACAGGCTGCAGAAATCCTGCTGTGCTCTGTATCTTGGAGCTCAGCGGTTAGGAGAGCGTTCCTCACCGCACTGAGCCCCACAAGGGCAGTCAGCGTACAGGCACAAGGGTTCTCCAGACCGCTGAAGGTCTGAACATCTTGTGAGACATCTTTGGTGCTAACGTACAGCACAAGTATGTCCATAACAAAATTCAGAGGGCACTCACTGTTTCATGACAAAAGACCTGGGATCCCGCCAGAGAAAAACACTAACGCAGAAGTAGCACATACATTGCCATGGTATCATGTTATGAATGGATGACTATATTTTGTTTTACTGAATATTCATTTATGTCTGCTGGAGTCCAGTTTGAACACTTGATATTGTCTAACTCACATTTTCTCTGGTCTTAAAATAAAAGTTTACACCCGACTTCATTATATCAGCTCCTACAATCAAAAGGCTTCCCCTTGTTCTTTCTGGACTGGAAACTGAACTTCCTACTTAGGAAATAACCATTGTCTCAGGAAATGTTATCATGTTGACTTTCACATTGTTGGACACTATGATAAGGAATACATAGAGCAAAAAAAAGAAAACCAGACAAAAAAGATAAAAATTAAGGAAAAAATCATTTAGAATTCTGACTTTAAAAAACAGCAGAAAAAAAGAAAAGGGTCTTTTATTTAACTCTGTACAGCTCTGTAAAAGATGGTATGTTAAATATGAGGAACTCTGTCAAAGGAACAGAGGTGAGAAATAATCTCAATTAAGAAGCACTGCTTCTGAAAAAAAGATGGATAAAGGAGAAAGAAATTGTCTGTTCTTCAACCCAGAGCTCAGAGTAAAAGGAGATAACACGCACAACCTTTGACAGTGGAAGCAATGGACTTTCCCTATTTGGAAAAAAAAAAAAAAAAACACCAAAACCTCTCAAAATAAATTTTGGTGGGGGGGAGGATAAGGACATGGGAACCAGACAGTTCCTGAGAATTAGAGAGAAAAAGAACCCCCCCCCCCCTTTCCTATCCAAAAAGATAGATCTACCTCTGCCACTTTGAATTGTAAGATAAGAGAATGTGCATGGTTATAAATCCTCCAATGAGTGCCTCAACAGGCAGCTGCTGCGAGGCGATAGATTTAGTTAATAAGAGCTCACAATGCCGAGCTAGCAGAAGGCTCTAAGTGCACCACTGGTTACATTATATCACAACTCACTAGTATACTGCTATCAGACACTGCTTTAAAAATGTCTGTATATGATACTAGAGCTGAAGTTACCCACCTACCTGTGGCTCAGTGTCTTTGAAATGGGTGCTGCAGGAGCCAACATATTAACTGAGTGATCTGGCATACATTTCCTGCCAGTTGCTGCTGTGTTTTGATGCAAGAACTAGATATTTTACTCAAGAATCCTTTAGGTCACTACTCCTTTCACTTGCATGTGACCATAGCTGTCTGTCATTCCCTAAATGACTCTCTCACAAGCTTCTTACCCCAGATTAAAATATTTACCTAATCAGCAGGGCAAACTCGTTGCTTTTAAGGTGTTTTGCTTAACTCAGTAAAGTGTTCATTATTATACATAATCATTATATTTACCATAACATTCAGGAACCAGAAGCACACTATAGCAGGTATTCTTCTATGAGAGAAAAAACTTCACAGGCTTTTTCCTACTGAGATGACAATTCAAGTGTGAGATGAGAAACAACAGGTAGATGCAGCCTGATCTAAATGCAGAAACAGCAGGGAAATCACATTTGTCAACATAATAGATAGTGGTCTCAGCACATTACAGCTCATCAAGTCTTTTATAAGCTCTGCAGCAGCCTGAAAAGAAATAATGAAGTACTTTTACAGATGTTTGCATGGAGTTCCTCCCAAGAATGACAGGCTACTTGGGAGAAAAAATGAAGATGACTCTCTGAAAATGTAACACAGGAGAAGGAGACTGATACGGAGAGAAAGATGACAAATAGGGCGAGGATCAGCTATAAAATGTCTGAAAGTGATTACAAGCATCTTATATTTGATGTGATACAGAAGAGTGCAGGAGAATTTTGCACTTGTCTTGCCCAGAGAAAAGGATCAAGACAAAAGATGCTGTGAGTTTTGACATGCATTGTGCCTGTGCAAGGGACAGAAAGGGCACTATTTTAGGTATTTTCAACAGAAACGGAATGATTTAGCTGTATCAGGATAAAGGACATGCAAAGGATTGTGAGCAGAAATGACACCCAGAAAGCACAGCTGACTGACAGGTGAGGGAGCGTAACGTTATGATCTAATCATGCTGAAAAAATAGGAGGGTTAGGCCTTGGAGAATGGCTAAAAAGTTTACTTAAGCTCAAGCCGACGGCTGGATGATTTCCACCGAGAAATAGCTAAAAGCAAGCAAAGGGTCAGCACATTGCAGATTGTCATCATGAGAAACATATCTGCCACTAAATTTATGTAGAAATGGGGAGAACAGGACATGGAGGACTCGAGAAGATTCTGTTAAAGCCCTACAGAAGCTGAAAAGGGAATAAAGAGGTTCCTCCAAGGGCACAATCTGTTCCTTCTCCTTTCTGCTTTGAAACTTCTCCCCTTCACTGGCTCTTTTGTACAGCTCTTTGGTGTCCCAACAGAGACAGCAGCAGAGTACAATCCATTAAAATATTTTCTTATTTTTACACCAAAAGTTTCCATTTAAGTAAGAGTGTATTTTAACTGACATGCCATACAAAGGAGAGTCCAAATGGGTTAATACATGCTAGCAAGTCACATCTTACAACTTGAACCATATATACAGACATCTTTCAGAAAGAAAGACGAATAGATTTCCTATTAGAAATCTAAACTTTCATATCCAAATTTCTTTGTGGAATGAGGTATACAAATAAGTATGTGTTAGTTTATGAAGGGAAAGTCTTCATGAAGTTACTCCAAAAATATGCTACAAAATAGCAGAAAATAATGGATTTTTTTCTCTTGCAATCTGTTCCTTTTTGCACTGGCCCAAACTGGCTAAATAGTTGTCAATGAAAAGGCCATTCAACATGGGAAAGTCACATGGCTCTGATTTGGTGTATGCACACACTCATTATAGAAACAGAAGTATGGATAGTCAGAGAAATTACCCCAAGGCTGAAGAACCTAGAAAACATCCTAGAAAACCTAGGGATGGCTTGAGGATATTGAAATTATATTTGGGTCCTTTGAACAGTGCATTCCACCCAAAGCAGGGCGGAAGGAGGAGTATAGCATAAAACCTGCTTCAAAAAACCCATTAGAGAGAAAGAACCATGCTATATTTGAAATGAAACATAAAAAAATAGAGAACCCCCCCAACAGCAATCAGGGGGAGACAGAGAAGGGAGGAATCACACACACAGAAGAGAGAATGCTATCTCCTTCAGCTGCAAAGAGGTATATGTGCAAATAAATGGTATTTTGTAGTTTAGGTATGCCAAATAATTTTCCTCTTCAGAGCCAAGGCAAGTCATAGGTAACCATGTAGTCTCAGTTTTTAAAAATCTTCCATTTCATTTGTTAATCCTCAACTTCTAGATGCTACAAAACTAGGACATCTGTTTGATAACCAGAATTATTTAAGAAACAGATATCCCATATAGGACAGTTGTATTAGATTATACTATTCCTGACCAAAACATCCTATGCTAGAAGCTGTCAATCTAGTCATTCTTATTCCGTTCATACATTGATATCTCGAGCATCCAGATAGGAAGTACTTTGTAATATTTTAAGGAGTCCTTTTTTTTTTTTTTTTTTTTTTGAAAAAATGCCACCCCCCCACATACATACATACAACAACAAACCAGACACTCTTGAAGTACCTTCGTATATTCAGTATGAAATTTACTATACTAAACTTCCAAGTAACTTTTATCTATCTGACAATTTTTATTAAAGAAGCTTCTTTAATCAAATGATTAAAAAAACCTCAACTGCACAAAGTCATAACAGGTGGCTATGGGCTATTAAAACTTACCTTTTCCAGTAGAAGTATGTGTGTGTTTTAGTGGTAGAAGAAAAACAGAAACCAGCAAAACTGTTTCACTTTACAGGTGCAGAACAGATTTCTAACCTGTCACTGTAATGACTATTTGGCATCAGCTGCTACTCTTCGTGATCCTTTGGTCTCATTCTCTCTCTTAGTTTCAATCACTGAGAGCCTCACTTCGCTCTTTTACTGACTTCATCTACTTGCTACTCTTTAACATCTTCCTTTCATCTTCTAAAGCACTTCCTCTCTTTAAGTCTCAGCCAAATCGCTCTATGTATCTTGTGATTAATTGTCTCTACAAGAATTTCTGTGATTTTTCTGCAGATACAGATAACTGAAAAGAATGTTCAGTGTATCTGCTAATCATGCTTATCAAGTGTAAGAAACAAAACAGTGTCTCAGCTCCAGAGTTTACTTCCTTAATAAAACGTTAATTGTTATGTCAGCTGACAGAGACAAGCAAGCATACACTAAAGCAGTTAATGAGAAAAACACTTCCCGTTTATTATCGGAAGTATCAAATGTGTATCATTCAAATAACTTCATCTATGATTTTGAGCTATGATTTTAAACCACAAGACTAAATCCAAGGTTATGATCCTATAGCAATGAAGTCGCAGAAAATTTTGTTTGAGGATGATCTGAAACATTTTGAATTTTTTGGAAAACTTTTAGACTCAGAAATTTAGAAATTGCTGAGTGAACATCCAATTACATTTACAGTATTTATTCAAATTAATTTCTTTGTCATCGTACTGCTAGGTATTATCCAAACATTTATCGAGTGGGTCCTAAAAAGGGTTCTTACTCAATCCCAAACTGAAAGAAATTAACAAATGTAATGTAGTTAACGCAGAAGTGTTAACATCTCTGAATTTGGATTAACAAACTGTCAGCCTCCTTGGATAAGCATTTAATAATACTAATTACAGCAGTCTTAATTTATAGTGAAACATCTTAAAATTAAAATCCTAAAGGTCAACACAGAAGCAGAAAGCCTTTTGCAGTATCTTATCAGAAATAAGAAATTTTCACACTTAAACTTATGTATTTATAGTTCAAGTAAAAACACATACACATATATTTTGCAAACATTGCTACACTATGGAAAGTTTGAAAGCATACCACACAGATGCCAATGTCATTTTCCTGCTTTGGACCTGGCAGTTTGAAATGCTTAGGGCTGACAGTTCAAAGGCCAGCAGAGTACCCTTCTAAAGGCTGCAATGATTAAAATAATGTCAATGATGTCTATACATCAGCTGCTAACACTGATAAGCAAAACAGTCCTACTAACCCAGTACAGCCTGAGCCTCAAAAATTAGCTGGAAGATATATATACTTTTTAATTTGGTCCATCCCCTTTCCAGCATCAAATTAAGTCTCAAATACGTCTTTAATTTGCATTTTAAAAAGCAGCTTGATTGCCAGTTAATTAAATATTGATTGTTCAAAGAACATTTATTGAAATTTAGCAGGAATACAAGAGATAGGGAAAGTTGCTAAGTCATTTAAACAAAATTAACTCTGAAATACATGTATAATTACATTCTTATAGTTTGAATGAACTCTCATTGTTGCTTGAAAGGATATTTAGCTTTTTAATTGGTATGTAATAAAGCCAACAGGAACTTCTTAGTTCTTAGTTAATACAAACACTTCAGCTCTTGAATCCCAACTGCAGTTCATCTTTTAGGTTGAGAGAAACTGCAGAGTAAAGAGGAATGTAACTTTAAATCTGTTTCTTTTGCAGCGTGCTTCTTCCTCTTACAACTAGGCCCTGCAAGGCCTTGATACCTAACCCAGTGATTCAATATGCATGTCTTTCTAGCAATTTCAGTGAAGCCTTAGATCAGGATTGTGAATGTTTTAGTGTCTTTTAGGAGAGACAAGTGACCGCATTTATTAAGTTTAGTGTTTGCTTTTGCTGCTTAGCACTTTTCATAGTTTAACTCGCTAACAAACCCAGAATCATATTAACAGAAGAAGAAATGCAGAGCAGAAAGTGACTTACCTATAAAAATGTGACTCAAGCCAGAAATCAGAATTCAAACCCAGTGAATTTTAGAAATATTCTGATGCAGTTCTGGATATTGGTGCCCAAGATTGAATACGACACTGAAACCACTCAGCAGGGTCCAAACTGCTCAGGAGAATCTGCCCTTGAGATTCATTCCTGGAGAATATTTTTACTCCCCTGACAGCAAATGAGAGGATATTCACTCCAAACAAACATAAAGCTGCATCCACACAACTTCCTCTGGAAGAACAAAGTCTCTAGCAAAAAATGATCTGAAATCTTCCCCCCCCCCCCCAACCTTGGATGAGGAAAAGTAGAAAAAGAAAGTTGATAAGTATAGAAGAGCCTATATATTCCTTTATTCCTTCACTTTATGGATCCACAGTGAGCAACTACATGATGGGTTTTAAATGCCAGTTCTATAAACTAGCATTTGGCACTTCAAACACATAAGAAAGTAAGGCCAGAAATATCTCCTTTAACCAAACCAAAGATGAATTTACACAAGTAAACTCTACCACCTTATCCAGAAGTGCTGTATAACTACTATTGCACTTACATGAGCTAAGATGATGATAGTCAGCAGTTCTCTTCATATCAGCAGAGGAAAGACCAGTCAGAAAAAAGGAAAACCTGCTCTGTTGAGGGAAAGAAATAGGATGTTTTTAGTGAGCGACCTGTAGATTAGACCCTTCCCCATGCAATCTCAATAATTTTCTCCAGCTGAGCTGCAATGGCTATTTCCTCACACCTCCCATGCTTTCCCATGTATTTAGAGCCTTGGGGACCACACCTGAGATCTGTTTGGCTTTTCTCTCAGCCAAAAGATAACTTATCAGGGATATGGTGGAAAGAAAAATATTGGTTTTCTAGTATCTGGGTACCTACTCTGGTGGTTCTAGCTGCTGGAGACTAGACTTAGATAAGTCTTTAACTAGAGGACTTTCAGACTGTGAAGTTTCCAAAAAGCCAGCAGATGAGATGAGGAAAGAAAAATTGGGTTAATTTGTGAAAGTTCAAGCATGAAGATGTTTTTATCCATTCAGAAGTATACATCTGATCTGCAGATGCTCTCTAACTTCTAACAGCAGTTTGCAGAAGGAGGTGAATGAATCATCAAGTATCTGTATTAGATTCAGTTTTATTTAACATCTTTCTTTGAAAGCAGACAGATATATTTGAAATAAAGTATGATTTTGCATCCCTGTATAGCTAAGACAGACTCAAAATAAAACAAAACCTATGTAGTTGTTGCAGTTTCGGGTTATAAAGTGAGGTAGCTGGCAAACCACAGACAGGCAAAGGGCACAGTGACCGTTACCTGGGTTGGTTTGTAAGGGCCAGGAGACTGATAACCAACAATAAGCTTAGTGTGGCTGTGTGCCCGGCATGCGGGAGGCCCTCCACAGACATCGTACAGCCTGGTGGCCTGGAACCGCAAATCCTTCCCAAAAGACAACGGGCTGAATTGACGGCACATCTGAACCGCTTGCTGGGCAAGCGACACGAAGAACCACGCGCTGCACAGTAAAGGAGCTGGGCGGACCGGCACGGACAAACTCATCCGTACGTGGTTAATCTGCTTGTGTTTTAGCCCAGCTTAAGGACTAAATCTAAATCCAAACTTTCTCAGTCTAAACCTGCCCACTGCTATCTCTGAAATGTAGGCCTGAACTGAAAGAAGTCAGAGGCTGAAAGAGTTTGAGCAAGAACTTTTGCTTAAAATACAGTATTAAAGTACTCAAAGGCAGTATTTAAGCTTCTCTTGGTATTTCTGTGCTGAGGAAAACAGAAATTCCATGAGAGGAAAACCAAGAAGGACACGAGGATTTACGAGGAGAGTTACAATAACAGAATATATGCCTTAATTAAGTCACAGCTGTGCACAACCTGATTAAATAACTGAAGGGCTAAGCTGAAGGACAGGGGAAATTATTTTGGGCAGTCAGAAGGTTTTAAATGTGAATAATGGGCTAATTCTGAACAAAACTCTAATGATAAAGCCCAGAAACGAGTTTTCAACAGTATTCACTCCACAAGTGAAAAAATATTTTGTCTTGGGGTATCCCCAAATTTAATTTGGTTCAGTCTAGCCCGGGGCACTCAGGTATCACAGCGATGAGGGCTGTACGTTAACTGCACAGAACAAGCCCCTGAGGACATACTGTACGCTTTACTGCGAAACGGAAATACGCCCAATGGATGCTGTATTTCTTTTTTTTTTCCCCTGGTTCCATGCGCTTACTACAGGTTGTAAATACTACCTGAGGCACTGAGTGAGGAATTTATTCTTTTCAACTCCTCAAAACCGCACGGAGCCCCCGTGCTCGTGCGCAGCGCCCGTGCCAAGGCCTCACGGCCCCACGGCGGCGCTGAGGCGGCCCCGGAACGGCCGCGCCACGGCATCAGGGTGGTGGGGGAGGGGAGGGGACCCCGCCACCCTGCCCGGGCCGCTGTCGCCGGTGGGGGCCGGGGAGGGGGCAGGGAACTGCTGAGGTACCGGGGGTGCCGGAGGGGCTGGGGCAGCGTCCCCTGCCTTCGCTGCTGCCGGGGCCGAGGCGTGGGGCGCGCGGGGAGGTCGTGTCTGTCTGTGGGACAGGGTGCTCCGAAGGCGCGATGCGGCATCGGGCAAAGCCTGTGTTATCAAAAGAGAAGGCAGCAGTTAAAAGGTAGCTGGAGCCTTACACTGAAACCCGAAAACATTTTTTCCGTGAGGGCAGGGCAAAACCACCCTTGCGTATTTTTCCAGTGTCAAGGCGAGCAGATGTGCTGACCCGCAACACGCACCGGTGTCAGAGTCGATGTTTAGCCAAGCGCCTGATTGCCCCGAGTCGCCTATCCGAGGGACTCGCTCCTCAGTTTTACCTTTTTGTGAGGTTAGTTACTGTGATTACTTAACAGATCGTCTGTTCCTGGAGGTGCTACAGGTTTGGTTTCGCTGTGGCGAGGAACCCCGCCTGGCCAGGCAGAGGAGGGCTTGAGAGGAGGCATCAAAGCACCGCTGAGCTTCTCGCTCCCCAGCCCCTGGGCTGCCAGGGAAGCATTCAGCTACCAAAGCAAGATAAAGCCGGGGATCAACCAAGTGTAGCAGTGCTTGGGCCATGTTTGCTTGCTTCAGCGTGCCTTTTTCAAAGTGGATTTATTTAAAGCTACACAGGGATTCCAGTGCTGGAGAGATATAATGCATGTACTGAGACTGCATCTTGTTTGGCTTTAGCAGTTTATATCCTCTCTTTTTGCTTATCTGTAGCGCTAGCCAAATAATCTCATGCTTCCCACGGGTGCTTCGTTCACTCTAATGAGGATGAAGAGTTGTTATCCGTGAAAAACATGAGAAGCATGTACCCCACGTACTTTCCCTGGTAAGGAAAGAAGACAGAACAGTTTTTCTCACCCTATTCTCCAAAATGGTGCAGGGAGAATAAACTTAACTCAGAATCCACAAAACTTGCTCACAAATATAGGCTAAATGGAAAAGTCACACTCTTGGACATTGTATATAAACATTGCTAAGCATAACACTGTTTCTGTTTTGCAAACAAAGCTTTCCTTGTTGCAACATCTCATTTATCATTTCCTTCTTCCTCTTCCCCAGAGTCTTGAAGGTATGAGCATATAATTCATGAATTTACAACCTGAACACTTCCCAAATCCTCTCATCATATCAGGGACAGAAACTGCACTCTGACAGGCTGCCCAGAAAAATCTTCATAAATACCTGATTTATTTGGTTAGTTAAAAGACAGGAAAGCTTTAGAGAGGAAAGAAAGGAAATGAATGCATCATGAAAAAGATGCTGCACTGTATTTTAGACACTCACTGTAGTAGAATGTCTATCTGCTGCATGTACCTAAATTTCTGACATTCCGAGTTGTAGTATTAGTACAAAAGGCCTATTGAAAACACATACGTGCAATGGCAGCAAAATAAAATGACCAAGATCTGCTCTGGGAGTGCCAGTAGTCCCCCCATGTGTTCTTTATCTCCCCTCACCTCTGGAAACCTCCAGGCCTTAAAGTAGGGTAAAGTTAGCCAGAGATCTTTAGAGGCCATCCCCCACAGACTTCATAGACCTTTGTGTTCTATTTTTCCTTTCTTTTTCAGTAAAAAACAGCAAAGTGGTCCTCTATTTGCAAGACTACTTTTCCTCCATGCTTTTTCCATCATTCTCTTTCAGTTGCTAAGATTTTAAAAATAAATTTTAAGCATATCAAAAAATACTATAAATTCCCTGATGACTGGCCAACAGCTCTTTTGAGAGCTATATAATTGACAAGATCATGCAACCACCAACCAAGCATATAGTAATTCATATTTTTCAGTCCTGACTATCAGATAAAATAATTCAAGCTAGCTATTCAACAGCTTTCACTGGCAACACTGTAGCAAGGGGATTACTTAAACTCAGAGTTTACAGTATAATCTTGTACATTTAGGTAACCACATTTCCTTTTAAGCCCTTACATGACAGAGGAGGACTCAAGTGAATGTAATAGTTAGTCTGTCCATGTGATAATCCTGCGGGGTTATGTAAGCAAATGATTAAGGGTTTCACTAAGTCCTGTCAGCTCTGAGCACTAATTCTAAAAGCACATTCGGCTTTCTTTGACAGACTTCTAAGGGAGCGCATGTCCTAAATGACTGTCAGTCTGCATAATAATCTATTACATTAGAAACTTTTATAAAAGCCTGATAATAGGGGTTATTTAAATAACATACATCTAAAATACTATATTTTCCTGTTATCAGTTTATGGTTTCATTCCTAGCTTTAGAGCTTTGGATTTTTTCCTCCCTCACTCCCATTTGCACCATACTTTGCACCATACTACTATGCACATGACAAAACATTCACAGTGCTACATCTTAACTGTTAATGTCAAGGAAATAAAATAGATCCTAAAGGTCAGATACTTTTCCTTGTACTGTCCCAAATTTTATACAGGTATAAACCTAGAAGTATGAGGTCTACGTATTAATTCACACAGTAAGCACGCATGACTCCAGCAGATCTAGCCTCTGAATCTCTGTAAGGATCAATTCTTAATCTCCTGAAAATAGGACACAATACAGAACACGTTGCTTTAATGTACAGCTTCTGAAGATTTTTCTTCTTTCTAATTACAGTCACAATCTGCCAGTGTTCAGAACTTCCTGTATCCCAAGTCTTCAGAATTTGGATGTATTCAATAACATCTACATGCGCGAGTGAGGATCTCTGCCTCCTGAACCTGGTCATTTTCTAAACCATTTTCTTTTTTTTTTAATTGTGGTTTGGGGCTTGGCGGCGGGGGGGGGGGGGGGGGGGTTAGTCAAATTGTACTGGGAATACTCATTTCTGTTAAGTTTGCAAAGACAGGTGAATACCTAAAATCTAATCTTTAAGACCTTGCAATATAGTTCTTCTGGACTAGAGACTGATCTTTTGACTGCAGTTTTCAGTCTAAAGGAGCCAGGAAATACTGAATGTCCCAAGTTTAAGAATCCATTGTTTTATACCTGACATGTGTGTTCCATCTCTATCTATGGGCTCTTATAAGTGACGTAGTTTTATCCGCTAATATATTTCTAGAGCATACTTAACTTAACAGTGGTAATCTAAACAAAGCAGGACTGGAACCAGCATAAAACACAAGCATGAGACAAGGAATCACACTCAGCACTTTGGGATTCCTTCTTTTTGTTCTCTGCTGGACACAACTGATAATCCATGCCATTTACACTTCTACTAAAGGCTACCTGACAGCAGCTCAGAGCAAAACTTTTGATGAGTGCTGTCTAGCAGTTTCAACTATTCTGTAGTGACATGCTTTGCAATTTGAAATTGAACTGCAAACCTCTGGCACAGACTGATATGGAGGCCAGCATTAAATCATGGATCAGAAAGGGACTAAACTAAATCTCAGAGCATGGATTTCTTGTTCGTTATCAAACACAACAGTCTGGATGTAACCATTGACTCTGAAAAGCCATTGCTTGGAGCTGAGAATATATCAACAGAATGAGCTGGTGAGGAGTATCTTGCACATTATATAAAGATGAAAAAGAAGCATCTTTCTTTTTATCATTATGTTTTTAATAAGATCTGTAACTGTCTAGCATAAAATCACATTTTTATATAAAAACAATTTGTAAAACAAGTCACTTCATACTTTCATTGTTTTTAATCCCTTTCCTGAACTTTGGATACTGAACACTATTGGAAACAGAGACAGCACAGCCTTTCATATATAGTAACAAAAATAAGTAAACCCAATGTCCCTTTGTTTCCTATATCCAAAGTACAGATAAAATATGCACTCAAAAATCAACAGTTTCTCTACCGGGATAGAGAATACTTTGCTTTGGTCTACTTAGATTTGCAGATAAAAGATCAGCTTGAACACTATCTGAAGGCCTAGCTTTTATCTGTATTCGCGCTAGGACAGCTGCATTGGTTAAGGAACCAGTTTGAACTAAAAGAAACTTAGGCATATCCACTGGTAAACATTCTGCTTCTGTGAATATATCATTTCCTTAGTCCACAAGATACAAATAATAATCGAGGTAATCACTACCAAGTTCAAACTAGATCCATCCTGAAAATATTAATGCAGTTTAAAATGATTAATTATTTACTGAGAGGATTCTTAATACAAGACTGAGGCAGTAAATAAAAAAGTATCAGTTCTAGCAGATGCTGGTGATTAATAAAAAATAAAAGTCAAAGTATAATTAAGTTTCTTTTCAAGACTGTGCCTTGAGTAAAGATACCATTCAATGTCAGGCAAAAAGACAACTTTGAGTGAAGGCTGTGTATAGCTTGTGTGCTGGACTGTGAATAGCAAATTAGAATATCAATGAAAAGTACTGCAGTTACAAATCAGTTTCAGTAGTTTTTGTAGCTGTCTTTGAAAGAATGCAAAGATGAAGGCAGCTGAGCATTTTAATTTCTTCCATCTTGGAGCAACAAAATGATATAATACTATATACATTTGTTATTATTTGGCCAAAGTTGACTATTCGTAGCTTGATTTCTGTTTCTAGAGAGAAGAGAAGGTTTACATCCCAGTGTTGTACTGATCACATCTAGACTCAGACTGCTGCACACCCATGGAAACAGGTAGCAGCAAAGGAGATAGCAAGCAAGGGAGCTTGTTAGTGAGTATTTAAGGTGCATCCCTTCTGCACTGCAAATGAAAGGCCTGATTAGCCACCCTTTTTTTATTCCTAAACTCATGCATTCCTGCAGAACTACAAATGGAGTATGTAATTTCTAACCTAAAAAGACCCATAAAAGATAGATTTTCCTTGAGTATTTCTATTTATTATTAATGATATGTGCTACAATGGAGGTACTTACAGACTATATATCACGCTGTTATACAAATAGCATTTTGAGATGCTCTTTGGCAACTTTCCGAAAACAAACAAGTAATACAGAAAATCATTATCCACAGTAGGGTGCTCCCAGGGGAACATCAGGTGTATATCAGATAATCATTGAACTTACATCACATCAGCAGCACTCTAATCCCATAAGAGCTACCATGGGCAGACAAAAACCCATCAAAGCAATCTGCATTGCTCAACTGTGTATACATGGTGTGAATGTAGACTGCAAGCTGCTTTTTTGGCCACTTTTTCCAATTGCCTTTGATACCTCTTGGGAAAAGCCAATTCAGATGTGTTACATTTCCTGAAAAGAAGTAGTAGTGCGGAAGTTATGGACAGTGCAACAATTGTGACTACTTACGAGTCAGAAAAGTTTCTCCCTAGGCAGGTCTGAAACATATGTACTTTTTTAAGATTCACTTCTCATGTAGGAGTGTATAGTTGTTGGAAATAAAAAGTTATCTACTCTGTTAAGCAAAATAAGGCATGTAGAGCCAGACTGTCAACAGAAGTGTGAATGGCATACTGATGGTTTCACTGCCTTTAGTGGTAAAACTTCTGCTGGATTTGATGAGAGTAGATGTTCTACTGTCACCAAATACTTTTAAAAAGGCATAATTTAGTGTCTAGAGTAATGAGAAAAACTGTCAGTGTCACTGTATCTATAGTTATCAGAAAATGTGGTAACATGTAAATATGAAGTAACACAACTTACAGAAAGAGGAAAAGAAGTTGGAAAAATTAAAATGATCATGTTTTTTCCAAAGAACTTTCAGGGTCCCTTCACATTCCCTTCATAATATGCATCATGTGAAACATGGATGATCATTAAAATAAAATGAGAAAGATATAAGAAATCTTTAGTGCAAACAGTATGATTTCTATCTAATTAGAAATCTCACCGCAGGAGAGCAGGAAAACAATGACTGTATTGTCAATAATCACATAACTAGAACTGGCCAAGCGTTTCTGGAGTATGCTTTTTATGGTAAAATATAGTTTCCAATCATTCAGAATCTCCCAGAGGAAAACTGCAATTTTGCCAACATTTTTTAAGTACCAGGCAAGAAAAATGAAGTACCAGGTTTTTGCTTTGGTCAGTGAGCTAATAACAAGGCTGCCTAATGTCCCAGGATGAAGTCCATGAGATGTCCGTAGCTTCACACATTTAAGTTAAGTTGTAGAGTTCATTTTCTGAGATCAAGGGCAAACTAGAAACATTTGTGGAAGAGATCCATAAAGGACTGCTAGAGACTACAGAGAAATCACCTCGGGCAGCAAGAGTCCGAAAGTCACAAATTGTTCATAGTGCTGAAGAGTTTCCAGGGATATATTATTGTACATTTGCTATATCTCTGTATTTTGCTATCAGCATCAACTTTGCCACTTTCAGAGACAGGATACTGGGCCAGATGTACCTTTATTGTGTCCTAGCATCACTGGCCCTACGTTCTCCTTTTCTGACTGGGTTACTTAATTCTGAGGCGTTATGCTCTCCACTCCAAATAATCATCACTGGTGCATTAGTGCATCATGAGAAACACATTGCAGATGGTGAGTCCAAACCATAAAGGAAAAAGGTCATTCAAACTACCACTCTCAAAAGACTCTATGGGGTCTCAGAGATACATAGCCAAACTGGCTCAAACTGAGATTGATAGAGTCCTTATTGTTAAAAGTTAGGTACATTAGCCACTTGCCAAAATTGCCAAAAGCCTCCCCCTCAAATCTGTCAAATAATGACATTTTCCATGGAGTAGAAATTCTGATTTTAACCAGCTTTAGAGGGCATATTAGTTATGCACTTAACAGGAAAAGGAAAAAGGAGGCAAAATTACAGTCTAGACAGGTATATGCTTCTGGTAATCTTGAAAATGAGCAAGTATCTGAAGTACTACAGTTGCAAAATTGGATTAAGCACCTCTCCTCACTTCCCCAAAACCTGAAAAAAATTTAAAGATAAACTCCAAGTAAAACCAAAAAAAAAAAAAAAAATTAGTACCTCAGCATGTGCATGTTACGGATAGCATGCATTGTCTCCGAAGAGTGCCCAGAGTGCAGCTTTTTGCTCATTACAGATTCACTTGTAGGAAAAAATCTGATAGCAGGCTTTTGGATTACTCCAGCAATTTAGAATGGCAAAAAGTGTTGCGAGTTTATAAGACTATAAAACAAACTGCTGAGGTCTTCAATTGTCTATCAACCCAAGTTTATGATCATCTCAGAACATAATTTTCAGCTGGTTACACTGAAAAAATATTACCTTCAAAAACTCTTTTAAAGAAGAAGATAATAAGACTACAAGTATGATGATAAAAAGTATGTAGTATGATAAAATCATGGTTCCACTATCAGAGAACAACAATTGAAATTTTTATGGTTAAATTTAAAATGCTGCTTCTGAAATCATGAAGCAATTTTTTAATGTCCTCAGTCCATAACTACAGTGGAAGAATATTTTAAGTCAGAGGACATGCTACCTCCTGTGCTGTATTTTTTTCCAATTAGATAAACTTGGCACTTGAAGTCTTCTTCTTGTGTGAGGCATAAGCTGGATTCCCAGGCTGTTTCATTGTGCCAATTTTTTTTTTTTTTACCTTGTCATTGAAAGAAATAAAGAAAGGTAGATTGAGGATTGCTTAAATTGGACTTTTTTTTAATTATAGCTGAACAGAAAAGGTGTGTGAATATGTTGCTTAACTCAAGGGTCATGGTGACAATCAGTCCACAGAAGAACTGTGAGCATTAAGGGAAGTCAACAGGAATTCAGGTTCAAAACAAGCAAAAGGAAACTGTGCTTCACACAGCAACTGTGTAATTATACATCATGAAAGAATATTACAGATGCTAATGTTTATGAGAGATTGGATAAGTTCTTGGAAAAGTAATCTGCTCCTGGTTGTTAAGTAGACAGAACGTACATCTAGCGGAGGAAATCCCCTGAGCTGAAAATAGTTGGAGGTTTGGAGCATGTCATGGATGTTTAACTTGACCTGCTCTTCTGGATCTCCTTGTGGCCACTATTGTAGATCGGTGCCTAGGCTAAATGGATCTTTGTTTTGGCCAGTTTTGTGACCTCCCATTTAATTATAAGGAGAGAAATACATGGTTTGGAAGTATGGGCTGTACTGCTGTTCTGTTTACTGTGTGTTCCCAGTTTTATAAGACTTTTGCCAGAAGAAATGAGAAGAAACCCAGGGCTTTTCTTTCTTTCTTTCTTTCTTATTAACAAGTTTGATTATGTGTTTTTTCAGGACAAGAATTGGTTAGCATAATAAGTAATGAGATACAGTAAGAACCTTGTCTTTGCCAGATTAAGTGTGTTTTCTGCATTCTCTGAAGACCAAGAAATCATACCAGCTAGTAGATCTCAATTTTAAATCTAACTTCTAGAGTTAGGCTATATTGATTCCTGGGTTGTATTAATCCCTACAAGGACTTGCAAAAAGAGAATATTCTTAGATAAAGGTGCAAAGTTTCATTTATTTTATAAATTTCATCCAAGAACTTGAGATCAAGATTAGTAGTTATGGTTTTATATACATACACACTATTAATACTGAGAGAATGATTTAAACATTCTGTATGCACAATTTCCAGTCTCTTTCTAAAGCCACCGTGCAAAATCAGTGACCAGAGAAGAAAAAATAAAAATTTCAGATACAGGTCACTGCACACATTTTTACTCAGGTCTTGCTTTATTTCCCCCCCAAATCCCAAAACCAGAATAAATCAATTCAAGCTACAACTCAAATCATCCAGGGCCTTTGTAGCTTCAATCAGCTGGGAGAAGACAAGTTATATCCCTACTTAAACCCTGCCTTTCACCAGTCTCTACTGTCTTTCTAGAGCCCCAGCAAAATCAGTACCAGCAGAGACAAAAACAGAATAAACCTTGAGATGTCAAAGCATCACCACACCCTGTCCCACTGCTTGATGTTGGAGAAGCAAAAAAAAAAAAAAAAAAAAAAAAAAATCCATTCACTGATAGCCTCAAAATCTGTCTCTCATAGTAGCCAGTTGTTTCTGGAAATTCAAAAACAGATCAATATCCTTCTTAACCAACTGTAACAGTGTTAGCTGTTCAGACTTAACAGAATCCCAAGATCCCCAAAACCTCAATAAAGAATTTAATGCCAGTGTAGAGCTCTCAATGGAATTAGTCCTTAAAAACCTCCCTCTTGATGTTTATCTGTAATAATCCCCTGGGTAATCTCAGGCATCACTTAAAGTTTGCTTTAATAGGCTTTCTGAGCATTAGGTTAGGAAACAAAAAAGAAAAGCTTTCTCCTTCAAGTAGATTTGAGCTATTTGAGGCCCTGTCAGTAAACCTGAAAAAATTCAAAGGCATTTAAAAAACATGACTAGATATTATTTTGTAGTCGCATACATGAGATGAAGAAAACATTTTTATAGCTGTGTACCTCAGCACTGTATTAAAAAGTAGTTTTAATTTTCTCTTTGAAGAATTAGGTACTCAAAACTTTGTCACAAAAGCAATAAAAGTTGTGTAGACTTCTGAGCACTTTTTTAATATAGTACTAATACTGCAAGGATCATTAACATAAGCAACTGAAATACATTTCTATAAGGTATGATGTGAGCATGTTATAAAAAGTATTTATCTTCTCTCAGACTTGAGACAACATGGAGCAAGGTAGAGTTTAATTTTCACATTATTCTCTTTCAAGAAATAACTTTGGCACAGTCTTCTTCTTTCCTTTAAAAAAAAATATTTAGTGCTTAAAAGAAATAAAGAACAGAATACCAGTAACATTAGACTATGTTTTGGGCACTGCATGATCACTGTTTTATGAAAAGGGGAAATATATGCTGCTAGAGGATCTGATGTTTTAAAATAATATAAAAATAACTCTCAAAGTCAAGGGCGCTGTTTTATTCATCATTCACAAGAATAGCAAGTGTTGAGTCATTACTCTTTTTTAAAATTATTCACTCATTTTCTGTGCCTCTTTTTTGCTGCCAAACTTGCAATACCATCTGCTTTCAACCTTCGGTGACTTTCTGCAGTTGCCATTAGCTGAGACCAAAACCATGAATATTTAACACTGTAAACAGGAACAGCTCTCTCAAGACTAACACCTAAGTCTTAGTGGACATTTGAAAACCTGGCTCTACATTCTCCATCCCTAGACACAGTCAAGTACCTGTATGACAAATTCAGTAAAAGCTTAAGAAGGTTGGACATGTTCCAAGGCTACTTCCTTGGTCTCAAGTCTCAGGGTAATGGTCCACAACTGGTAGCAATCCTAGCTTAGAACAGGCTTACCTCCTCTGCCTTTTGTCTTCTCCCACACAGCTCTTTTCAGGACCCCATGGTCTGTCACCACTAAGATTAATATGGCTGAAGAACAAGATGGACAGAAAAGGGGAAAGATGGGAAAGGGATGCTCCCATCCTATCAGTCCCTGGCCCACTTCCTGGAAAGACCCTGCAGACAGCAGTACCCAGGAGGGAGCAAGCAGCCAGCAATCACGAGAGAGAAATGGGGACATTTAAGCCAGAGATGGACACACCTGGCTTAACACCTGGCCAGTGGCAAAGTATCATTAGTTAAAATTTACTTGCCCAGGACTGCTTTGGAGCACTAAGACCTGCAGGCATGAAAGAGCCTCTATTTGTATTATCAAAATCTCTTACCCTCTATAACACAGGGTCACCCTCAAGCTGTCTCAGCGACCGGTTCCTGGCCCGCGTGACTCCCAAACTGTGCTTGGGTATTGCTAGGAAGAGCAGGAGCTGGCAGGGGCCAGGGCTCAGCCAGGGCCAGTCTGAACAGCTCCAGGGAGAGGTGATCAAGTGCCCAGGATCCTTTTCTGATACTACTTAAATCAGATTGGCCTTTAAGTTCAGACTCAGAGAAAAGGGCTGAAAGACTCAGACCAAAAAGCCAGGCAAGTGTGACAAGAGACAATAATAAACATACTTGAATAATTCAGTTCTTCAAAATGTTATGCAAAAATCATACTTTATTTACAGAAGATCTAGAATGCTCAGTCTACAAAATCTATTCATAATAAAATTACATGAGTGAGTAAATGAAAAAGCCAAAGGACCAAAGATAAAATATATCTCCCAATCATAAGATGCACAAAAACAGGGCTCTTTCCACAGCACTTCTTGAACTATTACCAAGAAAAAAAAAGACAGAGAGAGAGAGACACGCTCAGCTCTATCTGGCTGAATCCAAGCTTAACTTCTGATTCCATTTTGCTGCTACAAAAAGAAATTTCATATCTGTAACTCTGTAAAATATTTTTTCACTTGGCTTCTGCGGAGGCTATAGATATTTTCAGAGATAGACTCCTAGAAATTTTTTTAAAGTTTGTTCTAGGGCATTCATGCTCTTTTAACAGAAACATTAACTGGAAAAAACTAGGAAGCAAATATCATAAGAGCTTCTCTGATGCTTTAAAATGTTTAAATCAATTCAGCATTAACTTCATGGTGATGCATAGTGTGGTAAATCTGATGGAATAAGTTATGCAAATGACCTTTAGTTATATTTTAGAAAGTATTTTGCAAAATACATTTCATACAAAATACACTTCTCTTTTGCTCATTTGCTACCGTTATTGAAGTGTAGCCAAGTGTTTTCTTAACGGTTTACAGACATTACCTGAATTACTAAGAAACAGTTTGTGAGTCTGCTCACAGGGAAGGCAACAATCTGAGCAATATTTATGAAGAGGAAAATCAAAACTTTACTAGAACTGTAGATCTCTTTTACTGTATGTAAGGACAAGAAGGTGCCCTTCTCTGGTGGGATAGCCAGTGACAACCACAAAAAAATCCTATAGTGTTCTTCCGAAATATGAGACAAGGCAGTAAAGCCGTGTGTTTTAATGTTTTGCAGAAATTGGTCAACTGGAATTTGAAAAAACTCAGTGGTCAGCAATTACTTCACTGCACCTTCAAACAAGACAGTTTGAGCTCTAATATAATTAATATAAAGTAGAGGAAAAGGACCCTCTGCCCCTCCTTAAATTTGTGGTGTATGGAATTCAGTGAATTTTATAAAACACCCAGGATAATGCATTCATAGAGCTATTACACCCTGACCTAGCCATTTCAGTAATTGCTAATCAAATCTTATTTTTCCAAATATGACAGAACTGTATGCTGACTTACGGCAGGCTTAAAACATTGCTTGTTTATTGCTACCACTTTTATTCTTGCCTTTATTAATGGCCATTTTCTTTTAAATAACTTGCTTATTACTGTTTAGCATTTTGCCAGGTTGCCATCTGGGGCTAAAACTTCCATGCCCATCAGCTACTGCAGGCTGGTTCTAGATAAAAAGTTTTTCTAATCCCTTACACTAGCCCCTTTCCCCCACCTTGGTAGTATCTGGCCCTGCGATAACCTGGAACTGAGCGAGAAATAATTTTTATTAGAGGGGACCTCCTTACTGATTCTGATGTGGTTTCAGATCCCACATACTTGCTTTATCCTAATTCCTATGTGCTGGGCTTTTAGTCATATGAGAAGGTGGACACCAGGGCTGAAGAGGGAGAAAATCATTGAGAAATCATTATGATCCAATAAAAATGGAAACACTGATGTCAAAGTACAATTATTCCTTGAATTTCTAAATACTGTTAATTTTATCTCAGTCCAGTCAAAATCCCTTTCAAGATTTTGTTGTGAGTAGGTCTTACTGTGAAGGTATGATTCAGAGACATATCTCAAGAACAGCCCAAACTAAATGCAGATCCCTAGTACTCAGCTTGGATGAATTCTTGTGTTGGCACATCCTTGTAAGAATGCTTCTTCTCTGACAGTAACCCTTGGTAATTCTGCTGTTTAATTTGGTTTAATTTTAGACCTTTTTGTCAATCTTCTTTTTATTAAAACCTAATTTTTAAGTCAGCATTTCCTTACCAACATGAGGCTGTAATTTTTTTTTTTTTTTTATGTTTTACATTTGTACATGTGATAACATCACTCCCATCTTGGCATGTGCAGTTGCTGACAAATAATTTTTTTCTGACTTAATATGTTATCTGCATTCAAGAGCTTGCAAGAGCTTCTCAGCTTCATTGTCATACAAATAAGGAAATTTCAACAGAGGTCTGACAGAGGCAGTAAGACATACTATCAGTTGTCTCCTAGCATTACACCACTGGTTTCAGTAAAGTTATACAACTAGATAATTTGGCCCAGACTACCGCTGTCAACTCAGTCCTTTTTTTTTTTTTTTTCCCCCTCAACATTCCTTGTTCCTTTTAATATTTGAATTAGTAAAAGTCAATAAGAGAACCTGGAAGAATTAAATATGACCTACCAGCAACAAATGAGGTTTGTTTGTTTTTGGTAGGACCACAACATACAAAAGAGGCAGAGAAGAGCTACTTGCCACTTGTTTTCATTTTGCAATGTCCCATTTTCTTTTGTTGCAGCCTCATCTCCAGTCTGCCTGGATGCATCAAAATGAGATAAATCTGGACAGCTTACAACATGGATAGCTCATGCAGGGAGCATTAACCACACATCCAATATGCCTTAAAGAGACAGCACATTGAGTATTTGCTTTTAACACAACTGCAAGTACTCATCAGTTTAAGATGCAAGGTGTTCATTCTCTTTCAAAGCCTGACCACAGTAAAAGTTATATTGTCAATGTCAGAATGGTCTAAAGAAACTCTTTAGCAGTTGTAAAAGATCTTTACTGTTTGGATTTTCACCTTTGTGAATATTTTAAATATTTTTGAGGCAAGATGTAGACAAAATACATCATCAGAAATATGAACCATCAGTCTGAGGTTCTTTATTCTATCATGCATGCTATGCTGATTACAGATATCTTTCTGCTTTAATGCTACAGTTAGTGGCTTTCAGGAGTGCAGATTTTTTTCCCCGGCTTTCTATTTCTGAACAGTTTAAAGAAAACCAAAGAAATAATGTCCAGACTAATTTTTCTGGAAATCAGACTAGATGATTAGAGCAAATAGGGTTCCAAAGAATAAAATAGAATAGTTAATATAGCACAGAATATATTACTGTTCATAAGTATGTATTTTAAAAAGTGTAAGTCTCTGGCTTTACAATTAACTAATGACATAAAATAATAACATGTTGCACCCTACTTAAAATGTTATGAATAAAGATTTTTGATAAGCCTATTACTGAATCGCCACCTAATGAGAACACCAGCTCAGAAAAACCTGCTTACATTTTCCATACTCCTGGTTCATCACAAAGTGCTTTACCTATAACTTCTGGTACCTTGACAGGTATTCATTTAAAGAAAATTTTTTTTTTCTTCATCTGATTTGTGTCCTTTTCAGCCTCGCAGTCAGTGAACATTGAAATAATCAAGTTTTGCCAAAGACCCATCTACCAGAAGTAGATGGTCACTGCAAAGGCTCTGTGGAAGATGTTTGTATGAAATGTTAAATTTATTTACTATAGTATCTTTATGGAAGGTTCTTCGCACACCTCCCAGTCAGAAAACAGAAGAACATTGCATGCAGCTAAAATAACCAGCCACAGAGCTTGAATTTTGTGTGTGTCTTTACTATGTGAGCAAATAATTAATATAATCCTTATATAAACATACTGGAGTACACGCCTAAAGATCATACAGAAGAGAAAGGCTTCATAATCACTGACTTTAAAATAACCAGGATAAATTATTCCATATGGTCTTCTGTGGTATGTCGGTGGGTCTCCAAATGCCTTGAAACTTTACCATTTCCCATAGCTGTGATGCAAACACAGACTATTTACAATACTGAACTTAGTAATGAAAACCTGAAAAAGGGACCATGAAAGATGGCTATACATGGCTCTAAAACAGATAAAACCTTACTGCTTTATCAATTCATTTCCCTTCAACCACTTCATCCTTTTTGTCATTCATTTTATATGATAACAAGCAGCAAAACATTGATTTATATGCCACATGCTAAAAGATCAAAAGAACAAGTTAGTTGCTTTTCAGAGAACCACTAATGACCCACCAAAAAGTAAATAATAAAGAAGATAGCTTGAAATGTAATTATCCAAAATGCCAATGGAGTCTTTTTAGAACCTGAGGTACAAGTAAAAATGCAGGATGCAGAGATGAAGAAATGGTCTTTGACAATGAGATCATGTTGTTGTTTACCTATAAGTTTAGCAGCAGCACTTTCAGTGTTTACTCATAAATTATGCATCTAAACCACAAAAGTTGCTATTACATAATTCTGATTAAAAGGACCGAGTTTTTGTACTTTGTTACTTGCAGAGGCTGTCTTTCACGGTTCTGTATTTGACACTAGCCACAGTGCACAGGTTTAACGAAGAAGGTGGGGATGCGCCTGTAGTAACTAGGTTGCTGAGGGGATTGTGCATGCCTGTGCATGAGAGCACATTTATCACGCATGCTAGCATCATCGATAGAGGGGAGACAGCCACGTTTAAGTCATCCCTGCTGGCCTTCTAGCACTCCTCTTTCTAGGCAGTTTATAGAAGTGCTCAATGGAAGTTTTGGGGGTTTTCTTTGGTTGTTCTTCTGGGTATTTTGGTCTTTTTTAAACTCTCCTCTGGAAGATTTTGTTTTTTCCTCCGGTTTGTGGCATATCCAGTTTTCTCAGATTGGCTATTAGTCAGATGAATTTACTTTGCCCATTACGCTTTCAGAGTTCTCTTTGAGGAGTTTTGTTTAGCGCTGAAGAGTCACTGCAAAATGTTTCTGAATACTAGGCATTCACAGTGAGCTGCGTTGCTTAGCTGTAGTCAGAAAAGCCATGAGGAATATATGGACAAGCATTAGAGATAGCATTAGAGTATATGAATTAAAAAAAGATTTTTTTTCAAACTCTAACATGTACAACATAACATTTGGCTTCTACAGACAAGTCAATGTACCTTATTACTTACTTGTAGAGCTTATCTCTTTCTGAAAAGAAGCTCGAAAGGCACAAAGATTGACCGAGGGAAACAGGGTAGGTCTCAGATCTACTGAAGTGACAGAATTGCCATGAGGCATCATTTACTCCATGTTAACTTGTCATTCTAAAAATTTGTCCGCTACTTACCTCTAGAAGTTATGAGAGGAGATACCAGGTCTGGAGGGTATTCTAGCATAAGCTACTTCCATCCTTTTGGAGAGGTTTTGAACAATTCTGTATAAGCCTATGTCAAATCTTTCATTGGCAGGTGAACACTACTACCCCGTGAAGCTTAAAAGGGCAGAGGGCAACTGTCACAGATTAAGTCCAGTTACAGCAGAAGTGAGAAAGGTATGATAGGAAAGTTTATGACAAAGATGAGTCTGTGCTTTAACCGTGGCATGGAAGCATAGAGAGTTCTCCTGCCCTGATGCAAAGGAGCACACAAATGTCATTTGCTTCAAGAGCCTGGCGTACTTAACTTCATCATTGCCCAGGAGGTTGCACAAGGTAGAGACCCCCAGGAGTGTACACAGAGATCCAGAGATATTTGGGAAGTGGGAGAGACTTAAGAGCGCCTTCAGGATCGCTGACCTTGAAAGCTCTGTCGATGTGGTTTTCAGACCAGTAATGAGAAAACAAGTTGACTGCCAGTCTCTGGACACAAAAAAAAGAAACCTGAATTTGCTCCAGCAACTGAACAGGCTTCATCAGGGCAGGGTGAACAGGAACAGTGCAAAATAAGGCTAGATCTGTGGCTTACACAGCCAAACATATGACTAAAGGCATAGAGAAAAAGCCATCAGATATACTAAGCAAGGAAGGATAACGGCCTGAAAAACATAAGTGAAACAAGTATATGTGAAAACCGTTCCATTTAACTGGATTTTCTTGGCTTTCTTGAATGCAGCTTCGTACTAAACCAATTTATTTAGAAGATGAAACAGTGATAACTGAAATAGAGATGCCATAATTCTTCATAATTTCAAAAACCTCTAGCAAAAATCTTGCTGTGCAAACATAATTCTCCGGGGTAATTTCCCAGCTGACTGAGTAGCATGACTAGAGCATGGCTACAAAGTTGATTTGAACTAAGCTTACTAGTAAAGAGTGGGATGGAAGATTAGAACTGAACAGACAGTCCATAGGCTGAGGAGAGGGAGGATGCAGAACACTAAAATCAATAATGACTAACAAAAATAACTTTAATACCATTAGTAAATTCCTGGAAAAATTATGTGGACTGTATAAAAAAATATGATAGGAATACGAGCAGCACAGTCTAATACTTGGTTTAGGTTAGAGAGCCTGACCTTATAAAAGACTGTATGTAGGCCATAGAAAAGAGACATTCTGTAAACACTCTCATTGAATGCCTCGTGTTTATTTACCTGTAATTATATGATACCTAGCTTGAAACCATGTTTTGTTGTAGGAGAATGGGAGAGGTGTGTTTTTTTCAAATGTAAATGTATCTATTGAAGTCATTCATTTTAAACAGAGGTAGCAATGCTTGTAATACATTAAAACTCAGCTGATCTCTGTTCACTTGTGATAACTTCATGTGACAAGAGCTGACCACTGATTAAGTGTCAAGTAGGTTAGGACACATAAGTTTATATTATCAAAAACTACCACTACTATTCACCAGTCATATACGAATGAACACTGTTCACACAGAAAGGTCAGCTTATTTTTACTTAGAGAAACACAAGAGATACTTGATTGAACATGAAATTCTCAAAGCTTGTTATCTCGTTACACTGATCTAGACTGTCTCCAGTTTCTCTGAAACCTTCTCAACAGAATACTCTACATAACAGAACTCTCTCGTGTCTTGAATAACATTTTTCTTGCTACATTGCCAAAATAATATTTGCTGCTTCTTCAGCACAGTCATGCTTTTGACACATTTATTTTTGCTCTTAGATTCTTTTATATTATTCTATTATATTCTATTCCTATATTCTTTTATATTATTTCCACTCCTTCCTCGTTTAGTGTTTGTGCATTTGATTTCCTGTTCTTGAGAATAATGTCTACTGAATTTAAGCTTGACCAGCCATCCCTCTGTGTCAAAGTCTTTCAGATTTTTGACATTTGCCTCAAATTTTGCAACCTTCCCCCATTGCATCACCTACTAAAGTTTTATAAAAATACATTGCTTATTCTGCCATCAGATTTGCTAGTGGAATTAGAAGCAGGCTTAGGTCCCTGCTTGAAATCCACTACCCCCAATTCAGCTAGGACTCTCATTCCATAAGAGCAGTTTTTCAACCATCTGTTCACCTGCTTTATGTTATTACATCTCTAGATCACATTTCTTTTTCCTTATCATTGCCAAATATCATTGCCCTTATCAAAACATTACGTAATTTATTTCAAAACTACTGTTCCTTTTTGTTCATTAGGCCAGCTATCCTGTCAAAGAAGGAAAATAGACTGATTTAAAGGAATCCATTCAGAACAACACATCTGGGGATTTTTAATGACTTGCTAGACACCTAAAAACTGTTCATTTCTAATTTGTATCAGACTGTTTTTGGTTATTGGAGCTAGGCTTGTTAATCTACTTTTCTGAAGAGCTACACCTTTCCAATTCCAGTACTCTAAAGGCATTTTCACCACAGGCCACTAGTGGAACACCTCTGCCTTTTGTATGTATTCTTGAGCCTAATTTCCCTTACTCTAACCTGTGCTCTCTCTTTCTTTAATATTATTTTATTTAAAGATCTGCTTAATATTAGCCATTTTTGTAATAAATAAATAAAAGGCACTCCTTTGTGTTTGGATCAGCCAAAATCTGGTTTTCTTCACTTTTAGGTACTTGATCTTAAACTCTTTCTGACTTCCTTTTCCCTTTTCTCTTTTTGCAGCAGTTTTTCATTGCCTTTTTCTGTTTCTCCATAACTAAAAGTCATTATGTCTTACCTTCCTGCTTTTATTTTCATATGCATGTGCCATTCTTTAAACTCCTCTGTATGCATGCTTGTTTCCCTTGCTGTTGTTCTTTTTTGAATTTCAGTTGAATAAAGATGTCCTGATGCACAAGTGTTTTATGTTTCCCATGTATTTTTAAAGAGGAGATTTGAGAATTGCTATTGGATAATTAAAATAATCTTCTGTAACAGATTGCTCTCCTGACAACTTTATGCTTTCTTTTTACTTTTCAAGAGACCCTACTCATCAGATCTTTAAGTCTTTAATCCTTATTCTATAGCTCTCACAATTTCTTTCCTTAAAAGAGTTAATGTCATTGTTTGTACTTTCCACACTGTTTGTATCTTCCACTTTTAAATTCTCCTTTTTTTTTCTTGTTAGTTAAAACCCAATGTTAAAGCAGCTACTCTTCAAGAAATGTTCTTCTGAAAGGACTGATAATCCATACATTTCAAAATATTGATGGACTCCCTGCATCCATTTTTTCAAACAGATGTCTAGGGAGCTAAAACACCTTCAGCTACTACAAAGTTCTGTTTCCTATATTTTCTAGAAAATCTTATAATTCTTAATTGTATCATCAATACCAGGCCACCAAGGCCACCAGGCCTTGACATCACTCCTCCTGTTCTCCTCTTTTTCTAGAGAAATTCAGTAAACCTGCCACTCACCTCTTCCTGAACTATCCTGACACAGAGAGAAAAAACATTCAAAGTAGCTAAAAGCTAAACTGAATAAACATCCTTACTCTGAAAGCATTAACAGATTTGACATTATGAACTCTGTCAAAAAAATTCTGTAACAGGAGGCACAACATCTGAAAGTCCTAAAACCATGACCAGAGGTGATAGGTAGTTCTCACCAGAAAAGTGAGTGTCAGCAGACTCCTTCACACAACACAGCAATACCAAGGTCATTCAAAACATAAAGGTCCAGAACTACAAAGTGTTCTTTTACCACTAAGTGGTCTTACCAAAATGCTGTTTAACAGAAAAGCAATGCAACCTTTCCAGCAAATTAGAAGAAATGTGCTTGGAATATTTGTTTTGAAAAGGAAATGTTGCTACTGTGGCTAGAATTCATCCATTCCAATAGAATTGATTTGAGATCACTTAGTTATATCATGCTGAAAAATATTTTTTCAAGTCATTCTGCAATAGCACAAGTAAGAGTCTATCACTGAGATCATTTTTAATCCAGATCATTTTAATCTGGTTTGCAATGTGATTCCAGAAACACTGAGAACACAATGGCACAACTGAAGAACTGGCAGCATGTAGATGCAACGCTCCTAAACACTCTGGCAAAGTCAGCGTTTCACCAAGTTAAATGCTTCAGCAGCCAGAATACCCACACTGACTGCCTCAGCCAGTATTACAGAGGTGGACCCATTTCAGGTTAAAGCCTTTAGAGGTCTATTTACTTTTGAGGCCTGGGTGTGGAAAAGCAGGAGTAGCTGGGGCTCTGGTTCTGATCCCTTCCCTACAGTGTTTTGACTGGGTTTTTCTGACCACCTGAAGGGAGCAGAGAAAGATGCTCTGTGTGGGAACAAAGTAATTCATAGGGAATAGTCAGTTATTCCTGAGAGACCTTCTTGTGCCTAGTGTGATCAGGAGACAGAGCAACCATGAGCTACCAGATATTTAGGGTTCAGCAAAATTCCTTTAGGACCGAACCATCCACATATGATAACAGGCCATGATCACATACGGGGCAGTAAGTACTACAGTGATGTAAATTACTGTTAAACTAAATGATAAATATTAGCTGTATAACAGTAAAATAGTTCTTGACTGTTATATAACAATGAAATCTAACACCACAAAAGTTACATTTATCATGGTTCAGAATATTGCAGTCTATTAGAACACCAGCAATTCAAAACATTAGAGGCCTGAATCTAAAGCAATGCACTGGGAACAATAAAACAGCCTGCATGATAGCTACAAGGGAAAAGGTTTATATTGCACAGGTAAATAAAAATGTGTTTTATGGGCATTTATTGTGAAATAATTCCCTTCAGAGTCATTTAGCCTTCATCATCTTGATTCAAACTAGCTTACAGAAAAGATATGAGAAAGACCTGCCAGAGACAGTGGACATACCACATTATATTGACATTAGAAAAAGTTAAGTAAATCTGTAGCTATAAGCAGTAGTGCCGAACACAAGGTGTTCTGCAATTTCTATGGACAAAGATAAAGAAAAAAAAGACATTTAGTTCTGATGCTATGGTGAGAAACCAGCACTGCTGAGGCAGACAAATGAAAACATTTCAGAAAAGTGCCCAAAGCATCTGTATCAAGCTTCAAATATTTCAAAAGAATACAACAATCCTAAGTATCAAAGACCAGTAAAAGTCAAGGAGGATCAGAGTTAGAATTGCTAATGTGCGAAAATTCTCCTAGTGCTATATAGGAAAGTCATCAGAAATGGCCGTCATTAAAGTCATCTCACAACGGCAGCAGGAAGCCCAGTTCTTATTATTTAGAGTATTTAAAATGATCACAGCCAAGTTTGAATATTTTTTTCCTTTTCCATTCACAAGTATCCCAGTGACACACGGGTATCTTACAAGAGGAAGAGATGACCAAACATGCAATAACTCCTAAATAAAGTGCCTGGATATTTGCTGTGTTTTCAGATAGAACCTTTCCACCAGCAACTGTCACTGCTGTCTGCTATTGACACCAGCGACACCCGCTCGAGCCCCAGTCCTGTAAGCTGCCTTGGCACCATCAACACATTCTCAGAGCTGAAATTATCAAGGAAGGCAGAAAAAGGAGCAAGCGTGGGGATCTGAGCTGTAGGATCCTGTCAGCATTTCTACAAACGTATTTATTAGGAAATGTAATAACCTGTTAGTGTCGCATTAAATTCTGACATACTCGCACAATCCAATTTTCAGCAGCAATTCTGATTGCAAGTTCTCCCTAGACATCTTAATTCTATCTTCTGCAGTGTGTATATTTTTGATAGGACAAGCACATGATCTTGAGCAATGAGCAGAGGCAAACATCTGAAAAACTTTTTTTTTTCAAATTGGGGTTATTGAAATTGTAATCTAACAAAATATTTGAACACATGAGTAGTCATGTTGAGTTCAGATTGCCCACCTACTCAAATGCTTTATTATAACAGGACTTTTATATGCAGATGGAAATACATACACATCAAGAAAAATAAATTATTGGATGATTTGTAAGGTAGGTAACTCATTCATAAAAGATTGAGCATGCTATGCATATGCTGAATATTTTGTCTTTGGTTTAGACAAGTAGGAAAGGATCAGATTAATCCTTTTGCTAAGATTAAGACTATGAAATTATGTCCTTGTACAGTTTAGGCTAAGCTCTTAGTTCATTTCTAACCATGGGCTTTGATTTTTTTTTTTTTTTTTTTTGTTATACCTACTTTTTACTATTTATGTAAAATAATTCTTGGCACCCAAAAGCCTAGAATCTTACCTAGAAATTGCATAATGGGTTGAAAACTTGGACTGTCATTAGGTTAATATATTCCACAATCTACCTTAGTAGGTTGAATGACTCTGGCAATGGGTTCCTTAAACATACTGGAAACTCTCCCTAAAATTACAGTGACCTGGACAAGTGCAATAGGAACAATGCTAGGGTTGGAGTTCAGTTATAATAAAAAATAAAAATGAACAAATAAAAAACACCCTTATTTTGTAAGGCATATGCTAATGACAAACTAATCGCTATATTAGAAATGGAATTCTACGTGTTAGGCCAAATAATGTCTGTATTTATGAACCAATATAGAATCATTTCTTAAATGTTTGATTGACTTGATACCCTTTTCTTGTGTGATATCAGTTTATCAAATGAATTACATTATATGATGGAGCATAGAAATAGCATGATACAGCCAGAGGTGAATAAATATTCACTCTTTTTGAATTTTTGTTAGTGTCAATCATCTATATAGTCTTCCCTTGTTTTTTTTGTCTGCTGATCTTTTATAAAATTGCTGTATCAGTTTTACAGTTAGCAAAATGTTGGTTAGCGCTTTTGCTGCTTTGTTTTGACACAGTAAAATCAGTCTATATCTGACATTTGTAAACTCGCATTTCATTGATAAAGCACTGGCAAGATACTGAAATTTGTTCCTACACTAATTGTATCACTTCTAATTCTGGTGAAGGCAGCAGAGGAGCAGCTCATCTTGATACCACAATGTTCCTGAATTAATGTAATGCCATAGACTTTCTGCAGGTGTTAAGAATGATAATAAAGGGATTATAATGCTCTATACACAGGGCTTTTTTTTCCCCCATTTATGTACCCAGCTATAGTTGTCAATCAGTTCAAGTCACATCTGCCATGTTACTCTGCAGAAAAGGCTGAAAAAACCTGAGAAGAGATTTCTACATTCTCTTTGTATGCCTATTTAGAAAAGTGAGAGAAGAAAGTTAAAACATAAATGAGTAAATTAAGTTTTAAGAAGGTGAATTCTGTAGCAAAAATCTGCTTCTACTAAGTTGCACTAAACTGAAGGCTTTATATACTGATTGTCATTGTTTCTAAAGCATTTACTTTTAATAAAAAAAAACTGTATTAGTAAATTTCCCTTCCACTAATAAATGCCAGGATGTTTTGATACATAAAACTTTTTTAAATAGATATTCAATGCAACATCATTTGTTTATCTGTGCAGAGTGATTTAGCTATTGAATTTTTCACACTCAGTATGCTGGGTACATTTTTATCCAATTACAGAAAGACATCTCCTGCTATTCTTGAGGGTAACATAATAATGGCCATCACAATACACATTGCAGGACTGTAGTTGAGAAGTTCCCTCCTGTTCCATTACTGTGCGATGTCAAGGAAGGTCAGGGGAAGGAAGATGGACAAGAGAATACACAAACTTTTAATTTCATGCCATTCTCTTTTCGTTGTCTTTCATGCACCAACAATGGTGCAAAGGCATTAATCACAGTACAAGGACTACCAAGATATGTGTGACTAATTTAAAGATGAAATAGTATGCTATTCACCATATGCATGTATTGCATTAATTCAATGGAGGGGTTATTGCAAAGCACATCCAGGAAGGAAGAACATTAGCTCTGGGTCCAGTTATCTTCATGTTGCTGTCTGCCCCTTGCCAAGACACCAGGATGATTTACCCAGGTAGTGGTGACAAAGAACCTTATCTGTATTTAAAAAAAAAAAAAAAAAGTGAGAGGAAGGAACTCAAAGGAATTACATAGCATTAAAACCAAGTTGGCATAAAGACTAAGGTTCAGCCATAAATAGTTTGCATGCAGACTTTCCATCAATGTCAAAAGCCTTTCTTTGACTTTACTACACGCTCATCCCACTGGTATAAACAAACTCCTCCTACAAGTTGAAAAGTCAATATTGCTCAGAGTCTCCCAGAGGGAAGGAGTATGGGTACGATCCCTGGTGAGCTGCTTGCTATCAGGAGCATTGCCACAGAAGTCCATCTCCCAGCACGCCACCCAGGCAACAGCAAGGACATGCAGCCCTTGGAGACCCTTGCAGAATCCAGAAAGGTACAGCTGGCCCTGTGACTACATATGATGGGATGTTTTTGTTTAAAAATTTTGAAGTATTTGCCCGAAAAGTTATGTTAACACAAGACAAAAAACAAAAACCTAAAATAGAAATCCAAAGTAAACACAAGAATCACAAAAAGTTAAAAGCAGAATTGAAGCCTAAACAGTAAGAGTAAGAGCGATCTCTCAACTGCCATTGTTTTATTGCCCACACATAAGTCACCAAGGTAGTAAGAGTACATGTCTTTTATTAAACGTCACAGGCTAAGGTATGTTGTGAGAGGCCTAATCACACAGAAGAAATTTAGTGGTAGAAGGTGGCACATTGGATGCTTTCTCCTTTTTTGTTCAGGTCTGTCATTTGGAATTTTAATTGCAGTCTCTTAGCTCTTGAATAAGGCAATATAACAGAACAAACCATTGTCTCTCTACTGTGAATGTTTTATTCTCAAATTAGAGGTAAAACTAGGCTGATACAGGGCCAAAACCTCATGTTATCTTCAAAATCATCACTGCATTGCCCTAAGAGAATTGCTTCTTTGGCACAAACATTTCACATTTTTATATAATGTGACCTCATTGCTATTTTAGCATATTTGCTTTTTTCTTCTTCCTCCTTCCCTCGTATTTTTTATTCCTGTTGGTTTCGAGACAACCAAGCGCTGCAGCTCTTAGCACATTCCTGTTCCTCCCAGACGGGCATTTAACTCCTTAATTTAACAGCCAGCAGACTGAATATTTCCTTTAGCTGTAACTGCTGGCCCTTTTGCACAGGAATAGTATCTAAGAGCCCTCCCCACTGGCTGTTGCACACACAGCTATACTGCAGCCGCTGGGCAGGTGGCTAAGAGGAGGCAACGGGGCTGCCATGCTCAGGAGGATGGTGAACAATTCAGACTACTTGCAGAAGCTTCAGCTTACCCAGTGCAGCTGCAACCATGTCCTGTACACCCAAAACCTCCCACACTTCTGTGCAAGAGAAACTCAAGAAGGAAGCAATTCACTGAGAGCACTTCATTCACTCTTGCTAGCAAGGGTTGCTTTTGATGTAATTCAAGATCTATAAGAGACTGGTGTCTTAGTAGGTATGACAGAACTTTTCCCCCAGATACAAAGAAGCATATAACATTTTAGTATTTGGTTTAATTGTTTTGCATTTATTTCTTAGCTAGGGTGTTTTATGGACACTTCACTGGACATAGGGACCTAAATCAATACAACTGCAATAAAGTTCCTTCTGCTTTCAAAGTACTGAACTATAGATAAAACTGATGCATTGAGCCAGTAGCTGATCGAGAGGAAGATAATGTTAAATCTAGTTGGTAGTGAGAAAATAAATGGAGCTTGCACATATAGTCCATTGCCTTAAGCTTGCTCAACATTCTCTAAATATGAAATCCAAAAATGCCAGCCACCGCAAACATTGTTTTTCAACTCCACAGCCCTGTTCTATTAATAATGAATGAGGGCCAGGGAGGACAAATGAACCAAGAGGATGACCCTTTTCAAACTTCTCCTTGCCTCCTTATACCATCTAAGACTTATACCCAAGACAAAACTTACTTCCTGTAAGTTTTGAAAATAAATCCCAGTAAGGTCTCCCATACCTCCCTCGAAGGAAAAGGGCCTTGGAATTAGCTGTAAACTCTGTCACTCTCAAGGTGCTTGTACAAGAGAACAAGCATCAGTATCTTTACTGGCAAAAGAGGCACAAAAGAGTGTTTGCTTATGTTCATGCAAGCTAGTGACAGATCAGGAATAGGTCTTTTTCCTTCCGGTATAAGGTTTTATTCACCCAGAATGATACCTTTTAGATAGCAGGAACTTTCAGAAGGTCTCTCCTGCTATGCATCACTTTTTCTATAGCAATATTTTTTGAAAGGCAAAGAAAAGGGGCAAGTTAGATTTTTCCTTGGAGACTTAATTCTACTGATTAGTAATAATTTTCTTCTCTTTTCCAATCCTCAAAGGTGGACTGGGCATAATGTTTGTAATGATTCCAAAAATCACATTGTTCTTGGCCCCATCCTTAGATCCTCCACTAAATATTTCATTTACAATCTGATTTAAGTGAAGTCTATTTTGAAGGTTGCCACCAAGTTACAAGAGCCCCATTATATGCACCTACATATAAAAACTCAGATGACCATCAAACAGTTTTCAGAACAGGCAAGTACGTAGCTGGGCAACATGTCTCTGATAGCTTACATTTTTTTAGTCTGCATTTCTTCTCCTTGCCCTCTCCAATTTTTTCTTTTTTTGGGGTGGGGGACCTGCAGATATTTCTAGCAGACACAACCAGCAGAGATTTTCCTTTTAGTCTCTTTCAAGGTCCACTTCTCTGCTGATGTTGTTTGCAAACTCTTTGCCATCCCAGTTCCCTATTTGTAAGGTATAACACAGGCTGGTGAAATATTTTTCTGTGCAGCAAGATGATCTGGGGCCATCACTGGTGATTTAGTACAAACTAAATACATATAGTAAATGAATCATTCAATTATTTCATTTGATTGCACATGCACAATATAGGGAATATCTTACATTGTATGGATATAGTTGAAGTTTGGGGTATGTTTTTACATATGATCATAAGAAAAGACAATCAGTTTAACCACACATCAAAATAAAGACCTCTCCTAGCACAGGCAATATCAAACCTATCTGAGATGAGCAGAGGAAGTTTCAGCTGCTTCCAGTCAGCTCCTCAGTTTTTGCATTGCAATGAGCAGTACATTTAATGCTCAATCCCTGTGAGAACAATTCTGGAGCAAAAGACTTCCTACAGAATATCTCTCTTTTTTTTTTTTTTTTTTTTTTTTGTAAAAATGCCTAGTCTATATTACACACATGCATCTTGCTCTGTGAGATTAATATATATATATATATATATATATATAAATAATGGTTTACTTATTTTATAATCACAATAATTCTTAGCAATTGCAAATCCTTTGCATCTTAGCCGTGTCTAGACCCTGCCCCAAAGACAATGTCACAGAAACACTGCGATGAAGGATCTCCAACATTTCACAGGATTACAGCTCTGCTTATAGCCCTGACACTGCAGACAGCTTCTGAGCACTTCAGAATCTTGACTGATGCTGAAAATTATTTCACCTTTACCAGAGGTCATTGCACTTCATACATCTTACAGTGAAGGCTCTACCCTAAGCTGTTCATGTTGCTTCCCTTGATAGTGAACAGAAAGGAGCCACCCCAGCAGGCAATTAATCCCATTTCTTCTGGGCACCTAGTTTAGGACAAAAGAAATTGCTCTTTGCAGGTCTTGCTTTCTTTCCAAGGTCCATGAAGAAACTCTAAATCACAAGCTTAGATTAAACACCTCTTATTTTAAGGCAGATGAAGTTAGATGACATAATTCACTACTAGTGTTTACAACAATTTAATTCCTGAAGTCAGCTCCCTTTTTCCCTTACAGCCATCTCTCAAGCTCTGTTCCTGCTGAGAACCAGCAGCTCTTTGGGAGAGGTGATTTATTTCTGAAGTGGTCAGACACTTGGAACAATTAAGCTGTGTAGCAATTAGCTTTTGTAACCGCATGTCTGTGTCTTATTTTCCTTCTCTCCAACACCAGTTCCTCCTCCTATTATTCCTTTCAGATATTTGCTGTTTCTAATCTAAAGTCTTACTATGATGGTGTAAAAAAGACCAGTGAGTAGTTTCATTCATTTTCTGATGGGACTACTCATAGCATATAAATTTAAGTATCTAGAATTAATGGTTGAAATTCTTTGGGGACCAAGCTATCCCCTTCTAGGTACTCATAACATAAGAGGTACCCTGCTTCTTGTCTTTGATCATGGAAAGTTATTTGTGCAATTACCAACAGCTGTTTTAAATAAACATTAAAGTTGGATCTGAGTATGACAAGAAATCATCTCAGTGAAGATTTTCATTGAAGAACACTTTCAGGGATAATTATATCATCCTTGGAGTTTATGCTGGACTACTGAAAATGAGTGGAAATGGTCACAGACAGAAGTTCACATAGAATGAGGCAAGAATCCTCACAGCCAACTAAAATTACAGAAAGTACGCACATCTTGAGTAGAGAGATAATCTGCTAGCAAGATCTGCTTCTGGCTTGTGGTGGTTGCAACTCACCTAGACAATCTACTACACAGACAGCAAGAGATAGTAGGAAATACAGCTTGAAGGTAAGGCATTTGGCAAAATTGTTGGCAGAATAAAAACTGCTAGTAAATCCCACCACACAAAAAGATGTTGCTCATATATATGAATGGATTTCCCCCACACACACCCCCCTCCAAACTAAGATCTGGCACAAGAGGAGCCTCTACCAAGCAAGGCATGGAGAGGATTAACAGGCAACAAGTCCAGCTATGTGCTGCACCATACTTATATCTAAACCAACAGAAATATAAATCTTGTTTTGTCCATGGTTTAGAGTGTGGGTAACCAGGCACAGACCTCTCCTTTACCCATCTAGGCCTCACGCAAAGACAGCTCTCCTCACTAAAAGGTGAGAACAGACCAGGAGGGATGGCACATGCCGGCTACAGCTGCTGGAAGTCGCAGTGGGAGGCAATGTGGGCAGCAGCCCATGCCGACTGCTGACACCAGCTGCCCTCAGTACCCAGGTGCATGTATGGCCTGCAAGCAGGCAAGGCAGCTGGCAGAGCATAGAAGGCTCCCTGAGTAGCAGCACTATCTTCCTTCCTTCTTCAACACAGTATTTTGCAGCAGTCCTCATCATTCTGTGCAATTTATGTTCATCTGTGTATTTGGTTTTGAACTTGACATGATAAGATGTAAAGAAACATGAAGAATTTGTATTTCTCTTCTAATCCTAGACACTGTCCAATTCCACATAACTTATCCTCCTTGCAGAGCCCGATTAAGTTGACAGGCTTTGCAGTGTATTTGGAAAGCAAGCCCACTGGAGAGAGAACAGCTCTCCTCAGTGATCAATGTGCCACCGGCAACCTCAAAAAGGCCAGTCTAATAGTTGTAATCCATCAATAAACACATTGCATAAGTGCTGACTGGGGGATTCAGAGACAGTGAGTAATGCCCTTTTTTATGACTTGCAGGGCATTTCAATATGCAGTATAAAGAAACATGATTACAGACAAAACTGATAGCTGCTTCATCAGCAATACATCAATACCAACTGCCTATGAGGAAATAACTTCTGAGCAGCAGGATCTCTGAAGCAAAACCATGGTTTATGTGTGTTTTATGTGGATCGATATAACAAAAATTTCATCTGGTCCTCAGCCATTTACCATGACAAGTAAAATGTACTGGAAAAAAAACAAGAACGAGTCACCCCTGGGCCTCACCTTTTCAAAGGTGTCCAGCTATTATAGGTGGCAACTTTTGGATACCCAAATTTAGTCTCTGAAGGCCCTGTTGTCAGAAGTGCCCACTTGCAGACAAAAATTAATCCAAATTATGACCTTTGGAGAGAGAAGAAAAAAATCAGGCCTCTTTTAGAACCTGAGAAACAGAGTACAGACCATTGAGTCTATACTAAGTATGAACAGTTGAAAACAATACACTGAACTCCAGTCTCGCTCTGATAAGCCAGTGTTAAATGAAGAGTCATTTATGAAGTGTCATAAGAAGAAAGAGGTCAAAAATTTTTGCAGAGAAAAGTTTGTGGTTGAATTACACTTCGCAAAAGAGGCAATGTACATGATGGCAGAGATATTTGCCCTCTATGATCTTATCCCAAACTGCAATTTTTTTTTTTGTTTTGTTTTAGTATCAGGTTTTCTTGGCTGGGAAGATAAGAAAATTTCTGCTGTGCTGTAGAGATTTGGAATATTCCTAACAGGAAAAGTGGCATGTAAAAGCCTGAAAGGATAGACACACTGTTCACATCAGCTACTCACATCACTACTAGCTGAGCTTCAAATTAGTCATGCTGTGTAGGTAAGTCTACTCACTGCACAAATCTGTTACTGCCACTTTCTAACTTCATGTGCTGTCATTTGACAACCTAATGCTGTTGCTGGAATACCATTTAGTTCAGACAGTTCTGATAGTCAGCAATGTGGAGAGCAAAGCAGTGCCAGCAAGCTAAGGGAAACCAAGAAGATATTTTGGTACATTATTTAAATATATTCAGCATCCATTGAAGTGTCAAATTATTCCATGAGAAATTACTATGGTGATGTGAAAGAAAGACCAAAAAACATTACTTTAACTATACATACAATTAATTCAGAACCTATGAGGATATACTTCAGGAAATGAATCTAAAAATGTTGAAGAAAGGGCACTATGAACCCCCTCTTTTTTTTCTTTATCTAAACATCTATGATCCTGTAAAATGAGCAAGAATAGCAGCCATGGCAGGGGTTAGCTGTCTATAAAATAAATTCTATAGTTACAGGAGAAAAATTACTTATCACTAAATGCAATTTCAGCCAAGTTTTCATAGAGGGCCTCCCTGATGAACTGCACCACTTTTATAAAGAAGAGAAGGCTTTCTGAGTGCACATTTTCTGCTAATAGATGCTTTACACATCTGTACCATCTGCATATTTCAGTAGCAGCATATACAGTTAATAGAATTTAAGTGTCCATCCTCATCCAAAAAAAACTACAAATATGTACTGCCATTCTTTTTTTTCTTATTTTTTCCTCCTTAGATTTTGCTTGTAGTTATAAACCTTACCTTCTTCTTGTTCCACTGCTATATTAACATTTACCAGCAAAGGAATGCATTCTGACCTTCTTTGTTCTGTATGCACAATGAAAGAACAAGATCTTATTCATAGATTAATATATGCCATTAAATGCATTCACAGATGTGATTGCTTGACCCTAGGTCTATTTATGACTTAACATCAAAGCTTCACATGGGTAAATTCAACTGTATAAAATAAATTTATCATTTGTTTTTGGTTTCTTTTTAAGCATAGGATCTAATTGAGAGAGAATCCATGTGTATTAGCAAAGCATTGTCTGCACTGTCTCTCAGGAATACATTTGCCTATTTGACAGAAGTAACTGCTTCCCAGCCTTGTTCTTTGCAGGTTAAATAATAATCATTGCCCACATTCCATTTTCTTACTCTCTTTCCCTCCATTAATAAAAGATAAGCCTTTACCAAATGGCACAAGGAGACTAAGTATTCCTTGTTTCAAGCAACCCAATTCTGGGGAATCCATAATCCATAACAGCCTTCCTACAACTCTTCCTCTTCACTGCCACAAAGGGCTCTTCACCTATGTGGTGGTTATTTAGACTTCTGGCTCTTAAGGATCAAGGCTGGCTCTTATTTTGTGTTTGGACAGCAGCAAGCATAATGAAACCTTACTTCTCTTGGTGATATTGAAATAGAAGTACTATTTATAATATGTATTTATAATAGAAGTCCAAGGAAGCAATTTGTTACTCTTATGTTTCCAGCTACTACATTATTTTTCACTAATTAAAGCTTTGAGCCAAAACTTAAAACAGAACGGTCACTAGGTAAAAATGATACAATTTTAAATTGTTTAAAATTCTTCAGGATCAAGAGATCATTTCCATCCTGTGATAGGGAAGCAAAGATTTTCCTTTTTAACTTACAGATACATTGCACGTCTCTGGTTGAGATAAACTTTCAAGAAGCTGATTAACTTTGCCTTCCTATTTTGAACTTCAGTTAATCTCCACAGCAGAGATACTTTCCTGAATGAAGACCATGCTATAAGCTAGAATCCTTAAACCTGAAGAGCAGTAAGATGTTTTAAAAATGCATTAAGCATTTTCAATTAATTGAAATTAATTTTTAGAATCAGGGCCTATGAACCTGATCCAAAAGGCACAGAACTAAATGGGGTGGTTTGGTGCACCAGCACAAAGCACCAGGGCTAGTGTTTGTTATGTTTCCGATAAGAAAGGCATTCCATGAGGTATTGATTAAAATACCATTTTTTTGCAGCTAAGAGAAGAAAGGAAAAGAGGATGGATACTCTTATGGGATTTCCAGCATCTGAAAGAACAAGTTGTGCAGCCTCAGACAGAGCGCTGTGATCAGGGCACAGCGCACAGTGCAGATCCCATCCTTGGAGAAGCTCCCCAGCATTTTGGTCTGTAGAGCTCTTACAGGATTTTCTTCAAAGAAAACAATTCTGCTCATCATTTCCACTGTCAGAAAAAGCCACGTTCACATGAGCATTTGCTGCTTAAGATGAAGACGAGGACACACAGATCGTATAATTGTCAGTACCAAGCAGAGCTGCCTCTGAGCTCCTCCAGCTCCATGAGGCAGCTGAGCTTATCCTGTGGCCAAGGGGGATGTGCAGCATAGCACGGGCCCAAAGGCAAACCTATACATGGAGCATAGCACAGCATAGCCCTACGCCTGTTCAGGCCAGCTGCCGTGTTGGTCAATAATTCCTTGACATACAACCATCTTCCAGTTAGGATCACTACTAACATTACTTTGATTTAAATGGCCTTTGATCCAGACCGATATAATTACATTAAATAAATCAATATGCTATTGTCTTCACTTCCATTTCTTTAGTTCAGAACGATTACAAATAGAGGAGAAATTGTATCACACAAGACAGTGAATATTTCTTCAAAGTGCCCCAAAGGCAAAGAAACATTTAATACAAAAATTTAGAGAGATGGAAGTGTACTCTTTTTGTAGATGCAGCCATCAAAATCATGAGCTAGATATTATCAGCATCTCCCCAGGAGCCTCCACCCCAAAGCAGGTTCTCTCTCTCATGAAACTTGCATTTGAGTCCAAACTCAAAATAACCCATCATTTTCTCTACCATCATTTCACACAAATTCCGTTCTCCAACAAGAAAGCTATTCTGGACTAACTTTTTCCTCCTACAATCTTGCCTGCAGACTCTCTGCGGGGAGGTTTGCCATCTGACCAGATTACTTCCGGATTAATCTACCCACAGCTTGCTGGAATTTCCTAACGGAGACTGCGATCTTTATCTTTCTGCAGAGCCGTAACAGGGATGCTTGATCTCAGCGAGGCAGACAAGGCAGTTGTCTGGGTCCTGTCATATTAGGAACAGGCAGGGGGGAAATTGCAGATGGAGCCAGCAGCTGGTATGGGAGGAACTTAAGTAGAATTGGCCATGGGTGACTGTATTAGAGGAAGATGCCCTTGTAAGTTTAGGTAGAAGCTAATAAAACAAGTTTTCTTCTGAACCACAGGAATTTTAAAAACACTTGTTAGTTATGTGTGCTGTGCGTTGTAGTATGCTACATCCTCTAAAATTTTAGCAGGAAGCACATTTTTCATCAGGATGCAAAACTGTGGCCCATCCTAGCTTCTCTGATATCCACAGTACCTGGAGTCCATACACAGAGGAGATAAAACTCACCATACCATGCTGCCTAAGCCGTGAAAAAGAACAGCTTTATACTACTTAAACAGGGTCTGCATTATCTAGGGGAGCAATCTGCCTCGCAAACAACAAAATCTGTAGTCTGTTTGCAGTTTACTGCTTATTCTGCAACATTAACAAAAAAAGAAAAAAAGTCAAGCACTCTCTTAAATGAAGAGATGAGGGCAAATCGACAACCATCAATGGGCTACTGTCTGAACTCTGGATAGGCAAGCTAGGTTTGGCAGAGTAAATGTCAGCTCATGGAAAAAAGCCTTCTACACTGAGATGCCCGTGGTAGCTCTTCACTTTCATCTGCCTAAATGACTTCAGGATACAGAGAAGAAAAAGTTAAAAAGTGTTTTAAACACCTCATAGTTTGGTGTTTTTCACCAAATAAATACCAGCTTTATATAACAATTCATGCACACTGAACAGTTGAACATCTCTCATGCCTGAATAGAGCTTTGCATATGAAATTATCTCATTTGATTGAAAATAACTACTCTTGATACAACTACACTTAGCATGTTAACAGTGCGTCTCAGCATCTATAAAATAATCAGAATTCTGCCCTTTTGTTAAGTAAATCAACACTCAAGAATGCTGGAGGGAAGACAGATCTTTTGTTGAGCAAGAGGAAAAGAAACACTGCAACAAACAAATAATTTCCTGGAGATAGCTTTTCACAATTTGTCCTGACATCCAGAGAAGCAAACTGACTCTAAAGTTGGGTTCACCTCTATCCTTCGAGTACCTGTCAAACCTAGATAACCTCAGAAGATGCTCTCCAAAACTGTGCAACGGGACACACATCTCCTGCCCACAGATGATTCTGAATTTCATTGGCTTCTCACAGAAATATCACCCAGTTGTTTTCATGCCACAAAGGAGGAAATAGAAAACTCTTTCCATCTACATACAGCAAGCTGGTTCGCAAGGACACTAACTTGCGGTCTCTCCTGGTTCCCCGATTTCATCTCCTGTATCTACACTTTGAACCCAGACCTTCAGGATAAACTTATCCTTTCACAGATAAGTACCCCAGCCATCACACAAGTAACAACAGACATTAAGACCTGAAATCTGTGACTGCCCAGCAAGGACAGTCCTCAGGATAGTCTTAGAGAAAATTTCTTCCAAATGCATCAGTCACTTTGGTTTCATATGAACCACTTTGGTTTATATGAGTCACTCAATTTTATATGAAAAAATCAAAGCAAGAGTTTATAGGCAGGAAAGGCTTGCAGAAATGGTATGTTACACAATGTTAGACAATTACCTGACATTTTAATTTATATACTCAGGCTGATATTTCCCTTCCAATTTTTACTGATACCTGCTAGAGAAGAGGAAATACTAATGTGCTAAGAGTTTGACTAAATGCAACAGAAACCATAAACTCAGAATGAGCTGCTTGTTGAATTATCAACCAAGAAGTCTTCAGAGCAAGATTCCTGCCTCGGAGAGAATGGGTCTGGTCCAGATCAAGGACCCATGCAACCATCTCTAACATCTACAAATCAATGAATAACAATAAGCAATACAAAGTCAGTCTTGTGACAGCGTTTTTATAAACAAGAAAAAAAAAGCATAAGTGCAGTAAATATATGGTTAAATACATGCTGCATCATCCACATGCAGTGCTGGAGTGCCTCCCTCTCTCCGTGGAGGAGACTGGTGATCACTTGAAGCAGGGGAGCTGTTGCAAGTTACAGACTCCCTAGTTGATTTACAGAGAGCAAAAGTTTGCAGTTTATAAGCTAATTGTTCATGCAACAAAACAGATCTTTACATGTTCATTTGCTCAATGGCTTTACAGGCATTTCTCAGATTAGCTGTGCTGTTTTTTCACAAGTCACAATGCAATTGAAAAACGGAAGAGCCCAGTCTTTCACTTATCCAGCACTCCACTTAATTTAGTGACCTAACTTAATCATAGACCTACTGGAGGCTTAGATACCTGGAAAAAAATAATAGTAGCATCTATTCTTTCTGACACAATTGCATATTTCCTCTGTCAGCAGCGACAGGTACACACCCTCAGAGAGCTGCAGCAGTGGCTCTGCACTGGTCAGCCTCAGCACTTCCCCCTCTATATCCTCCGTTCCTTTTGGCCAAATATCTCTGGCTTCTGCTCCCAGGATTTTTGGGAAACAATGATCTGGTGGAGATGCACAGCAGCTGCTGCTGAGCTTGGGTGGGACAGTACTAGCATCACCACCTTCTCCTTAGTCTCTAGGTAGCAGAGACCACTACCACTTCAACACATCTGCAGAGCACATACCACTGGCCCTGCCTGTGGGATAACACCAGCACCATCATGAAAAAGCTTGTTTTTTTCCTGAAGCAGCAGTTTGGAGCAATGGGAGTGCTAAGCACAGGGGACAGGCAAATGAAGCTTCCCTGCGTACACGCCTGTTGGTATATGTTGACCTATGTTTTTTAATTTGATCCTTCTTGAGCCTGTTCAGAGCTTAAGCAATTATGCAGCACTGATGTTGTCTGGCTTTCCTCCAGTCATGGCAATTTTCTAGCAAGATACTATAAATGGGATTTGTTAAATTTTCCAGATTAATTCTCACCCTTCACCATTTCACTGAAGCATTGTACCGAAATGATGTTCTACAGCACTTCCTGCTGCTTTAAGCACTATGGCCCTCTTGATAGTATGGGATTAAGCCACTTGAACAATGTCAAGTATTTTTGCTTTTGTTCAGAACTCTGTGCTTATTAAGTATTCTTTTCCTCTTGTTTTTCCTCTGAAAACAAGTTCAACCCATTCTGCTAAAAGTGTCATTTCAAAATTTCTTTAAAAAAAATAATTACTGCCATCCTTCTCGCTCCATCCTTTTTCACTGTGCTTCTGTTTTTTACATTTATCAGTCAATTAGTGAGGTGCTAAATTGATTACATTTGGACAAGTGATTTTGTATTTTTAAAGATATAGCTATTTTTGAATGAAAGGAAAGCTGTCAAAAGCCTGTTCAAATCTGGTATTGCAATCAGCTTGCAAACCCAGCAATCATAACCTCTGTGGGCTGGGACAGCTTGTAAATATAGATTTAAATATGGTTTAGACTGTCAGTAACCACCTGTAGGTTATTACAGGAACAGTAGTTTAGTTATGGGGACAGGATAAAAAAATAAAAACCAGAAACCCCTACTCTGGTTATAAATTACAAACATAGCTTGAATTAAACTAAAAATGTAATTTTAAATCAAATTTGGATCAAAATTTGTTTTTTTGAGCCTTTTTCCACTCACATTCTTTGCAACTGGATACTTAAATATAAAAAGCAGACCTGTTTTGTAGTGTGCTTTTCAGTGAGAACTTCACCAACACTTCACAACACTGAGCTCTTGAACATTTATCCATCACTATTTCTGTTAAGCTATGAATAACAGCAACCTGATCTCAGGCTTACCCAAACAGCAGATTTATTTAGTCTAGCCAGTATTTGCTACAGTTGGTACTTTTTAAATTAAAAGTACCAAAGTCATATGAATATAGGTATATATATATTTATAACATGGATATACATGAGTTTGTATATGTAGATATAGATTTTTTTTTTGTAAGGTGACCTAAATGATTATAAGTTATTAGAATTAGGGCAGGTGGAGCCTGGCTTTTAGGAGTAAGACAATAAGCATGTTGGTCTCCAAAGATCATTTTGACTTCTGGCTTCTGAAGAAGGGGAGAAGACATGGACAAGAAGGGCACTAGGAAGCCTGTGTTATTTTTAGCTAAATCACTGCTGCCTCAAGCTAATACAGCCACTCCTTAGTTTCCACAGGCAAAGAGCAAGAGAACTGGCATGCAACAGGGCTGGGAAAGTACATGGCGAGAGGTTGCTGGGGTTTTGGCTGGGGCTTTCCCAGTTTTATCTGCCAGCTCAGGGCTAAAGACCATCTATTTGAACCCCGGCTCTACCTGAGAGTGTTGAACCCTAACTCCCTTGAAGGCCAAGGTCCTTCCTGCTAGCAGCCAGTCCTCCCTCCCTTGCAATTTCCTTTTTCTCCAGGCTTTCTCACTGCAATTTGCTTTCTCAGCCACAGGGGCTCTGTGACCCAGCTGCTCCAGGTGGTCATGGCTTGGTATTGGCACCTTGGCATCACCAGCTGGGTAACATCTTCTGCAAGACCTCAGTGCAGATCACTGCCGCGGCCCAAACATGGGGAACAGAGGAAGCATGCTTGGGAAAATCCTGTCTAAGCGCTGAGCTGCCAGGGAAAAGGAAGATGCCACCTCTTCCTTCAGAAGAGAGTGTGCCCCTCCACAATAAAAGCAACTGACATTTCCTCCTGGGGAAGAGAATTTGTGTAAAGCAAAAACTTAAAAGGCCACTTTTCACTGTCGGTCCTAGTGACTATTTATTACTCTGCATTAAAGTAAAAAGGCACCAGCAAGGAGAGTTTTCTTAAGAGAATGCACAAATGCTCTTACCAAACGTTTGATCTTTCTTTGCTCAGAAATCACTGCCTCAGATTTGATGAAAAGCTTTTCCACTTTAAAGACCCAAATTAAAATTTTATTGACAACCATTCTGCTTTAGAAAATGAAGACGACTAGTTGCAATAAAAATGTGATCGTCCCACGCAGCATGGAAATGAAGGTTCAGAAACAAGAGGGTTCCTGTTTAATCTAAACATTTTCTATGGCCACTCATTAGAATTATTCTAGCACATGAGATTTTAAAGGGTGACTTTTCTTCCAGAAGGTTAACAGGAAGAAAGCAGAAGGCAAAATTTTAAGAACCATCAAACACTGAAACCTGATTCCACCCTTTCAGTATCACTGCTTAGATATTGCATGATCCTCGCACAAAATAAATGAGCCTTTTCAAATTAATAGGCTTGCTTCCACTCCTACACAGTTCTTTTCTACTGATCAGGAAATTGTCTGTGGGGAAGAGTAGGCAGGCTGGGGGGTTACTGGGAGTCCATGCTCCATCTGCTTTAACAACTGCAAGCATAACAACATCCTTTTAAAGGATTAAAAACACACCACAGCCAAAGCACAGTTATTTGGATCATGTCACTTAACTACTGGTCTTTTCTACTTAGAAATTTTCTAGGAAAAATTGCATGCAGGTTTTAACTGAAAAAAGAAAGAGCAAAATAAAAGCCTACAAGAGAATTTGCAAAAACATCTTTGTAGCTTCTTTGAATACCAGATTTTTAAAATTATAAAATGTATTACAAGATACTAAGAGGAACAAGTTCTTCCTATTGCCAAGGTAAGAGGAGTTAAAATCTTGTCCAATCTATTTGCCCATTTTAACCAAATTTCACTTACAGGGAAGCTCAGGTCACATTACAGTTGACAGATTAAAAAAAGTTTTCAAAGTAATAAGATCACAGCAGCTACTCAGCACTGTTCCACTCTATTTCATCCTCCCAAGTCAATTGACTTGGGAAGAAAAGCTTCACTGTGGCTTCGTCCAAAGTGAGAAACCAAGTGAGAAGAATCAAAAACACACAACTACATGGACTTTTACCAAGAGGAGGTTGGGAGAACATGGCAGCTGGTATAATCAAACTTATCCTGGAGTAAAAGGTGTAATTCTGATGTAAAAATAGTATAACAGAGAGGAATCAGGCCTATATATTTAGGTAGATGGTTCTGTAACACTTGTTACCATAAATGGTAGGAGTTCTGCATGAGTTTTATGCCACAGATATTGTATTTACAAGGATGCTTTCTCTCTCTCTGTCATGTGGACTTAACAAAAATAACAGTGATACTGCATGTTTTCTTTTAGAAGGGACAAAAACACTCTTTCCACCACCTGGTTGCATATTTCCATAAAACAGGCAGGAACTCCATGAGACCTCAGTGGCTCAGCCTCAGTTGAAATTGGCTGTTGGGGCCACACAGGTCTCAGGAAAGAAAAAGAAATAAAGACAGTTAGGCACCTGCTGTACAATGCCACAGGCTTCATTCCTCCATATTTCTGTGGTGCTTTCCTAGCAAGATCTTCTGCCTGTCACCAGCTTTTCACCTTGACCAAGTTTATAGTCCTCTTGTAAAATCCTGCAGAGGCCAATTTGAAACTCAGCTCAAACAGGCACCAATTCCTCATAAGTTTGTGCCATGCCATGGACAGGAAAAGCTTTCAGCACCTTTTGTCCAACTCAAATGCTACGCAAAAGGCTTTTTTATCATTAAACTCTGCCTCTGACTTTCCTCCAGAGGGTTTACACACTGCAATTAAAATATTGGTTTATAGATATCTATTAGCACAACATAAATAAGCTTCAGCTCAGAGAACTGTCTCCCATTGGGATGGCTTAAACCCAGAGTGCTTGTGATTTAAGACCTGTAGCTGCCTTCAAAGCTAAAAGAAAGCCCAGTTTTAATGGTTATTGGATTATACCCCTCTATGCTGACTGAGGTGGCCTGTATTTTTGAGGAAATCAGTATTTTTCACACTACACACACGGCTGTTACTTAAGGATAAGGCAGGAAGTCTTTACAGCTGAACTCACAATCGGAGGTGGCATAGCAATTTTTATAGACTTTACAGCATTCATAGTAACAAGGCGGGGGGGTGAAGGAAAAAAAAATCAATTCATCAGCTGCCAGAAAATGGCACATTCATTATTTATTGTTTTGTTTAACAACTGAAGTGTAACTGTCATTCAGAAATCCTCAAACAGTAAATGTTAATCTCTATCTACACAAATTGCCTTATTAGCTCTTTTCTAATTCACCATCTACGCTAGAAAGTAACTAAAGAAAACAATACTTTGTTTAGTTCATATACAAAGTGGAACCACTTTGGCCAAAGATTTGTTACAACACTAAATTAGATGAATTGCTGTAACTCTACATTTATATATGAACAGCCTCTACCTCTTTTTCATGCCATTTAAATAAGACGGGATATGCCAGATCAACCGATGAAAATAGTCTATATAGATATTTTCTTTTCTTTAGCTTTATCACAACTTTAGTTACAGTTTCTGTCAGAAGATGTGTTATATTGAGATTGCGATGTGATATCCTTCCTATTGGACTGGTCTACCCTGGTCCATACAATCAGAGCATTTCAGAAGTAATAATTAGATGACCTTTAAGTCTTCAAAGAGTTACCAAAGTTAGATCATCAGTTTTAAGACTCCTAAACTATTATTTGCAGATTTACTTCTATTTGAACACAAGTTGATCATTCAGGATGCTGACTTAGGATAAAACTCCAAACTATGATTTAAAACTTGTTTGGCATGTCACTGGACACTTCATCATCATCCAATTAAGACAGACTTAATTTTATTGGTCTGCATGAACCCTTCATTTAAAACACTAAATATTTGGGAATTGAGACACAAACAAAAACTATTTCAGCAAACTTTCATTCTTGATTTTGAAGTACTGAGCTGGTCACAGGGATGGGTGGATGGGAGATGGTTGTTTTTTATATGGAGCTCCTTCTGTGAAGCGCATTACGATGACTGCTGGTACCACAGCTGAAAACTGAATGAAAATACACAGTTTCAACAAGTGCCCTAAAAAAAGCCTGCAGACTTGTAAGCACTGAGCCACAATAATGATAATTGCTACACTGCGATGCTGAAGTGACACGTGAGTGTTTGCAAATAACAGGCTGGGTGCTGCAAATACACTTTCTGCAGCAGCAAACTGGCCTTTTCAGAATTGCTGTAGAAAAACAAAATCAGTAAAGGGAAAGCTCTCTAAACACTGAGGATTGAAACATTCTGTTTCAAGTGAGATGTAATAAGTGTCCAAAATTAAGAGTTTCCAATCATAGGCAAAATTTTTACATCCCGTTGACGTGAACATTTTCATCACTTATCCCATGGCTTGCTTGACTGATTAAGGACATCTTTTTCCACTTTTTGTCTGCTGGGCTCCTCCTTTAAGCCTTCCATGTGCTTATGTTGAAACACAGCTAGTACTTCTAATAGCCATAACCTCAGAACATGCGACACTGCTTGCAAAACTGACACCATAACCTCTTCTCCATTTTAGCTTAATTTGTAAGAATTACGTATTGCTAAAGCAATCCTAGTAGTGCTGCAGGATAAGGGTGTGTTCTCCAGAGGCAATCTTGCAAAAGGGGAATACAACACTATTTTGTCCTGAATCCTTAGTAATACTAAAATCTCTCTTTTTTCCAGTTATATAATGTTGTTTCAGGTGCTCTAATGAACAGAGAGACTATTATAGAAGGAGAAAAAACCCATATCTATATTTTAGCTAGATCTAGTATCTCAGCCCCAGTGACAGGATTTTTATCATATATATATATACACACACACGCATGCAATTGTTCTCCAAAGTTGCTCTTTCACTGTAGTTGCACATAAATCAGTTATACCTGCAAGTGTCTACCCATGTGTCTAATGTAATAGTTCTGTAAAGACCCTTTTACTTTCAAAATTACACACTTAGTCACCTAATTGTCAAAGAGGAAAATCATGGTTCCCTGTATACCATTGAATGCAACTAGCTTCTTCATAACAAAGTATGCCCATGAATGAAAGTGGACTTTCTGTACTCTGAGTAAGAAAACAAAAGCAAGTGTCACCTGAATATAAAGCCCTCTAAGCATTTCCCTGTGAGCAGCTGACAAAATGAAAGAAAGTAAATGTGCTTTCTGTGCAATGCGCCCTATGTTCATTACATGGAAACTAATCTGTTAAATGGGCATTTGCCTAAATAAGAGAAGAATTAGAACATACAAAGTATGAACTAATATACAACTGACCAAAAACATTAAGGACATGGAACACCTCGTTAGTTCATCTTACTGCAAACACTTAGTTGCTAGCATTGCAGAGCTTCCCTTGCTCCTCCCATTAATGATTTGTCAGAGAAAGAAGCAGGTATCAAGTTTGGGAGGTTAACAAACAATTCATCCTAGGAGGAATAATTTTCCATAGTACATAGAAGGAAATGGATAGGAACAATTTGAAATTATTTACAGGAGGCTAATGAATTTATGAAAGGAGTGTTATCCAAATCAGTTAAAAGGTTGTAATGTGCTTTCCTGATAAAAGTGAACAAAATATCATGATGTTCTGAAAAATATATTAGACTACAATTCAGTGTCACACTTCAACACTTCATACAAACTGTACAAAGACATACAAAGTCATTAAATTTTCATAGAAACTATTTTAAACATAGCCAGTTATTCCAGGACACAGTCTTGGGACAGGATTTAGCTGCGTCAAACAAACAGCAAGACACCACAAAAACAAGATCTATTCATTTATAACACACATCTTGTAGCACTATATTTCTAACACAGAGGAGGCCTGCTATTAAGCAATAACTGCAGCTGGAATAAACAAAGCAAAAATTGCAGGTTAAGGAAACAGTGAGAAGAGCACATGCAATATATGTCAGCTTCTTTGCAACTTTAATTCCAGCATCAAGCTCTCCTGTCACAGCATGGCTTTGCACCACTGCAGTGATTCCTGCTGGCTGAAGGAACAGAAAGCAAACCTAACCGTCTTGCCTGGTGGTGCGCTTGCAGAGTAAATAATCATTTCAGTAAAAAAGATACCCATCTGCCAGAAGAAAAAAATAAAAATAAATGTGATATCGGCACCAAGCCATTCTTTATAAGCCATTTGGACTGGTAAGAGCCATAGCTGACAGATTTTTACGAAACAACAAAAAATTACCCCAGACAACGTGCTCCTTAACTGCCTAACAAAATACACTTATCCTGATGTGACGAGACAATCCACGTAAAGTCCATCCCCTCACTGCCATACACATCCATCCTATTTTTCCAGCAGAATGGGGCACCAGGCAAGGGATGGATTTACATGTGGGCCACAGGACTATCAGTAAGAGGGGCTCTTATTGCCCACCTGGCTCCACGGTTCCTGCATCAGACTCCTTTCCCCCCCCCCCCCTTTTTTTAAAAGGCACAAAATATTTTCTGATAAGAAACACAAAAACAAAACCAGTCTTTCACCCAGCTGGATTTTTTTTTTAGTTTAAGATATTTTAGCAATTTGTCTAAAACCACAAAATCTAGAGATTCCCTTTCATTACCTACTAAACTTGTATTACTGCATCCTCAGTTTAAATCCCACTCCTGAATGAAATAGGAATTTGGGTTTGTGTTTCATTCCACAACCCAGGTGGATGCCTTAAACATAGGATATGAATTTGCCAATTCCTCCATCTCAGAGCTTTGCGATGGCTGCTTACATTTAACACTATTGTTTTTATTCAGGAATTGTCTTGAGAAGTGACAGTGAAGAAATCAGTCAGCGTGACTTCTGTATGCCATATCTTTCCAATATGACTTTACAATCATCATCAGTCTTAAACTGATATAGCCAAGGATGACACAGCTTTAATTATATACACCATGGTCAAGCTACCAGGACTAATGGTGTTAGAGTGCCAAATATTTTTCTTTAATGTAATTCAAATTGTAGCAGAACAATGCCTACCAAAAAGGCAGAATATTTTTCCCCCCCAAAAAATCTTTGTTTTTACCAATCACTGGTATTGCTGAAAAAGTCTGAATATGGAAGCATACACTTTCAGAATCTTATTAAGCAAGAATAAAGAGAAAACACATATCCATAATACCTATGGATATAGGTAACAAACACACAGTGAGATTTTCCTGCAGAAGATAAAAGCTGATATATTGAATATAGCTCTAAAATTAGGATTCTTATTAAAAGTTTAACGTTTTGTGTATTTAACAACATAGGAAATCAGCACGGCCAAACAAGGCATCTCTGCTTCAACTGTTCTGTGTAACAGGGATCGCGACACCCATCCTTTTTGTTAAATATTTTAAAGATCTGTAGACAGAAAAGGAAACTAAGCTTTAATGTAAAAGTAGTTACTGCGTATCTGCAAAATAAGCCCCAAATGAATTAGGCGCAAGCACACTGCCAGGAGGTTCCAGATCAGCCAGAGCCTGCAGTGCATGGCAGGCAAAACCCACGGTGTCAGTGAAGTTCAAAGGGACCGAGAGATCCCTTTGCTGCCTGGCACGATGTTTCTCCGATCAGCCAAGCGCCCTCTGAGCGACAGCCTGTCATTCCCCGACTCGGCAGCGGGCGAGCACCGCGGAGGGCACAGCTCCAGCAGCGTGCCCACCACGCGCGGAAGAGCGCGAGTTCAGGCCTGGAATAACATCAGAAAGCAACACACCCACGTATCCTGCATGTGAATTTAAGACAACCTCTGTGAAATATGGGGATTTGGTTTCCATATATGTATATACAAATAAAGGCAGACTGCCTGGAATATAATCACTAAACACCAGGGTTTTGGGAAACAGTGAAAAACTCCATCCCCTTCTCTGTGCCAGTTGCTGACCTTTCCCAAGAAAGCACTGCAAAAAAAACCATGGTACATTTTTCAGGATGCACTGGATTCAGGGTGGGTATTTCGCACTTCCTCCAATGTGAAATTATACAGCCTTTTTAAAGGCCCTCTGATACCCGAGATTCTCAGCAAAGCTGCCAGCAATTTCTTCTCCTTTTTTCCAACTTGTTTAAGGAGGAGACAGCCACCCAAACTGCTGATTGAACCAAGGGCTGTTTGATATATAATAACAATAATGTCATTATATTGGGGGGATTTTCTCCATTTGAAACTGAGCTTGCAAAGATTTAGGCATGTGAAGTTGCTTTAGTATCCCTGCTAATCATTCTAAATTAAGCAAATACCTTTACTTTATGACACACCTTTGAAGATCAGCATCTTGATGTGCAATCTTCAAAAGTTTATCTGAACTGAATTTTGAATTTAACAAGTGCTAACACAGATTTTGAAAAGAAAAAGAGTGGGTCCACGTAATTTTTCTCAGCCAGAGTGCCAGACTGGCGCAGCTAGCGCATTGGTACAGGACAAGAGGAGCATCGGAGCAGGAGGGCATCGGAAGCTGTTTAATCCCACACTGTCATCAAAAGAAATGGCCATGAAATCATTGCTGAACAGCATAGCAAAATTTAGGCTTTTAGATAGCAAGCAAAAACAAGTGAGAAAAGAACCAAATTATATATAAAGACAAACATGGGCAGAAAGATAACAGAAGGGTAAGCCATTAACAGTGACCTGAGCTGTTTATAAGAAATGTAGCAGTGAACATAAAGCCATGCGAAGATTCCCCTTGGGATGGGGGGGAGGAGGCTTATGACTTTCAGCAAACAAATGAACTAATCTTTTGCTGAAGAAGTCATACCAATGCAAAAGGTAACCAGGGAAGCCGTACAACAGCTGTGGTGGTGAAAGGATCCTACCGAGGCAAAGAACAAAGCCTGGCCCATTTTCAAAGTTTTCAGTCACCTAGAGCCTGAGGTGGAGGTATGGGAAATGCTCAGGAAAAACCCGAGCAGGTGACATCTCAAACTCCCCTTAAATCCATCTAACACAACATTTTAAACTCTTGCCTGCAGTCAGTATGTATCTGCATCCAAAGGATGAGCATGAGAGCAGGGAGAGGGTATCATCTTCCACATTTATATAAAACACAAAACTACTAGTAAAAGCCCTTATAAAAATAACCATTTTGTAACAGAGCATGGTCACGTACACAGAAAGATGCCATCAAGAGTAGGGAACCCAACACGACCATGACTTCAATATCAAACTATCCAATTACTTCAGGGGCATTTTGCAAACTATTTGCAAATAAAAGTCCCAGAGTGACCAGGTTTCTATTCTTCCAAGACATACCTTTTCTAGCATGACTTTAGCATTAGCTCTGATGCATTTGCCCAAATGAGAAATGTTTATGAGAAGAAAAACAGCAACTGGCTATGTATCAACACCAGCTTCCCCAGGATTCCTGCTTTACTCATGAGAAACCTGAGGTCTTGCCCTGCAATATGACTTACTACCTCTTGCTTATAATAGTAGAGCTACTCATACCAAAAAAAAAAAAAAAAAAAACACACACAAACAAGCTTTGTCTCCTGTATGAGACCCAAATTGTGCTGCTGTGCCTAATATGCAGGATTTCCAAATTGATGAGACAACTCAGAAAATAAATGGAGTTTCTCCCACAGGAGAAGTCAAGCTGGCAGAAGCAGGTGCTGCGTGAGTAACCTGGAGAAGCACAAGATACAGAGCAAGCACAAGCTCACTTGAAGGACCAGATTTTCAATAGTCCCCAGTTCCTCAGGGGGCCTATTATATTCAAACAGGTGCCCAAAGAACTGGGGTTTATTGAAAAACCCATCCCAGACTGGTTATGTCAGCAGGCAGGGAAAGATATATATTCTCTCAAACATCATGAAGCTCTTGATAATAAAGTCATTGAAACACAAGCCAAAGTGATATTAAAAAAAAATAAAATAGGGCTAACAAAGCAATGCCTACCTTCAAGTGCTTGTAAGACAACCTGTTGTCTCTCTGGGAAGATGACTGATGTAAGAAAAGCAGAAATTAAGAAAATCCACAGAAACTCACATTGAAGACCAGCAAAATGTCCACTTATATTTGTTGGGGCACTAGGTTATTTCTGAGTTTATGAAACAGGCCCTGGCACAGTTTCTGACTGGTATCACTAAGATTCCCTGGGGGTAGCCAGGGGCAATAACATACAGCATAAATAAATATTTATACTAGCCTGAGTCAATAACATACAGCATTATGGTGAGTCCAGTGGCTTTGAAGCTGGTCAGGTGGCCATGGAAGTTAGCTGCGGTCACGACATTTCAATGGCAAAAACAGCCACAGTCCACCCCTCTTCCCTTCCTATCTGTATGTTTTTTCACACCACAGGGACATATCAAACTGCTCGGATTTCAAACTTAGCAGCGTGCAACAAGCAATCAAGATGCATGACAAATTGGCAATTTATGTTACTCCTCTCCTACTGCATAATATACCATAATTAATCTGTTGGAATTTTAAGTTACAGTGCTACATTATTTTTGTGACAGTATGAATTAACACAACTTTAAAAGAACAAGAGAAACAAGCTACATACATTTTTCTCCAAACACATAAATCAGCCCTGAAAGAGTTTCAGGCCTATGCTTTCCATCCCTAATCCACATTTATGTTGCTACTTGAGATATTGCAGGGATTGTTTAGACAGTTGTCAGCAATTGTTTATACGGGCCAGCTGCTAAAGTGAGGTTTCTGTGATCGCAGATCAGCTGCATCTCCAGCGGGGCTGGGGACACTGGAGATGGTACAGCCAGTTCCTCAGCACACAACATCAGCTGCTACCTTGCCAGCTGGTCACAGTAGGGAGAATTACAGATTCATGATACCACAGGATTAACATGCCCTTGGATTAAGAACTCACTTCTGAACAGCACTGGAGACCCAGAAGTTTGAGGTCTTTTCCAAATTATTTCTGAGAGTACTGACTACCTAAATGATGATGAGGTTTCTCTTCCTTTTTGAGCTGGGAACTGGACTGAGCCCACCAAGTCATTCCGTATGAGCCATCCTAAGGTAGCTGGACTGTAAAAGGCTTCTGTTCTTCAGCCCAACTGAGCACATTCCATCCCATGTTTCAGGAAATTTTTCTGATCTCTCTTCAAATGTATTAAATCCCTCAGCAAGTCTTATCAGCTTCGCATTGTCATCTTATTTGCAGAGATGGCAAATAAGAGTCAAGTCTCAAAGCTGAGGAAACTTCAGAGCGACGCTTATTGCAACATGCAATTAGTGTAAGAAAGATGCATAAAGATATAAATCCAGTCCAACTGCTCCAACAGTTCAAACTGCTTAGAGGTTTGATGCTTACATTTGTCAAAAGCTTTATAAATAGGAAACAGGTTCTTTCCATTAAAAGCCTTTTTTAATCAGTAACATTGCTTGTTTCTTTCATGCACATGATAGCATAGATAATAAGTTCTGCTAAAATACTCACGGACAAATACAAATTACTCTGTTTCATTAACTTTCATTACACGTTTGTTTTCAGTTTAGACATCTTTCAAGACAAATGCAAATTTATTCTGAATATTTAAGTCATGCAGAAAAGAAAAGAGTGACCAAAAGGTATATGGAGAAGTAAACTTTAGTTTCTCAGAGATTATATGATTACCATGTTTCATGACAAAATCATGTATGAGAACATGCATTTTATACTATTTCTGTTTTGTGCCTTAGTAAGCCTTCACATACCTGTAATATTTATCTTTCTTTTGTGACCGTAAATTTTCCCCTCTCACACACTGTTTTCACCTCTCAACGATTCAGTAGTGTCAATTGACTGAAAACAGGCAGTTTATTGATGACATGCTGTGAGGAGTCCCACCACTGAGATCTCCTGCAGCGCAAAAATCCAGGGCTAGGTCTAGAGTAGCAAATTAAACACTGTCTGGGAACGTTTCCAGACTGGAACGCAGTCCTCCTCCCTAGTGTATAACGGCCCCTGCTACGCTTTTGGCTGCGACAACTAGCACACCACAAGGCTTCTAAGCACAGTTTGGGAGCCGTGCCCCAGCAGACAGCTGGCACGTGTCCACCTTGTCCTGGAGGCTCAGAGAAGTCACCAGCCCTCCCACAAGGTTGGCCTCACTTGCAGGAACATCCTCAACTAATTTAAACGTTAGTTTAGAACATTCTACACTGATTTACCAGTGCAGACATAGAAAATTGTTGCCTGGACTTCCTGGCTAAGTTTGTACCATCTCTCATCGCTGTTTAGGCAGATGCTGTCAAGAAAAAAAGACCAGTGAGCCTGTACACTAGCATACTTTGTGAGCTTTTACTTGACAGAGCAGGAAGGCTGTGTTTCTAATCCAGAAGGTTTGCTTCTCTGTCATGCCATGTCTGGCCAGATAAGTAGCTATTCTTTTAAGGTAGGAAACTTCTGTTTTTTTTTTTAAATCTATTGCAGTCTATTACATCATATCATTGTTTCATTTGGTTTCCTAAAACGTCAACTATTCCTTTCTTTTTAGATAGATTACTAATAGATGTCCAGGTGAGTTTCCGACCGCTGTGACTAGTACTTAGGCAGATTGATACCACGGCAAAATTCCATGCATTTTTGAACATACACATTTCAGCGTGTGACTGCTGTTTGTCTGTTTAATAGTCAATGATCCAAGACTTTTCTCAGGTTAAATTATTTTTTCCTTGCTAAAAAGGAGACTTACTTTGCAGCTCCATAAGCTAAGGAAGCTATTCTGCTGATAATGTACAGTAAGTGGTGGAGCCAGACCAAACTGCTCACTTAGAGAATGGTCCCAACACAACTTAGTGCATAGTAAAGCCATGACAGTGTTTTTCTTCATCCAGTTTCCATTGGCTGCCTTCAGAAAGTGGCCTGGAGTCAAGTGATGATATCTGTATTGACATTACAACAAGAATGGTGAAGGAACCCACACACCGTAACCTCAACTTTTTTTGGGAAAAAAAAAAAATCTTTAAAAAAATTTTAAAAACCTATAACTTTTTCTTGTCCTTCACTTTTCTTCATGCCCCTCAGGCTACATCTCTCTCTTAAAGAGGGAAATTTCAGCATAAAAGGAAAAAAGAAACTCCACTTGTTTCTTTTTCTGAAAAAGGAGGGAAAAGAAACAGTGGATTGAGATTGCCTTTGGATATTTACAGACTGAGGAACTTTCCACAGTCCACACCAAAGCCTGTGACACTGGGCAGCAGAGAACTCAAGGTTCATTGGACCAGAAAGTGAGCACACAGGGGATCTTCATTTTCTCCTCAGAAAGATGGCCTGATATCTCAGGATACCATTTCAAGAGAGAAAAATTTTAATGTAGTATATAGATCCAGAGTCATCCAACACACAGATTTAGCTGGCTTTCTAGCATTAATACACCTTTCCTGGTGTCATCTATATCTTGGTCAAAAATCAATTTTTACAGATTTCTGCATAAAGAAAGCAGCAGATGGGGAAAAAAATGAGTACCACTATCTGCAAGCAAGATTTAGCACACAAGTACTTGCATACAAGTACTTCAGGGGCATTTTATATGGCAGATGAAGTGGATTTCATATAAAAGTCAGTCACCAATGCTGAACCATTGAGTTTTATTTTGTTCATTTTGTGCCTAAGAAAAATCCCATTAAGAAAGGAGGGGGCGGGGGAATACAGAGTCTCAGTGATAACTGTTACAGGTGAGATTTAACAGTGGGGTGTGGAAGAAATAAAGTTTTAGCCAGCTTAGAACATCAGGGCAAAATACTCAAGTGCCTTTTACCGTCCATATGATAAATAAACCAATGTTGCAGTAAAGTTACAGTGTGGCCATACAAACTGACTAAGTCAGCGCTCCCAAAAACACCTTCTTGTCCATCTCAAAGATTATTCACGTTATTCTAAAGATAAAAATATTTGGAAAAGGAGTTAGAGGAGATTCTAGGAGAGAGATGAAGGCCTGCAGTCTCTCGTTTAAGAACTTTCTGGACACAGGATCTGTGCGGTCGGAGTTACTGCAGCACACACGGATCATTACATGCACAAGCTATTAATACTTTACCTTCTTCAATTCCTTTCTCTTCCCTTTCTTTCTTAACTTCTCCTCCTCTGAAAGCCATTTCAGAAAGACAAACAAAAGCATTGTTTTAATTAAGTCTAAAGAAACATTATTTACCATCCAGCTCATACACACCAATTCATAAAAAGTTCATTTAGCTCTGGACCCAATGGGGCCAGATGCAAAAAAATAACCCCCGGGAAACAAGACATTTTAAAGACTGACCAATTTACAACTTGATATACTTTAAACTCTCTAAGGATGATTTCCATTGTTTTAATTAATTTCACAGCCTTGAGTATTATCTGCACACTGCACAGGAGAGAAATGCTTTGTCTCATAGCAGCTTTCCACTGGAGCAAACTCGCAGCTAAAGACAGCTTGAGAAATAGCAGCCTTCCAAGAGGCTGGCTGGAACTCCCACTCCGTCCTCTTACTTAAAGCAAGTATCTGTTAGTATTTAAGTTTTCAGAAATATCAATGACTTATGGGGTGAGGGAGAGAGAGAATGACCGTGGAGCTTGGCTGCAGTATTATCTGGGAGTCACAGCTTCAGCCCCAGCTCCTGTAAATAAGTCAGAATTTTACAGCAGGTAGAACCAGGTTAAGAAAAGAAAGTGGCAGCTGTTTTCCCCAAATGCATTGTAATTCCCTGTGTAATGAACTCCCCCAGGAAGCAGGGGACTTTGGTTTACAACCAAGAGACACAAAAGAGGTCCAGAGCCAGAGCATACCAATGAACAGAGCAGCCCTCCCAGCCTCCGCAGCAAAAGGCAAGGACTCTTTCACCAGTACAGTGATTTCATCCCTCGGGGAAACCCATTTCCTTTGTTAGAAAGTGCCCAGGCAATTTAGGGAAACATTATTCAATTAAGCAACCAAACATCTCAAGAAAAAAAAAAAAAATCCATTTACTCACATACTCCTGTACTGTATATAAATCTAAAATATAAACATACATAAAAATATTTATGTGAATTATAAATAATATTAATGAAATATAAATGCAGTTATGTCCCAGGCAAGCGAAGAGCAATGAAAACCAAAGAATGAAAGTGAACAGATCTGGAAAGAAGTGTAGTTGAGAATAGAGAACATTGAGGCCCGCGCTGAATGTATTGAAGAGAGCAGCGTGCTGTACAGCATTTAGCTTCACAGAGTGGTACATAGCATAGGAACATACCAACAAAAGTAATATTTCTCTCCTTGACCACAAAGTGCTTCACAAAGCCAAAGTCCCTCCAAAGGTGGAGAATCTGATGCCCAGAGAAATCCAGTAATTTGACCTAGAACCCACAGAAATGGTAAAGTACCCAAATATGTTTTCAGTTCATGAAATAAGCTGTGATCTTTGTGTTTGAGAGGAAGAGGACAGCAGCCTGAAATGCGCTTGCATTCTCAAGTACCAGGCAAACTGAATTGCATATCTATAACATGGTATCTAAATTCGTAATTTTTCCTACAAAGAAAAAGATAGGCAGTCTACAAATGCTAACCAGACACCTGTTTATGAACGTGTGGTCAGCAGCAGACCACTTAACCAATGTGCTTAGTGGATTTCTAGAAAATATGTATTTTAAGAAGCATGATACACAAAACATAGTAATGTACCACAGCTACCCAAAAACAAGACGGAAGTTACAGCATCATTTGCTTCTGACTTCCTTTGGGTTTTTTTTAAAGCTTTCTTTCAAATTTTGCCAAACACCGCAACATTCCCTTGCAGATGTTCATTTTTCTTGCATCACAGAGGATTTAAATGAACGCAGACCCTACCAAATGGGCGCAGAAGCTTTTCTCAAACCATCGAGCAGGCATGCTGTTTTAACCCCAAAGCAACGACTGCACGCCTCGACATCTTTCTCTGTTCTCTGTATGCATTACACTTTACGAGGGCACAGGAAACTACAGAAGCAGCCCTACTGAGAGAAACCGAGTGCAGGACTGACTGAACAAGGATGCGCTCATCAACTTGGTCTGCAGCTCACTGCTGAGGACCGAGGTCAGCATGCTGCAGAGCAGCAGGCAGAAACAAGGAAGTTACGGTAGGTTTTCATACAAATGCTTGCCCAGGGAGTAGAACCACCAGGCTTCCCCCTTTCCTAAGCCCAGGTGCTGAGATTTTGGCTCTTCTGGATGGCAGGAGTTTCTGCCGCTTCTCTAGAAGCCCTTCGTCACGCACTAGCAAATCTCAAGTGAGAGACTGGGGAGGGCTTCAAAATCTCATGCTAGGAACTTCATAGCCAGCTAAACGTTTCCAACCCATAGATTTACTTGAGCAAACAAAGCCTCTTACACTATCTGCTGAAAATGAAAGCTTTTTGTACTATTTCATCACCAGCACGTCAAAACATTCCAGTTCTCCACCTAAAAGCTCTCCATGTGCTTGCTGCCTGCCAAAAATGCTAGCGTTCAGGATATAATCCTATACCATGCCAATGTGTATAACAGGCATATGTCCATAACATAGACAAATAGATGACTAGTAGGCACCTGGCCAGTCAAAAAAGCAAGTCAGCTCATTAATATGAAGTGAGCAGTGCTGTCAGAACCACGACAGAACTACTAACCCAAGCAATATTGCACTTAATTGAACAAAGGAAGGATTACATAAAAAGCATGGCTAGAAAAGATCAGACTCTGTCAGAGCACTTCTCACACAAGCAATTTTTTTCTGCAGTAATAAAGCCAAAATGCCAAACAACTTAACGCAGGAAAATAAAAGACAAGTTTTTCATCTGAAGACAACTGAGATTTCTTCCAGATAATTAAATGTTTCAGTTCTCTATGAATGAAATCCATCTGAACAGTAACAAAAGACCAAAAGTATGATGTGTTTAACCAACAGGTTTCTTAGCACTCACTCAGAGCTTTCTCATCTTGTCTAACACACCAGAATCTAATAAAAATGTTGCTCTGATACCCAAACTGTAGAAAAACAGACACACATGAAAAAAATCAGTATACAAAACTGGAATATTTTATTTATTAATCTATGACACTACTTTCCTGTCCCATTTTGTAGTAATTTAATCCATTACAGAACAGAATAGAGTTTTAGAACTTATTTATAAGTTACTGCATCAATAGTAAGCCTGGAAACAATATGTTGGGTTGAAAACAATTTCAAACTTGCCAAAGTTGATTGATAAATAGAAAAATGTTGTCAACATTTATCCAGAACTTTTCATCCTTTGGATGTCTTCTCACGCCTGTTTGAATAGGGCTATAATTATTTGCATACATGCATCTTTTTTTAATTTGTATTTTTTGTTTTATACACAAATGCCACATAACAATTAAAGACAATTTTGGAAGAACTATTGCAGTTGTTACTAGCATCCAAAACAGAGCTCCAGTATCATGCATCATATAAGGTCTAGTAACTAGAGAAAGGCATCTATAGATCAAATGAACACCCACCCAAATTATGCAAACTTTTGTCATGTACCTGACATAACTGAAACAACTGGCTGTCAAGCTTAATTTCCAAGATGATCTGTCTTTAGCCAAGCCAAGAACAAAGTGAGACAGTTCTTTCTAACAGTACATTCACACTAGCCAGGATTCAGGGCTGCATACAAATACATGCCAAAGAAAAACAGCTTAACAACTGTAAAGAACTTCATAAAAGCTTAGGTTTCATTTCAGATGGAAACCTCACATTAACCAATACCTTTACCTCATATTCAGAAGCTTTTCAGATGCTTTCACCCAAACTGGACAGCTCTTCCCCTCCAGCACTTTCCGTAAAGAGAGAGGTAAACAACCTTCCCTCCACCTTCTGAGAAGTAGTGTTGGGAAATCACACCAAGGTCACATCCATAAAGAAAGAGGCTTCCTGAGGGGCTACTGCCTGCATTTGAGCACTTCCCCAAAAAAGCAGAGCAGCCCAGCACCTTGCTAATTATGGGGCTGCTTTGGATGGTGCGATTACATACAGCTGAGATAAATCAGGAGACATCTTGTACACTTGCAGGTAGTGCTTGAGCATGCAGCTAGCCAAGGTGCACTGGCCCACCCTGAGGCTTTTTCTCCCACGCTAACCAGGGGATATGTGCTGGGATGGCAGCTGAATGTCCCTCTGAAAGTGTGACCCATAGAGGAGTACTCTGGATCTTTGTGGTCAAAAAGTCTTTCTGCTGAAAAGCTTCGGTGTCAGAAACTCCAGAGAATAAAAAATGTTAAATGCTAAGTAGTAGCAGCCTACTATATACAAGTATATATAAATATATATGCACTCTGTATACATCAGTTTTATTTTTAAGCCTTAAAATGGGCCTTGAGTTCAACTATGCAGGTTATCATCTCTCCATAATCTTTCTACCAGTCTCTGTAAGATAATAAAATAATGAAAATTTATCCGAAAAGCTACTGTGTGTTAATCAATCACTGCAGTCTTGGTTTAAGAAACAACTCTGAACTCATTTCTTTTGCTAAGTTTCCAGCTGAACCTTAAATGTTTGCAAATGGAAAACTTCCAGGCATCCATTTGTTATTTGGCCTTGAGCAAATAGCTAGAAAAATGACGTCAGCTCTCAGGCAGCACCTATCAGTACATCTCCACAAGTAGAGGACTGAGGAGGGGGAAAGATAACTATTGCCCACACGTCCTTTTTCCCTATGGAAAGAAACTTGATCATGTAGGTGTGAGGGATATGTTTAAGATGAGGCAAATAGGGTCCTCCCCCCTGCCCCAAGATGGTAACATGTACGTTCTTCCCAACAGTTTGGGGTTTCCTCCGTTAGACCTGAAGAGCAACACCACGTAAGGTGGAAGAGCAAGGAGGTGGCAGCAAGGCTTGCAGTGCGGACAAGGCCACCGGCAAGCAGCCCCAGCATGCAAGAGTTCGATAGCTGCCTGTCATGAAATTGCTGGTCCAGCCCCAAAATTATTCAACAGCTAACTAGATGTGAGCCTAGTCGGTACTAGGTAAGACGTTACTCTTAACCTGGGAACATAGCAGAGGGTCACGTACCTCTTCCTCCCTCCCTCTCCCCGACACGTGCCCAGGAGGAGGCAGCAAGTTGCCGATGCTCCTGGAGGCCAGGAGGTGGGTGCTCCTCAGGAGGTCCCACCAGCTGCCCTCACACCGCAGCTCAGAGGCAGATAGCTCCGAAGAAGCTGGAAAACAGAGCTGAAGATATCATAAGGCTGAATCCCTTTCCTCATGCAGCGGGAATGGTTGAAGACCCAAGAGCCAGCTACGCCGGGCCGAGGAATGGTGCAATGATGGGGTATTGCAGTGTAGCAGGTGTGTTTGCAGGTAGTTCCCACATTCCTTAAATTAATGAAATTCAGCTGAGTTAAAATACCCTCACTGTCCTCCTTGCTTTCCCACACAAGAATGCAAGGGTAGCAGCTCTGCCTATCCAAATTCAGGGTTTCAGGATTTCCAATTCACCAATTCCAGGATTACTGAACCAATTTCAGGATTACTAACATAAGAGTCTCTAAAGTGCACTCCGAACACTACAGATATGCAGAAAATGCCACCCAAACGTCAAATCTTTCCTTTGTTGTTTGCCCAACTGTGCAAATCATTTCTTGCTATTCTGAGTTTTCTGACAGGACATGCGGGGAAAGGGAGTTGAGAGAGCAGAACAGATGGATAGAAAATAAGCATGAAATATGGAAGAAAAAGTGGGAGGGGATACAACAGGCAAAAGATTTGGATCTTCAGGGAAAAACAGACACAGAGAGGGAGAGAGTGGCATTTTGTTGTCTTTTAAGAGTACGGAAGAACTTAATAAACTATCATCGATTCTTGACACTAGCAAGAAGCCTTAGCATTACCTTTCTGCCTCATAATGGCATTTTTTAAGGGTTCTTTGAATAGAGAGAAAATATTTCAGTAGCATATATAAAGCCTGTAGGATATAAAACTCAAATACTATACACTATAGCTCCCACTTTTTTTGGTGCATTAGGCTGCATAAGAAGTTCCCTAACACTAGTTGTCCATTAGTCAGTGCTGAACTTTTCAAGCAAGAGGCATGAGACATAAAAATTAATAAAAATGAGAGGAAGTGACTATGGAGTTCAAATAGAGTGCATCCTCAGTTCCCCATTCAGGCAAAGTTTATGATTTAATATGCTATGTCTTTGTTCCTTCAAGTGCAAGAGTTAGAAAACTTACTTAAGAAAAAGTCTCAGCTTCTTTGAGAATAAGCTATCAGTAAGTCTTTGGTCATATCTGTGTGATGAAAGAAATATAGGGTTTGGGGCTTATTTCCATAACCTTTATCCCATTTATTTTTTGCTTCAGTTAAATTAAGTTGATACTGAGAGGTCCTAACCTGACCACTGTAAGAGCCTCCAGCGCTGAGACAGCATTATGAGCTAATGAATAAAGCAACTATAGCCAGGCTTTTTTGTTTTTGTTTTTGTTTTGCTTTGTTTTGTTTTTAAGCAAAGGGCTTATTTGCCAAAGAATATGGTCTGGTTATTCACCGCAGCAACCCTTAGTCACCAAGTGGTTTCATCCAGAAAAGCTTGAGTTAAATGGAGTTAAGTGGGGAGGGCAGAGCTCCCTGAGCAGTGCCGCGAGAGCGCCGTAGAGGCTGGTGCCCCCTTCCCCCTCTTGCTATGGTGTCCTACCAAAAATCTGGCATTTGGCAGAGCAGGACTCGGTGCCCGGGTGGGCGCAACCCTCCAGACCCGGGAGCCGTGTCCCCGGGTTTGCCGGGGGCACGTGGAGCGCCCGCGTGGAGGCAAGCGGCTCCCAGGGGAGCTCTCCGCCATGGGGTGCCTGGCTTTGCGGCCTCACCTGCGTTCGGCAGCTTCCTGATGACCGTGGGCCGGGGAAAGACAGAAACACCCCCAAGCAACAAACTTGCAAAGGGAATATTAGCTGGGAGGAAGGGGATAAGAAAATGCCTAGCCTGAGTGATGCTGTGGGTCTTGTCTATGTCAGGGTGCCCAGCGAGAGACTTTCAGGTACGATGCTCTCGTCCCATTAAAGATTTTACAAGTCAGTACTAGCACTGCATCCAGAGATTTTTTTTATATCTAACACAGATCATGGACATTTATTGGACGCATCTGCAATGAAATATTTCACTAAGAGACAGAGCCACTGAATTAATCGCAGTTTTTAATGGATTTAAGGTCACCAAAGGTAGAACAGACACACAATCCGGTTTCAAGCTGTGGAACTGGCTACGATGCAAAGAAAAGCCTGTAATCTCTAAGCAACGAGAAGAAATAAAAAAGAGCTTGGAAGTGTGATCATTTAACAATATTGCTGCACCTCAGGATATCCGGGAGTGAAGGGCATTCTGTCCCGGTGCATGCATCAACAGAAATAACAACTTCCTTTCGGTTTCGTCAATAAATGTTGTCTTTGTTTAGCGAGAGACAATGGCTTTAAGCGCCAGACATCATAAAATGTGGGCTTGAAATACGAAGCTCACCTGCTCGCAGGCAGTTAATTCAGCTGCATTCTGAAAAGTATAAAACCAATTCTCCTTTAACAAAAAGACCCCAAACGTCCTTGGGAACAGAAACATTTCTAATAGTTGGCTAAAAATGTCTTAGTTAATTTTGCAGTATTCACAAAAGTTAGACTTAAACATTTGTGCATCTGGGCTGGAAGCCAGGAAAAATAGTATTTGGGGTAAAAAGAATTTTATAACATACTCCGATATGGCAGATCTTCAAGACATGTGAATTGTCAGACTCCTTTGGGATCTGCTCCTACATGTAAAAACTAAACTTCTTGCAGTGAGCGTATCTGTGCATAAGTTTTCAATTCCCACAATTTCTTTTTTTGCTTTATTTGAATGATAATAGAGTAGCCATTTCTTTTCTCTACTTGTGGAGTTCACCATATTCTTTATCCATTAAATTGCTCACTTCCAGTCATCTTTTGTATTCCAGCCCATTTATCACAAATAATGTACTCTTCATTTCTTCAAGATCTTTGCAGATTTATATTGTTTCTTAGTTTTTTCTTGTAACACACTGGCTTCATAAGAGCATACTGCTGTTCCTTGATATCCACATTTTATTGAAGTAATAACTAACGCTGGAATATTTGAGTATTTCTTAAAGATTAGTAGCTAGATGATGCAATAGATTACCTTGGAAGTGTAAGGCTGTTAACTTCAGCTGGCTATTAAATCCTACCTCAAAACTGTGTACCAAGATAATTACTTTAATGTATTTTTAATAATAGAAAAGTTTTATAAGAGTTCTCCTCGGCTCTATTTGGGGGGGGGGGGGGGGGAGAGGACTGTGTTCAGTGCAAACGTTGACTTTCACAGAGAAGCTTCTTGAAACAGGCATTAATCAGGCACAATATGAATCACAGTAGGCAGTTAAAAATTACATTACCTCTGAGAGTTATGTAATAACTGATACCCAAACTCTAGGCTTCTCCCTCCCTATCTTTTATTACAGATTTTGACTGAACAAGTTTATGGTATACACCATCTGAAAGTAGAAGTCTCGGAGGGGTTAATTGAATTAATCTTCACTTATTCGGGGAGGGAAGCTCACCCATATGGAACCTATCCCTTGGACATCTGCCACGACACCGCTCTCTCAGAGCGCGCGTCTCGGCAGCGGCAGCGGTACAGAGTGGCCCACATAAATTCAACAGAATCAGAAATGACAAGAGCAAGCCTGGGGGTAGAAAAGGAGCTTACTACTCATGTGAACTCCTCAAGAGTTTTCAAGTTCAAAGGGCAGCCAAAACCCGGTTTGCTTCATTTGCAATTTTGTTTTTAACTACCATACAGCTGATATACAAAGATCTCTTAGAAATTACAGCCAAGATCTTAAAAAAAAAATCACTTTTTCAATTGAGCTTATATTCAGATACCAAACTGTATAGTTTTTCAGATCTGGAGTGAGACCATTTTAAGATCAGTTCACACAATACTTTAAGTATTTAAATAGTAATAGTGTATTTACATAATAATAGTACAGGAAGTCTATTTTCAAAAATCTTAGTTGTAAGGTATTCTGTATCTCACATATAAGATATGCATATAAGATACAAATATATGGCTTTTGAGCATCCCGTAAAATTCAGACAAGTGGAAAACTTCAGTCATGATGTAATTTAGAGCTTTTGCATGTTACTTCCTTGGTCTTAAACTCATTTCGCAAGTTGAATCAACTGCTCATATTTAACCAAGAAATATAGAGTATGGCATTCTGCTGGGTTTGTATAACCAGATGGGTTATATTTTCTGGTTAAGGAGACAGAGGACAACAAATTATCTTGCCTAAGGCATCTGTTATACACACAAAACAGATGTAGGTTGATACAGGTTTGGTAGATAGTCCCAATATATCTTGTTTCAAGATCAGTCTAGATATTTCAAGAGGGAACAAGACTTTAGCACAGACTGAACATGCTGCATCAGATTTTAATTTGAGATGAAATGGACCACGTTTACATGTTTATTCATTTTCTCTTTATGGAAAGCATGGATTAGAAGGCATTTCTGTATGGATGGAAGAATAGGCATGTCATTTAATTTAAAGTTCACTTCAGGTGGAAGAATCTCAGCTGTAAAGCAGTGAGAGTTAATTAAGCTAAATTGGTTTGTAAGCCTGGAGAGACTTAAGCAGATGTGTTTAAATGGCACCTATCACCAAGGCTTCTAAACAAAGCTTTGAAAAGTTTTAACCCTCGACAAACTGCTGTGCTGCTCAGCAGGACTCATATATCATCAGGAAATAAGCAGAGTCCTGGGTTTACTAGCCAGGGGAAACGTATTTTGTGTGCTTGTGCCGCGCGCTGCAGTGCCATGACGGAGTACACGGCAGTTGCGAAGACGTAGGCCATCAAAAGACGTGGCAGTGTCCACACTTGCATGTCGAGTCCCTCCTCAAATTTAGCAGAGAACAGAATATTTAAGTGTCCCTTTGAAAGTTATTAAGCTTTGAGAACGTACATCATTCCACACCATGACCTGCCGTTTACTGAACTTAGCTGTGTAAAACGTAACGCGGCAATGGTTTCTTACACGCTGCAAAAGCAGCTGGAAAAAAGCAGCAGAACATGTACCTGATGGTGGAGAAAAGAATAGCAGCCAAGTGGAAAACGGGTTTTGAGCCCTTTCCAACATTTATTTTAAAGTGAAAGGAGCAAGTCCTGAAAGTGCCACCGCTTGTGCCTGTGCCTGAGACAGCACAGAGAATAGACTGTAGCTTTGTCAAAAATTCACCTTTTGGGGGAAGCAAGTGACATTAATAACAGGGAGAAATTGCTAATGCCAAACTGCGTACGATGCAAGCGTCAGACGTCCCATGGCTGGGATGAGGAGCAAGAAGGAGTCTCCCCTCAGCTGACACTCAAACTACAGTATGGGAGACTTTGCCTTTATGGGAGCCCCACCGGCCGCACGGGCGCGTAGGCACGGAGCCGGGAGGGTGAACGCTGCTGAAGCGCTCCTGCCCCAACAGCACGGGGAGGAGGCTCCCGTCGGGGGCACTGGAGCCGTGGGGCCCGGCAGCAGGGCTGGCACTGAAGCTGGACAGCCAGGGCCATGACACAGCACTGGTGGGGCTGTGTCCAGGACTGCTGGACAACCGGGACAGGGAACAGCAGAGACCCGTGCTAAGAATGCTTCCCTTGATGAAGAATACAGAAAGCGTGCACATTTCCCTTCCCGTAAGATAGTAGTAGTAGTGTGTCTCTCTTAAGCGCTATGACAGCAACAGCTAAATAACTGTGGTGGCTGTGCCAAGCGCAGGCCAAGGTCCCCTAGATATACAGGGAGTAACTCTTCCGAGTGGCTTGCCGAGAGGGAAGCAACGGAGCTGCCTGTCGGGATTCTGAGTAGTATTTACTCTAGAGGAAAGGCATCGGTAGTGCTTACTGACCTGCCTGCCATCTGCCACCAAAGATGCTCTTGGGACACAGAGAAGACGCACACATCTTGTCTTTCAGGTACTAACTTTCCTTTACCACTAAACACTAGGGAAATGGAGCAGCAGTCATGATAGGAAATCCACAGGATCGTGAAAACTACAACAGCAGCAGAAACAGTCCAATTCTCTTGCAGCAACTGAATCTTATCCTAGGCCTGATAAAAATTGGCTATTATTATTGCTGATATTTGAGGGAAAAGTGTAGTCAGTTCCCTCCAGTTCTGCGTAGTGCAGAATTCCCTTGCAATAAGCTTTTGGAGGAAAATCCCAGTCCTGGTGGCGTACAGAAAGATCTCTGAGTGACAGCAGCTTTTCAGCACATCATATGAAGACATCAGGCTACAGCAACAAGAAATGATGGTCATTAAATAATTTAAGTCAGTGAAAGCGGGAATAGTCCAAAAGTACTTTAAAAGGAAAGTGGACTACCAAAGGATACATTTGGGACTCAAAGAAAATGGCAGATCTGTATCTCATAGACAGAAAGGCAAGTACCAGTTCAACATAGCTAGAGATTTCTGTGAAACCTAATATTTACATTCACAAGAAAGATGTAAGGAAAAGTAATGATGTGTCCGTATTATTATAATGGAAAGAACAACACAGGTATTTGAAAGAAAAAAATACAAAAGAGAGAACAGGTAGAGAAAAGTGAACAATGAGGGCACAGAAAGAAATGTGCAAAGGTGAACTCCCATAAAAAATATATTCAAAAAATAGAAAAAAATATAAATACATAAATAGGAGCATTACATTGTCATCTGCAGAAGTGTCATTTAGAATGTAACAAGATAAAGCAGCAGTGCTCTGTCTTTAAAAAGATCATTTGATATGATATATTTAAATGTTTGCATAAAATTTGAGCTGTGAGAAGCAAATGCTTATGCTCATATATTTGTATATAGTACAATAATCTCATATGCACAGATATCTTTTCCTTTCATGTAGCAAGTGCATCAGTACAAGCCAAATACTGCAAATCAGGCTTGTAGCCTTAAATATATTTCTTAAAGTATAAATTGTGAATATTAAAGACTTTAGGAAGCAAGCATTAAAATATTGTTTTCATCAGACAGACCATTTTGGAGCTTGTTGAATGAAATCAGTTCTTTAAAGAAAGCATCATCTTGATTTCTACAAATATCTCATTCCGCAGAGGATGTTTACTATGGAACTTTGGTAACCGTGAGTCTCTTACAATCTTATTTTTGTCCATGTCAACATTAAAATCCACAGTCACTCTCTTTGGGGAGATGAAATAAAAATGAATTTAGCAGAAACCATCCTGCAAATTATAAAAATGAGTAACAGATGCTTTATGAGGTATTTACAATGATACACTTTATTTTTCCATAAATGTCATCTACCACGTAAGTACACTATATAACCTCCCTTTTGTCAATCTTACGAAAAAGACTCCAGAGAAACACGCAGGGTCCACATTATCAATTTTCTTTCTACACCAGTGAAAACAGTACAGATGGTAAAAGTGCAGGGGGAATAATGAACCCAACTGACAAAGTCCAAAGATCAAATGCAGACAACTTACGAAATGTTTTGCAGTAGTTTTGATTAGCTTGTATAGTAAAGTATAAAGTCACTGGATGCTACTTGGAGCATCTTCTTTTTGCTCTGGCTAGAAGCAACACAAGCCTTTTATACATACAAAAATTGCTTAGAAGTATCCTTTTAGATTACTTAGGTTTTTCGCCTTTCAGGGTAGATTTGTGATGGAACTGGAGTACTGAAGATTGCAGCCTTTTTCCAGTGAAAAATGCACCACAGAGTCTAATGGCAATTGACCTTCCAGAGTGATACTTGCACTTTCTGGCAAGCCTGGTCGTAAATCACTGTCACATAGAGGTGCCTTGTTTAATTGCTGTCGAGCTCCTCTTCCTCTTTCAAGGCTGAAATTTTGACCCGTCTCCACTGGATATGTGGAAAAGAAAAGCAGCAGTTGAGGAACTGGCACGTGAGCGGTCAAGGAGGAAGAGTAACCTGTAGCTGGTGGAACTGGAGAAACTCGAGAGTGCAGGACAGGAGAAGCAGCTATATTTGCTTTGAGACTTGAAGGGAATAATACATCTACCAGGTTGTTCTCACTGGCCGCTAAGTACTGCAATAGAGAAGTTGAAGAAAGAAGCTAATAATGGCCATTTCGGTGTTCAGGAGTTTGCCTGAACTCATCCACAGAGACGTCCCGTTTCCAAGCTGGGCTGTGATGTTGTTTGCTGGCCTGTAACCATGACTTGGTTCAGATACAGTGAAATAAGACACCAGAGAGGAGGTATGATCATAGGGGGATGAAATGATTAGTCTAGCATGGGCAGCTGGGTGGCAGCAAAGACTTAATAAATTTTTCCAACAATTAATATGTTCTCTTTGGGTTTGCCACTTTCCCTTTGACTGAATAAATACCTTCCGGAAAATCTTGCTTCTAAACATGAGGAACACAGTCTTTTCCATGAACAGCAGCAAGGTCTTAAGTTGTGTCTCAGAAAAGGGAGCTCAGGAAGCTAAGCAGAAACCCAGACTCACCATGTCCTCCAAAATTTTCACCACTGCCCCAAATGTTCTGCCATTTCAGATATTTGCCCACACTTTGCTTTTTCTACTTCTCTCTTGCTGTGACAGTGTTTCTAACAGTCAAAGACACAAGGGATGAGGACTGCTGCTATGCCTCTAGCTTCCCTTAAAACCCTCAGGCACAGTACTAATTTTTATTGCACACCAGATTACACACAATCCATCATCAATCACCCCTAAAAATCCAGGATTTCTCATTTTCTCCCAGCTTACCATGAACACTTAAACACATTAAGCATATATTTTCAGTGACTCCATCTTCTAAATCCCAGTAAAACAAAAGGAAATTAAGTGCCTAAAATCCTACCCAGCATTTCTTTTTGAAATGCTGCATGCTTCATGTTTTCAGAAAAAAAAAGTTTTTTTTATTTTTAATATAATAAACAAGTCACGAAGGCAGCAGGGGAAAATGTAGAATTTTATCAGTGACCAATAAGAAATGGTATTTAAAAATATGGTAGTGTCTCACAGTGCAAAAGCCTTCTCGGCACTAGAATGAAAGTGATACACATTGTGTCTTTTTCAGCATTTCACCTGCTTTTAAAGTTAATGTCTTTTTCATAGACTGCTAGACTATTCATCTGTCTTAATTTTTCTTTCAAAAGAACTAACTAAGAAACTTATGTCATTTGCAGTGCAGTACATCACTTTCAATCTACAGCAAGTACACTTTTTCCATAGTATGCCAGGGAAGGATGTCAGGCTCCAAGGAAAGGTTCATTTAACTTCATCAATTTTTCAGGGAAAATGTCTCATGATTATATAAGATGCTATCAGTATTAATTGCCAGACGGATAAATGCACTTTAAAGAGAGGCTATAATTTCTCCAACACTTTCACGTTCGCAGTTGGCAATTAAGATGGAATTTCTGTGCCTCTGTCTTTTTATTTTAAAATGATCGCCTGCCACAGTTCAGACTCAGAAACGTTCAGATTCATGCAAGGAGCCTGATGGGTCTCTCTTTTTTGCCTTATGCGTAGGTTGATAGCTCAGGGGGGGAAAAAAAACAAGGGTCACTGAGAATAAGCTACACCTCTGAACGGTTTTAACGTACTGTGGTGAGACCCATTTCTGCTTGGACATATCCTCTGAAGACTAACAGCCAAGACCTTGCAAGAAGAGTCAAACTAATCAAATCCCCTTTGACGTTTATTGAGATTTCTATTTAAATGCATATTTTTAAAAAAAGAAAACTGTGATTTGTCCAATGCTGTTTAGAAAACATGAGATTCTTTAGTCTCCCATCATGCCACCCTGTCCCGCTGCATCCCTCTCGCACTTAGTCCGAGTTCTGAAAAGTCGTGTTACACGTGGTGACAGGCAAACATTTCCCAGGACCGGATTTTGAAACTTTGTTGTTACTCTCTCTAGCTGCACTTTAATAACTCTAGCCTGTCATATTCTGAAATAAACATTTCTCAATCTAAATATACAGAGCTTCAGCAATCCCAAAGTTTTCCATTAATTCCATGATAAAATTGGTCTAATGTAGTAATATGGCAATAAACAGCTGAAAAGTAGGCTTTGTCATTAAATTTAGATGAAAGGTTAAAAAACTCTAACCTTGAGCTATACCATAGTAGTGAGAAAGTCAAGAATTTGTAGAACTGATACAATTTTTACCCCTCAGTTTTAGGCTTTAATTGCAGTCAATTCCACCCTTTTGTAGCGGAGTTAATGTGGTGGCTGACTAAGGACAACTGCAATGTTGTGTACGCGTATGTGTAACCGTGGGCATCCTAATTCGACAGGAGCCAATGCCTAGTCCCGTAGAGGTTATTAAGTGCCGTTTAGGGTGGAATTCAGGACTCAGAATGAGAGAGGCACCTTAAAATTACATTTCGAAGCAGTGGGGCAGGATGCTGTTACAAGTCCTATTCTGGAGACCTGTAGTAGCACACAAAATGGATTTAACTAGAATAGCAGGGAAAAAGGAGCATTAATTTTAAACTCTTTACTCTCCGTTATGTGAATGGAGTATAGGTATATAATATAGGAATATAGCAGCTTCTTGGAGGAATCCTGTCTCTCAATATTTTTGGCCTTAGGGAGGGGAGGATTTAGATAAAAGTCCAATGAGGGTTTACTAATTCAGCCTGATTTCTAATTCTTAGGGAAGTCACCTGTGACTTTTACATCTGTCTGGTACCTCATCTCAGATGGCTTTAGTACGCTATTTAAGCACAAAAGATTCACGTGTGGGCTATCACACACTTGAAAAATTACGTGCTTTTGTTTACTGTTTTAAGGATCCACATATGTCACTGGGGAAAGACAGGTTATAATCAGAGAAAGATGCCTAATACAGAAAAGACTGACCACAGAAAGCACAAAAATATTGACTCCAGATAATATTACTCAGTTGTCTCTAAGTAAGAGCTCTATGTGTTGGGATACAAGTAAGTACACAGAGATGTAGACTGGTAGATTGTAGATTGTTTTTTTTCCCCTCATTCTTCGCCGTCACAAACCTCAGATGTCCCTGGCTTCCAGCGCTGTCTTCTGTAGGGCAGTCAGCAATTTCTGTGGCATCATCTAATGGCTGACACCCCAAATGCATATGTTTATTTTAGCCCGATGCTACCCTTTTCCCCAGCAGAATGACTGTCCATATCAAAGACATATAAGATAATCTATTTTTAATATGAGGTGGGATTGACAGAGGCTAGTCCACCTTCAGCTGGCAGTTTTATGTCTGAAACATTAGGCTAGGAAAAACACTTTCTTTCCTAGTACCTCTTAAAAACTTTCCTAAAGAGTTGTCCCCAAAAATTTTAATACCATATATCTGATGTTAAAAACAGTTTAGAAGAAGATAGGTACATTTTTCACTGCATTTTTGCTTCTATTTTAATTTCTTCCCACATGGACACGTACGGGGCACAGTGAAGCTTCACCTTAATCATACACAATTTATTATCACTGGGTATTATTAATAGTAGCAAATATTATCGTAATTATACTCAAATCATCGCACGTGGTGCCTGAAGATTACATTGAAATAGTCCACCCAAATTAGGTGATTTCTATTCCATGCTTACAGTTTCTTTTCTGGTGATAGAAGATATTTTAGAACTTAATTTAACAATATGTTAAACATAATGGAAAGATACAGTAGAAGCAGTACTGCATGTAATTAAACAATAGTGCCAATAATAAGATCTCATTTAGATGCTAACAGAATTATCACATTTACTTAGGCATAAAAATGCAAAGTTCATTTGAATCCTAATGTAGTATTCTGCAAACATTATAAATCAAAGCAAGACAAAATATTCAAAGAAATATGAAATATTCAATATAATACAACTGAAAGGAGAAAGTGTACTGTTCTGTCACATTTTGTAATTTCCCATCAGTTCATCAAATTGAGTAATAGAGACAAATTACAGCAGAATACCTATTAAAATACTGTACTTATGAAATCACTGAGAAAGAAATCCATTATATTAAGCATAAAACTGAATGCCTGGTTAACACACACTGACAGGCTGCAAAAGACAAATACAGTAGAGTAGAACTGTGTATGGAGGCTGACATTCACATTCGGGGCTCTGAGTATATAATATGGATATAATTATAAGGAAAACTTGGCTACCCAAATGTCACATTCTCGGACTTTCACTGCTTCTTGAAAGTGCACTTTAGCTTCCCCTTACAGAGATCCCTAATGCACTAGACCAAAAGAAATCTCCTTTTAACATTCTGTTGTTAGGGTTCACACCCTTTCCCAAATCTTCCCAGTCTCAGGGCATGTTCAGTCTGTTATACAGAGTCCAGCAAGTAGCTAAACCATTTCACTACCCTGGAAAGGGGCAGGTAGCAGCTTCCAGACTGACATCAGGGGAGGACTTGGGTAACAGCATACCTGCTCAGTAATTGCAGAGGGCCGGCTCAGGCTCAACTACCATAACTAGAGCAAGAGTGCTCTACTCTAAGTAGAGCAGGAATTAATTTAAAAGAAAAGAAAACCAACAGCAGCAGAGGGAAACTATCAAGAGGCTGAAGAGTGATTTCCTGATTCAATAGGGCACCAAATGGGCTTTGTTTGTTTGCATATTTAGACAAGAGGAAAGAAGAAAAGGAGTAAAATCCAACTGCAGAAGAAGCTCGAAAGGCCGTTCGAATCCAAGCATGGGCACGTGGACAGTGCTGTGAAGATCAAAATACTGCTTGAGCTGGGTGTGTGTTATCATTATGGGGACATTAAGCAAATTGTTCGCTGTAGCTGGCAATTGCAGCCTGCTTGAACGGCCACGCATGCTGCCTTCCCTTTCGTGTTAGTGACAGCGAACTTGACTTCTGCACTTGGTCCAGTGATTAATTTTTTTCCCCACAATGCATAATATGCAGAATAGCTACATTAAATGTGACGTTATAGTTTCTCAGTTAAGCACATGATGTGCCATAGCTACTGTAGAAGGGTCAACATCAAGTTTGCCTCTTGCGTACGTATTCATGATAGCTAATAGCACAACCAAACTGAATCCCACAAAATGTACAGCATACCTTTTATTCTGCGTTTATACATATGGCTTTAGGGTCATTTTCTTTCTTTTCTCTTTCTATATGTCTTTCTTTTTCATATGTTTTTATTCGTGTCCTAATAGCCACTCAAATCCTTCTTGCTTTGCATCTTTTCTGTTTAAAAGGTTAAAAGGAAATTCAGCCACAAGGACAAAATTTCAGAAACAGAGGGCAAATATAAAACGGAGGTAATATAGAGCGGAACCTCCAGTCCTCACTTCTCCCCATTATGGGACACAAGTGACCAGCTTTGACCTGGATATAGATTTATTTGAATTCTGGCCCATGTCTCGCAGAGTCATTTCTGTGAGTTTTGTTTCATTTAATTTTAATTTTATTTTATTGTGAGTTTTCTCTGTGCTGGAATCCACATTTCTGATGTGCCCCTGTGATGCCAAATACTGCCCAGAGAGGAAACAGGACAGACAAGAAAATAGACAGTGCAGCTGCCTAAGGGTCTCCCAGCCCCAAACTGCCTGTCTTACAGGGAGACGGGGCCTGCAGGGAAGGCAGGCTTCAACGTAAGAGAAACTTCTGCAGAGAAGCAGAGGTTAAAAAAAGGCTCAGAGATGCAGGGAGGCAGCACGCACATCTTGCAGGCTGCAGAGGGGGATCAGAGCCCGGACAGGGAGCAGAGCAGTGTCCAAAGGAAGAAAAGAGAGTCTGGAAGGGGCAAGTCTGGAAGGGGCAGTGGGCAAGCGCCAGGCGGGATTGCTTGCAGAGCAGGGGAATGCCCTCACGGACAGGGAATGAGAAGAGCACGAGGAGGAGGAAGAAACCGCTTCGGAGGCTCCTAGGGGCTTTGCGGGAGCAAGCCTGGGTCCCTCCTGACCCCACGAAGTCTCCGCAGCGTCCTCCTGCAGGCACCCTCTGCGCTCTGCTTCATCCCCTTGCTTTCCTCTCTCTGGGCCAGCCCAGCCTCGCCGCTGTGCGTAATGAAGCAGCAGCCCTGAAGCTGTACTGTTGCGTTAGCCCAGTCCCCCAAATGCAGGAAGAAACGTGCGCCTGGAGCACGCGGGAGCCGGCCTCGACTTAGCGCGACCCGCGCTTCAAAGCGCCTCCCGCCGTCGCCGAGAGCGATGCCTTGGGGCCGGAGAGGGCTGCGCAGCAACGGGAAGCAAGTGTGCGGCTGCCAGGGCGGCCGCGTTCCTTACTTACGTAAGAGCGATCAAAGAAGCGGCACAGTGAATAGCTTAGCTTCAGCATTAGGTTTTCCATAACTTTTCGGGGTGCATTAGACTGAGCTGAACGTTTGGATGCTTTATATGACAAGCATTTTACTTTATATTGCTTTTAAACCAAGCACTTCTGGGTGCCTTATAGCACAAAAAGAGAATAGCGTATCGAATCAAATTATAGCGCTGTTAATTAAAAGCCCCATCAAAGGGAGAATAAAATAAAGGCCAAACATTGTGCTTCTTAATCATTCATTACCTAAGCAAAATATTTATAGCATCAATGTGGATTTTGTGTCAGCAGTGACTAAAGAACCCAAGATATGGCCCAAACGATTAAAATAAAAGTTAACACTTGCACAGTATTTTTCCCCTGTAAAGCAATTTACACACATCAATTATTTACACTGTGAGCTCTTTGGGGGCAAAGCTAAGATTTTTCACAACTCTGCAACCCCTAGCAACTATAGCACTTTCTAGCCTGCAACCAGAGGTGCTATAACAAATAGCTAATTAAAAATACATACATATATTTACAGACTAGAAGCTCTCCTGTGATGTAGGCAAGACCCTAAGTTATGGGGGAGATCCTTAGTGTTACAGAGCTGTACTGAAGAGCAGGCAAGAACAACATCGAAATATGGAGGGTTTTTACAAAGCTACGTGACAAGCCATACAGTTTTACCTTTGCAAAGTAGGAAACATAGAAAGTGAGACACTACTGGGTGCACTTATCTGAAAACTACAGAACTGATGGTACTTTTTAGTCTACCATCATGCTTTGATTGTAACCAGCATTACAAGGGCCCCTGTAACATGGGACTTTTATTTTTTTTTATTATTAATTGTACCTAGTATTATATCCAGTTAAGTGGAATTTAGTCATTACCTAAATCTTCAGGAATCTCACCAACCTACCAGACTCTACAATTACCTGTAGAAATGAATTTTAGATTCGCTCAATACTGAGACTCAAAAAAGAGTTCATTTACGCCTGCTAAAAAAATTGTCTGGCTTAAGAAGATTTTTAAAAAAACAACCAAGAATACACCGAAGCTTTTGAGTGCACAAAGAATATAAAACTCAACAGAAGAGTTTCCTTCTTTTCATTGCTTTGGCTCTTGCTTTCACTTTTCTGACTAGAGGTTGTCATTGAGCGGTTCACAGGCTTCTTTCCCTTATGGATTACATATGATGCAGAACTAAGCAATTTAGAAGAGCCATTATATTTTCCCCTAATCTACTGGCTCTTTTGTTTGCTAGTGACAGATTTTATTTGCCATAGCACATACCAACATCATGATGTTCGTGTATACAGTTTAGCTGAATAATAAAACAAGCAAAGTGGCAAAAATTCCCAGCGCAGAAACATAAACCAGAAATGCTCCAGACCCAGAATGAGTTCAGAGCCAAGGTACAGTTAACCCCTAGTAAAAATTAATATAATGACAAAGCACAGACAAGAAGTAGTCAGCATGACACGGACATACGCAGGTTACAGATAATAAACACGGTAATTATGTACAATAAATGTTAAAATAAATCATCTCTTCTACTGGAAGAAAACACTGTTCTGTCAAAACTAAGATCCTTGGATGACACCAATGACTTCCTAACGCAACTGCTGCAACAGAATTCTGCCACTATCAAGTTGATCAAAATCCAGTAAAGGTATTTGCTCGCTCCAACTGAAACAACAGTTTATTAGAAAATGCCTTTTATATAAATTGCTTTCTGTACCTACAGAGAAATGTATCATTCTCATTCTCTGAAATCCCTTCAACTGTTAACATCTAATGCAGTTTAATTAACTTCCAAACAAACCCTTAAACATTGTAAGACCTAGGAAGCCAAGGAAGGGCAACGTGCCACCGGGCCTTGGACGGTGCCCCCGCAAGAAGAAAGTGTTACTCGACAGCAATTCAATGAACAGACTGAAAATGTTTCTCTTCAGGATCACAGAAACCTCCTCCACAACCAGCCTAGGACCCCATGCAAAGAGCTAAAAAACTTGCAGCCTGCCTTCCTAGAAAAAATAATAACCTTGGTTATTATTTTTAGGAGTCATGCTTTGGCAAAGAAGAGCACTAAACGACAAATTAGGAGCTTTCCCTTCTTGCCCCCATCTCCGATTTCTTTCGGTGCGCTACACAGAAGGTGTGAGACACGAGGGGTCCCTGCTGGCTGCGGGGCCGGCAGCCTTGCAGAAGAAAGCTCTCCGAATGGCAAAGTGTCAGTACCAGGTTTTCTCAAGATTAATTTAATCTTTTAGCTGGTTTAATGAAAAGCTAATCAATAGGCAGGTGGCACACATATTCACAAACAGGAATCTTTTCAATTTGTCTTGGCCAGAACAAGCCACGTCAATCAAAACTGCCCTTTTCATACATACCTGCAACCATGGAGGAGACTGCAGGAGGGAAATCATGTGGCGTTTTACAGCCATCCTCAAAAAGGTACTAATAACCTTTGGGGTTAATGCATGACCAGGCCTCATCAATCCTAATCAGCCTCAGCTCTGAAAAACCGCTGAGTTTCAGCTGAAAATAGCAAGGTAACGTTAGCGTGGCAGAAAGATCTTGCAGGGAAAGAATTAGATCTCATGTATATGTATATGTATATATACACAGCGAGAGGGCAAGCGAGCAGTAGGGCGCTGCCGTGGTGGGCCCAGGTTTGGCACAGCCCCGAGGCCGTGCGTCACAAGAAAGCGCCATTCTACGCCAGACGCCCCAAAACGGGCCGCCGCGCGCTAGCCGGCAGGTTGGCGCCCACAGCCGCACCTCGCGCGGCGGGAGCCTCGGCCGCCGCCTCCTGCCAGGGAGCACTGGCCGCCCTTTTTTACGAGTCTCGGGTTTTGACCGCGGGCAAAAAGGCTCTGCGCGGCTCCGCGCGGCGCAGCCAAGGTCGGGACTTTAAAAGGTCGTGCTTAATAGCATTTGAAACGTACACAGCGTTCAGCACTAGCGCGGTTAAAAATGGCTCAGTGCCGCAGATATTTGCAGCTCAGCGCCCGCAGGAGCGGAGGCCGCAAGCAGGCGCGATCGGCCGGGCAGCCGCCGGGACCGGGACACACGCAGGACGCTGCGTGCCGGGCGAGCGTGGGAGGCTGCGGCTTCCCCAGCTGCTTGCAAACCTCGTTTGCCTTCCCACTTCACCGGCTTCCCTGAAAGTAGGAAGAAAAAGAACACGTGATGCAAAGGTTTTTAAGGACCTTACTGTTTGGGGCTCTCTTTTTTTTTAAATAACCTAACATACTTTCTCCAAATTATTTCTAAATAATTTTCATATTACACAAACAGCCTCCAAAGCCTCAGGCTGGGCCTGGAAATGAGCTTTTATCACCATCCACAGTCAGAAGTTACCTAACGCTACATACTACGCTTGGAGACCGTGAAGGCGGAGAAGGCAATAACCGTCCCCATTCCTCCTTGTCTTAAGCTGTGGGGCTGCGTGCCCCTGCCGTGCTTTTCCAACACTGCGACTCTGCTCCCTTTCTGAGAGTTGTGCTAATGCTCAAACTACGCTACAGAGTGCAAAATAAGCCCCCTCTTCCACTCAAATGGCTTAAATTAAAAGAGCCCTATGCATTTTACTCAAGATTGCCAGTCTAAAAAGGTTGCAAGGTGCTAAGCGCTTCTTGCCAGTTATAAACCATGAAATATGTTTAGAAATTAGTTTTTAGTTAAAGCTGGCCTTTTGGAGCATACTGCTGCTAATGTTCATCTTGCTGAGAAGTATAACTGAGAGATTAATTTATTATGAATAATGCATCCAGCGAGGCTCACCCTTTTTTTGTTGTTGTTCACACATTGCCATCACCTGCACACAAATGACAGTTTGCTCTGATTCTTTATCATTCAAAAGTGTCTGGCCATTTTTTACTTTGACATTTCGTTGGAGCTCTACAGACCTCTCAGCTGAGACTCCTTTACTGCACATATTTTAATGCCAACAGTATTTCAAGTGGACTGCAGCTATTTGTAAACCCTCTGGTTGCATGCCTCCTGGCTGGTTGGGTGTGCAAGTGCTTAGGGCACAAGCACTTCAGCATATCCATATAAATGTGTTTTCTTTCCTTCAGAGCGTGTGTGCGTAAATGGAAATATATAAATGGAAATGTGAGATATACCGGTATTGCAAGACGTGGGACTTCTGGCAGCCTAGGCTCCATAGAGGACAGCACAACACCAGGCTGCAGCATCCCCGTAGCTACCTATTCACAGTATGGAGTCTGGGAAGTTGAGTCAAGCTTTAAACCATGTCCAGACCTGATACCTTAAGGAAGACGCAAACACATTTGACTACAGCTGAAACATAGGAAAAGAGACTGCTCTTTGCTTTGAAAATAAAAGGTAGGGCATCCTGAGCTTCGTGGATGAGCAATTTAACCTAGTATAGAATAATTTCTGTGATTCTAGCCAACTTATTTGAAATTCAAAACAAGAACATTAAACCAGAGGACGTGCCTGGAGGCCCTGTGGATGAAGCCCTGGCTCTGCCCTCAGGAGCACTGCATTCTTCATACAGCAACTCACAGCTCCCCTGAAGCCACCCAGCGCAGCAGCTCCTTGTCCTTCCCGACCGTAACACTGATGACAGCACCCTGTGCAAGGATGCAGCTCTGATCGCATCCCTCTGCCCACTGGGATGTTCGGCAATACATTGTAAACAGATGGCATATGCTATATGGCACAATCACAGCTTCATTTCTTCCAGGATTTGATGCTTTTATTAGCTGCTCCATGACTCATTTTGCAAAAGGCAAGCATCGAAAGACTATCGTGCTAATTCTTCTGGTCTTTGCTACAGTGTCTGATGATTATCATATGATTTAGCTAATGTATGTTATAACATACAAATGAGACGATGGAATGCATCTCTAACACACATAGTAAAAACCTAGGTAAAAGCAGTGATTTTTGTACAGTTAAAAATAATTTTGCTTACTTGGCAGTGCTATCCAAGAATTTTTTCGCTAATTCTGACAGCATTGCTCAAGACTATGTGGGAGAATAAGCAATTTCATACTAAAAATGCTTTAAATGAAATATATTGAAATTTGGTAGCAAAGAAAAAGAATTTCATTGCAAATACCACTTCTTTCTCTTCCTCCTAACACTGTGCTTTAAGAACAAGTCCATCTCAACATCCTGGGGAAGTGGGCATTATGTAAGAAACATCGAGTTTCATGAACCCTCCTTGTGGGGATCAGAAGTTGATTCAGTTAAGAAATGCCTGAAGTTCAACTACTATGTTTTAACATCGTATCAAAGTAACTCTACCATCTTCAGATAATAAATAATAAAAAAGAAACCCAACTGCCGGAAATAAATGTCTGCTGCAAGGAGCTCCCAATAGCAACCATTAAATCGGAAGGAAACCATCCACGCCATAAAGAAACTGGAAGGGCATCGACTGCAGGAGACAGAGGCAACATCTCCGATTCGTGCCAGACGCCTTGCAGAAAGGGCTCGCCCCAGTACGGAGGACAAGGACGTGCTCCCCGGCGGCCCCAGCAGCGCCCTCAGCCCGTGCACGCAGCAGCTCTGTCAGCAGTGTAGAGCCTCCTCGAGCTTCGCCATCACGTTTGCTGCTGAGATTGTGAGCCAAGAGGGCTTTAGCCTAATAATAAACACTGCCCAGCGCTGCACATCTACACCTGCAATTGCAGAGACAGACAACCTACTCAGATGCCCCATTTTGAAAAGTCAGCTTCTGCCCCTAAACTGCCCCAGAAATGCTACCCCAGTTTGATCAACTGTTGTCCTCAGCCTGCTTGCACAGAAGGCAGGCTCATATCCGAAATTTGCTGTTACATTTCCTCTTTGGATTGGTTGCCATGCTAGTTAATCTTATTTTGAAATCATTCACACTATTTGTCTTCACAGGCTGATTCACAGCACCAAGAGAATAATCATTTTATGATATGTATTTTTGCATTCATTAAGCAAAAACATTCTTGATTCATTTAAAAGTTCGGCATAAAGTTCTCCCTTATTTCAGTATCTGAATGAGTTTTTATAAACCTTTACTTAGAGCATCAGCTATGAAGAGCCTTCAGTATTCATTTTTATACAGTAAGCAGCATAAAAGCACAGCATGTTTAAACATAATTAAACATTACTCCTTCAGTAGCTTTAGATAAAAAGGTTATTATTTATTGCTGTTTTGAAAGCTGTTCATTTCCTCAAGAGAAGAATACGCCATGTGTTTATAGTCAAAAACATATATTAGAATGTTTTATGATAAAAAGTGTGTGGATTGCACTAACCAATAATCATAACTGATTTGGCAATTAGCAACTAAGTTGCTAATCATACTACAGCCCATTTGCATAGAAATCTTCGCTGCAATACTACATAGACTGACGGGGCTGATTTCCCCACTCAGATTTGATCTATTTTTACACAGTGGGAATTAGCTTAGCTAATAGACATACTATAAAGTATGTCTGGATAGGGCCTGTAAGATATGAACAATATCCTTATAGTAGCTTCGCTTGATTCATTCATTTCTATACTAATAGTTGTACTAGCATTATTACTGCTAAACAGGAAACTGATTCCCATATTGTATGTAAAAGCAAGGATGATCTATATTAGCTATGTCTACAAAAATGTGCCTTTCAGCTGGGGTTTTCGAAGCAGCAGCACAAACCTTTTCATTCATTAAACTTACCGAGGAGCAGCTGCCCCAGTAAGTGAGTCTATGTGTTCTTCTGCTTTTGTAGCCGTACTAAAACTTTCAACTATTTCTGATGATCTTTTAGAAGTCAAAGCAATCACATATGCAGGCACAATTTTGAAAGAACAAGCTCTAAGGAAAATCAGAGTTTGTAACTCAGGTTATGCACCTGGGCTCAAGGGCAAGCGGTTTCACACATGGTCTGACACGATAATGGATAGGGGCAGCAGGGTGCTATTAATGAGCACTTTAACCCTGTGTTAGTGATGGTCGTAGCTATTTGGCTCATTAACGTCTACTTTAACTGTGCAAGAGCAGAAAAACCTTCTGTTCAGGACCTGAGTCCTTTTTACATTATCAAAGCACTGTATACATTGCTAAGACTCTTGCCCTTTGGTCATCTGCAAATATTAGGTTAACACTTGCAAACAGACACCTCGGTTGATCTAGTATTTCCAGAGGAGCAGAGATCAAGTGCTGGACTTACATTCCGAAACTCTTACAGGCATCTGCATAGACATTTGGGGGGGGGGGGGGGGTTCAAGGGCTGTTATGTAGACGTTCACTCACTGTTCTGCAGTAATTCAGGTATTTACAGACAAATGAGAAGACCTGCTTTTGGCCTAAGAGCAAGGTTGATATTTTTTATATTTGCAATGCTAAGATAATTATCGTTCTCTGTAACCTTTGGAGATGTGCCTGACTCTTGTAGCAAGAGAGTTTCATTAGTCCAAGCTAGTTTAAAAATATATATAGCTCTTAGAAGTACACAGTTAAGGTGATATTACTGTCTAACGGTTCCAACAAGGGAGCAATTCAGGGCTTATCATAAACAATGTGAAACTGGAATGAAAAGCTCTCCACAGAACTTCTCTTCTACTGAAGCTTTTTTCCCAGAAAAGTCTAGCAGAGGTATTGTCAATCCTGCTATAAACTCCATCATGAGATAAACACATGCAAAAAATAAAAAATGTATAGACCCACATGTCACAAACATAAGCTACTTTTATAATGTTTTGTTGATAGCAACATTGCAACTGCTAAGATCACCCCCCCTTTTTTTCTTTTTTTAAACCCACCCTGCTCTCTCATCAGCTTCCCTTTCTCACTTAGAGCAGATTCAGGGTCTCTGTCTTCTCCTTGGGGACCTCTCACAGCTCCGCTCCATCTGATGTTATTTGTTCTTAAAACAACGTCAGGTCAGGCACTGTCCCTCATGGTGCCCCAGTAGCACTAGTTTTCACAGGTTTTTACTGGGACAATCTCAAAAGCACACCGCAGCCTTATGGTGCCCTCCCAGCAGCAAGCAATGTTTCTGCAAAACGATCCTCCAGGTTAACGCTTCTCCTTGCCAGTGCCCAAATGAAACTATTTCCTGCCATGATGTTTATCAAAAGCGTTTTTACTTATGGAGGCAGTTGGGTCAAGTTCGTTTTTATTTATCTATATGAAAATGCTTCTAATTCATTGGTAGTGGTGCGCATGGTTTCTTGCATCCTTTTGCTGGCCTCACGCTCTGCTCGTGCTTTCCCGCTGTTTATTCCACTCATTTGCCACAACTTTGAATTCAGATGCAAGTTCCTTGGAGTAGCAGGTTTGTCTAGCTATATGCTTGTTCAGTGGGGGCTCAATCTTTATTGCAGCCCTTAGACATCACTATGGCAGGAGTGAAGGAAAAGCAGCGTCCCGTTGCAGCTCAGTTTTGTTTTCTCGTGAGAACGATTGCTAAACTGATCACGAAACTCGTAATGACTTTTCTCTCTTTCTGGCAATGCTATGAGTCATCTGCCTGTTCGCTTTTTGTCCTTTCCTTTGACGACCTACCTTGGCCACCCCATATCGCAGAGCCGTAATTCACCCCCCCAGTGGTGAATCACCATTTAGGATTTAGATGTTTCCAGTGAGTCATGCTTAACCTTATAGAAAGCAGAATGCTTAGACTACATAAATTGTGCACTTTAACTGGGGTGTGTTTAGACGTCCATGACTGGAACACAAAACCATTTATTTCAGTGGCAGAAGCAAAATGAAATGTCAGACTGTAGCCACTACTTTAAACGTGGCATAAGCAAATCTAGCCTTTCTTTTATTCAGTCCAAAAGCATTGGTCAAAGTATATGTGAGCGTGAGAGAGAGCTCTCTTTTAAAGCTATGATTCATTTAACTCATCACTGCAAGCATCTGATTAACAAACTTAAAGGCAAATACGTCTAACTCCCTGTTCACCCTGCTGCAGAGCCTGATAAGATCAAAAACCCCATCCCCAAACCCCACAGAATTCACACCCAGAGATTCAAAGTGATTTTAAGGGACTAGCTTTCACAAATTAGGCACATCAGCTGCACTCTTCAGGAAACCTGACTGTATTGTCTTTCCTTTCATCTCCGCCTCTGTGCCCTCTATTACTCAACGCTAAAAGTCTGCCTCCTCCTATAGAAGCTCCTTGCGAGGAAAAGGTGTTCGCGCCTGGCAGTCGCTCCCATGCGCCTGCACGGAGTACCTGTAACTGGTGAGGAAGCAGGGCTGGTTTTAGTTTAATTTATTTCCACTCTCATTATAGAAAGGATTTAGCTCTTTAGAATGGCGAGGGTCAGAGGGACGGAAAGGTGCAAATGGAACAAAATTAGGCGAGAGGGCTTGCAGGCAGCATGGTGTCCAAGTAATTTGGTGGCTCCAAAGGGTGCGCCGGGGGGGTACCGAACTGAAGCTGTACCCACACGCAGCAAAATTCAGACTCTGGTCTTGATTCATCAGCAGGAGAAGTCGAGCTGCTCTAAGCAGCTCCTGCGATTAGCCGTAACTGGCTCCTGGTACCCCCTCCTTCTCCAGCAGCGAGCACAGCGCAGGTGAGACTCTAGCTATATCCTCAGCTGTTACTGTTGAGACAGGGAAGACTCCTGAAAATTGCTGAATTTTGTGGATAAAAGAATTCAGTATCACGTACAACAACAATATATCATATTCTGTAGCTGTTTGTTAGGGGCAGGTGAAGTTCTGGTTTAGTTAGTTATAGTAACATTTTATTATACATATTATGTATAACAATTTTTCTGTAAGATATTACTAATAACATTGATGTGTAATGAATTTAAACTATAGCTTTCTTCCCTTAAATCTGTGCAGGGAAGTGAAGAGAGGCCCTTGGCTTTGGTGTGCAAATCACAGTGTATGTGGATTAGCAAAGCACATATTAGTAAGGCTTTAATATATTTAAATGCTCTCAGATTAAAAGGTTAAGAATCCATCTTAGCTAATCATGATGCGGTTAACACTAAAAGTTATATATCCTCTTGTTAAGACACTGACACTGAAAAGTTAATATATCTTAATGCTTAGTACTTCACCTATTCAGCCTCCTACCTTCAGCAGAAGGGAATTTAATGCATTTGCGTTGATGTAAAACTTACAGCTATAAAATGTAAAAATGGATAGAGCTTGGACATACGCCTGATGTAAAATACAGCTGGTATAAATAACATACACAGTATCACTCATTTAGACTTTAAAACGTATCTGGAAAAAATGACGAAACAGTATCCTGCAGAAAACTGATGTCCTTTTGTGCCTGTTGAGCAGATATGTTGATGTACAAAGAATTAGTTAGTACTTAGTATTCAAATCCAAGTCCATAAACAATTTTAAACCCTCAGTAGATCATCATACACGTCAGAACACGCATACTTTATTGTCAGCGCACAACGCAACGTTTTATAATACCACAATATTTCAACGTCGGGCAGAAATACAATCATCTCGAGGTTGTTAGAGCCCACGTTCCAAAATGATAAGAAGTCATTAAGCAGAGAGTTATGTCTTGTGCCTTTCACCTTGACTATGAAGAAAGAAAAATGGAAAATTAAAACTTACTTTGGACGCTGGTGCAACAGCAAGTTGGAAATGCTCCTGGGACAACAGAGATGTTTCTATTTAGACTGTCATGGAAAGGAAAAAAAAGGAAAGGGAAAAAAAATAAGTTCTATTAAAATATGCTCTATTATAGAACATTGAACTTTGTCTTCATACTTTGGCAGTATCACAACTTTGTACCTGGGCTGCGGTTGTGGAGTGCTATTCTCTCACCTTTGCACATGTGGGAACGAAACGCAGAAGCTCAACCGTTCGCCAAAGGTCACACTTGACCTGGGAGCTCCCTGAGGGTCTTCTGAGCCCTGCCTCAGCCCCAGCAGTTCTAGACAACCACCCTCAACCTGCGAAGAGTGGAGAATTAACCATAATGATCATTAAAATAATTTAGAAAAAATAAATGGCACGTGCATAGGAAGTGTGACTACACTGCCACTGTGCGCTGCACCACGCTGTAATCATGTAGTGTTCGTAAACTAAATTGTTTGAAGAGTATCTCAAATTGCCTCCTCTGTCAAGCCACTACAAAAAAGGCAGAGGTTGTTAGTTGTCAGGAAACGATCTAATGCTCCCCAGTATATTCCGATTTATCCCTTTTTTTTAACTTGGATTCCTGTTTGTAGATGCACCCAGACTTATCGCGTATTTAGAAAGTATATTCTGCTGTCCTGTGATATAAAATGGAATATAGTTACCTGGATCGCAAGTGAAAGTCTGTCTGAGATACCCCTTCATTTTTACTACAGTTAGGAGTTACTGAGTTAAATTACCAGATAAATTAACTGAGTTAAATTACTGAGTTAATAACTGAGATAAATTACCGAGTTAAACTACCAGATAAAATACCAGATTAAATAGGCCAAAAAGACTAGTTAAAAGTGAATGAGTTTATCTGTGTTTCTTTCTTTTTCTTTTAAAATGTTCCTCAAACAAAAACACGACAGGAACGTGATCACCTCCAGCACTTCCCATTACTCTGTCTGTCCAGTCAGTGTGACGCTTAGGGTTTTAGGACCAAATACGGGAGCCAGGGAAAAACCAGTTCAGTCAAATGCTTCCTAAAAAACAAAGTTCTCCCCTGACTAGTTAAAAGAAAAGAAACTTCAAAAACCAAAACATGTAGTAGTAAATAGAAACTGTAAAGATGTTTCAAAAGATTTCACCTAACATTTCAAGCATACTCAAAGCTTATTACACACTTAGAAAATACTAAATTTTAAATGCTTTTCAGTCAACAGATTAAAACTAGCCCAATTTTAATATATTATCTCTTTTACAATTTCAACTATTATATTTGTAACTTTTTGTCTTTCATCGTACTACAAGAAGCTTTATGTTCTCACGACTCATTAATTACAAGCAGTGAGATTTGGACAGAGGAAGGGACTGAATCTTACATACGCAGCAGACAGCAGTAAAAGAAAAACAATTTCTTGTCTTCAGCACTTTCTTGCGGTCCAAGGGCAAGGAAAAGGGCAAGGAAAAGCAAAAGCAAAGCAAAAGGAAAAGGAAAAAAAAGATTCTCCAAAAAAAAAAAAAAATCCAGTTTTTGCAGTCGGTTTACCTTATGATTGTGAGTATCTAGAACGGCACACTAATTCATGCTCACAACTATCTTTTTGAAAGACTTGCATATTTTGAATTATAACTCCTTGCTTCTCATACAACTAACGTAATGGCAAGATCGTTTTTCTCTCAGAGAAATAACTGCTTGCTGTTCCCGGTCTGATCCCGGTGAGTCGTCACCGGCTGACAGGAGCCCGGCGTCCCCGGGAGAAGCCCCTGCTCGCCAAGGGACCAGAGGAGCTGCAAGATCGGACCCGCACCGCGCGGTGGCAGAGAATCCGAGATTTATTGACTAAGCTGCACGGGCATAGCAGATGGGGAGCAACTTCTGTTCTCGTGCAGGCTGTACAGACAGGCTCCCGCCAGCCGGGTGCCCAGCACCAAGGAGCGGGGGCAGCAGGACAGGCACCCAGCCAGGCCCCGCGGCTGGCAGCCGGCTTCCCCCAGCCTTCTCCTGGGGCTCTGCCTCCAACAAGGTGCTGGACAGCCATGGACATGTTTTTGTTGTCTTCACTATTTATTGCTTTCTAACTGACATGGTCGGGATAAACCACCAATAGCCACACGGCTCCAGGCCAATCTCTGACTTCCTCCACATCTAAAGCCAATTAATGGTGGTAACCTGGTTACTACCACCTCCTGCCACAAAAGCTTTACAAGGATGTAAAGCTCTTAAAAATTCATCTGTGTTTCTCTGTTTTTTCCCCTGGCATTCCTAAACCTTTAAAGCAGGGCAGGTAAAGTTGAGGTCTCAGTTAGCAGTGCTTTCAGGTAGGCCTGCTCCACAACAAATGTCTGTGCTTGTTTTTCCAGCACGTATGAGAATCACCTAACCATTGAGAGCTGGGAAATGTAGCCCAAAGCTCACCTTACCTGAGTGGGGCCTTCAGGTAGGCTTCACCCCCTGATTCTTAGAGAGGTCTCCAGTCTTGCTCTTCTCCAGCTGGGCTAAATGCTGCAGCTGAAAATCATCTTTCTTGTCCATCATTTAAATCTGTTTGCTGACTAGTCATAGATTCCCTGATGAGTAAAATTCGGCTGCCTATATCCCAAGCAAATGTTCCCACTACCCAGCTGTTCATTGTCAATAACATTTCTGATTCCCACTCCTGCCTCTTTTCCGAAAGAGGACATGGGCCTCTAATGCTAGTGAAGAAATCACGGCCACGGATTACCCTTGTTGCTTACTGCTCCCGTGCCGCTCCTTGCAGTGGGGATCATCACAGAGGTGTTCAAGGTGTTACTGATCCACACCAGGTCTAGGTCAGTGCCACGCTGTGACAGCCATGCGTGTGGCATCCAGCGGTGGACGGACTCAGCCACCGGCACCCCGAGCTTTTTGTATCATCTCCGACTGGGCTGCACAGATATGGCTGAACGTTGAAAGGGGCGGGGTTTAACAATACGTGAAATCTATTGCTAGGTGCTTGGTCCAAGCACTGAGGTCCCCCAGTAAAAGGTTATCATTAGTCACAGCTAAAGAACACCTTTAAAAAAGATTCACAGTTAGCTTTTTTTCTCAGTAAATGAATTTTAATGCTTACTTCCAACAGAAATACCTTCAGTGCGTGAATTTCAGTTGGTGGAAGGGCACCTTAAATTAGGTGTTGGCATGCAGCTACTCAGAGTTTCCCTCATGTTCCTGGTACCTTTTGTTCCCATAAAGACATAGTTCACAGCAACTTGCTTTCATTTGTTTCGAGACTTCAAGTGCCTGTGAGCAAATACTCATTTAAGCAGCTATATAGCTTTTCACCTAAATCTTAGCCCTCGTTCCGGCTGACCAATATACATTTAGTGTTGTCTGCATGTATCACTTCTGAGTGAATGAATCACAACACCCAGCTTAAAATACTGTTAGACGAAGCACTGCATTCTAATTGCACTACTTAAAACAATCATGACCAATTTGAGGCCTATAATTTTACCACTGCCTTGCTAAATCTTCTAAATTGAGAAGTATCAATTTGCAAATGCTAATGAAATTCATTTGACTGTGGTTGTTAATGTTTAAGTTTATGGACTCCACTGAAAACAACATTAATGATGCAAGCAAATATATGAGTGGTTGTCTGCATATCATGTTTTTTGTTTGAAGATTATTGCTACGTAAGACTGAAAATCTTTTAGATAAGAGCTCCACAATTTTTCTTCTGTAGTTTGCATGGATTCTAATGCTTATAAATAGTATTACTACAAGAATACTAGAATCTCAAGCCTACAATAAAAGACATGCAGAGCCTTTCATTTTCTTGCCCACTAAAGGGTCCAAGTCCTTCAGTCAAAGGATGAGCCGCTGCAAGGCTGGGACAGGGAAACAGTTTGGCTACCATATCTGCTCAGTCTGTGGTTTCTCTTGAACCTGTCCACCCAAGTTCCAACTAAAGCAAGCTGTGGTATGTACATCTACCTCATACGACCTCAATAGACTCCAGCAACTCATTTCCCAACAAGCTGTTTGGCAACAGTCAGGAACTGTTGGACACTGGCAGTTTGAAATAAACTTCATGATGAGAAGTTTTCTCATCCCTTTGGGATATCCAGTCTTCCAGGAGATTTCTTTGGGATGAGAATACCTTAGATCTCCAGATCACTGAGATTTTTCATTCAGCAATGGCTCTCAATTCTCACATGCCAATATATTATAAATTGAAGAGGTGATGTACTGCTGGCAGCCCATTCCTGGCTCTCTCCCTGGTGGCAGCTCCTTCTCACCGTGAACAGTGCTGGAGCGTCTAAAGGGCAGCATGGTGAATGCAGGCCAGAAACTGGAGATCACCTGGCTGCCAGGTTTTCTGTGAGCTGAATGCACAAAAACGTGTGCACGTTATTTATATGCCTTATTACCGTGAATGTGCACGCAACAGTGGTTAAGATGAATGCTCCTAATCTGCTTGCTTTTTCAGATCTAGACTTAAAACACTCCCCACTAATCCATATATTCTTTTTATCACTGATTTTGAAACCTGTAATGACCTAACAAAATGGCATTCTACCTTTAGGTCATTTAAACAAAAAAAAATTTTAAATCAAACATTCAATAGCTTTAAAAATAAAACTTAAAAGAATTCAGGTCTCATCATAATGGTATTGTTGATACGAAAGGATTTCACAAAACATTTTTATTGTGACAGGAATGCCATGAGTAAATGATTGTATCCAGATTCTGAAAGCACGTTAACTGTGTCCCTATTGTACAATTTTTGTTGCTAAAGTCGAATAGCTGTGAAATCTGTAAAGATGCTAAAATAGTGTCGATAAGAATAGATATCTAAATGGATAAAACAAGATCCGCACGTGTAGTACCCAAACATGACATGCGCAGACTAGATTTTGGAATGCCTTTAAAATGACTTATATTTTAAACACAGATTTTTAATAGGTACCATTTGTCTTTTTTCCAGCTGGTACTTCCTCTTCCTTTTATTACTATGGCTTTCCCAATTCTATCCACTGCCAATTCCAATTTGGTCACTGCAACACCAGCATCCTCACTCTTAGATGCCAACAGCTGAACCATGTGTGCTTAACTTCCAAAAATCAGGACTCCCACAGTTATCTTTTTGTGGTGTTCAAATATTAACTACACTTTCTGCAAAGCTCCTGGCTGTATATAATCCTTTCAACATTTGGAGGGCTTCTGAGGAGCCCTTGGCTATGGACCGTTGCCTCTTTCTACCCGTACGGCCTGTTCTCGGAGAGCGCCCACACAATCCAGCAAGGGCACGTGGTGTCACACGAGCTCCAGCTACCGTCCAGGCCTCTTCTGCCAGCTTCAGGAGACCTAGCAACTATGAATAGCTCCATAATGAGAGCTTCAGTTTTGGGGGGAGGAGGGTTGTTTTTGGGGGGCGGGGGGGGGGGGTGAGTTTACCAAATATGGATTTTTCAACAAGCCAGCAATTCAAGTAGGTCATATCATACCTGAGGGGAGAATTTGCTGCTTCTCAATGCATCATGAAAAAAGAAAACGTCTAATGCTAAGTGAGCCACTCCTTAACTTCTAACTTCAAAATTTAAGGTGAGTTCCTAAGGAAGTAGGTGAAGTGACATAAATCCCAGGTTCAAGAACCTGTCCTGAAATCCGTCACATTCTGAGCATAACAGATTTGTAAGTCATTCTACTTTGCAGATCCCATTGGGAGCCACAATTTGCAGTTAAGAAATGTGTTTTAATTTGAGAACACATAAAAAAAATCCTAACACAAAAAAATTACCTGTTTCTCTTCTAAGGTTTTTTCTTCACTGGAAGAGGTGAGATGTTGCCTGACAAAGTTAATTATTCCCCTCCTCTGTAAGAACTGAGAAATTAATGGATGAAAGCAATGCTGTAAGTCAAATAAATTGGGATTTTAACAGGGCAATTATCTTCGATGGAGAAAAAAAAAAAAAAAGAAAACCTTGTCCTGGAGCACTAACATTATAAATTCTGACCAAGAATCTGCATTCATTGTATATTGCATATAATGCCCAAGCTCACCTGTTTTATGAGGTTCTCCTCCAACCTACGGATACAAATGAAAATTCCTCAGTAAAAGTGTAATGGCCTACAATGCCTCCTTCTCCTTTCTTTGCATGTCACACTGCATCCCTGGACCTAGCAGCTCTATAGTCCACCCTTTCCTTCTTGGGATCTCCACAGCAGATTAATCATTATCCAGTTCCCATTTCCAATTAATCTCACTCTTCCTCCAGTGATAATATAATGCCCAAGGTTCAGTTACAGAGTTTTTCCATATATTAGGCGCTCTTCTAAGGTTTTCCCCTCTACTGCGAGATAACAAACTCCTTGGTGACCCACGATCCGCACAATCTGCCTGCAGCATTTTGCTTCAATTCCTGGTAATTTCCAGCTTTTCGGCAGCCGCATCTATCTTCTTCAGGCTGGGTATGGCAGCGTCCGCCCTGCTGCTGGATTCAGCACCTTGCTCTACCAGTTCCCCAGGCTACTGCCTAATCATTTCTCATAGATTGTGCTTGCAGTAGAGGCAACATTTCCAAGGGGGGGGGGGGGGGAAGGGAAGGTTGTAGAAATAGAAAAATAAACATTTTAAAATATAGCTAATGTCTGCTACTAAATAAAAATGCTTTGTTTGAAGTAGAGCCTGTGTCAATAGCATCGGATCCTAAAAATAAACATTCAGCCGACATATTGTAATGTATAACTAATAAGCAACAGGACAGTTGGAGCTTGGAAACCACTGTAAAATTCCCTCGTAAACAGAGTCAGGTCCCAAACTCAACAGCCAAAAAGCATGTATTCAGAGACCCCGACAGGTGGCAAATGTACAAGAAGCCTTATAATTGCAGACCTGCAAATCAAAGAAATACAAAGGACTGTAGAAAAACACAAAAGTAAGTAGCAATATGCATTGAGAAGCTGTATAAATGAGGTTTTTATCAAAAGCAGGATTAGGACTATAGTTAATTAATGTTTTCTTTAACTGGCTCAGGGCATAAAGTTCCTCAGGAACAACAAATAAAACAAACAAAAAACCCCAAGCAATCTACAAAGATTAAAAAACATAGTTAGTGTACTGTTAGTTGGCAATTTGATGAATCTAGTGAACATGTACATAAATATAAATGTATTCTAATTAAGACAGCCAGACTACAGTGAAATGGCATAAATGTTTATTTTATTAGCTCATCCCGAGGAAGAACACTGTTGAGCTAGAAGTCCCCTGCGTGACTGCTTGAGCCTGTTGTTCCCACGCGGTGAAACTCGAGCAACGGCCCTGTTCACTGGTCCAACAAAGCAAGCGCTGGAGCACGTCCAGCTTTGTACGTCCCACTTCTAGCAGCTCAGCTAAGGAGAAAGAACAAAAAGTTTAGTACAGCTCAATTCTCCATCATGGGTTGAGCTGTCTGAAAATTTTCGAGCAAATAGTTTTCCATCAGAGACTGCTGCTTGGGTGAAATTGAAACATTTTTCGGGAAAGCACTGGTTACATCAAAATGTGCAGCGGAAATCACTGAAATATTTAGCTTTTCACAATAGCATAGTCACTTCCAAGTGCAATGATGGCAGAACAGAGCGTTGCTGCCTTTATCAGAGACGAACGTTTGACTGCAAAGAAATACAACATTCTGATAGGGTCGAAAAGTGCTTTCAGTGCATTTTATTTCATGTGCGAAGTCTGAATTTTCAACTTTCCTTTCCTAGTGCAGTAATAACTGAGTACCTTTCTCTCCAGACAACAAAAAATTATTCATTGAGTTTGCAATATGTAATATTAATAATAATGGTCAATACAATGTAAGTTTGCTAAACAAAGATGTACTTGTCACAGAGCAGGGATGTAACAGACATTTTCTACAACCTTTGGTGCAGTCACTCTTGCAGACTATCACATCTGTTACCTGAAAGAGACCATACCTAGATAATACAGCACCTGATCAGGCTTGAAGATACTCAGCAATTAAGCTCCATTGGCTCAAGGGTGTTGGGAGAAACGAATGAGTTACCTTACTGAGAACAGGAAACCATTTTTTAGGGTGCAGGTGGGGATTTATGGTACCTGAAGTTGTGCTACCATTGGTCGGTGTTAAGTCCCCACCGCACCTTCCTAGTTGTACGAGGGCAAGCAAGAATGATGCAGAGGAGAGCAAGCTGAGTTTCCTCCAGGCCAATAGAAAGTCAACTGAGGTGGGAGATCGGTCAATACAGAGGAACGGATCATCTGGTCTGTTGACTTCTGAGGGAGAAAGGGACCAAATCATTGGTCCATTCCTACGGAAAGGAAAATCTACGCTGAGAAATAACAGATATACTGAAAAAAGACTCTAGCTGACTTAGTTATCTTCTATGCACATTTTGTTTTCACTCCTCAAGTCTTTGTCCATCTCCTTCTCTAGGATGAGTTCAAGAAAAAGCAACACAAATCAGAACTGGCGACTAACTTGTCTCACGAGGGACTATTAGAAGGCAATGGTAAAGAAGCAGTTTTGAACTGGGGAGCTGCAGATACAGTGTAAGAAAACAACAGTTGATTAATTAAGCAAAGGTTAATTAAACTAAGAAAGAGGAAAGAACTTTAAATAATATTCAGTACAAGACAATATTGCTGTTTTTAATTTTGAGGAATGAAGGAAATTAATTCTCATTTTCATCCTCCTACTTCTCTGTCTGTGAATTATTAAGACATGGACTTCAACAGAAGCGTGGGGGAAGGAAAGTAGAGGATGGTATCATACACACATTATAATATGAAATATGTAAATAACATTCTAATATCTCTTGAATCACTGTCATTGGGCTTCATATGGTGATAAATGGGTGATTAGATCAGAGGGAAGGAATCTGTCAGGGACTCTGAGGAGCGGAAAAATGGGCGCAAGCGGAATAGAGGGCTGGGAAGCTGAGAGACACGAAGTCAAGGCAGAGGGTGATGCCAGCAGTCTTCTCCAGGGGAAGGGGTAGGCTTGCAAAGCTGCCCCTGTGGGATAGGGAAAACTGAACATAGCAGTTAATACTGGGGTAATATGAATATATATAATACACATAAACACAAAATGTAGAAGACCTTTACGAGACCTATTTACAACTGGGCTGCAGCACCTCTGGTGTGGAGCTTGGAACAGCCCCAGCTTCCAGGTCTTGTATGCCTGGGTCGCTCCTGAGAGACTCCAGCTCGGTAACGGCTCCTGGAGGCAGGTATTTTGGAGCCCGTGAGCCCGGCCACAGACAGCAGTCAGGGGACCCCGACGCCTGGCGGGAGGTGGTGCCTGCGTCCGGTGCAGCCCGGGCCGAGCGGCCACCACTGAGGTGCCTCTCACGCCCACCGCCAGAGGCGTCAGGGCCGGGGAGCATATTTCAGCCATCAAAATTACCTTAACGACTCTTAAGAGTTGTTGATCATCATCTTTGTATCCCTCTGTACTTTCAGAAATCATTGCTGAGCAATCATGCTTGACATTTTTTGTGCTGATATTTTTCCTTGTCAAATTTAAGAACTGGCAAAAGAACATATATTAAAACACATGAAAATATAGTCCATAAATTCCCTGTAGGACAATTTTCAAAATAAATGATTTGAAATATACAGTAAGAAAAAAAAGAAAAATTCTGAAAGTATGAAAAAAATGCAACACTACAAATGCAAAACATCAGATCTAATCGTAAGTCATCATGCACTTACCACACCTGCACTGTTCTTTTATTACCGTACAAGATGATGAAAATTTCACTAGTCCATTCTTTTTTCCATCTTTTCTGCTCCAACAGCAATGCAAAAGCCCTATGAAAACAAAAAATAAAGATACAGAGTTAGAAGGAAGCCCCTTCCACGCCAGTGAATAAAAGAAGCTGGGTGAACCACATCTCTTGCTTCGTTTTAGGAGTGTTCCTGTAGAGATTTTCTCCTGTTTTAGACCTGATAATAACGGAGCAATCGCTTTACCAGAAATCGCATTAAATGGTGTGAAAGAACAGCAAGTTCTCTTGTAAAAAGAAAACTAGCTAAGTTAATAGCCACCAGAGGTCGGGCCTTCTGGAAAGCAAGCTGCAACGACTCTGCAGTGAAAATGAAAGATGGACCTTCTTCAGCTGTGCTTTTACATGCAGTTCTTTTATATTGATAGCGACATGTTTTATATTAAGTTTTATACATATGTATATGCAAAATATATATACACACATATATAGACACACGTACAACCTATGTATAGAGGTGTGTGTGTGTATATGCATATGTTTACAGTGTGCATGTGTGTGTATACATACACACACAAACAGACACATATGGGTGCGTTCTCTTTGCATATTTGATAGAAACATTACCAGAAGCTAGAGTTTCATATTCAGATTTACTGAAATTCATTTCCACAGAAGTGATCACGGCCAGTCAAGAAAACACGACGTTGTTTTCGCTTTTCCTTCCCCTTCACTCCTTTCTGCATCCGCGTATGGAGGAGGAAGTAATTATGAAATGTCAGCCATGCTCAGAAATCATAGCATACATGCTGGTTTTTAGTCTGAACTCCAAATATAATAAGAGCCGGTTAGCTTTCAAAGGTCATATAGATATATTTTCACCTGTCATCTCTTCGAAATGTTCTACAGCATTTGTTGTTGAGAAAGCTGAATGTTTTCCTTTTTAAGTTGGTTACGGAAGGAGAGTAGCTAATATCTGTTTCCTCTTTGCACGCATTTTATATCAGCACTGTTCCTGCACAACAGGATGAAGATTTCAATTGGACTTTATGTATCCCAATTTCTTAGCATCCATTTTAGGCTCTACAAGTGGCAAATTAAATTTATGCATATTAATATATAAATATTTGCATATAAGCATATAAACACATATACACATTTGTGTGCATGTGCAAGTCTTTAAATACACACACACACACACCCAAGAAAGTAAAGAAAAATTTCATTTGTCGAAGTAATAACAGATCGCCATTTGGTTAATGCTTAATCCCTGAACTTTCTGTCCAGCGAACCCCTACCACGGGACAGCACAAACAGCCCATTTGGAAACAGGTGTGGTGGAAACCTAGAAGATGGTGCCTTTATTAAGGAACTGATTTTAACCCATCTATGTTTATGCCCCATTGGAAAAGACAAGATTTGTATTAGAAAAGATTTAGGATTCCTTTCTGCATTGAACATAATATATTTAGCAATCATTTGAGAGGCAGCTAAGTTCCGTGTAATTGCATTATAAAGCCACTATACTGAATGAAATTTATTAGCTCCTTAAATGAATTTATGAAGGCTTTTTTTTTTTAATTTATGTACTGGAAGCATTCGCTAAGATAATGGTGAGTGACTTAATGTCTACATGGACGACAAATCCTTAGAATTCTTGGCCTCCCTGAATCTCAGTAGAACAACTGTAAAACTCAGATTGGAGGTGGCAAATCATCCTATTAAACAAAATACTTAGATTATTTCAAAAAAAATCCAAGTGTTTTTTGCTCTGCTTTGCTCGGGAACAACCTTTGCCTATGTCAGGTCAGAGAAAACAACATTTTCGTTGTAAATTGATGTGCTTGCCTCTGCATAACTCAGCTTTCCTCTCAATTATTACAACATGTTTTCTTTCTTAAACACTTCAGATAGCAAACCTCTCTTGATGCAATAGACATATAATAAAAATGATAATATATAAATAATATAAGTGAAAACAAAATTCCACACCATAAGTTTTAATAATATTTCATGTTAACAGATGTGGTTTGTATAAATTATAGCAATATTATGTTATCCAACACTGATTATTAATTTGGAGGATGTATTTTCCTCCAAACATATGTTGTCTAAGCAAGCAACTCATTGGTATTCAAAAATTTTAAGCATTTCTTTACATCAGAAAGGCAACACAAAATTTTCTAGTGCATCAGAAGAGGCCATGCCTTCTTGCATGACAGTAAAAAGATGGTTCAAGAATAATTTTTTTATATATATATGCCAATGTGAAGAAAATAAGGGTATTGGACTTCTGGAAGAGAATTTGACCTGTAATAACCTTTAGGAAAATGGAGCAAATCACAGCTGAAGCAAAGCATGTGTTTATGGAGGGCTACATGACCTGCAGCCCTCATTAGCACCAGCAGGGAATGGGACAAGCCCCCAGTTGCAAGTCACAGCATTTTCCCACATTCCCCACTGAGGTGTTTCTGATCTCTGTTCAAACTATAACTTAAAGATGCTTGGAGAGTTTCCTGCCACAAAGGCAAAGGCACTATAACTATCAAGTTGAGGAAAAATTACAGTCTGACTACATATGTAATAGCAGATGGTCTATTCATGAGCTGAAACCACTAACAAGACAACCCATGAAGGAGCTGAGCCAGTGAAAGAAGGAGTGATAATAGTTCATTTCCATCCATGAAAGCCACAGACAGACACTCTTTCCTCCATTCATTAGATTTTGTAAAAAGAAAGAAAGGGGGTTGATCCTGAACTGGGCAACTGAACACACACTCTAGCCTCATCTTTGGGTCTTTCAGAGCTGCTCAGCCTTACCCAAACTCTCTCAAACAAGAAAGAGGAGTAAAAAAACAACTATGGGATCTATCAAGAGAAATCAACCTTGTTGCCAAGCTAAACTTCAACATGAATTGCAAAGCACAACAAAAGGGATTGGATTTACGTCCAGCTGAAATTATTTTAATGGGATATCAAAATACTACTTTAATTTAAGATGCCAAGGCTTCTCCAGTTAAGCACTTTGTCTAGACTAGATTTTCAAGGATAAGATGCGAGTTAACACTGGTAAACAGATAAATCATGTGATTTCAAGTTTTTAATATCCTTTGAAGCACATCTATTCTACGGAAAAGTCAGGATGTGAGGATTAATGAAAGCATCGGCTCACTCAGGGCTGGAGAAGGCAAGGGAAATGATCATCTCTCTCCCTTAGAATCTTTGTCTGAATATAAAAGGGGATTTCTGACATTTTTTCAAGTTTTCTACATGCCAGGCAGCCTCACTGGGCTATTGCACACGCATGTCATGGAGAGCCACTATTTATGCACTAAGTCCTCCAGCATGTCAAGACACATCGGACCTACTGCGCATGAGCTACACACCATGCATGTATCCATATTTCTTCATTTCCTGACATTTTAGAAGCTCTCTTAAAATTTGCATCCCCTGTCCATATAACATCTTTACCCAGGAACACTTTGAGGCTGCTGGAACAGTTCCAGGGGGCACAAGGCTCCTTACCACAGTTAAGGAAACTTAGAAGCTTTCCCTGTCTGCCAGGAGAGATGTGCTGGTGATAGACAAAACACATTACTGTAATCTACTTGTTTATCTTAGGGTATTCTTTTCTCTCCAGTGTGTATTTTTGTCCCTTAAATAGAATTTTGTTATTATGGTTATTTAATTATTTTTCTTTATTTAGTCAGGTAAAAAATCTGATATAATTTTAGGAATTAACTAACAGGGAGCTAAATGCGATAGCAAATGAACCTATATGCTGTGAGGCTGACTGCCTTTTAAAAGGTTTTATTTTTACCAAAAAGGGAGCAATAAACAAATTGCAAATTCCAGTCAAGTTTTATTCATATCTTTGGTGGAGATATATATATATATATATTTATATTTTGCAGATAAAACAAGAAATGTCTTCATTAGCTTCATGAAACTAATTGCTCAGTGAAAAAGCCTAAGGGAAAATGTGTACTGTATGGAAATTTGTCATTTTCCAGCTATATTGTTTTGATGAATCAAACTAACTGATGTTATGAAATAAGTTACTGCATTTATTAGCATCTTGAGCCTCTACATCCCTGTGAATACATACATACATGCATAAATAGCTTGCAATGAGCAATTTATGAATATAGAACTAAAGCTTAGTCACAAACAGTCTACAGACCATTTCACCAGCTTGTTCACAACTTACTAATCCATAAGTAATATGCATGTTTCTGTTTGGAGGCCACAGATTCCATGTGAACTATCCCTGGCAGTGTTGCCTTGACTCAGAAATACTCAACTACAAGATGGCTGATCACCTAATTCACACTCCTCCTCTGTTATTTCGTGACTGTAGACCCCAACAAACAGCTCATAGTTTGTTTTAAAAAAAATTAAGCTCTTAATCTCTGGCCATCGGATGCAAAGATGTGAACAAGTATAAGCTCACTGCTAAAGATCAGATTTGTTTAAAATTAATTACAGGTTTACCTGGAGCCTTAGGGACTGTTATGGTGGCATGTCTGTCCTGTTGTCGGCCTGACTTAAGCACAGACTCCGAGCATAAACTTTTTTTCTCTTTGGCCATTCGTTGCAGTTGGGCTTTGCTAGCAACTGCTCTTTGCCCCAGGCGTTGTCTGACAGCGCGGCGCTGGCCTTCCCCTGGCCTTGCCAGCACCGCAGCACCCAAGAGCTGCTACAGCCCGGTGGCATCAGCGCTGGAGCCAGACCGGGCGCCACATGCACAACGCGTTTGCTTCGCTTATTCCGTCCCTCGCAAGCCAAACGGGTTTGGCGGTAGAGGTCAGTACCTCTGGGCTTGCTTTGGTTTTTGAGGGAAAGTCTAAGTATATCACACCTGTGCAGGCAGCATTCAGAGATATGTATAATAAGATCCATAAAATTGTATTTATTGATATTAATTATATCTATATTCTTTATATTTCTCTACAGATTGAAAGCCACATCTACTTTTTGCTCACTATGCTTGGGAATAGTGGAATAAGTAGTTTATTTTTATGCTTATCATCCTCCCTGATTTTTTAAAGAATAATATTCTCCCTAGGAACAGAAGTGTCCCAAGTACTCCAAGATTCACTGAAAAAGCACATCAGTGGGCCAGGATCCTTCCTAGCCAACTCTTTATGAGTATCCATGTGTAAATTATTCAATCAAATTGATTTTTTTAAATTGTTTATGTAGCTCCAAATTACATTCTGTTAATGACTTCTAGGTTACTACTGGGCTGCAAGTACATCACCAATACTTTATGATCCTTCTGTCAAATACAAAAGACATTCATTGAACACTTCGGCCCTTTCTGCCGAGCACTTTAAGAGCACGGAGCTGGTTGTGCTCTCTGAGGTCATCAAATGCAATCCCATTATTAAGGCAACTACGTCACATAAGCTTAGTCATATTTCTATAAAAGTACATTTTGCTGATTCCTTGCAGATAGTGATCACATCCAGAAATAACTAAGCCTTACATTATTAGCAGCATTTGTTCTCCAATTTGTCTCTAACAATTAAACTAAAATAACACCTTTCAAAAATATTTGAATTTCTAATAAGATGAGATTTAGTTCCATTTTTAAATCCACTATAGGTGGTCCAAATCACAGCAGTCACATACAATCTCTCTCCGAGGGATTTTTGAGTCAAATCAAATTCTGTTTTAGTCATCTCTAATGTATTTCTTCACTGCCGGAAAGGCTGTTATCCTACATGCTGCTGGCCCTCTAAATCCCTCATATTGTTAATAGTTAACATGCTTGTTTTACCCCTACAGTGCTTTGCTCCACATCCTGTACCTGTAACAGCTCTTCCAAAATTGCCCAGAGAATTTGTATTTACCAGAGTGTGTGTTTACTATTCCTGCTGTTTCTTTTTACCTTCGGCATTTCTTTTCTTTTTCTTTCTTTATTTCTTGGCCACTGGTCCGTTCCTATCTCAATGGCCATTTCCTCTTTCTTCAACAGCTTTCTCGAAGCTCCATCTTCTCTTCCTCCTCATTCCCTACAGCCACTTCGCTCACTGTTCCTCCTAGTTTCTCTTCCGCTAGATGCTTTGCTTCCTTCTGTATCTCATCTTGGGGGCTTCCTTCCTTGTCGTTTTCATGGCAAATGCCCATGAGTCTGGAGTTTCCTGAGCACCTTCCTCTTTCTTGCCCTCATCACATCTTCAGGCTTGCATCGGGAGGTAGTTGCACCACTGGCTACATCCTCATTCCTCAACTCAGCTTTTCCACAAACTTCATCAGAAAAATTTCACGCATAAGGAAATTTGGTCAGATCACCTTTGGTAACAACATTTATGTCCCCACCTTTCCCGGCTGCCAACCCTCCTCCTGGGGTCATCTATAGTGCTGACAACACAGAAATCAAGGTTTGGGGGCTTTATTCACTTCTCTTTCACAGTGTTATAAAGAGAAGACTCTTCCCCAAATTTACTAACATCTCTATCAAAAAACAATCCCAATAAAAATGAAAAAACTCCCAGATTCTTATAACTTTAATTGCTCCAGAATAACGTATTTTTCCTGTATGAAGCACATAAAATCACACCAATCCTTTTATTCATCTAATTACTTAAAGTACATGGGCTATACTGTCCTTTCAAAATAGAGCTGCCTTTTTCTTTTCCTGAAGACTTTAGAGGATCTATATTATTATTCGTTATATTTGTATGCTGAACATTCTTTCATATTAATTAATCTGCTCAACTTTATTCTTACATAATTGTAGCCTGAAAGAATATAAATATTAAAACATTAATAAATATTGTGTAGCTGCTGTTATTCAAAGAATTTCACATCCATCTTTTCTCATTTTTTGTTTGGGAGTAGGCAGGGGATGAGGGTTTAACATGCAAGTCTTTTATATTTCTGCTAACGTGAAATGACAGAGTCTTTCATAATCCTGCCAAAATGTAAATTCTTTAGTCTATTGAAGACTAAAAGTTTCATCTGTATAAAAATGACAAAATATATCACACTAAAATTGACAGAACAGCTATAATGTAAAGGAGATGTGGCTTAATTAGAGCTCTCTCCCCAGATAGACTGAGCTTGCCAATGTAATTTTAATTATTTCTGTCTATTAAATCTACAATCACCTATTACCACTGCTATACATCACATCAGAAGAGTACTCCCTTCAGGAAAGCATTGCCATCTTTATCAAGAAAATATTACCGTTTCACCGTGCAGTCCCTTACCACCCAAACTGCTGTCAGTAAGTTAAATGCAAACATCACTACCCCGCAGAACTGTGCATCCAATAGCAAATCAGGAATGGCTGGCGTGACGGATACGGATGTATCTGCTTCCTAACTGCTAGAAGTAACAGGCCGGATTTTCTGTAATGCAGGGGAGTCAGTGGCACTGCCTTTCCTCAAACCGGTGAGGTGTCTGCCTCCTTGCCTATCTTCTGACCTGCCGTCTTTGCTCAGCCGTACTGCGGAGGATCACCAAGCCAGAAGTAAGGAGAGAGGAACCTAGCGACCAGCAATATTGTTTGAGGTGACCTGCCGAGTTTCCTTCCAGGTCGGTTTTCTCGGATTCTGTAATTCAAAAATCAATGCGAGCAAAAGGTGTGGGCAGAGATGATGGCCAGCGTTACCACTTCTTTCATTTCCTTTTGCATGAATGTAACACACACATTTTAAAATCGTTGTTTGCCGTTTCTATACTTTAAACTACAAATCTTTATGAGTATTTTAAACATGATGCACACAACCAATGCTAATGAATTCTAGCACAGTTAGGATAGTCAGATTCGTTTCATATGAATACAGCTCACACAGGATTGAAATAATTTATTTTAGTAGACTGAAATAGCAACCATCATCTCCTGTGTTTGGTAAGTGCCGACTGGCTTTGGGTCCTATAAGCAAGCAATGCTTAAGTGTTATTTTAGACTTCTGTTTACATAGTCATCTGGATACCCCCCACCTTTTTTTTTTTAATTGCACTTGATTGGTCAAAAATGAGGAAGAAAAACATTTAAAAAAAATAGCAAATGCTTGTTATCTAATTCTGGTGACCTGTAACAGTCTCCATCATCAACCTACATAATTTTCAAATGGGCATCGTCTGTGATGCTTAGGAAGAACTGCATCAACCATGTGAAAATATATCTCCTCCTCCTCCTCCAAACTCTTCTTTGCCCTTATGCCTGCTTGTATGCCCCTAGCAATTGTCAATCAGCCAGCTGATACTGTCAGCTGATTTTTCATGCATCTGTCTGGGTACGGTCTCTTTTACTTCAATAGTAATTTCTTTGTGACAGGCTCAGCTTTCTATTCCAGATTTGGAGATACTAAGGTCTAAGACTGTTGTTTCTAAGTAGTACAGCAAATAATACTGTAATAATAGTAATAAATTGCATTGTTAGCCAGTTCTCAGAGACTGTAAGTCTTATTATAAATGAATGTTCCAAACTAGACAGAGAGGAGTATAAATTACAGAACAATAATTTGGGAAAGACTGTGAGCTGAGATCTCTGTAAGTAGGAGAAAAGAATTACCACTCTAAGTCAGAGAAAAGTTTCCAGAATAACTGTGTAAAAATACCATGGAATTTTTCAGTCCTTACTGCTTATGAAATACATGCTAGGAAATGAGAGATAGTGATCACAAAAAAAAAAGGAGGAAAGAGGCACTTTCATGGAGTTTCCCACTTGATGAGAACATTTACTTAGCGGAGGAGGTAACATAAGAATGAGGAACTGAGGAGAATGTGGGCAGGAGAAATGTATTATTTATGGTGCCGTGGGATCGCCTACTACTTTATTCACAAATGTACTGCTTATTATATATCATATAACTACAGTTTTTCATAAAACGGCACAGTTGTATGCCTTTAAAGCCCAGAGGTTGATCATAATACTCTTAGCAGAGTCCTGGAACTTTCAGGTACCTTCAGCTCAGGATTGTCCTGCCTGTCTGCATCAGTGCTGGAGATCCCAGATTGTGAGATATTAGTCATTTAGTAAAAGCCAAAGACATATTTTTAAGCTTTTGTAGGTAGAAAAGGTATAGTCTTGGAGGGCATATTGCCAATAAAACTTGCATAATAAGCAATTAGGATTTTTCTTGAGGGAGAACTGAGTAAAAACTCGAGGAATGTTCCAAAATAAATAAATGTAGACCAGTAGGACTTTTGCTGACACAGTTTTTGTAGCACTATTTTTACTGCACAAATGTATATTTCATTTTTATTTTGATCAATTAAATTACCTGGTGACACATCAGACAGTACAACCAGGAAATTGAAATCAAAATCCAGCATCAAACAATGAAATCAAAATCCAGCAAACAAAGAAAAGTAAACAAGAAAGGACATTGTCTGATATGGAAAGATTTAGACTACTGAATGGGTAATAAATAAGAGCTCTGGTATGCATCCTTAAAACAAACAGATTCTTCAGAGACTGTCAAAATTTAGCATTAATAGTGGAAAAAATACTAGAAGATCTCAATAAACAGATTCAAGCTATCAGCCCTGAATATTTTTCACCGCCTGAAAGAGACAGGACAACATGCATGTTACACTTTGGCTTCCAGCACTCCCAATCTTTATGGTTTTTTCCTTAAGTCCATTTTATCATGGAAAGCATTTTAGACACACCACAACATAGCTGGAATAGTCTTGACAGCAAACCACACCTAAGATGCTGGGGGCCTTTTTCATTTGTTTCCCAGATAAGCCAATAAGTTAGGTACCATTCCTGATGGGATCCGAATCAGGGACCTAACCACAGCGCCACAAGGTCATTCTGTTTCAGATGGCAGCTCTCAACCTTCCTACTGACATCGGTCCGTTTTGTGTGACCAGAACATGTACTGAAACTACAATACACGGTAAGCATCCTAATCAGCTTGTGGATTATTCTCAAACTCTAGCCCTCAAAGCCAACCAGTATTTCACAGCCAAAGGAAAACTGAATGGCTTCACTAATAGAAACAGGGAGTTTTTCCCAAGACCACCCATAAAGCTCTGTATGCAGACATACTCTAAGACCTAGCAGAGCTGGCATGCCCTCAAACTGAGGAGGAAATTGGATCCAGCTCTCCTTCATCTTGAGTGAGTGTTTAATTCAATGATTAAAAGCATCATGTCTTCCAGAACTGTGCAATTCCAGCTTCTACCCACATTTCCAAGCAAAGTTATTTTGAAAATCCAGTGTCTATTTGAATAGAGTACAGAAAGGTTTTGGAAATGTTACTAATTTTTTATAAATTCACACAGTTACATCAGAAACTGGAAACAGACGATTTATGACACAATAAATAAGCTTGTTCTGGTAAGTCTTCATTCCAATACTTCATAAGTGCCACAGTGAAACTGTGTCCTCCTGCCGCCAGTAACAGTAAGAAAATGGATTTCTTAAGAGGCAAGAATGCTTTGAAGACACTTTTAAGAAAGCAACTCAGAAACAAAAATAACTAGTAAAAAAAGGCAGTGACCAGAGTAGCAAAAATCCCCAAACTCCAAATCTATGTTTAGATGTTATGAATGCTCTAAACAAACAGTACCAGTAAGCATACACCCTTTAAAAAGGAGGCTGAGTAACCCAAACAATTAACTTCTTCAGAGGCTTACAAAGACTTCCTTATTGCCCCTATCTTCCTAAAAACTCTACTAGCATAATCCCCACACTTTCTGAATACTCAGCTCCCAGTGGTACTTTGCACTTCTCATGTAACAGAATGTTTTAGCACAGAAGACAAACAGAGAGGATAGATATACATAAAGCATCAAATAATAACCATCATCTTATTATGTTCGCTTAGTAACATTCATTTCAGGTCCACTAAATTCCATGTGGAAATAAAAAAAAAAAGTAGATTCTTTAAAATGCCAATCCATGCTTTAGCCACTTTTTACTTTTATTGTTCTGTAATGTGAAACCCATTAGGAGTAGGGAAGTTGATGGTTAGAAGGACTGGTCAAACACATTATAGTATTAAATTTAAAGGTATTTTAAAATCCAGCCTCATTTCAAGGCAAACTAAGTGTGCAAGCTGTGCTTCTTATACCAAACTTCTTCACTGGGTGGGGACAGAAAGAGCATCTAATATTCCAGCCCTGAGAAGTGTGTAAGCAGCCCAGGAAGGAAGCCAGTATATTCTGAAATGCCAAGCAATATTTGCTGTCAGAAGTTCAAAACGTCTAACTGCAAAATCTGGATTTCTGTGGAGGCCAAATCTGTGAAGGAATTTAGATGTATAAATTTGCAGGTAGAGACCTCTGAATATCCCTGAAAGCAGGGACATCGAAAGCTCCATGTACAATGCTGCTTTCGGAAATCTCTGCTGTGGGTACCTCTGTGCTCTTAAAAGTCTGTGGCTATTACCCAGCAAGAGCAAGCACGAGCAGAGGATAATGAAATTGAGAGGGGGGAAAAAGATACAGAACTGTTAAAACAGAGTACCATAGCAGCCCCATTAAAGCTGGTGCTCAAAAACAGCTCGTGGTGTCATGACTGGCACTCGCGCTCGTAGAGCTTTCCTCCTTCTGCTCCTGCACCAAATTGTATCTCACAGACACAGGGCTTGCTGTTATTTACAGACAGCACACATCGGTGGCTGAGATTAGTTCCTTTAGTTACGAAGCCGCTAAGCCTGCTTTAGCACGTGTAAAGCTTTACGTCTCCTTTGCCAGTGTCCGTCACTTCCCTGTCTTCTCCAGTAACACCATGCGATCCTCGCAGGTAGCTGCAGGACACGGGCTACAGCGGGCTGGAGACGGATGCAGCTGCGGCGGGCGGGACTGGGAGGGGAGCTGGAGCACACAGAGCACCCCCCGGGACCAAGCACTGAGCTTTTGTCCTGGGGTAGCTGCATTACACACCGCTGGTCTTCAGAGATGCAGGAAGATGAAGAGTTTAATTATATTATTAGCATGGTATATTTTTAATGCCTGCTCACATACATCTGGAGGTGGCTTTACACAGAAATTAGGCAAAGGAGAAAAATGAGGCACAATCATTAAAAGCAGAAGCCTCCAGTATACCAGCTCACATAAAAAGGCCACTACAGGGTCTTTCCGAGTCCAGGACTCAGTGAAATTATATCATTTGCAGCTGCCTGGGCCACTTGAGTTTAATTAAATAAATTGAATTAATTAGTTGAATTAATAACATTCTCCTCAAGTTTAACTCAGATTTCCTTATTACATTCACAGTGCGTCAGAGGTGGTCAAGACTATTTCATGAATGTCAGATATGAATTGTACAGAAACACTCTCCACTTTAAATATAACAGCCAGTGGGGAAACTGGCCCACAAAAAAAAGGCAGCTGGAATCAGCATAAGCTGCTCCTTCCAATAAAAATTCATGAGATCATCTGATAAGAGCGAATTAACAAAACCACCTATTCTGGGTAACTAACTTCTAAACCTGAATGCAGGCTACTAGTAGGGCATACTTGACATAATGAGTCCATGCATAGAGCTGTAGTGATACTTTATAGCTATGGAAAAATAACAAATACTGCAAAGGCGGTATTTATATGATCATAAGTAACAGAAACCAGAAAACAAACCAACAAACAAAAAAACTTCCAAGCCCAATATTCACCTGGTTTTCTGAAACATTTTGCAATTATCCTTTAATATTCAATGCAAAAAGGTACATTAAATTCTGTGTTGACATTCAAAATTCTTCTAAAAGTAACTGTAATAGTGTGTTAATTTGTGAACATAATGTAGTCATAGAAACATCGAAAAATGTTAATTTTGATTTTTTTTTTTTATGCATGTTTTTATACTGTAGAAAGTGTGCTACTCACTTTTCCCAAACAGATACTTGGTTCTGATGAGTGGCTGATTTCTAAACTCAGATTTTCCTGAGAAAGGCACAATTACACAGAAAATGATCACATTAATAACTGTTTATGCTGCATTGTCAGGGAGATGGCATAAAGTAAATTGTTTGAAAGTGATATGACAGGCTTATGTGGGTAAAACAGTAGTTCCATCTTCCCACATAATTTCATTAAAAAATTAATTGTGTATCACAGCAGTTTTACCTTCACTAAAAGCATCAATTTTTGGCCATTCTTAGAGAACAAATAATGGATTAAATTCAGCCTACTGATCTCAACTACAATGGTAATTCCTATTTTCTTAAATTCTTATTTTCCTAATTGTCATAGATTGTATAGAGTACATATCATACTGGATTAGATTAGTCATGTAGGCTCTGACTATCAGGAGAATAAAGAAAACATAAATCATAAATTATTGTGACATAAATCACAATACAGGTGCACTGTCAGGTACCAATAGTATTTCAATTGGACATACGGTTTGTGGCTATCAGCTGCGATCAGTAATAGCCCTAAATTTAAAAGGGGTTGAAAATATCTGTTTAAAAAAAAATGCACGTGACATATCTCTGGAATCTGATTCTGATCTCAGATAAAAATGATAATAAGCATCTGAACTAAAATCACCTGAGCATTATGCCCAGTTGCTTACCCCCAACATGTTCACTGATCAGAACTGAATTCAGCTTTGGGGGTTTTACTCAGTTTTTCCTAACTTTGGGAACTGGGTAATGCTGAACAACTTAGCTTTACGTTCTTTTTGCCTTTTCTTTATTTTATATATTATATATATATATATATATATATATATATATGAAATATATATTTGAATTTCTAGTACTTTATATATAATATTTTATATATTAAAATAAATTTATATTATATTTTTATATATATATTTATATAAAGTATTAGCAATTCAAACTCACTTTAAATTTTCTAAGTCTGTTTTGTCCAGAATACTCTTTGGCCTTTCCCAATTGTTAGAGGTAATTGCAGATATAGATATACACTCACACTTCAATTTTTTTAAGTCACTTTCTCACCACCTGTGTTATCCAAAGCTGAGTGTTTTCCAAGAGAGAACTCAGAGTGTTGGCAGATCATGTTGTTTACAACAACAAAAGGGATTTGACCACCGGTATACCACATACTGGCACCAGTAACCAAATAAGCGCAAGGCCGCCGGACATGTCTGCAGAGTAGTGCTCGTCACGCCATACAGATGGGAACTGCTTTTTTAAAAAGAGGGAGTACATTTTGTGAAATACCCGTGCCCCAACGTAAAACCAGTGTGTGCTGTCAGCTGCCTTAACACCCACCATTGCACAAGACAGAGCTTTTTGGCCAAGTTTTTGGCACCGCATGGATCCCTTTTCATTGCGTTCCCAGTCCCGGGGCTGACGTGACACTGCAATGAAGGCTGTTGCGTATACTTGCATATGTATACAAGCATTACTCGTGTAGTCCTTGCAGTTTGGTCGCTGGACTTGGTATCACATATGAATATCATGGATAAGCATAAACTGTTCCCTAAACCCATTTCTGACTATGAGACCGCTCGGAAAGCTGACACTGAAAGGTAAGGCATTCCTAGGGAACACGGAAATTTTGCAGCAATTTTCTGAAGTACTGCACACTTAAATATGTCACTGAAGAATGATGATAGTTCTTGGTGTGATCTGTTTACTAAGATTTTATAATCGTCAATGGACATCAGCGATCCACCCATCAGCTACTGTTTACAGGAATATAAAAGAGACCACGGTAGCAGCAGCGACAGGCTGTAACAGTGAAGAAAAGTCATGGTGACACAGTGCTGGTCAGCAAAGGCTCACACAAACTGATGAGAAGGCGACGGATATACTCGAGCTGAACAACCTGGCCTTCACTATCAATGTCGCTTTCTCAATGACTAACCCACATTTGAAAAGTCTACTTCATTTGGCGTGTGAAAACTGCTTACAACAAGAGTTGGTAGTCCCCTTTCCTTGTCAGGAGCTCAGACTGGCTGTTCAGGGGCTGCTATTGCCATCCGTTCGCAGTTAATATGGCACCCTTGTGCTTCGACATAAATTTGAAGACTTCCTTGGCCTGCCCAAAGACATTTACATTTGGGGACATGCAAACAATATTCCTGCGGGTGCAAGAGACGGCACTCCTATAAATACTGTTTTAACATCTCGCTTTAATTTACAGGCTAGAGAGTTAGCTTTGAAGAAATAGCTCTTTTTTTGCACTTCGTCAGCTTTGCAGCTGGCTCCTTCCCCAAGCACAGACCTGATCCTTCATGCAGGAGCTGCACGGCCAGAACAAAACAGAACAGTAAATCTCTGCACGCTGTGCTTGTAAGGGAAGACTGAGGGAAGAAACTGCTCACAATTATGTTACTGGCTTGAGTTCAACTGCCAAGAACGAGTTGGGAAGGTGCTCATTTTACGGAGAGAAAAGGCAGTTGAAACAGCAAAGAGCAGCCCATTTGAGAAGCCCGCTAAAACTGAAAAGAAAACAATATATGCTCTCTGCTAATCTGATTTGAAGTGATAGGTGTACATAGACACACCAGCCGCAGAGGAGAAAAATGGCATAACAGTTCAATCACTACAACTGAAATCCAAGTAGTAGGCAAGGGTGGAAGAGGTTACCTCAAGAGAGGCATCAGCGGACCAACCTCTCATGGTTACTGTTCGACAGTGCTTTTTACATACAGCTTTTGGCAGCACTTCACGGTTTTGTTCTTTCCTTCTTCCTTTAGCTCAATTTTCAATGAGCAGATGTGTCAGAAAAATTGATTAACACGCGTGAGAGTATGGGAACGGCTACATTACATCCACGGCCACATTGACGACAGCTAGGGAAACGCTCCCAGGCACGCACGTAACGGGCAGAACTTCAATCGTTGAAAACTGGTGCGACCCTACTGCAGCCGTTAAGGCTAAACTAAATCAACGCCAGCTAGAGAGCTGGTCCTCCATGCCTTCCTGCGATGCCTGCAGTCAGGCCTGGCACAACAGGTATGTCGTGTCACCTACGCAGGGTATGATCCTGTCCTTTAATACTACTGGTCAGAAAATTTAGGGCTTACAAACAGGGGTTATCAGTCCATTCTCACTTTCTGAAGGTAAACGATCGCTGATTTCTGACATTCGTTTGGTCACAAAAATTGGCCATCAGAAAGGGAATATTTTCTTTCCTCCAACATGGTAAGTAACACCCTAGAAATTCCAACAGTCACAGAAAATTATTTTAGTCTTACACTGTTTCATATTTTAAACATAAAAAGTCCGGCTGCTACTATCTATAGCAATGTTTCACTATGGTGGAATATCAGAGATGCCAAACGTCAGTGCATTTAATTTTCAGGTGCTAGTCTGATTTGTCATTTCCTTCTACCAGTTGTGAGGCATGCCCCAAACTGCAGGGAACAACTTAGTTTATCTTCCTTATTGTAGGCAGTTTTTTACCTTTTTCAGTAACTACAGCCTGCAAACATGCAAAGATGGGTTTTTAAACAAAAAAATCTTGATTCTGACTAAAATTGAAAGAATACATACATACATGCGCAGAGTTGTTACTTCAGGCAATACCAGAGCAGGTTTATTATTCATTTCCCATGAAAAAATAACCATAAATACTGTGATAGCACAAATTTGATGAGAGCAGTTTTAGGGAATGCTACGTGACAAAGAAGAGCACGTACCTCATTGCATACATAGCCATGAGAAGGTAAATGGACAGCGTACCAACTTAGCTAAAATCAGCGACTTTCACTTGAGCCTCAAGGCAGTGGTACCTTTCAGCTTATTTTGAAGGCTATTAAACCTGAAAGACAAAAGATTGGCTTGCCTTCAGCACCAACATATGATATTCAACCCATTATTTTTACTATGTAGAAGAGCAGTACTTAAGCTCCCAAGCCATCAAAATTGACCATGCTTTCAAACTTAGAATATTGCCAAGGATAGCAAACCATAAAATGTCTACAGATTAAGCGTTACTTAAAAATAAAGGCAAAGTTAATGATTGCATTTGGTATCTAGAATTATTTGCATTTAGAGCCCAGATTTTATTTGCATCTGTGTCTGTGTGTGTGTATATATATATATACACATATATATATATGTATATATATTTGACACCTGATTTTGAGAGAGGATACATCTCTTTCCCCACACAGATGTTCTTAAAGTGACATTCTTGGCTACAAATATTTTCGTATCTCAAAATTACGAGAGGCTTCTAATATTTTCCATCCCAAACAAAACAGCTTTGTGCTAATCAGCAATGTACCAGGTGAAAAAGCTGTCACTTCACTGAAAAGTTCTGGTGACATAATAAAATGCAAGGCAGCCGCTTCATCTGAGAACATCTCTGCAATTCCAGCTACTCAAGCTGTCAATTAAAACATTGTTTTACTGCACAACTGACATGAAATTCCTAGCAAAAGAGCTGTCTGACTTCAGATTCATTGTGTAAGAAGATCACTGAGTGACACCTTCACAAAGGAAGCATTCTGGTATCTGTATATTAGCATTTTACATATCAAATTGCATAGTACTTCTGCAAGGATGCTGAAAAGTTTTTGGTCACAACAATAACGCAGCAGCTGCTGGCTATTTAGTTCAGACATGATCCTTGAGCTTGATAAATGTAATAGTGCATAAATACGGCTTGAAAGCCCACATTCAATACCTCGTTCCCTCACAAGACATAACCAGCCTGGGAATTTATTAGACTAGTCCTGCACTAAATTTTACTAGCCTCTCTTGTGACTCCTCTCTGGAAAAGCAATGCCTGAGAAGCCAAGCAATGGCTCTGCCCTCAGTTTAACACTTGGATTGAATGTAAAACAAGCTGTTAGCAGTTTCAGGAGGTGAAAAGTCCTCACCAACCACCTGGTTGTGAGTCCCAGCAGCTTTGTCCGGACAGATCTGTTCCCCCCATGATTTCAGAAAGGCGTACGCCGGGAATAAGGACGCAGTCAACTACACCACACTTGTAGCTGTTTTCTCTTGTGCAAATGCACAGCAAATAATAGTTTCCCAAAATTTGGATATGAATCAAGAAAGATATTTTACAGTAAACCATGAAAGAAAGCTTCCATTTTAAAACATCAGACAGTTAAAATTGCCCTTTTCTTCCGTATAATTTCGAAAAAAGTTAACCTAAGGATTTGTGCAATTTTCAGCTGAACAGTACAAATACAATTTTAGCGTCTTAAAAAGTATAAAAGCCAACTCAACCTCAAACCTATTGAGGTAATAATGTAGCAGCATTTGTCATTTTTTTGCCAATTACTGTAATTAAACATTAATTTTTTCTAGGTAGACCTAACCCTAGAGCACAGAAACAAACTGTAAAAGTCCATGCTGTAGAATAGGGTCTTTATACAGCACTGTATCAGCAAAATTAATAATTTACAGACCATATATTACCAACATGTCCAAGTCTTCTAGAGGCAGATGTCCCACTGAACTGCAAAGGAAACAAGTTTGTAGGAATACATATTCAATTTTTAAGCAACTTAGCTGTTTTTAATCAATCAACATTAACATTTTTGAGAGCACATCATGGTTGCAAAGGCAAACGATTTAGTGCTTTCCTATAGAAACTGTTGTCTTCATGTAATAAGAAGCAGCTATGAAATATTAGCATATATAAAAGTTTTCAAAAATACATTTGAAAGTCTGAAAAATAGCATAGCTTCTTACACATCCCAAAATAATTATTTTCAGTAAGACTTTAATTAGAGAGTACTTAACAGATTTTCATGAAAGTTCCCAGTATCTTAGCTCATTAGTAAGTTTTAGTCCCAGTAACTTAAGCTTTTTAATAGCCAGTGATGAATTCAGTTAAACCCATGGAAATTTTGATAACAGTGTTTTAAAGTGAGTACCTACCACAAATTAAAAGGATGCGGCAAAATATATACTTACAAAAAATATATTTGCAAAAAAAATTACCCTTTTTGTGAAATAAGAATTTGTAGAACAAACCTAATGCATGCCAGTATAGAGAAAAAAATATGACTAATTTGTCACTGTTGCTCTGGTGAAAGCTCTCTGGGGAAAGCTCAGTCAGCAGAGAAAATTACTCCCCCCAAAACCACATTTTGGGCTAAATAACGAAGAGAAACACCTGAATTCACCACCCTTTTCTGGTTCCTATTCTGAATGTTTTACTCCAAAAGACAAAGGTGTGCAAATGGCAAAAGGATGAGACATTCATTGTCAAAATACCTACAAATTCTTTCCCCCCCAAAAAAGAAAATGACTGCCATTACAAGAAGTCAATAAAATTATCATGCAAGATGGATTTTAAATGTGCATAATGGTAGAAATTATAACACTAAGCTGAATATACGTGAACAACAAAGAAATCTTCTGAGATGCAAAATCAGGAACAAATCCAGACAATCCAACCTCAATTTCAAGAAGGAGACAAGGCTTTCCTGGAACATAACCCACTGGTGTTTTCCGATGAGAAGCCCAAATGAGTTTAAAATGTGCCTTTAAAATGCTTGAATATCTGGACCTTGCTAATTGAAAACAGTGTTACAGTTTTCCTCTCTATCTCCAATGTCTTTACTAGAGAAAAATCAATTTTCTTGAAACAAGTACATGGATGTAATTGATAAAAGGCTGAGCTGGCATATTTCACCATGTGTGTTACTTGGATCTGATGAAGTTTCATCTATAATAAAGCAATAAAAACTACATTCTGTCAAGACTGTAGCAGGCTGGCAAGTTCCAGGACACTGTGCGAGTTCCTCTGGTGAGCCTCTATATATTCGCGAGCTAAGACTTCGCACAGTAATGTAAAAATCTTCTGCTGAGCTGCGCCAGCAGGCAGGGCTTGCCACATCCAGCAACAAACGAAGGGAGGATCCTGATCTTATTTCTGAGGCATTAAGACCTACAAGTTGAGACAGAAATGATCCTACGGTGAAAAGCCCTGGATTTCTAATATAATTTAGGGTAAAGGTTTAAAGTTTGTTCATTCACTGCAACAAAACATTTCAGTTGATGCAGGCAGATTCAGATTGCAGAACGGCATGTGCACACTACATTCTTACCAAGAATCCTGTCTTCTGTGCAGAGATCAGCTCCTGACTCTCTCTGCTCAGAGGCAGAGCTTTCCTCAGGCCTTTTTTTGCAGCAATCAATTCTCAGTCCACCTTCTTGCCAGCTGCTAGCTATGACTTGACCAGCCCCCACCTTCAACATCTATGGCTGCTACACCTTCACCGCCCCGTATACTCAATGAATTATTTAACATTAAAGTGACAATCATTAACATAAGTATTAAAAACAAAGACAAATTTAAACTGGAAAATATGAGGAACAGATGCTGCGTAGATCATTATCAATGCGTATTCCATGTCTGAAATCAGTACAAACTATAAAAAATACCAGCCTACCAATAATGACTAACTACCTGTCATGGAGAAAGCATGGAAAAAAAAGAAAACTGCCTTGAATTAATTGGAAATGTCGACTTGTGCCCCTAGGTTGCCATGTAACTGTGAAAACTGAATACAGTTTCCCATCATCTTCTCCCTGTCTTGCCTCCTACTGATTGTCACACTAACTTCTCAATGTCTCACTTCAAATCCAGCTCCCCAGCATCGGGAGCACCTACGTTCGAGACAGCTGAGCACCAGGCACAGGCAGACCTCAGCTGCTGGCAGGAGAGCTTTTGAGCAAATCCATAACATGAATAATAAGCACCCACTACTGAGACTTTTTTCTGGGTTTCTGTGGTCCCTGGGCCTTATCCCCTTCAGATTCAATTTAAAAAGAAACGCTCGACATTTCCACTTCCTTCCAGCAAGCCATCTCCTTGGTATCCACCACCTGCACTCTGCTGAGGGTACTACAGAATTTGCCTGTTTAGTGATTACTATGATAGGGTCCCCCTCTGGTTTAGGTTACTGAATTATACAGCACACTAGAAAGCCTTTCTTTTGGCACATCTTGAAAACAAAATTATTAAGTGTTTGTAGTATGCTTGTGTGTATTTTGAATTAAAGACCACCTGCAATTCCAATAGTTTCTATCAGCCATAGAATGAGCTAATAATAAAAATGTTTCTGTATTATGAAAATAAACAAACAACTCTTAACTTTGAGATTCCCAATAAGATTATGTTAACAGCACTGTTGTTTAAAGAGATTATTCTGACTTAATTCTTAAACAAGATAATGATTAGCTATTAAGATATTAGTATATCTTAAACAAGATATGATTAGCTAACTCCAGGGCATTTATATAACTTCTCAAAAACAACAATAAATAACACAGGTCTACCAGAAGATGTCAACAAGACAGTCAGCTAAGGATGAGTCAAATATCCACTAGTCAAATTTTTATTGTGTGACACTCCTGACAACATACCAGCTGTCAAAAATGTAATGTACTTCGCGCCTACCATATTCCCACGTATAGATGACGATGATGCATTGAGCAGCTAAAGCAATGTTAAAGACAATGTCAAATGCATAAACATCAAGGAATTTTGCTTGGCTAGCAAATGGAGCTAAATTGCATTTTTTTTTTTTTTTAATTCCCGAATAGTAAAGTGCATAGTCATGAAAAGCATTCTCCACTCTGAGCAAGCATACTGTGAACCAAGCATCAGAAGAGCACCTGTGAACAGAATTAAACATGGTGCTTCGCTGAAGTTAATAAAGGTCTGTTTAATCACTCTTGTACTGTTTTCGATACTATTATTTATGTTGGACCAACACTGAGCATTAAAGAAAACTGAATTTTAAGACAACAGGATTCTAAACTAAAGGATGGCTGCTTCTGAATCATGAGATTCAGATAGAATTTTAAAATAAAGTTTTTCTAAGTATTCAGTGGAAGCTGAATTGCATTTTTAGTTTTCATTATATCATCTGAATATGAGCTCTCCTACAGGGATGCTTACACAAGGGAGCTGTAAAGTGCATTCTGGGTTCAGGATCAAGAAACTGTGAGATTGGTATGCTTTTCTTTTTCAAACCACAGAAACTATCACCTAACACTTAAATGTGCTTGCACTGTCAATATCCCCATCCCCTAACAGAAAACTTTAACAGCTGTGGCAAATTCACAATGGTATTATGGCAAATGGTCACAACGTACAGCAAGACACAATTTCGCAGTTGTCACTCAAAAGGGAACTGTGCAGTCAGCATCTCAGCAGGTATTCTGGATAATCTGTTTTCACCTGAAGGAGCCCTTTGGAGGCCTCAGCAACACCTCCCTGCTCCTCTCTCTAGAGCAGCTTAGCTCTGCTTCGCCGTCGGTGGCCCTGCTCCGAGGGAGAGGACGGGCAAGAAGAGCCGCCGGGCTGTGCCTAGTCCCAGCCCTTCTCACTGTGACACTGCCAAGAGTCATGTCAGGAGCTCCAGCGTCTTCCCAAAGGCAAGTGCTGAGATTCTGGACAGCCCATAACGCAGACCGGAGAGGTAAAAAGCTCCCTTTGTCATGGAAGGGCAAGGAAACACAAAATTCCATCGATTTTTTTTCCTCTAGCGCCCAGCTACTTGTCATAGGAACAGAGCAACAAAACCTCCAGAAATGATTAGAGCAGTACAAGAAGAGAACAAAATCAGTTGCCTGAGACTTCATATCCTCCTTTTTTAGTTCTCCTGTGTTTCATCTAACACATTTTATCTTTGTTTTCATTATCGAATATTACTGAACAAAATCAGCATACTGCAAAGTAAATTATTTCTAATATTTCCCTGTACTGGATAAGAAAGTAAGAATAACTGTACTGGATCAGGGTGGAGACTCATCTAGCCCCTCTCTTAAAATGTGGGTGCCTGAAGAATCTTCTTATAACAGGGCAAGCGTATTTCTCCCAGATTCCAGTACTTTGAAGTTCATGGATTTCCTGAGCCAAAACTCATGTAGCCTTGTGTTTCATAGCTCTCAATGGACTGATTTTCCACCAATAAAAATTTATGCTTCATTTTTCCATTGTAAATCAGCATAACCAAGCTGGAAATTTAAAAGTGCCCTGGAAAATTTATTCTCACACACCCTGCTAGGCTCTTTTTCAAAGCTGCCATTTTTTTTCTATTCCTGTTATCTATTTTTGAATTGATTTTCTCGAATAGCTTAATTTTGGATCTGTATAAACTGAACTACAGCAACACTCTAATAGAAAAGGCTGCAAATTCATTGCCAACCTATGACACATGATATTATGTTGCAGCTAGTACCAGAAATGGAGTGTGAGAAAGGACATTTCAAAAATAACTCCCAAAGTTCTTAAATTGTTGCAACAATTGCCCCACATGGGAATATAGAAGACAATATAGTTTACAATGGACTATAAGTGGATTCAGTTTATAAAAAGAATAACCATATTTTCAGCAACTGTAGTTCATTATATTTTTAGAGCAATTTTTAATGGCATATTTGAAATCTTCCAAAATATTCATATATTTTTTATTCCCCATAAAACCCCATGCCAATTTTACTTTGAACATTACCTGGTCCAAAAATTCTTGAATGCATTAATTAAGCACTTGATGTGTTTGATTTCTATTAATCTCATTTGCCGTAACATGGACAGCTTAAGTAACAAATAACAGCTCAGCTCAGCACCTGCAGTTTCACATGCCAACTGTAAACCTGTATTTCAGCCCACATCTTTCCCCCTCACCTCCCACTCCAGCGACTGATCTGAGGAGGGCACATTTCTATGCGGTCCTTTGTACGGTGCTCCTGTTCATCAGGTCTATCCAAGGGGCTCTGATCTCTATGAAATGTGCTCTACAGAGTCTTTCTAGGAAGCGTATTATATTTTCCAGCTTTCATCAGGCCACTACATATTAGCAGGAAGACGGTCAATCACCTGCTTTCTAAGCGTCGGGAGTATCTGAAGAGGATTAGCTGCGGTGCCATGTCCTGTGTTCCCACGTGGCATATAAGGCCTGGACTGGCATCGGCATGATGTGTCTCTGTGCATCTTTCATTTGTATCAGTATCTGAGCATTTTTTCCCCCAAATTCTCTTTGACCTTTGTGTTTGGTTTCTCTTGGCTGGCTCCCTGGAAGCTCTAGATATTTTGAATTCAAGTACTCCAAAATCTTTTGCTGCCACGCAGTTTATCATGATATACTTTATTACCCTAAAGATTTTCAGTTTACACTGGCCTAATGCAGTGTCTTGACTATGTTATACCAAGAGTCAGGAGAAACAGATTCTGTATTATGAATTTTTCTTTATATTATCCAAGAGATAGAAAGGCTGATTTAGTAATGTTAACCAGTAAAAATAGATAGAAGGCAATGTCATTTATTGTGGCTGCTACTAGTGACAAAAAGAAAGTCTTCTGAAGAAAGCATATATTTATTTTATTCAATAGGGCCTTTTTATCTCATAGGGCAGCAAAAACTAACATATTTTGCAATATACTTGTGTCTTGATATTATGCCAAACCGATTTGAATGTTTTCCTTAATCTCTTCTCTGACATTGATATGAAAAAGTAACTGAACATTTATGGAGATCGTATGTTTGTTTGTAAAATTCCTTAAAATTGTAGAGAAAGTTGTATTTAGTTTGCTCAAGCCTGAACAGGAAATATTTCCCAGTATGCCTGGATTTTAGCAAACGGTCTTTGTACCCCAAGTTCTGAGCCATGCCAGCAACTTCAGCTTGCTGTCTCAGGCTGGCAGGCCCAGGAAATCTTCACCAAAATCAAGCAACCATTCTCACGAAGACAATCTTTTCTTTTCCCCTTAGCTGCATGTTCTAAATTATGCAAATAATGAACAAAAAGAATATAGCAGTGAAAATGATGATACACCCTCCACATCCAGATTACAGTGTAGCTTTCCAGGCACGGAGACCCAGAATACACAAAACAGTCCTGAACGACAAGAGTAGTGATGAAGAAAAAAATTAAATAAAATACACACACACACACACACACATATACACAATATGCAACAAAATATGAGCATGCACACATACTTCAAGAGAAAGCAAAATATTTCAGCAAATGCTGGCTTTTTCTAGTACATATATATAATGCCAGAGAACACATGGAATTGATTGCCAGATTTCCAACACGCATACATTTCACTTTCTATATGTAAAGGATGTCAAGAAAAAGAACACACTTTATGACTTCCTATTTCTTGGAGCGTTCAGATAATTAATTTCATCATACTAACACCCACTTTCACTTATTCAGAGTATTAAACAGCACATCCTCATCCGATACTTCATAAACATCTGCTCCGCTAATAGTTAAGCTTAAATGTAGGCAGTTTTAGCCTCAGGGCATACTGGTCAAATTATGGCAGGCCCACTTTGTGGACTAAAGTTGGGCAACAACATTTTTAAGCATAGCTTGATAGGCCTCAATACAACAAAAAAATTGAGTCCCCAGCTTCCTTCCCAGTTACACCCCCTAAAAGACTTTGGCTCCAGAGAAACTGGACGGTTATCACTGGAAGATTATTACAGTCCAGCATTGGCTTACATCATGACATCTTCACATGTCAGGAGAATCAGTAAGTAAGTAGTACTTGCAGGACGCTGTAAAGCATAGCGGCTTTAGATAACAACTGTTATTATGTGCTTTTTCCACATGTTCCTTGAGTCCTAGGGGAAATGCAGTCTGTTGTGAGCCTCCTCCCCTCCAAGATGACTCATCTCGAAGCGCACACTGAAAAGAACGTTATCAGCTACCGCATTTGTATAGCCTGGAACATCTATTAGATTATCCGAACAATTTCTTGTCCTGCGCAATTGCTAGCTGAGGGCAGACTGACCGCGTTGCTGTTACAGTATAAGGAGGCTTTGGCATAAGGCAATATGCGTCTTGCTAGTAATGCATTGCAATGTATTACCTGTGTTAAAGGAAAGAATTACTGTCCCCAAAATAACTGTTAATCCTAGTGTTGGTTTATCAAAATTTAACACCAGCAGATAATATTATTAGAAGAAAATTAACAATATGTAGAGGATAACAGTTAAAAGGCAGATTGTCACAAGTTTCTTTAAAAGAAATTTAAATTAAAATACTATTGTAAAAATTGCTGATACAGGATAAGGCTTTTAATTATATATGCACATTGCCTGTGCTGGAGGGAGAGGGTTTGTTCCTTTTCCTTTTTTTTAAGGTAAATTTTTCTAAGCCAGTAAATAATTTAACAAATCTTAGGAGCACTAGCCATACGAAGCCAAAATGTGTTATGGTTTTTAAGGTGCCTAGATTAGTGGAATGATGTAAATATTCTTCAGGAAAAAGTATTTATACTACTGCAAAACTAATATATTAGTAAATCCAAAATAAATTGATGCAACATAATTAGTTAAAAAAGATCTGTTCACCATCAATAAATTCCTTAACATTGAATAGTATGCAAATTCTCATGTCTTATATAGATGGAAATGATGGCAAAAGCACGCATCCTGCTTACTAACTGCAGGAATTATTCAAACAACTTTTTGGTAGAACTTCTCATTTTGAATCATGCCGCTGTCACCATAGTAACATGTCTATCTTTATAACAAACAAAGTTTTCAGGGTATTTACATTTCAAAAAACTCATCTCTGTGAATATAATCCTCTTACATGAAGACTTCTCCCAGAAATAACAAATTCCACATTTGCTATTCAAACTGAACTGCTACCTTATGATAGGACGATTTATGGCATGTGCAGGGACTTTTTTTTTTTTTTTAACATGAAACCCAAGACTATTTTCATGACATATACCTTCGCCTACAACAAGCTTCAGTCACTCTTCCATACAGAATACAAAAGTAAAAAATTATTTATGTAGCACCAGCAGCATGCTAGACGTATGTTGAGCCACCATTTTCCATAGCTTAAAGATTGCTCTGAAGGAAAGCAGCTACTTTTCTCTTCCCTGGCAGTAACAAGTCCTACAAAGGTGTCTTGAGCATGCATATGATTAAAAATTTGATTTTTAACTCCCTGCTGATATCTTCATGAGCCCTTTTTTGTCATGCTTTGTTTTTAAGCAAACCTAGAGCACATCTTGCTCAACTAGCCCACCAAAGCAGGTGCACACAAAACACCTAAATCCAGAGGCCCAAGGAAGCAGAAAGATGAAAAGTAAATCCAAGAAACTTCGGAGAATGCATCGAAAATGAGATCAAGAACTTGCATCCCTTTCTAAGATCAAGGTCTTTCAAATATACGGCTTTCACTTTTTGGTTATTTTTGCAGTGCTTAACTTGGTGCCAAGATGCTTCAGTCACAGAAAGACAGAATAGCTGGGCTTGGCAGGGATCTCTGGAGATCGGCTGGTCCAAACCCCTGCTCAGGCAGCTGGATGTAGCAGGTTGCCCGGGACCATGTCCAGCCGGGTTTTGAATATCTCCAAGGATGGATGGATCTCCACAACCTCCCTGGGCAACCTGCTCCAGTGTTCAACCACCCTCACAGTTACAGAAAGCAAAAAAAAAAAAGCAAAAAAAAAAAAAAAAAAAAAAAAAAACCAAAAAAACCCCTCCCCCCCACCTTTGATTCAGAACGGCTTCCTCTCCCCTAAATTACAATATACTTTGGTCTCTCAGATTCTTTTAGTATGTATAATTTTCCTTCACAACCAAATCTGACAGAGGAGATGAAGGAACAATCTCAAACTGTGCATTTAAAGGATCAACTTTTTATTTTATTTTATTTTATTTACTTTTTCCCTACTTTTTTGTATTTTTTGCTGTTTCGGTCAACCAGGAATGCAAAAATATGTAAATTCCTGTCAAGCTAAATGTTTGTTCTATTTTACGCTGTAAAGTAAACCCAAAGTACAAAATGGAATACAAAGACAGGTGAACAAGAATAAATATTTTGGATCAAATTTTGAAATGTTTCATTAGAAAGTACTAGAAGTACCTTATTTTTTTAGATTATTTTTCTATGAATGAACTAACATATATAAATGTATATTTTTACATACCTCTAACATCTCCCCTTCTGAAATCTTCATTTCCTTGCTGAAAACACAGTTATCAATGCTTTTTTGCCCAAATCTTGTTGTTTTCTCAAAGGTGCTAGCAATCACATCTTCATTTTCCTGTTTCTGTTTCCAAGAGCCTTTTTAATTCTGGATGGGTAAGAATTATGTGTCTTTCATAAAGGTTTTTTTTTTTTTTTTCATCAACTGCTTAAAAGATGAATTAGAGCAAATAATAATAATAATAAAGTCTTTAGTTAAATAAGCCTTTCCTCCTTTCTCCATTACTTAGGAGCCACATGAAACTATCAAGATCCTATAATTATATAGCAGCTTGATGGCTGTCAAATAAATTTCCAGTCATCTCAGTATTTTCTATATTTCTAAAGATGTAGGTGTTCACAGTCCATAACAGCTACATATCAGAAACTGGCCAAGCCAGCAAATATAGTCAACGATGATGAAGCCTAAAATAAGCAGAACTTACATTATGCTCTTTCCTTCAAGATATCTGCAATGACATCTTGAAGTTTCAGAAAAGTTTTATGAAACCAAACTTGATGCTTGAAAGTCAGTTTTTGCAGATATGCCATATGAAACATAGTCATAAATGTGCACTAGTGGGTAAAATACTAAACAGGAAAAAAAACAAAATATATTCTTAGCACATTTCATATTCTCACAATAAATTAATCGTTCTGAAAAACAGGAACTATACCAAGAAAGCTAATGAATCATTGCTTTAACACGGTTCATCAAGATACAGCCTTTAAAGGTCTAGACAGAAAAAAGAGGGTGCAGGTTATTTTCTAGGATTAAATTCTCTTTTTTTAAAATACAATGAAATATTTACCAGTGAATTACAAATGCTTAATTTCACAGGCTACAAATCTCAGAGCAAATTGCTCTGCATTGCTCTTGACCCAGAAAGCACTAAGGAAGTATACAACATAGAATTTCACTGTTTGATTATTGATGATGAATCTTTCGAGCACAAGCAACTTTTTAATTGCATCAGTTACACTAAAAGCTTAAATTTAGGTCAGTGATGCAATGCAAGAGCTGCTCTGATCCCTTAAGCATCAGTAATTTACAATTACATGATGGAAAGAGTGCAACACCTTGCAAATAAGATGTGCAAATAAGTTGTTCAAAATTATGACAGTGTTCATACAGGGGAGATGCACAAAAAACTTAAGAAAACTTCACAGCTACTCATGCTATCTTCATGTCATATAAACTTGTGCAACATAATGATGCTTGCAAAAATAAGACCTTCAGACAGCTTCTAAAAATGTCATTAGTTACTTCATTATACTTTCACCCCATGCACTTTGCCTGGGCAAACAATATTTTCATGGAATAAAGTCACCTTTATGGTGACAACTAAGTCACTCCTGCAAGATTTTTTTGCCCTCTACTGTGTTTCACAGAAGACCTCACCCTTGTATTTCTGACAATGCTCTAATTTATATGCACATATTGGTGCTTTCCCATCATTTCACTGGGCTTTACCATAACTCTTAACCACTTATAAGCAGTTGCCTCCGTAGACTTACAGTTTCAAAACAGTATTTACACATCCTCAGTCTTACGTTCCAAAAGTGACTTAAGGTACTAAGGACTTTCAGATTCATTGAGAGACAAGACACTGGGGATCTTCAAAGGAAAACAGATGTTGAGCTCTGCAGAATATGATTCCTTGGTGTTTTTGCCCAAAAGTTGGAAACCTATGGCTCTGTGTTAGACTGTAGGGCTCTGCAATGCAGCAAACGGTGAGAGTAAGACCTCATAAATGAGAGGAACACAAATGTCGGCAGGTTGTCTTAGGCGCTGCTTAAACTAGAAATATTAAGGGTCTTCTGTCTACTATGGATAAATAACCTCAAACCTCCACCCACCCACCCTTTTACACAGCAGACGGTTAAGCCAGCGGACAGGGAAGAGCTGGGGTGCCTCCATGGGTACCTCCCTCACCGACAGCGTGAGCGCTGTGAGCTCTGCTGAACACATGGTTTCTAATCCTTGTTAGATACCAACAGATTCACTGGGAAAAGGCCTGGAGAATCTGCTTTTCTCTAGTCCAAGGAATAGTTAATTAAGCAATTAATCCAAACAAAGCAGAATTCCCTAGCAGGAGAAAAAGAGAAAGAAAAAAAATCTTCACTTCAAAAATACCTTGCCTGTGGCATTCACCTGGCACATAGAAGACGCGAGTTCAAGTCTTCTCAGGCAATTACATGAGACAAATGGATCCTCTTTTTTAGAAGATATCCAGAAAACTTTATTACAGAAAATTGAAGAAAAAATATAGCTTATATTGATGAAATGATCCACTTTCAGACATCTAATGCTCTTCTGTTTGAGCACACATCAACACTCTCAAAACATTCACAGATACCACTGTCACTACATGAGTGGACTAGAATAAATACAACAGGCATATCATTTAACTGTAAGATCTAGAATTTTGTGGTCCTATCAGAAAATTCCCAGTAATTCAGAATATACTAAACATGATTTGTACTCAGTTTTGGTGACAATGCAATCTTTCCTTCTGGAGCATTTTCTTTTACTTAGATATGTCAATAAAGTGAATTTGTTACAGTGTTAAACCATTTTATTTGCAAACAAACAAAATAAGAAATAACAGTTATTTCAAGAGTCTCTCCTTCCCCTATGCATATTACACACATGCTTGAAAGACAGACTTTTTTATACTGTTATAATGACAGTAGCTAAAGAAAAAAATTCTGTACAAAATTAGAAGTTATGCTGCATGTGGTCCAGGATTTGTTAGTGGAAACTGTAACATTATATCTTGAAAACTTAATTTCAGAAGAAAATATATATGTTCCTAATATTATATTTCACTTCTCATCACTGTCTCCTTTCCCTTCCCCTCCAAACCCCTCAAAAAAGTGAATGGCATTATCCTTTAGTCAAAGATAATGCATTTTTTTCTTTTGGAAGGCCCAGATGGAGATCGGAGAGGATTTGAGCCAAACTTCTCACTTGACGGGAGAGTATCCCTGAGCATTCTACAATTAAATAAAGGAGAGACACTAGAAGGACTCGAGCCCTTTGCACCATTGCACCATTTACTCCAAGTGTCCCCAAACGCTTTAACAATTCCTTTAACTCATCTTAACAATTCCAAATGTTTTGTCATCTCGATGCATTCAAACATCTTGGGAGATTTGACCTGAATTCCCGCATCATTTGGGCAACTATGAAGCATCATTTTTCAACAGGGAAACGACTAACCAAAAGCAGTGGTGTATTACCAGCTCCAAGGCTGGAGAATTATTACCCACTTGAGCCTGAACAGTACTAGATACCTTTTTCCTCAGAAGCTGATTAGCCACAAGGGAGTGCTAAAATGGATTTGAGATGCTTCTTTTTCCTCACGTGAGGAGGATGGTGTTTCTGAGAGCAGTGGGAAGAATGGCTAAGAATGCACATAGAAGTCCTTCTGTTTTGCACTGGAAGGCGTCTCAACCCCTTCTAATGCACACCAGATTTAAAAATCCTAAAATTTTTCCAAATGTTTCTTCTTTGCACCCCCATGCCCCAGAAACAAAGAACAACACTGAATATGGACCACACAATTGTTGCATGAATTTACTGTCATGTACAGAAAATGTCTTATGCGATTTATATGGTTTGCTTTGATTTTAGTGTACATGCTTGTTAAGTGACAATGACTTTCAGATGGAAACCAAAGACTGATAGTAGTCAAGGACTCAGAGGGCTCATTTTTCAGATTTTCGTCAAATTTATCCTCCTATCTGTGGCTCACTTTTAAATTAAGATGATACTCTAGATTAGAGAAGAAAGTGAATTTTATTAAGGGTGTTTGAGTTTTTTGAATAAATAGGAAATATACTATGAAAATTAGTATACTATGTATAGGCAAGAAGAAAATATGTGCATCGAGCATTAATACAAGTTTGCGAGCTCATATTTTTCTATTTGTTAAACTTTGACTAACTGTAAGAGCTTCATCTTTTAAAAAAGCAAATTCTATGCTCAGTACAAAAAAGTTGGGAGTTAGAAGTTAAGACAAAAAAATAGGTAAGACAAATGGAATTTGCAAGATGTTGAAAGCCATCGGAAGGGAATCTGAAGTCAAGGGTTGCAGAGAGCACTTTTCTCCCTATTAAAATCATCAACTTGGGGGACACAGGGCTTTGTTCAGAACGAGATACAACGATACATCAAACAAACTTTTGAAAGTATGCCTAGCCTGTCTCCAATTTCATTTAATTTTAGATAAATACACTTCCAAAGCAAAGGAAAACACAATAAATTAAAACTAACGTACAATCTTGAGCATATGGGCTCTGAAAGAAGTGAACAGACCCTGTAATGGTCAGAGAAATTATTCTCTGTTGGAGAGGCTAAACACCCAGACAAGCTGATTTTAGTTCCATTTCCATTTACAGAAAGATGGCATTTGCAAATTCATTTCACTTAGATTTAATTAGTATATATTGCTAAAATTCCTCTGCTGTAGATTTATATAAGACTTGCAGGTGCTGAATAGATTATAGTGCGCATGTTTTACCAATGTAAGTGTCCTAAAATATATATGGCATTCTCCTACCCTCCCCTGTAAAAGAAAACACAAAAGGAAAATGAGACAGTTATCAATCAAAACAAGAGCCTTTTCACATTGAGTTACTTGCACTCTGTAGAATTTTCTGGCATCAGTATCCTAATATATTTTCTTTGTGGGCAATGGGTATAAAAAGCAACACACAGATAATAACCCAGGGTAGCTCCATAGTAAAGACAATTTATATACCCCCTTGAGGAGTAGATGTTAGCCAAAACACTGAAAGCTTAATTAACTACTGCTGAATTTGAGTTATTGCCTGTATTTGCTTTTGTGTGGCACATATCCTGAGCTTTGGCTTGCGTCAATATGCCACAGATGGCTCTTTACTGTAGGATTTGTTGTTAGTATCTCCCAAACATATTAAATCATGAGATACATTAGTTTATAGACATTTTTTGTAATACAGAATATCCTATTGTGCCTAACTTGTATCAATTCAATCCTTAGAAGCATATTTCTGGTCACTGAAGTGTTGAAAAATAATATGCTGAGAAATACCCCAGCACATACTCATGTCAACGTACAAAAGGATTGTTATTTATTCAAGTATGCTTTGGTGAGAGTTATTTTATTAATTCACTGAAGCCCATGTATCACACAAGATATTTTTTAGCAAAAAAATCTATAGATAAAACAGCTAAGGGCTCAGTATAATGTCTTATTACCCATCTCTCAGTTCAATTCTCACTGTCCACAAAAATCACTTTATATTGTTAAAACATCAATTAGTAGGATGTTACCACATATAAAACACCGAATTAAAATAGCACTCCTTCTGAAGACAGAATATATTAAACATGAATGTGAAATTGAGGATGTTTTCCAGAAGGTCACATGGGAGTTTTTCTATTCTTTTACTTACTTGTGAAGTTCTGTTTTTAACCTCATTATCTCTCTATCTAGCTATGAGCTATCTAGCATGATCCACAGATCTAAAACCATGTCCAACATGTCTACTATCAAGGATAGTAAACTAACAGGTCTCAGGCTAGGATTAGCCTTGATTACAGATAAACCTAGATTATATCACAAAGATCATCATTCAACTGAGTTCATTCTATTGCCAAGTACTGTAATGAACAAATGAACAAACGAAAGAGGGAAAAAAAGAAAGAGAGAGAGAGAGACTGAAGTCTCAACAGGAACCTTTCTGATTCCCAGAAAAGGAATGATGGTTTTCCTTGACTCAGTGGCAAAACCTGAATGATTCTTCTGAAGTTTCAAGGATATTTAGCATAATGAGAAAATACTACTACTTGAGCTGCTATTAAGCCAGCCTCTACCACGAGAGAGCTATAAAAATGGCATTGTAGACTTCTACACCTACATTCTTGTTCACTTTAATATTACACTGCAAATAAGTGATATTATAAGTGGAAAAAAAATTTTCTAGCTGCCAGCCTTGTATACTCCTCCTGCTAAGCTGCATCCTTCCTACCATGGGCACCTCTGCCTTACATAAAGCAGGCTGCATCCCCGGAGGACGACGTAGGCTCTCAATGACAAGGCAGTGGGTGCACAAAAAAGGGCCTCACTGATATACTAGCAATGCCTTAGTCGTCAGAGCTCAGGCATAATTGATTGGAGCCCATAAACAACGCTAAATTGTTGATGATATACAACAAGCGCCAGAATCCAACCTATTCTGGCAATGCTGGCTCTGCATTGTTTGGCAGAGTGAATGCAGCAAATCTTACTTCTGTAACTCAAGTCAGCAGATACGTAGCTGAGTACATGAAAGGACACGTTAGCTGAATAATAAACTGCCTCTCTTATAATCACTTTTCACAGTAGTACTGCATGTTAAGCACGGAGGTGGAACTTAAGGGGTTTCTACTAAAAATCAACCATGAAGGGCAATGAACTTGAAGGATGTAGTTACAAATTCCAAGTCAGGACATACAGACTTAGAAAAAGTCTGAGACTCTTAGATTTGCACCCAAAGCAAAACGTGGCTTTTTATATTTCTCTTTCATCTATACTGCTTATTTGTGGGTTCTCAGATAAATGTGCATCACTAAAAGCCCGATGATTCTCAGTATGGAAATCTTTTGGATAGGCCATACAATATAATTCTGTTTCTCAACAGCAAGTTCATGTTACAGAAATACACCAATGAAAAATGAAAAACTACCTTCTGGAAAAGGACTCATACATAAAGGAAAGACCAGTAAAGCTAGAAAAGGTCAGCTGTGCTGAAAAAATGAGACCATATCAGTAAAATGACCGGCAGAAATCAATGCCAGGTGCTGCAAATGGATTAAAACCCTAGTTGTCTATGCAGTCTGTCAACAGACAGCCAAAGTTGGCAGCTGTGGGAGAGACATGAGAGCATCTCATAAATGTGCCAGTTCCATATCTAAGTACCAAATCTTACACATAAGGCAAATGTTAAGAGAAGTATTTCCTACTGTGAAGGCCCTATTTAGCATTTCCTTTCCTTAACTTATAATCTGGTAATTGAATGTAGTCCGGTTGTGAAGATATCTAGCCTTCATATTTTCAGTGTTCGTAACAACAAAAAGCTTTTCCCATTATACAGGAAGAGTAATGGGAAAACCACTTGGGTTCAGCTAGAGTCAAATAACCTGTTTTTAATAACTCCACAGTTAAAACTCTATCGTTATAGACAACTCTATGCAATGACTAGCAGATTATACACAATGCTAGTCAGCTTGCTTTCTGCAATACAGAACACAGCGGTCAGCACTAAAGAATAATTTAAAGAATATTACCTAATTCTTATTCACTGCCGTCTTAATTGCATTCTGCAGAGAATCTCCTACAGACACACAGTAAATTTGCACATATATTCAGAAAAAACCAATTAGGAATTAATACCACTCAGCTACTTCTGTCTCCAAAGACTTCAAACACAGCATCAGCTATCAATTCAGGTCACTGTCCCAGTATAAATGGGAGAGTGGAAATGAAGCTCACATATAGCCTAGGCTGTCACAGCTCTTCTCTCATAATTTATTCCATTTCATTCATGTGAGATGAAGACAGGCAAGAAAGAAAAAGGGCACAACAATGTTATTTGATGGTCTAGCAATTCCCAGCTACCAGAGTAATAAGATTTACTAGGGCTGCTTTGCACTACTTTATAGTGTGAGGAGCACTGACTCCAGGATGCGGGAGCTGCTAACGTGGCCCTCTTACTCCCAACCAGGAAAACCGAGCATGGCTTGAGCCCAAAAGAGGCTCCAGCTGGTACTCAGAGTGTAGGAGGTAAACAGAAATAAATCAGTGCATAGGCTGGAAAAAGTTCATTATCATCTTCCACAGACATGACAGTGAGGGAAGGAAAGCATCTGCTACCACACAACCTTATCAGTAGCTTTTCGCTCTTTTGTACATATCAAAAAGGCTGTCACATGGGCACTTGCAACCGTCCAAACGCCTGTAGCTGGTGGAGGGAGAGCTGCCTGACTTGCTGACAAAGTCCATCCGTGGCCATACAGAAGAGGAGGCGTAAGTAACCGCCTCTTGAAGAGCCACGGCCCCCCTGCAGCAGCTCACGACCGCGAGCTCCCCTCAGCAGGTGAAAGCAGCACGCTACGACCGGGGGCGGCACGTCCAAACATCTCTCAACACTGCCAGCCGCCATCCGAAGTGGCATGAGGAGCACTGCCGATCCTCAAAATACGCCCGGCCTCCTCCACCACAACAGCTCAGGAAGATTCACGGTCCCAAGCGGAGTATCCTCCCCTGAGCGCGCGTCCACCTCCGGGACAGTCCCCGGTCCCTCGGCAGAAGCGGTGGCAACAGCTGGAACTCAGAGCCACCAGAGCTCAGCACAGCCTGCAGTGCCGCACCATGAAGCCCACAGCAGAATTTAAAACAAATACAATTATTTAGTGCCTTTGCCTTAGTGCGAAGGGCTCAGATGTCACGCAGAATTGCTGTACGCACCTTCCTTGAGCAGCAGTGCTTTATTCAATTGAGCTTTAAATATATTCAGACCAACTCCCTTAACACCTATGTTCCTTTAACTGATTCAGAGGAGAGGAGAATTTAGGGAAGAAAACAAACAACAGTTACCACAGAAGAAATGGGGTGAGAGACTCAGCAAAAGTCTGGTAACAGTACTAGAGAAATAAAAATAAAAAAGCGTTTCTTCCCTTGCAAATCTCCCAAGTGTAAAATCGATGGAGAAATACAACGACCACGCAAATCCCCTCCTGTAATTACTTACCGTGAGGATATTTTCACTATTACAAAATAGCTGTTCTTATAGCTCCTAAATGAGTACTCTTAGGTCATGTGGTCTGACTGACTGATTCATCTGGCAGTTTAGAAGCAACCTAGGTGTCTTTGTAAGCCCCAGGATAATCGGTATTTCTATCTATCCAGGCATATATGGCATTCATACAGATATATGAGCACACATACCAGATAAACCGGCTATTCCTAGTTAGATCTATAATATGAAAGAAAAGCAAAAGTTCAAATGGTCACAATTCAATGCCTGTAAAGTATAAGAATGATACGATCCTGCCTTTGTGTAACAAAGGAAACTTTATTACAAGTAAGAACTTCTTTCCTTATCCATGAAGGCAATCAAAATGATCAATATTGCAACTCATTTTCTACACATGAAAGAAAAAAGTAAACCATTTGAACTCATTTTCTTAGAATCTTACCTTCTTTTTGCCAACAGATTTAAATTTTTTTTCTTTATGCAGCAATGGATGGATCTAGCTTGCAGCTAAATTTGGGTATTAAAAACCTAGCAAGAACCTATTTTTTACATGCCTATATTCTTGACGTTCCTATTCTGGAAAACAAATCAAAGCTTTGTGTTTGTTTGGCACCAATTTAATTCTGCCTCTCCAAAATAAAAATATCAAGAATTCCAATGTTCTTGAACTTATTCCTATGAATGTCTCTACAAGCTTCAGACTCTATTATTTGCTGATTTTTCCTCCACTTGTTAGAATTCTGTGAAATTCAAAATTCATTGATGTCAGCTGCCTTAGACATCACAGTTGAATGGCAAAATATTTTTGAAATGCTAATCTGGTGTTTATTCAGACACTTCACAGAGTTTCCATCTCCCAAGAGCCTGTCATTTTAATAAACCTTCAAAAAACCACACCTATTTGTTGTTGCATTTTAACAGTTTTCCATGAAGAAAACTTGGGAAACCTTTGTTTTTGGCTTTTTTTTTTTTTTCCCCGTAATGAACACAATAAAATATATAATGAATACATTTTTATGAGGAAATGGGTATGGATCAAATCTGACAAACTAGAATTTAAACAGAAACTATGGGAATTAAAGACAATTTACAAGTGACTCTGGCACCATCATTTAAGTAGATATATCTGTTTCCCTCAAATAGTTGAGCTGTTTCTCAGAGCAGTGAAGCAAAGCACCCCCTGCCAGTAAACCTTTTTTTAACCCTCTTGTGGAGGAAAAAGAAAAAAACATTTTTTCAATACAATAAATTTTACTCATGCTGCAAATTTAGGATCTCTCCCTTCAGACTCTGGCTTCCCTTTCCATTCAGTTATATACCAACTGTTAAGCTAAATAAAAATATTTGCCTTTTATATATTTATCAAATTAGTGTACCACCTTAGAAATTCAGTGATGTCAGCCATAACTTAAAGAATGCCTATCTTTCCATTGTTCTGTAAGGCTATAAACCCTTGAAATGTCAATGTCCATCAAAATAATTCAAATGCAAGAAATTCAGTCATTGCTACAGAATGCCACAGCTAGGCTTCTGGTCAAAACCATTGAGGGACCATCCCTCAAATGAAAAAGAAACAGTAAAGAGATTATGCATAGAAAAGAGAAAAAAATGAGAAAGCTAGAAATTAAAGCAGCAAAATGAAGGAAAAAATATATTAACATGGCAAGAGCACATAATATTTAGTGGCAAAGAGAATTTGCTCTGGGTGAACATTTTGGCATTATGAACAGTTCAGCAACACAATTATTGAATTTTTAATAACAAATATGATTTTTAAAATAATCGGTGAGGGCACACTGTTTGTCACTAAAAATCATATGTCAACAGCTACTATCCATACTTCTCCAAGGAGCAAGTTACTGTGCCAGGGATGCAGATGAGTTGGCAGCAGAGCAGTGATTTCACAAGTCTGCCATATGATTGACCTCAGGGACCAGTAAGGTACTTTGCTCCCATATTGAAAACTTTCTGACACCGCACATAGATTCAGAGTACTCACGGAAAATTGCCAGCATCCTCCAATATTCACATATTCACTTCAGGAGCATTATCTTTCCTGTCTAGACATACCACAACTATTGGGAATGACTGCTGCACCTCAGCCACCACCGTGCTTCCAAACAGCGGACGAGAGCTGATACCATGACTTTGATTGTTTCCATGTTGCTATCAATATTCAGTGTGCAAACAGGCTATGTCAAAACCTGCAAGAGACAAGCACTTCCCAGAGACATAACTGAGACATTATTAATGTTTTAAAACATTATCTTAAATTCTGCGAAGCGGTAACTGAAGAAAAGAATAACTGTAACACTACAGAAAAGAACAAATCTATATGATGTATCCAGGAGTAGTAAAAAAGTGAAGTGAAGAACTGTGATCATTAAGGAAAAGGTGTCAATATGTAAATTGTACAAATACAGTTTTCTACTAGGAGAATGAAGCCTAAAGCATACGAGTTAGCTTGTATTAGGATTAAACAACAATCAACAGTGGAAGGGATACTATTCTGTGTATAACTACAATAGCCAGAAAAATCAAATTTTGCAAAGCTAACAGGAGTTAAAATGTTAAGACAAACAACAGCAAAGGTTCACCAAACAGCAAAAAATTTTAAATAAAGGTCATACCACTTATCATAGAGAAGCAGAATTATGAAGAGAAAATGCAGAAGGTGTTAAAATGTGAAACCTTTTTTTCCTGCAAGTCAGTGAATTGCAGTCTGGGGTTTTGTAAATCAAAAGCAGGTTTACACTAACAAAAGATAAGAGCTTAGAAAACATTGACATCACACCGATGAATGTTTTTGAAAGGTTAGATTCAAAGATTTCAAAAGCAGACAACACAAAATCAAGGGGTCTAAATGCCGCAGCAGCTATATGGACATTAGCAGATGTCTCGTTACCTATTAGGCTTGGCAGATCACCGAGAGCGAGATATCCAAGGAGTAGTAATAAGATACCACTTGCCTTCCCCTCTTCTCCCTCTCTCCCTTCCAACTCCAAGACCTAAGACTTAGGGATATAACAGGTCCATATTGATTAGTCAATCAGTTTTAAGTTCATTCTTAAAAGAGCAAATAAAATATCTGGGAAAAACATAACTTGACTGATAACCAAAACGGCTTCCAAAAACGTCATACTTCATACTAGTCAGATATATCCACATGGGCACTTAAAAATAAATAATTATAAAATAAACTCCTACATTTTTCAGTGACAGGACATACTGATTAAGGTTATTTTTACTTTATAAATTAGATACAAAAAATTTGGCAAATGTCCACTTCTACATTCCCCAACACAGTTTTCTGACTCAAAAAGCTATTTGTGGAAGATTAGAATGAAAAAGTGAACGTTTTACCACATTGCAAGCATAAGCAAACAAAAAAACAAAATCCCGTTTTGCCTTCCCACTTTCACACCAAGAATAATTGATCATCAATCTACCCAAGCAGAAATCAAGAACTGCTGGAGCTAGGAAAATTACCCAAACTTGATTGCAGTGCGGGCACGGCTTGTGGAACAGGCAAAGCTTAAACATACAGCTATGCATAGGCAGAGCAATATTGCAAAGTGTTTCAGAAAGAAGAGCAAGCATAGAAATGTCTGGATGCTGATGGATTTTCCTGTATCCGAAGGATGGGACCAGATGATCTCCAGAGGCCCCTTCCACCCCCAACTGTTCTGTCATTAAAAGATTTCCTGTATGATGCAGGTAAGTCAAACACAGATCTCACAAAATCTTAAAAAATTATTCCCTGTGCCCGTAGGAGCTTCAGGGGTCCAAAAGCATTTTGCTCTCTACCTGTCTCTGGGATGTCACCTGGGATAACTCAAGCTTCATCTATACCTTTGTGCTTCTTTATGAGCACTGCCTGAGCCAGCTAGATTTTTATAAATCATCACAACTGGCTGACAGCCTTCTTCCACTCTTCATCCTACACTAACAAAATATGTGCCTGAACATTTTCCAAGATAAAGCGCTATTCTAGCGTAACAGCAGCAAAGACATGGTTAGCTGGAGTGGAGTCCACGCTGGGGGGAAGCGCTACAAATGGCTTCACAAAAGAAAACAGAAGAAAAACTTTCACCTGCTTTAAGCAAGTCTCAGCTTGGAAGCACCAGGCAAAACAGCCTGCTTGCTAAAAGCAAGGCAAGGTCACTGAAGAACCCCTTTCAGGAGGTTCCTCAACTAGCAGCGATTTAAGTGCGTTTGCTGGAGAGTTAAATCTAATCAGGAACGGTCTTCACAAGGACGTCCGAAATGTGAAACTAAGGAAAGGCCTCAGAGAAAGGACAGGCAAAGCGCCCATCTGCCACGCCAAGGGGAAGCACAGTCCCAGCTCAGTCTGAGCCATCTCAGAGCTGCAGAAAGGAAGCCTAAAAAGCCAGAAGGTGTCAGGGGTTTTTTATTTTTCCTGCGTTCGTTTGTTATTTTAGGAATGATAAGATTCAGGTCTCCAGAGAAACTGTCTTGCACAGAGTTGACTGATCAGGATGAACAACAAGAAACTTAGAAAGCAAACGACAGAATACCCAGTATTTGGTATGCAAAAAACAACAACCTTCTGTTTCTAAATTAAATTTCCACTAAAATAAAGGGGGAGGGAAGAAGAGGACAAACATGTCATAAAAATATTTGCAGTCAATACTGACAAAAATATGAAATAGGGATGTGAATTCTCTCTTAATACAACCATTATTATGTTACCAAACCAGGAAACAGCAGAGAGCACATTTACGTTGGAGCATTAGCAGTGCAGAAGCTGTAAGGGTCCTGCAGACCACTAGCACGTACTGCGTTTAAGGACAAGACCAAAGCAACGCAGCTCAGATTCTTATGTGAAAGAAACAGCAGGGATGAATACATACCCTCATACCCTGAGGACACGAAGAAGAAAACTATCTTGAAGGCAGCACCGTAATAAATGTCCTACCGAGAGTGTGAGCGGCATCACTGAGGTCGTACTGAAGTCAAAGGGGACACGCGTTGGGGAGAAGCCCGTCCACAGTTGTACGATCAGAGCTTGCCATACAGTTTCCAGACACTAGAAACGGTCAGGATTTTCTCGCTTGATTTAGGTACATCATTTCTTTACTACAGTCACAGCAGTGGGGACTTTCTAAGTGAGCTCTTGCTTGCAGCACAGGTTTCTAATATATATATCACTTATGGAAATTACAGTACAAGAAGTAGTTACGTTTAAATTGCCTACTGCCTCATAATGTGCCTTCAGAATAAAATCTGTTATTGGAATGGAAGAAAGGGAGTACAGTATAAAGGTAATAAATGAAAAAATGGACAGATTCACTCTCTCAGTAAATTTAAAAGCACAGTAAACCAAAGAACCTTGCATGGTATTCAAAAGCCAGACAATAAGAAATGGGCAACTCTGCCTACCTGTGTTTACCGTTGACTATACTACTAAAAGAAAAGAAAATATCTTGTTACTATACTATAGCTTATGAAATGGAAGGAGATGTCTCTCAGTATTTGTGATATTTTCTTTTCCTGACCTAAGCATGACTCTAATGCAAATGACAGCAGGACTAGTTTGTGCCCTCTGTGCTCTTCATTGATTTCGCTATGTTATAGATAATGTATTATCTTCTCCTTATTAATTATGGAAGAAAATGGTCCATCTGAGGAACATACATTTAATCCATATTAAGAAATATGACTAAATCACTTGATCACTTCATGTACTGAAGTGCTACCAAGAGGAAGAAATGTTCCTTAACAAATTTTCATTCTAATAACAACTACTTCATTTGTCCCTAAACTCAGATTTATCATATAGTTTCATTTGACAGGTGGAAATGCCCAAGATGAAAGCAAAACATTTTGTTTCACAATAAATCAAATAAATCAAACTTCTTTTCATTTATGTCAAACAGTATCACCGAGATTCCCCCCCCCCATTTCTCTCCCAAAACACAGCTCATTTCAGATCATTTCCCCCCTTTTTGCTTTCTCTAGCAATGGAAAAGTTCAGTTTTATGTTTTGTTAGAAAGTCAAGTATTTAGGTTTTTCTTTAAGATTGATTTGATGGATAACTTGTTCCTGTCAAGTTTCTTCTGCTTTCTTTGGGTGCACTCTGAAGAAGTCTGTCCCACGGTTTCATTCTCAGTCTGGCTATGGAAGTGCCTGCAATTATCACCTCATACAAAGATAATTCCTGCCAAAGAGATGAGAGACTCAAACAAAATGTGCGTGTCACCCACTCTCAGATGTTATAAACTCAGTCATATTCCTTTCAAATTACCCTCCGCTTAGATTCATGCTTTTATAAGCATGATTCAGGCTCTTATTTATTTTTATAGGTAATAAAAGTTTCTATTTTAATTATTACGATTCAGCAATATGTTGCCTCTCTTTCTAAACATGCAGATTCTCTTAAAATCAGATATGCCAGTAGCATCCAATACGGTATTTTTTCAGGAGTTTACAAAATAGCTTGATTTAAAAATTTTGAGAGCCTCTTAAATTCAGCTTAGCCAAGAACAACAGGTAAGGAAATAAAGTACTTTGTTTAGTACATGTTTTATTTTTTCCTCTGTCAATATAAAACAAAAAACATTGTGGAGGATATGGGAACAATGCTATAAGGGTAGAAATAAGAATGCCATAAGAATGGCAACAGAGAAAAGAAGTGTCAAATTAGACTTAATGAAAGTATTAAATATGATTAAGTGATTTGTTTAGACTGGTTCATAATCTGCATTGTGGTTGGGAGCTACTTTCCTCATATAATGTGTGTTTCATTGGCATTTATACCCCTCGGTGGCCAAATAATTTCTTAATCATAGACAAAAGCTTCTCTTTGAACAGCAGAAAACTGTGTCAGTTTTCTTCTTAATAGCTATAAGAGGAAATTTGCAAAGAAGCAGCACAACAAATACTTTTGCAAAGACATGACAAAGTCAAGAAGAACCATACATGCAGCCCTTTTCATATAGCACATGAGGATAAATTTCACTCAGCTCTTGGCATGAAGGAAAGGTAATGAACCTGCCAATTATTTTCTCAGGCTGTACAGAAAAGGGTGAAGATTTATTGCTGTTTTCAGACATGATAAAGATGATCTGAACTGCCCAGGACTTTCATGATCAAGCTGCCTTCTTGAATCCAGTTATCCTCTGCCAAAAAAAATCCAATTTCAGTAGAGAAATGCTGTTTAATCACAGGTAAAAAATTCTAGGCCACATCCCAGAGAATATATATCACACCCTGATTCCAGTTTGGAGGCAGTAGAGTGAAACAAATTACATATAAATTGTATAACGTGCTAAGTGCATTTTCCATGATAATAAACCTTTTAATTACATGGCAATTGTATATTTGCACTTTGCTGGAATAATCATGAATGATTTCAGATCCAAGTAACGGGCTACCCTACAGATATTACTTCCTTAGATTTATGTAAAGCCAATTTTAGGTGAGTTGCCATAAACTGAATTAGATGTCCTTAAACAGATGTTAGTATTTTTCTTGTTTTTCTGGGCTAGTTTTTAAACTGTTACACAGTAAATACAAATTGTTTCCAATCAGTACCACGTTTACTTATTGAAAATGCCATTTAATTTGGAAACAGCTTTTTTATGTTTGTTAATAGACTAGACTCTTCAGTGCTTCAAAAATATGATCCAGAGTCCTGCACCATCTCCAGTCTAGGCAAGTACTGTAGCTCTTCTGATGTAAAACAAGAAAGTGTAATATCTTAATTCTAACAATTAAGCAGAAGTTGCTGTACCTATCAGTACAATAAGATGAGGGGTTTTATAATGCAAACATTATTGGAAAACTGGGCATTGACAGGTTGGCTTTGACAAACAAATTCCTTCACTAGGTTGAAACTTCTTACTGATAGAAGGTTGTGTCTTCTCTGGGACCAAGCATTGCTTCAAAAGGCACACTAGCAGACAGGTATCCAAGACACCTGCCCTGACTGAGGAGAAGTCACATAGTTTATGTATGTGTCTCTAGTAAAACTGAAGTTTCATTTCTTCATTTATTTTGGCCTCAATAAACTATGAACTTATAGGCTACGTGGGTTCCAGGTGCTGGAGCGTATCTTAGGGGGTGGGCAAAGGAAGAGGAGAGTAGAAGCAAGACCGAAAAAAAAAGATTAAAAAATCTGTTTCTTTCTTTGATTTGATGGAGAGTTTTTTAAGTTGTGTCTTTCTCAGGGACAGATCACATGTGCGATTCCCACTGAGTCACTGCTGGGGGGAAGATACTAAAGCAAAAACTTGACTCTGTCATTAATTTGGTCCATATCTGACATCCCCAAAACAGGATCACAGACTGACATTCCTCTAAGCCTCAGAGTCAGTATTTTACTAAATGAGTCTGCTGAACAGATATTCAAGTATGCTAAAATATTCAGATCTTTCAAAAACAACGGGGACGGGAGCTGAGTACAGCTCCTTTAGCAGTGGTCATCCCACAAAATATAAAATGCAGTACCAGGTTAATCCTAAATGGTTACCTACAGCATATCCAAAAACATCTTGGTAGAGCATGGAAACCTAACTGTGTCTGTTAATAGACTGAACTTTTCAACGGCTTCGGCAATATAACCTAGTGTCCTGTGGCACAGAGGTTCTTCAGTCTAGGCAAATACTCAACATTTCTGATGCAAACTCCTTCCATTTATGATTCTTTTCTTCAACATCATTCTTGTTCAGACATCACTGATTTTGTTAGCCACGGAAACTGCAGAGGTGTCACAATCAGGTCGTTTCCCCATGATTTTCTACCCAAAACATACACATGAAGTATGCAGTTTTTTTACTCGAAATGCACACATCAAGTAGGAGGAGTCTTTGTCATCTTGTACAGGAAAATTAAAATAAGAATCAGACTGACTTTTATATCTGTAATTTCACTCCCCATGGAGATATGCACGTATATTCATTTTTTATTGTAACACTTACTAAATCTAAGTATTTCCCACAGAATGGTCAGCTCCCCTGAACTGCTTCTTTGGGACACTCCATCTACTGTCTGATAACAAATTAAGTCAGGTATACATAAATACCCACCCCCACCCCCCCACCACACACACACAAACACACGAACACATTCCAGCTTCCCAACCCAAAGCATTTCTGAAACAGAATTTTTTTTTTTTTTTTTAATGTGGGCTAACAGATAAGATTTTCCCTATTCCTCTTGGTCAGAAGCAGTTTGGTCATTTGGGGTTTCCAAAACAAACCAAGCAGAAACACAAATCCAGCATACACAACCACAGCCTAACTATGAAAGATAAGGAAATTATAAGCAATTTAAAACAGTCTTACAAGGTTAATTTGCAGAGCTTTAGTTCTAAACAGCAACTGCAAATGAGCAACAAGATGGAGTCCAAGCGGACATGTATTATACAGCCTGAAAGAGCTCAACAGCACAACACGGTAGTGCTGTGTAACGACACCCAGACCAGGTCCCAAGACGAACAAAGCAGCTGAGTCAGCAAAGCACTCCGTATTTTTCTGCTCACACCCCTGCACAGCTCTCTCAGGAGCGATGGGCACTTGCTGAGAGGAGCAGAGGTTACTCCAGGCAGTGCTGCGACTGTGCCACAAGCATACGCCAAATCAGACAACCCTCTTGTTCAGCTGGAGGCTGATGCGGTTTGTACACCGCAGCTTAGTGCTGAGACAAGGTCAGTATTTGTCCCAAGCGCACAGGAGACCTTAAGTGTATGCAGAAAGGCAGGCAATAACAGCCTGTCAGGGTACCCTTCTGGATCAGGCACTAAGGTTTAGAAGTCCACCTTCTTCTTGGGCACTCAGCCACTCCTGCTGCCAGCAGCACAAGCCACTGGCCATCACCATGTTTGTCCCTTAACTGGTCTTGTCTTTTTTATAACTAGAGTTTTCTCCCCATTATTCAGCCTACTCACCCTCATGGGAGAGCTCTCAGCCCTCTTCTTTATGATACTTACCCAGTCAGACTTCCTCCAAGCTGCGGCACCATGTCCTCAAACTCCAGAACAAGGGAATGAGTGTGCTCCAAAAAGTCACAGCCAGGCAGCATCCCCTTCCAGCTTCCCACAGCAAGCTAGCAGGGTCTTCCCACACTCATCTGCTCGTTCCTGGTGACAGCAACATAACAACAGCAGAAGAAATTCCTCCGTTAATCATTTTGCCTTTACGATTTCATTTTTCACATCTGTCTCTTGAAACCTGGTTCCCGTATTCTGTGCATATGGCAGAAAAGCAGTAATTTGGGTTATTATTAAACTAGACTTATTTCCATTTTTGACTACCAAAACCAGCAATAAACATAGGAATAAAATGATAATAAAAGAAATTTAAGAAATGTTTTGATAGTTATGAGCTCCAAAGAAAATATAAAAGAGAATGAATAACAGATTAAAGCAGCACATTATGTTGACTAATTTCAGTTCTTAGACAATAATGAAAATTAATGTCAGTCTGAGATTTTATGTTTTTTAAGTAATTTCATTAGAGTTTTAAAGGACAGTAAAATGGTTGTCTTAGCAACATCCTTATTAGAGTCAGGAAAATTAAGAAATATTGATAACAGCAAAAATATGCAAATTCATACTTTTTTCAAGGTTTTCAAGTTCAACAAATTATGGCAGTCTACCAAAAAATTGTTATTCATACTATACCCCTTAGTCTTTAAAAATAAAGGAATTAGTGTCTGAAAGGTTATCTTGGTTGTATTTTTTTAATTAAGATAAAATGTTCTGGCTAAAATGCAGTGTCTGTTAATCCTGCTTAAGCACAGCACAGTTTGTAATGGGTGCATAATGCAAGGGCAGTACAAACTAATCTTACAGTTACCTGATTTTTTTGAAAAGCTTTTCAGGATAGAATTAACTCTTTAGATAAGGTTCTATTAGGGGAAGAAAAAAAGAAAAAAGATAAGTATTACACTTTCCAGAAACTCTTCCAGAGTGAAGTAAAAATTACTCCCCACATACCTTTTTCTGATTTTCTGATTGCTCAGTAAACACATAAAATACTCTCTTGTCTGAGAACCTGATTTACCATCCATTATACTTCCTACCTTATATGTAGGAAAACCTTGTGCTATAATTACAACCAGAGCAGAGCAGAAGTATCTTATAGCAGTAGTGATATTCAATGCATATATGGAGTTTAACAGAAATTTCTCAGTGGTTATGGTAGTTGAGTGCATTTGAGAACCTAACCTCTTTCTGTGGTTTAAATTTGCCAATTTCATTCTTACTTATGCAGAAGATTCATCCTAATTCATTAAATTTCACTCTCGGATGAGCAACTAAGAATTTGTAGCCTTCCTTCCAAACAAAATCATTTTTTCTCCTTTGCTTACTGCTCTGGGACTTGGGCAAGCAAAAAAGAGGACTACAGAAGTGCTTTCCCCAGGAATTTCTTTCCTTCTTTAAAAAAAACATACACATACATTTCATTACTTTGTTCTTCCCACAACATCTGTATAATCAACACTGCCTGTTCAATTCTGCATCTTTGAATTTAGAAAGTCCTGAAAGTAACAATGATATTATGGTTTAGGAGAAATCTTATTGAAAATGGTAAACAAAAACACCTTTCATTTGAAGCCCAAGGTAACAGAAAAATGTCCCTTCGACTGGAGATGGCAAAACAACAAAAGCCATCATACAAACCACATCCCATACGGGAAGCCCTTCAGGAATTCAAACTATGTGGGCTAATGAAGTGGAAGGACTGACTTGATTGCGGTTTTAACATTTGTGCGCACGTGCAGAGAAACCCAAAAGATGTAGTTAATAGTTAAGGAAAGAATAAAGCAGAAGACATGTCAAAAAAGACTGGTGGAGTAACTTTGAGAGAGGTCAGAAAAGAAAGTTCTGCTGCTGAATAATGGTTGACTGAAATGCGGAAATATGAGGAAAACTAAGCTATTAATTAGACTGTTTCCTGGTATTTGATTCCTATATGTTTACATGAAACCAACTGCATTTTCTTGCAAACAAATAGGATTGCATAAAACACCTGAGTAAATGATCAATACCTCTTAATCATGAACATATTTGATCACATTTTCTAAGTGATGTGTAAGATTAGATTAAGAAAAAGCCTCCTCTCACCATCACTTTTAAGACCCTACCCAGAACAAAATGAAGGTCAAATCACATAAGGCTACAACTGACAAGCACTTACCAAGTTCTTAGATGTCTATGAGCCAGAAGTAATGGTGTGAAGAATAACACAGAAGAAAGTGTCACTGCAGAAGGAGGAATCTCTCCAGCAACCAGAATACTGGGCTGCAAGAAATGACCAGAATTCACAAACCAGAAATAATGGGATGCAAGTTTTCACTAATTCACACTCACACAAATCCACAACATGAAATTATCCCAATAGAGAAAACAGTGCAAGGAAACCCAAAGAGAAAAATCAAACAAACCCATTTTGTCCCATCAGAACCCGAACCCTTGAGAAGGAATGGCAATATAAACTGTTTCTATCATATTTTTAATAAACTCAAAATCCTTATGCCACATGGTTCTTCATTAAAAAAATAAACTGAAAGCCATAAAAAGAATAACTTAATTGAAGTATTTACTTACTATGATCCAAGGCTTACTAAAATGTCACACAATCTTTCAGAAATTTGAAATGCAGTTTGGGATATCAAATCTGGACATTAGAAACGCACTGCAAGTTTTCACAAGGATTCGAGCCTGAAGTCAAGTTTTTCTTACGTAGGCACACACAGTGGAGTACAAAAGAGCACGGCAGCAGGTTGCATTTTGCAACTAGAAACCTCTAAACTTTCTGCAGAGGACACGTCACAAGACGAGGAATTTCTGTGAAGCCAGCAAGGCATTCAATGCTCAATCTCCATCTTCTTCCTCTGGCAAAGTCCAGCATAGCTTACCCCTTGGCAAAAGAGGAAAGCTGTTTTTGTAAGGGATCCTTCCATATAGCGACGTCCTGAGCCTGGCACTTCATACAGGCAGAAGGGCACAAGCATGAGCAGTCCCCACGGCCTGGCCTGAATGCTGTAAACTGCTCCTAGTTTGCCTTGGGGTAATTTCTGTAGCCCTCCTTCTAATCCCTCCCGTCAGATGTTTGCTCAAATCTCCTCCGACAGCTTTTAAACACAGCGGTTTTTGTTAGCCTGCCTTTTCAACATGCAGTCATCACTCTAGCATTTCCCAAAATGTCTCTCTTTTTTCCTTTTGCCTCTTTCCTTCCTTTGCCAGGAATTCCTACACCCTGCTGCTAATTTCCGACCATTTCTCTCCCACGATATAACACATACATTTTCAGAAAGTGACAGTAATATGATACAAATAGCCTTATCCTGGTCATTGCTGCTCCATTACAAAACAGAACAAAAAACAAAACAAAAATGAAAAAAACCCACAACCGCTGAACACTCTTGTTAAAAGATCTAATTGACCACCATTAAGTTGTTCTTCAGTAAATGAAAAAATTGTCATAGAAATGTCAGCTTGATTTTCTGTAGGCTACGACCATGCCTAAGGATACAATCAGATAATCATTTGCGATCATGTTAGCATGTTTTAACGAGGCCATTATTTCACAAGAAGTCTTAAACCACTGATCTAAGCAGTCCACATTAAGCACTAAATCGCTATGAACACACTCTATCCAAATTTGTCCAGAACATTTTGAAAGAGTTTTGACAAAACAGGTTTTTGACAAGTACTTTGTTCCAGCACGTATTGCCTGTTCTCCTGTAACCATCATCATGTTATGTGCATTTTGGAAAAACGGACAGGAATGCAGCTGTGGGCTTATGCCTGATGGAAATGTAATTGCACGGTCAGGTAACACACTAATGCCCAGATCCCGTATTAATAAGCAGGGAAGTGCAGCCTGTATTACTACCCTTACAACGAAATGCAGTGACAACATATTGCACACTATTGCCCACTGCAACACAATCAAAAATGAATTAAATTAGTGAAAAGCAATTTGTGCCATTAACCAAATTCAGAAGAGTTTTACAACAATAAAAGTCAATGTCATTACTTTTCTAATTTACAGCTGCAGAAGAACAGGCCCTCTACTAAAAACTAAACCAAAGAAGAAAAATGTTTTAAAGTCAATGTTGAAATACTAGTAAGAAGAAACCCACAAGTATTTCTTGGAACTCCGTATTGGTTTTTTTAGTAGATTAATATAGCACATGCATTTCTAATGTTTTCCCATGTCATCATGTAATAAACACTATACAACAAACATCACGCAATACTTAAAGTCCATCAGAAACAAGTTTCAACAAAGAGAAGATACAGATGAGATTCTACTTTAGTTTTGCAAACTAAATATAATAACTAAGCATTTCCTGAAAGAAGGTTAGAAAAATGTGATGAGAGTAAAAATGGGATACCTATAAAATACAAATGGATGCAAGAGTGAAACCTTTTTGATTAAAGGAATTCATAATATACTGCTAACATGGAGCGAAAGGAACAAATTGTTCTATTAGAGAAACTGTGCTGTTTCTTGTGCATCAAATGTAAGTGGTTAGTATCCCATTAACTGCTAGGCCTATTATAATATTATAGCTTTCAGTGCCCTTGGAACAAATTGATCCTAGTGGATTGAGCATCCTTTGCAGACCTCAGATAAAATGGCACAGGGAAATGACAGGCTGTAAAAATGATAATGTGATAATTGAAAGCATCTGTGACTGAAGATGTATAAACAACAGTAAAATGAGAAATGCAAGAACTGGCTTAGAAGTGTGGGCTGCCAAGCAGCTCTGAAGCCGGGAGGGGGGGAAAAAAAGGATGAGAAATCTTCAAAATATAATATCTTAAATTTTTTTGGCTGTAGTGACTCAAATGTTCTGATTACAGCTGCTATATTCCTGCAAGGCTAACAGCACGTTACACTTTGAGCAAGTGAGAAATGTCATGGAAGTCAAAATCATAGACTGGCTAACCTAGGACTCACTTGATCAAGAACTGAAAGGAAGAACTGTAAATCTAATTACCACAAGTTTATGCAAAACCAATCCTGTCCAACTAAAAACATCTTACTTAGTAATATGACATATGCAGCTGATGAAAGTAACACCAGTGCAATATACTTAGACTCCTGTAGGATGTCTAACTTAGTACCACAAAAACTCCAAATTAAGAAACTAAAAGACTGTAAAATACCATGACAGAAATTAAAAAGATGAAAAACTGAATGCCAACTCTCATAACATCACAGAGAAATCATCATCATATAGGCACATCTTAGCTTAGATTGCAGTAAGTTGCAGATTGTTTGCCTGCTCCCATAGAGACACCGCTACAGCCTGGTTTCTGACAGTCCAAACAGAAGCAATGTAAAGGACACAGTCAATACTTACAGAACGGGACAGTGTACCCTGGGAAGTGACAACTCCAAAAAGGACTTGGAAATCACAGTAGATAAAACGTTGAACATCAGTTCTTAGTTCAAAATTGTGTTTGAGAGGACCAGCTTTGTTTCTGAGTATATTAACAAAGAAATCTTAAGTGAGGAGTCCTATTACCTTTAGCACATTGTAATTACACTCAAGTTTGGTATCAATACTTAAAAATGCAAGTGGATAAATTGAATTGAAAAAGCCACTGAAAAGCAATAAAGTCAGAAAGCATGCTTCGTGAGAAACTGCAAGATTTCAATCCATTTTACTCATCAAACAAAAGGTTAAAGGGTGATACAATCACAGTCCATACGTAACTAGCAAAACTTAAACAATCTCCATATAGCAGACATAGATGAAGAACATGATTCAGTGGCTGGAAGCTGAAGCTGTTCAAATTCAAACTATATATACATTACAATGCTAAGTGTAACAAATCATAACAGGGCCTGCCTTGCTGGCAATTTTTATCTCAGGATCAGGTCTTTTCCCCTAAAATTTAAATTCCAATTCAGAGAATTAGTTGATCTACACAGACAAATGTCCAGACCAGATAATAAGATTTCCCAAGGTCTTACTGACTATGTGTCAGTGTTGGTAGCTGTAGGATCTCAACAGCCTAATTTTTAGGATTCTCCCTCTTTGCTCCCCATAAAGGATCTGCTAAGAAAAGAGCTATTTAATTCAAGAAGTTCTTATATAACCTTTTCTCAAGAATGTTATATGCAGGTCTGACAAAATATATTCTCACCCTTGACTTTCTTATAGACATACTTAACTACACAGGCTTTCATAATATTAAACGCATTTAATTTCATTTGCGCTTCTTGCCCATCTTCTCAGAGCGTACCAGTCTCTGTCCCTACAGAGAGGCTCGTTAAAATTGCAGTGGGAAATACGGTACTCTTGGGGGTTTTCCCTCCCGCCTGCTGCAGCTACGACTTCCAGAAAGGAGCACAGACGGTCCGGGCGAACATCAGGCTGCAGTTTCATAACACACTGCATACTGGCAAAAGGAGGTGAGCAAAGACGGGGAAAGGAGGGAGACGTTTGTCAGCTGCCGGGAGCTCTGATAGGAAACGAGAACGAGCCGAGACTGACAAACCTCCTTCTGGGGCTGCTCACACGCTGCTTGGCACGTCCTGCCGCCGCGCTCGATGGACAGGCTGGCATCAGCAAATTCACCAAAATACCAACAGCAGAGAAAACGCACACACTTTGGATGAGTAAGACCACGGTGTAACAATATTCACATCAATGTATTAATGAGTCTTTTATACCAGGCAAGTGTTTTCATTGCTTCTTAAAGAAAGCTTGAGAGATTAATGCTTCTTTCTATATGCTTTTAAATACATTTGACTTTAAAAAGAAAATCCCAAGGTCATGTCATAAAGTAAGAAAATGAATTATAAAGCAAAGAACACCCTTTCTAGTACAAGAAAAATCATGACAGGAATTTGGTGTTGGTCAAGTGGTTAAGCAACTGCTCTCTCATTGTCAAAGCCAGCACACAAAATAAATTGGGCTCTGCTTCATCTCAGGATTTTAAAAAAGGAGCTCTGACATAGGTAGAAGCAGCTGTAGGTCAGACTTTGGAGCACTTCTCCTGTCCAACTTCAAACCCCTCCTGCAGGTGCCTAGGTGATCCCTCCCACTCTTATAGGATTTTAAAAGACAAAATCTTGCTGGGCAGTGCAGCGTAAGTGATTTTTTTTTTTCTTTCTTATTATTTTATGGGTAACATCCTGGGGAGAAACTTATGTTATGTAATTCCATTGAAGCTAATAAATCAACTTTGATGGAGCTATTTGCATGTGAGAATAGTCAGGAGCACTACCTGCAACATGAGGCAGAGAACCAGAACAGAAACAGAGAAGACAACTCAAGTTAGCCAAGAATACAGTTTTTAAAGACAAGCCTAAAGATGGCGGAGATTACTTAGAGCGAACTGATACCTATGGAATGAAAGGTGAGAATGAAAAAAAACCTTCAAGTCTTTGCACGAAACTCTGATTGCAGTAAATTTTGATATCCCCCAAGAGCCAATAAACGCAAATGAAAATATTTGGATGGAGATCAAGTTTTCTTTATAATGTAATGAAGCCAAAATAAATAAGGCAAAAGGATGGAGGCTCTAAACTTCTAAAATATCTCCTGTAACTCAGAGAGGTTACCCTTCCTGGAGCATGCCACTCTGCCATTGATCAAAAGTTATACGCACACCCTCTGTTAAGCTCTATTGAGGGTAAAGGGTCACTGGCCTACAGCTAAATGATATTTTTCACTTTTTTCCATAAAAACAAAAGAGAAAAAAATTCCAGTCTTTCCAGATAAAATATGGCTGACATTTGTAGGATACACATACTGTGGTATTTGCTAAGGTTTTAAACAGTTATGAGTCTTAAATTCTGAGAAGGTGGCCTTTTCCTGAGTGCCTGATTAGCAGGGTGAGAGAAGGCCATATTCTGAGAATTTCTGCACACATTTAACATAATCCAGGCCTCACTTTTTGCACAAAGAAAAAGCGATTGCTGCAGCACTCCAGTTCACAGCCGCAATCTCTCCACTGTGCCCAGCGGTCCAGAAGGGCAGATGTCGAGAAGCACTTTGCACCCTGGCTCTAGACTGTGAAATCTAAGAACTGGAAAGGAGCTAGTCCAGAGGTAAAGTGAGAAGAGAGCACAAGCCTCTTCTTCAAGTTTTAGGACTTGTTTTTTCTTTAATGTGGCTTCAGGTAGTTTCTCAGATAGAGGCAGTCAACAGGAAGGTCAGATTTTTTTTCCTACAGCACTACAATTCAGAAATGAGTAGTCAGATACTTAACTCAGTTTTTCTTTTGTGGCTGCAAAGCTATTTTACGGAGTATAGGAAGCATTTTCAAGCTATTTAAAGAAAGCTTTCAATACGACAAGATCTCTTAAACTTCATAAATTGACACACTCTACCATTAGATTGAGCCTCATGAGACTAAAGCCACTGAATTGTAAATCTGTAATGTCCAGGACATGAATAACAGGCAGTCTGAAACAGGCAGGGATGCAAAGCTGACTTCTTAAGTGTGGAAGGTAGGAACTACTGTACCTTCTGTTTTGCTTCAAATTATATCCTAGCAAGTGCTGTACCATAGGGAACGTATTACAGTGTATTCATCACCACTGACAGAGAAGGAGTATGTCATGAAATGTCAGATAAGAGAGGAAAAAAAATACATATATACTTTTAAGGCTTTGCTATAAGAGGCAGATAGACTTTAATACTGTCATATAACTAAATGCAATCATGTTCTTTTTCTACACTGAATTTGATGCTACAGCTTTTTAGTTTTCTCCTCTTTGTCCCATTTATATTTTTACTTTTCCTTTTTAGTCACTTTTTTGTCTTTATCTTCCTATACAGATGCCTTCAATCTTGTTTCCTACCTACTTATTCTGACCACTGTAGTTCAGTTCGTTTAAATAAAAACTGTCATTGCATAATAGGCATATAAATCTCCATTATAAAACAGCAAACTAAAACCAACCTACTGCTTTTAAATCTTCAATGACACTAAGGAGAGATTGTGTTTAAGGTTCTCAGATAGTTTTGTAATAATTTCAAGGAGCAATACAGCAAGTGCATAAACCTTCTGCTGATTTCTAGCTCAAAACTGATTAAGAGATCATTAAAACAAAACACTGTTTCTGTTTGACAACATTTTCTTAAGCTTCACTGAATTTCCTCTCTTACAGAGGCGACTGCACGACATAGCATGGTCATTTACAGGAAATGCTAGAGCAGAGACCTCTTGTGGTAACAAGTAGAGGTACGCAAACAAAATATTCATTGCACTGTTACATACTGAACACGCACGTTAGAGACATGAAAGAAACTTTGGGTTTACCACAACTTTTAAAAATATATTCAAAACAAAAGCTTTCAGATGAAGATATCAAAGTGCTTCACTGGAAAAAAAATATTTAATATTTTCAGAATTGTTTGGAGTTTTTATTGACCAAAGCCATTTCACAGGCGTTCACAAAAAAATCTGTTTTCATTCAAATTTGTATGCTTGGTGAAAAAGAAGTTCTACTAAGAAGAGATTCAGCTCCAATTGTAGTAAACATACCAGCTTCTATACTTATTTCAATTCATGTAGGAAAGAAATTTAACAAAACAAAGATATATGAAATTATTATCCTCTTACAGAAGAATACTTCAAAAAATCCCTAATGGAGGGGATATGAAATGGTGCACCTAAAGTCAGGAGGGATGTTGTTTCTCTCAGCAGAGTCTCTTCTAGAAAAGACTAGATCAACATCAGCTAGATGCAATGAAGGTATACCCGAACATCTAGAAACAGTGTGGACTGTTCTCCTGTGGTCCTGCCCTATCCTCTACTATCAACACACATGGGATCCAGATCGCTATGCAAAATACCTACCCTAGAAATAGTAGTGACCTTTACAGACAGCATTTGTAAGTCTCCAGGATCTGGATGAGCACAGCTGGTTGATAAATAAGTGCTGTTGATTAATATGCTTTTAAGCGAAAGAATAAATATTTTAAACCTGCAAGACTACTATACCTCAGGGCCAGAAAACATTGGTCTTCAGTCAGGGCCGGATAATTGAGGGGCCATGAAGTTCAGGGAGGTTGAACACTTTGGCTGTGATCACAGAGAATCAAGGTCAGACACCGGACTAGGAAAAATGTCTCACACCCCACGTTTCTGCCTTTAACAACAAACGACAGTCTTATATAGACAAGTTATTTTACCCCTCTGTTTGCAGGAATAAAAGCATTCATGCATGAGACGCAGATTGTTCCTGTAAGGTACCATAAAAAGAGAATGGATCATCTCCAAAAAAAGTCTGAAATAGAAGGTGAGTCAATGTAAGACATAGGACTTCATTGCCATTTAGAATACGAGAAAATTTTCTAACAGAACACTATGTTCCTGCGAGTGGATTTACCACAGCTTATCAAAATAAGATCTCATGCATGATATCGGATGAGAGTAATGAAGAACAATATTGAGTCTGGAAGGCTGAACGAGGTTGCTGAGTGAGAATGGAGGAGAATTGGTATTAACTGACCTGGAAGATATCACAGGCTATTTTGCCAGCCCTCCAGGCAGTCAGACATTTATGGCAGAGGCAACATACAGTTCAGGAAGAATACTGCTCCTATTGCCATTATTTTTTATTAATATTATTTCCTTTCTTCTGAAGATGAAAAATCTTGGCCTAACGTAGCTTTCCAAAGACTGCAGAGCAGGAAGGAGACAGATATCACTGAGATTACTCATTTCTGCTTTCATGGAATCTTACCACAGCTATTCAAATTTTTTTTAAGTATTGCTACAGGAAACATTTCAGTTCACCTTTAACCAGGACACACAGACATTTTTCATATCAACAGCTTGATAGCCATTTTAACCCAATTCCCAGTTATGAGTACAGCTTCGAGTCAGAACACACACATTGATTTTTTTTAAATCAAATATAACAGCTTTAAAAATGGATAAAACTTTGTAAAGGGAAGGCAATCATCCTGTCACTTACTTCAGGCTATAAACTATGATAACAAGGCACAATAAAATATGATAACAAGTTCTGAGATCTACCATCAAAGAGATAATCACTAAGGAAACAAAACCAAATTAAACATTGCACTTGTGACATAAGCAGTTTTTGGAGTTATGTTCTCCTCTTCTCTCACAATTGCTTTCAGCTAACTCACTGCTCTCACACTGATCATAAAACAAAAGAATACTCTCCAGAGTAAAAGAACAGATAAGGAATGAGGAGGAGCTTAAGGGCTTAATCTGGCGGCTACGGAAGTGGGGAGCGGCAGAGGAGCTCTGGCCGCGGTGGCCGTGCCCGGCTGCAGGAGCTGGAAGGGTTCACGGCTTTCGCCAGGAAGCACCGCAAGGGTGACAGACGACAATGAGCTGCTCAGCCGGCTCGAGTCCGGGTAAAAGCAAAGTTTCAGCTAAATGGGGTAAGACTAATGCTGCTGCTGCTAGGGATGGAAACGAAACATGCCTTTGAGTTTGAAAAGCCAGAACACAGTGTGTTCGTCCTGTAAGGGAGTTAAAACACAGTAACAGTAACTCAGACATGTCGAGATGCTATACAAATCAATGGAAACGGTTTGGTTTTGGCTACAGAAAACACAGTAAAGCTATGTTATGCTTTCCTTTGCCCTCCAAATAAAGCATATTCTCAAAAGGCTTTTCTACTGGAGAGAGAATCAAGGAATGGAAACCAACTTATCAGCCTTTCAAAATGACAGAATTATTTGCGTAATAGAAGCGTAATGCATACAATGAACACAAGCACAGCACAGACCGCTCAGCTGATCCAGATGAATACCTGCACATGGAGGTACATACCTGGAAACCACTCCAATGAGGAGCAGCTGTGACCTGGAAGCAGCACCATGCGGGCAGCTAAGGGCTGATGCAGAGAGTCTCACATCCCAGCTCACTCACCCAGAGGATCCTTTTTTCTTTTTGGCTTCAAGAAGCGAAAAGCTTCTTTAGGATGGTAGAAAGTAGCCTGAGGAACAGACACAGCACAACAGTGGGGGACAAATTTTTAGTCTGTGAGAGGGACCACACCTGAAAGAGCTGCCTTTGTGTTGTCACGTTGTGACCACACTTCTCGGCAGTGCCAAGACAACGTCACCGGTTCCTGCGTGCCCCAGTCCTGCCTGTTGTACCAGAGGAGCAGCCTCTGCTTGACCTCTCTGCCTCCTGCAGAGCAGGAGCCCAAGCCCCGTGCAATCACAGGAAGCCACAGGTATCATAAGCCAGTTAGTGACTGCTGGATCTGCAGTGCCTGCTGATGGCACTGATCATTTCCACAGCAGCCGAGCTGGTACGACCACTCACCGCTCCAACACCCTTTTAATGCCTTTCATTCCCACCCTCCGTTCTGCATGTCCCATTCAAACCACCCAGTGCCCATCAGGCAACTTCCTCCTCTTCGTTTCATTGCAATGCAAGTCTGTCTCTGCTCAAGGGTAACACTCACCTTCGTCAGCGACTGTGTCTCAACCGATCAGTCTCTCACTTGCCCCATCACATCCTTGCACCAAGAGGTGCAGCTCCGGATATCCAGAGGGACTCACCTCTTTGCCTCTATTTGAGCACAGATTTTAGAGTGTCCTTTCACTGCTGCTTTCCTCCCCAAAAGAAATAATTAATATTCACAGTAACAGTCCAGTTACCTTGCTTATTTTTCAGATCAGTAGGGAGAATAGCACTATTATGCTGCAAGAACTGGACTTGCCTAGGATTCTGATGAAAGCCAACTTAAAAGACTCTTAAATCAAGACTGATTACATTTATATTTTACTGCAGATAAGAAAATCCCCTTTAATGTAGTCTCTCGGGAATAATTAAAATATGAGGAAAAAAACTGAAAGAACATGAGAGGGTCATCCATACACTGCTGCAATGGTTCTAAGGGAACACAGATTTACCCTTGAAAATCCATGGCTGGATTATTAAAAGAAAACATTGCATGCCGATACTCTATGCTATGACAGACATACCAGTGAAAACAGAATATTTGAATAGAAAGAGCAGACATTATTCTGCTTCTTCATCTTCCCTGACTACATGTGATAAAACATTTGTACAGTTTTTTTGCAGGGACAAAAGGAAGAGAAAAACCTGAAATGTGATTATGGACCTCAACAGTACACTGCTTAAGAAAGTACTAGTAGAGCTCATCCCCTCACAACTAGCAACCAGACTTGTTCAGAAAAATAAACCTGCTAGCATTTCAACAGATGTGTACACGGAACAACATCTGTAGCACTGCCAAGGCTGGAGGGAGGCAGAGAAAACTGAGGGAAAAAATGGTTCAGGAAAGAGAGAAAAGCAAAACATGAAGAATGATAATATAGAGGAAGAAAAGGTATAAAAAAATCACAAGAAAAAATACTCTCCCCATACGCATCCATTGCTATCAGCCTTCAGTTTAAGGCAATACATCAATATTAAGAGTAACCTCCTCCAATACCCTTTTCTCCCCAAAGCATTATTTTACTGCTATTGTACCTGCTGCAAATACTGGGTCAAATATAATCATTTTGCTGAGTTTTTCAATAGCATACTGTCAGTTCTGGGTGGAAGGAGGTGTTAACAAACTTTACCACAGTTATTACAGCTACTCTACCACCAACCCAAACCTACATAGCACCTCTGCTGAGGCCTTACCAAAGTCCAAATGGGATAGTCATCCTGGATGGCTATTTGCCTTTTTAAGCAATATAATTTTGTTGATTAATATTTAGTTTATGGTCCCGTATATCCAACTCCTTTCCTGCCATAAGGCCGGCCTGGTGCTGACTTTAGGTATATGCAAAGTAGAAAGGTGGCAGAATGGCAGAGATGATAAAAAAAGCCCCTCTCATGTTCAGTTGCTGGGGTAGTCTTGCAAAGGAAAGGCTGACTGCGTGCTCCAACTCTTCCAGGTAAGATAGGAGCTTAGGATGACTGTCTTTGTAAGGGAGAGCAACCCTTACAATTCACAAGCATTTTAGAGAATGAATAGTGAAAAGGCAGCAAAAATGAAAATGGCTTTTACTTATAGCAGCTGTGCAGTTGGAGATAGTTCTGAATGTAACAGCTGGCCCCGATATCATTCATTGCAGAATGACTCCTACAGTCTCAGGAAGTGCACAAGGGTGCTCAGAGAAAGGTACTTAACTTCAAGCTTTTGCAGAACCTACTTTACGTGAACTTTGTATGAGATGTTGCAAATGCTGAAAAAGCAATGGTCAGAAAAGCATCTGATATCATACTCCATACCCAGGTCCACTTTTCAGGGCAAAACACCCTGCTTAGCTGTTGCGTGGATAAACTGAACAAGATTTGGCATAGAACTAAATCAATACAACCATCCCTCTCCTGTGACTAAAGTGAAAGAACCATCCAGGCTATAAGCTGATTTTCCTCCAGTAACAGCTTATAGGACCCATGCATTTTTCCTGTCACTAGACACTGCATTTTTCACATTGTATATATCGAATTGACTGTTGAGGTACCATTCATTAAAGAAAAATACCTAGAGAAAACCAAAACTTGAAACATTGCCTACCCCATGGCAAGAGCCAAATATTTTTAAGAATCCTAAAGGATCCCACAGCTGCATTTTTCCCCAGTTGTTTTTGTAGAGCAATTCACATTACCAGCATCATTTAAATAGCAGTTTATCCTGCATATCACACCAAATTCCTTTAAAAATGATTGAAATTGTCAATTGCTTAACATGTCCTTTTGCTTTGTAAACAATTACCATAATCCAGGCAATTCCTAAATATTTTTGACAACCAGAGCAGCAAAACATCTGTCTCAATCTACACATATTTACATGCCCTTTATAAAAAGGAACCTGTGTTCTACTGCTGTTTAAAACTTGTCAAAAAGCCAGAGCTCATTGCGGTAGGCACAGGCTAGACACACAGTAAACTACAATCCCTGCACACAGACATTTAATTTTAACTCTGTCAAATACACTGGATAAATTATTAAAAACTTCTCAATTCCTTTATCAGAAACTATTATATATTGTTCTACATATAACATTCAAAGAACTGGTGCATAACACTATACTTAATTTCATGAGGTAAAGAGTTGCACATGACTGCCCAAATACACGCAGTTAAACACACATACAGCTAATTCACAAGACTTGAATCTTCCTTAATTACTCTGAACAATCTCTATGTTCATTTAACCTCAGGAGCAAAGTTTGTGCTCGAAAATATCCACACCTTCTGCCTCCCAAAAAATAAAACGGGGGGGGGGGGGGGGGAGCAGGGGTGGCAGAAGAACAAAATGGGTTACTTTGGGAGAAAGACATTTTGACAGATGACAAGAGGAAGCAAACAACTGTATTAAAAATCCCCAAATGGAACAGGAGATGCCAGTTGCTTCATTCATGTTGGGGCATGTTGCTTCATGCAGTCCCCAGGTGCTGGTGGCACTGGCTGTATGCAGGGATGTTTGGAGGTCTCTACACCACAACCTGGAGACCAAGAGCAACAGGCACAGCAGAGGGCAAAGACCTTACTATTCCCACACCTCACGCTCAGTCATGAGAGTTAGTTGGACTAACTCAGAAGCAAGGTGGGATCACACGGACATTAGGAGCGGATCCAGGAGAAAAAAACGTGAAGAGAAGGAAGTGGTGCTCCTGAAATGAGGTGGGGGGGCACGAGGTGCCGCTGCCAACTCTGAGTCCTGCTCCATGCAGACGGAGGTGTTTCAGCTCTTGGAGCACTGAGCACTGCCAGAGCAGCGGTCTGTCCGCAGTCCAAGATGCTACTTGGATCCTCAGTTTCCTCCTTGACTACCTGAGCAAGCAGGTAGCTCAGCTGGCTAATACTGCATATCATTTAGCAACTAGAAAAACTACGGTGTGTTACTGCCACTGCTGTATGAAACATTTCTAGTTGTCTCTAAATCAGATTTTTCTAGGTTTACACAAAGCAACAGTAACACATACTATTTGTTGTTATTAAGTAGCTCCAACCTACAATTGCATTGAACTCTACATGCTATCATTTCTTTAATGTAAAGGAAACAAGACTGACAACACACTTGCACGTCAGTGCACAGACCTGCACTAATTTGAGTGATACTCAGTGGGCAACGCTCACAGCATGACCAATGCTGAGCCAGTCGTTACGTCTGAGTGGCGTGCCCCGAACGATTTGACAATTACTTCAGCGTCTCCCAGAGTACCGTGCCACAGTTAATCACCTCTCCTCTCGACACTGTTCTGGACTTACCTCAGCAGCAGTGCTGCTGGAATGTTTTGCTGTTGCTGATCTCTAAGAAATGATATTTCCACCTCCATTGTTTAAAGGCCAAAGGAGACTGTTATTTTCGCCTGGTCAGCCGGATGCGCTCATGGAATTTCACCCAGGAGAATGATGCAACTAAAGGTTTCTTCCCTCTGGGCTAATACTAAGGAACTACTTATTAATAAAATTATTACACTGTTACGGTTTTATAACAAACAACAAAATTAGCATAATGAAAACCAAACCCTTCCTTCCCATTTCCAGGTCTCTGAACAAATCCCTGACTGCCAGAAGCCACGTTCACCTTTCTGTCCTCCAAATGGCAACTATACACCGAAAACAGAAAATTCATCCCAGTCGCCACATTACAGTCCTGTGCTAGTTCACAGACACACAGGTACCTTTGACTACCACGTGTTAATGCTGAAGGGATGTAACTGTGGTTTCCACAGTGAAGCAGAAGAGCAGAGCCAAACCACGAGAGCTAATGCATGTAAATCTCGCAGAATAATCTGCGCAGAATAGCTTCGCTGTATTTTCAGAACAGGCCTCCACTGAAGTCAGCGCAGTGAATAAAGTTCAGGAGGAAGATACCAAATTAACTTTAACTTTAGTCTTCTTGTAAACTTAGTAGTTCAAACACAAAATGCAGAAGAAAAGACCACTCTGAATGAAAGATATTAAAAGATGTTAGGAGCTCTGTGGCAGCCAAAACCAGTCTTACTAAGGTCCCCAAAGTATCAAATAGTATAATATTTCAAGGAGTTTTTCCTACAAATTCCCTTATTTGAATTCCAAAGTTTCCTCCTATGGAGTGAGTTAAGCAAGTCTAAAATAATTTATCTTAAGTCACCTTTGAGGTAAATATCAACAAGCAAACTCCCTGGCGCTCTCATATGACTGCAAACATCGTCATGAGAGAGAAACCCATTTTCCAGGCAGAGATGTGTCTTCAGGTTTGCACTAAAGAACCGCAGCGGTCGACGCAAGAAAGCTATTCAATACAGAATGTACATACACAGCCACAACATCCAGACTTACAGAAAAGACAGATGAAGTGGACAGTGTCAGACAAGCAGAAAAACAACACAGGATAAGTACAAATAAATCCCGTATGTACTGGGACAAGTTCCGTGAGAATCTTGAAGCTGAAAAGGTTTGCACTAGACCCTGAAATGAGTGCCCTAAAAGGAAAGCAAAACATGAGTATCAACATGTTATTTTCTAGCAGTTGCCACTGGATTTCAGTTTTTATTGCCACACAGTCTTCATTACACTAGGCTAGCATGGAGTTTTTTTATTTTGCCTCTCAGTATGTTTGCAGAATTTCACTTCAACTTTGAGATCGTATGGATGTGTATAAAAACAATTTTTTTCCCTCTTGGTTGATTTTAATTATACTTTTCTGTATCCAGAAAATGTAATCAACCTAGAAGAGGAAAGCAAGATTGCTAATGAGAGAGACAGACTTACTTCTTCCTTGTTGGCCTGGGAATTTCTGACTTTAGTAGGATTTAAAAACACTTAATTAATTTTAACACAGTCACTAAGAAGATTAATATACCCATTTCCTTCATACAAAGAAAGTAAATACATTAATAAAATGCTGACAAAGAGTCATTAAAAAAAGATTTATACCCGAGATAAATATGCCAAAAAATAGTTTCTAATAGCTTCCAAAATATTCAACAAACTTGTGCAGGGACACTAGAAATATCTCTTTGCATTCAGAATGATTCCTTCATAAAGATTACCATTTTATATGACCTAATGTTTTTAAAATCCCTGCACTGAGCAATAAACTGAGGTTTATTACACACAAATTTTGAAACCACAAAGTAGAAAAGCACACATAATACTGTCATAAAAATACGTCTATCGGAAGTCTTTGAGGTCTTCTTCACGGCGCGCAGTTTCACAGTAGTGATGAATAGTACCCATTCTCCTAATCCAAAAACAGGAGCTTTCCCAGGTATACTTTAACCATGGCCACTATCGAACTGCCCAGTGCATGAGGCACAGTAGAACAAGCCGGACCTTGTCCAGTAGAGAAGCGTTCATCATGACTAGCCAGGGTGCGGCTTGTGTACAGATGCAAAATACAATTCCCTAATGGAAATTTTTAATGCCCTTCTCCCTTCATATTTGAAAACAGGGAATATAATTTTCGTGGTTCCTTACTTTTTCAAATAAGCACCTTTTGTTTCAAGCAGTGAGAATTCAAATAATTTAACAGTTGACATGAAAGTTATGTTCTATACATCACTCTAAAGGAGAGATGGCAAAGTATGACTTTATCCTCTGATACGGTTAGCTATGGGAATTGTAGTGTCTTTAGTAAACGTGATTACAGGAAAACAGAGGATGATGATAGCGCATATATTGTTACTACAAAGCTGCACAACAGTTTTAACTTGATTGTTTGCATTTGCTCAACATATAAGTCAATTATATGGATGTTACTGGAGTCAGGGAATATTAATACTTGTCATGTTAGAAGAGCAGCACTGTTTACAGCTAGAACCAATATCATATGGCTGCACCTAGCAACTAAATATCATGTCCTGACAGCTCATATTGTTGTACCCTCATCTGATTTGTTTTGGGGTTTTCCTAATTTGATCCAAACATGGATTTCCCTCTCCTTTTTAATTTAAAGTGTGGTCTTACTACAGACCTTTGGAAGCCATGCACTTTCAGTGACATTAAAAAGTCATCAACATATTTCTTCCACCCTTGCTTTTTATCATGATTACAGAAATATTCTATCAAGATACACCTATGAAAAGTAATTATTCCAGATGTTACCTGCAGCTTTATAGGTCTGAATATTACCAGGCTAGACTTTATTCTGAAAACACCCCAGTGCATCAGAGAGGTGCATCATTAGCTCCCTTATCAAAAAGAATAAATATTGTTTTAAATGGTAAGCTACCTTTAGAGCTTCTTGGCACAGCTTCCTCAAAATAGGCAAAGTACTAGAAAGCATGAATTTGTTCGGTCTAGGAATACTGGCAGCATTTCTCGAGTCCTGGTTAGGAGATAAAAGAAGGAAGAGAAAACTCAGGCCCTTTCTGGAGATTAAGACACTGTGGGAGTTGATACAGTATGTCTTTAGCTAGACATTCACAATTCTTTAGTGGAAAAGAGTTTTGTTATTAACATAGGATACTTGTAAAAGCATAAGGCTGAATGTTTGTTTTCGGGGCATGATTATTCATTCCTCAGCGCAGCTTTTACCTCGCTCAATGTAGTGCAATAAAATTATAGACTGGTTATCAGCAAATTTCTCTCATACAGCCTCTGAATCTTAAATAAACAAAAATGGATGGCTAAGAAGGGCAAGATTAAAACTCCACAGACTTTTAGATACGAATACTATAAAAGCGGAAATCTGACTCACAAAGCATATAAACTGAGGCTACTCAAATTTTACCAAGATCTAACAGGGCATTTTTCTAAGCTCAGCAATGTGCTAGCTCCAGGTTGATCAGATCATTTAAATTCTATTTGCTTCATGCATGGATGCAGAAGGTGACAGTGCACTATTATTTTTCACCAAAAGCCTGGGGAAACAGTGAGAAATGTGGAATTTCCTGCTGACATGCAGGAGGACTTGCTGAGATCCAGATAAAATTTACTTCAAGTGCAGATCTGAGCACACCATTTTAACATCTTGAATTCAGCTGTAAAATGGAAGAAGAAAATAAAAAAATGAATGGCTGCGTATATAGGAAGCTGACAAAATAGAACAAGTTATTGCCTGTGTGTGGCACTAATGATATCAGTTGAATTCAAAGGAGACCCCAATAATTTAACATGTAGCAGGAAGAAATTCTATGGAAGTTTAGCACCAAGGCAAACCAGTCATCCGGACTAAAGCATTTAGATATTTGCAACCTGATCTATCATTTATGTTACTCTGGTTTTATTAGTCTTTCCAACCATGTAGGTATCATCTTTGCCTTTACTAAATAATCACTGAATTCATGCATAACAAGGGCATTTCCGTTTTAGCTCTTAGAGGAGATTAAAGGTATTCACGTTATTAATGATCTATACCACTTTCCCTCAGATTTCACTCATTCCAGTGCTGAAGATTCTTTTTTAAATTAGTTCTTTTGTGACATATCTGTGAATGACTTTTTAAAGAGACATTCATGCAGGAGACAGTCATTAGCATGTTGGGGAAACATTTTAAATATTTAAGAGAGTATTATTAATGCAACAAAGAAAATAAGATCAGAGTAATGAAGGAACATTGCGTTGGAACTGAAGTCTGTTTCTCATTATTGGAAAGAAATTCCAGTCCAAGCATTCCTGGTATTTTCAGATGTTCAAAGCTAGAAGTCACTACACACCTTCAGACTTCCAAAAGACTGAAGTTCTTGTGCAGTTCTGATTTGGGTAGTCGATGGTGCTCCAGATGAAATGAGAAATGGAAACGGAAAACAAATGCCCAGTTGTCTGCAGACTAGATCAGGCCACTTGAGACCCAGTTTAATTTCCTGCTTTATCTATTTCTTCTGTGGCCCTCCACAAGTCAGATAGCTTCTACATGACACATTTGTCTATCATTCTAATGAGTTTAAACATTATGAAAATGAGGCTACATAAACAATATCAGTAGGAAAATAAGTACAGGGCAGATACTGGCCAAGGAAGGTGTCAGTTTCAAATTGCAATGAAAATTGTCCAAAAAACTGGACACCACTCCTGGTTAAGATTTTCTAAAACCAAATACTGTGGAAAATTTAGGATGGGAAATAAGAGTGGTAACCAATACAAAGTTAACCTACAAAAATAACTAACATTCTATTTCTAATCACTTCAAGCTAAGAGGTCTGCATTTGCAAAGATTCTTTGCTTGAACCTTCTTCTTCATGTGTGTTTGAATGAAAATGAATTTTAGCATAATCACACATAGAAGTACTGAAGAAAGATACTGATGTTTGAACATCACAAGGAAAACAGATTCCATCTACTTATTGCTGATATAGTATTAAACTTCATCTATGAAACTCAGAAGCATTCTACAGCTCTGCTGATGATTTCATTCTTCTTTTCCATCTGGGTTTTTAATTTAAATAAAAACTTTCATGGAACTCATTATCAGAGTCTATTCTTCTGGTTCTCTGAAATGATTGATGAGCATCACTCCATCTATTTTGTAACAGTACTAGCAATCAATGAAAGCAATTATCCTCATAAGAGAGTATGCAGAGATACACAAGATTTGATGAACCTGTAAAACTTTTCAATTATCTTTTTAGCTAAATAATATTGCTAAAACATTCTATCTATATTAATGATTTATACTGCTGACCAGTCCTACTGTGCCAAACCACCTGCCCTGCTAATTAGACAGGCTACCTGCAGTTTTTGGCTTGGTCCTTCCTTTGCATTACAGAACTTTGTCTCCACATAATGCATCTTCATTTAAATGTAAACAAGTGATTACACAGAAAATAACATTAAGATATACATTCTTCTTAAAGATCTGTGCTTTAGAATTGCTTTGTGGTGTTTTTTCCCATATAGGTCCCAAAAGTTTAAATGATGTACTTGTTCCGTTATATGCATAGTGAACCTATGGTAGGACCACAGAAGAGACTTTTAATCTCCCCCAGATGACAGACAGGTGTTTGAAACAACTAAAAGTCCAGGCTCATTTCTTGGAAGAGCTCTCCCTGCTTCATGCCAGCTCCCTCACCTTACCTTATCTTAGCAAAAAGCAGCCCCATGTGCCTGAATGAAAGAACCAGAATGGGTTTTAACCAGTAGCCTAAACAGAAGACCATCATCTCAGATTATTAGCACTCTTTATACAAATTTGAATGTCACTTCTTTGTATTATAAACGTCAAAGGAGGAAACTGCATTTTCAAAGCCTACAGTATGCACAAAGTTAGTGTTTAATTAATTCCACTCACTTTACATAACAATGATAATTAATCAAATCAGAATTTCAAACTGTGTATACATTTGCATATTTCTTCACGACCATGAAGAAAGAAAATAATAATTGTTTTAAAGGCACATTGTTTCTTGGACGTGAGGAGTGAAGATACAGTTTTTGTGATGAACATACTGAGCATTGTTTATAGCTCTGAACTTATTAATTACTGATAACATTCAAGCCCATCTTTGTATCAACAGAATTTCACTAACTACTAATTACCTTACAGTATTATTTATGAACTGATAAGTTTGAAGTTGGTAAGCCTTTCTGAAATGGCAGTTTGTACAGCCAGGGTGGCTTCAGCTACTTGACACAATGTTTCTCTTGCTCTCAAATAACCATTAAAAAGGTGAATATATACTGAAATGTTATGAATTTTACATTTCCTTGTAAATGGCATTTGAAGCTAACAACAAAACACCGCACATCACTTGGCTATTCCAAACTTACCAGCACTAGGGGGTAGAAGAAGCTCCAGCTATCACGTATGTGACTGGAAGCTGATAATACAGCTGGCCATATCTCAAAGCAAGAGAAGTGCTACTCTTCTCAGCTGCTGACCTCCAAAAGCAGCCACAGGGGTATTAAATTACATTCTAAAAGAGGCTAGAGAAAGGCAAAATACCCCATTTATCGCAACCTACCTGAAGAAAAGTGGAAAAGAATGTAAGAGCCGTTAAATATAAATGCTAGAAACCCCAATAGCAGGCATTAGAAATTGCTATTAAAGGCAGGAAGAAAGATATAACAATGGTATAGCAAAGCTGGTATCGGGAAGTCACAACTACTGATACTTAAGGAGTTTGGAACATGTATGTAGGCTGTCGGAAAACACGGCCTGGGTTGAAAACACCAATTCACAACCAAGCAGAGAAGAAACTGTTTAACGAACTGTGTTTGATACACCGCATGGACAGTACTTTTTTTTTTTTTTTTTTTTTTGAAAGCTTTCCATTTTTATAAAAGATATGTGCTAAAGTCTTTTTGCAAAATGTAGTTAGATTTTCTAAAATTCTAAGATGACTTTTCCCTAACAAAAAAATTTTCTCATTTATTGCATCTAATATAGGATAACAATTCTTTGGGGGGTGGTGGGGAGAAGACATCCGTGAGCAGAAGGAAATAACACGGTAATTCCACAAGTCCAACTGTAAGTAAATAAGCCTGAAGATATCAAAATAGAAAATTAACCAGCATTTAACAGGTAAGGTTACTGCAAACCTTGCATTAGCCAACTGATAACTGTAGTAAAAGTCAGAAATGCTTCCTTTTCTACTTCACATACAAAACATAAGGAAACTTCAAGCTGAATAGAGAACACGAATAATTGCTCTGATTCAGCGTAACCTTCGTAATTAGAGCAGTTGCAGCAGAATGGTGATTGGCACTACCAGAACATAATGGGGTGTTAGTAACAAACATGGCAAGTCATTATCTCTGGTGGGAGGGAGAGACACAAATAATTCCTACCTGCAGATCACTGAGGAGTTAGTTGAGATAGATTGTGGGGGGAAATGCCATTTATTATAAAACTAGTATCTTTCGCGAATCCATTTTAGCATCCAGAGTTATACTCCAGCATAACCGACATTAGACCCTGAGGTCCCAAGCTTGCCTATGGAAGTACTGCATAAGATTCTCTCGAGGAGTAAGACTCAGAGGTCTGACACAGCACAATCGGTTTTATACAAGATATTTCTTTGATCCATTATCAATCACATGTGAATTTGTTAGGCTCATTATGATCTTTTGTGGTTTGGTTTTATTTGCTCCTCATAAAACATTTCTACGGCCTTTGTAAGATCAAAACTGTAACTACATTGTTAAGGAACAGCCTGGTACCTTCAGGAATTATTTAAAAGTGAAAAAGCCATAATGTAGAATGTCTTTTGGTTGCTCTCTCTGTCAATCACCTCGCAACAACGTGACAAAGTGCTGTATCAAATATGCATGCTAAAAAACCATGGGGTATAGAGAATAGTAAAGATGTTTACAGGCACATTCTGCTTTCCTCATGGTTAAATTTACGAATAAAGAACGGACTTTGCCCTCACCTACTCAGCAGCATTCCAAAATGCAGTACCCCACCGCCACTTTTGTTTTTCTTCGGCCGCTTCTGAGGGGAAATGGTTTGGTAACAGCAAACGGAATTGCAGTACTGTGCTCTCCACTTTGTTTTGGGTTAATGTGCCCATTTTCATCTACTAGCAAATGGTATTGCATCAGCCCAAGAAAACAACATTTTATATACATATATATATATAAAATATATATATATCCCTTTCCCCTAGCTCCAAAATCACAGCAACCCACAAAGCTCCTTAAAGCCTTTGACATCAAAAAGGCACTTACAAAAACTCACTTTTATAACGCACTTTCTTGTGGAGCTTTACAAACAGCTCAAACAAGTTGGAACACAGCTACATACTTTACTAGAATATTCTGAGTCGGTATATACCTGATGGCTCTGTTTTATCAAAGCTATCAAGTATCAAGCAAGTTGCAAGCTCTGGTGTCTAAGCCATTAAAAGAGTTAACTTTTGTTAGGTCTCTTGACTTTCATTAGAAAACATTTTCTTCAATACCTTGTGCTCTGTGATGCACAGAGTTGCAAAGTCTAGCCTAGTAAAATTGGCTACTACAGTTACAGGAGCTGCCATATATCACAGTGAAGACTCCTTGAATAATCACAAAACTGCTAGGAAATACCAAGAGATCATGATACAATCTACTATTAAGCAGGCATTTCTTTAAAAGATCTCTAGACCTTTGAAGAGCAGTTTCACCAGTGCTTTTGGATGTAGTAATGAAAAATTAAATAAAAGCATACCATTTATGTTGTAAATTGGTATTTCTTTTCAAAATAAGCTATTAATATAAAAAATAACATTGCCCTCAGATTTTAGGTTGACCATGAAAGCTACCGAAATTGCAGATTCATTCAGTGGCCAGGAATAAATCATCAGGCTGGAAGCTGGAAAAGGCATGTAGATAAACACATCTGTTTTGGAAAAAGGACACTAACTTTGAATGAGCACAAGTGATCTGAGGTTTGATTTTACTTCGTTTGTGAATAAGATCATCTAGCAGGAGAATTTCCTGAAGCCAAACCAGAGTTTGGTCAGGTGTTCACTGTTACCATCCTCACAAATGTCTTCTGGGTATTTCCTTAACCCAACTGAACTGGTGATGTGGATCACATCAGGTTTTTTTTCTTTTTCCTGAGAAAATGGAAAGTAACAGTTAAAATTGGATCTTCTTTTCTACCTTTATAGTTTCCCTTGTTGTGCTCCCTCAGATATGTGAAAAACAGCACTGAAAACCAAATAATTAAAAATTCATTTGGAATCTGTTTTGAACTAGTAAGGTTATATTTTCCCTGATACAGTACTCAGGTGGCCTAATTTTATCTTTTACACTGAAAAAACCCCATGTGTTACATTAAAGCAAAAACTCTGCTGCCTTTTATCATCATTTTCTATCAGGATTATGGTGCTCTCAGCACTATAGCTATTATAAGCTCTGAGCTTACAGCAGATATGCAGAATTGCATTGCCCATTATTCATAAAAATTAGGCTGAGCTTCACACAACAGAAAGCTCTATAGTGCAGAGCACACATCAGTTTTGACCAAAAAAGAAAGAGACTGAAGGGAGCAAAGAACATGAGGCTCAGGCAGTTTCATGAAAAAGTCAGGCGGCTTCGTGCAAGTCTCATGCGCTTTATCTCAATGGTGAGACTACTGCAAGTAAAGAACAGTACACGAAAAAGCAATGTAAGAGGCAAATACTGATATATTGCTTTGAGATGTAATTATACCAAGCATGTTGATTTATGCAAGCTGCAATTCCATTTCTATTTTCTATGGGACCCTGCTGTCCCAGTAACACAAGAAACGCTAACCATGTCATGGACTCCAGTATGAAATAAGCACGTCATTTTTTTCTAATCCTGTAGGAACAGAAAATTATTTGGCTAAAATAAGAGGATGCAACCAACCTTAGCAATTCACTGTCATTGTTTCCCTAATATTCACACTAACTTTTGCTTTTTGAGTGAGCTGTGAATAGGTACCTTTGAGACACAGGGACCTCAGAGCCTTTTTTTTTTTTTTTTTTTTTTTTTTAAACAGACTACTGGAATTTTAACAGAACTGAGTGAGAAACATAAAGAGATCCACTATGTACAGAGCTCAGAATATCCACTCATCGAAGATCCTATCTTGCTAGTTTCGTGCAGTTTTTTGGACAGATGAAACATTTGAACTACACCATTAAGATAATCTAGGAGTCAGATACGCACAACCAGGTTCATAACCTACCAATACACTTATATTTTTCCTAATTCACTTCAGATCAGCTGATGTCCAGTGCTGTCCAGGTCAATCTGTTGGAGATACAGCCTAAAGCCTAAAGAAGAGAAGCTTTCATTGCAGATTAATCATTGTAGAGAATTCGGTCCCACATGAGTAGAAAGATAGCCACATCAACTGACGTGGAGGAGAAGACCATTGCAGGAATCGGGAGACGTTAATATTTCATTTTTTCCGTTACCCTTTCAAAGATTATGAACAAAAACAAAATGCTGCAATGAGACTTACCCTCTCTTTACATAGATCCTTACTCACATTAGAAAGAAGCAATGATTTGTAAAGAGAAGTCAACACCACCTGAATGCTGTTCTGCCCCTGAGGCTTGTGGAGGGTAATAGAAGATAGGTTAGGGAAATTGACCTCTGTCAAGGTATAATAATAGAAGTATTTTAAAACAGTTTTTTTGCCTAGTTTAGGATATTTTGTTTGCTACAGTACTGAATTCATTTTACAAAGCATTTTAGTTCATCAAGGTGATTCTTGAATGATGCAAGGACAGCTGTTTTTACAAGTACTACAGTCTGACAGACTGGAATGCAAAGAACCCTTAGGAAAGTAATAATGTGTAGGAGGTAGGGAATAAGGCTTTAGAAGGGGACAGAGGATAAAGAATTTAAGTTTAGATAAAGTTGCTCAAGCTTACCTCTCTCTCATGCCTTTTCTCCTCCCCCATTTTACTTGTTTTAATATTCTCTGATTGTGATTGTACTTGTCAACATTTATAGAGCTGTTATCTGTAATTATTAACGACAGCTGGAAGATGTAGTGAACTCCTGCAAAATAAGCTAATTATGAACAATTCCAGGGACGGGAAAGCCTAAAAGTCAGCACAGGCGTCTTTGAAGACAGCACCAATAGACAGAGTTTGTCGTGTGCTATTGCTGTTCTCCTGCTTTAGCTAGGAGACCCCAAAATGACTGAAGAGGATGTAGGTCTGTGGAATTGCAATTTATTATCTGGAGAATATGCATAATTGCAAGCTATCAGTAAGACTGCCATGTAAGGAGAAGAAAAAGGAGATATAAAATAAACTACCATGATTAAAGAACACACCAATTTACAATCAGCCAGATTTAGCATTGACTCAAGTATTCCATAAAAAACCCCCGAATTCTTATCTGCAACTACTACAAAATCCTTTACACTGATATCCAGACATCACCTTAATTTCACATACACAGAATAAAGCAAAACATTATAAATCATACATTGCAATAAAGAACCATGATGCTCTCCTCTACATTAAACAGAGTATATGCAGCATTAATTTTTTTTTACTGCTAAGATGTTTGTAAGATCCTCCTTATTTCATACAGAATTTAGCAGTATCATTAGAGAGATATCTGAGATGTTTGGTAAGCAAGTGGGGCTTTACAATCCAGGCTTAATCCTAGCAAAGAAAAAACCATTCAAAGAAGATGCTACTTTGAGAGAAAAGACAAAACCAAACCAAACCAAACACGCATGGTGAAAGGCTACCTTGCTGCTATATCTCTACACTACCCTGAGTGGAAATGGATGCAACAGAATATTGGTAACTGTTGCTGCTAATCATCAAGAAAAGAGGTCTGAAAAACAGAAAGATTTGAAACCTGAGCTCTCAACACAGAATAATAGTGTTCTAGACAAAAACACCCCAGAACCTTTTAAACTGAAACGACCAGCTACCAAAATGGCCATCATCTCCAGCATGTATTTTCTTAAAAGATATTTGGTTTCATTACTGTCTTTTTTAAGACTACTACTCTTAAAAGCTCTCAATGGTGAATGAAGAAAAGCTTTCATAGTTGCATACTACTAGGGGGAAAAAAAAACATTTTAAAACACCTCAATTCCATATTTGATCTAGCAAAGGGGTTTTTTTCAGCAGTAACTGGGAAAGTTACTAGTTAAAGTGAGAGAACACTGTGCAGGTAAATATCTTCAGAGGAAACACACATGCCAAAAGCATTAGTAGCAGCTATTCAGGCCACAAAGCAGATGAAAGAATTAAACACTTGAACGGTGGTCCCAGAAAAGCGAGAAAACCAGAATACTGAGAGGTGTGCTCAATTCGCCTCCATTAGGAGAGCAAACTACTACTTCTACTTTTGCAGTAGAAATAGACGACTTTCTATTCCATCCAGGTACAAGACCTATGACCAAGTAATGCTGAGGAAAAAAGCTAAAGTCAGGGTAAGGTCCAGGATGTACATTTCTGATATCAATGTAACTTTTGCATGTAATCTAGCGTGTTTTTAATTAAGGCCAGTATTGGAGATACTACTTAAGTTTAAGCGTATGTGGGTTTTCTATCCAGCAGAAACTGTGCTGGACAGAAATCATCACAATAGTACCTAAAATTTCACATAGCTCTTGTGCAATTCTTTCCCCCTCCCCCAAATCCACTTAGTAAACTCATCTTCTTCTCCAATCTGTTCAACAGCAACAGGCTTTGACAGTATTAACTTCCCTGGCCTGAATATTTCTGCCTCTCACTTTCAAAGGAAAAAAAAAAAAAAAAAGGCTTACTATCTTTCTACTCCTTGTAGAGCAGTGCTTAAAGGGCATTTTTTCAGTCATTAGCACTGGATAGCCTATTTGAGATGACAGACATAACATTTGGTCTGCAGTTTCCCATCTATTCATGGTTTAATTTACAAGACACAATCTTATTGTCAGTTTTATAGTCCTATAGCTGAATCAAAGCATAGCTGATGGTACAGCTGAGAAGAAAGAAATCTGTGGACAATTTGACTCAGTTTTACAACCTGTAATGGAAGGCATCTGTCCTCAAACTGTCAAACTCATCTGCAGCCCCACTGGACTCTTTAATGGCTATGGTCAACTCACTCAGCCAGAGCAGTGTCATCTAGGAGACAAGCCAGACATGTCTTAAATTCTTCAAAAGGTATCAACATAAGACTAGTCCAAATGAGCCAAAAAACCCCCTGAACACAGAAAAAGGTTGATCACATTGATTAAACTAAAACTCCAGGTATTCGTGTGACCAGCAGCCCATAAGAGCATACTTTCTTCAAAAAAACATACGGCCGCAGATGCTGTCTTTGTTCTGCCCACACATACAAAACCAGGAATTCACTCTCAGTTACATCTTCTGCTGCTGCCATGATTCTGGCCCTCATGAGAATGAATCTACAGGAAGAGTAGTTTGGCTATACTGACATCTTTGGTGCAGTGCTTCAGAAATCTGGTATCTTTTGGCTGAAAAGATTTCCCACGAAGAAGTAATTCTGACTGCTTTTCCTCACCCTGCCCTTTCAATGCAACAGTTACTGACCTAGTCAGTTAATTCCTACTACCTCAGAGAAAAAGTCAATGCAGAGTTGGAACAGCAGCAAAAAGCAAATGTTTGAGTCTGGTCCTCTGGGGGGAAAAAAAAACAAAAACAAAAACAAAAAACAAACCAAACTTGTCTTCACCCAGCAGTGGGTTTTTAGGAGTAGAAAGCATTAGTGATACTGATGGCAAAGATGCAGTTTATAGAAGTTAGAAATGCGTGCCATAAGCAGCACAGAGACTTTCTCAGCTGCTCTGCTAGCTACTCTTACTTGTCATCTTGTCACGTCAGCTAAGGCTTGGACTCTACAGTGATTGTTAGTAGTCACAAACCTTTGCTTACCAATGTTACAGATTTTTAATCAATCACTCCTCAGTATAAAAGAGTAATATTAAACAACAGATAAACACTCCTCAGTATAAAAGAGTAATATTAAACAACAGATAAACTCTCTTAAAAAGCCTCTTCTGCAGGACTTCAGCAATTTTTTAACAAATTGTGCTTGCAGAAGTTCTTTTCCACAAAGCTTTCAGAGTTCAGTATGAAAAGCACGTAACGAAAATAAAGGCCCCATCTCAAAAAGCCTCATTGAATTTCCATGTAATAAAAGTAACTTTTATGTTAGTGATTTTCTAAAGAAGGTGGGCAGTGTAAAAGTTCAAGAGTTTTCTTCCTCTACAGAAAAAAAAAAACCAAAACAAAACCATAATCAAAAGATTTAAATAAATGAAACTCTTCCATCTTCCAGTTGCTTGAATGGGATCATGAGAGCTTAAGATAAAAGATAATATCCTAATTTCAAAAATAAGCCAGCTCACATCATAGCAATTAGAAAGTTTAACTAAGGCAACATAAATGAAGACTGACAGACACAAAGAAAGAGATATCAAAGAGATGTATTGGTTTAATTTTCTTCAGAATTAATATAGAAATATATGCATCTTTTTAAGAGCTACATACGTTTTATTTAGATAAAGATGTGATATGGGAAAGTAAGATTCTACACCATTGCTGAGAATCAAAGAAGGGACAGTATTTACGGTTACATTCATGTTATGATTTTGTGCCTGCAACAATTAGAACAGCTTGTGTATTAGTAGTACAGTGAATCAGTACACTGATGTTAAGGAATCTTCATAATGTTTTGAGCATTGGTTCTGAACTAACTGACGTTTCTCTCTTCTGAAGTTCTTGACTACTGTGGTAGACGATCAAGCAGTTCAGAGTTTGGCATAATCCTTCAGGATCATTTCCAACTTCTGGCTCAGCATGATGTTCCCCTTCACTTTTAGTTTACCAGAAAAGAATGCCTACAAGAAGCAAAGGAGGGAGAAAGAGAAAAGTGTTCAACTATTTACCCACAATCCAAAGGGTTACTAGAGCCAAATAAGAAGCCAGAGAAAACCATGGCTATTCACTGCTTATGCAAAAGCCTTCAGTGAGCAATGTCTATTGGTTATTGGTCGTTAACAGAAAACAGTGTGAACTTCATTTTAATACCATCTTGATTTGTCATTGGCAAGGCCAAGCCTACTGCTCTGGAGGAAAAAACACCACCACCACCACCCCTCGGTGACTTCCATTTCTTTAAGTACAGCACAGCGCATTTCTGGTAAAACCATATTTCTCCGCAGAAGCTGATGACAAAAGTTAGCAAATACACAAAAATAAGGCTCCCAGTCCTCCCCACCCTACCCCACAGAAATCCATGTATCATTGTATTGCTCATTGCATTATTTGCTCAAATTCCTAACAAATCCAAACAGGAACTCACACCACATACATACACACACATATTCAAAGGGAATGCACCAACTTTGTACTCAGTACATTACAACATGCAAGACCAAAACAATACAGAAAATTTTGTTGTGCTTGCAGAATCACCAACTGACCAAAATTTTCACTGAAATGCTGGTGTATTACATTTTTATTGTCTGCAGTTCAAAGACCTGCACGGCCTATTTCAATCTTCAATTTTTAACTTGTTTTGCTTTGCTGTGGCTTTGCAATTTGAAAGCTCTTTGAAAGTTCTGAAACAATGTGCTTTTGCATGGCTCCATTAACTTGAAATATATTCAAATAAGGAATAGAGAGAGACAGCAGAACAGAATTTGAATAGATGCTTTGAGCTTCTTTAGATGAAAAACTTCACAGAAACTCAAAAGAAATACTAATGCCTAAGAACAGATAATGCGCCTGAATTGGAGTCACTGTCCTTTAGCGTTCTAAAGCTTACACGTCAACATCTTGTTTGTTTATGCCTTATGTCGGTTATATACAGGAGGTCACAAACAATTTTATTCATGTGGTATGCAAGACTTGTAACAAATATTTGCCAACATCGTTAGTCTTCAATTTTAAATTCAAAGTCTCCAACAATCCTTAAACTTCTGCTTGAGATCAAAGAAAAGCAACTGTTTGATATATGATGAGCTAATTAAAGTTTTCATTTACTGAAGTTTGAGTCTCTAAGCTGGTATATTCAATGTGTGACAGTTTAATTTACTTTTATGTGAGGCTTTTTTTTGCGGGGGGGGGGGAAGTAAAATTAGTAGTTTCAGGGCAGTTTATCTCAAGAACCTGAAGTGCGGACAGATTACACACACATACTCCTTTCCCTTAAAAATTTTGCCCATTTTCAATGGATCTCCATCCATACATTTTTCTTCACTACAGTAGTAGTAAAATCAGAGTACTGCAACACGTGTCAACCTCCTGTAAGGTAACCAATTAAAACAGCCCGAGTGGTAAAACTGACAAATCCTAACCCTGCAAAACAGGTATTCTGAAGTGCCAGAAAACAAATAAATTTAAAAAATCTAATTTTGCAGTGGTAGGCTTTACAACATTTGAGGTATCTTTGTCTTCCCACACCTAGCATAAAGATGGCATAAATTCCTTATCACGCGCTCTGACTAATTCATTACAAGGTTAATGATATGCCTACACCCAGTCTCAATCTGGTTTGCACTGTCAAAACATCCAGTGTTGCAGACTTCAGAATGCTAACAGTAGTGAAACCACAGCTTGAATTAAAACAGATACTATTTCCCCATGCAAATGAATACATCTGTGACACAAGGGTTTTTACCTGCTGGGGGTTGGTCTTTTGTTGAACCACATCCATGAAATCCTGGTCTGAGAGAGTGAAGGTGGTATCAGCAGAACTTCTCGCAGGTCCTTGATAGACTTCTCCAGAACCATTCTTTAAGTCAATTGCTGAGAAAAAGCAGCAAAGATAGATTTATTTCAAAATAAAGATGAAATTTTCAGTCTAAAGTATGTTACTTTTCTTATCTATTATTGTGAAATGTCCAATCTAACCATAACTCTCTAGCTAAAAGCCACTTGGGAAATGACGCGTTTCTTGTTCTTCAATGAAACAAAATAATTGAGATTACAACATGGAAAAAACCCAGATGATTCCTGTACTGTTCTAATAACACTAATAAGAGTTAGTCACACAGGTAGTAACAGAGGTTTACATCCTAAATGTTAGGATTTAAGCCATTAGATAGTAATAAGCCCAAACTTCAAACTGCGCCTTTTTAGACAGTGGATATTAAAAAAGTGTAGGCTTCTGTTTTTTTAGAGGAAGCAAAATATGCCAGAAAGAGAGACTCAAAAATACAATTATCAAGTAATCCACACTTCAGTCACAAGCTGCACAGTGCTTACAGTAATCGAAGGAAGAACAATCCCTACATAGCCTGAAAAATCCTGTCCTTTCATTTTTATGAATAGACACCAAGTTCAAAGACATTAGCACTGTACTACCCTTCTCTGACACGCTAACCAAGACCTACCTGTTACAGGACGATGGGTTGGAATCCACTTGTTTATCTTACTGAAATCACTGATGCTTCTGTAGTTCAGACATTAGTCTTCACAGAAGACAACAGCATAAATTTCCTAACTGTTTAGACTTTTCCAGTGCTCTCTTAAATAGTTACACTGAATTTTTGATATTCAAATAGAAAATCAGACATTGCTCTCTTATAACGCCCATTTTCTATGTGGAGCATAACACAGCAAGCAAGGTTAAGAGACACATACACAGTAAGTCTTACTAATTTGCTGTTTTATCATGGACCTATGCGCACGGGATCCAATAATTTCACTGGCATTAATACAATTTAACATAGGTAGTACTAGTAAATATTGTTAACAGTTTGGATGAATGGGAACTTTAGTAAAGGAGTAGAAAAAAAAAAAACTATGTCAAAGCAGGAAAATACCTGCTTAAAGAAAAACAAAGACAACTGTTCAACATTGACACCTCTTGAAGGAAAAGTTAACTGGATCATCAAGAAAGCCTTCAATATGATCTCAGCTTCCTGGTTAGATCTAAAACATAGACACACGAGCATATGCATCCCAATTAAATTTTTTGTTTTGGTTTTACAGCAAGAATTTAGCAGTTAATCCTAGAAACATACAAGTTCAAAAAACAACCCACAGTTGATCTGAAAATTCTTCCATAGATGGAAAAAAAACAACCCAGAAAACAAAAACCAGCATCTACACAATAGTTAAGACTCAAAAGATTCTAATTAGCTCAACTATTGCAGAATTTTTAAAGTTAGTAATAACTTCAAGGTTTTAATATTCACAGAAGTCAAATACAGCACTGGAAAAACATGCTGTTGCATTTTCCCTGCTTTGCCCCATTGGTAATATAGCCTGCTCTGCTTGAGGTAAAGAGGATCTTAAGCCTTTGCAACTACTTGCCCTTCTCTTCTGGAAAGCCCCAAATTCCTCAGAGTGTCTGGAGCTTCAGAGTCCTATTTCCCCGAACCACATGCCCTGCCAAAATAATCTATTATAAGGTTAACCCTGTCAGGCATTCTGTCATTTGTTTAGAAGAATATTTTGACAGGATGTGCTCTGCCAACTCACTCTCAGCGTCTGCAGATTCCCAGCCTTTCCCTTTACACATTTTCCTCTTGGCCCCCACTTTTTAAGTACAAAGCAAAATCATTACTCAAGTGGCTGTCTCTGTAAGGACATGACACCTCTGGTTTCAGAATCATTGCTGCCTGGCCAATATTAAGACAGTCACACAGTTTCCCTTAGTTGTCACATTTTAAGCCACTTGCTTGACTACAGAGACTTATTTCTGCATAAACCATCTCATGCACAGTCCTTTTCCAAGTAAGTTTTCTGAAAAGTTGAGGTGCGCTGTATAGCTCAGGAATAGATTTTGTTTGAAGCAGTTAAGTCTTCCATTTTCTGAAATCTGTTCTAAAAAGGAATTTATGCAGTTACAACAAAACTAAAAAGGGAATTAAGTGTATAATGATGCTCTGTGAGAAGTTACATACTGGATTATTATTATCCACTTGATTTTAACAGATACTAAGGTAAATTACCACTTCAGGGACAGGTTTAATAGATATCACTGACTTGACATAATGAGAGGGGGAAAAACCAAAAATTACTGATCACCCATAAGAACATACTGTGTATGTATCAGAAAAGGTTTACAGCATATCAGTATTTAAGATGTCAGCATTTAAGTTACAAACACATACAAATAACATTACATTGCTGAACTTTTCAAAATAATTTCATTTATAAATTTTTGTTTTTATTTTTGTACTCTTCACAGCTAGTAATACAAAACATCAGACAAGTTCCACTTTTTCCCCAGATCAGCTTCATCTATGTATATGTTGGGAACATCAAAATCCTCTAAATATTTTGGTTGCAAAGGTTCATAGTGTTCATATGATGAACATCTGTTAAAGAATAAAAAGCCGAAAAACATTCACACAGCCTTAGGGCCACAAAAATTTTCCTAAACCTTCTGTGTTTGTGGGTAGGAACTGTGTAAAATCCTTTATGATCCAGAACACCTACTACATAATTTATCATCATAAATAAGCCTTTAAACATTGTTCCAGTAGGCTATGCAGGTACAGACCACTAAAGGGGAATATTTTATATATAAATATATATATATATACACACACATACACATATATTATATGTATATATCCATCCATTGAGTCATTAAATGCAATGGTTACCAGCTCCTCAGGTTAAGCCAACCAAACTTAACTCTCAATGAATTCTTAAAAAATACCTCTACTCAAATTCTAGCAATGTGATGAACCATATCAACATAGCCAAACTGAGCCCCTTTTGACCCACATGACTATAACTACCTAGTAAGCCCCTATATATATATATGAAGTCACAAAACACACTTGTGTACTTGTAGGATGCTTAAAATTATTAATTATTTTAAATGACTTCTGAACTTTAAAAATTGAAAAAGCATGACTGCCTTCTTGTGCTTTATTCTACATGCATTTTTTTTCCCTGTTTTTCCCTTCCCAGCCACTTCCACAAGGAAACCCAGATCCTGAAAGCCTGACGTAACATCTCCCAAAACACAGCACATCCTATTCTCCTCCACTACTGAGCACTGGCTGGAAAAAACAGACATGGTATATATCATACAGTTGAAGATTATAGTGATAGATCAGTCTTAGCATTGTGTTCAGCACACACAAAGTTAGAATTAAAAAGGTGTAGTGACTCAGGCAAGTTTTAACAACTCCTAGCCTTTAATTTCAGTATAATACATACTTCACATTATTGTTACAAGCCCTCTTCTCCTTCTCCATTATCCTTGCAAGGCTTAAGATCTTTATCTACCAATCCACATCAACAACCAACTGTAATCTCTCCAAGCACAAGTATGCCTGTGAACACTACATAATCATGGTACTATAGATATAATTGCTACGTTTAATCACATCAAATCTTTACTACACCTCAAATTAAAACTTACTAGAAATTTTAAAAAGAGGAGCAATCCAGTAGTATGCACTTTTCCCTAAAATATACAAAAGACCATTTCTATTTAGCAATAGGTTAAATTTCCATTTCCTCTTTATTCTGTTTACAAAGTATTATCAGAGACCTGCTAAGGAAGAAAAAAAGAAAAAAAAAATCGGAACAGCCACAAAAAAACCCCAAAAGTAATGTGATAGCAAGTGCTTTCCTTTCATGAAAACATTAAGGACCCCGTCCTTTTCCTTCAACTTCTTTTTTTGTTAGGCCTTTTGGAGATAAGTTACAGCATCACTAATGCAAACCTATGCAAACTAATGCACTAGTGAAAAACCAAGCAAACAAAACCAGAGGAATTACCAGAAGGAAAAGAAATCCTGCAGCTTGATTCACAGATGAGACTTACTGCAATTCTTTATTCCATGCTGGTGAATTACACTGGACAAAAAATAATTAAAAACACAGCATACGTTGGTATTTTGAAGAAGGAACATAACTTCTCTCATAACACAGAATGGAAAACTGTCTCCTCAAAGTTGCTTGTTAAGTTTTTGCAAGACAAAGGCTGAGGAGCTTGTAAGATAGCTTTTCTCACCTCCTGACATTCACCCATTCTAAAGTATTCAGATGGCAACTGAAACTAAAAGATAGCATTGGCACATGGACAAATGGATATAAACTAGCACTGAAAGACATTTCTTGGTATCAGAACAGATCCCAGTCAGAGACAAAAAAAGTCTACCTTTCTGAACCGATCAAAGACCAAAAAGGATGGCTTCTCCTACGAAGTACCTTTATGAGATAAAGCTGTACAACACTGTTGTCTGCTATAGCGGACAAGAAGCCAGAAAACTGGCTTGATACAAGTCTCCTATAGTCCCATGTCTCCATGGTCAGAGTTGCCACCTAGTCACTGCAATTTGTGTCCTGCACTGCCATTTCCTCCACCACCTTGAGAATGACTTGGTGCCAGCGTAGCTATGGTAGTGCTTAAACTCAAAAGGGTTCCTGGGTCGGTTGGTGACCTGGGTAACAGCCTGACAATGATCTCACACGCTGTTACTACAGCTCTGCCACCAGTGATAACTCCCCGGTAGCTTAAAGGTGTCTCACGTGTGCCCGTGCCAACTGCAGATGGTTCTTGCTCCTGAGAGCATGCAGCCCCACCGGCTGCTACAAAACCCAAACTTAGAGACAGCTTCTCCCCCAGCCACTCATAGAGCTGATTCACTCCATACAAAAATAGAAGTTTTGCCTATGGACGTGGTACCTGCCAATATTGTGTGTGGCAACACAACTTAAATGAAACTCAGAATTTAAGTCATCAACCAGCTTGTCAAAAATCTAAAATTTAAGTTTTACATACCTGACAGAGAAACAGAATTGAGCCATTTCAGTGAAAGGAGCAGTAACTACCCTCCAAATACCTGTTTTTATTTGTGCACAAAAATGTTAACTGCAGCAATCAGATACGTTAATTATTATCCCCCATAAGATGATCTTGGCAGAGAAATAACGAGGTCAAAACAATCACATATACCCAGGCTAAAACATTAGATATTCACCTTCTAAAGCATGTAGCCAAAAAACCTTAAAAGCCAGAACTGGGGGCACGGGGTTTGCTTTTGCTTTCTAAAACTACCATGCCATGTTAACGAGAGAACTATTAAGGGGTCAGACATTTTCTTCTTTATTCTCCTTCACAGAGGATAGCTAATTGCAATACAAGACTCATCCTCAAAGCAAATGTAACAAAATGTCACCCGCCCTTCATTGCCTGGAGTCATATCACATCATAAACTGCTTAGCAGTTTCCCAGTAATTTCAGCGAGATGTTCACCATCAACTGCACATAATGATTTCTTCTCAGTTCTCCTACAAAAGTTTTATTTTTCTGAGACTTGGAAAGGAATAAAAGTTTCTTCTGCCTTCAGCGGTTCCTTTAGAAACATGGTGAAAAGCAACAGATGGGTAAACTGTTTGGAAGAACCATTAGCTATCACCTAATAAATCTGAATGGCAATGCTTTTTCTCTGTGGAAGCAGAAATTGCAGTGAAGGAGCTTAACTCTTTACAAAGATAAAAATTCCATAACTATTAAAAACCTAAAAGCAGTTGTTGTACAGTATAAATATTCAGGAGACAAAAGAGGGCATGCTTTAGTGAAACTAACTGGAGAATTCAAAGCTAGGGGACTGCATTAAGAATTTTGTTATTAAAAAAAAGTTGTAAAAAGCTCCAGTAGTGCTAACCTTATTCCTCTAGCTTTGATGCTGTCAAAATCTATATTGCATTATCTACATTTTCAGCATCCTCTTAAATTAGAACAGTTTGCTTTCGTAAAGAAAAAACACCATGCAAGATCAGCTGACAACAGCCACAATCCATCATTGTTCAGACGGTGAATGAACTGTCCGAAATTTCACATCCCCAATGCAAGACACCTGAGGTTCTATGCCTTCACAGTTTTATGTAAAAGCAAAGGTCATGGCTAATTAAATAGACTAGTGTTACTAATATTAACGTTATCGAGTCTCTCTGTAATGAGAACGGTTAAATCCAGTTCCCAGATCCCATTTAAAGTAATAAATACACAAAAATCTTCACTTATTGCATAGAAAACAGATCAAAAGGTTACAGTTAGATTTGAAACAAAACACTGACAATAAACATGAATAAAAAACCCTTTTGGTCCCTGAAATTTTAAAACCCACCAAAACAGCTGTGTGAGTAAACAGCTCCCCAGCAGTATTTCCTGCTGCTGCTTCCTCTCCTGCACTTGCCTGCCAGCCTCCTCCGCAGATCGCAAGCTCAAGGACATTAGCTGCAGACGCTGGAGCTACAACCATCAAGCACGACAGCACGGGGCTGCAGGGCCCAGATTGTTTCTAGCACTGTCAATTGCTGCAGTTTTCACAACAGCACAAAGCTGGGCAAAAGTGACAAGCCAAAAGATTAAAAGACAAGGCAACGCCATGGAGTAACAAATTTAATATCAGAAAGAAACCTAGCAGGTAGCCCGAGAGAACCGTAAACACTGCCTTCAAAGGCCTGGGAGGCCCTTAGCAAGGGAGGCCTTAAAAGACAGAAAATGAAACAATTAACATTAACTTAAGGCTTAAAACAAAAACAACCCCAAAACACAACCCACCTCCCGACATTTCAATTGTTTCAGTGATAACACGTCAAGACTTTTGAACGTAAATTGTTAGGGTATGGAATACTTATCCAAAGGAACCAAAAACTCTTTACCAATTTTAATTTCATATTTTCCTGTTTGCTTTATTGCAGCTGCTTATGTTATAGGATATAGCTTTTATTACAGCAATTTTATTTTAATAAAAGAGAAGGGAAAGAGAATTCTAAATTGTTAGAATCATTAATTTAGCATAACATTTAGAGTACTGATTTAATATTAGTATACACAGAAGATCAACTAACAACCACTAAGCCAAATTTATACGCAGGGCAAAACAGTACAATTCTACTTACAAAGCTGGCTAACATCAAAACTGAGGCAGGTTTGAAATTGGTCAAAATAATGACAAAGTAATTAAACTCAAGCTAGAGCAAGGACAACATTTATCACCCAAACTTTTAAGTCAAAAAGTAGTTTTTCAATGTATAAAACTTCTACTCATGTACAAAAGCTTCCACACCATTAATAGAAAAAATCTAGTGTTCAAGTCAGTAAATGGCATTGTCAGTGCTGCATATCATAAGTTGGCTGTCATTGTTTATGTGTATTACAAGAGTCTTGCTGATCATCATATAAAAGTTTGTCAGAAATGCCACGTTGCTTGCAATATCTTAACTACAAGAAAGCAGCCAGGCTTTGAAAGCAAAGCCACAAACCCCTGCCTTCTTTCATATCCACTATGCAAAGTGAATTAGGCTAGCATGCTGCAGAAGAGACAGTACATGACAATGCTCTTGAATACTGAATCATAATGTAAGCAATTGTTTATCAACTCTTGGATGCTTGCTTCTGGTAGGTCTTCCCTTTTTTTTTCCCCCCTCCTTTCCCCCCCACCTTTCTTTTTTCCTTCTTTTTTATTACCAGAATAGTGTTTAAAAAAAAATCCCTAAAATAAGAATTCCGTCATGCAGATATCCTAGGTCATTAGCAAACTGTTAGAGTAATACTATACGAATACTATTTAAAGTAGAAAACTATTAGAGGTAGTAGTATGCTACTATTCCATATAATTAGAGCTGATACTAGAATTGTCAGAATTTGGTAGCACTTTGCCAGTGAATTTACACAATTATTTGACACCAAGGAATTGCAGAAATTGAGGATAGCTGAGTTTGATGCCTTTATGAGAATTTAAATAACAGAAGACAGCACAGATTCCAAAGCCCACAAATTTTTAAAAATGTTTTTAATATTGCCCAACTTTGCTGGAAAGGGATGACTAATCTGTTTTTTCTTTAACTGTTCAAAATTTCAAAGAAAGACACAAACATTCAGAAAACTATCAGATTGCGCAAAGTTCTTTGGAAAACTGATATACAACAAAGGGACAACCTTTGCACACCAACACAACCCACACACCAATTTTCCTAAGGAAAAAAGTAAGGACATTTTCTACAGACATCCTCCTTGTCACCTAGATATTTACATATTTACATACAGTCTCACATGTTTCTGACACCACAGACATTAGAGTCATTCATAAACACTTTTTGCTATTTTGACAGCTGGGCTTGCAGGAACTGATCAACATGCTATTAATATTTGCAGTCACCTTTTCAAGTTACTGGAAACGTTTGGCTTAAGCTCCTAGTACTAGTAAGCATCAGGAGATGTTTAAGATAATATGAGACCCTTTATCCCAAAAGGTTAAAGTAGTTCCAAATTTGCATAAAGACCAGATTTTGCCCATCGTAACAGGGGCAAATGGAATAGTCAAAGAAAAGTTACAACTCTTTAATCCCCTTTAGTTAGGGCAATACCTATCAGAGGAAGACATTACCTTCTCCCCACCATTTTGGTAGGGAACAGAAGAGAGAACAAGCTCTGTTTGAAAAATAGAAAAGGTTCTGACTGACTTTTGATTTACCCAAAGCAGTAATCCTCTCGCTCAGGATATACTGACAAACATCACCCTTTGTAAACATGCATCCACATTTCAGCTCAGGCCTAAATCTCTAGGTGTGCCTATCCTGCATTCAGCAGTTTGCAGCTCTACGTCTTCCTGAGCCAGAAATTTTATTCGTGTTTTTAAAATTCCCCAACAGATTTTTCTTACATTAATTTGTCCATCCATCCTTTGAACATATGTAATCTTCAGTTTAAGTCACAAACAAAGCAGTTCCAAAACCAAAGAAAATTATGAACCATCTTGAAGATGAAGTAATTTTCTGCTTGTTACTGTAAACATGACCATCACTTAATTTGCAATTATTTACTTCGATTTTTTAATGTGTTGAATGTCTTACTAAAAAACACATAAAAGATGTGACTGATGTAGCGCACACAGTGGCCCTTTAACAAGCAGAAGTCTCCCCTTCAAGTGTTTTAGAGTTTACCCTATGCATTTCTAATACAGCTTTTAGTAAAGTAAGAACACAGAAAAGACTTTTCAAGCCTTCTTGTCCAGGTTCTAAGCACGCCCATCATTTCAATTAAAAAAGAATGTAAGTGAAACATTGCAGAGATGTGAGGAATGATGAAGAGTAATAATGAGTTCTAAGACAGCAGATCCTGCAAGTTGAATTATGCAGTATTTACCCACTCTCATTTTGATTTAAAGATACTCAGTCTCCTGCATAATCTAGAGAGGCATTTTCGATACATTGATTAACTGCTATCCAAGTGGAAATCACCCCTGATCTCACAAAAATAGCCTGCTACTCAATGAAAGTAGAGCAGAGCTATCTTGAGCAGTCTCAGGGGCAAGGCATGACATTTTTCCCCCAACTCGAACAGCAGCCTTGTTATTCCAAACCTCCGTTGTTTACTATTAGGAAAAGAGAAACTGATATTACAAGATTCTAAACCACCCTGCAAGAAGAAACAAAGCAACTATACACCAAGAACAAAACACTGCACAGACCTAACACTAGCTAAAAAAAAATCACAGTTTATGGGATAAAGCACAGCACAGACTGGATCTGACCTACCAATGTGCCAGTCTCTCTCCTCAGGGGGCCAAAGCGCAGCCCACCTGTATGGTAGCTCCCAAAAGCATTCTGACCAGGTCCAACTATTGAGGCTAATCATAATGTAGCACCCTAAATGACAGATTTGACCCTAAGAGTTTCATTTCTCTACAAAAATGTGAAGACCTGCCATTGGCAACACTACTTTATCCCTTTTTTTGCATTGCACTAGTAGACCATTCTGGACACCTCAATAAAACAAATGAACAAAACAAACTAGTAACACCAAAAATATTGAAATATATTCAGTTTCAAAATGTACGCTTTGCTTTCGGCAAAAATACATGTCCCTACAACCTGAGCACAAGAGGGAAGAACGAAAATTTGAGGATAAAAAAATTCGTGAGAAAGCAGTTTTGCCAAATCAGACTGGTTCACATATTTGTATAATCCACTTATCAGGGACCCCTTCCCTTCCACCTATTGCCAGGCAAGCTTTGGCTTCTGTTTATCAACCCTTGAAGAATGGTAAGCAGCACAAACCTTCATTGAACTTTGATTTCAGAAATTCTGAACAGAAACAAGTTGTGTTATGTTTTCACTGAAGTCACAAGAATAATGCAAGAAATAAATATCCAGTTGGTTTAGATTAGTTAGCTTATATATCATCAGCAGTCTTGTTCCTGTAGCACAGAGCTCCTTGTGGGTTAATTTAGCCTGCTTTTCTAAGTGCAAGAGACACCCATTCTGGAAAATGTAAATAGAAATGCACTGAAGTTCTAGAGGGCAGCTTGCCTTTACCTACAACCAAATAAGCAAGTTATAGAGGCGTATTTTGAGAAAGCTTATTTTTGAACTTTATCTGACCTCCTTGCAAAAATTTCAGTTGTGCATTCAGATTTTTAAGCCCTAGTGAAAATTCACCTGCTACCCTTGTGCTCATCTTTATCAGTTTAATTAGAATGAATATAAGTAATCTCACTTCATTAAAAAATGCACCCATGCATTATAAAAACAAAACTATGACTTACTCCACTGAACTGTTTTTCCATCCTTAGTGATGTTCCATTGAAATACAGCATTCACTTTCTTTACCAGCTCATTTCCAATCTCTTTGATGCGACGACCAATTTCTTCAAACACAAGGTCACTCTGCAGCCCTGCAGTCTTAAAGAAAGACGGTACAAAGAATTTCAAATAGAAAGCTCTGTTAAAAAGTAATAAATATGATTATTAGTTCAAGTACTGTGTCCAGGAAAGTATCTATTGCAGAATGATTAAATGCAATTGAGACATCTTCTACTGCAAATAATCACCTCTAGCAATTGTCAGCATTAAAGATTATATTCAAGCAGAAAAGGTTTCATGGAATCACTGTTGAGAATTATTTCATATCTCGCTTTTATTATTTTTGTTATTTATCACTACAATTTAAGATATGCTTTATAATTAGGATTGTTTAAGGGTTTATAAATTGCCCGTTATTCCTTCTGCAGGATAACCATTGCCACTTTTTCCAGTGAATGGCATTTGTTAGTTTTTAGAACATAAAATGTTTTCACCAGTGCGTTACTTTAATTTGACATGAAAGACTTTCAAAACAGACTTCACTATGAACACAGTCAGAACTCCAGAGCAAATACAGTATTTTTAGCATTTAAGACTGGGACTAACTACATTTACATGTTTAACTTTTGCAAACATACAACATTTTGTAAGCCTTTTGCTGTTTTACCTTAACAAACATTTGTAATGGATAAAATACTACACTTTCAGAAGCTGTTTCAGTCATATTCCTCATCTGACTGCAACTGGAGTAAAGACATTCCTCATAACTTGAAGCTCTTGTGCTGAACCTACTCATACACTCCTTGCACTGCTATCTTGCCACCTCTATGGTTATGGCTGACAACATTTTCCATTATATGACATGTTTTCCTGTGGCTTCTAGGTTTGCCAAACTTCACTCATTCAGGATAAAGACATCCCTGGTGGATGTCTGCCTCAGCTAGTCAAGACATTTCAGCCAATACACCTTAATTCCTCAGAGTAAGCTTGAAGAAAAACAAACTGTTCTGCCCATGTTAAAAAAATCCCTATAATGATTTCACTGAAAAGTTCTAATGCCTATGTACTTTGGAACCTCAAATGGAAATCTGGCAACAGGTCACTCCAATAAAAGTGGTATGACTCTAAGAAAGTCTACTGAAGCACAGCCAAGTTACAAGCCTCTGAAAACCACATGCACACATGCTCAACCAAAAACTTTCAAAATGCGGCAACAGCATTCTCAGAGCACTCACTCTGTACTGAGCGTAGCCAGGAGAGCCGCAGGGCTATACCTGCAATCATTCCTTGTGGCACCTGGAGGCTGTTACAGTGCTGGCACTGTGAGAACACTGAAATATGGTGCAAAGCAGCCCTAATTTTCTTGTTTCCAAACAGGGGATAGCTTGACTAGCTAACTGCAGCTTTTTTCAGCAAAAAAAATTTTTTTTTTTTTTCATCAAATGTCCACACTACAGTCCTTGAGTCCCATAGGATTTCACTAACAGCTCAACTGCAGCTCCCATCCTGGGACTGCCTCATGTGCTCAAGCAGGACAGCTGTCCAAGCACAGGAACTACAGGGTGAGAAAACGAAGGTCACTCCTGAAACATACCATACTCCTAGAACCACCTGGTTCCACAGCAGACCCAAAGATGTCCTAGTCACCCTCCACTGTTAAGCCCGTGGGCAGACGACTGCTTTTGGACAGGCTGCCTGTGCCTGTCTCCCCAGAATACAGAAAGTCTACAGCTTTCCAGAAAGTCAGAAGACTAAACACAACCAAAGAAAAGAAGCAGTTTTCAGGAATACATCACAAGCTGTATATGAATGCCATTATTTCATAAACTTTAATGGATTAAGTCTTCACCCTTTATAGACAGGATTCCACGGCACAAAGATGAAGTTTATGAAGGCAATGCATTGTGCACCCATGTCTGTACAGACCACCTCAAGAACCTAGGACACTCTCAGTATTGCATGTGCAATTCTGTCTTTCAGGGCAAGTCCAGTACTTCAGGCTGACACACATATGCAGAGAATTTCTTCACATATATAGTGTAAGGCTTGTATCATGCGTCAGTCCTACTACATGTGCAAATAGCACTCACAGCCTTCTTTCAAAATGGATCCAACAGTTTTGGAACCCTGCCAGGCCTCTGTCCCTCCTTTAGTCACAGCCCCTATGTACAATAGGACGAAGAAAGCCCAAGATGAACGGCAAACCCTCACGTTTACAGAGCCTGATTTTGATCTCAGTCATGCAAGTGCTCAAGCTTGTGGTCCTCTCTGATGCATGTCTTGCTTGTTTGGTAATACATACAGCAATGCTTATCCTAATACTTAAACTGGAGTCAAGCACTTCTAACTGCATTAACCATTCTGTATATCCTGAAATGTCTGTGTTTTTCCCCCAAATAGATCCATGAACCTCTAAAAGCTGGGTAACTTGTGTTTTCGCATCTCTGAATTCATATATTCATCTAATTATTGCTAGTAAGACTAATAAATGATTCTAGTAGCTTTCCCATGTTTCCCATAAAAATAAGCCTCATTATGCTGCTCTGCAAATTAATGCTTCTGTTGCTTCCCCCTACCTTCACAGGCTCCCAAGCAGAAGGTTTATCCAAGGCTGATGTTATATCCGCATATCCCCCTGCAATAGCAATTTCTCCAGTCTCTTTGACCTGTAATGGGGGGAAAAAATTACATTAAAGAGGTAACCTATTGGCAAAAAGTCACAACAAACAAAGTGACAACCAAGGAGTTTTCTTTGCCTTTTAAAACAGACAGATCAAGAAAGGAGAAAGCATAAAAGCTCCAAAAGGGGGGGGGGGGGGGAAAGAATGCATTTTAGTCTTGAGACAAATTAGCATATGTGTTTCACAAACAGCTCAAAAAGTCAAATGATTGTTTACTTCTTGACAAATTATACCGAAAAGATGTCGACATTTCTCTGTTTACAAAATGGATTTAAAAATGTATTTAGCCAAAAATTTACCTCTGCATTATAAGCGTTACTTAACAAATAGTTCTGAGAAAAACACATTGTTTAAAATGTATTATACACAATCGGCAGCAGTGCATGTTTCACTATCTTTAGGCATCTTACACTGCAACTTGCACTGTAGATTTTTAAACACTGTAATGCCACAAAAATGGCAAGGAGAAAGGGGAAAATAACTATTTACAAGAATAAAATGGAAAGGAATTCAGGTAAGTCAGAGAAAAAACTGGGTTTCATTTTGACATTGTCTCTTTGAAGAGGACTGACGCTCAATCCTTTCTGACAACAAGACCAGATTTTTTTGGTGGGGGGGAAATCACAAAACCATGCTGACTTGTGACAGTGAACAGATTAGGAAGGCAAAATGACTCCCTACATACATTGTCAGTGAATAGGATGATAATAGCTGAAGAAGAAGAGTAACCAGTATCACAGCTTAGCTTATTGCATAGGTGAAATCATTATAGAAAGACTATATACTAAAGATTATTCAAATCATGTCTAACAGCTTGTCACTGCTACAATGCACAACTTAACACAGTATTGAAAAGAGATTTAAAAATGCATATAAAAGTTATATGGATATTTTTAGTTTGATTTGACTTGACTTTCTTGTAAGTAAAAAGATGGCTTAATTTCAGATTAACTCAGGCAACAATAAACTAAAGAACCCTGCAAAATTCCTTTGAGTAAGTAATTGTTGAAACACTGGTTTTCTATAATCCTGTTAAAAGTTGTAATTTCTCTCCATACTTACTCCACACTGAAGCTTGTTAAAAAGATCTGTAGCAAAAACACCCCCAAACTCTACATATTAGTTTTGATTAGACCAAGCACAGTAACAAACCAAGCCTTCAAACACAACAGAGTATCCCATTCTGCTTACAAATTTCAAAGGCCTGGGAAGCACATCGTGAATTCTGTTAATTTAGACATGCAAACCTTTAAAAAATAAGTATCTGAGAGGCTGGAAGTCTCTCAGGACAGAGTGGTAGTAACTTTAAACACACCTATGCATCTCCAGTACGGTAACCTCCCAGGTTCATTTGAGGCACCAAACTGTCTTGTTTAGACGACTAGTAACCTCAGATGGAAAGTCTGCACATAGCAGCCATATCGCTGTCAGAGGAAAGTGTCATCATTCTGAAATTTTACAGCCACTACCACTCCTCAGGTCTGCAGACAGAACTTACTTCCATCAGTCAACATGTATTCTGCAAAGTAGGATAGCTGTTCCCACAGGAATACTATGTCCTTGTTATCATTCCCCTCATTTGATTTTGTCTGCCCAAACCTCTCTGCAGCTGCAATGATCACCACTGCTGTGCTCACTGAGCAACAGCTTTGCCTGTAGTTTTACAGAGATGCAGTTGCAAAGCTTTGGCTGTCCACTAATGACATGTAAATTGTATGTGCATAAGCCAACGTGTATTCAGTTACCAACATAACAAACTCATGGTTTAAGAAAATGACAGTGCCACACAGCAGTACAACAGAAGTGATGAGAAGTTATTTTGGGGCTCTACATGGAGTAACTTCTCCTTAGCTTTCGGTAAGGATCCTACGGTGTGCAGCACTGGATTACAGGACACCCCTCCAAAATGCTAAAAGCGAAGCCAAAAGAAAGTCATGTAATATAAAAGCTGTGTTTATAGAAGAGTAAACTATGCCTGTTTTAGTGTAGTTAATATGTACAGCTGCTATGAAACTTCTGCTGTTAAGTTCTTCTGAGTAGATTCAACTGAGGTTTAAATCAATTTAAGCTAAACTTGTCAAAGTTTACCAGTGTAAACAAGCCACCAGGAGTTGGCTTAAGCTAAACAAACTTGTTAAAAAAACAAACAAGCAAGCAAGCAAATAAACAAAAGGCAAAAACTCCCCCATGCACATGGTTACAGTTAACTGCAGGAAACAAGTACAAACTATGCTGACTTGAAAATGACAGCCTTTTGCTTTTCCGTGGTGAACACAGAAAATGTGGTGCAATACAATGAGCTCTGATGCTATTTAACACAAGAACTGTATAAAGATATAATGCTATTTTTATTATTTAACTGGAATCTTAGCGACACTGTAAACTAAGTAGGAATATTTTATCCTATTGAAGTCCATTCACTTTATTTTCTTTTTCTTTTCTTTAAAAGAACCTTCTTCAATGGTGCATTTAATGAGCTGGTTTTCTCCCACTCTCTCACACCCACACTCTTTAAACCAACATATCCTACATGGAAGCCCACAACGGTGAGTCTTTGTGTTCTGACCTTGGTCTGAAAATGGATTCTATTTCCTTCCTTCCACATTTCCGTTTGTAAAGTTTGCCCAGGAAAGACCGGTTTTGCAAAGCGAACCTAAAACAAAACAAAACAAAAAAGTGAGAGGGAAAGGAGGATCTGTCATACATACTACCAAATGGTACTGTGACCTCACACACGGCTTAAAAGTATAAGCTCTACTGAAATCAGAAAAAAAACAAAAAAACCCATAGAAAATAAGTCAACTAGCAATGCAAACATAAAATTTTTTAAGTAATCATACTAGATACAGGAATTAAAACGCATACAGCAAAGAGTAAATGCAACTGTGGCAGACAGGACAACCCAAAAGCCTTTTCCCACCCTGTAGAAATTTTTGGCACAAAACCCAGAAAATTAACTGCAAAGAATGAACCTACAGACCTTGATTGCCTTGAATCTGGTCACATCATTATTTGCAAAGTGCTTCAAAACGTGTCTAGCAGCAAACCCAAATGAGCACAATCCATGTAGTATGGGCTTCTTAAATCCTGTTTTTAAAAAGCAACATTTTGATGTTTCTAACGTTAGGAGTTCGCATGTCTCTTCTATGAATTCTCACATTTTGTTTATAATCTTTTCCTCCAATAATTTTTCCTTAAGTTTAAAGAAACAGAAAAAGGACAATCCTGTTGAAAAAGCCTTTGTTACCACTTATTGCTTCCTCTACTTTGCACAAGAACATGTTCACTGAGAACCGGCACTCCAACATTACGTATCCTATCCAAGACACGCAAGAAGAATTAGTCCCTGTCTGAAGAGATGACAAAATGAAAAATAAGGACACTGTCTGTGTTAGAATAGGTGCATAGACAAATTAGAACCAATTACATGCATGTATGCATAGTAAGGACAATGGGTATTGCAATGATTGAGAACTGGTGATATTAAAGTGATTGGATGCTTCCTGTTATGCTTGCCAAACTTCTCATCTGTACTGCATCCTTCAGGATTAACTTTTCTTTGTTGGGGGGAAAAAGCCTCAAAAGAGTTCAGACATTTCAAACAAGCACAAAAAAAAAAAAAAAAAATAAATAAATCACACTGTTTTGGTTATACTGACTTTTTTTTTTGGTCATGTTTCCTTGTACCTCCATGCTTTGAATCAGAAACTGAACTTTGGCAGAGGATAAACTTTGTATTCTGCTGAACCTTTTCCTTCTGCGGAAGTCTGACAAAAAAAGCCTTTCAAAATTGGTTTGAGATTTGCTAAAGTGCAACAGTTAAGTTTTAAAGATGCTGCTTGTATTAAACATGCTCTGAGCTTGGTATGCAAACAATAACTGACCACAGTTGCCACAGCCCACGGATTCAAGGCAGGTCCAGCCTATGCCTTAAAAATAGCGGCATCAGCCTGGAACTCCTCTGCCACTAGAACTGTCAGCTGTCAGAAACTGTTTTTCCTGACCTCTAAACAGCTCCTCAAAGCATCTAACATAGCATGAAAAGTTCTCGGGGGACAACAGCTGGAACAAAAAAAGAAAAAAAGACAGGAGAGAAAAATCTGGCATCAGAAGATGCCAAAGGAAGAGAAACTACCTTGAAGATGGAGAAACAGAAACCACTAGGACTCAATGTTGGAAAAGACAGGGATTTTGAGACAGAGCCCTAAGACTAAGACTAAGACTAGCAGGAGTCAGGATGAAAAACAGAAATTGTGACTGATTGGGTAAGGAGAAGAGACATGACAGAAAGACAGACTGAAAGGAGCACAAGTCTGTTTCTCATCTGTGAGATAACTGTCCTGCTCTGACCATTCTGCCAATTCTTACCTTTAAGATGTTTGAATATGCACACTGATAACATATCATTTTTGTACATTGTACACTGAGTATTTCTGAATGCAATGATATACCTTACAGTCAATTTAAAACAGATTACTGGCATTATTGTAACAATATTGGTATTCAGCATCTCTCTTGCACACAATGTTATAGCAGCATTTAGCTCTTTAAAAGCTTAGCTTTTAAATGCAAGAGCCAAGAATGACCACAATCTTCAGAGCTCAGCAACAGATTCCTATCTTCAGTCCTGTTCTCCCCAGTTCTTTCGTCATAAAAACAATGCACATCCACAAACAAAAATCCATACAGTAATCAAGTTACTTTTTCTCTAGACTAAAATGGAAATAAAATAAATAATGTTTTCACTTTTTAGTATTTTGGGAATGCTTGCTATAGGAATAAAGACACAGGAATAAACACAGATGCTTCTGTATATTTCCTCATAAGCATTATCTACAGAGAAATAATCTTGGAATGACCTGAGTGCATTAAAGTAAACATTTAATCTGGTGCACACAGCCATTTAAAACATTTATAGAGCTTGAAGAAAAAAAATGGATGTGAATATGTCCAAAGAAAGTTTTTCTATCATTAGAAAAATATTTGTTGAATATCTCTGCAGTCATTCTCTTGATCATTTAAACCTGTACTTAATACAGACATTGGAACTGGACACCGACATGGTTCCAAAATCCAGCATGGCAGTTTTCTGTTCAGACAGATTAAGAGATTACCTCACCTACAGAGATAATTTTTTTTCCGCTGTCTAAGTGCCAGTGCTCTTATAACATGAGTGTGTAAAAACCCACAATTCCTCTACTTTTGTAAGGATTTTATAGAATTACCATCATTATTTTAAACATTCACGTCTCAAGTTATAAACAGATTTTTCTCCTCCAGCTTTTTCAAGAGTAATTGGGTTATTCCATCTAAATATTTATCTAAAACCATCATCTAAACAAAATGAGCAGAACTGCGTAGTAAACTAGTAAACTGGGGAAATGTCTTTATAAACCATATTTCATTATAATTAACACCATTTATGTAAAATTACACAAAACAGAGTAACTAAAGAATTAGTGTGCATTTTAAAAAGGAGATTAACATTTGTGAAATTACTTTAAGCATGACTTGAATAAAGGGGTATAGGTCTGCTCTATTACCTTGGTAAGAACATCGTATGATGATACTTCTATACTAAAAAAAAAATGGAAAATTGCAAAAGTAGAACTTTATACAATTATAAATATAATCCAATTTTTTATATAAGGTTTACAATGATAGCATACATATTCAGAAAAATTTCTTAAGTAAATAAAATATCTGCCCTTGAGTAATCACACTATGTGATTAGCAAAGCCTGAACAGAAGCCCTGAAAACATACTTAAAGTAAATGTTTATGCAAACAGACCATTACTTCGTAATTCCATCTGTGCAAGAATCAGTTAACGTAGCCTGTAGTCTGACACTTTGGGCATGTAGCATGATAGAAATGACCAACCAACTTCATTACAAACAGTTGCACCCAAGCAGGGTTTTTGGCTTTGTTTTGGAAAAATAAATTCTACCAGACTCCCCCTTTCCACCCTCCTGTAATTTATTGCGATTGAGACAGCGGCACAAGATATTCCACAAGTTCTAAATAGCCTTGAAGTTACTTAAGCAGAAAGAATGATGTACCAATGAGTTTATGGAATTCCCTCTGAGGCTTTAGAGAGTCAATTACATTATTTTCTCTTATGAAAACAGAGGTTGTACAGATGGGAAGGTGGCAAAGAATAAGCTCTAATAGGAAAATAGGGTTACAGACAGGTTTCCACCAAAGGTAAAGTCCACGCATTCCTAGCTACAAGCAGCAATGCTTCAAAGTGTTGCACAGAACTTTGAATTAGAAGACATCTGATGGTCACTCCAAGAACAGCTATAAAAAAGTATTGTTTTTCCCATCTTGTTAGAGACTCACAAACTAAGCGACAATTGAAAATACATTTACGTCATTCTTCATCCAAGTATTAGTACAACAGCATCTCTCAGCTCACCTCCAAGAGCAGCAAAACTTGGATCAACATGTAAAGGATTCCAATCCCCACTCAGCCGATATAAAGCAGCCTGCAGAAAAAGGGAAAGAAAAATGGGAGGTTAGCTCAGCTTCACAGAAACCATCAAGAGTCACTCAAGACCTATGATAGCTTGAGGAGTTCATCACTGTTTTACAAGTTGTAAGATAACATGCTCTACAATAAACCAGGTAAAATAGAAATTAAATGTTATTTTGTAGACAAACTGTCAAAGATTCAGGAAAAAGTGTCAAGAACTGCATCTGATCTTGGTATGTGACAAAACAATACAACTGCTTAATGGGAGGAAAAGTCAACTTACTCTGCTGGTAAGGTCAAGCAGTTGTAAAATAACTTATTTCCTAGAACTCTTCACTTCTTTTGCTTGAAGTGTAATTTTGAAAAGAATCTTCTCCCATGACAGATTCATTCACATTTTACAAAAAAAAATTTATAAATGAAACCTTTGCTTTTTTAAAAAACACCTTGCTTTTTCACCATAGGATTCATATTAGAGAGACCAGAAATATCCATATCCTCCTCTTTTAAGAGTAACATGATTGACTAATTGTGATGCACTGCTCTTAGGGGCTTCATGAGTAGTAGTCCAAGATTTAAAAAACACACACACGCCAAGGGACAGGTAAAAGCTAAGCTTTCTAGAACACTTTTTACTAGCAAAGCAGAACACTTACAATGAGGCAAAAGATGATAAACATGAATTTAGCGTATTGCATATACTGTGAAAGTGACTAAACCTGAGAAACGATGAAAAGTGTGGCTATGTCATTTTCTTGTCCTCATGTGGCTTTAGCATTTTTACCATCAGATCTTAAATTTCCTATATATGTAAAGTGGCTAGCAGTCCATAATAAAAGAAGCATGACAAGTCAACATTCTGCCATCTTTCTAGGCTAAAACCTTATTCCATCGTCATCAGATTGCGATGGAAGGACTAAATTATTGCGGCGTTTTCTCTAGTGCAACTTTCCCATTACACAGGACAGAGATAATCAGTAATTAGGTTAAAACTAAGTTCTTGAACCCTTTACTAGGGCAGTTATATGCTGACATATACAAATTGAACATGAGTTTTTAAACTGGAAGGGAAGACAGACTTTCTTTTAATAGAGGGTATCACTGGCCACTGGAATCCCTTATCACTAAATACCTCCTCCCTGCATTTTGGGTTGAGATCTTAAAATATAGTACATGTTTACACAAATGACGATAAGCTGCAACAAAGCAGAGCAGCACTAAATTCTGTTTCAAGGCAACAAGCTAATAGAAAACCAAGAAAAAAAAAAAAAGGAGGGGGAGAAATTCCCTTAAAGTAGTTTTGTTTTGATATATACATATATATATATATATGCCTAACATTGTTTTTCTATCCAAATAGGAAGCAAAGGATATTACGACTAAGAGATTCTAACTTTGTATTATCATTTTAATTCATAATCCATTTATTTATTTTTAATCTGTTAATATTCAGGCACATTTCTTCAAGTCTATGCAGCTTTCACACTGAGCTATAATTCTCTCTTATTCGGCCTGACAGAAACACCAAGTGTTTGACTCTCCATTAAGGATGGGGGAACATAGAAGAGTCTGACATTGCTTTTGTGTCTGGGAGTCAGACACACACACACACACGCAGAAAACTCTAAACTGTACCAGAGCTTAAACACACAAATCTTGGAAGGGCAACTACTAAACAGATATTTCTCCATGGCTGCTTGACTTGTTGTTTACTCCTGTTGAAGGACATCTCCTTTTGCAAACAAAGGTGTATTGGTATGACTGGATCTGAAATTTGTAATTGTGCTTCTACACTTGCCCAAAAGGCCTATATTTTAATGTAACTTGTTTTATCTTCTAATTGATCCTACAGACTTTCAGAAAATAGTAAAGACTGCAAAATTCATACTAATGTAAGATTACAGTTCAGATGAGTTTGAAGAACAGAGCAGAGAACATTCATAGAGTTTAACCTCCCAAAAGGGACAATGGAGAGGGTAAGGTCCCTTGCTGAAGGAATGGGTTCCCTGAAACCGATCTTAGAGCCTCACCAAGAATTAGAAATAGCTAAGATATATCATCCAGAAAGAAAAATAAAGTCAAGATGTCATGAAGGCAGCATCCTCCAGTCCCAGGAGCTGTCAACTAACAACCCTCAAGCCAAATCAAGTCCAAAAGAGCAAGCCCAATGGTCCTACATCACAGAAGCCACTATAGGGGGCACCCAAGGACTGCATGGTAAAGCACACAGTGCTGGGTTGATGGGGCAGTAGGAAGTAATACTGAGATAACAGGGCAAATGTAGATATTTACGCTCTACTATGCCACGTTTAAGGGAGCTGGAGTGAAATGAAGAGTGGAAGGAGACAGCTGGAAAAGGCTAACAGTTACCAGCATCAGTGGAGAGCCTGGGCTCCGTCACGGATGCCTCTGTCTCATCTCGGTCCCCACACAAATACAGAGGAGAAAGAACGGGGAACAGAAAGGGTGGCACCCCACTCCCCATACAAAAACCCACAGCACCAGGGGTTCAGAAAAGGACATGCACACACTGCTCTTCTAATGTGCTGAGTCTTTACTTGTCCTCATTCTTGCTCCCTGAAAACTAGATAAAATTGTGTCTTCGCTGTCAAAAGCTAGAGATGAGCAGACCTGATGTACCACTAATGCCTTTGCTAAGAACTGCCTACAGCCTTAATGCCATCAATATCAAAGTTATAACATTATGAAAGAGCGTTTAAGTAAGGAAAGTCTTGTGACGTTAGTTCCATTGAAAATAAAAATAAAAGCTGACAATTTAAAGAGAGTTGTTCTTGACAGAAGTCTCCGAAGTACAATATCCATCCTTCATTACTAAAGTTCTTCCTTCAAGAGTCTGAAATCTAATAGCAAATCACCATCCCAATAACTCAAAGAAAAAGTTTCCCAGACACGACCTAAAGAAAATAATTGAATTTTTAACTAAATTAGAATTCTAAGGTCTCACTTTCATACTTGTATTATTTAAAGTTAAAAAAAAAGTTGTCAGGAGGTTATTTTCACAATGGATCTGTTGCAATCAATTTTAATTCAAACTAATTAATATTTAATTGTAGTACTGGAAAATTCTACTTACATATGAGAAAAATAATGAAAAATCTGCTTTAAGCCCAAATCTCAACTTAAACCTCGCTATGCATTTGTTGCTTACAAATGCTACAATAAGAACTAGCCATTTACTTGGGGTGATATTAAGCACTATTTGGAAGACAATACTTCAACAAGACACTTTTTAAAATAACGATGCACAATTGTGCATCGTTAACAAAATAGATGTAGGATTTAGGAACTAATTAGGTTCAGAGAATTAAATGCGATCATCTATTTAACTAAAAATCTGAAGCGTGGATATGAGAGAAGATGCTTGCTTTTCTATATTTTCAACTATCAGAGTGGCACTGGTTAGAGCTAGAAAACGCATAGGCTGAACTGGATAACATAAAACAGGTTATTTCAGATTTAATGCAGCCAGCTTAGGTGTGCCAACACTCTTTTCACTGACCATGGTCTTTGGTATGACTTCATTATATAAACTGCATTCCATATAAGAACAGAATTGTTTTAAAGCCTTGTTGGCTCTAGTTTCTATACTCCTACAATGATGACATTTCCTGAAGTCTTGAGTGATAGCATTAAAAAAAGTGATACATCCTTGGAGGATGACAAGAGTCAATTGACATGGGGCATTAGACTGAAGTCAGTCATAATATGGTTAGATTGTTCTCCAATTAATAACACAAACTGTCAAGTCTCATTTCCTAACAATTTAGGAGTTCTGCCAGACCACAAAAGGAAAGGCGATATCCAACCCGTCTGCGCCAATTTTTCTGTCTTGCCTGCAGACTACAATAAAGGTCAGTGGTAAAGCTATCAAAAACGGAAGCCAGCTATGCATATTTTCCCTTCTAACTGGGGAGAAAGCTTTGCCCAAGAGCTTATCTTTCCAAGTATCTGCGTGTGCATACATGTATAATTACTTTACCAAACAGCCTTTTTTTTTTTTTTTTTTTTTTTTTTAAGTAGGAGCAGGCAGTCAAGCAATCTCATGAAGAAAAAACAACTACTAATCTCAATGACACATTTCCAAGAGCTCAGGTTTACACCAAGAACAATGAATGTTTCCAGTTCAGCTGCCAGGGCTGATGCTTTGAGGGCTAAAATTTATTGCAGTACTTAAGTAATTCAATGTACTTAAAACTAAGCAGCTACACTTTGAATGTCTGAGGTCCCCATATGCCATAAAACTTGTTTTAATTACCTCTCATGAGGACAGATACTAGGAAAAAGCAGTTGAAATTAGCACATGGAAAGATAAGGGTTTGTTTGTTTGTTCCTTCAGATAACCCTCAGATAAGTTTTTCTCATCAAAGTAGGCATATGTGGAAAACAAAACAGTGTGAGTTGCTCATGACAATTTCTAAATATATTTCGTGAAAATCTGGTTTATACATGATTCTATCTTTAAGAAGACTATGAAGTATCAGTGTACAGTTATCTAGACTATATTAGGTTGGCAATTCAATGTTCTTTGTGGTCTGGACTATCAAAACACTACCTTATCCCCTAAATCTTTTACTCCTTCAGGAAGGAGAACTGTTAGAAATGTTTTACTGAAACACCTTCACATATGCAGGTAAAAACAGGCACAGAACAGCTCTACATCTCTTCTCCTTCCCCATGCCTCATTATTCATGTCTTTACCATTTATCCCTATCATACCTCTTCCAAATTTAAAATCAGCTTAAATGCTTGTTGGCACAGAAACCTCATCTGAATAACAAGGTGCTACATAGAACATCAGTCATTTTTCAGCACCATGGCAAACGTACAAAAAGTCTTTTCTTCAGTAGTGCCTCCGTTAATCAAAAAGAACAAGCCACTTTTGTAGTAGAACTTCACTACAAATGCAATAAATATTCATATATCCTTCAATAACACAGCACATAGATAAGGGGAGGAAAAACTCTTGGTAATGAAAAGCATCTCATTTAAAGGAAATAGGCCCAGTACCTTTTCTTTTCTCCCTTACCACACAAAATTCTAGTATAATCCTTTTTAAATTACCAAGATTAGAAAATTACATTCTGATCTGCCCAGCAGGGATAAACATGGAAAAATCCAAACAAATCTTGAAATAGGCACCATAAAACATAACAAACTTCCTAAGTAATTACTATTATTAGGTGCTCACTCACTACACAGTAGTTCAGGGGTACTACAGTACAGTCTCTGCACACTGAAACCTGTAGGCGAATTAAGAAAACATTATCACAGCCTTGCAATGGCTTCACATTTCTTTGTTTTGTTTGTATCATCTTTTGTTTTTATGCACATTTTTTCTGGCATGCTCTTCAGATCTGTGAGCCAACAGCAGCATTTCATTCTCTCCACCATGAAACAAATTATTCATGCTACAAACAGCAAGAATCACCTGAGGCTTTCAGGAGGCTCCCTTGTGCTGTCCTCTCAAGTTAATATAAATTTACATGTTTTCAGGCAATGCTGTACCACATTCTTTACAGAGCAGGACACAGAAAATGTTTGTTCTGTAACTATTTTTTTCCCCGTACATGCACACGCTTTCATGATCTTCTCTCTCACATGACTATACCACACTCATTCAGAAAACACCCTCATCTCAAAACATCAGCCCTCCTGTAATTTTTTTCTTTCTATTTAAAATAAGTCAAAGAGCTCTCCAAGGAAACAAACACCAGTTGGAAGTAACCAACATATAGTTTTTTAAATATAAGGTAAACAACTACTTATTCTGCCTACAGACACATTTTCTAAAAACACACACATTCACATATGCTTAAAATGGTAACACAAATGAAATCTGTGTAGAATAAAAGATGACTTTCTACAGGGGAGCACCCACAATCCCAATTACATAAAAAGCTTATAAAGGTCTTACAATTTCTCTTCAGAGTCAAGCACGTATTGGTATCAAAAATAAGATAGCTGTCTTACAGATATCGAATCTGTTTGACAGCAGTGATGATGACGGGCAGAAAACTTAGAGGAGGTTTTAATTTAATAATATATTAGGCCTTTACATGTTTCCCAGGCACTTGTTCCTTTCAAAGATATCTTTTTAAAAATGCTTAATTTCAAAATCTACTCTTTCAAAACAAACTAGTTTTGTGCACAGAAGTCTTCACGATTGTTTCCAGTGAGATTAAGAACTGCAGTTTTAGCAGAACTTGCGACACTGAAAAACTCAAACCAAGTAGCTAGAGGACCACAGCATGAGCAAGAGGACAGCAGGACTGAGACTGACTCAGAAATGGAAGGAGACTCCTGCGGTCTAATCACAGGGCACCGAGGACACTGCTTGAAACATGGCAGGTGTCAGTTCGTTCTTCTCTTTCAGAGGAAATAGCAAGCAACCATACTTTATAAAAACCCACTAAAAAGCAGCAGTTTCTTCCTATCCTGTCAGCCAAGGTTTGATCCATACCTGTAACAGGAGACTTTACACATCTTGTATATTTTAAATCCTGTCAGATTAGTGTAAGTGTGGATTTACTGAATCTCTTTAAAATCTCAGAATAAATAAAGAATAACTATATCTCTCAAGGGGGCTTTTCTATGATGCTCACTATATCACCTTCTCAAAAAGCACCATCAGATGCTGTATGCCACTCCTTAAAACATTCCCTACAGAATTAAAATGCCTCAAACCTTTATAAACATCCTCGCTTTACAGATTGGAAACTACAAGACAGCAGAAAAGGTCATAACTGTCAGCAGTACAAAACAATCCTGGCTCTCCAGTTTAACATTTGAAGGCCTGATGTTTCAAAGCACATCACATTTTCAAAGCACAACACACTAAAAGTTCAAAACAAAGTTCCCATTAATTTCAATTTCAGCCTGCAGCGTTCGCTCTCCTTAGTCATACTCCTAGGTATCAAATTCAATCTTCCCATCCTCTCATATGAGCCACCAAATAAGGAGTACCCACATCTGAGTAGTTTGGGTTATCTGGTTAAACAACTGCCCACAGAGCACAGAAATTCTCTGGAAAAAAAAGAAAGTAAATCCATTGTCCAAAAGCTGCATTTCCAACCAGTGTCTAACCCTGAGATCATTTTCCTCTCATTACTCTGTCTCACAATGCAACCTTCCGCACGAAACAACACAGGAACACAGATTTCCTACTCTATTTCAATTCATGCCTAGAGCCTTTGCCTTGCCTGTGGAAGGAGTTCTTGAAGGACAGAGAACAAATACACTATTACGACTGCATAACTGAAGACTGTATCATAAGGCATTACATACACATGGCATGAAGACTACACACAAAGCAAGATTTGAAATTTTTATCTTTTTAGAGACTCCGCAATACTTCCAAACTTTTGAAAAGCACCTTCAAACTGACAGGATATCAAAAAGTTGTTCCTCCCAACAGACCAGTATCGGTATCCTGAGTTTCAACAGCTCTCGAAAGGATTTTAAAAAATTCTCGAAAGCAAGGGTGGCCAATTTTCCTGGCTCTGCAAACCATATACCAAAAGGTAACATGTGGCAGGGATACCCCAAGTTGCATGGAAAAATAGCTCTGGGAAGAATTCACAGGTGCCAGCTGACATGACACTGCTTTGCAGAGCAATATAGAGGGCTGCTCTACTGCCCAGTTGCATGTAGACAACTGGTCCCAAAGAAGACTCATCAATGTCACTGGGAAATCGCATACTTCAAAACTGAACCAAATGGTCTTTTCTACTTCGTCATTATGCATATTTCTTCCTCTCCATCATGTGAATCCCAAAGAATATTCAGAACCAGAATTCGGACAAAGTAGGAGAATGTTTTAGTCTAAATACACAATATTGTTGCAAGAAAAAGGATTTTTCAATTAGTACTCAGCTGTTAAAACTTTCCACATTTTACTGAAATGAGTTGACATTAACAAAAATGCAACAGTACTGCACACCCCACTTCTTATAGCTTCAGTTTTTCATTTAGGCAAACAGCACCAGTAGTTTTCAGAAGAGAAAGAGGAAAGCAACACAAAACACTCAAACTGAAGTGGCTTCCTGAAAAATTCTGTATTTTACTGACTACTATTATACTGTCTGTTCTGTCCCTGTTTTACTCTCTATTTACCATTCCAAGGCCATGTATCCCGATTATTAATTTTGCTATTTGAAGTCACAGAACAGCTCGTTTCTTTACATCAGCCTCCTAAGAAAAACCAGACCATGCTGCAACAATATGGCAAATACTTTCATAAACAACACAGAAAGCCCCTCTCAAAATCCATGACCCCAGAGCTTTTCGAATAAGGAAATAATTGTGAACTGCAACCCTTGGCCGTCTTCCACTTCTAATACTCACCGAAGCTTGTTTTGTTTTTGTCATCAGAAGATTAAGTCCCAAAAAGTCAAACTCATTTGGGAAAAGGGTGAAGAGAAAACTCTCCAGAGACACAGGTCACTAACTGTGTATCTTAATTGCATGAGGAACCATTTAGTGGAATCTGTTTCCATTCATTAATCTAAGGCACTGGTTTGAGAACCAGCAGGATAAGAGTAACCTGGTGATACCAGAGCTCTGTAACTACATTAAACATTCCCTACAGGGTTGAAATTGAATGATTCGTTTCTTGTTAAACAGCTAACAGTCAAACATTTTCTAGACTTCTTCATCTTCTGTCAAAAAGGTCTATTCTATTCAAAAGATTTATGACAGTAAATCTAGTAAAAAATGGCTCAGGTTACAGAGAGAGACCAGGCCAGGAAAATGCCACAGCACATGGTATTTCTACCTAACACTGTGACATGGAATAAGTCACCTAGCTCTTTGTGTAAAAATTAAGAGCGTCACACAGGAGATGTTTTTATGCCCTTATTTGGCAGGATGCAATTTTTAAGCCTTAAAACCTTTTAGAAGGCCAGGTACATCTGGTAGATTTTCCTTAACAATCTTTCATCTTTATGCAGCCTATAGTATGGCACTGGCACTCATTCATAAGCAGTGGTTGGTGCTTAAGTAACTTCCCAGGAATGGGAACAGATCTGATAGTCATAAACATTTACTACGCTACTTGTTATTAAGTCTTTAGTACCCGTAACAATAAGAATTAGTTTGTTCTGTCAATAGATGCTGACATGAAGAAATCCAATCATGTTTCAGGGAACTGAAAGGCGCTGTAGCCTCTACTCTGATAACATACAGAGAAGGGTGTTAAAAGAAAAAAGAAAAAAAAAAAAGAAAGAAAAAGAAAAAGTAATTTGACTGGGCTACTAGCCCTCAGTCTCCTGTCTGTTCCCAGTCTCCTCTTCACTACACAGCACTTCTTCCCATCTGTACACATGCAAATCATATTCCTCCTCTTAAACCGTTGTTTTTAATATCTGTGAGCTTTCCATGCAGTGCAAGTACAAGTGCAATGTGCTCGGTATGGTGAATGTAGGGAAGTGTCTCAGCACAGTGGCAGCATGTCGTTACCTTTGGATTGAAGACAAAATCCAATATAATCAGAGTCTGTTGACTTCAGTGAAAGGTAGGAGTCATCACTGAAAATTTTTAAAAAGATGCATGATAGTCTGGTTATGAGGAATTTTACTATATGAACACACTAGAAAAAAGTTAAGGGGAAACAACCCTAATTAAAAAGATCAGTTTAGCACTGTAATAGCAAGAGCACAAAAAAATGACTGCTGAATGTCACAAGAATTACTGGAAATTAATATGATTTAAGTGGCTAATTCAAATACAATCTAGAAACTGACTGTGATGACTGAGCAGCAATAGTCATTTCAGCCAATACCTTTTTGCATTTAAACACTTAGAAGAAAAAAAATTTCATAAACTCCTATGAGATTTGCATGCCAACTTCCATTTTCAAAGAAGCTTTAGGCAGTTAGTGCCGTTCCAGACACCAAAATGTAAAATCTTCATGACACTTCCCCAAGCTGTCCTTCACATGAAAGAAGTTTGTATTTCTTCCAAAGAGCTCCCAAGTTATACACATTCTCCTTCAATCTACAGGCATCATCACTTAAGCACAGATGCTACCAAATAATTTGGCAGATAAGCCTTCTTGAGATTCTCAAAGTCCCCTGCCTAGTACACCTACCTGTCAGAGCAAACCATAAAAGAACACTGTTTGGTGGCTACTCTGTGCCACTTCCTTTATTTCCAAAAATCAACTCATTGTAACTCTAACCTGAAGCATGAGAAATCCAGGCTCAAGTCCTTCCCCTAATTTTGAATAGCAGTTTGAACTGAAGATACCCAACAACCAGCTTAGTATTACAAAGATTTTGCTATAATGTATGCTGAAGGCTCTCATTCTCTCTTGAAACCATTCCACTTAAGTTAATGAAACCAGAATCCATTTACTTTGCAATAGCCAAGTCTCCTAACCTCTGTATTATAGGGTCATTACCATCTTCTTTTATCTAATGAACTTAACATCGGATACACAGTAAAAAATATCTAAACATGAGAGTTTGAGACAAAGAAATTAAGATTACCCCGCAAACAAAAGGTTCACAGAAGTCATCTGGAAGTTGATGTAACTGGAATCAAATCCGATACAACCACGCAGACAAGAATTTGAACTAGGTCTCCAATATTCAAAACAAATGTTTTAACTACTAGGCTATTAAGGCAGCTGCATTTCATCTAATGATTTCTTTTCCCCACCACACCCTTATTTCCCAAGGAATAAAAGAATATCCTGGTTAAAGAGCCAGCTGCAAGAAAACATATTCTACTGTATTTAACCACCTCTCAAGAACGGGGCACTCTCTCACTGTTCACCATTTCTCACTCAGCTTGCTCTCTTTGATGAAACATATTCAGATGAGTGAGACATCCATGTCACCTTTATCTAGGCTGTGAATTTTAAGAGGCAGCAAGTACTTCAGTGGAAGAAATGCTGAGCTGAAATCTCTTTTCTGGTTTTAATTGCTGGGGCTAACTTTGACCTAAGGCACGTGAATCAGCTGGCGTTGTAACTTGCTGATAGTAACTGTCCTTCTACATTCTTTCAGCTTGCAGAACAGGGGCACAAAAATCCAATTTAATTTACCATATGGTGAAATAAGATGAGACTAAGTTGAATTACTATTACTATAATCAGAGACTAAGCAGACATCAGTTACCACAACTCAGCTGATGCTCTAAAAACTAGGAGCATGCCCAAAAGCTACTGACACCTCAACGTGACCAAGTTCTTTCGAAAATACTGTTTGGTGTCTTAACACTGGTAGCTCCTGATTTTCCTTTCTTGGTTGTCTGACACCTGCATTTGCTAACCTTCAGAGTAAGACATTTATTTACTCAGTTTTTTGCTTCTGGGAAGTAGTTGCCTGTGAACCAGTTGGGACTATGGGCAGAGGGAAACATATATGGACAGACATCTATCAGCTTTTCATGTTTTCCTGTCTACTTGCTTCTTTAACTTCCTGTATATGCAACCAGAAATTTAACTTTTTCAAAATAGTTTTTTCAAAACCACTCATGACTATTTTAAGTCACTATTTTAAGTACTCTTTGCTTGCACCATCTGTTGTAATAGTCTGTAAATTTTGTAAGTTTTGAACCTTTTTTCTTACTACAATAGAATATGAAACATTCATTATATACTTTTCCTCTGTACTATATAATATAATTAAAGCATAATAAAATTGTATCAGCCTTATGAAGAGAATTATCTTAGATAGTACTTTGAATACACACTATCATAACTTAACCTAGCACAAATTTTAGTTTCATTTTAGTACAACAGAAAATTTGAACTATTAGTGAACATCATATAAGGCTCCTTTCTCCAAGTAAAATGAACATTTTCACATCTTAAGCATGCAAAACCTTACCTGATCAGCTGTTGTGACATCAGAAAGCACAGCATCAGGGGGTCTCTTGGGTGGATTTACTGTTACCTAAAAGCAAAAGAGGTAGTATCAACATTTCACTGTAAAAATCTCTTATCTGTACCCATGCTAGAATCATTGTAAGGTATGTCTGAAGAGAAGTATTTCCAAAGCTGTTAGGGTTTCTCTCCCTGCCTTTTATATTTAAGGACAAATAGGAAAAAAAAATTTGTATGCCAAAAAAAGTCTCTTTTCAAGTTCATCTCTATAGAAGATGGTGATCCTGAGGCATCAGATCTGCCTTACAGTTACAAGTTCTAGCTGATCAGTTTCTTCCAAATGATCCTAAAAAGCCCAGGAAAGAATTATTCACCTCCAAAAATTAGTTCTCCAGTAAAACCAATGCTTCCACCTAGTACCAGTTTCCGCTTATATAAAGCGATGTTAGTGTTTTGGAACACAGCGTGAGAATGAAGCTTTTAAAATAATGCTTCAAAAAGCTCAATGGAATAAAAAAAATTTACTACCTCACTTCTGAACTATAGCACTTTAGGGCTTACAATAGCTTCCAGCTCTTCTTTCCCCCCTTCCCTTTGACTTTTTTTTTCCTTTTCTGTCTTTGCAATTACGAGTTGTATTTTAAGCCCTATGGCATTATAAAAAAGCCATTTCTCATGCAATCTACAGCTTTGTGGTTTGGTTTCAAAGCCTGTAAACTTTACCAACAGACTGCCAGAGAATATCTTAGATAAGCACAGAGACAAAATACCATAACCAATTTAAACTATTAAAGTAGCTGAATTTTTTTTCAGTCTTCATGGAGTTTCAAAGAAACAAAACAAAACAAAAAACACCCAACAAAAAGAAGAATAAGAGAAACTAGCTTAAACTAAAATTAGAAGAAGCAGCTTGACTAAGGATCCTACTTAATGGTAGTTTGTATAAGCTTTTCCTGGAATAAAAGAGAAATGGACAGAAATTAAAGGCTGAATAGTTTCACATCTAAATCCAGTAAAAGCTCTTTTCTATTTATTACAGCACAGCAAATCCACCACTTGGCTGGGAGGCTTAATAACATCACTCCTGCCACCTTTGTCACCTTGGAGCACAGCAACGGCCCTACACATCAACTCACGCATAAGCTGTGCAGTCAGCAGTAACAAAACTTAGCAGGTTTGATAACAGGACCACCATCTAAAAGGCTTTCAAAACACAAATGGCTTCCCTATGGATTTCCAGTCAGTTTAAGGAAAAATCAGCCTGACCTACTGAGTCCTAAAGAGGTTGAAACTAGTTAAACTTATGAATAAATTAAGGAAACCCCTTTGTCTGAGAGCATCCAACTCAGAGGAGAAACATAATTTACAAAAGGTGCTGCTCATGATAAACCTTAGATTGGAAATGTGTTCACCTTGGTTCTCCGATGCAATGAATCTGTAAAATGATAAAAAGACTCACTGCAAAATATGCCTGCTCAGTTCGGGACTTCTTTTGGCAGAGAGGGACATGAAGGATTTTTTTTTATTTGGGAAGGTCTGTGAAGACAAAGTAGGAAAATCTGTGGTTTGGAACTGGCTTCTTGCTGCAGAAAGGCTGCTGAATTTGCTGTCGCTGCCTTATCTTAACTAGATTGTGTATTTTATGTTTTCTTCTTTCACAAGAGATACTGTTGCTTGAAACATGCATTCTTTACATATTAAAATGTACAATAAAGTAATTTATATAGCATTCTCATCATTCACCAAAACAGTGAAGACATTATGGTTGCCGAAACTACAATATTTCACAAAAAAGTCCCAAAGCTGGACTCTCTGATGCCATCATTATAGATTAACAACACTTCATTCAACCACCTTTTTTTTTTTTTTTTTTTTTTTTTTTTTTTTTTACATGCACTATTATAAAGCTGATTACAGAAGAATTAAGGGTTCCATCGTAAAGAATATTATATTCCATCCGCAAGAATATTCTGTGAATTTATTATACTGGACAGAAGCTTCTCCCATTTCCCTTTGAAGCAGCATGCATCTCAAGATTTGACCTGTAAAGTTACATATGGGAAAACTTTTATATAATTGGTACATATTTAAGTAGAAAAAAACTTATAAATTTATAAATGTGTTATTATAAATTATTGAAACTATTGAGCTTCTAATACTGTAGGTCCAGCTGACTATTTGTTAGAGTACAGCCTCAAGGCTCTAGTCTAGAACAATGTTCTCTCATAGCTGGCCCTGCCCTTATAACCATTCTCTCCTTAAATACTACGTTTATATGAAGTAGCTGAATAGCTACTTCATGCATTTGGCCATACACACTATGCGTTCATGTGACACTGTTTGTCACCTGCCTCTCCCAAGATGCAGGAGTTCCACTCCAAGGGAAATAAGAACAATAATGTTATTTTGAGCTTTTTCTCCTCATGCTTTCCAAGCTCACACAAACTCTTAGACTTCTAAAGAGCTACACCTAGAGGTTTTTCCAGAAACTGCAAGCTCAAACCTAACATCATTTATCAGAGCATGCCTCATCAAACAAACTAAGCTTTTCATTAGCGCAAACATCTTTTAATAATAAACATATATTCACGTCTATTAGCACAGTATTAACACATGAAAAGCAATTTACTAATCAACATTAAATATTAACCATACCCTCCATATATGTACACCCAGAATTATCACTAGGTATCAGTTTATTTTTCAGTACGAATAGCAGTCACACACACACACACGCGCGAAATAAAATATTCTGAGGAGGAGCAGCAGAATACACTGCAATGCTAAACTGAGGAAACACAGATCATGTATTCCCAACTGGGGCTATGAGCTCTGAAGTAAAAGTGGAAACGCAGTCACCACAGGAAAGTTGAGATTGGTTTAAGCCAGAAAAACAGACTCTGTCATGAGCCTAGTTGGCACAATCCAACAGCCCAGGAGAAGGCCCCTAGACAAAGTCTCTACGATCTCAGTCTTCTTGTCATTCCCCTCCTTGCCCATGCTTAAACAATAGCAGCCAAAAATTCTGCTCTTACAGCTACACATAAGAGAGGTAAAGCTCCCAGAATGTTCTTGCAAACACCAAGACCTATAGATAAAGGTCATTTCTCTGTTCTTGTTCCAACCCAAGAGGTCTCTTGAAGATCATCGAGATCAAAAGTAGACTATAAAAATAAAACCTTTTTCCCAGATAGTTTCTAACAAGAAATTTATAGTTTTCATCATCAATTCACTTACGAAGATCTTGATTGGGAGCAATTAAATACAAAATCAAAACAGGCAATTTCTTTTGTTTGCAAAGCTTACATTGGGGCTTCCTAAAACCTAAAGTCAATATGACTCTCACCAAATTGGACAGTTCAGCTGATAGCCTCTTCAGCCTGACCTACAGCAGTAGGAGTTTAAGGACTTCAGTACAGCTCAGAGTATAACCTGAGGTAGCTTTTACTACTTTTATGGAATTAATTGGGTCAAATTTAGCTACTTCAGGTTACAGTCTGCTAAATGGTCTACTTCGAAAGGCCTTCTTCTACAAGATTTAATACAAATCCTGCAGACGAGCTTTCTGTCCACAACATTCATTCCAAATATATATCTTTCAATTTTAACTAATTTCTGATATTATTTTCTAATTCCAAGTTCATAGATGATTGCTAGTCATTTCAGATCCCTCAGTAGACATTAAATAGTGTCCTTCCTTCTTGGGAAGCAACGGAGTCTTCAGATAAGACTTGTTATTAACATATTATAGAAAGGATTAGATACTTACTGAGAAGCAGACAGCTTTTCCCAGATGTAGTGTGGTACAAGATACCAAAATACTGGTTTTCAAAGTCTTTATGGCTTTTTGGTTTATTCAGAACTAAAGCAACCCAACTTAATTTAGATTCTAAACATTTGCCAGACAGTCTCTCATTCTGTATGCCATTAGGACATTTAATATCTGTAATTTCAAATGTTTAAATGTAGGAATATCTAATCAGTAGCATGTTAAGGAATTCACTTTCTTTCCCAATTGTCAGAACCATTGGTTTTCCAGGCCCTGAACAGTACCATTCCCCTCAGACTCTTCCATGAACAGAACCATTTAGACTGAATTTGAGCTTGCAGGGCTACACTGCTCAAACGCTAGTTTATCATTTCTAGTTGATATAGCATACGTTTTTCTTGCAATATTAAGATGTTTTTTAAATATCAGTAAGCTTGAATTTACCTTGGCTTTTTCTGATGTTCGCTTTCCACCTAATCCTCCAGCTCCAACAAAAAACACAGTGAACTGATTATAACACAACAGCTCTTTTCCACAATAGGTATTCACTGAAAGACAACAAAAGAGGAGGGCTGTCTATTCCATCTTTGATCTTCGTTTCTTTTGTAGCATGGTAGATACATAGAGTTTCACTTCAAACATGCCAAAACTCAGTTTAACAAGTTACAGAACAACTCTTTCACCTTGCACCATTGCAAGTCAGTGCCTGACTACCAATGATTGATGACCTGTTTCAAGTAACATTATCATGAATTTTCTTTGTATGAAAACATTAAAATTAAAAAACGAGCTATCAAAATGCTGATGACATTCAAATTGTTAAAAGTATTTGACAACACAGGGCTGAAATAAATATTTATTTCAGCATTTCATACACCATTAGCAGTTTATTTAAATATGATAGAATTGTGCCATAAAATATGATGTATTAGAAGCTGTTAAGAATCCCTAGTGTGTAAAGCACATTACCAACTCATACAAAAAGCTGTACTAGTATCAGGTATGAAAAGAGCTCCAGAGCAAGCTTTAGTTTAAGGTCATATACTACTTCTTTTCGAAGCGAGTTTGGATTTGTTAAACTTCTTACGCTGAATCATTGAGATTGAGCTATTTCCAATTCCTGCCTACTCCACTACATTAAGCCTTAAACTAAAATTTACAATAGTGTTAATAGTGTTCATTTCCAGTTACAGAAGAAATTTAAAAACCACTAAGATTCTGCTCAAAAACAGAACTTCCACGTATTGCAGAAATAGACAGGCTTAATGTTAGCCAAATACAGAAGAAAAATACAACTAGAAGGAACAAAGAGATGGAGTAGAGAAAAGATCTTTTTAAAATTTTATCCATATATATACACACCACAAGAGTGTTCAAGATTCATTAATCTACTCTTACAACCTAATTTTCCAAATGGTTTTGGTATATCATGCCTACAAATACCAAAATTCAGCAAGTAATGACCTAAGGACTCTTATGGACATTCAGATCCTTCAACCTAGATACAAGAGGAAAGAAATACTTTTTATTTAAAATATATAAATGTATATTATAATATTTATATGCATATAAAAATAATCCAGGACAGGCTATTACAGAGGGCTGTTTCACCAATGAGACTAACAGCACAGCATACACACATGACTAACCTTTTCAAACCCTCCCTGACACACACCGCCTTGTTGAAGGGTGGCAGAATCTAAAACGGCTGCCTTCAAATAGGGCCAAGTACTAGTAATAAAGAAGTTGTTCCGTTTCCATGATGCAGTATTTCACCTATGTAGGCAGAAACCAAATTTCTTCTGAAATCTCTTTCCAAAAACAGTATTCTTGATTTCAGGACCTTAACTGCCTAAGAACAATGACATTATACATTACACAGCTATTGCAAATTAGCTCATTTCTCAGCTCTCATTGAGATTTAACAAGGTCTTTACTGTGGAAAGGCTGGCAGTAATTGTTAAAGCTAGTTAACATTAAGCCTGTCGAATTTAACTGCATGCTCTTAAAAGAAACATAAACCTTCTTACCATCTACGAGCAAGACTGCTCCTGAACCTTTGTCAAGTATATCAGCAATAGTTGAAACTGAAGTTAACTGCCCTGTAAGAGAACAAGAACACATAGAATGTTTTAAGATTTTGCTTCAACAATGAACTGTGCAGCGCTCTCTTTACGTTTCTTAACTAACAACAACAACGTGAATCTGGGAATCTTTGCAAATCTTGGTTTAGTGTAAGATTACATAGAAATTTATTACAAAATTAATGAAATTGAACATAGATGAGCATTTGAGAGTTTGGTTTTTTTGTTTTTAAATAGAAACTTGTTAGTTTGTGTATTCAGAGCTAACAAATTGCATTTCATATTCGAATATGTAATTAACTCTAAAGATAGCTCCTATCATGAGGAGTGTCCCCCAACTTCAAAAGTGTTGAGATGATTACAGTTCTACAGAGGGGAAGCTCAACTCAGGGGCTGGTACTAACTGATTTATGAAGTTTGGTTTTTTATTTTTTTTAAATGAGATTATTGTTGTAGAAAGATATGTAGGCATATATATAATCAGCCTATGAAATGGAGGCATGGGGGAAAAAGGACTTACTGAGTCCTCATCATCTATTATCAGACTGAAATGAATACAGCATTCACACATTTCCTTCTTGCTTATATAAAAAACATGATATTTATCGCTGGTTCATACTTTTTTATTCCTTTTCTACACTCTGGAAAAAACTTTTTTAAAAAACAAAAAAAAAAAATCTAAAGAAGAAAGCCAGACACATGCACACATCCTGAATGAGTCTAATAACCACCTGTCGAGTGCTGCAGTACGGGAACACATATCTACCTAGGAAAAGAGCTTGCTACCGCAGTAAATAATATCTTGAGAATTTTGACAGGAAGAACAAGAAATGTTTTCAAGCCTCCTCATCAAGACGTCCATTCCACCTTAGTATACATAATTTAAATCTTATCCTCTTAGAGGCACAAGGAGGCAACCACTGTCAAAGTAATTTCGGGTGAACATTACAAAACTACCGTGATACAACCTTACAGAAATAACTAAAAGTTCTCCTAGTTAATATCAAATGATAAGAGTAACAGCATGAAGCAACAGAACAGCATTTAGCTTAAATAATCAGTTTAAATAATCAGCTCATTTCTTTTCAGACCACCTAAAGAAAAAACAATTACAGATTTATTTTTATTACTTCAAAGATTAGGCATGAGTGTACTAAGTATACTACTGAAGGGCAATGCCTGATCCCACTCTTCCAAAGAGCAGAGCTTCAGAGTTCCTTCAACAATGCAACAGGTTGCCTCTATTCTCCCCCACCCCTTGCAAAAAGAATATGCAACAAATCCAGTTTGAAGCAGTGTGTCCCTATTTCCCATTTATAATGTCACTACAAGAAGTGTTGTCATAGTGACAAGCAAATTAGCCACACAAAGGACTGACCTGAGGTTGGTAATGGTTTATACAGCTCCAGATACTGCTCACCATGCAGCATCTATGTAAAGACAGACAATGCTATAACAATCAATTTAGTCTATTGCTTCTCCCATCACAATTAAAAATGAATGTACAGATATTTCACAAAGAAAACAAAAATATTACAAGTTTACAGAAGGGAATACATCTATATAGACAAATCTGGGAGTTTGCATACTGTAAGAACTTCACAGCCCACTAAGTTAAAAAGGCCTATACTACCTTTTGAACTGCTAGCAAAGATTACCTATAGCATATAGCTACTATTAGAAAACAGCATTTCTCAAAATAAGACTTTTTTTTAAATTTCCTCCCCAACAAAATATATTTTCAGAGCAAGATATAAGCTTTGGGGTTTTAATAAGATATATTTATAACAAGTTAGAATTCAACACAAAATTGGTTTATTAGCAGCTTAGGAAAACACAGCCTATACACGTGAACTAGGCGAATTACTACTTAGGAGGCAAGAATACAGAACACTAAGTTTTCCTTTCCTAGAAGGAAGTGCACTTATAAATATTATAAATATGCTAATTGCCATCAATTTATAATTACATAAAGCATAGACAAAAATAGTTACCTAATTCTTTCATACCTTTGTGAAATCAATATTTAGTCCTGGAAGAGAAGGAACACCATCAAAAACTGAAGTCTGAGCAGGAATGACTCCAAAGCTAGGTAAACAGCAGAACTCTTCACTTCCTTCAAAGAGAAATTTTAGGTGATCTGGATCCTTAGTCGACATTCCCACACCAAGAGCATATAGAATAGGCTCTAAGTGAGTATACGTATACACCTTGGTAGCCAATTCCCGGCCAATAATGTTTGCCTAGAAATTAGAAGTTAGCATAAAATAAAACTTGGTACTCTTTAATATTGCACGCGTATTCTTCCTACAATTCTCATATCAAACAATTAATGTTTGAGCATTTTTTTAAAAGTATAGTCACATGTAAACGTGCCATGTAAACAATAAATATACTGTAACACATTACTGTATTTGTTGCAGTGCAGAAAACCCTATCACAATGCATCACAGCTTTCTGCAAGCAATCTACTTCAAGAATAAATGGTATAACTTCACATGGCTCAGCTCCCAGCCATGTTATAAGTATCTTTTGAAAACCAACCATGAGTGAAATAATTAACACTGTAATAAAATTAGGAAGAGTAAAAGTTAAATATATATAAAAAAGGAGAGAGAGAACAAAAAAACGAATTGCCTAGCAAGCCCCCGCTCCTGTTTCTGAACAATACCCTAATTAAAGATGCTTGCAGAATTTACAAGCACTTGTATCAAAGAGATTCAACATATTTAACCTCAAGAGTTACACCATCGATGAGAAAAGTGAAGAGTGGAGTCTGGAGATGTTTCCTATTCTACCTCCTCATTTCACAGTTTAAACCCACCTTTCTTTCTTTTTGCAGACAGCAAGCCAGAGTGGAAGTTGATCACCAATAGAATAAGCTTCTCTGCTGAAGGTTTTCAGATAGCTATAAGTATGCCTTGTAGAAAGAGGTACTTACAGTGTCAACAGCTGAAGAGATGACTGAACCAGAGCTTGTGGAATGCATAGAAACATTTCCTTGAGACTCTATCTGACTTAGAGCATCATTCAAAACATTTATGGACTCTAGAGAAAGGAAGGGAAAAAAAAACATTTGAAAATAGACAGAAATAAAAGGCTACAATCTGACATGCCACAAACATGCAAGCAAATGAGCCTTAGCTTGGTACTTCTCAATTCATTTTTAAACACAATGAATATATACCTACAAATTGAGCATCACGCTGCATTTTACAGGCATCTATGCAGTTGTTAGTGATAAGCAGTCTCTACACCTGTTCCATCAGTTCTGCGCCCAGTAGTCAACTATGACATATTTATTTCAAGTGCTTGAAACACAATTCATGCTACACAGCAACAGTTAAGCCAAGTGAAATACATCAGCAATTATTTGGTTTCTTTTACTCCCAGAGCCATGGTATTAAGAGAAGATAATGAGCATTATTCTTCAACTGTCTCAAAAATTAGCATCTGAAAATTAGCCCACCTTTCCCTATCTTTAAAATTATTTTCAATACAAGTAACTGGGCATCTCTTCTGGCGGTTATCCTCTTTCCTGAACCACACTGTAAAGAAAATCCAACTGAGGCTTGAACAATGTCAAGATTACAAGAGATGATGCATAGAGGAGATACAGAGCTCAGCCGTGGTAAATGCAGGCCATCAAGGACATTTGTCTCCTTGAAGCTCAAAATGGATAAAGTCAATACTGAGCATTCTGGTGTCGGACAGAGTCAGACAAAGTGGTGAAAATCACGCACAGAGGAAAAAGTGTTTAAAGGAAACAGAGGAACTCATTATTTAACTACTTTTGCCTGCTCACTTCCAATCCATGGGTGCCCATCTCAGTTTCTAAACTCATATCCCCATATTGACTTCCATCGACCCTGAGGCTCCTACCAACTGTGCTTCTCTCTATTGCACAGCATTCTTCTAAATATCCCTCAAGCTAGCTGCATATTTTCTTGTAGATTTCTGATTTCCTAAACTTCAATTTGCTTCCCAATCTCGCTGCCAGTAGCACTGTAACGTTTTATTTGTGGCCTGAATCTCATGAAGAAGTAGGAACATCTACCAGACAAATGTAAGGTTGTAGCCACTTCTGCTAAAGACAAGCTGTGGCTTTGCGTACAAACGCTGTCATTTTGCATAAAGCAAAATGTGCAAGATATAAGAAAGCTGTAATTGATAAGAACCCTTTAAAAGGAAATCCATCATGAAATGCACAAAGGAAAGGCAATACTGAGCTGCTGGGAGAAGAAATAGACTGCTTCTCCTACTCTTGCAAGGGTACAAGAAAGGCTTTAGAAAGACATTGCCTTAGAATCTTTAAGGGAAAGGTTTTGATTTCTGAGTAATTCTCAATGTTTCCCTCCTTTTTATGTCCACGACCCATTCTGCATGCAGGGAAATAATCATCATTTTTAATGGTGAAATCACAAAAGCAGATTACCAGTATATATTTTACATGCAATTACATACATTAAGACAAACAGTAATAGCACAATCAGTAATTTAAAGTATGCAGAATGCTGCAATCTCCTGTATAAGCAGTCTTTCTTCCAGAATACATGACATGACCGGACTCTCAAAATGGCTACTTACTGAGTATACGGATGAACATTACAGTTATGTGTTGGGAGTTACCCTAACTCTAAAAGGCTTCAGCAGAAATGGTTTTTAAACTTTGGCCTATGGCTATATTTGTAATCAGCAACAGTACTTGACCTGGACCATATCAGAATCATTTAAGCAAGAGTCTTGCTGCTTTTCAAAGCATATTTATGCGGAAAGAGCTCTCTTTTAGGATGGAAAGTTCTTTCAAGGATTCCTGGGTTTATTTCTTTACATCCATGATAAAGACATCTAAAGCATGAGACGTGTCTATGGCTGTAGACTCAAGCTTCTTGAGAGATTTCAGTAGAATGTGTATGTTACGTACACATTTATGTTCCAAAGTGGTCTTAATAACTTTGACATCAACACCATTTTTAAAAAGAAACCTTTCAGGCAACTTATAGGGGCATAAGTAAGCTACTAGAATATCACCAACTACAGGTAAGCAGGGAAAGACTTTTTTTTTCTTTTTTTTTTTTTTTAAGAGCAAAGAAAAATGTTGCTTTCTTTTTTCCTGAGCTATTAGCTTACTGGACTCTTCCAGTCAAGAACCCACTACTATATTTCCTTCATCTTTAAAAGGCTGCAGGAGTAACATGTGACTGATGTGCCTCAACATACTAATTCACTTCGGTCTTCACTGGCCTTCTGCTGCCTGGTCTAATACCTGTAGCATTAAACTTACAGTAATATTCTAGTAGTTGACCAGATATGAAACCTTTATGTGAGGCACGGTTACAATTTCAAAGAAGGGGTAAATTAGATCATTGTATTAAATACTACAAAGGTTAAGATCAAGCCCATTGTTATGAGCTACCAGCTTGCCAAGAAAAAAAACGAAGTGTTATGAGTTACCAGCTTGCCAAGAAAGAAACGAAGTATTACAAATTCATGAAGCAGTAACTACTTGCTCCACATAAATGTTTCTCTGCTTCTGGTTGCAGTATCTTGTGGTTGTCAGTAATAAATGCAGAGACATAAAACACTCAGATTGTGAATTCGTGCCCTTCAAGTTAGGAAGCGGGTTTTAGGATGGTTCACAGAGTCTTCATTTCTTCCTTTTGTGCATTCCTTCTGTGTATTGAATGTAAAAGAGGGGGAGGGAAGCATAGAGTGGTACACTATCATGAGGTTTCAGTCATGTAAACACAAAAGGAAGCCTGAAGTCAAAGTTTCATGAGCAAACTTAAATACGACAATTTCTACTTTTCAATACCTGACTTGACAAGACAAGCGAGGTTCTTTCAAGATCCAAGAAAGAGCTTGGGATAGGGGTATAATCTTCTCAGAAACAAAAGCAGCAGGAAATCTTTCTATTGATTTTGTCATTGTCAATGTTGATTATTAATCGTTCTATTATCAGTGAATTCTAAAACCTTAAATGTTCACTAACCCAGCACGGTCTGCTACTATAGAGCAAATTATGAGCAGACAGCAGGAAAAGAGTCACCTGAAGAAGCAAGATTGAGCATAGCCATAGCAAAGCCTGGCTCTTTCCAAAGGTATTCCTCTCACTTTCTAATCTGGGGACATTGTATATGAACCATATCCCTAAAGTATGGAAGAAATGGCATCGGTGCTTAACACTTTTTTTTCAAACAAAGGAAGCTGAAATTGAAGCTGGAACAATTTTCATCTCATGCAAAGTTCTCATTTTTATATACACACACACATATATGTACATACACACCTCCCATGTGTTTTATATTAATTTGCTCTACACTAGAAGTCAGCCTTTGAAATCAGCCAGAAGTCAGTCAGTGTGAATACTCAAGTTGTTTTCTGTACCTCTGCAGCTTCTAAGAGAATTAAAAATGCACATGAACACAAGAGCTTGATAGAGACCTGCTAGATTCAGCTAAAACTGGCTAGCATGTTCAAAATTAAGGGGAAGATGGAGGGTAAGAGGTATGACTCATACAGGGAGCAAAGGACACAGAACACTGACAGAACTAGTTCTGTTTTCTTAGAAAACAAAAACTGCTAAACATCTGTGCAATCAATACATAGTACAGTACACTGTATGTAGTACGCAGCCTGCAACACGGGGAGCTGTCTTCCACCTAACTATCTCAGAACATAACTTGCTTTCTCCCTTTGGGTAATGGGAAGAAAGACTAGGACACAAAAGCAAGTAGCACCCTGTGAAGGCAAGGCCTACCAGACCTAGCTTTGACTTAGAGGAAATACAAGGAGGCAACATGCCCATGTGCAGTGGGTCTGATAAACAACTGCGAACTATTGCATGCACAGCACACATTCAGAAGCTCTTGTATCACATCTAATCTGGTCTTTCCGTGCATGCACTGGTGCAGGGGTCCAGGACCTCATACTATCTCAAAACATGCAATTATGTTACCATGACAAATTCATCAGCTGAGCTACAGCCAACTGCAAATGAGAATTTGATCAATCCCTCTCTAGTAAAGGCTCGGCCAAGCCACATTATTCTGCAATTGCTGCTGCCTAAGGGTGCACACGGAGTTCGTTACAGTGGCTCAGCTGACACACAGAAACTTGGAAAGCCACTGTAACGTGACTCTGTGTCTTAACCCTAAGGCTTCAATTATGCGCTGCTTATTTTCTTGGAAGATTCCTAGCCATTTCTGAAGCAGTATAAAGTAAGTTAGAACTATGAATTCAGTTGAATTATTAGCAAGAAAATTATTAGCATTACCATCCATATCAGGCAAAAGCTCTAACATATAAGGCAGATTCATAGCTGCCTTGGAGGCAGTGCCGCTTTCACATTGGATTAAATACACTGTTATCTCCTCAATCCTGATACAAGGAACAGAGGAGAATGCACATTACAGTAAAACTAAATCCTCAATTTCTATGACTTCCTGAGGCCTAAATTGTCACATAGTTTGTTTTCAGATTTCTCTTTTGTTAAAAGGACATAACGTAGTGAAGGTATATGTAACCGTATCTTTTGCTAGTTAAACAGGACTATAACTGGAAATGTGTGGAAGCAGACAGGAACTGCCAGAACTTCTCCATGTACACCAAGGACTAAGCTTGTAGGAAAGAACTATAGAGAACATCCAAAGACACCTGAGGCACTAAAACCAAAATGAAGAGGTGTGCATAGTCAGTTATTCACACCAACTGTGGCAGAGAGATTTTGAGGTGGGACGTTGGGGGCGGGGGGGGGGGGGAGGAAGAGGCTTGCACAATCAGCAGCTGCTCATGCAGAAGGATGTAGGAGAACTAGCTACAGGAATGATTGCTTTATTGAGCACATCATCATGATATCTGAGAAACTTCCACAAGTTACTGAACTAAACATCAACTGCCAAATCAAGTGACAACTAGCTATTTCCTGTTCATGAAAATTGCATGAACCTTATACACAGCAAGAGCTGTTTAGCTTTCAGTTTATATCAAGGGAACAAGCTAAACCCAGAAACTTTAGAAGTGCTTAAAAAAGTTACAGAATGACAGAAAGAAGGGGGAGGGAAAAAAAATTTCGGATCTTCTTAATCAGACTGTTTTTAAGAATCCAATCATTTAATTTCTTAAAGGATCACTACTAATACATGAAGATGAGATCACACTTCCTGTCAGCCTTCAAAGCTCAGGGTCTCCAATAGCTGAAATATACAACTGCAAACATGCTCTGGTTCAAACACTGAGTAAGGGTTGCTAAACAGGGCTCTAAATACATTATCATCCATAAATCAGATATTGCGCATTTAACTTGTTTATCCTAAAGAGGATGACTTGTCCCTGTGCTTTCAAAAAAGAAAATTCTACATAAAAAAAAGTACAAAATATATCCAAGTATTCAGTTATACACGATTGTTACAGATGTAGGAGAAATTACCTTTCAAATAACACATGACAGTCCTACTTTTTGTAATCTAGAAGGAATTAAAGTCAAAATGCTCTTATCAGTATGCTCAAATTATGAATCAAGATTAACAACTCTGATTATAGGATTTTCTAGCAAATTACAGGCAAATACTTTATCTAGTTGTATTTTTTATAATTATACATAATGGTTAGTACATCATTGCTCTTCACAGCAAATTACTTAATGCTGGTAATAGATTTTAATGAAATCTTCTGAGAGAGTTTGAATTTGCAGATATTAGGCATTGTAGCTTTTCATTTTTAATGCAAGTACTCTAATTAGTTTTCTTTATTTAACAGTCAAATGCCTATAGGCGATGAAGTAGAAACTCTCATAGTAGGAAAAACTTTTAATGTAGTATTTAAAAATTGTATCTGATCAAATAATTTCTTCAGCATTTTGCTCAATTCTTCTGCTATTTCTTACATATAAGAAAATAATTAAAGGGTTTTCATTCAGACTAGCAATACACCTCTGACTTGATGTCACTGAAAGGACAATGCTATATTTTGTCTAAGTTTATAACAGCACAACAGCTAAGGTAGGCTATCTGCACAGGGAACCTATGCTAAGGAACCCTTTACAGATTCCTGACTATAGAAATCTGCTATGTTGTCCTGTAAGCACATCTTTTACTTCCTAAATCTAAAGTCCTGTTCAATTTTTGGTCCAGAGGGCAACAAGAGACAGATGTAATCTATCATATCCAGTGTTTAACCTGAAGTGACTTTCAATGGAAATTTCCATCTACAACATTTTTCTGCTTGCAATACAAAAATATAGTAGTACAAGTGACAGGGTAGAAGACAGAAATTAAACTGGAATAACATTGTTGTAAATGTCATCCCACAGTTGGAGAGAAAACATTTAGAAGTTGACATACATTTAGAAAAGGGACATCTGTAAGCCAAAGATGAGTGAAAACAAAATAATGAATGTGATGCAAAACTACTGTACAGTTAGCCACATTACCAACATCTGAGGAAAAGGCCAAAGAGTCTACTCTTCTGGTTTTGTTTTATGCATCTAAAAAATATATCCCTTCTGTTTCTATAAATCCTAGGGATTTCAAGACAAACTGCTTAAGCATCTACTGTGTTTTCTGGCAATCTACAGATCTTTGAAATTCAGCTGGCGTTGAATATAGGGATGCCTCTTTCCCTCCTTCCCCAATCCCCTTGTAAGCTGGCATTTCCTGATTTGGCAAATACTCAACCCTTCAGCTAAATAATCACACGCGTACTAAGAACACACTGTCAGGGATATTAAACACCTGTAACTCACACTGACAAATTCTGAGGGTAACTTTTTGAGAAGTCTCGGAAAGCAGTGGAAAGGCTGTGGAATAGTCTGTATGGTTTAAGAACTATGACAACGATGGTTCTAAATAGAGAGAGACCTAAGACACAGAGAGAAAGAGAAATCTTGGAATATGAAAGAGAAGCAAGTACAGCAGCAGGAAAGGTCAGAGTCATTTTGGCAAAAAACAGAGACAAAGAGTGAGAAGGAAGGAAGAAAAGAAGCAAAGCACTGCCATAATGAGACAGTCACTTTGGTCACCAGCAAAAGAGTTGGTGCTATCCAGGAAAAGGAGGCAGGGAGGAAAAGCTCTCTTGCTGTGTCACACCAGTTGACTCCTTAACCAGACATTTTTGGTATGGAAATGTCTAGGACTAATTTCAGGATTCCACGACTGAAAAGAACATACTGTCTCTTAAAACATTGCTTCTACCTAAATTTGGGTCGAATAAAATAAAACACTGCCTATAATTTGGCTGTAATACATAAAATAACACCGAATTCACTTTACTGGAAAACTCTTAAGGAGAAAGATAAGCTGTCTTAATTTTAAAAATGGGAACATATAAGTAGCTTTAAAAAGATCTGACTCTACTGAAAGAACAAATGATTAATGTTGCACATACACAGAAGAATTAATTAATTTAGTAAACTTCTTATTTAAAGAAAAGTTTCAGTAAAAGTCTGTCAAGAAAGTAATCTCTTGTAATCTTTGCTCGCCCAAACTATCTACATTATCAAAGCCTTCTTTACCTTGGATACTCCTGGGTTTGCTGGCATTATCAAAGTCACAGACCTTCTCCCATTTATCTCTCACTGCTTCAGGAGTCATTGGCTGATTCTTTCCTCTGACAATAGCACCCAAGGATCGTTCCCAGCGCACTAATAAAAAGAATAGAAATGGGAGACGTTGACCAGAGAATTCAAGCTGGTTATCACAGTAAAAAATGAAGAAACTTTTAGTTTCTTTAGAGCACTTTTCATCTAGGCCACTACTTGCAAGTCTGCGGAGGAAAGGAACAGCTTAAAAGCTCTCCAATATAACTCACCGGTATCACTTTTAGTGGAACTAAGAGGGCTCACCACTTTTTACTAATGCTTAGAAAAGCAATAGCATTGGTTTTAAATTTCACTAAAGCCAACAACAGACTGATTGCTCTTCAGAAATATTACATCAGGTTTTGGATCCTGTCCAGCAAAAAGTTACAGCCAGTTTGCATCTAGAGACATTCTCTTCTGACATGATTTTGACTACTGCTGCTCAGGATCTTCTGAAAGTCTTGGAAAACTATAGGGAAAATGTGAAAACTGCCTGTTTTCTATTAAAGAATGTTTATACAGTAGTCAGCATCTCCAAATTGTTTCCACAGTCATATCTCAATACTGATACTTTAGAGAAAGTTACTGGTAAGATAAACATGAAACCAGTTCTGGAAGAATATCGATTTCCTAGATCCCAGTTAATCCTTAATCTTTTTTTTTTTTTTTCTCTCCCAATTAGCAATAAGTAATGAATAAGGCCACACTTGTACTCAGACAGAAACCAATACAATGATGAAAAAGGTTCTTTTCTTCTGACCAGAGATGAGGAGGAGCCAGAGATTTTCACCTGTATGAAAACTCTAGTCCTCATGGAGCACAACAGGAGGTTTTACACTGCTGCTCCAGTTTAACCTGTTTAATATGCTACCCCAGGAAAAGCTGTCCAGAGCCAGTTCCAGTGCCATCAGAACGTTCATAGTCAGTCAGAAATAGACAAAACTCACTGCTTTTTCGAGTGTGTCTGTGTGTCTGTGTGTGTGGAGGGGGATGTCCCTTTGAAAGAAGGGGGAAAAACTTCTTGAATTTAATGGTCCTACTTTTCAACCCACACTAATGCTGATGGTATTCATGTAGGCTGGAAAGTCCTTACTTTAAGAAAATAATACTGACTAGGTTCCACATACTTAGAAGAAGAGTTAATGAGTTTTCACACACTCAAATAAGTTTCCCATCTGCTCAGCAGTCACTAGTGCCTGTGAGTATTCTTTCCTCTCGTATTTAAGCTAGTTTCTGGAGTCACTCAAGGACAATTCTTAGCTGGCACAACTACTAGTAATTAAAAGGCAAGTTGCCTCCAAACATCAATGTACATCACTAATATTTTTGTACGAGTGGTGAGGAGCTTAAAAAGTCTGCTTTACTAGGATCAGTGATCAGTGGAACTCTTATACCATTAAAAATAGAAGTAATCAAGAAAGGGCAGCATGTATATGCCACAGGAAAAACAAAACAAAACAAAAATAAACACACTTCAAGATATTGTTAGCATACAAAAGTTAACGCTACTTAGGCAGATTTTCAACTACTGTTAATCAGTTCAAAGCATAACACAGCACAATACAGAGTTTCACAGTATCCCATTTGTAGTGAAATTTGTCCCTTTTACTTAATATAAGTAGCCCCCACAGAACCCTGGGTTTTCCCAAATATTCTCTCCTAAACAAACTGTCTTGAGTAGAGGTAACTACAAAAATAGGCTGCATAATTTTGTTGCCAAATGAAAGCTCAAAACCAACCTTGCAACACCCCAAACACTTACATTTTCCAATCCATCCGGCTCCCACCTGCCAAGAAAGAAAATCATCAGCTTATCATGTGTTACTAAACAAGGTTTTGGTGAAACAAAACTATACTTCAGAACAAACTGAATACAGTGAAGTTTCTGAAATGCTGCTAATAGTAGCTTTAGTTAAGCACTGGAATAACAGCAATATAAAATTTCAAGAACAAGACACTGATGGCAGATAACTACTTTCATCTAATTTATGAGGTAACATTTTGATGAGTGTGCCCATATGCATTCCATAACTAGGTAATTCATCCTTTTTGCAAGTTGCTTTCTGTGTGTTTGAATGAAACACAAGCTTCATTTTGAAGTAGTTGCTCTGGTACCTTTTTAAACATGTAGACTTAAATAAAATAATTGATTTTTTTTTCCCCTAAGGTTTTTTCGGGAAGGTGGGGGAGCAAAAGCAAAGGTTATAATCCCTTCTTTTGGATACTGAATAAAGCATTAATAACATTATGTTAACAGTACATTAGTACTTACTTAAATAACTACAGGTACAACTTAACCACAAACGTAACATATGCAGACCTGTCCTAAGAAAATACATGCTTTTGTTTTGAAGAGATTCAACTTGGATTGTTCTAACCACTTCCCATCAAAACTACCTTTGGAATTGCACGTATATGTGACAAAACCACTGGCACATTCTTTCCCTTCACATATCCCTTAGCAGCATACAGGAGCCTTCAGAAAATGAATGCATACGTACCCTACTGAATGACAAATATGCTTTGCGTATACAGAGCAGGAGCGACAATTTAAACACAAAACAAATTCCAGCATAAGTGGATAGACCCCCAAATTTTAAAACAGCTGATACTAACCACAGAGAAACTATGACAGATGGAAAGACAATGCTCATGTAAGGAAAGAGGCTTTCAGACCAGCAGAAAGCTAAGAAAGCATATTATATAGCATACAGTTACTGAATTATGAAAAACAGCTCCCTCTTATTACTTTAGTTCAAGTTTAAGAAGAGTTATTTTTGCATGGAATCAGAAAACACAAATCCTGAGTTAGCTGCTATTCCACACTTTGTGCTTTAAATGTTTAAAAATGCATTACCTGTTTATTTCAACATCCCCCCCCCCCCCCCCCCCCCAAATTCTAGACTTGAGAAAAGAATCAGAACTATATTTTTAGAGACTGGTGAAATTTTAATACTATTTGGTCAATACCATTTAAGACCAAGCCACTGCGCTTTTTGGCAACCATAGCAGGGAACGCATCCTAGGTTGTGTCAAACATATTGTGTGTTATTTTCTATAGAACAGAAGCTTCCCAGGCAAGAACCACTAAAAAAACCTTAAAAAAGCGGGAAGGTGGAATAGCTTGTCAAAGACTCTTTTCTCATTTTTTACCCCTTACCAAAAAAAAAAAAAGAAAAAGAAAAAAGAAAAAAAAGGAAAACACAGAGGTATTTACAAACTAGAACTTATTCTGGAGAAACCTACAGTCCTCTACCTTAAAATACTTTTCTTCCCTTTTACCAGTCAGTGGTAAAATCTCACATGATTTGGTAGATTTGTTATTATCACAAAGCCAAGAAAATATTACTCCAAAAGACTACAAAATAAGGTATTTAAGGAAACTACCTAGAAAGCACATTTCCTATGAAAGGTGTCAAACTCCTAACCATAATGCCACACCACTGTATTTCACACTGTTTATGTACAGTTCAAATTACATGTGTAGCTTATGAACGTACTGTAACCTTCCAGATAAATGCATGTTAATATGTTAAAAATGTATTGTTACGGATGAGGGGGACAGAAAACAGCATATAAATAAACAAAGAACCTTATACTAGAGAAGAGAGGAAAAGAAGAGCCTGTCTTAAACAACTAGATCTAGCTGGCAAGCGTAATGCATTATTGGAGAAGTGTAAGATTTTGGTCTGCTTTAGATTTAAAAAAAAAGTTACAATAAGAATTTTAACAACTGGTAACATTCTGAGCAGACATCAGCAATAGACAAGTTTGCTACTGCCTGGCATACTTGTCATATACAAAACAACAAGGTAAATACTACTCTCTATGCTGAGTATGCAGTATACAATCCACATTTTGTGGCCATTATATTCAATATATTATATTGAATCTCACACGACAATTCAGCTTTAGCAAGAAGTTTAGGGTAAAGTAAATCATTAATTTCCAGCAGGCAAGAAAAAAAAAAAATTACCTCAAACAGACTGCCATTCTCCTGACAGCTCTCGTGACAAAGCCAAAGGACTAAGGGAGCAACATACTCTGGTTTGAAAGCATCAACCATATCTACAATAAATGCAGGGCAGGGGAAAACGAGGAGAAAAATAAAAATCATACAATAGAAATATGATATGATTTCACCAAATTATTACTCTAATACTTTCTGATCATCACTACAGCCGGGCAGTATTTACCAACAGAGTTTAGCAGTGAAAAGAAAGAACAAACAAAATGAAACATTTGAAGATCTGTTAAATCTGAACGACTTGTGATAGGTGTATATTTCCTCTAAACCTGATCACATTGGCTCTGACTGAGAAAGATGAAAGACTGTCTCAGTGTTGGGAACACCATAATATTCAGACAGCAAAACCAGGTAGCTGCCTAAACTCTCAGCTGAGGAAACTTAGGCCAAAGCTTAGACACTCCCAGCTGACCGGCAACATGAAACGAGGACAAGCCAGCTGGACATAAGCCAGACAGAGCTGTACCTGAGCAACTTTCATTTCAATCTGATATTCAGTTATGAGTAAGAAGGAACATGGGAAGAATTGCAGCTGCTGAATATTTGAGAAGTAACTCATTTGGAAGTGACACATTCCAGGACTTCCAAATGAAGTACTGGGAGTGATCAGCCATGACAGATTTATATATTAATTGATTTTTTGGATTTTCACTGTCATCTGGAACAAAAGAAAAAAATTTTGAAAACTAAGAAACTGTCATATAGCAGAAATGTGATTTTCCAGGCAGCTCTTATCAGATATTCCATCAACTTTCTGAAAATAGTAACTAGATTTGTTTAATTTCCTTTATCAGGTTTGAAAATATTATTGTTTCAGCAACAATAGATACATAGCTGTTCTTCAGCTAATAGTCATTTAGCATTGTAGCATTTTTAAATATACCCTAAGAAATGACAGAGAATAGCATTCAAGAAATGAATGCTATTTCTTAATAGCAGACTTGAAGTAATAGAAGTTCATTTTTAGAACTTCCATGAAGGTAACAAGAGACAGAACTTCATTTAACATGAAGTTATACTTTGTAACTTCGTAACTGCACCACAAAAGCCTTAGGCTTTTCTAAAGCATTTCAATTCATGCCATACACCCTTCTGTTCCAAAAATTAGCACTGACCTGTCATCACTAATTCTATTAATCCACTGTTAAATTGATTAAGAAATTGCTGATAGAAGTTAAAAAAAAAAAACAAAAACAAAAACACACAAACACACTACACAGGAGATGCAGATTGCATTTATCCTACTAGCAAGAACAAAACTAAAATGGACCAGAAGTTGAACATACACAACTGTTGCAATGCTACAGCGCAATTGCTTGCAAACATCTAAGTATCCATAACAGGAAAGTGCTGACTATGATCCCAAGGACAAATCGATAGGACTTATGAAAATAATTTTCGAGTTCTAGTGCCCAAATCTTTAGGAGTAGCTGAAAAAATTGGGCAGGAGGGAAGAAATAAGTGATTAGAGCAATAACAAACTGTCCTATAGGGAGACATCAGGATCTCACTCTTAAACATGACCAAGAAGGAAAAATCAGGAGGTGGTTATCATCACTGTATGCAAACATTTTCAGGCACAAAGATATTCCAAGTACTGAACTTAAAAAGCCAGCGTCTGCAGGCTTGACATATCTGACACTTACTTACATAAGTGAAATAAATCCCCGGAACTGACTACCTATGGAGATACTGGGTTTTCCAATCGCTTGAATTATTTAAACCTAAAATAGAATACTTTACAGAGAACTTAGTCAAACAAAATCACTGCATACACCCATGCATAACTGTACAAAATGTATTAGTCTTTGCTATCTTGTATATCAATCTGGAAAATGTAATGGTTCCCCTGATTTCGAACTCTGCCTAACACTAGGGGGAAAAAGCAGGGGAAAACAAACATTGAATAGGGCTGATTCTAGAAGACTTCTTCAAAGCACGTTCTTTTTACAGAGGCTTCTCTCTGAATTCTTTGCATTTCTTTTGATCGTTTGCCAAAACAAATAGTTGATCTACTTATCCTAAATTTACACTTTACACACAGCTCTGTCTTGCACAACATTCTCCATACTGGCTTCTTAGTGCAGTTCTCTGTTAAAACCTGTTCACATATTTAAAGATTAGTAACTGTGCAGTTCAGAAATACCCAATATATCAGGCATCTGTGTTCATCATCATCTCCTGCTGCTCCTGGAGCCAAGGACTACATACATGAGATGTTGTGCAAAATAAGACATTTTGCAATCAGATGATACCATAACAAATGTAGACGCCCTACGAATATATCTGATTCCATACCTACTGCAACAAACCTTTCCACTGCCTTAGGATGATCTTAAAAGAGGCTATAATTACAGAGCATTGCCATATGCAATTGTTTTTGTGAACTACAAAAATTGCTTTGTATCTTATGACAGAAAATAAGAATTTCTAACACCACAAAACAGGGAAGTTGGCAGTCCAAAGAAAAACAGAAGGACATTAGGAACAGCAAATTAACAGCTTTTGAAATATAAAGGATTTACATTTTGTAATTGATAAGAGGGCCACGCTTCACCTCACTGAAAAAATGTCAGTACACATCAACCTTAAATAATTCACCTTGTGGCATGATAGTCTGGGTCAGCCTGGATCCAGCAGTGGGTGCAATTGTGTTGCAGTGGATGTTGTATTTCCGGCCTTCAATTGCAATTGTGTTTGAAAGACCCAAAAGGCCAAGTTTTGCAGCACTGTAGTTTGCCTGACCAAAGTTTCCATATATTCCAGCGGCTGAGGAAGTCATAATTATTCTTAGGGAAAGAAAGATGGGGCGGAAGGGAAAAAAAAAAAAAAAAGTTAAACATTCTCTTCAAGTTGTTTACTTACGCATGACACTATTTTCTGGCTTTGATACTGTATAGTCTTCATATTCCTGCAAATGAAAACATGTAAATAAGAATGAAAGCATTATGTAGTTTTTTTTTTGCTAATAAACAGATGCCCTGTCTGGCTGGTGGGAAACATCAGACAAATCCTGAAGAGCAGTCACAGCAGTGGGAAACTAACAAAGTCCTGAACCTTTTTGAGTTACAGTGCAAAACTGCAATAGCTACTCTGTGACAACTGGGTATGGTACTGAAAAAAAGAATTTTTCTTTTCACGTTCTAACTGCATTTCATATGGTGATATTAAATAACAAATGCTTCCAGTAGACAGAAAAAAATTATTCCCTTAAAAATGGCTTCATCTTAACATCGGTGTGATAATACATGAAGATGCATTCTTACAAAATTCACAGAATTTTCACAGAATCTTAATATATGTGTTAAACACTTGAGGGAGGGAGAATGTTTATACTAAGGTAGCAAAATCTTGCCCCTTGTCCCCTAACACTACTGCTGTTGAGAGGACAGAACTGCTCACAAGGAAGCTCTAGAACCACTGCATTTTACAGTAGTTTTGAGACATGAAAACATTGTGCTGCATGTTTCCTCATAAATCTGAATTCAAAAGAGGGTTTATACCCTCACTTCTGAAAGAAGCATTATCAGAATCAGTTCCAATCTACTGTAAACACACCGCACAGCTGAGATCAAAATCTATTTCATTTTTTTAATCATTTGCTTCACTGACAATAACATTGTTTTTTAATTTAAATAAAGAGGTGTTATTAGTACTGTCTCAATATGGTCAATATGAAAAAAGCTACAAAATCTATAGAAAGCAAGCATTCTGCAGCTGCCACACCATACATACATAACCTGAAGAGACATTCACTAACACTATTATCTGAGCACATACATAAAAGGAGCCTAAAGAAGCGTTTTCCTGAATGGATGCAACTCCTGAACTTTAGCCATGCATTCTGCCTGCTTACTGGGCTCTCTATTTCTTCCCTTTTCTTTCCAATCCCATTGCTTGGATGAGAACGAATGTCACTGTGGTCACAGAATGAGGAAGAAATTAACACTGCTTTAAAACACATGAGTACTGTAGTTAAGAACAAGACTGATTTAATCACATTGGTGTTTTGACACAGAAAAAACAACAAAAGTTAAAAACTTGAAGCTCTGAATTGACAGCGCTGTTTCAGCTAAAGGTAAGGCATACTAAAATAGGCTATGAACATCCCACAATTACTGTAAGACAAACCTTTGCCCAAAGGGAAACAAACTGCCCCCCCCCCACGCCGAACAAGAACCACAAGCAGAACTGGATGCACCTGCCAATGGAGGAGTAGGAGGAAATCCTCTTAGACATGCAGTCACATGCATATAATACCAAATAGTTCTAATGAGTTCTGATGAAGAGAAGTGATATTTCTATAACCCTATAGCTCCTGCCTGGGATATCTGCATTTACAAGAAGTGCAACTTTAAAGGTTTCTATGTGTGGAGGTGGTGGTGGCAGCAGAACTGAAAGGGTAAGATCTCATACATCTGGATGCTGATTTTGTTCGTCTCAGTAACAGTGAAAAAAGGACAAGAAACACCTTCCCTGCCAGGGCTTGCAGTCTGGTACACATTGTTGGAAGGGAGGGGGAGAAGAGGATATACACATTTTTACCTGCCAAACTTCTGATTTTTCATATGATTCCATGCAGCTCGGGTGACCAGGAACGATCCCCTCAAATGAATTCTATGAATTATATCTAGGATCAAATTAAAGGCAGTTTAATAAACCCAGGAATTCATTTGCCAACTTGAAAAAGACAGTTTGTTTCTTCTTCATAAGAAGAACATAAGAGTCAGCCATGCTGAGAATCTCTTCCTCATCTCTGATGGGGCTGTCTTATCTAGGACTCACAAGCATCCAAAATTCCTGTGCTCGAGCACAGTCAAGCAAGGACTGCAGAAGCTAGACCCTCTTTGCAAAAGCTTGCCACTTAACTGCCTCATCATCGCCTACCATCTCAGTGAAGGTTCCCCCTGTCCTTCTGTTCCTTGGCACATCAGCTTTCTTTCCTTCGTTGTTAGTTTTCGGTCTTTCAAGGTATTCGGTCAGATGGCACTGGGCTATGAATGCAATCTGCTCACAGAAACTGTTGTGTTTCACGTGACTTTTCTGTATTCCACTCAGCACTCAGGAGTGGTAGCTAGAGCCTTTCTTCCCCTCCAGAACTGCGTAAACCTAGCATGAACTGTAGCACAGATCTGGTTTGCAATCACATAGGCAGCTAAATACAAGTAACTTACAACTGATCTTTGAGGTTAAATGCAATTCTCTGCGGTCAAGCACAGAGAGCCTTCCCTTCTTCTCTTCTTCCCTGTGCGACTGGAAGGGATGCACCTTCTATCTTTCACAGAGTAAGTGAATCTCACAGTTCATCAACTCACCCCAATCTTCATCACTTATCCGAACGAAGGAGCGATCTCTTAGAATCCTGGAAAACATTATCAGGAAAAATCGAAAAGAAAGATGAACATGTGTCTACACAAAAGTGACATTCCATAGTCAAACAGAAAAACAAAAACAAAAGCTTCAGATTTACTTACCCAGCATTGTTTACAACAATATCTGTAAAAAAAAAAAAAAAAAAAAAAACACACACTAAATGAACACGTGCTGATAAAGTACAAGCTTATTAGTGTATTTCAATTTTTCTCCCACTTTAAAACCAACATACATGACAGATATAACACTGTACACATATATTCTGTTACTTTCTAGAGCTGCTTGTCCTGATTAGGGACATTCTAACATTGAAAAATGATTTTAAAAAAAAAATCCAAGATATTTAGCAACAGACAAGCCTCAGTCTACCAAAAGAACAAAGACCGACAGTGAGGAAACACTGAGAAGTGCTGGCTACCTGGGAACACAACACCTGCATGATGCAGCCATCCTGCTCAGTTTTGCAACTTGCTCTGAGTTTCAGAGTGCTCCATACTATGCAGTTTGTGCCACCCTCTTTGTTGGAGTAAATCCAAATAATAGCAGAAGTCACCACTGAGGAGCAGTTGCGAAGCCACTAGAACAACTTGGATCATAACAACTCTTACAAGAATATTTCATTTGGTTCCTGTTAGCTTGGATTAAGTCTACTTTTAGGCACCTAAACGTTAAAGTTAGATAAGCTTCACACTTATATAGGAGCAGCACATCCAAAACAGAAACTTGACTTGTTAGATATAACACCTGAAGTGTTTTCTTAATTTGCACCAATACGTTTTGATCTTCATACGGGCTCAAGAGCTTCCAAAACATGACAGAGCATGACTGACTCTCTAATTCCATTATTTATCCTAATTTTATGCAACTAGTTACAATATTTGATGAACTTTGTGAGCTTTCAAGACAGAAATTATCCACCATTATGTACCAAAATTCTGAAGAAAAATAGAGAGTCTTATTCTGAGCTTTATACTTCTATTAAAAAATACCAAGAAGACAAAGCAGCTGCCATTAAAACTTAAAGTGAAAAGCCTTGCATTTGAGAGTTTTAGGTTTCAGCTATTTAGGGCTACAGATATCCAAAACTTATGACTTCAACTGCAATCACGCTGTATTTCACACACCTCTTGTCAATTGCACTGTTTATAATGGATTTGAGCTTGCAAACAAGTTACAACAAGAAATAGGCAACTGTACCTATCTTCCCAAAAGCCTCAAGTGCTGTCTTCACAAGCTTTTCACCATCTTCTACCGAATCTATTTAAAAAAAAAAAAAGTATGACTTTCCAAGTAGAATGAACTGTATACATTGCACTTCCAGGATATTAATAGCTAATTCCATGGAGTTAAAAGGACTGTGTATAACCCCAATATAAACTAAAATTTAGCCACTATTTGCATACAGCCCTAGGCACACCCTACCACACAATGTTTGCCATTATAGGAAAAACAAGAAGCAAAAAGAGTCAGAATAGTCCATTCCCATTCTGCCTCTGACAACTGCTGCTGGCACTTTTCCAGTATCCCAATGTTGAGAGAACACATGAAAGAAAAGGGATTGGAGTATTAATTTAAAAAATTCTTTATGTCACTTGGTTTTAATGTCTCTCTCCCTACTCCAAATTACATTCCACTCTATCTATATAGTTTTGGCAAGCTGGCAGTAGTCCTTTATTAAGCATGTCAACTTGTCATTTAACATGGTCCATTATTCCTGTAGTATTAAATCTAGTTTGGAAAAATAACGTACCATAATTGGGCACTGCTTTCCCTCCTTTTGCTCTGATTTCATTAACAACTCTGTCAGCAGCTGAGGAGCTTTTGCCATATCCCTTGAAGTCACCTCCAAGATCATTCACTGTGCATCACAAAGAGAGGAATTTTTCATGATTAACACTCAACAGGTTTCATTGTCTCTCCTTACCTCATTACCACACTGGAAGTCTTAAAGAGTACTAACAAAACCCACTGCCCCTGGATCCCACTGGGAATCTCTGACCATTAGAGAAGAAGAGTATGTCATGTTACTGGATTAAAAAGTATAATATACCATATCATTTTTTAAAATAACTTGTAAAACAGAACACAGACTCCCTCCCCCCCTCCCCCATGCATTCAATTTAGTCACCCTGCCAAGGTTATCCCTCCAATTGTACTATTACAGTTTGGAGATTAAGATCTACCATACCACTCACAAATGATTAATTCTGTTCTTTTGTCAAACTGCTAGAGCTACTGCACGAACTGTAAACAAGATTGAGAAGAGTTTGTTCCTGTTTTCTCTTTAACTGAGTAGCTAAAATGTTACTGGTAAACTTAGGCACAGAACAAATCAAGAAATCTGAACAAGGGCAGAAGAGCCTGCCCTGGAACTTTGGATCCTGCTCCTGCAGGGGCAGGAGTGACGGTTGACAGGGGCAGCTGTGTTGTTTCCAGACTGGTCTGCGTACTGGAGCACACACCATTAACCGGACCTGCACTGTATCACCGCTGTGGTTTACTGCATTTGCACGTCCTAAAGTTCCACAGAATTCATCAGAGAAAACCCTGATTCAGTCACAGATTTTCAAAAACAACAACAAAAAGGTAAGACTGTTTCAACAGGTACAATACACATCGTAAGAAAACCAGAAGTGACTGTGGATTTACATGCACCATTGAAGAGTCCTTTGCAACAGTGAACTCCAGCTTTGTGCCTTCCAACTTTTGCACAGACTTAAAGCAGCCAACTGTAGTGAAGTCCACAAAAGATATAGAATTTCCTGGTCTTGATGCTAAACAGCAACCTTAAATCTGTTACATCATCACAAAGTGAAATAAAGCTATGTCATTCTCGCCCCCCCCTTTTGTTTTTTTTTTTAACTCCACATCTAAAGAGGAACATAGCTTGCAGGACACGTGATAAAACCCATCTCGTCTACTGAGAAGTAAAAAGGCCTCATCTGGAATTCTGCATGCAGTTTGGTGTGCAGTATTTCAAGAGAAATGTGGAACAATGGAGAAAATCTAGACATGTAAATGAGAACACCAAAGCCCAGAGTGAACAAGCCATGGATATAAAAAAATAAAATACACACACATACACACAAGCTAACCCCACAGATCTGCATAGCCAAAAGCTAGAAAGAATTAAGACAGAACATGACAATGTACTCAAAGACATTAAAAAAAAGATGCAAAAGAAAAAGGAAATAAACTGCTTTCCATGTCCAAGCTAAGTAGATCAACAACTATTAGTCTGAATATGTCAGCTAGCACAACTCAGATGAGGCATTACAGAAAACTCACAAGAACAGTGAAGCATTAGAATAGGCAAGGTGGGACGACTGCCCAGTCCACAGCACCAAAAGTCTTTAACGTGACATTAACCAAAAAATGAGTCAGAGTCAGCACTAGGAATTATGATCTCCTTTTGGGAAGAACAGACAACTGTGTGCTAAACATGTACACAATGTCATTTAATTAGTCTTGTTAAGACATTATAACTCTACTAAAGGCATGTTTATATACGTTTATATTTCACCTAAAACAGCAATTTGCTGACAAAAGCTTAATTAAGAATGCCGTATGTAAGCAAGAATTTAACTAACATTAGTTGCGTCCATACTTGAGAGTTCCAATAGTTTAGCTAGATTAATTATTCAAATGATTTGTCGAGTTTGCTATTGCACATGAGGCTTAAGGCTATACCAGTATGTTAATAAAAGTAAGGACAACATACTAACCTTACTACTACATATAAACTACATCCTTCTACAGAAGTACAAATTTGACTCACAGAATTTTAATATGAAAGACAGAAGTAAGTCTGCAGTCAGAAGGCCTTTCATAAGTGTATTTCTGTTATGAAACAAGGTTACTGTCAAATCCCATTAGTTTTCAAGTATCAGTTTTCAAGCTTGCACCACACTTCAAGAATCACTGTAAAACTACAGTAGGGGACAGCAGTACCAATAAATAGCTTCATATTCATCACTGTTCTTCTCTAACTGCACTAGTTAATTGTTAAATTAGATTTAAGCAATTGACTTAGTGGAAAATATGAAAGTGAAAACTAGAGTTCAAAACAGTTATGCAGTTAACATAGCCCTCTCTGTTTGAAGGTCAAATGATTTAAACTAAGTGACCACCACATCAAGAAGTTCCACAAAGGGTATGGTGAAAGGGCTGCTTGTTCTTTTTGTTGCTGTTATAGCACTACCTCAAACTAATTGGACAGCTGAACATGTGGCTCTGCTGCCCTTTTAAGTATTTTCCTGGATTAACAAAATATATTAAATCAGTATCTTGAATAACATTTCAATTTAAAAGTGGTATTAAATTAATATTCAGACATAATAATATAATCACACAGTTAAGGCCAGATAAACAGTTTTGTTTTGAATCAACTTGTCAAACAAAATTACTTTAAACATATGCTTGCATGGAAATTATTTGCTGCTGCCAACTTCTTTCCTATGCAATAAAGCTGTGATTTTAGAAGTGAAATAATAATCACAAAATAAAATGCTTCAAGAAGTATTGAGAACCTACTGAGGCTTTGCAGGTCCACTCCAGAGTGCTTAAAAGCAGAAGTAAGCCTGGAAATACTTGGGAAAGTTCACAGAGAGCTAAAAAGCCCCAGAAGCATTCCACAATGCAAACGAACACACAAATAGATATGATCAGGAGAGATGCTTCAAAAGCATGACTGTAATCCAAACTAAGACGTTAATTCAGACATACCTTCTGATAAGTTGGAAAGAAACAGTATGTTGTCTGGATATAATTCACTGTGTGAGACAAAAAATAAAACATCCCCTTTCTCCCCACTTGCAACTTTTTCTGATGAGAAATGTAACAGAGATACCTAGAGTGACAAAAAAAGGCAGTAGCAGGCAGCCTTTGAGGGAGAAGAGTTCCATTTTGGCTGCACTGGTCAGTGTAACCAAGATGACGCCAACTCATTCAACAGAAGGTGAGTGGGAATGACATGAGGGACTGGACAGCAGATTAAGAAAGAAAAAGCTCCTGTGCTGGGACCCAGTGGTACTCCTCTAACTAGAGTATTTGATCACTGTTCTTACAGTAGACCTTCACTTACATAACTTAAAAAAAGTTCTTTTGAAGACAAAAGACCTATGCCTTACATCTGCTTTTGTTAGAGAAATTCACAGACATTTGCAAAAGTAACTTCTCAACTCATTTAGGTCAGAATCATAAGACAACAGGAGTAAAGAAATACAAAGCATTTATGAGCATGAAAAGCACCACCATAATCGGTGATAGGATTCTGGCAAGGGCACGGAAACAGCTGCAGATAAAGAAGAGATGAAGTGAGGCGCCATTTCCAGAGAGAAACAAGACGTTTCCCTTACAGTCAGTCAGTTCTGAACTTACTGATTTAGCTATTGTGCAGTAAGCCCAAGAGATAAAGAAGCATTGGTAATAGTCAAGCAATATAACAGATTCTCTTCCAGATCATTCTGAAAAGCCTGAAAACTAACTACATAGGATTTATACAATTAAATATTTGAGCTGCTTTAGTAACCTAATTCTTGTTAAATAAGAACTTGAGATGAAATATTCCTGTTCCCAGTAAATAAGTACCAAAGACAGCACCTACCAAAAAAACCCCCTCTAGATTCTTTTAAAGTTTTTTTTACTTGTCTACAGACAGACTTTTTGTATTTAATCAAGAAAGTAAAAACAACTGATTTATGAAATTTTGTAAACTGAGATTGAGATTTTTTTATTTGAAAGTTACTAAAATCAGTGGGCAACTTCTTGCAGGTTTAATTACATACTCAGCAAAGTCTGTTTAACCCTTTAATCTTGAACTCATCAGCAATACTTATACAAATTCACTCACAGGCAGTGAAACTGCAGATACCAACTGCTGAACAGCGCACAGGAGTGTAATTTAACTATCAGAATTAGCCTGTGATATGGCAGTTTGTATGGCTAAATACTCTCCAAAGAGGGTTCAACCAAATGACTATGAAACTCTGATAGAAATCATTTACCAAGAGCTATTTGGTACTGTCTTTGGGACCAGACGGCTCTTACGCATGATGGCTTTGCATAGAGAAACAACGCTGTGCACTTTCAGCACGTTCTGTGTTTTCTGAAGACTACTGATACTGCATTACGTTCCAATAATTCCTCTCCTTGGAAAAAATAATAGAAGTGTTCACATTTTCAAATGGTCATATCAGAAGTTTCTGAATAGTGCTCACCTGAGATAATATCTTCTCTGGCCACAACTTACAGTAAAGATTGGTACGTATGGATGAAAGTCAGGTCAGGATGATGATGATTCACATTGACTTTCCAGCAGAGATAAGCCCTTGGACAAACTTGGATTACTTTTTTCATAAAAGAAATAAAGCTTAGAAATGAAATTTAAATCTCAAGAGATAAGACAGAAAACTATTAAACGATAAAGGTTACTATCAAAAAGGGCACAGACTGTTGAATGCCAGCTGTGTAAAAAGGCAAAGGTTATTGTCTAGATCAAGTTAGTCAACATAAAACTTACCAATTACGGAAGCTCCTCTTTCAGCAAAAGCCAGAGCATATGCTTTGCCCAATCCTAGTTTAAAAGAAAGAAAAAAAAAAAAAGTCAATTTGTCTTTTGCATTACAACTCAGAGAAAGCTACACAGAAGTGAATTGCATTAAGAAATATGTACCAAACTAACATAAACACCTGGCAGGCCTAAAATAAAACTGTATTTCATCTAGAAGTTAAAGTTTCACATAAATTCAAAACATAGAAGTAAACTATCTGATAAATTTAAGATGGAACATTCAGTCAGTGAGGAAAAAAGAACACATTGCCCATGCTCACTCTTTGTTATTGCACTCAGAGGAACCATCAGGAAAAGCTGCTTGCTGCTAAGTTCGTGCTCGTGCTAGAAAAGACATTTGTAAGACAAAGTTGAATGTCTTGATGTGTTGTAACCTTGCAGACTGAGGGGATGTTTCAAGTTAATTAATCACATTCTAAGCTAGTAAGATACTTCCCTAGTTCAAGTGAGTCTTGCAGATTTGAAAAAGAAACATACGTGCTGAAAAAATTTAACCATGACTGAAAACGTACTGAAAAAAAATCTTCCAATTATTTGCATAAAAAGAATTCACTTAATTGTGAAAGACTACTCAGATGCACCCATAGGTTTACCTAGCATAATAGCAGAAAGTCATTTTTACCTCATGTACAGAAACAAGACTCTCGCACCTTTACTCTGACTTAGACTCTGTGTGTGTTAAACATTAGTTATTTGTTATGATTAATGATTTACTTACAGGGATATTATCTATCATATCAAAAGTTACTGAAATCAATGATAAAGGTTCTTTTTCCCATGCCAAAAGATACCAATATTTAAATGATCAAAGGATGATCAAATACCTCTTTGCCCCTCAAAAAAACATTCAAAACTAGCTCTCAAAAGAAGAAAATCAAAAATTAGAACTGTTTAGACTGTTTTGAAATACACTGACCTCTCTATGTAAACACAGAAACAGTTTGGAATTCTCCTTACGACTCTTATGGGCCTCCACAAGGGATGGTATCACATGTGAGGCATACATATACATCTACTGCCTGATGTAATTGAAGTCCCAGAAAAAAACTATTTTTTGGAGAAATCATGTAACTGAGAAGAGTACAAAATCCAGACCATGACATATGTGCCAGTGTTCTCAATTGACATGCAAGGACAGAGAGCTTAAGCATCAGAACTAATTTTAAAGAAATATAACTTAAACCTCTGAAAGCAGTTAAATAGCAACTGAGCTGCATAACAGGCAAGAAAAATGCTCCACACTAGATTTGCCCAAGCTGAAAAGAAACTATTTTTTAGATGCCTATATGTGTTTGTGAAAACAGGTCTCATTTTAAAAATGAACAAGTTAATGATTCAGATGTTTTGGATAAACCTCCAGATCTGACCTGCGCTATAAACTATGCTATAAAAAAATGCTATAAGCTAGAAAAAGCCAGATAAGAACTAATATGAAAACAGAGCCTCCAACTGCCCCGGTTTAAATTCAATTAACCACTTCTGAAAAAACTGTTGCGAAATAAGACACAAAAGACAACTCTCTCTGTTAACAAACTACTTCGAAGCAGCCTAAGAGTACAAGCGTCTGCATATCCATACTTATGGCAAGCAATTTTTGCTTTGTGTGTTGCTCTCTTAGAGCTTTGTTATTGATGACATTTCTTTGTTTTCTTATTATCTAGGGTCTTAACTCGTACTTCAGTGAGATCAGCTATACAGACAGAAGCACACCAATAAGTCTGGTAAGAGCTGAAAAGCATCTTACAAAGATCTGGCCTCAATTATTCTCAGGTTTGTCATTTTCAGGTGAGTCAAATGTTCAATAGCTTTCCACAAAACTTCACAGTCTTGGTCCTCCTCTGCAAGAAGTCACGTAATTTAGGCCTCAAAATGTCTCCTCTTGCTACATGCAGCTCCACAAAAAATGCTGCAGGAAGGCAGAACCTTCCTGGAGGATTATGGAACAAACTCCTTTGGTCGCTAAGAACAACTGCAAACTTCGCTGCTTTTTGTTCCAAACTCACAGTTCACATCTTCGCACTGGAAGAGTGCGGGGAGGAAGAGGGAAGAAAAGAAAGAAAAAACAACAAGAACTTTTCCTGCCAAAACCAAACATTCCAGTGCAGAACCACCTCCTGCGGAGGGGCCAGGCCCAGCGTCCCCCCGACCGCACAGACCGGCCCTGCTGCGGAAAGAAGCCTCTCTCTACCCTTCCCCTCCTGCGCTGCCCTCTCCCCTGTGCCAGCACACGCCTCCCTGCTGCCACAGTGAGCCAGGCCGGAGGCAGTGCGGACATGCAGAACAGCGTGTGAGATCGCGCATGTCACAGATGTCAACCGCAATGTCCAAGGCAAAACTGGAAGGAATTAGGATGCTAAGCGCAGCTGGATCAGCCCGCTGATGCCGACCGGTGCGAGGTGCTGCGCTACCCGCCGCAGGTAACCGAAGCACGGCAGGCACGTCTGCGGACGGGCGCTGATTTGGAGCACGGTGGTCAGGTGGGTCAGCGTCAAACGGCGACACCTCCCAGGCACCGCGAGAGGCGACGCCGCAAGCCCCGGGTGGCCCCGGCCGGGGCTGCCGCGGCGCCCGGCCTCCCCCGCCCCCTCGGCGTCCCGCTGCGGCGCCTGCCCGCCGCGCTGCTCCCCACCTCTCTCCGGCGGGGGAAGGCACGTTTCTGGCAAGTGAAGCTGCTCCTACGCGCCAGCGGCCGCCGCGGAAGGGCACGGGGCCACGGCGGCGAGGTGACAGCCGCCGCCGCGACAGCCGCCGCCGCCCCCCCCGGAGCCCCGCCACCGGCCCAGCCGCCGCCTGCGGGGGCAGAGGGCCGCCGGCAAGGACGCGGCGAGCCGCTCACCTCCTCCGGCGCCGGTCACCAGCACCACCCGCCCGTCGAAGCGCAGCCCCGCCGCCATAGCGCTGCTCCCGCCCGGCCTCGACGCCCCGCGCGCAGCGGCTGGACGGCGGGGGCGGGGCGCGCTGCGGCAGGGGGCGGGGCGCCCCACCGCCCTCTGGGAAACGAAGTCAACAGCCGCGCCGCGCGCCTCAACGGCCCCCGGCTGGGGTGGGGGCGGAGGGCCGGGCGGTGGGAGGCTGTTGTTTTCGGGCTTCGGCGCCGCCTCCTGATTGCGTTTTCATACCTTTAAAGACAAGGCAAGGTGCTTGTGAAACAGTCGCTGTTTAACGTGCGAGCCCGTCGGGTCAGCGGCACATGCCTAAACAGGCCACAGGCGGGTACGGTGGATTTGGAGATCCGGCCGCGCGAGTGTAGGCACCTTGCCTCTGGTTAAAGTTGATCTGAAACAGTCTTTACTCTTTCACAGTGCAAATCACTGCTTTCTGTCCTCACTTACTTGGTTGCAGGAGTTCTTCTGATCAGAACAACTGATCAGAACGATTATTGGGAAACATACCATTTTTTAACCTCCTGGAGTGGAAGACTTCGCTGAAGAACTGACACTAAGGAGATGTAAGGGTTAAGTATCTGAGAATCTAGATTCACCAAAAAAACCCCAATATTGTGGAAATATGCTAACTACTTCTAGCTTTCTATATTTCTGCATCTTAGAAATGGGTTGTTTTCCTCAGGAAACTCAGTGATCATAATGTGAACACACATATGCATAAGCGTATATGCAGAAAGCATATATATGCTCCCAGTTTCCAGCCTTTTGAAAAGTACAGTATATTGTCAGTCGGCCTAATGAAACATTACTTATTCACAGGTCCAAAACTGGGGAGTTAAAAATACACAAAGATAGAAGTTTTAATTTTGTTTCCCCTGTTCCTTTCTGAACTTGACTGTCTGCCATGCTCTTTGACATTCACAGAGTAAACGCCCTTGGATGCAATTTCTCATTTCCAGACAATGAATTCATTCATTTTAAAGCATTTCTCTAACACTTATCATCTCGGAGTCTGCTTCATTGCTCTGTAGTCAGTGCAAAGAAATCCATTGACTTTGCTGAGCATTGGCTCAGGCTGTAGATGAATTTCTCAGAAACATCAAGCATATTTGCTTCCAAATAAGCCTGCAAAATGGATAAACAGTTTCCTTTTTACAGACTGGAAACCAAGGAATGGTTGTGTAACATACGCAACTGTGTAGCTGAGGGAGCTGGATGCAAATTCCCCACCCTATAATCTTAGCCTTTAACTTCAAGATACTAATCTGATTGTTCTTTACGATTCACTTTTAGCAGTTGGCAGTAACTATTCTTACAGTTTGTGGAACTGACCAACGCATTAAGTAGTGAGCATATCTGTTCATTATATCATTGCAGAATCAGCATGGTTTGGGTCTCAGCCCCTCAAAATGTAACTGTATTCGAGCATTAGGTGGCTACTGCTATGGAGCTCAGTAGACCTAATAAGGACTTTCCAACATTACCTGCCCAACTCCGGGCTCATTAACTTTATCTGAACTACAGACAGGGATCTCTTGGAGTTCTTCCTTCTTTCTGGCTACCTCTCCAAGTCAATTGAGAGTGCCATAAGCCTGAGTATCCAGGAGCTGTAAACTTTCTGCTGCATTGTGTTGTCTGTCTTAAATCTAGGAGGTGTTCAGGGAATCAAGGACAGTGTAGATAGAGTCCCCAGAATTCAAAGTAGTTGGCTATCATTTTCTCTGAGAAATCATCTACATACTTCCTCTGCACAGCCAAACTTTACTTCACATATCTTTCTTGTACAGTTGATCTAGCTTGAATTATTTACACAGCTAGTAGAAAGAAAAATTGTATTTGCTGCAGATTGTCTCCTTGACTATTAGTGCTTTATTGTCTACACTGAAGAGAGGTGATAGCTATTTGGAGAGCAAAATAGGGGAAATTAGGATATGTGACATGAAGTAGTCTGTAACAATTACTCCTTTAGAAGTATGAGGAATAGAGGTATATTACCTGTGATTGCATTACCTGTAGTTCAGTTTGAATGGAGGCGTTAAAATAAATTAAATGCTATAATTGCAATTTATAGTTTGGACACTAGGGGAAGTATTGTGCTACAGTAAAACTTATTAAATGTACATTTTCAGATACCACACCTCTAGTAATGCAGTTCTACAAAGAACCTAAGAAAGGCTTATGTAAAGATGAAATCAAAGGGTCACTGCTTTTAATACCAACTAGTTTTACTAAGCCAATAAATTTACTTGTATGGTGGCATTCTTCCAGCTATGTAGGCACGTTAACGTACCCATTGGGAGCCAGAATAAAAGGTTCCTGAAGCAGGTAAGGGAACAGAGGCCAGTTAAGTAGTCTACTAAAAGTCATGACTTTAAGTATGGGAAATACTGTTGAATGTGTACAGAAAGAACCCACTGCCCCAGATGTACATTATTACAGAGCTGGATAATCAGACTAGAATACCCTCATGACAAGTTACACTTTCCAAGATAGCCTCTTTCATTTTAATACAGCACAACACAAGACCATATTTTCCTACAATGAAAAGACCAGTGCAATTAGCTTTATATTACATAGAGAACCTTCTTGGCTCTGATTTGTCTGTACACTTGGCAGTACAAGGAAGCTGTTTCCTGTGTGAGTAAGACAGAGCTGTAAGTCAGTTTGTGATTGCTCTTTCTGAGGAAGTAACAAATTGTGTTCTTAATCTTCTGTGTGCTTTGGTTCCACCTCATCCGCAATGCTTAATATTTTCGTTATTACTTCTACGCTGACAGACTACACTCCCACTTGGCAGAAGAGAGGGAAGTCTCCCAGAAGAAGAGTGGTGCACCCTCCTGCAGGAGCAGTCTGGCTGGCCCCGCAGCCCTACCCGGCAGGAAAAGCATGACAAACATCTTACCTTTAAAGGTACAGTACACAGAGGACGGACTTACACTGATGCAGTGCATAGCTAATGTGTTATCTGCTGTGCATTATATACCCCCATTCACACCCACGTTTTTCTTAGGGGTTCTGGGGTTTTGTTTCTGTAACGTCCAGTAATTTTAGGATGTAATTTGTTAGGAGAATGCATGCAAACTAACAACATAAACACCCAGCTTAGTCAACTCTGCATACATTTGTGGAAACATCTGTTTCAGACTGAAAATGCTCAGACCCTTAGACAGGAACTAACCTAGTCATCCTTACAACATCAGCTTGATTTGCATAATCCCTCATATATCTGAAGCAGCACAGTTCTGTGTCTATAGCTATAGACTGTCTCCTAGGAGAACTTGGTTTAGGTTTTTGGTGCTGGTTCTGTGCTCTTGTATGATTTTGAACATGCCATTTCATCTCTGTCCTTTAGGGTCTCAAATTTTTCTGTGCCCTGTCAGTTTAGATCATGGTCTATTCAAGGAAAGGACTCTTAATTTTTAATTTGCCTGGAAGCCAGTTGCTACATGCCGCAAGTGAAATCAGGCCCAGAGGTACCTGCATAGCATAATTTGTCCTTTAGGTGGCTAACATACCTTGTTAACAACTTAGGGTCTTTTATAGCTTCCTCAATTTGGTACACACACAGTAATCAGAATCAGCAAAGAGGTCACACTTGAAAACAATAAATCAAATTGCATACTTCCCTCAACAGAATTTTTTTTTTCTGGAAAACAAAACAGAAAGTGCACTGAAGTGAAAGTACATCACTGTAATATTTTATGTTCAGGTGAAACTTGTCCTTGTAAAAAGATAAAAACAGCCACTCAAAATACAAAGGAATTTGAAGTGTTCTCCTAATAGTTGGAAGTGATTTGTTCCAAAAGCCATAAAGGTATCAGAAAATAATTGCATCAATCTGAAACAAGGTATGAGCAGAAAACACCACCACCATTAACCCCGATGAGGTGGTATTAGCTGGAAACTTGGATGTAATAGATGTCGAGCGACAAATCGATAGCAAGTGTCAAACTGACTTAAATGAATGAATCATAATAGGAGATTAATAGCAGGATAGCCAGGTTCCATACTCAGCCAGACAGGCTTTAAAGTGATTGAAACCGGTAATGAAGTAAGTGAGTCAAAAAGGAAGACCAAATCTACTTTGTCTCTTAGTGAACAGTGTTAACCAGCATGTATCTATCATTACCTCTTTTACTGACATAGTAGGCTTTTTAGACCAGGAAAAATTTGCAGAAAACCCCCCAGATATTACCCTATAATACTGAGTAGAAGAATTTGTTTTCTTTAGTTATGCTTCAGTGCTTACAGCAGTGAGTTCTTTTTAAGTGAGTTTTCGTGTTGTGCACCAAAATAAACTTGCAGTATATTCTAAAATCACTCATTCAACAAACATGTTAGATAAATTTTTTGATTTTGCCTTTTTTTTTTTTTTAAGCTGGAGTTGCATATATTGTGGATACTGTGCTACTGTGCTTTTCATCCCATCCAAAATATCAGCTGTCTACAGCTACAGACTGACCACTTTTGAAATAATGTGTATGTGCTTGTGGGGGAATAAAAGAATTGAATGACTTGCTTTTACTCAATGTATTTTTTTTAATATTGCTAAAAGATATGTTTGGGTTATAACGCTCATTTTCAAGAGCTTAATTTGCTTTCTAAATGGTTCTGCTCACAGAGGTTTCTAGAGGCCTATTCACTGGGAACAATTTCTCCACAAATGTGAGGGAAGGGGGAAACCAGATGCTTCTTACCACGTCCTGCATGTAGAAATTGAATCCAGTGTGCGTATGTTAAAAATTGTGGCACTCTTCTTTTGAACTGTACGAAAGCATGGCCTACACCAGATGGTACCTCTCCACACATGACGTCAGCCATAGCACTTTAGAAGTCCCTGGGGTTTTTAATTTAGCATCTTCTGTGACCAAACAGGCCTTACTCAGCCCAATCATCGCCTCCACTTCCTCTCTCTCTGCAGCCATCCACTGACTGCCAGGGCAGAGAGGTTGATGAAATGACTCAGCCCTTAGCTGGTCACAAAAGTTTATCTCATACAAACCACTTGTATGGCCCACTTCACCCTACCTGTGATCTCTCAGTAAAAGTGGTCAAAGAAAACTATTTATTTAGACTAGGTATACAATTTTATGGGACATAAACCCCTATTGGAGAGTTCTTCAGCTGGCATATAATGATTGTTGTATTGATTCCTTCATCTGCAGAAATGGCAAATAGTATTATTTCTGTTCTAACTTGCCTTCTCTCCCATTCTTTTCTGTGAGCCTACATAAATCAGTAAGTAGATTTTTTTTCCTTGCCATCGAATCTATTGTTTGTCACCATCAGAACTTGAAAAGCAACTTTCCTGATCTGATGTTGAGGAGCAGCATATTGTGCAGTTAGCAGTGAACGTATTCTTGTGAACCAACTGTAACTGCAAACATTTTTATAGCTTTTGTCAACAACCCACTTCATAGGAGGTCTCTGATGTCCCTGTTTTGGCAAGAAACATAAATTTTGGCATTTGTCACACATACCACTCAATTAAGTGGAAAAGCCATGCTGTGGGCACAAGCAGAGCACTATGGAAACACTCCATTTAAATACATGAGAGACTCAAGTTTTAAGGGAGACTGAAGTTGTGGGTCATTTGGGGCTTGGTGGACTGCTGAGCTGGCATGTTACAATGCACTAGCAGAACAAACCCATTAAGCTGAAACTAGTTGCATGTGCACATCTTGTTAACAGCTTTGAAAATACATCCTGTGGAGATGTTAGGGAGGTGCCAGGAAAAGGTTATGGTGTTGCTCTCATAACATAACTATTCCATTTCAGCCTAGATGTTTCCTTAGTAAAAATCTATTAACTTAGTCTCCTTGTAGGTGAAAATGGAGAATAAAAACACATGGACTAAAATAACAGGTAAAGAGATTAGCAAATAACCATATGTTGCATTCTCTGGAAATCAGATACACATTGGCAGTACTACCAAATTATGGGTAAACAGATTGTACAAATTAACTGAATCTTTACTGAATAGATGGAAGACTTGAAATCCCTCCTGAAAAAAATGATTCAGTACAGTGGCTTCCTCAGTTAATGGCCATATCAAGCTTTAGAACAGGCAGAAGTTTCAAGAGGCTGTGCTGTTATAATAAATCCAGGCAGCTCCTTTACTGAACAAAAAAATGTGCATAAAAGATAAGCTCCTTTTAAGCTGTACCTCATAAAATGGCCTCTTCTCTCATGCTGCCACTAAGTACATTCTGGAGTTCTTAATCCTGTCCAATAAATAACTCAGCAAATTATAATATTAAGAAGCTTTTTCTGTGCACAACAGCAGACATAAATTCTTTCCCCCCATATCTATGGCAGCTCTCTACCTGTCTCTCAAGAGTACCCACTCCACCAGCTTCCATCCCAGCCACCTCCACCATTCAAAGGAAAGCCAAACACCAGAGGTTCAGATCAACTCTCTTCTGTGGTAAGAATTCCTTCACAACCTGAAGTAAAGAGCAATTGTAGTCAAGAGTACAAGTATGGAATAACCCACTAATTGAGAAGCAAGATGAATAGACAGAGAGCAGCCAGTCAAGTGTGTAATGACAGGAATACCTCTTCCTCCTCTAGGTTAGTAGCCATGATTCCTCTTTGGCTCTTGCCTTACCAATTAGGAATGAGGCAAGAAGTCTGAATTCCCCATCCAAGGTTCTCTGAAGTCCTAACTGTAGCAGAGACTACTTTTCATCAGTACTGTTTTGTAAAAAGCATCCTTCCCTGTTACCACATTTTATCATATGAATTTAGTTCCAGCTTTGGGGTAAACTGTAGAATGCAGTGTCATAGCATACTAGAACTATAAGCTTGAACACATCCCCTCACTTAGGCAGATAACTAAAAAATGTTCTTTGCATACTGTAGGCAATAGACTTTTATCACAGTGATGGTGACAAGGCAATCATATGAAGTATCAGTGTCTGATCACAGCCCTTTCTCCCAGAGAAGTGCTGAGCTTTCCTTTCCACTCCTTTTCCCTAATAGGTTATCTTGTGATGGCACAGCAAACATACCTTTGGGAGTGTCCATACCATTGAAAGCAAGGTAAGCAGTTTGTAACTGAGATAGCTTCCGAGTTGGGCAAAGAAACTCACCTTAGTTCCAAGAATGACATCATTTTTCTGTTGCTGAATTATCAAAATCCTTGCAAGATGAAACCAACTTTCTGAAAAGTCACAGCTGATCTCGTGTCATGTTGCTGGACCAATGCAGTTGTTTCCCCCCACCTCCTACCCCAGCAAAAAGTGCTGCCTCAATCTATTCTATTTCTGCAATCTCTTAGCAGACCTAGCAGATAATACACAGTTGTATATCTTGGCTCCCCACAAAACAAAACCCCAAACAAAGAAAACAAAAAAACACAGTATCTCAAGTCTAGACAATAAAGTAAATTGGTATCACCAGCTAAGCATTTCTGGGCTGAGGAAAGACTGTTGTGACACAAAAATTCTTAAATTAACAGTACTGGATTGGAGTATCAACAGCCAGGGAACTTTCTCTTCAAGACCCATGCCAAGCTCAGCTACTGGAACTACTAGACTATGCTCTTCAAATGAAAGATGACTAAATTCTGCTCAAGAAAACCAAATAATTATTCAACACTATTCCATAATGAGGTAAAACTGTTGCATTGCCATTTCCATACAAAAACAGAAGGGTAAGTGTCATAACATGGGCCTTTTGGGGGCTGATCTGTCCCATCTATGCCATCATACTTTCTGTATTAAAGAACTCATATGACCTAAATGTAACAATATTTTTCATCCTCTGCTTCCTGTTGCTTGGTCAGAACAATCAAAGATAAAACTCTGAGAAATTTAACACAAAATACTCCACAAAGGCTGTTGCAAATGCAGAGCTCTAAATTGCCATGTTTAAAGACTGGCAGAGCAGATACTCTGAAGAGCTGCCAGCAAAAATGGGAGAAGAGAGTGAAAAGCCAACAATTTTCTCTCAGAAATTATTCTCTTCAGAATTATACCCATCAAGAAATTTCTTTGTAGCTCAGAAAAGTCTGAAGAAAACACCCCAAGATATTTAGCAAGAAAGAGATAGTGCACCAGGCCACCTGTAGCTACATTTAAGGAGAGCTGGATAACTCTGCTAAATAAAAGATTCCATAGAAGTCAGACTGGCTTCTACTTCATTTCAGCTTATATCTATGTGCATAACAAAAACACTTTTAAATCCAAGTATTTACTAGTAACTGACATAGGAGTTACTTTGTCATGAAGCCAATAGGAAGTGTGATTTTAAAATCCAGTGTTAGGATTTAAAAGTAGAAAGTGGAAGATCATGTGTGTCATGGCAAAAGTAATTTATATCTAAATCACAGTAACTGTAGGAAGCTCCACCTTTGTCCTCCACCTACCACAGCAAGACCTTCCCACAGGGGAGAAAACAAATAGCAAACAGGTTTCGGCTGCTTGGGAAAATTGGGCAAGTAACTTGTATCCTGCCTCTGTTATTCTTCATTATTACAGTCTGTTTTTTTGCTTGATACTGTGGTAATCATGGGACATCCCAAAACTATGAGCTGCCTCTTTCCCACTTGCTTCCTAATACAGGAAATGCCATAAGGGATGTTTCTCCAGAAACCAGTATGCAGTGATAGCAAGTACAAATGTACAGATTGGAAAAAGTTATTTTTCAGCTCCTGCATTTCCCAAACTCGCAAGAAAAGGCTGATCTTGATTCAGGAAAGTCCTACCCATAAGTATCAGTTTTAAAATTGGAAACCAGAACTATAATTGTTAAAACCGAGTACTAAGAAAAGACAGGTCACTTCAGCACTTTGTGGTTTAAACATTAAGAAGTCTTGATTTGTGATACAGACCATGCAATTCTGTAACACAGCTAGCTCTTAGAGCCTGTAAGGGGATACTGCTTGTGTATTTTCACAGAAGGAAAATACATCACATCGTAAACTAAAACATATGATACTTTAGGTATGAATGTCAAGGTTACAATGTAATTTCTGCAAACTCCAGAAACAATACATCAGTAATCTAGTTAGAATTAGTTTTTGTTCAAGAACAAATGCAAGAGTTATTTGTTAGTAAAACTGAAAATAACAACTGCATTACATAGCCTAAATATATTGTCCAAGTAGTAGCCACAGTGTGGTTTTTGGTAGGTTGTTTTTTTTTTTTTTTATGATAGCAAACTTTTTTCTCCCAAGGGAAGCTTCATCTATGAGGGAAATCACAGATATAAGATATCATGGAAATTTTCTGAATGACTGTAATCTCCTTTGACAGTTGTTTGTTTTATCCAGAGCACAGATGTTTGCCTCTTCACTGTGAATGTTGGCTGACCTGCCCAAATCTCAATGAAAAACAGTCGTAACAAGAAGTTTTCTTTGCAAATGGTTATGCAAACTGGAATCTTCATTTTATGTTCATGCTAAAGTATACCCTCGGGAATGTATACAAAAGCACTATGTTTCTTCTAAAAAGTTTCAGAGGTACATGTACTGAAATTAAGGTTAAATGCTTACTATACTTATGAGGATGTAGATTATATACAAAACAGTATTAACAACTATATCAAGATGTAGATTATTCCTTCAGATTAAAAATTACATTGCAGAAACGCAGGAAATTGGTATTTAGGGCTGTTTCTTTGAGTAAGTGAAGAGTTAACATATTCCATCATACTGCTTTCCTCAGGGCAACAAGGATAGGGAAGGAATAAACCTGTCTGAAGAGCCAATAGGCAGGAAAAGCATGTAAGGCTTGAAAAGCCCTGGTAGCAGGAGACCAGCTGACTGATGAGCTTATTCTGCTTGACTTCCCCCTCCTCATCATAACACTGTCATCTTTGTGAGGGACTCCCGAGGACAACGCTCTCTTCTCTGCTGGACCATTAAAACAAGCATGTTGAGGTCCCTTTAACATTTACATGTAGAATTCCAGTTTACCTTTAGTCACATTATAAATGGTATGCAAGTGGATACAAGTGGCTGGAAAGGAACTGAAACCAATTAGCATCAAAAACAGTTTATTACTTCCTTGGGACAATGCAGTATTTTTAGGGAGAGATGGGGAAAAACAACAGACCATCTGCTCTTTCCCTTATTTTGCAGGAATTTGCTTCAAGGGAGAGGCTGAATCTTTTTTTCAAGATTAAGCCCCAATTGCTGGAAGCTTCCAGACTCCTGCTAATAATCTCTGGACCTTCTAAATGGAGATAAATCTTAAAAGAGTTCTATGGCAAGAATAATGCTCATAACTTACCTGATTGTCTCTTTTTGCTTGTCTACGCATATACACACGTGCATACAAACATAATTAAGGGGTGATGAAAAGTTCTAATGAAGCCCTGTTAAGATGACACACAGAAAACAGCCATGATAACATCCCTCTATCTTGTTTTCTTTGTACAGCTGACATAGTAGTTTGATGCATGTTGCAAAATGTATCCAAGGTCTTACCACTTTGCAGCTCCTCCAAAAGGCTATAAAATAGTTTTAACTTCCACAACTTCAACAACATATATTTTGATGGCATCAAGCACTAATGATAAACTAAACATTAGAAGGGCATTAAAATCTGAAACATCTATGGTACTGAGATTTAAAGTCTATTGTAAAATCAGTCCATGATGAGCAGATTTTAGGATTTTAAGAATTTCTGTCATTTCCCCCCTATTAAAACACAGTGTTGTATCAGTTTTACTGCATAGAATAAGGGGCATTATTCTATCAGTAATTGAACAGAACTACTGTTACCTTTTCATTTTTAAATTCAGCTAGACAAAGAATATGGGTTTAAGATAAATCACATCCGTGCTAAGTGGCTGACACTTTAATACAAGTATACTACAAGGAAAACTGCTATGAATTTATTTCTGAAATTTGATAATTAAAGCCAGTATTGTGTGTGCTGCAGGAAAAATAAATGAACTCCAAAATCTTACAGTTTAGTTTAAGTGTTACGTCATTTACTTATAAAAGTAGGTCTTTAGAAGTCCTGTAAAATTATTTCCTTTAATCATCAAAAAAATTGCTTCTTTGTATTTGGAAAGGAATGCCAGATAAGAACTATTTTTACAGTATCTCAGAAAAGAACATGGCTAGATTGTGAGCTAAATGTAATTTCTCATAGTTGTCAAGTTTTTATGTTTATAATCACTTTTCAAAGAGCACTTTTCACTTTTTCTATAAAGTATACATTTAATTTGATAATGCAATGGAATAAGAAGTTACTGAATGTCTCAAAAAAAGACACTTCGACTACAATTACTCATATGTATTTAAATAGGTGTAAACAATATACAAAAAGCATGTAAGCAATTTTTGTCCCTGAGAAAATTTGAGCAATCAAAATATTTTGGATCATGGTTGAAGCAAATGTGTGGTAGTTTACCTAGCAAATTTGTACAGTATGCCTAGTTCTAATCAATGAGATACCCCGTCCTTTCAATAACTTGGCAGTCTTCATTCAAACTGTGCTATTTTGTAGATCAGTATATGATTTAGAAGTGCGATTTACAAAGAAGAGAGCTGCAGTTTTGAAAAGTCAAGGTCTTTTCCCAAAAAACTGGGAAAGCAATAGGTAACTTGCTCTTTCCAAGTGGAAAAATAAAAAGAGTATGTGGGGCTGATGAGTCAGAAACTATACACTATACGATTTGAGAGATTTCTTCATGATGTTGCATTACTATAAATTAATTCTGAGAGACAAAAGTGCAATGTATTTATTCTTTTTTAAGCAAAACAAGAAAAGGGATCTTGCTGATATTATTCTAAACTCTGCACAAGTTCTGTTGCATTGTCATTACATGAGTTCCTAATTGCTCTAGGCTAATAGTGCATTCATCTTTTCCTCTTTGCTGGACACTAGTGGCTTGTATAAAATGAGTTGATACTTCAAACACACATTTCTCCAGCACATTTTTGGTTCCTTTCTTGGAATATTCAGAACCTAGTGACTGAATGAATATGAATAAAAGTCAACTTTCACTCTAGAAAAGCCACAAGTAGTGCTGAAGACATCTGACAGAGGCTGTACCGCTTTGGTTGCCAACACAGGCCAGGTTTGCTCTTCATAATTTAAAAGCAACAGGAAAAAAAAAACTTGAAAAGTTTGGAGTGCAAATATTCTTTGGTTTACTCATTAAAACAAAAAGAGACAGCAAACAGCAAAAACATTGGCAATTAAATAAACTGCAAATTCTTTAAATGCTTCCTAACAAAAAGTCTTCAGATGTTTGAAATGTATTAACTTCATGCTTTTAAGCACATTACAGTGTCTAGAAAGTCACATTTTTTTCCTTAAGGGCAAGGCACAGAGAAGAGGGAGAAAAAGAAGGGTGACAGGTAGGAGAGGAGAAAAGAAAAGAAAAAAAAAAGTGATTCAAGATGACACTTTTGCATTAGTTAAATAGCATGTAAGCCAATGACAAAATTAATTTCTGTTTCTAGATTCATTATACACATGGCAAACTGGCTTGGAATTTATTTTCAGATGTTTAAGCTTTCTGAATTCACATCATCATACACATCAGGCTAATGTATAAAATACACTCACCCACACCTTTTCAAAATAATAAGGACATATTAGAAAAATATCATAGTAAATTGCATAGATTAGTCATTGTGTTTTACCTTTCAATTTTATAGGCAGAGTTTAAAATTATGCACTGCAGATGTTTTCTAGGGAATACTTTTTCCCAGTCAGGCTGTTTTACTGTAGGTTATCATTCCTGAAATAATCAAAGGAAACAGGCATCTGTGTAAATCTGTAAGGATCACTTGGTAGGCAGACATATACAGTTTTCATCACTAGCCTGCAGACGAACAAGCCAGTTCAGACTTTATGAGACAGCATCACTGATCTGAGTATTCAAAAAATGAATGGTTCATAAGGGCAGCACTAGGAAGCTGTGATCTGTGCAGAGAGCATAAAAGACTATAAATCAATCAAATATATATTTTACAAGTAAGTCAAAGAAATTATAGAGTGTACCATCACCGTGATAGTCTGTTACCAACAATATTGGACTGATAGTTTAGAAACATTTCTGTAAATAAAAGAGACAAGATTCAGATTGTCTGGCAACACATTGTTTTGTTTCGTGTCGCTATCTTGCAAGAGTCTTGCTCTACTTGGACAGTTCTATTTTACTGTCTTTATCCAGCTGTTTCCATAGGCAAGGCACAGTAAGACAGTTACATGTGCAGTCTTTCTTCCAGGCGGACTGTGCATAGCAACAGATAGCTGATGATAAGGAATCAATTTAATAAAGATCTTTTTGAAATACTCATCTTAAAAAAAACAAAACAAAAAAAACCCAAAAAAACCCTTTTGCTTGCTCCCTTATTCCTTCATAAATCAGCAGTGTTCCATCTACAAGTAATACATGGGCAGTCAACTTTAATCCAAGTACTTATATGTTCCCCTCATCTAGCATTTTGTTGACACCATCACAAAGTTTCTGCAAATGGAGTTTATAAGGTCCAAAGGGATTGTACAAGGCAGCCAAAAATTCACAATCAGAGAAGTGATCAAACACATTGTTGACACGTCCATGTGATTTTGCGGTTAGGTGACGCTGAATGATTTGATGAAGTAGCTCTCTACAGTCATTTAACAGTTTGGACAAAAAATTCCTGTCAAAGGTATAATCCACCTGATGGAAACTGACCACGGTCTTAGCCAGCTGATGTACTTTCTTCTTGAATTTTTCCATCAAGGCTATTTCATCCTGATTAAATTGGTTGTTCCTGTAGAGAATTGCCAATTTGAGGACTATTTTAATGAGGTTTTTAATGATCTTCTCTGCTTCCTTTTTATTTTGTGTGTATTCCTTTGTCACTCGGTAGAGCTCATCTAAAACATCACTGCTTGTGTCATCTATCAAAGTAGTTGCTATTGATTTCGACACCATTTTTCCAAGGATCTTCTTCTGGGCCTGAATGGCCAAACTTTTGGAATTGAAGACATCTGTGGCCACTGGGAAACAAACACAAAAAAGTATGCAGTCAATACTTCATCACGGACATACTACAGAGAGTAAGGTAAGGAATATTTCCATGTCTATCCTTTCATCTGACTCCTAGTAATTTCCAAAAAAATAATGTAAACTTAGTATATATAGTTGCAGAAAAACCTGTCTTTTCTAAGCCTAAAACTTTGTTTTTAGGTTTATATTCTTTTAGACTGTTTTAAGCTTGAGAACAAAAAAAATACATATAAGAAGATGCTGAAAAATAGATTAAAATAAATATATATGGGCTGAGGGAATTTCTATCTGAGGCAATAAATCTGCCCTAATTGATCAGACAATGCCTAAGTTTGATCTGATTTTCATATTCATAATGAAATCTGAAACCAGCTAACTTGGCAAAATCCTTTAAATATTCTTCCATGAGAATAGCTAAGAACTGAAAACTAAAGGAACCGAGCAACCATGACTATCCTAATGTCATGGCAATTGCCAGTGTTACTCAACTGGAAATAGTAATTCAGTACACCAACTGTTGTAAATCTTTTCCTTCTAAACATTCTACAGGATCAGAGAATTCAGATCCCATGTGTACGTGTATATATACATGTATAGAGAGAGTGAGCCAATCCTTTGTCAGTACACAATACTGAGATCCTCTGGATGCAATCTGAAGGTGCTAGTTTCCAGAGCAAAAGGAGTGTATGTAAATCCTTCTATGTTCTATACTTAATGGAGAGGTAGCCAAAAATGGCTACCATTACACTTGTTAGCATGACCTCATTAAGGAATCCTTTTCTGGTCATTAAAGTAAATTGTAGAGCAGGTTTCTACTCCAAAACTATGGTAGTTTGCATCAATATACCCAATGACTGGTTCCAGTCTTTGTAAGGTATTCAAATACTAAAAAACCCTCAAACATTCTTTCAGAAACTTGTTTTGTGAAATTTTACCGCACATGTTCTATTATCAGTGACAATTACTTACAGCATGTTCTCGTAACCTTTTCCAGTAGGTCACATGTGAACTCAAAATTTCCATGCTGAATGGTCTGGGAGATGGCTGCCTTTAAGTTGCAGCTTTCTCAGAGTCTCAAACAGGCTGAAGGGAACCCTTCATATGTTTATATTTCTTTCACATATGGAAGGTTTTCTTTGCAAACATGGGGGCTGGAAACATTTTTTTCTCTTTTAATGAAAACAAGCTCTGCAGATGCCATACAGTTAAGTCCCCGAATTTGGAAAAAGTTTCCTATTAGCTGCTTGTATTTGGGCAACTGGGTGTCTTAAAACCCAGGGTGTCTCTGGGTTTCCAGCAAATAAAAAGAAAGTTGTGCTGAAGGATGAGTGAGATACCAAGCTATACTTTGCCTTCAACAGTACCTTTGAGAAATTTTTTAATACGCTTCTTTTCTGTGATCTGGCAAACTTTCAAAAAGGATTCTCTCTTAAGTCTTTTAGTTCATACCTATATTTTGTTTTGAAGCATTAAATGTTTGAGCACATTTTTTAAAATAGCACATCTTTTTAAATTTTTACTACACACAGATATTCAAAAACCAAAGAACCCAACTGTCAACTATTTTAGGGATAGCACTCAAGATCACAAGACAGACACGTTTCTAAACCACATCGATCTGGGAAGAAGTTAAAGATGCTAAGTAGGCAGTCTGAACTGAAGATATTTGATTCAATATTTCAGTTTTTAAATATAAAACTGTATCTGTTATTATTCAAATAAAACTAATCAGAATATTTCAAAGGGTGGTCAAACACTAGAACTCAGTAGCCAATGTTTTACAAAGATCTACACAGAAACATTAGCTGTATGAGTTATGTCTGCTTAATATAAGAAGAACGAGAACCACAAAACTTAAAAGTTTCCAGTCTTTTTCTCCTCCCTTCCCTCCCCCTCCCCAGCAGGAGTATCAATTGTTACTTTATTTCTTAAAGCCTTCCAATTTACTCATCTCCCATTATATCTCCTTTCTGACATTCCACAAAGATATACAGGCATTTGTAGTCTCATAAGAGCAGTCACGGCATTTTGAAATATCTTCCATAAAGTTGTGAACAAAACACAATACTGTATATATATACATATTGTAAAAGGTTCTTTTCTAAGATGCTGCAGGTACTCTTATTATCAAATGCTAACTTCATCACAAAGAATATTTTATAATTGAACAGGATCAGTACAACCTGCCTCCAACAAGTCACACAAACACCCAAAATTTGTGTTAACAATTTACACATAGCAATACACAAAGTAACAATTTTAAGCAATCCAAGATGTGACAGTTTTCCCAACACCAAAATATGATGGTTTTTCAATACTAAAATAACTTGCATTACATGATTTAAGATTTGACAAAGCAGAGCTCCACACACAATTATCACTGCAAAGCAAAACAGGAGTTGCTCACTTACAAAAAGTATCAAACTCTTAATGGCATTTCTAAAAATTCTTCCAGTTTTGAGACTATGCAGCATAGCCTATTTTCTCTCTATTTAGCAATACAACACAAGTCAGCTTCATTTTCTCTGTATTATGTGTTCTAATTTGTTAAATCCATGAATTTCATACCTGTCTGTCAGTCAATCCAAAAAAAGACATTTGCAAATTGTTTGTATTTTATTATAAACAGATTTTTTCTCATTACTGATAACAAAAAAACCCTATAATGTTATTTTCCAGCCAACTGCTTCAACAAAACTGAGTTTAAGCACCGAGCTTCTAGAACTCCAACAGAACGAATTTTCTTAAAAAAAGTAAAATTATTACTTACTTTCTTGTCAAAAGGAATTGCAATTACTAATGCTGATAGCAGAAACACATCTCACGTACAGATGCAAAATATCCTAGGTGAAGCCTGTTGCTTGCTCGTTCAGCTAAATCTAGCACATACTTTATCATACATTTTGAAACACTGTCGGAACCTATCACAGAGTTAAGGTGTTTTTTTTCCTCTCTCCATAACAGCAACTTTTCTCAACTACCTTTCTCTTCTGTCTGAAGTGCTTCGTTTTACTTTGGCACCTCAAAATGCAAAAATACATTGCAGCGGTTTCACTTCCTTGAAAAGAGTGCTTAAAGGAAATTGCACTGCTGAGCAAGCAATGTAACACCAATAGCCGTTATTGCTAACTGACAACTGGAACAATTAGCAGAAATGGAGAGAGAAGAAAGGTTCTGTAACTTCATAGGGCAGGGTACTTGTTAAGAAGAGGTTAAAATATTAACCCAATATCTGCAAATGCCAAGAACAGGAAACTCACCTATATTTGAAATGTCTGATTAGCAGATCATAAAGAAACAGAGAGGAGCTGCTATCAGCTGTATGCTTCACTAATCCCCAGTTCTGAACGTGAGAACAGTCATACATCCAGTTTAAGAGCTCTGACTGAAATTTCAAATGGAAGCACCTAAAAATAAGCATGTAAATCCACATTCAGACAACTAATTAGAGCAGTCTGATTTTCATAGGTGTTGCTCTCATATAGTCACTATTTAAGGAGGGGATACAGTAGATGATCGATACATACAAACCTCTGAGTACACTTACTTCATTGACAGTTTCCATCCAGAAATAATGCCATTTCTCTGGTGGCCTGCAGAAGCCTCAGAATTTGGGCAGGTAATCCAACCAATTTTAAACATCTCATAGATAGTCTTTCTCATGATTCCTCTTTATAGCCCCTATTTGTTTTCTATGCAGTCTTACATTTCACTTTCAAAAATTATATTGCTCCCTTTGAAATCAATGGGATGTCATTTCCTGTACAATCAATATACCTAAACATTTCTGGTTCACTGCCATGATTACGTTCAGTGGAGCCAACCCTCTGCAGAGGAGAACAGTCTCAGGTGACAGGCTCTCAGGGAGGAATCCTCCCTCTGTCACTCAGAAATTGACAGGACCTTAGGGATATCAGGGACATCTGAAAAGTCTTCTCATTTATTTACAATTTAGAAGACAAGCCAGTTAGTTAACAGAGGCTGATTTCTATGGAAGTTGGGAACTTATTAATTACGATGCTTCTTGTTTTTTTGCAAACAACACCAGGTGTTTAATATTAGTTTTGTATTTTATGCATTGAAGTAAATCAATACTGGACAGGCACCTCTCTCAATACATTTTCCCCAGAATATTTACCTTAGAGATGTTTTCCTCAAATCTTTAACTGTGTAGAAAGTATGAACTTTCAGTGAAAACTGAAAATTCTGCATTAATAAGCTCTCAGGAGGAGACTGGTATAAAAGTACAAGAAGGCTCTTTCTTATGGCTGTGATGCTCATTCTTCCTGCCATGAAAGCCAGTACACTTCCCTACTTACTGTGGCAAATGCCTATTGCCAAATATCCTATTTCTCAACTACATTTAAACTAAAACTGAATGTATTTGGAAAAAAATCGAATCAGATGATTTCAGTACCCCAAACCAAGGCAGAATGTTTTTGGTCCTCCATGCCCCCCCAAGGTAACAATCACTAGCACAACTGATAGTACATACAGTCAAGTCTGTGTATTCAATCTAATGTCTATGGATAAAATTGTCATTGAGTATTTTTAGGCTTGTAATAAAGACACACCTGAAGAAAAGCATCCAGTAAAAACTTGCAGTGAACCACGTTAATTCTATGGACAACTCGAGAGTTAAATTTTTTGATGCAGTTCCCATTTCTGGCGAATATACTCATGAGACTTTAACATGACAGCCTTAGCTGAAGAGGAAATATGACTGTGAAGCCATTAATGATAACATTGCAATGTGAGACTGAGCTCTCATTTTACTGATTGACATACCACCTACTAATTGTCACTAGTACCTAGAGAGTAAGCTTGCCCACTGTAGGGTGCAAGATCCAAACATGAAAGGGTTTTTCTGGTAAGGATACAAAGAATACATACAGAGGATTAGGAGAAAAGATCCAGCACCAACTGAGCACTTTCTGCATGATTTAAAAGACTGTATCACAGAGTTTTGAGAAATGTGGCAACTGATTTCCTGTCTGGCTTCCTGTGTGGAAAAGTGTGTTTGCCTCTGTTTAAACTGTGGGTTAAAGCTAAAGCTACAAGTCTGTGCACACGCTAAGAATCTCATGTTCAGTCACACTCGTGGAGGGAGAGCGAGCGAGCATCATTCCCTCAGAGGGAGGCAACTTGAAACCAAGTGGGACTGTCAATACTCACTTCCAAGTATTTGTGACCGTGAGTCATGCCCTTCCAAAACTGTAAGAGTGCCTGCAAACCAAGATATTAGAAAATTACTGAATTTTGATATCTTCTTGCACTCTCCGTTTTCAGGGTCTTTATACAGGGCTACATTTGTTTTCAAGAAGGGTAAAGGCTAGAAATACTAAGAAAGTAAATACACTGAGACATATAAATAAATGACTTCATATAAAAATACATGACTTCAGTAAAGTGAGCTCAAACCATGATAAACTGCAAGAGCTAGTGTCCATAAAGGAACAACTCCTGAATTATATAACAAGCAGAAATGGAGCCATAAACCTTTGGTACTAGCAGAGCTGTTACATTTTTTTCACAGTATATTAATTACATAAAGAAAAGATTTAAAAAATGACTGGTAGAACACGGACTACTCATTCTTCAGATATAATAAAGTAAGCTGATTTTTCTAACTGCCACCATGATTTGTAGCTTCTTGATCACCATCTAATGGAATGAGTCATATTTTCAAAGAATGTTCCCCCCCCCCCCCCCCCCCCACAAAAGACTCAGTGCTTTGATTCTAATCTGTAGTGAAGTGCTTCAGAGCTTTCTTAGGTAAAAGGCATGTTAAATGCAACTTTCTAAAAGCACAAATAAAGTCCTTGGAATGTAAAATTTACTCCAAAAATGCAGCAGTCCCCAAACAGCCACTTCAGAAAATTAGCTAGTCTTTGCAATTGTGAGTGTTTCTTCATGTGTCTGCCTTTCAAAAGCTGATGAAGCTTGTACGAGGCATGCTAGAGCAGACAGCTCTGACAGCCTTCACTCTTGACCTTCAGACAGAGGGACTCTGACTCCTAAGGTAGCTGATGGCAAGAGTGAGGAGAGACCAAGGCCGCCACAGAGTTTATCAAGTCAAAGACTGGGAGAAGGGCAGATGGCTTAGGCAAGGAGCAAAGAACAGAAAACCTGGAGGGCAGACAGCTATGTGCAGGAGAAAAGAAATACAACGCAGTTAAGGGAAATAAGGAATGAAAAAAAAAAAAAAAAAAGCACTACTTTTCAAAAGGAGAAAAACATATCAGAAGAAACAAAACTCATCAATGAATATTTTCCACAGCAATATTTCTGGTAACACTCTAACAGCTTGTGGGACATACAAGGATTTCTAGTCTTTAGCTATGATCTTCCTTCACAGAGTGTAAAGTCAGAAGGACTCTTGACTTTTCCATCCACCACAGCAGCATAAGAGTTCCCTGGCTTATTTCTGGCCTTAAAAGGAACAGCTGTGTTTGAACTTTAGTTAGAGAAACATCTGAACATGATACAAAAAAATGTCAGGGGGTGAATTCAGTCTTTCTTTCCAGCTTCCCTCTTGCCCAATACCAGCTGAAAAGGCAGGACACAGGTAACACCACCTCTCTCTCCCAAACGTGAATCTGTTTTGAACTGCAGTGGGACTAGACTCTAAACTGTAATTCATAACTTGCTGCCCTGCCCTCTGGTTTGACACTCTTAGAAAAGCAAAAGCCCTGTATAGTACTCATTTCTTCCACATACATCTGCCTTTATTCGATTCAGGTACACATGCACCTTATTGGAAGAGCAAATATTTGACTTGGCACCTTCTTTTTGAAAAGAGAGATTTATATATGAATATCAGTTTTGACTAGAAAAATTGATCTGAAGTTTTCAATGCATACAAAGTATATGTTCATAATGGTAAATAACTTTTGCCTACATTTCCCTTAACAGATGCAGTAGATTGTACTAAATTCTCATTCAGCACGATCTTTACCAACTAAGCACAATATAAGAACGTTAATTAGTCCAGCAATGTGTACTAATTTTAACATTCATATTAGAAGATCTTCAAAAGAAAAAAAAAACGAATCTGAAGCCAAGACTAACACATGGCAAACACTGCATGAGCAGGCTGACTGGATTTGGAAGTTAGCTCTGGAGCTGGAAGTCACCCTGCAGCAATGGATAATCAAGCAATTTTGGAAAAAATATCTGGTTAATCAAGCAACTTTTGGAATATATAGTATGCCTGATCTGCATACCCATACTGAAAGGGAACACACATTCAGCAGCAGAGAACAAGAGAAAAGCTAGCAAACAATGCTGGGAACACCTTTCTTATTTAATAAAGTCCTGGAGAAGTCATTGCCAGTAGGTTTACATATCACACACTATATTTGTTATGTAAGTTCCTGATTTTACTATTCAATTTGTAGCTTTAGCATATTAAAATGTCCCAAAATTTGACCAACAGAAAAAATCCACTTCCCAGTTGCAAAAAAAACCCTAAAGAATGAAAACCAGAAAATAAAATACTTTTTGATCAAGAGGTGAAAAGAATTGCCAAAAAAAGTACTTGCAGGTTAAGGTTGGGTAGTGTGGCAATGCAGGATACTATTTCCAACAAGAATGCATGTGTAGAGTTTCGCAGTCCCATGAGAGTGGTTTGTGCCAACAAGTTATTCTGGTTTTACGTGCCTGTGCTTCCCACAGCCACCCTTTGCATCACATGATACATACTGTAGCTGGTTTAGAAACTTTAAAAGCCTTCTTAAAAGCCCTTTTCCTCAAGCCTATATATGTTTTTTCAATTAACAGTATGGCTTTAGTAAGAAAAAAATTAAGATTTTAACCTCTTTCCATATACTTCTGATGACTGCTCTTACAGAAGCATGTATTTAAATATATTGGATATTTAACAGAGAAAATGACAGTCACGCAGAGTAGGGTCATGAACTATATTTGGTATTTCACTCCTTTGCCACCATTTGTTACCCTTGCAGGAATGTAGTAACAGGTGCTGTGATATTAAATACAAAGCCCACATATTTCAGCTGTTGGCCATTTCAGGGCTACATCAGGTTCCTCTGTATCTACCAGGTGTCCATGCATACTCAACAGTAATGCTGTACAAATCTTTTCATTTTCACTTCAAGGCTATTCCTTCAAAACAAGCAAATGCAACCCAGATACTGTAGTTTTTCAGCCAGCCTTAAAAACACACAAACTGTGCAGCAACCCAACAGCACCAAGCTCCCTAACCCAAATAGCACTTGTGAAAAAAATTAAAATTGAATGTTTTATCAAAAGTAAAAAAAAAGAAAAAAAAGGCAGAGATATCTAATTGTTTTATGACCAACACTGCAAAAAGAATGTCTTCACACAAAACCAAAAGCTTAGCTGTGGGCCCAGGACATACAATATGTAACTGAGGATCTTTTGGCTTGGATGCAAGAGGAAAAGCATGGAGACAGGCAGTCCTAAGGAATGCATGGTGAAACTTAAATTTGACAAAGCAAAAAATGTAGAGGAAGTTCAAGATGCATGTGGCAAAAAATATAAGGAACTGACATCTGCCCATACAGTAGAGACAAGACAGCATGACAGGAAAAGGGAAATCAATTACAAGAACAAGGTATCAACTTGGCAGTCAAAATGCAAAGGGATATGTTTTGTATAGAATGTAAAGCAAGCCACAGCAGAGGAGAGTTAAAATGACAGAAGGGTTTGCGAGTCATCTTACACTGACTTTGAAAATAGTTAATAAAGTTTTTCTTGTATTTCTAGTCCTGGTTCTTCGCTCTTTGCAATGTCAATCTGTGTGTCACTCTCTCTGTGTCTTGGACACATGGTAGGTGTCCTTTGGTATCTGTCTCAGTGGAAGGTTGAAAGAAGACTGGATTGCTCTTTTACACTGTATTTATATGTATTACTATTGTCCCTTCCACTGGTTGCCCTGAGATACAGGATGGAATTTCCCCACCACCACCGTCACGCGTAATTGGGTTTCTGTTTTTTTCTTCTTTAAGAAACTTATTCTGAGGCACCAAGGAGTGCCACAACTATAGACAGGATGTAGAAAAAACTAGGAGCAATTCCAAAGGCACTAAATTCTCTGATGTTTGGACAGTTTGTTCTTTTTTCAGTATCAAATGAATTATCACATGCACGAGAATAAACCGTCTGAGAATTTTCCTTGCCAGATACCTTGCTATTCTAGCGGCCTAGGACAGTGGTGATGCCCTTCATCTCTTTTGCTGCCCATTACAGTTTTATCTTTTAGTTTTTCAGTACAGGTCTTGCTGTTTTTATATCATGAAGAATAAGTTTTCCAGCATGAAATGGATGGCTGTACATAGAATATATGCTTTGATTACTCTTCTGCACAAACCATCCATTGTACACTTACTTACGATTATGGGGAATTAAAGTTGATGGTCCTGCCGGTCTCTTCCATTCCCACTACTGAAAATATATTTCCTTTGTTTTCCTCTTCCACAAGGAACAAAATAGATAAACCCTCCAGTTTTATTTTTTTCTCCCAATGTTTAGTAGCCATACCCTGTTCACTATCCTGTTCTCCACACTACAACTACCAGGACTTCAGTCCAAACTTCCAGCCATAAAAATCAATGGTTGAAAGTATTTTCTCTCCTGGATTTCCCTCGCTCCCTTGCTGTCAGTTCAGAACAGGCCTCCAAGATCCACCTCTTGGAAACTTCGCTTTGACTCTTGTTTGTTTGCCTTTGGTCTTCCTTATTCCTGGCTTCTCCAATTCATAACCAATGATCAAAACAAGTGATGCATTATGCAAAATATTTCTATACATAAGATTATTAAAAACAATCTTCTTAAAACCTTTGATTTAAGCAGTTTTCAATAGCTTAATTCTCAAGCATAAATTGCTAAGATTGTCAAATCCGAGACCCACCTCCCAAAGTATCGTACGGTTTTGTTTTGCTTTCATTAATGTTATTATATCCTAGTAAAATATAGAGCATAAGGGGAAAATTAGGCCTCTAATACTGTCAGAAAATTGTTTTGTAAAATTTACCCTTCTGGTTACACACAGGATGTGTGTAACACTGACATTTTCTTTTATATCAGGAAGCGTTATTATTAGGATGCAGAACCTTGACTAGCAAGGCACTAATGACCCTATTTAATTTTAAATTTTGTAAATCTATTCACTAAAATTAGATGATCTCCAGAGGTCCCTTCCATCCTCAACCTTTCTGTAATTCTATAAAACCGGCATCTGTCTTGTGGTTCCCCTCTTTGGCCAAGGCATAAAAGGCTGAGTACATTGTTATCCCAGCTACTGACAACTGCAGAAGTTAAATGTCCAGCTTCGTTACTTGGAACTGGCATCAAGTAGTATTTTTAAGTAGGCCATGAACAGTACAGACCAACTGTGAGGGGCTATCCATATGACCTTCCTTTGGCAGGAAACACTCTAGTAGCTTGTGATTTTCGGGACTGTTATTCAAGAAGTAAGAAGGAGGGAATGCAAATTTGAATCCTGAAGAAGGACAGGCATTCCTGTGATGACAAAAAACACCAACCATCTAAATTTCAAAATTAGTTAATGACATTTTTGCAGTGTCAGAGAAAATAAAAACGACAACAGTTTCTCTTGTCCTCACCACAAGATACCTCCTATCCTCTTTTCCCATAAGGTGTTGCATTAATTAATAATAGGCCACAATAAACTGACCAATATCTAAAACCATAAATTACATCTTTCAATTGATTATAATACAAACCATTTTTTGCAAACTAAAACTCAGTTTAAATATACATCCAGGGCAGTTTTAGAATGTCTTGCACGAAGGATTTTTAAATCTCCAATCCTCAGCTTTTAGGCTGGGAGCTTGGTGAAGACGTCTTATTGTGGATGTAGACAGCAGAGCCAATTTCTTTATTCTTATCTCTTCAGGAAAGTGTCAACTATTTCTGCTCACAGCTGCTCATAACCAGAGAGAATTTTAAAAATGACTCACTGTTTCATGTTATTTGTAGTTTCTGAGATAAAGTCTAAGCCACTGTTCCTCAGTGAATATTGTTAATATAAATGTTTCTGAATAAGCTTCAAAATTAATTCAGTTTTTCTTTTGTTACTGGGAAAAAATAGCCCTTGGAATCGCTAGTTCAAATATTCATCAGTGTCATTTACTCACTTTTGCTAATATTCAGCTATTCTTTTTTCTATAAAAAAAATCTCTTCCTAGAATAGTTTGCTAAAGAGGACATAGTAAAAGCAAAAACAGATCTCATGAAAGTTTAAGATTTAAAAACAATGCAATTTCTGCATTTTCTCCTTTTTCTCAGTCAAAGTTTTCTATGTATCTTGAAGGAGCTCATTACGTGGAGGCTTGTCTGTGCATGCGCTGATTCAGTGCTTTATTAATTCCTGTAACAAAGTGAAATGCAACCATTTTGGCATCAAGACCTGACGGGATCATTCCTAAAGGTCCAAAATCACAGATCAGTTTCTAAATACCTTAGAGAATCCTGCAAGTACCTATCTATATCTATAGCTGCTTAAAGTACATCCCAGAATATGCCTCTGAATTTCAAACGACAAACCGTCCAAGGACAAATGGTCTCAAATAGATGAAACGCTAACTCTCACTTTACTGCAATGTATTGTCATACCATAAACTGCCAGCACAACCACAACTCCGCACAGACGCCAACATTTGTATCTTGCAACACCAAACTGAAACATAGATTTCCCCTATTGCCACACAAAGCACACTGGCTGATCTTCCATTATTAATCTGTATAGTTAAAACTGCTGAGGCTGAATTCAGGAGGTACGGAAAAATATCTCCAAATTAGTTCATACAGTGCGCATCTGTTCCTCTGCATTGCTTTTGCAGAAACAGATCTGTGGTAAGCATTTCGATCCCAAGCTCCCCAAATTCAGTCAGCCATGAGTTGCAGGGGTGGCGGTTCTCTGCTTTTCATTGCAAGCCAGTCAAACACCAGAAATCAACAACAAACCCAAATTGTGGCAGGGAACCAAATGCAAAAAACAAACCAAACCCCCAAACTTAACCAAGGCAGGGAATCTTATGAAGAAAAATAGTATTTATGAGAAAAGATGCCAAAAGGATGAATGCAGAATAAAACTCTAAAAGGAGAGATTTCTTAATTTCTCTTCTCCCCACTCGCAACAAAATTGCATCCAACTGAGAGCAAGTTTAATGCCTACACTTTTGCTGACACTGGTGATAAGGAACCAACCAAGTTGCCGGCAGTCACATCTGCATCACTAATCACACAATGTATCCTGTTCAGGAGTCATTACAGAGATGTGTCCACGAAAGAAAAAATGTACAACTACCATTAAAAAACTAAAATAATTCAGGAAATCCACTGACCCAAGCAGAGAAAAAATGGAAATCTACACACTTTCCATAGTAAAAGAATTTGTTACTATCAGCATGTACAAAACTATCTTTCAAGTTGGTACTGTTTTCCAAATACTTTATTCTATTTTTATTCATTTCTATTTTTATAACGCAGAAACAGTCAGCTCAAGCACTGATATTTCTTACATAGTCATATACAGCAACTGTTACTACTGACTAGGAGATCGCTGGATCTAAAGTATTTACCCAGTGAGCAAACAGGAAAAAATAATCCTTAAACAAAAAGCTAGACTTTAAAACCATTATGAAATAGATCTGTTTATTTTTATCCTCCTGCTTCTTCTATTGAGTATGATGAAAGGAAAAACAAAAACAACAGTTGCTTAATACAGTGGCATAAAAATTAGTGTTTTTTTCCCTACCTCTTTATGAAATGTTCTCCTATTACCATAGATTGTAATAAAACCGTAACAGAAATCAGTCCGGGGGTTGAGATAACACCTGAAATACAGTTTTTGCTTGCTTGTTTTATTTATTACCCAACTGTGTTTATTGAGACTCCAAACATTTGGGAAGAGAACAACAACAAAAAAGCAATATGCTCCTCAAAAAACTCCTTACAAAATCATCACATTTAACATAAGATTTGACCAAATGATAAATACTGAGTGATGAAAGCAATCATGTGTGCCTCTGAATAAAAGATACAAATGATTATTAGTATCCTAGTCTCACATTTCCCTTATGCCACCCCTGGCTCATGTATTACAAAATACTCATCATTCTTAGAAGCCATTCATTTAGCCAGTTCCTATGTTTGGAAATAATATTGTTGAAGAACACAGCCTTTCTGAATGTGTGTGCAGGGCCCTCTTGCCTATCTAGATATAAAAAACTTATTTGATTCTCCGGGGATTGCCTATTGACTGACTTTTGCTCCCTGATCTCTAACTTCTGCCTGATTTATGGCTACTTGTAGTTTGCAAATTCCTCAAAGAAAACAACCCTAGGGTCTGAAAAGTGCTAGAATATAGTAAATGCCATCATAAACAGATAAATGAAAGGGAGAAGGGGAAAGTAAGTCACCAAAAGAAGCCATTCTGTAAAATGAAAAAATCAGATCTAATTTGAAAAGAAAGCATCACCTGCCTGTACATGGAGTACTGTGTCTAGTTTGAGGCTCCCCAGTATCTCTCCAAAAAAGGCACTGGCAAACCGGCACAAGTCCAGCAAAGATCCACCAAAATGGCTGGGGAGCTGGAATATATGACCTACAGGACAGGCTGACAGCAAGGTCTGTTTGGCCGAAAAGATGACTACCAGGGGACCTAAATGGTATCTGTAACTACTGACTGAGTGGTTACCAAGAAGACAGAGCCGCTCTTCCTGGAGATGCATAGCAAAAGAATAAGGGGAAATGGGCAGAAGCTGCAGCAAGGGAAATTCCAGTTAGATGTAAGGAAAATATTCTTCACAGGGAAGGTGGTCAAATACTGGAACATGTTGCTAGAGAAGCTGTAGGATCAGCACTTGTGGAGATATTAAGAGCTTGGCTGAACAAAGCCGAAGCAATGTCTTCTAACTTCACATTTGGATCTAACTTTGAATTTAGCTCTGCTTTGAGTAGCAGGTTGGGCCAGAGGACCCCCAAAGGCTCCTCACAGCCTAAGTTACCTATGATTCTATTTTCCAGGTAGCTCAAGGGGCTGTATCTTATTCACAATTAAACACGTTAGTCTTGCAGTTCACTATGGATTACTAGCTTTGATTGCGTCAGTATAATTATATTAATGGAATTTTCTTAGAGCAATCCAGCACTCAACCCAACAATTGTTGCTAAATGATTAACCTGAGTTTTAGTGATCCTGTAATGCAGCCTAGCTGCTACAGCAAATGCTTCCCCATGGCCTCTACTCAAATTACCACCTACCTTCCTCATCTGCTCCAGCTGCACAAGGAAGAGTGCTAAACTTGTGGTGTACACAGACTAGCAAAGCATTCTGTAGAAGACAGCTACTCAGTATTGGTTTCCAAACACGGAATACAGCAAAATAAAACACCAATTCAGCACATCAGATTCTAAGCCTGTAAAACAGGCAATGTGTGTGTCATCTAAACCATTTACAGAAAAGTTATCTTAAAGGTTAACCTCACTCGGTAAGGAAAGGTCATCTTAAAGGCTACCCTGATTTGGTTAGGAAAATAAATAAAACAAAACATTCCTTCAGTTTTTGAGGTGAGAGATTCAGAGCTGCTGCCAGAGTTTAACAGCCTTAAATCAGTGCTTTTACTGAGTACTGCAATGCCTACATCTAGATGTAATTCTACCAGCTACATTAAGAACCATGTGGAGTTGAATCCCTGTCCTCAAATCCATTCGTTGTCTTCCTGTATCTTGCTTCATTAAATACACAATCCTCCAAACATCATTAAAAAAGAAAACCTTACTTTGACTTGCTTGGATCTCCTGATTTTTTTCCCCAAATTTATGATTGCTCCTTCCTCATTAAGGTGCTCACTTCTTTTTCCATCCACTCCCACTATTTTGCACCTCTGGCAATGTTTTTTGCTGTGCATGTGGTATAGCATTACAATGTCCAGTTAGTAATGATTCTTTCTTGCTTCTCTTTCATAAACTTACTTCTTTCCTTTTTTCTTTTTCTTATTTTCAAAGTTAAAATTATAATATATTTTGCTTTTGGCTTGTCCTATTACTCTAGAACTCTAACAACCTATAGAAAGGATTACTTGAACTACGTAATTGTTAATCACTGTTTTGATTCACAGAACTGTGTACATGACATTTACAACCCCAATAACCTCCTAATGCTCTTCCTCTGCAGTAGGGAACTTATCAATGCAATAAAAAGCCTTCAACTGGTAAATCCGGATCACTAATATCCTTTGGAGCCAGATGATTCTTCCTATCTCTAAACAGAACTTTTCAGAATACTATCAGCAAAAAGCCACTGTTTCACCGGCCTTAATGTTTTATGGAGGTTATTGTTTTGACAAGGGAAGGTAGAAGTGGGGCAGGCAAAACAAAGGGAGCACACATTCCCTAGCCTGGGGGGCAGAACATGGGTCTAAAGGGGCAGTGGGGAGGTACGTACTACTAGTTCTTCTGTGCTGGTTCACTTTGTATGGAAAACAGAGCTCCACAATAGAAAAGGAGTCAAATCTCCAATTTTTGCAGCTGTCAAGGCTACCACAATTCACACAAAAACACTCCGTTTTGGGTCCAAAGAAATTCCATTTCTGTTTAACCTTATGTTTTTCATGTAATTTATTCTAACTCTGTCTGAAAACAGTTTGTAACTTCAAAAGTTGCCATGAAATGGGACTGTCAACATCCGATACGTTTGGCATTTAAGTATGGATAACATTCAACTTGCACAGTTTGAGTCTCCTCATTTACTGTCATAAAAGCATAAAAGATTCCAACACAGATGCTACCTAGCTTTCGATATGGTGGGATGACAGAATCTTATATTGACACACTACATATTACATTCCCAGAAATGATGTGGATGGAGTAATGGGCCATAAGAGCACAACAGCAGACATTTTATTATTTAAATGAGGAAGATTCTATCCTAGAAAACTCTCAGACAAATCTAAAAGAGCTCAAAGACCTGTCTGAGAAAGAAGTGACTGCAAAATGGCAAAGCAAATTCAGGACTACTTACAGGAGGGAATATTTACTTCTTAAAACAGTGAGTGCTCCATAATTTTATAACATGTGTGACTGAGTTCTGAAAGGAAAAAAAACAGGTGAGCTCATTCCTCAATAACCTCACTTGGATTAAAAAAATATGCTAATTGTGTCTATATAAAGCTCTGAGCACTTTTAGGAACGCAGAGAGGCGTCTCTCCCATGAAATATGGAACTTAAAACTAAATATTATAAAGATGCAATAGGCGCTCTCACAGCTTCTGAATTTGTAATACATTATCCACTGTTTCATAGGTTATGTATTACAAACCCTCTGATATCTAATATTATTCTACCCTACCTTCGAGACATTAGATTTATTTCCTGTTATTTTCTAAATATACAACCTAAAACCTGTAAATGAAGCTGAAGTCTTCTGAAGCTTTATGTAAATTGCTATTTCCTTTTATGGGAGAACTATTATGTCAAGAATCCATTAATATCACAAAAACTTTAACATGTATTTGCATGTACTTAAAAAGGTATATTCACGATACATATATTTAATATCAAGAACATTTCCCTGCAGACCATAGCAAGCAATTAAGTCAAATAACAGTCTGAAACCATTTGATACTTTCCTTGGTGCATGACTTATCTACCATACAACACCAGATTAAAATTACAGCATGTAGTAATATCTTACAGCCTGTTTCTTGATTTTACCATGCTCTTTGTTTCATCAAGCACAAAAGTAACTGCAGGAAAATATGCCAGGTTTATTTATAGCATGGCAGTTGTTGGAATCTGTATATGTAATGCAGACTGATGCCATGTATCTACATATCACTGTTCATATAGTAACACCATACATAAGTAACAGCATTGTGGTATACAGATGAATATAAAGATTGTTTAAAGGTTACTCAGCATCTCAACTGAAAAAAAAACCCCCCACGTTTGATGTCAGCATTCTAACATGCACCACGCAGAGATCAAAAACAGAAGCTGAAAAGCCTACATGCATTACTGCATACCCCATAGCCAACAATTAGTACAAAATACAGTTAAGTCACATTGTCTTCTAGCAATGTGTTTTTACTCCCAGTTCCTACGGATATAAATGAGAATAGATTTGAGATCAAAGAATATACCTTTGTTAAGTATGAAAAAAAATTAAGAGAAAAATCTTTGGCAGTTCATAATTCAAAACTAAGCTGGACTTTTGGGTTTCATTATAACAATGAGTATAATTTACTTTTATAACACTAAAACTTATGGGCTTTGATCTTGTTTTGCAGTTTTAAAAATATATATATTAAACCCTTAAATCCACTTTTTGCAGACTTCCCAATGTTCTCTAAATACTGCAATTACCTTCTATAAATAGCTAAAAATGAAGTATCGTTCTCTTCAGCAACAGATAATTGTCAGAATAGATGTGACATTCAAGACTATTACTGTGCCCTCAATCCTCCTTCCCCTTCAGGCTGATCCTCCATCATATGGTCCTAGAGTCAAGCCTGGAAGCTCCAACTATATTTCAGAATGCCTCATATATCACTTCACTTGCCCCTGCCCAACAATGCAGGTATCGACCACCTCAGCATCTCTGTATCTGGCAAAATGGAAATATTCTGCCTTTGCTTTTCATCTTACAAACAGCATTCCATTAATAATTTCCCTGTAGTTTTTTTCCTCCTTTCAGGCTTCAGCACGTAGCAGATTAGCTACTGTATTTCCATCACTACCTTTGGCCTTGAGATGTACGATATTTACCAAAATAAGTATTTTGTAAATCTTCTAAATGTACCCTCTGCCCCCTGTGTGACTAGTCATTGAGCTTTACCTAGTAATTCCCTGGATGGTCCTCATCATTTGTGGCTGAATCAGAACACCTATTTAGAGGGATGTTCACTCTTGCACTAAAAGGAAAAATCAACCACCTGCTTTGGTAAACTGCAGAAGAGATTGTCTGTCCTCAGTATTAAAAGCCTGAGCCTCAAAATCCAGTTTGAATTTGAGAAGTATCGATCTTTATGCAAAAAGCACACAGCCCTATTCTTGATGAAACTGAGCTGGTTAATTAAAGTCTGAATACTTAATTTCTGCCACATTCACTAAGCTATTTTGATCAGTCACCTTTCATGCAATGTTGAATCAGACTAGATAAAGTAGTACAAAGCTGCAATTCTGTGTATTCACCTGTTAATCTCAGTCTTTATTCACATACACTAAATCCCCTTTTCCCATGCACCTTATAAATTATTCCTCTACACACGTGAGCATATCATCACAAATGCATTTACAGAGTGACTGAGAAACTTTCGCAGTGACACCTGTAGCTCATCTTCTCATAATGGTGACTGTTTTTATTTTTCCACTCAAATTTATTAAAATCACAGTGCAGCAAAACCCAGTTATTTTCCCAGCTAAAAATAACTCAACCAAAAAGTTATCCCATCTTTCCTCCCTCAGCCACCTGCTCCAAATGCATTTTTCATCATGAAGATCCTGGCATCTCAAATTATATCAAAAGAAACCAAATAATTAGCACAGAACAGCAAGAGTCTTTTCAGAGAATTTTGAGAATCTGAGTCAGCTAAGAAGGTAAGAGGTTTCTTTAAAGAAACCAGTTTACATTTCAAATATAGCCAACTTTATAAAATTGTCTGGAACTTCCTGTATATAAAGCAGAGGACCTTTCATGCTATGGCATGCATGCTGATCTCTCCTGCTGTACCGCTGGGGGAGAACGTTCACACTGCCATAGTCTTATTCGCAGTTTCTCTTTTTCAAACAGTTTCTATGGAGAAATATTTTTCAGTTCTGCTTTTCAATAAATCAGTCCTACAGAATCCTCTCGGGAAGAAAAGCTGCATTTCAGTTTATCTGTTCATTCAATGAGAGAGGAAGATGAAACAGGGAGCATTTTTATAACTCTTATCAAAACACAGGCTATCGTGCTTTGTTATTAAGTCCACTCTATCAGCATTTTTACCATTATGTTTGATTCAGTCCAAACCTACTTTTCTGAGGATCAACAAAATACTCTTTTATGCAAATGGATACATGCCTATAGTAATGGTATTCTTCATGTGGGGGAAGCTGTAAGAGTGTGAGGGGAAAGCCAGCTGAGATATTCTGAAAACATCTTGTTTTCCCCAAATGCAAAATGCTTGGGTTTCCTTACTACTTGCTAATCTATTTTTTCTGTGCCATACTGAATCTCTGTAAGGTTGAGGCTCCCTAGGGACTATTCATAACCATGAAACATCAATTCTGTTCTAAGAAATCCAACTTATAACCCCACTATTGCCCTATTCTCTTCTGTATAAATGGCCTTTTGTATGTACACACTTTCAGGAAATGACCCTCCTCCTCCTCCCCCACGCACTCCCTACTATCCGCCCCCCTGACTCGCACAAAACACCCCCCTCCCCAAAACAACACGAGTGAATAATTGTGTTTTTGTTGGAGCACTTCCAGCCGCTCCACACGTTCCACTCCAGGAGCAGTCAATGAAGCCCTTCAGCTTTGGCACACTTCTCTGTTTAAACACGCACACTCACACACCACACACACACACGTGTGTGCACTCATTCTGAAAGGGAAGTAAGCAGCACCAAGCTCATTCCCAAAATAATGACCTTTCACTTCTCCCCCACACAACTTCCTCTTTTGTTAAAAAATACAGCACTTGCAATTTCAAAAAATCTTCCTCTTTCAATCGGCTGTTAATGTTTTAAAACACCATTTCACACTCCTAAGTGTGAAACTCACTTCATTCACATGCTCCTAAGTTACCACTGCAGAGACAGACATAAGATATCCCTGGTGTCAACATGTTGGTGATTTCATTTCCAGTGAAATCTAAAGAAAATTCTTCAGATGATTTTGCCAAGACGTTTTCCCTCCCCTTTCAACAACCGAAAGCTAAAAAACGAGCAGAAACTCTCACTCATGCTTTCTTCTGGCTCACAAAAGCAGCTCGGACGATGCTAGATGTATTTTTCCTTTAATCAAGGCCTTTAAAAATATTTAAAATCATACCTTCCTTGGATTCATCAGCTTCCGAACTCATGGTGTCAGTGTAACTCACTGGAGACCAGATCACAGCTGACGTGAGCTTTGAGAAGCAGCAAGCCAACTTCTCAAAGGGGAAAAAAAAAAAAAGAAAAAGGGCTGGGATTTTAAGGGGAAAAGTCTGCGAATTCAACAAATCACAGAGAAGCTACGTGAAAAGGATCCCGCCCCCTTCTGAACTGCATACGAGCAACTGTCTGGAAAAACAGCACCTTAACAGAAACTCTCATTTTCCTTGCCAGCAGTTGCCGTTTATGCATTTTATTCCCCCTAGTCTTTTAGGCTGTAGAGAGGGTGGAGTTCTACTTGTTACGGCTTGCCAACGTGGTATGAGAAAGCAAGCGTACGACACCAAAAAACCCTGAGCGTGGAACAGCGTCTGATTGTGGTGACTGACAAACAGATTGGGGCGCTGATATCCTGCAGTAAAATTTAATTTAAATCACTTTTAAGCCTAAACTATACATTTCAACACTACTTGCTATCTAGAATTCATTCTGTAGCATCTGCAATTGTACTGACTAATACAGGATGACTAAATAAATGCTTAAAGGATGAAAAGCAGCAGCCTTCTTTCAGGTAGTTCAAGCTAAAGCTAAAGAATTGTATTACTTTTTCCTTCACCATGGTCAACAAATGGTGCTATCTACTCTGAAAGCAGCAACTGGTCTCTGATTCTTGAAAAAACTATTTGACTCCTTTGCGTTATAGCCCCCTCCCACATATTAATAAAGATATCCTTTTTAAAGGCATATTATACAATATTGTTTTACAGCACAGCAAGAGAATGGCTATGTTTTACAGCATTCCCCTGACTAGTCACACGACAGAAGTCATGAACAGGATGCATGCCTTCAGCGCAAAAGCAATGGCAGTTATTTGGAAGCCTATTTTCTGATTGGCACAGCCTTCAGTAAAATCCCAGGATAACTAGGAAATATCTTTTCCTTATTTATTGCTTTACTATATTTTTAGTGCAGCAAACAGAACAAAGCCTCTGTGGAAATGCTATTGTTCAGGCACAGGAGCAGAGGTGCGAGCTCTCAAGAGAAGTGCCGGCTGCACTGCCTGCACGGGCATGCAACCAGCTGCGCCGCTGGCGCGGGATCCCCCCTGGCCTGCCCCAGCTATCAGGGTTAAATGTGCACCCCTGAGGGGGCTGGAGGGTCTTCGGGTAAGTGACGCTATAAGCAATTAGGGACTGCGTTACTGGAGTCATAGCCAAGGGGAAGTAAGTATATTCCAAGATGAAATCAGAAAGTGCCAAAGCTCCAGTCACAAGCTCAGTGTGCCTTCAAAAAATCCTTTGCGCACTTCTGATGGTAAAATTCAGCTACATCCATTAAAGTGTATTTGTAAGTAATGCAAGGCTTACATTGTAGGTAAGAAAGATGTTCTCACAGGTAAAAGGCATGGAGTCAGGAAGGGTGGTATGCATTCTTGAACCAAGGCAAATTTGCTTTGTGAATCAGGGTACATAGTATTTCCGAATGTGAGCAATTTTTGTCTTGCTTTGAGTGCTTTTATTCAGGATAGGGACGGCCTTTTACAACGTACTCGTGCCTGTACCATACCTAAGAAAGACGGATCTCATTTGCACTGAAGCCTCTTGATGATGCTGAAATATTTTTATCGGCAATAAGCACAACTCCACAGGTCTCTGACAGACACTCAAGAAGCTAGCTGTCTTCCACAGGCCTTACTACCTAGCCTGCTGTGGCAAAGTATAGCAGTTGTGTCCTTCAAAGCACACAGAGTGAAAGGGAATATTAATGTAAATGGTATCACAGAAAAAAAGCAACTACAACACCAAACTAGCTAAAGAAGCCACATTTTTCAAGCAAAAAAATAAATAAAAAAATAAAAGAATTATTACTCCTCCACATCTTCCTGCTCCCCAAATGCTGGTTTGGGGTAATTACTGGATAGCAGATTGAAACCACTCAGAAAAACCCACACAGAATAGAAGAGGAACAGGAAGAAACACAGCATTAGCCAAGGTTAACTGTAATAGCTTTTGGGGTCCCTTGATTAAAGGTAGTGTTCTTATGGAAATAAAATAGCCAGAATATAATCTGGTATCCTTCCATAATTAGATTTACACAATAGATGTCTTTCTCCTATTGTAGATGACAGATAGACAGGGAGAGAGAACGAGCCTTGCAGCTAAACCTCAGAAAGTTTTGTAATTTTAGATTTCTGAAATCTCTCGGACACGTTAGAACTCTGAAGACAGATGAGAAAAATCTGATTATTCTGATTTGTTTCTTCTCTACAGAGTCCAGATTGCACCTCCTTACCCAGTTCTGTTCCTTTTGTGTACAGGGTTGCAATTCAGACTTTAGACACTTATTTTTTATATTTTCATTTGGGTTGTTACGCTTCTTCAAAACACATCTGTCAGCTGAAAAGACTCCAAGCAGCCTGAAGACAGTTCAGGTAGGTAATTTTCCAGTCTTACGATAAATAGTGACTTCTAACGGCAGAAGCTTATTGGGTCATTATTATCCTCGGAGTCTCCACCCGATGAACAGTCCTCGAACTCCAGTAAAAGTAACAGGGTAAGGTAAAAATTAAATAGAGACTCGGTGGATGATGCCCTTGCACAGGCAAGAGACGATACTGCAGTATGCCTGGAAACTTGAAAAACCCTTTTAATCTGAATGAGATAAGGTGTGAGAAGGACAAAACAAAGAATGACAAAACTCTAAAAACAGAATCTGTAGGCAAAAATAAAATTCATAGGACAGATTCTCGGGGGGGGGGGGGGGGGAATAACTTCCTAAAATGAAGGGCTTAAAATCCACCACACGTTCTCCCATTTGGACAGAAACTATCTCTGAGGGAAGGCCAAAAAACTCAGAAGAAAATTAGATCTAAAATATGTGGCAGAACACACACAAAAACTGGCTTTACACACTAGTTTTCAGTGGTTCAAAGTTTAGAAACGATGATGCTGGATAGGACAAGGAGGGTAAAGTAAAGTGTCGTCTTTCACACACTCTTCCCTTAAACGAAAAAAAAAATTCTGTTGCAAGTGACCTAAAAGCCCCTAACTCTGCTAACTCAAACGCCAGAACACCGCACAGAGGACAGAGAGCAGCCAGGCCTTGGCTTACTACAGCAATATATAGGGCATTCTTGAAGGAAGGGTAGCTGTGGAAGTACCTCTCCTACCCAGCTTATAATTCTGCTAATGTTTTGTTTCCCAAACCACACTTAGTCACCTCTGTGTACATAGGCATTTTCTTAAAATCAATTTTTAAAATAATGAAAATTATAGAAGGTCCAAAAAAGTCCTGCAACACCTGCCAAGAGGACACTGAAGCTTAATACTTAAATATCAAAACAGACAATAATGTTTTGGTTTACAAAAAAGAGGAAGCAGACCTACTATATGAAAAGGATCAGGAAGAAGCTTTAAAGAGGAGGCAGCTGCCATGGAGCAAGAACAAATCTGCTACTGCAAAAAAACCACACGGCCATAGAGCAGTTCTAGAGAAGAAAGTGGTAATATAACATTTCAGACATTATATATTCCTGGGAAGAAAAAAAAAAGAACACCCTCCTCTTTGCTTAAATAAGTTTTGCTCTTCCAGAATGTCAGGTTAAATGCATTGCAAACTTCTAAAAAATAAAAATAAGGTACACGCCAACTTTAACTCCCTGTTACAGGCAATGGCCACCAACCATTTTCTCTTTATAAGCCAACTGCATGTCTTTTGCTGGCTACAACTGTACTGAACTATTTGAAGCCACATGACAGCACTTTGATTGTGGTAGAGGAAATCTGGGTTTCCCAGCCTCACTCTCAGCTGTGATAAAAGACGCACAAGTGCCTTGAGAGAGCTGGTACTCATAACTGCAGCTGTGATTTCTTTATGCTATGCCAACAGCCATGCCACAGACATTTTCGTTCCCAGAAATTGTCAAGGGTGAGGTAAATGAGAATGTTATGTGATCACTATGATGAGAAAGTAAAGCTTTGCACTAAACTGTCCCATGGAGGACTAGAGACCTGAAAAAGTAGCAAGTGCACAGCTGTTTTCATGGTGTAAACTCACTGCTCAAGGAAGATACCATACTTGCATGTGTGTAACCTAGGGATTACTTAAAACTTTGCAATTTAGCAATCGTGGTAATATAAAAGGAAGTTTACCCCAGAAACTTCTCTCCTCCATAACCCCAACATCCGTACCTGCTTCTGATACAAGGGTTATTTGTTGACTCATTTTCAACTTCTGGCACTCTTCATGGGGAGTGGATTACAGGCATGAAGACGAGGCAGTTCCCTACCTCAGCACTTCACTTCCAAACAAATTTCCCATAGGACAAGGAGAACATTGGACACAGTCCTAAAGCAGTCACATGTCCTATTATATCTTGATGAGCATCAGCTGCAAAACATAATGACACTATGACACATCTGTCCCTATAACTGCGTTTCATAATTTCATAATTCTCAAATATTTGAGTTTTGCTCAAATTGACGTTTTGAAAGGGGATGAGATGAAAGACTGCTGTATTTTGATCCAAGGTTTTCTAAGCAGAAATAAATGCAATAGATGTGTTCTGCATACACCTCTGGAAATTTCAAACATGCAACCCTATCAGAATAGCAACAAGGCATTTGTAATAGCTCCGAAAAATGGCACAAGTCTTTAGACAAAAGTTTGGGGCAAAAAAGAGGACAAACGGTTAAATTCAAAAACACACCATCAGGGAATTAACTGTAGTAAACTTTTTTGGTAAGCGTCTCCTCGCTTTCAGTAGAAGTTACCAATTGAGTAAGCATCAAAGACAACGTATAAATTTGCCTCTGACTTGCTGCGTTGGTCCTTCTTCACATCTTTCTCCAGTGGCATTACAAATTTTCAGACAAGCAGCCCATAACTGCACAAAGTTTCAAGATGCACAGATTTAATAAAATGGGAGAAATTTGTCTTTTCTAGCCCTTCACTATTAGTTTCTGCTAGCGGATGTGCTTCTGTGTCTCCCTACTGTGTGCTGAGGTCTCCCAGTGCTGGGCTCTGGTGATGCTGCCCCTCTCCTGGGGGGCAGAGCCCGAGCCGCCAGGCATCTCCCAGCTGCCCATCTCTCTGCCCGCCCCGCTGCTGCTGCACACGCGTATCGCAGCTGCGTGTGCTCTGCCACGTGCATCTCGCGGGTGCGCTGCTGCTGCACACGGAGCAGGGAGGCAAGGCTGCCAAGGGCAGCACTGTCTTTAGCGAGGCCTCTCCCTTCAAACTACATGCTGGCTCGACAGCAAGGCTGAACTGCTGCAAGTAAAGACATTTTCTCTCCCGACGCATCTCTCAGCTCCTGCATCCTTTTGCCATCACAGCTAAAATAACACTGCTACAGGCAGAAGCAAAGGGGAGGCAAGGGTTCACATGCTTCCTTAGTCCCATTTGACTCAGTCTCCTTAGCTGTGCCCATAGCTCAGGCAATGCAGCCCCACTCACCAAACGCCGAGATGACTTGCTCCCTGAACGGGCGACTTCTGAACTTATGTGGGTTTTGCTTTGCTATGTGTCAGCTCTCCGCAGTCTCGGTTCTAACACACATTCGACATCGCAGCAGTTAGGTGAGTAATCTGTTTCAAAAATAGCTTGGAGCCACTTTGAATTATCCACTGCTTGGCATTATAGGTACCAAAGTGGGGGGAGGAGTTTGCTTTTATTTTAAGAGCTGCGACAGGCCTTATTAACAGATTGTTCTCAGATTCCTGCAAATAATAGGGTTAAAAACTAGAGCTACGACACAGCCTGTCTCCCTAGCGCAACCAGATTTCACAAAACAAGACTGATCAGAAACCTTATCGCCTAATCTGCTTGTGCGTTTAGCACATACATGCTAAAGAGATCAATCTGTTTTATAATTGCTGCTTCTCCACAATTACATAGTCATCTTGCATTAAGTACTGAGCAACTATGATCAGCGGAAAACCATTAAAAACAACGGCTTACGTGCAAAAAAAAAAGTTTCTAGGAGCTGATGATTTTATGAAATAGTGGACTAGAGAAAGTTGTATACTTCAAAGTCTTTGACCATTAACCTAATTCCACAACTCCAAGAACAGCAGCAAATTTCAAGATAAAGGTTCAGAAACATATTGCTCCAAGATAATCAAAACTGCCAGCGAAAAAACTGATTGCAGAATCAATCACTTTCTGAAATAAATACAGAATTTGTATTTAATCCTTTCTCTAGACATTTTTCCCATGATAGGCTGGCAGAAAACAGAATGCCTATAAATTAGCCAAATCATTTCTGGAATATGTCAAGGAAAGAGAGATTTTATGGTATTATTTGTAAAGTATTAAAACACCAATGTAACAAACGCAAGAGATAGTAGACTGATAAATCAGCTTTCCTTCTACAGATTCATGAACTCTTCCCACCTATGTTTATACAGTTAACGGACTTGTGTAACTAGAAAGTCATACAATTAATTTCCACAAAAAACTAACTGCTAGTTAGTAATTCTGAGGAAGCTTCTTGAAGTAGAATGTATTTGCATATAGTTACAAATATTTTTTGTAGAATTACCTTGAAAGAAAATTCAGACAACAAAAGTGTTTAGTAGGATTAGAAATATGACAGTGTATGAGTCAACACCAAATATTCTTTTAAATGAAACCTTGCTTAATGCCATCTACTTCTGCATGCAATTCTACCGCTTCTTTCATTAGCCTATAGTCTCATAAGACTTTAAACCATATATTTGAATTCCTCAAGTTCAATAATAAAGATCTTGGACTTCTTTGGAAGAATAATACCTTACCTCCAAATATCTAACAGAGAACTCTGCTCCTACAGTATTAAAAGCAGTGCTGGATATAAAATTTCCAAGGAGATTTTAACTAACCAGGAACAGTTCAGAAGAGCAACAATAATTGAGAGAGAGACTGAATTTACAAGAGAATTCTTCTAGAAGAAAGAACTTTAATAAATAAATACCATTAATCCTCTACTAAATGTTGTTTGGGATGCTTCAAAGTGACTAATTAATAAAGGATAAAATAACAACAGTTAGTTGTTAGTCATTGCTTTATTTGCATTTGTTGTTGCTTTATTTACTCTTACGTCAGCCCTCTAAAGAGATGGTCAAACAACCCAAAGGCTGCCTCAACTCAAGTGACCAACAACAGAATTATTTCGTAAATCTCTCTACACTGTAACTGTGATTTCTAGAAGACAAAGCATTTTTCATCAGTCCATGACTGGGGAGGAAAAAGCATGCAGGGAGGAGCACAGAGTCACAGAAAAAAACCCTAGATTTTCAGGTTTTTTGCGCTATATCCAAGTTGTTCTGCTCTCAGTTCTGCACTTAAACAGTTACACACAGACATTCAAATTAGCAAGCCAAAAAGCTATTTTAAAGTTATTTCTTAACCCAGAGATAGAAAACACCATCAGTAGTTGTGTCACTTCTATTATTGCAAAAGCGAATGCAACATGCGCCATCTGTGTAACACAAGTGCAGCAAAAACAAATTCCAGCTCTTATGCAATTTTGCCAACTTGGGATTTAATGTTATTTTACATTAAAAGAGAACTTTTGACTAGCTGTGCTATGTTGGTATTGTTTATACAGCTCTGTAAGTGAGAGAACTGGATGCAAAAACCCATCTGTTGTCGCTATAGCCAAACTTTTCTCCCAAGATCTATTTGTTTTACTACCTTTCACTGTAAAACCCACATATACCAAAACAATCTTGGGAAAATTCAGTCCAGTGAAAGCTAGAGAGACAAGATTAACCAAAGCATTAGCAGGTGGAATCTACAAGCCAAGTCTGAAAAATACGGGAATTACAGGTTTTGGCCTGATCCTTGCTGCATGCTATTCCTTATCATTAACTCTGTTTTATCCTTTTGCATTGCAGTTTTCATAGTGATTCACACAATGTTGCTCAAGCCACCTGCTGAGGCACTTGCAATACTTTGAGCTATTCGGCAGACCCATAGATGCTACTCTGGCCTATGTTTCTACTACGTGGTTAAATTATAGAAAGTCCAGCCCCAAGTACCACAGAGTGATCTCCCCCCTTCCCCCCGCCCTGAACTGCTCAGCCTCCCTTACTTCATTCTATTTCCCCCATCTGTGCTTTCCTCCTTGCCTATTTCCATACCCTCTCCTTCAGCATCCACTCTGCATCCCGCTAGTTCATCAAGGCCCAGCTCATCCTTTCACTTCCAAACGGCAAGAGCAAAGCATGCAAATGCAGTGCCACAGGAACACGGGTCTGACTGTGGGCGCAGCTTCCAGTCAAAGCAAGCAAAACTTGGGGCTTCACCACAAGAGTGAGCAAAGCAAAAGTGTGTCTAAATACCTGCTGTAACAGTAGCACAGGATGATAAATGGATTCAAAATGAGCCCGCCAAGTTAAGGGTTGGAAGAAATGCAATGCTGCCAAACAAGTAACACGGGGGGGAGGTAAGAAAGTATACACACAAGAGGCTTCATAAAGTTGAGCTTGCCTGACTAATATTGAACATAAGCTTTACAGATGGGACTAACAGGACTTTAAAAATTTCATAATAAAGTTACAAAGTTCATCCATGCAATACCCATAATAATGTCAATAGCATTTGCAATAGCACAGTAATGTCACAATAGTGCTTCTCCAGTGCTGACCACCTGAGAAGACAGCGTAACAGTAACCACTTTGCACACTGCAAAGACTCTGTGCAGGATAGGTTTTCCAAGCCCAAATCACTGCTACAAGTATGTTGTCTCAGATTTCTGGTTTACAAATAGTGATAACAGTTTTTAAACTGCTGCTGGCAATTTTCAGAAGCTCTGTGGTAAAGAGGTGAGGAAACTTAGCCTCAAAATGCAACTTTTTTCATGAGCCATCTGCTAACAATCCTGTTTCAATGCTAGCACAGCCTCAGCACAGGATGGAGGCCAAATATATTGAAGGCTGTGTTAGCTTGATCTGCACCTTTGGGCCTCCAGGTGAGCAGGATCGTTGTCACGGAACAGCACCCTGCCACATTACATGACGGCTAATGAAGTTCACAGGCCTACATTTTTTCCTTTCCAAACAACTTTGCAAATTCACACACAGAGCAATGCTATGACTTCTGAGATATGAACTCCATATAACGCTGCTGCCATGACTGCAAGCACAATCTCGTATGAAGCCATTAATAGTATGATGGCTTTACAGTAGCCAGGTAGCTATCATGCATTGACAAGCACGCTTATTTATCCAGCAGTTACCATTTAGTGAAGACAAGGTTTCAGTGCAGGATAAAGTATAAAACAATTTATCAAGAGCAAACATGCTGAATAACATTAAATGACTTGTTTGCTACGAACAAACAGGCAACAATCAGCAATACTTGCTAAATGTTCAGAAGATCACAGAGGACGCAATAAAAATCATGTAGTCAAAGTTCGCTGTCTTTTGAGGGCCTTGCACCAAGAACTGCAATAGTTACAGATGCAGGTTTATAGCACTATTTCTCCAGATACTAAAAATTACATTTCTGGCTTTAATTCCTCCTTTAAAAAAGCACACACTGGTCATTACTGTCAAGATAGTTATTCCAAGTAAAAGACCTTATAAAAAACATTATAAAAAACATTGATGAAGAGACTAGCAAGAACAGAGATAAGAATGTGGAATCCTGCAGTTTGACAAAAGAGTACAGGAGATCTGAGTTAAATTTAAGATTTTTGTGGCACACACACACAGAAAAAAACTTCCCAGAGATAGTTTATGGTAAAATTCTTACAAAATGGTCATGTTATTATATGACATCACATCCTTCACAACAATGAAGGGAAGGTCTAAGAAGAAATCTGAGGAGCAGAATGTCAAAATTACTAACGTAAGAAATCCTGTACCAGAAATTGAAAATGCACAAAAGTGTCACTAGATTCCCTAGATTATTGGGGAGTAAATACACTACACAGAGACAAAAAGCTTCACCACAGAAGACGAGAAGAGATACTTAAGCTAATTCTACTCTGAGCAAGATGCAAGAAAAGAGGTATTTCCAGATACTTATGCATTAAAACACAGTGCTGGAATAATTTTAATTAAAAGGGGGCATTTTAATTAAAACCAGAGAATCCAATATTACCTAGCCAAAAGACAAAAGAGCTTGAAAACAAAGCGGCTGAATTAGTGTTAAAAACGGTATGATTTAAACAATCCTACTGGAGTTCATGGCTAATCCGGTACATTTCTCTTTTAAAAGGTATTGTAGTGATGACGACAGAACAACATATTGAATAGTATCTTAAAATAGGAAAGCTTTTGTTCATATGAAAACAACATACATATGGGAAAATACGTGTCGCAGTTTGTGAGGGCTGTGTTCCAATTTCAAGCTGACAATCCAAGTGTTTTGCTAATACATAACAATCAAACCATGCCCCTTTTCTTTTAGATGCCAAAGTCATTAATCATGCAAATGCTAAAAACATCACTTGCATATCAAATGCAATCTTATCCAGATAAAATTTCAAATCAAATAAAACTATAAAAATACCAAGCTATGAGAAAAACCTCCTTTTAGTTCAAATTTAAATAAAAGAGATTAAAAGAGGGATTTAAATGGATGCTAAATCTAAGCAGAGTTTACTCTTTAAAAATTCAGTTTAGTTACAGTTTACATTCACAAGCCAGATGTACCTAATTATGTGGTGTTCATTCAAAGAACCATATTGATTTCTGCATATTCCAAACTGGTCTTAAATTAGTTTATTATTTGCCTAAAGCTTAGACTGAACCCACATCAAGAATTTAGAAAAATACTTGTAAGAACTGGCTTTCTTTTGGGAAAATGGTAGGTAGGACTGTTCTGAACAAGTGCTAAAAATTATTTCCTGTGACCCAAACTTAAAATAAAAAAAAGATAATTTGTGGCAGCCTTAAAAGGAAAATTTTCAGCACTCACTTATCCTGGTCCATGGTGATATTTTCGGAACTAAAGTGCATTAGGAACTCTGCATCACGGTCTAAGTCAGAGTGATTCTCTAAAGACGTAGTATTATCTTGCTCTTCCTCCTCTCCATGTGCCATGCTAGCATAGGCACATCGTGTTCTGAAAAGGAGGATTCCTATTAAAGCCAACTTTTAATATACATGTAACTTTTTTTATTGGCCAGGAGAATTTTAACCTCAGTCAGCTCTCAGCTCTCGTGCACTGCTGCACAGCCACATGATCGTTTATGCTGGCATGAAGGTGAGGCTGATGAAGGGGAGGCATGACCAGGCAGGGAGGACAAGACAGCCGCTTCAGCAGTGAGTCTAAGGTGCACCAATCCTTTTGAAGAGTTAGGCTCACAAGTCAAATATTCATTTAGAAAATGAGATATAGATGCTTTTAAAACTGTTACTTTTATTTTTAAGACAGTAATTCTGTGCAATTGTTAAGAAAGAATAGCTATTAAGAGTAGTCACTAATAACACTGTACCTTCTACTGTGTGCTTTGCAAAGAGAAACCAAAGTTCTTTACAAAGAAAGAGTGGCATTCTCACTGTCATTCACAGTTCACCCATTTTTCCAGATATTAAAGAGGCTTATGCTAGTGAGCAATGCAGGTAAATTTTAGACGTTAACTCTAATGTTTGGCATATTAGCGTTACATTGAAATGGCAACACTGGATTTTGATTGATTGCATCTAAGAGTTCCAATGAAAATAAAACTGAGGAATTTTAGCTGGAGCCCAAATAAGTTTTTTTAACAAAAAGAAAGTCCAAGTCAAAGTACTTTATCTGCTTTACAGGAAATTCATCCTTTCGTTCTTAGAATGTCGTAGTAACAGAAATAACTCAATGTGCACTGGCCCCAACCTAATGCCACTCCACAGGATTATTCCAAGACCTTCACGAACTATTTCAAGTATTTAGTTGCAAGAAAGAGACATAACTAATAAAATCTGAATGACACTTCTAAGTTTATTTGTTCACTATCTTCTTCACTGAAAGCTGAATTGCAGCACAGCCTTACGACAGTTAGTTAACTGCTTAGGCAGCCTGTCTGTTGGAGCTGCACTGCTGTAATTTGTTTACAGTCTCAGCACTTCACCACGTGCTTTCATAATTCGAGACTCAGGATGTACAAGAGATGATATCTTCGGTCATTAAGGGGACTAAATGGGGCAAGGAAAAAAAAGATTATCCACACATTCTGGCACCACTGGCAAATGTATTACATGTTCATATGTGACTCTGGCATTTTTATAAGGACTCCCATCTGACAATCTATGTGTTGCACAGATGTGAACCTCAAAAATCGATCTCATCCTCTACCTTACAATAGGAAGAAGAGATATTAACAGCTCAGGAGGAGTGTTTGGGAGCAACAGGACACGAGGCTCTTCTCCCCGCCTGTGCTCAGCCAGGCGAGGAAGGCCTGCCTTGGAGGCAGGGCTGCCACCAGCTTGGGGAGCTGACGAACCATTTTCACTTGTGATTTTTGTCAGCGACTGCTTGAGGCCACCGAGCAGTTATTGTTAGCTTCAGCCATTGCCTCTAGGTGGCAACAGTGCCCCGAAAATAGCAGGTCCTCAGGCTCCGCTCCCGTTTCTGCCACTGAAACGGAACAGGACGGACGAAGCGAAGCTGCAGTGCGGGGGGGGGGAAAGGTGCCTTGCTTCGCACACGCCCGCATATTGAAATTCCATACTGCAAATCATACACAATCAGGCAGTCATGACAAGCAAGCACCTTTCATGTAGCAGTCATCACCTGAGATCAACTATCAACACATCGGACAGCAGCAGAAAACGTTTATCTTTTTTTTCCCCAAATCCCAGCTATGATAAGACTTCAATTTTGTACTACAGGGTGCCAATGTCTAGATAATAGTGTAATGGATGATACAGTGATAATAACTTGGCTCTATGACTTTAAAAGCATAGTAAAATTTTAGGTATCCTGCAAGGTATTGATGCGACTGTGATACCTGTGGTATTGCTCCTTCACCCACAGTTCCTGCCTGGACAGACATGGCTCAGCCCCACTGCTCCCTACCCTGCTGCTCCCCTTCCCAGAGGACCTCCCGCCTGTCGAGACACAAGACGCTGAAATACTGGGACCAAAAAGTCGGGAACTGCCACTCCTGTGAAGAAAGAGGTCAGAGTGGGCTGCCCATCACAAGCAGGAAATGCCCTGGCTCAAGACGGCGCACACGGCTTTAACCAAACCGGCAAAACACTCTGAAGGGTTACTGCTTTCTTTGAGCCGCTTCCAGGAGAAGACAAAGTCTCACTAATTCCACGGGAAGGCAAAATTATTTTGAAAATTACAAGCAACTCAAATGGCAAAGAAAGGAAAATTCATCAGAAGTTGGCCAATAGCAGTCCTTTCCGTGCACGCTGTAAGACAGAGATTATTTGATTATGTTGGGAGGAAAAAAAACTCCAAAAAAATCCCACAAAGCAATCCTTTTTTTCCTTGAGTATTATTCACATTTTTTGCTGAATGCCGATTAAAATCTTATTTTTCAAATTCAATTGAACTGTAGCAATACAGATGCAATATAAGACAAACGACAATAGTCAAGTTTAATCAGTGTTGGGCTACATTAGAGACATCTCCCTACCATGTCTTCAGAAGTCTGAGAAAATAAAAGCAAATATTAAATGTATATCTTCTACTTCCTGGTTACCTTAAAACATTATGTCCTAAATGAAAGTACAAATACCTTCACATTCCCTACAAAAAAAGATCAAGCAGGAATTACCACCACTCAAAACATTCCCAGGTTACATTAAATAATGCTACTCAAGAGGTAAGATTTCCCTCAACATTTTCATTAGCCAAGGTTTTTTTCTCTCTAATCAAAATTGAGTAAGTCTCCATCATTTATCAGTGGAAAGCTTATATATTCACTTAACTATAAAGTTATTTCCTTCAAATTGGATTGTTTTATCCACACAAGCTTACTTGATCTCAGCTTAGTTGATTGTAGGTAGAAAACAGCAGCAAATCTAGTAGATTCTAGAGAGGAAAAGCCGAGGTGAAATGTAGCATTATGAGGCCAGGCTACAAATATACTCGACTCTAAGCTAATACAGTGCCTTCCCAAAACAGATCATTCCAACACACACATAACAAAATGTATTTTTTACATCTGAAAAAAGTCAACAGAACCTTACGTAACAGTAAACAGTGAACATGTTTGGGAAACATAATACCAAAGCTGTCATGTTTCCCTGTTTCCTGAGAGTTTGGTTCGATTATCCACTGTGGTTTTTCACTCTGCAGTTTGTACTGTAAACGTGGACTGACCTTCAAAAGCTTGTGGTCAAGTCAAGATCATTCTTTAATGGACACTGCACAAATAATCTAATTCCTTTTCAAAACCTCTAAGGAATTTAAACACAGCACTCTCCACAGGTAGGTATCTGGAATGTAGCAGGAGGTGAAGTATTCCTTGCATCGAACAAAACAAAACAGGGTATAAAAAAAAACTTCACTGCAAAATCACAGGCATAAAAAAACCCACAAAGATATTTATCTGATCAATAGCAACAAGACTTTTGACCCTATTGACTACACAAAAAAGTCCTACTTGTCATAGAGGATTTTACCACGTCTCCAGCTTTTATTCCAACACTAATCAGAAATACATGAAATACAAACATTTAATAGTGAATGTATATTGAACAGAAAAAATCTACTGCATTAAAACATACAAGCAGTTAAGGCTAAGAAAATGTTTCTTAATATATTGTTGCTGTCTGGAGAAAAATGTTGCCAAAAAGACTTTAAAAAAGCTAGCTAATCAAAATTTGTATTTTGTGTATTATTTTGTGTGTTATTTTGTGCTTAGTTTTTAAGAAGCATTCGAACACACTCAGCATGAAGTGTAATTTTAAGAATAAGGTATAGCAAATGTCAGTATGACACTACATCACCATTGACAGTACACAAAAAATGAGGAGCTGCAGGGTATCAACTGTCCATTCAGCTTTCCACTTGCTCTGAAATATGGTCTCTGTCAGCACTGACCAAGAAATGTTACATATAAACACTATCTCCTTTATGTGTTTTAAATACAGCTTAAAAGCTCTTTGCAGAGCTACAGAGGTACATGGGCCAATGTGCACAAGAGAAAACATAAATAGCTCATAGTTAATAATGTTTGGGCTACAAAATCTGAAAACAACTAAAAGATTACTTTTGTAATGTACTGTATTTTGTAATGTATTTGAAGACCACATACCACTCATCTTATCTGATCTCCAACTAAGCACTGGTTATAGCTTTTCACCAAATGGTTCCTAAATGAAATCAAAATTGAACTGGCTTTGAGATACTCAATACTGACTGAAATTTGAAATTTTCAAAATCTTTTAGTTCCAACCCTCAGTATAAAAAATATATATATATACAACCTATTTCTACTCTGAATTTATCTATTAGCACCTCCACATAATTAGATCTTTATCATCATCAAAAAAACAACTCTATGTTCTTTTTGAACAACCACCACACAAGGACTTCATTCCAGAGGTGAAACTCCCAGGCAACAAATTCTGGGGTGAAGTAGGCAGTGCCCTTCTGCTCAGAGCAAGGTGCCTCACCGGGAGAGGCACCGAGACCTCCTGCATGCCAGTAGCTCCTGCTGAAGCTGAGGTAAGCCCTTCCTTAATCCACTGGTGGTTGTGAATGCCATCTAAACTGGCCAGTTCTCTTCAGGGGTTCAGGGATCTGACTCAGGGCTGTGTGCTGACATCCCTAGGTGCATTATCCTCTCCAAATCTCCTGTAGATACTAAAAAAATCCTCCTTACGAAATAAAGTAACAGAACTGATTTCATACAGTATCAGTACAGTAAAAACATGGTAGATGCTGACACTGCAAATACCTATCTAAAATTGGCTGTACATGGCAGTTAATTATTCACAGGTGTTTTATACTAAAACAAGACATAAATGTTATTTTGACTAAATAAGATAAATCAAACTGTATGTATCCTGAGCAAATCTGCCAACCCTCAACAAATAAATAGTATCTGTTTCTGCACCAAACCAGATACCAGCTATTGATCAAAGACTCTGATAAGCCTTCATCAAAAACAAGGCTAGTGATAACGTGAAAGATAAAGGCTGGGTAGTGACTGAAAATCAACAGCACGTGAGAAAGCACTTGCAAGACTCATGTTTAAGTGAATTTGTGATATCCAGTATTCCCCCCAAATCAAATATGTATTTCTACTTTTACATGCATTTTAGCAATTACAGAGTTGCTGGGGAACAGTTTCACTATGAAAATTAAGACAGTTATTTTTAGGGCAAATGTTTGTTTTCAATGTTGATACTCAGTGAATATATTCAACAGTCTACCTCAAGGCTGTGCTACCATTCTAGTCTGTATAAACCACAATTCGTTATAAAATCAGACAGCAATATTAGACAATGGCCTATCCGATACACAGTTCAGAAATATTCCAAAAACAACCACGCTTCATCCACAGACAGTAGTGCTCTCCAAGTCAGGCAATGTCATCTCTTACGAGACAGGATTTGAGACAGAAAGACAAAGAACTATGAATGTGACTATGGAAAATGCAATCAGAGTAACCTCCAGTGACTATTAAACAGCTTCCCTTTCTTCTTCAAATGAGTGCTTATTCATATTCACCATCATTTTCTTCCAGAAGAAACAGCAAAGTATTCATTTGTAGGCTTGAAAGGCCCCCTTATAAGAGACACCATTGCCCGATTAAGGTACCCTGTGGAACGGTATCTCTGATCAAAAGAAAATGCTAAGGAACCTTAGGCCTGATAGGAAGACAAAGTCTATCACTTGCATAGATTAACACTGACTGGTGTTCCTCATAGTTATGAGAAACCCACGCATTTATGTGGCAAAAACAGACCAGATTACAAAATGGAAAAGGTTTAGGAACCAGAGCTGTCCCAGCATACTCCTGACGACCATAAAAACTCTGGAGTGTTTTTGAAGAAGAGATACCTCAGACTGAGGGAGAAGGAAAGCATCCAATTGTGATGCTGGCAACCAATTGCCTGGGAAACAGAACAGTTGTTTTTTTTAAAAAAAAACCAAAATGAAACATTAGCCTTAAGAATTTCTTAATCCAAAATGTTCTATCTTCAGCCTTGTTTCTTGACCTCCCTCTTGTGGTCCAGAACCTTAACCAAATCTTGTAAGATAACTGCCCAAAGGTCAATGATTCTCTTACACAGGAAAAAGATCTCATTAAAATTTATGTGATACCTTATAGTTGTTAACTGTCAACACCGAAGCATGACAGTTGTTGATTCAATGAAAAAAATGCAGGACGTTGCTCTCTATAGCTTGCAGCTCCTGCACAGAAATGCAGGACGTCGCTCTCTATAGCTTGCAGCTCCTGCACAGAGGTATATGGAAATGCTGTACCTTAACCATCCTGGTGTGCTCCCAAGCTCAGGAGAGCGCTACATGCTATCTGAATCTGGATGGATATTTCCCTAAAAACGTTGTATTGCCTTGCACTGCTCAGAGGGATTTAAAATCCTTGGCAGGACTGTGATCACAGGTATCGTAAGGGATTGTAGACAACTTTGCAGCAATTTATGTGGAGTCTGGCATGAGATGTTATGTCAGTTGATGCCATCACATGCTCCACTATAGCTAGACAGGATGTTGTAACCATTAAAAGTGATGTTCAAGATCATACAGTTCCAAGTGAAATGGAAAATGTACAATCTGTGTCCAAACACAGAAGAGAAGAGGAAAAAACAGAGAAGCTCACAACTTCTGGCATACATTCAAAGATGTTGTGGTGAGATAGAATTGGAGGCAAGGACAGGAAGACGGTCTACATCAGCAATAGCACCACTTCCTTTTCTGAATATCTGGATGGGTATGACTGGTTGTAATGTTAAATCACAGAGGCAAAGTTTGTGGTTCTAGAGAAGAATAAATTCCATCTTAGCTTCTTTCAGTGACTCTGCAGAAAACTTCCAAATATCTTACAGTCCTTGGCTTCTTAAAGGAACAAGAGTGGAAAAATCTCTAATTCTCAAGTTGAAGATTTTAAACTACAGTCTGCTTGTTATCAGGAAATAAAGAGCTCTACCGTCGAGAAATTCCTCTAAAGACAACAGAAGCAGTGTAAGTCCTTACTGCTGTGACTCCAGCACCTCTTGCATCCAAACTAAGCATTTAGTCTCCTGAATATAAGCTGTTAGTGCTGAAAGAAAAGAATATCAATTTACTGTGCTAGTCTGAAGAGTAGCATAGAAATACAAGTTTTATCACAAGCACCAAGTTAAGCTATTATTCTTCATAGTCAAATAGCAACGAGGGAAATCAGTTTAAGACAGATAAAGAGGAAGTCACTGAATTAAGAAGGAAAAGGACGTGAAACTTGTGCTTCTGAAGTATTTGATACGAATATGGTGACATTCATGGCTTCTGACATCCTGCAGCAGCCTGCTCCAATCAGTGTAGCAACTGCACACAAGCAGAAACCCTCAGAGCCTCCATCAGATTCTGCAGACTTGTCACCATACACTTAAGCAACTTGGGAAAGGCCCTTAGATCTTTCATGGTAGCAGCAGACATTGAAAGAGTATGCTTAACTGAGCCTTAACTGAGGCAGCAGGGAGGATGCTATTTGAGATACCACTGTACTGTAGGGGATGGAGATCAACAGCATGGTTACATCCTTTCTTGTCCCTGTGCAAGAAAAAGCATCTTGAGATGGCACAAATACAAATAAACTAATGTATACTGTAGAACAGCCTGACATCAAGCAACAAACTGATGTTGACAGACTGAGGCTGATGTACATGAATAGGGATCATCTAGAACTGACAGCGCTGAGTGTTGCGTGCACTGTTCGAAAATGTCACCAAGGAGACCTGAATGTTTCCTGGGATTATACTTTTTTGTGCTGATGCTTGAATAGCCAAGGTCTGCATTTCTGAGAGCAATCCTCGTTGATGGAGGATGAAATTCTAATCTCACTTGTAGTACGACATTGTGCCAGGGCTGGCTCCACTATTATTACAATAATCATCAAAATGCCAAATACTGAGGTTACTCAGGATGTCAGGGACCTTTGGCTGCACATAGTTTTTCTTTATATTTTCTCAAGTAGTTCTCCTCTTCCACCATTATCTGCAGGACTGCCAGGATTTGCACAGAGATACTTTGCTATAGTCTGTGAGATGAGATGGCCCAGAGTACTCAGCTTTCTGACTAAATCTGATCTGCCCTTGAAAAAGCTGGAGACTCTTCCCATAATGCAGACTTTTTTTTCCTCCTCATGATAGTGAAAGATCCAAAGTTGGCATCTGTCTGACACTGAGGAGAAACTGCCAAGAGGAAGGCTTTCCTTGGCACCCCTTCTTACTCTACATTTAAACCTCAGAACACATTAGGCTCTTCATTAGCAGACACATCAGCTCACAGGACCAGAAACCTCACAGTTACAAACTGGAGGGGTTAGCTAGGTGACTGAAAAATTATGAGAACTAGGGAAACACAGGATTTGCAGCTTTTGCCACTGGGAGCTTAAGAGGTTTTTAAAGGTCACCTTTGAGAAGAATTACATTTCATCCCAAATGCTGCAAGTTTTCATCCCTTTAAATAATCACTTAAGAACATAAGAACAGCTGTACCAGATCAGAACAAAGGTCTGTTTGGCCCAGCACTCTATCTTCAACCATGGCCAAAAGCAGGAAGAGCACAAGACATATGGCAATACTGCCACCAAGCACTCCCCCAACAATCTGCAGCTCAGAAACCATGTGAGGCAGAGATGGTTTATACATAACCATGCAAAACACAACAGAATCTGAGCAAGCATTAGAATTAATGAGAAATAATATAGTACATAAAAAAGAAAAACAGGAACAACCAGAAAAACATTTAAGACTTCATAAATCTGTAAATTAGAAAATACATTTCATAACTCATAAGGTTAAAGCTTTCAGCTTGTATAACTAACGTCTAGATAACAGAAGACAATAAGAATTGCGACAATGTTTACATAAAGGATTTATATGCAAACTACTCATCTATTTAAACATCAGTGCAACTATTTTCATATTTTAAAATTTTAAAATGTTTGCTGGATCCACACCCAATATCAACCCATCTGCATTTCCTAAATATCACTCCTTATGAACAGAATTATGTATTATGGTACTAGTTTCAAAGTTATTCTTAAACTTCATGGAGAGACACTTCATGACGTGTTTTAGTTTATTATAATCAAAGCTCCTAAAATATAGAAATTACCTATTTAAACTGTAAATCTGAAATTAGAACAAAAGTTATATTGATTAATACATTAATTTGTAAGGCATTCAAAAGATCTACTTTTATGCATTTATGTCAGAAAAAAGGAACCAACAAAAGTACTATGGTCTTCTCTGTTTTTTCGTTTTAAGAAGAAAACCAGTCCACACACTTTGATGATGTTACTTATTAACTCACTTTGTCCCAGGACTGTGCTGCAACTGTTGTGCCTGCCTGTCTCTCCTAAATGCAGATGAAGTACCCTGGATCTCCACAATCCCAGCACATTTATCTTGCAAATGCTTTTGAAAAGCTCCAACAACCTCTCTTGACAGATAACAAGTGAACCTGGACCTATTCTGCTCAAACGTACTGTTTCGAAGCAGGACTGCAAAATAATACCAGATCTCAAGGACTCTGTGGTACTTCACTGAGTTTCTACAATTCTTCTGGGATCCCCAAAAGAGCTTTCGGAATCCCTGGAACAGGTATGTAGATGGTCATTCATCCTACTCTGTCCTGTAGAGATTCTCCAACAAAATCTTCAGTTGCTAAGATGACAAGCAAAACAATTTCATTGAATAACTGATGCATCCAGGAAGCTTCCTTGTCAGAAGTTTCCTGGTAGACAGCATGGGAACCAACAGATTTCATCTCATTCTGAATCACTGTGCTTCAGCTAGCTGCACTTGTGACTAAAGACTCCAAAATGTATACCCTCATAGACTGACCCGTGCTGGTTTACTGTTCCTTTACTGGAGGTTACTGTGCCTCTAGTATAGGCAGCAGGACAAACGGTTGTGTCACAGCTGTCCCTCTTCACAGATATTAGTGTCAGCCACTAATAAAGCTGGGTTTGCACAAAGATCCTGGGGTGTCACATGGAGTGGACAAGGTACTGGCACATTTACAGTCCACCACCCTGATATGTTTTATCACAAGGTCCTAAAACTTCTGCAGAATGGGGGTAAAGACTCCTTGAGAGCCAAAGGTAACACAAGCTGTCACAGCTAAACCTGCCAGAATCCTGTCAGAGCCTTAATTTTTAGAGCACTAAAACTTGTTAAACAGTTTACAACTTTTCAACTTCAGTATATAAGCCATATGGACAAAACATTCTGTTCATAAGGAGCAAATGTTAATCACAAAAGACTCTAAACAGCTTGTGAAAAATCTGGCTGTACTATTTCAAGACAGATCTCATAGGGCTTGTTAATTCAAGCTTTTAGATCAAACCTGGCTCACGTGTTATCAAAGTGGAGGATGGCACATGCTTGTTTGCCTACATCTGAACCTATCTATGTAAATATGTCCCAAACCTTCACAATAACAGACAAGGTAAGAGCTATTCTACAGAGGGGTTTGTATGTACCTGATGCCTGTTTCTGAAGACCCAACCGGATTTCAGGTCTGATTCACAAAGCTCTTCATTGTTTCACTTGCATTTCTGCATTTTCTTTGAATTATGAGGCAGCCTGAAAGAAAGTTCTCATAATCCAGAAAAAGATTTAGGATACCGCAGTATTATTGTCTTTTTCTTTTTTAAGAAATACTCTTTAAGTCATTTTCTCCCTGAAAGAAGACATTATTCTTCTGCTTTTATGCCACATTCACTGTAGTACTGGGCATCTTACACCAAATGACCTGTATTTCATCCTCATTTCATAAAGCCACAATGTGCAATGAAATCTCATTTGAACAGGTTACAGATCTCGTTTTTTAAGATGTAAACATATAATATATACATTCAACTACAACAAAGTTACCTTAATCTGGTGAAAGCCCACAACCAAACAGCTTTTCAAACTAAAGTTGTTTTTGTTATACTCCTGCTTTTAAAAGATGTTGTGATTAACTGAAAATAATTACTTCTGGTTTTGATTTTAATAGGCTTTTATTTGCTGCTGTATACAAAGCAGTACAGCATATTATATAATGGAAGATGAGCAGTTCAAGCTCTTAGCAGAATGTGATGTCAGAGAGCTTATCCACACAAACAGCAATAAATTTAATAGACTGGGAATGTACTAAATGTTCTGAAGAAGAATTTAAAACAGAGAAAGAAGTTAAGCTTCTTCGTAACTTAGAAAAAAAAATGCTAACTTTGATTTACACTTCCAAAATTTCTTCTCAAGAACCATAAACTAATGCGCAAAAAGACTGGGAAGTCTAATTGGCAGAAAGACAATTCAGATGCTTTATTCATCACAGCTTCCATTGTTTTAATTTAATGAGTCTTTAGAAGGGAGGTTTGAATTCATAGGGAATGAAAAGATAATTGACCATAAACTCTAGAGGGGTCTGCTTTGCAAATTAAATTTTAATTCCGACTTTGGGAATTAAAACTAAAATGCTTGTCTTATACAGACAGGTGCTGTCTTTACCAGGACTTTGTAGAATATTTGGATTTTTCAGGAGAAACTTAGTGACTCAGTAAACCTATCAAGATTTACCATACTTGCTGTCTTACAGGTGAGTGAACAAAGGGAAAGACCTTAAAAGTACTTATTTTATTACTTTCACTAATATGCATTTCAGCTGCTATGAATCTGTGCTATGGATCAACTTCTAGGGGCTTTGCTTTGTAAACCAAATTTAACTCAAATGAGATCACAAATGCTTTTCAGCGCCTGCTGCCTCTGTAGAACACTTGTTTTCATTATTATATTTGCTAACTGAGTTTGAGGCAGAGGAGATCAGGACTGTTAAAAGCCTTTAAGTTTATGTAAAGACGATAGAAACTCTTCAGTACAATACTGTATGCTACCAAATAATCATTCTTACGAATTAGGAAGAACAAACCCAAAGCAAAAGCCCTCAAAGATACAGAATGTTTTGTTACCCTAAATAATTCCTGTTATGGCATATTTTTTTTTGTTCTACTTGAGCAGTGATACATGAGGGAATTGGCAGAACTGAAATGACCATATAGCAGCATGAAAAAGTATGTACATCATTCCTACCTCTTGTTCTATATTCCCCCAACTATATTAGAAAATCTCTAGTTTCTCTTCCATCCAAGGATATCAACTGATCTGAAACCATTCATTTTTTAGTTTGATTACAGATTATATGATCTAGATATTCACCGCTAGGTACAACTGTGTGAGCAAAGAGGCATGTAGTACATCAGCTAAGCTAGATTTCATCTGAAGTGTACTACAGAGTTGAGAAGACAATCCAGACCTTTTTCCTAGACCAGAGAAAATGTCTCCTTTTTTAAAAAACTTCCATCAATAAATAACTTAGCTTGCTCAAGAAAGACATTTTACAAATCCCTAAAGAATACGCTCTTTACTGTGATTTCTGCAATTTCAGCTATCTCTTAGCCATCAGAGAAAATCCTAAACAATAAAACCAGACATCTGTGTCTACCAAGCCTTCAACACTCTGGCTCAGCAGATAATAAAATACAACTGCAACAGAGAAGCAAGTCACAGCATCTTGGCTTCTGTGTATTGTCTTGATTTGCTCAAGTATCTCTGTCGCAGCTAACAATATTTTAAAGTGACCTTCGGTATTATGGCTTTTAGAGAAGCAAGAAATAGGAACTGCAGCAAGTAACTCAGAAATTAGTCTACTCGGTTTAAGGAATAATACAATTCTAACATTTTCATATATTTTGAAAAAGAGATTGCAGATCAGGATTAAGTACTGTTTGTTTTTCATTCATTTTTAACATTTAAAATACTTAAAAACCCCACTGTATCATTTCTGTGCACTGACTTGTCACTTGCAAGGCAAAGCTATAAAATTAAGAGAAGAAACAACTAAGCAAAAGAAACAAAAAGAAACACTTAAGCAACTGCTAAAAGAGACTATTTCAAAACATCTGCATGGTTACCAGTATAAACATACTCTGACATACATATGTTTGTCAGCTACAGATTTATTTATTGCAATGATTATACATCAAAGTGTCTGTCTAAAACACAATATATTCCTGTAAAATTAACACACGTGTGGACTGCAGATGCTATTTTGGCCCTTCTCATATATTTGCTGCAATACAATCCTGCCATTGCTGATTCTCCTGGACACTGTAGGTATTCGTAAGACCATGCTACAGAAATCAAAGCACAGGACACAGCCAAAGAAAGGCTAACAGTAATGAAGAAATCTCAGCATCTAGCACCTTCTGCTTCCCGTACATCTATTCTACTACCAGATTACTTTGACATTCCTAGATCAAATGCCCTGCATTCCACAGCAAATCAGTCACTTTACTGTGGCAAGTTATACTAATAAATGCCAAATACTACAGCAGCACAGTACGCACTTTATGGATCACGAGTATTATTCAAGGGCAGCTTTTCTCTGATAGGCAAGTTTACATTTAAGAAACAAAGGCAAGCTGTATCCAAACACTCAATGCTCAAAAAAAGAAACCAAAACCTCATGCTTTAAAATCTGAGTTAAAGAGAAATAAACAGGACCTTTCCTAAGACAATTTCAGAACCCAAATAGTCTACAACATTTCCTGAAAAATTCTTGCAAACAGATGGTAATTATAATTTTGTTTATGGAAGGCTAAATAAAATACATCTGTTAAGTTAGGAAAACTGGGAAAGGGGAAAAGGAGGGGAAAAGAGAAAGAGAGAGCGTGCATGAAAGAGAGAGTGACCGGAGCAACTATGAGCCTCTTAGTTTACGGTAGCATTCAAAGTTATGGAAGACTTTTTAAAGAGAATAACCAAAGATAGTGAGGTTAATGAAACTGAAATATAATTTAGAAATGACTACCTCAAAAGTAGGCCATGTGAAAATAACCAAATAGCCTTCTCCAGTGAGGCAAGTAATTTTCTAGAAGTCTAGTAGACTTCATCAATCCAGACTTATACAGAATGCTATGAGTGAACGTTAGATGACAATTAGCGCATTGCTGGACAATGGACTTACTAAAGGAGAAACGGCAACACGAAGGGTAAATATCAGGCTAAAAGAATGTTGCTTCTAGAGTAAGGCTAAATCTTGCAACATATTCAACCAACACTACAGTAATAAATTTTGGCACAAAAGAATGCCAGAGTTTGTGTGATGCCTCCCACGAAACCGAGAAGCATCCTTAACACAGAAAGACAAATCATACAGGAAGAAGTGGACAGATCTGAGCACAACTAATTTTAGTGAAACGGGATTCACATTCGTATTCCCAAGTGCAAAGTCAGATGGAGAGAGTTCTTTGTATGCATACTTTAGGCAGTGCCTCCAAATGAGGCAGCCGCGCCCTTCCCTGCCCTTGGACATGTTACAACTCTGCCTCCTCCTCCTCCTCCCACCCCTGCCTGAGCACTCCCTGTGGCAGCATGAGGATTTGTTTAGCTGGATGATGAACTCGATGGGGGAACTGATCCCCATAAAAAATAAATTAGCTGAAAAAGAAATAAAAGACAAACTCATCTCCTGATCAAGCCCCTCAGTCTGATGAGCATGAATGTTTCTGCTGACACAAGGAAGAAGGTAACATGAGCATGGGAGCAGGACTGAATGAAATTTTTGGCAGCCAAAGATGTGAGTGAAATTAGTGCTTACTTGTTTCAATCTTTCAGTAAAGAGAGGATATCGACTGGAAACAACAGGAAAAGATCTTGTGCCACAGGATCATATCTGCAGACAAAGGATGACACAGACACTTGGTATGTGATTAAACAATAAACCACAACTTTAACTTTTCTACAGAAATTCATAAAAGGCATACATTGTGTGGGTTTAGGGTGCCTTGTTCAGGTCCAAAAAGGCTCACAGGCTGGGCTCTGGCTGCAAGATCACTACCCCCACTTGCCTGGCTCCCACCACAGCAGTCCTGCCTAAGCACAGCACAGCACGTTTCCTTCTACAGGCTCACATACCCTCTCCTTGGCCACTGCTCCATTCATGAGGCCTCCTCAAAAAACAACTGGCTCAAAACCTTCACTATTCCTGACACTGACTGACACTTGAAATGGTGCACGGTACATTTTTTATTACATTTTAAATTACTTTTTAATATTATTGAATGTGACTGAGCCTCCCTCCTGCTGACTGGATATTAACTTTATTCGATTGGACCTTCATTCTCAAGCCAACTCTATCCTAGCAGCTACCCTCACAGCACTCACTCAGAACAAATACTGTAACCATTGAAGGTTAATTTCAGGAGCCCAAAGATCTCCCACTACTCTTCTATTAGCTCAAAATGATGAACCCTGTCAACCTTTTCTAATTAAGTGGTCCGTACCATCTGCCACATGCAGACAGTGAAGAGGCCAACCATGCTGTAGCTCTTTTTGCTTCATTCAGGACTTCATAGCCTTAAACGCAAGCCCGTGCTGAATTCACCCAGTACAACCATTACTTCCATACCCTCTTAAGCTCTAAGAGCAGCTTCAACAGGGAGGCAGGAAAAATATTTTACCATATGTTTGTTAATACTGTACATAAGCACCTGACTGTCACAGAGCCAGATGACCCTAACTGTAGCTGGTTAGTATTCCCCACTGCATCCAGAGCCACTCTGTCCCTGATAATGCCAAAGTAAGCCTGTCTGTGGCCCCTTGAAGCATTTAGTTTAGGAGCCCAGCAGTCCTTCTCTGGTAAGAAGAGAGAAAAGTATCATGAGAAGTAATTCCAGTAGTGATAGAACACCATTTCTAACAGGTATATATGTATATAAAAATAGGTATCTGTACTAATTGGAAGTCTAGCTACCCCTGCTCAGAAGAGCAGAATTCAAACCAGAGGCAGTACAAAGAAAGAGCGCAATGATCAAGGGGAAGGAGTGCCTATCCTGTGGGGGAAGGCCAAAGAATCTGGCATATTTAGTCTTTTAACAGGCAGGCTGTGCAAGCGTTTCACTACAGACAATTGTACATCAGTTTATAAATACATTCAAGGGTTGAACGGAAAGAATTATTTCAGCTCACAGGCAACGCTGATATGAAAACAAGTGAGAACAGACTGGCCACAAAAACAAACAAATATAACTTTAAACATTAGAAATGTCAATTACTAGACCAATCTTCCACCAGATGCAGAAGGTGCAAAAACCTAAATGGAATTAAAATGAGGTTTTATCAGAATATGAGACACAGTCATCTGCTATAGCAAGGAGCAAGAATTTATGATTCAGAAGGCAGGCTTCTTCAAAACACGTCTTAAAAATCATAGCCATCACCAACCTAATGAAATTGCTATGAATTTATACAGGATCAGGGAAAAATCCTTTTCATAGAAATCTTACCTAATGAAAAAAAATTAGGGGGAAGAAGCGGTCCCAGAGGCTAAGTTAATAGGAGACTCAGTAGACATTGGTTCAATTTCTTTGCTCTTTCACTTCTTCTAAAATTAAGTTTAATACACTAAACATGTAGGAATGATTTATTTAAAAGCTGGGAGTATGCCAAGAAACCTGTGTTCGTTCAAAAGGTCTACCTGAATTATTTTTCAAGGTTAAACAGGTTTTAGATATTAAACCTGTAATTTCTTTGGATTTTTCCAATTCTTCCATTGTGAAGGTACCTTAATGATTAAAAGCAAAAATTGTGGAAAGTGTCAGCTGATTTCAGGTCAACTGTATAAACATTAGCAAAAAATAATTTAGTGCACATCCCAAGGCAATCAGTGGTAAAACATTAGAAAACATTTTCTATCAATCAGAATGGATAGTCTTCAACATTATTTGAAAAACAGCAGTGGAATCTTATATCCAGAGACATAATTTTATAAAAAAAAAAAAAAAGTTGAGCAGCCAGGGAAACTAACAAGACTTCCCATCATTACTTTGATTCTAATTCACATTCACTTGTTGTTATGATTATGTATCGCTTTTTAAGTTATATTTCTTTTAAACTTATCCTCCTATAAAAACATTGGTGTTCAGTAAAGTCAGAGACTTTACTACTGCTGTCTGTATTAAAAAATTATTTTGATAGGCTTCAAGCAACATAAGTTTAGTTTATTTTGGGGGGACAGAAGTTTGGAAAATGACTCTTTTCTACTCTTGGTATTTGAAAAATGGTGGAAGAGAACAATCTGACTGCAAGTGGCAGATGATGGCAGCATAAGAGTTGGTTTCAGCCTATGACTGGAAAAGCTTGCACTGGTATTAACATGCATCAGCTGCTGCATATTAAGCAATTTCTTAACAGTTATTGGCTTCAAGTTCTCCAGTAAGGCAGCAATAGCAGTCACCAGGGAATTCTTCTGCTTGCAAAGTTTCTACAACAAATGCATTCATAATTTGGGGAGAAAGCAAATATGAGTTACACTTCCTGGAACGTGCTGTAACCGGTCATCTTTACCATCATGTAATGTCAGCAAAGCTCAGAACATTTGAAACAAAAACTGAAGTTTATCTAAAAAACACTCTACAAAATGTCTTTAGTGTATAGCTATTGACAAAGCATGCTTCCTTACAACTATCCTCTGCCAACTATTTTAGTGAACATGAGAAGGTGCTTTAATTGCTCTTCTGAACTACTGTTAGAATTTCAATCTAGGCTATTCAAATAACTTGTCAGTAGTATTGCAAATTCCCCAAATTTTAGCTCTGAAAAACAGGTTCTTAATCTATATATGCCAGCAAGCATGAAGGGGCTGAAAGATCTCACTTCCCATGGTTGATAAATGAAAAAGATGTTCTCACAAAACAGGAGAGTTGCATTCACTGAAGTGGTACCTTCCTATCAACACTATAATGCCTAAATTTGGACCTGTGAACAGCATACTTAGGGAGTCACTGCCTGCGTTTCCACAACTTAAGTTGTATTTTACATATAAACAGAGAATGTAGAAAAAGCACCAAAATAAGTAATACCTCTAAAAACCCACAGAACTGATCCGAGAATACATTTTCTGAATATAAACTGAAAAACAATTCCTCTAAAAACATGATGCTCTGCAATTAACTGTTTCTGTCTCTTAAATGATCTTAATAGATGATAATCTTCTATTTAAAGCTTCCAGTAGTCATGCGTAGACTTGAATTTTTTCCCCACAAGAAATACAAACTTTTAAACAGTTATGTGATATCACAAGTCAAAACTCAGATTATAAGTCATGGGATAAAAAAATAAATCCCAGAAATTTAATATCTAAATGTTAAATGTATGAAGCTTTACGCAAATTGCATCTTCACTTGAATTAGCTGGGAATGTGTGCTTCTGGAAAAGGGGTACTACTCCAGGTCTGGGTATGTAATTCCAAATGAGGGAAAACCAAAGCTATAACCAAATCCTTCTAAAACTCCTGACTACCTCCCAGTGCTCTTAAGGGCATTGAGGTGGTCATCTGCCACAGTTAAATGACTTTAACTGTCTTCACCTTACTTTCATTGTTTCCCATAGGATTAAGGCCATTAATGCTTCTCATAAAATCAGTTCTACTTTTCCTGAAAGTATTACAGAATGATAGTGATTTTAAAACAAAGTAACTTGTGATTTTCTTTGAGGAGACTTTCTTTTGGTACCAGCCATTGCTCACCTGCAACCTCTTAGCTGCCCAGGTTAAGGTAGAATCTGCAAATATGGGCATGTGCACATAAGGGAATTTAAAACATAAGAAAAATAGGAAAATCCGAAAATACGAACTAGCTGCTTTGTACTTCCTTCATAAAAATAAAGCAGCTATGAAAACAGCCTAAACAACCAGAGCACTCTGCGTTTCAAACTCTAGAAACAATAAATCATCTATAATTTATCACTTACTACTATCCTCAGTAGTAAAAATATGAGTTAAAGTTAACATTCTGTATTTCCAAGTATTAAAAATATGCCAAAATAATACTGTCTTTGGATTTCTTATATTTTATGCCAAAATAGTAAATAAGGAAATTCTCACCAAGACTACACTGAGATGAAATTGGGAGTGCATAGTTCAGCAAAAAAATTAAAGCTATAAGATGTTGCAGTTATCTCTATGCTAAGCATTTTTCCAAGAAAATTCAGGGTTAAAGGTTCAGTGGAAAAAAAATTAAAAAACAAGTCAAGAATGAAAATGCAGAGTTTGGATATCCTCACCACGTTCCTTCAGCCCTATAACAATATATTAAAGGAGAAGAATTACTTTTTAAGAAACAACTCAATTTGGGGTCCTAAGCACTGAAAAGCTTTAGTTATAATAATCTGTATATTAGTAATACAGGAGAACATTGCTCAGGCATACTACACTTATTCAGTGTACATACAAGTACATGCACTTATAGGGAAATCTGGAGACATTTATCTGGATTTAACACTCTGCTAAAATCCCTATAAGAGAATAGATATGAATCACAGGAATAAAACTACTTTTTGAGCAGCTTTCATTTAATAATTATTCAATAAACAAATATTAAAACCAGGTATCTGCTATAAGAAAAGTTTCTGATCATAAGAACATTTAGCTTAGTATGCTTTAAAACAGCACATAAAGATGGATGTGTGTTACATAAGAAAAACTATGTAAAATTTTACTTACAGTCAAATATTATCAGCTACTACAGACCCCTCATTTAAATGAATGCAAAACACAATAGAAATCAAGTATTCCTATTTGGCAGGTGAAAGAGTTTTATTCAAATACAGAAGCTGAATTCTTTCATTCATGTTTTGTATGAGTTTAACATTTCACATAGAGTGTTTTCCTGCACCAGACTGCTTTCAGCTTGGTTTACATTTGTTCAAAATAGACACTACTCCAATATCCGTAAACTTATTTACTCTGGATCACACAATCAGCTACACACCTCTCCTGTCAATAAAAGACACAGTGTACTACAGCCAAACTCATTTTCCCTTTGTGCCAATTATTTCCTATGGGGTCATCTTGGGCTGCTTTCATCTTACACTACTCAAACACTGTTACAGGGCTTCATGGAGGAGAACAGCAAAAGAAAGGAGAGTTTCATACAACTGCTGTATGGAAGAATCACACACACAAGAGGCACTAGCTAGTCAGAATAACAGTTAACTGTATACATATGATGCTGAAGGAAACCAGAATAAACTTTTTTTGTTCTTTTTTATGGTGTCCTTTAACACATATGAACAGCTAATTCTGACAAAAGTTACTACACAAACAAACGGGTCTAAACTTAACTTGATCTTACACTCTCTAATTATAAAGTTTGCTTCCTTTAGAGCACTGGGTGGAGGGGGGGCACTAAGAGCAAACAAGTTATTTCCTTAAGTCTCTTTCCAGTTTTTTAATTTCATTTTCTTATTTCACCAGTTTATGTTAGAATACCTTCATCAATTTTATCATCTAATTTCCTCCCAGGTGTTCAGTTGGGCTGTTAAAACATCACTGTTCTCATTTTTTTCTGGCATGGCCTGCTCTGCTTTGTGCAAGGCCTCAGGATTCCCATTTTAAATATTGGAACTAACCTGTAAATGCAGATATATAACTAAAGATTAAATTGTGCATAAGTACCACATCTTGAAATAATTTCAAAAAAAGAAAATCAAGAAGTTATACTTCTGAAGCACTTGACTGTGCTATTTTTATTCCTCGAAGCAATCTCACATCCAAAGTTTCATTTAAAGTTTTGGACCCAAATAGGGAATTGGTTTTGCTATGAGCTGTCACACATTAACTATTACAGAATAACTATTGCACAATAATTGCATTTATACAGATAGCTATTTCCTATTTCAATCCTTGGTGTATTCAAACAGACTTTTCAGATATAAGATCATAATATTTGGGACAAATAATAGCCTGGCGCTATGATCTGCTGCTGGCTCAGCGCACTGCAGGATTCCCAGAAGTCGGAAGCAACTGGGAAACTGGGAGCTCTGTCAAACTGACATATACCCAAGAGTCCTCTCTCATCATTCAGCACACATTTTTACTATTTTGCACACAGATGTGGTCAAAGCAGTCAAAGATGCTCTGTGGCTGTACATGGAAAATAGAGCTGAAAATGTTGCAATGTGCTTTTTAACTGAAAATTCTGGCAGGGTCTAACAGGTCTTCGTAGGTTTACTTTGGTGAAGTGAATTGGTTTCCTAGTACATTGTTTTAATAAAAGGGGTTGAGGGTCAAAAGTGGGTTACAATGATATCCTTAGCTCTGACTATGAGCCTAGAAGAAAAGGGCGTCTGTTAGTAGGCTGTAGCTTTCAGCAAGCAGCACTCCATAGCTTGAAATTTATAATTAGAATCCAGTATTGTTTAAGGCATAAACAAATTTAAGGCATGTTATTTGCAGTGGGCTACCCTGCAGCAACATTAATTGCCTCTGACTGTCTGAAGTGCCTCCAAATTAGTGAGGCATAGTACTGCTGCTCTTGAGGGAACCTCAGGTGAACGTACACGAGCTGAGGAAATGAACCAGTGGTCACTGCTCTTTGCTTCATCTGTACAGGGGCAAGCAACAAAATGTTTATTTCCCTGCATTCTGAAGCGTAATCTCAGAAGATTTGTACTTAGTCACCCACCTGAATACAGGAGAAACGAATAACCCTGCTTCCTACCGCAGTGTAGCATTACTAAAGGTGGATGGTTACTGTGGGTAGACAAATACAGTCTTGTCATACACGTCAGAGCTGTGCATAGTTCTTTACACGATGCTCCTGCGCCCCTGCAGACAATCCTCAGAGCACATGCACTGTCCAAAACACTCACGAGATACTACGTGATCAGACAAGAAGTTAAAGGATTCTGTCACTTTTCCATACTATTGTTAATATTAAATACTATTAAATACTCCACACATTATTATGGCCTAAAACACTGCTCAAATTATTGACCCTAACAAAGAGCAATGATCCAGTTGTGAACTTCAATGGAGAGAGCCTGCCAACTTTCCTTGATGCAATTTTCTTGACGCAATTGGCTTTAAAGCCAATAGGCCATCAAAATATTTTTACCATGGGAAATTCCCCAAAGCGTTTTCAGGTCATATCTACCCAAAACAGAAATAATATCTAGAAAAGCTTTAATTCACTGCTTCTATTGCTTTTTCGTAGCAAGGCTGAGCTCAGAAAAAAAACCTTTACTGTCAAGTATTTTTTCCAGACTATCATGCTGCAGATCCAGGTGGGTATCTAAATTATTTCTGTAGTAAAAGGATCTTTTGAGAAAGACTTCTTTTCTGGCTGGCACTGTTGTCAAATGCCTTTGGTTACAGTTTTAGTTGACAAAATTACGGTATACGAGAAGTTCTTTCTTTTATTTTTGGGCCCAGTAAGTTAATTTCAGCTCTTTGAGATTTCTTATTGATGTCCCAGTAGTGGGTCAAGTTCTGGAAATCACTACTCTTTGCTAATTTTTAATTATCACTTTGCCTACCTGTTTATTGCCATCCTCCTCCATCAACATATTTTCCACTGAGACACAGGACACCAAATTTTAGTCCTGTGCCATAACCATTAGCTTTTTAAATAATGTAGTAGTAAGGCAAACAGGTGAAATACTGGGTGAATACACAGTCATGAATGCTTTTTTAGTTTCTGTGGGCTTCTGGTTTACTTTTCCTACATATAAAGGTAACAGGATGTTACATGGTACACCCTGGGTTTAAGTTTGCTTACCACATACTACTTCTGTTTTATCACCATTTTAAAATTAAATTTCAAAGTCCATTGTAATGATGCATGCTCCTTCCCCAAACTCAGTCACCTACATACACACTCTTGTACATGAGCAGAAAATAGCGTTGCTTTTCTGACACTGCTTCCTGTGCACATAACAGCAGCATATACTCCAGTTCTGGGCCCTTCTGCTGACATACTTTAGAGGTCTCAAATGTTGACTTCCTGTCAGCTGGATCCAGACACTCTGAAAAGATTTTCAAAGTACCTTGTTCTACAATGACTGAAACCCAGGACTGGCTTGATAAATAGATCTGGATACTTCTTCTTAAACAAGATCTTTACAGAAATACACGGTCAATGGGATTTATTTCTTAAAAATCTTAAATTTTAACATAAGCCATTATAATATGAGTATGCTAGAACACTGTGAAACACCTAAAAACTTCAGGATACAAAAAACACTTCTCTACACTGATCTCATTGGAAATCACAGTCATACAACTGGTTTCTAGAGATGACAGATGATCCGCACAGTACTGTGGAAACAGAACATGGTCTCCGCCACTAACTGCAATGCTCCTCACCTCCTGATGTAACCTAGAACGTGCTTTAAGAAAAGATGATATTTTAGTAATGATCCAGGCTTCCAATATTCTCTCCTACTCAGTCTATCTGAAGTGCAAGAAACGTATAAACATCTCAGACGGATTTGAACAGCTTAAACTTTAGGAGTTGAATAAAGAAAACGTAGCTGGTATTTCACAACCTATCACTGAGTTCACATTCAATATTCCTTCTCATCCATTCCCCAGTTATCCTCCTCATCTTTCCAACAAAGCTGTTTTTTTAAGTGGCTTACAACTATCTACCTGCCTATTCAAAATCACCTGTACAGCAAATACCACTAGTAAAACATGCACAAAAGCATTCAGCAGCAATCAGCATACTTTCTACATCATTGACCAATGTGGCCATTTGCAGACCAATATAACACAAATTCATAGCCCATATTATACAAATTTCTCTAAAAATTCAGAGGTTAATCACCTTTCTGCTATTATTCTGTGTTATACACACTGCTTTTTAAAAGCTTTCAAAAGATTCAGGAAGAAACAGATTTGCAGAGCTCGTTGTCTTCAACAAGTTGTTAACCTAATATACCAAAGCACTTTGGCAAACATTCAATGGATAACAAATTAAGTGAAGGTACCTGAAAATAATCAATTGAATTCACATAAATTCAGAGATAAGATCTTAATGTGAATGAAATTCATGCAAATACAACAGTATTATGTAAACTGTTTCTAGAATGACATCTTTAAACAAGAAATATCCACTTATCAATACGTTGTCAACTGCTGAAGAGAAAAGGAACAGAAGCTAGAAAAAGCTTTGATCAGACAAGAAGTTGAAGGATGCTGTCACTTCTTAATTTTATCTCATAAAAAGCATACTTAAGTCTCACACACTACTAAAACCCCCATAGCTGTTTATAAAATCATTCCAGACATTCCAGAAAGATGATACAGGGTAAACTGCAAGTAACACCATAAATAAGACCAGACTGCTTGAGAGAGAGGTTTAACTTCTGCTGGAGTTCTGAATTACTACAAGTTGGAGACAGCAGGAATTGGGGGGGGGGGGGTCACAATTTTTGCTGTTTTTTCTTTCATCTTGTAAAGAAGCATGAAATACAAGAGTCAATTAAAGTCCAGCTGCTAAAATACAGGATTTGTGCTCCCACTTAAGGAGGAGGAATGTAGGACAAGCCAAAGATGGGCAAAGGTTTCTCCTCAAGACTTGAAAATTATTTTAATTCTCAGAAAAAAACAGACTGAACAAATATACAAAAAATCCACTCTTCTATCAGCAAGTTTATCAGGGTATCAGAAATGAGTTAAACATACATATCTATTTAGGAATACTCCAAATTAGCCTAATCACAGGGCGCTTGTTTATCTAAACTCTTACTTACTGCTTTTATGCTTGCATATACTCACTATTTAAAGAGTAATATATTCCACAGTTGATTCAGTAAGTCACAGGTAACTTCTGACATCACCTTTTATTTATCTACAACATTCTGAAACCGCAATGTCTAAATATTCCAAAAATCTACAAAACATTTTGGTGGGTACGTAAAGATGGAGTTGTTTCACCCACATCTAACATATTAGTTATTAGATATTAGTATAACATATTAGTTAATCACAAGATATTGGAGAGAGCTCAAAAAAACTGAGTGCCTCTTATAAAACTATGATGCTTTCCTGACAGTAATAAACATAACAGCAACTTCCTCTTCTTTCCTCAAAGCAAAGAAACACCAAAAATTCCCTTTAGAACTATGTACATAAAAATAAAACTGAATGATTTCGGTAAGTCAAGTGGCGGTTATTTACTCCAGACATTGTAACAAAAAAGTTAAATCATATTTTCAGAGCATTTTGTTATTCACAGCTGACAAGAATAAAAGCCCTCTCTGCAATGCAATGGACCATTTATAGTTAAAAAGGAGCTGCTGAACAATGCAAGCCTTCAAATCTGAACAACATCAACATAGGGAAAGATTTAGGAACCCAGACTAATTCTTTATTTTAGTGGCTAACTTCCAATATAAAGGTCAACATTTTCTATGCCCACGTCTGTAAGAAAACAGTACAGACAGCTTTTTCCCCTCAACCATATTATAGTAAGACCAACGACTTAGTTATGGCTTAAGATTTCTCCAGACTTAGCAGGAAGTTAGACTGTATTTCTGTTAAAGACTGAGTGGCAGTAGTGATATATTTATGACAGAAATGCTCAATAACATATTCACTCAGCAGAGTTCTGACAGAGAACTGTTTTGACCATCTGCAATCTATTTTTTCAGGATTTTTGGATTAGCTTCCAGACCTTTAGGTTCACTTGTAGATAAAAGACAGTTACTTCAGGAAAGTATAGTATTTTGCAATAATCCAAATATATTTTTGATAGTTCAGGATTACCCATCAAATTGCAAGTGGCACCATTATATAATAAGAATTGAGTCCAAAGCAATTTATTTCAATTATAAACTAAAGGGAAATTAATTTTCACAGAAACATCGTATTTCCCAATCATTGAAATGTCGTGAAATTTTGTTTGATAAAGTCCACTTTAGCATGTTTTTTGACAAGATTTTCATCTCCTTCTTAAAGATTTTTTCCATAACAGGTAAAACATTTTCTTTCCTTTCCAGAATCACTTAGAACTTTATTATTTAATATGCCTGTCAAGATAGACAATTTTATAAGGTTATGTGTGTGTCATATACATATGTTGGACAGGACAGAGGGCTTGAAAATCCATTACTAGTAACTGAAGTTTTTTTCCCTTCATAAATTATATACTCAACCTCAAGGTTCAAGAGACAAGTATATTTGAAAACTATCATGTGCAGATATACTTTCTCAGCCTAGAGGTTTTTTTCTTGTGTATCAAAACCTTCTACCTTAATGTATTGTACCCTTTCCCAATTTTTTTCCTGTGCAGAGGAATAATCTGGAGTACCATTATGGTTTTTTCTTCAGTTCAGCTATTTAGGACAGAAAAACTTGAATATATTTGAGCCCCAGGAATTTTTTGCAAACAAAATACCAAAACAGAAAACCTATGTTGTTTCTACAAAAATATTTGATTAACAAAAAGTTAACTTATACATATCAAATGAAGACACTCAAAGAAATAAAATAAGACATGCGAAGTTGTAAGCCACTGAAAACTGATCACTTTTCTTGAAAGCAATCTGTTAGTTCTTAGAGTTTGTTCTTCCATTTCCTGACTTGCTCTTTCAAGACAACGTCCATAGAATCAGCACACTGCTTAGACATGCCCCCATCAAGCTGTGATATAAAAGCAAAAATTAAGTAAATTATAACAAAGCCTTTCTTTGAGGAAAAGAAAGAACTGGGCATGAGTCCAATGTTTTTCCATTATCAAACTCAGAGATAATATGGATGAATTCTATAGCCCAACTCTTGGGGATAAAACAGTAATAGCTTATTTTCATTGCTAATTAAGAGGGAATAACAGCAAAAAAGTGGAACTCCAGTATATAACGGGCACAGACCTTCTCTTCTATCTTGCGTTCAAAGTGACCAAAGTCTGGCAAACCTTATCGTCACCTATGCAATCTGGCATAACAGTATATAGATACAACAGTCAGTATTTACTTAAGATAGTTCATTTTAAATAATCACCACACAATGCAAATCGCCCTACTGATCCAGACAGTAAACACACAATTCACACAACGAACCATTTCTACCAGCTCGTACTGAACTCTAGGGCCTCTAGACACGGAGACTAAACATGCTAAATATTCTGCAGTGGAGGTAGACTGAACACAGCCCACTGCTCACACAAACCTTCTCCAAATGATTAACAACTATCACCCACACTCAAAGATGTATCTGAATAACTGCCATTAGAAACTATTATACCAGCCTGATTTCTTTAGGATAACACTGCTGTATTCTTCACTTCATCGTTTCGTAAAAAGGAAAAGATGATGAGTTTTAACATGTATGGCATATATTTAATATAGCAAATGTCATTCTACTTCGAGCAAGTCATAAGAGTTGTACATTTTGTTGATTCTATCATAGGAACTGAACTTCAAAACTAAATATTAAAAACATAGAAAAATAACCAATCTTATTTTTGGAATAAACATGTGATCTTAAATTAGGCCTGTCATATTTAACACTGAAGTTCACTTACTAGGAAATACAATTTCAGTTAATGAGAAAGTCCACAGAGAACCTGGGAAATAATGCAGATTTTGATACAGGTATCTTCTTAATCCTCAGTGTGCATTTTAATACTTTACCAATACCAACTAAGGGTTTTGTAATCTGCAAGGCAGATAACAACTCTGAAGTCACTGTAACAACTCTGAAGTCCTTGTAAAGTATGTTTAAGATGAGACACTTACTTTTTAACCATCTGAGTTTCCAAACAAAATCAAAATTGAAACTAAGCAATAGCTTTAATGTACGTAATTTAAAACTAAAAATTTCTTTGATATTCCATCTCACATTCACCTTGGACAGCAAGACCTATTCTCATTAAATTCAAGATCACTGTGGAAGTCCCAGGTATTGCCATGGAGAAAGAAAGACAAAAGGGACATTCTGGTTTTAAAGGACAGTTTCAACGATTAATGCAAAAAACAGCACCTGAAGCCCAATCAAAATTAGGAAGTTGACTGTTGTAATTATATATTATTGACTACGTGTTTATTATCAGCTTCTAATGTAAATCCAGTATTCTGAACTTTTCCCCCCCTTGAAACGTGTTGGAAATGCTAACGAAACACGCACGCACCGCTGATCTGTATATCCCTACGTCGGTCTCACAGCGCACAACGCAGGTTTCTAGGTGGAGGCGTGGTTAGTGCATATTCACGCCAGAAAAAGAAACTCTGGTTTGATGAAAGCATTAATTGGGAAGGGAGCGTAAAAAAGTCTAGTGAAACCTCGCTCGTTCACTTAACTGCCAAAATGCCATCTTAACTTCTACTTGACCGGAAATATTATTTTCCCCAGGTCTTGTGATCTGAAGATGCTGGAGGCAAAGAGGAAAAGAAATCCGTAACTAATTTGAAGCCATACTGAGTTTCTTTGATTACAAAGTCAGTATTTTACCTCAAGTAAAAATGACCAGACTTTCCACTACATCTTGGCTGAAAAACGTTACAGAAACTTGTATTATGCAGCAAACAGACAACATGGCGGCTTCTTGGCTCTAAGGAGAGACTTGGGGAGGCGGGGGGGGGGGTGACCCTAAATTCTAAGTTAGTTTGCCTTAAATCATCAGCTATTGGGGCACAACATTTCATATATCTACAGTCTCTCCAAACGACAGTTGATACTACCACAATTTGTTAAACTGCAATACATATCACAGGAAAGTATCTTGACGCTTGTTCAAATGTACCTTATGCTCTTTCTAGGGAGAAATTTCTTCCTATATATTTTTCAGTTAAATTTCATTTTGTTCATCAGAACAACCTGATGCACAAAGCCTAATTACAAAAAAAAAAAAAAAAAAAAAGTGAGAAGTTTACCAGTGGGGTAAAGAAGAAGAAAGTAGTTTCAACGATCTGCACAGGAACGAGCGGGAAAGAACAAGAAACGGCAAGAAACTATAAAGGGAGCGAGGGAGGGAAAGAAGGATGGAAGGAAGGTACAGTCCAAATACTTTGTGTTATATTTCAATGACACAAGGTAGCTATAAACCCCAGTTTACCCAGAGAGTACTGTCTAGCTGCTTTGAACCACTCCAGTACTGCAAGAACTACTGAAAACATATTAACGACCATTCAGGTTAATCAGGACATTAAAGTAGATAAATCAGATTTTATTTCACCAGAAATATCACTTGGTGATTTTTTTTTTTTACTGTTCATGTACAAGAAAGAAGAATGAAGAGAAATTCTATGCAAAAATCTCTATAAAGAGGTACGAGTACACATCAGCAATTTCAAAGGAAATTTCTCACAAAAATGTTGTAGCTTCTCTCTACCTGCAGTTTACATGCCATATTTTGTTATTCAGTACTTTTGTTATTTGTATACAAATAATTTGTGGGGACATATTACTTGCATTAAAGATTATCAAGCATTTTACTGTACAACTTGGAGGACTTGACGTATTGAAATAACAACTTGACCAAGGCTGCCATTCCTCAACAGTGATCATTTGAAGCAATAATTTTCCTTTACCTAGCAGGAAGCACTTAAAGAGTACTTTTTCAAAACAGGCAGATTAAGTCACAAAGTACACTAAAATCTAGGTTTAGTCAGATTAGTTACTACTCAACGGAAGTGAGTCGCTTCCTGTCACCAGGGCAAACCGTGAGCGACCTCCATTTCAAGCACGAGCATTTTGTGCTCCTACAAAGATCTGTGCCGTAACTTTTATTTTGACAATGCTCCATGTGAGGTTTCCTTTCAGGTTAAAAAAATAAATGAATGCACTAGAATAACTTAATTCCTTCTTCCTGCTTCTAAGCATGTTCCACATTTTGTCTTCCAAATAAAGGCCTTGGTTCTCCTTCCCCTGCAGAAGTCCGTAACTTTGGATTCCCCCTCCCGCCCCCCATCGACTTCGGGTTAGAGACTTAGCAAATTTTTGCATGTTTATTTGGCAGCTGGTAGATGATTCCCACCTTTCTGGAAACAGATCTCTGTTAAGAAGCAGCGAAGAACATCCAAACATCTTCTTCTAATACATGAGCTGCTAATTCCCTTCAGGACTGTTCTTTCTCTTCCCCGTTACCACCATTTTAAAATGATGTAACCACAAAAAGTTATTTTGTACATACAACATGCAGTACCTGGGTCCTGCATTTGTGTCTGCAACACATGGCATTACTTTTTGTACTCCTAATACACAGCAACAATATAAACAGCATATTCGGGAACAGAACGCATTCAGCTTAACCTCAAGCTATAATAGCTCAGAGTTGCATTGTCTCCAAAGTTTACTAAAAGGCTCATTAATCATTGCAAGTTAGGAATAATGAGAAACTTAAACCACAAAGAAATACAGATTTCCATGAAAATTCATTAAATGGAAGAATTATAAACAGCGCTTAGTAAGTGTCAATGACTTTTTCACATTTTTAAACAACATTCATGGATCTAAAATATTTCCCAACAAGGGAACAGCAAATGCGGGCAGAATTGGGACTTCACCTTGGTGCAGTGCCAATTTTCTCATATATCTTTTTAAATACCTTGTAATCTGATCCGTACCACCTCTGCCATACACACTCCAGGTTTACAAACGAGGAATAGCAACCTGGAGCGTTACGGCAATGCCCACAAGCGATCGGGTTCAGGCTAGCGAAGCTCCTTCCCCACCAAACCCGCACCCCGCTCGAACCTAGGTCCGCGGCAGCTCCAAGGCCAGTCTGCTCCCAAAAAGGCTGCGGCTCTCAGCCGCGCTTTCGACACTCTTTCAAAGCAGATTTCTGACTGAGAGCTGATAAGCGAGGCTGGTGGCTGTTAATCCAACCTCCGCGTACAATAGACAGCTAATCTGCCTTCTCGTTTGGGCTATCAGACTGCTCCGAGAGTTTTCTGACTGGGCAGTTTATAGCCTGAATAGCTTCAGTAGTCAGTTATGCAAAATAATGTGCATACCCGGAACAGCACATGCGTAAACTGAAACGTCGCTTGGACTGCGTTTTGCTTGACCAGTGCATGCACATGTTCAAGCTGAAGTGACAACACGCACATATAATTGCACACAGAGCTGCAGAATTAAAAGCTGCACTGCAAATTTCTCAACATTAAACACCTGCACTGAATGATAACTTATATTCTTCACTAACAACATGTAAATAATGTATATACCAATTTTACTAGCAGCAATTTTTGCAAATGTTTCAAAATCAAACTCATGTACCTCGAATAAGTGAGTCTTTGACTAGCACTATGCAGAATTCAGTTGCATTATCATAATTGTCCCTTCTGCCTTAAAAACCACAAATCTGTTTTTGAGTGAGTTCAGAAAAAGATGAATATTTTTAAATGCAGAAATACTTCTGGATGCATGCAAACGGAAATACTTTCGAAAGCACAACAGTGACTCCTTGTCCGGGTAAGAGCAACAAAAAGAAGATAAGCAATTATGTCTCCTCAAAAAAAGAAAACCCAACCTTGGCATGCATTTTTCAGCTAAACACACTGCTGCGTAACAAAAATCTCAACGTAAACAGTTTTGGACAGTTCCTACCTCAAGAGTTTTATCAAGATATGCTTTTAAACGATAGAGTTTGCACGGCTGTAGAAGACCCGCCAGCCGCACGCCGTGAGGGCTGCAGCTGGGCGCCAGAAGCGCTGCTGCAGCCGGGACTTTTCCAAGCGAGTTGCACCCTGCCGCCGCCCCTCGCCCCCAAACCCGAGCAGCTCCCCAGCTCCGCCGGGAGCCGAGCCCTGCGCCTGAAGACGCGCTGGGCGCCAGCTCAGGCTCCGCGAGCGCGGGGGACCACGGTGGGACCTCGGGGCCAGCGCCGCCGGGACCTGACGCGGGTACAGAGCGGCTCCCGGGCGCTCCCCGGGGCCGCCACACACGGCCCCCACCTGCCGCCGAGGGGCGGCCAACCACCCGCCTCAACGGTCGCCGCCGCCGCGCGCCCCCAGGGGGGCTCCGGAGCCCCGCGGAAGGGCGGGGAAGGGGCCCCGGCCTGGCGGGGGCGGGAGAGGCGCCGCCGGCCCCCGGGGCCCGTCGCGGCGCTGAAGAGCGGCGCGGCGGGGCCGGGGGCCAAGGAGGGCGGTGGGCTGACGGCCGGCCCCGCCGGGGCGGCGCGGCGCGGGGGTCCCGTTCCGGCGCGGCGGCCCTCCCGCCGCCTTGGGGGCGCGGAATGGCGGCGGCGGCACTTACTGTGTGGGCGCGGAAAGGGGCGCGGCGGCGGGGCCTCGGGGCGACGGCGGGAGCGGAGCGGCAGAGCGCCCCGCGGCAGAGCGGACCGAAGCTGCCCGCGCGGAGGCCGGGGCGGGGCCGCCCCGCGGAAAGGGTGGGCGGTGGCAGTGCCGCGAGCCCGGCCGGGCGGGGGGAGCAGTGGGGCAGGGCGGCTGGGAGGGCCCCGGTGAAGACGAGGGGGGCGCCGCTCCGGCGCGGCAAGGGAGCGATCGAAGCCGGAGTTGCTGCAGGGGTAGAGGCCGCGCTACCGCGTTTGCTGCTCTTCTGCGCGCTCGGGGTGCCGTGCTGGGGGCGGCGGCAGGCGGCTGCCTCCTCTAGCGATCGGAGTAGCTTAGGCTAAAAGTCAAGAGTTTCATACTTCCACGTACTGTCACATTTGTATGAAATTAGGCAGTGCTAAAAAAAAAAAAGTCATTGAGGCAGATGCCAAAAAGCCTAATTTCATTACGAAATACGACTAAGCGCCCAATACAAGTGACACGATGAATTTTAAAAGACCACATAGAAAATGCTAATGTTTAGAAAGCTAGCATATAAAAAGGAAAGCAGAAAGATGAATTACTTAATGACTTTATTTTCTAGAAAGTAATTTGGTAAGTGTGTTGAATCTGCCCATTAGAGGTGGTGTTGCTATTTTTAGTAAAAAAAAAAATTTGAAGAAAAATTATCTTTGAGAACAGGTCCAGTCTCCAAGCTTACTTCCTTTGAATGCCGGGTGCTTTTTTCTTTCCCCAAGGCCTCCCCCTTGTAAGTAATCAAACACTGCCTGCTGTTAAGAGGAAGGGAGCGGTACCTACTGTTGGAATTTGCAACACTTCATTTCTTGTAACTGGTAGCAGAGGCTTCCAAAACGCGGAGCATGTAAGCTCACCTTACAGGCCACAGCTGGAATAAAATTTAACTGTACTCCAATCACCATCTTTTTCCATAAAAATTTTGCAACATCAGCAAAACATCTGTTTACAACTTAAGCAGCAAGCCAGTTTAAGTACCCAGATGGCCAGAGTTTTACCTCTCACAAACTACTGATTGAAGTAATAGTGAAGAACTTGGATCACAAAGCTGGTCGAGGTAACCGAATCAATTAGCAACAGAAGAATGTAAATCTAATTGTATTATGTATTGCCCCATAGACTAACAGAAGTTGCAAATTCTAATCTGTGATATTTAAAAGGGCCATTATCAACTGCAAAGTTAGTTATTTTTTCTGGACATGGAGTTATTAGTGATTAAACAATGGTAAACATAATTTTGAAGTTAAATTTGTACATATGCCCACTTCATGCATATAACCTTGGGTAGCCAGTGTTAATTTTTTGTGACAAACAGCAACAGGCAAAAATCAGTAGAAGGTGTTGAGGACAACAGCTGGAACAGCTTGGAATTCAGCTTTTCCCCAGTTACTAGATTTCAAGTTAAGAGAGTCCCTTTAAAAAGTTTTAGATGCAGCAGAAGTTGACTCATCTTAGATTCTATCATTGTAAGAAAGCTACCAATAAAATGACTTAACACAGTTGTTAAACATCACTGAACATTATACAGACAAACATCTGGTTTATAAATGAAGTAGCAGCAACATGGAATTCTAGGAGGTTGAGTCTCTGCAGGATTTATTTGAAAGATTATGATGTGGCAAATACATTGTGATTTTACATAATTTAGTTTTGAGAGTAGCTTATGGTAACTACAAACATTATTGAAAATGCCTGCCTCCAGTCATTACTTTTCTGGTATAAGCATGAGTTCGCCAGGTAAAGGAAGGAATGGATATTCAAAGTGCAGTTCTACTCAGAAAATTGGCAACATTCTATGTCTTGGCAAATCCCACAAAATCTGCTCAGTTTACAGATGAAAAACAGCTTTTTGTAATTGCCAGTACAATAAGCTGAGCTTGAAATATTAACATTAACAAAATATATATATTTAAGGACAAAACATCACGGACATCATTATACAATGTTCTCATGATTTTGTACTTTTTCATTTTCTGAATGTAACTTCTATTAATTGAATGGATTCATAAAACTAATGCATGTACATAAGCATCTACAAAGTCAGGGTCTCAGGGGATTCTGTTAGTGTTACTCCTAATGCCATAGTTCTGCTTCTTTAACAGGAATAAAGAGGAAGAAAGTCACTGAGCAGATACAAGGTATGCATTGGGCAAGTCTGTTCTGTAAGGTGGTACTACTTTTATAGTCACTTTTCTGGTCCATCACTGTACTTAAACTGTTTTAATACCAATTTTGATTTCAATTATTAATAAATGTTCTGGAAGAACAATTAGAGTTGAACCACTGAACAGCTGTATCAGTTTGAAAATGCTGCCACATATTTCTTCATGGCAAAATATTCACATTCTGTTTATTGCACAATTTGAAAGTTCAGGTAACGTGCATAAAAACCTTCTTAGTGTTTGCACTGTGACTTGCGAAACACACATTTAAAAGGACCTTAATACAATTTACAAAATCTTTTTAAACAATTTTATATTCCTAAGATAAAAGCATCCTGAGAATGTTACAAAGTTCATTTTACAAGCCCTTCATTTCTACTATGCTTTATTTATCCCCGCAACCCCGAATCTGACTTTTAACATTTAATATCTTGATGTTATATTTCACAAAATATCTTTTAGCAAAAAAGTACACCATTTGCATTCAAGTAACCCAGCCTTGCATCTAATTTACAAATTAAATGTTTATCAAGCTTTCTCAAGTTTTGAAATAGGTCGGGAAAAGCAACTCAAAATACTTACAGAAACAGTTTTTAGCTGATTAAAAAAATTAAAGGCTTTGTGCATTAATATTTTGGTCAAATATTTAAGTTACACAGTTTAATATTTTGGCAAAAAAAAATCTATCCTCTTCAATATATTTTTCTTTCATTTTATACCAGAAGTAAATATACAGTACAAAGAGCAACAGTATTAAAGTACTTTGCTCTTTTTCTTTTTTTCTTTTTTTTTTCCCCTTTTTTAAAGTACTTAGGCAAAGTAGACAAACAGGAACATAAGTGCTGGAAATCAATTGAGTATCTTTGGGCTAAATAAAGTCTTACCAGAAAAAATGTAAAAATAAATTAGTTCTTTTTCTCTACAGACATGTAAATAAATATTCTTTAAAGAAATTCTAATGCCATATTCTAAAGCAACATCTTCCTGTATTTCTTGATCAAGACTAAAGCTTCACACAATCTTGACAATTTTAATAGGAAGATATCCATTAATATTTACATATTTTTGTAAAGGGAGTGTTCAGGGTTAAAAATATACTACTTTTTAAAAGGTAAATCTGCCATCCTGATGGCAGTGATTCAAGCTATAGAACAGAAGACAAGTTACAGAATATCCTTCAGTTTCATATACCCTAGATCAGAGGAAAGAGTTCAGGTGAATTGCAGAGGTAAACAGCCTGGATTCCAGGAATGGAGAGAGACAGTGGCTCATTATATGAACATTTGCTTGGCCAGTTTCTGATACAGTAGGTGTATCTACTGAAATAGGCTTTGCTTCTTTTCTAAACATAGCTATACATTTTTATCTGTGGCTGACTAAACAAGTTAAGAGGAGAGAGTGGTTGCCACAGTGAAAGAATAACATTATTTAAGGTTTCCATCTGGACCTGGTTTTAGAGAAAGACTAGGTAAATATAAGCAGAGGCCAGGCCCAGATGGTACACTCCAGAAGGGAGTGTAACTACCAAAACAGGAAGAGTAAACCACTTCAGCAACACCTTAAGAATATTATAAATCTATAATTCAATGTCATGTAAAGCTTATTTTAGGTAACAATCAAAATCTGAAGGACCTCGTTAATCTTTAAGGCATCAGTGCATTAGGGACTAAAAGCTCCAGGTAATAAATATGAAAACAACAAAAAAAGCAGTATCTTTGTGGCATGAGTTATCATGGTCTATTTGCTTTGTTGGCTATTACAGGAAAAGTATTTTGGGGGTGATAGTGGGGGAATTTTACACACCATATTGAGAAAAATATTAGATCATAAACTTCACATCATTTTTTAACACTTCATTTAAAGGACTGAATCTATCAGGCAAGATTCTCATCTTTACTGTTCCATCGGCACCACAGGAGAATATGTGATTTGCTGGTCCTGCCTCAATTTGCATGACCCCTGTCCCAATGTTTCTGAAGAGGGACTGTCGAGCATGCTCATTGATGAAAGTGTGAAGGAGATTAAAGGTAGACAGACTCCATACCTGAAAAAGCATCAAAACATCATCAATCTCAATATAAGGATAATTGTGATGATCTTAAAGCTCACTAGTAATCAGTCATGGAAAAATTGGACTGGACTACATATTGCATTTGTCTTTGACACTAATTGTAAAAAAAGATATATAGCAATCTATAATGACTAATATTCATAATCTATAATAAGAAATATTTCTAACTGCAAGGACTACTGCAAAATAAGACTAAAATTTCATAATTAAATTAGTAAATGCGAGGGTCAGAGTTGAGGACCAATGCAGGATGTAGGACATATCTGACCATTCCACACCTATTTAAGGTTTTCACAAATTTTTTAAAATGAATTTCAATTTATACATTATCGTCAGCTCTCTTCTCCCTCCTTCTCATTTAAAAAAAAAAAAAAAAAAAAAAAAAAAAAAAAAAACCTTTATGTTGCCTTCAGCAGATCCTGTGACAAAATACTCTTCTGTAGGATCAACAGCAATTGCTTTGACTGGAGAATCATGACTCTGGAGTAATTGTTGCTGCTGTTTCTGGCGAAGATCAATGATACAAGTAAAGCCTTTTCTGCCTCCAGATATTAGCAGCTGATGTTTTGGAGCATATGCCAGCACAGTTGCTCCACTATCATGACAAATAAAAGCTGAAAGCCAAAGTGAATGAATTTAAATAAACACACTGTACTAACTTTAATTTTCCATCAACCTCTAATGGTTTAAGACAGTAACAGTGATTTTGAAACTGCAGTGGAACTGGACACAATCAATCCCATATATATTTAAGCCTAGCTTCACATCAAACATCCTGAAGTTGTAGTATTCCCAAACTGAGCAACTGCACTCTGCATGGAAAAAAAAAAAATTAACAATCTTCCTATCGCTCTGGAAACAGACTCTCAGAGATGGATTCTTCTCACATCTCTAATACTTGTTATTTTAAAGCATAGTTTTCCATACAAAACATCAAAACCATTCTTCAGTCCTCCTAAATTACTTGTCCTAATATCCTATGACAACAGTTTCCACTGGTTATTTTAAATTTGCTGCTTTTCACATTTGTTTGGATAATATGCACTCTTCCTAGTGAGACTGCATTAGTTACCATAACTAAAGAAACTGAATGAAGATCACAGTTATCAGAACAAAGCCCAGTATGTGCAAGACTAGATGCTATGAACCCTAACACTTGGCATGTAACATACTGTATTTGTGGTTCAAACTGTTCTCTGAATGTAGGTTTGGAAATCCCACGTGTGTCTCACATATGCCTAAGCTTTCACCATAATTTAATTAAGAAGGCTTCGCAGCTCCTCTCTGCCCAGCCTTATTCTGAGCTTTAGACATTGGAATTTACTTTTCTCATTACAATGAAATGTTAGTAAGAAAAATAATGAAACCCAGTTATATCTAGTTATTTCATCTTTCAAAGTAGTCTAATCAAATAGGTACATAGTTATGACAGCAGACTAATTCTTCTAAAGCATTTTTTAAAATACTGTAGGTAGGTATCTACACATGCACACATACGCTAAAAGCATCAAAAAATCCACCATTTGGCATAGTACCTAAAATAAAAATGAGGTAAAACTGGACATTTGAAATCAAACACGCACTGTATGTTTCACAAACATAACAGTATCTTTAAAAGTTCATCTGTAAATATCAGTCTATGAGATCTTGATTTGCACGTGTGCTTGCTAAACTTGTTCATGGAAAAAAGTCAATGACCATTTTCTAGGAAACTTGGTGTGTTTATTTACAACTATAAATCCAGAGATCAGTTTCCATAATCACAGCTTCCCTGGTGGTTGGATTTTCACAAAGACAATGAAGTTTATAACAGTTCATAAAAAGCATATCTGCTCATATTCTTTACATATTATATAGAAACAGCTAATGCATCTGGACATGTCCAGATGCATATCTTTACAATACTATTATTTGGTCTAATACTTCAATGATAAATTGAGTGGACCCTCTCTGATTTATCAGTACAGACACTGCCTTAGGAACATGGAATTGAAGGGTGTATATGTATAGTCATGCAAATACAGTAACTGTAGTTAAAAACTGTAGTTTTTATAGTTGTATAGCTATCGTCTTCTCAATACTCTAGTCGCTATAAGCAGGAGTTGCTCAAAACCTTTAAAAAAAAAGAACAGAAATTAAAGACCTGTAGCTTTCAGGGGTTGTGCTTGTGATGCAAAGATACTAGGTATGCAAAGGAAGATGCTCACGTCCATGAAACTGATCATTTATACATACTACTTATCAAGAATCTATTTTTAATATAGATTCCTGATGAGGCACCCACAGGACACTGCAAGATGTTTTGCTACTAATATTCAAGTTACTTCCCACAATAACATTTCCATAAAGACAGACACACATGTATTTAATATGATCACTTACCATGCACCAAGCTATTTGTAGGTGAAACCAAAGTATCCCAAAGACAAATATTTCTATAGAAAAAATAATGTTTTAATTAAGTGAGAAGTGTTCTAAGTAGTATTTTGAACACTTGAAATAATTCATCTGAATATTTTAAAAAGCTATTCCATACACAAAAGCACTGAAAACAGACTTTTAAAAGTCAATACCTTTCAGTTGACTCCAAATTACTCTCTTCTACTTCCTTTGCTTACATGTCTATTTTAAAGAATTTCTAACCTTTCCTAATAAGAAGCCTTCCATTACTTAAATCCCAAATAAGAAACCAAGTCCAGTCCCTGGACATGACAAAATCAGTTACACACGCACTGCAAGAACATGCCTGTTACACAGTCATTCTACTATTGGTTATTCTCATAAGGGATTCATGTTAAGATGCAGTCCTTTGTGGCAGAATTTACCTGCATGCTAGCATTGCTTTTGCTATTTCTTCATCAAAACTGACTTAAAAAGTTAAACATCAGTTGAAAAGCTATTGACAACCCCTTAAGTCTGTTTAAAAAAAAAACACAAAAAAACTTAAGAGAAGTTTATGTCGAGCATGAATGGAGGATTTGTGCTTCCTTATAGAATCATCTTTAGTAGCTTTGTGGACTTTAGATGCAAACCCCTCCCTCCTCCCCTCCCTGAGGAAGAAAGAGATCAGAAGTACACTCTCAAACTCCCTAAGGAGAATCTTTAAAATAGCCTCACTTCATTTTCTCTTTGTCACAGCAGCAATTAACAAATTCTTACCTGTTGTCTGTAGACAATCCTGCCGTGGCTATCAAAGATGATGAACTGATGAAAACAAAGTCATTGGCTGTTTTGTTATGACACTGCCAGGTCTGAAAAATTGCAGTTTAGAAATTACTTATTAAATAAAGAAAAAGCAGATTTTGTGTTAACATGAAAGCTTACGCCTCCTCAAGAAGGTCAGATGCTTCAAGAACATTTTAAAGAATACAGCGCATAATGGTATGTATCTATCTTCTGATACTCTTTATTTTTCACTCAAATAGACTTTCCATTCCTGTTTTATTGAAATCATATCAAAGAACATTTACATTATTTCAGATGTAACACTGCATCTCCAAATTAAGAAATATGATTAGGATTTGAGAACTTATCTGTCAAATAGATCACATAACAAAATATTACTAAAATTCAATCAACACAAGCTTTAGCACAGTCCTGGCTCACTCCTAACTATTCTAAAGGGGGCAGGAAAAAGAGACCACCACAGTTTAGGTTTCAGCTCACCAAATACGGTTTCGGTGAGGTTCCAGTAAGTGGGCAACACTTCCAATTTGTTTGATATAAACTGATATATCCATCAGCATCAACAATTCCAAACTGAAATAAGAAATACAAGTTGTAAACATGTATGTATGTATTATATTGCATACTTAAAAATATATGCTTCATTTACTTCATACCTTAAGAGTAACTATATTATCATCATACAGTTCACTAAAAAGAAATTCCTTTGTCCCAGGAATCTTTACAACTGTTGTTCTCAAGGCAACTTGTCAAATCTAATCTGGTACATACACTGATACTGTACTAACACATAAGGAGATCTCTAGTGTACACCGTCACTTTGGAAACAGAGTGGCATGCCTTCCGATAATTTGTAAGGCTTCAGAAATTTTTAGTCTTTTCCTTATGTTGTGGTGTAGTTAACTACCAAAACAGCAGTTTACACAAGAGCTGCAAAAAGTGTTTATACAATTGTTATGGTATAGAAATACTTAAAATGGTAGCTATGTCCATATGCATTTATGTCTACAGAGACCTCAATAATGCATAAAGATTCCAAAAATATTTGCTCCAAGAAATTCTAGTTCATTCTTCAAATAGCACATACACACACATATATATATATATATATATATATACACACACACACACACACACACACACACATACACAGAGAACCTGAACACCAACAGTATATATGAAGGATGACCTAGGATTTTTTTATATATATGTATATATATAAACACTATATAGATATACTATAGATCTATTTTAACATTTTTAACATCCAGCAGAAAAGCAGGGCCTTGAGAATTATGCTGTCTACATGTCTGAGAACACAGAAATTATCTTCTACAGTCGGAGAAACGACTTGGATTTGAAGAACCAGATGTTTCTGCTAATCTACGATTGTTTTTTCTGTTCAAATAAAAAAAGAGGATAAGTAGAGAAATGTTCTGTCAGTTACCTTATTTCCTTGATAATTGAATCTCATTCGAGTTACTCTTGAATTGCCACCAGAGCGAAAACATGTGATTTGTTGTGCATGACCCCATTCAAACATTCTTACACTACCATCTTGAGCACCTGTCAGATCTGTAACAGAAGATAATTTAATAACTTTTCACAAGTGTCCTAGTAGTGGAACAGGAAGGTTCCTTCCAAAATTTAAAGAAGTGTCACAGCAACACACAAAATCCTCAAAATAACTAGTGCTATAACAGCTGCATAGTACCTTCCATACCGTAGGAGTACTGGATACCACTGAAACTTAATAAGCAAGTATATCATCTTTAGATAATTTTGTTTTAAAGTGAACTTACAATATGGTAATGTTGGATGAGAAGCCATTCTTCTGACATTATTAATAGCTTTCTTGAGCATCTGTTCAACATGCAAAATAATAAAAAAATAGTTAAACAATACTACTGAATAAAATACCTACTGAACTAAAATAATTAGCGATAGACAATTGTTTCCTTGAGAAATTCCTACTGAAAGCAAGTACTGCTTTTAGAAATTCAGACAGAAGTTAGTTTCTCCCAAGACTAGTGTAGATGTTAATACTTATGCAGCTTTTACACACAGGTAAATATTAACTTTTCGCTTCAGAGATCTATGGAGCCAAATATAAACACTCCTTAGACTGCAGTCTTACCTCTTTTCTTGCCAATTCCTTTCTGATTCCATTAAACTTATTGGAATATTCCTGAATATTGTAAGATAAGCAAGAGAGAGGAAGAAGCAGAAGCATGTAAAGAAAGAGGTAAACAAACTTTAACAGAAATTAAAAAAAATAGGAGGGACTACATTAATTTTCAAGACTAGTTAGTTTATTGTCACTGACTGAAAAATAACTGTGATTATTTGTGGCCATCCAGAACAAGCAATAGAGCTAGCAATGGGTAAACCAAAGATTTTTCAAGAGCATTTATTAATTGCAAAAATACAGATCCAACAGATTCTCAACAGCACTTTTGGTCTTATATTCCAAACTTTCCTTTGAGCAAGATACATTACCAAAAATGCTATTTTTTCCATGTAGATTTAACTGATCAATTCCTAACTAGGAAGAGCTCAATAAACAAAGAGAACTGAAGACATCAAACAATTAAGATAACAAATCCCATCAAATTAAGCGAAAAGTCCAGCCCATAATATTACCCCAGTGGGAAGGACAATGTGGTGAATTTTCATCAGGGGAATGCATCTGTTTAACTTGAATGCCTCTTCCCTTGGTTTCTTTCTACTAATGTATTTCAAAGCTAAGTCTTCATTCATTTCTATCAGCTCTCCCCCAGAAGCTTCTGATTGTCTTGAGGACTGTCTTTCCTCAGAGAGTTGTTGGATTCAGCTTGCTCATGCATGAATAATTTACCCTAACTTTCATGAGAGAAGAGGGCATGAGTTTACATTTGGGCCACGTGTTACATTTTTAACAAACATTTCCAAAAAAGGTGTTGCCACAGCATTCACTTTCAACATAGCTTATCACCTACTAATCACCACTAGCAAGTTGACACTGAACTGTTTTCCTCAACTGCTATAATTCCGTACAGTATTCGGCCACTGCTTGACCAAAAAACACTACACAGCCACTTATATATTTTAAGAATGCTATTCTCCCTTGGCCTCCAATCACATTAGCATGCCAATTGACATGAAGCACTAACTACAAACTGTTGCTTGCTCCATACTGCTATATCTGATCTAAAGAATTGAAAAAGCAATGTTCTCTAACATTTCCAGCTTGCAAATGAAAATGAAGATGAATAACTGAAGTGCTAATAAATTATTCTCCTGCTAAAATACACTGCTTTCTGGATTGTTAGAGTAATTGCAATCCTCCTGATTAGATTTTGGAAGTAGATTTAGAGCTTCCAGCTCTCAGATTTATTATTTGTTGAAGGGAAAGCCTTATGCCTCTTAGATAACTAAAACTATTTCAAAACACTTTACTGAAGATCAAACAATATATGAAAAAAGGAACTTCAAAGATGTGTTTTTTACCCTACATCTGTAAAAACTTTAAATGACAAGGAAAAACTCTGAAGGTGTTGTTAAAATATTGGAGAATAAAAACAACATATACATTTGAGGACATTAGGACACAACAATAGAGAACAATATACTTCAACCAATACTGTGCATACCAGTCAGTAAACAGTTGCAATACTTCCATCTCTAACATGTAAATTTGTCTCTATGTCTAAGTGGCAGAAAAACTCAGAAGTTATTCACGCTTGTTATATTTCTTCACCAAAATAAAAAAAAGCTTTAAGCTTTATAGCTAATAGCTTCTATCCAGAAGTCAGTGAAAACCTTCTTGCTTCATTCAACAGAAAAAATGCATCATCTTCTCTTAAGCTGTAGTGGATGATGTTTTGGAAAAAGGAAAAATAAAAGCTTATGGAGATATGTCTTTCAAGGACTATGCTAACACAAGTCCTTGGTGCAATCTCTCTGATTCAGAAGCCAAATATCATTATCAAATGCAAATAATGTAATGGACACTTAATACTGCCTAGCCCTCAGCTTCCCATTAACTTTAGCAGATGGCTAGAACACTGGTTGCTTTGTTGGGGAGTTGGTTGCTGTGGGCCTAACATACTTAAGACTGAAAAAAAGAGCTTAAAATTTGACCAACAGTTATTAAACTGTAGTAAATATTGCTGTCAATTGTATTGACTTGGAAGGCAAGTGGTTGAATGTTACTTAAGCTTTAACAAAGCTGACAGTATATGCTATTTACTTGTGTTCTCTTAGAAGCATCTCATGTGATAACCATATGAACACACTGCTCTGAAGAATGTAGTGGTGAGCTTCCCCACTTACTTTGTATGAACTGAATAAAAAGAAATAGTGAAGAGTAACAACAAACTCAGAGCTAATGAAATGAAGTTAGCTGCCTTAGAGTCATAGAAGAGTCCATTATTTTCAAAATACTTTGTCCTGTTGATGGGGTAAAGCAAAGCAAAGACAAGACCGAAAAGCCAGTAGTAGTACCAAACAGCAGGCTATGTATTTATTATTCAGTGGGCTGCAAATTATGGAAGATGGGAACAAGGATCACAAGCAGTATAGGAAGGAACAAAATAATAAATAGCAACAACAAAACGTTTTCAGTGGAGCTGGTTTTCCTCCAGATTTGAGCCCTGCCACAAACTCCTGCTTCTCTCAACATTCCCTGCATCCTCCTCCTTTTACCTTGATCTCCATTAAATAGCTTCACCTCCCCTCCCCAAGCAACAGGTAGTACATGCTGCAGCTGTTTCTCTACTTCCCTGTCAGTCTAACGCAATGCCAACCAAAAATTAGGTCCAACATTTAAGACAAGGTGCAGATGTACTCAGCATAAGGTGAGTACAGGTGCTTTGCGTGATCATTCCAGTCCAGTTAAAAGTGGCTCCAAGCAAGCATCTCCCAGCCGACTAATCTACAGACCTGCATTATTAGAGAGCAGAGCACCTACCTCACATAGAAACTAAGGTATGTCAATGGCCAGATTAGAACTATCATCCAATCTGAATTAAATCTGTGCAAATAGCTTTTTGCTGAGGTCCAAACTTTACTCCAGACTCGGTGTCTATTTCTAAAAATAAGAGCTACCGTTGTACAGGTGTCACCACTGCTACCAGAAGGGTCAATCTGGTCTTGCAGACAGTCATGCTTTACCGGGTGTCCTTCACTAGTTTATTTCGGAAAGGCAAAACAGTGAAATTGATCATCTCCTCTAGAACCTATGCCTCAGAAGTGAGATATTTAATAATGCCATTAAGTAAAGTTACAGGGACACTGTACAGCACTTCAAAAGAAACAAGATAGAGCTGTCAGTAATCTTGGGGATAAAAAACCCCACTGTCCTACATCAGTAGGACATGGAGTTCCAACTACACAGGATATTTGTAGCTGGTACTATTTCTGCAATATCAGTTTATTTTTCTCATGACTCCAAGAATCCCCATTTGCCCAGAGTTTAATTCACTTCACTTGAAGCCTTCTTTGTCCAGCCAATGAAATTTACTTTAGGAGTTCATTCACTATCATTTCTGCAACACAGGATCATACTAATATACAGTGCAATAAAATAGCACTTTGTACTAGAGTAGAAGTTGATATTTACTTTTAAAAAAAGACTGGAATAGTCTGGAACTCAGAATGAAACTTGAGATTCTGCTTTAACTAAAAGCTACTTCAATATTTTACACAAACATTTCTACCCAATCCTCCTATATCCTCAATTTATGCTGTTCAGGTACAGCATTTGGCTTCAGCTCATTAAAGAACAATTTAAACTGCAATCTCCTACCTGAACCTTGATTTTTTAATTCTGTTTTTTAATGACCTATCTTAAGTAGAGAAAACAAATAGCTTGACTAAAAACTCTGCTTCTTTAGCTGGTGCAGCTTCAATTCTGTGCAGTATTTTAGCCCATTAATCAGATCATAAAAAAATTCCAGCTCTTGTCTTGATTATACACACAAGCTGCTTCTATTCACATGCTATATGTAAAACATAAGCAGCAACAGTGAAGAGAAAGTAGAGATACAGATAGAGAAGACTAGTCTTTGACAAGTTACTTACCACAGATGCGCCCCGGCCAGTTTGCGTACTACCCAGCCAAGGCATATTGATAGGTGTGCCAGGATTACTATGAGTATAAGGAGTAGTTCCCTGAACATTTACCAGATCCTCACGAGCATGTATAACTAAGAAATCATCAGCCCTATAAATGAAACAACATTACAAGTTATATTCCAAGCAACAACATTAAATATTGTGCTTTCTTACATCGTAAATTTATGCACAGTCAAACTGCAATACTGGAAGCATAGAAAGTATACCCTTTATTTTCTACTTCCATGTCATCATCAACCCAGGTATAGATTTGGGTAGCTAAAATCGCAGAAACATCTAATTCTTGAATGTCATGACTTGATGCAATGGCAATGCAGTTCCGATTTGCCTGAAAAAGTAACACAAAAAAGAACTGTTACAAAAAGAATACTCAAAAGCATGCTTTTTGGACTTGCCCTGGTTTTGGTAGAATTGTTCACAAAAACATATGGTTAATCAGTTTGCAAATACAAACATTTATGCCTAATCTATATATTCAAATGAGATAAACTTGATGTTTCCTTTTTAAAAGTTTGTTTCTGTCTGGGATAGCAACATACACAATTTGTATTTTAAACCTTCTCTCCCAAGCAGCTCTAGTTTCTCCTTACTTGTCCAAGAGAACCAAGAAATTACTACCCAGCATACTATACTACACCTCTTGCAACCTCCACTCCTCTCATCCACTACTTAAGGCTTAAATGGTTAGACAAGAGAAGACAATCACTATTTTCTTGTTGCATAGGATAGAGAAGGAAGAGGGAAAAACACTACTACATACAAGCTTAAAGAAAAAAGTAGAGAGGCTCCCTCTCCCTCCTGCCTATTGCACAATAATTAAAAAAAGACAACAGTCTGTAATAGAACTGGGTTTCTTTAACAGGATGATTACTAACTGCTTTAGAGAAAGAAGCACTAATAACTCAAGCTGTATCAGGGCAGCTGACAAAGGATACACCTATTCACAGTGGGATCACCACTTGTTTAACAGATGGAAGCACCACACAATTAAGTTACAATACCTCCTTTATACTCACTTTATTGACTGCAAAAGCAGTAATGATGTCAGACTCTTTATGAATTATTCTTGCCTTTCCTCCTGGGTGTCCCACATCTGTTTCTATCTGTATTTAAAAAGTAAAGCATATTTAACTGCAAGTTTTTATGCAACTTTTTTTTTCCTGGAAGTACAGAGACCAAACAATCATATTATTTGTCTCAATTTTAAGCACAATAAATATGACAAATATGATCAGTAACTATTATGGTAATGTTTCATCCGTAATCTAGCTTCCCAGTGCCATGCTGAGATTACCTCAGCAACACAGAAAACTTAATCTGTCCTAAGTCCCACTTACTGTGTTCATTCTCATAAATTTTTTAGGGATACTGAAAACCAGAGAGGCTACATGTACAGTAGGGGGTGGTGATAAAAAAGACTTTATGTTTTATGCTTAGGAAAAAAAGGGTTTTGCTAAGTTTCTTCATATTCTTAGCAAAACTTAATTTCACCACTAAAAGTGATGAACTAGTCCAAAAGAAAGCACAGACAAGATCCAGAACAGGAAAATAAATTTGAACATTTTCCAACTCACCCGTTCTTCACAATTGCATAAATCTGCTAAGTTGCCCTGCACATTCCAATACCACAAAACAATTAGCAGCTATTTTAAAAATTAATTTTACTAACAATTTTTGTTTTGTTACACAATCTAACATAGTATTTGACTCGTCCACATTTTATTTTAGAAAATAGAAAATTGTATTTTTAAGATGAATCCAGCTGTATGCCAGCACATAATCAAATTCTAAGCTGCATCTCTTAGCAGCACTGCAGTACTCCTATTCAAAATTAAAGAGCTCAGAACTGTAAGTATTAAATTGACAGACTAGAGGAACTGTTGTAGATACAGGACAATTTTACAGTAAGAAAAGGCATTGCAAAAGAGAAATGGTGATGTGAAAATTCAAGCCTTACAAGTGTAAAATTTTGTACTTCCTCTAAAATCAAAGCATTATCCTAGACCTGCTGTTTTCCAGCCTCACCAACTTGATTTCTTAATTCTCCAGTCTTCAACAGATTTACCCAAGGGTATTTTATTTCAACAACAGTAAGATGGTGCTGTCCAAAAAGCTGCTCATTGGCAAAATACATATGAACTGTGAACAGTCTTTTTCAAGGTTTGGAAAAAGTCCGTAGCTGTTACATACCACAGAATGGAATACCCCTTTTTTAGGCCAAAAAACAGAATTCACAAAACGTGTTGCTACTCCAGTAGTCTTCTGTCCTAGCTAAAACTGCACAAAACTGCAGTGACAATCAGGTAGTGACCTGTGTCATGTGGTGAACAAACTCTCAAGAAATTAAGCCCCCCGCCCAGTCAGTCAGCTCCAATTAGCTAATTGCTAATACTGTTCCATCATATAAACGATAACACAAAGTGATTAATTATGTATTCTCACCATTTTTGTAAAAAGTCAACCTGAAGACTACAGCAACTTTCTTGAAAGATTGTTATGAGAGACTGAAAAGTTGCAATACTATTTCTAGAAATGTGAATAAAAATATTTTTAAAATGTTGTACAGGCTAATTCATCACCACCTTAAAACTAAGGCTCATTAAAAGTTTTAAATATCAAACTAGTGTGATGCTAACAAACAGCACTTTGACTTCAGACTACAGTTATCTATCTTCATCAATGGGGGACTATTCTAGCCATTACGGATAGGTCAAAGCTCCTGTGTACCACTTCCCATAGTACTACTGAATTTTCCAAGCCATTTGGGCAAATCTCAGCCTCCACTCTGTGGCTGGAATAGCTACAGAATTTGATAATACTGTGGTTACCTGGTTGTTTAATCCAGCTTTCTAGGACATATTTAGTTTCAGATAGGCTCTATATGAAGAGTAGTCTAATTTCTAAGTTCTTGCAAAACTAAATTTTTCAGTTTTTTTGCTATGTTGGCAACAATTTTTTAAGAGTTACCAACACCACTTTTAAAAAAGGATTTCATAATAATGTAAAGTCTAAATAATTTGAGCATTACTATTGTGTACCTTATTGACGATGGGCTCTTCCAGCATAGAATTTTTCATGGTTTCATTGTGGTCCTCTAATGACTTCACCAACGAAAGAACAACCACAAAACAAAAAAATAAAGATAAGACACAACATACAAGGTCTCAAGGAAATCCTTAATTCCTTGTTATTTACTCCAACATAGAACAATTAAAACACAACAGTAAATTTGCATACACATGCACATCACATGTATTTTGTTGTGTAGCAACAGTAATTCTCAAATTCCAAACTCAATATTGAGTGCAGGAGATATTATTTTACATATTTTGTACTGTCAGATTTCTTGGAAAATAAGTGGACTCCATTGACATATTATTAGTAACAGCTGGAAACAATGCTAACAAACCTATACTGTGCAAGGCTGCCAGTGATTCTACTTAGAAACATAAAAAAACATCTGAAATACTCCAAAAAACCTCTCCATATAGCATAGCAGCATTAACATAAGACATTATCAGAAACAGGGCATCTTCAAAGGACAAGACAAAAAGAATAACTTTCAACTGCAATCTGCACTGAATACAAGTGGCTTCAGCATATAAACACCCAAGCAAGCTAGTAGTCTAGCTGTGCCAGGACAAAGACAAGCTCATGCAGAACTCCTTGCTGTCATGGCTTTACTGATGACAAATACTCTCTTCTCCTACATGCTTAGTGTGTTCTGATCTGATCCTCTCTCCTCTGTTTCTGCTGCTAGGTAGTTTTTCTATGATACAAATCATTCTTTCGAATGTCACTTACTGACCTGAAGCATATAACCTGGAAATAATTTAACAAAGGAGCAAAAATAAAACACTAATCGGAAGTCATTCAGTAAGTTTTGGCATGATGAGGTTAGATAATTAAGAACTGTAGAGTTTTAGACTGAAGAATTAAAACTAAAAATCGGAATGATTACAGCAGGAAGATGCAAGTTTAAAGGCATCCTACATTTAAAGACATTCTCTACATTGTACAGAGTTAGGTACAAGTATAGCCAAGTTCAAAATTCTTAGAATTATTATCCTACCTTTCATCTAAAGATGCAATTTTTAAAAACCATTAATCCAAAGGACAACTCTTTTGAATAATACCAATCTTGCCAACAGGCTGAGACTCTAAATGTCACAGTTTGACAAGTGTGGGACATAGAAAGATAAGGTACAGCTACATGCAATTTTACTGTGTTACACTGTGACATGGTCAAACCACCCTGTACAGGTAGACCTGAACAACAGAACTGCTCAGTTTGAGGACTGATAGCAGCTTTATTGATCAGAGGACAAGTGGCAGAGCTATGGGATAGAATTCCAGAGAACAGAAAAGATACTGCACACTAATAAATCCCTCCAGGAGTAGGGGGTTAAACAAAACACCCCAACAGCTATAGAGAGGTAAAAACAACAAACCCCAACATGCAGACCTACAACTTTGAAACATTTAAATGAGTCTGTGTGACCTGGAAAACAGCTAAAGAAGGTTACTGTCCCTGTAACTGTTGCATAGCCATTTTTTTTTTAAAAATGAAACATAACATGATAGAAACCAGTGGGTAAATCTGGAATGGCCAGAATAAATACAGCAAGGATAAACTCAGATATTTTTTTAGTTTTGACTGATTAGGTTAGAAGTATTTTGATCTTTGAAATTTTAAGGTTTGCCATTCTTTTGAGGTAACTTCTATAATGATCTCAAAGCTGACTAAGTTTTTCAGGCAGCCTACAATTCAGACACTGATTATTTCTGTTTTCAATGAAACAATGGGACAGAGATTTTCAATGAAAAATACTGTATATGTAGACAGTCATGGACAAGTTAATTTTTCATTCATGCCCTAGAAAGAAAGAAAAAGGCAGATTTCTTAAATAAAAGCTCACAGATTAACCTGCAACAGTTCATATATCATACCAACCTCATTTAAGCATCGCTTCTTTGTAAAAATACTTCTGATAAACGTTTCCTGGACTTCTTCCTGTTTAACCAAGTATTGCCAAAGCCTCTTCACAGATAGTGCAACATGACTGTTAGATCTACAGATCAGAGTTAAAATGAGTATTTATATCATACTCATACTTACAAGAGACTGCAATAATTTATATACTAATCAAACTAAGTCAGATGAAATAGTAATGCTGAACTATAGCTCTCTAAGCACCGGACAGTATCTATCCACAAATATTCTAGCACCATCTTCCTAGCAGACCTACAGAGGAGAGGGGGTGCAAAGGGAAGGAAAAATATTTTCACCTCCTACCTTGGGACAACTCAGAAAAAACTCTTTCAGAAATTATTACACAAAAGAAAGATCAGTATACAGATTATTTACTAGCCTACTTCTGTCTTCAAAACGCAGATCATTTACATTTATTGCTGATAAAGGCTCCTAACACAAGGACAATGAATGACTAACATTTCCTATTAAGGAACAAACCATCAGCTGTGCAACATCTCTGAAACAACTGTGACAAGCCAGAATACTGTGGAAGCAGATCAGAGATGACAGCAGCCTTTCATTGGTGCAGTTTATTTTAATAACAGTAATACATATACAATAAATGTAAGTATTCATTAAAAAAAAAAAAGGACTTTAAATGTGGACACCCATGCCTAGAAACCATATGCTAAAGCAAAATTTGTGCATGCAACTATAGCTCCTTAAGGCAGCCCAAAACCATCAAACCCCAAATCATTTGAATTTAAAAAATAATATCATGCAGCACACACATGCCTCATAAAACTTAGACCACAACACAAATTTTCGGCTGTCATTCCCCCCCCCCGTTTTTTTTTTTTTTTTTTTTTTTTTTTAAAGTCAACTCAAGTTATGGGGCAGGCGGGAAAGTGTGATGACCCTAAAGTATTTTGCAACAAAAAGGTGGACTTTTCTGTTGGTTCTACAACTATAAATGACAGTAAGATTAAAAAAGCAGAAGTCTGTAAGAAAGTGACAATTAAAAACTAAGAATTCTTCTCTGGCTGCAACATGCAGTTTTACGGACAACTGCACAATTCTCAGCGGTAGACATTTCTTCTCTTGATTTTAAGAAAGGGTATTGACAAGAACCTAATTTTATTCCCTCTAAAGGGGGAACAATTATTAATTCATTGTTACTCATCCTTAATGATCATTTCTCTCAAGGAAGTTTGGTATTTTTCCTTTTATCAACAGTCAGAGTCATTCTTTACAACCACTCAGAATCAGTAGACTATGTTAAGCTTCATTTAAAAAATACTAAAAACAAAGTTAGAAAATATGACCATTTTTCTTGGTTGTGCTTTGGACCAGATATGCATGATTTCTGATGTATACTCCCAATTTACAAATGGGATTATTAGAGCAAATCTAGAAAGTGGCATACATAGTTATGGTCTATCATCTGCACTGACAACATAATATGCTAGATGTATAATAAAATATATTATAGTCACTGTTTACAGAAATCACACACACCTGAATGGAGTGTTCGCAGGCTCAAGTAAAGTTTTATGACGAAGCAGTGCAGGGCCAGCAGCTAATGCATCCTCAGAAGCATGAACTGAAATATAATGTTGAGGTGGACCCCCATACAGCTCAAGACGTCGGAGAAGGACTTGTTCCCAGCGCTGTAGCGTTTTCAAAACTGCATGGCATATTGGGGAGCTAACTGGAAGCTCTAAAAACACAAGTAAACAATTTAACCCCCCTGTGCTTCTGCATTATACTCATTATGTGGACAATTCCACTGCCAAAGGCTGGATAGTACTTCAAATATCTCCATATTTAAGCTTCATTCAGACCTCAGCTTAATACTTGCAAGTATTAAGAGATGAACTGCTTTACACTGCCTGAGCCAGACACAGCAGCAGCATTCTCCAAGGCTGACTGAAAATAAGCATGGACTAGGAATGACATACTTTGAACGACAAAAAAGAAGAAAGGAAAAAGGGGGAAAGGAAGAAGGTGGGGAAGGGGGGGGGAAGAGGAATAGTGCTCACTGAGAAATATGTATTGTAAACACTCTTGTATGCCTAAGAGGCATATAGGAAAAACTAAGTGTGCAAATAAAGTACTTGAGAACAAAGAGACTTCTGCTGTGACAATGGTATTTTGGATCCATTATCTGCTAACTGCTGAGCATTCCTTCTCACCCAATCTTCTAAAACCACCCATTACGCTATTCTATAAATAAAGTGATCAGGACAATTTAATCCCAAACTAGGAAAAAAGTTAAGAACATTTCAATTAAAAATAAAGCTAGAGTATTTTTATTATTCAACACATAACTGATTTTTAAATATGGTTATTAAATATGGAAAGACAATTCTGCTGTTCATTACCTGAAAGATCATGTCCAGCCAAAGGGTAGAAAGTCTTCAAATTGTGAAGTACCAGCTGAACCATTGCCAACCGCATCAATGACCAACTAACAAGAAAGCACTATGTCATTTACTAATAAGAAAATAAATCTCATATATTCACAATTAGGATTTTTTTTTAAAGCTTTAAATCCTCATGTTATAAACTGTTGAGAACTATGAACAGTATTTTTAGACTTTTACAGATATTTTGAATGCAAGAGTCACTATACCGTGTATTAACAAATAAAACATGAACTGTGAATTACCGACTAAAAAGTCTAGGTAACGCATTTCTACGAAACATCAGGTAACTGCTGTATTATCTCAAAATCAAATGGCCACAAATCCAAGTCCGATCGTTGCAGAATATCTTGAATTCTAAGTTACTTACCTGTATGAATTTGAATTGGCATGCTCTTGATTATGTGAATTTGATGCAAACACTTCTCCATCAATATCATCTTCATCACTTTCCTGACTCTCTTCTGAATCATATTCTACTCTACTTTGCGATGGAAGAAAAGGCTAAAAAAATAGGCAATATTCCTTGAGTATCTTCTGTCCAACATTAGTAATATTTAATGTTTTATATAAAAAGCAGGTATACCATCTAACTCAATTTAGCAATATTTCAAGTTTGTACCTCATTAAAAGGTAAGTGTTTGTGGATATAGTGTATTTCAACAGCTTAGCTATTTTCTGAATTACTCAAAATTCTAATACCAAAAACGAAAGTTGTAATATTTTTCCCAAGTCTTACTTGGCATTAATTTTACTTCAGACTTTGTGTGTCTTGGTCCTCAAGTGGCTCAGGGGACTAACGAACAAAAAAAATCCTATCTCTTGCCTGCAGAGTTCAGTATTTATGACGAGCACTATCACTGCACCACTGTGTTATTCACTATTTGGGATTTCTTTTTTGTATTTGCTCCTAAAATACTGCTTACATATCTTTTTGCTGATATATTAGAATATGATATAGAAATGTGTCACATAACTGCATATAATTACATAGTTTTGTAGAGAGAAAAACACACATTTTTGTATCAATATAAAATTCAGGACTGTATCTGTGCATCTTTCTCACTCTTATTTGTAGTCTTCAGAAAAGGCGCTCTTAACACAGCAAGCCTTCTGCATGAGTACTCCTATATACATTTGGAAGATCTGCCACTGCAGACTTTACACAAGACAATTTAACTTGATTTCTAGTAAGTATACAAGTTTATTTCACCCATCCCCATTTGACACTGATAATCAAAAGCTTCTCCCATTTCCTTTTTCATCTAAATAGCTGATCCATAGTTACCTGCACATTTGTACTCTGTAACTGTAAAAAGGCAACATGTTACTGTTCATATCATTATCTGAAATTAAATCAATTTCATAATAAGTTTTAAAGAAAGCTGTTTCAAATACAGCAGCTACAGCTAATATTTTAGAAATAGTTGATATATGAATAATGACAAAAGTTAGCTTTTATCACATCTTAATTTAAGTATCTAGAATAAAGGCTAAACAGGAAAAAAAAAATACTACTCCAAAAGTGATAAAAAAACGCTCTAAACTTTGTAATAGCGAAAAATTACCTTTGCAATGAAATAATCCCAGATACTAAGCTCAGGAGGAATAAATTTTTCTTTGTCAGATGGAGATTCCTGCTCTACCAATGGCAACGAAGGTGACTGAGAACTCTCTTTTGGAGAGGTTTTCGACGAAAGCTTAAAACGCTTTTGCTGTTTCTCTCCATCATCTACAGAGGAAGAAACCAAAAGTACAATATATTGTTTTGGGTTGCTTGCCACACCCGCCCCCCTGGCCCCGCTTTATTTTTTTTTCTTTTTTGAATAAAGAGATTCATGATAGAAAGTAGAAATCTTCCTCACGACAAGTTCTCAGAATTTTAGCTTAGCATTTCTATATGAAACAAGCGTAAAGAAAATTAATCCTCAGACATACAAAACTAACAGAACTAGAACTCAAAAAGGGGACAACCCCCAGTAGATGTAATATATAGTAGTAGCATATGCACACAACTGCATTAGAAGCTTTCTTCTTACAACACGGATGACGTATCACAGTTCAAGCAACAATACTACGAAGAACTAGACTACTTAAATAAATACTACTGAATGTTTATCTAAGCTTGTTTTTGGGGGGTTTTTTTTTGGCTTGTCCAAAAAGACAAAACAAAACAAAAACAACAGTCTTATCTTTCAAAATATGTAGTGCAAGTATTTAAGCTTACCATTCCTACTGCAAGTTTTTGCACATGAAGATTTCCACCTGTTCTATAGTTGACCTGCTTTCAGAAGACTCCTGAACAGTACAATCCTGATAAATTCACTTGTCTTAACAAAGTTTGTCCAACAAACATAAAAGGCCCTATTTTCACCAATACAATCAAAGATCTATCTTATCAAACAGGGAAGAACTGCAATGACTAGTTATTTGTAGTAATACTCTAGCTCCAAAGAGTTGAAGGTTCCCCTCTCCCTCCAGACTGCCTTTATTCAGTGGAAAAAGTGGCAAAGAGATCTCTTCCAATGACATTCTCCAGGATGAGAGTACTCAAGGAAACCATTTATTCGCACTATCAGAAAAATCTTAATGTAGTTGTGCTACAACTACATGAATGAACAAGCTTTGTTTTGGAGCCATTATTTTTCCAGTTAAGAGAACTATCAACTTCATCAATAGGGAAAAAGTAATGGCTTGATTTAGAAATTAAGAAAAGGCTCACATAACCATCTGATGACCCAAAATCATTCCTGTTCTTGGTAGCTGAACTCTATTTGAATAAAGTCTTTTTATCAGTAGAGAAGGAATGTTGTGGATTGCCACTTTGAACAACAAAGCAGTGTTCCGATTTTCCGACAACACTTTAGTGCGGAAAGGAAGACTCAGAAAGGGAACCAGCTCGGAGATGTAATGTAACGAGACCACCTTCGTCCATCTTCAATTAAAAGATGAAAAAATAAACAAAAAGCCACCTTTGCATCCATTTCTTCATTGACTGTAAAACTGACTCTATATTTTCAAAGTAGTAGATAGATATACTAGATGGAGACTAATGACTATAGTGAAACAATTAAACGGAATCAAGGCTTAGATAAAACAAAGCAAGCTGAATTGTTAGGATAAAAAGGAAGTCGTTTTGAAACAGTCTCTGTAAAAAACAAAAAAAAAAACCCCAAACTTTTACCACCTATTTATCTGAGTACTGAACATTTAACTTTTTTCCATAAGTAATTCAAAATCTTCATTTTATGGTTATCCAATTAAGGTTTGAAAATTAGGATATCATCCAGAAGAACCATGGAACAAGCCTGGACTCTGCTTTTCCTCTAAGTACAACAAACAGTTGAGGAGGAAGAGTCTAGGAAAACCTTTCCATATAACCTTTGTTTCTTGTTTAATTAAGTGGCTTTTTTATTTTATATATAGCAATAATCAGACCAGACAGCAGGTCACAAAAGATGCCATCTACATGCCTTTGCTAAGTAAAGGGGAATGTTGGCTGCCTTATGGTTTAAATCTTTGACTGATGGAATAAAACAGCAGTAATAACTCGGCTCCAAGACAAGCAACCTGCAGGCTAAAAAAAAAAGCTGACTCAGAAACTAGATATTCCAAGTCATTGAGTTCAACCATCAACATAAGAACAGAGCTGAGCTAGACTGGTTTTCAAGGATGAATAAGGAGATCACAAATAAAAATGGCTGCTTTACATTCTAACTTTATTCCTTTCTGTTACCAAAGGCCCACAAAAGCTTCCACTGAAGCTGCTAAAATTACCTTCTCCTGTTAATAACACTGAGGATGACTCAAAGACAGGCATCAACCCTATGTATGACTGGAGGGAACTACTGCAAGAAGTACTTCCTAGCTTTTTTTTTTTTTTTTTTTTTTTTTTTTAAACAAACATGTTTTATTCACAAGAGCCTTTTTAGTCTTGACAGATGCTTGAGAAACTATTTCCTTCAAAACTTATAGGTACTCCCGTCACTTGAAAACAGAAGATCTAACAGTCTGGACAAAAGAAAAACACAGCCTGTTTAAGAAGTCGTACGCTACACTTAAAACTTACATGTTCATAACAGAAATGTTTCCCTGAGCCAACTGTGAACCCTGAGGAGAGCAGTATTTAAATTTTTAAGTTTGTATTTTTATGCCTCGCTTGCATGTAAAAAGAAATGCTTGTATTATGAGAAGGTTTTTTTAGTGGGCACAATCATTTCCCTAAATTCAGTGGCTGATCTTTTTCATATTAATTTTCTGAACAAAAAGTTGCCTAAGAATTTTCAAAAACACTTTTGACCACAATTGGACCATTACAACTACAAACAGATGAACTACAAAATAATTTCTGTATAATCTAGTAAAAGCTGGAGACAGTATTTCATCCTGCACCCCATCTTGACATTAGGATATTGTGATAGTCTGTTATCCTACTACGCTGTAACATAGACTTTTCCCCATTAGGGATATTATTTGGAATTCACTTACCTGTATTTAAAGCTGAAAACATAATAGCTAGAGTACAATGTATTCTCCTTTTATTATTTAAAGCTCATCAGCTAACAAAGAGCATGCACATGCATTACTCTGTATGGAATTTTAGCAACTGCTTAAAAAAATGAAACACTAGGCAGAAAAGTAAGGAGCATGATTGCAGGTTGCAGATTGATAAGGCTGCGTGATACAGAAATAAGCAAGAATAGCTTTGCAGGTTGCTTTTCAGTGGAGAATTCAAAACATAATGCTGTACTTTAAAACAGAATTCCTCACATTCTTTTTCATCCTTCATATTTTTAAGCATAGTACAGGCTTGTAGCATTGACACAACAAGCATTGACAGATAACAATATGAAAGGCAAATGAAAGTACAACTAGATCACTCCAGATCTAGAGTGATTTGAAATACATATTACTGGTGCCTTTTTTACATTCTAAAAATCTTTAAATACATGTACAAATTCACAAAAAAAATCCAACACTGTCATTTAGGATTTCAGATCATCGATTACTATCACTTCAAATTATTTTCATATATTTCTACTTAAAACTATTTCACATTTTGTGTTCAAAACCCATTAATTTTACATTTGTCTTGTAAGTATAACATCATTTTCCAAAGAAAAAATTGTGTGTTTCAGAAAAGGAAAAAGCTTCCATTTCCGCCAAGATCTAATACACACCATGATATTCCAAGGGTGGGTTGCCCACCTCACCTCCTTTCTACCTCCCCAGGCAGAGCAAAAAGACAGTTCTTTTTCAATTTCCCAAAAACTTAAAATGCAAGTCAGAGGTACTGTGTTTTACTGAAGATGACATGCACACATTAAACTGACGACACCCCAAAGAAATGCAAAATGCAAGCCATCAGTTAAGAGATGTAAAATTATGAAACCCTCCACTTACAAAATCATCATCCTAGATCGCAGCACCAATAGACAGAAGCCTTGCAGAAGCCCAAACCAAAATGGAATGCCAAAGAAGAGAGCTAGAGACCAAGCCATATCTTGAATCATTTTAGTAAGTGCAGAGCCCTTTACAGATTGTTATAATCCTTTCAGAAGCTACAAATGCCAACTTGAACAACCATCAGGTGAAAGTCTACGCTGCTGGACATTTTCAACTTCCAACCTAACAAGAAAGTGTACTTGGCAGGCATACAAACCCTGAAAATCTCACTATATTTTGTTTACTCATGGACAACATGATCTACATGACTCCAGTCATTCAGCCAAGGTACCCAAATTTAATGAATAAGCACTTGATAGTAGCAACCCGATGATGTTTCATAGGATTACAGTAGTCAAGCTATACAAGACTGTACCTTCTTTGTTGTATTTATGTACAACTTAATGAGCACTGATTGCTGAAAAACTGAAAGAAAGTATGTATTGAACGCTCAGATGTTTTTGAAGACATTATGTGCATTCCAGCACACTATGAATGGAAGTTTCCGAAAAAATTAAGAGACAAGCACAACAAAATACTTTGTGATGTATCCAGACCTTGTTGACCTTTCCTGTTCTGAAAAATCTAAGGCTTCCTCTACCAAAATAGCTCCTTCACCCACAGCGCAGACACTTTCGATCAAACATTTAATTTGGTTTTATGGCTGCCTTAACCAAGAAAAAGACCTAGTAATAGACAGAAGACAATGACTTTAATATGGAATAGGAAGGCCACGCAAGTAATGAAGATTGCTCAATGCTCCAAAATACCATAAGAAGTCAAGCCTAACATTGAAGCCTGTAATTCTGAGCTGGAATTCAAGGTGAGCAGTCTCAGATCCATGTCAAAACTTCTACTACTAACCATATCACAGGGAATTCTGCATTTAAAAGGAACAGTTTGACATGGCTGTTTGTAGCTCCTTCCACAAGCTGAAAGGCTTTAAAACTTGGGAAATCTGTATCCTTTTATCTGTTCTGAGATTAACCCATTCCTGCAGAAAAAGCCTGTGAGGATGCTTTTTACTGTTGTTCCTGATCTGATGGTGAAAAGGTTCATCAAGTATGACATTGTTGAATCCGGTCTGAAGCAACAAGTTTCTACTTTGACAAGGGTTTCCCTTTTTTATTTTTTTTTTTAAGAGGGAAATTTGAAGAAGTTTCCTGCACAGTAGTACAGCAAGCAGATAAACATATGAGTTTTGAGAGTTTTTTCTTTTTACACTTCCTTAAATAAACCTTGACCAACCAAACACTGAATTCATCTTTTGCTTAGATGCTCTGTCACTCCAAGTCAGACATTTATAAAATCTGTAATAGTAGCATCTTTTGTTGAACATCATGAATAAGTTTGTGGAAGACTAGGGAAAAGCTACAAATCAATCCAGAACATCTAAGGAAAAAAATACAAGCATAAGACTGACAGCAGGACTGCATGGTCTGTGGACAAGTTTTATCTGAGCATCCATATTATCAAGGCTTCTCTTCCTCAAAATCTCTGGCATGTTAGGCAAAAATCATCACAATAAGAGATGACAGTTTATCATTTCTCCCTACAGAACTACAACTATAGCAGTAATTAAGAACAAAGTTTATACTAAAACTTTTTAATTGCTTGAAAAGTTAGGACATCAGGGGAGAAAATGCAAGACAGGGATACCTGCTAAAAACACCTTGCCAAATTCTTTCACTGAAACTAACACCCTCTACTCTCTTGGTCAAGATGTGGTTCACATCCCAACTTTTACTATACTACAGTTGAAGGATAAAAGAATATTATAGGCTTGCCTAGGTGTAGGTCAATAGAATTCAAAGTATTCAATGCAAATGGTGCTACACATACTGGAAACTGTACATTTTTCAGCATCATTCCTTATTTTGTATAGACTATTTGTACACAGAACTTTTTTTAAATTAAAGGCATAAGTTATACATCTGAAATCCAAAATGACTACTTAGAGTATATAAAGTGTACTTGCAAAATATTCAGTTTTTGAAATAAGTTTTGCATTTAATTTATTCTTGCAAAATGGATTGAGTATATGAAATGAAACTATGGATTTCTAACTGTTCAAGTAAAATTCAAACTCATCCTTAAGAACCCTCCGGATTACAAAGAAATTACCATCTCTCTGTAGACTTGTTACATGATTTTTTTTTTTTTTGGAAGAAAAACTATATGGGAAATTTACTAGATTTTTTCAAAATCATGATCAACAACAGTTATTTCTCCAGAAGTTAATTTCCTCTTTGAAAACGTAGTACGTCCACAAACTTAAGACATCAGTAAGAATACAAATTCTTAGATGCTAACCCACAGTTTGTCATCATCATTTACTGCAACTGCAAAGACAAAAATGTGTCTGAAAAGTATAACGTGATACAGCTCTGAAACATTCAGACTACGTTTTGGCTCATCTTTACAAACAAGAAAACAATAGTTTTTCATACAAATTAACTAACAATAGAGGTCAAAAATTTTACAAGACTACCAAGACCTACTTTTTGGCTCCTGTTTTTTAGTTTTTTGTGTAAAAACTAAAATTGAAAAACATGGATCACACTAAATTACAAGAAATTCAAATTACTTATCCAAAGTTGATTGCATGTTCAAGTCACCCAAAGCAGGGGACAGAGAGAAATGACATAATCCAAATATTAACTTTGTTGATTAACTTTGTTGGCCAGCAGTGTATATAACACTATACCTCCTAAGTTTGAAACTTACAGAGTTCAACATCCACATTCAGACTAAACTGCTAAAAATCAAATAAACAAAGGGAATAAGCAATGCACTGACAGATTGTTTCTTGGAGGATTATCCTTTCTTGGAAGCTACATTTCTTTATAAAATCTGAAGCCAAAGACTAATGTCTTATTTAAGAAATACGGTGCAAAATGAAGAATCAAGCTTTAAGGGTAAGTCCTTCCAGTGGCTGCAGGTCTATTCAGTCAAGTGCTGCCAGTGCTTAGGAAAGTTATCAGTAGTGCTCTGGGTTATCTCGCTGAGAAGTGGACAGTTTTCAGTGATGCTATTGACAAAACCTGAACTTTAAGGAAGTTCTTCTAATGACTCAAATGACTGAAAGAAAATCCACTGTGACACATGCATTACTGCCACAAATAGTGGAGAGACAGCTATTCTTCTGAATGTATTGGCTCTTAACAGGAAGCAACTGATAGCTCAGCTGAGTAACTCTGCAAAAAGCATCACCCTAGTGAACTTCTGTGTCACTTGAGTTCTTCAGGAAACCTAATTTGATTCTGATTTAATGCTATTTCTATTTCTGAACATAAACAAAATTTGGGGAGCAGATGAAAAGATAGCAGAGTTAGTAGAACTCTGTGAAGCCAGCTGGAAAGAGTGAGGAAAACATACAATATATTGTGAAACTTGGGGTTATGGCAAACAGAAGGCTCACAGTACTCCAGAAGACAGAACTGAAAAGATACAGAAGGGCAGATCATCTTATCCAGCTTGTCCAATCACTTACAAGTATAATTCTTGAACAAGGAGTGCTTGGTTTTCAGTAGCACTGCCATTTGGAGACACATGAGTAGCAGAGAAAAATAGAGTCTATCCTCCAAGGACTTAGTAATTTGTGATTCCTCCTTTCCTGCTGAGGGGTTTAAAGAAGGGAAGTGATCGACTCCGGATTTTGGTTTGGCACCAAATAGCCTTCTTAACAACAATGGAGCAGCTGGAAATCTTACCCTCATTCTTCAGTGGGCACAAAAGGAACCTGGAAACTAGAGGTCTGGAGTATTCCTCTCACCCATGCTCTTTCCAGGAATAAGAGTACACAGAAGGAGGTGGCTCAGGACAAAATATTTTCAAGGGTCTTTCAGGTAAAGAGACAACCTTCAGCCTCACAGTTTGTAGGTAACAACAGCAATGACAATTAGGAGGACCAGCAACAAGATTCTGCTACATATTAGCACATGCAGGTCAGAAGGACAGAGATGGAGGTTCCAGCAGCTAACATACCAGGCATCTTCAGTTCTTCAGAAAACAAAAAACAAATACAAAACACAAATAAACTTAGCTCCAACACCAGAACTTAAGTTCTAATGACTGGATAGAAAGGCAAGCTGCATTAAAAACAAAACATACTGCTGACACAGACATGTCTGGAACAGTATCAGTCCCTGGTATTGAGATTCCTTAACCAGCACCTCCTAGCCCCAGGAGAAGATACCACGAGACACTATTGTACCTTAAACTCAGATCCTTAACATCAAGTGAAGAGACAGTGCCCAGACAGACCTAGCATGACAGCAACCAACTGGAGACCGCTGCTGATCCCAAGGAAGCACATCTATCAGGCTCTACTTTTAGCAGACCTTGTGAGATTTTTATTTTTCCCCTCTAAACTTGGTTGGATGAGATAGAGCCTTAACAAAGGTGAGGGAGAGAGAGAGAAACAGTGCGTGAGACACCTCTGGATTACCAGATCCCAGTGCAGAACAACAGTGGAAACAAGTTTTCTGCCAAAGCCTTCAGACTCATTGTTTTAAGCTGAATGAAAGAATGCAGGGACAAGGACCAGCAAACAGGGCTGAAAGAGAGTACCTAGGCCTTTCACTGTTAGTGCAGGGCTTGTATTACTAGGGAATCACATAATGTTTTTGATAATATGAATCCTTATCTTTTTTTTTTTTTTTGCTTTGGGTTTTGCTTTGGGTTTTCCCTCCTTTTGGGAGGGAAAATATTTTACAAAAATCTCAAAATAAAAGCTAGTGAAAAAAGTTTCTTGTTATGCATAACAGAAAATGGGAAAGCTGTCGTCTACAGGGGCAGAACGTGTCATAGCTGACTGGAACAAGTAACTTAGTATCCATTTCTGTGCCTTAAGAAAGCAAAGTGACAGTAATGGCACAAAATTACAGTTGATTTTTACAGTTGACTCCTCTGCTTCACTGAGGCTCTATTTTTTCTTATGTATTTTTTCTTCTTCAATATTTAAAGTGACTCAGAAGGACTTTTCCTCCAAAATCTGCACGAGGTAAACATGCATTAAAAACAAATCATAGACTTATGGAATCTTAGAATCATGTAGATTGGAAGTAGACAGGCCTTTAATAACCTTCAGAATATTTTTCTACTTAAAAAACATAATTATCTCATTATTTTAAAACACTAGCAACATTAACACACCTTAGTACATACTTACAAACACCTAATACACTTAGAATTGCCAACAGAAAAAGCTAGTTATGCCTTCAAACAATCGTGATATGACAAATATAGTTACTTTAACAAAAGGTTATTGAGAAACACTTATCCAATGCCACAAAGCAAACAGCAAGATCTAGAACAAGAACTCACTTTTGATTAGAGCACTGTTTAGAAAATTTTTTTCTGAACATCTGACAAAGTCTGTATTTAACCAGACTAAAATCTAGTTTTCCCTCAAATGCAAAGTTCAAAGGACAGTTTATATACATACTTCACATGTGACATATGATGTCACCGTAGTTTAAGAGATCTACATTTATAGAGCCTTCCTTTTTTAAAATTAGATACTTACAGGATAGTTGCTCTATGTTATATAGAAACTGAACTAAATTACAAAGCAGAAACTTGGATCAAAAAGAAAAGCATTACCAAAGTCATTATGGACCTCAGGATAAATCATCATTATCCAAATTTAAAATACGAAAAGGTACCCACTTTTCTAAAGGGTTCTCATACTATTAAAATTGAATAGCAGCAAAATAATTTTTTACAGTGTCTAGAACAAACACTTAGAAATCCACATGCATAATAATGCTTATATTCATGAAGCAAAACAAGCAGCTCTCCAAAGATGTGAAATACTTCTGATCTTTCCAAACCATGGTCAGAGTAATTTTGTATTTTATATTTGAAACTGGTTTCAGATGAAGTACTACATTAAGGCCTTTTTTTTTTTTTTTTTTTTTTTTTTTTTAAAAAAGGTCCAATTCAACTGCTGCTGTGATTGCAAAACATCACTTTAAATTTTGATGTCATGGCTTGCAAACAGAAGTTTTTCTCTCTTTCTACATATGCAAAAATCACACATTGCAAACTTCATGTAGAGACCTAATACTAAATCTAGTGTCTTGCCTGAAGATTTGGTAGGACTATGAGTACTGAAGGCAGTAAGGGATTTGGAAAACCCCACACATTCCATGGAGAACACTACTACCTGATGTGGGCTAGGCATTGGGAAGTGCCTACCTGCCAAAGAGAGAAAACACACTGTATTTGTAAAAAGGGAATAATCCTGTTAGGACAGAACTGGAAAGCTTTAAAATGAACATAAAAATTGTAACAGTACTGAAAATGTGCCAGTTAAGATTAACTTCATGCCCCACGTAACAGCAGCTGTACTACTTTGAAACTTTATTTCAGTATCATTCACTTGTTTTAGACTCTCTTCTACAGAACACCTATATCAATGATTTTAAATCTTTTTCTTCTTTGGAGATCTAAAAGCATACTAAATTCTTACCGAGCAAAAACTGTTCCAAACAATTTTTCTTATGCTTTCAGAAGTCAAATTATTTTCTAAAAAAGATAAAAGAAAATAGAACTAACCAGTTTTCGCCTTTAATTGCACCTGTCCTTTGCTGGGAGTATGAGCTCCTCCTCCAAAGATAGCAGACCACATTTTGTCATTAAGCGGATGAGCCATGATTCTATATAACTCATTGCTGGAATGCGTTGCTAGGCCATGGATGAACAGACTAAGATAAACTGCAGTTAGAATTTCACATAGTAAAACTGTGAGACCTGGCTGGGCTTCTTCACCAGCAGAATTCAAGAGTCGTATTAGAGCTGTTATACCTAAAATGAGGGAAAAGAGAAGAAAGAAAAAATAAACACTCCCTTGATTCTGTGAACTCATTGGCATTTTGAGTGACAACCTATAATAATTACTACCTTTCTGCATAGAAAAAAAATTGGTGTTTCAGAGAAAATGAGAAACTCCAAGAGAAAGCAAAGTTTTGCTTTTATTTAGCAGTTTAGTACAGCTTTTTGTCTTCATGTATCAGACTAACAGCTAATGAGGAGCTTCAGAACTTTTCAAGTGAAAAAAAATCACAAAAAAGCACCCAAATTTTGGGATATATCTTAAAACTGCCAGTTTAACCTGTGCTGAGACACTGTGATACAACAAGTAATTATACTACTTAATCTTCCTTCCCATGTCTCTCAAATCCTCTCTTCACTGGCTCCTTAGTTCTTTTAGAAGAGGGTTAGCTCTCTGTTCTCTAAGTTTAATGCAGTACTCCAAGATTTAATACATTATGTGAACTTCCTGCACTTCATATAAAAATTTAATTTTCCTATGGACTTTCCTGTGGTGCTTGTTTCACAAACAGGTATTAACCTAACTGCACCATAACACTGTAATTTGAAATGTTGTCTTCTCACTTTACAGTGGTAGAACCATCCATTAATTATAGGCATCAACTCAGAATATCCACTGTCTGACAAGTGCTCTTTTTCCTGAGTACTGATTTTTATGTTCCTATAAAAAGTTTCAAAGTTTCAGATGTGGCTCCTACTGTCTCACTTCGTGCACACAAGAAGTCAAAAACATGAAGAACAGTGGGCAAAGATTCTAGTTCACCTGATATTCTCCCATTTGCACAGAAATCATGAGACCATTCAAAAACAGAGAAATTAGTTCAAGCTGATGTTAACTATAAGCACAATTGCTTGCAATCTCTTGTCTCATTCATTGCAAATCTAACTCTGCAATTAATGAAATCAGAAAAACAGATGACAACCTGATTTGTCTCCAAAGCCTGTGCATTCACTGACAGAAAGGTCTACTGGAAAGAAAAAATTCACAGCACCAAATAGAAAGACTGCTACACTACCCAGGATTACACAGTATAGTTCACCTGTGATTAAACAGAGTGAAAGAGCCAAATTAACTTTTCAGTGCTCAAGCCCATAATCTTGAGGTTCTCAAAGTTTTTTTTGAAATATGAAATTTACTCCTTGAAAAACAAGTCCCACTGTATGAAGGCATATTTCTTGGTTATGTTTACATTGAAGTTATTGGTATAAACTGAAGCTCATATAGAATATTTTAGGTAGCTTACATACTCTCTAATAGAACCAACATAGTTTCACAAGCAGATATCCTGGCATGGTTTAAGTATTCAAGTTGTAGGGGCCTGTTGTATTTACAGCAGAACATAATTCTGTATAAACTTTCTATTTATCAATAGACTAAAGTTACCTCAATAGACACCCATAAGCTACAATCATATCTGTGATACATATGAAAGTATATGAAAGCAAAAGACTGGTAAGACTGATGTGCGCCTGCAGGTGGAGCAAAGAGAGCACAGGACAGCAGTTCTCCTTACTTTAAGTTTTCTTGCCCTTTACTAGAGCCTGAGCTAACAATTCTCAGTAAAAGAAAGCAATATAAGTCTGCTTGAGCTAGTGAATAACCTGGTCTACTAGGTTACAGCTTCTTAAAAAAATGAAGATTAAATATTTATCATATTATTTATACCAAACAATGTTACAAACACTAAAAGAAAGTCTACAGCATAGCTACACGCTCTTAGAGCGGATGCAGACAGTTAAGTTCTCCTTAAGCGGAAAGAAACAAAGCAACTCTGAATACCTGGCCACTGAGCAGGTGACGTATTGGGAGACACTGTTTCATCTAAGCTTGTCGTTCTTAGAGAATGACGCTGAGTTAGAAGCAAAGTCTGATACACTGTTCCGGTGAACTGATTTGCTTGTAATGAGCTGTGAAACAAAGAACTGAGATGTCATATTTATTTTAAAAAAAAGTTTAAAACTGCTCAAGTGATAGCCCTTGCTAGATGCAGGAAAACTTCAGTATTGACTTTTGGTGCACTACATATTATGTCATTACTATAATGAGACATTATCTTGATTGCTCTCTAAAATTTGCTTGTGATAAATCTTTACCTGTAGCTGTGGCCATCACAAAGACATTGGTAGATGCAAGCAGAGAGTGATGCTGCTAAGGTATGCATTACATATATCTGGAAGACAAAGTTTTATAGAACAGATTACACTTCAAAATGAACAGTCATTAGTATCATAGTACTTCAACATATACAAATTTGTAACTGCAGAACAAACACTGAATACAGAAGAGATAAGAAGTGCTTAGAGCAAAACTCACTGACAAAGTATTTTTCTCTTCAGAATTCTTCTCAGTTAAATCTACTCACTTTGCACTGAAAGGGACGGGGAAGCACTCACACAACCCACAATCACAGCTCAGTTCTACCTGCACTGTTCCTCAATTAAGAGACAGCAACATCTTAAGCCACTATACTCACAACAGTCATAAGTGATTGTACTCCTAAAGAGTATTGATGTGCTGGCTAAGAACACAAAGGCTTTGCTTCAGAATGAAGACTGTAAAGCAGCTTGGTTTTGAACAACTCTTGCTGCATCTCTCAACAAGACACACAATTTACTTAGTATCACACTGAACATCACTATTTCTGTCATAGCTGATATATTTTATATATCACAAAATACATTTACGTGAAGAACTAGAGAACCTGTTGATCAAAAAGATTCAGTTAAAAATGAAGTTTAATATATACATCTGTCCATTCCTTGTGAAACGAAGCACCAGATTAGTAACTGAGCAATCAATCTCTTGAGGCTCTCTAGAAATCCCCAGAAAAAGTAAACTGGATCTGGGATCTAATACGTACAAAACTTCAGAATATACTCAACCCAAAGCTTTAAGTTTAGTTTTCAGTCCCAGATTAAGTACAGAAGAAACTTTACGCAAACATAACAAAAAAACAAAGATTGTATGAGCACAAAAATTGTTTCACAGAAACATTTGAGCTTTCTTCACTTTGCAGACCATCAGTTTTTGCATCTCAAAGCTATCAATTTTATTTAGGTCTATTAAAATACAGAACTTGTTAATATTAGAGAAATTGTGATCATATTGACATAAAAGTCAAATGTGACACTGACAGTGTAGTATAATGTGTTTTCCATAACAGATGTCATCCTGGACAAGTATCCAATCATGAGAGAGGCAACTTGCAGGGGATCAATGCTCAGCACCTCCAGAATGGGTAATAATTTTTCAGAGGACATTGTTTTAGCCCAAACTACAAAAAAAATATTTATGTTCCAAAGTTTTATTGCTTGTCACAGGTAGGCACATCAGGAAGTTTTCATGCTGTCAAAAAACATTCACGACTAAGCAAACTAGATAATAATCACATGCACAAAAAATCCAAATGACTACAATAAAAATACACACCTTGTTGTTCTGAGTATCTGGATGAGGTGGCGAGTCAAGGTCCATTATGCCATGTAATATATCATGAGTTAAGTTACCAAGATGTAGCAATGGATTAGCCACCACTGTTTTGGCACTAGCTGTGCAAGCAAACAGGAGAGGTATGGAGCTTTGCTCTGATAGAGGACTAGGAGGAGTCTGTACTGACTGTTCCTAAAAACAAGCAAAAGACAAAAAAAGCGATAGTACAGCTTCTTAAGAAGAAATTTTAAAAGGGGGGAAGGGGTTTCTAGAAAAGTCATACAGTATCAGATTATTATAAAACAGGTATACACTATAATGGAATTATTCATTTCCAAAATAACAAGATATTCAACGATCTATAACAAAACTGAAGCAAACACAAATTAAACTCCCCCACGTACCTGCTGAGATTCCTGCAACAGCAGAATTAATTCCATTCTGACAGATGCCAAGCCTCCACCATGAGAGCCATGAAGTATACAGTAACTAAGAAACATTCTTAGGAGTGACTGGTATTTCAGAAGCCATTGATGTCTTTTCTGAAAATTTTCTTTCTGTAGCATGTTTTTTTGCTGGTCAGGTAAGTCCTCAGCATTTTCATTTAATGCAACTTCCTCTGGCACCCCAGCAATACCTGACTGTATCTCTTCCACTTCAGCACTGTATTCACAGGTTTTCTGAAGAGCTACCACTTCTCTTTCAAGCCATTGATAAAGCTGATATCTCAGCTTCCCACCATCTACCTCATAACCAGTGGATAGTGTACGAAGCTCTACAGTAAGAATTTTCAGGCATGCTCTAAACTTCAGCTGTGCTGAAATTATATCTTCTGATGGACTTAAAACATCTTTTTCATCAATTGCACTAAAAGATTCTGTGTAGCTAGAACTTATTTCATCTAATTTTTCACTTTTCTTCAAAGGTTTTAGCTCTTTCATTACCAGGGAAGAATCTTCACTCTCATCATCATTGTCACTGTCCCATTGTAGTTCCAAAGGTTCATCTTGGAATACTAGACTTGGCTGACTCCAGTCAAAGGAAAGAGCTGAACTTGAATGTTTTCCTGATGAACAATCTGAAGATGACCCCAGACCATTCAACACTGGCTGTGACCAGTCAACAGTTGAAGACTGCTCTTTCATTTCCAACCCTTTAACTGGAGAAGATGGTGAAGAGTCTTTACTGGTATCCATTAAACTAGGGGAGCTACAGAATGGCTTTGACCTCTTAACTACTTTTGGCATCTTTGATAATACCTCTAAAGCCAACATAGGACAACCAGCTTTTAAGTGAGCATACGCAGTAGTGAAAAACAGTCTTCTTTCTCCTAGGTTGATTTTGTCAGCTAATCCATTTTCTACTGTTAGACAAACACGTGTGGAAGATGCATCAGAAGAGCCAAAATGACGTCTCAACAACAGAGGATGTGTTCTTAGGTAGTTATAGAAGTTAAACACTGCGGCGTTACAATTTGATGAGCCTTCTCCTTCATCTGAAAAGATATTGCATCATGAGGAAAACCTACAATTCTGTATGAAATAATCCATCTGCAAGCGTTATCTTCATCAGAAGGCTATTAAGTCTCAATATGCATTTTACTGTTGACTTATTTGCATTCCCCTTTTCACCTTCAGCATTTAAATACTCTTAGAGGAAAAAGAGGAGGGGAGGGGGGAAAAAAAAAAAAAAAAGAAGAGACAGACATCTTAAGACCTAATCTTTACTAAAGGAAAGAACAAAATTACAGGAGCTTGAATGGGAGCATGTAAGACCCATAATTTGAAACAACTATCACTTCACTTCCTTGCAGTCAGACTAGTTCTGCTGCAGTCAAAAGGAGACCATTTAGATTTCTAAAGTCTTCATCACTGTATCACTGATAAGATATTAACGTTGTACTAAAACCTTTTACCTCAGGAAATGATATTTTATAAGTTTTGGATTTGTCTGTCTTATTTCATCTATCTCTTAACAAATGCCGCTTAATAAAACTAGGAAATCCTTAACACACATACGTGTTAATACCTGTATTGCATACAACAAATGAAGTAGTCAGCAATGGCACACCTACGGATTTTGCTTCCATGCCCGAAACAAGCCTAGAAAACCAGTTACCATCTTATTTTGATATTTTACAAATGGATGGTCAGAAAATCATTGGAAAGCTACAAGCATCAGCACAGGATGATTCACATAGCTTTCAAAGAGTCTGAGCTGGCTGAGATACATCCTTACTGTTTGTTGTCTAGAGTTATGACACAACTAGCTACACATAATAGAAAGATGAAAAAAGAACTATTAAGTAAGAAAACAAAGCAAAACCCCACAAACAAGTCACTCAACTGGTTAAAGAAAAATTAGTAATATTTAACATAGATTTTACACAGGAGGATGTGATCAAGGTGAGAATAACTGAACAGTATCACACTAAATATCAAAACAATCTTTTCTATGCTGGTGTATCATTCTGTTCAACTCTTCCTGATAACTAAAAACTACAAAATAGTATGTCTCCTAGGCTCTGCTAGGTAGCTTTGCAGTCAGAAACTTTTCTTAGGTTGTTATGGAGTCACTAATTAAGTTAGTCTCTTCGTTTCCAAGTTTCTGATGGAAAAACAGCTGAAGAGCTACTTCTCATTATACTGATATTCACATATTTAAAGGACAAATTAAGTACCCATTCACACCATACGGGATAATCACAACAAAGTTATATTTAATACTGTAGCGATATATGCATTTTTTGTAAGTTATTTACTAGCAATAGCGAGCAACTGTGCTGTATACCATCACATTCAGACTATACAACAATACTACCCAAATGCATAAAGAGTTAAAAATCAACCCAACAGCCAAAATATTTATAGTCTTACCACCTTCATCTCCAACAGAATGTTTAATCAAAGTGTCAAGAGCTTTGCTATAATCTTCCAAAATCCAGTAAGACATACTTCGTAGAAAAGGATCACAGTGCATATTTCCTGAGCTATCTTTTCCAGAAGACACACTTCCCAAAATTCTCTTCTGTAGTACAGATTTGTAAGTACTAGATACTTCAAACTCCGACTCGTAAAGTCTTGATATTACAAGAGCCAATTGAATATCATTCAGTTTTTCAAGGCAGACCTAATTGAAAATATATTTATAAAACCCAGTATTATAATTTCTCCGCTGGTTAAAGTGATCACAAGACAAGACGCAAATCTGTTCAGTTGATAAAAGTATTTATCTCAAGTCCATAAAATAAATCAGCAGGAACTATACATAACAGCAATGGCCAACTGTTATGTGCAAGATCTAAATTACAATTGCCTCACTGCAATTCTGACATGACAGTGGATCTTTGAAATCATATGGCTTCAATAAATCTTTGTGAACAGGTACAGGCCACTTCTTGAAACTACGTATTTTGATTAAGAAGCTTTACAAAACAAATTCTTCATTATCACACAGCTGAATTCCCACCCAGTTGTTTTATTCCTATACGCAGACCCAGGAATTACTTTTTTGTGAAAGGATTTTGGTAGCCAACACACACCACTGCCAAAAACCCTTCATTTTCACATCTGGAACCTCCTAATGCAAATCTACATTGCTTTCAGATGTGACAGATCAGAGAGTTTGAAAGCAAGTTAAAGGTAGATAGATTTTATTATGGAGAAATGAATCATGGGACTTTTTGGTAACACTAAGGTGGGAGCTGAAACAAACAATATGCAAACACCAAGGATTTGTATTTGCCATTGACATAAGGGAGGGGAGGGGAGGAAGAGACAGCACAAACTGGGAACTTCAGAAGTCATACTAGTTCAAACTGAGAGCTTTCTTATGCATTTCAGTCACTTTAAATACATTCTATAAAATTCGAACACTAAATATAAGTCTTATTACCTCCACTGCATCTTTTAAGTGTCCTGCCAACAAGAAAAATGCTGCAGAATGTTCAAAACGCTGTTTGCCAAGCAAAGAGAAAGCATTCTTTAATGCTGCTTTACGCCATCTGTCCTCAGTAAAATTATTCCCAAAAAACTGTGTCATTTTAGTATCTTTTTGGGACCTGCAGATTGAACATAATTGACAAAAATATTACATATTTCATTAGATTATTTTGGCTTTTGATTTCCTCAGATATCAGCAGAATTTTACATAAGTTGTTTCAATAGGAAATGCAGAGGCTATCACAACACCGGAAAAATAAGAGTCTTCATTTTTTAGAAAGGAACAAAAACTTCACAAGTACAAAACCTAATGTTTTTGCATTAGAAACAAGTAACTAGTCAGGCTGAAACAAATACAGAAAAGCTCATTTGTCTCAGATGAATTCTTAAGAGTAAACTATGTGTTAAAAATTTGGGAAATTGAACATTATTATGAAATGCTAGACTGAAAGACAGCCTTAATTGAGTCTTCTGAATTTATGGTAAAATTTATGTAGTCTGCTACTTTTCTAAGAGATACCTATTGCATTCCAAACACAAGACAGGCAATCCTCTAGATGTAATCCACAATTAAGTAATAAACGAAAGTTACAGTAGATTTGACACTGAACTTCAGGCACCCACCTTTAGAAACAGCAACTAAGTTACCACAGTAGATACAGGACATTACTCATTCAATTTTGTAGGTGATTTAGAAATTGCATCTCCGCTTTCATGGCAATATTTGTATTTTTTTTGAATTAACACCACAATTCAACTTTTTTCCCCCGAATTAGACCAGACACTGAAATTCCATATAAGAACCTGGATGTCTCCTACCTGTACAATCCCCAGATCACAGCCTTCTTTTTCATTGCAAGGTAAAAAATTGCTGCATCAAGTGGATCATTGTTTCGCTGAAAGGCTGCTTTAGCCACCTGTGAAGACAGTTCAACAACAACAAACCCACCCAAATTTAAGAGCATCTTTAAATAGGATTCCTGATACTTCTGCATCCCATGTTCCCATAGTGCTTAGAAATACTCTTCCATATATTATCCCTCTTCTCACTATAAGATGTGATAAGAATGTATGTGGAAGATACTGCTACTTCAACCCCTTGCTTTTGTTTTATACCATTTGATTAACACTTTCCCTGTTCTAGGAGTTTTTTTAGGAGATCAAATGGGAATGCCTAAACCTGAAATCAGATCCATCATTGTAACAAAGTTACTTTATTAGTTGGTCTGGTAATCAAATGATAGATAAATACCTGAAGAACAGTCTGGAACCAGCCAGAACAGGACAAAAGTTGTTCTTTTGGTGGATTCCCTTCCGGGAGTGGACAGGTAAAGGGCATAAGGGGCAGTAAGAGTAGTGTAAGACCCACACAGGTAACCTTAAATGCAGGCCTAGGAAACTTGGGGTTTAAGTGCTAGGCAGATAAGTTTCATAAATCGATGACTTAGCTCCCAAAGACTGAAAGACTTGAGATACGCGTTTACTAGTTCATGTTCTATACTCAAAGTATCTTGTGCATGATATTTTCTAGCTCTGCATACCTTTAGTTATCATGGAAATGTATCAACTTGCAAGACAAATATATGGTAGCACCACTTTTCATCGTTTTCTAATGAGAATTTTTCCATAATTTGTTTCCTAGACTAGCAGACAACCCTTGCTACTAAAAAAGAAAAAAGCCTCAAAACAAAAAAACTACCCTACTTGCTCAAAACTGTATACTCAGCATCCACCATGAGGCTTGTATACTACACCCCTCAAAACAAAATATCTAAAAAGCCAGAGCGTGCTTCACACTGGAATCTGAAACCCAAACTACTTGTACAGGTGGAACTTTTGTATTTAACTGATTTATTTTTTACAACAAACTATATGCACATCAGATATAGCAAGAAGTACTCAGAAACACTTGTTACACCTCATAATTCATCAACAGTAAACACCAGAGGAAAGCTATTTGAAAATGATTTGGTTAAATACAGCATTCTGAAACAAAATTACCTTTTCTATGCATTTCCGCAGGCTGCGGATACTTCGGACCCACCATCCTATACCCATAGCTCTGAGTTCTGACCATGTTGGATCACCTTTCTGCATTGCAGGGAGCATGTTCAGTAGTTCTTCTTCTGCTACTGAATGAAATGCCCAGGCAAAATGACTGGTAGACAAGCCTAGATAATCAGCCATTTGAGCAAGAGAGAGAAGGGAGCAGAGGGGGAAGAGAGAGAGAAGGAGAGAGATTCACTAATGAAGTAATCAATAATATAAATTTAAGGGAGGCAGGAGGAGGAGAATGGAAAAAGGCCAAATTGTTTATTCTGGATTTTTAAGCATGTATTTGATCAGATTGCAGAAGTTTAGGAATATATGTAAGCATTGCATACCAGATATTAAAGAACGCGCATTACAGATGAAAACATTTTTTCACTTGCAAACTGTTCATTATACATTTCGCAAGGAACAGTGTGACTGACTAAAGCTCAAGATCTACTTATAATGAGGGCCCTTAAGATTAGCTACGATACAAAGTGCAACCAGCTAATCAAGCTTTTAAAAGTTGTGAAAATTACCTTCACTACTTTGATTTGGAATGGCTAGGAAAAGGTGAAATTTGGGATCATTCAAGTAGAAAACAGGTTCGAGAATAGGCACACAAAAGGAAACCAGAAGAAAAAAATAAAACATGACCTGAAGATAACAATTATTCATCAGCAATACAGCGGGCTATGGATCAAATTGCAAGTCCAGTGAGGGCCAGGGGATGCTGCTTTGCACAGAGGCACTCTGAACTGCAACTCTGCTGATGCCTCAGAGGCATTTCTAACTCTCACCAGTTTCTGGGCTCAGTAGAAGGCAGGAGTATCACAGCTAGAAGTACACCAACAGAGAGCTGGCTCAGCAATACTGTGCTGAGGCACACTGGCAAGCTTCAATCTCAGCTGAGGGGTAACAAGCCATAAGACTGGAAATACAGTCATTGTCCTGACGACTGATTAAAGGGTTAAGAAGCAATCACAGCCAGTCCTTTAGATTTGATTAGGCGTTAGCAAATGTATCTCATTTGTAGTTATCAAGTTTAAAAAAAAAAAAAATCAAAACTATACCAAAGAAAACTTTATTTGAAAGAGTTCACTGGATAATTACAGTAGGAATATAAGGACTGAGGAGGCCATTAGAATCTTTTTCAAATAAGTATTAGAAAAACTCATTAAGCAAATACTCTATATTTTCTACTCTATTATTCCCACAGAAGGCTATTGGAACAACATGGTACTACAAGTACAAAAAAAGGCTCTGGGAAGTACAAGAAGTCTGAAACCAAAAAGTTATTGATACATTGAGGTGGGAAGGGAAGAAGGGAGAAAACCACATCCTAAGCTCCAACGCCTCTACCTAAAATAAAGTAGGCATTTTCTGCTCTGGCATACACTCACATTGAGCAATAATACATTGGGTTGTTTTTTTTTTTTGGGGGGGGGGATGTTAAACAAAAGGACAACATAATTCTCTCATTAACTCTGCAGAGACACGTCAACAACACAGGAATCACATGCACAGCTGCTTCCCTACATAAGATTCACATGACCTAACAAAACACTTCAGTTACCTTGGTGAAGCAGTTGAGCTCGATGTACAGGAGGGAGTGAGGTTGTTAGAAACGTGTGAAGCCGAACAGCTAATAAAAATTTTAAACCACACTCATCAAGAGTTTCTCCACCTGGAATTAGACATTTTCATATGTTTAAGAGAAACCATTAAATAGCTTTTAAGTTGCTTAAGAAAAAATACCCTGCAATTCTATGACTGCTGATGCTTTATATCCATAAATGTAATAGCTAAATTCAAAAACCTTCCCCTCAATAAAAGAGAAATTTCAAACAAGAGATTGTGAAGTTACCTGTTTTTAAACACAAAAACCAGGAAAAATGGTTTTATCAAATGAGAAAAACAACTTATTTTTCTGAATTTATCCAGATAGTAGAACTAACATTGGCTCTTAAAGTTCGTTCTTAAAAAGTGATTGAGAAACACAATTATGGTCTGTGAACTGAAGGAACAACAAACTCACATTAGCAGTTACCAGTATAGATTTTGATTTTTTGAAAAAGCCTGAAGTCATGAAACTTTAGTTAAAGCACTATTGGCACAGTAAATACAAGCCATACTATGAAACAAAACTATCACATACTTCAATAAGCCACAAAAAATTCAAAGGTAAACAGAAAAAAATTCCAAATAAAGTTTGTGAAACACAGTATTACTTCTAACTTGAGAGAGAAAGCTTACCCTGGTTTCTGTCTCTACTTTCTCCAATGTCAGTACTGGTAGTAGCAATTGTATCTGCCAAGGCCATCAGTGACATTTGCTCCATCCTAGTGAGACCTGGTAAGCTCGAATGAAGCAAGTGACGAGAAAGAACTTGAGCATGCTCTGGCCCAAAGTAAGTTGGGCTATACTGAGAAAGGTCTATGACCTTTGGTTTTGTGTTATCTTCATCTGCATCACACATTACAAGTTCATCTGTACTTGCAACAGAATTTTGAAAGAGATCTTCATAATTGTCATTGGGTTTATCTTTATTTTGATTATTTTGATTATTAGACTTTTCTGAATAAGAGGAATCATCATCGGCAGCAAGCAGAGCATATAAAGGCAGCGGTGGAACTGAATCTATTTCGATATAGTCTGTGTTCTCAGTTTTGCTGAATGTTTTGGGATCTCTTGCAGTGCTTCCACTAGCACTGATTGAAAGAGATCTAAGTCTCCTATCATAATTAGGTTCAGATTCATTTATAGCAACAACTTCTCCAGCAATGCACTTAACTAGATGGGACAGAATGGCTTTTGCTCTACGTACTTTACCAAGATCCATGAGCTCCAACAACTGGTGTGGGTGGTACTGAGGTAAAGTGGGAGATAACGCATGAGCTGCTTCAAAAAGACCAGAATCTTCCATTTCTGTAGACAGATCAAAGGCAGTTCTTTTCCCACTAAGTTTCTGTGCAAGGCTGGTCATAGACCTGGTCAAGGTTCGTTTTGGTGGATGCAGTCCTGAGGCAGCTGACTGGCTTTGCTTCGTTAAGCTTGTTATACATGGTATACTTCCACTGTAAGAATCTGTACTAACTAGTTCCTGCTTGGAAGGAGGTTGCCACTGAGAATAAACATGCATTTCACAATCCATTCCAACTACAAGAATGCCATCACGCACCCAAGACAAGGAGACTGGAAAAGGAGGCGACCCTTCTACAGAAGAAACCAAGTCAACGCAACGCAGTAGAACAAACCTAGAAAGGGTTGTAGTCTTCATACTGCCACTGTGGGAGATTACTACAGTCTCCTTACCATTTTGTTCTTGCAGCTTCCCAGACAGTTGGCCAAACATATATAATTTTGATCCAATTCCCACTGTCAGAATATGTGAACCATCTTCCCTAGACATCCAGTCTAAGTGAACCAAGTGCTTAGTGCTGGGTATATTCCCACTATGAGACAGAAAAACTTCCTGTCGGTTGTATGCCACTAAATTACTATCAATGCTCATAGCAGAGTCTAACATGGTGCCTATTTCATTTAAATGAAGAGTCTGCTCTAGAATCCACGAAGAACCCCCTGTAGATTCACATTCAAAAATACTAACATCCATTATAAAGTCTTGAGAAAGGTGACTGTTTTTACATGTTGTCTGCTTGTATGCTACAGCTAATCGGTTTGTGTGCGCACAACTAACTTCAACTGGCCTTCCTGGAACATTAATGGCACTACTACTAAGAAGTCCATCCTCAATCAGTAATGGCCATTCTTCCCATATATACGTAACACCACTGTGTATATTATATTCTGGTATGGAAGAAGCTGATGATTCAGTAGTCACTCTGCATCTCCAGAACCGAACTTTTCCATCAGAGCACGAAGTAGCCAGTAGATAAGGAGCATGACAAACAGGGTATATAGAAGAGGAACTCAGATGTCCTAAAATAAAATAAAATACATTTTTACCAGGACAACACATTAGAATGCAAGCCAAGAGTAAAGATCAGTATATTCTGTTATCATTTCACTATTCTGAAACAAAAAGTATGAGGAAGTCCTCATACAGAGGGTTGTTTGCAGGGTTTCACAAAGGAAACACGATGACAGAAACAGCATGAACCCATTTTACTCTTAGTCCCCACTTCATTCTCTAGAAAGGAATTAAATTACATGTTTTAAACCTGCATATTAATGTTGTTAGGTACCAGTTTTTACTTCCCTCTACCAAGGAAGAAAAGAAAAAAAAAAAGAAAAAAAAAAAAAGAAAAATCAGTCCTCACTTATATTCTCCATGGCATGATTTTAATAGATATTTACTTTTTCTCCCACCAGATAAATATTTCTCTCAGAAATCTAAAAAGTTCATAAAATATTTTTGAAAGACTACTGATGAAATCCTCAAAGTTTAAAAGCAGATCCTACAAAGAAAAATTTATGATGGCTTGCAAAAACAGACTTCAGCTGCTAGAATTTTTATTATTGACAGAATCTGGATTTCTAGAAGCATTATACCTTACATAAAAGCTTTATTCTAGTATTAGTTTCAGGATCAAGATACAAAGTCAGGGTATCATATTTTAGCAAGCCTTTTGCATCCAATCCAGTTGCAGGTTTTTAATTCGAACTACTACAAATACCAAACTACTAATTTGTCATAATTTTAAAACCTACTGCTATGTCAGAATGGCAACAATTCCTTATTTTATTCTTTTTAAGAAATTACAAACCTGCTGATGGCTTAACACTTATAATCTCCACTCCTTCTGGCAAATTTAGCTCTTGACTATACACCATTTTTGAAGAGAGTGTAAGCCAGCTGGTGCTCTGAAGGTTTGCTTTACAAGCCTGATACTTCTGAGTGAAAGGTGACTGTATCTTCTCTGGATCTGGTGAAAAATATAATCCTTCTTGTTGTGTTGCTGCTTCAGCTGTATTTGAATCTATCTTTTCATCTAAAAAAGTTTGCATTGTTATTAAAGAGAGTCAACTAAATTTAACTTAAGAACTTTACTCACTTTAACACACTCCAAAAAGACTGACAAAACCAGAGACTTAAAATTTTCCTTTCATGATAATGAAAAGTGTTCCTAAATTCACATTTAAATATTAGAAATATTAGCACACCTCCTATATTAAATACTTCTAAAATTCTGCTTCAAATTCTAGCTTCAAACACTCTTCAGATTTAAAGCAATCAAATTGTAACCAGAAGCAGCAAAACTGCAGTGCATGTGTATATGTGTGTGTGTGGGTGTGTATATATATATACACACACACATTATATATATATATATATAATATATATATAAAATAAAAAAATGTGTGGTATCCATGGAAATTAATGCTTCATGAGGCGCAAAATACCCACAGATAGAGAAATTTAAATGCAGAACTCAGTCTTAACTCACACTGGAAAAAAGTACTTCCAGAACAGTTCTGTTAATACTTGCTTAAAATGTAAGATCTTGGAGATTATGGGATATGAAAGTTTCACTCCTTTTTATGAAAATCAACACAAAGTAGGAATATGGTTTAAACAATAATGCATTATAACGGATTCCTCTAGTATGTAGTAAATATTGGATTTACATTTCCTTAATTTTCAGATGTTAACAGAAAACAACAGAAGTATATCTTAGCTTACTTTTAAGTTTTTTGTGGTAGCTTCAAAGTCTGAAAGAGAACCAGCAGAGAACAACTCCTCATAACTGTATTTCTGATATTTAGGTGCTTCAGACTACATCCCAATTCAGAACTTGTGCAAACTTTAAAATTACAGAACAAAAACTTCTGACCGAGAAGCAAGAATACATCCAAACTGTTAGCTTTAATTAAAAACAGTTGTTTTAAAAATTTTTTTTTTTTTTTACATCAAAACTCAAGGGCTTACCTATTGAGACGGGAATTGACTTCAAGTGCAAGTGCCACATGTGTAGTAATGAGTGGTTTTGAGTATATTCTATTACTATTAAGTAGAATTTTTCAGAGAATCCATTTTGCTGGCATCCTGATAAAATTCAGAACAGGAGGATTTTAGGGGTTATTGAACCAAGCACAGCACTAAATTTTACCAGCTAGAAATAATCATATTCAAATGATACTCAAACACAATGGTCTGGCTATACCTGATTGTTATACAACTTCTAGCAACAGCCATGCTCCCCCTCCCCCCCAATTTTATCACAAGTAATAACCATTAAAACGATTATAGGTGTATGTATATACATATGTATATATTTTAAATCGTCAATATTCTCTTTTAGAGATGACAAAACATTTGCCTGAATTTGCTATATGTTTAAAGCTACATCCCAGAAAATATTCTCCACTTTGCATGCTTGTCCTTCTCTCTTATACGTCTTTAAGTACTGTATCTCTTACTGGCCAACATAAGAGGTAAGACAGTGAGTCAGATGGAGATTTGGCCTGGGCTGCTACAGCTGTTATGACTGACATATAAAAACTACACAAGTAACATCTAGAGAGGCAATGCCATGTCAATAGCTGGGCAGGTCACAGGTTGGTCTAATGGATAGATCCATTGAACACAGCCCAGGCAGACTGACTATATAGTCTTGGAAACATAAGAAGTACGATGCTTCTTCGTAAGAAACCACTTGCTATATATAGTTTCAGCCATCAAGAAAAGGCGGCGTGAATTGTTATGTCAGGAGGAGCTCATTTCTGGAGAGTGCATCCAGCCACTCTCCCTCCTTAGTTCCAAAGGAAGTTCCTTAGGATCAAAAACAAATAGTCAGTTTAGCGATACTAGTGTGTACCGTCTTTTCTCCATGATTCCTCTAAACTTCTTTTGGGTACACATCTAGAAAAACATGATGAAGAATTAGCTGCACTACCCCTGTGGGTTCTATATTGGATTACTTCTGTTACAGTGTAAAAAAAAAAAAAAAAAAGGAAGTGAACCAGTTATTAAAACGACATGAGCTAAATTCTTACATGCTTTATCAAAAAGGAAAGGAGAGGGAGACATTTTAAAACTGAAGAGCTTTAAAGTACTAGAAAATAGTTTCCACTTAGAATGCATGTGAATGCTGCACTTCTAATCTACAGTTTCAAAGTGTCCATTTAGCTCAATTTCTTACACAGCAGTGGTCTGTACAGGATGCCTAGAGAAGAATGCAGAAGTAGGTATGTATATAGTGGCACTTTCCGCATGTGCTCTCCAGCTTTCAGCTATCTCCAACTCAGCAAGCTGCCAAGAGTATGGTTTTTTTTGTTTTTAATGATCTTTCACAGATTTTATTGCATTCTGTTGTGACCTTAAGTAAATCTTTCAGTATCCACAACATTCTGTGGCAATGTGTTCCATATATTTACTAGGCACTCTGCAGAAAAGTACATCCCATTGTTTTCAACTTCCCACCTACTAGCTTCATCTGATGTCTTCTCATTCTTATATTATAAGATGCAGTGAATAATCACTTCTTATTCATTTCTCTGTGAATATCATTATTTTGAGACCCCAGGTAACTAAGTACCTCTGTAAGTATTCAGTTGGCTGCTTCTTTCCCAAGCTGAGGAGTTGTAGACTTTCAGTTGTTCCTCTTACCAAGGCTTTAGAATAGTTTCTGTATTTCTTCTAGAGACTGTTTTGCACATTGTATTCAAGATGCAAAATTACAAACTTATGCTGTGGCCTAATACTTTTCTCTTTTGTTCTCTATTGCGTTTTAAAACTCTGGTATTCCATATGTATCTTTTGACCTTTACTGAGAGTTGGGCTAACACTTTCATAGATTTATCTCCATTACTCCAGATCTTTCTTGGGTAGCAATAACTAATTCAGAATTCAATGTATATACACAGTTCAGGCCATTTTTCCCATATCTCTCTCTTTTTTTTTTTTTCTACAAAATAAGTTTCATGTACTGTGCTATCACCCCCAACATTATGAGACTGTTCTGCAACTTTGCTCCTTTTTATTCAGCCTTTCTTTTACTACCCCAAATTAGTTGGTATCACAGACTGTCATTTTATCCTGACCCTTATTTTCCAGATCATTTGAAAATTCTGAACAGAAGTGAGATGCCTATATAACTCAACCATTAACCCACCTCACCAAGCAAGGAGAGTCAATCATCTATTCCAGTGTAATTAGCAATTGCCCAAAGATCTGCAGAATATCTTCTAAAACAATAGCTATGAAATATCCACACAATATTTAGAACATTGTATTTTACGGAGTGAGTAAGAAAAACTGAAGTAAGTTTTGTCTGTGTCATACTCCGTAGCTACAAGCTTTATTTTTAAAACACCTTTTCCCCTTTGGCACTGACAAAGTTATTAGTAACAGAATGTTTCGTTCAGTATACAATGGGTACCTCATCACAAGCTATTTCATCTAAAATTTGATCGAATGGTGCTTTGGTATATAAACATCTTAGATAAATATCTTTGACCTTAAAATGCAAAAAGCTATACAGGTTCTTTTTCATAAAATAAATGCTGAAGACCAGATACTATATTTTTCATTCTACAGAGGAAAAAGATTTCTTTACCAGACTCTGATAAGTTGTTCCTCATTTCAGCTGTTTCCTTCTCCTGGTTATTTAAAATGAAGTCTTCTTGAAAAACATGAAATAACTGTGTTTTCCTACCATGCTAAAAAAGAGAAAGAGAGCCACACACACAAGATGTGAATATTGTGGAGTGTATTAATAATGTTGCTCTCTAAGATGGGAGCTTTTAGGTTGTTTGTTAAGTTGGCCATATCAATGAAAGATCTCTCAAAAAAAGCACTTTCATTATTCAAGTTCTCTTCATTTACAGATATTATGAAACTAAAAGCAGGTATATGCCAGAATCGGTCTTTAACTACTTCATCTTTAACTTGATTGAGCACTACAGATGTAGCCTGCATTTTTAACACATTTTAAACGATATAATAATGCTATAAGAAGCATACAAAAGATCTTACAAGCTCTGTGATGGCATCCAGTTCAATAATACATCCTGGGCGGGCAGTAGATTGCTGACTTACAATGTTAAAAACTTCACCAACATATTTCTGTTAAAAAAAAAAAGGGGGGGGGGGCAGTTGCATGGTCTCAGTGACTCAGCTTTTTGTATTTCTAAACAGGTTGCAATTCATTAAGAACTTTCATAGCATTCTTAGTTTCCCCAAGAACCACATTATTTCTGGTGGCTACAAGGTGGCAAGAACTTGTATGTCTCATCTGGAAAGCATCACCATCAGCAATTTATCATCCTTTCACCATGCTACAACAGTATCTCAACTTTTTCTTAGGATGCAAACAGTGCAGTGTTTCTTACTCTGTTATTGCACCTCGCAGCACAAGTGTTTCACAGGTATTACCCAACCAAACACTGACCTGACTCTATGCTCAGTTTGGAAGATTAAATGGAATACAGCATGGCTACAATGCTAAGAAATTTTATCATATCTGATTTTACAAGCAGAGCTTAGCTATCACAGTCAGCAGAATCTCAGCAGCAAGCCAGAAACTCATGCTATAGAATTAAGTTATGACCTCCAAAAACTTATGACAGGTTTCACTTACAGAAATTTCAGGATTGGAGAGCTCACACAAAAGTTTTTTAGCATCTATTACAGCTTGATATAATCTCAAATGCTGTCCATCACTAGCCACAAAGCAGGCACTTGGAGAATTACAGTACGCACCTGAAAAATACAAATGCACAAAGCGCGCAAATATATATCAAACACAAACATTCTCCCTTTTTTGGCCAGAGACAATTTTGAAGTTATCAAAGAAAAAAATATAACACAAGAAATAATTTCTCTTGTTAATTTCTGTTCACAAGTAAGAACTACTAAGTTTAATGCTGAGCTTAGCAACCAATGTTAAAATGCATTAAAGGAAATCAGAATTCCATTTATGAACTACCTGCAAAATCTACCTCTGCTTTTAGTGTTGACCATAGTCTGTAATCATTGTTGAGATATTTATAATCTAAAGTATATACTATCATCTAAGAACAGCACTGCATTAGCTCCTAAAACATCAAGTACCTAATGATACATATAAGAAGATAGAATAAAGAACACAGTAAGTCTTCACAGAATGATACACAAGTGCCAGCAGCTTGGAAAACTGTAAAATAAAGGGTCCAGACTTACATTTCTTCAGTACTTTCAAATATATCAATATCGCCTATTTAATAGCATTTTTAGGCTAAATTACTTTTACTCTATAACACTTAACAAGTCAGGAAACTAAACTCACCGAGGCAATAGCTGGGTATAAGTGTGGGCAGCCACGCAACATTAGAAAATGCAGAAACATGGAGGGAATTGATCCGAGCAAGTTCAGAAACTCCACCAGAAAAGGACAATGGCCCAACAGGATCAACTCGCCAAAGAATAAGCTCACTGTAAACTGCATTGGGATCCTGGGCTGTTACACTTGCATTGCCTCTATTCTGATGTCTTAATGGTGACTCCTGAGATTTTAAAGAATCATTTGTCTGTTTTGCATTCTCAATATCTGGTGTCCTCAGAGCATTGTGATGTGAGGTTGTAAGCAGCAACGGTAACACTGAATGGCAAGCCAAGTCGTTAAGATGAAAACGGTGACCACAGTATCGGGATTTATGTGAAATACTGAGTACAGTTGAAAAAGCAGATTCCTCAGCAAAGCTCACTAACCACTGGTTCAGAGACCCATCTGCATGTTTGGAAATCATCATAACATTGGGGGTGAAGATACTTAATTTTAAGCTGTTGGTTGATTTACTGTGTCCAGAAGAGATAAGCATAGATGAGGATCGCGTAAGGCCAGGGGGCTTTTGTTTGCCTTGCTGAATAGCCAAGTCAACATTTTTGGTACAAGCGTACATCACTACACTTCTGCAAAGAGAATTGGCATCACCCGTCGGAAATGCAACCGGAATTCTTGAGACAAATGACACCTAGAAATTTAAGAAAGGGAGGAGGAATTAATATTAAAGTTATTTTCACAGCATACTTCTCATTGAGTAACAATGCATAATCCAGAAAAAATAAAGTACCTGCACCTGGCGAAACATGCCAGGCTGGTATTCATCTAGCCAGTCCACATGCCATACCAGCAATGAACCATCCACAGGATGTATACTGAATAGCATGTCAGCATTTTTACTCCATTCGGAAAGTAGTACTTCAATTTCATGATCGATAATTGCAGAAGATAAAGGAATAAAGCTTGAATTTGGAGTAGTTTTCTCACCACCTAGTTCCCTCTTTTCTTGGTTTCCTTTTTGTTCAGCTCCATTTTCATTAGCTTCTAGAACACACACAGATACATCTTAAATTCACAAGATGAAATATAGCAGGCAATGGAGAACCTTTCAAGCTTCTTCTAAACCACTCATACAAGCACAATTTAAAATAACAAAAATTCAAACTAGAAGTTCTGTTGCAGACCTCAGTCAATGACTAATAAAGTAGATTATTTTACACCTTAATATGAAACACTTTTTTTCCTCCCACTTAAATCCTTCAATGCATAGGCAGAACAAAAACATCTCCCAACTATGCATAAATAAATCGTTTATATAACATTATAAAACTATTTAAATTAGGTATACATTAATATTAAAAGCAAAAAAAACACCTTAGTTCTAAGACTATCTGCTTCCTTAAAGATATTAAAATAACACTACCATGCAAAAGCCTTCAGGTCAGCTTAAATAGCTAAGGAGACAGTGTTCAGCAGAAAGCACTAAAAATCTCTGAAACAACCATTAACAAATTCAGTATTTCTAGAAACAGATTTTTTTTTTTAAAAAGCCATGTAAGTACTTCCAGTGGAAGGGAAGGAAATGCAGAAAAATGCTACTGTAATCTATCTGCATCCTTAGATACTAAGTTATCTATCCCTTACTTAATGTTGAAGAACATTACATATTACTTTATAAAACGAAAGCCAAGGACTTTTACCTTCTTCTGATTTGCCATCGACCTGATTAAATTCCTCAGCACTGGTCTCAGGAGAGTGGTGTTCAAAACTCTTTTTAAGTTGTTGCAGAAATACTTCCATGGATAAGGTAAAATGAAGTTCCTTATTGTTTAGCCAATGCACAACAAAAGGTCCATTTTTTTCTTCATTTTCTCCAAGACTCAGAGATGTGATAGAAGGAAGCAGAGGAATATCTATCAAAAGAGATATTAAAAATGTTTTTCAAAACAAAGCAGCTTGAACAGGATAAAAAGTAATTTCATAATAATTGTTTTTAAGCAGAAGTTCTACTATGAAAAAATGCAATTAGGAATAAGCATATTGCTAGTTGTCATTCCTTTCACCAACATCATCCACTTCCAGTATTACTTTGTTCGGCTGCTATCCACAAGAAGATGTGCATAACAACCATGTTCTAAGGGAGGCTCTCAGCCACATTTACGTTAGAGTTACTGTATGACACTGAGCTACATATTCATGACAAAGCTGTCCGTACAAGCTAATTTACCTTGCTTTTGCTACTACAGCTCAGTACAAACCAAATCATTTCAGCATAGTTTGGTGATGCTTACTTCAGAAAGCAGGCTACAGGAAGGATATGTTGATACCAAGGATCATACATGATGGCTAGGCAGAACTAATACAGTGACCAGATATGTCCTTTGTAACACTATCACATAGTCAGGGTTTCAGGTTCTTATCAGTCCTCTTACTACTTCACACTGCCATATGATGCTACTTAGTGTGACAGGCCGTTATTAAACATAAAGAAGTAATCACAAAGTAAGTGACAGAAGCGAGTATCAGACTGATGCAGAGCCATAAATGTGGCAAAAAAGCAGCTAGTTGATTTACTGTAATTTCTCAAATGGGCCATACAGCAATAGCTGAAGGCTCAACCTACGTTTAATTCACACCTAGAAGTCTGCATGTTCTCATCTCATTCTACTTGCTATCAATGCAGTAGTACATAAATTCCATCTCCTGGGAGACAAAATATTTCTTATTCCAATTCTGTTTTTCACACCACCAATACTTTTGTATTACTTATGCTCCAGTCTAGGCTAAGAAAATGAGTGAGAGCACATATATAAAAAAGGATCAACAAGACGACCAGGAATTTTGTCCTAAAAAAGGAACACAGGATTTGAGAAATATAGTCTGTCTTTCTAGAAAAGACAGTTACTGCTAGTTACAAAAACACGATAATGGATTTGGCAACAACAGAAATCGGAGTGGAGAACAAAGCTATTTCTCATAAAGGCAGGTAAACACGGCAAACATGAACAAGGTGAACTAGAAAGATGACTTTTGATATTAGAATATAAAGCTACGTACTTTAAGGATTTTTTTTTTTTTTATGTTTGATTGAAATAAATCACTTTCTTCTCCATTTTCCTACTTCAGAACTTCAGTTATTCTATTCTAGGACCACTGCATCTTCCTGAGGATTACCAACTTTTAATTGATGCTCAGCTCTGGCCAAAATCCTTAGCTAGTGAATTTTTACTTGCTTCAGAGTCACACTTGTTCTTTCCAAAAACCTTCTAAAGTCTTTGGATTTAAAAAACAAGCAAACAAACAAAAAAATCAGTAACTCTTTCCAGCTCTCCTTAAATACAATTTTGTCCAAACAACTGCTTATTCCTTTCACTGAACTCCATCCAGGCCAAATTTAAATTTAAGTAACTCTTTACCATAAAGGAAAGTCTCAAGAATTTTGCCACTATAAGAAAACTGGTTTCAAAATTATTTTTAAAAAATTATAAAAACATATATCCTTTTTTGTGACATGTGAATGTTTTGGCCTTAGTTTTTATCAGATACTCTGAATATTGTAATAAGGACATATCTTGGAGTGAAAGATCATAAATTGATGTGGTTTGAATTAAATGAAAGCAAAAATACAATTTGGTTTTCAGATAAAATTTGATTCCAATAGGGCAAACTAAAAGAACTACTTAGAGAACCTGGCCAGAGTGAAGTACTTAGGGAATTGGCTGTGCAGGAGAACAGATATTTCCTCAAATTAAAGCTTAAGATAAGAGTTACTTAGAACAGAGGTTCCAAATAAAATATTAAAGAACCACCCCTTATTCCCTAAATCTACTGAAAGAATTACAGACCAAATGATACAAAAAAGACTCTCAAGCAGGATATTACTAAAACAGGAAAAAAAAGGAAGAAAAATTTAAAAGGTCAAAGACAACTAAAAGTCTTAGATACCTAAAAAAAATCTTTTACCATTCTTTTCCACAATTATTTCCATTCCCATTCGGCAGGTTGGCAGTTTGGCTCAGTTATATTGCAAAGACTATTAAAAGCCAAATTAAAGATTCCTTAGTCATTATGTATAAACAGAAATGCATCAAGACCATGGATTTAAAAAAAAAGTGTGCTAACCACATGAAAACGTTTATTAGCTCATTGTTGCTAACCACATGAAAAGGTTTATTAGCTCATTGTATACATTTGATGATGCAGAAATGCAAACAGGAGAACCTGAAGTCTCCAAGATTTGTTACACAGGAACTTTCTTTTATGACATTAGGTAGTAATTGATGTATTGAATGGAGACATTTTCTGTAGAAATAGTACTGAGAGCATTGCACAAAACAGCTGGAAGTCTATTTTTGGAAAGCTTTATGCAATTCTGGTCACATTCGTCAAAGAAAGAGGAACTTAAGCAAGAACATGTAGCTTAGCAAATCAAAAGTAAAATATGGTAAGTATGATTCTTTAACCTACCAAGGACATCATAGCTAAGTATGAACTAACCATAAATACATTTAGATCGAAAGAGTGGCCTTACAAAAAGAGTCAGTAGCAGCAAAGAGTCAGTAGCAGCAAAAATAAATAAAAACACTATGTTTAAGATGGAACTTAACTAGTATAAGCAAAGATTTATATGCTATCATCACCCATTAAGTTTAGACACAGGAAATCACATCATAGCAATAAAACTTAATGAGAGGAAGTTCAATATTGCATTTCTATTCAGTTTTTCAATGAGTGGACAATATGCTTCATTTTCAACATACACAAACTTTACAAAAGCAGAAGTATTAGTTCCTGAAGGGGCTTTTCCTCAGTGCTATCAAAATAGTGCTTGAGTGCAAGTAAATATTAAATTTATAAAACAAGAAGGTCTAAGTCTGTTTTGCTTGGTTCAGAGAGATAAGTACAGATATGTATGGTTACTTCAGACCTTTTGTGTTAGATATGCATTCTGAGAAGCTTGTGAATTGATTTATCAGCATGCTTTCAATATGATATTTTATGCAATCAACACAATTCCCAATGAACCTGTAACTCCATTTACAAATATTTACCCTTGTACATATCAGTCCACTGTGAATCCCAGGTAAAAACAACAGAAAATGAAGGACGCTATTCCTATAGAGAAAATTTATTCCAAGCATTTCATTACTGTAGATTTTTCCATGCGTTAAATGAAACCAATATCCTAGGGACCTTGCACAATCGTATTAATATTTTACTAATACGTCTGAGCAAGTTAAGCTTATGCAGCAACACATATCTAACAGGAACTGTAGTTTAGCCTGTAGCAAGAATTTACTCTGCTTCTTACCTGTAGCTGGATTGATACTGGCAGCAATATGAAAGTGACAGAGTGCATTTGCATGAGGAGGGATGTTCCTGTGAACTTCATGAGGATCTTGTTGATGTGGAGAGTATCCAGTATGTGCAACTACAGCACTTGACCTCCTCCTTCCTCGTCGGAAGTGCTTCAGGTTTAACTGCATGAAGAATAAGGTGTCATTTTAAATTCCTTTCAAAAAGAAAAAGCAGATTTCATCTGTAAGTGGTTTTCTAGATACAGTGCATGAAAGATTTTTTTCACTTCAAAAGCAACATCAGTGAATTTGCTCACAAAAATCACATCAGTCAGATTGTGTCTGCAGTGGAGCAATACCAATACTTTCCAATTTCTTTATAAAAAGGCCTTTACAGTATTCAGTAACTGTTTTGTTTTCTAGTGTGCTGACAATGCTCACATAGTTTTTTATACCCAAACAGATAAATATTACTGTGTTTTGTAAAGGCACCAAACTTATTAAAGGCATCAAAGAAAAAAGATCTGAATAATCTCTTTTCAGGGAGACTCTGAAAGGAGATTAGATCTGTACTTTGGATCTGATTAGATCAGTATTTCTACTTCCACTGCAATGTCCCACTTAGTTTTAAAGTCTCTCCACCATGCAAAGTGGATTCGCTTCTAAAGCGCCAATGTGTGTGTGTGTGTGGGGGGGGGGGGGGGGGGGGAGATGTTCAATTTTTAAAACAAAGTGTGCCAGTATTAAAAAAAGTCACACTCCACATACTGCATAGCTCCAGACCATTGTGCTATAGCTACCTGTACAAGTATCATTGTGCTATAGCTATCTGTACAAGCATCAAGAAGTATGAAAAGATAAATGATTTCTACTAGTTTGGTATTACCTTCTTTGTATTCCTTTTCGCTTGCTATTCTTGCCTCCTACTATACCAGGCTCATGCAAAATCATTTTCTCCCAATTTTTACCTAATTGTTATTTCTGATCTTTAATTTTGTCCCTTGCTTTCAGCAGGAACACAAAATTGTCTCCCAACTTCACTTTTCTTAGGAACAGTCTTTCTTCACTGCATTGTCTTTCAGCCTGACAAATTTATAGTCGACTATGCCACATTTGCTAAGAAAGCAGCCTGATCATGTGAAATATGTTATTCCATTAAGACAAGAGCACAACGTCCAAATACTCTCTACACAGGTTTGTAGACTTCTAATGCTATATTTTCCTTCTGCTTCCCATTGATAAACTAGCTAATAAGGATCATTTGCCTTAGAGATACTGCTTAAGAGCAATCTGCTCTACCTGAGGACTATAGCAGCAGAAAATATCTTTTTCCTCAATATTATCATTGTTTTTTCTAATTGCATAGGCCAGAAAACATCCCACAACTCCTAACATGAGAAGCAAGCCTCTACTATAATTTTAAGGCAGCATCATTAGTGGGTTTCACAGAACTCATGCACAATATGCCACTCCATACTGTCCCTAGCTCTTTGAACTAGTAGATACTATAAATGTCTTTGCTTCAGTGACCAGAATAAAATCAGTAGTAGGGATATAAAGTCCCTATATCTTCAAATGTGAAAGCTCAGACAGACTGCTGTCAGCTCAGCATTACTGTTTTCTGTCAGCTGAACACGAGGGAAATTTCACATAAATCCACTACCTTATACCGTAAGTCTACATAACGCATTAAAGTAGTTCAATTTATGACCCATGTTTGAAGTATTAATTACAATGCTGTCTAAAATCACGTGTGTGCACGTGTTGTAGTCTCCTCAATTTCATTTCTTACCTCTAATGCATTTTGCATTCGTTCCTTACTTGATGTATTTCTCTTGAAGTTATTTAAGTTCACTGCATCAGTCCAATTGTTGTATCCGCCACCATACAACAGACTGTCATTGGGTAACAAAGTCTCTGCCCAGAGACGACAGACATTATCCTTACAGCAAGTCAGGAGAACATTGCAGACAGCACCACTAACAAAAGAAAATTTAAGGCGTAAAGATGCCACTTGCATCATATAGCATCAAAATAAAACAGTAGCAAATGATTTCCAGTATCGATATTCAGAATTATACAATGCAACTTAGATACTAAGGAAAGGAAAACTCAACAACATATTCTTGAGCAACTGGACAAATAGTCTCAAAGACAGTAAGATTCAGCCAAGAACTATAAACGAGTCATGCATAATAAGCTTTGATAGCTATTCGAGTTTCTGATTATAAATTACTTGTGTAATGAAGTTCGACATAAGAAAATCACTTAACTATACAACCCTAAATCTTAGGTTCAATTTACAGAACTAGTAAGAAGCAATAAGCTAATTGTTTTTGTAGTCCTGTTGTCATTTATCCAGATCACGCTACTATACAGCGGTTACAAAACCACACATCCAAACCAGAGAAACCAACATAATATCAGGAATACAACCGCAAATCTTAAACTCCAAACTTCTCTAATGACTATTCTTCTAAATAGAATTTGCATTACATATGTATCAAAAGATTTCAAACAGCCTACACTAAGCTCTGCAAAAACTATACATGTTCTCAGATTTCCAGCCCATATAAGTTTACAATTTAGTTTTAAAGTTAAGACTCTAAAAAGAGATGGAACATCTGACAGTACTGTCCAGCAGCAAACTCCTTCGGGCATCATGCAATAAGTGGATTTTCAAAAATCAATTTAAGGACTACTTTAATGGTTTTATGAAGAGTCTTCTATTTAAAGGTTGGTATAAGAGCACATATTTATCAAACACACAAGGGTATGGTGAATTCAAATGGCTACTGATTGGAATATTACTCATGGCATTAGGATGCTCACAGGCCACAATTACAATTTAAAGCAGGTTTCACAGGAAAAAAAACAAAATGTCCCCCTCACACACACACAAATTAGTGCACTTCTACAGACGAACCTACTGAAACACACAAAGTTTTGTTAGACATATTCTCCCCTCCCCCTGGACAGTTTACAAACTTCAGGCTGTTAGAACTACTGACCGTGGCATGAACTTGCTGGTCTTCCTCCATGAAAATGCATTTACTGAACGAGGATGAGCCAAATAAACAAATGAAAAATCAACTTCTTGTGCTTGTTTTCCTGGACTTGCACCAGGAGGTGTTACAGCTGATCGCCAGCTGTCTGCATTGTACCATACTTTCACAAGACAATCATCCTAAACAACAAAGAACAAATAAAAACATGCTTACTGAGTCATTCACCTTCCAGCTGGAGAACCAAATAAAAGTTCAAGAGAACTATGTCTCGGGTGAAATGTGTAAGCTCTGTGTCAAAGTACCAAGTACTTCTAATATTCCTCTGATTCTCATTTGTCTTTTTTCAAGAAAGGTATTTCAGCCAGTATATCGTGAAAGACATCACAGGACATATAGCAATATGTTATTCTAAACAAGCAAAACAGGAAGGGAAGAACTTCTTGCTTCTTTATTATACAGAGCATAGTTCATCGAAGTCTGGTATTTCACATTCACATGCTGGAAACAAATCAACTGAAATACACTTTACCTGGAAAAAGAAATCTACAAGTTATTTTTAAGGGTTTAGCTGATTTGTTACATCTTTCTCTCTTCCTTAAATATAGCAAATACCTTAAAAGTCATAGTCCTCTAAGCAAGCACTACAACCTAAAGTGGCAAGCATAGAGATAACATAACAAATATGCAAAATGGATGTTATTCATCTGTTAGTGATGCATACAACGGATTCACAAAAAAAATGCATGACAAGATTACCTTTTAAAAGAAAGATTTGGTTGCAACTTGAACCATCTTTGAACCTCTCTGCTTCAAGCATGTATTAGGGGACGTTATGTTCCAACCAGCAAAAAAAACACAGACTACAACTAAGCTAAACACTCTTCTAATCGATCCTTATGTGTGCATACTAATTTTTCATTCACACTTTCAAGACAGACTAAAGCAAAGTGCATAATCAATTTTGATTCCTACATCTGCAGACTCATTCATGATATCTCTTTGTATTCTGTGAAATTGACACTTAAGCCAGAGGTTTCCATTACTCTCAGCAACTGCATCATCCCAATGATCCTTATTACTACCATTTTGTCTCCTTTTCAACAATTCTGCAGTGTATACTACATTCTTTAGTTGACAGCACAAACTTGACACCTGTGTGCATCTGTTAACCTGTGTAAAGACTGATTAGAGTGTAAGGTTTTTATCTCTTTTTAAAATCAGTAATCCTAACACATGATTATTTCTCCATAATTACTGTGATAATTCCATAAATTCTCACAAGAGAGTTCCAAAGATTCTTACGCGATCTTTTTGACCAATATCAATGCGAGTCTTCTCTCGAAGAAAAACAACAGTACTATTTGCAGCAACAAAATATTCAATTACATCCCTTTACAACTCAGAGAAAATTGCTTATGAATTAGCCATTTTTTCATTGTATCCTCTATACCATGCTAATTTTCCCTGCTTTGAACTGTTAGGTTATTCTCTTACAAAACCCAAATAATGGCTTTCCTAGTACAAATAAAAGATTGATTTTTTTTTTTAGTGTTTTAGGAAGTCAAAAGATATGATGGTGACACTATGTTTTAACCTTTGTTTATTTTGCAAAGGCATTTTATTGCTTTTGCAGATAAACCATTCATTGCTGAGCACACAAAACTAATCTGTAAGACTAGCCGCAAACACTGACATTAACTATGTGGAGATACACGACTGGAAGGGAACATGAATTCTCTTAAGTTAGACATACAAGTGTATATACAGAGAAAAAAGTGAAAAGCTGTTTTTGATTAAGTGTATCACAATATTGGGGAAATATTGAACATATTTCCTTAACAAATGAATAACCAACATCTTTCTTTTGCGCTTATTTCATTCACAGATCACCCCCCACCCAACTATTCACTTTCTGATGTCTTATGTTTTGGTACCGAAATGTGACCCATTCAAAGTAGATTTTTAAAATCAGTACTCAGTGAATATTTTGGGTTTTGGTACTGAATTATCTTTCTCCCAAATTGTCGTTTGCAAAAATGTAAAGATGCACAGAAGGATTACTGGAAATACTGAGTTTTCTCTCTCTCTCTTTTTTTTTGTTTACCTTTCCAGCAGTGGCAAAAAATTCCCCATCTGGTGAGAATTTCATTAAACAAACTTGAGAAGCAGTTCTGCAAAATAAAGACAATTAAAAACAGAAAATAAAATTTAATACTTTTTCAGAACTCTAAACATTTTTTCCCCTTCAAAATTATGAAAGTGCTTCAATTCTTATATGCAAATGCCTGCTGTATTGTGTGAAATGTTTAATTTGAGCTTTAACAAAGTCCAGAGAGACTGGGGATAAACTTAGGTAGAACACTGAGTTGGGGCCAAAGAGAAGAAACAGGAAACAAAAGCTGTAGCTGAGACACAGATACAGCATTCAACATTTCAAAATGTTATTAAGGAAAAGTAGCTGCTAATGGATTAAACCCAAGTGCTTCACTCCAAATACGTTCTACTTCCACTTCATAAGCCTTTCAAACCGAGTTCTTCCAGTCTGTATTATCTTCCTATTCATTTGAAATAGAGACTTCCTTTTCTTACACTTCCTGCAGGGTTATAACCCAAGAGAACAACAATGTGTAACACAGTAACTTGGTTAAGAAAAGTCTTAAGAAAATCTTAAAGCAGTTTTTATATCAACAGTCACAGTGGTAAAAGATGCCACACCAAAATAATCTAGTTATATGGTTCATTTGTGCTGTGTTTTATTTTCTTTAGCAAATATTGATAAATCAGCTTCTTTCACGGATTTTGAAGCACTGAGCAACTGCTTTAGTCATACCACTTTATTAATGACAACAGGGTGGTCATCAGAATTTAACTGTGCAGCACAAATCCAATATAAATTTTAATCTTGAATTTGTTAGACTTGCATAACAAGTTGTAAGGCCTAACTTTTGAGAACGATCAAGTTAGCCATCAGGTCAATGAAAGCATGATGCATTTAGCACATGCAATAACAACAAATCAATTACAAAACCTGTGCAAAGAAAGCCAATTTTCAATTCTTGGTTGAAGCAATATTCTCCTAGTACACCCAACATTGAAACATTTCAGAATGCCTATTCAGACATTAAAATCAATTCAGACAAAGGTCAGTATTTAAAAATTCATCATTGTGCAAACTTTTCATTAAGAAAAGCTTATTTTAACAGAAGAACTAATTCTAGTATTTGTACTAGAAGACATACAGGCATAAAAGGTGAAATGACAGAGCAAATTCACTTGATCTTTTCCAGGACCCATTAGTTCAAAGTGCACGAAACCAAGCTCACTCTCTCCTCCCTGAGAAGAGTTTATAAGAGGGAAATGAGAAAAACTATGAAATTAAGTCTATTGGACTGGTGATCCAAACACAGAACATACTATTGAAGAGACAGAAGAAAAGCAGTATCTGTGTGATCCAGACTGCTACAACTGCACTCCAAGATTCTCACACCATATCTATGGCATTCTGTCTGCAAGACAACTGCTTCTTGCATTAGACTGAGATGAGGGCCCAAAGGTGTCTGAATAAATAAGTCTTTGACTTTTCTTATTTATAAAATTAATCATATTCAAAGGATAACTTTTCAATTGTCACTTGGATGATCTGAGCATCTGCCCAGAAATGATGTTAGAAATGTCTTCTCCCTGCAGACATGGCCACAGCATGTCAAGTCACATAAAACTCATTCAGAACTGACTGAACAGTCATCAATTGTCCTACAGATACAACAATATCCCACTCCTTAGATATTTATTTGAAAGTTCACCTACAAATTTGAAGAATTTATCACAAATCAAATTCATACTCGGATGGTCTCCTGATAGTTTAACATTTACAGGCGAAAGTTAGCAGACATGCAAATTCAGTTAATAAAATAGGTTTTCAAATATTTGGGGAGGGAGTGGATTTAGTGTGTGCAAACTGAGATGGAGAGAAAAATATCTGAGTAAAGTTCACAGTTGAGAAAACATAACATACACCAGCAGCCCACTGAAGGATGAGAGAAGACTGGGCTTGAAGCTGCCCTTCTTCCTTATCCAAATGGCGGTTCCAATTACTTGGAAGACCTGAAGGACACTTCAGCTGCTTACGTACGTGATCTTAAGACCTACATCTAGCTTGAAAGTCAAAAGCTAGCCATCAAGAAACTGCCAAAGCCAGAGCAGCAAAACCACTCCAGATCTCCTTTATGCCACAGAGGATTACCTATCAATGTTCTCAAAGTTTTGTGGATCCACCATAAAATCTTTATCTACTAAATTCTACGTATTTGCAAGTCTTAATACCAAAGGAGTGGTATAAATACAACTGATAAAACTCTGAGTATAGAGAGAAAGAGCCAAACAACGTATTCAGTTGGTATCACTGGTGCATTCACAAGAACTTTTATGGACATCCTTTGTCAAGATGCTAGGTTAAATGGTTTATCTCCTTTTGATTGTATTGGGGAGGAATAACCCCTTACATCACTAAAGGCTGCAGGCCAACCAGCTTGAGAGCAGCATTGCAGAGAAGGACCTGGGAGTCCTGATGGACAGTAAGTTGACCATAAGCCAGCAACATGCCCTCGTGGCAAAAAAAGCCAATGGTATCCTAGGCTGCACTAGGAAGAGTGTTGCCAGCAGATCAAGCAAGGTGATCCTTCCCCTCTACTCAGCACTGGTGAGGCCACATCTGGAGTGCTGTGTCCATGTCTGGACTCCCCAGTTCAAGAGAGACATGGACATATTGGAGCGAGTCCAGAAAAGGGCCACAAAGATGATCAAGAGGCTAGAGCATCTCTCATAAAAGGAGAGGCTGAGAGAGCTGGACTGTTCAGCCCGGAGAAGAGAAGGCTCAGGGGGAATTTTACCAGTGAGTGTAAATATCTGATGGGAGGGTGTCAAGAAGACAGGGGCAGACTCTGTTCAGTAGTGCCCAGAGGCATGACGTGAGGCAATGAGCACAAACTGAAACACAGGAAATTTCACTTGAACACAAGAAAAAACGTGAACACATTTCTTTATTGTGGGGGTGGTTGAACACTGAACAGGCTGCCCAGAGAGACTGTGGAGTCTTCATCCTTGGAGATATTCAAAACATGACTAGACATGGTCCTGGGTAACTTTCTCTAGCTGACCCTGTTTGAGCAGGAGGGTTGGACTAGGCAGTTTCCAGAGGTCCCTTCCAACCCCAACCATTCTGTGACTCAACTCGTAACACTTCTAAAAATACATTACATATTTGTTCAAGCAGGGAGTAATGGACTCTTTTCTCTAAAATTAGACACCTAACTTGATCTTTTCCTAACACAGCACACAAATGCAAGATCCTGACTCAAGAGGTACTTCAAGTAAAAGGAACAACTGAAGGATTAAAAGACTTTTCTAGATAGGTCCTGGGAACTACCTGATTAACACCAAGTGCTTCATGAAGAATAATTACAAGTTAGTCCCTCCAGCCAACCACTTAGGGAGACTTACTTAAGGAGACTCCCACATGGAACATCAGTCCAAACAAAAAGTGCACCTAATGTATTAGAAGAGCCTTCCTATGGCAGGGAGCACTAATTTAGCTTATAAACCGAAGTACTAGACTAAAACTCTTTGGGCTTTGTGCCGATACAAGAAAGATTAAAATGATTAATCAACATTAACACAAGAGTAGCATTCTGAGATGCAGGAAAACAGATTACATGCATGTTTGCATGACTGTTCCAAATATTCAGAATAGAGAAAAAGCACAATGGGGAGGGAGGGGGAGGAAAAGAAGAGGGGACACATACATAGGACACTGAAGGAAGTTTATTTGAATTTGTCCTGCAATCAAAATTTTCAAATACACTGCATAAACCTTACCTGTTGTACAAGTAATGAGAAACTGGGACAATGACAAAAGGAACCTTCCCTCAGTATTTTACTAATGCTCAATATAATTGAAGAGCTGCTCAATAAACATAAGCTACCTGAAAAACCAACACAGCTGATCTTGAAGAAAGAAAGAAACATCATATATTCAAGGTAAATATGATTCAGATTTATATCTGAACAGTATTTACCAAATAACAGCACAGAATAATGTTTCACTGAATTACATCACGCATTTCATCTGAAAGGTGTGAACCAGCAAGGAGAAAGGAATGATTTGTTTTTAAAACAGTGTCTTACTTGCATTGCCAGATACACCTCCATTCTCCAGTGCCAGTATCTGTTCTTCCAGCATTCCCATTGTCAGAAGGATTTTCCGAATGACTATTGGACCAAAGCTGAAGACAACTGGAACCGGTTAAAAGGCGAGTGCCTAAAAATATTTGTAACAATAGAACCATAAAACAACTAAGAGTGCAAAGACTTCTCTATTGAGAAATAAAAAATATTTTTTTAAAAAATGCAAATTTGTGACTGGCTATACTGCAGAACAATATGCCACAAATACTGTATTAACCCTCCTTCTATGGCAACGTTGCTGTAAAAGGCACACTGCTATTATGAAACCCTTTATCTTGAAGGCACTGACAGATCGGGTCAATCTTGCAAAAAGCCAGCTTCTATTCTGATGAGATATTCTAATTTGAATAGCTACAGTTCAAATAGTCAAAATCCATTAAATTTTCCAAGTAGTTAGTTCTCTAGAAGAGACACTTAGAGCTACTGTAAATGTCCCTCCTTCACACAATATTTACCATTTAAGCCACTTTTTTGCAGTATTAGATACTGCTTAAATTAGGGTAACAAGTAACATAATACACATGCAGCTAATGTTTTAGCTCTCCTGTAACAAGTGACAAAGGGTAAGGAAATCTTTACTTTTCCTCCAAGGAACAGCCAAATTTAAATAAGAAGTTAGCTGCCATATCAAGTAAAGTGCTACATAAATTCCTTTCTTACCTGTGGGATCCCATGTTAAATTATGTGCTATTGCTTCTAGTAGGATTTGAGCATTCTTCTGCCACTGATAATGTGGTCTCTGAAATTAAGTATTCACATTACATTACACAAACATTACCATGAGAATTCTTACTGGGGTTCCCCTTTCCCCTTAATATAACATTAGATAATATTAGAAAAAATACATCTTTACTGTGCTCTCCAATTTTTACTAGGTATACATTTAAAATAAGTTACCACATATCTAATAAAGATGGACTCATTGTGGTTTGTTTTTCAACAGAACGCATATCTGGTGACACGAATAGAAGTTTCTGACTTTTTTTGAAAAGCTACCTTGAAAAAAATTTCAGTACCTAAATTCATCATCAGAATCTGAGTTTTTTTAAATGAAGTCTGATTTAGTTTTGGGGGAAAAAAAAGAAAGAAAAACAAAAAGAAAGTGACATATATTAAAGGCACCCAGTATATGGTATCAGTAGTAGGGCTAAACTGCAGGATTTGGATAAGTTCATGATGACATGTGTGATACTTCCCCCAGCCCTTTAATTTTAATAAATAAATAAAAGTATAATGGTTAAGTATGTTCAGATTTTGCACCAGTACTTCATTCGGTGGAACATGCTGAGGATTAAACTAAGGAAATTTATCTGGTTTGCCTTCACAGTAAGTTGCAAACTTTTGTTGCTTTGAATTATGCAAGAATCTGAATTCATCACTGAAAACAGAGCCAACAATTTTTTTTTCTTAATTCGCAAAGACAGATAGTATTAAAGTAACCCTTACCCACTACAGAAAATATCAAATTAACATACATGGAAGCTAAAATACAACAACTAAACCTTTGAGATATGTAGTGAAAAAACAATAAGCAGTACCTGCAGATAAGGATCTAAAAACCAATATATTTTTGCAGCAGGCTTTGTTTGTTTTAAGATTTTGAATATTCTAATAAATGGAAGACAATCTTGCATCAACCTAAACATGCTGGAAATTATTGTCTTGAAGTTACCTATGAGAATGAACTAACTGAATATTTCTTCAATCATAAATACTTCTGATACTTGAAAGCAAATCATGAGTGGAAACATACTTCCACTTACAGTTACTACAATAACTGCCAAGTTTAAGGTAACTCTTTTTTCAGGGTAAGATTTTCTAGTGGTATAGCAAAACACATTCAGGATGGAATTGAGGGCTCCAGTGATCAACGAGAGCACCATATTTTTAAGTGTTCATATGAGAATGCAAAGTCCCATTTTACTATTGTTCGATACCGCTGCTTTCCAGTGGTATAAAATGTTATAAACATTCAATACTGTATCTTTAGTAGATATATAAAATACCACTGTTTTACAGGGACACCAGGAACCACGTAAGTGAGCTGGTCAGTATAAAGAATAATTCTGCAGAGGGAATCCACTATACACCTCGTATAAACAATTCTACTAATACAAATAGAGAGACCAAACGGGGGGGGGGCGGGGGGGAGGGAAGGGGAGAGATGGTGTCCTTGAGCAATTGTTGCTGCCAAGCCCTCAAATTGTCAAATTGACTTTAATTAAACACTAATACTTCAATTAAGTATACTGGTAATCATTTCCTTCTAAGAACAGTGGTTAAATACCTTGCCCTAAATCATATCAGAAGGCAAAAATCAAGATTCTGATGGCTAAATCACTAATCCCCTGTCACCAAAACTAAGCCATGCTATCAAGAGACTATTTTTCTTATTCATCACCACAGAACAAACTTTGAAATACAAACACTGTCACACGTTCTACAAAAGTCATGCTAAACTTTTTGAAAAATTAACAGAATTACAGATTCAAGCAAGAGGGTGCAATTTCATAAACCAAGGTTAAAATAACTGTGGTAAAACACATCAAGCCATAAAGGGTACACAAGATGGTTCAAAAAGGAATTCCTATTGTAATAGCTATACTCTTTGGAGGGCTGGGGGCTCACATGCCTTCTTGGGTTCGGGCATTTTTCAAACATTAACTGCAGGTCAAGATAAATCAGTGATACGAAGCATTATAATAAGACCTAGTATTAAGAAACCTGTATGCTAAGTAGCATACGCGTCTGCCCTCCTACCATTTTCACTCCCTCATGGCCACCATATCTCTCTTTTATTTATTTATTTATTTATTAAGCATTGAAAGAAAACATCTTCAAAATTAAAGCAAACCAGAGAAGTGAGACAAATTCGACAAGAGAGTAAATGAAACGAAGGAGTGCTGAATTACTTACAGTATGATGACTGCTCTTCTGGTTCAAGAGGCTAACTGGCTCAAAGATACAAATTACACTTCCGTAAGAAGCTGCAATCTAAAATGAATTACATTTATATGTAAATACACACACAAAATAAGCTATAGAACAAACGAGAAGAAAACGCAGAATGACAATTCTACATTTAAATCTCCTTGTAGATAAATTTGAAGCTCGTTTCCATATTCCCTTTTGATAACAGAAAAGATCACATCTAGCAAAATCATGAAGCACGTACTGATGATAACAAAACAACACAATTTTTTATTCACACACTTGTCCTAATCAACTACTAAAAGTATAGGTGGACATGCACATTTTTGTTAGATCTGATATCAATATTCTTTCCATATATAATTTCAATAAATGCTCAAAGCAGCAGTCCAAGTTTATGTGCTAAGAAATGGGACGAACATCAGTTCAGAGTGGTTTTGCAGGCTTCCCCAGCACATGTTAAATTTTAAAACTATTTCAGAAAGATCAAGAAGCCCAAGCTAAATATCCAATGCAGAGAACTGCAAAAACAGAAGAAACTTAATGCTAACACAAAACAAAACTTTTTTTAAAAGTTGCAGTAAGGTAACAGGTTTCTTGGGTATTTCAAAGTCTTACTTCATCACTGGCACCAGCCACCACAAACCTGTGTTGACAAGGTATTACAAGCACTTTATCCAAAGACAATTGTATAAAAGCAAGTTTAAAAGACCTTGTAAGCAGGGCTAAAATGAGTCAGATGTTTGTTCAAGGTCTCACACTGAGAGCCACTGCATGGCAATGTTTAAAACTACTCTGAAATATATAGATTTACAACAGGAGTTTGCATGGGTCATGCTGATAAAGGACATCCTGTGTTCTCAAGTGATGCTTGATGTCAAGAGAAGCAAGGCAATACCATGATCTCCAGTTCTGATATTCTGAAATAGTCAATATTCTATTCTTGTGAAAGTCTGCCTTAAGTTTTCTCTTTTCTTTTAACAACATTAAAGAAAGTCAGAGTCATTTTGTAAAAATGCATGTTGATTTCAGTATCCAAAACTTAAACAGCTTTAAGTATCAGCCTGTCATACCTAAATTGTTAATATTATTTAAACTGTAGATCCATAGTTTCAAAGACAAGAAGTCCTCTGCATTAAAAAGAGCAAATAAATTAATAAATCTTCATCAGACTAACAACCTAAACAACAGCCTGACCCCAAAACGCCAACAGTAATTTTGTCATAGCTGCTGAATGCCTAAAGAAACCTTTTCCTTACATCTCAGGCTAATATTTGCCTTCTCTCATCTTCTTTGAGTACCTCACCTATTCTTTTTTATTCCAATAATTCCCTCCCACATGTCAACAGCAAGTCTAAATAACTTCAGAGTAATTAGAAATGAAGAAAAATGAAAAATCTAAGTGTGGACACTTGTTTTGTCTTTCAGTGTTACATGAGTTTAAGACAAACTAACATTAGCATGCCAAAATACTAAACAAACAGCATCCAGAGCAACTGCTATCCCCATGAAAAATCCACAAGCTCCCATAACGATATAGCCACTTAGACCAGTCCTCACTGAGCAGCATGCCACAAACATGAATAACGTAAGTTTGTGCACTGAAAAACTTCCCAGATTAGCCAGATAAATTCTCCAGATAGCTACCAGATGCCTCTTGTATACTTAAATCCTGCTATCAGAAGTAAGATCTGTGGAGAAGCCTGACTGAATTTTAGGAGAGATCAGCACCACTCTTGGAGGTGGTACCTGAAGATCATTTAAGAATAAATCATCAGCCTTTGGGGCAATAACTTTGTCCTCTCTCACTACTTAGTCCAAAAGAGGCATATAACTAGCAACACCAGGCTCTCATTTTATAAAGCCTTAGTACAATCCAAATAGTTTCTTGTTGAACTTATTTTTTTCCCCACTATTCCTCCACGTTTCATAAAAGGCCTACATTTTTCTCATTCATCAGAAGGTCCATACTCTCTTACTGAGTTATAACTACCAAAAACCAGAAAAGTAAAAATAAAACACAATCACAGATCCTTTGAAAAGAACCCACAGCCTGCCTTCTACACTAAAAACAAACAAAAAACCCCATCACACAGTTAAAACTCACACAATTATGAACCCTGGAGTCAAAACTGAGGTTGCATATTCAAAATAATTAGCAGTTCTACTGATTAGAAAATTGGTTCTGTAAGCAGAAACATTAAGTTTGTTCAATATGGATTCTTTTTAAACAGATGTGTTATTAGCATGTAAACTAAATATGACATTTTAAAATACCTACATTTTTCTTCAAAAATAGTAAAAGCATGTTCCACAAATAAAATGCCTGATATATATTGCAACACTACTGTCACCAGCTATGACAGTTGAAGAACTTTGGTTAAATTTTTCAAGTGACCAAAAAACATTCATGCTTGGACCATTTTCTTGTACCATGTTAGATATTTGTAGAAGCCAGACTATGAGAACAACTACAGTTTTGTCGTGTTACAATTAAAAAATTTGGTCTTAATTCTTATGTTAATTAGAGGGGGCAGGAAGAGGCTTGCGGCTTACATTGTATGGCAGAATATCAAGTACTGTATCCACTTCCAGATAAAACATTTATTGCCTAGTTGCCCACAACAAGAGGCCAGAGACTGAGTGGCTTAAGATTACATCATTCCATTTGTGAAAGTCACTAGTCGCTAAACTTTCATAGGCAAGAAAGATAGACCACATTGTCTTGAGCTGATCTAAAAATTCTCATACATTTTTCTCATTTCATTCTTTTTGAGGCTGACAACTAAACTTATCCCCAAACGACATCGGGGAGAGAAAGATGGTGCTATGTTCCCCCCACCTTCAAAGCCCAGAGAGGGGTAGGTCAAGCACGAACTTGAAGCTGTGGCTAGTTCAAAGGCATCACAAGGCATTAGCTTCCCAAATAAACTAGAACTCGATTTACAGGTAAGCCATACCCTGAGGGAGAACATAAACCTGAACTTATTACTTTGATAGCCAGTAAATAACCCTTTTACAAACTGATCCTAACTATCATGCAAAGAGAGCTATTGATGGAGGTCCCTCAAACAGAGCAAAGGTCAGCTACTAAGGGGAAGGTGCCTCCATAAGATACAAGGAATTAAAAAAAAAAAAAAAGTACCACAAATAGTGAGCTATAAAAATTATTACTGAATTCTTTCTAGAAAAGCTAAAAGCTGGAGCCTAAATAAACTATTATTTGCCTTCTGTTTTTCTGTGCACATCTTAAACAGCAAAGAATAATCCAGAGGTAAATTGAAGAGAGATCTGTGCACCAATGCTGATGAAAAGGCTGTAAGAAGAAATTTTGTCTTTGCTAACAGCAAACTGGAAGTGTATTGAACAATCCAGTCAATGAACAGATATCTAGCTATTCATTGCTTGGTATTTCAGGACTCTGCAAATACATCTAGTCTAATTGCTAACAGCGAATTATATCAACTTGCAGAATCAAAATGACCACATCGCTCCACTTAAGAAATGATTAAATCCAAAGGAAGCTCAATATATTTCAGAATTTTAATACTTAGTCCTTTGCAATTATTTAAGACAGATCATTATCCCAATGTATGCAGAACTACTACCATGCAGTCAAGATGACCTCCCACATTTGCATAAAGATATAGGACGGACAGTGACATGTGATCTGCACATGTATTTCACCATCAATTAATATACAGCCAGGTTGCTCACACAAGAAAACTTTCTAGTTAACAGCAACCAATGGGGGGGAATGTGCATTCTTCATGGTTTTGAACTACCAGACAGAGAAGCAGAGGAGAACATTACCTCATTTTCATTAATGTTCCTTCACCACTGGTGCAAGAGCTCATCACTCAAAAACATTAAAAGGTAGGAACAGAGGGCGGCCATCAATCATCTAGATTGTCCTCCTTAGACTTCACAGGTAAATGCAAAGCTGTTTCCATACAGCAGACCTTCTCTCAAGACAGACACCAGAAGTCTAACCAAAGATTTCATAAACTTATAAGCTTTGCGGCAATGTGCAGAAGGCTCACGTTACCACCCCACTGAAATCTGCTTAATGAAAGCAGTGGAATAAAACACTTGCACATCACATGTACCCAAAGACAATTTCCTGTTTAATTTGTAACAGAGTTCAACCACCTTGTGACATCCCAATAGAGCGAGCTACTTAGATCTTTCAAATGCTTTGTATAGAATTCTTTCTCAACTGTTCTGTGGTAAACTGTGGTCTGCTGTGGTAAAAAGAAACTGTAGTATCCAAAATGCAACATTTCTGATCAAGTTTAGCTGCATCAGAAAAACAAAAGCTGAGAATCTAAGTAAGGAAAACCCTGTCAAAGAGCAATTTTAAGCCTTTATGAACTGCTTGAAGGGGATGTTGTTTCTAGAGAAATCTGAAATTGATTTTTCTTTGAAAGCATTCATCTGCTGCCAAATACTGACATGTCAAGGCACATCCATGACATACCCAGCAGCGTAAAACCTGAGTGAATAATTGCCTTTGCTCCCACCTTACTCAGCTTTTGGTCAAATGCTTGCCACCTTTGCTATTCATCTTCCTGTGCAGCCTTAGATATTTTCTACAATCTCACAACTATGCTTACTAGTTCAGTTTTACTGTGCTGTTTACCACAAATAAAATAAAGCAATTATTCATTTTGCCATTCACTCTCATGTATTTGCCTTAACTTGCAAACATCTCTGCTCTTGAGAAAGAGCTTAACATGACATTGTTGGAACATTATTCAAAACACTGCTATACATACCTTGCCCTGTTGCATTGAACAGTCCACACATCCCACTTGAATGTTGCCATGTTTTGCTCCAGGGATTATCTGTAATCTTTCAAAGTCAGTCCCCAGTACCACAATATCACATCCTGATGCATATGCCTGGGGGAGAAGGAGAGGGGGGAAAAAAAAAAAAAAAAAAAAAAGTAAAACTACAGCTACTTAAAACAATCCGGTGAAGTATAAAATAGCATAGTCCATGTATCTTATCCATGTAGACCACCGTAGACAGAGACAGAGATATTTGCAGAGCTCAAACTTCTCCCAACAAGTCTACAACTTATATCAAGCAACAGAAGTAGCAGATTACTTTTCCCTCCACACTTAGAAGTGCAACACAATACTTGTGTAACAAGCAGAAACAGTGGTTCAAGACAGGAAAGAGGTGGCAAAGATGGAATTATAAAAGAAAAGTCTTTAAGAGAAAAAAATGGGAAGAACAAAGTTCATGCAAAACTGTAAAAAATACATTCATTTCCTACACTGGAGACAGACACTTAAAAACAGATTTTTAAAAAGAGGGAATAAAAGCAAGAAGCTAAAATGGTATACAGCATTTGTAAGAGGTAAAATGCAGAAAGGAAACAGAATGAAGCTGAGCTATTAAAAAAAGAAATACTACAATTTTAGACTTGTTGAGCCTCCTGTTGTTTGCATTCCACAGATTCATTTTAGTGGCAATATAAACTTCAGAGTAAATAAGTAATTTGATGTAGCTAACACATTTATACAGGCAGGTGATGAGCACTGGAGTGACTGAGTCAAGTATTTCTTCCTATCCTTACATACATGAGAAATGGGGCACAGATTAAACTGAAGAAGAAAATTAAACATTTGAGACTGTTCATTAAGTGATAGTGAGCATCCTTCAATAAACATGAGAATAAATCATTCAAGGATGGAAGTCCAGTAACAAGGAATGCACACACACAAAAAAACCAACCCATAAGAGCCAAGGATCAAGAGGCAGAATTAAGAGTAAAAGCAATAGTAATGTGTCAAATAAATAAGCTGTCGGGCAAAATGATTCAGGAGCAGAAGAGTCTCACAAGAACTGCAAATTCAGAATTTTCATATGCTGATGTAAGGGGTCACCCATGGAGAAACACCCTGCTAATTTTTAGTACACTTTTGACTTGAAAATGAGCAGAGAAATGGAAAGCTACATCTGCAAATTTGAAAGTGACAGTCATGTCTTCAGCTGTTTCAGGTCGCAGAATACTTTTAGCAAGTCTGTCCTGGACTATCATACAATACATGCATTAAAAAAAAGAAAAAAAAAAAAAGACATTTCAGTCCAAAGCCAATTTTCTCCTACAAAGTGTTCAGTGATACCTCCCAAAACAATCTTACCTAAAAGACTGATTAGCATTCTGTGCCAGTATTAATTCCCAAGCTGCAGACCATTGACCTAGCCTGATAATTGAAAATGTTGTCTAGAATGCTTCTGCAGACTAAATATAGCCATATATTGATTTATGATAATTTATTAGTCAGGTTTTCTGTGCCCCTTCCTGTCCTCTCCACTTCTGAAGTTCAAGACAAGGTTCAAGATCAGCTACACAGGCAGCATAGCTCTCCCTGTCAAAACAGGAGCATCTACTACAAATACAAACATTAAACTGCAGGCTCCAGAACAGCCTGAAAATTAATTCTGAAAGAACAGATTTAGCAGTATTTTTGTTCAAAATTAAGTGATTATTTTGACATCCAAATGCCAAACTGAACTTTGGAAAGATGTTCTATGAGGAACAGGTCCAAAGTTTAAAAAAAAATCCTCTCTCCTGATGACTCACTAAGTCCTCAGTCCACTGGGCAAAGTTGATTCAAAGATATCACACACACAACTTCTTCCAAAACTATTTTGTTAAATTTACTGTTTCCTTTAAAGGTAGTTTGAAGAAACAAAATGCTCTGCTTTACAGAGACAACACAGCTTTAACACAAAATATCTTTAAAAAAAAGTGCCGAAGATTGCATGAAGACCTCCAACTCTTCTGTATGCCCATGTAGAACCCATCAGCACCTCACAGGCTCACCAGGCTTCCTCTCCATCTGGTTCTGACTGTCCAGCAACACAGGCGGGCCTGAGATTCCACAATGTCACACCTTTACAATGTTTCCAACTAGTATGTAACATGCTGGCAACACACCAGCAATGAAACTAACCATTTTAACCAGATCTAGAACTCTCTCAGCTTTACCATATATATGAAAACAAACAAACAAAACCAAAAAACCTCCCAAACTTGAGTACACTTGGCACTTTCCATCAGAAGGCAGCAAAGGTAACTTGACAACCACCACGTGCTGGAGGCTTTAGGCACTTAAGATCATCAGCATTTCAGGAGTGAGCACTTACAAAAGCATCGGAAGTCAATTTCCTACTACTCCTGGCTGCACTGGACAGTAGCCGTGTTCAAAGAGATATGCTAAAATCTTAGATGTGGTATTTCCTGAAAATGTCCCCTTTACTAACAAACTTTTCTTTAAGAGATATAGCTCTTCTTCCCTTTTGCTACAACACTTAACCCCCCCCCCCCAATCTTATGCTTAACTTCCATTTCTTGCCCTACATCATACGTTGTGTGTTAAAAAGAGTTAGTCATACCAGTGGTGATCATTTGAAGAAAAGTTGGGGAACATCTTCTCATACCAACAACTCCTAAGTCTAACAATTAATTATACGTACACTCATAAGCATGCAGATTGGGGGGGGGGGGGGAGGGAGAATGTCTTTAAAAAAAAAAGAAGAAAGAAAGAAATCTTATTCCATCAAGAAAGAGATGATCGTTCTATCCTTACAGTCCGCAAGTTGTTCACATACTGACAGAAAAAACTGATATTTGGAAATAAAGAACCACTTCTAATATCAATCTATTTAGATGTGTTAGACCACATTTGGTCATATTGAGTTCCCAATCCCCAGCAAGTTGCAGAATCATCGAGTAGCTCTTAAGCCTTTAGAGTTGATCTTTCCCCAAAGAGGCAGGTATTTTGATCAGTAAAAAAACATTTTCAAAGAGCTTCCTAGCATAACCACAGCCAAACAGAAGGAAAGTGGCTTGAAAGTTATTTTTGAAGTTTCGGCAGTGTTTGCCTGCAGGAGAGCAATAGTTTCAAAGACAACAGGCAGGGGATGAAGAAGTGAAGGGCGTTAATACACATATGAAAAAAACAAACAAAAAAAAGGTAGCGAAATAGAGCATATCCAAGCTGTTTGGCAAATGAAGCTGCATATGAAACCAAGGCCCCATTGGCTACTGTTGCCTACTGTCTCAATCGCATTATACCTCATGCTGATCAGATGCAATAGCAGGGAAGCTTGATAGCACGCCTTCACCTAAGAAAATCCCTCATTCATTACGCTTTGTGGAAATTATATACCAAAAAAAACCCTAACCTTCTGTGAGCTTGGTGTTCTTCTTCCTTCAGTTCTCTCCTATCTCCACCATATTTTTTTCTTTAGATCTTCTCTGCGTAAAGTCTTACATCCTCATACACATTCACTGGAACCCATATTCCAACTCTGAATGCAGTTTCCAAGCAGTAGTATAGTTTAAAAAACTCACTTCTCTAACATGAGAGCACAAAATTAACTGCTAGACTAATACTGGACTTCCAGACAATATCTGCATTTCAGAACACTGTATGAAGTATTTTAGCATAGTATAATGGAAGACAGTACTTAGAAGTAAGGAGTACTTTTTGTACCCTAATGATCTCAAATATAACAAAAACCAGTTCCACTAACTAATCAACTTGATCTGCTCTTTTGCACAAGGGTTACTTACCACATCTTTCTCATTTCTGAGATGGCAGGTACTACTGAGCTTGTATTTTTAAAAGCTACAGAAACTACGAGAAGTAATTCAAGCGTCCTACCATTTATAGGGCAAGAAGCAAGTTTGGGGTATAAGCATATACTCTTGTCTATGTCACCTCAGTCTAAATTAGTCTTTTGTGGGGAAAGAAGGCAGGAGGGAAGGGAAATGTTGTCATATAGTACTACTAAGAAAGGATTCCTAAATATATAATAAATTAAGAAAATATATATTGAGAAGCCTTTTTAGAGCAAGCAGAGCCTCGAAGCCTGATTTTGGCAAGTCAGAGAAGTCTTTCACCTTAAGAATGTCCTAGGGTATTTACAAAAAAGTTGTCTCCACACAATGACACAAGTGATAATGTTGACATTATCGTGTTCTTGGAATGTTTATTAAACAATGCTTTGTTCTTCTGTTACACAAATAAACAAGGTAGAACTAGTTCAAGCTGCAGGAAGATGGATTTCACTAGCTGGTCACAAAACAAAACATGCCTGAAATTAGGAAGTGAAAGATGTTTGGCGCCTGTAAAAACAAATGTTATTTTGCATGCAATACTAGATTCTCATACAATTTCTACCTATTCTTTTAATTAGATGTTAGCTTGTATTTTTAGAACTATACTTCTTTGGAGAAGATTAACTTATATTTTGATCATAACTGATCATTAAAAGCTTATTAGTTTTAAAGGAAGATATTACAGATACCTATTGGAACTATTCTCATTTCTTCCTAGAGTGAAAATCTGATGCAAATAACTCCTTAAAAACAGTCTGGTACTGGCAAACAAGACCTGAGTCTCAACAGAACAACAGCAGAGGAGCAAGACTCTTGACCTCTCACATAGTATGGCTCCTTCTAAAGCCATCAGCTTTATACCCCACCCTTTCTGTATTTCTTCTATATATAGATATACAAGTTTTTTCTTCAGAAATTGCTACTTAAAGTTTGAGGTGCATCTTACAGGACCTGCACACACTTTATCCATCCTACATCTGTTATATGAAGACAGTACACATACCAGTACACATACCATAATCTGCCTCCCTATTTCAGCTACTTATCTGCAGTTGAATATAGTACTGTGTGTGCACATGCACATATGTAATTATGTAGTAATACACACATAATACATGCAGACATATATGGATTTGATGAACACAGACTAGAAAGATACAAAACTCTGCTGGGCCCAAGGACATACAGAACTACGTAGCTGAAGGGGACCAGGGGACGGCATTTAACAGTTTACAAAAACTTCTTTTGAAATGCTGTCTCTACCTTTGGCAGACTGGAAGCCTATCAACACAAGAGCCCCCACTACCTTTTGCAGACTACTCAGCTACTGCAGAGGAAATTCTCAAGCCACATCTGAGCCATTTTTACCGGCATCCAAGGGTATTCACGTCCCTTGAAATTATGTTGCAAGTCCCAAAGGTCTGGATGCCTGAGCTAACAATCAAATTGCCAGACTAAAAAGATGTTATTGAAATCCTGTAATAGCTGAATAACATTTCTATGATATGTTTGAAAGTAGGGGTATTCAGTAGGTATTTCTACTGCCTTTATAGCCATTTATAAATTAGAGAAGATCAAATTCTCAGGTAAAAAAAGAACAAGCACAAAAAAAAAGAGAACATGAAAGAGATTTCCCAGGAAAAGCACAAAAAACATACAGAGCATCCTAGAGTAGCAACAAAAACTTTGTACTTAAAAAAAACTGATCTTTGTTAATAACATCAGGTACCTATTTCTTCTGCTTTCTTCATTTTTTCATTGAAGTAAGACTTAAGTAAATTTGTTTTAAGAAAGACTCTCACCACCCTTGAAAAGACACTTTCTAATTTTATCAAAAGTATTTTAACAGAAGATAATTCACCAAGTGAGGATTGATTGCCTATGCACTTCGAAGCAGGGCTTATTTACACTTCAGTGAAAAACGCAGTGCTGTTTCAAGGAATTTTATTCAGTTTGGACTTTTGAGTTTAGTTCAGTTAAAAAATAACCCATTCAGAACTTAAGCAGTGAACTGTTCACTGGAAAAGAAAAAAAAAAAGTATCAGAAAGGCCTCCTTCCCTTTTCTAAATTACAGTCAAGAAGTAGGTACAAATGGAGTCTAACTTCTTGAGGGATTCTTATGACCAATCATTTATTTTTTTGACAATAGATACACATGGATTTCTGGATACAAATAAATTTGAGTATTTTCTAGACAGATAAGTAAATTCTAGCATGCCACAGAGCCTGCTTTCATTTACAAAACAATTTTATAAAGCTAGGAACCTGTATTTTATATTGTAATCCAGTACGTTTGGAAAATACAGTGTGTGATCTTGATCAAACTACTCAAAAACACATTTTTCAAGTGCTTATAATTCTGTTAAACCAGCTAAATAAATTCCAGGTTCAGGATGAATTTAACACACATACAGAAGGGAAATCTGACCAAAAAAACATTCTGGATACGTTGGACAAAAGTCACAATTAATCATTCTTTGCCAAAGTCTCATCCCTGCAGAGAACTGTTCTTTTGCCACTTCCAACACCAGTCCTAGGACTTATGCTTGTGAAGTCCCCATTGCTTAGAGGGATTTTTGTTTCTTCTTCTGATGTTGGGGGGCAGGGGGATAATAACTGAAGCAGAACTTAATAAGGAAACACGCACAAAGTCACTCAACAGTAGAAGCGATATCAGTGCCGATTACCCAATAACTTACAACTCTGGTAATAACTATTATAGCAGTATCCTATCTATGTGAGAAACTCTCTAAACTTATTAACCAAGTGTTTTTATGCTCAAGTATTTCATATTTGAAAAGACTAAGAAAGCAAAGGACACATTCTATTGTAGACAAATATGTTGAAAACAACACAATTTCTGGAGAAGCACAGACAGAGCAAACAGCCAAACTCTAACTTTATCTGCAGGATTTTTGTAGTTATGTAGCACTTAATTCAGACAACACTGAATTATTTATAAAAGACATACAGCCCTCAAATTGAAAGAAGTGAAGTACTGGCACATGATAATCATACTTAAACAGGATGACCTGTATTCTGTTCTCAATTAAAATGAATAAAATGTACATTTGTGCTCACACATAGCTTTCCAAATTCAATTTGCACAAACAGAAAAATTCACTTGGAGATTTACAGATGAGTTCTTCATATTCATTTAATGTACCATACTTTATTACCACCTGCTCTCAACAGCTACTTAAAAACAGGGATGCTTACTGCATCATCTTGAAGCTTATGAGCCTTATGCTTGCTATATATAAATAAATGATGTGCAAAATCTCTTTATCAGTGTTTCTCCCTAAGGAAGCTTGAACTCTGCTTGACACTTCACATCCTAAAAAAGAAAACCAGTACAATGATGCTCGGCCACTTGCACACCATTAGGATAAATACCTCAAATACAGTCTTAAAGCAGAACTGATCTAACTGCACACATCCAAAAGGTTACATGAAATTCAGCGACTATGGACACTTTTTACTGGTTCTGCTTTCAATTTTCAGAGTTTTGGAGAAAAATCTGTTGTTCTTAACTTAAAAAAAGTTGGAATATTTGAAAACTTTTTACCTTCAATATTCAGTATAGCGCAGCACACAGTGTTTTGGACCACACTGTATCTGCAATTCAGGTATTACAGACCAAGTTCTTTTGCCAGGCAGATAGCTTTCCCCAGCTGCACAGTAAGTAATCCTGAAGTGTTAACTCCTGTGAGTTCTTAGCCATGAAAACTAGAAGCATGCAAGTTTGCTGAGACTGGCATAGAAAATCCATAACTGAGGGAGTGAGACTCTCCAAAATAACTGTGAGAGGGAGGGTTAATCTTTCTCACTCCCTGCTCTTCTCTATGTCACTAAATACAACAAGCCAAGATTAAATCCCAGCAAAGGGGGGCGGGGAAGGGGGAGGAGGCCTTTACAATGTAATGAGAACATTTCTGTAAGCTCGCTAAATAAAATACATACACAGACATAAACAACTTGTTCTCCTTATGCTAAGAATCCAAAATTAAGCATGTAGGAAGTCATTTATAAACTATTTTCATTTTGTTTCAAATGAGATTCTGAAAAACTTGTACACGTCCATATACTTTGCTGCAATTTGCAAGCTGAATGCGTCTTTTCCACTTCCAAGAAATCATTCAATGGTATTTATACTTATTAATGCATATCATAACTTCAGACATAGGAAGAGACCTGCCAATTCTTCTTGTTGGATTTTCTAGAGGTTTAAGTCTGCCATGCCTTTCCAAAAAGATAAACACAAGTTTCTGTACCTTTCACTTATTAGTCTTTTGAAGCCATCTGGTGAATTTAACATGGCTTTATAAAATGAACAACTGCAAAATAAAACAAGCAATCATAGACATTTCTTAAAAAAAAGAAACGCATTAATAACCTTTGGGGTGGGAGGGGACAGACAAAAACAAATCAAGATGAGTGTGTCTATTGAAAACATTGTTACTACATTTATGTCAGAATAACTCTCATAAACAAGAGTCCATAGAAACAGTTACTGAAAACTCTGTTTTTGGATTATTCCTTTCTCCCCAAAGGGCCATTCTCATTCTTCTCATGCATTACCGATTTCTAACACTTCTAGTAAGTTAGGTTATAAAAGGCAGAGAGAGATTTTCAGTGACATCAATAACTTGACCTCTTTTCCTCAAAAAAAGAAAAAAAAGGTGTCAAAATTGGAAACCTAAGAGAACATACTTCGAGGACTTACCAGCACCTTATTGTAAAGCAAACTTCATCGTCTCTTGACAAATAGTTTCCCACCACTTGTGGGTCTTTAACATTTCTGGATGTGTGAAATTTGGCACAGTTCGAATTTGAAGTCCCAATTGCTCCAGTTAAAGAAAAAAAAAACTTCCAACTTGAAATTACCTACATGGTCAGGTTTTTGGAAACACACACATCTCCTTACGAGGAGATAAATGAACATGCTGACGCAAAAAAACAATCTAACACAGTGGCAGAGGGTCCAAAGAAATCCAATGGTCTCACTAAAAGTAGAACTAAGTAATCCCAGACAGACCCAGCAGAAGTACTTCCAAGATGTTTCACCCTGGAACGCTGACCATACCCCAGACCTTCTAGCCCTAGCATTGCACTGCTACTACAAACTGAAGCTGGAAGAAGCCAGCTGAACTTAATTACATAGATAAGAAAGGACACAAAAAATAAAGTTTCCTAATTCTTACATTACTGTTTATCATTCTCCTATCAAAGACTGCACTATGCTGTAAGCAGTAACTAGAGGTGGCCAGAAAAAGTAAGATTAAAATACCTAAACGTGGTGCACTAAGAAACTTAGCTTAGTCCTATTTCACTCATCTTCAGCCGAAAAAGGAAGGCTAAAATGGCATATTTTTAAGGGACGGGGGAAAGAAAACACAAGAACAATCTGCCTACTTCACAAAAGCAAAAGGGAGAACAGTAAATACTTTAAAAAAAAAAAAGCCAGAAAAGCTTTGGTCTATGTTAAGTGCTGTAAGTGTTTGTTTTCACTAGAAGTATAAACGCTGAGAAGGAGCTCAAAGATGGTTTTAAAACCTTAAGGTTGGGTCACAGTATTACAGGATCTGCTTCACCTAAGACCAGTAAGTATTTTAATTATATACCTGCCTGAAAGCGAGCGCTAAGACTCCCTTGCACTCAAAGTCGCATGCAGAAGCTGATGTTTATGTAATCTTTCACACGCGCTTCCAAAGCCACCATATTCCCGCACCAGCCAGCCTCTGGCGGGACACACGGGCAGTCCCACCTTTGTCAAGCAGCGGTATAAAGCCACTTTTTTTTGTTTTTTCCCCAGTTGGAAGTACACCCCGCCCACCCCCCACGCCGCCCGCATCGCAGGCTCCGCAGTCCCCGCCGTTACAGGGAAGCTCCGCGCGCTCCGTCGCGCCCCGGGCAGGTGCACCGCAGGCCCCGCGCGGAGGCCCCGCACCGGCGGGACGGCGCCGCCCGCCCCCGCGGGCTGCGCCGTTAACGGCCGATAACGCTATCGGGGGCGCCCGCCCCGCCCGCCGCGGTCACGCGCCACCGGCGCGCCGCCGCCGCGCCTGACGCAGCCGGTTTCGGCGCCGGCTCCGCAGCGAGCGCAGGCCGCGCGGTGCCGGGCGGGCGGGGAGGCGCGGAGCGGCGCGGGCTCACCGTGAAGGGCTGGTCGCGGAGGCTCCCCACGGAGAAGCAGTTGTCGCCGGGGTTCACGGCCCCCGTCAGCACCTGGTGCAGGTTCATGGCGACACGCAGTCGCCGGCCGCTACCGGCCCCCGGCCGCCGAGCCGCTCGGCCGTCCCTCGTCCCGCGGGCGGCGCAGGGGAAGGCGGCAGCGGCGGCACATATCGGGGGCGGAGCCGCGCCGGGGGGGCGGGCACGGGCGCCGGGCGGCGCGGAGCCGCAGCGCCCCCTGTCACCGGCCCGCGCCGCCGGTCGCGCTCGCGGAGCTGCCTCGCGGCACCAAACCTCGCGAGAGCGCGCCCTGGTGACGCGCCCGGCCGCGAAAGCGTGAACCCTCTGCCTCTGCCTCTGCCTCCCCTCCGCCAGCAGGGAGGCTCCGGCCGCTGCGCATGCGCGCTGGCATGCCGGGAGCTACGCCAAGGGAGGGGGAGCGGGGCGAGGGCCGTCTGCGCATGTGCGGCGGGCGGGGCTGCTGGGGCCCGCCCGCGGGAGGCGGTGCTCCTGGCGGCGGGGCGGGGCGCCAGCAGGGGCGAAGCGTCTGAGCGGCGTTTCGGGGAGAGCGGCCGAAGTAGACGTGGGGTCCCCTGAGGGAGAGGGCCCGTCCGAGCGGGGCGAGGGCCAGCGCTGCTGTTGCTGCAGCGTCACCAGCAGAGAAAGTGCGCGTCCCTCCCTCCCTCCGCAGCGGGGCACAGCGCTTCGGGTGTTTTCCGCATTGCACAGCGGCAAGGCCCGCTCAGCGGCCCTCTCCAGAACTTCCCCCGTTCAGTGCCTGTGAAAGTCCTGCCATGCTGCAGGGGCTGGCGGTGGTTTTTGTTTCAGGAGACGTTTAAAAAACTCAGCTTTTCAAATGGTTGCGTGAAGTAGATGGGTAGCAGCAGAGAAGTACAAAAATCAAAACACCACTGCCTCTAAAAAAAAAAAAAGCAAAATGTATTAGTATTTTTGCTCTCTTACCTACCAAATGACTGGACCGAACCAAGTAGACTGCCTTCATAATGAGTATTTACGATAGTGTCGTTGGTAACTTAGCAGCGCTGCCCTTCCAAATCTTACTGTTGAGTTGAAAACGTCGGGTTCAGATTTTTTCCACTGGCTTCTCAAAGTGGTAACATCAAGTCACGTCTTCAAGTCATGCTCTTGATTTTTGGCAGCAAAGCAGAGGCCTTAGTACTTGCCTAGTTAGTGCTAGTAATTTTCCTGTGTTTCTGTAAAATACAAATGAATACAAAAAAAACAAACCCTAACATACTCTTAAATTATTCATGGTCACCAGGATACACTGTGGATAATGGTTGCTGAATAAATGAATTTAATCTTCATATTAAAATAGCTGCTCCTTTGGCCTGGTGGCAAGGCAGTAGATGTGGCACACCCAGATGGGGGAAAAAAGGAGGCAGACTCAGTGAATCAAATCTGCTGCTCCATGGCCCTCCTTCCTGGAGCTTACGAAGGAGTTTGTAGCCCCAAATACTAGCCCATTTCATTTCACAGGCTGAGGGCAACACCTGCAGCCTTACTGCAGGGTGTTACAAAGGGAAGCAGTCTGGCTATGGGATGGCTGTTTGCTTGAGACTTAGGAAACTCAGAAGAAATTTTCCTGGGAGGCCAGATTAGCTACAGGCAACCAGGTTTTTCAGCATCTTGGTAAATCAGAAAAAAACGGGAAACCCTCTGGGATGGGTGTTGCTTTACGGAATAGGGCTTAAGAACTGGAGAACTTAAGAACAGGTTAGTGAAAGGTTCTAGCCAGTTAGGGCCAATGTGATGAGATAACCTCCAGTCTGACCCTGAGCTAGGAGGGTGACAGGCAGTGGGACTTGCACCTTAGGATGGCATGAAGATCTTCAGATCTGTCAGATCAGGTATCTAACCACCTGAGCAACTCTTCACCTCTAAATGGACTGATAGATTGAAGTATCTCCAAATTGTGGGAAAGCATGGACATCCTCTGTGCTACACTGAAAGCAGTTGATGTCTGGTTATTTCTTAGCATTGTTTTTCTATAACTAGTTTTTAGTATTTTATCAATTTCTCAAATATATTTCTCTCAACAATAGCATTACTTGTGTTTTTTCTCATAAATTACAGCTCCTATACCAATTTCCATTCTTATGTTTACATTAACCCAGTCGGGAATATTAGAGTCTCATTCTGCCTACCAGCTCTTATAAGAAGTATTTATTGTGCACCAGGGAGGCACAATATCCTTCTTTCTGGGTCTCGGTGAGAAAGAATGCCCATTTGAATCTTTAAGTATAATATGATGTTTAATCAGAATATGCAAATGTAGGAGCGGAATAAAAGATTAGCAATGAAGTATTACGTCCCTTCTGTTGCTGGGAACCTTGAGGTGATACAGCAAAGGACAGACCTCTCAGGACATGCTACACTACGCAGATCCTGCCCTTGGAGAAGCTCCCCAGCATTTTGGTCTGTAGAGCTCTTACAGGATTTTCTTAGACAAAAACAATTCTGTTCATCATTCCTACTATCAAGAGAAAGGATGTCTATGTGAGAACATGCTGTTTCACTTTTTGATAAAGATGAGGACACACAGGTGATGTGATTGCCGGTACCAAGCGAGAGCTGCCTACAGACTCCTCTGTTAGGATTAGCCACCTAAGTTTATCTTGCAGCCAAGGGATATGTGGAGCACAGCACAGGCCTCCTCCAGTCGACTGTTACATGGATCACTAAGTCCTCAATGTGTAGCAGTCTTCCAGTTAGGATCACTACAGTAATATAAAATCAAAATCATTTCATAATGTGCAGACATTGCTTTGTATATCACATCCCACAATATTTATTAGCTGATGCTTCATATTTGTGCACAACAATGCCTTCTCTCCTTGTGCTACTTTTCCAGTTCTCATGCAAACAAGGTCAACTCATAAACTTTTTGGCATGAGTCTCACACATTATTTTGGTAATTATAAGCCTTGCATCCTTTGAAAAGCGGCCCGAAAAGCATCTAACTATGCTGGTGGCTCCTGCAATAATTCCAAGCAAATGGAAGAGTCCTCCAATTTTCCAAGGTCTTCTGAATTGAGAAAAACCTATCAGATTTTTCTCTGCCTGTATATACACAGACATTCCTTCAGAGAGTCATGCTTCTCTTGTGCTGGATATAAACTGCTATCACCGTCATCACTTCTGTTTTGGAAAGGATCAAAAAGCTTATCAAATTATCATCACAGAATCATATCAAAGTGATCTTATCCTTGCCAGGAATGATTTGATTACAGCTGCACAATCTAATGAAGCAATCTCAGTGGACTTTTAAGTTCACAAAAATTATTTTCATTGGTTCTGGGCAAAAGAGTGAATTATAAATGAACCCAGTAAGAAGCCCCTGTGTGTAATTTTCCGCATTGCCAACTACTTCCGGTGCCAGCCTGTGAGCCATTCCAGCTGTGTCTGTGGCCAGCCTGCTTTAGGCGCTTCTTTTGAATAGGACTGTTTCAGAATGCTCTGGACAGAAAAGGCCAGAAATCGTGCAGAGTCACTTTGGTTCTTTGAACCTCATGCATGCCACAGTATGATTTGCAGTATGACAAGTTACGGGATGACAGTGGAAAGCAATCCCAGTGCCTAGTCTAAGGAAGGTGAAGAATTTATGAAGTGAAACTTAGGACACCAAGTCAAAGAATGAAAGCAATAGAGTTTTACTGATAACTGCTTTTTAACTTACATCTAATTACAACACAATATGATATATTTACAACTGACACACCCTAACATGCTGATATGGTACGAAAATTGGGAACTTCTCATTTCCTTCCTAATTAGATTTGTGACTATTCAGATTAGTATGTTTGGTTTACTTCGTAACAGAAAGGACATTTCCTTTTATCCTGTGTTCTGTGGCTAGGGTGAGAGCCCATATAATGGCATGCCGGGCACACACATGTCCTGGCTCCCATCCCCACTTTGATGGCTACTGCCTGCTCCTTCCCACCTGCCAGGGTCACCAGCCCGCTCTAGTGCAGGAGTTCTCACCGCACTCGGCTGTTTCCTGTATCTGCTGCTATGATCCTTCAACTTCTCGTCCAGGAGAGGAGCAGAGGAGCTACCACAAGTGGGACTTGGGCACGTGTCCTGTTTGGTGCCACTTCTCACCTCTCTTGCAACATCCATGAATTCAGCTACAGCTATAATATTTATTTTACTTTTTATTATAATAACAAAGTGAATTCATTCTTGGACACTGACAAATTTCAACTCTGGCCAGGCCAGTTCAGCAGTACAGGCATTAAAAGAATGCTTGAACTATTTAAATACAATTAAAAACGTATCTCTACGTTGTCTCCTTGACAAAAGCACACAGGCCGGTTTTGCTCAGACTTTCAAAACTTCGTAGTTGTTGGAAGGTAAAAAAATCTCAAAAGGTTAATGATCATCACAAAAGGATTTTAGAATTAAAAAAATTTCCCTGTGCACTTGTTCATTTTGTGTATTATTCTCACACTTTCAAGTAAGCAGTTTTTGTAAAAAAACCCTTGTTTCTCCTTTCTCTCAGAAGTTTCTAAAAAAATGAAAAGGCATTAAATTTGCTCTACAGAGTTACAAAATACTACTGTAAGCTCCTTTTCATTGTCCCCGCCCCCCCCCCCCCAACATCTTCTCTTCTCTCCTAGGAGCTCTCAGGAGCTGTGATTCTTTTCAGAAAAGAAGCTGTCAGTTCCTGTCATTCACAATTACTGCTGAACATGCTCACCTCAGTTCTCACCTTTTCCTTTTAAAGGGACAGTGTATTCTTAATATCAGAACAGCAGAAGAGAGGAAAGACTATCAGTTCCTAATATTTTAACATATAGTGGCTGTGGCTGTTCTTAGTGGCTGTCAGTTACAGCATTTGTGCACATACAGAAGGGCTTGGAAAGGAATGATGTGCTGCTTTTTGGATCATTGACCAAAGCATTAGTATTTCAATAACAATCAGACCTTTGAATGCTCCAAAAACCAGTAGGAAGTATATACATGCGCTTTTTGCATTAGTACATCTTGCCAGTACTTCACTAATAATGTCTCAGAAAAGTCCAAATGAGAATTTTAAATCATACTCCCATATGTCTCTTCTAAAATCAAAATTGCAATTCTACAAAGTGCATGATTAACAATATTCTTCTGGATACTAAAGTGGGAAATTAATATATATTTGTAAATTATTTTACTTGCACATGTCAGTGCCATATTTTGTGTTCTTTCTGTACAGCAAACATCCATGAGTCATTCATTAACAGCACTAAAATCACTTATGTCAATGATACACAGGCAGCTTTGAAAGAACCTGGCATTTTAAGTGGTATGCTTAGAGCTTGTCAACAGTACTAGTAAATGTTATTTTCTTCCCTGATATATTAATAATCATCTACGGGCTGGTAGCATTCTTTTTTTTTCTCTCTGAAATAATTTATCATATGCAATTCATTACATTATTACTTACTGTAATAATGCACTATAACCAGGAACAAATGTTCCACCTCATATACTCTTTGACTTCATCTGTCTTTGCTGCCCTTGATTCTTCTGCAGGATTTCTTCGGGTTGTGGATGCCCGAGGCAAAATTCTGACCTCAGTGAGGTCAAAAGCAAAAGCTTTATTGATCTCCCTAAGATCTGGAATTCACCCTCCACTCCCACAGTGGGAATGACTTGAAGGAGTCCTTGATTCAGGTCTTGAGCTTTTATGAATTTTAGCAATATAGAAAGAATCAAAATGCAGCCTGGCATCTTAGGAAACATAACATTCATATAAACATTGGCATTTAGTAGGATAGTCCTAAACAGTCAACCATGGTGAAACATTTCTTTGAGAAATTTCTGTGTTAATTTTTTCAGTACCCTGTGTTTTTTATCTTTAGCCTACAGGTTACAGTGATATTTACTTCTTTTTTCATATTGTTTTCATTCGGTGGAAGACATTTTGTGACAGTTCATGTTGTTATGACATCTCTTAGTATTTATAGTGCAGTACCTTCGCTTTTATATTAATTATCTGATATAACCTTTTCTTTGGTGCAGGAGATAAATGCTGGCCGGTATTGTTTTTAGAAGATATTAGAAATTATGTTTTGATTTATTCAGTGCATCTTTTATTTGGCTTTTGGTGATGCTTCCATTTTACAAGCTTAGAATATCTTCAGTAGTTGTTTCCAAAGTAAAAGCCAACCATTATTAGATTCTTCAGGCTTACAAATCAAAAGTTAACAATTAACAAGCTTTTAACATTTCCATTCACATTTGGAGTTTTACATTCATTTCATAGACTGAAATTCAAGCTACTTTTGAAGAGAATAACTTGCATAAAGGCTGCTGGATAATACATTAACTGTTACTTCCCTGTATGTTTATAGAATATCCTCTGACCACTAATAATTTAGAAAATGGAAATTAGAGCTTTTTTCTTCGTGTTTATTACTGCTGCCTGTATCAATGAGCTCAGTCTGTGCTTACCGCTTCATCTAGACCCAAGGGACTTGGCGGAAGCTTTGGACCAGGCCATTTGCTCCTACCTCTGTTCGCTGTTTCTTTATCCCTGAGCTCTGGACAGCAGTGGTTGAAAGCATAGTTTGGAAAGCTCAAGTCTTGTCCCCTGTCTGAATGGGCCATAGAGCTAGTGTGTGTTTGGCTCCATGCTACATGCACGGGGTGTCCTTGCAAGGAAGCAGCAGGGCCTTCCCGAGGAGGGCGCAGGTCCACAGCCCCTGAATGAGGAGAGCAGCGCAGGGCTGGGGACGGTGACCGTGGGCAGTTGGGGAGCCTACGGGCACCACACCAGCCCCAGCTCCAAGGTGGGTCTGATGTCAGGCCAGGGAGCCAAGTCAGCGGGTCCGGGTCAGCAAGGTACGGGGCTGGAAGCAAGCATGTCTGTGGCGCAGGTCAAGCTGGGGGTGAGGGAGGCCTGGGCACAAACACAGCTTCTGAATAAAGGCCAGGAGGCCCCAGAGGGGCTTCTCAGCTCTTCCCCTAGCTCTTTCCCAGCAGGCTGCTCCAAGGGCACAGGGCTGCACCATGGCAGAGCTATTAAGAGTCAGGTGAACTGCCTGTGCGTGGAGCAGCTCTACAAAATCTTTGCCAAGGGAGTGACCTCGCGCGTGCTGGCATGTCGAAGCTGCAGTGCATAGTCAGAGTGATCCCACGTGGCATATGGGAGCCTGGTCTCTTTGCAAATGCCAAACAGAGCCAATTTCCAAATGCACCAGTCAGTTTTCAAGTTTCATCCATTGGTATGTGAATGTACATGTACACACGGGGTACCTCATATATCATGCTGCAAGAATCAGTATCCTGGCAATGACTGCGTGAGACTTTCTCTGCCAATATGAAGATACCTTTTGCAGCAGGTCCATTCTTTGCGTAGAGTTGGGAGACTCCATCTGGCCTTCAGGTTTCTCAGACAGTTCACCTACTGGCATTGAACTCTGAATAGACTGCTCACAATATAGTGCGTTATTTGAAATGTATGTGAAAGACAATTAAAATATGTGTTACATGGTACTTTTTACCAGAATGTATTTTTTTAATGTAAACCCTGAGTTGTTCAAGAAGTTATTCTTTTTTCAGAAATATTGTAGATTTAAGGCTGAATATAAAAATACCAAATATGTTAACTTTTTAGGTTACCGTAGAAGGTAAATGTTAAATTACATGTAAATATACAGATGTGCCCACATGAATATTCTACTCATTCTACATGACTATTCTAAAGCGGAATATTGTACTGTTTATTTTGAAGCTTCTTACATGTTTTCCATATCATATTAAAAATGGTGACACTCCTTATATTTGTCCCTGACAAACTCCTTTGAGGTATAATGTATTTGCTTTACTGTTATCCATCACATACTAATATTTATGTATAGGCCTTTAGAATTTGCATAAGATGCTCAAGGGCTAGCTTGGAAAATTGAAAGTGATGTTATGTTCTTTTTTCAAACTTGTATCTCTTTGAAGAACTTTATAGTTAGGTTTTAACCTCATGGGAGGGAGTTATGAGCTTATGACAGAGTAATGATTATTACTCATTACCTATACAAAGATTTAAGCAGACAGGCAGTTGAGTGTTGGCAAAGAGAAATACAAAATACATGTCTTTTATTCTCTACTGTTACAGTGTAACTCAAACCATTTCCCCCTCAAAAAAACACCCTCTCTTCTCTCATGAGGTAGTCCTACTTTTTGTTATTTTGCCATTTTTAATGGTCTATAGTGAAAGCTTCGGAGTTGTTTAATTGTTTTTATGCTTTCTACAATTCAATAGTAGAGCCATGTTCTTCTGTTTAAGCGTTCATGTATGCATATACAGGCAACCCTGACCAGTCAGGCACACTTATTTTATTAATGTAACTGTTATCTTCTCTCTATTCTGCTTTTTACCCCCCAAAATGGAGAAGACAGACAAAGCAAGAGCAGTCAACTCAGAGAGAGCTGATTTCTTTGTTATTGCAAATTCCTTCCACTATTTGGTGGCATACAAACCCTACACATTCATAGCTTTCTAGATACACAAAAAGCAAAGGAGATCAGAGCAACAAGAGAATAAAATTTCTGCCTGTTGGTAGATCCACGCTTGGCTGTTGTATGCTGACTAGAAAATGGTATTGTAATTAATGATTTTCTGTGGAACTAACCACACTCACAAGGCTCAAAGAGAGCTATTCAAGTTGCCATCTTTCTTTTTGCTTGATTGCCTGTATGTAATCTGTGTTTCTTTAACTGGTAATAAAGTATTTATGTTCTTCTAGGAGAGAATGGTAATGAAACCTCCTCCATTTTATACATTACAAATTGTAAGATTTTTTGTTTAACACAATTGCTGTCAGGATCTAAAATTCACCCATGCATATATTAAGGCATATTAAAAGGCGGTGGGTTGCATCTCAGTATGAGACTTCATCTGTTGCGCAGCTGAAGACGTAAACTCTGCAACTAGATTAAAGTAAAAGGGTGCCCAAGTTTCCTTGTTGCAATGTTGTATGCAATGACTGTAAATTGTCACTCTGTTGTATGAAGACTGTGACTTTCCTGAAACAGCGTGTGGTTTTGTGATGTAAACTGTTTAATCTGCCCAAGAGCAATACTGCTTTCTCATGGCTCTTTTTCCACCACATACTGCATGTTCCACCTGAATGCACTGGGTTTATTTACTGCTGAGTCGCTATTTACCATGTTGCTACTGCCTGCAATAGTTTTAATTCCTGTTCGAGCAACTGAACCAGGAGCTTTTTAAAGTATTTAGACTTTAATCCTGTCATATTCAATGAGTGCCCAGTGAAAGTTAAGGGTGCTCAGCACCCCAAAGAGCTGGAATGAAAGTCTGGTTACGGAAACTGTGTGAAATGGAGCAGCTTTAAGAAATTACATTTATTTTTCCATCTACAGATTCTTCCTGTGGCGTAACATTATTTGTTACATGAATTTTAGTGTTTCATTATGTAGATGCATCGAGAAATATTTTTGCTGTATAAAACACTTGATTGCACAGCAGATAGTTGCCAGGGACAAGTTCAGAATTTCTACCTCTATCCTAGTCCACTTTAGCAGGTAGAATTGCGCAAGTCTGTTGAAAGGTAATGCACGGAGAGCACTTACGCGGGAGAATTCTCTCAGTGTTTTGGAAAGATAAAGGGCTATTTGATGTTGCAGATAAGTGCCCATCGCTAGCAGTCTGGAGGAGTGAACGGCAGCAATACTGAAAGGGGAGAAAAGCATCCCACTACTGGCACTGGGGCAGGCATGAGAGGCAGAGGCAGCTGCCCTGTGGGGCAGAATATAAGGGGATGATGGAAGTGCAGGTTTTGCTGGTATATATATATGTATAGCTGGTATGTCAGAAGGAAGTTGGCAGTGTTTTATCAGCCTAGGGCTTGGTTACTGCTGTTTACGATTTGTACTGCGATGGTTCCTGCAGGACCCAATCAGGGAACGGGGAAATACCGTGCGAGGTAGGGTGTGGATAAAACTTGGAACAACACAGTGTTGTTTTACTACCCCACAGAGCCAAGTAACAGGTATTTTCAGTGTATGTGTGAGCAGAATGGGGCCAGGGTTTATCAGAAACATACACTTGAGAAAGAACCAAATCTAAGGGAAAGTAGCAGGGAAATGAAATAACCTTCAAGAAGCTGGTGTCCTACTCTGTTTTGATATACCAAATCACTTGGTATATACAGACTCAGAGCCGGGCAAGGCTGTTTCAGTCTTACCTTCTTTTCTTCTACAGTAGATATATTTTTCTATAGGCAATTTATTCTGCCAGGTTTTCAGGCAATGATTTAAAAACACAAAATCAGCTTGAACGACGCAGACATTAAAATGCCAATAAGGCTACAGTACAAATATAAACAGCTGTCCAAAGCTTTATTCACAAAATACAGTTATATCACGTGTAAAAACATTGTAACTGGTTGGGGTGGAATATCAGCTGCAGTGTAGAGATGCCCTTAACTGCAGTTTGGAAGAACGAATAATTTTTTCTGTTTCCATTCCGGTGTCTTATCCTGTATGTTAACTGCTGAACCTCCCCTGCAAAGGCCACTGTGATTCAGATCCCCAGGTGTAATGCTTTATTAATACGGTGTCTCTAAGGAATTCTTTGAACTTACTATTAACTATGCTATCTCTGTTTTTCCAGAGGGACTTTGCAAAGAAACTGGTAGCAAATACAGCCACAAGTCAAAAGAGAAGCATAATATGCATTCTGTGTTTGTTTTTACAGAGTATTTTCTTCTTATGTAAAAATAGGAAGACCCACCCTCCCTCCAGAAGGAGAGAGAAAGATGGATAGTAATCAGGTATAATGTATAATTAGGTTCTGTGTTTAAACATGTCAGTCCAGAGAGGAAAAGAACTAAAAAAAAATCCAGTACTCAAAAGGCTAAACCTGTCAGTTCAGTCTTGGAAATCCTTTCCTGCTGTTGGCTTACCTGTCATATTAAATAGTCAAACTGATGTTTTTAGGAGTCTGTCTGTGTATGTGTGTGCATTTGTGTGGATATGTGTGTTTTTGTATGTGAGACAGAGAGAGACTATGAATCATCCCTAATGCATGCTACTTGGCATGTTTTTCAGAAGGCATAACAATCAGCAATGATTACTTAAAGTATGACAAGATATGAATCTTTAATGATTTCATTGCCAGATGATTCAACCCAAAGCTCATCATGTCCTGGTTTACGGTTTTTTAAAATCCTAGAAACTCATAGTGTTTTCCTACTACATAAGCAGTAGTGTCTAGTATAATGTGGACTTTTTCCTAGATAAAGGGACTATAGTGTCTGGATTAACACGATATAACTGTTTGACAAATCAGTATTTCATTACGTTAATATGCTATATAATAACAGAAAAGATGAGACAATATATCAAAACCATTAAGATCACCAATTTGGTTTTGGTTATAGCTAGATGAAATTACTGTAACAACTGCAATTTTCCATTGAATGGTTGATGCACATGTAATTAAGAATAACTGTCCTCAGGAAAATACCAATAAAGTATTGTATATTGGTTTTGGTATTGCTTACATAGTCTTACAAGTGTCATCTTCAATAACTTACAAACTGTAAGCAAAAGAAGATAAAAAATGTAATTGGAGACAGAGCTAGAATTGCTTAAGAAAGCAAGGCACCTATTTTATTAAGGGATACAGTTATTTCTGGAATATTAATTGAAGCATTGAGATTTCATATTCTATGACTCGTATGTTAATTCTAAACTGGTTTTAGTTATGACAGCTTTGAATTTATGGAGTTCCAACTTATATACTATCACTCACTTATTTTTATATGGATACAATGCATAAAAAACATAAATGCATTTTAGGTTTGGGAAATAGTAACGGTTATAAACCAATTTTGCATAATAACATATTAAATACAATACTTAAATTGGAAGAAATTTAAAGGTAAGAAACACAAATGAACAGACTTGCTGCACAGTTGTATATTCTCCACTGGTCAGATGGCAAAGGAGAATGGAAAACAAAGCACAATGTGAATCATGTACTAAATGTGTCAGCTCTTGACTTTATTAGTTTTGGAGAAACCCAATGAGAAAAATATCTACAAGTAATTTTATTCCCTCCTAAGGCAAGTGACCTAAGCTTCAGTTAAGTGTGGATTTGGTTTACTGCTCAGAAGAAGGAACTGAGGGACAGTCTGGGGAGGTTTCCAAACTCTACCATGTATTCAAAGCACTAAATAAGAATGTGATCCTTTTTTATGCAAGTCAGATAAGTGACATCTGACGTGGGATGTGCAGTTGATGGATAGTGATGCATATAAATATTAGTGAAATACTGCGCAAGGTCATATGCCCATAAATCAGCTAGAAGCTCACTAGTGACTTCAAAGGATGCTATTTGCAGGCTTTCTATTAAGAGAGTGTGTAAATTTTTGGCAATAGCCTGATTAAAAGACTGTCACAAGTCACAGCAAGCAGGAATAAATTAACTAAGTAAAGAGAGAAGGCTGTCCCCTCTGTAGCTTCTCTTCCACTAGCGCTATTACGTGAAATACGTATGCTCTTGGCCAAGGATGGCTGAGACACTAAATTTACTCATAGGTGCCATTATTGAGGTGTAAGTTCCTTTAAAAATACCCTTCAGTGCTTTGCTGACAGACATCTCTATCACAGCAGCAGTAGCAGCAGCAGCAGCAGCATAATACAATCTTTCATGTCTTTTCAGGCTTTTATCCAGCTCTGTTGCTACTTTGAACCTCCTTAAAAATGGGCTTGTGGTCATGGGGCAAATCAAAATGTGATGTATACATTGATACAAACTACATTATTTTACAATTAGCTGCTCTCTGCAGAAACTGCCTACACTTCTCTGCCTCTATATGAAGGTGTTTATTCAGCGTCGTGCACATGCGGAACACCTGAAGGTGGTGTAAACTCGCGTTCCCGCTAATCTGCTTCATGTCAACTAAAATTCTGTGGCACTCAAGTACACAAGCCGTGCGCAGTTCAAGATACTCTGAAAATAATCCTTTTACAAGCTATCTGTGAATTTGCCACCAGCATTCATATCAGCATGGACTCTTTAATGGAAAAGCTATTTTACTAATTTTACAGCTGAGAAGGGCATGCAAAATTGACATTTTACTCTCTATTTCCCTTCCTCTGTTCTACATCCTTAGGTGGCAGCATCATTAGAAAGACCTTTGCTGTACGTGATCACACACATTCACATGACAACAGCATCAGCATCAAAGCGGCTCAGACTGGAAAACGCTGAAATGCACAGCTTTGCATGCTGTTGTGTGGCCACAAGCAGCATTTATCTACAATAATTTTGTTGTTTGGCCGTTAAGTGGGTTTTCTTTTCACATTGCATACACTCAGTGCTGTTGCTTTTGTGATTTTTTTTCCATGCTGATGTCACCTTAGCTGGCGTTGATCATGCAGGAGATTTATTCCTTCCGGCCTATTTCCTACTCTTCACTGAAGTGCACGCTGGTTTTTTTACTGATCTCAGTGGAAGAGCATTGAACCATCTTTTCATATCATCTCACAGCAGTTCTCTTTACTGTGGGAGCCACAGAGTGTTGCAGCATGGGACTTTGAACTCGCCTGTGCTACAGATCATAGCTGTAAGGGGAAATGATAGGGTTTGATTATTTATAGGTCTCTTTAGAAAGGTACTTCCAAATCCTCAAATAAAAGTCTGTATATATGCGCACAATTAATACTGTGAAAAAATAACTTTCTATGCTTCTTTCTTCTTTTGGATTTTCTTTTTTTCCATGAAACTTTCAGTGTTTATTTTCTGACAAGGAGAATACCGGGATGTTTCAGGCTTCTTAAAGAAGCAGACTGGTAGCTGGACCCTCAGTTCAAAATGTGGCTGATGGAAGGATTCACAACAGATGGGGTGATTTACACACATAACATATGGATCCCACATTCCCGGGCTGTTCCAATGCTGTATGGAGAAGCTAAGGGCCAGGGCTGGTCCAGCCTGGAGCAGGGATGGCTCCTACCAGCAGCCCCCAGCACCTACCAGGGTTATCGGGGGGATGGAGCCAGGCTCTTCTCCGCAGCGTGTGCCTTGAGGGCGAGGGACGACAGGCAGAAGCTGGGACGAGAGAGGGTTGGGCTGCCCATAAGGAGCCCTTTTCCCCTCGTGGCGGCTGGGCAGGGGCACAGGCAGCCCAGGGAGGCTGGGCAGCTCCCTTCCTCCTTGGGGGCTTCCAGCCCCAGTGGGATGAAGCCCTGAGCAGCCTGGTTGGACCTTGGGACTGACCTTGCCGTGAGCAGCAGTGTGGGCCAGAGACCTGCTGGGGGCCATCCCCACCTCAGTTATCCCCTGGGCCTGGGGTCCTATGAGCCTAGTCTTTGCTTGCTTTTAGTGACAGCCTATTTTTGACATTAACAGAAAATTATTTAGCCTTACAATTTGATACTAATAAAACACATATTTAGCAATATTAACCCTCTTAAAAGTGCTCAGGAACCCTTTCAAGAACTTGTCTAATTAAGTCGGTCTCCTCAGAGGCACTTCTTTCTCCTCACTACTTGCCACAGCTGCTGACTCTCTTTTCCCATTGGAGAGTTGGTGGAATGGTCTGTTTCTACATATGTTCCGCTTTATGTTTCCTTTGCTGCCACATGTTCCTTCTTCGTATCCCTCACTAAAGATACAGAAACAGGGAAAAGGCAGCCCATTCCTGAAAGATTGTCTTTCAAAATTTTGTTTTTCACAGGGACGGGAGCAATATCCTCAGTAACAATAGCCCTCTGAGCCCACGACATGCTGCTGTACATGTAAATACCATCTTGAGGCTTTAGCACCCTGGAATCCCAGTCATTTTATTATTCTTTGCATCTTTATGATTTTTTTATTCATCAAGGTAGACTATACTTCTTGCTGTCTTGCTTAAACAAGGATTTCTGGTTACTATTTCATGTTAATTAACATTTATGCTGGCATTTGTCTGTTTTTACAAACTGTTCTCAAATTCAGCAGAGCCAAACTGGGATTCTTTGTAAAAGGCTAAACTTTCAAAGATCTATTTACTCTTTTACTCCACTTTCCAGTAGATAGTTCAGTGGGTGATACGTGGTACTGTACGTTTCTCATTTAACTCTGAAATCCTCCACTATTTGTTTAAAATCCTCACAACTTACTATGAACTATTAGTAGACCTATCAATGCTAAGATTTTAAGTTTGACAAATACAGATTTATTGTGTGCTGTGACATGATTTGTTTTTAGATTCTCGAAAAGTACAATTTCAGCAAAATAACACAACATTATAACATCATCTTTGCCTGAATGTATCTATCTTAGTGTTTGGCTTCTGCATGTCCAGAACTGTGGGGATTTTTTCCTTTGTCCCAGTTATGATTTTTGACAAGTTTCATACCTTTTTATATCTTTCTATCTCTACAGACTTTTCTTTTACACTTTTTTATACCATGTGACCTCCATAATTTTTCTCAAGTATACTAATGCCCTGCTATAACACCTGTGCCAACATTATTTTATTACCTTAAATAATAAGCCATTGATGACATATATATCTGAACTGAAGTGATAGTAGGGGCTTAGTATGCAGTTCCCTGGCTATCTCACTAGGACGGCCTTAATGACTTTCTGCAATGTGTCATCTTTTGCTGTGGTCTCTGCAAGTTTATTCCTCATTATTTCTAAGACTGGATAATCTAAGAAAATGACTTACATTATAACAGTCTATCATCTTCAATTGTCAAATACCTTTGAAAGCAATCCTCTTATCAGCTGCCTCTTATCAGTCTTTATTTCCCTGTTTATACTCTATTATCGAGCCATAGAGTGATAGCTGGAAACCCTCCCTGTCGTTGTATTATGGGAGGCATCAGTGTATTCCTCCTTTCCTGTGCATATCTTGAGTTTCCAGTCTGCTTCTACCACGAAGAAAATGTCATAAGAAATGCCATGTATTCACCTACTCCCAAGCATCACAGTCAGAATCTCTTCCATTGCTTTACCTACCATAAGGAATAGGCTTAAGTATTTCACAGCCTCTTCTGTTTCTAATGATTACTTCTAGTGTAAAGGGATGTTTACTTTTTTTGCTTTGAGCTTCATGACCGGAGGAATGCCTCTGGGGTAAGGAATCTCTGGGCAGTACTTCACATTCCGTAGCTTCAATAGCCAGATTATTTCTGCTACTAAAGACATACTGATGCCAGTTTATTTGTTAATGTTTCTGGATTCCTCTACCATGTGCACACTGCAAACTGCTGCCAGAGGCAAAAAAAAAAAAAAAAAAAAAAAGCTTATTTTAGCTTTGTTCCTGGCAACTATAAGAAACAAACCAATCCCAAACTTTAATTTCTATTAAAGAATGTGAAATTTCGAATGGGAAGTTAAATTTGATTTTTTTTTTGGTAGATACTATGAACTCTAATTTTGCCTTTTGCAATTTTTTCTATTTCTTATTCAGTAGTTACATTTTCAGATGCAATGTTTGCCTGGCTGTCAATGTTCAATTTATAATTTATATGAATTCCATCACTAGTGAAAGAATCTGTTCCTTTGGTTCAACTTTTTATCTATCTAGTGCTCTTCTCCGTTGCTGTCTGCACTGGCTTCCTATCACTCCTTGTTATCTTGATTGCTGCTTGTTTTCTTTCACTTCTTTTTCTCTTGATAGCAAATTCTTGCGAAACGTTTGCATCTTTTTGCAGCTGTTGCAGCATTTTTTAGGTGCTGGACGTTTGAGCAAGCACACTTGAGCATGCTGCTATCTTTTTGTTCTAGATTCTCTTCTGCAAAATTTTCCAGCTTTCCAGGTTCCTCTTCCAGGGGACAGCCTGCTTACTGTAGTTGTATGTTGTTTCCTCTCTAACATTTTCATTCTAGCCAATTTTTTTTTCAGGTAACACACCTAAAGAACTGTACGAAGGTTGGTCTGTATCTTCTATCAGTCTTTTCCACATTTTCAATCTTTGATTTCAGCCACTGTGTGATATCAGAACGGAATACAATGAAGTGTATCTGAATCATTATTTAGAGATCAGTCAAAAATTCTGTAGAGGATTCTCTTCCCTTCTGCAGTCTGAGGTGAAATCTGCATTTTTTCAAAAGTAACTTTTCCTAAGAATGCAGTTATCTTTGAGCTTTCAGTCTATAAAATTTATTGCTTGCTTTCTTCTGCTGGTTTGTTATAAACTCTTAAAGATACCAAAAATCCATGATGCAGCAATATTCAAGAAAAATAATATTTTCCGTGAGTCTCCTTTCTCCTTGGGACGAGTTTGTTAAAAGCCTTGTTAATTTTTTTTCCCCAGGATCTTTGCAACATTATCAGTAAGTTTCAGTCCTTCTAATTATTCCTTTTTTTCTCACATCCCAGAAGTCCTTACGTAGGATCCCACTTCTGTTAGTGAATAGTGGCTGGGATTTCTCAGAGATACAGGCCTGAATCAGGACTAGAATGAGAAAGGCTTAATGGAATAATATACAAATAGGAGAGTGGAACATATGGGCCACTGAGCCTTCCCACAATCTCCCAGGCCAGCCTATACCAGTTCTCTGTGCCAACCCTTTAAGGGCCTATTCCTTAACAACGCATTTTGCATACTAGTTTTAAGCGGGTTAGTGGCTTTTCAGACTGGGTCAAATGACTGAAGGGAAAAATCAGTAAAAAGTTTTGGAAAGAAAATGATGCTAATAGGCTCTTTGGGATTCACTGCTCCCTCTCAGCTCAAAGCATGCTCTGATTCTTTCGCAAACATGCTTGTTATTGGAGTGTCTGCCCAACACTGTAAGTGATCATTCTCCCTTTTAATGGGCAACACTATAAAACAGAAATATGTGCCTTAAACTCACAAACCTGGCATTCCTGAAGCAGGAAGGTACCTCATGGTAAGTACATATCCCTGGGCATCCTGTTTCCCTGTGCTATTTTTAATGATTTTGCTAGCCTGTTATCTACAGTGCTATATAGAATAGCCCCTCACTCCTCTGTCCTCCTGTCCTGTGTAGCCTGATGATTAAAACTGTCTGCACGACGTACCTGAAGGAGCACACTTGGAGCCCACCTAGGGGTGGCCCCTTTTAGGAGTGATTCCTGGAGCTGAAGCAAACCCTCTCACTCCATTTAACCTGGGCCCAGCCCGCCATTCTTGCAGGGACATCGTCGGGGAGAAAGAGTCCCAAGGTCCTTCTAAAAAAAGCCCCGTCGTGACTTGTTGCAAGGCCGGAGGGCATTTGTGAACAGCCAGAGGTCAGGCTGAGCTAGGGTTGCTGACCAGGGATGACACGGATGCCGTGTCCTGGTCTGGGGAGCGCCCTAGTATAGTGCAGAGCCATTATGTCTACATTACATCAAGGTTTCTGCTGACATAATTATTTTGGGCATTGATTGCGCCTGCTACATTATCTATTGCAGCAGATGGTAGAGCTGCAGTAACACAGAATAAGCTGCGCTACCACAGCTATTTACTGTGCAAAGCCACTGTGGAACTATATATGCAGGTTATTCAGCTTTGTTCAAAGTCTTCTTTGAAACACACAAAACTTTGGGGGAAAAGAGATTCGGTTCTGTCTAAGAAAAAGAATTCAGTCAGGAATTGGCAGAGCATTCAAATTCTGCTATTTGAAAGAAAATTGAATGCTCAGCAAAGCAGGAAAATTCCTAAAATAGTTTATTTTTACGCTCTCTGATTTGGTAACTAGTGGGAAAAAAAGCATGTTTTGCCTGACAGCACTTTTTATTATGCAAACAACTGTTTGTAGGTGAAACAAATCCATGAACTTTAGTGAAAGTTTTCTTACATGCCTGAGACCATTAACAATATTGTCGTGATGTGGAAGTATTAGTATGTGCATTGCTAGAGTAAGCAAAATGTTCAGAAGCAGAGCAAAAACAGAATCACAATCCCCCAGGTGTTTCAGCACAGATAACTAAGGGGGACATTAGCGCATCATGTATCTGTACTAATATTTTGTCTAAAAATGATCTCAGTTGTCCATGTGCATCCATTCAGCAATTCAGGCTCAAACATCAGAATATATATGAACTAAGGGTATGGTGTGATAGATGCAGTGTGTCTCAACATGGAACAAAGGGACTAGAAGTTGTACCTCAGAGTGGGAGATCTGGGCCATCTACACTGCAAGATACAGAGTGAGAGTGACAGTGAGCAGGCAGCATGCAGGAAAGGTGCAGGAGCAGGTGATATCCTGAATCATTCCTCTTAAATCGTTCCTCCTAATGCACTTGTCAGCTCTGCTAAACTAGCACAGAGGAGAAAATGATCTGCTCTAGCTCTGTGCTGTTCTGACACACAGCTTTGTTCAAAGTGCCTCCTACTGAAACTGCGTAGCTTGTAGATACTTGCTGTGCTGCAGACTATTTTCTCCTCTCCTAATACAAGGGATGAAGTAACAGTTGTAAAGTTACCAGTGCAACCTGGTTCAGTATTTGCCCCTCACACCCTTTATTGGCATCTGTATTCTAACCACAGTGTTCTTCTACAAAAGAGGGCGCGGATGCTCTGCTGATGTCGACTGGCCATACTATCTATTACTAGTTCAGGGCTTGGCCCATAAATCCAAGACAGCTGCTCTGCGTGCTGTCCCTTTGGCAGAGGAGAGTTTTCTGGCCTGCTGCACACTTTCACATCTGTCAATAATTTTCATAAGCAGTCTAGAGATGAAATTGTGAAAGAGTTATGCTCGCATTTTGCAGACTGGTATGGTTATTCTGTTGTTCTTTTTAACAAACTTCAGCCAAATCTCCTGTGCTATTGCTGTAACCAGAGGTTTTTACTCAATTTGCTTCAGGTTTGTCTAGGAGCCTGTGCTTAAAGAACCAGAAAAGCAGAAATACGGAATTTATTATACATCTGTTCTGTGAAATTTCCCAGCCTAAGCAATGGCAAGATGTTGCTAAGCACATGGGCATGAGTAAAGTTGCCTTGACATTTCCCTTCTGTATTGTCATGTTTTCCAAATGATCAAAAACTCTAGATTTAAAAAGTGGTACTTCCTTTTTTGGAGATACATTCTTGTGGCCAAGAATAGGTCACATCAGTCATCTTTCTTGGCTGTAGATATGTTTCTGATAGAAGGAACACTGAACAAGCCGTATCTTGTATTGCAAGATAGGTACAGTTTAGGCTTCTTTTAACCTTAAAGCTTTTTGCTTGTTTGTTAAGACCAGGAGCAGTGCAGCTATTATTGTGGGAGGGGAGTGAATGAACAGGGAGTGGTTTCTGCCTCGTGGCTCCACTCTGTGACTCCACTTCGTGGCTGCCTCTTTCACCCACGTAGGGAAGGATATAGCATTACCCACACTGGAGCAGACAACACTAAAGCTAGAGCAGCCACAGTGATGAGAAATACTGTAACTGTGAGGTCTGGCCTGATTCCCAGCACAGGTTTCTGAAACAAATACTTAGGTACTGTTTTCATTATGACGTGGAAAATAATTCTGTGGACGCAGCGCATCTAAAATCAATGGGAGAAGGGCTTCTGACATCCCCGAATGCCCTGTAAACGTATGATTGAGCGGAATATGGATGACCATGGGCTTTAATAAAAGCTTACAGTCAAAGATTTCAGTCAGTATTTCTTACCTAGTGCTCACAGTCTTTTCTCTGCCTGTGACTTGCCACCTCTGCTTGAGCAGTACAAGCTGGTAAAGGTAGACTCTCCATTAGTGCTTGTCAGCTTCTCAGAGACTTCACATAATGAACAGGAGTCTCTATTGGATGGTCCTGAAAATAAGAATTGTGTTATAAATGAAGTAAAGCCACGAAGCCGTGAAGTGGAGGACACATTCACTCTTACTCGCATGGTATTTTAGCGGATACCACTTCAAAGACTGCTGCTTATTTTAATCTGTCTGTTAATGTCTTGTTAATATGCTTGTTTAGTTCTTCATTTGCTTTTTGTATTTTCAATTGCATTTTACAGATCCCAGGTGATATATATAACATACCAAGACTATGAGACCAGCTACAGCTGTATCTCTATGCTGCATGGATTTTGAAGTTTCATCTTGATTTTAGGCAGGGATTTTCAAATTAGCAGGTGGTCATCAGTTAACTATCACTGTACTGAGCTCCAGGTCATCAGAGTTGTAATCACAAACTGCAATTACAGGTTTAGCTATGAGTATTACCTCTGTTTTTAGCCCAGTATCATGAGTGAGACCATGATGCAATCACCAGAAGCATTCTTACTAAATTGCAGACTATCATTGAAAAGATTGCATTCAAATATAATGTGTTTACATTTTACAGACATCCATTGCCTTTTTTCTTTTTTAATATGAAAAAAAAAAGGGAATAAAAATGAACAGCCCGTACATTATGTATTTTTTTTTACTTGAGCTGGTTAGTCTAAGGCAACTGGCTTTTTCTTTCGAAAGGGAAATGACTTTCGCATGTGACCTCATAAAAATACCATTGTGGAATTCCATGAGTGTTTAATACGCAGCGTGTGAGATCTAGTTGCAATATATAAAAACGAAAGTAATTGAGAAGGTAGTTACTTTCTATAAACATAAAAATGATCAGATTCATGACCAGACTTCTGCCACTAAACTAGTATTTTATTTTTCCCAATTGTGATCTCTTACACATATTATGCACCCATTAATAGTGAAACTAAAACCCAAAGAATATAGAGTTTTGCTAAATCATAAAAATGTAACTTTACTTAATATAATATGCTGACAGCAAAAGTGTGCTGCCTTACCCACTGACGAAGCATTAGCACTAGCAGCAGACTGGTATATCACTTTAGAAAGCACCCACCGTTGTGTGGAAAAGGTTAACATCATAGCAGAAACAGAAACACAGGAAATGTAAGTGGTGGTTTGTAAAAGGAAGAATGGCAGAAAAATATTAGTAAAGCTGTCATGACTTTTTAGCTGGAAATATTGGGCTATACCACCACATTTCCTTATAACGCATTTTTATAGTACTCGGAGCAGGGTTTACTCGCACACACGCTCGCCGGTGCGGCAGAGCCGGGACACCTAGTGGGCACGCAGCGCACTCCAAGAAAAATAACCTGCTTACTGGCATTTACATTCTTACTGGCGTTTTACTGTTTTACTGGCAGTAGAGCTCTGAATGACGCAAACAGGACTGGAAACAGCATTCTGCATTGGCCTAGTTTTATTCTGCAACAAGGGGGTTGCAGGTCTTGCTATTGCAGGCAAGCCGTGAGTCTTACCGTGGGTGCTAGCGTCATTGAATCCAGGCCCAGTATGGGCAGCTCCCGAATTAATGGACTTTTTCTCCGTTCCTCAGTCCTCCTCCACCACACTTATGCCAGCACTAACACCTGGCTGGCCACAAGGTAAACTCAAGTGATTAGGCTGAAAACAAGCATGAAAAAGAAACTTGCAGGTTGTTTGTGCGGCCACCTGATCACTGGTGTTAGCGCGAGGTGAGATGGGGATGGGTCGAAGAAAGGCAGGATCATCACCTCCAGCAGCAGGGACAATTTACGCCAGATTAAGCTGACAGGGAACTATGACAGTAATCTGTGGACAGATGTTCTCTGCTAGATCCAGATGTGCCATTTGAAGAGGCTGAGTTTTTTCCTGCCCGGCAGCTAAAGACTGCTCTTCTCAGCCAAGACGGCAAAAGAGATGACACAGAGATCGCTCTGCTCTAGAGCCAGTTTTAAAAAATGGATTAGCTCAGGCTGTGTCTCAAAGTCGGCCTCTCCGTCCAGCTGTGCCAATGAAATAGGTGACGGTACTGAACTTCTTCTCAGCGCCCACTGCCTCGCCTGAATAGTTGACGCATGCTCTGTGTGGCAGGGCCCTGGGGTGCCCCTTTCCCCTGCCTGTGCCCAGGGCCAGCTGTGCTGTGGGGCAGCCCCACAGCCAGCCGTGGAGCAGCTGGTGGGAAAGAGCTGGGGACAGAGCCGTGAGAAACCCCACTTACACTCTGGGTCCCGCCATTGCCCGAGCTGCGCCTCTGCCTGCCCACAAGCCTCGCCGACGCGGAGCTGCCCCGACCTGCTGTCGTCCCGGCCCAACCTCAGACCTGCCTTGGTGCCGGGGCTGGGGTGGTGGCCACAGGCCCCTCGGCCACCTCCAGCCACCGTCCCGGTGCCCGCTCCGCTCTCCTCATTCAGGGGCTACGGGCCTGTGCCCTTGTCGGGGAGGCCCTGCCTGCCCCACTGTCGCCCTCGGCTCCCAGCTTGTCCTCTTCCTACAGTGCCTTCAGAATAAATTTTACTATTATTGCTGTTATTATCCTTATGTGGCAAGAGGCTAAGTCAGACCAGTGGTAAGTGCTCATTTTCAAATTATCTGTTGCATTTAGAAATGTACTGTGACTTCTTAAGTTTGCTAGGTACATTTAGGCTTGAACAACATATTGGTTTGAGCTTCATGGAGCTTGACTGGAGACAGCCTGCAGTGGTATTGCATAACACTCATTATGCTGCCAATATTCAAGAGTTTCTGAGTTGAAACAAAGGGAGGAAAACCATTTTTCATTCAACTCATTATTTTCTTGAGAACTCAAGGCATGGATGTTTGCTGAAAGCCCTGGCTGGGAGAACAGATAATCCGCCATTAAAAGTGACTATCTTATTGGGCACAGATGCCTGCAAAACCACTGGCATCACCCCACTGAATTCAGAGTGCTGAATGCCAAGCACAGGTGAATTATAAATAGCCATGTGACCACTGCAGAATTTATAAAATTGCTTCAAAGAAGCTATCTCTCTGCCTAATTGGCATAGTTTAAAGTAATGAAGATAACCAAAATGCTCAAAAGCTGTCTCTTCAATAATAAAATTATGCTTTCAAAGATATATTTAACCACTTCATGACTTTTTTTTTCCCAATAAATTGTGTGTTTGTAGCAATGTACTGGGCATCATTATCAAATGAAATAGGATATATCTGCTGGCATAACTGCATCTATGCAGTTCTGGCTTTGGGCTTTGCAGGCGTATCTGTGTTAGGTAAAATGTATTCACAGGTGATAAATGATGCTTGCAGAACTCTGCAGATTGGTTGCAGACCAGTCTTTAGGCTCCTAAAAGTTTCTGTGTTAAAAAGGGGACTAAACTCTCTAAGTCACTAATATTAAGCTTAGAGATATTTAAAAAGCAAAGCTGTTGTCTGTATTGATATTCATCCTGCTCCAAAGCCTTCAGGTTTCTTAGAAGAAAAATACCACAATATTATATAACCTAGTTGAAATTAGTTCCAATGCAGCTTCACAAAAAAGTTTTAGTGATAAAAGACTGAGTGAAGAATTACGGCTCTGCTTGTAACACTATTATTGTGTACACTATTACCTTTTCAGAGTGGGAGATGATTTTCTGTAAGTGAAAGGGAGAAAGAGGAAAAACACTTCCTCATATTTATTGCATGTGAAAACATGCACATTGACAGTTTTGGGATGTAGCAGTCACCCAGTAAAACCACACCCTCATTTATTGCATAGTAACTTATTTGTATAGTTTAAATAGAAAATAAAAGTGTCTGTACAAGAGCTAGTATGAGACAGCTGGGATAGAATAGTTATTTCAAGCTATTTCCTCACTTAAAAATAGCTCTTAGCAGCTTTTCCTTATGGGGTATCTCCAGGCTGATGGGGAAAAAAGCTCAAATTGACGAATATTACTATTCCCCAAATGCTGTGATTTTGAGAGGAAAACTATGCTATGGAAAGTGTTTCTCTTTTGGCACATGCTGTAGAAAAGAGGAGCTAAAAAGCAACGGTCCACTCTGCAAATGGATTTTCATCAGCCAGAATAAAGGAATAATCACTGCTGCACAGCACTTTGGACATGATTGCACGAATTTAAGTTCTTATGTCAACAGAAAGAAATGCAGATGAAGATTAAGCAACAAACAGGATGTTTTTCTTGCTGCTTTCTGCTGTAGTTTATGTAAAGGACATTTCAAACCACATAATAGTGACTAAAATATCTGTAATGAACTGTGTTTTTCAAGTCACTTGCTATCAGTTGTTGATAAGCAGTAAGTTAGCTAGAATGATAGACAAATCCAAAGACTTTAAACAGAATTGGCAATATCTGAAGCCCGCTTAGGTACTGAGTCATGACTTCAAAGAAATATAATGTATGAACAGATTAGGAAACAACATTATACATAGTTGTTACACTGTTGCTTACCACGCAGTCAATTTTTCCCTACTGCATGGCTAAATCCTTTTTGCTGTTTGTCTTTTGTATGTGCAATCCTTAAGTGCCCAGGCAAACAAATACGACAGCTTGCTCCCAGCTTTAAGTTGTAACTCGTTTATAGCATGGCACATTTTAGTACAGAGGCAGTCCCAGGCTCAGCTTTTGCCCTTAAGCCTCACAGAATCTCTGTGCACGTGGAAAAGTATGGCACTGTCTGGAGCAATAGTCATGAAGGCAAGGCAGTCCTTTGTGGGTGGTTGGCGCTGTATTATTCTGACCGGCTACCTTGTCCCTCTAAACCATTCTTTTCGTTTCAGAAAGGCCTTCTTCAGGAAACAAGGTGGGTGGCAAACCAGGTCAGTGCACGCTTGAGTCAAACAGAAGCAAAGCTCTTCTCCAGAACTCCCCAGTTCCTGGTTTTGAGTTCATGGACCTCTCCTGCATGTACCTAGTGTTGCCCATGGTGGTATTTACCAGTGTTGCTCATGACAGTCCATAATCATCTGTTCTTCTTCCCTGCAGCGTGACAGTCTTTGTATGACTGCCTCCTAGCTCACCTGTTTCCAAATTTGTTTCCACTTGCAACTGCACTTCCCATTCCACAGCACCTGGATTTGGTTCACAATCCTCCTGCTAGTACAAGCTACTGAAATCACCCTGCGCTGCGGTCCCTGGGAGTTCCCCAGGCTCGATCGTGGTGTGGTGGTGTGCTGAGAGAGCAGCTTAGCCAATGAATCACGCCTTCCCGACTCCCAGCTTTGAGCCCACTTTTGCAGCCTATGCCTCGTGCTGACACTGGTGGCCCTGCAGTGACCCTGTTCAGGCAGTTCATCCAACTTAAATTGTTTTTTTATAAGGTAGGTTTTTGCATCAATTCCTTGAATGTATGGCCAACCATGGGAGTGGACAGGAAAGAACTACAGTAGCCCTGAACCTGACTTAGCTCCATGGCAGCACACCCTGTATGAGGCTATAGCTTTTGCAACAAAAATAATAAACGCAACAGGATTTCAAATGAATATGTTGGTATTTGAAACCATGAGCCAAGCATGCAAGTAGAAAGGTGGCACTTTGACTTAAGCTGGCAAAAGACACTGGAGAACTACACATGTCATTCAAATACCGTTGCTTGAGAACTGCTGTCTTGAGAGTTCCTTCACATCTCTAAAACATGTATTAAATTTGAACTTCAGAGAGGGGATTTTTCTGGGTACACCACCAGTTACAGCAAGAAATTTAAGTTGTTCATTCTTACTAAAGGCAAAGCCTAGAATAAAAAGGATCTATGTAAGAAAGCAGAAGAGACTGGACATGTAAAAGAATGGTACTTTCCGTAAAATTTAATGGACTTTCCATACTACAGTGAGTCTACAGCTAGTCACTAAACATGTGATCATCCATGATCCCCCAAAAAGGGAACAGTGCAGTGCATAAGAGAGTATTAAGTGCAAACAAGAAGCTCCCAAATTGCAGAACGCAGAAAAGCGTTACAAAGCAGTCACTGCGGAGTTCCTCAGGTCTCTGACATGGGGTGGAGGGGAGTGTTAATTTGGATTTAAATATGAATATTGAATACTCAGGCTAATTCTGCATTAAATTGGTAGTGTGGACATACGTACCTATTAGCCTGAAGAACAGATTATCAAGATCTGTCATAAAACTAGTTTATATTTTGCCTTGTATTTAGCATTGAGGGATTTCTCTTAAACTTGCTCTGTTGTTTAAGACTCTCTAGCTTAGAAATCATGCTTCCAGTGTTTTAAAATGAAAATCTGGTTTCAGATTTTCTGGCCTGTAGTGAGAGGAGTTGCTGGTTTCTGTGGAGTCCTGGAACCACATGCCTAGAGCAGATGCTGGCTCTGTTCCAGAAGCAGCTAAGGTTGGGCTGGTTTTTGATCACTGCCACTTGTGCTGGTAGGCCGGGACAGCAATGCTTTGCAACACAGGAACCCTCTAACTTCCAGCCTACATTTATTCACGGGCAATGTATGCTCATTTGAACTTGTGGCAACATTTTCCTTTGGCTTAAACTGCTCCCTTTGCTCTTCAGATGCATACATAGAAAGAACATTTAGCTACAACTACAAAACCGCAGTGGAGAAATATGAAACCCAGCAGCAAAACCATCTTCATGTTGTACGTGTATCTACTACCAGCAGGTCTGAACTACATCAGAAGGCCCTGAAGATGTACATACACACAATATACTTTATTTTGGATGCAGAACTGATAACATCACAATTGCCCAACCTATCTGCAGTTACTAATTTCAGGAGATGATCCCTTGTGTAGTAATTCACCAGTTAATTATTTCAGCTGATTTCTAGTAGGCGAACTGCAAAGACCTAGGAGTTGAATTCAGTTTTACTATGCCAGAGACTCTCTCTGTATTGTTTACTATTATATCTGGTTATTAAGCTGAATAGAGCCTGTATCTAAAGCCTGACCTATATCTACAGTTTTTTTTTGACTCCTTAAGCGCAGGCACTACTGACGCTGGAAACCCCGGGCCGGGCCGGGCCGCCTGTGAGCGCCGCGCTCCAACGGTTCCCCCTACCCGCTAGCCCCGGCACGCTCCCTCCAACGGCGGCACAAGCACCCGGCGCCCCCATAGGCGGGACGAAGGAGCCCCCGCGCTCTGATTGGCTGAGGGCCCACGAGGGGCGGCCCCACACGGAGGGGCGGGGGCTTTTCAGCTCCAGGGAGCGGCAGCGTAGGCCATTTTCTTTGCCCTCGGGCGGCCCCTGGCGGCGGTGGCCCTGCCGCCACGGGCCGGCATGGAGCAGGGCGCCCCGGCAGGCGGGAGCGCGGGGGCTGCGGGCGCGGCTCCTGCAGCCGTCGCCCCGGTGGTGGTGGTGGAGGAGGAGGAGGAGCGCGAAGGCTGTGCGGGCCTGTGGGAGCTGCCCGTGGAGCGCTGCGAGAGGCGGCCCGAGTGCAGCCGCTGCGGGTGAGGCGGGGCCGCGGCCGCTGAGGCGCCGCAGAGGGGGTAGGCGGAGCCGGGAGGCCCGGCGGGGCGGCGGGAGGCGGTGCCGGCGGCTGCGCGGTGCGGCCGGGCCGGCAGGGGATGGTGGCGGGTCCTCGTGAGGCCGCGCGGCGACCGTTGGCGGCTCGCGCCCGCGGGCGGGGCGCTGTGCTCGGCGGGGCCGCCGTTGCAGCCGCTGCCGGCCGTTGCTCAGGCACTTCAGCGGGTTTTTTGTTAAAACATTTTTTAAGTAAGTCTACAGTAGAAAGGGTTGTTTTCTTTTCAAAATCGGTCGCAGGGTGATGCTTACATCGCTGTAAGCAGGAACCTTGTAGCGCCTAAGGAAAATGGGTTTACTTGTTTAAGTTTTGGTAAACTGAGTGTTTGAGAAGAGCTTAATTATGGTGGTGGCTTGCTTATTAAGCCACTGACTGTCACACGTGTAGTGCTCTCAGCTACTTAATTGAAGTTGAAATCTCATTGAACCCTGGGACGTCTCTGCGGCTGTTCATTGCTATGTGTGTGTATATACTGGTGTTGAAGCTAGCTGTGGAGTTGAGTTTCAGGTTATCCATTAACGGTTTAACTCTTCCAAAGTTGTCTTCCTTGTGTTCCTTCCTAAGGGTTGGGAAACAATTTCAGTTGCTTTTCGCACAGAAATGTAATGGAAGCTTGAGATACAGTACAGGTGGGAAAAGTTTGTGTGGGTTTATTACTGTTGGTCAGGCACTGGTTTTAAAATTATATGTACTATAAAAAAAGCTTTATATAGTATATCTATCTATCTATTTATATATGTGTATTTCCCTTTGGAAGGGTTCCCTGCCTGTTTTCATGGAGAGCTTAAATTTGGTTGTACTAGATTAGATCCAGTATCTGTCTTGCTTAGGATCTCTTGTACACAGTCTGCCTCACTGAAGCTCAGACAACTTGGAAAATGCCTCTGAAAGACTTCAGGGGTTTAAGGTGGGGAGGGGAGAGTCTGGCATGACTGAGTATCATATAGTGAAGTACATAAAACCTCAGTAAAGCTGCCAAGTGCTGCTACCTTATCAAAAGAAGTTTAAAAGCAAGAAACTCCTTCTACTTAACAATTTTATAGATGCCTTTGAAATCTATTCAAGTGCTGGCAAATGGATGTGTTAATACAAGGTGATGTGAACTCAGATTTGTAAAGTATTCACTTACTTTTGATCTTGTATCACATGCATACACACATGCACACAGTTCCTTTTAATGAAGTGAGTTGGCTGTATGTCAGCCTCAGAATTCAAGAGTGTATTCTTTAGTGAAGTTCTGCAAATAACTTTCATAAATAGTCTTTAAAAAAGTCAATGAGGTTTATTAGACCTGTTATGTGAGCATTCTGATACTATTTCTAAGTTTGAATTTATAGTTTATAATAGAGCACTTGGCTCTGTTTTTAACACCCTTTCAGTTAGTTGCAGGCAGCTACTTGATCACCTCTTTGCCTCAGTTTTGCCAGACTATTCAAGCATAGCTCAGTGTCCTGCAGTATGTTTGTGTAGTACTCATTTTGAGGGAATTACTCATGGGTAATAGAAAATGCTGCTACTTATGTGTAGTGTATGAGATATGCTAATATTTAGTATATGTTTTTCTTCTGTTTCCCTGTAAATCACTAAATAGAATAGCCATGTGTTTGCTGAGCATAGTACTATGTTGGTTTGTGTGCCTAGATCTAAAATATTATGGATACCATACTTAATCTGTGTACTGTATGAATGTTCTTTGGTAATGGTTGATAATGACCTATGAAGGAACGGTCACACTTCATTTTTTCTCAAAAAATGTATAATGTTTTTGGCAGAATTATTAATAAATGCAGGGTACTTATGTAAGCTCATAGGAAGACTGAAGAAGCAATGTGCTTTTTCTTCAGCACAAGTAAATATATGCAGCTTCCTTTATAGCATGTTGCTAAGGTGTTTAAATGGAGTAAACATGAATTTTAATGTTCAATTAATTATCAGAGAAAGTGGAAATAAGCATGCAATAACTTTTTAGCAATACCTTCTGCATCAAAATTGCTTCATGGGTTTTGATTTCTTTGCTCTGAAATTATGAGCTCTAGGCACTTATTTTCACAGCTTTAAGTTTTATTGCAGTTTTTTACTTCCTGAATGTATTGATTCCTTTTTGGTGCTTAGTAAGCTTTTTATGAAGCTAAAGCTGTATATTTTCTTGTTGTTCATGACCTGTAAAAAGTGACTTACTGTCCTGCAGCATAAGAGATTAAAAGAAATCCATGCATTTCCTATGCATTATATTTATATTGAAAAAGGGAAAAAAATACACATGGCTAGGTGACAGGCATCACTTGAATGCATTTAATTATTCCTGCTTCTTAAGTGTTGTACCAAAGGTAATTTTTTTTAAAAACAACTGTTAGCACTTCTAAAGACTTCTAAATCAGAGCAATATTTTTGCTGAATTTATTCTTGTTGACTATAGTTAAATGTATAAAGTGGGTTTACAAGTACATGTCAAAATTTTATCATCTGTCTGGGTAGCTAAGTTGATTGGAGTTTAGAGGGAGCTGAATTTGCACAGCATGAGGAGAGAGAAAGGAAAAGGCTGAGCAGGTGAAACAGAAAAGTGAGATCTGTTCCTGTGAGTGTTAACAAGCTCTGCAGCAATTAAAGGCCAGGTTGTGCCAGTAATTACTTTCCTCTATCAAGAGGGATAGGTGTGCCCTGTGACTAGGCACAGTCTTGTAGGGCTCCAGGAGGGAGTTGCAGCATCCTGTCAGTCGATGTGAGTGTACGTACATTGCTGCTGTGAAGGAGAGCAAGGATAAGCTAGCATCATGGAAGAACCAAAATACAATTTAGGTTCAGGTCAGAGCAGAAGCTTTATTACTGTAGCTATAGGAGAGAACCCAGAGCAGCAGAGTGGCAGGCTCTGCCAATTTGAACTTTGCCCAAGTGAGGTGGTTATGGAGTTGATATACATTTGGGTTATGTGACTTGTTTTTCATAGAACTACAGCTATGTGTCAGATGGAAAAAAAGGATGTGATAAGTTATAACAGGGAGTAGGAGACATGGATAAGGATCTCTAACAGTACAGCTAGTACTTCCTTTTACAAACAGTACATTTCTTCTGTAATTGAGTCATACTCACTTGTCAATGCCATTAGGTCATGCTGCAGGTATGTCTTTGCCAGACAGGTCTGCATAGGCCTATGAAGCATTAATATTTCACTTCTATTCCCCCGCTTGGAGACTTAGTCTCATATCATCTTTCTCTCAAAGGTCTAGAGGATGGTGGAAGGGCTGCGAATGCCCTAATTATGACTCCTGGGAACCCAGGGTTGATCATTGCATATGCTGTACTGCCCCATCGCCTGTTCTTGCCTCTAGTCCTTAAAATTATAGTCATTAGTCTAAACACTTCTTTCTCTTCTTCCTTATCCTTTAATATAATCAGCATTGTCGTTCTGGCCTCTGCTACAGTTATGCCTCGTTCTATCCTTTTACGCATTAATTTGCCCCAACATGGGATTAACTGAACCAATACATACACAAGTCATCAAGTCAGTCCTAAGGAAATACACAGTCTTAAGCAGTTTTGCTAGCCATCCTTCTAGGTCTGGGAGCCAACCCCACTAATCAAAAGATTTTTCTTCAGCTGCTTTATGTGAAACTGCTATGGTGTCTTTAATTTGGTTGTCCTGAAACACCATCAGCATTTACTGCCCTTGAAGGTAAGGGAACCGCAGGAAAATTGGGAGTGTATAAAGTAGATCAAGTAATGCCAGTAATGCCTAGGCAAGAAACAATCTTGCTGTTAACAGGGTAACATAAATAAAGGCTAGTCTGGCCTGAAGGTAAAGGAGTGATGATGTTTCTGACCTTCTAGCTATCCTAACTGCATTTCTGAGATTGTGGCATGGAGGGCGGAGAGGTAGGGTTACTGAATGCTGCTGGACCGAAGGATTGTCAATTTGGTCTGTAAGGGTATTCTGACTTGCAGTGTCCTTGTTTGCAATAGTGACATGAATTGTCAGGAGGACTAAAATGTCCCCCAAATTGTTGATCAAAGCTTCTTCCCACTGCTCCCCTTCTCCTGCCCCAGCCTCTTGTAGCTCCTCTATATCTGTTAGTATTTCTAGGAGTAAAATGTTGGATTTGCGGTGCCAGGAGTTTAGTCTCACTGTTGATCTCTGCACTGTTGATATGCAGTGCTGTGATTAGCAATGGTGACTGTCCCAATAAGAGGCTTAGTCTGCCACCCGATGGTAATAGATAGTAATTGCTCTTGAATATTTGATTGCAAGCCTTGAACAAAGGCAGCTGTCACAGCTTCTGGAGCATTTTTAGCAGCCTAGTCTATGTCAGAGTGCCTGCTAAAGACTTCCTGGAGGCAGTCCATGTAATCTGCAGGGCATTACCCCTCCTTCTGTTTACAATTATTTTGGCCCAGTCTGTTTTTCTTAGGCAGACTGGCTGGATTGCCTCAAGAAGACAATCCTGAGCTGACACAAGTTCTCTATCATTACCTGGGATGTTGGGAGGCCAGGCAGCTTTGGTTATTAGTTGCTATCTGACTTCACGTGGCATAACAGCCCACAAGAGTTCGTTCATATTGGCTCAGTTTGGATTGTAACAACTATAGGAGTAATTATAACAATTACAGTCTCCAATTCCTCTCTAAATTTTTGAGGTTCTTCCCTTATGTTTGGAAATTCTTTGACGAGGCTTCTTAAGTGTCCAAGGGTCTCTGGGGTGTGAACAATGAGCATGTCTTCTGGTCCTGGTACTTGCCATTGAAAGTGCCCGTATTACAGGTCCCTTCTGGGTTCTCTCAGCGGTTGGAGAAAAATTGGGCATGTCCTGATAACCTGGGGGTGTTTATGGCACCTCTGGTATTACAGGGGCAGGGCAAGGGAGTTCTAAAATATCATCCTTAGTCTCTTCCTCTTCTTGTAGAAATTGCTTGGGAGCAAATGGCATAAGATACTGCTAGGGTTAGGAGGGAGTCAGTGTTTCTAATGGTTCTGTAAGATGCTTTACTTGATCTTTCAATTTTTTTCCAGAGAGTCTCAAATGTCTGCTTTGGGATTCTGTTTTTCTTTTGGAGGCCTCCTTTACCAATCAAAAAGATGCATGTTATGAAGAGAAGTCATTTCAGTATTTCTTCCTGAATTGTATTTATTGCCACTGATGCTTTCTAATACTCAACAGCATGATAGCAAACTTGGTTTTGGAGGTCCAATAGCTGCATCATGCTGTTTGTATTTGGCAGATGGTGTGCTGTGCTCTTCTGTATACTGCATATGCAGAGGAAAACATTTGTGTGCACTATGATACTCCTTTCTAGCAGAGAAGGATGTAATTGTCACACACAAGCAACAGCAATATATCTTTGTGTAGGAGGGGCATACAGAAGCTTCTTAATAGGTACTTGAAGTATGTCAGAAGGTGGGTAACAATGCATGGGACTGAGAGAAACTATCTGATTTGATGCAGGTGAATTAGCTGTTCTGCTGAGTTACTTTTCTGCTGGTCAGGCATTAACTGCCTGCCTGCTGTGAGCAGGGGTATTGGATTGGCGGTGGAAAGTGGAACTGGGGAAGCTTCACTTGGATGAGCTTAAATTGCCATGAAAGAGAATGGTGAGATTACTTAATACTGCTAAGTCAAGAGTATCCCCATTCAAAATAAATGAAAATGAGTTTTATATATAAGTACATATAGACTTTTCTGAAATACAGGAGATGGTAGTGTAACCACTGATAGGGGGCACATGTTAATGCTGCCATTCCTGGCCCTTTGATCAAAAGCTGGCAGAAGGAAGTCATACCTATGACAGAGGAGTTGGTCTTGGCAAAGTTATAGAATAATGGGACCCTGGCAGACTTCATGTGCTGTAGCAGTTCGTAATAAAATTTAGTTCTGAGATGAGGCAAAAACCTGTAGAAATACTCGGTTATCTTTTTGTAACCAAGAAACTTGCTTTCTAGTTCTTGTAGTCACCGTCAAAGGAGGTTAGATTATGGTAATGCTACATACTGTAGTTTTACATGACTACAAATTGTAGCTTATATTAAAGTAGCTCCTGAGTGTCCACAGCATCAGCATTTGAAGAAGGTGTTTTGGTAAACAGGATTCAGTATTTTGCAGATGGGTCTAAAAGTGTGTGTGTGAGGTGATCACTGTGAAGAATTAATATTTTTGTCTTGCTTTGAATTTGTGAGGAAGGACTTCCTCAACAGCATAACTCTGGTTTTATGCTGGGGAGTTCCTAGCAGGGAAATACTGGAGAGAAAGATTAAGTTTTTAAAATAGTAGTTTTCAGCTGCTGCTGCTGCCAACTGGGTAAATATTTTTGTGTTTCAGTGTAACTGAAGGAAGGAAGAACACTTTATGGACTTTTGACCTTTGGAAATTAACTTGACTTTTTTATTTACTACTTTTTAAAAAGATATGATGCATTTGCAATTCTGTGGTACCCTTGGGTTGGCCTAGTAATTGCATGCATAGGTTAGTCAGGGTATTCCAGATGTGGGGGCAGAATTCCCTGAACTAGTAAATTGATAGAAACCTTTGTAAACTAATTTAAACACAGATGTGCCTGATTAAATATTTATAGAAAATACAGTCTAGGCACCTACAAGTCTGGTTTTTTAAAATAAACAAAGTTTACAAGTATTATCAGAGATTTCTCAAGCTGTCATTCAGTGTTTTTTAAATAGAAACATTTCAAGATTGTATGTGATTTAATACAGAGGGGTAAAGATGTAAAATCTTTCTGTTTCCACAAGCTTGTGTACAGAGGCAGCTGATAAGGTAAGAGATCTCGGTGCAAATCAGGTGCATAACCCTGATTTGGGGCTTTGTCAACCCTGCAGCAGACATGAGTTGCAGGAGGAAGAGCTTTATTATCATGACTTTATTCTTTTTGATACCTGATTTCTGTGTGTAGAGCCAGCTTGGGTATCTGTATACTTTAACAGAGGTCTGCATTAGTGCTCTTAGTGATTGGAAAGCTAGAAGGTGACTTAGACAATTAAATTGTTATCAGTGTGCCCGCCCCCAGACTTTGATTTGGTTGTGCCTTATTAGCCAGCAGAGAATCCATCTGGAAGACCACAGTGAATTACTATTTTTTGAAGCTTATCTTTAAATGTATGTGCATCAAGGAAAACATTTCCTTAAAGTTTTCACAGCCTAATGCAGACTTGCCTAACAATAAAAGTATATTTCTACAAATGCAAAAAGTTTGCTTACAAACTGTTGAAGTTTATTTCTATGTGAAGTGGTTATATAGATTTTTCCTGTTGCTGGAGCAACACAAATATTTATGGAGTAATATGTCAGCTTATCTGAAGAGCCTAAGAAATTCTAATGGTGTTGGGGATGTGGAAAGCAAAAGTACCTGAAAGCCTGGAAGGTTGTCACTCAGTTTTTTTTCCTTCTTAGAATTATATGTTCCTGTATGTCTTAGATATTTTTAATTTATTTTTAATAGATGATTCTCAAATAGGAATTTTAAAGAATGTAAGGAGGGACTCTTGAATTTCTGCACTTAAAATCCATGTAGAATTTACCCACAGTAGGTGAAGCTGCAACTTCACTGAAATTGGTGGATATATGGAAGATTGCAGAAATAAATAATACTGCCTGATGAAATGTGAGGTCTTTACTCCCAAACACAAGTTTATGGCTGACTTGTTGGCAGTATATCTTGTGTCTTGCTGCAGAGCTTCTAGCTGCTGCCATGTTGTTGTTCCAAATTTAGTTTTTTAATATTTCTGACTGCTTCTGTGAATACTGCTTGTTACCAAGGTATAAACAATTTGTACCACACTTTAGGAGGAAAAGCTAAAGGTAACTGAAAAAATTACCAAGCATTAGAACAGTTCCAGTGATGAGTGCCTTGGACCTCTCATAATCTTAACATGCTTTTATTCTTGCTGCTTTAAAATTATTATAGTTTGTGTACTAAACTTTCAGTGGCTTATATTGGTTAGAATTATAAAAATCAAGATGAAAATTGGTCAATGGGTTTCAGCTGACTTTCATTCTGTGCTTGGTGGATGTGTCTAGAATTTCTCATGCTTGTGTTTCTCTGGCCTGTATTAACCATTATGAGTGGTGCTAGTGGTCTTGATTAATTAAATTTTGGTGACTAGAATGTTACTACTTTCTACTTGGCTAAACTTCTAAGGCATTTACTCATTTCCTATTATATTGTGATTAGATTAATGAGTAGTGACCTTTCTAGGACACTTTATTTTGTGCTCAGCTGTTTTGGTTAGCATTCATTTTGATCTGCTGGCATGAAAAAAGGAGGGGGGAGGATGGCAGCTATGTCAGGATGGCCATGTCCTTTGACTGCGGGTAGCTGTTGGCTCGTAGCAGCACATCTAGAGACAAGAGCTGCAGCAGAGAATAATCTTGTTAATTAAAGCAACTCTAGTACCTTTTGATCTGCTGCTTTTCCGTAATTATATCAACTGCAACTTTGCCCTGGGGAGGGTAGTTATTGTAAGAGAAAGCAAAGATGTTTCAACAGTGATTAAATTGGTGAGGTCTAATCATAAGGAATACTGTAAAGACAAATAGTTCCTTTACAAGAATCACTATTGATTTTTATAAACATAGCATAAGGCAAAACATAAAACAACATCCATTTTCCTTTTTATGCCTTAATGGTTATGAAAATAGATTAGATCTGAAGACTTTTTGTTCATAAACCCATAAGAAGCTGGTTTAATCACAGCTCATTCTGGTAATATTTTCTTGTAATTTCTGGTAAAGAGTATGGCATAGGTGGATTCACTTCAAATGTGGTGCCAATAAACAAGAGCAGTATTTTCTTTTGAGGAAAGCTGGTCCTGGCATATCCCAGTGCTTCTTATGACAGTCTGGTGCTGCAGAGCTTTCTTGTAAAAGCGTGTGATTGAGATGTTCTCAAGCCTAGTCAAATTTCATTTTTACAGTCCCAAGCTTTCCTGTCACTTCATATTCACAGCTCAAACCTTCTTCACTTGCCTCTGTATGTCTAGGACTTCTTAAGGCTCTTCCTGCCTTCCCTTGAGGATGTTATCAGAATGATCTGAATTCCTCTACCTGTTGGTTTTTGCCTGCTTTTCACTTAATGCATTTTTCCTGCCTTCTGTTTCAGATATGGAAGGTGGGTTTTGCTGTCTTCTCTGCTTCTTTTGGTTGACTATTTCATTCCATCATCTTATCTCTCTTTCAGATTCATCTTTCACAATGCAGCTGTACTTTGCTTTCTCATTTCTGAAGTCAAATATTGTCTATAAGCTCTGGATTCTGTTTCTTTTGGCTCTTTTGTAGTTGTGCCTTGGTCATGCTTCTGCTCCTCAAGCTCTGCTGAAATGGCTGCTGTCAAAATCTGTAATGCTTTTTGCTCAGAAATAATCCACCTTTAAGTTCCTTGCTGTGTCAGCCAATTAGTAGTAGACTGTTTTTGCTGGAAACATAGCTTTCCTTTGGCTTCTCAGACATTTTACTCATCTATTTCCCCCTTTCCCTCACTGTCTTTTTCCATGCTGTTTTTGGCTTATACTAGTTATGTTTGCCACTACTAGTGAGGGCGTGTACGTTTTGTTTTTTTATTCTCCTCAGTTTCTAAAGCTATTTAACTTCTGTACAATATGGAAGACCTGCAGAACTGTCTGTAACAGATGGCTTTGGTTTCATCTCAGATTTGCCTGTTTAATATGTTTTTGTGTATTTCCAGATATGAGATGAGCAAAGGAGACTGTTTCTGTGCTGTGCTTCATTTTTTTGTCTTGCTGGGCCCTATGTAAAAAAAGAGTTTTTGGAGCCTCTCACTTTGGCTTTTCTGGCACAATAGTAGTAGGTAGAAAATTTATGCTAAGAAGTTGAATGCAATCTTTTCTTACCTAATGCGTAGCCACCTACTTACTGTTGCTACTTTTCTGTGTGTGTGCAGTTTCATTAAGCTCTCATTGAAAGCTTCAATGGACAAGATGGTTGATCTTGATTTCTTTCTACATGTCTTTCCTATTGTGATGCATTCTGTGTCTGTGCTAATGATTGACAATATAATTCTTTGAGGTCTTTTTTAAATAGATAATCAACTGTCACCCAGAACTCTAGAGACTTTAAATGAGTGAGTGTGCATGCTGTTAAACTTTCAAGAGTACCTTAAAAGACACTTTCTGTGTGAATTTTCAGTGTTTGCTAATACAGTCTTTGAGTATCATATCTGTATCTTGTATTAATAAATCTTTGTCTTATGGTGTCATGGAAATGGGCATTGTTCCCTATATTTATATTTAGTTCAAAAGTGTAGTTTAATGATGCTGAAAATAGGTGAATCATGCACTGGGGAGACAGTAAGTGGAGCAAATTGGAATGACTGTGAAATGTTCAAGAATGATTTACTTAAATGCTTCCTTCAGAAAGTGGGAAGAAAGTGATCTCTAGCTTAAGTAAAAGAAAACGCCTGGAGTTCTACGTTTAGTAAAGAAGCCAGACAATCTGGAGAAATCCACTGCCAGAAAACTTAGTCTTTTTTGGTATTGTTTGTTTTTCCTGAAGCTATAAAGAATGAAAGGACGCTTCTTTATGGTACTCATTGTGTGCTAATGTTTCTATTACATTCTTAAAATGTTTTTAAAGTATATAATTTAATGGGAAAAAGGGTGTATTTGTATCACGTGACACTTTCCAGTAGTACTTGGAATGCATGTTAAATAGCAATGACTAAAGCTAGATGGTTTTACTGGTCTCAATAACCTTTTCATCTAAGATGTTTCAAAAGAGATGTCAGAATTGTTTCAAGGTAGCTAATAGTGTGTTTGTTTCCTTTTTGTAAAGTCTTGAATAAAGGCAATCTCGGAGGAGTGGCAGAAAGCCAATATTGTGATTATGTATGTTTGAATATGATAAACTTCAACTTAATGCTGGTTACCAGCTTGATGTTTTTCCAGAGATCAGCGCTAAAACTGGCATAGAACTTGACATAGAACTATATTTATGAAGGGGTTGATTAAACAGAAGGTTTTAAAAAAAACTTCTAAAACTCACTCTCTTTGGTATTATATATTGAGTCAATGAAGATATTGATATAACTAAATTCCTGTAGAAAAGAGAAATAGCAGTGTTGAAAAACTGATATGATAAACATTAAATGGAAAATTAGTAGGTCTCAATATAACTGCAGTTAAGGAACTCTGGAACAATTGTTTCTTGGGCTGATAACCAGAGGCTTGGTTTTTAGTCTCTGAGTAACTCTTTTGTTTTTTCCTCCCTGTAGCCCAAACTTAGTGACAATTTTCAGATGTTAAAAGATGGAATAATAAGAACTGTCCTTGAGTAATCTAGGGGTGTTACAGAGCAATGAATTGATACAGGAATCTTCCACCTAGCAGGAGAGAGTGTATGGTGGAAGTGCCACTGAGAGGCGAGTGGATGATCGCTGGATTATGGGTATCTTAGTCACTGGTCTGTAGTTAACAGACTTGAGTTTGAATTCAAAGTATGACAAAATCAGCTCAGTCATGAGGTGAGACTGGTGTGAGATGGCGGTAATTAGCAATGGCTCATTTTGTGAATACTGGATTATATTTTTGATGGCTGGAACGTGGTAAATCAAGAGTGTTATTTTATAAAAGATCAAGAAGGGTGATTTAGAGGGTTCTTACGATTTGTTTCTTGTATGGGACAGCAGAACTGGTCCCCTCTAGTTTTATAACATCTGGAAATTGTTTTTCTTGATAGTTCTGTATTCAATGTTACATATGCACTATTTGGGAACAATCCTAACTTTTTCTCTGTATTTCTAGTAGGATTTGGTATAGAAAATTAACTGCTCTTTAATAAAGAAATGGAGTTTTGAGTCTGTAACATGATTAGGGTTTAAATGTGTCTTGTTATTTTTAATAGAAGAGCTTGTTAATTGTATCCTCTAATGGGGAATTTCTTCATTAAAATAGCAAAGAGGTGGGCAATTAAATCCAGGTGTGCTGTTTCTATTGGAGACCTACATCTAATTCTCTATGAACATCTAAGCTCTTTTGAAAAGCCTAATGTATGAAAAAACAGGCAGCTAGTGCTGATTAAGTGCCTTCTGGAATATGTCATCTTCAAGGAGATGGTGGTTGGTGGTTTTTTAGCACAAGCTTTTCTTTCTATCTATGGCGCCCTCATGCCTTATAAAATTTAAGCAGAGATTCTGAAGGGTACGTATGCATTTTAAACTCAAGTGGTTTCAAAGGGATCTAGGCATCTATCTTAGTGCTTTAGTCTCTAAAACCGCTTTGGTAATGATTTTGACATCTACAACTGTACAGTGGGTGTAATTGTTCAAACCCTGTTGAAGCTAGTTTTTCTTTAATATCATTCTGTTATGAGCCACTGCTTTGGTTTGGTGTTTAGAGGCATCTGTTACTGTTTGCAAGCATAGATTAAGTATCAGTTTTGAGGGGAGAGGGGAAATAAAATTTAACCAGAGCAGTACTACATCACTGATGAAATAGTGTACCCACAAAAGCAAGTGGGGGAAGGGGAAAGAAGGAAAAACAGCATGCCCATGTGCATTTGCCAGACCGGTTAATGGCTATAATGGTGTCTGACCAGGTTTACAGGCTTTCAGATAGTGATGGTTACATTCATTTGAGTTGGTAAGAACATTAGGGTTTTTGACAGCTTTCTGCAGCACCTTGGAAGCCAAGCTAAGGAGACATGGATTAGATAAATGGGCTATGAAGTGAACAAAGAACTGGCTGGACCATTGAGCTCAAACGGTAACTCAAGTCAGCAGTTGAAGGTTTATCTGGCAGCTGCTTAGGAGAGGCCTTTCCTCAGGGTTTCATATAGTGCCCAAAGCTGGTTAACACATGCCCAGACTTGCAGGAGAGACTTCAGAGAGGTTGCTGAACTGTCTTGTCAAGAGGAACTTCATGAAAGTCAACAAAGACAAACTGAAAGCCCTGCACCTGGGACTGAACAGCCTCTGGTAGCATTGCAGGGCTGGGGACTGGCTGGTGAGGGAGCAGTTCTGCAGCAAAGAGCCTGGGTGGGCAGCAGAGCAGGTCAGGTGTAAGCCAGCTGGGTGCCTTGGCAGCAGAAGCAGCCCACTGCACCCTGGGTTGCTTCAGCAAGAGTGTAGCCAGCAGCCTGAGGGAGCTGGCCACTCCCCCAGCACTAGTGAGGCTGTATCTGGAATAGTGTCCTGTTCTGGACCTCCCAGCACAGGTGAGGAGAAAGATGGGAGTGAGTCCAGCAGCAAGCTGCTGAGGTGCTAGAGTATATGGTGTGTGACGAAAGGGTAAGGGAACTGGGCTTACTTAGCTTGGAGAAAAGAAAGATGGATCTAATTTGAGCCTTTCACTGCAATGGAGGAGGAATTACAGATCCAGATTCTTACAGTTTCAGGGATAGGACAAGGAGTAAGTCACAAGCTGGAAAGAGGTAAATTCTGTTTGAATGTAAGGAAAAATATTCACCATGAGAGTGGTTACATGTTGGAACGGGTTGCCTGGTAAGACTGTGAAGTTTCTGTCCTTGGAAGTGCTCAGAATTAGCCAAGGTCCTGAGGAACCTGATCTAACTTTGAAATTCACTCTGCTTGAAATAGGAAGCTGATGTAGATGACCTGCAGAGGTTCCTTCCAGTATAAATTATTTCATGAACCTGTTTTTTTTAATAGTTTTGTACTGGTATTGTGCTGTGCCTGGACTAGTACTTATAGCCTCAGCACAGGAAATGCTAGTTGTTTTTCCATTTAAAATCACACTGTTGTGGCACATCTTGTTCCCATCAGTCTTCTACTGATGTACTTGGGTGGACTTTATCCCTGTTTTCGTTGAATTTTGAGCATGCTTGCCAGATATGCTGCATTAATTATTTTTTTTAAAAAAAGCCTTTCTGAATTATACAAGAAAGGTTCATGTATGTGTTAGACTTCTAACTTTCTTAAGCAAAAGAAAGTATTATTGTAAGGTGTTTCTCCTCAGGAGTGCTGCTTTCAAAGTGCCCTGAGTAGTCATTAGTTAGAAGTCAGTATGGGGTTCTGGGATTTGATGTGGCAAGTGCTATGTCCAGCATTTAAAAGTACTTGTGCTTATTTGCATGTGTACCTTAAACAGCATCTTACAGTATCCTCCAAAAAGCTATAGAATGACTTAATGAAGTTGATCTCTAGTTAACTAATGTGAAGTGTCCTATATTTTAATGCATTTTGTTATAGATTACTTGCTTTTTAGTAATGAAAACTCATTTTAAAAATGCCTGGCCTCATAAAATAATATAAAGTTATTAAACAGTTAAACAGCAAAAAAATTGTTGGATGTATTTCAAGATACTCCAGTTCATTGTGGCAAAAGGCAGTCAACAAATAGCTGACAAACAGCTAATAACATTTATGTGAAAAGTAGAATGTTAAATTTTGAAGAAGTGAAAACATATTCAGCAAAGTGTCTCCTATTTGAAAAAAGGACACTAGAGTGCAGTGTGGCATTTACAGTACACTGACAGCTTAGAGCTACCAGAAAATCTCTTGAACACAGCATTCATCTGCTTGCATGCTGCCTTTTTATGCAGTGTTAAAACTGAGGTATATAGAAATTCTCTGAATGAATGGAACTCCATTCTTTTACCACTTATGACAAACTTCTTTTCTTCTATTATTTTTTGGGGTGTTTGCTATATTAACAAAAGATTTCTAAAAAGTAACCTGTGGATGGCCTAAGTGAATGCTGAAATCTCTAAAAGTCGTGATGGTCACAAAATATAACAATTTTAGCTTAACAAGGTTGTGTAAAGCTTTACCAGAAGTGATGAGTTCACTAGACAACTTTAGCTGAAGGTTTTTTTAGTATTTAACCACTTTCCTAATACAGGTTATTTGTCATATGAAACTCTGTTAACTGTAATTGTTTGCTTATGTTTTGTTGAAGACAAACTACAGAGAATGGTAGAGTCTCCTTTTAACATGAATATGTACCTATTTAAAGAAGTAAGCTTGTCTGGTAGAAAGCATCCATGTTTTTATGTGAAAGCATAGGTTGGAATACTTCTGAAAGGTGTATGGGTTCTGAGCCTGCTTTTATTAAAAATCAGTGGCAGAGTTCACTTGATTTCATTTGGTGCAGGACTGGGCTTTTAATTCAACTCCTTTCTCATCTCCTCGTTTTATACTGGAATATTCTTTGTAAAGGTGTTTTGTATGGAAATGTGTTTTGCTAGTAACATACAATATATGTGCCATAGATGGTCTTTAAAATCCTGTATTAAATAAGGTAATGTTGCATAGTTAACTCCTTTAGTATTTGAAATTCAGGTTTATTGCTTATGTGGAGATAAAAAGTCACTTAAAATCAGTTTTGTTGATATTTGCTCTGTATGTTTTTGGAACAAGAGGAAGCTGTGGATGTAAAAACAAACAAGCCTCAAAACAAACCAAAAGCCTTTCATAAACTGTGACATGGAAGCTGAGAATGTTGGAAGCTTTTACTCTTGCATAGATTATTGCAAGGTTTGCCTTAATGACAAGGTGAAATGATCCTTTTTTAATAAAAAAAACAATAAAGCAGTGTGTGAAGCTTTTTGGGGTAATTTCACTTCAGATGGTAGACTAGTTTTACACCACTTCAGTTGCTGTTTGGACCACTGAATGTATCTGAAAGCTACTGATGCTGGCTCCAGCTAACCTTCTTCTAATCCTTCTGTTTCTCTAGCTGCCTTTGCTCTTGCTTACTTCCATGTCCACTATTATTTTCTTCTATACAGAGTAAAAAGAGCCTGTGTTTCCTGACTTGCACAGATGCCCTATTGGGGAGGAGAGGGGGAGGAGGACTGACTAGCCATAATATTTAAGAGTTCTCAGCAGTGAGGCTTTTGGGGCTGGTACTTGAGGGCTACCACTAGTAAGGCTACTGGGGACCCCAGGCTGAAGAGTATGCTGTCAGCTAGTCCTGGCAGGTTGGAAAAGTTATCTGTCAATCAGAAGTCTACAGTCATGTGGTGTATTTTGTCCTCTTATGAATTATCATGGAAGTTAGGTGCCAGCAGGGAATCAACTTAGTCTTGATACAGGAGAACTCTCAGGCTTGTAGTGTAGTTTCCTAAATGTTTTATAAGCCAGTTGAGCAACAAAGACACTGCTACTTCAGCAAAGCAGGGATAAACTTCCTGGGTTTTGTTAAGATCACATCAGGGCATGGATATTCCACATATTTTTTCAAACATTTATGAAATTGTAACATAAGTAACACTAGTGATGTGAGTAGTAAGTCCCATCCCAGTGCTGCTTTGGATCAAGATGGTATGCTGCTTTGGGTATACTTCACTTTTGAAGGTTTTTCTTCTTTATAGCTGGAAGGAAGATGGACAACACTGATTTTCAGTGGAAATAGTGGTATGCGTTGCAAAGCACACTTAGTGACTAGGCTAGTGACTTGGAGGAAGACAGGTCTGCTTGTTTGGAGTTGGGTGTGGGCTCCCCAAACATCTCCCACATGTAGACATGGGAGATGGGTGTCTGTTTCTGCAGAGCAGCAAGCTGACACTTTGCTACCTCTTCCGAATTGCTCTCTAGAAGAGTTGAACACCTCATCTGTAGTATTCATGACACCTGTTATGGTGTCTTACTCTTTAACTAAACTGTCTCTCCATCTCCAAGTACCTCGTAGTTTCTGAAAGCATTTAGATTAAAAGCTCATATCTGACACAGTATAAACTTTTCCTTTGGTAGAGAGCAGCAGTCTTCATGACAAAGAGCTGCCTATTCCTGAACTGCTGTTTAAACAGCAGCTTTGGGTAGGTTCTGCTAAAACCGTATGTGAGAAAACAGTATGGCAAGAGAAGTGAAAAACCTTGTGGCAAATTTGTTTGCAGTTTGATTTGTGTTGGCTCCTTTTCATTCCTGAAAAGTACCCCTTATCTACGTGTTCGTGAAAGCCTTAATTTTTTTAAAAAGAAATTCATGTGTTAAGTATTGGTCATTTTTTTCATTTAAAAACAAAACAAGGAAGTGTGTGGTCAAATTGAGCAGAAAACATTCTGCTCTACCACCTATTTGGGTTTCCTTCTGTTTTTTTTATTGGTTTCCTGCATTCTCTCTACGACTTACAGAGACTTCTGCCTTCTGCTTCACGTCTTCCTAAAATGTAGCTTCCTAAAACAGCTTGTGGCTGTTTGCTCCCTGTTGTGTGCTTTCTGTTGTCTGCATATATGCCCAAACAATTCATTTAGTGAGTTCTGTGTCTGATGGCTTATCACTTTGGAAAAACTGTACTTTTTTGCTTAAAAAGGCAATTGAACTGGAGGTTGAAGCAAGCTTTCCTTAGGCTGTGTTAATGTTTCTCTAATTTATTAGCTGTGTGTGCTCTTGTGTGTGGAGATACAGATGCTAGCAATGCACTAGACTGATTTGTATTGCATATTTTTATATAAAAATACAGTGAAATTTGGAAATAACTTTGTACATATGCAATTAAGACTTGCATAATTATTCATTGCTAACCTAATACAGAAGTGGAGATACTGTTAGGAATATTAGTTGTTTGTGGGTGTGTTACGCACAATAGCAAATACATTTTATTATCGAACACCATTTTTGATCTATAAAATGACAAGCTTGTTGGAAAAGAAGCAACAGAGCAAAGTGAGGCTGTAGAACAGTAGGTGGCACTGGCATTGCACAGGACTGATGTGCACTCCTGGGGCTCTAGCACTAAGTAGCAAAGGCACAGATTGCATATAAGGAAAAAACAGATTGTGTTCCTATTTAGTGGAAAGGCCTATGTTTAAAAAGTAGCTGTTGCACAGGTTTCCTGTGTTATGAGTGTGGATGAAAAATGTTTTTCTCTTCAGTTTTATAACTTAGTGGCCTCTGAACTGCTCCAGCTCACACCTTTAGGATCATTTTCAGCTTTCTATGTTCTGTTCTAGTGAGGAGAGTAAGGTAGTGGAAATATTTCCAACCAGGGTAGGGCAGACCATCATAGATACCCTTGTTGCAGTTAAGTGCAAAAGGCAATAACTCTAATTCTTGTCAAATAACTACTCACAACTTTTCACCTTTTTGTGGATGATCCCTTAGGAAGGGGAATATATCAGAATCTGTAACTGGACTTAATAAAATCCTGTATATATGAAATTCAGATTCAGTGTCTTGTCAATTAAAATCAGTGGAGTGACATAAATTAAGGAAGGGTTAGAGATGAAAACTACAATGGATCCTCTTTAAGAGTCTTCAAGAGCAATTTGTGTTCTTATGTTGGAACTAGTTTGCAGCATTTTCAGATGTAAAGTTGTGTTTCAAGTTAAAGCATAGCTGGACCTAGCTTTATCTCCTGGCAATGCCAGTTTCTCATTTCCTAATTATTATTTCAGACACTAAAAGGATAGAAGCATTTGGGGAAACAAGTCTTCAGTTTGAAGCAAGCATTCAAATGAATGCATTTCTGTGATGTTGCAAAAAATATCTTCAGCCAGTGGTATCAGTCTTCATTTAACTGAAGAAATATTAATTTAGAAACTTGATGTGCTCTTTGAAAATATCTCTATTTTTACATTATGCTATTAACCAGAGTGTTCTCTGCACATATACAGATAGATCAAGTATCCAAGATACTGAATCTGTATTGGTGGACTTTTTCCTTCCTGGATCTGTTGGTTCCTCTATTTCCAGGGGAATTTTGAGCTCTTCCATGACACCTTTCTGGTTACAGAATTTGCTGAATTATCTTGGCTCATGGCAGCCTCTGAGCTTCTGAGGAACAGATGAGGAGTTATAAAGCTGGCAGTGGAAAACTTAAGTTTAACACCTTAGCCTTAGTGTCTCAGTTTTAATGGTTGAGTTCAAATGGCGTTACTGCCTCCCCTTGTTCAGCAAATTTAAGGCTCTGTTAATTGTCTGGCATCAAGCTTGTCAGAGTGCCAGCTATCTTGCCAGACTGTAGACCCAAGATGCATGAAATGTCAACAATCTCAGGCTCATTAGTTTTTGGCTTTCCTGGCCTCTCTGTAATGAGTCCAGTGCTGCATAAGCTAAATCTTATTGTTTTATTAACTCCTATTAGGTATAATGGAAGCTATAGCCAGCTGTTGAAATAGCTGAAAGTGTCCTCCTATTGATTTGTTCATTTCAATTATTGTTAACGAAAGCTATCTGCCAAGATCTGCCTCTATATAATGTGGTAATAAAATATGCAGGGTGGATACTGTGTTCTTGCATCTTTTGTCTTATGTGGCATGGAAAGATATTTGTTGTTTAATATGTTCAGATTAGTCTTGTGAACATCGGAGGATTTTAAAAGTCAGATCCCCCTTTCTCCACCAAACTTATTTGTTTGTCCTTTTCTTATGATGTAATTTATCTGGTAAAAAATTTTTGTCTTGGAAAATGGTTGTGTTAGAACTTTACACAATTTGGAGCATTTAACAAAGGCAGCATAGACCTTGTCCACATCTATGTTACATGATGTCTGTTGACTTTTGTCTTTATATCTTCAGCATGAAAATATGTAAAAAAAAAAAAAAAAAAAAAAAAAAAAAAAAAAAAAAAAAAAATACTCCTTAAAGGCAACTTATCCTGTTTAGTTTTCATACAAATGCTATACTAACCAATTCAGGAATTTTGTTGGTAACTGTTACTTTCTATTGTAATGTCAAAGATGAAAATAAGTGTCCAAATTTAAAACACTTCTAATTGCCTACCACTGTAGTGTTATAAATTTCTCCATAAAACTGAACTTCACCCTGAAATGGTAATTCTGTAGATATACTATATCTTCAATACAAAAAACCTGAAAATTTTCTATTATACTGTTTATGTAGTGTTCAAAACCACATATATCACTCCAAACTTCCCTTTTTTTATTATATGAACTACAAAATGCTTTGAAAGGAAAGATTTTTTGTTTACTAAATACAGATATTTAGATACAGATATTGCCTTGTCTGTTTGCAGGAAATGAGTGTTTACTTATTTGCTTAGTTTTTCAAGAAACATGCAAGCTGATTTTAATTTCCCAAAAGACAGGAATGTTGTCCTTAAGCAGAACTCTGAGCCTGTCATGAAATAAGTTACTGCTTCCATCCCTCATCTCCAGAGAGGTGCTTTTTCTTGTCCAGTTTTGGTCTTAAATCTAGGAAGAATGACATCTTGTAATCTCTAAGTAATGCTTTTCAAATGTTTTGCTACAGTTGAAATCCAGACCAGTTCTGCTTTGACTGAAAATCTTTACAAACTGATGGCTGTTGGCTGAAAAGGAAATGAATTGGTGATGTCAATCTCTTTTTTTTTTTTTTTTTTTTTTTTTTTTTTTTTTTTAATGGTTGGGTGTCAACAACAGAAACCCCCAAGATCAAAATCGGCACTAACAAACTTATTTAAGACCTGTCCTGAGGATAGTTTTGCTGTTTGCCTTTCAGATTTTGGCACTTTTGGGATAATTTCCCAAACACATCAGGCTTCTCGGAAAATAAATGTTGAAATAAGAGTTCCTGTAGTGTGTGTGCTTGTTCTGAATACTTATTTTGGTGAACTTAATTTTCTTTAGTTGGGTGTTGGAGCTGGATGTTGTCTGTTGCTTCATTTTTTGAGATCTGTCATCCTACAATTTGCTTTGTTATTTGACAACAGTAAAATACATGCTCATGCTTGGCCTTCTGATGAAGCCTGAAAGACCTGAGAACTACTTCCATGTGGCTTTACAGCTCTATTCTTTCACATGCTGATCTGTGCCACAGTAAACCATACTGAGAATGAGTGGCTCAGACTAGGGTTCATGTGGTGGAGGGCTGAACAGTAGAGTATAGCAGCTGCCTGGGGAAGAGCATAGTACAGGTCAGCTGTGCAGTGGTATTTTCTGGCCCATGGCAGTAGTGGTTCCGGGATTCTCTGAACCGAAAACTCATCTTCCTGTTACAATAGCTCCTGATGGTGGGTACTTGTTTCTTGCCATGAATTATGTTTCCATAATCATAAGGTCTGGTCTTAACTATGCAGTTTGTTAATAGCTGTTTCCTTTTGAACTTAATGCTCGCTTGTATTGTTTGTGTCTCTTTCCTATTTATAGGAAATAATGTGTATTTATAGGTGAGGAAAATATTTTCTATTGAGCTTCTCCATGTGACTTGTGACTTTCTTTTTCACCAGTTGTCTCTGCTCCAGGCTAAAAATTACAGGTCTGCTTAGTCCTTCTTCATATAGGAAGTGCTTCTGGTAGCAACCTGCCTTATGGTTTGTATGAGTTTACTGAACTCTTTTGCCCAAGGCAAAGGCCCAGGGGTTAAACTTACAAGGGAACAGTACTTCTCAAATTGATGAATTCTCCTTGCTGGAAGATGATGGAAAACATATTGTGGGTTCTGTGGGGAGAATTGATGCCAGTGTTGCTGAGAAGAGTGGAAAATGTAGGGAAGGGCAAAGGGTTGTCTTCTCACTGTAGCACTTAGCTGCAGCAGAATTGCTGAGAGCTGGTACAGAGGGGATCCGAATGTCAGGATCTGTGGTGTGATTTCTTAGCTGCTTGTCAGTAGGAGCTGCCTTGTTGAGAGGTGGGAAGATGGCTCTGTCTCCATGTGCTGCTCTTGGCTGCTTAAACTTTCTGTATTTCTTCACTGGTGTCTCTGGTTTGGGTCGGGGGAGGCCTTTTTGTATTAAATACTGCATTGCTTTTGTGTGCCTTTGCTGTCACAGCTGTTATGGCTGTGTATCATGGCTCTTTACACCTTGACCAAGCTAGGTATGTTGGTGGCACGTTTCAGCGAGAAGAGCAGGTACAATGTTGTCTCAACTGTAGAACTGTTGGAAGATTTCTCTGAAAAACTGCTTCTTCACATAAAATGGTAATCTGTCTGTAGTTGGTCACTTCTGTTTGTGTCAGTTTGGGATTAACCCCTTAAAAATCCATGCTTCTGCCTTGAATATTTTCTATGATAAAGTGCTAAACTTAGTCCAGTATGTTTTAATGAATTTAAAATGTAGTGTTATAATAGCTTTTATCGGAACTAGATAGCACAGTATTGGAACATGTAATAGGCTGTATTGCTTCTAGTTCCAAGTTCAAACAGATCCTGTCTGATATTACACTAAATGCATGCTTCTAAGATGCCTCCTTATTTCTGCCTGGTACTCCAGAGCACAAAAAAAAAAAGGAAGGGGGTTGACATTTTATATACCTTCATATTGAGTCCTGACATTCTACCTCAGAGTGCGTCTAGCTACTTAATGCCATTCACATGTGTTTGCTATGTGTCTGAAAATGGTCTTTTGCAAAGTGTAAAGATGTATCAAATTAATTCACAACTGTCTCATGGAATAGTGATGGGGCTTTTGTATGAGTTGGAAATAGTGCTCCAGACTTCTGATTGCCTGAGTTAACTTGTTACTATGTTAGACTGCTTGAAGTTGCTGGGCCCTTTTTTATTTAAAAAGCAGTAAGAGCTTTTGTATATGATAACTTTAAAATGTCTTTACCTCTTCACACCTAGAGGCATTTTATTTGCAAAGTGGTTGTTTGCATGTTGACTGGTAATGTGAATTTTTCTTGTTCTGTGATCTTTTTCTGGTTGGATGGAATGCTGCTTATGTGCATGTTTTTATGGAGAAGCTGTTACCAGAATAGTTAGTCTTGTGCTCATTTAATACTTCTGGAGCTGAAGAACAGGTTGAAGAGCTTGGGAAAGGGAATGAATATTTGTGTGAATTTTTTTGGTCCAGGAATGCAGGTTGAGTAATCTGTAGGTGTAATCAGTTTATAAAGCTGTATTTTCCTAATATAAGTATGTAATTAGGAGCCCTTTAAGTTACATGTTTAAAATTCAAAAAACATAACTTTCAATGTGATTCATATTGGATGTTTCTCCCTTTAAATGAATCGGTATATTTAGGAAACTAGTATGTACCATTAAATTCATTGGCTGCACTATTTAAAAAAAATACACCTGTTTTGTTTTTAACTTCTTGTGGGAAGCAAAAACTCAGCAATTTGCCTTTGGGTGGGGGGGGTCCCCCTTTCCTGTACCAGGCTGGTGCTCTGCTGGTTACTGAGTGAACAGGAAATGTTTTGTTGTTCCTTCTCCATATTCTTCAAGCTGTGTTTCTGATGCTGTCTTTTTTTTCCTGTTGCTGTTCATGAAATTCATAAAAATTAATTTTAAAATTCTGCACCTCTTGACCCAGAGGGTTTTGGAGTCTTTTGAAAGAGGTTAGAGGAAGGGGTGGACACTGGAACATGGGGGAGGCAGAATGTAATGTAACTCATAAGCCTGATCTGTTTTTTGGGGGGGGAAACAATATTAGACTAAGGGTTGGCAATTTTGCTTGAGTAAAGACTGTTCAAAATAAACTGAGTGGAGACCTAAAAAGTGCTGCTGAAATGCAGAGAATTTCATGTAGTTATGAGAGCTGTAGTACTTATCAAAGATGGTTTTTGAAACCCGTTATGAAGGGAAGTGGAGAGGTTGGTATACATGTACCTGGAAAACTGAGACTAAAAGCATGGATTTCTATCATGTTTCTGCTAGCAGTTTTTTAACTCTTGATCTTGTCTGTGGGAATTAGTCTTCTGTAGGCTAACTGATTTGAATAGTCATGAGGATAGTCATAGACATCTTAGCTACAGTAATGCAAGCAGGGCAGTTAAAACAACTAAACCATGAATTTTGCAATTAAATCTGAAATACAGCGCAGGTGATGTTTTGTTATTGTGTACCTCAGGGAAACTGAACATGAGACTTAGGGGCTTGTATTGCAATCACTTGAGAAATGTTTACCTGGTGATGCTACACAGGCATCTTGTGCCTTAAAAATCACCCAGTCATATTACCTACGTAGTGCCTGCTCCTGGGAAAGTAAGGGCAGCTCATAATTGAAGCAGTGGTAACAGTTGAATTGGGTCATCCTGTTTTATTATAAAACAAAAGAGAACCCCAAATAACTCATTCATCTTTCAGTGTTACAGCCTGTAGCTTGCCCCTTACACAGGGGATTAAAAGCATGGGTGAGTTTCAATTATCAGAGCATTGCAGTAGAGCTTGTATATTTGGGCCATCAGCTGTGAAGTTCCTAGTTTAAATCTGACTCAAACCTATGAAGGTTAGAGGATGGGCAAGTCTTCAGAAACCTGAAGTCGACTGTGCAGGTGTAGCTGGTGTGAACTTTAGGCCTGTCTTCAACTCAGTGCAGCTGGTGGCCAGGACATTTTGGCTAGAATTGCAGGATCCATGTTTATTGTAAGCAGAGCTCCAGGGAATACCAAATGTTCCTCCTGGCTGTGCTTGCCCTGAATTTGCCAGATGGGCCTCAGCCATGTAGAGGAAAAAGTAGTCAAATTATTTCCCCTCTGCTTAAGGAAAGAGAGAGGCTTTCATTTAATAGGGATGGCTTCTTATTATCCATAAAAGTTGCAACAATTATATCAGGTCACATACTATAGCCCTGTGAAGAGGGAAAGCAGAAATATGATGCATCTGGCAACATCTTTAAGATAGCAGTTATGTCCTGTCTGTTACAGAAGGCTGCCCTAAAGAGCAGTAAGACTTTTGCTTAGAGAAATTCAGAAGTGTATAAAAATAAAATTTTTACAGCTGCAATACAAGGACTAAAAAATTATAGGTAGATTATCTCTACCCAGTGCTACTGGCATTGTGTACATTCATTTTTAAGTTGTGCTGAGATGACTGAGAATGGAAGAATGGCCATACTAGAGTGTATCAAAGGTCCATCTTGTTCAGCATGCTGTGTCCAAGCATAAACAGATTTTAGCTGTGAGTATATATCTGAGGACAAGTTAAGAACAGGGCAAGCATATGCTGCTACTTCTCTCCTTTCTCTAACTGCCTGTAGCTCGGGGGACTTTGAGCCAGATGTGGCTTTGTTTATTCAGTGGTGGTGTTTGTGTATTCAATGGATTTTTATTCCATGATTTTTTTATTAGTTTCCCTTGAACCCATGTAAACTTCTTGTATCCACAGTGTCAGCTGGTGAGGAGGCCTGTGGCCCCTGGCCTGAGCAGTTCCATTCTGTTTGTTTTGGACTGGCTTCTGCAGCCTTTCCTTGCACTCAGTACAAGGTGTGGATAAGCCAGAGATTGATGCTGTGGCATCAGCATCTTCTATCTCTAATTCTTTCTTCCTTTGCTAATATTGCTTAACATCTGATTTGCCTTTTTGAGCACTACCAAGCATTCAATTGCTGTTCTCACAGGACTGCTTATCATAAGGGCGCACTCCTGAGTGGTAACATTCACCTCAGACTCCGTGGGTTTTGTATGTTGGGTTAGGATTGTTTTTTTTCCCACCCCCGTTTGCATTGTTTTATCTATGTTTAATCTGCTGTTCTATTGTTTTGCCACTCATAATTTTAAGGCCTTTCTATAACTGTAACAGTTAATGACAGCTTATATAATTCCAACAGTTAATGTTGGAGGCTGCAAAATATAGTTGAAAAATTATTTTTAATGTTAGTTCTCTAATATAAAATTAGCAAAACTAAGGCTTGTTCTCAGATTTTATAAAATGTATGAGCTTAAATCTTTAAACCCTTTGCACAGAGTTCCAATGCATCTTTAAAACTCCTGAACATTGTTTTCATTGAGATATATTTGCTCAAGTTCATTTTATATATATATATGTGTGTGTGTGTATGTATATATATATATATGTATATATATATGTGTATATATATATATGTAAATGTGAAGCATATATTAAAACACTAGTATAAAACAAATATGGTAACTCAGTTTCTCTTCAGGCTTCTCAGGTGGGTTTTGACCTTGAAACCCTTGGTCCTTTGACCTAAATACCAAAGAAATCTAACTTGAAGCAGCCATTTCTGTTTGGCCAGGCATGTTTCTTTGAAAATACTAACTCTGGTGCCTGACATTGGCAATATGTGTCGGAACATGACGATGTCCCAATGTATAGTTGTTCAAAAACCTCAGTTTCCTTTTTATTTTAGTATTGCAAGCATTGTTTCTAGAACATCTGTGGCACATTTAACCTCTTGGTAGCTTTCCTTAGAAAAATTTGCAAATGCTGAACATGAACATTTAACATTTTTCTTCACTTATTCTGGGATAAAATGCTTGAATTCCCTTTAGGTTTTGAATATAGACATGAGTATACTTGCTTGCATTCCCAGGATGGTGCTCAGTTTCAGAAGCCCTTTAGGCACATTGCTTCAGGTTTAACCTTTTCCTCGTTACAAGTGAAGATGTCTGTATTGTGAGAACTTGTACAGAGCCACTTGGAAAGAATTTCGTAGTTAGACAGCTGTTCTCCAAGCTGCTGCAGCTTCACTTTTAGAGCATCTCTGCCCAGAAACTACTAGTAGTAAACTAACTAAACTACTAGTATACACCACAGTATGGCACAATCCATTGTCTGGATTCAGTTCTGCTGGGAAAATGTTTTTGTGAACATTATAATTTAAATGTGAAAAAGAGAGACAACTGTGACATAACTCTGTGCATGGCTGTCTTCTCTTGCATGTGAAGCACTTTTGCTAGACATAGTGATTTTTACTTCCATCAGTGTGACAGGTTGCTTTGTAATAAGTTTGAACTAGAAATGCTGTACTGAAAAACAGGTAAGAACCTGTTGGATAGCTTTGAGCTATAGTGAAATTGCATGTAAGTGGATAATACTGCAGAAATCATTCCCTTCAAATCCTTCCCCCGCCCTCAAGTTTTCCATTAATATTCCAAATACTACAGTTCTTGCCTGTGATATCCTTACTTTGGAAAAGGTTTGACTAGCGAAAGCTTGCTCCCTCCTGGAGTCTGCAGATGACTACCATTTCCAGAAATGGATGAAGGCTGATGTTTATCATTAAGTTCCCTGTTGCTGCCTCTACTCCTCTGTACCATCAGCTGCATGTGGAGGGCAAGAGTGCATGAGAAACTTAAAACAAAAGAAAAATACAAAAGGCCTTTTCTGCCTAGGTGGCCTTTCTCAGAGTATAGGCGGCTTTTTGTGGTGGTGGAACAGAGCTTCTCTTGTTCTGAAGTGCTTTCTACCCAGCTCTTGCAGGCTGATAATATAGGTTTCATGTAGGGATAAAGTTTAAAGTATGTGGTTTTGTTTTCCTTTTTTCTTTTTTTCTTCCTCTCTGCAAGAGCACAATAACCATTAGGTACCAAAATGAAAGTACAGAAGTAAGTCCTTGTGCCCCCAGGATGGGGTTGTAAAAATACATATTCAACATAATTAGGTACCTAATTGGGTGCTTAAAGTTAAGTGATGTATATACATATGTAAGTAATTATATTGAAAAGTGCTCTATTTGTAATGGGTTGTGCTCTGTTCTCTACAAATCAAATTATAGGTAGGGTTGATTCTGTAACTACTTAAAAATGCTTGCTTTCTGGGTAATTTCCTTTATTTTTTATAAGGTTAACAAAGCTCAGAAAAGCTACCTGTGAAAAACATAAACCAGTGTGGAAAATACAAAAAGCATATACAAAAGGGAGATTGAAAATAAGTAAATTATATCTAGCCAACTTTATTATAGTAAACACCCTGAGGTCAGAAATCACTGGAAACTGTTTCTGTCTGGTTATAAAAGCTAGTGAACAATGCAGCTCTGTGAGTTGCAGTCACGGGCTAACTGTTTTGAAATAGTTTTATGTAGTAGATTTTCATGCCTTAATCTCTCCCTAGGAGAAAGTGCCATTATGGTGAGAATGTCAACAACTTCTCTTATTAATGAGAGTAAATATGTAATAATGAGGAGAAACCAAGGAATTGCACTTAATATAAAATTGAGTTGTCAGTAAATATGATGATCAAAAAGAAGGTGAGCTTTTATTTAACTCTCAAGGCAGAGGTAACAGCCTCTGGGAGTATTTGCTGCTTCCAGCTTGTTAACAAACTGATTTCAGAAACTTCTGTTGAAGTCAGTTACATATAAAGAGAAGTTTTTGGAAGAAAGACGGTGGTACAGTGTTGGAGAACTGCAGAAGTATAGGCTGATTGGACCCAGAAGTGAGGTTGGTTTCAGTGAGCTTGCAGTAAAAGTCCCCACTGACTCCTGTAATTGAGTGCTTAAGCTTAGGCTCAAAGCCTGTGCATTAATACAGCAGGATATTCCAAAGTTATGCAGAGTATCAACAAGAAACTGACAACACTAGAAGTGCAAATTAAAAAAAGGGGAGCGACTTGAATGTTTTATCAGAAATGTGTACCTGAATAATTTCCATCTTAAATTAGTTCAGTTACTTGGCCTTGAACCTTTTACTCTAAATCTTTGAATTTTAATGTTTTTCCTCCAGTGCTTATTTTGACCAGTACCAATTCCTTCCACCTACTCCCCGGCTTCTCCAGTTTGGACTTAGGCTGTTAGGTAACTTTAACTGGACCCCATAGAGAAGGGGAGTAATCTCAAAACAAACATCTGTCTTAGTAGATAGGGCTAGAAGTAGTGGATTTAGATTAACACAGCCTGTCAGCTGTTAAGAGTTCTTATCTACTGTCTTTCTGCAGTGCTGCCATTTACTGGTAAGAAGTAATGCTTTGTTTCAGGATGCTCTAGAGAATAGCCATTCTGGTATGGGTTTCTGTAACATTCTTCCACTAGTTATTTTAACAAGTGTATGGTGCACCAAAGACTTAAATAGCTGGATCTATTCTGTGTTCTTTTTCATTAGACTTGAAATAGAAATTCCTGAAATGGCTTTTGTTTTAATGCTTCTTGTTTACAGTCCCACATTATGTATCAGCGTAGCTGGAGTTAAAATAAAAAAAGCTTGCTCATAAGTATAGCATGTCTGGGTCTTCCTGTGTGTATACTTCTTTAAAGTATTGTTTCTATTGTTTTATATGATTGAAACACTAACTTGGTGTGAAATGCAATAACAGATTTCCCTGGGTATGGCTACTAATAGGTTGTTTCTCTTAAAGAAAATAAAAGGGTTTTTAGAGTGCTTTAATCCTAACCACACTGTAGAAGGTATTCGAATGCTGTTCTTAAAACTCTTATCTGAATAAAGAAAGGATTTTGAACTTTTTTGGTTTTGTTTGTTTTTAAAATTAAATCTTTTCTTTTTCCATTTTTAGGAACGATTGTTTTTGTGAATAGAAAATTACTTCAGCTGGTTTAGTATGCTGTGTTGTAAGGGGGGAGTTATTAGTGTGGCTCTTGGGATGGGCTATGTATTTGTAATATATTTATTCTATCTGTCATTACTTTTATTTTCCTTCCCTCCTCTGTGTCACATAGCCGTCCTCAGAAGGTGTGCTTGTGTCCATTCCTGCCAGTACATCCACTAAAAGTCTCCACCTGCTTATATATAATTCAGCATCCAGCAGAGGTGAGTAATTCTGCAACTTCTGTACACACAAGACATGTTTTCTTATCTGAATAGTCCTGTTTTAATCTTGAGTCTTGGTATGGTGTGGCACAGAGGCTTCAAGTTGGTCCAGGGAGGAGCGTATTTTAATTACAGCAGTTCTCCTTGCTAGTGTTGTGTTAAATACTTGAACTAAGGAATTCTTCTTAGTGGTGACCCTAAATATTTAGACAACAAAGACTATAGCTGCAGTTCAGAATGGTATGTTTTGTAAGTACTTTATTAGAGGAGCACATTTGTGAACCACAAAAGCAGCAGCTTTCTTTGCATTGTCTCCTGCTAAAGGCACTTTTGCTTTTCAAAGATTCTAGGTGATAAAGTGTGTCCTATATTGGACTTAATGTACCTACAGTATCCTTTTCTTTCCTGTTTCATGCTCTTGGAGATTTTCTGGACTCATTTTTTTAATTTAACCAATAGCAGAGTTTATGTTAATGCTCTTCTTGCCTTCTAATGATCAAGTATGATGGTAGATTATAAGGATTTTACGAGCTGGACTGCAGTTGCACAGAATTGGAGAGATGCTGGGCCCACAATAAGGATGTGGAGTTTGGAAACCTGTGTTCTCCTAGTCCAGCTCTTTACTTATTCAGCATTATACAGTACCTCAGTTAGCAGACAGTGTTAGTGCTTGCAGTGGCGCTTGCAGTGGCGCTGTCCTTGCTTGATAGAGCTTTACATGTCTCTTGCAGTGTCTCGACTAGAGGACATGCTGCCAGGTAGACTTGTGCAGGTGTTAGGTATTGTGAAAGAGAGGAATCATTTATTGTACAGCAGCAGATATCTTGCCATTCACCTTCTATTCTTGCGTGATAGTCCTTACATTGATTATAGTTTTTAACTTGTGAAGCAATTTAAAAACTAATTAGATACAAACCTGGTAGATGTTACAGGAATAGTGGGAAGGTGAAGGTGTTATTTGCTGTTGCTTGGCCTAACTTTTTTCCTCTCTGCAGGTGTTTGTGGTATGTTTCCTCTTTTTTTCTTATGCTTACTGTCATGGCCTCTGCCAGGACTGTGGCATAGTTAGGTGTGCTAGCCCCATACACATTTGTTTTACCTTCTGCCTTTTGTCATCCTTGGCAGGATCTCTGGGAAAATGTTGGCTGTTCTGTACTTTTCAAAACTGAATTGATAGCTGTGGCTCAAGACAGAACCCTTAAAGTACAGTGGACAGTATCTGTTCAGGATGATTCAGTTTCTCTGCCTTCTCTTTCCATAACTGAAAGAATTTTTGGTGTTAAACATCTGAGGAAAACTTATTTATATGTATTTAATGAAGTTATGTATTGATCTCATGCTAGCTGTTAAATTTGACTTGCTTAGTATAATACTCTATATACTCCTTTTTTTTTATTGAACAGTAAGGATCAAATATAAGGCAAATACTTCTGCTAATTGTGTTTAAATCATGGAAAAAATGATTTTGGTGTAGAAAGGATGGGAGAAATGTCTACTTTTTCTTAATAAATATTTTTAGTAGTTAAAACTGTCCTGGTCATTGTACATGGATTATGCTGTGCTAGCCAAAAGCACTGTTAATTTCCAGAAAAGGAAGGGAGGGGACCCAAAGCCAGTCCTCCAACCCTAATTCTGTGTTTAGTACTTCGAATAGTGAATAAAAAAAGCATTGCAAATCACTATTAGAACACTGAGAAAAACAAGAGAGCAACTGTACAATTTTACACTGGTAAATGCAAAATAGCTGGTATAATAACAAATAGGCTAAATAACTAAAAAATGTAATAAATTAAAAATTAAGAAAAGTCTAAACATGAAATGTATTTGAACGTGTAGTTTCTTGGTTGCTTCAGCTTTTGTTCTTGATTCCTTCAGCTTTGGGTTCTGTGTTTTATCTGATAAACATATTTGTTAGATTAATTTGGACAATTCCAACTTCTTTCCTCTTGGTAGGAGAATGTATTTATTTGGTAGAAATGTAATCCTGACGTAATGATATGACATTGAAAGGAACAGTCGAATGACTCACTTGACTGATCTTTTGTTTTTTTGCTTGTCAGAGACAAATAATTGACAGTCTTCCAGCTCATTTATTGCTGCTCTTTACATTATTATGAAGAAGGAAGTCTTCTGAGTAGTGAATTAGTCTTACTTGATCATGATGAAATAAATAATCTCATACCATCAATACCAATGTTTTTATTTTTAGCACCTGTCTATAAAAGTCAAGCTCTCATTTATATTGGCAAGGGAGGAGTTTCATATTGGAAAGTAAGTGAAGCTAGCTCCTCAACCTATTATGTTAATGTGAATGTTATTTTCTTGCCTAATCTTAATGTTCTGTTAAACTTGTTGTTTTTCTGATATGGGCAGCCTAGCTGAATTAACTTACACTGATGGTCATAGGTTAGGACAAGACTAAGTTTGATATTGTTGGTCACAAAAGTATGATTTGAGTACATCACAATTGGGTGCTCTTTCTTGCAGATTTTTTTCTTCCTGTTAGCTGATACAACTTTTGTGGGTTTAGTCAAAAAAAACTTAAAAGTAGATGGAAACTAAGAATTCATAGACACCTCCTTGATTTTTATTCAGAAGTAACTTCTTTTTTTCAGGAAAGTCGAGTGTTAAGGACAGTACCTCTGCTAGTGGCTTGTCTCCCTCCAGACAAATGTAAAGTTTTGATTGGTCGACGTTTTAGTGAAGACAGGTGAGCAGGACTGCTGATATCTTTTTCTGATTCTCTGTGTATTACTGAGATGTTTCTTCCAATTTCTCTATTAACAGCAATTGGTGTTCTTGGTTTTTATTTTGATGGTGTATGTTAACTTTTGGTATAAGCTTCTGACTTTCAGTAAATGTAGATTTGGTATAATAGTATGAAACACTTGGTAGGTTTTCTTCTAATTCGCAGCTCCCGCTGTCTTGATTTTTAGCAAGATGCGGTTATAAAATCTCTTTCATAATGGGCTGATTTCCTCCCTTATCTTTACTCTTCCACAGCATACTACAGTGTCATCTCTATTTCAGGTAGGAAGAATGGCCAGTTCCTTCTTTGCTATACTAGTGAATGATAAGGCAGCCAGTTTGCTGGGTCACTCTCTTCAGCTGTGGTGTTCTTGAAAGTTCAGGTGGTTACTCTGCAGCTCTTCATAAACCTTTCTGTAACTGTATTCTTACCTGGTGCTAGCCTTGTCTTGCTGTTTTGCATGGTTCTTGCTGTGTTTGCTTTGTTTGGCAGGACACTTGGTGCTACTGAAATATAAGCAGTATTTTGTACTTGAGTGTCAGAGATGAAAAATCCTTCAAGAATATTTTTGTCCAAATTTTCTTTCTGGAAAACTGATTATAGGGGATCATGGCACTTTCAAATTTGCTTTTTATTTCTCTGAGACTTATAATATTGGTCTCAGAAATTTTTATTTTCATTTGAAGCAAGTTTTAGAAACCAGTTCCTGGTACAAAAGCACTGTTAAACTTTATTACATACACTTTCAATGAAAGCAAACAAAAATCATGAATATTGATGAAGCAAATTTTAAAATTGAGTTTAATCTTCGAAGAAAACTTTTTTCAGTGTTCACCTTACAGAAATGTTGAAAGATGATTCAGAATGCTGCTCCCACCCCACTGTATATAGTAACTAGAGCACATTAGAAATACATTGCTTTTCTATTAGTCTTCTATGGTAATAATGGTAATAATTATCCAGTTTCAGGCTACAGAGAAACTGTACACTCTTCCCATTAAAGCTGAAAATGAAGTAACTCTTCATACTGACATGCACTGGGTGGAACACTATCAACACAGTCTGCTTTTGGAAAATCGCTTTAGAAGTTTTTCTTGGAAGTGATGAATACAGTCTTTAAAGCTCCTTCAAGTTTCACCACAAGGACATTGCTCTAACATAAAGGATCCTGTCTAGGTCAAAACGTGTTGTGGAATATCTCAACCCCAAAATAACTTCAGTAGTTTCAGAATTACCTAGTTCCTATGCGATAAGTATTTTCTGCTATAAAACACACTGGAAATGGTGAATTATCAACATACTACAAATGCACTCGAAAGAGATGAGTTTTTCTCAGGTTAATGTGAATTTTGGTGATCTGACTTACCCTGATGCAGGGCTAGAAGTAATTAACAAATCTATGCCTGCACTTGAATGTGGACAGTGCCTGCAAGTGGGATAATTTGGTGCATGTATTTCACTGTCCCCAGTGTTTATTTAGAAACCCTACTGCACAGTCCGAGACTGGCCTGTAAAAGAACAATACCCTTGGTGGTTGCTTGTACACTTGTAAATTGTGAGTATAGAATAACAGTGGGCATACTTGTTAAAACAGGATCCAGCAGTCCTTTACAACAGCTTTGAAAACTCAGCATGCTTCTGGCTAGGCTTTGGAGACACAAATAAATTCTGTTATGGTTTTAGGTGAGGATGAAGCCATCAGCTAGCTGATGCTCTGCAGTCTCCATCACCACAGCTCTAGCAGTGGTACACCAGCAAACTGATCAGCTTTCAGGAGAGAACAAACATACTGCCTGAGGGAGCCGGCTCTTCCAGGCTTAGTGCCCCCCTCTCTTCAAGGGGAAAGTGGGTGTGTCACTCAAGTATATGTAGTTTATATTCCTCAGGTTGTCCTAGCTCAACAAAATTGTGTTTGTAATCAGCATCTGAAACTAGTGAGGGATTTCATTTAAAAAACCTCCTCATTGAATTGAGTGCTGTAGATAAATGGGGAGCATTAAAGCTTAAATTCTAAGCTTTCTGATGTTTATGACAATAAAATTGAAAATCAGACAGGAGTTCTTATTCTTAGTGTTTTTTGGTTTTTTTGAGTTCTTGTGTTCAGGTGAAAGAATAAATATCAAGCTCAGCTTTTTAATGTTTCTTCTACCTAATTCTACTTTCTTTGCCCAGCTTTTCTTGTGGTTGATAGTTGATACACAAACTAACTGAATTTCACTTACCTTATTATTGACATATTGCAGAACAGTGAAAGAACCAACTTTTAAAGTTCTTCTAGAAGAACACTCAGCTAATGAAAGCTTTTTCAAGTTGATATCTTCAATATAATATTGAAACAGGAATGGAAAAAGATGGGGAAATGACTTGTTAACATTAACTTTTGTTCTTTCCCCAGTCTTGTCTATTCTTCCTGCAATCTGGCATTTTAATTCTCCTGAAAGCATGTAATCAAATATACTGTCATATTAGTAGTGAAGTTTGCTGACTTCACTGATCAGATGACATTACTGACCTGAAAGACCAGTTTGGTTGAGTATCTGTAGCTTATGGTTTTTGCTGTTGGGTTTTTTGAAGTACTGAAGCTTTAACTTCTGAGTTATACACTTTGGTGTATATTATATATATAATAATGTATACGTGTATTTCAGTATATAGAATGCTTACCCTGACAAAATGTGCTTTACAAGTAAATATGACTGGAAACTTTTATGCCTTAGACTTTTTTGAGCTTTCTGCGAAGGAATATGTGAACGTTACTATTGATGTATCAGATCTTTTTTTAGTATTCGCAGAATGGATTTTAATGGTTTGTAATGATTTTTAGTGTCTGCACCTTAATCTCCTTTACTGAGAATGTTAGGAAAACTTCTACTTTTTTAAATCATCTCTTACTTTGTTTTGCTTTTCCTTAGCTTAGAAACACTGCTTTCCTCTTGACTAGAAGCTGTATCATGTCTTAAGTTTTTTTTCCCTTAGTGACTTTGACACTCAAATGCCATTCATGTTGCTCTTTTTTTGCATGTTAGCATTTAGATGGCTGTTACTTATGCATAGTTTTCCTTTCCTTTTTCCCTGCCTTCCTAGGTGTGTACACATGCTACAAGTTGTATCATCTCTTTTCCCATTCTTTGAAGTCATCTAGCAGCAGAAAGCCAGAGAGCACGTCTTTTTTTTTTTTTTTTTTTTTTTTCCCTCCCCTACCTTCAGTGTCATTGCATCTGATTACTTCACAAATCCTCCTTACAGTTTGCCTTGGCTACCGTCTATCCAAACTCTTTTTGTTTGACTTATGGTTCTTAAGTCTTCCTTAATTCATGGTCTCAAATTCTATAGCATTAGGATAGTTTCTGGTTCACAGTTCTTAATCAAAACGTATTAAATCTGTATTTCTGGTTCAGTGCTTCTGATTATCAAGAGGATATGGAAACTTAACCTTCTCTCCATCTTTGAATACCCCTGCCTTTCTCTGAATATTGTCCAGCAACTTCCTCCTTCATGCTCCTATTCAGTCTTCAGGTGTTCATCAATGTTAGCTGCAATGATCATCAGCCCAAACTTGCTTCCTGTTCTCTGCTGGTAGGACTGATCTCTCATGCTATGATAGAGCTTTCTTTGCTCACCTCGCTCTTTCAGTTCTGCTATATTTCCAGCTAAATAATTCTAAGTTTTTGTTTAATTCAACCTAGTGTCTTTTGCTACCAACACTTCTACTGTCTTTGATTCTTTCCTTGAACCATACAGTTCTGCTGCAACTCCTTTTAGTGTCTTTCCTCAATATGGAAGATTTCTTCTAGGATAATATTGACAGAATGCAATAGTGTGTATGTTCTTTTTGTTGCCTTTCCTTCATTCTGTTCTGCACTGGCAAAAGATATTTGTCTTATCCTTCCTTTTGTCTTCTAGTTTAAGTATTTGACCTAGTGACTGGATCTTTTGATTTCTCTTGGCCTAATACCATCACTTCTTACCCTTCTTTCAAAAGTTTATTTTCATCTTGGGGGTATCTTCTAATACTTGATGTTCTTGCACCTTTTAATTTCTGTCCCTGTACTATTTTAGCTACAAAAACTGCTGTTCTTTGGCTTGCCAGCTGCTCCCTTGTTGCATCTGTATGTGGATTCTCCCTTTTGTTTTGTGCATTGGTTTGAGTTGTGTCTCTTGCCACTTTCCTGTGCATCTGATTCTGCACAGATTATCTACAAACACATGGTCACATCACCCATGTACCAAAAACTTTAAGATCTACTCTTTTGGAGTAGAATGAGCAATTTTAATTTTCTGATGAGTTCTGGTGAATATTAAGCTTGAGCTGACAATTCTTGTCCTGACTTGCACCTATTTCAAAGCCTATAGCATGCTTTTCCTTGGCCCTGACAAACAAAACAGTCTTCCTGTGAAGACTTATCCAAAAGACTATTAACAGCTGTTTTTTCAGTGTATTGAACTGCTTTGTTCTGGCTGTTTGACAAGTCAAAATTTTATCTCCTCTCGTCATACCAATAATGAACTGATTGCTTACTTTCAAAGTTGTTCATTGTACAGTGTACTGTCATTCCATTTGCTCTTCAAATATGTGCTGTCACCTCCAGTTGCTCAAAGATGTCAGGTTCTTTTTGATTATTGGTTAAATTTTCTTCCATGTCTGTTAAGATATTTTTAATAGAGATAATGCTTTAAAGAAGGGGGTGGGGGGGAAGGATGTGTCCTGATTTCTCTTGGGATCATTCATAGGACCATATCTAACAATTGCTGTAAACTCTGAGCAGTGGGTTTGCTATCAACTATGAAAATACAAAGGGAAAAACCCAACCAGATTCTCATTCATGAATGAAGTATCATTTCTGGAATTTCTGTTCATTCTTAGGCTACTAATAAACTTTTTGAAGGCAGTTTTTCTTGAATAATAATATTGTTCAGCTCAACAGGGTGTTCTGGCATATGCTGTACAGAAAAGAGCAACTGTATCTGAACTCTAACCAAGAATCTTTTTTTGTTAGTCATATGAACAGTCTTGCAACTGCTGCTTTTGAGTTTCATTTTATGCTTTGTCATCACAGTTTGAGGGGAAAAGATGATTTTGATCTTCATTCATTTTTTAAAACCAAATGGTAGTCTTGCCCTCAAACCTTTTCCTGCAGCAAATATTCGTGCTTATGTAGTTTGTTAATTCTATGCACTGTGATTAAAATCATATGCTGCAATGATTGATCTCTACTGGGAATACTGACGCAGATATCTTTGTCCATAACCCTGTTGCTTGGAACAGTGAGGAGGTAATTACAAGTTTATTTGCGTGGCTCTCCAAAATCAGGCTGCAGAAATCTCTGCAGTAAATTCTGTACAGTAAAATTGCCAGTTCTGCTACAGATCAGTAGTTTAGATCAGAAATGAGTTGGAACACCTGGTGAAACTTTTAACTTCAACCAATATTGAAGTAATAAAATGCAACTTTAATTTCATAAAGGTCTTTGTGGTACTTTTGCATGCTTTAACTATGGCACTTTTCTTTTGCTTACTTACAAATAAAAATATTTTCACTGTATCAACTATCACCTAATGAAGTTTTACCATTTACCAAATAATTTAAAACTGTTTACAATATATGGTTCATTATTTATTCAGGTAGACTTTATTTTTTCATGTTTTTCCGTGCCATTATTTGTATTAAACTAAATCTGCATCTTTCTCCTTATCTCAGTCAGCACTAAGAGCCTGAGCATAGCCAGTCAGCTTTGCTGTTGTGCTTAAAAGTAGTGAATGCTAACATAGCACATTTACCTCTAGAACTGTACTTTACCATATCGGGTTTGAGATTCCTCAGCGTAACTCTAGGTATGTTTTCTCTGGCTGTACTGGTTTTGAATATCGCACCTTTCAGCTCCAAGGTAGACTTCTGGTCATCTCTTAAAGTAACTGATGGAATAAGGGATGTTATTGTCTAAGGCTGGCTTGAAGGGAGCGACACAATATAAACTGAACTGAATTCAACCCTTTTTATAAAAGCAACATTAGGAAGCTGGTACTCTTATTTTTTTATTATTATTTTTTGCTGCTGGGAGTGGGGGTTGAGCTAGTAGTTATGACAGTATGGTCTGCCTCGAGTTAGCCGTTTAGCTAGGAATGAACACATGATATTTAAATCTAAACTGGTACCAGGACCGTATCTACTGATTGTACCAGACACTGACTTACATAGTTGTGTTGCAGGGCATACTAGAGAAGGTCCAAGAATCACATTGTCAGCATGGAATAGAGGGACATCAACTATCAGGAAAAAAGTCTCAATATGTGGCCAGGTGTTTATCACTGGTGATTAAAAGACTGGTGTTTATCACTGTAGAAGAAAATTCACTTCATTACAAATACTTCATATCATTATGAATACTTCATGTTAATGGTGAAACAAGCTGTATTAGTCCAGGTTACAGAGGAGAAACATGCATTACTGGAAGCAAAACTTGCTGCTTTTTTGGAGAAGTAATTGTGGATGTACTTTAATTAAAGGGATTTGACACTTCTACATATATTAATTACCACTGCTGTTGAAATATATGCTTTACTTCTAATACTAATTTCTTGGGCTTCAGTTGCTAATTTTCTTGGATATTTTTGCTTTAGTTTGAAGCTTTCTTCTAAATTCTGTTCTCCAGGTAGTTCTCTGATTTGCTTTCTTATTATACTTGGTACTAGAATTGCCTTGTCTTTCTCCTGGGCTTGGGGCATGTTTGGAGAATTCCTCTACTGGAAGGAGTGGAAGACTTTTGTCCCTTGTGAAGCTACTTCAAGTGTTCATTAAGTTGCCAGATTCTGTCTCAAATTTCCCTTTTCTCTCCAAAATGAGTTTGAAGAAATGCTGCTTTTCAGAGTACACGTGGTTAATATACTCATAGTGCCCAAAAAAAGTTAGGTAATGCAATAGAGACATTACAGAAAACAAATGTTTAATAGAACTTTTACAGGCTTAGCAGGAAAAAAGGAATCTTGTTGAAATTAAGTTTTAAGGTTTTAGAAATATTAATGGATCGCTAGCTTGTGCTCCATAACAGGCATCTTAAGGCTCAGTAAAAGATCTATGAAAGTCTGTTAGCATTGCTGGAACTTCTGATGCTTCCTGTATAATTCCCACATGCTATTTGAGTGAGGGTTGGCTTAGTCTGCATGTATGTGTTATGTAGGAGAGAGGAGTTTTAGTCTATGATTATAGCTGCTAGATATTGCGAAGTATCACTGTATGCAGTATGAGCTAGGCTTCTCCACAGTTAATTGCTTAAAGAAGCTGGATATAACTTAACCAAATGATCTTTCTTGCTGCTTTTTTTATAGAAGGAATTTTCACAAAAAACCTGTATACTGGTTTTCTTACCTTTTTCCATGGTGCTACATAAGCCATGAAGTGTTTTTGCTAAGTTTTAGATTATATAAGCAGTAGATAGGAAGTACTGAATATAATGTATGGGGGAAAAAAAAACTTTCAGTAGAATATGGAAATGTATGTTTTCATATGTGATTTCCCCTCACAATAAACTTATCTAGAAAGTCATTAAATATTCGAGGTTTTTGTTCAAAGCATGAAACTTGCAAATAAGCGTAATAGTTCACTTAAAGCAAAGCAAAACAAACTCAGCAGTGGAATGACTGGAGCTGTTCTATAGCATTTATACCTTTATGCTTTTGCACAGTGCGAGACTTACTGGCTTTAAATTGTTGCTGCTTCTTTGCCCCAGGTTGATTTACCAAAAAGTTACAGCACCTATCCAATAGTGTGCTATAAAAGCAGATGGATAAAATGGTTCCAGTTTTCAGAACAGAAAAAACTGTCAAAGGAAGGTTGTAGAAGTGAAGATACAGTCTGAAGGGAAAATGAAAATGACTATTCTTGCTCACCTACTTTAGCTTTCCAAATTGGTATTGACGGCCACTGGCAAAGCAAAAACTGCGAAGATAATGGTTCCTGTAGCTCTTTCTTGAACTGTTCCTTCAGCTGCCATTGCATTCATCTTCAAAACTAATCTGTCTATATTAACAACTATGACTGTTGGCACGAAGACGGGGTGAGATATTCTGCCCATGCAATTTAATCCATAGATGCTGATGGGTTTTGTGGGATTGAGGCTACAATATTCAGCTCTTGGATGATACTATATCTCAACCTATATTAATAATATTCTTAATACAAAGCTTCAGCCATGTTTTTAGTCCAGTGAGTTGAGAATTTAGAGGAATAAAGTGTTCTTCTGACTGCATTCCTGTTTTGTATATTGTTTTTCTTCTTTTCATAGTCTTTATGCACAACTTAAATATGTCAAGTAACTGAATAAATATAGCTTATTTATTAAAATGCTTTATCTGAATGTTTGTTTTCTGTTCTAATGTCTGTGTTCTTTGAGAATTATCATTAAATACTGTGATGCTACAGATGGTACAAATACCAAGATAAGTATGTCTTAATTAGAAATGAAAAGCAGTTCCTGATCCCATAAGTCCAAACTGTAAACGTACCCTGCTACCTTTACATATTCTTCTCAGTAGTGCTTAGTTTACATTGTGATAGGATAGGTAGATATCTATTTTGGTTATTTAAAAAACAGAAACAAAATGCACCTCAACTGGTCCTTAAGAAAAAGTATTTCGCTCTCTTGTTCCTGCAGTAATGACAAACTGAGAAGATAACTATTCTTCTAAAACAGTTGCCTACAAGCTGCTGTACCACAGGTTGTTTTTATCTAGTCTACTGCAGTCTTGTGGATTAACATCGGCTTTCAGACTTTTGTTTAGCCTGAGAATGATTCATGTCACTTATAAACAGTGACTTTGATTTTCCTTTTCATAGGTGTAGTTTCAAATTCACAGCAGCACTTTTGCAGTTCTATTTTGACCGATAGTCCCCAGCTGTGGTGGTGGATAATTCTTACTGGGGGGTGTGAGGGGGTCTGTGGAGAAAGGACATCAGAAATGACTGTGTGCACATTAGTGTGTTTTAGGTTTAGGTTAGTCAGACACATGATTCATGATTTTTGTCAGTCTTCAAAATTTTTCCATGCTGCTTTTGGATAATGGAATGAGAACTGAAAATAGTTACAGATTGAATATAATTATGAACCAAAATGATTTGTTTTTAAGGTGGCAGAGAGAAATAATATTAATTAAAATTAGTACTTGAACTAAATGCCAAGGTTGGCTGCAATCGGTTTTTCCAGAAAAATCTGCAAGTACACTAACAGTAAATGCAAGAAGCAGTTTTCATTTTATGAAAGTACTAAACTAAGTATTATAGAAGAACAACAGCTCAAAGGAGAAGTAAATGGAAATAGGAATAATATCGGAATAAAGAGAACCCATTATCCCTTCTTTTTCTAGCTTTTACACTGTGGCAGACCAGTTCCACCTCTGACAGGAAAAATGAATTTAAGATCACACTACCAGCCTAATGATAGTGATGTACTAGAGTCCTTAAACAAGCAAGCTCCTGTCCATTTTATTTATATGCTTGTGTTGTAATAGCTAATGTTGTTCAGAGACATGGGCAATGGTGGGTTTTCATTGTGGAATTTAGTAATTAGTTATAAAGTATGTGATATACAGGTTTTCCTAGATTAAAAAGAATTACTTAAGTGTTTTTTGTGGACTTCCCTGCCCCCTGTAGATGGGGGAATAGTTATAAAATTACAGGTGTCCAAAAAACCTTAAATATTAGTGACTTAGATTTATCTTTGGTCACAAAATCATGCTGTTTAAGAGTGGTGACAGGGGGGATTATAGACCCTGTTAGAGACTAGTATGGAAACAGCAGTTTTCTCTTCCTTGTTATCTCTTATGCTACAGCACTGATCCCGAGGAACTATTTCTAAGTGTGCAGAGTAAAGGGAGTTGTTGACTTGATTCATTTAATTATCTTACAAGAACTGTGGGGATCAGTATTCCCACAGCTTCTCAGGTGCAGGAGTTTGTAAAAAGTCAAGTGACCTGCGAAGGTGAACCAGTAGCAGTAATGAGGGGAAAAAATGAGAAGTTCCTGTTAACCTACTTCTTTTTTAAAAGATGCTAAATGAGCATCTCTTCTATAATACTAATACTATTTGATGCTAACTGGCAATGTGGCTTTTTTAATTTGAACACTTGTATTTAACACTGAAGTTTAATAGTTTCCAGTTGAATTGAAAGCCCTTAAAGAGTTTGAAAGAAACTGGTTCTGGATGTGTAATAAAAATGTTTATGCTGCAAAGACTGTATTATAATAAGATAAGACAGTGTTTAACTTGCACAGTTCTAAAGCATGCATCCCAGGAACAATGAGATGCTACTTGTTTTAAGTATGGTCATGAGAACATATCAATCTTCTATGACAAAGTGGTTGGATACAGTTTAGGCAGAAATGAAAAAGACCCCAGTATTTCTGGTTAGAGTGTTGTTGTAAGACTAAATGGATTACATAGGCCCAGAGTGCCTGCTGCATACTAAAACTGAGGCTGGACAATGATTTGCCTGAGATGTATTGTAAGCATTTCCCTTGGGGTTCAAGGCCATAGACATACCTTAAAACACCTTTAAAGCACATCTTTTCATGAGCTGTACATTAACTGTTGTAGAAAGGAGGGTAATAAGGAATTTTAATGTGTGTATATATAGAAAGAAGTTGATGATCTTCAGGTTGGTCAAATTTTTAATTATTGGAGGAAAATGTTAAATGGAATGAAATGGAATACTGCAACCATAAATAATAATTGTTTTTGGGGTTTTTGTTTGTTTTTTTTCTGCATGGGAATGCTTGTAGTTTGAAACCTCAGAAGCTAGTAATATATGCAGAGACTGTAAGTAGAGCACCTGAAGTGAGTCTTCAGAGGAAGATTGTTATATTGAGTGCATGTGTGGGAACACTAGAAACATTGATGTCTATAGATAAGACATTCTTTCAGTATAGTGCCATTAGTGGAAGTCATATGCAAGAGTAAGAGTAAAGAAGGCCATTAGCATTTGATATTTGCTATACTATATAGTAGCACACTTACAGAGGTAGAGCTTGGAAGATCCTCAGGATGTGACTATGTTATTCTCGTACAGAAGGCAAAATCAACTGTATATATGCCTGGTGTTAATACAGTCCAGTAGTGGAGTCTCTACAGTAGTATCAGTGAATCTATTTTAATATATGGACTTAATTTTTTACCATTAAAAATCTTGGGAGGATTTTTCCTTGGTCACTATGCATCTTTGCTGCAGTTATGCTCAATATTTCTCTTCCTGTCTACTGGGGACAGGGAGAACAGGCAACTTCTTGTGTTTTTTGTACTTGGATTTTTTTGATACTGCCTTGATTTCCCTGTGGCCTTCTCTTTTATAAAATATTCAAACCTAGTCTATTCAGTTTCTCTGTAAAGGCTTTGATTACTCTTGCTGTTCTTGTCCTTAAACTTTCTTCAGTTCATGTTTTTTTGAGGGATTTCTTCTCACAAACAGTTCCAGATTTTGCACAAATTGTTATGACTGAGATAGAGTACTTCTTGAGGTGCCTATATTGTAACTGAAGAGCTGACTTGTTTGTTGAAGCTCTTTGCATTACTTGTATGATTCCATTGCAAAATTCAACTGTGGGATTCAACTTGAGGTTTTATGTATTGCTGGTTTTTTTTTTTTTTTTTCCCCGTTGAGTTGCAGGCCAGTTTTTGTGGGTTTTTTCTTCCTGCTCTTAATGTACTTGTGGAATGGTTTTGTATTCTCATTTTGTACCTAGCTTTTCTGATGTGCACTTAGATTTATGGTATTAACCATCTGTAGTATCTGAGTGAGTTTCTATTGTCTGTATATTTATTATACTTCTTTCTACTAATTTTCTGACATAATGAAATAATTATGACTTAGGTTTTGGGTTTCTCTTTAATCCCATGTATTTTATCATCTTAATTTGTGCTGCTTCTTTCTTTTGTGGAAATAGTAAGACTTGAATTTCTTTTCCAGTATCCTACCTTCCCACTTCTTGATTAACCTCTTAGTCTTGTCTTGAAATTTTTTTGTCCTTAGGCATTGGCTTAGAGACCCGCAGAGGACAGACTGGATCCTGCTCTGCCTTGTAGGTTTCAGAGAACAAAAGCAACACCTCCTTCTGTGACTGTAACCTTGAGCAACCTCCCTCTTTTTCTATTAATGTCCAGTGCATGTGAATTTAAGGCCTCTTTAGTTTCCCTCAAGTGTCACTCATACCACTCAAATCATAATTTATTATATTGCCTGCTCTTTGTTCTGCATTAACTTACAAACCTAGATCATGCCTTACAGACAATGAAGCCATGTTCATTATCAGGCTCTTTCAGGTTACACCACCTGAAATCTGTTATGTAATGGTCATGATTGTCAAATTTCCGAAAGAACTAAGCTGTCTTCTCAACTCTTTGCACAATATTAAGAATTAAGAACTTAGTCATATTGGCTGAGGTGGAAGGTTAGATCTGCATGTTTTTCTTCCTTGTTACATACGTGTGAGTGAATTGCATACATTTAACTTCATCAGTGATTCACTGTAATTTTTTTCAATTTAGGGAAAAAAGGATCTGGGTTCATGACTTTGAAGTCATAATCATAACAAACCTGCATGAAGCTTTTGATAACAGCTGTTAAAAGTGCATGAATACATGTGACAAAAATAAATGAAGGATTTGCGTAGTTGATTGTTACTAACATAGAACAACTCTGCATTTGAAGTACTCTAGCAGGTCTGCTTTTTAAATGAACTTATTTGAGTAATAGCATCCAAAATGACGTAACTCTGAATCCCACCAAGTTTGACAGTACACTAAAGTATGGTACCTAAAGTCAGAAATGAGTTCTCATTTCAGTTTTGAGTTTATAGCGTACTTGCAGGCTCTTCGAAAAAGCTAAAGCTCAGGAGGAGCTGGACTGTTTAAGAAAACTTTTTTTTTTTTTTTTTGCATATGCAGAAACTTTCTCTTTTTTCCCCTGACTGACAGAGTTGTAAAATCTTTTTAAGGTCAGCTTCTGATATGTAGGAAAAAAGTACTGGTTGTTTAGGAATTCAGCTTTAGTCCTCTCTTGAGATTTGGTAGCTTCAAAGAGTCTGCCATGAGCATGCAGGCTGTACTGATTAAAATGTCAGGTAAAACTCAAGTCCCTTTTACGTATTTCAGACTAAGCAAAGCTTCTATGAAAGCATGATGGAATGTCCTAAGACAAGCTACATATGAATAACATGTAACCAAAGTCTGTCTCTAGCAACGGCCAGCAGACACAACGCTTTGCTCTCTTCTTCCTGTCCTCTTCTGACCTCCTGTGCCAACTGCTGTGCTCCTGACTGTGCCGAGCCTTGCTATCATCTTTGACATGTTTGCCAGCATTAGGCCACAATTGTGTTCAAGCATTTGCGCATGAGGCTTCAAGGACGACAGAAGATTACCATCTCCTGAACACCAGTGAGAAGGGATTTGATCACAAGAGAGTTCTTTCACTGAACTGTTCATGGATTCAAGTTATAATGAAATTAGTGGCAAGCCTGTTTGAGAGGTTTCCTGAAGAAAACTTCATCCTGAAGAAAGTTTCATTTTTGAAGCATGTGGTCCCAGTATCCTGTCTGCAGCAAATGCAGACTCCTGAACAGACAGGTCCCTGTTCTCCATCTGCACTGCCAAAACTGCATGGCTAGATGGCTGATGCTATGAAAGCTGTCAGGTGCTGTGCATCAAGGTATGGCAAGATGAGTAAGAAAATCACCTTTCTGACTGCAGGCAGCTGCTGTGTGAAACTTTACTTCATAACAATCAACTAATCCTTCTTTAGCTTAGACTAGTTTTCCTGATGTGACTGCCTGCACTTGTGCTCCTAACTTATCCTTGTGCTTACCCCAACTGAATCCTTGCATTCCTACCCTACTTCTTTCTGTTGTATTTCATTTCCCTGTGTTCACTGGTTTAGGTGGACTACAGAATTATGTCTCTGAATTTAAACAGCGGTTTGAAAAAATAAATAAATAAAACCCCAAACCCATCCCACCTCAAAAGATAAGCTCACAGTAGAGTGGTTTATAGCAGGTTAAGCCTCTAATGAGACTTTTCTGATTCCCCTCTCAGCAATTTAGCAATTTGCTGGGCTTAGATGGTGTCTTTGTAAAGTTGCATGTCTCCTTCCTAATTTACTGATCTGATGTGTGACCTGGGTTTTGTCTCTAGTCAATGGGATGCTTCTAGACAATGTAGGGGTGGGCTGGGTAGTGCATATATGTGAGTGGTCTGGTGCTGAGTTTTTCAACTCCATCTTTGTGTGGTGGAGATGAAAAGCAAAAATACATTTCAATGTATAGGCATAGCACTGAGCAAGGAGCTTCTGCTGTGGCTCTGAGGAGAGTTTCAAAGCTGGCATGTTGGTTAATATTTCATGAGTTGTCATGAATACAAACATCAACCTTAATAAAAGTCTTCTCTATTTTTAATGAGCCATGCTATTTGTCTCAAATTACTTGTGTACTTAAACAATGGAGTAAATTAGTGGTATTTGGGGAAAAAATCAATATTGACATTGTTTTAATGTATTTTTATTGTAGGACTATATGCCCTTGCTTTTAGAAGTAGTTACATGGAGATGAAATCTAATTCATAATCTTTTACTTTGTGCTATAGTAAGCTTAAGCATACAAGTCAAAGCTTGTATGCCAAAAAAAATTATATTATTAGTGTGTGGATCAGGTTTTCAAAAGAGCTGAGCAGGCAACAGCTCTTTCAGCATTTCAGTGAAATGGCTAATTTTTCACAATTGTTTCTTATAATGGCTTCCTTCTAAAACATCTGGCTCGAGCAGAGAATATCCTTCCCTATAGCAGTATTTTAATAGTAGTGTGTGATTAAATATACTGTATTGGTGTTTACCCAAAGCAAGCAGATCAGAAGCGTCCTCTTGCCAAGTGGCTGTGAAAAGTGGTATTGTTGATAGGTACTTGCCTTTCAAATGCTGCATCAGTTTGTTCAGTTAACCAAGGTCCACTTATATTTTTCAGTGTTGCAGACTTGGTCTCTCTGAGACTTTCTCAGTTTTTATGCAGTTATAATTAAATGCCACTAAAGGATTTGCATAAAACCTGTTTGGGGAAGGGAGGCAAATTCTTGATAGTGGTAAGTCATGAGCAGGAAAAGGGCTATTGCACTGTGTATTGGTAACAAACTAACAGGAAGCAAAGCCTTAGAAAACAAGTAAACCCAAAGCCTACAGTGCAATTAATGTGAGGTACCGTGGCCTGCAAGGGGTTGAGCAGCATGCGTTTTTAGGAACCTTTTACTATGAAAGAAAAGTATGGTAAATCTCTCTACATATGCCCAGCATCACTCAAGATGGTGGGTGGGTTTTTTGTTTGGGTTTTTTTAGCTGTCATCTAAGATCTTGATTATTTTAAAGCTCTAACATCCCAGAATTAGGATACCTAGCTCTTCTGAGGAGTTGGGCACTCAAGCATCTGAAGCTAATGACCAATTTTGTAGATTTAAACCTTGAGTGTTTTGGTAGCCTGTAGTGAAATACCTATTGTATATGATCATGTATAGCATGACTTGTGGTTAAGCTGAAGTGATTACAAATTACCAATGTAAGTTAAGGTTAAAACTTGTTCAGGTAAATTTCCATGTAGTCCTTGGTAGAAAGTTATCACAGACTTATTTTACAACTGTCTTCTGTTTACACTTCTTTGTTTATTTTGGAGGAAAAGTTTATTACTGGATTTTTTTTTTTGGTAAATAACATTGACAGTGTTGAGCAATGGTCTGATTCAACACTACCATCTGGATTGTTTACTTGGAGAGTGATGGTGGTCAAATATTGGAAGACTAACTCTGGGCTAATATTGGCACACTGAATTCAATTCTGCCATTTTGGATGACTCCTATGTGGTCCTAGACAAGTCTTGAGCTCACAGTCTGTCTTAGGACTGAAATTCTGCCTAAACTTAACATTGATCAAATTGTGTTTCCACATCTGTCCAGAGTGAAGTAGCATGCAGGTTTGAGGTACACCTAATACATATCAGCTCAAGAACTGTTATTAAGCATTGCTTTCTTAGCCTTTTTTCCTCCTCTTTCTTTCTTCTAAGGAAGGAAAGAAAGGAGATGGTTGAATTTTAGAGAAATGGTACAGGTACCCAGGTCCTGGGGCCTCAAAACTGAGAGTACAATAGCATTAGGAATTTGCCTTTGTGAGCTGGTATCTTTAAATCCTGCTTCTGTTGGTGTCTTGGCACATATACTTGTCCTTTGTGGTTCTTGTTAGATAGCATGGAGAGCCCGCTTGGTGCACTGACTATTGTAAATCCCATTGTACCTGATCTTCCCCATGCATTGGTCCCTTTTGTAGATCGTATGCAGTAGGTGCTTTGGTTTCCTAATTGTTTTTAAATGGATGGTGATATATCTGATGTATCTCACTTGACTGTTTTGAAGATACTCTGAAGATAGTACACCAGATGAGGGGCATTGCTACTCACTGAGCTTAATGATTGGGTATGCTTTTGGTCCTCTTAGAAATCATATCATATAGGAGGTAAGGAGGCCAGAACAGTGTTAAGCTGTACTGGCTTCCCATTCGACTTCAGAGCGTGAAAATGTCAACTGTGTATTACTCTGCTCCCTCTTCCCCAACAGTCAGTCACTCTATAACCTCTGAAGTACTATGCAGAACTGATTTCTTAGTCTGCTGCACATGCTTCAGTCAACCCTTTTGTTGTCTCCTTCCTGAACTGATGCAGTTCTGAGGACTGTGAGCCGATATTACTGGATTTGATTCATGACAAGTAATGAGCTGTGATTAGAAGGCTAGCTTTTCCTCAGTTTCTCCTTTGCTGACTAACTTGCCCAGGTGGGTTTTTGAAGCTTCTAGTATGACCTGAGTAACAGTGCCTCTCACTGATTCTTATGGTAACTTGTTCAAAATGTGAACACTTGAGAGAATAAGTAATTCATCTATTTTGTGCCAAATCTACAGACCAACAGGGAGGAAGAGAAGAATGTATGGGGTTTGGGGGTATGCCTATAGAAGTAGTAATTTAAACCAAGTTGAGATGATAAAAATTTTCAGAAATGTCCTATGGACACTGACCAGAAGGACTACTGATAGTCTTTATGTATTCAAGGTTCAAAAAGGGGAGGCTAGTATTTTTGTATTTAGCATCTGAATAAATTTTATTAGAATATTTATGTTAAACTTTTAGCAAACAATTCAAAACATCTTCACTTCAAACAGACATTAGAGGATGTTCTTAATCTGTAGTGATTAAAGCATTGGAAAATATTCCCAATTGCTTCATTAAGCTTTTCACTGATTACATCTGTGGGGGGTGTCCCCCCACTACACCCCCCAATTAGGAGGTAAGGGGCAACCAGGAACTTTACCTGAAGTTTTCAGAAGAGATTGGTGGCTGAGTGAGGGACATTTATCTAGAAACTTAAGTAAAATTAAGATGAATTGAATTTAGTAGGTTAGAATACCTGGAAGTGTGTGTTTGTCATGGAAATGTTTAATTATTATTATCTTTTTGTGTGTGTGCGTTGAAGGTATCCTGAATTAGCCACAGTGTGCAGAAATCCCAATACTCTAATTTTGTATCCTGGAGCTGAAGCAACTAATTTGGAAGAAATTGCCTTGATGCCTTCCAGTCCATCTGTGATGATAATCATCGATGGAACATGGAGTCAGGCTAAAGATATATTTTACAAAAATTCTCTCTTCCGGCTTCCCAAGCAGGTAAGTCGTATGTATTGTTTTTTACATGTGTAGAACATATGTTTGGTTTCTGACAAGCCAGAAAAGGAGCCTTTTTGTTAAAGGGGGATCTCATGGAATTTCCCCCTCCTTCCCCCCTTCCCCTAGTTAGAACCAACTGTTAAGGAAAACTTGCACAATAAAAAAAACCTGCGATTATGAAAAAGATGACTTAGTGGGATTTTTACTTTTATCACTTGGCATTTGTTTTGGTTTGTTGAATTAATGCATCTAAGTTCATAATCAATTCCTTTGCAGATTGAGAGCTACTCTGACTTGCATGGAAAACTTTGCCTCTCTGTTACCTGAGACATTAGAACATGTGCAACAAAATATGCGTTTTCTTTCCTGGATAAGTGTTTTGTATTGCCCTAACAGGGAGATGAAAGTAGAATAGTCCCTTATGAAAATGTCAGACTGTCTCCTATGTTTGGCCTCCACCATATGAAAACCTTTCGGTAAGCTTTGACAGTAAAGCTTAGTTACATGTGATTCTATCACTGTTTTTCAAGAAACTTTTTTCCTATTATTAGATTGAACTTGCTTTATATATATTATGTAAACACATCAGGCTGTGTTCCTTTACACTACAATGCTGTACCTGGGTTAAATGCCTGCGTTACAGATTTTCTAGGGAAAGTGCTCATTTGGCACACTGCAGTTCTGTGTCCAGATTGTCCTTTTCTTGACTAACAGTTATGTCGGCAGCTAGTGGAAGGTGTGGTAGGTTTTATGGAGTGCTTTCTAGGAACCGAGTTCATAATGGAAATCCTGTTCGTGGTCTAGGAAATACAGACAACAAACCCTTGTGATGGTGTACTTAAACTGCATTGGCACTTGTGTGTGTGTTGTCATTTTCTGTAGTGGAGGATGGTGTGCAAGTGGCTACTTCTCAAGTCCTGCAAAATCTGTTAAGGAGACTGTATGCACAGGGGATCTGCATGGTGAAGGCTGTAGTGTTTTGAGGCCTGGTTATGGCACAGATTCTCTGGTTGCTTCTTCCTTGATAAAGTTGTAAAAAATCTGAGTGCTGAAATCTCATGGCCAAACTAATTCACACTCAAGTCAGTATCTGCTGCAGAAGCATGGAAAAGGGAGCAGTTTTGCTTGGGATCAAAATAAGAGGCAGTACTTTGTCCTCATCTCTTGGCTTCTTGTAGATGGAATGACATCTAAGATATTTCTCCCCATATATTGGCATAGTGGTTGGGGCTTAGAGGGCAGTTTTTCAGCATGTATAAAAATATTGAACACTGGTATAAACAAGACTTCTGTTTTTCTTTCTGCAGTAGTTCCAAGAGATGAGGATCACTTGTCCAGGTATAATTTTTTGACAAAGCTGTCTTATTCTCTAACTTATTGTTGAAGGTATTTTGTGGAAAAAGTATCGATATTCCCATTTTTAATAATGGAACAAATTATTTGTTACTGAATTTCTCTTTAATCGGTGAAGAGCTGGCTGTATCCTTTCTGGGGATGAAAAAAAATTTGGCAATTTGCAAACTTGCAGACTTTGCAAACCATTATTGACTGTGATGTTAGAATAGTTTAAATTGAATACTGTTAGTTAACATGCTGTTAATGCCAAACTAAGCTGCTATATGTCTAAGTTGCAAACAACTTCCTTTAGAGGGCAAAATCTCCATTTTATGTCAGATCTGAGAATTGCTTTGGGGCTTTTAACTGTAGCATAATGATTAGGTTATACTGGTGCAGGTGAAATGGAAAATAAATGCTAGGTTTTAGTCCGGTTATTTTGACTTTCAAATAAAGATAGTAAAACAGATAAAACTTAAAACTTAAAACCAGTAACTTATGGAATTCATTTCACTGCATTTTAGTTTGACTGCAACTTTATGAATAGATTTTATGGAATTTATTTCACTGCAATTCATTTCAAATTCTACAGAACATTTGTCTTAAACCGATGCACCTGACTGATACATGACTGACCTTAAAGTGAGAAAGTGTTTCCATAGAGTCTGCTTAGTTGGGTCCTACCAAATTTGCCAGTAAAAGTCACATATCTCTAACTCTACACTCTGGATGGAGAATAACTAGCTTATTCCCAAATTAGAAAAAACAAGTCATTTCTCTTAATACATTCACTTAGAGGGGAGATAAAGGAGAAACTCTGTCATTTTTTAATTCTCTTTTCATAACTTTGAATTACTTCTAGTTTTATTAGCCAAGCCAGAAACTAACTATTCCTGTACTTAGACAGCTGCTTTCTCTTTTTTTAGATGAACTAAATAGATTAATCTCTTTAAAGATAAGATCCAATGCTTACAGCTAAACTCCTGCCCACTATTCTACAACACAGCTTTTGAATTTGTTCTCTGACTGGTATCCCTTATTTGAAGATTAACTTGGAGAATAGCTTAGGTGGCTTTTGTTGCCTTGCCTTTTGCTTGTGTTCTCTTATATCCTTGCTGCAGACTGAACTTTCTCCCTGTGATTACATATGAGGCAATCTCCTCAAAAACTGGAACAAGAAGAAGGGTATCGTATGCTTTCTAAAGTGTTTTTTGTTTTGTTTTGTCCAGTCATTTTAAGTGACTGATGTCCTTTACTTCTGCATCAGTCAACCTTATGTGTTTGGAGGGCTGAAGTTCATGCTGCCTTCATCTGTAAAGTTGAAACTTGATCATCCTGTGAGGTTCTTCTCTGCTGACAGTTGGATTGTCTTCTGCAATGGATTTTGGGTGTTTTTGTGTGTTTTTTGGGTTTTTTTTTTTTTTTGAAGAGCAGTTATTCGAGCTATGTTGCAAGTGATGACAACTTTATGGCATTTGACTATTAGCTATGTCTGCCTATTGTTAATGCTTTTGACAGATCAGATCAGTAGGGGCATTATGATGAGATGACTGAGTAGATAATGCTTTTTTGTCATCTGTCTCTTCAAGATAGCATCTTCTTCCATTTCTCTTGGAAAATGTTGGTAAGAGCGAGTAGCCCCTAGGTTTTCACTTATTCAGCTTAGCTTACTCTTATTTCCTAATCTTTTTAAGCTCCTTGCTCAGAGGAGCATGACTGGAAGAGCTGGCTGACAATCTTGTTTTTCAGATCTTGTTCTAAAGTGTTTAAAGCTATACTGTTCAAGCTTATTGCTGTGGCAGAACCTATTTCTTGTTCTGTATCATAAACTATCGAATTTTGTTTTTGTCCAGTCAGTAGTTAACATGTAAGCTAAATTTAATTTCTAAATGACTCCTTGAAATAAAAATATCTGAACTGGAAGAAATGGTGTGTATTTCTTTGTTTAGGGAAAAAAGCTAATAACAGGTTATTAAGGTAAACAATTTTTTTTAAATAAAGCTCAACTCTTATTTTATTCCTTCTTTGCACTCGTTTCTGTGTAGTCCATTATCACACATTATTGTTGAGAAAAAACAATGAATGAGCTAGTAAAACAATGTTTGATCACAACAGAACTCTTCAGGATAATTAAGAGAATTAAGTAAAATGAGGTGCAGATGTGTTTTCTGATGGAAAAATATTGTAAATTAGTAATATACTTGGAAGACACCTTAACAGCTATATGCTGGGATTTTGTTACCAGTGTTATGCCTCCATGCTGCCTGTGAACATAGCATTACTGAAATGAGTGTAAAGAATAGTCATGCATAAACCAGCAGATTTCAGTGATTAGTAAAAAATTAAAAGGGACATAGCCAGCCAGTTTTGTCCAATAGTTGAAAAATTCTTTAAGCACAGAACTGAACTGTTCAAAATAGCAGAATATGAAATGTTCCTAATGTAAATGCATGGGGACAGAATATTTATTTCTTTATACATAAAGCTAAAATATTTGTTTTAACCTGCTGAACTTTAACATTGAGTCAATAAGGAACAGAAAACAAACTTCAGAACAAATTAACCTCTCACTTAACCTTCTGTAGCAGATAAATTTGATCATACTGATGCAACTAAAACATGAAGTGATTCTTCTCTCAAGCTGTACTACTCAATGACAGCTTTCATTGGTTATTGAACAGAAATCCTACCTACCTTTTCATAGTGTGTAAGCTATGTGGGTCAGGGACCTGTTTTGAGATGTCCAGTTTAGATACTGTGCATGTACATTTCTGATGTTCACATTATTAATTGTATGACATCTCTTGAGGAAACAGGATCTGCATAAAGAATTTCAGTAATCCAAGTGGAAAAATGTATACAAATTTGTGGTTTGGAGCTGTGGGCAGAAGATCATTTTCTTTATTAGAAGAAAAGGCAAGGCAACTTGTGAAGAAAAACATCAGTCCAAAAACATTATGCAGAGATTTGTATGTATGTGTGTATATGTATGTGTGTGTGTGTGTAATATCCTTCTGACCTACTAGTGATCCTAATTCTTACTTGCATAGTTCTGATTGTAGCAAGGAGCTGAAGGCACAGAAAGTAGGTTATGAATCTGACTTGTACCTCAACATTATGGAAAAGCTTATTGTTGAAAATAAAATCCTTAAAACTCTTTTTCTTTTGAAAATCCAAGGGGTTTTAACTGTGCATTTCTGACAAAGCCCAGAAATGTTCTCTTGGGCCTTTTGGGAGATCTAAGTGATTTGATCTTATGAAAGAATCTATAGGTGAAACTTTGGGGGTCATAGAAAGTATTTAATAATTAGTCCGCAGAAGTCCACAGAGACTCTGAAAACTACGAAGTTTATAATGCAGGCCTTGCAATAAGTCGTAAAATTTACTTTGTTCCTTCCAGACTTTCGTATATTTTATGATCAACTTCTTTCATTTTCCATGTGGGACTGCTTCTCTGTGCACTTTTTTCTTTCATACCAGGCTTCTTAAAAAAGTCTGCTGGAGCATATAAAGGCAGTCTAGCTAGTGAAGATAGCCTGGAAGCAAAGGAGTGGGTGAGAGCTTGGTCTGGGCTTCAGGAGAGCCCATCTAGAGAAAATTTTGCAAGTTTGCTTAGATTCTTATGTAAACGACTTGTGGAAATGTGAGAGTTTCAGAAAGCAATTAAGTTCTTTCAGAAGACTCTCAAGAAAGGATGGATCTGTTTGAGATCCTGCAGAATTTATGAAGGAATAAAAGACACCCTGAAGGAAAGCGCTGAAATCCTGCGATTTGTGTTTTTATTACGCTAATTATTGACTTAACATGCTGGCACACATTGTCGGCCTTCCCTACTGGCAGAATCAACTATTTACTTTCATTTCATCTTCATATTTGCTCATAACTAATGCATTCCTTGCTATGGGATTCATTAGTCTGATTAAATGTTGGTGCCTCTTTTCAGATAACTCTTACTGCCTTGACTTCTCTCAAGTCAGTCCTGGCTTTGTATTTAACTTCCTTATTATTTATAGATGTATGCTCAAAATTGTACACCGAAGACTTTAAATTTCTATTGAAGCTCTGACAAGTAACAGAAGATACTTTGTGATGATTTTACTGTACTGAGTTTTGTTCCAGTTTTAACATTTAATGACATTGAATGTTAAGAGAAAGTTTAATAAAGTGCACTTTTCTTTATGTATTATCTAAATGCAAGAATTTATCAACTATCTACCTTATTGCTGCTTCATAGAATGTTACCATCTCTGAAGGTAAACTATAAGGACAAATATTTTGTATTTCTGAATATTTGCATGACTTTATTTAGATTTCTGACATTTTATCTAATTCATGGCATGGGTCAACACAGATGTTGCAGTTATGATAGCAGCCAATATACAGTGGGGAAACTTAAGCAGATGGCATGAGGCAGAGTTAGCCCTCTGCAGGATTGCTGCCTTAGAATACCTGTAATTGCTTAGTGAAAATGTTCTTCCCTTTTAAGATGAAAATTATTCTGACTGGAGTGCTCCCCATGGTTGCACAACTTTGAAAGCTTCTCCAACCGAAGCAGAGATTATAAAGCCAACTCATTCTTTCCACTCCATTTTAGGTTGGTAGTCTTTCTTCAGGGGGCAAAGCTTGTTCTTTTCACTTCTGATTTTTATATACTGATATTGAATATACAATAAGCCACACTTCCTCAGTTAAACTAATCTGACAGGTGTCTCTGACATCGTAGGACCTAAATTTATAGGAGGCTTGTGACAGAAACACAATGTATGTAGACCTTTGGAATTGTTATAATTCTGTAATGTTGAAAGGATTTTTTCCTTTTTTGTTGAACCCTTCATTTTTGTCATCCATGAATATGTGAATCTTTATTTTGAATTTGTTTAGTTTTAAACTTTTAGGCAGAAAATGTGCAGTGAGTTCTTTCTAGCTGTAAACTTTACATCCAGTTGTGCATTGCACTGTGTTTTGAAAGTGAACTGAAGAGTGTGTTGCTTGAGTTGCTCCCTCTCTCAGGGGACTACCTGTTTTATCTGTGAGTGTACTCAGCCCCTGAGAGGGGAGAAGCAGGACAGATTGTGTTTGCCTTTACATGTTTCTCGATTTAAGCATCTCTCTAGGATAAGCAAATTGGGATCTTCAGTTTATTTCTGAAGTTTGTTCCTCTTCATATTTTGTGTTAATATCATGTTTTGCTTCAGAAATTTGCTGCTTTGTATTTTGACAGAAATCTTGCTGGCAAAATGGGTTCTTACACCTGTTTTAGTTGATAGGATAAAGTCTGTACCCTTTACAGGAATCTGCTTTGCTGATGTACTATAAGTACAGTTTTGGCAGTCAGGACTACCATTTTAACCATGTAGCAATGGCTTTCTGTTGTCTTTCTCCAGTTCTGTATGCTCTCCAGTTACAGAGTTAATGGTACATATTAAAATTTTTAAAGCATTATTTTTACAATTAAAATGCTTTTGGAAAAAGTCAAATATACCGGTAACTCCAGTTTCTGATAATATCATGGAATATGCTTGTAGAACCTCAAGGTCAGCAGACCCCTTCAGTAGCAAGCTTCATTTAAGAACTCTGAAATGTAGCCTCAGATATGTAGGTGTCTTGGATTTTAGTTTATGTTCCTCTTTTCCTCTTGCAATACATTTGGCAATGCCATAGGCAGAATGCAAGTCAAAGAGCACTTCAAATTAATTGGGAAAAAAAAAATCTTTAAAATCCTAAAAAGAAATTAATGCAGAGAGCTCTTATAAAACATTTCCTGAGAATATATTTTTGAAAGAGAGAGTGTGCCATGTTAGCCTTAATGATATGCTAATGCTCCTACATGAGAGCTGTATGGAGGCAGCCTTCTCATATGTGACAGATACTTATCTATTAACTATCCAGTATGGGTTTTAAGATGTCTAAATTTAAGGAAGAATGCTTTTTTCTTTTATACTACCAATGCTTTCTGGGATACTTTAAGCACGGGTCTAAAAAGTCAGGTTACTTTTTCTCATGGATTAAAAAAGACAAAGCTTCTTGGGAAGAGTAAAAAATGAACCTAGTTTTTTCCATTTTAAAGCTCCTTTGTCGTTCACACACATTGTCAGTTCCCTTGTGGTAAAATTTCTGCCTTCTTGCTTCTAATGCTTATGCTTTCAGATGGGTACTGTTCCTTAATTCTGTGTTAGTCATTGATTGAATGTTTTGGTCTCCAGATAAGGAGGACTTTCTGAAAAATTGTAGGTCATCTTGAATAACAGTAGGATTGAACAGGTAAAATTCATAGCATGGGGCGGGGGGGGAAAGGGCATTTAGTTCAGAGATGGGAAACATGTAGATTCTTCTAGCTGGGAAACAGATTTAAGTTCCTCACTTTGAGGTTGAATGCTGGGGATTTAAGTAAGACATAACTCACTGAAATTAGTAGGAGTGCTCTGAGGGGCTTGGTGAGTTGGTCAAGCTGCTACCTCAATGGGTGGAGTGGTCACCAATGTTTCAAAATCTCTTTTGTTTAAGAGCTGCAATGAAAGAGTCCCTGTTCGTACTGTGACAATTTGGAAGGTTATCACTTGAGCAGGTCTGACAACAGTAGTCAGAAAATATGCCCATCTCTTGCACTGCTACTGCTAGTGAGGAGCTAAGCGTGTCCTGTTTTGCACAGCAAAGCCATATTGAGTGGTTTAACATCCTTAATAGAGACCATCACAGTCGGTGTTGTAGCAGGAACTTCTAGCTGTCCTGATCTAAAAGTAGTTGGGGAAGGTGAAGTGAATTGCTTCCCCTGACACGCACACACTATTACAGTTGAGTTTAAGAAGTTCATGGCTGAGGTCAGTGCATTCGGATAATTTAGCTTTAGCATGTTGTTTGACAATAACAAAACTCAGACAAGTCAGCTTGAGGCTATAATATGCAACAACAGGACTAGAGGCTGACACAAAAAGCTATTGATTTGGTGTAACTCTATATTCATTGTGTTTTTGTAAACTACAAGCCTACAGCACTTGTTTTGTTGTCATTCTCAGCATTTCAGATTTTTAGGACCCCTATGTTAACTCTGCACCCCAGAACACTTCCAAATATGCTTTTAATAAGGCAGCCCTGGTTAGTGGTTAAAAAAAAAAAAAAGCCCAACCTATAGAAAATAATTCATTAGAGAGGATTCATCCTTTTCCAGTCAGATGCGTGCAAAGGATAATTGGAATAGATGCTTTTTGTGCATGGGACAAAAGTGTGCCCTTTTTCAGATTATTTATATGAGAATTAAAATAGAGTCCTTCCCTCCCCACTTCTACTATAATCTGTGTTTGCACTCATTCTAGTTTGTGTGCAATCTGTATGTGCACACAGATTCTAATAATTGCTTGGTTAGGGAATTCATGAATATGAAGTAATATTCTGGTTGTTTCTAAATACTGCATTTTGCTCATTGAGCTCTTAACTCTTAGGGAGGAGAAATAGCTTTATTAGGTGTACTAACTGGGACTAATGATTGTGTTCATAACTGGATCATTTTTGACTGAGTTCAAGTTAAATAATTTAGGTGGACCTCTGGCTCTGGGACATAGAGAAAAGTAGTAAATTTAACCACAAAATACATAACATTCCCCCTCCTCCCCACCCCCTGACCATCTCCAGCTTTGGAGAAACGGTTAACATCTGATTAAATGCATAATTTCTAAATAACTTGAACAAAACAAAGTGTTTTATCAGATGTTGATTTTATCAGATACTCATTTAAGGACTGCTTATAAATACAGACATACATATCTGAATGTCATTTATGCATATACTTATGTAATTTGACACTAAAAACAGATTTGCTAGGATAGTAAACTTAGCAGTATGTACTATCCTCAGGCTTTCACTGCTACTTTCCTGGGGTCAGTATAGATGAGCTACACTGTGTGTGACTGCACCTGGCATGATGTGCATCATCTTCATGTAATGCACTGCTGTGTGGTTGACTTGGAGCAAACAAGCTGGTTTGTGGGACCCTGGGAATCCCTGGGATTTTAATCCCCTGGGAATTTTAACAATGGCCTTAGATCATGTCTTGAGTACAGCTGCAGTTTTTAGGATTCTGAGCTCAGTGTGTTGTATGTACACTATTTGTACATGCTGCTGCTGAACTGGGTATGTGTTGTGTTCAGCAACATGCATGTATGAGCTGCTGGGGAGCATGTCAGCCTTAATCCATTTGCTGGCATTGTATCACCCCATGAAGTAGCACAGATGTAACCTTGACTTTCTGGTCATGGCAGGACATGTATGATTTCCTGGTAATATCTTGATATAAAGGTGTATAACACTGAAAGAGACAAATTGTTGGAGTGTAGTAATAGTGTTAAGTCTTGATATTGGTGGTGGCAGTCCTGTGGCCCCCTCTGCAGTGTTCAGCATAGCCCCATTGCCCATCCACTCTGGGTGCTGTATGATATGTGCCTACTCACCAGTCAATTATTGAAGTGTGAGTTTATGTTGTAACTTTTTATGACTTTAGCATCCTGAACTTTAAGAGCATTAGAATATTTGATTGCAGACTGGGATGGTGACATTCATAGTCAGATAAAACATGTGAAAAGTTCTTAGATACAGTTTTATAAATTCAAGTTAAAGTAGGATATTGCCAAGGGGAGAAAACATATTCTGTGACAGTTTCATTCAGTGTGAATCAGAAATACAATTTTTGGATTGATACAGTAACAGTAATGGCTTGACTACTAAAACTGTTTCTCACATAGATGGCAGATGTCCTGTGAGAATGAAAATGGTTTGCTTTTCAAATCAAGTAATGTCAAAGAAGCAAATAATTGACATGTTTTTCTTTGTTTGCACTTTTAAATCTCTGGGATTGATTTGCAACCTGACACTGGCCTTTCTTATATCTAGTACTTTCTTCTGCTACATCTTGTGGTGAGATAATAAAATTATTGTTTGTTAAAATAGATAAGGATTCTTACAAAATTCTGAAATGAAGTCTAATGCAAGATGAGGCTGAAAAACTTTGAAGTGCTATGACAAAAACATGATGTAATGGATAATAAGATATTATGCCAAGGAAATCTTGGGCAAGTGGACAGTAGTATTGACCATGCAGTAGGAAACATTTTTCCATTTCTGAGACAATGCTGCTAAGTGTTAAAAGTATTAATACATAGTATTAACAGACAGACTGAAAAGTTTAACTTCTTACTGAATCTAAAAAGTTATGAAATATTTGCATACTAGGAGAAACTAAAAATCAATTGCTGTCTACAGAGACAAACTGCTAGTACTGTAGGAAGTTTTTATGCTAGAAAGGCTAGGTATAAAGTTAGTCATGTGATTTCAAAGAAGCTTAATTTGCCTATAACTGGTATGAATTTTTTGTTGAGTTCTTTGTTTTGCACAGACATTTATATGTGTAAGAACAAATGGCAATGTTAATCTGGAACCCTCCCTATGTGAGTATGGATAAAAACTTATAACTGCAGGGTGGCCCTGAAATTCAAGAATCGGCCTTTCAAATGCCGATAGTTACAGGGTACCATGTACTTTCACTTAGTTGTAGTATGTGGCTTTATAAACAATTCAAGACTTCACAAAACTGAACCGTTAGTTTTTGTTTATCGTGGGGGCTGATAAGACGGAAGCTTTTTTGAATTTTATGGAGCAATGCTGAAAATGATCACACTCTGAGCTCTTGAGGAAAAATGTGAGCAGACAGCAAGATTCCTAGCAGATTTCTGCATAGTGTAAATCTGGTGCTTTGTGCCAACTTGAACCTGCATTGCACAGATCACAGCCTTATAATAGTGGTTAACTAGTGGTTACAATTAGTGCTGTCGAAATAATACTCTGTATTTTCTATCTGATCTTTCTTTAAATGAAAAGAATATTTTGCTGTCCCTTCCCTCCCTTCCTTTTTTCTTGAAACTGCAGTGCGTGTCCTGTTTTTAAAAAGCTTTAATTTTTTACTGAAAATGAAAAACACTGACTCATGGCATATTAAGAATCAATAAGTATATTAAAATATTTTTGAAACTGGCAGGTATTTTGGTGTTACTAAATTTACTAGACCTGATATGAATGTTTTTAACTGTATATACTAGTTGATACCTGCAGATATTCAGAAGATACTCAGAAGAGGTAGAGCTGTCCAGAGTTGTAATGACACTGGTAGAGTTCTCCAATGTAGATATAACTTCCTGCCAAACAAAAACAATTTTTTTTCCGATATTCAAGTGGGAGCGAAGTGGCTTCTGTCTCTTCAGTCAAGTTTAAAGATTATATATAATGGTTTGAGTATGAGTTCAGCTTTGCTTGTGCAATCCTGGTAGTACAGTAGCGAGCTAGAGCTAGTGCTGTAACTCCAAGTAGTCGTCATCTCAGACAAGTAGTACACAGTTAAGACACCAATGGAGTATGGAGCAGTACAAAGACAAGTAGGCTAGGTTTAAGCACTGCGTGAACAACTGTGTAGTAAGCTAAGTTAGGTTACTTTGCTGAGAAATGAACTAGAGCTACTTGTGCAATCCCCTATAGCTGATAAGGTTAACAAGCTACTCAGTTGTTGAAATCACCAGTCAGGTGGTAAACAAGGGTTCTGAAACTATCTGGAAGCACACACCAAAACTCTTGCAGCTTGAATTTTGTTCACCCTATGACTCTTGTCTCTGTTTCTTCTTTCTCATTAAGCAAGACAGTGGCCAACAACGCAGGATTTTTTGGCCATTTCCTACTTCTGAATTTTTGGTCTTTGCTTAACGAGAAGCATGGGACAGTGACTTTGTAGCTGCCAACTCCTTCAGTTGTGAGCACATGGTTGCTTCTGCTTCCTAACTTTTTGTCTTGAAATCAATTGAGATAATTATCTACATTGGCTTTTAATAGTCTCCAGTTGCTGAATTTAGTCAAAGATCGAGCCAAAAATTGGAAGCGAGTGAAAGGAAAGGCTGTCACTCATGGGCAAGGAGAACGTTTATACTTGTGCTTAAATATTCTGTGAATGGTTCTCTATTGAAATGAGGTTTTTATTTCGCATTTTCAAAGTTTGGGTTGATAACACAATTACGCTAGATCAAAATAAGTAGAATATCATTGTTTGGAATGTAGGAAGGCAGTTTTATGTTTCAGAAAGATAATGAGGTAGATATGGCAATATCCAAAGAAGAGGTATTAGATGAAAAGAGAAGGTGATTCCTATAGGAGTTACTTATAAAGGAAAAAACTTGGCTGTAATTAAAAATCTCATAAAAAATACTTATTTGAGCTTTTGAACACAATGTTTTATACATAGAAAAAATGTCTTAGTAATGAAGAGATTATCAATTCTTAATTGCAAGATATACTATGAAGAGCCAAACTTGGAGGCATTGGAAGATCGCATTTAATTGTTCCTTCATTGCTTCACTGATTTGGGGTAAAACAGAGTGATTTTTAAAGGTAGTGTCAAATTTTTAAATGAACTTCTTTATTGTTTTAAATTAGAATTAAAGTCTGCATGTCTCCAGTAAAAAGCTGTAGAAATCAATAGCTCAGTCAGCAAAGCCTATTCCCTTGAAAAGAATCTTTAAAGAAATTCCTATTCGCCTCTTGTGGAAAGAGCCAGGGGAAAGATATTTATGGTTGTGTATTTAACTTTATCAGAAATATTTAAGAGGGCTAGTTTAATTTATATCTTGAGTCTTTCTGATCGTCTGTTTTTCTAAATAGAAAAGGGGAAGCTTGGGAAAACAGCAACTTGTATGTATGAGATGTATGGTTTAAGGTGACTTTTATAGTTTGATAATATGATTACTTTGATTGGTTTGTACTCTATGAACTGGCACCCTTTAGAGAAGCACATTATTCCAGGATGTTTTGCATAGCCACAACTGAGACAGAGGCCACAAGCATCAGAGTTTGCACTGCAGGCTTTCTTGCAACAGCTGTCGTGGTTGGCAAAGGTGATATGGAAAAATATTGCATTAACTTGGCCCAGTGGATGCAGTTACTGAGCGAGAAGAACGAGCTGGTTTGCACAGCAGGCATGCTTGGCACAGTTAGGCTGTTTGAAGCAATCACAGAGCGAAACTGCTGGGTGAAACTGCTTCCATTTATGAGGAGATATGCATGGCATAGTGGGAACAGATGGCAAAAAAACACTTGACCTTCTACTACTACTTCACCAAAAAAAGTTGGAGGGGGAAAAAAACAAACTAGGGACAAGCACAGATATAAAACATGGACACAGTATCACAAATATATGAATAAAATTGTTTTACTGTTTATGACACTTACCAGAAGTAGATAGTGAATGAATGAGTTCTATTTGTTTGTGTTTCTGATCCATTGTTTTACATCTAGGCATCTGTTAGCAAATACCTGAAAGGATTATTTCTGTAGGCTGAACTCATTTTCCTACATGAAACAGCCATCAAACAGCTCCCTGTAATAGTTAGGTTGCTGTTTATACTGTATATTTCTAAAAAGAAAGAATCATCCATTCCTAAAAAATGGTGAGCTTTGAAAGTGCTGCACAGTTGATGAGAATTGGAGAGACAGAATTCATATGCTGCTGTTTGAGTATCAAAAAAAAAAATCAGCTGGATGTACACTGGTGTATGAAAACTGAGTTTTACCTTCTAATTTTAAACTGACATCTCTCTAGCCAACTGTCAAGAGAAATGCGATTTCAGATGGTTAGGGAAAGGGCACGAAGTGTAGCTCTGTTAATTATTTTGCTTTTTCCTCCTGTTATGCATAGTATTTATACCTGATAATCTGCAGTTCTGCCTTGATATTTTGCACTCACCAAATAATTTAATGTATCAGAAGAGCACCATATGTTTTCATGAAGTTAAGACTATTCCAGCTGTTGTAATGCTGCCATTTGCATAGGTTGCATGACTTTTTTTTTTTGCTTCTAGCTATATTTACTCTAAATCTGAATGCTGTCCTTGCTTGTGTGTGAGTGGGCCCAGTTTGAGGCTATAGTGTGTGGGGTGGCCTTCATATTCACTTCCACTCTAGTTCTTCATTGATGTGCTCCTCTTAATGGGTATAATGTTAGCAGTGTAATACTGGTAAATCATTCTTTGTATTTGTGTTCATTATAGCATTGCCATTATACATGTTTTAAGCACCTCATTTTCTTATCAGCCTTTTTAGCAAGTTCTGATGTATCTATTTTTGTTTGGCTTGTATTTCCTTTGTTATGTTAAATTTGATATCATCAGCTAAAATCTGGCTTCTTACAGCAGATTTCTAACATTTCAGGTTCAGCTTTCATTTCATCTTGCGCTGTAGGCAGTAATCTGCCAGACTGGTAATGGACACAGTTGAGCATATGTTATCGTTCCAAACGCTAGCTCTCAAATGAGTTGACATCTTTATACCTGAGATGAGCTTATGCTCATCTCTTGCTGCTCTTCTGTCCTTCCCCGCCCTTCTATCGCTGAGCCTTACTTTTTCTATCACCCAGCTCCCTCAGAGCCCAGGACATGGCTTGAAAAGACTTAACGGAACTATGTCCTTGCTTAATTGAGCTTATATTAAAAAAATAAATACTTAGATGGATTGCTGTTCAGAGGTTTTGTCAAACTGTTGACAGTAATTATAGTGAATACTTAGACTTCAGAGTTACCATGCATCAGAAACATTTCATGCATGAGGTTACCATGCACAAAGCAGACTATATAAGTATTTTTCCATTGAAGCAGTGTCATTTAAGATCTTAGTTATTTTATTGATCTGTACACTTATCAATACTTGGCACACAATGTTTTGGCAGATAGAAAAAATAAATTGGTGAAAAGATCAAATAATGTTGGGGGCAGTAAGCCAGCAGGAGGTTGACACAGAGGCTCTGAAACTTGATGGGGCCCTAGGTGGACAGGGACAATATAAATACAAGGTAGCAGCTGGTAATGAAAATAGTGTAGCCCAAAATTGAAGAATAGATTCTGGAAAGAAGAAAAGAAGCCACTTTTCCAGGAGCTTCTGGTTTCATCTTTTCACTGTGTCAAAGTACTAATATTGCAGGAGTAGTCCTTTACTGCTAATATCACTGTGAACATATTTTGTTTCCTTAGTGTATGGGCAGTCTGTTACTTATTTTAATTAAGGTGCTTTCTGAACAGCAATGCTCATTTCTGCTGCTAATTCATTAATTTATCTGGAGCTTCTATTTTGTTGTTGTCTTTGTATATGTTTAGTATAAATTATTTCAAAGAAAAGATAAACTAGGCAATAATTTGCTCTTGTATTTCCTATTTACAATTACTTCTGATTTTTCTTAATCAGGCCTTCTTTTTTTGTCTTTTCAGTGCTTTTTTGTTACTTGATCTGTTTTGACTAGTAAACTGTCTGTGACTTAAGTCATTGCTGTGATTTGTTCCAAATTGTTTAGTTGATCATATTCCTTTTCTTATTTTAGTTTTGCCTTCTAATATAAGCTGTGTTTTACCAGCACTTCTCACATCACTTTAAAAGAAATAAAAGTATGGTTAAAAAATACAGTCTTTCAGCACATGAGAAAGCTATGCCAATTTTCTTGGTCTCACCACCTGAAAGTTGGCAATGTCAAAATCTTTTGTAGAAAACTATTTTGTTTCAAAAAGTTTGAATGTTTCTACTATTGGTAAAGGTATTCTACTGTCATTCTGGAAGAGCTGCGAATTTGCAGGGTTTAGTCATGAATCAAGGGGATGACTATATGTGACTTAAGAGTAAAAATTCGAAGGTAGCTTTCAGCATTTATAAAGAAAAAACAGGACAGGAGTTGGCTTCTCTTAGTCATTTGATAAATCAGTGACACTTACTTGAAAGTCTCTATTTAGCATCTTACTGTGCAAGTGAAGGATGGCAGAATTTGGTCTTTAGTTTTGTAATTTTGTTCTATAGTCTTTCTCATACTCTTTAGTAATTTCTAAATATTAACTTAAATTGCCCAACAGTGTAGGTAGTGGCTTTCTTACAGCACTTGGGCCCATCAACTTAGGCCTTCAGTAATAATTCTTGCAATGAAAAGGTATTCTCATTTAAGGGCAGAACCCAAGTGTATTAAATACCTAACTGCATTATCTGTATGCTTTGGACTTCATGTGCAACACGACTGGATTCCAAATTCAGCACCAGATTTGGAATTGTTAAATCAGGTTGTTCCTTGGCAATACTTTTGTCAATGATGTTTTCTGCTTAATCTCTTCAGTTAGAGAACAGGAATGTTAACTGGAGTAGGTTATTGAGGCTTGTATTCACTGGAAACATTTATGTGTTAAACACTATTGCTGCAGTTACAAAGAAGAGAAAAATGTGTTCACCTTCTATGTAAGTACTAGTGCAGAAATCCTAGATTTTCCCCTTTAAGTTAAAGTGGGATTTATCTTAATTTGTTAGATAGCAGTAATCAAATATAATGAGAGATGAACCTAGGAAGTATAGAGATTAATGCCATGCAAGACTCCTAACAAGAAGTCTATATAGCCTTACTTTCTGTAACATGTAATGTAATACCCCATTCAGCTATTATTTGCACTTGCATCCATTCCTGCTCAGTGGTCTTTTTATTCCTGCCTGTCTGTAATTCTTACTGTTTGTATTTTTCAGCCTTGACAGCTGGTTCCTGATGTTCCATGGCATGTGTTAAAATTTCTCTTACAAATCCTGAAATACAAAATTTTCTGTTATGAGGCATGAGTGATGAGGCTGGCAATGGATTGAACAAATCCTAATTTGTTTCCCCAAAGGCAGATGGAAGCAGGTATGATTAACCCTGAGGCAAAAGTCTTATCGCCTGGAAACAGGATCAGTTCTTAAAATTGGTAGGAAAACTTTGTCTTTGGCTCAGGAGCATTAGTTACAAAGTTTCTTGTGTACTGATTCATTAGCTGCATGGGAGATGTGGCAGTCCTAAAAAGAGGCTACTTGACTGAAGCTTCCTGTGTTTTGTATAGAGCGTCTTTTTTTTGTGAGCTTAGAGAGATTACTTTCCACACAACTAGCTCTTTTTTTTTTTTATAGCAGAGCAAAGAAGGTGTTGTTTTAGAGTGAGAAAAAATTATACAGAATTCAGGGACTTCACAAGGTCACAAGTAAGCAGCAGAGCTGAGTAGGGGGTGGAAGGATTTCATCTGTAAATCTCATAGTTTGTCCATCTATTCATAAATTCATTTCACTACTTGCAGTTAATTAGGACTTATATATTTGTTTTAGCAATTACTAGAATTCAACTCTTCAGCAGAATGGAAATAAAAAGGCCATGTTATTTTTTTTATGTAGCTTTAATATAAAAATGTGTACAAATACCTGTCTGTGAATGAGACAGGAATAAACTTGTTTCAAATGCTGAAGTCCCTTGGACCAGAAGGGCTCATATCTCTGAAAAAGATGGCTGTCACTACTGTCTTCCCTTTCTTTAGTAAATATTCATGCGGCCACTGCAAAATTATGTATGGAGAATTTTTTATTACAACAGGCTTTCACAAGCCCTAATATAATGATGCACATAAGGACAAAAGCAAAACATGTTTAGTCCCTGAGCTGTCAGTTTGGAAAGCTTTGCTGCCCTTGTTGCTTTGGAAAAGTAATTTCAAGTTTTGTTAGTATATTGTGGCTCATCTATAAACAAATGATGTCAGACAGGATCAGACCACTTAGTTTTTGATCTGTGTGAGCCGTTGTGAAAACCTGGGATGAAGAGAGATTGCAGGGTGCTAGTGTTAGATCCCAGCACTGTGAATGGTTAAGTATGAAATTACCTTTGTATGCCTCAGTAGTCCAGGTGGCTTCAGTGGGAGTGCTTACATAAATGAAGCTACTGACTCACATATACCTAAGGTCAGTGTACTCATACTCATTTGTGTTTAGTTTTTATGCAAATGCTATCACACTTTTTTGTTGAAGATAACTGTGTTATTTTCTCATTTTACAATTATTCTCATATAAATTTAATGGGTTGTAGTCTGTTTGAGAAAGATTGCGTGCTCTGTGTGTGTGTGTGTATATATATGTGTGTGTGCGTACATATGCTTTCACACTTTTTATACTGAACTCCATAATACGTTTGGTAAAACAGTCAGACATTTAAATACCTATATATAAATACACATTCACACACACACATATTTCTCTGGATCAGAGCTATACAAATAAAGATTAACTGTATTTCAGCTTTATGCAGATAATGGTATAGTTAGCACCTAAAACTAGAAGTAATAGAATTCAAGATAATTAAAATACATTTAAAAAAAAAAAGTGTGTGTGGTGGGGGGGATAGTACTGTTCAAGGGTTTTAGAACTCAGGAATTCAGTTCTATCCAGTTGTATGAATTCTCTTAATTTTTCATACAGATCTAACCTCTGCTGATACTCATGTTTGTGGACTGTTGTACACAGCCTGTTTTATCCCTGCTTCATCATTGTCTTCACCACCGTCTCTTCACAAGGGCTCTTTTGAACACTTTTGGGTTTTCTTTTGAGTCAGCTTACTATCCATTTTTCCTAAATAATGCTTATTGTGGTCAATGAGAATATATGATACTGTTAAAATGAGAAACAAACTTCCACAAGTAGGTGAGTTTTCTACTTAGACTGAATGTCACTGCTTGGATCAGAAGAGCATAGTAATTCCATTTAGAATAGTTATTTGGAGAGATTTAAGTTCTTGATCTCTCAGATCAGTCGGGGTATTAATATATTACCTCAAGACTTTCTTGTTACACATTTCTTCTGTAAAATACAAAGCCTTTCTATTAAGACTTTCAGAAATTCCTTCTTTTTTTTTTGAGAGAGAGAAAAATAGTGCCTTACAAAATAGTTTCCAACTTCCAGACAATCAGCTTAATATCAAGTACAGTACAGCGGAATTGCTTTGGTTTTTTGAATAAATAATGTACATCCATACAAGTGTGTTTTTCATATTAAATGATTTAATTGTGCAGCCTAAATAAAGCTGAAGAATAAAATGCTCCCTGTCACAGGTTGTGTAGTGCCATGTGTGCTTCAGCTTTTGTGAGATTGTTAACCTTTGCGTTCCTGCTTAGGTGGAAACAATGGGTCTTACAAATGCTGTGGGAAATGCAAAGTTTTCTAATGCAAAGGGATCTAGTTGGCCTTTTGTGCAATGCTTGATGATCTTCTACAGACCTTACAGAATTATTGTTCTTGTTTTGGTGCTCAATTGTCTGACTAAATTAAGGAAGGGAGACCTCAATTTCCTTTAAAACTGTCATTAAGAGTGAGCTGGAGCCACAGTATTAGCTAATGTCATTAAACAAGCTGAGAGAAAGCTGCCAATTGCAGGAAGCAGAAGCCTACTTCCTTGTTTCATTATTGCTGGGAACATATGGGTGGGCTTATGCTAACTGTAGGATTACTTTTAATTGTTCAGGTTTAAATACTCTTCCCCTTCACCTCTGTTTCCCTCCTTCCCTGTAGCCTCAGCTCTTCCACTTGTTTATATTATCTCCTTTTCCTTAGATGCTCTTCAACTTAATTTGCTTCAGGTATGACTTTATTGCCAGGTCTAGGTCTTTCTTTCCTTCAGACCCACCTCCTGCTTCCTTCCCCTGTGCTGGGACCTTATGATGTGAGGAGACTGCGATGAGCTCCAGAACGCTTTCTCAGCAACACACAAGGGTTTGCCTCTGTCCTGGGAGCCAAGTGGGAGTGTAGCTCCCTGACAGCACTCCGTGCCTGTGGCGGAGGGTTCATCCCACTACTGACACCAACCAGAGTGGGAATACCTGTGAGAAGACAGGTAGAATAGGTGACAAGTTGTGGAGCAACCTTCCCTTTGAGATGGGTTGTTCCAAATCATCAGTGCTGAGTGTACAAAATGCTGGTGGGTTTCTCTCAAATGGCAGCAAAAATCTGAGTTCTGACTGAGTGCCTACTCTCACCGGTGTGCCTGGGAAAGACCCGGAGTTTGGGCAGCTCCTGCTGCTGGGGATGCTGGTGCTTCGCTGAAGTGCTTACAACTAGATTTTAGGAGGGAAAAAAGGGAAGAAAAAGAAAAAAAAAAAGTGGGTGGCACATGTTTTTTTTTTTCTTATGCACTGTCTCCATGAGTGATGGGCTGTTAAGTATCCTAGCCAAATTCTTCCCTGTAAGGGAAAGTAACAGTCTTTTCTTAAGCTAAATTCCCCTGTAGTTTCAATTAAGCATTCCTTTAAGTATTCTGTGTTACACAACTTTCATCGTCTTGAAATGAGTTGTTAAATGAACTAGAAAAAAGTGTTACCTGCCAGTAGGTGAGGTAGATCTTACCATACAGTCTCCCCCCCCACACACACACTCTTATGCAATTTGAGGAATCCTGTGATAAAAGGTGCTTTTGTAAATGCTTAGTCGTAAAACTATTAGCTTTCAAGAAGTTGCAGTTTTACAGGTAAACATAATGGGTTTTGAGCAAACTGCCCCAAAGGCTTTTGCTTATGATCTTGTTTGTGGTGATGAGCTGCAAAGTTCCCAGCTATTGTGCACATGCTCTTTGCTCAGCACTAAGTTTAGAAAAGGATTACTTTTGCAAAATTTATTTCATTCCTTCTCTGGCTTTTGTGTAGTTTTTGAAAAGATCAAGGCCCTTGACTCACTCCATTCATAAGATGAGCACAGTCCACTAAACATGCTGCAGTTTGTAATCAATATAAGCACATTTTCAAAAGTGCTTACTGATGACTTAAAATACTGTAGTGCTCCAAAAACCCATCGAGGTACTTCAATACAATTATCCCCAATACAAGGGGGAGGTTTGGAAAAAGTGTTATTGAAGACAGGAAGTTATGACCTTTGACCTCAGACTGGTTAATTAGAGGTATCCTGACCAGTTTGTTGTCTTTTTTTTTTTTTTTTTTTTTTTTTTTTTTAAGTAAAAGTTTGCAACATCATGGTATGATGCTGTCTTGAATTTCAGTGAATGAAAGAATTTTCATAAAGCATGACAATGTACTGGAGTGGGGGAAACTGTCTTATCCTCAGCTTCTGAGAAACCTGGCCAAATTGGCATATTAAAATTAGAAGACAATGCAGTGAAATATATATGAAACACCTGTGCTTTTCTGTTTCTTCCCCTTATGTTCACTGACCACCCTGGAATATCTGTGGGGCAGGTCAGCGGAAGGCTAGTGAGAACCTGAAGCAGTGGTTCAGTTGCTGAATGCTGAGTGTTTTGGGGGGAGGTTCCCCCCCCCCCCCCCCCCAGCAAATGTGCTTTTTTGTTGTGGGTTATTTGACTGGATTCTGTGGATTTGTAATGCTGCTAGTTAGTGTTTCTGTGTATCCATTTGCACAGTTGTGGTGGGGGAAATCGTAGGAATATAGGTCCCAGAAAGGAGCATGTATTCAGCCATGCATCCTGATTCCAGTGGAAGAAAAGTACCTTGTTTCCACTGATTTGTTCTATAAACACTTTTGATTTAGATCTATGTGACATCTGTGATTTTACTAAAAATCTCCTAGGAGAGCCCAGTGATCTGTAGACCATAGAAGTCTTTAAAATCTTTGGCAGTAAGCTGCTTTCCTTGTTTATGTTGGTGTTTTTAAATTGTAGAGTCTTTGTTGTTGCAAGGAAATTTGTTTTTGTTGAATAAGTAGGTCACACCTTGTGCTGTGTAATGATTTCAAAGATCAAGAAAAATAAAAATGTGGCTTTGAGTCAAAGTTAAGAAATCTGATTTTCTTCTTCTGAAATGTTTAGGAATGTGTTCAGGTTGTACCTGCTATATTATTATGACTGAAACATTGAAGAAAATATCTTGGACCCTAAAGAACGAAGTGTTCTGTGCTAGAACTGGTTTGAGCAGACTGGGATAACAATGGAGATTTATCTTGGGTCAAGCCTTTATATGCATTAGAGATGTGACACTGAGCAATCAACAGGATACTGTCCTTCAGACATTTGGATTAATTTGAGTGACACAGGTGCACTTTATTTGACTTCTGCTTAGAAGTATGCATTTATTTCCTCTCTACAGTGACATTTTCTTTGTGACTTGGTCCTGGGTAGTTTGGTAGATCTCAAACATAGGCTGTTTTCACTCTTGAACGTTAGGCAGAAGCATTCTTTGCTTTAAATTTATTTATTTGGTGTTTCTTTCATAAATATTTTTGAACTCTTTACTTGCATTTTGTGTGTGTATATGTATATATGTGAATATCCTGCTGCTAGAACATTTCAAGAGCAGGTTTTGTAGTGTTGAACCCATGCTGAAGCTCTTAAGGGATATGAAGATTTTGTAATAAGGAAACTAGAATTAAATATTTTTAACTGTGAATGACCTTGTTCTCAACCTTGTAATTGAAGGGTTTTTCCCCCTCTTTAACCTTTCTGCACATGTACCTTCATCCCCCTGAGGTTGTTCTCAGGAACTGATTCTGCTCCTTTTCCAAGGAAGCACTTACTGCCTTGTAACATAATAAAAAAAGAAACCAAAGAAAGTAACAGTAATTAGTAGGTTCCAAAGAACAATGTCAGTACTCTGGTATTACTTTTTGACACTGAGGTATTTAATTTTCCTTTTCAATTTTCTGATATTTGCAGATAATTAAAGTTAAATAGCTGTGACAATACATGTAATTAAATTTTCTTTCTTCATTTCATGACCCTGTTCTGTAGATCTGTATTCTGCACACTGACTGAATTTACTTGCAGCACTTTCCTCTTTTATTAATAATTAAAAGAATAGTGCTGCATAAAATATTGATCTGTTGCTTGACATTCATTTTAGAAATGTAAGCAGAGCAAGAGAGGTAATACTAAGAACTGTTTCTCGATTTTTCTTTTACTTAAATAAAAAAAAAAAAAGCATGGAAAGAAATTTAACTAAAAATGCCTATTTTATGATGTGCTGGGCATGCACTGTAAAACTCCTATTTAAGTATGTTTATTTTTACTTAGCATAATGCCACTATTATATAATGTATTTGTTATAGGTAAAAACCCTGCAATTTCAGAAGCTGAGATCATAACTAGATGGTATTTCAATTATTGATAGGAAGTGTATAGACCAAATACTATCAGGCTAGTCCCATCTGTTCTTTGATCTTATCTGTGAGGTCTTCCCTTCCCTTCAACTTTCCTATCTGTTAGCTCTTAATTTTGTGTTAGCTGTTCAGGTGAACCTCAAGCTGCCTTCTGTTAGAGGAATTGGACCTATTACCTTAAAACTAGCTTTTCTCTATACTAGGGTGTTGTTTCAGTCAACTATTTTAACTGAAGACCACACGTTGGCTTTCTTAAGGTCTTCAGGTTTTGATAATGTTCCTTATGCTTATAAATGCTCATGCGAGAAACACAGGTGCAGTAGTAAAGAGACTCTTGATTTTTCTGATATCCCTGCATGTAAGAAGGATTCTCATAATTCTTGTTTACTTTGTCCTTGTCACTCCCACAGCTTTTTAAAAGTATATATTGCTCAAAAAAATGAGAGGAAAGAAGATACTCATCTATAGATAACTTCTCACTATTTCTGATGTTCCTGTCTCCTACTTGTCCATCACCCCTTTCCCCAGCCTTCCAAGTACTTTACCATATTGGGTAAATATCATCTTACAGATAGAGAACTTGGAGCTCAGAAAAAGAAGGCGACTTGCCTAAAGTAGCGCAGTGATTCAGTGAGGTCAGGTTATTTCCTGGCATCTAGTCCAGTGTCCTGTTCTCAGAGGAGCAGGATATGTGGATACAAACATACTTCAGCCTCCTTCCAGCACTGCGGGCTGAGACATGTCTGTCACTGTCAGCAGCCTGTGGTTATGCCATCTTAGAAAGTGCTACTTTAGATAAAGGTTTTCGTTAATTTAAAAATTAATGTTGCTGCACTGATCAGTTAAATATTTTACTTCCTGCAGACAAGTGGTATAACTATATATAGTTACTGTTTGCATACTTTTTTTTATTAAAAGTAAGCCAGCATATCTTGCTTACTCCTTTGAAAAGGACTTTTTCAGGTAAGCATAGTTTTATTTTCGTAATTATTTTTTGAGTTGGGGACTTAACTTGTGCTGTTTTCATGTATGCTGTAAGTAATAAAAGACATGGGAAACGGCTTGAAGCATTATGATTTTGTAACTTTGCCCCTCTTGTGTTGTACATGACATCAGAGATTGCAAATAGGCAGATGGGCATAAGCAACCTTTGAAATATTTTCAAAAACAAGCATGTAAAAATATTTTAAAAAGTTAGCTTAAAAAAAAAGGGACCCAACCCCTAAAGCCTTTTAGCCTTTGAACATTAGGATATGAATGCAATGAAAGTAACATTCATAATGGTAAATAACTTTAAAAGACAGTGTTTACCTTTGTGCTGAGCTGAGAAAGCCCTTCTTTGAGGGACTTAATTTTTCATTTTCAGATTATTTTCTAAGTTCATTTTGAATGTCATAGCTCTGCTTCTGGAAGTAATAAAACTTTCTAGCAGGTATGAGTGTTATGCTGCTTTTTTGTTTGCTTTTGTTTGAACTTTGTTAGTATTTTTTCATTTTTTGATTTACTCTTGTGTTAGCGTCTTTCTTTCTCAGTTCATGTCAGTTACACAAATTCCATTTCCATTACTTTTCTGAGGAGGAAAAGCCTCTTTATTTTGGTGGCATTTCTAAACTACTAGAGTTTGCAAGTATGTCTACTACCTTGAAGCTAAATGTTTGAGAACCTAAAGGGAAAGGAGATTTTTTCATTTTGAGTGTGCGACAAGTGCTAAACTGTTGCATTGTCTTAGCTTCTCTGGTAAGATACTCAAAACTTGAGTTATTGTGAAAGCTGTGATGACAGTTTCCTGGTGGAAGGCACTTTAAAAATGAGTAGATAGGCAGAAGTAGTTGCAAATATAAAGTACATGAAGTGTGAAGAATGCTACTGCATGTTCTCTATTTTTGCATAAATGTCTTTGATTTCATATTGTATTAGAGAGAAAAGAAATATTTAGCATAAAGACTTATAAGGAAGCTCTTGGACTATCTCAAAACAGCGTGCCTATTTGTAGTGGGTATTTTGAATGAAGTGTCAGGTTTTCCTCTGAAAATATCTGTATTTTGGAACCTGAATTTTACCTGACTTCCAAACATTATCACTTCTAAAGATGATCAATATAGATATATACAGTAAATTATAGATATTTTTAGAATAGAGAAACTTGTTTGATTGCTGTTTTTTAACTTTAGTAGGCATTTGACATGTTAATTTTCCTGACTACTTAATAAATGAAAGCTGCTTGTTCTTGCATCAAATATTCCTCTAATTTGTATTCCAACTAAAGTATGAAACAGCAATCTTGCTTTGTAAGAAACTTGTATTCTCCAAGCAATGATGCCACCTGTAAGGTTTTTGTTTACAGTATTTCTTTTTGCCTAATGTACCACAATTTTGTATGTGTGGAGAATGTAATGTTATCTCTTAATACTGCAAGAGCTTTGCCTATATTCTGATTGCCTTTTTAAAGGCAGTGCTTTCTTTGTAAGGTTCACTGTTCACTTTCCCAGCTCTTAGAAAAGAGTTTGTGTTGAACAAATTTGGCTCAGACACTATAGAAACCTGAAATCGGGGGCGGGGGGTGGGGGGAGTGCATACACTTCTGGTTTGTTGGTTACAAAATTTTTTTTATTCAACTTTTTTGTAGTAAGGTGGTGTAAATCTGAGTATGTTCTTTAATTCTGCAATTTTGCTTCTTTGGCCCGCAACTATATCTGAAAATGAAAGCAAGGTGCAGAGAGAAATCCTCTGTATGTTCTGAGTTATCCTTTTTAAAGATTTTTTTTAAAAAAAGAAAAATCAGAATATGAAATACTGAATAATGTTTTTTTCAGAACATAGGAGTATTTGGGACCCTGATGAGTACATCAGATTACAAGATACTCATTTTATTTTCTTTCAAACTCTTGCTTTTACAGTAACTGGAAAGAGATGGAACTAAATGCAGAGATAATGCTTTTAAGAGATATCATTTGACATAGCTATGGAACAAAGATCTTGTAGGGTTATATTCAGTTGCTGAGCATTAAGTCATTTGGTGAGTAGCTCTACTGATTTAATTTGGACCATTTATGTGTAGTGAATAATACTCCCCAACAATAAGAATTTGGTTCTTAAATCATTTTGCTTTAAGAAGCAAACAAAGGACATTTTTGAAAGTGCATAGCCATTTACTGTGTTTTCCTACATTAGCCATATGTTTGACCCTTGAAGGAAATTCTGAGCACCTCTCAGATCCTTCTATATAAGGAGGCAAGAAAACTATCTTTGACTTGTTAAAGAGTTAATCAGAATTGCAATCCCAGATTCATGTTCTCCTGCACAGGGCTGAAAGGACAATGAGGAGGCAGAAGGGTTTGCAGCCACATTGCGCTGTTCAGCAGAAGCAATTCTGCTGCTTTTTTGAAGAAAACATATTATGTGGTTACCATAGTTCCTGTCAGTGTGACAGTGAGATCTTCCAGGGCTGCTTGTAGTGATGGAACCGTGGAGTCTAACCGGAAGTGATAAACTGGGAGGAAAAGCTTGTGAGGTACCAAAAGGAAAAGGAAGCTTTATTTGTGTTTTTGAGGTCACTGGAAATTGTCCAGGAAAATGGGGAGAGTAGCTTGTCATTTCAAAGAATTTGAACAAATTGCTTTCCCTGAAGTTTACTTGAGTAGCAATATAATCTGTGACTTGTTTCAGCAATTTACCTGCAACAGATACCAAGGAATGCCATAGTTGCATCTAAATATTCAATCAAAAGGCATGCGGAGTGGGAGGAGATTTCTATGACATCCATTTACTTTTTCTGACTGTCCATTTGTGACAGTTGCATGACAGTTACATTCTGCAGAATTTGAAAAGAGCTCTTTAGATGTCACTTTAATTTAAAGCCAAGATTTTGAACAAATAAGTTATTTATATTCTTGATGTAAATTGCAATTGCATGCTGAGGCTTACTTTGCTCAGGCTATCTTCTCTGTCACGAAGGTAACTTTATTTAACTGTGTGAGAGATTTTTATGCTATCCTATTTAGAAAATATGCTTACAAGCAAAAGGTATTGAGGGACGGACCTTTTCCATGCCTGGCTCCCCTTTTTGTTAGAGATCAGTTGTACAATAGCATGTGGAAGAAGGTGCTCCTTCTCTTCAGCACCTCTCAGTTTCTGGAATGATGGGCAAGGTGGAAGGATGAGGGCTTTTTTCGTGCTGGGTTTTGTGCTCTTAGAGTTCACTTAAAAAAACCCAAAAAACAAAAAACTCATGTATTTTTCTGGAAGATATGTTTTAAAGAAACAGGACTTAAAAGTAATAACCACTGATTGTTAAACAGGGTGGCTGATGGTATGTACTTATTTCATTCTCTTACCATTGAGCAAAGTATTTACAATGCAGAAATCCCAATTTTAAAAGGTCGCTATCCTCATGAGAAGTATTAAAATAAATGCCAGGGTTCTCATAGAAGCTGCAGAAGGCTGTACTGTTCCTCTTCCTGTTTTGAGGCGCCTGTAATCTAAATGTAGAAAATGGGATGAATGGAAGCAAGAGTTGCAGAAATTGTGTCCTGTGAAATGGGTATTACTAACCCTTATAGTCATTCTGTTCTTGGAGGTGCATTATATTCCCAAAGGTATTTTGGAGTAATGCTGGGTTTTGTTTGGAGAGTAAAGCCAGTAAAAGGGCAGTGAAGAAATTGGCACAGAAGAGGTGGTGGCAAAAGAGAAGGATATTGGCACTGAGGAGAAGACAAAGCATAGTGCTTAGTTTTCTGCAAGAGCTCCAGTCCCAATATTTAAAATAGGAGCAGAAATCAGTTGCTTGACCTAATTTCTGAAAATTATGTCTTTGACCATATCAAAGCAATGCTTATGCTTTTATTGGTTCTGAACAGGATCAGCTGGGTCATTATTTGACTAGGAAAGTCCCAAAGATGGTCCTGAAAGAAGAGCTCAGCCCTGCAAAACGCTAAAGGGCTACTGTTTCTACTGGGGTTCAGAGCCTTAGCAAGCAGTCAAAGGTTCTAGCTTTTGCTCACAGGGTGATGTCTTGGCAGAGGAGCCGGTGTTTGTTAAATTAGTGTAATAGTTTGAGAAGTGCTGACTTTAGAGTCTCTGGAAACCCTGGGTCTTGAGTTACGCAGAGAAATGAAACTTGGTTGTATGTGTTGCTTCAGGCTTCTGATGGCTTGAAAACTAAGCCCCCAAATTCCCTGGCACTTACAAAAAGAATAGATAGGCTAATTTCCGTGTCTTGGCTAAATTCCACTGAGTAATTGCATTCAGCTTATCTAAATTCTTCTCTCTAGTTTGAGTTGGTTGAGATATTCTCAGTTTTCTTTTTTATGCTATTGTTTAGTTTTGCTGAGTGGTGTTAAATGTGCTGCTCTTCTTTGAACCTGAAATTGCTGTATTTTGGTAGTAACTGAAATATTCCAGAGTATGCTTATGGTTTACAAATTGTTTTGACAAGCTTAAAAATAGTCAACTATTGTATCATTATATTTTTATTGTGTTATGAGGAAATGGTTATAAAATATCTTGATTCTTGTTTTGAAATGTACTTGAATAGGGTATTTATGAATACTCATTCTGAGATTTTTCAGATGTAAAGCAGAAGATAGATCAAATCAGATTTTTATCTACATAAGATGTGGAGGTGCATTTCCTTAACTCTGTTAAGCTGGATTTGAGATGTACAGGATGTTAATGCTTTGTCTGTCTATCTAGTGGAGCAGTTTTGATGAGATGGTTGCATTACCCTACCCGAAACGGCCTCGCAGACAATTACCTTAGCTCCACAAAAGGCTAGGCAAGTCATGCATTTGTGTCTTAGCCCTGTTAGTTAAAATGGTTAGAAGTGGTCTACTTCCCCAGTCACATTTGAGAGCAGTAAATATTTCATGTATTTTTATAGGTTTTAGGCAAATTTTCAAGAGGGTGTTTTTGCTGTGTCTGAAATATGTATTGACTGTATTTCATTTTGATTTCTGTATTGTTTTGCTTTTGTCTTACCCTTCAGTTTGTGCTCAAAGTTGGCAGAACTCCTCCTTGATGTATGTAGCTTGTGATACCGAATCAATCATTCAGTCAGTGTATTCCAGCTGTGGTGGGCGATCAGGCCACCCTGATTGTATTTGAGGTGACATTCCTGTGACTGAGGATCTCTTAGGTGCTATGCCTTAAGAGTAAACTGCATCTTGGAGGGCGGGGGGAGGAGGATAGGGACAGACTGTAGCAGGGAGCTGTCCTGGTCAAGTATTCTTTCTCTGATCCCCAGTGCTGTGCTGTCTGTGGGGTTGTGTGTGTGAATCAGCTGTTCCTTATTTTCATCTCTTCCCAGTGATCATCTCATTTTTCAGAAAAATGGATTGGGACCACTTATCTCCATCCTCTCTCACTCTCCCCAGAAAAGAAGAAACTTGGTTGCTGCTGGTGGTTGAAATAGAAATTTGCCCTTTTGTACCAAGTCAGCTGTTCGAAAGCTGTGCTTAACAGATTTTGGACTCTATGGCATAAGGCAGAGTGCAGCCAGCTTTTCTTGGGTAGAGCTTGTTTTAGAATCACGAGTTCGAGTTAGAATCAAGTTTCCTCCCTCTGGCATACTGATGATCTGGAATCTCTCAGCTTTGGCTGAGCCCAAAGCAATGAGGAGCAGAACCCAGCTGACAGACCTTCTCACAGGCAGCTCTTACAGAAAAAAGGCTTTAGGGCACTGTTGTCTGGGCCCAAGGAAGGGGATGTCCGTGCATCTGCAGGTAGTCTAGTGTTATCTGAGGTGGTTTCTCTGAGTTTCTGGAGAGACTGTGAAGATTGTGGTTGTCCACTGTTGAGAAAAAGATTTCTTTCTGGTGCCTGGTCTGTTGCTCAAGCTGCATCCTGGAGAACCAATGGTCTGAGTTTACCCTTCTTAATACCTAGCTGGGAACTAGCAGGGTTCCTAGCAGGAGCTAAAAATGCCCTCTGCATAATTGGAATAAACCAGCTTTCCTACTGTGTCATGGTGGAGATCCATGCATGGTTCGAGGAAGGGAATGTAAAAATAAAGCAAACCTTAACAACAAAAATATCTTTTTCATTTACTTTTGCATTTCATTCTGTACACAAAATTTGGAGGTCCTAATTCTGCATTCTCTCTCCTAAATCAATTTTTCCTCTTTCTTTTGACAGTACTGTAACAAATTGAAGAAAGTAGTTGGCAAAGGCCAGTATATGTTCATGAGCTTCATTTTTGAATCTGCTCTGCATCTACTCCTCGGTATGGGGATCAGATTTGCAGTTTAATAGCCAAATAAGTGTTAACATCCTTTCTATAATATAAAATAATGAAAATTCTCTAGTATGACCATAATTTAAGGATTGTATGATGGGCTCCTGGCATAGTGTAATAGCAAGCATAATCTGCTAATGAGGTGTTAAGTAGAAAATCTTCCCCCACCCCTGGGTCAGATGGAGTACAGAGCTAGAGACTGTAGACCTTGATTTTGCAGACGTGAAATAACTTCAGATAACTTGGCATTAAATATGAAGTATTATTTTTGACATTATAGTAAGTAGTACACATTCATTAATTGAGTAATTTGTCATATGTTGTGCCAGACTGTTTGCAGAAATATGCTGAGTAGCTGCAGAAACTAAAAATGAGTTTTAAGTGAAGATGACATTAAATTTGCAGGAAATAACTCTATAAAGCATGTTCTCTACCACTTCCTTTCGAACATATAGGAATACTAAGTAATGTTTAGGAAAGATGCACTTATATATTCTTTGAGACCACTGGTGCATTTTAAAATTAACTAACAGCTGCTAATTGTATAGCCTGATTAAAAATGTGTCCAAGGTAACTGTTGTGGCAAGCAACTTTAAATGCATTGATCTTCAGTCATGGTTTTGTCCAAGGACTGATACATCTTAAAATATTGATGTGAGTAAATTTAAGCTATAGGAGCTGAAAGATGGTGTTTGGCTCCTTAGGATCCTTTAGTGTAAGGAACTATGTCTTGGCCTGTGTACTTATCTCCAGATTCTGATGGAGAGACCTACTACTGCTCACTTATGTTATTTGTAACAGAGTTTTCTCATGGGGAAGAGTGAGATTGTTTTTGGGAGTGGACATACTAAGATATGAATTTAGTTTTGCATTTGTGTCAGGTGATTTAGAAGGTAGGGTTGTATGTTATTATTTCTGGGGTTGGCTACCTGGAGATTGAGATATATAGAGAAGTGATAAGAGCTTAGTCATGCCCTGGGATAGTAATGAATTGGAATAACAAAGGAGAGAGATTTTGAAAAATCAGAGTTGTAGGAGACTGAAGGAAGAACACTGCTAGAGCAGTGAGAAGAGAAAGGGGTAGAGAAAAAGATGACAACAATAAAAAAAAATGACAATTAGATATGTGAGAAAAAGGAAAGAGGGCACAAAATGGCTTTTGCAAGGTATGTTTTTAAATGGTTTACTTAGATATCTGCAATATTACAGTTGTGAAAAGAAGATAGATGTATCTTTATATAATGCAGAAATCATAATGTTAATATGTTGTATTGCTTTATGTAAGTAACGTGGTTGAAGTGTGTATTTTTGGGGTGTTGAAATGGATCTCTCTAAATTATCTAAACATTATCTAAACATTATCTAGTCCTTGCTAGAAACTTCTAAAACACTCTGAATCATGCATGTCTCTTGTCCTTTAAACCTACCCACTAACAACTAAAGACTTTATCTTTTCCTGTATTTCTTCTTCCATCCTGAATTTGTATTTACAGAATGGTTTTGCACTTGTTTGTGGGTTGTTTTGGTTTTTTTTTCCCCCCTCTTTCAATTCCCATAGTGTCAGTTAAGGTACTGGAATTGGATCTCAGTCATCCAGAGTCTTTGAGCAGGTTAGAGTTTCCCTTTTGTAAGTAAGGAATTTTAACTTTAACGAACGGGCAACTGGATGTAAGAGGTGAAGGGAAATGATGCACTACAAATGAAAAGCAAAAATCGGGAAGGTGAGGAAGAAGGAAAAGTCTAAAGTGAGGAAAAATTAAGAAGCCTCAGGCAACCAAGATGGCAGCAATATTGAAATGGGCAGGGGAAACAATCACTCATTTTCTGGAGAAAACAGAAATAAGACAAAACTGCTGGGATGAAAATGAAACAAGGCAAATGAATTGGCTTGCGCTATTCTAACAATTCTTTAGGATTTATTGTGTTGTACTGTAATTGTTTGGAAAAGGAACTGATAATTTTTGGTGGACAGTGATGATGTTACAAAACCTTAATTTATATGGCAAAGTATACTTTAAACATATCTGGAGATGAGAATTTTAAGAATAAAGGAGTAATAACTGAATGCTCATTTAGTTTAATACTGTGAAATCTATCATTTCTCAGCTGTTCATAAAGGCAATACTTTTTGGAGCTGATGTTTTGGAGCAATGTGGTGGTCGAATGAAGTTTCTCTTTCTTTAATGTTTAACTTCTGAGATGGTATAAACTTATCACTTGAGGCAGAGCCAATAAATCAGTTTGAGAAATGTTGTAAGTAAGCAGATCAGTTCTAATCAAATTGAACAATAAATTATATGAATAAATGTAGTTTTAAAAGATATTTGCTTCAAAACATGACAGTGTTTAAACAGGGTCAGTAGTGTATACAGAACCATTGTACACTGTATAGGATCATGTATGTATTCAGTGTGTATGATAAAACAAGCATGTGTGATTATATATAAATAAGACTAGGACTTTCATGACAGGTATTTTATTTTTGTTTGAGGGCATGTATGATGACTGAAACTGGTTCCTAGTATTTTATTCATTTTTGTGGGATTTTTTTGCTAATGGAAAAAAAGCACAAAAGAGCAACGAAAAACTTAGTCTTATTGTACAACGTCTGTTTCGTTCAGTTTTTCTCCTGACAATCAGTTGTATTAATTATGCATGTTTGTACAGTGGGAAATACTCAGTTCTCATCTGTGATGGTGGCTCACAGGGTATATAATATTAATAGTAGCAAAGGTCATTGGCTGTTGGGAGACAAAACAGAGAAAAGGTAAGAACACGATTACTGAGTGGAAGGGGATCAGGGTTTCAGTTTTCTTAGTGCAGGGAAGGGGTATTTTGTTTGCTGGACTGATCTGTTTACTTCAGAATTTGCTATTTTTTCAGGTGCAATTAAAAACCAACATTTCAAGTCAGTATGTAATTCGTACACAGCCAACAAACACCTGCCTGTCTACACTTGAATGTGCAGCTGTTGCTCTTACCATCATGGAAAAAAATAAGAGTATACAAGAGGTATGTAACTAATTCTAAATATTTGAGTTTTTCTGTTATGAATAGCACAGGGACAGCAAAATTAGATATTAATACTGCATTTGACAGTCCAAGTCTTAAGAGCCATACAATGGTTCTGTTCCATAGCAAACTAAAACAAGAGTGTACTAACAAAAGCTATTTTATGTCAGATATTTATGAACTCTGTAATATAGTCAAATTATTACAACTCTCCCCTGTGATGTTTCAGAGTCTGTACGCTCTTTCTAGGCTTATTCAACATTGCTGTCAAACCGTTGAGAGAACTTGTAACATACAATGCTCTTGACTTTATTTTGATATTCTTTTCAGTGCTTTAGATTCTGGTGCAGTATTTGTAGTCCTATATCAATAATGGAATTAGAATGGCTTTTTGTTATGAGGAGTGGTATGAAGATAAACCTGGGCAATATTCAAGGATAAAAATCTTGCTTTGGTTATGTTTAAATTACCATTTAGTGTCAGATATCTCCTGTAACAGAATGTATTTGGTGTTGGCATGACCATCAAGGTTGAATGCAATGTTGAACATTTATCTAATGGACCAGTTTTACCTCTGGCAGCACATTTTGTATATGGAACAACAGATTAGTTACTGAAAACCACTATGTTCCCAACTTGTCATCTCAGTTACTCTTTTTTTCTTACACCGAGCCCAAAATAAGTAGAAGAAGCACTGTTGTGTGTGTAGCAGGACAAGTAATGCATGTGGCTTACAGGTATCTCTTCCTGTGATGGTTTTCCTAAGTTCACTTGATGCTTTTACTGCAATATTTTGAAACAACTTACCATAAACTGTGTACATGGCATTTGTAATATGCTGAATTGCACTAATATAACCTGTTTTCGATATACTTTTAACATTTCTCTTTGCTTATTTCTTAACTGTAGCTTATCAAAAGCTACTGTTTTATGTACTAGTTCGACAAATTGCATGCTTAGTTGTTGTCATGTGTAGAATTTACATATTGTACTCTCATGTTACCAAAGCTGTTTTCACTCTAAGAGTGTGGTTGGTATTTCGTATCAGCAGAAAATACTAGTAAAGTTAGCAGAGATTATAACCTATAATCGTTCTGTTATATAATTTTCATGAAGCCAAAAAAGCATCATGTTTTTTTAGTTGGTTAGTGAATCACTGGTACTGAATGGTGTGGCAGTCTGTGTTTGGAGTGAAATTTTTGTGCTGAATCTTGAAAGCTTTGTGCCTTTTGACTCTTTTGTACTTCTTCCTAATGGTAGATGAAATCTAAAGCAAGTTAAAGTCAGTCTTTTCATCCTACAAACTCTACATTTTATTTTTATATATGTATGTGTGTGTGTATATGTAGGGGGTGTGTGTATATACACCCCTGTGCCCCTTAAAACGATGTATTTCATTTGAGTACAAAATAGAAACATTTAAGTTTTCTTTCACAAGTTATCTTGTAAACAAGTGGCTATGCAGTCTAATAATGGGGAGTAGAATTACTTTAGTTACTATCAGAAATTCCCAAGAGCCTCTAACTAATACAGGTTTGGATAGAATTTGTTTGAAAGGATGAATATTTCCAAGGTTTATGGAAACTTAAAATTTTGAAGTTAGCATCACTAAAGTTTCTGTTCTTAATTAGGATTTTCAAATCCTAAACTGCCTTTTAAGTTTACAGGTGATTTGCTTAGCTGAGATCTGGATTTAAAATTACTGTCTGACAAATGAAGTTGAGAATGGCTGCTGTTAGCAGACCACTATGTTAACTTTTTTAGATTCTATGATTCATTTCCGTAGTATCTTTTGTTGGTTTCATGATACTGGAGTCAAATAACTCTTATCTTTTTAATAAATATTTTAAAATGATTTTGTAAAAAATCAAAGCACGGCAAGATGATCTTTAACTCTCAGAAAACAAAAGCCGATGCAATTCAAGATGGGCAATTAAGTACTACTACATAGAAAGTACTACGTTTTTCTTTGCAAAAGCTACACTGCAGAGTCTATCTGAATATAGTCTGCAAGCAGACTGAAGATAAACTGCTTTTGTAAGCCTGTCCCACTGATTGCCAGAACCCCAGGCAAGGAGTGCAACCCCTGGCTTACATCTACATTCTTACTAACCAGTTTACAGCTGTCTAGTGTGATTGGAGGAATTTGGAATGTAGCAGTACTTAAGTTTATTCCAAATTTAAGAATGTCAATGTTAGAGCATTTTTAAAAGGCTTATAAGAGTAGTAGTCCAGAGGTGTCTATAGAAAGAGGTTGAAAGCTCATCTGTGTATTCACCACATTCTAGTATCCACTGCAGGTGTTTATATTCTTCTCCATCAAATAATGAATGTTTTGGTACTTGACATCTATCCATTAAAATAGTTCCCAGGGCAAAAAATTGCTTGTGCAATTGGCTTAATGTAGAGTATACCATCCCTTCCTCTTTTTTTCTCTAGCAATGCTACTTCACTTTGGATTTTCAAGGATGATGGGAGAATGCCATAAGTGACAGTCTGCCTTGTGACACAAGAGTCACCTCAACACTAAATCGATTGTCTTTAGAACAAAATTGTGATGCAGTGTGTGGCCATACAGGAAAATGTGGCTCAAACTTGAAATATGGGTAAAGAAACTTTCCCAGCAACTTGTATACTTCTATAACAGTGCTGACATTATATGCTTTTATGCTGAAAGAATGTAGTTATTTTAAAAGTCAAAAAAAAATAAATGAAGAAATACATAAATCCCACTTTAAATTCAGTATTTAATTTTTCTCCTTGGTGTGCTAGGACGATGTTGGCATACTTTTCCTTCATCAGGGCTGCTATCTTATTCATGCCCAGGATTGAATGCTTCCTTAGTGTGTACAGCTCCCTGTCTTGTACTCTGTTTTGTCCCGACCACTTGGTATTTGGTCCAATCCGCTTCTCAAAGACAAAATTGTCAGCTTTCAGAAGTGCTTCTACAAATGTTGCAATACCGAAGTTTCATAAACCTCAGTGAACTCTTAATAACCTCTCTGAATTAAGTTAGGATTGCTGTTCTCCAGTGTATAAAATGGTGCATTGAGTTCCAGAAAAATGAAAGTTAAGAATGACCGATTAAATTGGCGCCAAGTATAGCTCACTAAGCTTTTGAGTGTGCATGGAGTCATGGTTTTTGATTAAACTCAGCTCCTGCTGATTTAGTTTCATGTGTGATTGCTCTACACATCTGCACATGAGGCCAAATAATAAGCCATGCAACTAGAAAATGAAGAACCTTCAATTAGGAACCACTTGAGATAAGTTTGTTTAATTAGTCTTATGTGATATCACTGGGGGCAGACAGGGATGAAATCCAGTCTCCAGGATAGCAGCCCAGCTACTTTGAATGTGAAACCCTTCTCTTTCTAAAACCTTGCCTTAAGGTGTTTTTATGCAATCACAAAGAACTTAGTTATTTGTCTTATTACTGCTTGTTGACTGAGTCATGATAATTGATCATAGTCCATTGCTAAGGTGAAGTAAAACCCTAACTTATGTTAATGCAGCTGGGGCTATAAGATGGGAGTAAGGAGGACTGAGAAAGGAGTAAGGAATGACAGCACTTGTACGTGTCTCTGCTGTGTGGCTTTTAGCATGTCTCTTATTCATTTGTGCCCTCTGTGGCCCCACTGATTTTGGACAAATTATATTTAATCAGTTTTTTAATAGTGGTCCTCAAATACAAAAACTGAAATAAGCGATTCCTCTGTCATGGTTTACTAAGAAGTTGAGTCTTTTTGTCTCCCCTGTTTTTCTGCAGACTATACTCCGTCCACTTCAAGCTTTATGTTCTTTCCAGCTTCAGCATGGCGCCCAGATCCACCACAGCAAGGAGCATCTTCTCAAAAATGGCATGTATGACAAGCCCATGCCAAAGAATAAACGCAAACTCAGAAGAATGGAACTTTTGGTAAATAATGTTAAAATCTAGGAAAACTATGCTGATAATACAAGGGGATTTATTTGAAGCTAGCAAATGAATGAGCCTGGATTTAATCCAAACAGCAGTTTTTACTGGACAAGCCTTTTAATTTTGCAAAAGGCCGGGTGCCTTTGTTCAAATGTTAAAAGATCATTCTTCTTATTTCCTATAGAAGAAAAAATTCTGAGAATAACTTAGAATTATGCTATCTCTTGGGTAAAAAATGTGATGCTCAATATGACTGGATAAATATACTTTGGAGAAGCTTTTATCAGTACTGAAAGACAAGGAATTTGAATGTAATGCAATGGTAAGGCTCCAGTATTAAAGAGTATTGAATTTCTACTGAAAATTTTAATATCTAATTACAGTAGATTTTCAAACTGTAATTCCTTATATTATTTAGTTCACCTGAATATAAGGCAGTATTTGTATAGTTTTTTAAACTTTGAGACTTTCATTTCTTACACTATTAAAATTTTTTTGTAAATTTATATGCATCTTACAATGCTGTCAGATTTAGTTTGTCTCTCTGACTTTAAGATAAGCCCATATATATTTTTGCCGGAATCTGAACACTTCTGATTCAGATTGGGGGGGGGAGGGTGCAGGGGAAATTGAATGTAGAGAGATGATTATTGTAATTACAGCTCAGGTTCCTCACTTTTTACTTGTGCAAAAACTGTTTTTATCTGCATAGGGAAGGCAAGGTATGGATGATATACCAATACCTATCTTATGACAATTATGCTATTAAAGGGATTAAACAAGCCCAATGTGAACAGCCCATTCAGAATTATCACTTAGTGGCAAATGATTATTTCTGGATACAAGCTGCTAACATGTTTGCAGGTCCATTAGATTGACATGTGTTATTTAATTAGTTTTTCCTCTTTCATCCAAAATATAACTGTACTTCTTCCTAATGGCAAGCACTAGCAAGCAATAGAATTGGGTATGTCTGTGAGCTCTGTGGAGTGACATTGTATGATCTGAAGAAGAAGAAAGGTGAAATAAAGGCTTTGACATTCCTTCTTTCATGTTCATAAATGCCTCCTTCATGAAACAAATTAAATGCTTAATATTTGTCTTTACTATCAATTCCACTCTACGTAACAGCGTAGAACTAATCAGGTTCTAATTAGTCTTAGACCACAAAGATTTTAATTGATGACCAGCAAGGAAAGAAACTGTACAAGTGGGGGTGTAAACAAGGCTCACTAATATATTAACTTGAAAGTATTTATGCAGTTAACAGGAGAGGTCAAAATTAGGTCAGAGATTAGCTAATAAGTTTTAGCTAACCCTGAGCTGACAGTAACCTTTCGTTTAGGCATTTGTCTGGCTATGTTAGCAAAGTTTATATAACCTTGTTCTTCTGGGCTAGATAAATTCTGTATCTTTCGCTAATATCAGTAAACCCGAATTAGTTTTGACAAATCTGAAGCAAACAGTCTAATGTGATTAACTATAGCGTAGATGCACTCTTCATTGGAACATAGGAAGGGCACAGTTATTCTTGTAGTGGAGCGCAGCGCAGGAATCGACATGCTAAAGTTGCAGTCTCGTGCAACTTGTGTGTGCGCAGGGTTGTGTGTGTGATGCTGCCCCCTGCTCCAGGGCTGACATGGCTGGTGCTGGGCTGTGAATCTTTCCTCCGCGCTCCAAGACATGGTATAGACATGTCCAAGCATCGCTGATAAAGGAAACCAGGGTATTGGGCTTTATCGTTAATGCTACGTTTACCTTTTTAGAAGAAGTCCATGTTTAATGTTGTATCTGTTAATTTGGTTTGCCTTGTTTTAAACCCATCTAGAACAACAGAGCATCCTTCAGCCTATGTTGTGAAGGATATTTTCCTAAACAGAAGGCAAAATATGTCTTTACAATTTGAACTTGTATTATGAAGAACGAAAAGAAATTTATATTACTGCCTGGGCATCAGACATCTGCAAAATGCCTTAGAATTACAGGATCAAAAAAAAGTTGTCTTAATTGAGTTACAGTCTTGCATTAAGTACTTTTGTGTGCACAATCTGTGAGTTCAGAGGTTTCATGTAATTGAGCAAAGGACAAATTTCACAGTACTCATCTAAGCAGCCTTTACTAATGTGAATAGTCTTCATTGAGGCCGTTCATGATTTTCTCCTGTAGTTAACAGGATTTGTAGTATTGCAGTGTTGGACACATGGAAGCCTTTAGTTGCTAATTCATTATGTTGTACAGTACCAGAAGATCAATCAGTATGCAGTAGTTGCTGAAGGAATGAAAAATAATTCACTGTTAATCTCCAGGCATTTTATTTTTTTATGATTTTTGCTGTCCCATCTTAGCAATAATAGAATGACCACATAGGTGCAGCACAGTAGTCATATGAAATTCAATCTCACATTAAGGATTTGTTTGATGCTATTAAAAACACAAATTTCTTTCCTTACTTTTTAGTGGAACTTGTGTGGCTTTAAAAATATATATGCAGTAGAAAAATGTATTTAAGAGTTTACAAAGTGTTTTCAGGTCTTTTGGATTCGGGATTTACCTCTAAATTATCTGAAAGAAATGGGTGCTCCAAATTCTGATCTCTTTGAGAGAGGTCGTGTTTGAAGAAGTAGCACTCTTTGCAAGCGTTTTCTTTAGAATGAATTTAATGAGCAGCTTTATTTTGTGCTTTAATGGTCAGTCTGTTTCACTTTTCACTTACTGAGAGATTAATGGATCAAAAGCAGCAGTCTGACAAGATACTGATTAAAAAGAATAATATGTTTGCTTTTAATATTTGGTCCTTTGTCCTTGTCCACTTTGTACTTCCAAATACTGAAATCTGCCTTCCATGTGCTACTGTGTCATGATTTGGGGAATGGTGACATGGATTGGCTTCTGAGCACATGTAACAATTTTGCAAAGGAGGGAATTCTAAAATCTGTGTATTTTTATAATCTGTAAGACGAAGTTTTTTTTTAAAAAAAAAAAAAGAAAAAGAAAAAATCTTTCAGATTAGAACATAAAAAGCTTTTGTTTAGAAAGCCTCAAATTAAAAGTTAACTCTGGCCCAGGACAAGCATAAATTTCTTTTTATCTTCAGGATTTTACTCTCATTGCTTCATAACCCTGTTAGAATTCCAGCTAGAAGATGGTGCTGAAATACTACCAAGCAATTTCTTGTTATTAGTTTTCTGTTAAATCAAAAAAAGTAAGTGTTTAACTGACTTCAGAAAAGGCAAAAGTTATTTTTAGACTGAGGGTTTTCTTAGCCTAGGTTAAAATTGTTCATGTTTGGGTTTTTTTGAGTTTTCCTGTTTTTAAAAGCTTAATTAAAAACTGAACTTTTAAAGGTGTAATGGCTCATGTTTTTCCTTTGAGGCTTGTTTATTGTACCTACATACATGAATGCACATAAATTACGTATGTTTTTGCTTTGAAGCCGTAGAAGTTTTAATTTACTATGATCATATGCCACTGCTTCTGCACTGAATTGAGTTTGTTCACATATGCTGGTATCACAAAGATGTAGGCCCAATCTGATGCTGTGCCTTTTTTGCGCCACTCACTTGAGTAAGGAAGAGACATGGCTCCTCTTGTGCCGTTCTGAAGAAAAAGGTTCTGTTGTTATCCATCAAGACCTGCGTGAAGACCAAATTTCTGACCGTTGCACTCAAGCATTTCAACTTCAGAACTCCTTTCTTGCTTTCTGCACTAGTTGATGGCTTGTATTTCCCACCCCACAAACCTCTTTGTGTTCCCATACTGTAGCATCGCCTAAGTGCTGCATCTCCAATGCAGTACCCTACTAGGAGTAACTATCTGTACCTTGTGTTTCTCCCCCTTACCGTTTCCTCCCCCAAATTCTTGCCCTCAAGTTCCAGCAAAGCTGGTTCTGTCCTTGTGCAGCCTTTCCTTGTGCTTTCCCTGCCACAAAACCTGCACTCGAGGGGCTCCCATGTTCCCTTAGGTATCTGGTCACTTCCTTGTATCTCGTCACAATCTCTCCAAAACCCTCGTATTTCATCTTCTGAGAGCTTGCTTGCTTTTTTTTTTTTTTTTTTTTTTGGGGGGGGGGGGCGGGTGGGAGAAAGGGAGGGGAGAGAATGCGGTAAAGAGAAAAGCTGATTTATGGATTCAGATGGAAGTTGCTTCTCTTGCTGCGGTATGGCTGGTAGAAAGCTTGATGCACATCACTATGGCTTAGTGTTAATACCAGGGCTCTCCTTACAGCTTGGCTTGTTTGCAGGCTGTAAGCCAGAGCGACTGCTTTGTTTTACTTGTTTAAAACATACTGAAGTATTCTTTGGACCCGTTATTTCCTGAAAGGTGCTTATCAGTTTTCTGTGCAAGAAGACGCGTTTGCCACTAAGCCACAGAAAAATTGCTGTACCTATGGGACAGTGATTCTTATAGCAGAGTTATTGCTTATGTTGATATATATAAACAGCACTTGGTCTGAGTGGACTGTGCTTGCCTATGTCTTGCACATCTTGTCATGGACATAACAGGCAGCAGATGCTCAGTTGGAAGTAGCTTTGAACTGTTCTCTCTGCCTCTATAAGCTATAACTAAAAAAAGCTTACCACTTTTAGCAGTCCATATGCTCTGCTGAGCCCTAGCGTAAGGACAGGTAACAAATTTTACCTGTTAATAGCTGAACTGAATCTGGAACTTTCTCTGGCATGTAAAGGTTTCTTCAACCAAACAAAGTTAGTTGGGCTTGAATGTTGGGATTAAGCCTTAATAAAGACTTACATCCTAGTGTATATAAATATTTAAACCCTATTAAGACAATTTTACTCCTTTATGTGTTAGAGTAGCAGAGCAACCTACAGGATTTGGTGAATTACTAATGTTTTTTTGCATATGTATGCATACATATGTATACAACAGAGTTCATATTTACCATACATGAATTATTGTTAATTAACACCAGATTTTAAAAAGCATTTTAGAGTTAATTTACCTTTGTATTAAGGAATGGTTGATTCTAGTTTCATGTCTGTCTTTCTCTGCAGGAGTTATATGAACATTTGAAAATACAACAGATGCTTAGATGAAAGGCATCATGTAAACTTTTTTTCTTTTTGAGGGGTGTGTTGAAGAATGGGCCACATACTGTTTGCAATTAAGCATTTACTGAACTAAGGTCTGTATTTGAACCTCTTCCATAGTAGTTAGTAGTAGGCGCTGAGGAAAGGTGACGCTATAATATATTTATCAAGTTATGGTAGGTTATTATACTAGAAAATCACCTCTAAGGGATTTTTAATTTTTGCACAAAATCCAGTTGTCATGTTCTTTTCAGTGCTAGGATTAGATAGGATGCCTGAAGTCTGTGCTAGATGTGCTAGTGTATGCCGAATGTGGAATTGGTTTTGTGAGGGAAAACTAAATTCAGATGAAAATCATTTATGTAATTTTCCCTAGGAAGGCTGCGTGGGTTTTCTGTTTGCCTAAGAGTGTGTGTGGAGCAGGGTTTTTATTTGTTGTCTTATTTGAATATAATGAAATTATGCAGAACTGCAGTATTGCTGGTCACTGTTTAATTCTGGATTGTATTAGTAATGGCATGTGTTAATGGGTCAGGTATTAGGTAAAACATTGAATACTTTTGATTTGTGACCCTTACTCAAAAGAATTTTCTTTATTTTTGAACAGACATTTACTAGCAGAGAAAATGAATTTTGATCTTTAAACTTTAGTTTCTTGTTCTGTTTTGCTTTACTCATCTGCCTCCCCCAAAATAGAGACCAGTTCTTTCCTCTGTCATTCACTTTGCTGGTCGTCATGTGATTAATAAGAGTTTTGTGTTCTTTAATAGGGCAGACTGAACTTCTGTATCTTCTTGAGAAATAAAATCACCCCTACTTCTCCGTTCAGCATGTTTTCTTTTTGACCCCGTAGTCATGGTGGAGTCAACAGTGATGTTCTGCAGACCTGTCCTGGCGTTGTTGGGGCCTTGTATGTATTTGATACAGGAAAAGAGAGGACAGCTTGAGTGCAAGTTTCTCTTGCAGTTCCTGTTCAACAGAAGTTTATTTGAAATGAGAAAAATGAAGTTGGTGTTTGTCAAATAGTAAAGGACCAAATATGAAAGTGAACTTTTAAGGAACAGACTCTGTACTTTCCCTAGGAGCATGTAAAGGGAGATCCTCATTTACGTGCCCTTCACAAGGTGCAAGGAGAGTCGTAGCCCTTCTATTGAAGGAAAACAGGGACAGTTCCTTCTCTGCATTTCTGGAGGCATGTGTCGCTTCAAAGGCGGAGGGAAAGGGGCATGAACACCGTGCAACTCAAACTTCTTGTAACACTGTGCACTATCAATGTCAAAATGAATCTGGGGATAGATGCAGCTGTTTCTTCAGGAGAGGTCCCCTTTTAAGTTTAAGGGCTTTACAGCAAGAGGAAATGTATTTAAAAATAGAACAGGAGAAGTCATTCACTTACCTGGCAGCATCGTTAACCAGTAACTCATCTGCATTACTGTTGTTGTCTTCACAGGATGTATATTAAAAAATGATACCTAGTTTATAGTGATACATGTCAACAATAGAAGAAAAAAACCCAAGACATCACTCTAGGATTTGCTTATGGACGCAGCTGTCTTTGTTTTCAGTAACAATACTTAGGGCTCTCAATTTCATAAGCAATTGCTTGTGTGGGAGTTGGGGTTTTTGGAGTTTTTTTTTTTTATGGTAACTATAAACAAATTTCGGAATAGGGGAGAAATTATTGAAGAAATTGGATTGGATCTGAGGAGAGGTACAAGTTGGTTACAGAACCTGAGAGTTTAGACCCTGTAATTTCGTATCTACTCTGAGTTGTTAGCATTTTCACATTACAAAGGCTGTGAGGTGAATGTTACACCTCCAGAGAACTAGCTCCCAATCTTCACCTTTATATTCTGTTGGAGTATTAAAACGCAGTCCTGTACTGCCTTTTGCAGATATATGAACTTTGCCTTTGTGAAGCTTTGGATGAGATTTTGGTTATTTGGACTGAATCCTCTGCAAGTTTTATAGCTAGCTTCAGTTTTATGCCTGTAATCTGCAGTGTACATTCTGCCTCCAAAATTGCTGAAGCAACTATAGAAGACAGAAGCTTATTTCTAACATAACTCTTTTTATATGTCTCAGACTCTGGCAATGAAACATTAGCCTCCTAAAATAATGGTATGAATTCTCTCCAGCTGATTTTCCCCCACCGCTTGCAAGTTGATCTAAAGTTACTATCATACTGATTACTTTGAAAAAAATATTATTCCATAGGAGCAGGCATTCCAGAGATAGTTACTTGTCTATTTATATCAAAATGTTATTCAATTCTACCTATTTGCATTTTTCACTAATTTTTAGGAACCTTGTGATCAGCACAAGAGATTTCCCTCCTTTCAATCCAAATACTATTTCAGATGTGTGGCAGGTAATAGACATTGATGAATAAATGCTTCGGATGTAATTTCTTTTTCAAGGGAAAAAAATCCAGTGCTCTTGATTACATTAGAACTTAATTCAGGGGTAAAAATAAAATATGACAGGAGTTTTCTGCAGAGTGGCTTTTCCAGTTAAGTTGATGATTTCTACAGGGGAACACCTCATAAATAATTCAGGTAAGACAGAAGCAAGTGCCTCACTGGCCAGTGACTCAGGGAAGAAATCGTGTTGGAACCAAAGCATCCTATGTAAATTGCATGGTAGTCTTAATGTTCATGTTTAAGTATTAATAAGCTTGGTCCTATAGGATAGTCAGAGGTGCAGTCAGATTGGAATCCCAAAGAGTGCATGTGTATATCGCTTCTGAAGCTGTCAGAAATAGTCTGCTTTAAAACAGAACTAAATGGCTGGTCTGTGTTGCCTGAAGTAGTACCAGGCTGCAATTCTTAGGCAACTTAAATTGGCTTATAAAAGAATATGGTGTCAAAATTTTACAGATAGGTCTGGAACGACTATAGCGAAGAAGCAGATAAACTGCCTTTCACATTGCTGTGCTTCCTGAAGGCTTAGTTTGTTGGTGTAAATACTTGTATGCAAGAACAGAAAAAAGATTGAATAGAAATGAAATATCTTAAAAATTGAACTATGGTAGCTAATGCAAGAAATGCATGGTCAATACCAAAAGTTGTTTTAATTTCCATATTTATTAAACAAGTTAAATATTTGCTGTGCAAATAGGCCTGCTTCTGTACTAGAGAAGATAATGCGTTTTATCTGAGAATCTGTGAGGAGTTTACAAAGGTTACTTAATTTCTACATCCTGATTCAGGTTTCAAAAACTGCTAACATACTTGCTTTATGCTTGGAAGGAGTTAACTGAAAAGTTAATGGGTGAATTGTCATTTTTATTTATCTTTTTCAGCAGTGCTGTTTAAGGCCAGAGTTTGTCCTCTACGGTGATTGTGGCTACGGAATGCCCCTTTTAGATGGGGCCGGTCTGCTCCTTTTGCTTCTTCCCTACTCTCATCATGGCTTTGTGGCCTAAGGACTTCAGTGCAGCATGTAAAACTTGTTTGAGCATCCCAGAACTGAAAACACGCTCCAATGTGCAGTGACATCAAAAGCTCAACGGGATATGCAAATGGCTTAGGACAAGACCTTGAATCTCCTATACAGTGGCTCTAAATAGCTTTGTGCTAGCTATGGTGTAATGTAAATTAAGTGCAGCACAAACCCAAGGATGTGATGATAGTCCAAAGTAGAGAAGCACACTCCTCACTTGTCAGGTGTCTAATTAGTAAGGTTGAGGAGATGATATACTTAGTAACATATTTCCTGAAACATTTTTGTTAAAGGTTTTACTTCACATCTAAGATAACTGTTTTGAAATAGTACTATATACTATACCTACATAATTTTGAGCTTTAATAACTTGCTATTTTTAAACTGAAACAAATTTCTTCTTGGCAGTTTTTTACCTGTTAGGAATAACAATATTGTATATAGCTCTTGCATACTGCCTTTGTCTTTTGCAGTGTGCCTTACGGGATATAATAGGTTTTAATTAAACCAACTCAGTTTGACAAAAAATATTTTAATGATGCTCTGGAATGTCATTAACTTTAATTTAATGGTGCTTAGAGCACATTGACACAGGGAACTGCTATGACATGTTTATATTTCAGTGCTCCTTGGATCAAAAGTCTGTGCTAATAGAAAAAGGCACAGTATTTATAGTGCTCTCTTGATGACATAGGTCATCAATTCTAAAGGCTGCAGGGAACAGTATGGCATGGTTACAGAGAAGTAGGTGTGATTCCACAGAGATTTAATTACCGTTTTAGCAAGAGTATCTAAATTTCAGCCTTCTGATAGCTTCTGGTTTCTTTTAAAGAATTTCTTAAAATACTAGTTCAAGATAACAGGTCAGATTCAATTTCAGCAAACAAAAACTGGGAAATGTAGAATAAAACAAAAAATTTCAAAGTATTTTAGTCTTTAAAAGAAATCTTATCCTGTCTATGGTGAGTGTGGTTTTTAGTTAATGATATGAACAAGATGTCAAGTAATGTTGCTGCAAACTAACAAGTGTTTCTTATTGGGTGATGTGGTAACTGGCCACATGTGTCTGTCATGCAAGCTGCAAGGTCAAGTAGTTAACTTAAAACATCATCATGGTGTTGGCATTTTGTGATCATGTTTTTCAAGTTGGTGAGCTGTCCGGTTAGCTTCAAATGTTCTGTGGAGCAGTGTAGGTCATACTAGTCTTTGAGCTTGTCCCTGCAAAAGTACTTGGGGGAGGGACCCCCCCCCCCAAAAAAAAAAAAATCCCTAGCTTGACATAAAGAACATAATTTGTATTAATGCCTTTTTCTGTTCTCTTAACAGACTTGTTTCTCTATGAAATGGAGAAACCAAGCTGGTATTCATGCTAGAGGTTTCTCATTCAAGCTGCAATTTATTCATAGTTAAATGCTAACTCTCATAAATTGCAAACATAGCTTACACTTACAGAAGATTGAGATATTGTAGTCCTGTTTAGGACTGCTTGGGTTTCTTCAGCCTTTCACCCTCCTCTGTCCTTTCCTTGATTTTCAACATCTCCTGCAGACTAAGAATTATATTCTACTCTCCTTGGTTTTTCTCTTAACATGTTCTCTTCCCAAGTTAGGACATAGGCTGACCCACTTCTACGAAAGGCTGTGTTTAAATATCTTTCCTTTGGCTTTTGTCTGACAAGTTGCTAAAAACCAGATTCCTTAGTTTTCCCAGCTAATAATTTATTAGAACTTTTCTCTTGCTTTTGTGTCTCTTTTGGACAGGCTTGAGAATTACTTCTCAATCTCTGGAGTCTAACTGCATATAAATTAGTTCTTTCATTTGCCTTACTGTGCTAACCACTTTCCATTAACGTGCTTTCAAAGATCACTAGCAACATTTTCCATTTTCTTTGTTCCAAAGGCCTCATATATCAGTATGAGATTGCAACATTAAGATAGTCTTATAAACCATTTAAACTGCAACATACAGTTATGTATAGTTGTGGCATATGTTTTCTGTATGCTTTTGTTTTAATATTGCTCCTCAGGAAAATCTTACTAATTTTATCTTAAGGGTCCTCTTTGGCTTTCATATATGTTGAATGATATTTTATCAGATCACAACTTTCTATTGAGCATTTATTGTGCTATCAAAGACTGATAGCCAGCTTAAGATTTGCCTCTTGTAAGGAGGATCCCCATGTTGCTCAAATTGAGGGATGTATAGGGGCGTGTTTATGAGATCGTGTTGGTGCTCTCTTGTCTTATTTAAATCCTGTCCCTCAGTCATTTGCGTGTTGGTATGCTCGAGGCCTCTGCTTTGGTGTATGTCTCCTTCTCTTTGAGGAAGAACTGGTAGAGGAGTGGGCCTTCCCTTTTTCCAGCCTGGACGCAATTGGTGTGCTCTGGTGGGGACGGGGCCCTGTGGTGCAGACGTGCTGAATGCGCGCACTGCTCAGCTAGTGGAGCTGCATGGGTGGGGGTGTTTACCAAAGTCTAGCTTTTGTGGCTATGCAGCAAGGTTGCTGAACGTGTTTCAGTCCTCCTGGTCTCACCACTGGTCCCCTCTGGGCTCTGCCTGCTCTGAGTGCAGTGCACTTCCAATGCAGGAGAACCGGCTGGAAACACTTGAACCTGCTGATGCACATAAGAGGGGCAGGGTGCCTCAAGGCTCAGATCTGTGAGAAGGCTTGTTTTCCTCATCTCCATCCTTTCCCTCTGTAGTTTTTCTCATGCTGCCTTGGACAAGAAGCCAAGACCTTGATGGTCAAAGGCAAGGGTATGTTCAGACATTCTCTTGAATATAACTTTATTTGGCATAAAATTGCCTTGCACTGAAAGTGACTGCAGAACTGATGTTATGTCCTTCTTGGGAAGGAGCTTAAACACATTTAATGTTTAATGATGAACAAAGCTGGAGGTTTTTTAACCTTTTCAGACTTTTGCCTTAGTGTTTGTTACCATTCTGTCTAGTGAGAAAATACCATCTTTGACTAAAATGAAACTTTGCATTCTGATTTCTCTAAGACTCCAACAGAATCCCATAGTTTTGAATGCTAATCCTGCTAAAAGTCACTTTTACTTATGCTAGTGATTTGTTTTAATTAGTGGCTGTATGCAATAGGGACATAGACTTCTGATGTGTGCTTAGCTTTTGCTGTTATTGTATAAGCAGTTGTGCTTTGGCATGGGAATATTTATGCAAAAGTTGACTGTACATGACAACACTGATAGTGGTGTCAGAGCAGTGCCTGTTGGGAACTCCCCTAAAACTATATGAGAATTCAAGAGAAACTAAAGTTCATTAAAGATTTCTGAGAAGTGCTGGTGCTAAGCAGGAGCTTAATGGAGCTACATAGTGTACTAGGTCTGATCAGCAGGTCACATAAAGTCTGTTTATTCTCCATTGTTCTTTATCTGCCACTGAAATGTTTATATCCGTGACAATTTAAGAATGTAACAGAATCATGTCAGTCACTCAACTGATTCCATTTCCCCTGGACTTTTACTATAGATCTAGATAGTCTAGACAGCCCTTGGTGCTACCAAGAAGTGTTCCAGTGCTTTTTGGATTGTACTGGATGCTCACTTCTGAACATCTGTAGGCACAGAAACTTTTGGTATAAAACATGAGTTTCATGGTGTACATTTGAGGTGTGGTGTTCTTAAGATTGAAAAATAATTTTGAATTTTTGAGTAAGTGGACTCATGGTATAAGTGAGTAATAGCAAATAAATTGATTTGCCTCATAAAGGATTAATCTGCTATGGTGATAGAATGGATTCTGTAGTCCAGATATTGATGCTAGGAGGAAGACAATGCAGATGGTCAGGAGTCAAAGTCATGAGATTATGAGAAAATGATGACAGTTCAGCGGAAACAGTGTTAGTAAGGCTTCTGTAAGAGTGCAGCTGGGAAAGAAGGACAGTAGCTAGGAAATATCACACTATTACAGAGACACTGAAAAATGTGGTTAGAGGTTTACTGGAGCAGAGAAAGTGCTGGTACAACAATGGGAAACTGGATGGATTTGGAAGGTGATTTATCAAGTTGTGTATCTCATACACACATATGCATGTATGTATACTTTGTCATCAACGTATGCATAAATGGAAGCTGTAATAGCACTCTGAGTTTTTGAGAATGTGCTTTTCAAGCTCTTGTTTTATAGTTCCTGATGCCATTAGCATCCCTTTGCTGGGGCTGTACTTGGTGGTGTGCTGCTGGAGGAACCAGGTATAATTATTATATATAATACGTTTTCGAGCAGAATTAATTAGTGGTAAACCCTGGCAATTGCTTTGTCCAAAGAAGAAATTGCGTAATACTGTTACGAGTGCATATGGAGTTGTACACAGAAGGTACACTTTTGGAGACTGTCTCAATTTTTACTCTTTTCTTGGATATCTGTTCTCTCATACCAAAAACATATATAGAAGTGGATTTTTACAGCTACTGTCCCCTTTCTGACTTCGATGAATATAATCTAAGTGGGGCAAGAGGAGTTAAGTGGAAGAGCCTGAAGTTAAAAAGATTGATAATTCATGTATCTCAAATTAGACTGTCAATATCCAGTTACTTTTTTACTCACAGATGTGGACAACAGCAAAAAAGGTATCTACTGGTTTGGGTTGAGATTTTGTTAGGTGCCAACTCTTGCAGTGAGATTTGGGTGGCTTTGAGTTCCTTTGAAAACCCATGTGTCAAATAGTACTTGAGCATTGTCAAATGTTTATGAACACAGCAATAGTGGCTAAGCTCAAGTGCACAGACAAGTGTCTTGGCTAAAGGAAGTGCTGCAAATCAGCAGCTCCCTTCAGCTACAACAGCAATTGTGGCTAGTTATGATTAGGAGCAATCTTTGAGGTGCTTTGGTGGAAGGCCATTTAGAGTTTTAAGCTTAAAATACTTAGGAAATAATTGTCAAAAAGCTAGAAAATCTTGAAGCTGTATGTGGCTTTTGAAAGGGCTCAAATAGTTATGTAGATGACCCACTGAGCTATGGGGAAAAAGCAAATCTGTAAGGCTACTTAGGATTTCAGAAGACCTATTCTGGAGAATGAATCAGGAAAAATACCACCCCTTGCTATGTGAAGAAAATTAACTTCCTAATTTCTTTTCTTCTCTGCCAGAAAGAACACATCTGAGGAAAGTGGGATTTTTTTAATTGTGTTTATAATTCAATTCCTGTTCTTCACACAAGAACTATTTTGCTATAGCAACTTTACTAGCACCCAATAGAGTTCATACATAGCCTGTAAGCATTTTTTTTTCTTTGTAAACACCTTCTTGAAAGCAAAGATTTTGGTCATGGTTGGGTGAAACTCCATGTCACGGAAGCATCCATTAGACTGGAAGGCAGACTAATTAGATGTCTGCCTTTTGGTACATGATATTAAGACTTAAATTCTAGCACACCTAAAGTTCATGCGATTCCAGGCATCAGTCAATTAGACGAAGGAAAAACAGGTCAATTTTATTAGACTCCATGACTCAGGCAGTTGATTATCCTGAGAAAACACAGGGCTTGGTGCTTTAACAGAGGGTTTGCTTTTGTAATTGATTAACTGCTGCCTCCTGCTCTATTGACCTTCACTAATTTGTAGTATTGTCTGTCATTGCTTATCTGCAGCGCAGTGGGAAGGTTCCTATGTAAGCACCAACATCACTCAGGTCAGAGGGGGCTTCATCCGTCTCTGTAGTCTGTTCATTTTGATCGTGCGTACAGCCAGGCTGCAAGCTTGCGGCTGGTTGGTTCTGCACATCCACCTGAAAATCTGCAGCCTTTGTCATGCTGCTGCTGTTGTAATTGTAACAAAATGAGTAATAAAAATAGCTATGGGTCATTTAAAGCCACTGTGAGTTTCTTCTGCTGTGGTCCTGTGCCTGCCCCAGAATCCTGCCTTCTGCAGGGGGGGCAAAGAGGCCGGCTTTGTTTTGCACACTGTCTCTTGACAGTTTAGGGGCATGCTGGCTTGCCCTGTGCCATGTGGTGGCCCATAACAAAGGACTTACCCTGTTCTCCTGATTGCTGAAAGCCCCTACTTTGACCTATCAGCAGGGAGGCTACAGCTGAGAGAAAACTGCCTCAAACATTGACTTGAAAAAGTTGCAATAAATACCCTAATGCTGTATTTCCCAATGTTTTGGATATGTCTATATGAAGTGGAAAAACATGTCAGTGTTCACTGGGGCATGCCAAGATTCCAACTTTCAAAGAATTTTTTTTTTTTTTTTTTACTGTTATTACCAATGTAATGTTTAAATGGACATTTGGCACTTGTGTTGGGTAAAAACATTGTGGCAAAAGTGCTGTAGGATCACTGGTTTTGGGCAATTTCTGTATCTCATTTTTGCTGCAGGATGATTGTACACATAACAAATTGACTTTTTTCCTCCTTTACCTTCTGATGAAGTATCAGTTCTGTTTGCATTATTTCCTATAGCCATAATGTATTTTATTGTGACAATACCATCAACTGTCTCTTTTTTAATACACATTTTAAATGCCTTTATTTTAATTTCATCTCACTGTTCAACATATAGCAAGCTTCGTATTTCAGCAGGTGATTCTTCAGTTCCTTTGTTTCTTCCCTTTGGATATTTGTACACATGTACCTTGTTTTCCCCTTACTTTACATGGGCTAAGTTGTTACATGTGGTAGTTCCTCCACATTTCTTCCTCTAGATGTGCTGATGTTGCTGTTTGAAGCTTTTCAGTAAGTTGTCTAGATACCTACTCAGAAGCCTTGGTGCTAGGGCTCAGCAAGCAGGTGATTGCTTTTTCTCCGTCCATAATGCGATGGAGGACCGAAACATGCTTTTTCACTTTCCTGCTCTATATACCTGTGTGCTATCCCGATTATTAATCAGCTTCATTTGAGTATTTGAATTGTTTCCCATGCAGAGGTTCTAGTTTGACATTTTTCAGGTTGATTTGCAATGTGTTTTGTATTCCAAACCTTCCATGTTTTCCAAACCATACACTTATGTATTCATAACCACTGCTGACGTGGTATCAATCAAGAATAGAATTTGATATATTTTCTTTCTACTCTAGATTGTGAATAAGAATACTAAATGACTTTCCTATGTTCTAGCTTGAGCCAAGCAATACAAAGTAAAGGGAAAAGATTCTTTAAGTTCTGATTCTGAAGCAATTTTTTGTTTACCTCTTCCTTTGCTTACTCAGTCTTGAATGTCTGGAAAGATGGTGGGTGAATTAATGAACAGTCAGCAGTTTCACTTTGGCAGAAGTCAATGAAAGTCTTTTTAATGGCATTTTACCCTCCTTATCCTCCCTCTGGCCTTGCTACTTTAAATTACTGTTCAGAAACCAATTTTAACCCATATGGAATGTGGAAAAGCACTAAAATTCATTCTGTGCATCTTGATGAATATTTGAAAGACAAAAGCCTGATGAATTTTTGAGTCCAGCACTCCAGTTTTTGCAAAGAAACTACATTTCTGGAACAAGGCAAGCTGAGACTAAAAAGTTACTACCTGTAGCCTGAGAACTTTGCTCTTGCTTTGACTGATGTTGTGTAGCTCTGAATCCTTCAAGGTGATGCCACATGAATCCTAAACAGTATTACTCACCGATCTGGATGATGAAGCAGAAAAATAACTTGTGTGAATATTTAAGCCTGCAGCTGTGTTGTACTGAGTTTCCTTTAACTTGTGCTCCTGTCTGTCTTGCACTGTTTTTTTGGGAGGAACACTACTATTTGTGTACTCGAGAGCCTTAGTGGCCAGATCTCTTCTCCAGTGTGACAAAGCACCATTATTGCCCACAAGTGAAGTACAGATGAATGAAAATAAGCTGACTGTGCTTGGGAAGCTGCAATAAAATGCTGTTCTCCTTTGATTTTGCACATTACAAAGTTTTGAAAGAAAGCAAGTGTTCCACAGTTGTCTGGGAGGTGAGGAGAAAAGGACAAGATCATTCATGAAGAGTGTTTTAAATTTCTTGTATAGCTAGTGGGAAGAAGGAAAATTGTAAACAAGTTTTGCATCTTAAAGGAGTTTCATAAATTCCATGTATGTTCTTGGGTTTTATTTTCCCCCAGCCGCCAGCTAACATCTATCTCACTATCTCAGTAAAATTGCTGGAGTGAAGCGCAGATGAAGAGCGGAAAGAAATGAAGGCAAGGTCAGGCCCAAAATAAAGAAGCTTTCTGGGTTCCACAAAGCTCTTTATGCCCATGCAGAATGGAAAGTGTTTTTTCTCCTGTTAACAACACTTCATCTTAGTGACAAGTAAATGACTGAAATGCAGAGTGAGGCAAGGGAGGGGAAATTGGGCTGATTTGATTTTGTCTCCGTTTCCAAGATGTGATCAAAGACTGACTAAATTTGAGGGAGTTTTTTAAAGATAATTAATTACAGCTTGTAAAAATAAAAATAAAAAAAATTATTACAGCCTCCCAAACTTACTAAATATTGTGTGAGATCTAGGTTTAACACTGATATGGATTGTAAGTAATACATTATTTTTTTAATGCATTTCATCAAGAATAATTTCAAACTGCTTGCAAGTGGCTGTGGCTTATGTACAAACATATATAGTGTATGCCAGAGGCCAAGAGAGTCTAAAGACCATCTTATGAAATCACTTTGAAAAATTTTTTTCAGGAGTTAGCTCCTTAGTACTGCTGAAAATTAGGCAGTCTTAGTCGCCGAAGTGAGATGTAGAGGTGTTTGCAATTGCTGTATTAAGAATGTGTCATAGAGTCTGTGTGTATATTTATATAGAGTGCTTTGCCTCAAGTAATTTGTATAGAGAATTTTTCTTATCGGGATTATACCTGTCATCTTAATAAAACAGTTGACACTTTGATCTAATGAGCATATGCATTTTGAGTTGCCTGTACGAAATGAGCCTTCTGGTAAGAGAAGGGAGTGTTGAAACAGGAGGGGAGGGCTGAGGAGCAAAATTGCCCTTATTAGATGATGGAAGAAGGTGGCAGTGCCTGGAGGAAGAACTCAGCTGGATGCTGAAATGGGCAGATTGGTGTGGAGGCTGGGAGGAAAGTCTGTGAATGCAGTCCAATGGGGAAGAAATATCAGACCATGCAGAGGGGGGAAAAAAAAAAAGCAAACTTTCTTTTGAGTTATGAGGAATGCTTAGTACTTAATGTTAGAAATGTCAGAGCATGTGATGTTAGCATGCATAACTGACTGTACTCTTGTGTTTTGAAAAGAGATGTTCAATGCAGGGAGAGAATTTGCTGTTCTGCAGTACGATAAAGCAAAGAACTGGGAAATTGTCTTAGGTTCAAGATAACCAGTCTGAGTTTTGGAGGCAAAAGGAGAAAAGCTGGCCTATTCCAAGAACCTGATGGTAAGGCAGCTAGATTCCTTTAGGGAGGAATCATAAATCAGATAAACCTCCATCTTGCTTTTCTGTTTTTTTTTTTTTCATTCTATGTATTGGCTTCCCCATATTTTTCTGGTGTTTTTCTAGTTAATCTTATTATTTTAAAAATTTCTATAGAGAATGTTAATAGTTTGGTAATCTTTATGCTTCTAGGCCAGAGACCTACAGCCGCATCTACAAGGAGACAATCACTGATGTCCAGAGCATCTGGAGGAGTCAATGCTGTACTTTGGAGAAGAAAAAAATTACTGAGAATGTACAGGGAGACTATGGGAGTAAAAGGCAAACTTCAACTATATAAGCAATTTTTGTCATCTGCTGTGCTGAATTAGTGCTTTTTTTAATGTACAGAAGGCACTTGGCTGAAAGTCAATGTTGATATGTTATGGTACAATGAAATGTTGCTGCTTGCGTGTAAACCCAGGGTTTAAGTCTACTGCTCTGCTTATCTGGCCTTCTCATTCATGAACAGAGTTCTGAATTAGAGCATCCAGCTGTGGCCTTGTCTGAAGAATTCAGACTTCCTGGGAATGTGATACTTGTTTCAGTGTCAAAACACCCCAAACTGCTGGAGACACTCCCTGTGAGCTAAAGCCAGCAGGGAGAGGCGGTGGTTCTGTTCCTGAACTAACTGGAAGCAAGTCAGTGATGAAAACAACTGGATATTACTGCTGGCTGTGGTTACAGGAATAGTTGCATTTGTGATTTTCCACTCTATATGGGGCATGTTTTTAGCTAAGCATGACTCCTTGGTGAGGTCAAATGTCCACCTGCCTTGTCTGACAGGGTCAAATGGGGTAGCCTGTTGAATGTAGAGGTGCATTGGCATGCTCTGTTTTTGATAGTTTCTGTTCCTTTTAGCACAGGCATATGCTGAGACAAAAACAGTATCTTAATATCCAATAAGCTTGGGATGTGTTTTTCCTTATTTTAGTTATCTGAGTAGAATTCTGTAATTCTCAGTTTTGGCCTGTGTCACCAGTGTGAAACTCCTGTATTTATCAAAGGCATTTTTCTCTTTCGTTCCATTTGGCCAGATAGGTGCAGCAGCCTTACTGTAAGAAGTTCTTACCCAAAGATGCCCCAAAGCCTTTTCTCTTCTGTCTATCTCAAGATATTAGCCTCCCTTGAACAAGATGCAGAATTTCAAAGGCTGCACCTGCTGTGCTCTAATGCATTGGTCACCTAGTCACTTCATTCTTACAGATGATCATTCAGGACCAAGTTAACTCTTGACTTGTGTTCTAGCTGATGTGAGGATTGTAATGAAATGCAGAAATGTGTATTAAAATTGGTGAATGTCCTTCCCTTCCTCTCCACAAACCTGTATTTGATCTTTGTTATTTAATGACCGGTTTTACTGCGTTATATCCCTGATGAACTGCTGTCAATTCTCAAGTACTTCTACTTCTTGTTCTTCCTCATGAAGGGTATACCTGACAGGACTTGGCAGGTATGGACAGAAGGGAGATCCTCTTAAACCCATACTACCATTTAATCAGGAAGATGGGTCTGGGATACCACCCCCCTCCTCCTCTGGACCAGTCACACTGCTTCCATGTTGCATCTAGTTTCCTAGTCTTTTCTGGTCTCTTGCCTGTGGAGTAGGATCAAGGCCTAAGAATATAATGTTCTATCACTCTTAACTACTGATTTAAAAGAAAAAAGTTACTAAGCCACCTGTTTGCATTAGGATCAAGATAAGACTTAAAGGAAAACCAATTTTGCCTCTATGTGCTAGACTTGGGAAGACAGGAAATAGGGCTGGTGCTGTGCAGTAGGGTTGGGTGTCCAGGAGGTGGCACTTGAAGTATTCCATTGCACCGAGAGCAGAAACCAGCCTGTAAATGAAGAGGAAAGGCTGTATTTGTTAGCTCTGTGCTAAAAGGAAAAGTCATAATGGAGTGGATGTGTGCTTTTATCCAAACACCTCAGGCATCCCTTCCGACCTTTGAATTAATGCTGGGTATGATTATGGAGTGGTACCCAGAATTAATTCAAAGGTTGGAAAAATGTGTGTTTGCCATTTGATGCCTGTGCCTTTTCTTTTTTGACTGACTTGAAAATTGCTAGGTAAATTCTAGGCTTTTGGGGAGCCTGCTTTTGTTTTCTTTCATGTTTTTTGTTTTGTATTTATCCAGAGGCTAATGTTCCAACTTGTTGTGCTTAGAGTATTATTGATGCTGACAGACAACCAGAATATTTTCTCATCTCAGCAATGATTTTAATCTTACCAGCTTGGTTTAAATGGTGTGAAAACAGCTTCCACCTGACTAACACTCTAGTCTATATATAAATAAATAGACCTGAAGTGTATTTTAAGTCTGGAAGGCAATGTGAGTAAGAAATCAAAGCACACCTGGACTAGTAGTCCATGACTAAGATATTTTCCCTTACTGAGCAGAAGCTTTATAGAGGGGCCTTGTCAGCTGGCTTATTAGTGCTATGGAGAAGATGGTTGTTTCAGCCACTTGCCTTAAATAGTTAGAAAACCACAAGCCACAGCTGGTATGACTTCTATAAAAAGAAATTACATGGCCTGAATCATAGGTGTTTAAAACATTTTCACCCTTAATAAGCTGGAACAACTAGCTGGGGATTCTTAGCTTTGATTAAATGCTTGGAGCAGCCAACCCTTCAACTGTACAACTTCCAAAATGGCAGGTGTTGATTTTTCTCCCTTAGGCAGCAAGTGAAAATGCACTTGTATTTCCGTTTACATTCAAACTGGAAAAAAAACAAAACAAAGACTTTTTTTAAAACTAGTTTCTGAAGAACAGTATTTACCATTGGGTGAATGATAGTAGCTAAATCCCCCTTGGTTTCCTTTTGCCTTACAGTGAAAGATAGGTCCTGACCTTGGATCTCAGTTATGCCTGGGCCTTTAGGCAATACTTTAGCAACATAAGTAGGTTTTAAATGAGACTCCTGAGACCCATTCAGGAGTGCACAGGTGTGAGGAGAGTGTGCTGGCCACCCCAGCTCTGATGTATGTAATTAGGCCAGATATGGAAGACTACTGTGCAGGTAGAGACCAGAAGTGTGTGGAGTGTATTCCTGGCAGCTGTGTGAACCAAAGCCTACATCTCAAGGGTGGATATACCAGGATGTCAGGAGATTATAGCTTTTGCCCCCATCCTTGTTAGCACTGCCCAAGAGCAAAGCAAGCTCCACGTTGTGTGATGGTGCCAAAAACAACCTGGCTATCTCCAGCTCTGGCTTAAACCTTTCTTTGGACCAAAAGAAAGCCTGGCTCCTCTCCAAGAAATGTAAGAGCTCAAAATAAAGGTTGTGAAGTGCCTATTCCATTACTAAATGGATATTCAGCCTCATGGCCAGGTATGTCTGGCACAAGCACACTTACAAATTTCCATTTGCTTCCCACTGTGGAGTGCGTGTGTGTGTTGTTTGGGGGGTTGTGGGGTTTTTTGTTTTGTTTCTGTTTCAGATTTTTTTTTATTGGCAAATATTGTTAGCAGAATAAATGCTTTTACTTGAAATGCCTGTTGAAGATGCACACAAAAGAGCAGATCTGTAATGTTACAAATTCATGAAAGTAAATCTTCCCATGAAGTGTCCTCCTTTCTGCTGAACTCACCCCTCCCGTTCATACACTTTCCTGGCTAATGGTAAAACAAATGAAAAAGCTTCCTTCAGAAAACGCCTTCTACCACCACCTCCTTCCCTCAGAATATAGCCAAACTGCTCAAGCTGTCCTGACATTACTGGCAGAGTTAGGTTTCTGTGCAGTGTCTGTCAGCTATGCTCTGTTTATAAGCAGATTTCTTTCCAGTCAAGACCTTTGGACAGGGTAATAAACAAATCTCAGCTGATCTTCATTTCTCTGTAATCTGCTCTTTTCTAGCATTTATGTGAAATTTGTATGTCATGGACTTTCCAGGGGATGAACTATAGGTCCAATCCACCAGAAGTACGGTATGACTCAGTTTTAGTGCTGTTATAATGTTAGCACACAGGAATAACTAATACAAATAGGCATGTCATGTGGGGGCACTATTGTAGCCACTTACTCAGACTTCATCTCATTTGCATTTGAAAATTTACAGCAGCAGAATGTTTCTGCAAAAATTTCCTGCCCTCCTAAAGCTGCTGTTTAACGTGAGCTTTCTTGTGGTTCAACTGCTGGTTATCGTTTTAAGTGATCTGTGCTGCTGAGTGGAAAAACAATAGCGAAAAAGGTTAATATAGGAAACGTAGCTTCCTGGGTTGCTTGTTGTTGAAGTTTGGTTTACTTCATTGATGAGACAAACGTTATTTTATCTATAAAAATTTCCTACAAAACAGTACCAGTTTCCCTATGAGTTCTGCCAAAGCAAATATTCCCATGGCTTTATCTTGTGACATAAGCTGATGTTCCATATACTTTTTTCTACCATAAAAAGACAGTCTGTATCCAAGATGAGTTTCCAATATCCCTGTCTTGCTGCAAGAGACAACAAATGTTTTGAGTCCATTTATTGGACGCTTTTCTGGAATTAACCCTTACACCAAACAGCTACATCTGCCTGGTTTTATTTTGTAGTAGCTGACCAGAAATGGAAAGAAGAAAAACGGGCAGTTTCAGTTGTTTGTATCATTTCCTGTTCTGTGATAAAGTTGCAATGAGATATTAAATGAACAATTTAAAGCTGTTGACAAAATGAAAGCCATGCTGTTTGTGATATTCCCATATGCTGAAAAGGTTGTCAGAATTGCTGGAAATTAAAAATACAAAAGCTTGTCACTAAGGCCATGTATGTGTTTTGCGTTTGGAAAAGTCAGGTAATTCTCATACTGAAATGGTCCATACCCATATAACACATTCTGCAGATTCTCTTCCTCTTTTCTTCTGTAATTGTAAAAAAAAATAAAAAAAAATAAAAAAAAAAATAAAAAATCTTAACAATGAAAGAATAAAAGTGTCACCCCCCAAACGTTACATCTTAGTAACAGACTTTGCAAAGGAAGGTACTGAAAATATTAGGTAGGCAGGGGCATTCGCTGTTCTAGCAAGCAATTTTGCCTTTCTGCAAATGACGCCTGTAAGAGTGTTAAGGTGTAGTGAGTAGGTTTTTCCTGCATGACTTATTACTTGTGGCCTTTTGTAATATCCCTTCAGCAGGGGGATGACATGACCTTTTCAGCATATTTATCAGTCTCAGCCTTATGGGGAAGATGATGTGGCATCAGAAATGTAGCTGCTGGGAGGAATGACCAATTCTAGAAGACTGGTCCAGAATCAGTTTTTGACTGGGATGCTTTGAAATGCTCTTATCCTGGTGCATGTATATGACTTCCTTTTGAAGCTCTGCTTTCAAAGAATAAAGTGTAATGCAGAACTCTAATTCCACAATGAGAGTTATTAAAAAGAACTTAAAATTAGACTAAATAGCAAATGAAATGCATCTGATGAAGCATGTGTTAGGTTCAATGAAAGATGCAGAATGATGAAATCTTGCTCTGTGTTTTATGAAAAGAGAGGAGGGGGGAAAGGACTTTACATGCCTTGTTTCCAGGGCAGAAGTATTGCAAAATTAGTGAAGAAAATGTCTTAGTTTCTGAATAATATAATGGATTTACTGGTTTGGAGGCTGGAATAGGTATTTGTAACACAAAACACATTGTCCTCCAATGAAGCTGCTTTTGATTTTGTGAAAAGTGCTTTTTGCCTTTTTTCTCCAGAGGCATGATCCTTCTGTGGTTCCTCTTGCAGAGTGTCTCATCTTTGTAGCGTTCAAAGAGAGAGGATTTGATACTTGAGGGATGTGCTGACTTATTCATATTATTTCCTGATACTGCACTATGGCATTTCTCGCATGTTTCTTAGAGGCTTCAGATATTGGCTGTAGTCAGAATATTTGTATTAAAGGGTTGATCTTCATTTCATTGAAATGAATGACAAAATTTCTATTAATTTCAAAGGTGCCAGGGTCAAGACTTGGATGAACTGCTGTACTGATTCAGAAGGTCTGTTCTTTTACTCTTAAAAGATCATGCACTGTATCCCATTTCCATTTAAAGTATTTCTACAAAAAATATACTTGCTGCATTAATCCATTTACAGCAAAATTAATGATGTATGTGTATGAGTTCTTATATTATATTCCTGGCACTGTTCTGCAGACTTTGCACTCCCTCTCAAAACTTTCAGATCTTCTTTAGGTGGATATGAGTAAGCAAAGAAAATAAAACTGTACCCTAAAGGTAGATGAGAATGATAAGAGAATTCACTGATAGTGATATGGGAAGGAACAGGAATATGAAATTTAAACGATCACCTCATGTAATAACTCGTAGCTTCTAATACAGCAAGGTTTGTGTAAAATGTCAATGGCTTAGGTGCTTCTTTTTAAAGCCTCTTTGTTACACAGTCATTTCTGATGTGTTATGAAGGTAGTTTATTAGTCTGATTATTTATTTTCTCCTGAACTTCTGTTTCATAGCTACCCTACAGCACTTGTTTTTTCCACTGTGACTTGATTACTGACATTAATACCTGTTTTAGAGACAGGAGCGTTTCCAGGGCAGGAATTTATTTTGTAGCGGGTGATGCATCCTAAGGTTGTAAAATCTGGGATGTGAGCAGTGAGGAAATTCACACTCTGTGCCTTCCTAAAGCTTTAATTTTCTTTCCTATATAGATAAATAGTATTCCTCTTTGCCTACTGGCATCATATTGTCACTTGTGTGACAGTTCTGTTAAGGCTGCTGCTGAAAGTCAAGATAATACTAAGGACAAGATGATGCTAAGGGCTGTCCCTGCTTCCTACTAGGACTTGCTGTTTTGGAAAATAAACTTGAGGCTCTAGGAAATGAAATGGGGCTCATTAGAGATGCCATGAATTAAGGAATTCGGTGACTATTTTAATTCTGTGCTAGCTCTAACACTGCTCATGTTGCTCTTTGTTGACTCTGTGATTTGTGAGTGACTCCTTGTTTACAGAAAAGCATTCCCAGTTATTGCTAGTTTCTCCTATATCATGCTGTCTATTTAAATGAGTTAAAAAAATGGGCAAATGTGCTTTTTTTCCTCCTTTGACTCATGTACTCTGCCAGTAACCTGAAAAGGAACAGACCTCCGAAGGGTTTGTGTTCTGCTGGCCAAAATACCTGAGACTCCCCAGTCCGGGTTTACAAGAGAAGATCAAGCGGGAGGGAAAAAAAAGAAGCACGAAGACTTGACAAATTTCTGGCTTTGTGAGGTGAGGCCTATGGAGAGGGAATCCTGCATTAGTGAAAATGTGCAAAATGATCAAGTACAGCATAATATATGTTTAAAGAATGACCACTTCTAAACTTTTATAGACAATTCCTCTACTTGTCCAAAACTGCTCCCTGAGGTACTGCTGAAAAGGCTTGCCAGAAGTAACAAATTTGAACAGCAGACATCTGATTCAAAACACTTTGCAGCTCATAAACAGAGCTACCTCCGTAAGAGGCAAATCATGTCCATAGAGCACCATCATGGCTTGTGACATTATTTGCGTCATGGTAATGCTGAGGTACTTGCTGACTTGTGATTGCCTCCTCTTTAAGGCACTTGTCTGAAGCAAGTTATCTTACAGCAGTCGTTTTCCCCTTTCAGCGTCATAGGGAAAGACAGTGATAGACACATACCAGGAGGTTAGGAGGCTGCGTCCAGTTGGAGTCCCCAAATTACTCTTTGAAACCTATGTTTTAATTTACCTTAGGGCATGACTGTTTCCTGTCTCTTCTCTCCACCTTTCATAATCCTATAATGAGATCTAGTGGTTCTGGCAGATGCTGATCTGGATGGAGATAGAGACGCCACCAGAGCCCAGCCGAGAGAAGTAGGGAAGCTTGTTGGAGGACAAGTAGGAGGAGGCTCCAGTATAGAGATGAAGTTAGGGAAGAAGGCTGCATATTGAGGTCAAAGAGAGAGAATCCTGTAAAGCAAATTGATGTTTGAACTTCTTAAGTGGTGGCAAGACCAGGTTCAAACAGGTTTATTAGGAGGAAAAATCTTTTTTAATGTATTCTACTTAGTGGCATGCTTTCTGTTTGTTATGCTTTCCTGTTCTGTTTAGAAGAGCTATGTGCATGTATCCTGAAAAGACTTATTATTTTAAGACACTAATCTTGCCAGTTTTTATGTATAGGCAAAGCTTTAAGCACATGTGTTGGGCCTAATGGCTTAAATTTAAGGAAATCCACAAGGGTATGTAAGATTGGGATGTAAGGGAAAAAATCTCCGGAAGAAAAAGACTATAATAGGATAAAATGGTCTATTCCATAGTACATATTAAATAGGAAGAAGAAAAAAGTTTTATGAACCAACTAGATAAACTTAAATTTATATGGGGTGCAAGTATTTTCAAGCAATGCATGGTGGTTTGTGCATGGAGGTTAGTTTTTTCTTGTATACTGTAAAATTTCAGTTGCTTTAAAATTAACAATAATATTGCTTTAAGAAATGTGTAGAGTAACATTATACGTGTCCACTATCCAGAAAATTTATAGTCCATTTTAAATGGGAAAATCTTATGGAGAGCAGCTGTCAGGATGGTCAGATGTAGATTTTCAACTAGGTTTTTTTCTGCCCTACAATCAAACAGAGAAAGGGGAAGAAAAACATATATTAAACCGTTGTCAGGTTTTCAGTTGAAAACAAATGGCATAATTATGGAAAAAGTTCCAATCAAAAGACCACATGCTTCCTCCAAAACCTCAAGCTTCAAAGAAAAATGTACACCTTGATCCTCTGTAGATGTGGATGAAGCTGAAAACATTAATGTAATCAAATTAGTCACGCATAACTTAATATGCCTAGTATTTACGTGGCCAGTTAGAAGTAGTAGTTTTTTAATTTTGTAGTCTTTTCCTGTTTTAATCCATTTAATGTTAACAAAAATATTTGGTCTGTCCTTTTAAAGACTGTATGAAGGGTAGAAAAGACAGGGAATGTCACTTGATTTTGAGACAGTTGGTGATATTGCTGTATTGTACTGTAGGTATTACATACTATTAATTACCCATAATATTGTATTGCAGGTAATACCCACTTTTTTCGTTAAAAACATGGAGAAATCATAGTGTAAAGACTTCAGTGACTTCATGCTGATGTTTTAAGGAACATATGAAAATTAGCATCTTTCAGTGTTGACTTTGCAGTCTGCTCCAGTGGAGCTCCAATTCACCTTCAGGAATAGGGCACTAGAGCTCAATTTAACTGAACACTTAAGTGACTTTCTAGTTGAAAAACTGATTTTTCAGAATTATTCCCTATCGTTATTCCTGCTATGATGATATCCAATCCAAACAATTGCCAAATATCTGAGAATTCCCATTAAAGTAATAGTGTTGATAGGTCCTTTATACTTCTGGTTGCATGCAAGTAATATCTTTTACTTAAAATACAGTAGAGGAGCCCTGGCTAGCTCAATGTAGCTCTCAAACTAAATGAGCAAGCCCTGCATTTTTCAAGTCACAGATACTGTGGGAATGAATTTGCTGTACTTGGGTAGAAAGCAGCCATTGTTTTTGTACTGGGGAAATGGAAGCAGACAGATATAGAGGAACTTGCCCAGAGTCTGTGGCACCAAATCCCTGGCATAAAATTGAGTTTCATGTTTCCCTGTTGTCATTCAGTAACTGCAGTGTGGTGCTGCTGAAGATGTCACCTTGTGGTCTCTGAAAGCTTGCACTTCAATGTTACTTAGCCTGTAGTCCGCATGTGCTGCAGAATCCCTGCAGACTTCTACACATAAGTTACGGTTAAACATAGAAAGCAAAGCTCAAGAAAAGCCAGTGAATACTGCATTTTGGTGCAGAGACTGGGGGAGAGTCTGGGAATAAAAACTAATGGACAGAGTGATTTACTGATCTCACAGAGAGCTCTGTCTGTGGATAGCTTTGATTTTTTTTTTTTTTAAGTAGTATGAGTTGTCTGAGATCAGTTTGAAAATTGTCGCAGGGCTTGCTTCTAAAGTGGTAATAACTTAAAATGGTGTATCAGAGGAATGTATTAGAGTAAAGTTTTGTTTGTTGCGTTTCCTGACATCTACCTGGGGGAATTACTATGAACGCAGCTCATTGTGCTAAACTTACATTACTCATTTTTCCTGTCAGTCTGTTGAAGTTCTTCAGTAGGCTGTACAGAGTTCGCATTGTGAATACTTGCACCCATGTCCCTTCTGAGGTTTCCCCTTTACCCCACATTTTTTTTGTTGCCTTGTTAGGCTTGCTAACCTTTCATTCCTATAGCAACTGGGATAGGAAGAATGATTTCTGATCAAGTCCCCTAAAAACTTTCTGATCTTTTCAGCTTGAGGAAGAGGAACAGCAGTGTATGAAGCCCTTTGTGGGAAGATCTTGGCAGATATTATCTTAAAAAAATGAAAAAAGTACCCTTGCTGCCAGAATGTGCCACTATCTCTGCCCCAAATTCTATTTTTATTTCTGGTTTCCTTTGCAGAACAGAACAATAATAAAACATTCATTTTATCTATTGGAGTTGTTTTCTAGCCCAGCTCCAAAGAGCGGTGTGAGAGCAGAGATGGATTTTCTCTCTTCTGCAAAGCAACCTTATCCAGCCTGAGCCTGCTAGATCTCTTGGCAGAGCTGTTATCCCTGCTAGATGAGGAGCGGGCTGCTCACAGTCATGCTTGACTTGTTGGCTGGGCTAAGTTTTTTGTGAAGTCTTCAGTTTTCCTTGCTAAGCTTGAATCAGAGCTGCATTTTATTGAATTTGAAGCAGAGTAGAATTTTACTGCCCAATGCATTGAAGAGGAGGCACCTGGCCAGGCTGGGGCCCCAGAGGGGAGGTGTGGAGGTTGGGGCGGAGTGCTGTGGGACACCAGGCATCCTCTCGCTGCTGCCAAGTTGGGAGAAATGGGAACAGCAGTAGATGCCAATCCGCACACACTGACTCCTCATTGTGCTGGTGTCTGCGGCAGCAAGTCCCCAGCAGCTGTCCGCTTCGCTTGTGCAAGATAGCCGGCTCTATCCTGAATATGCTGAATAGCAATATTTCTGTTAATTCTTTTCACAGGAATGAAAACGTTAGGAGTGATAAAGATATCTTCCCACGGGAGTGAGCACGCCCACATCTACTCCCACTCTGAGCTTTTTGTTGAGGTTGTGAACAGCGATGGGCCAAATTCCACGAAATTTCTGCTCCGTTAAGAGAAGCAAAATCTGTATCCTTACGCAAAGGGTTGAACCTTCTCAGCCTGCCTACGTTACAGAAACTATAATGTTGAATGCTATTGCACAAGATACAGAAATAAAAGATGGGAAAATGTGAAGGTTTTTTTTATACAGGCGCAGAGGAAGTGGACGCTATTCTACCTTCTATCTATAAGTGGATGGATAGGATAAGTTGCACCTAAGAGTAATTTCTTATGAAGATAATAGAATTTCAGGATCAGATAAGGACATATATGAATGAAGAAAATGTTCCCACAGTACCAAAGTACATTATTTAATTAAAATTGCATTCTAATCAAGAATGCATTTGTTCATTATACAATACATTCATTCTTGGTTTGTGTATCCCGAATGCACTGCTGCACTAAGGAGTTTCTTTCCAGATTCAGGCAAAGTTTCCACAAAGCTTTGTGATAAAGGTGTCCTCTTGTACTATTTTGAGCTGTGTCATCTAGCTAGCTGTCTTTGAGGGCACAAGTTGCACTGATCTCTCAGTACTGAAATACACTGCTAAATGTAGAAGAAGGAGAGAAGACCAATATTTCTGCAGCTGCCAGATGATTAAATCATTGCTCTAGGTGTACAGACAACTCAGAACAGATCAGAACAGGAGTTTTGTTTGAAATGGGGTGTGTATGTGTGTGGGGAGGTACAGGTGGCTTTTGGGTATTTTACGATCAATGGATGCAATTTCATTAAGGAAAGACTTTATAGGAAACTTACGGTGATAAAATGAGTATTCGTGTGGGAGGAAGGAGAGCAAAAGAGCCTCCTGTAAAACACAGACTTGTGTTTGACTGGAAATGGGATCTGGATATTTCTTAACAAGGGGGCTATAGTATTTGTCAGCTCTGCATCTTTAAGAAGTCTCTCTGAAGTTCCTTCCTACTATTTGTCTTCAAATTCCGAGTTCATGTTCAGTGATTTGTCGATGTTCATTCAGCTCTTTGTTTTTGTCAGTAAAATTCTGCATATAGATGTAGTGGCTGCAGGGTTTCTGCAAATGAATGGAAAAAATAACAGAATGCACCAACTAGTAAGGATGTCAAACACTGAGCTAGACCATGCTGTGATCATGGAAAATAGCTGACTTGGTTTTACAGTTAAGGATAGCGAGGCAGGGAGAAGGAGCACCTTGTCCCAATTACTTAGCAACTCTTGCAGAGTTATGCCTGGGATATTGGTCTGAGTATTGCTCTATGCTCTAGTCACTGTTTCAATAAAACATCAATTGTAGTTACAGTGACACTCTGCCTTGTCCAAAATCATGTTAGAAAATATTCTAGCAGCAAATAAAATGTTTCAAGTTAACTCAGAGAAAGAGATTAAGCATGTTTGAGAGTTGCTTCTTTTCTTGGCTGATGTTGTCTTATTGTAGCTCTGTTTCCTTCTTATTTGAGCGGCTTTTGTCAAGGTCATTTGCCCACAAGTTCTCTGGAAAAACAACCTGCCCCTTGCTCTGGGAAGGTTGGGGGGAGGCAGGGGAGAGGAAAAAGAATGAGAAGCTGGTGGCCTTACAGGAAGCAGCAGCTACTAGCGATACCAGTGGCACAAGAACATTCATTTACAAATGCTACGAGTTCCAGCAAGGAAACAGCAGCAGGTTTCGCACTGTCCCTGCTACAGGAGGCAAATGCGCACCTCTTGCACCAACTTGGCTGCTCTGCCTAAGGATGGGTCAGCAGACCTGCACTGTGCATGGGAAAACATCTGTTTCTGTTTGAGATAATGGATGAGTAGTCTGAGTGTGAGTGCTAGCTGAAGTTATTTGGGTTTAACAGAAAAGAAAGCAATCTCCATAATATTGGCTTTGTTGGAGAGTTTAAATGAGCCCTGGGGCACTGTTTCTCCCTTGATTTATAAACAGATGGGGTGACATTCACTAGAGAGCTGTGCTATACACCTTTAAAGGACCTGGTCTCATGATTTGAAGAATAAGTATCTTGTGATTTGCTTGGCCCTTAAGACTCCTACTTGCTGCTTTACTCAGATTTTCTGGCAGCTGAAGGTAGAGAGAATAAAATGTTCTGCAGAAGACTGTTCTGTTCTTCAGGCTCTTCGAGAAAAAACTTGTATCTAATGAAAGGATTCTGAAAGTTTATTTTGTTACAAGACTGCCTGGTGGTTCAGATGCTGTTCTCTGGTGTGTTCTTGTCTATTCCTGGTCTTGTCTGATGTGTTGTATCATGCTATTGAAGACTATTCTTTCCTTATCTTTTGATTCCTTTTTTTTTATATTTGGTTTATTTGAGAAACTTCAAATACTATGGACTCGGAGTGGGGAGGGGAGTATTTATTCTCTTTGATCACAGGCCAGCACTTTCTTTTGAAATGGTGGTGTTGTATAAATGTGCAAACTTCAAGAACTTCTGCCCACGGAGGTGGGTGAGGATAGAGAAGTGATTTTTCTCAAGACAAAGATTGCTGGGGAGTAGTTGTTGGCAGCATGCCTATGAAATAGAAACTGATGCTAGACTTTCATATCCACTGTAAAACTTCTATTGCTATCTAGTTAGGATAGACCAGGTATGTCTAATAAAATGCTTGTGTTAATTCCTCTCAAAAATTTCTAGCCAGATGTGTTCTCTCAGAACAGAAGGAAAAGTTATAATTTATTAGGCAGATAAAAGCTTTCATTTCTCCAAAGAGAAAATATTTGGGTCTATAGCAAAATGAGAAACTTTTTCTTTTCCTGTTAAGTGCCTGTACAGCAAGCAGAAACAGCTGTAGCACATGTCATTTGCGCACAGAAGAAAAATAGGCTGTGGGGCTTAAAAGAAAAAAGAAAAAAAAGAAAGGAAAGAAAAAAGAAGTCTGCAATATTATTTATGCTTTTGGGGGTGCTATGAAATAGGATATCATGCAGCACAAAAGTTCACCACTAGGCATGACAGAGTAGTACTTGGTCATCTTTTAGATGAGCCACAAAAATATTGCCATCACTTTCCCACCTAGTTTGTAATATAAGGTTATTCCTGGGACTGAAGACATATGAAACAGTTGGGAGTGACTGCCTATTTACACAGCTGAATTCCCAATGTCATCCGGTATTTGTGTTCTCTGGCCTAATGCAGTACCTTGATCTGAACAGTATTAGAAACCTGCAACAGTAATGATGTGATGATTTCGTATCACTACAAAAGCAAGTAAATTAAGAACCAGGTATTAGAAAGGCAGTCAAGATGGTAGTTATGCAGCTTCTTCAGCACCCTGTCTTTAGACTTACTCTAACAACAGTAATAGCAACATTAAACATGTCAAGGGAGATCCTTATCTGGATATTACTAGCTTAATCCCCTCAAAGTGAGAGAAGTTCTTTTGGATTTACATCCATTACATCCAATGAACAGACATTTCCCCCCAAATTTTGCAGTTCTTTGAACAGGAGTGAAGCCACCAATCTCCATTAACCAGTGGTTGTGTATTTGGAGCCAGGGCTCCCAGAGCTGTTGTCTCTGGCAGCTAATTACATTGCCTAAATAGCAGCTATGATGTTTGTGCTTACAGAATAATGCATCCAAAAAGGAATTCCAACCAAATAACTCCTCCACCAAATCCCTAGTGGAGTACTGCAAATAGTAGCAGTCAGGGAGAGCTCTTGGAGTGACTGTGGCCTGTTTTCTGGAAACATCAGCTTGACACCAGTCACAGGTGCGCAGAGTGTCCTGGATGCTCCAGGTTGCTCTTGTTCTGTTTCAAGGAGAAAAAGTGTAGAAAGAAAAAGGCTATAAGAATGATCAGATGCATGGCATGACTGTTTATCTTGGAAAGAGTGATGGAGTGGGATGTGGCAGAGATCTAAAATAAATCATCAGAGATAGAAATAAAGCAAAAATTTTTTTCTTGCTATGACCCTGTATCTAACTAATTAGGGGCACTAATTAAAAATGAATAATCTGCTTCACAGTGATTCAAGGAAATAAGCTAACTCTTTACATTTGTCGATTTAAAAAGGAAAAAAAAGCCTTCCCCAAACTCAGACTCAGCCCAGAGTAGATATTATCCAGTGCAACATTCAGATTGATAGTCTTTGTGTAGCTTTTTTTACTTGAATGTAAAATTCTTGAGATAATTTAAACAGGATTTTTTAGGTGTTCTCTGAAGTATCCTTTATATCTTCAAAGCTAATTAGGAACCAGAAGACTCTCTTTTTTTTTTTTTTTTTTTTTTTTCTTTCCCCATTATTGCACCCATGAGACAATATATCATAGTGACAAGGGAAATGGCACTAAGGTTATATGCTCATGCCATCCTACAGTGAAGCTGGCCAGGCAGTGGCCTTAGTATACCAATGTTTGTGACTAAAGCTTACTCTTATTTACCTTCAGCCCATATTGTTCTCTGATGCCTTGAATTTGGAAAAAAACAAAAGCTTTTGGCAAGTGGTATCCTAGTCACTTCACACCTAAGATCATTCTTCATCAAACTTTATGCAAACCTAGTCAAATTAGATTTATTTAAAAATTATGAAAGAGCAGGGAAGTTTTAATGAGTAGCTATGCCATGCATTATCTGTGCACAAAGCAGATGTAATGATGCATTATAAATGCTGAGAAAATTTAATCAGTGTAGAAAAAATATAATGAAATGGTTGTTTAAACACTGTAAAGCTAATGTTATAGTAATTACTTCCCATTGAGCAAGACATGGTACGCATTATCTGGGCTGTGTTTGATTAGTGATCCTGCCTATGACATCTTGCCTCTTCTTAATTTCACTTCAGAATCATTTTTAAAATCTTCAATTCAAACTGCAATTAAAAAAAAATAGAAGTGAGCATGATATCAACACCCAGTTCTCCTCCCTTTTCCTTTGTAACCTAGCCTGCTCAAAAATCTGCTTTGATTTACTATGGTTATGTGAGGAGGCTGAACACTTGCACTTCTGTCTGTCTGTCCCCTGCAAAATGATATTAGCAGCATTACTTGTAATGAAGTTCATACTTTTTAGCATGTCCTTATGGAAGGTGGATTGGAATATACTGAAGTTTAGCTAAGCATATTTTTTAAGAATTCTTTCAAATAGACATACTTCACTACTGATGTTTCTCAGTTCTTCAGAGGCTGTAATTTTTTTATACTAATAACTGTATGCCAGTGTCTGAAATGAAACACATGGAAACACTTACTTATAGGCCACCTTATATCTATAAAGCTTACATGTGAATATAAAAGAGAATTTTATGTATTTTTTCCACCGATAATTATCTGTAGGGACCAGTTATGGTTTTTCTTTTAGAAATTGCCTTAAAGTGCAAGGGATTCTGACTTGTGGCTGATATTGTTTTAGTTATGTTGGACCATAAATGATGGATGGAAACTGATTTTTTTTTTTTTTTTTTTTTTTTTTGGTAGCCTACCAATCAAAGTTGGCTTCAATCTTAAGGCTTGTTCAGCTCTCACTGAACTCGGGGTTTTCTGCTGCTTTTGAGAGCTGAATTCGATGCTTCTTATGGGGAAGGTATGGAAGGTAATGCATCATGCATTACTTCAGATCATGCAGGAATTCTTTTGAAAATCTGGAGCAACAACCACTTAGAGAAACCAGAGCTAGAGAAGAAACAACAAGCATATTTAAAGAAAAAAAAAACTTTCCTAATAAGTATCCTGCAAAATACAAATGTGCTAGACTAGCTATAGCCACATTACGAGTTCTGCATGTGTTCATCTTGGCAAATATTAGCAGAGAAAACATATAAATAGCTTTCTTGCGTTTAGTTTGAAGCATTTGACTCATGGATGTTCCTGCATTCTAAGATCTTTGTCAGTGTTTCCATTGTTATAAACTGAATTTTTACTGTAATTTAAAAACTAATTTTTATATAAGCCCTAAGTTGATTTTTTTGGAGTAAAGTTTGCCAGTTTTAGAGACTGTAAGAGCTTACCCTCAAAAAAGATACGAGAAATAAAGTGAAATACTCTAATTGGTATGTGGGCAGGAAAATGTTAACAATTTGCTAACAACTTGTTAGCAAGAAGTTTTGAAGGACTGACAGATTTTGAAGTCAGCCCATTTCTAATAAGGAATGTATTCATAGGCTACTTAATGAAAACAACTTGCTGTGGTTTTTTGGTAAGATTGATTGCTCAGTTTCTTGGTGGCGACATTATGTACTTCAATATTCCTTAGATATATGAAAGTATCTACAATGTGTCTTACACATGTATCACTGAGGAATAATTTTTTTGGAAATCCTTGGACTAATTTTCTAAACTCTTGATTCCAGGCAAAGACACTAAGAACACATTATTTCAGAAGTGAATGGCCCTCTGATCTCGGGCCTAGGTACCAGTTGGTACAGTTGCTACTGTTGGCATAACCCTAGAAATGAAAAATAGTTTGGGGCTAATTTGGGATAGGAACAGGTGAAGCTCAAATAATTTAGGAGCAAGGAGAAAAAGAATAAGTGGCAGCTGCTCCAAGAAACATTGGCTTGTATCAGTGCAGCATTTGGAAGGGCAAATCATAAACATATGATTTTATCATCTTGGTGATAAAGGCTTTGCCTTCAGATCAACAGTGCACAAATTTTATTATCATTTTGGTTAATAAATAAGATTGAGTTAGTGCTCTACCAGGAGAATCCTGCAGACTCGCAAAAGAAGCCAAGGCATGGCTTTCCTCCAGAAATGTAAGTTGCGTAGTGAGAAGTGTGTTAAATCAGTAGCCTCGCTGCTGAGCTGAACTGGCAGTACAACTTAGAGGTATTCACTTAAGCAGAAGAAGAGAAAAGAAAAATGTGTATGTGTTTAACTAGTTAGTGTGTTTAGTTTTCCTTACCTGGGCCTCATGCACTGTTTAAAGCTCTTTCTAAAATCTAGATGTTGCATGATAGCTATAATAGTTCTGAAAGTAAATAGTGTGTCACTATGATGCATTCTACTTGGTACGGAGACTGCACTTTGGGCTCATATCTGTAATTGCAGTCATGACATGAAGATACAGGGCAAACCTTATGGTCTGATTTATCTTTGTCAGAGTGGTAACAATGCTCAGCACTGAAATTCAAGATATATGTGACTCTAAAAAGAGCAATTTGTCAAGTATTTCATTGACACAAATTGAAATGAAACTAGTTCTTGGACTCTAGAGGTCACTTTGCAACAGGAAGAATTCATTATCTAAGGATACACAGAGGAAAACTATTTCACAATTGAAGTTAATTTGTGAGAGATGGATGTACACACATAAAACTAAAAACTCATAGGTCACACTTGCAAAGTAAACTATAAGAACCTGCAGCCTCAAGTATTCCCTAGCTAATACATAACTCATCAGTTCCCTCTGAAAAACCAGAGCAGCCATCGAGTCATCCTGGAGTGTGAGGTCTGTCAAGTATTTCAGACTCTGTGCAAGAAAACACAGATTACCTGCTTCATGCTTTGAGGCAAATGTATGTGTTTGAACAGTTATTAGAAATGTATTGGAGACATGCATACACAGTACACCATCCTAATAAGGCTTTTTAAAGTTTATGTATTTTATTTCAGCTATTGCCTTCCATCAAAACCTATTAGAAAAATGCTCCTTTCTTAAGCAGGTTCAATTTCACACCTGTTGCTTCAGAGGCTAAAATAGGCTTGACTTAAAAAGTTTCCCAGGTTAAATCTTTTTTGCATTGTGGAAGAAGAGGAAGCCTGTTATGGAGAAACAATTTCCACTTGCTCAAAGATTGCTGGGATGTGGGGGGGGGAAGAAAGGGGAAGCAATGATAAAGTTACAAGGAGTGAAATACAGATTTATGGCTGCAGTGAAGTTTATGCACTCTAATGTTTTATGGAAAGGGAACATAACCACTGGTGACATGCTGAAGTCATCAAAAGAAAAGGAGTGTTGTTGATCAGCAGTGAAATTGGAATAGTTTCAGTGATGTAGATCTCCTGAAGCAGCGGCGTATTGTTCTCCAGGGTGATGCTCCAGCAGTGCATAGGCTCTCCTTTTTTAAAGACTGCAAGCTTGTTTCTCCACTTTCACTTGTGTAGCCATTCTGCTCAGCTGAGAATGACAGCAGTTTACATCCGCTTCACACATGTGAAAGATGCCAGGCTGTGGCTGAAGAGGCCCAATACACACGATTTTATTTCATGAGGTGGCATCTCTTGATAGTATGTTTTCCCACAGAAATTATTGACAAGTTTTTACTTTCTTACATAAAAACAGATTGAATAATTCAATGAAAAAAATCCAACCCCTAACCTGAAAAACTAAAGTAAACCCCACCCTGCAAGATGGGAAAAATGTTTGTTTGCAAAAAGTTCTTCTATTTACAAAATGCCTTGGTTCAGGTACCCAGTTAAGAGATGGGTATGAATGTGTGGTCCCCAGATGTTTTAGACCAATAGGCAACTGTCAGGCCTCAAAATGTCAGCACAACCATTCATCCTTCTCTAAAATTTTTAACTTTTTTGTAGACAACTGACTGTAGCTTGGAGCAATCTCAGTTGTCTTCAGATAGTATGTTGAGAATTAGTAGTCTAAGATGTTTTGGAAAGATGAGAATGAGTTTGGGATTAGTTTGCTGGGATGGATAGGAGCATTACTGAGGAAAATGAGCCAAAGTTTCTGATCTATTGTATTGGTTTAACTAGCAAAACTTGACTGACATCAGAGAAACTGCTGCTGCAACTCTACAGCCTGTCTGGATAAAGGGGTGCAGTGCCATAGATGGAGTATTCCCCTGGAAAACAAAAGCAGGCTGGATAGCTTTTCTTTCTGAGACATATTCATAGCAGTTCTAGTATCTTACTACATAGTGACTCTTGGTGCTGTTTCTTTGTGTTTCATCTCCCTATGGAATATTGCTAAATATTGCAAATATAACAAAGGCTAGGAAATCATTGCTGTGGATGGCTTGAAGAAAAGTATTTGTGATATGGTAATGGAAAGAATGAATGAAGACTTAACAAATAGGCTGGAGATTTCTGACTAATGAAGAATGACCACCAGGAGTTACTCAACTTGCCTAGAAAACTTTAATGCTAGTGAAAGCACTATTCAGCCACTGAGGAAAATAAATACCTAATAAGCAAATTTTTGGTGTGAGTAAAAACAACCATTTTCTGAAGATGGCAAGAAAAACCTACCAATATTGTGATGACTGATTAGTCATTGATGATGCTGAAAATTCAGTACAGGACATTAATGCAATAAAATTGTGTGCCCCCCTTCAGGGCAAGGATTAAAATATACATGCAAGATTAGACCAGAACATGGAGTCTTCAGAAAAGTTCATCAAAATAATTATATACTTTGGAGCAAATTAGATGACTGCATGTTGCACTATGCAGTTTGTAGAAAGCTTCTGGAATTATGAAGGGGAGCAGAGAAGGTTATAGTGATGTTCACCTCCTGGACAACAGAGTGAGAAAAGCTAGGAAATGTTAAAATATTCACTGTCTCTGAAGTCTTTGGATTTTGGTCTACATCTCATGAACACAGAAGGCTTCTCTTGGAGACTTCCTGGAGCAGGCTTTATGGTCTAGTGCAAAGGGAGAGTGCTTGGGAGGCAAATTTGACACAGGCTAGAAGTTGAACCAACAGTAAAAAAAGAAAAGAATTTTTCAATTAGTTGAGAAATTTATTAATTTTCAATTAATTTTAATAATGAGTAAAAGGAAAAATATGAATAGCAAAAATACAAACAACAAATATAATGAATATACAAAGCAAACGAGGAAGTGGTAAATCCAGCTGGTCATGGGGGGGTGAAATGACAGTTCTAATACCTGATTAGAACTGTTTGGCAATATTGAAACGTTATAATCCTGTCAAGAGTTCTGCTTAGGATGTTTAGAGTAGTTCAGAGATGCAGTTAGAGGAAGGTGGCATTAAGATAAAATATTGTCTCTTAGTTTCAAGTAATTGATAACTAGTAAAAATATGGTTTGGAGCTATAACAATTATTGCTGAGCATGTTACAGTCTTAATCCCAGAAAGATGGAGATATTTAACAATATTGAGAAGCTATTTGAAGTTATTTAATTGTTGAATTAGAGAAGTTACTCTTCAAGCACTGTTTTTGTTTTGCGTATATGAAAATACAAACTTTCGTTAATGTGAAATTTTGATTTGGAAGAGACAAATGCAAGCAGCCATGGTATCAAGTCACTCAAGTCTGTCAGTTACAGATCATGGTTTTTCTACTCTAAGGATATTACATGAATATAAATTTGTCACATTTAGAGCCTTAATTCGATGCATAAAAGTAAAGTTTTGACTGCATTGGAAGTTGGCGGCCTTATAAATCAGTAGCTATAATTTTTTTGGTTTTAATATGAGCAAAAGGAAGACTATTCCAAGCAGTCAAATGTTTATCTTAAGTTAAAAAAGCCTTATTTACCAAAGATAAGGAAGACTTAAATTCAGACAGGAAAATATGAATAAAAGTTTGGAACTTAAACTTTGAGGAAGTAATTAAAAACAAACAAAAAACCACACTCTGCAATAGTGCACTTGAGAAAAACCTTCCTGATTCAGTGTTAAAATGAAGATATCAATTAAAACAATAAAAGTTATATTTGAAAAGAAGAAATCTGAATTGCTATAAATTTTAAGTTAGGGACATAGAAAGTGCTGTTAAGAGATCCTAGAATGCTAGGAAGGCTCAGGGAAGCGAAGGATTTAAAACTTGTGTGTATATAGGACGTATTAATGCACTTTGCTTTTTATAGGTGGAGGTGGTAAAGGGAGAAATACTTAATTATTATCTCTTCTGTATTTTCAAATAAATTGCAGGATTCTCTCTATCACCTGAGATTGAAGAAGTACCTTCTCATTCACTAAAGAGAATAATAATTAACAGCAACTGTTCAAGAGAAATGCTTTAGAATCACAAGGCCTGGAGAACTTGCAAATAGGGTAATAGTACTGGGCAAGATGTCTTTGTTGCTGATACAAACTTTTAATAAACTTGGAAGGTTATAAAACTTCGCATAGTTATTCAAAGTAGATAAGTTTAACAAGGCCTGATACTGGATTTGATTAAACAAAAAAGGAATGCAACTGGTTTGAATCCACATTTTTCTGTGGAAAACGGGCCTTGTTCAATGAGATGATGACTTTGGACGATCAGGGTAACTACATAATAAACACAGTGGCTTTCATCCAATAATATTAAAATTTTAAAAAGAACACTCAAATAATATCAGTAACAAGTGTATATTAAATATATTCAAAGCTTATAGAACTGAAAGGAGGGGGGAAAAAAAGCCAGGCTGAGCTTGTTTTGGAAAAAATCTTGATGTCACAGCTGACGAACTCAAAAGAATCTGTGAGTGATTCCATGACTAAAATAGCTGTAGATGCTTTTCTGGCATGTGTAAATAAGAGTAGCGGGTAGGAGAAAATAAAATTTTACATCTGGTAAGTTTGATTATAGAATACTATGTATTATGTATGGTTCTGTAGTTTGCGTTTTGAAGACAGATTTAAAGAACAAGGAGCAATGTAACAGATATCCACCAAAATGTTACAAAGGTTGGATGAGGTGACTTGATGTCACACCTTTAACTCAGTACATCTTGATTATCAAAGAAAGTAATTTGATTAGAGAAAATGATGACTTCCTGAAAGAGAGAGGCAGAATACTTACCCTAGCTGAGAAGGTACAATAGGAAGAGTCAGTGGCTAGAAAATGATTTCAGATAAATTCAAATAGGAAATAAGAGTGTCAATTTTTATATTTTTGAAGGAGGGTGATTAGGCATTGGGAGAAACTGTCAAAGGAAGTGGTGTTTTTTCTAGTACTTCCTGTCCTCCTGTCTTCAACTCAAGACTGAAGGACTGCTTAGAAAATATCAGCACGGTTAAATGTAATGGCTCATTGTATATAGGAGGTCAGCTGCATGTTGAAATGTTCTTTCTTGCCTTTATCTGTGTCAATGCACGAACAGAAGGAACGCCTTGTGCTATTAACGCTTCTCCTCTATTCCTGCAGTGAGTGCTAAGGGCCCTGTATCAATCACTGGCAAATGAGAAGAACTAAGGGTAACAGTCTCATGCTGCTCTCACAAAAGGTAGTCCTCGCCTTGAGTGGTGTTTGAAGTTTTCTCCTCTGGAGTCAGCAGTACATGGGTCACAAGCCAGCCTGAGGGACCTGCTATAAAATGTGTATTCGTCCCTGAGCCTTGCTGTCAATTTCTTCTGCTTGATTGTAGTTTAATGTCTTGCACATAATAAGTGCTAAAGGTATTTTGGGCAATTTCTTCTCTCTATTCTGCTTGAAGCAAAACATTATGAGCACAAAAAATACTAAAGCAGTGAGTGACTCATCCTTTAGCGGGAGTTAACTTAATCAACAACATCTAAATAGTGAAGATGCTGCACATTGATTCAGTAAAAGCACAGCTTTCAAAATTACCTTCCTGTTTTCCATTAAAAAAGGAGTAAAGGAAATTGCTTTCCTGCTTTGACTAAAATGGTCAAATGCAAAACAAGAATTTGGTGCAGGTTTTCAGTTATTGTATTTATTATCTTGAAATGTAAGAAAAAGCAGTTGTAACTTTCTTGAATTATCTTATTCTTCTACTAGCTACAGCTTATTCAGTACTACCAATGGAAGAAAAGAAAATTAAATGCTTTTGTTAACTTTAAGTCATCGGAAATTCAGGGTTCAGAGGGTTGATGACAGGATCCGATGTGTTTTAGAGCTATAAACATTAGCTAACCAGCTAATGCAAATTTCTTGGTGTTAACAATAAACATCACCTTTCTTTTTGCAGTCTTGTTGTTTCCCAAATATCTTTTGAAAATTGCTTCAGGGATGAAGGTAATTGTTTTCCTGAGCTCTAGGAGATGTGGGCTGAGAAATTAGCAGGGGATAGTGGGGGGCCCCACCTTGTTACAGTTTAGTTTAGCTGCAGGCATTTTGGGCTTGTTTTTTTGTTTACCTACTTAGCAAGTTCAGAGTAATTTAGCAAGTGCATAGAGTTACATTGGTGTCAAGTGCTACTATAATACTTATTATTAATGGTTTTCCGTACAGCAGCACTTACCGTGTGGTAGGTACTCTTCCGGGCCTCCAAAATTTGTATTTATGTAATTAAAATGGTAAAATATTAAATGTGGCAATGAGATCTGGACAGCTGGAAAGCAGATGACATAAGTAATGTGAGCAGAACTTCAATGGCCCGATATCTCGCTACTTCTACATGTATTGTTTTAGTAAATTTCTGTAGGTCTTCAGGAAGGAGTTGAATTACCTTGGTGAATTGTAGAAGAGTTACTTCATTGTGACTGAGGTACAAGAGGGAAAGAAGGTGCATCTCCTTGTGTTTCTAAATTCAGTCCTATTTGTATAGTCACAGATTTGTTGGGAACAAGAAAAGCAGGAGTAGTTTTCAAAGGGCTCTAAACATGGTATTACTTAGTAAGAAATATGCTTTCTGTTTGGTAATTGATTTGTATCATAGCCTTGGAAATTTAGAGTGTTTTCTGGGCATTTCTTTCCCATCACAATCACAAACTGACCTGATCCAAGAAGGTAGGTTTTTTATCTTGGAAACAGCTACTCTGCAAGAGTTGTGTGGGTACTACTGGTTGTCTATTGTCTGTATCACCTGTGCAATATACCACTTGCCACAGAAGTCACAAGGCAATGCTTTAATTAAATGGCGAGTTATCCAGGGCTGATAAGGAACTTCTTTGAAATCAAAGGGGAAAAGGTATGCAGATATGGAAGCGGAAAAACACGGAAGCAATCACTCTGTGCTGCTTTTGATACAAATCAGGATATTGCTTCAATAACCCTAAAAAGCTGTAACCCTGAAATATGATGCAGACTCGGGATGCAAAAACTTACTAAATAAATTGGAGGCTAGTTCTGTCTGTTATTTCATGGAAATAATTTTACACACCTCTGCTTCCAGCATCCATTTTCAATCTGTAGAATGATTGACTTATCGTTGTTCCAATCCCTACAAGATTGTTCATGTCAGCAGCATATTTCCGAGTAGTAAACACAGATTTAGGCATGTATGAAATGAAGCACCTGGAGGAAAGTGATAGAATAGAATTCCCTTCAGTACTATAAGCTAAGGAGGCAACAATTGGTCCAAATAAAAGGTCTATATTACAAGTCCCCGTAAAAACATTGTGTTCCTATTTTAGTATCACTGAAATCTCCCATCATACCTCACCAATGAGGGCAAAATAAATAGCAATATGCGCAGCAAATGTCACTTGTAGAAGAAAATCTTGTAGGAGTATTGAGTACTTCTGTGTAATGCTATCAAGCCATCTGTTGGTTGCAGCTGTAGTGAGGATCTTGTGTACTGCAGAGCAGTGGCTCACCAGAGTGGCCCATTGCTTGTTAACACTTTGGATGCTTCATCTTTCAGATGCCCTGTTTCCTTGGAGTTGCACAAAGCACAATAATGCCTTCAGGACATGTCTTTGGGGTAAGGAGAGGAGCTAGTGGCACAGTGATGGGATCTTCCTCAGTTGTGTGCTTTTCAGACTTGGATAAATATCTGAGGTAGAATCAGACTGTCCTTTCAGGATGCATTAAGCACTGGCAAATGACATGAAGAATAGATGTTTAGGATGCACCTTTGTCCTGACCACAGCAGCAGCTGAAAAGTTGGAAAATTAAGACCTGTGGATTGGACCTTAATTAAAAAGAGGACACAGACTGAGAGTGAGTGGCTAAAAACTTGTTTTGTACAAGAGCTGCATGTCCTTTGCTGCAGAAGCTGGATGGACTGTATGGGCAATGAGGTAAGCTTAAGGAATAAAAAGGAACCTCTTACAGGAAGGGCTACAGTAGAAATTCGGCTATTTCAGCCTTTGCCATTGGGACCTATATTAGATTTTTCACAGATGATTGGCACCTGTTCTGTGTGCTTGACAGAGACCTCTAAATTGGAGAAGGACACCTGAACTGTGCTTTCAGCATGAAGTTTTATAGAACACTAAGTGCTCTGTGAAATAAGGTTTTAGTTGCTTTATATTGTGCGTCCAAATAAAATAGAACATTTTGACCTTATTGTTCTCATAAGCAGTAGTTTCGGTATCAGTTGCATTATCAGTCACCTCATCCTACTGGGGTGTTTCAAAGATGCATTGGTTACTATTTGTGAGGCGTTTGACTACGTAAGAAAACTGGACGATAAATGCAAATGTATTGGTTTATGTTTTGCTTTATTTTTGTAACTGCTATGTAGTAAGTTTGTGGCTGTGCTCGAGTGTTCAAGATGCCCACACAGGCTCTAGTGAATGTAATCCTCTCTTTCGTAATACTTTTTTTTATAAACAGATCAGGGGATTGCTGTAAAAGCTTTTAGACTATAAAATCAGCTATTCCCAGAGACTGCCGACTTTTCTCATTACCTTGTTTAAATCAAACATTCTTTTGCAACCAGCACCTTTATTTTTTTGGAAGGAAAGACATGGAGAGGTGGTGGTAGCAAGGACTAGTTCAACTAAGAATATACAATACAGTTCAATTAATGTCTAAAGCTCATAGAGATAATCACTCCTTCTGACTAGTATCATCAAGATTAGAGGCTGAAAAATCTTACTTCATGAAGATTCTCAGGACTAAAATAAATCTGTGAGCTTTCCTTCTTTCATTTTTCACTTTTATTTCCATTCAGTAGTACTGATTGAGCACAAATGGTAGGAACCCCACGTGTGTGCACGCAAATGAAAAAATGAAGTACCTTTTTTATAAGCCTCAGAAGCCTCAGAGGGACTGTATTACTTTCACTCAGCAAAAACTACTTAAAAAAAAAAAAAAAGAAAGATAAAACCATATTTGATAGCTGCTGAAAGATGGAATAATCCAGCTACAGACATTATGGCACAACATGCTGTGCAGTTTCAATCTGCTACACTTTAGTAGCACATCAGTCACAATGAGCCCGTTGTGAAAGCTTTTCTCCTCTTCGTTTATTTTTTAGGAGACCCCTGGAGGTGTAGTGGGAAATATGTATATTTGTGTGTGTGAGAGAGAAAAAACTATGTCTTTGGGATAATCTGAACAGTTGCTGATTGATAATTCTTGTATGGATCCTAAAATGGAGATTTCCCAGCTGCACTTGATGAGCCTAGTCATCTCCTCCAATGCTGATAGCTCCTGCAAGGCTGCTCCATGTCTCCTCAAAGTGTGAAACACGAGCTGGGTGTAGCAGGCAGTAACAAGTGCCTGCTTTACAGAGCCCCCATTGAGGCATTGGGTATCAGCATTTGCTGGTAGACAGCAGTTGGAGTCAGGCTAGAGACAGACAAGGACAGATTTAGCATCTTGCTCCAGTTGTAAACGTAGCCCAATGTACAGGCACAGACTCACAGTATGAAGAGCATGCTGAAGAGCTGCCAAAGCTGCTGTGCTATAAACGGCACCTGTACTGCCAAATGGTGCTGGGGCTCCCCAGCTGGCCCTTTCCACCCTGCCTGCAATTTGGGGAGCAGATTCCCAAGGTCAGGCCCTGCTTTCTCTGGGGGTGAGATGGGGTTTGAATCTGAAGATAAAGATCCCCTTTCCCCTGCTTTTATGAGCAATTAGCCAGATCATAGGATGCTGAAGGCTTTCTGGAATTAAGCACTCCACTTGGTAATTAAAAGCAATTTGATTCAAGTAGTGTGACCAGGAGTGAGTGCTGTGGTGTTGATTAGCCCCTGGAAGTTTGCTTAACTAGTTTCAGGTTAAAGGTTTCTCTGACCTCATCTGTCTGCTATGCTGACTTGCCTTTAATCAAATCTAGCAAGTAGTGCAGGACTGAAGTTGCTTGCATCGCCCCTCAAGTTCAATGACCTTTTTTCAATATTCCAAAAAGAATTTAGGATAATTTCCCTGTCTTGTGCTTGCATGAAATATTCTATGCTATTCTCTATATCCATGGAGGTAATGAACAAGAAATGGCAATGGGAATTTCTTCTGCTCCTCTCCCACGCTGCTGTGGGAACAGATGCCCATCAGAAAAAGCCCACCGAAGTTGCCCTTATGCCAGCTGAAATTTTTGATGTTGTACTCTGCCCAGAAATTGTGTGTTGCTTCCCAGGCCAAAGTGTACATAGGAATTTCAAACTGGCATTTGCATATGGATATCCTGCATACTAAAAGTCTGTTAAGACTTCAAATCCAGATACAGGCCTCTGGTAGTGAGTTAACCTACAAGCCCCTAAACCTTCAATCACTTGGAAATAAACTACTACTTGAAGAAATCTATAAAGAAAAAATATCCTGTGCTAAATGCTGCATATATATACATATATATATATATTTTGTACTTTACAGTCTCATACTGACATTAAGGGAAAAGTAAGTGGGGAAACTGGGTTAGGAAGTGCTACAGGAGGCTGCCTAGGGTACTTGAATTCAACTCTCTTCAGCTCTTTGAGATACATTTATAATTCATTTTTTAAGCATACTGTTGGATACTAATTTGTTTTTTCATCCTGGACAAAACAATTGATCATCATATGTCATTCTCCACTGAGAAAAATGGCTCTGATTATTTTGGAATTGAAGCTGAAGCCTAGAAATGACATGGGAAATTTGAGCCTAAGCAGTTACTGATGGACAAAGTGTTAAGCAACTGGAAACAGAGCCTCATAATGGAAAGTCCTGGGTAACCTTAAAGGGGAATACTGTCCATCTTCTCTTACTAAAAACATAAAGAAAATTCCAAAGATTGTTATTTAGACTTAACCTGTGTTTTCCTCTAGTGACTATGGTATGCTCAATTTGTTCTTGATCATAATGTGGGGGGGAAGTGGGGAAGGTTAATATTGAAAAACAAAAAATAAGTATTTCAGAGTTTAAAACAGCATCTGGAAATGCTTACCACAATGGTATCTGAAATATTATTCTCTTGAAGTCTCAGGGAATGTGTGTCTGGAGTCTCAGCTGACCTCAGTAATAACTTCATCTGCAGGAACCCTACTGCTTATAACCATAACCCTAACCACCCACTCTAACCTAGGGACTTTCTGCACAGGCATGGAACTGCAGGGGGAAAACCTGACTGTTGCCTTTATAGCGGTGATCATCGTGAGCCTGGAACAAAGTTTTTAAACCTGGAGCCTTGCAGTTTGGCCTGTTCTTTAAGTGCCATTTCCTACCTTTGCAGAACAAGCTCTCTGGTGTGAGGTCTTGCTGCTGATTCACTGCAGTTTGTCTCTCAGCAAGGCTTGTTTGGTGGGACACCACGTGGAGCTCGCTTGTTTGTACAGCTTCAGTGGCCAAGCGGGAGGTGCAGGCAGAGCAAGACAGCATTAGTTCACCCCCACCTGCACAAACATGTTCTTGGTCGAGCCTTGCGTGTGGTACTCCGGGGTGATTTTCTAAGCTGGTTTGAATTAGAGATCATTATATTGCATGATCCAGTTTGTACAACAGGAGCGGTGGGATGCCAGTTTTGAGAGTCCCCTTTCCTCCTGTTGCAGGCACATGCTCAGGACAAGTGGGTCTCTATCTTCTACTTCTCCTGTGTGGCTATGGTGAAAACAGCTTGGGCTCTAAGCCTGGACCTTTTGAGGGTCCCAAAAGTGGTATGTGGTGTTCTAACAGCCGTTCTCGGACTTTCCTGAAATAGAATGGTTAGTGTGGTTAGAAGCTTCTCTGTGCTGAGTCTTGCTCTGTCTTTTAGAGAATGTGAATTAAAGGTATCTGTTAAAATCTGAATTTCTGTTGTCTATGTTCCTCGAGGTGCTGTTCAACCAAACTTAGGTGCATCATCTTGCACTACTTTTATTAAAAAAAAAGGCACCCAAGAATCTTTTTTTAAGTAAATAAATGATCAATAACATTACCAAGACTTATTTGATATTAAAATTGACCTTTAAGCTATGCCATGTCTGCCTTTGCATCAGTGAACAGCATTAAATTGGTGAGTTAAATTGGTGAATTCTGGGGAAGTTAAAGTATGCAAAACCGCTCTGAGATCACTCAATACTATCCAGCTAGTTTTATACATGGGTAACTTGTACAAGGTATGTGGCAATGTTTTCAAATGCATCTAACGCATTTTGGTTCTTGTATGTTATATATTTCTTGAAATACTGTTCTTGGGCTGAACATGAAGTAAAGTTATGCATAGTGTTATGAACAGCGTGTGAATTGGTGTCTATTTTCATAAGGCTTTTGATTCCCTCTTCCCCCCACCTGTCTTTCCACAGGGATTGTTGAACCTCACTTCTATTTTCATCCCCAAGAAGTAATAGCTGTGTAGCAATGAGTAACGTCTTTCCCAGAGCAGTCTCCTAGAAAGCCTGTGTAGGTAGGTGAAATATCTTTTGAGATAATTGTAAGTTTGATAGTTGTGTCATTGCCAACTGGCTCCCCATTTAAAATATTTTCAACATCCTTTTCCATTTGAAGTTTATTATTTTTAAGTGTCAAGCAAGCCACGTGTGTTACATGATAATCATATTTACTTGTATGAAAGATGAAAAATGATCTCTTATTATGGAGTCCAATGAAAGACTTGTTAGGCATATGCTAAAAAAAAGGGGGGGAAAGATGTGGGGGGGGAGGAAGAGATTTTATTAAGAGTGATGATGCTGTTTGCCATCCAGAACACATCTGTGATGAGTTGCCTAAAGTTTGCTTCTCTAAGTAGATAGGGTCCTTGCTTATGAGATCTCCTGTTCAAACATCTGGTGTTTTCAAGATATTTCTGGAGGCAAATAGCTCCCTTTCCCTGTGCCCAGGAACCAGGAAGACTTGAAGAGTCTTCCAGTTACTATCTCTCCCAGTGAAAGCTGTCATCCAAGTTGATCTAGACAAATGGTTGATAAAGGGAGCAACTTCTGCCTGTGTGGCATGAAGCTCAGTGTAGCAAAAGTGGTGCTGCAACCCACCAAGGAATCACAGCATTGCCCATGCCCTGGCTCTGAAGCTCTAGTCTAGAACTTGGAAAGAATTTCTGCATGAACTCTCACTAATTCACTGTTAATAGTTTTCTTGCTGCAGCAGTTTCACACTAAAATAAAAAAAATCTGTAAGTATTGCTTTATGAGAAGCCATTTCACTGGTCCAGGTGTTCAGTGTCCCTTGTGTGGCATGAGAATGCCCTTTATTAACTAGAATCATGTCTTAATGCATTATCTAACAGGCAGCAAATAGCATTTGCTCCCGAGAGGGTGCTACATTCAGCCAGCTTGTATGTAATGAACAAGTGGCCATTAGGTGAGGATTCTGCTCAGTGCTCTGTGATGATGAATTCAAACTGCCTGTTTCTTAGGAGCACTGCAATTACTGGGGAATTGAATATTGTTTATATAAGGAATAGTTGTAAAACCTGGAGATGACAATGTATGCAGTGAGGTTTTTTTACCAGTTAGGCTAGCTACACGTGGGAACAGGGAGGGAGTGGGGAGAGGAAAAGGAGCAGGCAAATTGGAGCAAAAGCAGTAGCTGGTCTTGGTGCAGATGCAGTTTCATGGGGCTGCTGTCCAAACGCAGCCTTTGCTTTAAACAATATAGGGCCAGCTTTAGCTGCATATTACTTTAATAGTCATCAGTCAAAAGATAAATTCTAAATCAGAAAAACATCGTAGTTCAGATTATTTCGTAAGACTAGGTTTATGTGTAGCTTATTCAAAAGTACTGAAACAAATACTTGCACAAAAAAAAAAAGTCTAAGGGGTGCTCTAAATAGGAATAATCATAAGCATATGCTGAGCTGCTTTCACTAATTGCTTACTCAATCCTTGGTCCCAGTTATGCAGCAATATCATTGAAATTATTTAGAGCATACAGTTCATCATTCTTATCCTTTTTAGTGACCGAACTGGTATTACATGCAAAGTGAGACAGAAATAAATTTGACAGGAAGAAAGAATTCCACCTTCTGCTCTTGAAATACAACAGCAGTAACAAAAACCCCAATCCAGTCTCATGTTTCACAAAGCCGAGGACAGTGTGCAAACTTGTTAATTTTGGTGTAGGGGTCAAATTCAGTGTGCAAAAGCGACTTCTGAGCAGTGACTGATGTAAGGAAGCGTACTATCCTTCCCATCACAGAGGCTGCTATTTACTTGTCTGAGGGGAGGTAATAAAGCTGTTGTAGCCCGGCTCACATTTGGCTATTGCATGTGTGAGATAGAAGTTGTCATCACTTTTTTCATGGGTTAACAATAACATTGTGGTTACATCAAGAAGTTGATTATTAGGGCCTCGGTGTGCTTTCTTCTTACCTGATGCCAAATCAAAGATCACTTAGAGCAGACATATAGATGCAGAGAATGGATCATTCCCTGCTGTTCTGTTCTTATTTATCCTGTATGTGATTTTTGTGAAGAAACAAAGAACAGGGCAAAAAAGTGGATAATGTTCGGCTGTTTGGCCTGAAGACAGCTGGGCTGACTTTGCGATTGTCTTGTCTCTATAGGTACATTAATGCTCGGTAACCCCAGCTAATAGTCTTCCAGCTTCATTTTGTTATGACTCCCGAAGAGGTTGCTGCCTTGTTTACTGTGTAATCTCAGGGTCTGAATCTGCAGCCATGAGAGACCATAGAAATGCTGCTATTGACTGAGAGACTAATTCAGTACTGTATGGAGAGTGTGCTTTGCTATGGGTATGGTATGAAGGAAGTCTGGGGGACACCAGCTGTCACAAAGTGCCTCTCCATGCTTTCTCGCCTGATGTGCACTCCTGTTGAGCCACTACTCATTATTTCCAGTTCACAATTACTATTCCGCATAGGTCATTTTTTAAAATGTGGCATATAATCAAGAAACAAAGTGAATTTTGGAGTGCATCCAACCATCCTGCAGAAAGAACAGAAGTATTTTAAACAAGGAATCTTTTAAGAAAAGCCTGGAGGGAACAGTTTTTTATATATATGTATGTGTGTGTATAATTGTATGTATGTATCTCCATAAGAACATTTGAGAAAGCACAGGCCTGAGGAAGAAAGTAAGCAAAAAGCAGCCAAAGTGCAAAGGTCTATATTTGGGGGTGGTTTGTAATTTTCCATATTGGCTGTTTGTTATTGGCTTTGCTGTCAGCTTTTAGAGGATGCCTGAGTGAGTGATGTGGGAGAAACTGTTAAGGAATAGAGTAGAGAGAATAGAATATAGAATAGTATCTAGGAACCAGATTTAAATTTGATCTATGTGGGCTAAAAGAACATGCAGCAAAATATTCGTAACAAGGGTGTCTATTTTTGTGGCTTGAGTGGGACATCTGCCCCCTTGTATCCATTTTTTATTTCTTTGTAAACCTAGAGGTTTTCAATGCTAAATAGAAGGAAGCCTTCAGGGAGAAGGAAAGAAAGAAAGAAAGAAGCTGCCCAAAGCAGCCTGGATGAGTACTTTCCTGATCTGCCTCACTTATAATGAACATGTGTGTGTGTATCGCTTTGTTATTAAGTGCCTTTTACTTTACTGCATACTAATTGTGTTTGATATTGGCATCGAGGATTGAGGACTCTATTACTGTGATACTTGTGCAACAAACTCTGTGTAAGGGGCTCTTCTAGTTTTAGCATTTCCTGTAGCATTTATCCTTCTCAGACTATGGTGCAGATGTGTATAGCACCTTAACCTATCAGTGGTCTGACATAACCTGTATTTCACTGTGCCTGTGGAGTCAGCTTGGGAAGTAGGCCTAGGAAATCTAGTTTACAGGGATAGTAATGCACAGATTAATAAGGAAACAAATAGCATATTAAAAGAGGGAATGTTACTAAGGCTAGAGGGTAACTTCAGCTGGAAAAGTGATCATTAATTATGAGGCAAGAGCCCAAAAGGTATTAAGTCAATGTCTTGTCTACTAAACACTTGTAGGTCAATGTATAATGCTAGCGAAAAAAGCTCATTTGTGTGCAATTTCAGGAATGGAAAGCTAGATTCCAAAGGTTAAGTGATATCTGGGTGCTTTTTCTTCTATATTTGGGCCAAGATCCACTATTTCTTAGTTCTGTCCTGGACTGAATGGACTTCTCAGTGCTGTCGCCTTAGCTGTTAGCATCTTCATGATAAGCTGTGGAGACTGTCACTGGAGGAGACCTCACTGGTAATGTAAAATAGGCCTGTATAAATCAAAAAAACCTTTAAACTGCTAATATTGCATTATTAGTATTTGTTAGCCTTGACATACTAATAGATGTGTTCAGGTTTGAAACTCTGGGTGTCTGGGTTGCTTTTTCACATGGATAAATATGAAAACTCTGATAATTCCCTTATGTAATAGTTTTTTTTAAAAAAAGCAGTCATGAAAATTTGAATGCTTTCAAGGAACTGCTATAAAAGATATATCCCTGTGTATTAGCTCAAACAAGATCAAAGTCTTCCAATCTTGATGCTATTTTTATTCACAGATTAGTATAATTTGCTCTGTGAATCTGTGACTGCAAGTATCACTTTGAGAGCAATACGGAATCTGATTGAATACATTTTCAGGCAGCCTTCTGCAGATATTCTTAATCTTGCAGTGAGCAAGACAAAGCAATCTAGGGGGGAAAGGAACAATTTTAGATAACTTGCAGATTAAGGAATAAAAATTTAAACAATAAACCTGTGTGCCCTAGGTATAAGATAGCAGGCCAAAAGAAGGAAAAAATGAATGGGGAGAAGACCAAACTGCAGTCAAAGCTAGAAGGTACTGTCGAAAGGCTTGTTCATTTAGATTCCTCTGAGGTGGCTCACCATCTTCCCAGAGACTGGTTTTGAAGAGGAAATAAAGGACAATGCAATGCCTTTTGAAGTCAGAGTACCTTTTTTCTTGTAATGAAGTCTGACAGATCGTCTTTGATCTCTGAAACAATCTACAATCGTGTATAGCTTTGATCGCTAACTTAATGGATGTGTTGTTATTTTCTGTATAAACTGAAAGTGGGTCTTAACCAATCTGGTTAGGATGGCTGCTAATCAAATTTACAAAGTAGCTTTACCTCATATGGAAGCAAGGGGTTACCAAAGGGGGAGACACCTGCATTTATGCCCTATCTGTTCAGCAGTGAAAACCTGAAGTGGAGAAAGATTGCAGTGTTGTCATACTGCCTTCTCTTGTTGTAGATGCGTGCTTTTATAGGATTAGTATAAGTAGGCTATGTTTATGCCTCTCAATTTGTATAAGTCTTATCTTGCTGTGTCGTGTTTCTGGAGAGCCTACTGGTGTTTGCCAGCAAACACTTCATTAGCGCAAGTGTGTGTTGACAGAATCCCCTTTCTCTTGCTGGCATCTCACGAGCGTTGGCAGAGCAGATACATGGAAAGTGCTGGGAGCGAGTGTCCTGCCTCTCCTTACCAGCTGCCTTCAAAGGACTGACACAGTAATACAGAGTCAAAGCTCAAGTTTAGGCCTAACATTGCAATCTGATAAACATTGTTTCTGAAACCAAGGGATGGAAGTGTATAGCTTCATGGCAGGTACCGGCAAGAATGGGCTCAAAAGCCCTACAGTGTGGCCACGTAGAGGGGCCTGTTCTAACTATGGAGATTAGCCACAAGTATCACCAGTCGCTTTAACTATGGGGGCAATATTTTTGCTCGGTCATATCTGTTAAATAGCATTTTGAATGCAGGACTCTGCTCTGGACGCAATGTACAGGAAGGCTGGGGAAGGAGCTGGAATACAGTTCTACTGTCCCGGGCAGGGCTGTCCTGCCTGTGTGCGTGAGCAAGGGTACTACTGTTATACTGTGGTGAAGTATGACAAGAGCCAATGGGATAATAAGAAAGTTCAGCATATTAGGTCTGTATGAAGAGTTTCATAAGACTGGTTGTTTTTGAACAACCACTTCCTGAGAGGAATAACTGAGATCACCGCATTAAAATGATTTTCTTGCAAGTATGTCAGGTTCAAGTACAAAGAAATCATAAACTTAAGTTCAGGACTTCTTGAAGGCCTTAGTTTTTGAGAAAACAGACTTATGGTGTAAGTGACTAGTCTAAGGAGAAATAAAAGTAACTTGAAAGTATAGGAAAGGGATACAGATGGAAGCTTGTGGAAGAACTGTGGCCCTTATGCTAGGCCTAATCCAGGCTTGCAATGATCTTGTATAAACTTCTGTTTTTGAAGAGTATGATAGCAATTTCAACATTTTTTATCAATAGTAATGACCCATACCCACACATCTCTCCTTTTCAGAATGAGGAACATTGCAAATATGAGGGTAGGCATAAATGCAGCTTTGCCAACCATCTTATGAATATCCGTGCTACCAAGGCTATTGTCTAACCAAAATATTCAGAAGCATATTCTGCTCCAGAAACTTAGCAGGCTGTTGTTGTGTGTAGGTGGGGTCCCTGTGTCAGTGAAATGTGAACTGAAAGACTTTCTGTTGAGCTTTGCTGTTGTACCTGTACTTCAGCACTGCAGAAATCCCATGTCCTGTGCCAAGCCAGGGAAAACTAGTATTACACAGGGCTGCCGGGGGAGCAAACATACTCCTGTCTTGAGGAGTGGCTTTGGCAAAATCCCATATATCCTTCTGGAGAGCAATGAAAGCTGATTTGCCTTGGCTTAGCTTTGGTTCATTTTAGTCACTGTAAATAGCGCTTTTCATTTGCCCTTGATTCTTACTCCAGATATATAAGGATACTCCTTACTTACGGAGGCTTATTGTCTTAGGTTTTTAACATTTTCCAGTTAATTTTTCTGAATTTTGCAAGGGCACCATAAGGCCTCAGATATTTAGTAGTGATAAATAATGGTGATTACTTTCACTATTTATTACAATTTGAATATTCTTAAGATTTCCAGGAAGTTGAATTTCAACTGAGAAAAGTGCTTTCACTTTTTTAGCACTCAGGCAGCTTCTAGGTGGCTTACATTTGATCCAAAAGCTTAGGGCCTGTCTTCACCTCTTGTATAAGCATGATGAGCTCTGGCAGGAGTAATGACAGCGATTTGAAGGACAATTCATTTAGATGCTATAGATCTTGAAATCAACGGAGTGCTGCAAAAAAGTAATGGAAACCATAAATGTCATCATAAGGGAGGGCATTAATGTCAACTAATGGGCAGGAGACATGACTGGCTGAGATCATGTCAAACTGAGGTGACTTGTACAGTGAGGGAGCAGTGACACTTCATTTATCTCACAGGAGCAGTCTTGCTATATTATTGCCTTGGATGAGGGATGTGCTCAAAATCATACCTACATTTTTTTGCATTCATATAAAATGGGTGAAATTATGAAACAGTGGAATATACTCCTTTGTATTACGTTATGACAGACTAAATAAAGCATGGGTTTGTGATGGATGACAAAACCTGGTTGTTCGTACGCACTGGGTTCTTGTTGCTGAAAGAAGGTGTAATCTTTATCTGATCGCCCCACTACCTTGTGCAGCTTCGTCTTGATGCTTGGCACAATGGGTTAAAATAGTGTGCAATTTATTATAACCTGTGACTAGGCAGAGCAGCCATTGGCAGTCCCAAGGCCTGGTGTGGCAATTGGCAACAGCTGAGCTGTGAGTGTTTGCGGCTGTGCCCTCTCTGGCTGTGGATGAAGAGCAGTTGCGTGGAGCAGAGCAGTTCCCCCTTCTCCAAGTGCAAATAGCTTATCTTGCTCTTGCTGTAGGCAATGCTGCTGGCTTCAGTGATGTGGATGGGGTCCTGCCCGATCAAGAATTGGGATCTACAGTCCGTACCCCTCAGAAAGAGGGGTGGGGGAGAAGAACTAGAGGAACTCTTGTTACAAGAGTTAGAACCCTTGCTAGAGGAACCCTTTATTCTCTGTTAAGGGCAACTGGCTGTTTATTAACAAGCTTTGGTGCTTTGCTTAAAACTTCGCTAAGAAATTCTTCTTACAGCCCAGTTGGATAGCGTATGATTAAGCAGCTTCATCTGTGCTTAAAAAAAGAGTGGTTTTTGTTTATAATCTTCAAATAAGCAGCATCAGAGACAAAACTGGATTAATATAAGTCCTTCAAAGAATAAAATGCATTTGTACATTAACCTTGACCTGTACTTAAAAACTGCTAGACTATCTCTTCTGTAGTGATTTAGCTATGCAAGGCCACCTGGCTCCACACAGTGAAATGCTTCCTCTGCAGGTCAATTAGCTGGCACTGGGGCAGCAAGCAGACTTTTGTTAGGCACAGAAAATCCCATTAGATATTACCACAAGTGGCTGCTGTGTGTTTGCTACCAATATGAATATTGCGTTTAGAAACCTGATGTAGATGGTATGCAAAAACCTGACAGCTATAAATCTCGTATTTGGAGTGGACAGCTTTATTGACTGCTGCTATCTTTGGGATGGAGAAAAGGGGGAATCTGTTCCAGCCCTTTGATTTACTGTGAGAGAGCACTATTTAGGGATGATTGATGGTTAAAAAGTGCCTTACCGAGTGCTCCGCATGATTGTATTACCCTAGGTAATAGGTTAAACAGGAAAGAGGGGCTCCTGAATTTAAAGGCACTAAACATCATTTTATTGCAAATGAGAAAGATCACTGCAAGTATGACATGGATGTGTTCATTTATATTCCAGACTAAACTGAAAGACCATCTTATAAATTATTAATTTCCAGACTAGTTGTGTGCCACCCTGAACTATTGTCTGAGTCATGCTAAATTTCATGCTTTTTCAGTCCCTGTAAGGAGATACATTGAATCCATTCTGAAGCTGCCTGATGTCCACCTGCCCCTGAAATGTAATGCTGCCCTAGAAAAAATTGAGATGGTATCAATGTATTCACTATTGTGATTGGGGTGCATCTGTCTCGCTTCCAGTGGTATTGCAATTAGAAATGTCACTGAATTTTATGTTAAAGTCAGGAAGCTTCTTACAAACTGAGGATAAAATTCTGCCTCCATTGAAATGAAAAGCAAAAATTCTCTTGCCTTCTGTGAGGCTAGGATTTCTCTTGAACTTTTCCACAAGTCTGCATTTAGGTTGCACTCCAAAGCACATGGATAATGGATAAGAAAATCATTCAACCTGCCTGTATATCAAATTTCCAATCTATACAATGGAGTGGATAATATACACATTGGAGATATATTAAGAGGGTAAGTTAAACATTTGGACAGCTCTAAATTGAGATATAATCAATATGAAGTTCTTGGACATTATATTATTCATAAAGGTTTTTAGGCATACAGTTGTATACAGTTATTGACTAGAAACATGTCTTTTAACTCGAAGGTTATCAAGTGAACACTGTTGAGGGATAGTCACTGGTGCACAGGTGGTGAAAGATCCCTTTTGCCCTGGTTATTGAAATGCATTGAGGATTGAGCTGACTGCAGTAGCTGCCTGCAGTAGCTGCAAGGCCCAGCTAGTTCTTAAATGCCTGAAGCTGTGGCTGAGAGTAAGGATTAGAAGAACATCCACAGTGTGTCAGTAGTCTGCAATGAGCTTTAGGATCTTTTACACTGGGTTTTTTTTGTTTGTTTGTTTTTTTAATATTAAGCTTTCACTATTATTTAGAACTCTTTGGTGGATACCATTTTTAGGTATCTATCAAAAACATGGGATTTCTATACTTCTAACTTTTTATTAGCATAGAACAGCCAAAGTATTATGGTACTTTATACTACAGTCTTATCACTTTCATGAAAAGAATCTGTAAAAATCCCCAAACTTGAAGACAGATTAAATTCTCTTCAAAAAACCCAAACCAGCTGACCAAAAAGCCAGTTAAAATAGTAGTAGTAAAGTGTAGAAAAGGCATATTTAGATCATGCCTCTCTCTTGTGAGACATGCTTTCTTGAAAGAAGACATTAAACTGAAGTGACACTTGCCATTAGACTACAGACGGAGCTTCTCCGTGAGAAACTAAAATGCTATTTGTTCTTGATGTGTTTAGGTACAGTACTAACAAGTCCATAAAAACCCAAGTGCGTTATTGCTTCTGAAAGCATTACCGGTTTAAAAAGTTGAGACACGTGCACTGTATTTATATAAAAGAATGTATAATACATGTTTTGCTGAAATTATACACAGAATAAGATATGGAATCATGATTTTTTTTTCTTCTGAGTTAGCTTTACAGTTGAGTAAGAGTAGCTTGGTAAAGTACGTGGTGGTATAGTGTACTGCTCACAGATTTAGACCAGTGCTGGGATATGCTTTCTGTCTGCGGCTGGCGCGATGGAGGAGGATATAACAGGGTGGATGCAGAACATCGGTACGTACAAAATCGGAACGGAGGTTATAAAAATGAGAAGGAAGGCAATAAGACATGTCCAGCAGTGCATTTTTCAAGGATTATTGCATGCCTTGGGTGTATGCTAAGGCACATGGCCAACAAGGAGAGTAATCCCTTTAGAACAAAGTCTAGCGTGTGTTAAAAGCAGTAACCTATTGCTTATTACGGCATAGGAGTTATGTCAGTGTTAGTGACTAATAAAAGCCTGTTGACCAGTCTCCTTGAGGTAGGATGAAGTGTAGCTTACCACACCTGTCTTCTACTCTAGATCTTTATAAAGATAGAAATAGTAAAAATGCTGCTAAATAATAAGTCACTTAGATCATTAGTTAGACACTCCTTGATCTGTGCAAGATGCTCACTTTTTATTCTGGATTTCACATCTGAAAAATTATGGATTTAGAGTTGACAGAGAAAATAAGGCATCGGAAGTCAAATAAAAACGACAGCCGAGATAAAGTTTTTGGAAAGTGGTACAAGAGGATCATGAACACACTGCAGAGAAATCTTTTATCTTTAGATTGTCAAGATGACTTCTTTTGTAGTAAGAGGTGTTCTCTCATTTTGCTGATTTGCCTCATCCAGAAAAGAAGGAATAGTATGAAACACTTAAACTACAGCTGTCATGAAGAAAACTTGAAAGTACATGGTTTACTGTAAACCAAGTGAGAATTACTAATTTTAACTAATGGGAGGTGGTGGAGGAATCTTTTGTTTTCCACCATTTTCCACCAAAACCCTCTCTTTACCAGATTTGCCATTGTCCATAACACTATCTGAGGCAGCATACATCTATAACTGTGCATCTTGTGTCAGAAGTACAAGAACAGAACAACTCTGACTGGATTTTGGTAACTAAATTTTATTTCTTGTCCATTGTTTTGATGGATTTAATGACTGCCTTATGCTTTTTACCATGTACTCATTTACGTAATAACAGATAGCTAGTGTTCATATGTGTAACTGCAGCAGGACAGTAGGTGGCCATAAATATAATAATAATGATTTGACTTAGCTTGTGGAGTATTTTATTTTGCCTTTTTTAGAGCTCCTGATTAGCTCATAGATGAGGTAAAATGTATCCATTTTAGGAACTTAATACTTCTAACGTCAAAAGGTCAATGTTTTCTCAGTATAGGCGACACTGGATGGTGGACAGTGATGTTTGGTTAATATCTATCTAGTGTTGCAGTATGTCCTGCAACAATGTTTATTTCTAACTTCAAAAATGTTATGTTCTTCAAGATATTTCAAATACTTGCTTGTACTTGACCTATCTTGTTTCTCTGCAAATAAAAACGAAGAATTCCAACAATAGGTTCTTTGGGTGTGAATGGGAGTATATGATGTAAACTACATAAATGTAAACAATATATTAGTTTATTTTCTTTAGCAATGTTATTGTTTATTTGGAATTGTTTTCAGACATGCTTACATGTCCATATTTACATGCATGTATGTATATATTCACACAGGCTTCTGAAAAATCAGCTCCAAGCAGCTGGTTCTAGCTGTGGTGCTGCAAACATCTCGCTGTGCCACTGTGGTTTTGTCACAGTCAAGGACTTTCCTCAAGAAGAATACACCGTAAATGTGGTTTGCAGGGGAATAGAAAGGCTCTTCCCCACTGAAATATGCTACTGTTTTGGTTGAAGCTCCCCTCTAGTTACACAGTGATGGCAGGGAAGAAAAGGCATCATTCTAGACTGCTTTTTATTAGTTACCCTGTAGCTTGAGTAGCACAGCTGCGAGCAGATGTTTGTCTTAGTCCTAGATATTCATTCGTGGTCGTGCTGGCTGGCAGCCAGAAATCCTCTGTAGTCTCCGGTATCGAATAGCTGAGATGCATAGACGACATGAGATAGTCAATAAAATTCTTCTTGTGTTTGACATGTCTAAGTTCTGCTTGCTTGACTAAGATGATGTAAACCACCACATAATTTTGTATCAGTATTATGTATTAGGGCATGTATTACATGTATTTTATAGTAGCGCTGCATCACTTTACACCAATTCAGGATTCTGAGAGAGCTCTAAAAATATGAGTCGAGCATTCATTTACATTTCAAAATGAGCTGTGCTGGCTGTGTTTGATTCAAGCAAGGTTTATTATAGGTTCCTGTAATGAACTTCATTACTGAATGTCAGTACTTGTGTTCCTTTTGTGTTAACTTTCTGTAAGTATTAACATGAGCTAGTTTCAATTGAACAAAAACTTGTGGCAAATCGAGTTTAGCTTTATGTCCTTGAATACCTGCAGACTGTGAAGTTTAAATGTGCTATCAGTAAGCAACTTTATTCTAGAAATGTGAAGCAGTAAGTTTCATTGATTCAGTCAGGGGTCAGAAACATTTGACATTTCAATTGGAGAAGGATGTCAGAGCCTAGATTTCAGACTTTCAACAGGCAACCACAGAGAAAATGAAATGTGTTAAACACTGCAATGAATAATTCTGAAAAATAAATAGCTTGAGAAAATGGTTAGTGGAGACTTTCTAAAAAGGAAAAGGCAATATTTATCAGACAAACTGAAAAATGTTACCTTGTCTTAAGATACTGGTGGCAGGTCAGTCTGTGAATGAACACTGTGAAACAATGTCTGTAGGAGCTGTCTCTATATCAGGGTTTTTTTTGCCTTGCTGTTTCTCTACTATTTCAGTAATTATATATTGGCTATCATTAAGGTTCTATTGCCTGTTAGTTATTAGTATTAGTCTGTAAAAATATGATACATATATGCAAGTGTTTAGGTAACTCAGTATTACTAAGATTAGCTGTTTTTTTTTCTTTTTTTAAATCATCAGGTAAAAGGCAATTTATGGTGTGTGATTTATAAAGTCCATAAGTGACAGTAATTCCTGTTTTCAGAAGCAGTGAATTTTGGTGTCTCCCAGAGGAACATGAATATTACATAAGGTGCGTTTGAAAAATAACTATAAAAATGGGATTTAAGCTCTGAAATCATTGAAGAAATTTAAGTCTTACTCATTATAAATAATTCCCCAGTTGGGGGAAGGCAAAGAGTGTTTCTAGCTGCTTAACCCCAAAAGTATTTGACTAAATTATGGTATTGGATGATGTCATAGAAGGCTGCATGTAATCAAAGGCACATTTAACTTACAGTCCTGTCTGCAGCACCGGCCAGTGCTGGATGCTTATGAAGAAGACACAAAATCACATAGTGGACTATGGATCTTATAAGCCAGACAGGGACTGCTGAGAGAGATTTTCTGATCCAAAGGAATGTCATTCTCTATTTAATCGTTATTAGAATATGTGCATAATTACCTCTTGAATTTGATGTGTGTTAACTTTTTCAAATCCACAAGTAGTTCCCTTAATGGGACCATCACCATGAGAAGCGTAGTAAAGGTGGTGTTTGTGCATCAGAATGAAACTGACTAAAAAAAAAAAAAAAAAAAAAAAAAAAAGGCTTGAAAGCAATTGTGTTCCATTATTTTCAAAAGACCTTCATTTCTCACCCAACATCATGTTCAGTTTTTCTCTTTTCTGCCTTCATCAAACTTCACGGTGTTGTGCTTGGTCATATTGCGTGTAGCACCGACATGTTGCACAGCAGATTTGTGAGCCAGCACGTAGCTGCAATATCTGGTCACCTGAGTTTGAACTGTTTAAAAAAAAAAAAAAAAAAAAAAAAAAAAAAGGCCTATTGATGTTTCTGGTATGGTGGGGAAGGGGAACATTAAGAGTGTTAGAATATCAGGTTGGATAGTGTCTTCTAAGGAAGATTAGGTTTTACTTGCATATTTCTCTTTAATTTTAGTTTTCAGGTTTCTTTTATATATTTAATTTTTCTTTTGGCTGTTTGCAGTTTTTCTGGCTGATAGCCATCCACTCCTGTACTGGATACCAGAAGATATTTATTTGTGACTGTGCTTTTTTCATCTTTAGGACCTTTACAGGCATTTCTCTTCATAACGGGTAACTTGACTGGTTGTTTAGATCTCTTTTGGCATTGATCTTGCTATGAAGTTGCTGAAGGTTGTTTGGCTGATGGGGCTATTCACTGAATATGGTAACTAATCCACAATGTGGATGTCAAGAATAGAATTCCACAAAGTGGAAGTAGATTTTGAGATGGAAAATGCTAAGTAATGTGGCTCATTTTTTTTTTTTTTTTTTCCACTGACAAGAGTATACCTGTAAGTGTCTTTCAGTCACAGATAATGCAAACCGATGTGTGTCAAGAATACAGCAGAAATTTGGAAAGTTGTGTACCATGGGTAAGAGAAGTATTCATTTGCTGCTGGAACAGCATCTCTTTACGTTATACTTTTTTTTCCCCCTAGTTAGATAAAGGGGTATGCTTCCCCACAGACGCCTTCTCTCTCTTTCCTTGGAGGAAAGTGATAGCTTTATCTTTCTGGGTACGTTTGCGCCTGTATGCCTCTGGATACACTTTGCTTAGCTGGTGGATGGATGCTGAAAATGTATGCTGTGCCTGGAAGGACTTGTCATAGCATACTTAATTTTGAAAGACGTGAGTTGGAAGAATGTATCGAGCTCTGACGTTGACAGGCAAAACTTGCAGTGCTGTTTGTGTTCCAGTTACAGCGATAAACTGAAATAGTTTAATGTATGCTTTCTGTATACTTCCATTAAGCTCTGTTTTCAGATAGAAAAGGACCAGTTGATCCCATGAGCCCTATGGAAACTGAATTTTGAGAAACTTGCTCCAGGAAGTTGAATTTCATGAGAATGTGTGTCCATCTAACTGATGCTCTTGGGCAATTTTCAGCAGTCCTTTGCTGTTAAGAGAAAGGTATTGGCCTCTAAAGAATAATTTGTTCATCTTCCCCTTTCTCCTAACTCTAAATGTAAGCCTTGGTTTTTGTGGGACATCACAAGGGAAACTGCTCACCCACAGAAGATGCGAGCACTCACTGCTTTACTGTATGTGTGCGCAGCCAGCTCCAGTGAGCAGACACATGTGAATAATAAGGGGGGCATTAAAGGCACCAGATTAAGTACAGGAATGAATAAAAGGCAATATGCAGTTGCAGGACTGCACATGCAGTGGGAACGGCCATCAGGTTCCAGGAAATGCAGCTGTCCCAGTTGAAGGCTCTTGCCTGCAGACCAGAGAGGACATCTTTGTCCACTGGCAAGTGATGAAAATTTCTATAGACAAAGAATTAGTATTAATGTATTCCCTAGAATTTCCAAAAATGTCCTAGGAATGCAGCATTTAGGTAACAAAATGTCTACCAGTTGCAGGGAGTATCAGATGTGATATAAATGGGCTAAACAAGGGAGGTTTAAAGAAGTAGAATGGAGCTGTAAGATCACACAGTTGCAAAGGCTGTATTAGCACATTATGAGAAGGATGAAACAAGTTAAATAGGTATAAAAATTATGTAATTTCTTTCAAGTTTTGTGGAAGAAATGATTCTAATTGTGTCCAACAAAGAATCAAACTTTCAGCCTGGGAATTGAACAGCAGTCATTAGCAGTGCTTGGAAGCTATTCCCCCACTCTCATGCCTCCCTGCAGAGTCCTTGGGAAGTATATTTATATTGAACATATATTTTGGGCTACAGTGGCTTTATAGCAGCAAACTTTATTTAGTTCTAGATGGATCAAAAATCCTTCATTTTTCCTTAGAATGAATTTTAAAAAAGCTGGTTGAGCTCACAGAAAGTACTTGGATAATTCCCCAAACACAAAGGGTACAACTCATTTTCTTGGACAGCAGGTATGTTGCTAAGACATCCTTTGATTTAGCTACCTATTATGTTTCTTACTATCATTCCCTGAAGCATCATCTCTGGAAGACGGTACTCTTGGGTGTTGCATTCAACATTGGGAATGCAGATTTATAGATAGCATGCTATCTCTCTTTCTCGGGAGTCTATGCCCCAGAATACAATACCACAGCACTTATGCTAACAAAAACCACATTTATTATGTGACCACTTGACTTGGTAGACATCCATACATGTACTTTATTACTTAGTTTCCAAGAGAGAGACTGTGGTATAGCACTGTGATTTTCCAAATCTGACTGCTATTGACAGGGTATAGCACTGGAAATTTTCAGGTATGTTTTTCTTGCTGGTGCTTTCTAGATCAGTAATGCTTTTTAGAAAGGTAAATGCAAAATATTTTGCATAGCAGGAAAGACATTGGTGAAATTTGTTAGTACATTGACTTTGGTTAAGCCTCAAATTATAGTTAATATTTAAAACTAAAATACATTTTATTGATACCTGCACTTTCTTTAGATTGACCTTTAGACTGCTCCCCCCCTGCTGCATATGAGGGACAGAGCTGAAAACTGGGAGGGTGGGGAAATGAACCATGAGTAACCAATAGCTTTTTAGTGGAAAGCGCACTAATGAACTTCACCTCTAATGATCTGTGTGTTTCAGATAGCCAGGGTTTGAGCATTCAGTTGGTATAAACCAGCACAGCTCACATCTGATTCATATCAGCAGCAAAATTTGCTTTTAAATCTGTGTTTTAAAATGAAAATGGAACCTATTATTTATACTGCCTAGGACATGCCAAAATTGGGACCCCACAAACCCTCTAATGATCACTTTTCAGCTAGTGGAATAAAAAAGGTAATGTTACTGAACTATCACAATGCTATTGTGTTGAAAGATTTTAATTGTATTATGTGGTACGGGGACACTGTCTTCCCCAAAGAATAATGAATCTTTGAGGCCCATTATACCCTTCCAGTTCAATGGCATTTTCTTTAAATTAATGCCTATTACAATTTAACTGCTTTTAAAGTTGCCAACCAAATTAAAATACTGCCCTAAACTGCTGCCTTGGGATTTATGTTGGTTATATCCCTAAAATGTCATGCAATTTTTGTCTTCTGGTTCAAATACAGGTTTTTACAAAATCTTTGGAGTACATCTTGTCTCATCTGTCTTTACTCTTGTGATTCTATTTGGCTGAGACAAAGGCATTAACTGAGAGTTTGCTGTAAATGAGCATGTAGACTGTGTAGTCTATGGGGAAGTGAGGGAACTATGAAGCAAATGTTTGCTCTAAGTGCTGGGAGACAGCACGGCAATGATGGGTTTCATGTTTGTTGTTGTTTTTGTAATTCAGGCAATTATGATTTTATTCATGAGTAAGAACTTTTGTCATACACTCAATTAAGTGATGAACTCCTGACCCATTTTTTCTTAGACATTTACTGAATGGAGTGTAATCACAGGAGAGGCAAGGAAGAGATGCATGTTTTTTAGAATGCTCTTCTGGCTGTGACCTGACCTTTCCTGTAATATAAAACAAACTAGAAAATCCCTGGATTTTGAACTTTCAGAAAGTGCTTTGAAAACCCAGGATCTAAAAATCACTTTGTGTTGAAATTTCTCAAACTTGTTCAAATTGTCTGTGGAAGTATGTTCTCAGAGTTACTTTGAGCTGAACCTTTATTTTCTCTTTTCTTCTAACAGCTACATAATACTGAAAGTAAGTTGTGGCAAATTTACAGTTGGCCAGTTTGAATTAACTTAAAAGAGTTGGTGTCTGGAGATTATGGAAACCATCAAATACTAAAAGGCAACTCTGTCAGGTCTCATAACTCAATTGGAAGATGTGTGACATTTGTCCTCAAGATGCATGACCTGATAATCTCATGTCTTCATATTTCAGCTTAGAGAAGTTTCACTGCGAGCTACCTGCTCCTAATTTGCTCATCAGCTTCATCAACAATAGTAATGAAAAGTTTGGAAATGATAGCCTAGACACTTTGCTAGACTTCATGGTGATGGCTAAAATAGAGCCTAAGTTCATTTTTTACACTGTATGAGGCAAAAGAGAAACTATACTTGTAAAATATTTTTGCTGTCTATTGAAAACTTCTCTAAATTAGTGATCTGCTTTCTGTTGTAACAATTCAATAGAAAAATCAAGTTCAGATGTCTGTCAAATTTATTGAAGGCATTTCCTTTTGGCAAAGGGATAGAGAGAAGAAAATTTGCTGTAATGAGCAACATTGCATGCCTGTCTGCTTTCAGGATTCAGGGGAAGACAAAAAGATTTTAATAAACACAGAAGGGAAAGATCTTTGGACCCAGTCTGCTGTTATTTAGTATGCTCCATGATAAGGCAACAAAGATTTTAGTCTGCAAAAGACTTTGTAAAGTACCTTCTGAACTGGCTTTTCACAGCCACCCTCAAGCACGAAAGCGTAGACCAAAGGATGCTGAACATTATTTGGTTGGAGTGAATTAGAGCCTTGAGTGCTCTGTTCCCAGCACACCAAGTGGATGTTAATCGCCCGTCTTGTTTTGTATTAATCATTTCTGTTTTCTTTTTTGGAAAGGGCTGTTTTATAAATCTTGCAGTTATCATCCTAGAGGAATTTCTCTTTGGTGTTTCTTTAAATGAGATGATTAAAAGTAACAAAAAATTGAGCAAAACTCAAGAACACTCCACCTCCCCCCCTCCAATTGTTAACATTGTCTTATATTTATTTTTAAAAAATTCCAGTCTCAAATACTCTCTCATGGTCTCTGTCTGTAATTAACAGTGTCTAGGAAAAGGTAAAATTGCTATAGTATTGACAGGATTGCAAAGATAGTGCCCCTTACTCAAAGGATGATAAAACAACTGTGTGAAGCAACATCTTTACTGAAACCATTCTCAGGCTGAGATGGTCTTACTGCAGGTCCCAAAGACCTAAAAGTAGTTTCCCCATGCTTGGTGCAGCCCTGCTCCCTGAAAGGGCTGCGGTTCGATTAGAAGTTGAAACAATTCCTTCTACCCGTGGACATGACATGGCTGTTGAGGTAATCCCTCTGCACTGGGAAAACTCTGATTCACTTTTTTCTGAGTGGTTGGGAGATGGCCAAGGTTACATTTTTGGGTCTCCCCACCCCCTTCCTCTGAAGAACCACTAAGCTGTGTGCAGTGATTATCCTCTGCAACAGAGGAGGTTTGTCTCAAGCTCTGTCTTGAATGAGTTAGGGCCTTTAATTTCAGGTGTGTTGGGAAAGGTAACTAAGTGCTTTAGGCAATATTCCCAGTGATGCCTGGAATACAAGCTCTGGCCAGTCATGTGATTTTTATGCACTGCTGTAGTTGCATTGTCAATAAAGTGCTGATACTTTTTTTTTTTTTTTTTTTTTTTTTTTTTTTTTTTTTTAATAAATGGTCTTATGAGAAAAGGCAGATGGGATTCAGAGAGAAGCTTATATTTTTCTTAGACCTTTTTGTGCTTTCCGTTCAAAAATATGTCTGCCCTTTATGGACTTCACATTGACATTTCAGTGAGTTCAACTTACTAATCCTTCATTCTTTTGAAGTAAACTGTGAAGCTTAGTGGAGGGTCTTTCAGATCAGACCTTTAAAACGGATCATTGTTGCTCTGCTGGCCCATTGAAGTTCTCATCCCGCTGTAATGGTGAAGTGTTCATGGTCTTACAAAATGTACAGGTCCTGGCAATGGAAAACTTAAGTCAGGAGATCCCTCTCTGCAAGCTCCTGGCTATTCTATACAGTATGTCTATGCTCACTTTTAACATAAGCTTAGAATCACATGCTGTCTACACAGGAGTCAGAATTTTGTGGATGTGGCTGAGGGAAGAAGTTTTCTGTTTTAATATATGTGTCATTCACCTACTTTTCCTGGTATAAATTTCAGGACGCAGGTTCTTGCATGAAGAGCTGCCTACATGCCAGAGATGATTGGACACCCCCCCCCCCCCCAAAAAAAAAAAAAAAAAAAAAAAAAAAAACCAAAAACCCTAAACTAAAAAAGGCTCCCCTATGACTTTCTCTTTTCCCCTTGGTCACTTGGTAGGTATGATATACTATTTTAATATAGAAAGTGTTATGGAGTGTTGGTTCTGGACACTTCAGCAATTTCTTTCAGGGTTATTGCCATGCTTTTATCTGCTTTTATTTATACGTTGTATTCTTTTTAATGTGCCTTTACTTAAACAAGTGTCGATGTCAATACTTCTGCTCCATTTATTTCATATCATTGGATAAACACACACGTTTCTGCAAGTGTTAATTTTATAAAATTGCCTCACTTGCTTTGTGCACCCTGTAATGGCTTTAGCTTTTTTAAACTGTCACAGAGGAAACAGTTCGTACTGTTTACATTAAAAGATGAAAAAATCACTGAATGCTGTTTCTGATGACTGTTTATGAACATTTTGAAAAACTGGTATTTAGAATCACCAATGTGATGAGTGGAGACCTGTTTTTTTCTCAGGTGGGTCTTTCTTAATGCAAATCTCATGTTGACCTCAGGAGTTGCTGGCTTGTTAAAGGCTGCAGGATTGTTCTCAGTGTGCTTTCTCTGCCCAGTTTTGTCTGCTTGGCAGCATAGGAATCGTGCAATAGATGGGAATGGCATGTTTGTTCCATCAATCTGTCTATAGAGATAGAGAAGTATTGTGACAAACAGAGGACCCATTTAAATCTGTAATCTTACTTACGATCCACAAACTACTCAACGCTGGAAAGCAAGATTACTTTGAGTGATAGTGATTAAAGATGGTGTCACTCCACCTTATTCTGTAAGCCTTGCTAATGCTTCAGATTCCAACTTCCTTTGAGCTAAACAGAGAAAACACATGGGGAGATATCTTGATATTTAGCAAAATGCCTGCTTGGGATTAACTGACCTTTCCTATAAATCAGAAGCAAAGTTGCCAGCTGGGCACTTTCTCATCTGCAGTATATGCAGGCAGCAAGAAAATGAGCCAAAGAGCTCTGAAGCAAAACATTATGTGCACAATTTTTTTCCTACTATTCTCCTTCTACTATAATAATGCAAAAAGCTATTACCGAGGGTAAACCAGGAAAGGTGCTTCAGCCCCGCTATCTCTTCATCCTTTCACAGTGAGCACTACAAATATGTATCAGTTCATATTAGTGACTACTTATTTCAAAGGAAGTTGCTTTTTTGGCTGGCAGAAAGGGGAAAGAGTGGATTGTTGTTTCCTGTTTTTACCTACATTGCTAGCCCAGGAAAAATGTATGAAAATTATCTTAATAGTCCATATCAATAAGATATATGCAGGTAAGTGATTCAAAACATGTCTCACGCAAGATGAATGGACTTAAGACTGTTTAACAGCTGACCTGTTCAGCTGCTGTATACAATAATGATTCTTCTTTCACTGTGCCAGAACAAGCCCACTATCTTTAATGTGATTGTTCCTGTGCAAGATGGGGGCAGGTAACAGCAGAGCCGGTTCCAGTTACTGGGACAGTGCTCTTACTGTGAGGCTAGCAATATACAGTCTCAAGGCATGGATGTACCATAAGGGCTATCACAGTGCCACATGTGAAAACTCTTTGTTTACCTGACAGAGGAAGTTAATGTTGCTGCTGGGCAATGTTATGTTTCCATGGAACTGTACCTATATGAAGCTCTGCATGAGCCAGTTTTAATCAGACATAAATGTCTTCTCAAACAGTGCCCACATGCAGAAGGGTTTCTTTTCTGCAGGCTCAGCAATGTCAGTGTGATTAACCTATGCAAAACACAAAGTAAAAATTGTCATTGAGAAAACGTGCTATATTTCATATTAGCTTCACTCCTTTTGAGACAGCGGCTTTCATTTTAATCTCAGTGGGGTTGCTCATGTTCTACACTGTGTAAGTATGGAGTCAGACAACAATTGTATTCTGGGTTGCACTTGAAAGTGATGATAAAATGTGTTCTGCTCCTTTGTTTTGCTGCAGATATTATAATGAGCATGGGAAAGGCTCCTTCTTGAGCTTTATGAAGGAAAGAATAATGCTATTCAGTAAGGTGATCCTGGCTCCCTGACTGAAACCCAGCATATTGTATTTTTATCTTGATACCCATCAACTTTCATCTGCATCCTGGTGATCTCTTTTTCCCAATACAGTTGTGTGTCATCTTCATCTTCATCTCCGTTCTTGGAAGATTTTAACTGCCCTTGAACAAATGGCGGTCCCAGAGTCCCACTCATTGCATCCCCACCGCATTGTGCTGTGCTTTGTGTGGAGATGGGCTCCAGTCCAGATTTTTGTGGGTGCAGCACTTTCTTGCTACCAGTCCACCTGTTACTTTCCTTGAGCTTCTCATAGGACTGTCTCAGGAGTCTTGAACTTGCCCAGATTCTCAGTATATCTGTGCTGTGTGATCGAGGTGGGTATGGCATGAAGGACAGCACTGTGCTGTACGTTCCCTCAGAATCTGAGTGGACCTAGGTCCTTTCCTGTGGCTGACGGGGAACATGGAGGACATGGACTGAGCCATGTTGGGGGCATGCTGTTGGTTGAAGTGCTTGAACTGGGTTATTTGATGTTACAGTTGCCATATGTTTTGTGAATGTCTGGCCAGGTATAATACACACATGCTCAGTTAAGAAATCTATCTCTACCTCATGTGACTTCAGCTTCTCTGATTTCACCCTAAGATCTGGCTCCATCCTCACTTCTGACCATAGACATTGATAGAATTTAGCTGAATGCTTTTGCTTTTCTCTGGGCTCCATCATTATACACCTGTGAAAGGTGAGGGGCATAGAAGTAGGTAGATGGTGGAGGAGAACTAGGCTCTGAGCATCTTTTAGCTAACTGGAAGCCCTCCTGCAATAATGTTCTCTGCTAGACCTTTTGCCCCTCTGTGCATGTATGTTGCAAGATCAGCACAAGTCACTAGTGGGCTTTTTATGATCAGCTTTTCTGTGAAATGCAACTCTCTGCTGTTTGTTGTCAAACTTTGCCTGGGGCAGAGGGCTCATGTGCATATCTACTGCTCAAGAAAGTACAGTTAGACTACTGTAGTCAATAGTTTCAGTTCATTTGCAACTGTTAGTCCCAAATTTTCTTGAATATTTAATTTCTTTTGGACAAGAAGACTAAGGACAATGAACAATCATGGTATTTCTGCAAATTGTGGAACAACTTCAAAATTGCTCATCTGGATTACCAGCTGAGTAGACCCCTGCAAATTGGCTTCACACCTACAGTCATGCTAATAATCATAATGGCAGCTCTGTATGAAGTTAATATTTCCTTGCTTCACCGTCTTTATTGTTCTGGAAAATACTCAAGAATAATTAGATCAGTCTTAGCTATTCTGATCAAAAGAATTGAGTAGAATAACTTTATGGTATCAAATGGTTTGGAAGGCTCTTTTTTTGACAGAGTAAGTGCTGATAATAGGAAAGCATACAAGGAGCTGGGTAACAAGACTTGGTGTGCCAAGGAAATTAAAAATAAACTTTGAAGACTTTACCCAGGAAATTAGAAATAAACTTTACTAAAAATAAATTGAAGAGCAAGAACCTCTTAATACAAGATTTTAAAGTTATTGGCAGAAAGTGTTGTGCAGGTAATCATATAGTGTCATGGACTGATATGGTGGGGGTGAAATGATTTGGCTGGTTGTGGCTCAGTGACCTGGTCCTGCCCACTGGCTGCACTGTGGGCTTCAGAATATGATCTTTCTGTTTGAAAAGAAGTATTGCTTACTTTTGTGAAGATAAGCTTTGAAATATGAATCAGGTCCGAACTGAAAGTTGCCCATGACTGCAAGCAGTCTGAAATGGTATCTGGAAATGATTGCTGCTGCTGCTTCTCTGCTCTGCTAGCTCTAAGGGCTGACCCTTTTTTCCTGGTATGCTAGTTGAGTCCATGTCTTTGTTTTACCTGCCATCATATTCTTGTAGACAGGACTGGGAAGTATGTGTCGGGGGGTGAGGGGGGGAGAATTCAGGGAGCTTTGTGTGAGGAAAGAAGAGAATTCCCAAGGGACACGCTGCTGGCTCATCTCTGACAGCATGCTGCTGTATTTGGCATCAACAATCCACATAAAATTTGGCAAAGCTCAGCACTGCTGTGTCTTAGTGGCTCTTGATGTCTCATGATGTAGTTGTATATGTCACGTTATTCCCTGAGTGTGTGTTGATCAACAGTAGATTGTTAACTTCTGGATGTGAAACAGCCAACTTCATAGCCTTGCTCTAGGAGCTACAATTAACTCTACAGTAGAAACTCACTCATTTGGGCCTCTCATCCTGGTTAAGAAGGGGGCAAAGCTTTGCCCTATGGACACTGGTTGTGTCAGATTTATCCTGATCTGAAGAACAATATTTCAGCTTCTGGCTGAATAGTTTAATTTGTGATGGCAACCATCCTTATCAGATGACGACAAGGACAAAGTGCAGTGAGGTCTTTACTCAGGTGGTTGCTGATGGCATGCCTTGGACCCTCATTGCAGCCTTCTGGGGGCTTAGCACTTCCCATAAGCCTGGACTGTTGCCAGTGCACATCGTTTTTGATTGTCCTTCCAAGCGAGAGTAAAATTATTGTGATTATAAGAAGAGTGTTCCCTAGTATTCCAGGCATTGCGGATGACTCATGCACACTGACACAGCTATGTCAGCTCTGTGCATAGTAAGTCTAGTGTGTTTCTCTTATGGTAATTGTATGCCTGTAACTTGTCCATATGGCTGCAGATATATGCCTTGTATGTCAGAAGACAGATGCCCCTATACTGCTAACTAGGATAGAAGCTAAGATGTTCAAGAGGTTGTTCACTTCTGCATCTAGTATTTGTCCTGTGTAAATCTGCATGTTGCAGTCCTTCAGGAACCCTGTGATTTTTGCCTTGCCTTGTGCCATTTGGTTGCTCCCTCTACACACATCTTTTCCTCCAAAAACTTTTTAGGCATTTTCAGCTCTCTCTAAAGACAACTGAGTCCTCACTGTTGCCTCACTTGTAGTCTGTAATTTAGCTGGCCATTTCAGACTTGTCCGCTCTCAGGGAAAATCTCATTTCATGCAAAAACACTTGCTCTCCTAGTTTACATACCATCTGGCTATAATGGGGGAGACTTAGCATTGCCTTGACTTAGCATTACCCTCACCTCAGGTAGACTAACCCGTTCTCAGAAAGCATGCGCCGAGGCACACCTGCAGGGATACAGTTTAAGGAATTCATACTGCTCAAGATTTTCAAATAGAATAATAATTTTGAAGGCTCATTTGAAAAATAGGATATAAATATGGATTTTGTGAAGAGACTGTGTTTAAGAAAATTCTAAGCAGTCACACTTGGAAAACTGCAGTTGATTAACATGTTTCACCTTTGAAAATCTTTGTCAGTTATAAGCATTGGGTATTCTTTGTGCTTTGGTATGACCTGTTTTCTTTCTTTCTTTGCTACATCTAGATATCTTCCACATTACAAGAACTGAATTTGTGCTTGGGAAAATGAAGGGCAGAGAGTGCTCTGTCTAGAAACAGACCTTGCAGGAACATCTCCTACAGACTATAGTAATGTCTGTAATATCTCAGATTTTCAAAAATGTCTAAGAGAAAGAAAAGTTCTTTCTATTGTTTCTGTTCGAAGCCAAAGTGATAACTATGGCAAGGAAAAGCAGAGCCAGTTGTTGGGAGCTCACATAAAATCTGGAGATCTACTACTATAATAAGGCAGACTTCATTCCCTGAAATTACTGGGATTGTTTTGAATTTGTGTTGATGTAGCTGGTCAGCACTTGTCTTGCAGTAAGTGACTTTTGCTATTATATATCTTAGTGGTGTTTCTTCCAGACCATATTACTGTATAACTCAAATGAAGATTATAAGCCACAGCAAATATTCCTTAGCATATGCAATCTAAATTTATCATGAAATTCTATTTTAAATGCTTAGCCTGCAGTGGAAATTCACCAGCATTCTTTCCCCCATCTTTTTTTTTTTTTTTTAATTTAATATTGTGAAAGAATACTGCTCCAGATTTGCATCACGTAAAATAGCATAACAGTAAGACATGACAGTGGTGCATTAACAGACTATAAATACCTGCCTCAGGTACACTATATGTAACACTGAAGGCCAAAGGCCTTTAATCACCTGAAATGACTATTAAGGATCTGTTGGCAGGTAACCAGGTATATGTAACTTATGTATTAATAAGAATAAATATGATGACTATAATCTTTGGAAAAAGAATAGGTTCTTGTGTTGCAGTGATGAAGACTGAAATGTTAACTAAAGAAGAAAAAAAGAAGCAATAGCTTTGGAAATATTTTTAAAGGTTTTCTAAATGTGCTTGCTACTCATGTTGTGAGCGTCATTTTACCAATTTTTATTCTTTGAGCTTCTGTGAAGATTGATTCCATGTCGTCCCCTCTATATTTCCTTTCTTCCACTGCAACTGCCTGAAGATGCCAGTAAGTGCTGCTGTCTGCTCTCAGACTAGCAAGGAATGAAAAATGTGGTCCAAATTCAATTGACTTGTAATAGTCATTCATGACAATTTGGTATTGTTTGACTTCCAGAAAGTGAACAGATTGCTATTGCGGTGGTCAATGCATTGGGTGAATAGGCATAAATTTACATGTTGTCTTGCACCTATAGTTAATTCCTTCAGACCACACATGAAATTAGTGCTCAACCTATAAATGATAGTTTTTCACCATTTATTTTGATTTTTTTAAAAAGATTCTAAACTAAAAACATAGAACATCAAACCTGATTCTAACATTCTTTAGGTGTGAAAATCTCTGTCCATCTAGAAGCAAAAAGAGAAAAGAAATGAAATCTTGTAGAACAGAAATCTATTTGCAGTGTCGCAAGTCTCTAAGAAGTTATTGCGAAGAGTGATAACAGAGAAGAAATGTAAGGGAAGTCTACAAGAACATAAGAACCAAGCACCAGCAAAGTGCTCCTGTGTGCTCACCTCAATGTCTTGTATAAGGGAAATGAGCTGGTTAGTAGTACACTGGAGAAAAAAAAAAGGAAATGCATTCCAAGAAAAACACACTAGAGAAGTTAGAGAAGCTGGGAGAAGGAAGAAATTTGCTGAACTTACTTGGCATGGATCCAGGAGGAAGGATGATGTAGTTTGGAGGTAGATTAATCCTGTAGAAAAAGAAAGCTAAATTGCCCAAATTTGACCTGAACCTCAGCCTTAAAATTATTTTTCATTTTTGTGCTCTTTTATTTTCATGTTTCAAGTGAAGACCTGAAGAAGAATGACCAGAAGAGCATATGAAAAACTATTTGTGAACAGCTATTATTTACAGCTCAAGCAAAAGGAATGGAAAATCTTATGAGAAAACTTGTTATTTCTTTTCAAGATCTTCCTTTTTATTTTGTAGACTTAGAAAGCCTTGACAGTTCAGAAAATAGAAATTTTGCATCTTTGTGACCAAACATGTTAGTTGCTGTTTACCTCTATAGTTAACAGATAAAGAAGGCAAAAGTAAGTGGGTTAATCAAACAGCACTTTGCTTTTAAGAGCATGCAGAACTGTAAAGAAAAAAATGGACATCTCAGGAAATCTCATCTCAGATAGCTTTATTTTTCCTTGTCTGTCTGGTCTGTCTCTCTTCCCCCTCTCCCCTTCTTTTTCCCTCCCCTCCCCTCCTCCCTAAAACTGCCAAACTGTAGGGACTAGAGAAGATGGAGCCATATTCTTCTGAGAGGTGTGCATAGTGATATGACAAGAGGCAATGGGCACAAATTGGAACACAAGAAATTCTGACTTATCATAAGAAAAAAATTTCATTACGAGGTGATGAATTATTGGAACAGATTGCCCGGAGAGACTGTGAAGTCTCTATCCCTGGAGATACTCAAAACCAGACCAGACATGACCCTGAGTAGCCTGCTCTAGCTGACCCTGCTTTGAGCAGGCATTGGACTAGAGACCTCCAGAGGTCCCTTCAACCAAAAGTATTATATGGTTCTGTCATCTTAATAATACTACCTAAAGTGCTTTCACTGTCTGAAATGTCTGAATGAAAATACAAATATGAATATGGCAACTGCAGAGAATAAAATATTAATCTATGAAATATAATGTTATGTCAAATCCAGTTTAGCATCATGATGTGTGAAATTAACATGTCAGTGTGGTCGAGTAGAACAATTAATCCATTAAAAGAAAGTGATTTTTTTTCTCACATGGATGCTAAAAGAGAAAATTAAGACCTGGCTTGGTCAATGTTGAACAGTTAAATTGATTTTAGGAAAGAGTACCTAAAAATAGGAATATGAATTCCTATATCCCTCTCAGTTCCAAGAAAATGGGATCATTTGAGAAGTCTAAATTCCTGTAATGTGAGAAACCCTTCAGGTGCTTAATGTTGCCCTGCAACAATATACTATAGATTAAAATATGAGGAAAAATAAGAAATAATTCTGCAATTAGGAGACAATCATTAGGCTCCCTGTGCAAACTGTTTTCATAAAAGGTGTCCTGCAACAATTGCCTAAACTATACTCGAGAATAAATTAGTCAAACACTCTAGAATGGTATCTAGACTGGAATTCGTGGGGAGGCAGAGGAGCTTAGACTGTAATTTAGAAAAACACGTTAACCCATGCTTAATCTGAAATATGTACTTATGTTCAGATGAATCCAATGTGGTTTAGGCAGGTAAGTTGTGAATGATGATAGCATAAGACTGGAATCTGGCTAAAATGCCTTCTCCTTTCCTATGTCCCCCAGCTCTACAGTTTCCATGCATGCATCACAGTCCTACATACAGTCTATTTTATTCATTTTGTAAGGTCCCTTGCGACACCAAGGGAAGCAGTGTTGTGCTAAGCAAGGGAGAAGCATAACCACACCAAAATACCTAGGAGAAGGAGAGGCCTTATTACACTAGTGGAGTCCCTGCAGCTGTACATGGTCTGCAATCTCTGTCCTGGTGCTGTGTCTAAGCTCATTCTCAGGCCAGAGATGGAAAATGCCTTCTCTGGCCCTTGCTCCTAGTGGAGGTGTCCAGTTCTTTGCTTGGGATGTAATAAACTTTTATGCCAGTCATATTTCTACACAAGTAGAAATTCTGTTGTTTATATAAAAGTTGCATGAAACTTTTCTTGGCCTGGTGAGTTGATCTTGTCTGTTTAAACATTTAATTTAGGAGGAATACAGTAATGATGTCTTGTGCTTTATTATTTTTGCTTAAATAGTTAATAGCCTGAAACTGCTTTGGCCAGGCTTCTCTTTGGTTTCAGTTGCAGCAGTTGTCTAGGCAGAGAGTATTCCATTTTGTTGGTGTTCTTTCTATTTATGTTGAGCAGTAAGGATTTGAAGGACAATTATATTACAATCAACTTCAAATTTGGGAATTGGAATGATTTATCTGTGTGTATGGGGTTTTCATATGTTACTGTGAATTTTCTTTATGTAATCCTCAGAAAAAAATACATCTGGGAGACATTACATATGATATAGTAACTAATCTTGTACACAGGCTTGGCATAAACAGTCTGTGTCTGGTTTGGCTATTCTCTAAACGTTAAAACAGGATCAGGCAAGACAGAAAAATAAGATGTGCAAACTGCATTTCAGCCACCTGAAACTCCGTGTATAGTATGCTTGAATGACTCTTCAAACAGCTGACTGTTGTGTCTGACTAAATATAGCAGACAGTATTGTCCTAACCCTTTCCACTTTAATCTGATAACTAGCCAGGTTATTTTCTTTTGCCCGTTTGACACTATCGTTTGGGAAATCCCTTTTTTTTATCTATGACATGTTTTTAAGCTGGCATATTCCTGTTAAGGATCTAGCGCGTGTAACTTTCCAATATTAGGATAACAAGAAGAATGCTGCCACAGTCTTGGCCTAAGTTATGGCTCTTAGGCTGTTTGCACGCTGAAAAATAAGTGAAATGTTTTGACAGAGAAAAATGTGTGTTGTCAACTTTGTTTTATCCATGGCTGAGAAGGGAAATTGAAACTGTACTTCAGCAGGGTTCAGACACTGATGGCTAAAATGGTCTTCTGGTAAACAAATTAGAAGAGAACTGTTCTGCTTTACGACTTATTCTTTCCCGAAAGAAATGCACAACTAAATGCACTGCTTGTGTATTTAAAAGAAGTCTTTTAAAGAGTCTAAGGAGTGAATATGGGGAAAAAAGCACCATTCGCATCTTAAAAAAAAAAAAAAAAAAAAAAAAAATTATTGACAGACTTGCCTTGGAGTCTCTTTTAGAGACTTCTCTTGGTGATTTCCTAGTGCGAGGCTCTGCTCCAAACATAGAACAATTCTCAGGGCTAAAACCATGTGCTTGAAAATATTTATTTTGGAAGCTAAAAAGCTTTTGTTAGCTCACGTACGCTGCAAGCCCAGCTCCTGCAGCCGCTTCTCGTAAGATACGGACCCTGGGCTGCTGGCCATTTTAGCCTTCCTCTGCTGGGCCCTTTCCAGTTTCTCAACCCGCTTCTGGGACTGGCTCGGGGCAGAGGTAGGGTCCCAAACTGGACATGGGATTTTGGGTACAGCCTCACTAGCACTGAATACGGGGAGGTAACTTTCTTCTGTCTGCTGGCCCCTGTGAACAAAAGCCGGTTTCTCTTGCTAGGGAAATGCAGAGAGTAATTATCCACAGAAGTGTGACTTCGTAAGTATTAAATACCAACTCCTAGATTTAAGTCCTTGTCATCTAATTAGGAAGGAGAAAAGACAGAAATATATTTTCAATGTTAAATAGTGAACAGATGCGAGTTCATGAACATTTTGGGATCTAAAAACTGGTGACATTTGATAACTAAATTATTTGCATTCAACAGGTCTACCTACCAGAGGCTATTTGTAATTCTTCTAATTATTTCCCATAAAGTTGTGGGATTATGTGCGTTTGTTTTAATGTCTCCTTTTTCTTATGAGAAATCAAAAATTAAAAATAGAAATAGGAAATGCTTCTGAATATTTAGTGTGTATTTAATTCTAGTATATGAATATTAATTTTTCTGTGTAACTGAAACAGTATACACGCAGGCATATGCACAGTACTTTCTCAGATTTTTTTCAGCCTGAGAGGACATTTTAGGTGATCCTTATATATCCTATCAGCCTCACTCATCATTTATTAGCTTTTGCTGAATTTCTATAGACGAGAAAAGCACTAGCCTTTCGTTCTGAGTGCAAGTAAACAATGAATTTTCCTTCAAAGGCACGCAATAGTTGCTACATTTCAGAAACAAAGACAATGCTTTAATTTTTTTCCTCTCAAATACTGAGAAACTCAGTACTCTCAGAGCTGAGAATATGCTCATTCAGGGGATCTCAGGCTTTTTAGAAGATGGTAATCTTTCTTTTTCTGATGCCAACACATTTGTCACACTTATGACATGGTTCAGGTTCAATTTATATTTCCACTGTCTCAAACATGTATTTTTTGGAGTTGCATACATGTCCATTATAAAGTAGTTCACACAATCCTTGCACCTTTAGAAAGAACAGGGCGTGTTTTATTTTCTTGTTTTCATCAATATTCTTGTACCTTCTGATTCCAAAAGTCATTCTGGGGTTTCTTTTTCCTGGAAACATTAAAATCTGTGTTCCTTGGTCTCTCCAGAAATGTGTGAGGTCAACAAAAATAAGACAATTAAAATGTTTGTAGTATCAGAACATTTTCCTGTAACAGCAATACCCTGTAATTTATGGCTGCAGGAAAAAAATAAGCTCTGTTGGACAAGTATCTCCGTTTGTCTAGTTCAACATTATCTCCTTTTTCTGTAGTGCCAAAGAGACAACGCATTTCTTTCACAGACTTTAGTGTCCCTGAGTTTAGGTGGTACCACATGATGCATAATGGTTCTTTATCATGCCTCAGTTCACTTACTGGGGAATTGTAAAGTGTAAGCAAATTTACAGTCAGGGAGGCCCTGTCTCCTTTCAATAAGGGAAGGACAAACCGTGCTGTAGTTCACATGGTTCTGCATTTGTTTATGGTCATAGTATGAGTAATATTGTTATCAAAAATAAAATAACCTTTGGTTCCAAAAATACATCTTGAGAGTCTTAACTGTCTCTGTAAGAATGTGTGAAGAACTTTTACCCAGGCTGCTTGAAGGGCAGCTGTCATTCTGTTTTTCCCTGAATGTTACTAGTAGCATCTTGGCTTGATTTTGACCAGTGCTTGTATCCATGGATGCTAAATCTGCTATGTAATTTGAGATTTTTGTGCCCAGTACTGGTACGTGGACTATGCTTAGAAATTATTACGGAACTGTTTCTTGTCCTGCCACTCCTCTGTTCTGGTTGTAATACTTTGAAATAGATGTCCAGGAACAGCTGCTGAAATTTGAAAACTCTGTTACCTGGCCTTTGATAGACTTCATGCTACTTAGGAGCAGGTCATGGATGATGCGCAGATGTATGTTCGCTGGCCCAGCTCTTTGCTGATCACCTCTCTTTCCAGGTTCTCCATCCTTGCAATCCAAGCAGTTCCCTACCACTTGCCTATATCATCTCTTTTCTTCAATGATTAAGAAAGATTTTGCTTCCTCCAGTTAGATAAAAATTACTGTCATGAACAACACTTTGCCTTGCCTGGGTACTCAATGCTCTGTGAAGGCTGCAAATGTCTGTCTGATATTTTTCATATTTTTTTGTAGAAAAATCTGATAACTTTGGATCTGAATATCTCACTAACATTAGAAAGCCAAAATGAAACAGGGAAGTACTGTATGATTATCTCATTTTATAATCTGGTTGACTAATTTAGTGCTGTGGCTATTCAAACCTGGAAGCATCAATTAATGGTGATGGATCAGTGTTGCTTTACTACAGAATCATTACAATTACTGCACATCTGTGTTCTAGCTTCTCTGGAAAAATGACACCTCTATTTTGCAATGCATATAGCAATGAAGACCTGAAATACTGATGCTACTAAAGACTTCAAAGAATGCCCTGCAGTGCTTATATCTAAGATCAGAATTGTACTGTGAGGAGATGGCAGTTTTAATGACAAAATGGACGGTGAATAGGTAATACAGGGAATAGGGAATACAGCATTGCCCTCCATTCAGAAACAGTGCATGACTGGATATCTGAATATAATTCTTTGTGATTGTTTTCCAGTAGGTGTCCTATTGACATATAGGTGTACTTTTGCATGCAAGTGACTTAGGCATGAAAATCAAGTTTAAAACTACATTCTGCCAGGCTGGGATAATTTACTGCATAATCTACGTTGAGGCATACCTTCTACGTAATGGCATATTCAATAGAATAAAGAATTTCTAGACTAACTCATTCAGCTTTAACCTGCCTAGCACTATACTGAATAGCTCTACTCTTGTTTTAGAAAGACAGATAGTATACAAAAAGTAGTTTGGGCCAAGTCTAGCCTGTTTATCAAGGCATTTTTTAAAATGTGGAAATCAGGGGTATGGAAGAGTTGGGGGAATTCATAGAGCCAGGAAATGGAGAGTGCACTCAGGTCTAGTAATGCAGATTTTTTTTTTTTTTTTTTTTGGGAGAGAGATTCAATCCTAAAAGAAAAGCAGAGGTGAATGCAAATTGTGTGCAGTCGTAGGTTAAAGAATCTTTAGCTTTTTTAAGAAAATACATTGAAGATGCTAAAATGTTATCTGAGGAAGCACAAGATAATAAGGGATTTCAGTAGTATAATTTTTTGTACCAAGTTTTTTATGCTATGTTATGCACAAGTATTACTAGTATTACAAGTATTACTAGACTAAGATGACTAAGTATAATATAATAAACAAATTGAAAGGCAAATTTGTTTATGAATGCCAGTGAAAGTATATTATAGAATCAAATATTACCAAGTATGTGTTGATTGAAATTATCTCTGAATACTTTCAGCCTAAAATATTCCATATTGTTTGAGAGCGATTGACCTTAAATACTGGAAATTTCCAGCATTGTAATGAATTTGTTCAAGTACCATGGAGCTCTTAATGCTTTATGGTTGGCTAATAGTTCTATATAATCGTTACTTACTACAGTCTGAATTTTAAAATGTATATTATTGGTTAGTTCAAGTAAGAACTAAATTTTGTTAAGTACAGGAACATTGAACCTACTATTCAGTGTTACGAACTTTCATACCAGTAAAAGTTTATAACTGGAATATCAAAAAGAGTAGAACAATCTATTCAAATATATTGTGATTTACAATTTTTTCTTAGTGTTTGTCAGCTGTCATACCTATTAGTGCTATACTGACTGACAGCAAAAGGCATATTAACAATAAAATACAGAAAACTTAATCTAGGCTGCTGTAGAAGACTAATAACTTTTTTTCTCAGGGCAGATTATGTACTACTATGCTACTACTACAAAAGATGTACCTTCCCTATGGAGCTAGTGTATAAAATGTGAAGTATGACTGGAATTGTCATCTAGCTAATTCATACAAACCATCAGTGTTACATGTTAGCTTTGAGATGCCTCTGTTTTGGTCAAGAAATGGCATCACATCCCTTTTGCTCCAGCTCTTATTTTGTCTGGTAGAGTAAACAACAATACCCAGAGGACACGAAAACAACTTTAACGACACAGTCTATCTGATAGTGAAAAATATATGAAATCTACAGTTGACATGTGGAAACAATAAGCTTGACAATCAACAAGAATGAAAAATTTTTCAAAAATGCTTAGTCATGCACATAGTGCTTTTTGAACAGCTAGGTGAGATCTAATGCACTGTAAAACTGGGCTCTCCAAATCAAATACTGCAGCTGGCATTAAGTGTATAGACGGGATATAACGAATGTGTTTTGAAAGGTGGTACAAGCTTTAGGACATACTGGTGTAAATAGCTGTTGTTCTGCCAAAATCAATGTGATGTTTGGATGTTTTTCTAGTTCAAAGAGATATTATTAAGATGCTACTTGAGTTATGTGAGAGTCTAGCCCTTATTTGAAATCTTTCCCTAACACGGACCGTAGAGGTGCAGCATTTTCTTCTAGACACAGTACTATATAGCTTGCTTAATCTAGTGGTATGACTGACTGCATATTCTTTAATTAGGTCTGGTTTACATTTCATTTGTTTAGAAAACAGTAGGCAATACAGAGCTTATGCAAAAGGCAAAGCATAATCGGCAAATCCAAGTAATTTTGTTATGGCTATGCAGGCAGAACAGATCCTCCCCAAAATGGGGCTGTTTTGCCTATGGGGGTGGGGGGGAAGGGGACTGCAGCAGTAACAAATGACCCTAATCTGAGGTCAGCACTGAACCAAGGGACAGAGCGATAAAGAAAAATCACTATTTTTTTTCTTATGGTTGTATTTCCAGACTGATTTCTGGAAAAAAAAATCCCCATATTTTCTCCATTTACTAAGTAAGAAAAGGGACTAATTTTAACCATTATAAGGTTCAGCAATGCTATGAAACCCTGAAAAATATGAAGTCGAGTTATTGTATCTATGTAACAGGGATGAGGGGAAGCTGCCAAGCAGCTGGAGAACAGCCTAATTAGCAGGACCTGTACCTGGCCCCAACACAGGTTTGTATGAGACACCTGCGCTACTCCCAGAGAAAGGTCTGTGGGCTGACAGGTGTGGAAACACAGCATTTAAAAATGTTTCAGGATTTAAATGTACTGTAAGGCTAAAATAGGGAGGCGTCCATTACGTGGATAAAATAAGGAGCCAGCGCAGGTAGTCGCCCAGCTGCTGGGGGTCTCCTGGAGGGAGGTGGCATGGTAGGAGAGGAAGGTGGCAAGGGAAGGGGGTGGCAGGTGCACCTGGCGCTCCAGCACCCTGCGGCGGCCATCTGAAAGGCGCTGAGGTTTTTAAAGAATAAATACAGGAGCCAGCAGTCCACCGGACACCAGTGATAAATACCTGTGCTGAGGTACTCGCCTGCGCTTCTCTACGCCTCTGTATCTATGGGTACGTATGGTCTTTGCTCTCTCCGTTTGGGGTTAATTTTTAGGATGGAGTTCCCCGAAATGGAGGCTAGCGTGGGCAGCTGGGAGGGGACGGCTGGGGTGTCCAAGGGGCGGCGGCCGGGTTCTGTGGTGCTACAGGGAGGCAGCGCGGAAGGTTCTGGAAGGTTCTGCCTGGGCCCTGGGGTACAGGGCTATCTGCTGCTCTGCTTGTGGGGGGTAACCAACGTGCTCTCCCCACGGTTTTGATGGATCATCGTGTTCACCGCTTACCAGTGCCTGTATTCTTTCTAATATAAGAATATTAAATATTCTTGTCTTATTTTAATATAAGAATAAATACTCTTTTAATCCCTCTGTATCCCCTTTGATATTAATGTGGAATGCTGGTGAATAATCATTTTCCGTGGAAGAAATATATGCTTATTATACTGTATTAGACAGGTTAATATGTTCTGGCGTTTTGGACCAAGAAAGTTTATTGCTACGGTGACATTAACACGTGTAGAGTAATGTTCTCCAAACCGGTTGTTACCAGTAGATAAAGGCTGATGTGGTAATTGCTAACCTAGGGTGGGATCAAGGGGTGTTATTGCACTCAAATCATTAACTGCAGCTGGGATGATCAGGACCATAATGTCCTGTTACCAAGGCAGTGCATCAAACTGCGCAGGCTTAACGATGTGCCATGCAGAGACCCGCTCTGTTGCTGCCCTTGATGTGTAAAAGTGACAGATTCTTGGGGGTGCTATAGCTAAGGGTCTGCAGACCCTGCTGTTACTTTGCTTGGGACATTTGTGGCTGAAATTTTTGCTGCCACAAAGCTAAATGTAGCCAGGGGTTCAAAGTCATTCGCGAGGCGTCGAGCCTGGTGCGCCACCCGGCCCGGGGACTGCTGCTGTCAAGCACATTGGGGCAGTTCCAGGCTCTTTTAGCCCTGAGACGATGGACTCCAGAGGTCCTCATGCTTATTTCAGCTGGCGGCTGCGTTATGAAGTGTTTGAGGCCCCTTCTAAGTTTATCCTGGTCGTGGTAGCCAAATGCTGCTACGAATTGTTGTTTGCTGAATCTCTTTGCCTCAAAAACTACAACATCCAGTGAGCTTCACAAGTCACTTACTGCAAGCAGAGTTTCCACTGCAGTTTGTATAGTCTCTGAAAGAGCGGTTTCTGGAATGGCTGTGATTAAAAAAAAAATAATAATAAAATAAAAAAATGCTATAATTTATTTTGAAAATGACCTGCATGAGTGTTTATCCCATTAGAGCCTTGATTTGATTTGTTTTGTTTGGTTCTCGTAATGCAAGATCTAGCAATCCACCAGTAGTCGTTGGACTTGAGTAATTGAAGCTGCTCCCAGCTCTGTACAGAGCTGCCTAAGGGAGCTGCCCCGGTTTTGCACTCTATTTTTCTGGGGAGAGGAGCGCGGGCCGCAGAGGGTGGTGGCAGGAGGGAAGCCACTGCTGCCCCAGGGGCTGTGAGCGAGGTGGCAGCGCTCTGCTGCCTGCCTGCAGCCAAACCCAGCCTCAGGCCAAAGCGGCAGCAGGGAGGTGGGGTGGCCGCTTGCTGCCCAGCTGCACTGCTCACCATCTGCAGTCATCTTTTGGGGAGCGCTGGCTCTTCTTGCCACATCGGAAAGGTGCCTGAGGAACAGTGTGCAGTTTTGGGGGCTGGACATCAGGAGAACGAGCTGTGCACCGTGCTGGCTGCTTCTGGAGGTGGTGGGTGGTCTCTGTGCTGCCAAGAAACTTTTCTGCAAGTAGAGCTGGTGAAACTGCTCCTAGAAAGTGAATGTGAAGTTTCCTTTTGGGCTTAGATTGTGGGATTAATAGTTGCAGTTCTCCATACAATTTATGCTCATGAAATAAAAGCATGTCTCTAAAAGTTGCTGGCAGAGCTGAATTTAACTCATTGCAGAATTCAAATGAATAGTTGTGGAAAACTGTCTTCAGTACTCACCAAACTCCTCTTCTAACCACTTTCTTTACTGAGCACTGATCACTTAATCCTACTTTGGTCGTCATGTGTGGCTTTTAAGCCAGGAGAGTACTTTTCTTTCTGCTTTTATTTACTGAATCTACTTTGCTGTAGTTCATAAAGAACTCATCCCTTTTATAGCAGATGAAATGTTTCATCCGTATAGAACATATGAAAAGAGCAGGGTAAGGTCTTGGAAGCTTTGACCGCTCACTCCGCATCCAGATATTGTCCAGGGATCCTGAACCTGAGCCTGAATGTTTGGAAGTTCCTGCAGAGCTTTGCCATAATGCAGGAGTGATTTATTTTAATATGATTTCTGGAGTTCTTCTATTTTATTCTTTTATGTCTCTGTGTTTGACAGGGCTTCACCTTCATTATCTTGAAAGATCAGCACTAAACTAGATATTTCCTCCCTGTTCCCTCTGTGAAAACCAAAACAAATAAATCACTTAGCTGCTTTGCCATCTCTTTAGTCTCCTCACTGTGTTATTTTTAATCATTTTGACCTTGTAAACCCAGTAACTCTTATGAGGATCTCTGATATACTTAAGAAATTCCTGTGTATCAGCAGGGCATTTAAATATAGTTCTATTGCACATTGTCTTCTTTTGTCACAATTTTTAAAGTGTTTTCATGACCTTAGCATTATTTCAGGTAAGTGACTTAATAATGTTTGGCAAGGATAGAATTCCAGCTTTATGTCTGCATATTAAGTGTTAACTCTGAATTTGAAAATGGTATGCTTTATCATTTTAGTCAAGTATAGGTAATCATTAGGTAAAAATAAAAATGACGAATTACCAGTTTGAGGAATCTGGCCTCTGTGTTTTCCCAGTGAGTCTATTGCACAGATTTATTTCAGATTGACTTCCTTATGTTCATTGTATCGGTCTAGTGTGAGATCTCTATCAGAGTCTTATTACCCTTGTAGTTGATTTTATCCAAAGGATTTATTGTGGTTTTTTGCCATTTTATGATTTCAAAATAAAACTGTATTTTTGTGTGCATCTTTTATAACTTCCTATCACAAGCAATATGTACAAGTAAATGGCAATACAAAACATTATATTTAAATGTGGGGATAAAGTCTGAATTCCAGTCAGTTTAAATCCCCCCAAATGTTGCAGGATTCAAGCTTTGTTAGAAGTGATGCCTGGAGTGTGTAATTTCACACTTGGAAAATTTTAGTCTGAAAGTTTTCTAATTGAAGGCTAAATTAATTTACAGCCTGAGAAAAGAACCAATCAAGAACTTTCCACTGAAATGTCATTTTGACAGAGTAAAATCAGATATTGCTGAAATATTTCAATTTCTGTGAAAAAATGAAAATGAGGTATTCATATAATGTTCTGTGAAGCTTTTGCATGGTTATAACTGAGGAGATTTGAGTTCTTATTTTCCCTAGCGTTCTCCAATGGAGATAGGCGTTTTGTTACAGATCTTGTCCTTGGCTGAAGACTGCCTATTGCAAGCTCATCTGACCCTGGTGCATCATTGGGAGCTCAGACTATCAGAGGCTGCGGTGGTGATACTTGGTAGTACATGGGTTTGGTGATCCCTCAGGATCATGAAAACACCTGGAGGCTTGGGTAGGCACCAGTTGCCTTTCCATAATGAATATGCCAGTGTACCTGCCTGTGTCTGATGGAGCTCTCCATGTACTTGAAGTTAAGCACCCTACCAGTGCCCAGGAAAGGGAAAGAAAAAGTGCAACTTTTCTTGTCTCATGTCATTGCACTTTCATTAGTGCATTAGATTACTGCTCACTTCAAAATTGCCCTGGCTTCAAAACAGGTATTTACTGGCAAAAAGCTCTGTACTCCATTACAAATGAGGTGTGGTGTTAAGAATCCCACTTTAGTTTTTTGGTATTACTGATATATTTTCGTGGTAGTGGATTGTGGCTAGCAACACATACAACTCCTGGATCCAGTTTCAAAAATCCTTACTAAAGCATAGGAGTTTTCTGAAGCAGATGTGGTAGTAAGGCTTGGCTAATAAAATAATACTCTGACTCATCACCAGTTAAGAGTGCAGTTTATGAAAGGAATTTTGACAGTAGGGAATAGGAAGGAAGCATCATCTACAAGTTTTTAAAATAACCTACTATGAACCATTGGGAGTAAATCAATCCATACCTGCAGCTCAGTCAACTCTTTAACAACCTGGACAATAGTTAAAGTAATTATTTGGAGAAATTATTGCTATTCTAAAACGTATTCAATGCTTTATGATGTGAAAAATACCTGCTTTTTATGTGTTTAATTTCTTCCAGCGTGCTGTCACTACTTACAAAGTGCTTTTTCACTCACATGATGTCCAGTAACAGATAAATAACATCCATAACAATGTAAAATACAAGGGAAATATTAAAAAGGTTTCCTTTATTAGTATTCCTTATCAACCAATGATTAATTTTTTTATTAATTTCCTGGTCTTGTGAAAATGTTTAAAATTAATCATTAATAAGAAGCAAATGACTGCCCCACAACACAGCTGTTTTTGTTAAAGTAATTAAGACTGCATTCATGATCACACAGTTAACACAAATTTTGAGCAATAACTCAGGCAGTGTTTCTAATGGTAATGAATTACAGCTGCGTTTACAAGTTTTGGAGCCATACCACAGAGAAGGGTAGAGGAAACTGGTGGTTTTGTATGAATTTCTTATAGCACTAACTTGTGAGAGAGGTCATGAAGGTAGCCCTATCTACATTTGAGAGAAAACCTAGCTGATGTTTCTCTGGTCCTTATTCAAAGACTTTCATCCAAAGGCAAAAAGTGAAGTTCCTAAAGTTTTTTGTTTTCCCTTCTTTGTTCTTCATCTAAGTAGAGGCAACAAAATGTTGATAATTTGGGAGGAAGAGGGGAAAGTTGTGGTTTTGATTTTCATCTTTTCATTGGGAAACTGGAAAATTTCTCTTGAAGTCTTTTCTAATTTTCTTAGTGTTTGTGTGGAAAATATTCACCTTGGTTTTAAACTACAATTAGCCTCATGTGGCAGACAGGCACTATGCATGCACGCATGTTAATTGTTAACAGTTGTGCATTTAGGCAAACCTAGAATTAAACTTGTCCGTAGTTACCAATAAGCTAATTTTGTGTGTATGAATGCTGGCTTGGCTATGGAGAGGAAGCCTGAGCTATGCTTAGGTTTTCGGGCAGTGACCGCATGCTACAGTTTTCGAGTGAAACTGAATTGGCAACAGTTGGATATATAGGCTCAAGAGTCAGCACTTGTGTGCAGTGTGCTCAACTGTTGTTTTTATGTTTCTGTCTGAGTCTCCACTGGAAACAGTCATTTGTAAGAGTTTATTGTCAATGTAGCATAGGAGCAGGTGCAGAGCTACAGCAATCATGCTGTGAGTCAATATAAAGTAATGGTCTAAGATAGACTGAAAGCAAGATGAAGCTTTGAGGAAGGACATTCAGCCCAACAAGAAGCCAAAAACAGAGCAGGAGGTAGTGTGACATGGACAAACAGCTTGAAGTAGGGGAATGTCTTCAGCAGCTACTGAGAAGGAAAAGGTGAGCATTTGAGGAGGAGGAAAAAAACTGGGGAAAAAAAATACAGATAAGGCAAAGTGAAAGTTGTCGCAGTATCCTTCAAAGATATGAATGGAAGCTGCTAGCAATGGAGTGATAGTTGAGATCGTGCTCCATTTCCATGAAATAACAATTGTTGGTATCTTTAAAAATAGTGTGAATCAAAGCAATTTTGATCTTTTGGCAGGATAGAATTCTTGCTTTTAACATTTATAAACAGGCAAGACCTTCATCAAAGCCCCCTGGCTTTTTGGAGGGACGATGATGCACTGTGTATGTGATGCACTATGTCTGTTGAAACCAAATCAGATAAAATATGACTCAAGTTAACGAGCTGCTGCTTCACCTGTTAGAAACCTTGAGTGCTTTCCTGCTTTGCATAGAAGGTCATAATTGCCCCAGGGGATTTCTTTTTTTCATTTCTCTTGTAAAATAGAAGTGATAAAAACCTTCCATTACTTGAGTTTCAGATCAATCTTTGTCTCCTTTGTCCTTGCATGAAAATCCTTGCAAAGCTTGCATGGCATTGGATCTACTAAAAGGCCAAATAGTTTTAGTATATTTAAGGACATACCTCAAAACTCTTTTTAAAGTGGAAAGCGATCTGCAGGGCAGGGGGTTGAGACCATGTCTTCTCCCACATCTTTTGAAATGTACGCTTATTTTCTGAAGTGCCCTATAGTGAGTACTATAATTCACTTACAGCTCTGCTTTCTGTCTGTGTAGTGAAACATGGACTTCTGAGTGTCTCTCCCTCTGCAACTATCTGCCTCTTGCTGTGACGTTCACTGACAGATTAAACTCAGAAGTCAGCATTAGAGGACTGGAGCATTACTGGTGGAAAAGGACCTGGAGGCTCTTTTGATCACAACAATTTTAGGTCTTGCACATGCTGAAAATTATAATGTGTATCTGATAAAATGGAGACAAAAACTGAAAATGACCCAGGACACACCATTTTTTTTTTTTCCTCAAAAGTAGTAGGGGGTACTTCTTCCAACACTGAGGGTGTTTTTAGGACTGCAAGATGCTTGTTACTTCTTGTCCTTGCTCCCACAACTTTTATTCACCTTTCCATCCTTTGCCCTTCTTTCCTTCATCTGCTTTCCTTTCTTTTCTCATCTCCTTTGGAAGAGTGCAGATTTTCTCAACTGTGGAAAAACAAACAATGCTTTAATATCAAGGTGATTTTGAACAAAACCATGTAGGCACAGTAATGGCTAGCGTCAATGAAAAGAGGAGCACTGTTGTGATACTCCTGCTGACGAGAGCCTGCGTCGCCTTTGTCAAAACACTGGTGCCAAATTCTAGGCTATTAAAATGGCCCTGACATGAACGGTCTGATTTTGGCAGTTAAATCCTAACACTTGAGCGAGAGTATCACAAAACTGTGATCTATACTGCTGAAAGGCTCTTTTTAAAGCCATCTGTAATTGAGCAGTCAGACTTGTCAGGAAATGTGACCGTTTCACCTATCATTTTTTTTCCAGTCTAACCTGACTTGTCTTCAGCCATGCAAGCATTCAAATGCGGGAAAAGATGTTGCTTGAATGCTTAATCAAAGAACTAAATTAGATTTATTCAGTTTCATTCATGTAATACTAGGTCTATCCAACATGGAAATTATTACCCACCCTTGTTTGTTGGAATGGAAGTGAATGCTGTTTTCTTTACTATGCTGTCTGGTGTAGCTTGTTTACTTTAGTAGAAGGAACTGAGCCTCTCACTACCTTTCAAGATCATTTATGAGACTACTTTTCTCCATATGGCATAGTTACTGAATACCAATCCTGGTATTTTATACTTCCTGCTGGTACTGAACGTAGTTTATAATTTCATATTGTGCTGTGTAACCTGATTACTTTTTTATTGCAGCGATCTGGCACTGCCACCAGGACCAGACCATAACATATAGGAGAGGTGTGGCATCTCCATCCTGGAGAATGGATAAAATAGATCTTTTCTTTCATAAAAAAATTGAGAGTAGTGTTATGAAACAGTTTTATTTTGGAGGATTGTTTGTCTCTTGGCATAGAATGGTCAAATTAAATGATGCACAAGCAACCACACAAACATCCCACTTTACACTTCTGGGATACAGTCAACTGTGGACAGCAAGGATGCTTTCCATGATTAGGTATAATGGGAATATCACTCGAGCTTCGGTCCTGCGTGGAGGCTGGGTGGCAGGCAGTCGGATCCCTGCAGAGGACAGCCCGAGCAGCGCAACAGAGCAGCTGCTCCAGCACAAAGAGCAAAGGAGAGCAGGAACCGATGTTGCTCTTCATAAGCCTGCAAGCGGCAATCACCCCCTCCCCAGCAAAACAAGAAAGCTCTGAACAACCACTCCTGAAGGGAGTGCAGATAACCGCACAAAACTAGTTCTAGCTTATTTGACAAGGATTTCTGCTGGTAGCTTTATTGAAGTTCAAACACGTTGGGAAACTTCCTGCCCTCACATAGAGGGTCTCGGTGAGAGACGCTCTTGTGTTTTGCCAGAATGCTTTGTGTAAGATCTGAAGCGTAGCCCATGTCTGGCTGTCTGGTCTCTGGGCAGGGGACTGAGGTGACTGGCTCCTTTCCTATGTATATTGTGCCTTTGTAGTGCAGGATAGTGTCCTGTTTCCCATGCCGAGGGCTGACGAATCCAGCCAGGGGATTGGCAGATCAGAGATCCAGGCAGCTGCCTTTGCTCCATCAGGAAATGGTGGGAGATGGCAAGCGTGCAGGAAAGGGCAACATATTTAACTGGCAGCTAGAGATGTCTCCTCTGAGCTCAGCAGCCTGCTGCTCAGCCACAGTTTAGGCCTGGGTACTTTGCTCTGTATCTGTGAATGAGAGAGAAAAGTGCCTGGACATGTGAGAAGTTGTAAGACTTGTATTATCACCAGAAAATAATGAACTTAATTGGTTTGCATGGGTCCTATTTTTTTTAGCATGTCAAATATTTACTTACTGGTTTTATATAAAAACCTGTTGATCCCTTGGAGTTCTGATTAGCACAATCTTTCTCCTACTCCCTCTCCCTCTCCCATTATCTAGCTTGCTCAATTAAGTCTTAATTAGCTTATGAGCCCTTTGGGGTAGGAACCATATTATTTTATGAGTTGGCCCAATAATTAGCCCAACAGAATATCAAACTTCTTTGGCTTCTTGCATTGCTTTGTTTAAAGGTCATATCACGTAAATAACATAAGTAACAACATTTGTCCTTCAGATTGGAGCACAATGTCTTCTGTCACATGTGGCAATTTGCCTAGAGAAGTGGATGTATAGGAATATCCCGGACATGTATAGAAATCTAGCCTGCAGTCACAAAAAGATGCACCTTTGGGCTGAAGATGACCCTCCCCTCATTTCCCTGGTGCTGAGGACAGAGAGTTCCTGCATCATAGCAGGAGCTGCTAAGACAGAGCATGACTAAGGCAGGGAAGTAGAAACAAAATTCAGAACTATTAACCAGGTAATCTCTTTACTAGAGATTCAGTTATTTTTATGGTGACATAAATGAAATGGAAATTAATTAGCAATTCTGTGTGAAAATTTCCGTGTTCCACTTGTCTTAGGCTTCCAGCTGCATGTCCTTGAAACCTAACACACAGAATGTGTGTTAGCCTAGGTTTAGTGCTCTAAATCTATGTTGACAGCTGTAAATTTAGGCTAATAAATGAATTACAGAAGTAAGGAAAAACAAGCAATACAAGCACTATCTCCTCAGAGGTTGTATAAGCCACATACCTAATATTATGAAGAAAACTGCTCAGACACTAGCTGATGTTCCCCCCGCCGGTAGATATTAAGCTGTGTGGCTGATGAAACTGTAACTATTCATGTTTCTCTCTCCTTCATTTCTCATTTTATTAGATTTAGCCTATTTGCTATACAGGATCTTTCCATCAGGTCCAAGGCTCTCAAGCTAATGCAGCAGCTAACTTCCCTTTCTGTCTGTGGTCTTTAGAGGTAGACAGTAAAATTCCCTCAAGACTTTGCAGGCTTTTACTTTCAGCTGGCAATAGCAGTCTTGGCACAGCTGTAGCGAGAGGCAGTGATAAATCTTGTTTTTGGTGCCCCTTCTGTTGTCCCGGTTAAGCGGAGGAGCGGGTAGGTGAGGGTATGATGTGTAACGTGGGGAAGAAAGCAAGTGCGCGGCAGCAGCCATAAGTCACCTTAAGAGGAAGATGTATTTAAGCAAGGCTTGAGGGACAAAATGAAAGAACAGCCCAAGAGCAGCAGAGGGCACTGGTGATTTAAAATCATCCTGGTAAATCTGGGGGACTGTCGAATGCTCTGCAGACTCTTTTCTATACAACCGTATAGCTGAGTCTCACCTGAAATCTCACCTACTAATGTAAATATATATATAATGGACCTAATTTTTCTCTTCTTTTCTCCAATGAAAATTAAGAGCGACTCCAATGAGGGCAAGGCATTAGAGAACAGAAAGTGAGAGGGGATTAAAATGTACTATCTGGAAACAAGAATAGAGGAAGAATAAGAATTTTTTAATGTTTGTTTAGAGAAGCTTAAAAGGTTCACAAAATAGATTAGAGAAAATGTTTTTCTTATGTTCTTAGCAAAGAACATAATATGCTGCAATCAAAGGGTTTTTTTGAAGCATAACATAACTTAGGATGTATTTAAGGGGAAAAAATTGGCAGTTTGTAACATTTTTTACAGTCCCGTAGCTGGTATAACCTGATTTATCAAGAGCAATTAGGGCAGGAAAAAAGCAGGCCATATTTCACATGCTGGTCTGTAGTAACTGATGCTAAACTGATGCTTTATAAGTGACAACTGTAACTCATTTTATGTGGTTTATAACAAAATATATAATGATTTTTCTAAACATTCTGAAACTTTGTATCTTTGGTTCAGTATTGCATTTAGACTGGCTTTCTTGACATGTTTGTCTTATCCATTTTGACAGCACCATTAAGGAGGAATAGCCACTAAATTCAGTAGGGCTAGCAATAACTGTGTATTTCTACCTGTGGTTGCTAAGTTACTAGTATGAACATCCCCCCCTTTTCTGCCTTGAATCCAGGTGCGCCCTAGACTTCTGTTTAAGCCAGCGTCTGAGACAGGGCTATACCTCGATAAATGATAATCTGCATTATGTTTGAGATGGTAGGCACCTGAGGACACAGCCACCAAATGACATCAGTAATACGATGTCAAAACTCGCTGTCAAGGTGAAGATCCCTGCACTGCTTGCTTGGCATTGAACACTTTCAAAATGCTGGCAGCTTCATAGAAAGCTTTCCTTTTAATTGCCTTCTGCCCAGCGAAGGCATTAGTCTGCTTTTGGCAGCTTTACAGTTCCAGATGTCCAGATCTCTCATGGTTTTCAAAACAGAGGCCTCGAGTTTTAAACTTCTATTAGCAAGTTGTGCTGCTGACTCCCCAGGGTGAGAGCGTGCTACCAAGCTGGTCGGCAGCTGTGCTGGAGTCGTCGTTCTCAGGATCATTTACCTGCAACTTCTGACCAGGAGAAAATGCAGACCTCTGGGAAGGTGCTTGGCTGGAGCATCTCCAGGTTGACCGTGCAGCAGTTTTACGTGCTGTGTGTTGTTTGCTGCTCTCCCATCTCAGGGAAGCCAAGATATGAAGTAAACTTGAAAGAATTTAAAATGTTGCTTTGTAAAGTGTCCTGTTTGCTCTCTCCCTAATACAAAATATTCTACAAAACAGTAGACCCACTGTCTCAGAAAACTGGCCTTTCTTAGGTTTCCACATTAGCAAAAGATCTGGAAACCGTACTCTCTGCACTTTTTTCCATTCTAACCCAAATTTCACACATCTTTATTTTGTTTTAAAAAAAATCTCCACAAACCTCTGTTTTATAATGGTTCAACAATAAAGTAATGAAGAAAAAAATGGGATTAATATTTATTTACCCTAAGGGCTGATGCATTTTTAGGAGTTGCATCCTTTTCGATAAGAGATATGGAAATGCCAATTATTTTGTAGAATCATGTGTAAATTCTGTAGAATAATAGAACTGGAAAGGAGCCAAAAGAAGAAAAATGATGAGAGGATTCACACTTTGATGAAAAAAAAGTTTGCATTGATATGTTTTGCAGAACAAGTGATATTTCTGTAGTGTAGATTGTCTTAAAAATAATTATAGAAGCAAACAAATCATTTCCTAGTGGATTTTTGGGGTTAATTGATTTCTTTTCTGTCTAAAACATGTTAATAAGCAGATCAAAATTTTCTCAGGTATATTTGCAGTTCATTGCAGTTGTTGAATAATTCCTAATTTATATCTTGTTTGTAAATTGTTTATTTTAAGTGTTCAGATTTGCATATATACCACAGTGTGTTTTCAGTCCCCATCAGCATAGTCAAAATAAGTATTCTGTAAACAGTGTCATTTATAAGAAAATGTTCAAGGAGAGCCAATAATAATAATAAAAAGCCTGGTGCCTAATGGGGCATGAATACTTTAATTTGAGGATAACATTCCCTTCATTTTTTCTTAGTGTTTCTAAAACATCTATGTTCTCTTACAACTCTGCTTTTTTATGAGCTGAGTTATTGTTGGTTTCTTGCTTATTTGTTTTCAAGCTTGCTGTAACCCGATTGTTGGTACCAGTGGGCATAGCATCTGGCTCTGAGAAATACTCTAGCCCTTTGGACTTAAGTCATAAGTCTCTTGCAGGTTGAAGCTGGATGGGTAATTTAAAATGTTTTTAATTCCAGAAGAAGTCAAGATTATACAATCTGGTTTATCTACAGTAAACACTTTTTTTTTTTTTTTTTTAATTTGGCAATTTGATTATATAGAAGCTCACAAGTTTGCTAAATACTGGCAGGTTTTCGTGGGTTGCAGGTGGCCTAATATGACTTGTATATTTTTGAATAGATAGGATGTTCTCTGGTGTGAGAGAAATCTGAGTAATAACTCCAGGATAGACCTACCTAGCCTGTTGCATGGTGTGAATGATTAATATTCTCAGTATCAGGAATTAATCTTTTTGTTTTGTTTTGGTACGTTTCTAGGCAAAAGCCTCGCTATCATCTTGGTGGTGACTTAATGGAATTCAAAGGTTTTGCTTTTGCATCCACCTGGCTGCAAGTATACTAAACAGTTAACGTATTTGTGATGATCCTGTAGCTTCAGCTGATTTATTTGAAGAGGGTAATGGGTCTTATTTTTTTTTAGTCTAGAAGCATAAATGTCTGTCACTTGATGTGCAAGTCTTCGTAGGGAAAAAAAAAAAAAACTCGTTTTGTAAAATCATGTTATTAACCATTGTTAGTACACCTTTAGGACATACCTAGTAATTGTTAAACACTTCATTGCAGCTACTGAGAAAATTAGTAATAATTTGTGTCATGCATCAGCCTGAATGATACTATGTTAAGTGTTCTTTTAATTGTCGTACACTAAGCTTATTTCAGCAGTGTCTGGGGCAGTCCATGTTGTTGCTCTTGGTGATGAGCAATGAACTGGAGCGGATATGGTTTGGAGTGCCTAAATAAGATGTTAGCTGAAACTGGATGTCTCTTTGGCAAAATTTGTGGTTTATTGATCTAGATTGTACTCTTCAATTTTGCATTGCTACTATCAATGCACAGCAGTTTCTGCGGGATGACACCTGACACCTGTTGCACCTTCTTCTTTTGTCTCCTGCCCGTTCTGTTTCTAACCTCCTTTTTTATAAAAGTGTTTTCATACTCTAAACATGTGTACAAGTGATATAGCTGGTTCAATAGATTTGACTGTGGTTTACGTTTATCTGATCAGCCAGCTTTAGAGACATCTTTAAGGTTTTGTCACCTCCGAATCCTCCTAAATCCACATCTAGAAAGGGATAAATCGGATTCTCTTCTTTCCTGAGCTGCTTCAACAGTTTTGCTTACATTAGTTTACCTGCTTTGTAGAAGGCTGGATAACTTTAACACTGCTTTTATTTGCAGAAATAAATGTTAAATACACTTTTATTTCTAAGTGACTGCATGTGATATGAAAGTTAATGAGAAAATCATAGCACTCTATAGTGCCATTTTAAAGTGACTTTTTTTTTTTTTTTTTTTTTTTTTTTTTTTTTAAACAGAATAGCTGCAGTTTAAAATCAGCCTTTTCAGATCTTCAGTATTTCCTCTTTTGGTTTGTTTTCAGAAACTGATTGCTCAGTTCAGATTTTAGAGAATCTTGTGAAGTCTGCAGGAGCAGGTTAGACGCAGAGTAGCCTAACATGAGCCTTGCAATATTTTCAAGCCATGTCTGCAGCTATTGTTGCCTTGAACCCTTGGTTAGAAGAGAGAAGACCAGATATCTGAGTGCTTTGGTATACCGAGCTCGTCGCCATTACTGTTTTCTAAAAAGAGAAATGGACATAAAAAGCCCCCCAAACCCACCCACACAGCCAAGCCCCCCTATTCTTAATATGTTGATGTGAAGGCTCAATTTCAATTACTTATTCATTTTGGGTCATGTCTTTGCTGTGGGTCTGCTGATTTAGACTCCTCCAGCTGCTCAGGACCCATTAGTTTTTATATGTTTACAGCCATAAGCCAAACATAACAAAAGAACGATGTGGGAATAATGACTAAATGCTATGAAATAGGTAAAGTCTGTTTGTGTATCTGTTTGTGTGCCCTATCCTTCCCTTTTCTCCCATAATATCTATTGCTTCTAGTATTTGGGAGGCTGTGTTAGCTGTATCAATTTAGCTTGTACAGGCTGAATATATTTGATCATTTCCAGAAATGAAGGCATTTGGTGTGCTCTTTCACATGTGTTGAACTTCTCCACTTCTGTTCTGTGATTCAAAGTCCCCTCTCTGCCACCATTACTCTTTTTTTCACTTTTTGAACAATGCTGCCTGCAGGTTTTCTTTGCACTCTGAAAGGCTTTCTCAGTCCCCTACCCCTTTTTACCTTAACACCTAGCACATGCTTCCCTCTCCCTCTCCCTCTCCCTCTCCCTCTCCCTCTCCCTCTCCCTCTCCCTCTCCCTCTCCCTCTCCCTCTCCCTCTCCCTCTCCCTCTCCCTCTCCCTCTCCCTCTCCCTCTCCCTCTCCCTCTCCCTCTCCCTCTCCCTCTCCCTCTCCCTCTCCCTCTCCCTCTCCCTCTCCCTCTCCCTCTCCCTCTCCCTCTCCCTCTCCCTCTCCCTCTCCCTCTCCCTCTCCCTCTCCCTCTCCCTCTCCCTCTCCCTCCTTCACACAAACTCTAGCACTTGCAGTCTCAAATCAAGGCCAAATGAACAAATCATTTTCCTCACCTGTACTTTAACTGCGTCTCCTCTTCCTTTGTATTACCCTGTTACCTATTAAATCCAGATTTCCCTATTTTCAAGCTGGTCGTAGTAATGGCTGTCCTCTCTCACTCATTAGCAGACAATTGACCTGCTTCCAACTGGCTCAGCATTTCTCACCACTTACTAAACATTCAAATATAATTTCCTGAATGACCTGCATAATCCTCTTTAACTCTGTGAAACTCTCCTTTTCTGCGATGTCTACAAAAACCCTTCACAATTGTTCATTTGTTGGTATGCTGTACCAGTTTTAGAAATTCAGCCTGTGTCTTCATTGGTTTTATCTTGCTTTAAACTTCCATTTTAATCTGGTTGAAGTCAGGGATCATTTATTTTCTGTCTTTGCATAACATCAAACAGTCCATAATTAGGGCTGCTAGATGGGATGATAGTGTAAGTAATACACCCATGTGTGTATCTCATATTAAAAACATTTAAGACATTGCTAAAGATACTGAGATAAAGATACTGAGATAAGAGATCTATTGAAATAAGTCTTTTGATTTAATGTATTTGCTGAAGTTTTGATTAACCAACAGAATGGAAAGACTTTGGGGATCTTCTGAACTCTGTAAGCTGTTTCACTCTAAATTAAGGGCCTTCAGGATTTTTTTTTTACCACTAATTTTAATTTATATTGTCTTTTGGAAGGCATTTAACACAACAGGAATACCTGTGGTGTCAGTGTGATATACCATATATCGGCTGTTTTAGCGGGAAAAAACAAAAAAAAGAAAAAAGCAAGCAAACAAACAAAAAGCCCACAAACCCCCCAAGTCCTTAATTACCTTCTCTACTGGAGTAGAAATTGCAGCCTTTTGAATTGGACCAGAATTAATGTGATGATAGCACACAAATAAGTGATTTGAAAGGAGGCATCAAGATTCCTAATGGTTGATATTTTTAAGCTTGTATTTTGCTGCCATCTTAGTTGTGAAATGCTCTTATGAAAAGTGTAAGAAATGAGTTAAATATCGGCCCTAGTTTTGCACTGGGAATCTGCTAATGTGATCCTTCTATTTGCTTCAGTAGACTTATAAATGTCAGTAAGTGTTAGAAGGTATTGTTTAAATAATATTCTTTTATATTCTTTCTGAGTTTGAAATATGAAAGCATATTTCAGTCTCTATGTAATATAAAGATTAATCTTCAGAAGTTTTGCTTTCCTTTAAATTTCATGGAGAATAACTCAAAAATCCATCAAAATGAATTAATATAACTTTTCTATAGCTTAACCATGGAAAGATTTTCTGGTCATTAATATCAATATTCTTCTCAACACAGTAACTGAGGAATCATAATATTATGTTTTTTGATTTTAGAAGGGTAAGAAACTGGCTGCAGTTCTGAAGGTATAGCCTATATAGAGAGAGTTAAGGAGCGATATTAACATCTAGTTATTTTTTTTTTTTTCCCATGACCAATGATAGCTTTTAGTGCAGTTATTGGATTATGGAAGAGTTTATATACTCAGACTCTATACATATTAAAAATATCTTCTGATGTCTAAATTGCTTAGAATTTTTCCTTAAGCTAAAGTTTTTAACATTTCCTTTTATCTCCCTTTTAATCTGCTGCTTGTTTTACATTTAGTTTGCATATTAGAACAGTACCTTTTTTTTTCTAAACATTTTGACTTTATGTAACTCCGTTTGTACACCTTTCCTGCCACTACTTTGGGGTCATGAAAGACTATCTTTTCTTTCTTACATTTTGTTAAGAATTATAACACTGCTGTTGGCAGAATGCAATAGCTATAGAGAGAGTTTGCTTTCAAGAGTCCCTTTTATAACACATTGTTTATAATATATAGATGTAAGTCAGTGGAATGAAGACATGGTTAATGCTGCTGAATTTATAGATAACTGTAGCTTAGCACGCAGCATACGAGAAGGGAAAAAAGGAGTTATGCCACATATCTTTCTGCCAATTGAAGGTGTATCACTAGATGTATGAAGGCACAGGAAACAAATTTTTAAAATGCTGAGAGCTCCATCAATTACGGGTCTGGAGTAATTAATGTTGACATATATAGCTATATTTTAGTGCTCCTCTGCAGGAAAAAAGAGACAAGCAGTGACTTATAAGAGAGAGGAACAATTGTCATCTGCAAAACAACAGGAGTGAATTGATCTGAGCTGAATACATTGTGGAAGTTAACTTTAAGATCTGCAGTTGTTACTTAGTTTTACAAAAGGGAAAAATCACTTTGAAGTTAATAGACGTTTTGCTTTTATAAGGACTAAATGGAAACAGAGTGATAATAAGGAAACCACATGGATTATGCAGTGTCTTTGAGTTGCCGGTGTCACCTGGTGAACGATCTGGCACATGTGATGTTTGGGTGCATGGAGAGGTGTAAGAATAGTAAGTATTGAGCACAGCTGTGCAGGGCCCAGGTAGACCGCGCACGCACAGTTCTGCTAGCTCAGGAACACCAAGATGATGAATTTTGGCTGAAAGGAGTGCAGAGAGAAGCTGCTGGAATTGCTGAACTGAAGAATAGAAGACTTCAACCTAGGAAAAAAAGCTCAAAGAAATTGCTGTGTATATCAAGAGGTAGGACATAAACATCAGAAAAAGAAAGGAGCAACTTAAGCTGATAGAAAAATAAATGGGCAGAAACTTAGCTGTAAACAACATGTGATAGGAATTAGAACGTTTCCACCTTTCAGTCCTAGAACAGATTAATGATAGAAATAGTAACATGAAAATAATATTTAGATAAAGCTAGTCAGTTTGTGAAAGAGATTATATGTGATACATTTGCTTTTGATAGCTTCTCTATGACCCCAGGCATTTCCCTTATGTCTTATTCTCATATGCCTGACTCCTCTGAGCGCGGGGGAAGCAACTATGTCATCGGAGACAAAGCAGATGGATTTTCCTAGTCTTTATTTACTGGCAATGGAAGCAGGGTACCTATGCTGCACCCGCTCTTCCAAGATGAGCAAGACACACTGGCAGTGAGAAGTGTTTAATTTTCATGTATTGATTTAATTTGCTCTGGGTGCAAGTGCTTGGGGTATTTTTCCCTTTTCTCAGACATGCAGAGGGACTGGAAGCAGTGATTCAGAAAAAGTGTAATTTTTCATGAACTTGCTGCTTGGGAAAGAGCAAAGGTGGTCTCAAGGTAGGGGGTGGGAAGGCCTATGCAAGAAGCTTGTTTTGAGGAAATGGCTATGAAGCAGAGAGGCCTTCATGTTAGGGTCGGATGATGCTGGCAGGTACACCTTTTGAAATACGGGTCTGTGCTGGATGGCGACTGGAAACATTGCCTGGGTTGTGTTAGCAAGGCTGTGACATGCTTGTATTGAATGAAATTTGGCACAAGCAGATTTACAGAGCTCTAGGAGCAAAATGACTGCTTCAGGAGGCAGCGAACACTTCCCTCGTGGACAAAACTAAAGCAATTGTTGAGGAATGGTATTTGTTTCCTAGTTTCCTTCTAAATCACTGCATACCAAATGCTGTCTGTTGCTGGAGGCAAGGCATTGGACTTGATGTATAAATAGTGCAATTTAGTACAGGAAATCCTATTAGTCAATTTAACTTTGCATTGAAGTACTACAAAAACACATAGAACGAGTTATTTAATAGAAAAACTAGGAGAAAGTATATGCTATAGTGGTTCTTGTATAATAAGTAGGAAATAAAATACTGCATAATGGCCTGGATTTATGCATTGCCAATCTAGAAGCAGTTTGAGGAAATGTAAATAATTTTGATATGCCCTTCTGTTACCACTAAAAAAGTCCTTAGTGACTCTGCAAGATTGCTTTTAGGGCATTAAAACGGTGCAGTCATTCAATGGTGCTTACCTCGATCTAAGATTACATAGTCCTGCGGGTGAGCTGGGTATACTGCTGCCTTCTTGTAGTGTGTCTAAGTGCCATTAGGTCATGGGGGTTTTGTAGTCTATATAGGGCAGCGGGCTTTTTAAAGGTCCATTATGTACTGGTTACAACTGTGCAAAGTGTGCTCTTAGATATTATCTTGTACACTAATTACACCGAATGGGCTAGTGTAACACATTCATGTTATTAAAGTTAATGACCCATTGCATTAGTAGTGATAGTGAGGGAAATCTGAAGACAAATTTCCTGTTTTAATTGCAGGACTGTAGAACTGGAGGGAAGTTAGTGTCACTGCACTGGAACTGGTGATATCTACTAAGCCTTGCCAGGCAGAAACCATCTATGTTTAATGTATTAATAAACCTTTTTCATGTGTGTATTACACTTTTAAGGATTGCTTAAATTTGGTACTTCAGTTTGGTACTTCAATTTTTAATTTGCCGTGTTCAGTCACTCTTTGAGTAACATACTGATCGGACTTTTTATTTAGAGCTAAGTAGTTGCTTCTGCTCAGAGGATGAATATAGGCTGGGCTGCTGCTAGGGATACATTTAAAAAAAAAAAAAAAAAAAAGGATGGAGACTTGCACAGGCACGTGCTGCCCCCGAGATGCTGTTCCACACGTGTATTTGCAGAGCCTCCAACGAAACCTTTCTGCGAAGCCCACGGGACCGGCAGGCTGCTGCCCGGTACCCAGCGAGGGAGCGCAAGACTGAGGCAGGGCAGCATTTCCCTGCTGTCAGTAACTCAGGGATGGCTGCTTTTTAAGGCCTGAAAAGCCGATTTTACTCAATCACGGCAGACTACTTACCCTTAGCAAATGCACAGCGTGAACATTGCAAGTTGTGGCAACTCGCACCGTCTGAGCACATTAGTCAGTTGGCAAATACCTATTTGCGGTAGCCTGACTCCTACCCAGCACAAACTTTTCCCCAGTTCATTTGCTGATGACGCTCTGTGTTCAGGTGGTTTCTGCTGCTTTGTGGCATCCCCTTATGCTCTCACATCTCGGTGGCAAACCTTTCAAACCTCACTCGGCTTTATCCTATTCTTTCTTACAAACTGCTGAGCTGCTTTAGTGAGCTGTGAAAGGGGAGGGTGCGGAGGGGTGGATGGAGAGTATGTTTCTGTGTTCCCAAAGCTTTCTCTGTCCCGTGAGGGAAGCTCTCAAGAAGGACATTGTGCGATCTTGGCATAAAGTGCAGATTGATGCCTTCCTGTGAATGCTGTGTTTTGTAGTAGCTCTGTGGCTGTTAGTTAAAGGTGTCCCTTTCTTTAGGGTTTCTCTTTGATTCGATGCCAGCTGCGGCATGGGAGGCTCTGCCATGCGCCACCTCTTTGCTCATGGGCTCGGATGAGACGCAGTTCCCGTAAGTCTGTGGCCCGAGTCAGTCCGAGACGCCTGGGTGCACATTGGGCCTTTCCTGCATGAGTGCAATCGCTCGCCTCCGCCAAAAGGATCTTGTAATTTTGTGAACACATTTATTAAAGCTTTGCCTAATGACTTTGATAGAGTGAGGTACATCAAAGGGGGGAAAAATGTTTCACTGATGTTTTGGGGACTACCCTTTTGTTCTGCTGGTAGTGTGGCACTTGGTGGGCTTTTTAGGTAATCTGCTATGTGCTGGTATGCCAGGATGGATTAGATTGGATATTCTAAACGGTGACTACTAGTGTATCTTTTTTAATGTGTTATCTTAACACATAACATGTTGAATTTCTATAATGTAATATTTTCAGACACAAGCATTTTCTCTAATACTATAATAGATGACGCTTTCCAATTTTGGTTTTGTTTTCTCCAAGCAACTTGCAAACAGAGCATCTCCAGAAGTTTATAATCAAATTCTTATTTCATGTGAGGAACAGAATGTTAGTAAATCAGGACAGTTAAATTCTAATCTCATCATGCAGCATAAGCTCTGCCTAATCAAGCTATGAATATTTGGAATATTTGATCTTTTTTCCATTATTCTATCATTAGCTTCCTGCAAAAAATTGGAGCACTATATATAAATAGATGAGGTTGCATAATAAATGTGAAGAAAACTAATTTATTTCAGTATTACCTTCTTGAATTACACTTTTTCAGCAATCACCAAAGCAATGAGTAGAAGTTTTAGGGCCTACCTCTTTAATCTGCTGCTATATTGACATACTTTCTTACAGAGTAACTCCTGTAATTGGAGCTGTGCTTAATTAAAAGGTAGCTAACCTCTCTGTAGGTTATCACACAGGCTTGTGAAATGATTACTTATCAGGCCTTCTTGGATGGCACATCTTAGATCAGTACCTACTGTGCAGTGTAATTTCTAGAAATTCTCGATACAGTTTTTGAAAATGCACTGAATGGTCTGTTCAACACAGCTCTCCTCAGAGATATCATTAAATCACCTCCTATTTAGGCATACGGCATCTATAGGGGTAACTGACAGCACTAGCCAACTGTACAGTCTGTGCAGTAGCCTGTGTAGGGGAAGGAGTCTCAACCCTCTTTCATCTTAATTTGCCTAGCAGGGGGTTGCAAGTAAAAATAGTGAATGAATGTGAATACTCCACTCAGAATGGCTAGGATTTTTTAGGTTCTTCAGATAGCACACTGCTGACAGGGAGAAGAAACGGAGGGTGAGGACATGTGATCCAAACAGTTACACTGGCAATGAAAATGTAATTTTTACCTTTGAAAGGAAATTATAAAAAGTATAGGAAGAAGCAAATGAAGGACTTGGAACTTCTGTTCTCGTGGCATATGGTAGGAAAAGGGGGAACTTTTTGATTCAATTGAATGAAAAAATGGGAGACTTTATACTGATAGAAACAATTTTCATTTTACAGAATGTGTAATTAAGCTGTGAGCTGGCATTATACTCAGTGAGATTTAAAATGATATATGTAATAAGAAAATCCTGAATTATAATGAAATATTTTTGAAGAAATGTTAAAGGACATATTTTAGGTTTTCATCATACCTCAGTCAGAGATCAAATTAAGACCACATCCGTGTGCAGTGTTGACGTGTTGCATCCCTTTTGGGATTCCTATACCCTCCTATGGAATATCTGATATTGGCACGGACAGGTTATTGGAGTTAGATGGACACTTTCTGATTTGATGGCAATTCCTCTGTTTCTAAAGGGAAAATACTCCCAGATATGTGGCTGGGGCTTATTTCTGGATTTTGTGTTGTGTCCTGCAAGCGGCTTACCATGACAGCTGCTTACGTCAATTTGAAGTTGTCTTTCAAGCTATCTTTTTCACCATTTGGATCACCCTTTTCCCTGTGTGCCATCTGCTCTGCCTCTGTAGAAACCCTTCTCAGAAATGATTTGCAAACACTTTAACAACTGATATTATTTTGTCTTTGTTGTGAAGCTGAAGACGTTCAAATCTGTAACTGAGCCCTCTGTTTTCTCATCTTTCTCCCTCTCCTACTTTCTCCTTTTCCTAATGTTTTTCCCAGGTATTTCAGTTCAGTGTCATAATCTTCTGTGCTTAAAGAAATGAAGCCAGTTGGCTTGCAGGGCTTTTTCATTAGTTAAAAGCCATTTTCCTCTCCCACTGTTCCGTATAAAGACAATTCACTGTCTTCAGAAGTTGTTGTCAAACATATCGAAAACTTCCACTTCCTTGCAAAAGCCACGTTCTGAAAGATAATTGGCTCTGCGTCCACTCATATTCAAGCAGAAAATCAAGGGAAAAAAAATCTAATTGCACTCATACAAAAATCTAATTGCACTAAAAGTCTGTGTCTAATTACAGCGGTGAACACACAGCAGGGACACTAGAAAGAGGAGATATCTTTATACCCTTCATCTTTGAAGAGGCCTTTTGACACCAAATATGACTCATGGTATGAAAGCAGTCTCCTGACAAGTTATACCCCAATAAACGTGTCACTGATGAGTAGGCTGCATATGAAGCATTTGTCACAACATACATATTCTGCCTAATTATTAATAGAAAGTGTATTTTCTCTCAGTTGTTTTCCCATACTAATTAACATTCTCCTATGTTTTAAGACTTTGCTTGATAATAAGAAGTTGAAGCAAATCTGCAGTTCGGATACTCGATATAACTGCAGTGACTTCACATGTTCTATTTTGAGTTGATGGGTCCAGTTGAACCATCCAGTTAATGCAAATGATGCTGGACTTCTATATTATGCCCCCCCAAATTAACCACAGGATATTTTTCTTCTCTTTTACACATTTGTTGTGGGATTCTATGGCTGTGGAACAAATGTGTTGCTATAAATTAAAAGTGGTGGCATATATGCTTCTTATTCTGGAAAGTGTAAATCAAAACAGCTGCAGGGAATGTATAACATTGAATTGAAATATTCTATATAGCAACCATTATAAAAATCTCAAATGTCTTAAAATGCCTTGGAATCAAACTTTGACCCATTACCCTTGATCACCATTCTGCAACTAACACAAAGGCCAGTGCAAGTAATAGCTAATGAGGTGTAATTATATTAGCAGCTACATTTTTCATAACAAAAGCTTTTTTGCAGGCCTTTCTCTATTACAGACATTTTGAGCATAGTCTCAAGCTCTCATGAAATAGACCCTGATAGTATTCTAGGCATTTGGGATCTAGATGCAAGAGATCTCTGCATTCATAAAATTGTCGGCAACATCAACTCTTCAAAGGCTAAAAATTATATAAGAACACTTGTTCCATTTCCACTCTTCTTTAGGTATTTCCACTGCACCTGTTGAAACTAGGAAATAACTGACAATTTAGCTAAGACCCTGCTGGAAAGCCTGAAATTTTGAACAAGATGGTCAGAAAAACCGAAGATACTAATCAAAACTGTTGAGATTCAATTTCTGGAATTATCACTGAAATCTATTAATCTCACCAAATGTTTACATGGACCGATCTCCAAATACTTAGAGTTGAGAAAGGCATTTGCAGATCTACTCAGTGTAGAGCAACACAAGAATTTAATCCACTAGGAGAGGAGAAATAGGACTAGGTGTTCATAGCACATTGCAAACTATGTGTCGTAGCGCTCCTCACGTGTCTTCCCAATGCAGTACATTGGGGAAAAGGGACTTGAAAGATCCTGAGACTTAATTTGCAACTGGAAATGCCTGCAAGTATGTTGCGTAGGCACTGGCTTTTAGTGATGGGAACGATGAATTGTTGGTTTGTATGCCATGCTGACGGGCTTTGAGACGAGGTGGTGTTTGGCATCCCATTTGGTTTGTGGCCTTCCCTGTTCAGCTCAGGTTTTTACATGTCTAACTTTTCCCTATCCCTGAGATGCAGTGATTTTAACCTTTCTCATCAAGTATGCATTCAAGAGGTTATGATATATATACACAGATATAAAAATCCCTCACAGAGAGGAAATTAGATAAAACTTCAAATTCATGCATACATTTTATCTCAAGATTTTTAAATCAATATATGCTTTTGAGAGTCTTGTCTCATGATTTCTTAAGTTACTGTAATTCTGCCTCTGTCTGATTGCTTATAAAGAAAAAAAATAAAAACATATGTACCATTAAAGACAGTCAGGCCCTCAAATGCGATAGATATGAGGTTATTTGTGTTTTAAGTAGCATTGACCAGTTTTCCTCTGGCTAATTCACTTTTTGAAGCTTTGGCAGACTTTACTGAAAGCCTAGACTCATAAATCAGTATTTATTTATCCAAGTGCTATAAAATTGTAGTAATGTTGTATAGTAAGGGAGACAGAACTGGAGTCTTCTGTGTAAAGATAATACTTTAAGAAAGTTTGTGATTGTGAAGAACTGTGGGAGTTTTACCACTGTCTTTAGGAAGTCCTTTTCTTTTGATCTTCTTTTTGTTAGGAAAATGAGGATTGTTTTTGAAGATCACAGTTACTTTTCTTGATGTCTTTTGCTATTTATGAGGCTTATTTAGGTATTTAATAGAGTACTTCTAAGTTAAAATTAAAATCAGTCTGTTTTTTATAGAACTGTCTCTTGTGTAAGCCAATGAGAACAGCAGAGAGCTGAAGCAGTGCTATAGTCAGACACAGATCAAGCAATTTTTCTTCTATGTTCTTACTGTATTATGTAAGCATCTGGATTACCTACATCGTATTTGGCCTTGTTCGTGATCTCCAATCTTTTTTTTGTTTGTTTTCCAGCACAGACATTTCAGTCAAATGAATTGCTAATTGTTACTTAGTGGTCAGCCAGAGATTTTACTCAAAAGGGATGCAAGGCAAGCGTCAGGAGTCTTTGCTGATATTAATATGATTCGTGTGCTGCAAAATAACTGTATAAAACCTTGTTAACTTTTAAAAGAGTGTGAGGATCCATCAATAGGTACAATTAATGGAAGAGGATAGTAATAAGCGTATCAAGTAGTGTTTGTACTTTTGCTAGTAGAGAGACTTATTTAGTAGTTAGACAAACTGGGACTGTTCCTTTAGACATAAAATGGAGGGGCATGAGGGTGACCCTTTTAGAGGTGGTGGGGGAGGGGCTCATAATGCTGTTGAGTTAATGTGTGGCTCTTGGAGTGCAGAAGCTTCTGGAAGTCGGGCTTAAAAAAAGTTGCCCCTCCAAAACCAAGCCTTGGCTTTGAAGGTGTGACTGAAATGACAGTAAGGGAGGCAAAAAACTGCAGGCTCCAGGGAACTGGGAGGACGAAGTATAAAGACTGTCATTAGAGCCAGATTCTTGCTGCTCACTGTCGTGCGAGCTCCTATAGCCTGGATGACTTACCCTGGGACTTGACTTCATCTAGAAGGACTGAAGGGTGAAAGTCGAGGTTGTTATGAAATGACAGCTAGGATCACTGAAATGATTGTTTTATCCAGCTGTAATTGGGGGAACCAAGTTCTTTACATCATAAGCTTAATTGCTTTTACCATCTGCCATGAATGTCTTAGTGTTTCACCAGTTTTAGAATGAGGTGTTTTGCATGTGGAGTTTTACTACGTTCTTAATAAATTCAGACAGACATCGATGACAATACCATTGGAAAAGTCATCTAAATATGCCTAACTTCATCAAAATTTGGTGTGTAGCTAGCAGCTATGAATTACTGGAATAGTATGTCCAAGCTGAGGAATCCTCCTGGTGCAAGTGGGGTGCAGATTAAATGGCCAAGCTCACTTCCCAGTTGGGAATGCCTAATAGCCAGTGGGGGGGATGAGGACAAAAAAACCCTTTACCAATCACAATCTTGCATTGAAAACATTTAGTCCCTTAGTTAATAAGCACAAAAGAAACGTATCAAAACTGTTGATGTACAGTTGTCATAAAGAGATAGGATGTAACAGAATGTGTCTCATCAAATGCTGCTTGTTTTTCGTTTCCAAGCTGCTGTGCTGGAGAGCAGGTGCCAGTGCTCAGAAAATCTCTGCAGCAGTAATGCTGGCCCTAGCCTTTGGGACCAGCAAATGATTTTTGTCATCCTGACATCTAAAACCCCTGAATGGACCTGTTGTCCCATTGCATCCTTTTTACAGGGCAGAAAATCAGGTTATGTGTCATGCCCAGAGAGCTCAAGGAGGAGATGGGCTTAAATGGCAACTGTTTTAGCAACTGGATAAAAATGCGTACTGTGACCAGCCAACAAGACAGATACTAGAATATTTGCATCATTGTAATTCACTTGTGCTTTTCTGCAAAGCTGAACTGTACTCATCTCTTGGATGATTACCTAAACTTAGTTAACAAAAATAACTGTGGATAATGTCAGCTTACTAATGGGTCCAAGGATAGAATTTCTTTTGCCTGTTTTGACAGGCTTGATTCTTTCACACAAATCCACGGCTTGCCCAGCTATGCCTGGAGGCTGATACGCTACTGTGGGCTTTTTCAATGCTGTTGATGGGTGCTGTGCTGCCAACACATTAATCTCTTTCTGTAGATAAATCATGCACAAATAAAAGAGCATATGTCAAATCTTAATCATGTTGCATTGTGGATGAACCAGTATTGATAAAATAAGACCCCCCTTCCCTCCTACACTGTATGTTCAGATAACACTTGAGTCTGAACAGTTGAATATTTTGATTTCAATAGTATTCCTAAAGAGAGAGCCAGCCATCTCCTCGTTTGTTTAATCACTGCAGTGAGCCTCCTTGAGGAGCGGCATTGCAACAAACCGTCCCTCTGGCATCCCGCAGCAGTTGGTGCTTCAGCTGGTTAAGAATTTAAAGCACTCGGGGACTGCCGGGGTCCGCTGCAGCATGCCTGGCCCCAGGCGGGAGCTGCTGCCAGGCCCACATGCTTTGCAGGGAATGTGCAGAGGCCAACCAGCTGTGTCCTGAAAGAGCAGGACAAGGTGCAGGCCCGCCAGTGCCCTTGGAGAGCCGGCTGGACCAGCTGGCCACCTGCAAAAGATACCAAAGGGGACAGCAATCTGCTGAGCTGCCCAAGAAAAACTAGGCTTATTTGGCTAATTAATTTGGAAGGGTTTTAAGTGGCATTTGTAAGTGTTATTCTTTTGTATCTAAGACAGAGCAGCACAAGCGACTGTGCTTAATAATGCATAAGAAAAATTAATAATTACCCCTCGCTGCTGCTGTCATGAAACCCTGGCCCCAGCACTTGGCTTGAAGACTTGACCCAGATGTGAGGGTGGACCTGGCGAGGACCCCCAGGCCATGGAGCTGGTGCACAGCCACTCGGTCCTTGTGGCCTCGGCTGTTTGTGTTTTCCTGCTGTCCAGATCCCAGAGGTTCCTGGTTTTATGGCTCTGATGCTCTGGTGGTCTCTGCTCAAATGCAAAGTGCGTTGCCTGAGAAGCAGACTTGGTGTTAAAAAGTGATAAAATGTGTTGAACAACATATTTTGAAGGAACAAGTATAGTTACAGCAGTTGTAATGTGCTTTATGTGTGTGTTTAGTCGTGTCATGCCATAACTGGAATGTTTTTGATGAGAAGAAGCCTTTATACCCGTTAGGAATTAATAAGCAATTAAACATTCAGTGAAACCCTTTAAATGAAGTGAAAGCATGCAAGCGTTCTCAGAAGTAAATTGGCAAAACATATATTCACTGATTTAAAAGTACTTAACATATTTAAAATTTTATATTGCAGTTATTCTTAGAAATCTTGCCTCAGAATACTATTCAAAATACCTGAACACTGATGTAGAAATGGCCCTGTCTGGTGGAGCTGACAATATATAGAGGCATCACTGTCAGGGTACGAAAGGTTTGACTTAAGATTAAACCAAAATTTTTTCTGTTGCTTTTCTTGTATGGTTTTCATATATGAAAGATATGCAGAATATCTAATAGTGTTGCAGTGCAGCTGAGATAGCAGCACTGCATTATATCCATGCTGAATATTGAAAAAAAGGTATTTTTTAAAAAAAACACAACAAAACCAAAACAAATTGAACCCTCCCCAAATTTCTGGGGAGTTGTGTGCTCTGTAAGAACTTGATCCAAAGCCCACTGTTGTTTTTCCATTGCTTTCCATGGGTTTCAGAATCAGCCTTAACTGAGCATCATGAAAAAATCTTATATCCTGCAGTGATATGAATGCATTATTAAAGTTCTGCTTCCTTCTCTTGCCTGTTGAAATCTGCATTTGATCTGCATTTTTCTCTTTTCCAAAGACTGGGCAGATCTTTGTGCTTGTTTTCAAATGACTTTTTGCATGTCAACTACAGAATTATAAAAAATTCAGCTGCTGCATGTTTGCAGTGGGTGACCTAGTTCATTGCAGAACTGGGTTAAAATTAGCCTTCAAAAAAATCTATTTTCATCTCATGGAATATTTTTTAGCCCATGTCTTTTTGTATTTCATAAAACGTCTATCTCTTCCTGCTTAAAAAGCTGGCGTTGTTTTGCTAAGCTTTGATCAAGACACGCTCATTCAGACCATGACAGCCTTAATTACATCCAGAGATATGGTAACAAGGCTGCTTTATCCTGCCTGATATACTCAGTATCTTAAAGTATATCGTTGATCCAGATTTTCAGATATTATCTATTCTTTTGTTTTGGGGGAAAAATGATTATTTAGCTGATGGGGAATGAAGTTTTGACTTTTTTGTTTTCCCTTTTAACACTTCTGTATATTAACATTCTGAAATAAGGAGAACTGTGTGGTATGTTCACACTTAAAAATTACACATGCACTGTAGGAAGTCTCGGCTCACAATTCCTGGCTAACCCATGTGACTTTTTATGACAGGCAGCTTGATAAGTTTATGCTGATCATATTCTTGGTTAGTTTTACTGACTATATTCCACCATTCTTATGGCGAAGACTCACCATCTACAGGGTTTATAATAATGACACACTGCATTCTTTATTCTCTTTTCAGGAAAGCTGTAACTGCGTGGGGAAAGGATTTGTGTGCTTATGTGAAAATGTGATTGTGAGAGAGCTCTTTGGGCCATATCAGAAATCATAATTATTCTTTTTTAATAGTTCAGATTTCAGTACAGGTATAACTCTGTCTATGGGGTCCAGTGATATGCAGGAAATGGAAAATAGAAGGCTTACGTCAGTGCTGTTTGCAGATTTGCTAAAAAAATATTGCTGCTTTGGATTGTTCCAATCCAAACATGTGAAAGTTCATTGAGAACAGCACATCTGATTTTTCCGCAATAGACCTGCCTTCTGAACAAACATTACCATTCATCTCTGTTCTCTATTTTTGAGCTGTCCTAAAGCCTTTATGCAAGATAATGTCTTGTTTTGCACAGACATGCATTGGAATAAAGGACCACAAGCTGTCTTTCCCGCCCTAACCAGCCTTCATGATTTCTAGAATATGCTTTTGTGGAGGATCTGGGGCTTGGCCCCGGGCTGTCTTCCTGCTGAAAGTGGGAAAGAAACGGACAGAGCCTTAATCCTGCCTTTAACACCCACTTAACGCACAGCTGAACTGTCAGATTGTGCTGAGTCTATCATGGAAGATGCAAAGAGTAATTTGGTTTCCTCCGAGGCACGGAAACTATATGCAGACACTTAAATCTTGCTGCATACTTGCAAAATAAGCAGAAGACAGGCTGAAAAATGATGAGCTATTTTTTCCTATCCTTCTGCTGGGGCAGGATTGTTCAGTACTTGCACTTGCAGCACCAAGGCCTTGCCCACTCACCTCATTCTAAGACTTATTTGCTTGATATCCTTATTATTTTGTTTACACTGTGGTAATACCCAGAGGCCTCAGCGATATTTATGACCTATTTTCCTATGCATTGTACAAATAAATGAGGAAGTGACTTTGCTCAAAGGAGCACACAGTTTGCGCCAAGTCCAGGATCTAAATTTAATTTTCCTCATCATGTAAACAACTGTGGGTGCATACGTAGTCCATACTCCAAAGAAAAAGCTTGTGATCCATTTTGGGCTCAGTTGATAGGTCTGTGAAAGGTTACGGCAAGTGATTTTGAGAATCGTATTTCCCCTCTGGTTTAATAAGTTGCTTCCTACCCACAAAATACAGAACAAGCATATTGATATCTACACTGATAATCTCCAGCTTTCTGTCATCATCCCAGTAATTCACACAAACTAACTACATATGCGTGCCTTGTAGTCTTAGGTAGCTCTCGAAGACTTCTCATTTGCTTGCGTATTGGCTGGGGCTTGTAGTTCACCTGCAGTGTCATTGTCCTGCAGCGAACAAACCATATACCGACTGGTAAAAACAGCTGGTGTTGCCCTGGGTCATCTGTGCTAACAGCATGCTAGGTATGAAACATGTTACTTTATTTTATGCTTGATATATTTTAAGATTTCATTAAGTTCAATGACGACACAGAAACATTCCAGAACATGATCATGCTGCGGCAGTCACTGGATTTATTGTTAAATGTAATGTTACTGAAGGAATTATGATGCACTGGGGAGAAATTACCTTTCTTGCAAATATCCCTTAGAGGACTGCTTTGGAGCTACGCATGGTGTTATTTTAAACAGAAGTTTAGAAACAAGAAGGAGCTTTCATAAAGGTTTGTTTGCTACATAACCACCTTTTTTGTTGTTATTAGGCAAGCCATTACTCCAGCTATTTTTTTTCTCCTTTTAATTTGAAGTAGGGTTGTGAAGGTTGGGATGTTTTACATTATGTGAAGTGCTTCTGGCATTAAGCTATTAGGGAGCCCGGGATTGGTTTACCCACTAGGTCATGGTGAATGCATGCAGATGCAAAGACTGGGTCAATTGTGTCAATGGTGAAGGCTATGCCACACAGATTGTGAAAAATTAGAGGAGGGCAGGAAATAATTTATTTTTCTAACAACCTATTTCCCATTTACAACTTGTACCTGTTGGAGCTGAAAATGCTCCCCTTGTTTTGTCCTTTCCCTGCTGCCTGTCTCTCTTTTCTATTTGACAGCTTTTCAACACTTGAGACCTTAAGTTCAGATGAGTATTATTAACAGTGACCATTACAGTCCCCTGGGGATTAATTTTACTTTGTGTGTGTGTGTGTTTTCACAATAGTTTCAAGATGCTGGAATGCAGATATATTTCAAGTAAAAAAAAATAGTTTAGACAGGTTGATTCATTTAGCTACCCAGCAGGATCTGATTGCTTTTCTAAAGTTAATTCCCAGTGAGTTTTTTCCCACCAGAAAATTACTACAGTAGCTATTGCTGTGAATGAAAATAATTGTTTTCTTGCAAAGAAATGAGTCGAGATTTAACTTTTTTCCATGTTCCTTCTTTTATAGAATTTTTTTCAAGTCACTCAGAAGAAAGGTATATTAATTAAATAGACATTTGCAAGATGTTGTTCATGCTCTGTCCTATTTCTCAAGAACTAAAGCCTCTGCATTTTCTGAGGAAATTAAAAGATGGTTTGCCCTATTCAGCGTCAGGGCGGTTTTTTGGTTCATGTCTGGGTTTGGAGGGGAGGGACTAGTTTGCTTGCTTGATTACAGCTGACAAAGCAAAAAGACCCCTTTGTCCCTCTTCAAGCTGTGCGTGAACTCCACTGGAATTCAGAACAGGTAAAACAATAAATTATATGTACTGCAGATGTGCTAATAACAAGTTCTTCTTTCATTATGGACTTTCCCAGCAGCAGCTATGACAGAGAAATGGCAAGTACACATTTTTGCTGGTGGTGGCATTTAAACTGTTTGATACTCTCAAAATAAAAAATGGTCTATTTTCATACTTTCACTGAGGGCTGAAGTGCAGATTAAAGTTTCTTCTATATTTATGGGGTGCACCTAGGCAAAACCTAATATAAATCACAGAGTTCAATGGTGGCTTTGATGACAGTTTCCACAGCAACTTTAATAGTTTGTCACATATCAGTTGAGAAGTAGCTCAGAGGCTTAGAGAGCTGAAAGTAGCACAAGCAGAAAAAGCAATTTCATGTAGTTTGGCCAAGCTACAACTGCAGTGGGTTCGAAGGAGCCCAGGTGGAAGAGTCCCAGAAGTCAGAGCAGCCGGGAGCTTGACGCCTGCCACCTGGGCCTGCACCCTCCTCGGTCTCTCCCCGATTTGGGGCAGCTGGGTGGCAGGATCTGGCCCCTCCGGCACCCACTGGGTTACGCCAGAGCTGCAGGCAGTTAGGGTGCAGTGTATTCCCTTTAATTTATTCTCATCATCTGGGTTAAAGAATATAATTCTCAAGAATATGTTTCTTCCAGTGACACCTTGACAGCCGTTTTGATATCATTGCTGCCGAGAGTAATCTATCTCTTGAGATTTAATCAAAAGCTTCTGAAGAATTATGGTGAGGGAAAGATCATATCTTCTTATTAGGCTAATTTAAAATGTCAATTTCTTTGGACTCTTTTACTTTGTTTCTAAATATCAAACTAGGATTTTTTTGTAATCCCAAGCTTATTTAGTTACAGAACTACAAATGAGTGGTTGTAAGAATTGACTTTTCACTTTTTTAAGGTTTGCAATGTGTAGGAAGAGCTGATTTGGCTTTTTATATAGCTATGAAGCAAGCATCAAGTTGATTTTTAACACACGTTAATTCTCAGCAGGGTCCATTTGGAATGCTACTAAGGGGAGAAATATATACATTTTAATAGTCCTATCTCTTTAAATTTGAGGTAAAGCAGATGCAGTGTTGATATAAATATTAATGTAACACCTTCAGGCAAAGACAATGCACTTTTAGAAACCTTAATTAGCATCTCAGAAGGATTTCTTCCAATAAATTGTCTAGTACTGCTGTGTGAACAGCTTCAGGTAGCGAATCTGCCCTCAGATTCACTGGTGATAAAATAGGAAAACAGGAACTAGGCTGCCTCGTGGTTTGAGAAGCAAATCTTGTTCGGAGGCTGGCGAGGGAGTAGCCAGGCATCATAACAGCAGTGTGTGTCGCCCAGCAACAAACCCAGAAGTGTTTCTTCAGGTGTATAGGAGTAGACTGAAATTTAGGACTCTGGTAGTGACAGTCAGTGTGGGGGGGAAAAAATTATTTTTTTTTCTAAATTTTAGCTAAAAATTTTTATTCATTGAAACTACATTGTTCATAGTCTGCTCGTTTCAGAATCTTAGGCTGACTGCTAAAGCTACTTTGTTTTAACTCAGTTTTCACTTTCTTAAGGCTTTGAGTTGACTGTTACTTTGGGTATTTCAGTCCAGGAGAGCCTTTCAGAAAGCTCTAGTGGCATCTAATCTTTAAAGAGGAGGGTGGTTTAAAAAAAAAAATAAAAAAAAATTCAGAGATAGCATCATTCTGGATTTAAGGGAGCAGGTCTGATACTGCAGGGAAACAAAATCCAGTAAGTTGCTGATGGAAACATCAAGCTGGAAATGAAGTGCAGGAAATGCATATTTTACCAACATATATATTAAATTTTTCACTCTCTCTTTAGATATCTTTCTGGCAGACGTGTTATAATTCAGTTAAAAGTAACTTGATTTCAGAGTTACCAGATATGCCGTGGCAATACTGCAGAAGAGATCATGTTGGCTCCAAAAGTTTTTCTGTTCCCAAAATATATGAATTTAGGTAAAGCTAAAAGTAGCAGAAGTAGAAGATATATTTTCATCGTGTATGATGATGTACAGTGGTTAAAACTGCTCAAACATAAATTATAAGAATATTTAGTGGGTAAGCAGCGAACACAGAGGTAAACTTGGCATGCTCTTAAGGACATCCTGTCAGCTCGGTGTACAGACTGTAATAACCCCATAAATAGTTACCTAAAGAAATCACTATTAAGTCTGTTGATGTGATTACCAAAGTACTAACTGAGAACAAATATTAATCAGTGGTCATTTGACAGTCTGTATATTTTAAGCAATACCTGTTATAATTAATCAAAAATTTACAGTTGTGAGGTAAGCTCTTGTGGCTGACAGCAGACCCATGATAACAAAAAGAATGGTAATATAAGCTTAAATGGGTTTATAGTGTATAACCTAGGTCAAGACTAGATAAACAGATGCTTTAGATAAAGGTCTTAAAAATCATTAAAGATTACTTCTAGTTTACTTTAAATAAGAATTTAGAATGCAAAAAACTTAATTACAGATAGTTAGCTGGGAAGTTAGTCAAGAAGCTGGGGTCCAGAAAGAGAGAAAAGATGCTCTGAACCTGGCCTACAAACCATATAGTAGAAAGTTGACCAATCAAGCTGGAAAAGTAAGTTTCCAGATTTTGGTAAACAGTTCAGTGCAGAGACAAATTTAAGATCAAGCTACTTATACATTTGTTTCTGTATTGGGTATGTTTATGAAATGTGCCTTCAGAGTGTGGTAATGCTACCACACATCTTCTCGTAGTGTTTAAGCAACTGTTACACAAGCTGAGCGGTTGCTGAAATCCAGTACTTCTGTACTTGTAAATTTGCTCTAATAAATAATAGATACATTCTATAATTTTCAGCTGTATTCTCTCTTATAGGAATTTTAGTGGAAAAATGCATTCTACATTTACTTCTGGATATTGGAGAGGTTTTTTTAACAAAAATTGCAGTGATTTTGTCATGAAAAGTTCCTTGCATTGGAGTCATCTGTCCCGAGTGCTCCAAAATAATGGCAAGCCCCAGGGAAGCATGTGATTGCTTTGCAAATGCTGGAGATTTAAAAAAAAAAAGTTAAAACGTTGGGTTTTCTCATGTTTTTACCTTACATCTTCAAATATTCCTTACATTTTCAAATATTTTAGGGAATATTTTCTTTCTTTTTTTTCCCCCAACCTGCACGATAAATAGAAACTTTTTAAGAAATGATAATGTTCATCATTTTATTTCTGGAAGGGGACTGAAAATATAGAATACTTCAGGGCTTATTAAAAGGGATGAGAGACCTGGCAAAGCCATGTAATTGGTATATTTCACTGTGCTTGTAGAAAGTAGGTGGAAAATTCGGATTGGATAGAGTTGATCCTGCTCACCACTTTGAGTACTAAGGTGGATCTGTCAGCTTGTAGAACATTCACATCTGTGTGAAAATCTCCACTTTTTTCCCCCTCCTTTTATGGATGTTTTGGCAAAAACAGAAGTATAGCTCTTTAAGTAGAAAGTCTGTCTATAATCTGAAATGCTAAACATAATCTGATATCTAGATATAGATGTCTATTAATGCGCACAAAAGAAATTCAGTAAGAAAAAAAATTGTAACTAAGAATTTACTGAATATAATTACAGTAACTTTCTTGATATGTAATTATAACTGGTTGGGTTTTCTGGAAATTTTTAAATTAGCTCTTTTTTGGAAATGAAAGGAATGGAAATGCAACTTTGGCAGGAAGATAAAGTTAGTTACGACTGTTACAGTGCCCGTTACTTTTCAGAAAAGCATTTACCCCTTCATCTCCCACGCCCCCCTTTTCTTCCTTAAAACATGGCACAAGTTTTGCCATTTGAGTATGTGTAACTGCAGACTTCTTCCACATCAAATTCTACTGATTAAAAGAAAGAATTGTATTTTATTGGCAACTTCAGAAAACTGGAGTTGGTAGAGTGAATTTCACCTAAACTAAAGGATAGCATCAGTTCAGAGAGAAGAACAGGTGTGTGACCACCAGAGAGTACCACTAGCGTGGACTAGCATGGGAGTTTGGGATTGTAAAGTTTCCCATAGATTACCCTGTTTAATGACTAGCTCCTCTCTTACTCTTTCAGTCATAATTCTTCCACTCTTTTTTATATTCCAGCATGTGTCTATTTCCTGCTTTTCATCAAATTCTTGTTTCCAGTACAATAATTAACGATGGGATTATTAGAAAGCCTCCATGACACACACTTCACTGACTCTGTGGGCTGTGGGTCAGAACCAAAGGGCCTAGCTACGTACCATAAGGTGTAGATAGTCTTGAGCACCTAGAGAAAAACTGCAGTCTTGGTGATCGCTCTTGTGTCGCCCTCACTAGTGGGGCAACCCAATCCATATCACTCTAAATCATGACACTTTGTCTCTACTTTTGCGTCTGTGCACAAGCTTGGAATCATCCCCTCCTGTCCTCATTATTTCAGCACGAAGGGACTGAACATCTCCTTGCCTTGATTGTAAAGGCTAAGCTGAAATGCAGTCTTTTACTCCCCCCCCCCCTTTTATTTAAACAGAAATTCTTTCTCTAACACTGATTGTGCAAATTACTCTGAAGTACTTAGGGGGGAATGGACTCACTAGATTTGTTTGAATCATGGGCAGCAGACTTTTTTTAAAAAGTAAGTTCTTGTATTCAGTTACAGGGGAGGTAGGTGGAGTATGAATGAATTTAGTTTTCATGAAAGTTCCCACGTAGGTTTGTTTGAAATCACACTTGAAGTCTGAAATGGAAGACTAACTGCTTCCGTCTTGCCTGTAATGGGTTTGGGATGTGAATCAGTACACAGAAAAAGGAAGGTGTTTTCTAGGGGAAAAGGAAAGCAATACCTTTTGGGGAAAAAATATCCTGCCGTCAGTGTCTTAAGCAGTAGTCCCTCAAGCCAGTTTCCTACCTACGGTGTGAAAATCCTGTGGGCATGTAACTTCTTAAGAAACCACGGGGTACTCCTTGCTCACTCTTACCAGCTACTGGTCAAGGTGCAGAGCGCAGGCACTGCACACAGGCAGCTTTGGCCCAACTTGAGGCTCTCCAGCAACCCTACCGTAGTTATTTCACCTTACTGGTTTTACTGGGGCGTCTGTTGTTTTCTTCTGCAGTTTCAGCAAAATGCAGTGAAAGCAATTTCTACCTTGCTGTGCATCAAGAAGGCATTTCTGCATCATTGCCCCTGGGTCATCTGCCACTGCAAAATCACTGCTGTGCCGCATCCTCACGGCAGGGAGTTGATACCACACGGCAGCCGGTTTCCTTTCTCATGGCGTCAGTTCAGTTTTACTACTTGCATACAGTGTGCTAGTGACATCCCCTTCTCCCCTGCTGTATAATGTCAGCCAGAGGATTTCCAAAAAGACAGTTACTAGATGAAATCTCTAGGTAGCTGTTCCCCTGTTTGCTGAGAGTCAGCGGTGGAGAACGTCTTCCCTAGAACTTTGTCCATCTGGAGTTCTGGATAAGCATCTTATGGAGCATCTCCTTGTCCTTATTTCCTCTCCTCCCACAAATATGCTGTCAAAGAACTCTTCTTCCTATATTTGCATTTTTTCCTACTGCCAAGAGATGGTTAATAGCAAGCTTTCTGTATTTTGTAGTTTCTAAACATTGGTGCTTTGTGGTTGTCACTGTATTTGGTGGTCAGTGCAGGGCTGGTTGTGTGCATGTGCGAATGAGCACCTGGCTTTTATATAAAGTCATATAATACAGAAAAGCCATCACTGTCCATCTATCAAGCATAATGCATAAGTTGCTGGAAGATGCCCCTTTCTTTAGGCTTGTTGAAGAAGTTTATACATACTGATATATTTTTCCGGTATGGGAAGATCTAAGTGAATTTGAATTTTTCTGATTTTTTTTGAAACTGAGCACTGGATCACAAAACGGGGTAATTGAGAGAATATTGCACAAGTTAGTCTATAGCTGTGAGATTTTAGAGGTAGCACCAGCTGAGTTTTAATGTCTCATTTTTGATTGCCTTATGACTTTTTAAAATATCTGGACTTTCAAAAAACAGAGAAATTCAATGCAAAATGATATAAAAGTGTCCTTTTCCAAATTTTTCTGTCCATTAAGTTTGTCAAAGTATAAAAACAGCATTTATTGCTACAGCTAAATCCTGTGAAGGCTTGCAATGAAATTTTATGTTTTTATTACTAGTCTTTGTGGTTAGTGTATCTATCCAGTAAACGGTCCTACAAGATTTCCCCTCTCTTTGGGATGAACAAAATGTAATGTTACAAGAGTATTTTAAAGAAAATAAATCATAAACATACATCTCAGAAGTAAATAATTTAATATTTTTAGAATAATATAAGGAAAAAAGTACATAACTGGCTGTTGAATTTCTTAAAGTGGAAACAAATCAGCTGAGAATGAATATGGCCTTTTTACATAGAGAGTGTCACTTCATTTTAGAGTTATTTATTTCTCTTCCAAATAGAACTGCTGCCTTTATTTAGAAGATTGATGCAAGACTGTGGGCGCGCAATCAAGGGATTCTTTTTCACTTATGTTTTACTTTTTGAGGGGCTGCCTAGAAAAATACTGAATCTAATCTTATTAGATCAGACTTTCTTGTATTCACTGTTGCAATAATGTATGCACTGTTTGCAATAATTTGCAAATATTGCATAATTTGAAACAAAAAATAAAAATCAAGAAAAATGAGCATAATAGGTGAACATGCATAATAAAAATAGTTCAGATAGTTTTGATCAAACTACAGATTTTAGCTTACAGAAACTGCTCATAATTTGTTTTCCCTTAAATTGTATGCTACCTGTTTTTTACTGTCAAAAATTAATACTTATTGGTTAAGTGTTGTGCCATTTTGCTCTGCTTGTTCTTTTTTATCAAAGCTGTGCCATTAAGAGAAAGTGATGAGAAAATTGGAACTGAAAGTTTCATTTTTTTAATGAAGCTCATTTGAAGCTAATTAATAAATACCACCTGCATGAGGTAATGCGTAGCAAATAGTACTAACTGGTTTCTTTGCATCAACTAAATTGGATACAGCTCATTTTCTTCCCTTGTTCTCATGAAATCTATAAATATTGGCTGACTTTTTTTTTTTGCACAAGTTTTTGCAGAGTTCCAAAAACTGCCCTCGAAGTCTTGATTCATACATAAATAAGACGTAACAGTGTATGAGTACATTGAAAATAAAAGGCACATTATGTTGATGATTAAACAGTGCAAATTCTTTGTCTTTAACAGTGAATATTTAGCACAGTTTTCCTCATTTTTTGTACTCTTAAACAAAGTGAATAGCTGGATAGGTGTTATGCTGCTTACGGTAAAATTCCTGGGCATGAAGACTGATAAGAAATCTCTGTCTGTAAGTAATTTTATGTCTTTACTACAGTGCCTTGGATTTTATAGCCTATTTTGGTATAATATACGAGTTCAAAGGACTTAGCATGTTTTACTGGGAATGACTCCACTGATAGCAAAGTTGACTGCTTGAAGTAAAGCTAAATTAGGTCACCTTCCCTTTTTTACATTGCCATGTTATCACTAGCCTTTTTTCAGGATGGAAATATCATCCTGGATATGGAGAGGTGTTTATAAATGAAGTAAAAGAAAATGCTGGCTTCTGCAAGTGTTCTAAATTGGCATTGTCTGAATTTATAAAAGATCTGTAAGAAAAGGTTAGTTTGGGAAAGCGTAATCAATAGGAAGAATCTTTAGTCATTGTGTGGTGCAGAATAAAGTTCATTGTAAATTCCCAAAATCATGATGAGGAAATAGGTCTGTGGATAGGACTTATAGATCTGTATCTATTTTGGGGCAAGGTCAATAATAATTTTATTGGCTAGCTGTGCACTTTGTGGATATATGACTTCCAGCCTTTTCAATTTCTTTAGTCTGCTAGCTTGAGCTTTATAATACTAGAGATGAATCACTCTTCTAATTTCAAGACAGATGCGATGAAAATCTGATCCAACTGTCTTGTTTTCCTGAAAATTGTTGGCTGAGTAAACACAGGCAACCTCAAACTGTATTTGTAGGAGTCCCTACCATTTTTATATATAAATGTAAGGGTTTAAGTCCCTCAAAATAAACACAAAGGAGAATGATGACTGCAGTCTACAAGACAAGCTTTGAAAACGAGTAGTATAGTACCACAGGTGGTAAAGAGGTTAAAGACAGCATCTTTGCTTTTACCATTTCATTCTGACTCACTTGACTCCATGGCAGAGACATCTAATGACTCACTCTAACCTATTTTGTCAGAGCCTGAAATCAATCCCACACGCAGCCTGCTCCAGGGTCAGAGCATCACTTAAAAAATTATGAGCATCTTTCCTCTCTCCTGATTTACATAATCTGCCTACCTTATAGAAATGTCTAGGCTGGTAGGAGCCTCTGGACATCACCTGGTCCCATCTTCTGTTGAAAGCAGGGCCTTAGACAAGGTTACCCAGGGCCCTGTTGAGTCAATTCTTTAATTTTTTCAGAGGGAGGACACTCCTCCACTTCTCTGGACAAACTATTCTGGTGTTTAACTGCTCTCAGGGTGAAGAATGTTTTTCTTATATCCAGACAGAATTTTCCTCTGAAGCAACTTGTGCCCATTGCCGCTTGTCCTGTCACTGTGTACCCTTGTGAAGGGAACACCTCCATATATCTCTAACTACTTTTTAGGAACTGGAAGGTTTTGATTAGATTCCCTCAAGCCCTCTCTTCTCTAGGCTGAACAAACCCCATTTCTTCAACCTTTCTTCTTATGTCAACTTCTCCAACCCTCTAATCATCTTGGAGGTTCTCATCTGCTGGACCTTTTCTGTTTTTTCAGTGTCTCTCTTGAACTGGTGACCAACACTGGAGGCAATATTCCAAATGTGGCCTGAAAAATGCCAAGTGGGATAACCACATGTTTTGGTCTGCTGGCTATACTTCTGCTTGATGCGAACCAGGATGCAGTTGGCCTTCACTGCTGCCAGGACGCACTGCTTGCTCATGCTCAGGTTGCTGCCCCCCAGGACCCCAGGGCCATTTCAGTAGGGCTGCTTTCCAGCCAGGCAGTCCCAGCCAGTACTGTGGCTTGGGATTCCTCCAACCCAGGTCTCGGACTTTACATTTCTCTTTGGTAAACCTCATACAGTTCTTGCCGGCCCAGTCTTCCAGCCTGTTGATATTTCTCTGTAGAGTGGCCCTTCCTTTCACCTCTTCTCCTAGTTTGGTGTCACACAGAGACTTGGAGAGGGTGCATTCAGTCCTGTTATTGCAATTGTTTATAAAGATTTTGAGTAGCATCAGACCCAGTATCAACCTTGAGAAATTCTGCTTGTGCCTGGCTGCTAGTTTGACTTTGGGCCATTGACCACCACCCTTTGAGCTCAACAGTTCAGCCAGTTCTCTATCCATCTTGTGATCTATCTGCCCAGTCCCTATCTTACCAGTTTGTCATCAACTATGTTGTGTGAGACCACGTCAAGGACCATGTTAAAGTTAAGTGATGTCCACAGTTTTATCACAAAAGGTGATCCGGCTGGTCGAGAATGATTTACCATCGGTAAATCCATGTTGGCCTTTCCTTGTCACCTTCTTCTCCTTCATGTACCTGGTAACAGGCTCAATGAGGGCATGTACAATAATTTTCCCAGGGACTGAAGTGAGACTGACTGGCCTGTAGTTTCCTGGATCATCCTTTTTTGTCCCTTTTGTAGATGGGTGTAATATTTCCCCTTTTCCAGTCATCCAGGACTTTCTTTTATCTCCCAAACCCTTCAAAGATGATAGAGCCTGGCTTTACAATGATTTCAACCAACAGATATGTTGTGAGATTGTGACATAGTGTAATACTTTTCTGCGAACATATTTTATAGAAATGTGTGTTCTTTGTCACTTGACCAGGATATTGGCTTTTTAATAAAATTTAATACCCAGTCAATGGGATATGTTGTCCATTTTTTTAGTGAAAAATAAGGAGGAAATCAAATTTTATCTGAGTAACTAGATTCACCGTCATCTGTATTTTATTTTTCTAGTATGTTCAGCAGAAGAACATGTGGCTGCAACTGGCTGCAAAAAAACAAGCGGTAGGAAACAAAGAAGACCCAGTCTATGTATGTGCCATAGATAATCACTGGCATAGCTCATACCATCACATCATGTTTTCAAGAGCTAAATATGTATGGCAGTATGAGATGTCTGTTTATGAAGCTGGATTACTATTGTTTTTTCGGTTTCCCAAATCCTGCCTAGTAAGGTCCATAAACCAGACTTTCCAGAACTATAATCATCCCCTGGTTTATGAACAGTGTAATGTCTAATCCAGTTCTGAGTTACTGAAGTAGATATTGTGGCTCACTTACATTTGGAAAGGAATGTGCACATAAAATTTGCTGTATTCTGTTGTCTGATAAGTGCGCAATCCTGCTGTATTAGGGAAAAAATAACGTCACTTATGGAAGCCTTGCTATTCTAGCCTTGCTTCTTCAAAAAGATCCTATCACTCTGGTCTGCTGCTGAAGGAGAACAGAAGTAGATGTGGCTGAGGCAATTATGAAAATAGCTGCTCTGCTATTCCCTTTTCTCTGATCCTCTTCTATGTTTTGTGAAGCCAAGAGAAGCAAATGGTGTTTTCCAAGAGAGAAAATACTTTTTTCAGCAGGATGCACTCTCTTGAATACCTCAGGTGCCATTCAAGCATATTGCCATGATCATCTGAAGTGCAACTCTTCCCTACTCTCTGCCTCCACCTTGCAAGAAGAGAATAGCATAGAACAGAGGAGAATAGAATATCCTTGCAAAAATGAGAGCACAAATTTCTGGAGGCTGCCCAGTGTCAGGAGGACCAAAGGAGTATCACACAAAGCAGTGGTCTTTGAGTGTGTATGGTCCCACACCTTTCCTTCTAGAAAGGCAGGAAGCAACAGTTTTCAAAAATTTCTCTTGATTTGTTTTCTATTGCTGTGTTTTTGTTGCAAAAGAAAACTATTTGACCCATAATTAGGACTGGTGTTGCTGTTTCTTTATTCCTGAAATTTAGAGCATGAAGCAATGCCAAAAATTAGCTTGCTAATGTCCCTGCAATAAGACTAGGTGTTGAGAACTTGAAGCATTTATGGAAGTCACTATGTGACATAGCTTGTTGGGGTAGAAGAGGGTAGGACCCCCTGATTCAAGAGGTCCTTTCTGACCTGTGTGTCCTATAAATAAAGTTCCAGTAGTTTAAAAAAAAAAAAAAAAAAAAAAAAAAGTCCCTATAATGCAGATTATGTATTTACAAACTTGAGATCTTCTCATGTTCTCCAATTGTTTGACAAGAAAAGGTTTATATTTTTAATATTGCAGATATTTTGCTCTTTGTTCTTCAATTTCATCCACTAATGCATGGGTTGCCAGAAGCTTTTGATATGTTAGCAATATACTTTATTAAAATGCAGACTATTTTTTGTCACCTACATTTTTTTATAATGTGCTCCATGTTAGAATATAGCTGAGAAATTCAGTATAGACTTAGTATATATTTTAGTTTCATGATATAAAAACACAGAAAGATAATATACTTAAAATGACCTAAGATGACTTCTTCAAAAGAAAAACATGAAGAAATGAGTTGCATAGTCCAGTTTGTCTGATAACTATAAGTCTCAGATATTCTAATGGAAGATAATGCTGTTACCAGGGGAAGTAATGCATTTATTTGACTCTTCAGATGATGCAGCTTAGTTTTCACTCTTAAGCCAGAAAACCAAGCAGAGAAAGTCACAATGTCCCTATGGATACTGACTCATCTAAGACTGTTCCCAAAGTCCAGAGAGAGACCACAGATACACTGAAGGACAGACCTGTTTGTTTTTTGCAACACTCTTGGCTTCTAAGTTTCCTTTCATGATTCCTGGCAAAGTCAAACTATCTGTAGTTTTCTGTTGACAGCTCTCACCCTCACCATGAAATGAAGAAGGTAAAACATACATATTATATTATTTATTTTGTATTTTAATTATATATAAAAATATAAAGTATTTTCTTTGTATAATATATATGCATATATAAATAGGTATATACATACAAATACATTTTCATATATGTGTGTATATATAGACAAGTTCACAAGCAATGCATGTGAACCCTTTCCCCTGTATCAGCTTGCCCGGTTTTTCTGCCTATGTTCAAGACAGTTTCTAGGATATGTGAAAGGGATCCAGGCACTGAAATGTTAGACCCACATTAGGGAGCTTGTGCAATCCATTTTCACTGGAGAGTGGAGAGATCTGGCTCATCCTTAACTAATGGGGTACAATCTAACAAATCATTTAAAAGATGAATGTGTGTGGAAGTTGTTAAAGCAGTTGTTACACCTTTCAGATTCTCTGAAGCTGTATTTTTCAGTTGCCTTTTGTCATGCTTTCCTACTTTCTTCATTTTAAGCAGCAGAGGCAGTTACAGATGAAGTGTAAAGATTAACATTAACTTGTCATGGGCAAATAAGAATATTTTATATAGTCTCATATGCAGCTGGAGCAATACATTCACAAAAACTAATTCATAGTTGTTGATAGCTGGGCTTACAGTTATTACTATAATGGCTCCTGTGCTTTCCTCTGTAAACTTAAATTGTTTGCAGATGTGAAGAAATTTGTTGTTTTCTTTCATTGTTGTCATATAAAAGCTTTTATCATAACACAGTTGCATAGATGAAAGAGTGGTTGAGCAAAGCAGATTTGCATGGACTTATGGAAGAATGTGATCTGACATTAGGTTCTTTTTAACATTTCTGCAAGCCCTCTCTATAGCTGTACAGATGTACTTCTGTGTATTTATTAATTGTCTCTTTCCTCCATCAATGCTATTGTTTAGTGTTCTTGCATACACTTTTGTAGTTTTTAAGATACAGTCCAAAGTTACCTAAGTACTTGCTTGAGCCAAACGATGCTTTGGAGTGCATTTTTTCTTAACTTTATCAACTGCCATTTCTAAAATAGAATTGATGATTTCATCTAAAAATGGAATTCCTGTATGCAGTTGTGAAAGCAACTTAAAGACAGTATTGAAGAAGAAAACTGATGTGCACTTCTTACTTTGCAATGCCCATTAAGTTAGTCCATTTAAAAATCTCCTTTTGAGTATGTTTTCAGAACACTGAAGAAAATGTCAGACTGGAACTTTTACTTCATTTGCAAATGTTATCTGAATATTTTCAGCCTCTAAAATGCACATCAGGATTTCTTAAGATCTTGGCCATATTGCATTTGTCTAAAGTTTCTTGCGTTAAAAAGAAGACAACGTCTAGGAGAAGAAAAAACAGTATGTGATGGTGGAAGCAGAGAACCCCCCCCCCCCCCCCCACCCGCAACATACCCGTAAGGCAAAGGAAAACTAAGAGTCTTCACCAAGCAAATGCACTAAGCAAATTTCGACTCTTTGGAAACTGAAGTAGAGGTGTGTATTAAGGGACTTTGCACGTGAGCCCTCAACAATCTTTCTTTTCTAGTTGGGCTCTTAGAGCATATTGCAAAACATAGCTAACCTTTCCAGAAGAGTTACGACAGTGACTAGTGGTGAGAGTGTGGAGAGAATGAAAATGGTTTTACATTAGTTATTGCATGCTGGCACTCTGTAGGAGTTGTCAGAGCTGAAGTAACAATTGTACTTTTTAATTGAGATTAGGGGTGCCTAGAGGCTTCCAGATGAGCTGACGTACCTTCAGATATGCGAACACCAAGGAATGGATTCCTTGGATTGGGATGGATTGGGTTTCTCAGGGAATCCTTCATGTACATAAAAAGCTACTTTTCTCTTTGACTTGGAGCTTAGGGTTTATTTGAAGAACAAGCTGTGTATGGGAGGTGAATAAACTGCTCTTGTCACTATTGAGAGAGAGGTGTAGCAGAGGACAGGATTACTCTCTTTTGAGCCAGGATAGGTGTGCTGGGAAGTAACTTAATGCTTCGTGTTTAAACCTCTAGGGCTTGAGTCTCCGCTGGGCCAAAGTGGGGTTCTTGTGCTCCGGTGCGAGACAGGAGGTCACAAAACCAGTGCAGGGCTGACTCCAGGCCAGACATCAGTTGAAAGTATTTTCTGGCAGCTTATATGGTATGTTTGAAATGGAAGTTTAAAATATGTATGAGTGGAAGACTGCAATGTGTTGTATCTGTATGCCAGAAGTATGCAAGGAGAGCACAGATTAGGTCTTGGCTGCAGCACGGAGGCATTAAGCACTTCTCAAACAATACAGAATTTCTCTGCTGGATATTTGCACTTGAATTTGTAGATCATTTTCTGTCTGTCAATGTTGTCTTCCTACAGGATGTAGTGTCTATTGTATTGACCTCAGTAAAGAGGGAAAGAGCAGTGAACAGTTTCCAATTGTTTCTTTTCCCAAGTTGCGTTCAGTGGGTATCTCGAATCATAGAAGAGGAAGATAGCATCTTTCCAAGAAAATCCGTATGCTTTTTGCTTCTCTTTGACCTTGTACTGTGTTCCCAGATTCAACAATAAGAGGAAGGAATCTTTCTTTCCTTTTCTGTGGGCTGACTGCATCCACCTGGTGTTTGTACTGCGCACATTTCCGGCTGTGCCTCGCTACAAGACAGACAGATTTATTTGAGACCAAAATCTATAAAGATAAGCAGAAGTATATTAATATTAATTTTATGTTCAAGCTGCTGATTTGGGAGTAAGCATTGATGAGGGGACATATAATGGGATCAACATAAAACATCCTGAATGCAGTAAATAAAAAAAAAAAAAAACAGTCCTATTTTGTTTGACATTATTGGTGACAGCTTTCTAGTGCATAAGTCATTGAGCTGAAGTTTCAGGCCTGAATTTACAGGCTCGCTGTGAGGTACATAGAGGACGCTTCTCCAGCACACACCTCCAGTTAAAGAAGGAAAACATTCCAGCAGACGTTAACTTTTGGAATGTGGCTTTTGAAAACCAAGTGAGATAATAAAATGAGTTTAATGACAGTTTCCACAGATGATATTGTGTATCCTGTTCTGGAAACAGATTTAAATGACCCTGTTTTTCATCACATTGATCCTGTATTCACACGTGAGCATTTCTGGAGCTTTCTAGCATGATGCTACTTGTTAAAAGAAGAATCTGGACTTAATATTTTCCAGTAATTTTTCTCTTTTTTTTGATTGTTTGGGCATTTTTGTTTAAGCAGTTTCAATCAGATAGTGAAAAAAATACAGTGGTGTCCTGGGGGAATAATTTTTTTATTTTACGAATCTTTTTCAGAGAAAGTTTGTTAGAGTAATCTCATCTCACCTGAAAGGCATCTAGATTTATACCCTACACAAAGAGAGAAAGGTGAAATGCTTTATCGATGTCATCACTTGACTTGTTGCTTTGAAAAATTTGAAAATGGCTGCAGATGGTCTTCGTGCTTTCTGGCTAGTGAATGTAACACGTGGGAAGGACTGCTGAGCATGAACTGCAGACTTTGGCTCTCCCAGACCTGGGAGCTGGAAAACCTGAAAAAATGAATGAAAACAAATTTCCCTGTTTCTACTTTCTTATTAAAGTAATAGAGCAAATAGTTCTGTTTCTCCTCCAACCGCCCAGTTTAGGCTATTCCGTTGCAATCTTTAAAGGCATTTGCAGCAGGGTAATTGAAGTCCACAGAGCAAATTCAAATATGTGGTAATCTTAATTACTTTATTAATATAATCTTCTTTTATCTCACTGTTTTCTCATTGCTGAGCTGCCAGATGTTAGCTCACCTAATACAAACACAATCAGAAAATTTTACCACCCATTACTGCTCTGGTTGTTCATGCCATTGGAGGTTCTCACTTTGATGAATAATAACAGCTGAATTGGGGGGGGGGGAAGAGTAAAGACAATAGGAAAGAGAATAGAAATAATCCTTTCCCAAATCGGTTGTTTTCTGGAGGAGGTTTAGTTTTCATTCGAATGTGCATCGCGTAAGAGCGCTGGCCTGTGGCTCGCCCCTGTGAAGCACTGCCAAGGCCTTGCATCACCTGTGCTTTGCCTCAGGCTTCTGTTCGCACAGAAAATGCTTGGGGAAAGCGAGAGCATCAGAAAGTTTGACTTCACTATAAAAAGTGGCAAACATCAATGACACGGGTTTGGCTTGTTCAGTAAAAGGGGCAAAAAAAAGGAGCTATTCCTGTGTGCGCTCTGCAGGCCCATTCCATTATACTGTGTCTGGCTTGGAAATGAACAACAAGTCTTTTTTTTTTTTTCTTTTAGTATCTCAATTAACAGTTTCTCAGCTTTCAGAATGAAACTCCATCTTCTTTTTCTTATTAGGACTTTATGTTTTGAGAATATCTGCCCATTAAAGAAGTGGCCTTTTCTATTGCTGGCATTTGCAACTTCAAACAGCTCTTATTTAACAGGCAGAAAAAAGAACATTTTGAGGGGGTGTTTACACAGTGTTCTTATTCTAGTGGCTGAAAGATGATGTTTTTTTAATGTACAGTTTTAAATGTTTTATATCAAGTTGAGTCTTATACAGATACATTTCATTAAATCTGCAAGACTTTCCTTTTCACCCCATTAAATTCCATTATCAAAATTACCAGTCTGTAGCGTAAAGTCTTAAAGTTGTATCACTAATAATTGTGCAGAATTTCTTTCAATACCAAGTACAATTTAAAATGAAACATAGCTGTTTTCTCTGCCAATTTTAAATCTTGTAGCTGGAAACAGTCCCAAAGTTGCAAAATTCCTGTGTATCTGGCTAACATTGACTTTCATGACATGATCCAGCTGAGAAAGAAATAAAACCAAAACCAAACAGAAGTGGCAAAACACCAAGAGGATGAGTGCCTTTTGGAGGATTAAATAGAGAGAACAAAAACCAGGTCACTATACTTGCATGAGGATGTGAATAATAACCAGATCCTGAAATCCTCTATTCAATTTTCAGTCAGACAAAAATATAACTGCAGTTTTGTCTGTGTCAGACCTTACCTTCACTATCAAGCATATGGTCACAGAACAAAGATAACCTGTACAGAACTTGAGGACCCACACTCTGACATACTCATTTCACTTCCTAAAATATTAATGTTATCTCTTTTGGTCCATTTGAAAAAAGGATTCATTTCTCTTTCTGACAAAATCCTCAAATCAGGTTGCTTTTCAGCAATAATTTAGTCAATATGGTATTTCAAAATGAATTTTAAAAGTTGTGTGAACTAACTTATCCATGCGGATAGTAACCATCTGGACTTCTCAATAAATCAATATGCATCAAATAATGAAGACAGAATTCTAAATGCAAAGTAGTATGTGTGCAGTCTCTAAGCTGCTTGGCCATCGTATGGTCAAAAGACACTGAGTTAGAATAATGTCTTTTATGCTTGTAATAAGCCCGGCACTTAAATATATACTATTTGTTCCATTTTTGACAGAGCCATGAAAAGTCCTTCCAGTCAGAGTAATTGGCCATCGCAGTCAGCACATGTCTGTTGGTACTGTAAATGATTTGGCTCTGCTGTTGCCTTATTGATTCTTATGCTGAAGTGATATAGTTTCTCTTGAGTAAAAATGCAATACCTAAATGTTAAGGGCTTGGAGCTGATCTCGCTGAAGATGATGGACATGTCACATGCTCTACAGATGCTCAGAATTACTGTTCAAAGAAGATCCAGTGGATCAGTGCTGTGATGGTTGAAAAAAACTTGCCCCAAAAGATGACATGAAGACAGGAAGCATGTCTGCACTGCACAGTGCAGAAACTGGAGCTAGTAGTTTCACCCAGCAGCAGATCTAACTAAACATATGATAAATAAACATGTGATGACATAAGCTATTGTCCCCAAACCTTTATAAAGGTAGTGGCAAGGTCCTGCACCTCAGCTAAGAAATCCTACCTCTTCTTAAAGTTTTTTCTTTAGAGGAGGTGGTGCAAAACCCTCTCTACATGTTTGACTGGTGACAAAGAACATGAAAGAACTTCCAGTCTCTAGAATCCAGTAAGCGTCCTGTAGCAATGAGTAGACCTGAGGGTTAATTCCTGAGATGCTACTTCTGGTTCAGTTCTGTACAGGAGGCAGTTTAGGTATTCATTAGTAGCTTTCACTTAGCAAAAATTCAGTCAGTTCATAAAGCCTTCTGCTCTTTACTACTGTGTGGCCTTGTTCTTGCTGTTCTACTTCTACATTACTAATCTTGCATTCTCAATAAAGATCATTTTAACTGAATGAAAATGCTGCTTTATCTACAGGTAAACACAGCAGAATCTCACCCAATCAGTGAGCAGAAAAATACCCCTCAACCTCATGGCAATCAATTAACCAAGAGAGAATTGCACGTGTTCCTGGTGATTTATATGCAGGTGATAAGGGATTAGGAAAAAACAAGTCTGAAGAAAGGTATGAATATAAAATTTTAAAGAGAGGAACTTTGATCTTTTTACAGTCAATTCACAGTGAGCAAAAAGGGCAAATTCATTAAAAATGTTGTTTGAACTGAACCAAATACAAGTGAATTATTTGCATTTGTCCACCAGGGCACAGCACAGCACTTTTCTGAGCTATTGGGATTCTGTGTGTGTCTTCAGAATGATGGATGGTCCAAATGAATTTATTTCTTATCTTAGAACAGAATGTTCTTTTCTTCTAGATCATCTGTGGGCTGTTACAACCTCTCACCCATTAGGTATTAAGGAAATGTTTAACTTGTTGGCAATGAAAAGCTCTCCATTGTTTTAATTATATTCTCTGTGTTAACAAATTATGTAATATAGTCACTTTTCTGCCAGTGTTCTTGATTTTTCTCTGCTATTTCCACAATGCCTCTTGGAAGTGAGATGATAGTGTCCTTAAGTTTTTGCCCAGTATTAACTAAGGGTGAAACCCATGTAAGATTCTTTCTGTGAGCCTACAAAGGCACATGTCCAGTGCTTGATGGCAAGCACTTGAGCTGACTTCAGGTGTTATGCAAAATCCATGACTGGACTGCAGCTGCAGAGTTAAGTAAGTGTGTGCTTAGACTTTATCTGAAAAGGTGTGTTGTGATAGTAGTAAAGAGCAGAACTTGCAAGGAATCCCTATACCTAAATCTGGATTAGGAGTGGATTTTGTCTCTTGGCCTGTTAACATTGCACTCTAATAGACCTGACACACTTCAGTTTCGTGAATGTGAATTCTGATATTTCCTAAATAATTGTGTCTCAATGTAACTAATAAATAGTTTCTCTTGCTGATTCTAATGTGTCTCAAACAACATTTGGGCTCTCCCCTTTTGTCGTTAAATGCTGGGACTGCAACTAGAATTATAAGTAAATGCTCTGGATTAAGGTATTGCATAGAAATCTACTTATTCTTTTGGGAAATAATTCTGAATTTTTTTTATTGTTGTGAATTCGTATTTAAAACTTTTCTGTTAGGACTGTAAAAGCGTTTTTGTACCTTAGCTTCAGAGAACACAAAGAAGTTTATATTCACTACCCCCTGAAATAGGTGCTCTTCAAAGGAAGAGGGTTTTGAAGAGTTCAGGGAAGATTGATGTTAACACCTATAGAAAGAGGGATGTTGCTAATTCTAGTTTTGATAAAGTCAGGGAAGTAAAGGGGTAGGTATTGACCAGAAAATTCAAGATTGTTGGGATATAATTAATGGAGTCGTTGTTAATGCAGTATGTTTCTAAGCTGAGGCTAGGATACACCATATGATGGAGACTTGGTGTGTATCTGAGAGGCATATCTGCTATTCTGTCAGCTAAATGGAGGCAACCCTGAGGACTCATAAATCCACATGGTATCCCTTTCCAATTCAGTACTGATTCCCCTCTTGTGAAATTCAATGTATGCCTATGAGCATTTAGAAAACTAGTTTCAGAAGGACTCCGAATTTGAAGTGGAACTCAAGGGGAATAGCGATCAGTTAAATAAGATGAGCTATATCCATGAAGGACCTTGTAGGTTAAAAGCAAATTTTTAACATCATTTATGACTTTATGGGAAATCAGTTTAATGATTCACAAGAAATACATGAAATATGATGGTGTTTTGTGTTGGTGTCTAGCCTTGCCACACTGTTCTGAACCTTTATTTCCCTTTGATCCAGCACAGCTTCAGGAACATTATCTGGTATAGGTGATAATCAGTGTATGGGGGCACAAAGATATGAACAAGCAATGTCAAGAGGAGAAAGTGAGGATAATGGTCGGGTAATATTTCTCAGATGATAAAAGATAGTTTCCCTTTCTGGTTTTAATGTGTTTCAAACAATGCTGGGCTATCATAGTGACCCCCCTTCTAGCCTCTGTTACTAAACACTGAAGCTGCAACTAGAAAGTAAGTTGAGGAAGCTCATTGTTTCAGGCTAGGAGTATATGCTGCTTAAAATCAGCTTTCACTTACGTATTAGATTTTTGGATTTTTTCCACCTTACACAGAGGATCTGGAAGAATATTTCAAAGTGTCTTTCAAACAGCCTTTCAGGCGAGTTACTGCTTTCCCAGAGTTATATATCTTTTATCTTAAATATAAACTCTTCCAAAAATCCATCAAAACCTGCTGCATTTCAAAAAGGAAGTGAAGGGGAATGGTATTTACATAACACACAACTGCAGGACAAGCTGTGGTGATGGGTACCTGATAAAGTCTGAGTATATGGCTGGTAATAAATAATCTCATTTACAGATTATAGGAAAACTGAACTATAACAAACATTGGAAACACTAATGAAGGCATTCATAATGTTTTATTTTATTTTTTAAACGAATGTCTCTTGGTGGTTCGTGTTTTTCTCAGAGCAATGAGGAAAAAAGAGTAGGAAATATTCTTTTGGTGCTATGATACTCAGTGATTCAATGGGAATAGTGTGTTCTCAATAACTCCCAGGACTGGGCTTTTATTCATCTGCAAATTGATAAAGGTCCTTTTTGCTTCCTTTGTATGGCCTGGATTGAATTAAATTCTCATTACAAATGAGATCTTTAGTGTCTCTTTCTAATTCTCTCCAGATCTTCAGAAGTCATTCCTAGTCAACTAGGGTTTTGCATTGGTTTGTATCACTGGGTGGGCCAGTTCAAAATGAGGGAATCCTGCTCTGAAAAGAGACCCTAAAATCAGTGTAGTGTGAGTTCTGTGCTTCCTTCTGTGGAATTTTCATATTAATATGTTCAGCTTACAGCTGAAAGTGTATTCCTTCTGACTGCTAGCCCTCAAACAGGGAGATGAACCTCAGATTTATGTAACTATTTGGAAGTGGTAAATCAGCTTTAATGCAATAAAGCAAAGAAAAGAACCTCTCCCATAGCATAGTCAGCTCTATATAGGACTAGGCAGATGGAAAAGCCAAACAAGCTCCTTTGTTTCAGTGGGGTAAGTATGTGCAACTCTTGGCATATTCGGGAAACATTCTAGCATGCAAAAGGTGTATTTTTGTGTGGGACTTCTTGAAATGACCCCTGTGATAGGTCTACCCTTTGCACTGTGTATCAATCACATTGGTAGTGCTCAATAGATCAATGAGGTCAGATATGACTTAAATTCTTTGCAGGGGAAGAGGTAGTTTAGCATCTGAGGGTATCTGATGTGTCCCCTTTCCTTTAAAAACCAATCATACCTAGAAGGATGAGAACTGGTGAAAGCAGACAAAACCATGAAGTACCACAAGAAGCTATCTTTTATTCTAATCACTCTCAGCAGAGAAGTCTCTCATATGATGTGCTCTGGTGTGAGGTGTGAGCCCCCTTTTACAGAGGAGACAGAGCTGCAGAGTTCCCAGAAGGTTTGATGTGAAACATGCATAGCTACATTGTGTCTTGATCATTACTCAGATTTGGGGCAAACTTAAAGGCATGAAGCACTTGGGCAAAAGCCAGGACAGTTGTTTAATGCTCTTATGTCTTATTTGCCATTGCTGTTTGGCTCTTTTTTTGTTATCTGCTGTTAAATGTCTCATACAGGTGACAAGAACTGACAGCAATATGTGGATGGTCACTATGCAGAATGTGTTAACAGTAAAGATAGGTGAAAGTAGTTATGTTTTATTTCTAACTTGTAAATCTTGAGTGACCCTTCTGAGTGGCACAGTGTAGATGATTTTCCTTGCTGCTTGAGTCAGGAAAGCCAGTGTGCCATGGAAGTTACTGCAGAAGAGCTCCACAGCAGATGTGAAGTCAGATACTATTGATCAGGTCTCCTTTAAGCAGAGAAGATGCAGTAACCAGAGGGAGGGATGATTGTGGCTGCAAAATGAAACGGTGTGACCTAAGATCCCACTGAATTCATATCATGAAGATGGTATTCATTCTGAAAGACTTAAATTTAGGTGTCTATGCATAGATAGTGGTGTATAAGTGAGGAGAGAAAACCAATGCGAGCACCAGACACTGGTAGGCATCTACTCTAGGATGAGTTGAAATTGCTCTCTAGGCTGCACTGATTGTGTGGACTAGATATCGCTATTGACTATAATAGGAGCTTAAGCATCTGCTGGTAGACACATAAGTAGAAGTGTCTTAGTTTGGAGTCGTCTTATGGTGCCATCCATGGAATAGTATTTCACATCATTCAGTTACCTGCTAGCTGACTCCAGAGAAAATGGTTGTGCTCATTGTCTAATTGCAGGAGGAAGTATTCTAGAAAAGATTTAGAAGTTGGGAATAGACCAGCACATCCTAAATAACAGGTTATGCAAATAGATAAGTGTGAATTGGGTCATGTGTGAGTACATTACACAGTGAATCGCACTATGTGCAAAGGGGATTTCTGCAGTGGCATTGCTAGGTATGCAAAGACAAGGACCATGAAGTGCTTTTCTGTGTGTCGTTGTGCACATTTCCAGGTTGAGTTATGGAAGCCCAAAACAGAGAAATAAATGGACAGTTCCAGATGTCCCAGTTTCAATACAGCTATCTGATATGCACTTAAAGAGCATGGATCTTGAGCAGTTCCTGCAAGATGAAAAAATAGGAAGGGCTGCCAATTGCAAACTTCATCTTCTGTGTAAGAGGCTGTGGTTTTGGACCAGACTTTTGAGCTATACAATTTAATCCACCAGCTGCAGAGATAATGACAACCAAAAGTAAACATTATAAAAAAATAAGTAGAACCTTACATAAAAGAATGCTGTAGATCACTGAATTTTTGTAGGAGAAAAAAAAATACTTTTAATCCAGATGTGGTTGTGGAGCTTGTCTGGTGAGGTGAAGTAAATGTTATTTTATAAATGAACAATGCATGCAGTGAATTACAAATGAATTATTCTGTGTTAAGTTATGAAGAACTTATATAGAATAGTGTTACCAAAAAGAGACACCTTTATTTTTGAGAGCTTTGCTGTTTTCCCTGGTGTAATAAAGTGTGTAGAGCATGCACAGCATATACCACATTACCATTTTAAGCCATTACTATTTTTAGTGGTTTTAGTATTTTTAGGAGCTGTGACTTCTTTACCTAACAGTCTGTCTAACTTATTATGACTTACTGAACAAGCTTTATCACTGTATCTGTTGGGAGTACGCTTCAGTTTGTGTAGGCTCATGCTAGTGAGTACAACTAAGATGTATTGTTTACCACCCTGCCATATACGTAGGAATCTGGCCAGATGTTCTGCTAAAACCTCACCACTCCACATACACAGTAATTTGGGCAAAATACCCAGCTGGGCTTTTTCTTAGAGGTGATTTACAGATTCAGTACTACCATGGCTGTTCCTGAATTGCAGCCACATCATTTTTATTTTTTCTATAAGAAACTACCAACCCAGTTCTTCGGTCATCTCCTTGACTACTGCAAAATTGTTTCTGCAGCCTTCCTACTCTGCTTTGTGACTGTAGTATTTCAGATGCATTGTGCAGAACTGTGGACAAAGGCTCCAGGACTATGTAAGTACATATATGCCCCTGAGCTCTGTGCTGTGGGCTTAGGAGCTGAAGCACACTATATTGCCTTTCAACTAAAGGAAAGGAAGCTGAGACTGAAAGGACTAAAGGACGAAAAGAGATGTGGTTTAACTTTTTTCAAGAGGACAGATTTTTCTTTGATTGCAGACAACTTCAGTTCAATTAAATGAAGAAGAGAAGTGAAGCTGGTTCCTGACATAATCCCTTTATTGTCTTACAGACTATTACGTTTTAAACATAATGGCATTAGCAAGTCAATATTGAAATATCAGATTAAAAATTTTAGCTCAAATAACCGTATTATCAGAAAAGTTTGAAAGTTTGCCATTGTTTAAGACTCAATTGAAGACCAATCTTATGACAAAAAATTTACAGGTTTTCCACCACATTAGTTAGCACAAGGTGAAACCTGTATTTAAGAAAAGTAACCTTGAGAAATTCATTTCCAAATATGATGTTTTCATAGTGAACTATTTACACCTTTGGGCCTGAATGTCATCTTAAGAGTAAAGTGTTACTCTCAAAAATGTGTTCTAGAAGATAAAAATGAGAATGAAGAGCAGTTGTGTTTTGAAATTTGGATGTGGATTATAGAAAAATTTGACTTTTTAAAAGAAATGTGTGGAATAAACAAACCACAGGCTCAGAGGAGCTTTTATGTTTTAAGAATTATCAGGGATCTAGAACAGTGTCAGAAAGAAGACACCCAGACCAGAGTATCTACAGAGAAAACTGGACAGTGATCAAAAACTCTGAAACTGAATCTCTCCCTCTAATGTAACAAATAGTGCTGACAAATGAAATGTCCATGGGTTGTGTCATAATAAATACTCATTTAATTTTGTATCACTATATGACACTGCCATATGGAAAGCTTCAATAACAGCTGTTTTCCAGGCATTATTCTATGTGAAAATTTTCTCTGAACATTTATGGTCTGTCTCTTGATTGCACCAGTATTTAGGGGGTAGTTTTTATCCATTTAGGTGTTTTTATCTGCAATTAAGAGTAAGCAGTTCATATGCAGCTACTGCCCTGCTTATGATAACAACAATGTGAATGGCAGAAGAATTAATTTTTACCTTGGGGTTTGGTTATGCGAGGTGAGCTGGTAAAGGGGCAAAGGCTGGGATTATGCAAATCTTACTCTTCACACCCCATTTTCAGCTGTTTGTAATTTAGTCAAAATGCAGATATTTGATAGAAAATTTTACATTGCAGGAATTTGTTTCAAGTTTGTTTTTAAATTTTGACTTGAAATTTCATTGGGGAAATAAAAAGATTTGAGTATCAAAAAGATTGAAATGTTCTGTTTCAACTTGATGGACCAGCAAGTTCACAATTTTTGTTTCAAAGTCTTTCCTATATATAGAGAGAGAAGTATCTGGAAAGATTTATATACTTTAACTCCTTCTACTAAGGTAAGCTCTAAACCAATCTTAGCAGATGCTTGTTTAACCTAATCTGAAGTATCTCTAGTGATAGGGATGCCTCATGCTAACTACGTAGGCTGTGCCAGAGATCTCCTAAGCTTGTTACTTGTGCTGTCCACAGCGGAACTGGAAAACTGCTATCGGCAGCCATTTCTTTTGCAGCTATGTAAACTATTGTTGTGTCCTCCTTCAGTCTCTCCTTCCTTTTTGGTGAATGGGACATAAAATACAATCTAAAAAGTCGAAGTCGGAATAAAAGATGATATTACATATATGCCTTTTCAAATACACGTCAGTGCAATTACTTTGTAAAGATATGACAAGGCAAAATTGGTTGTCCAGAAAGGTAATCCATGTGTCTTTTTCTCTTTCTGTCAAGAAAGATCCTATGTATTTTTAAATAGTTGTCAGCTTTTCTTGCCAAAGAGAAAGAATGAACTTAAATGCTATAAATTGCTCTGGGTCTGTTTTTCTCTTCTCACTGTATCACTCCATCATCTCTGCCTTGCGAGTTGTCTTCATCTTGTCTCTGGAAGAGAAAAACTTAGATAAATTATCCATTTCTTTACTTCTTCCAAAATAGTTCACAGTTAGGTCATCCAGGCAGGGAAAAGAAATGCTTCTGTATGATTTAAATGACCAATCCAGCGGAAAATGGGAATAATGAATATCAAGCATGCAAATGCATATTAGTGACTAGTTTACAACAAATGCTTAGGTTAATACTTTTTTTGGTAACAAAGTCTCTCTTCTCAAACAGTTTCAAAGCACTAACATAACAATGAATGTGATCGGTTCCAATGACAAGTCTGCAGGGATAAATTTGATAAGTGGATTGAGGTTAATGATATGATCAGCACTGATTTCAGTGTTGATTTGTGTGACATTTAGCAGATAAGCTCACCATACTCTCTAAACTTGCTCTGTGGTGCCTTATGGGAGATTTTACATTCACATATATAGTGACTTTATGCTGTGGCTAATTATCATTTACAAGACACTTTCAAGTAGAAAGAAGCCATGGTGTGTTTTCAAATGTTTTGGAAACTGGCAGTTTTCAAGGGAACAGCAATACTGTCAGTAGTTATGTAACATTTTCCTTGCTAAAATCGAGGGTCCATTTTGTCCTCCTTTGTTGCCAATTTTTCTTTGTTATCATATTACTGAGGTATTTAAAGGAATATTGTTACAAACTGCAAAGTCTTTTTTATAGTATTGGCAGTAAAAATAAGAGTGTTTGTGATTCATTGGTGATGGTATTTACATTGCGTACAGTCTGCCAATATGTATTGTATGAATAGATAATAGACTTTAAGATTGTATAAAGCTGCTGTGATATTTTAATCTGCTCTCCTTATAGCAAAGCCATCTGTGACCCTAATTCCTGCAGCTAGCCCAGAATTTGACGGTTGAGCCAAAACACCCTTTCAGAACAAATGGGGGAGTTGTAACGCTTTAACGTACCCATCACTCCTCTGAGTACTTACCTGTCTTTCCGAGGCTGACTTTGGCTGGTTGCAGCTTCTGAATGTTAGATGTATTTATGCTCTAATCTGCTAAATCTAAATACTTGTAATCCTTTATGCCTTTTCTTCATAGAGATCTCACTAGTCTGTGGTTAAATTACATAGATAAATTACGTAGATTAAGCTCTTTAAGTTGCAAGGCTGTTTTCATTTGTCTATTCCATATCTCTGGATATAGTTACCAGATCTGAATATAAAATTTCTGGAATGAAAAAAGACTTCTGAGACATGTAGTCAGGAGGCAGATAAGCTGCTTCTCTGTTTATTCGGGTGTATATTTTTGAGAATAAATATGGTGAAAGTGGTACATTAATAGTGAAGTTTCTTGGTTTTCATGATTACGAGCTGATGACAAAAAGGAGTTTGGGACAGATTTTCAATGGGAGAATGAATCTAACTTGCACCAACTCATCAGTAAGCATATTGGAGTTTGAATTCTTATTACATAAATACAAAGTTGGAGAATGAGGGTGTGTAATAACACTAAAGCATATAGCCCTGTGACAGAGGCATAAGAGGTATAGGGAAAGAAGTCTAAATTTCAGTATAGGTTTTCTGATTTTGCAAGGTACGTATTCTACTCAGGATATTGGGTCAGCTCTGCTGAGTGTTAGGAAAGAAGGGGTCAGACCATAGACCCTTCTTCCAAATAATACACTTTCAGGCATTGAAAAGGGAATATTAACTTATGACCTTATAGCAAGCCTGCTGAACTCTTTCCATTGATTTTGGATCAGGTCAGAAGCACAATTCTGTGCTTGACAACTAAGCAAAAACTTATATGAGAGGAAAAAAACAGTTTCTGGTAAATTCAGATCCTAGAATTCTATTCTCTGTTGATTCCTTCAAATCAGCAATGGGTCTAATGTTTGCTTTTGCTAGTTTTCCCCACTTAGTTGATGAGTTGACCCTTCTGAGTTGGTCTCAAGAGCAAAAACAAACAAAATCAAAAACTCAGGACTTGGAGAAATGCAACTAAGTTAACATGGTACCTATTAGAGCTAACTGAGAACATTAGGAGTACTAGCAGAACTAAAGTCTCATAGCTAATGTAATGAGGAGCTTGAGGTCATTGCTTTTTGAATGCAGCCGACAACGTAGTTTGCTGGGATTTCAGAGTTGTACTGCTCTTGATAAGAACATGATTTTAACTTCCAGGTTTATTCAAAATATTATGGAATTGTTTTTGCAGTAGAGAAGGAAGCTACATAAATATTCTGTTAAATGATGCTTGGCCCATCACACAGTACATATTGAGAAGAGTGTGTAATTACAGTAATTACAGAACATAATAGATTACAAATATTACATATATACCCACCCTGTTGTACTTCCTTTTGCTTCCAGCTATAATGCTATCACTTATGCAGTGGTGCAGTACTTATAGTTAGGTGTTAAGACTTCATCATCAGACCAGTCATTTGCATTCTTTATTTGCATTTTATTTAGAAAGCATTTAATACTCTGGATCTCCTAGTAGAAAGCCTAGTGGCTGCTTTAGCTTCAGTAGAACTAGACATGTTTCCACCACCTGTGGGGCTGGCCCTCCATGTTACAGTTTGTAGCAGTTTGATACAGTCCAGGCATTGGTTATATTTTCTAATATAACTTTAAGGAATCTACTGTGAGTTGTGAGGCCAGTGAAGTATTTACCAAGCAGAGAGCGCTGGGCCCCAGTCTCTGTTGAAGAAAAATGGGATGTAGCTCCATTTCCTCGAAAGGAAGTGCAGCGTTTATGCTGTCTGAGAGTCATTTTCTCTATAGCTAATTAAATAAAGTGAATGTTCTGTTTTAGAATAAATGCTACAAGCATACTCAAATGCAGGGTCCACTCTGTAACCAACGTTGATGCTGCTGTACAAGCAGCTGGGACAGTTGGTGCACTTAAATTTACCCGTGATGGAGCCACTGTGTGCTGTTTCCCAAGGAGTCAGACATCTGTATCAGCTGCCACATTATGGAAGGCACAGTAAGTATCTGCCATCCAGATGGTCACCTGGAGTCTTTCATGACACAGACCTCTTCCTATGTGAGGCCTCGGCCCGTCCCTGTGGCAGTGCCTGGTACCCCGGGGGCTGGGGTTGCCCCAGCTGCCCCCCGGTGCCCTGTTCCCTTGGGGTGGTGGGACAGGCCCTGGTGGCCAGGCCCAGCCCTGCCCTGCTGGGAGCCACCGCTGCCCCTCATGGTTCCTTTCCTCCTTTTTGGTGACTTAATATGGGGAAAAGATGAGCAGAAATTTCCTCTAAAATGTGGTACCCCCCCCCCCCCCAAAAAAAAAAGAGGAGGTGAAATGCAGTTAGTACAGATATATTTACAATTCAGAAGTGATGGAGTGTAGCCATGTTTGAGATTCAAAAACACACAAAATGAAATTGTTGTTATAATGAGAAGCAGTGTACAGAATAGCACCGATCTGTGGCATTTTCTGCTTACAGCAGAAAGAATAGGCCAGTTTACAAAAAAAAAAAAAAAAAAAAAAAAAAAAAAAAAAAAAGAACCCCAAACCACCACATAATTAATGCAAAACTCATTGTAAATAACCAGATGGCAGACAAGTATATCCTATATATATTGTCTTCCAAGTATGTTGCTTGGGCTGCCAGGGAATGCCAGTCGTAGCATAAATATGTCATTGATAATTTGTCAGTTTGCCCTACTAATGACAGAAACTGTGACTATCAAAAATTATTTTAAAAGATTTCTTAAATAATATCTGTCAATTAGAAGCTCATTGAAGAGTCCTCTTTAATAAGCAACAGATGCAGCATTGTTTGCAGATAAGCGATGTAATATTATATTGGAAAGATCAGGGAATGTAGTTGAAAGAAACATCAATGAATATAGTCCAGGCAGATTAAACACACTGCACAGAAATTCAGTTTTTTCCAGCTTTTTTATTGCTTTTTTCCTTGTTTGTTCCTAGTTACCTCTTTTATTATCAGAATGAAACTCAGGCTTTAAAAAAAGATGTGAGACATCACTGTTTTCTGGTGTGGGAAAACGATGTAGAAATCTCAAGTATTTTAATTAGATTAAAGACGCTTTGTGACCTTTAGAAAGAACTTCCTAGAATTCCTAGTTTTTGAGGTTTGCTTTCATGTATGAAATGAAATCTCATAGGATGAAGGAAGAGTGAAACCTGTGGGACCAGAGTCACCCCTTGCTGCAGCTTGATTAGTCTCAGTTTGGTGTACACTCTGTGTATATTCACTCATGCTTGGAGATCGTAGAATAAGTAGCATAGGAATAAAGGAAAATAATCAATGTTCACAGTCCTCAAAATAACCTTGCTGTAATGAAGAAACTGAAAGCAGGACTTTATTTAGTCCATGACCATTTTTTGTAAACCATCTGTGAACCATCCGGTCTAACTCTGCAGAATTTTGTGCAAGAGAACTACAGTATAACATCATCTAGAATTAGAATAGCAAACAAATTTTATTTCTTGTTTATTTATGAGTTTGATTATAGGTTTAAACACAGCAAACATCACAAAACAAAATGATATACTAGAGTGGGGAGAACACACCAACACTACAAATAAATGTTTCTTAAACTTTCCTAAAATTTTAAATGTTTACTATTCTATTCTGAAGAGAAATAAACCTGTTATTTTACATCAATCTCTCCCTGAAATTTGGGGTGAGAGTCTTGTCTTTCTTACCTAAAATTTAGATGCTTTGTCTAGGATAGCTAGACTTACTCTGCAGTCAATGAATAGAAATCAATATTTGAAGAGGGCTGGTTAGTCCATCTGTCTTAGTCATTTATCTTAGGATGGGTGAAATTTCCCTCTAGAAATACATCAATTAGGGATGTTAGACAAATACCTTAGAATAGAAGGCAGGTTTTCAAAGACGAAGTGGATTGATTCCCATCCTAACTTCAACTCTTGGCTTGGATTTTAAGGAAAATACATCTGGATTTTCTTTTCATATTGATTTATGGAGTGCTGAGAATAGAAAAGTAGCTGAAGACTTCTGCAATAGACCAGTCTCATCAATATGCATTAATCGGGCAGAAATGAATCATTTCTCTCTTGTCTATAAGAAAAGCAAAATGGAGATGCTGATGGCTAAGAAGGGTAGTGAGCTGCTCCTGTGCAGGGCTGGCCCTATGAATTTGTTATACAGGGTCTCTCAATATGGAATAAGAAGAAATGTTTTGTTTTGTAAATTGATCATATATTAAGGTCAGAAATAGATTGAGAATGAGAAGTCACCAGGGAAAAAAATGGTATCTAGCAGTAGTCTTGTTTGAAATGAATGAAGTGAGTGTTAAAAAGCCTGCTGCCTTACACAGAGGACAAGTTTTTCTCTTCAGTTTGTAAGTAATGTAAAACACGTAGCCTATCTTTCTAATTGCAGGATGAATGATCTTTCATTCTTCACAATGAAAGCAAAGCCCTGGTATTCGTAGGACTTCTGGTCATTATGCAGTTCTGAAAACACTTTGTTCAACACTGTCTTTGAAGCTGAGAAATACAGAATTTCCATCCTTCACCCGCCTTCAAGTAGGTATCGTGGGAAGAATAGTGATGTGGCATATGCATCTAGGAGAATGTGTTCAGAAGTAAATAAACCCAAAGGAATGAGAAAAGGAATGACCTGTACATGCCAAAGGCTGAATGAAAGGGTAATGACCCATATTTCCTGAGTCACTTTTATGTGTAATTTGCCAGAGAAAACAGAAAATGAGATTTTTATGCCAAATGCATAGAAAAAATGTGTACATATGCTGTTCTGTGCAGTGGATTTTTTCCTTCCCATAAATCCAATTCATTAAATCCTGCTGATCCCAATAAAATGGAACAATCAGGAAATAAACCTGAAATATATCACACAGCTTATTATAAATTCTCTGGGTATTTGTTCCAAGGAAAAAGAGTTGCTCAACTTCCAAGGGTCCCTTACAGAGAAGAAGGACTTTTGCTATGGAGACTTCCTGTGAACAAGGGGACTGATAAAGGCCAAGGGAATGGTAATACAAGCTAAGAGCAAAAAAGAAAACCCTGAAAGCAAATGCAGTACTTTAATGAAAGATCACTGTGGCTAGTCATCATCCTCTCTAGGAATAATTAGAATAGGCTATTTCAGTTTGATTTAAACAATCCTCTTTTGAGGGAAGAGCATTCAACAAAGGTGAATAGTTTTTTTTGAGAAGGAAAATTAGAAATGGGAATTTTTAAATGGAAAGTCACTTACTGGCTGTTTGTATTTTCAAAATTAAGTTTCTCCTTTACCTAGACTTTTATCTGTAGCTCTCAATGCTTAAGTATGTCAAGTGAGCTCTGTTAAGAATTATATCTAACTAGGTTTAAAGTTTCTTTTGAACTATAATGATAATGATATATATGAGATACGTATGCTCTGTAATGAAGAGGTCTTAAAGCAACTAGTTCTAAGGAATCTCATCTTGTATATCACAGGAAATATACTGTTACTGGTGTTTAAGTAAAGTCAGTAGAGCTCTTTCCATTTGTTTTTCAGATCGGGGTTCATGAAATTTTAGTACTATATTAATATTCCTTGTTATATGATCAGCTGTATATATAAAAATGTCTGGTCCAGACCAATGTAGTTGCCTATATGATTTTTTTTTTTTGGCATTTAACATTACAGAAATTTAAAAAGCAACACTTAATTATTTGTATGATTAATGAATAAAAAGTATAGTTTAAGGTATATAAAGCTTCAAATATTCGTAACTATCAGGTTTAAATCTGAGGTAGTCGTCTTTTGACTACATTTGACGACATTTGGTGACAGATCGAAACTCAAATCCATTAAGTTATTTTGTGGCTATCCAGTTACAGACCTCGTTTAAAATCTTAGTGGGGTGCTGCAACTTACCTTAGCCCTGTATCTGCTCACTATTTAATGGCAATTTTGGAGCTGTCCCTTAGGCAGTGCAATTGTTGACCGAAGTAAAGCATAAAATAAACTGAGAGGAAATTAAACTCTTTTATATGAAGCTCCAGAATGGAGTGCAGAACTTAGAATTACTGTGGGGGATTTCCTAACAGGCAAATGTCTTTCCCAGTTGATGAAACTAGTTTTGACTACTGAAAGATGAAGAAAAAAGGGTTTACAAAGAAAAAAAATATTAAGTAAATAGCTCAGTAAAGATATCTGGTATAACATATCCACAAATATTTTAATGCTGGATGGAGCATTGTACTATAGCATTAAAAAAGTGGAGCACTTTTCTATAGTTCTTCTAGAATAGTCTTTGAAATTATTGATATTAAAATGCATTAAAAAGAGAAAGCTATTTATAGCTTCTGGATTCTCCCAGAAAATAGTCTCTGGAGAACTGAGAGATATTCTGGAGTATGATAAGGGTAGGCTGTCTGCCTAAAAATCAATGATAAGTTAGATTTAATAACTTTAATAAAAATAGGAGAAAATGCTATGTGCTTTTTGCAGACAGAAGTAAAACATTTCTGCTACCCAAACTATTTCACTCTTTTTCCATACTGTAGAAATCAATAAAACCCTTATTGTTCCCAATCTATCTCATCTAAAAAGCCCATCACCATCTTGCAGCTACTTCCTGCCAATCCACCCGTTCATACGCTTTTCTGGGCTTCGGCTGCGATTGCTCGGGGGTGTGCTAACACCACATTTTCCTCTCTAGCAGCCAGCGGCCACCACCAGCACGTGGGATGTAGTGCTGTGGGGCCTGGCGGCAGCATGCTGGCCAGGCAGGCAGTCGGTCTTGCAGATATTGTGCCTGACTGGAGACATCTGTGCCCTCTAGTCCTTGAACCTGTCTTCTCTGAGGCTTTTCGTGGATCTGCAGGATTAAGGAGAAGTATGCAGAAAAGAATGGCAGACTTGCTCTAGACATCCTGCATAAGCGCAGTGTTAAGGCTGGGTGGAAATAAGAACATGCAGGGCAAGAGACAAAGTGAAGTATTACCACCCAGTGCTGCAGCCCCCAGCTTCTCTTGGACAGCTCGTGGGGTGAGCAGAGGAACTGAGTCAACTGAGTCCTCTGTATGCACTTAGATGCATGTAGATGATGTACTTTGCAGCATCTGTAGCAGCACAAAAATTTGGAAGGGATTCAAACTATTGTCAGTTAGTGTTTTCATCCTCTTTTTCATGGGCCAAGCTGCATTTTTTTCTGCTTCTATCACACCTCATAGTTCCAGTCCGCACTGGAACGTGCATAGTGCTAACTCTTTAAGATATGCTCCAACAGGAAGATGCACGTTCCTGTGGAACTTTCCCAGTCTTCATGTACAGAAGTGGATGTAAGGTATATATTTCTTACGGTCTTAACATTGTCATGCATTTTCCAGGATGTCTTCTCCAAGAAGCCAAGGAACAGTACTCTCTGGAAAGCTGCTAATGGGACTGCCACAAGTCTTCTCTCAGCCTTCCAACTGTTATTTGCTTTGGGCCACTTGATACATTTCTCTTAAGGTGAAAAACTAGGACTACCTTTAGTTGTGGCTATAGAAGTAGATTTTATGGTATTTTCCTTTAAAAATATAGTGGTTTATAGTGATGATGGTTCCCTAAAAGAGGAAGGAAATACTGTAGCTTGATTATAGCTGATTTGTTCTTTTATACCCAAATTACACATCACAAACTGCTGAGGAATTTTGCAATTCTTTCCTATTTTATGTGGTGTATATCCAGCTGCACCCATAGTAATGTGGGACTATTGATAAATAAAGAGAAGTTGAAACTGGTCTGGTTGGGAGTAAAACAGCTCTCAATTTCTCAAAGTTAGAGAAAACATCATTGAGACTATAACAAATTGTTTTCCTTCTCCATATGTATATGATTGTACTGATAGTTTCACATCCAAAATAATGTGACAATAGGTTCTTTTGGTGAAGTTGCAATTTGAGTTTTGAGTTGATTTGTTAAAATAGGAGAAAGGGTTTTCATTTAAGCAAATAGTGAAAAATATGAATGCAGTCTTAATCCATTATGGCTCTACTAACATCTCTGCTGAATAGTGAAGATTTTGATCTTTGCAAATTAAAATACATAAAGACTCATGATATGTAAATGAAACACCTTGTCGTGAATGTGTAAGCAAACACAGTGATAAGTTTTACCAGAGGCTGATTTTCCTGGTAATCTGATTATATTATTTTTGGATACCAAGATTTCGAGGTTACACTCTTTTACTTAAGAAAAAAACCAACCAACCAAACAAAAAAACCGCACCCCAAAACCCTAACGGGCCTTTCTGTGGGCAGGGTCTCCTAATTTGACACCCAGCTCTTTCCTCATTCTCCTGCTCTGCCTGTCACAGAATCCCAGTGGGTAAAATGCCAGATTAGGCTGGTACCCATTTCAGTCTGTGGTGGAGAAGGTGGTACTTGGAGCCAAATATCAGTGATATAGGAAAAAATGTTTCCCCTAGCATCTGAGAGAGTTAGAAATGTCTCATTAACTCTCTTTGTGTATAAAACAGTCCAGGAACTGGGCATTTTCAGTAGTTCAACAGCTACATTTTTGTGTAACTGAATTGCAGCTGAATTTTAGTCATAACTGCCATTTTAAAAAACACACTAGTAAAGATATTATATTGTATTATGTATATGTTTGGGCCATGAATGTGTTTTCACTTCACAGAATTTCTCATTTTCAAAATTGCATTTAGTTGTTCTTTTCACTGGAAGTGTATGTCCCTGAAAATCTGTGAAAAGAGAAGCACAGTAGAAAACTTCAGAGCATATTAATGGAGAAACAACTTTAATAAGGCCAGCAACCTCTATAAAGTATTACTAGAATGCTTATGGTGATATCAGTAGCCCATGGATTAAGGCAAGAGCTAGGAGCAGGTAAGGGTTATAAGGAGTTTATTAACCATAGTATCATCTAATCTAAGCTGCAAATGTGTTGACTAAAGCAATTCTGTTTTTTCAAACTTACTTATTATGGGTAAAGTTGTAGTGTGTTTATCAGGACTTCTTTCACTGTTCTCCTCTCTGATGAGAGGAATAAATCTGCAGTCAAGCTTTGATATACAGTACTGTACCTTGTATCTTTAGACTATCAGTGTTATAATATGAAAGAATCTTAGCTCTTAAAATGGAAAGCAAATATTAAAAGTGTAAGCATTATAAAAACCAAATTATGATGAAAACTTCCATCTGTCTGAGGAAAATACCTTGGTTTACCATTAGAAGACTTCCCTATAACTGTACGTTGGAATTTCCTTACCTTGGAAATTTACCTTGGAGTAAACAAGTGCTTGTGCCATTGGTGCTGAGTACTCACTTTAGTCAATGGAGATAATGTATCATTTTTTACCAAGGTAAAGAAAAAAATTGAATCATACTTTTGGGCATCTTTAAATATGTCTGATTATGGCTTTATGGAAATCTTTTGAAATTTCCTTTGTGGCTGTGCCTTACAGCACAGATTTTTTTTTCAAAGAACTCTCTAGTTAATATGAATAGCTTCTATTGTATACTGTTATTTTAAAGATAATATCTGAAATGCTTGCTCACAAACAGTACTTTAAAGGTGGCTTTTAAAGGTGAAAAAGTATGATAGCATGTATTTCTGAAGGAGTAATGGTGAACTTGGAAGAGAGTTTAATAAACAAAATGACTTCTAATAATTTTTGAAAAATGTAGTTAATACTCTGCTTACTCTTAAAGTACCTATGAGTCCCTAACTTACACTTTCTTAATAAATAACATGTAAAATGTTTACTGAGATGTGTCGGATTAGAACTCTTCTTCTAGATTTTAAAAGTGAAGTTGCTCTTCACCAAGGCAATTCTCTACTATACCCTCTGATTTAGGATTAGTAGGAGAAAATGGGCAGGATGTTCCAGTCCCAGTCTGGAAGTAGGGCTGGTTACTGCCCATCTATGGCAGAGAGGGTTTGCAGAGTGCGTAGGAGAAGTTTGAAAAACTGCATCGGTTTGGGCAGATAAGGACATGAAAAAAGCACTTGAAGGAAGAGCTGCTACTCTCTTCAGTAATAGGCCTTGGCGTTGCTTAAGCAGAAGTGTTTGGCTATACCAAGAGAAATGAAACATTTCAAACTAGTTTTGATTAGAAAATAGACACGGTCACATGAGATTCATGCATTTTTGTGTAAACAACGAATTACAGAAAGAATATAGCTGTGTAATAGATAAGTAAATGTTAGCCAAGACCTCAAAACTGGATTCTCATTGCCTGTCTTTGTCTTTATATTTCCCAGACATCTTATTTCAAAGGTAATGTATCTTCTGTGTAAATATGTTGTTTAAGAATACATAAACAATGTTTAAATTGTTTTGTTTTACCCAAGTGTAAATATTTTTTCATGCTAAGCAATTTTGTGATGAGCTCTCTTGCATCTGACTGGGAGAAAATAACAAAAGCTATTCTGGAGTGTGAAAAATAACATCTTGTGCAAAATTATATATAATTGTTGTTGACAAGAAAAAAACTCTGTCTTATGCCTCTGAAAATATATGGGACAACATGCGGAAAGGGCAGCATAACTATATTACATGTCATTTTACACAATATCCCAATTAGAGCAGCATTTATGCAGTGTGCTTTCTCTCCAAGGACACATTTTCTTCAGCAGGAATTTTCTTATAGTATCACCTAAAAAAAAAAAAAAAAAAGCAATCTACTAATGATTTTTTTCCCTCTATTTTTCTGTAACTACATTTTTACTGCTTCTGTGGCATCTTGCGGTGTAAAAGGCTGGTAATTACATCTAATTAGAAAAGATTAAAATGCTATGACTCAGAAAAATAATGAAACTCGATTACATTTTATATAAGGCATAAAATCCCCAAACTACATTTTACACTTCAAATTAGTTTATAACTTGATCAACAAGGAAATGGCAATGTTTTGAATATTTAACAGAGTATTTGTTTTCCTTGAAGAATTTTAATATCATTTCCTCAGACTCATTATTAAAAACAAAACTTTCTTTATCAAAGAGAAAGTTGAGTTTTATTTTTATTACTTTAATTTACTTTTTAATATGTTTTATGGCTCACCTTTTTGTGGTAATATATGTTAAATGGACTGTGTTAAGGTGAAGGATGAATATTAGAAAACAGCTTTGATAAAATATAATGGCTTTTTTTTTAATTTACCCACTAATAGCATTTTTTTTTAATTTAAAGACCTTTTCCACTTTTATTAACTCAACCATCAAGAACCTGTAATAAAGAACTTTTACTCTTTATTACAGCATTAGTTTTTTCCTATCATTGTTCTGGAATAAAAGTTCATTTCAGTTACAGTCCAGTTCACAAAGATACTTGCTTTCTGCCAGCAGTTCACTCAAACATATGCAGTTTTATAGGAGAGCAGAGGGAGACGTTAGACACAAATAGAACTGTGCAGTAAACACGATGTACGCATTAGGGATTTTCTAGATGGAGAGAGAAAGGATGGCATAATGGCATACATAAAAATATCAGATTAGTTAAAGGGTACATTTTGCACATAGAATATGTACACATTTTTCAGACTACGAAAAGATTGTATCCTGAAAGGTTCAGGTTTTAAATCGTCATATCACATGATGGTAATTCATACTAAAGGTGTTATGAAAACCCCCTGAGTCATCTGCCTAAAAGTCAGATACTGCTGCCAGACAAATGTCTGCTCTAGGTTAATGACTGATGCACCATGTATCAGCTGTAATCAGACCCAGTCACTGGCAGTGCAGTTTCCTAAATAGTGAAAACAAAAATGTTTAATTATATTAAAAAAAAAGCCCTCTAAGATTTTTATAGTTACATATTTAAAAGCTCCTCAGTGTATAATATTTCAACTTCAAGATTACACTTTTATAAAAATTTTCTGCTTACCTATTCCTCTGAATAATAAATATGCATAAATATGATTTTAGTAATATGAATCTATAGGAAGAGCACAGAACTATGTACACTGTTGACAGAGGCAGTGAATATTTTTACTTGTAGTAATTTATTTGCAGTGACATTTATATGCTTGCCTTTTCCCTAATTGATATTTGCCCAACTCCACTGACAATATATTTTATGTACTGAAAATGCAAGTACTGGGAGACATTAAAGACACAACCCATTATTGGTGACTTAAGGGAAAAATGTGTGGGTGCTACTTTTCCAATAGCATTCAAAACCACATTTCCAAGTGCTCTGCTGTTACGATTAGGTACAGACTTCCAAAAGGGGTAGAGACCATTTCTTAATGTAATACTGTGTTTAGCATTCACTGCACTGTGCTTGAGTGAAAAGTATGGCCACTCACTGTGACATGAGGCTTTTTCCAGTCTGTAATTTTCATTTTTTATTTATTTATCCAAATACCTTGCATTCTTTTGTGCAATAAATTTAACTTCATGTCTCATAAATTTGGTTCTAGGCTGCAAAACCACGTAAGTACATTGTTGCGTGGGTTCATGGTAAAGCTCTGTCCCCAGCACGTGCCCAGTTTTCTGCCTCTGTCCCCCTCCGGTCATCCTCAGTAAAGTTGTGTTTCCATTTGACACACCACCCCATGGTCGGGATCACCATGCTGCTCCCAGTAATAGCGTAACACCCATTAAGGAGCTGAGGACCCTGTTTTGCAGAGGTCCATGGCAAGGCTCCCTTTTGTTCAGTGAGCATCTTGCCCTTGTTGACCAGTTTAGGTTTCCCTCTGCCCTCCCTGTTGTTAGTGGAAAGGTGTCCTGACTTGCAATCAGTTCCCAACTCTAGGCCATGAGGAGGAGCACAATGTAAAATTATAAAGTTGTTTTTCAGGAGAAACAACTGAGAAGGCAGGGTTTTTTGTAGGCAAACTCACAAGTTTAATGGCCTGTGATCTATTCTTTTTAATTTATTTTTAATTTCCCTTCATGGTATCCTTTTGATACTCGCTAGCCACAGTCCTAGTGTGTATTGGGCAATTTCCAGAAACTTACTTCTAGCAGGTAATGTAGCATTTCATTCTTTCTTTGTTGAACGCTTACTAGAGAGAGAACTCTAATTGTGTGCCCTGACTTACAATATTAATATGTTAAATAATCTCAGAAGAAACTTACTCTTTGTCTCATGACACCCAGTTCTCTCTAGTGTGCAGCAAAGGTCTGTGTTATCTTAACGTTCTCTATTTACTCTTTGGCACTGGCAATAATAAATAGATATCTCTCCAATTTGACCAAAATTCTGATGAATGGAAAACAATTCAGAATAATGACTAACATCGTATTTATACCTGCATTTGAAACAAAGGCTTAAAGGGAATACTTCTTGCTCATACATGTTTTTGAAATGTTACTTCTCTGAAGTGCTCCCGAAGGGTAGGAGCTTTGTCTTGAATGTTCTAGCTGATCTACAGGTTTTGAAGGATTTTGGATTATATAAAGCCCCCTTACTGTCCCCGTTAATAAACATAGTAAGAATGGCATATTTTAAGAGCAAGGCTTGGTTAATGGCCATCCTGAAGGTGAGGCTATGCAGCCCCGTGTCCCTGAGGGCCAGGTGCCCGTGCATGTGGTGGACTGGACCTCAAGATCGGGGTGCACCACTTGATCTGTTGTGCCAAGAGGGTCGTCCTGTGAGGCCACTCCAAGTGAGGAGGAGTAACCAAAGAAAGCCTGAGAGAAATCTTCTCTTGAATAACCAGGCTGATAGTGGTGTGTGGGGAACAGATTCTGAAAGAAAGGCTTTCTCTGTAACTAACAGAAAATGAAGGAGAGAAGGTTAATTTAGCAGTTGTTTATACAAAATGCACCGGACACAAGGTGCTCAGCCGCAAGATTTAATCAGGTTTTTGGCGCAGCCCAACAAGGGGCTGAGCGCTGTCAGCACACATCATTGCCACTTGGAAAGGCCTTCAGCACTTTGCGAGTTCAGTCCTGTTTGGAATATTTACCCCAGTGAAAGTACTTGTATCCAATAATAAGATGAAAAACAGGTTTTTACACCTGCTGTTAAAATACTTGTTTGGTCATTACAGTTCCACAGAAAGATCTTCCTGGGTAGACCTATTATCCTTTAATGGATGTATTTTACCTAATATATGGTGTCTTTTGCAATTTGGAATGTATTAAATGAAAACCTTTTTAATTTACAATTTAATTCATATTCAGTGGCTTTTAACCACAAATTTTATTGAATAATTTCTAAATAATGTAGTGTTGTCACTTACAAACTTTAAATTAAAACATAGTTTTCTCCCCCTGGTTTTCTGGCAAGAAAGACTACATAGATATGAATGAACGGGTTTGTAACTAGAAAATATTTGCTGTTCCTGAAACCATGCCAGACTTCAGATTTTGTGAAGAGTTTTGTGAACACAAAGCCATATTTGTGTAAGACAGTCTGGAAAAATACAACAAAAATCTTTGTGACTTTTATCAAGTATTTAAAAAATGTGGTTTTTTGAATGTGTCATTTTCCTAACTATTGTAATGTTTTCTATACAAGATTACTGGCAAAAAAAATTGTGTAAATGACATACTAGGAGCATGTACATAAAGTAGATTTTAATATTCTAAGTTAATCAATCCTACTGGAAAACTTCATCAAAGGATTACAAATAGCCTAAAAATCTAATACATTGCTGATATTTAAATCATCACATTGATAGAAAATCTAGGTCACTTAAAATTTCAAACAATTTAGTGAGACAATGTACCTACAGCGTGATTATGGTCTGTGGCCCAGTTTTGCAGTTCAGGTCTCTTGACGTACGTGCTCAAAAAGAAAGTAGTTACCGGCTGAGAAAGGAAGACCTACAAAGTAGATAGCTGATGGTCACCAAAAGAGGAATAATAAAGAGGAACCCACAGATCTTCCATTTCTGCAGTAAAGCGGTTGTTGTGTTGACTTATTTGAGAACACTACAGATTTGAGAAGGAAAACTGAGAAGGAAATATCCTGCTAGGATTCATTTTTATTTTGAAGGAGGGGAAGGCAAGAGGAACAATTTTGTGTGATATATAATGAGTGTGGCTCATGACATGGCAACAGCATCATGTGGAAACTCTTTACCTGTGGCTGCCTCTTTGGCTGCCTTAGAAGCAGAGTATGTTCTATGCTCATTGCTGTTTGTAGTTGTTGACCATAGAAGACACGAGCAGGTAGAGTCAGAATTACCATCATCTTAGACCCCTCTGCATAGGGTCATCTCAACGTTTGTACCAACTGCAAGCTTTGTATTTAGATAGGGATGATGAGATTTGGCATTAGCTATTTCTTCCTCTGCGGCTGCAAGAGTGCAGCAAGAGTGCAGCAGGTGAGCAATATTCTCGTACCGCTCTTCAGCTTTCCCTCAGTATCTTCTAGGCTTTTCTGCAGGTCGCTATTCTCCCCACATAAGGCTTCGGTATATCCTGATTCAGGAATACCACTGTGTCTTTCAGGGAAGCCTGTGCCTTGATTTTTCTTGGGTTTTGCTGCTCTGTTATAGTGGACATGTGGACTCTGAGGACCACAAAAAGAAAGAGGTGATTGAAGAAGTGCTTGTGGCTGCTAAAAGTAACCTCCCACATCTATACCTGTTTACCTCTCACCATGACAAATTTTCTTCTTTCTAGACAAGGCTGCTGCTCCTGTCCTACATTAATATACACATATATGTATACACAGAGGATCGCCATGTTGCCGCAGTCAACCCCCTCCCTCTTCAGCTCCCTAAATTAATTGGGTAAGTTTTCATTCTGAGGGCGTTCTGCTCCAAGCCTCAAAGTATAAACTTCATGTGAGACTTTAATACAATGTCAAATAGATTACAATCTAGTCATTTTCTGAGCTGTGCAATTAAAAGGGATTTAACAGCGCTGTGGCCTACATTTGGTGTCCTTACTCGTTAGTCAGGCTCCAATCATGCTGTGTATTCACTGGAGGTTGTGGGGAGGGAGGAGCAGGCAGAGCAAGTCCTCAGATCTCTGAGACTGGTTGCCCTTAGGACATGCTATACTATAATGTGATGAAGAAGAAATATAAAATAATGTCAAGCAAAGGAAAATGCAACAGCTCCCTGGCTGTTTAAATGAAGAGATTAGACAAGGCAAAATAGCCTGTAGGAGTATGTGTGTCTTTGATCTTTCTCAGACCCTGGGCTGCTTGTACGTTTCTCTTGTTAAACTGTAAATAACCCAAATCAATGGACTTCTTAATATCAAATCAGTTCCAGGATACAGTAATAAATGCTAAACAATTCCCAACACGTATACTGTTATGTTGACTGCAGGGAAAACCATAGATACGTTATTTTCCTCATGAACTCGTAGATGCCAGCTGCTCAGCACATATAGAACTGCTTTTAGAAGCATATAGAATTGCAGATAGGCTCTTTTTTTTGCCTTAAAATGAATCAAAATGGTTTCTGCTATATGGCATTAGCTCAGCCCATTGAAGAAACAAGAAAAAGCACTATGTAACTCATTAGATATTGTTCCTAAGCAGTTCAGCTGAGAAGGAAAATGAAGCAAGACCTGGGGTATAATGAGATGAAGAGGGAGGGAGAAAGGCAAAATAGGTACTAAACCCCTTAAATCACAGAAGAATGCACCTGGCCTTGCAAATGCCACTCCAACATTTACATAACCATTAAGAGCAGATTTATTGTGCTTCTAGTTTTCCAATAGGAAGTTTGACATGGTTAGGTTAAAATAGAGCCTCCTGTACCTGTTCACTAACTTCCATCAAACTGTGGGAAGCGTGTTTCCCTCTGCCCGCTCACAGGAGTCAGGCACTTTCACAGAGAGCTAAGCATAATGTTTTACATTGCAGAAGCATGGACGTATACTTCAAATAGATGATATGCTGTTGATTTACTTAGTTTCAAGAGGACAGTGAGATACAATATATAGTAAAAGATAACTGTGAATGTGCAGTATATAGTACTGTATAGATGCATGCAATATTTATAAGTGAAGTTTTCTTTTCAAATGCGGCATAGTTGAGGAAGGAATCTAAATGCGGCTTCATTATACATGAGGGGTACAAAATATGACAATTTCCTTTTCCTCCTTCTGGCATTGAGCAACTCTTTGCCTGCAAAGGTGAGCTCCTGCCATGATTCTGTGCACTCCTGATTCTGCTCGCTTATGCGATACTCAGCTCCTCTTCTGTTCAGGTTTAAGTCCTTCAGAGTATTTCTTCCAGGACACAAACTGATTAACACAGTACAATGATAAAGCCAGTAATTCACAAATTAAGTTTTACCAGCTTGTTAGAAGCCCAGATTAGTAGGTATATGTTGTATATTACATTAACACCAATTAATGAGTAGTAATCCTAAAGATCATTATTAAACCTGAAGACTCTTTTTCTATTAATACTATTATAACTTAAATAAAAACAAAGTAATTCAGAGCCAATGCTTGACTTGCTTCTACACAGCTACTGTATTACTGTGATTGACTTCTATTTTTTGTTGTGCCCTTCACAAAAATAGAAAACATTGGCTAATGCAGAGTGACAGCAATTAGAAGTACTGCTTTCATCAGATGACTAAGATTTGTAGTTATGTCTTTTAGGGCCCCAATCCAACAAATCACTGAAGAGCACGGTTAAAGTTAAGCTGATGCTTAAGAGCTTTTCTGGATCAGGGCCTAAGATAGGAATACTCACATATCGTGATTCAGAAATATAAGTTAATTTTCTTAAGAGCTGTTAGGGAAATTTTTTCCTCTAGTATGAAAAAGAGTTGTGGTAGGTTGTTTGGCATGAAATAGTCCCTTTATCCTAAATGGCAGCTATCGGCTACTGTGGGAGACAGGATATTATACCTGGTTGGGTAGACAGTTTGACATCATGATGCAAATCCTAACCTGTTCATAAAATAAAATTGAATGTGCCCCTGTGCAGTGTGGCACTCAACTGTTTATTGAATAACTCAACTGAGAGTCATTTCAAACAAGCATCTTAACTTTCTGAGACTTTGGCGATACATAATCTTAACGAGGGTGAGTTAAATGTGTATATGAAAGGAAGAAAAACCTCAGAGGTTTTCTAATCAAGTGTTTGTCAAGCTGTTTTATGTAAATTGTTGATAGCCTGAAGAAATCCAGTCGGTTTCACTGGTAGTATAGGATTATGCCTTACTGTTTAACATTTCCATTTTCACACAAATATTAACAGAAGTTTCAGGGGAAAATTGTGGTTTTATTAAAGTACAAAAGCAAAGTCTCTCTGACTTTAATTGGGCACAATTTCACCTTGAGAATTTGTATCCTCAGTGCCCTTCTCATAATTTAAAAATAGAACAAAATGAGTAACTCAAAGCGAACTACAATGTGACAGTAAAATTCAGTGCGGCACCAATATATCAGACAACTTAAAAACACTTATTTCTCTCTCCCTCTGACAATCTCCACATTCTTCAAATTCTTCTCATTTTCTAAAGCCTGAAGAGAAAAGAAGAATTTAGCAGCATGAGATGGAAATCATCAGAAATGCAGGCTGAAAGGGGAGGAATTTCAGGGCTATGCAGCCACTACAGAGAAAGTTCTGATCTTCTGCTGTGTACAGCCCAGTTTTAAACATTTAATTTGGTCCTAAATAGCTCTAAGTCTGCTGCCCTAAATATTTGGTCCAATACTAAATCACTCGAATTTGCCCCACTTGCCACAGACAATTCCATGTAAATATCACTCTGATGAGATTTTCTCTGAAATGTACTGTATAATTTTCCCTTTATCACCTTCTTCATATTCATCATATTTGAATACTTCACCCTGGAGAAGTCTTAAAACCCTCATTAGGAGGTTTCATTCCTTCCTTTGTTTGGTATTTCTCTAAGCCATACATATAGAGATGTTTTAATAGCTCCTGATAAATCAGCGGCAGTAGTGTCTGAATTATTGTAGACTTTTTTTCCCCAAATTCCCACCAATCAGTAAACCTCTTTCTGTTACTGTGTTATACAGAGCTGAACACAATACTGCAGGATACATTGTCATTTCTTAATGGGAAGCTACTGCAAATGCTGCCAGAAATTGGCCTTAGACTGTCTGTTCAAAATAAAATGAAAAATTTTTAGGTCTAAAAAACCCTTCTTTTTTGTTATTAAACCAAAGTGAAATACTTACTAGAATATGCTATTCTTGGCTAACATTCAGGGTAATTTTTGCATAAATAAACCAAGAAGGAACACTATTTTTGTGCCATTTAAGTTGACATATAGCTAGAAAGAGTTATTGCTTGTTAGTACGCTGTGCCTCAAAAGTCAATTTGCCTTTTACAGGCAAATGGAAGGTAAATCACTTCATGCCACTTTGCTGAGAGCAAGGAATGTTTAAAATAATACTGTCAATACAGCACGATACTTTCCCTTCCATCAATTCTGATATCATGTTGGATATTATGTTATTGTGTTGTAGTTCCCCCCCAGATGATTGACATATGAATCATTTTTACTTTGACCCAGGAAAAATTGGAAAATGATAGGCTTGTTTAACAGATTTATCTTCAGAGTAGCAGAAAGTGTAAAACAATCTAAAAATATTCATTAGTGATGCTTCTCTATATTCAGTGCAACTCAGAAAAGCCGTGACAGTAGTGTACTATGAATTATGCTTAAATGTAACATTAATGAGGCACGCATATTTGCTATGAAACCTGACAGTAATGTAGGTGCCTAATGTCTATGAAACCATACTTTAATACATCAGACGTATTTGACATGGCAGTTACCACTGAAAAATAAATATTTACCAACAGTTGATAGCATAATGCCTTCTCCTGATAGTTGTAAATAATGGTGGTAAGACCCCAATGTTGTTACAGGGCTTAGGAAGCAGATCCTGTGCAGGGCGCTGAATGTCTTGTGATGTTTGGGTGCTCTCTTTACATCAGAGTATTACTGCTGGTGGCTGGCAGCCGTGCTGTTTCTAGCATGTTCCCATAGTAACACTACCTGCCCGAAAAATGGTAAGGTTCTGCTCTTCTGGGTGTTCCCTTTCAGATGTTTTTCTTTTGGGGGAGCATGAATAGTATCAACAGATCAAGTGGAATTAGACAACAGGGGACAGGTGGGAACTGGTATCCAGCTGTTTCTGACCCCTGCCTTTTGCACCCAGCTGCCTCAACTTCAGGCTATTTTCTGTATAAAGAGCCAAACTTGAACAACTCTTGATAAGTAACTAAATATATTTTCCAGGTACGCTGAAAAGAACATTTCCTGGATTCAGTGCAACCTGCTTCTAATTACACAGCATACAAGGGTTTAAAGGATCAAATCACCACAGATTTGCTTTTCCAAGTTACCTTCTTAAATCGGCTTTACAATAGATTTACATAGCCTGCAGATGTGCAGCAACAGAATAAAACTAAACCCTTCTGATTTCCAAATCACCATCATTTAAAGAGCTATAATTCATATTTAATGAAGAAGAAACAGCAGAAAAAGCATCCACAAGCATTTAACAAGCGACTCCAAGAACATGAAGTTTTTACCCTCTGCTAAAAGCCCTTCACCTTATTCCTTCATTTTATAGGCTGATGGAACATGTTTGGAAGAATTTGGATGTTTTAGAGCATTATTAAATTATAAAAGAGCTAATATTAGAAATAAATGATAGCTTAGATTAAAATGGGATGGTTGGAGATTTTCCTGAAATGTACAAAGAATGTTCATTTCAATGAAAGTAATTTATTGCAAACAGACTGAGGAACAATAACAAGGCTATATGTCACTAACCTTGATTATAAAGAATAGATCTTAGCAGACAACCCCTATTTTTATGTAATTACTAAATTAGAGGATGAAAGGAAAGCAGTGGATACAGACAAATTTCAGTAATGCATTGATCAAGGGTGACGAAACCTTACTCTCACAACTGATTTGGAACGGTTGACTCTGAACATCATAATGTGCTTTGCAGGCTGACTAAAAGACCATAAATGAAAGTTAATGAGAACTGGCAAAGTATTGTGGGTCTGATGGAGAATGACAGGATCTGAATTAGTTGAAGTCTAATTTTAAAATCCTCAATCGTAATCTGGACAAGAGTTCTGTCAATTGTAGGTGGTAATAAATAGGGAGGAGCTGAAAATTCCTGCAAAGGCAGAGCGATAATATAAAGGAGATTTACAAGAATAAAATATGTGCTCAGAAGAATCAGAGGGAAAAAAAAGGTAAGTTAATATATCTAGGGACCAGAACAGTCAATTGGAGAATGAGCCTGCTTAGCTGGGTATGCCTTGCAAGAGAAATCTAGACCATTGTAATGGTGGTAGAATGGCATTATTGTGCTAGATGTAGATGGATATTATTCCTGAGCCTGCTGTGCTGAATAACCATGAAAGGAAGCACATGGTGTTGCAGAGATTCTTCTTATTAGAGAGACATGAGGACCAGGTACAGGTCGCTCGGTAGCACCGAAGGTCAGTCTCTGACACTGCCCAGTAGCAGAAAGGAAAAGCATACAAGAACATAAAGCAAGTATCCCGAAGCTTAGCAACCATCAAGGCTAGGGAATTCCTGAGGTGAAATCATGCAGCTCCTAGACTACAATGTTGATTTGTATTTGTGGACCTATTCTACCATTTTAGAACCACTTCTTGGCTTTCACAATATCAAAAGGCTACAAGTAATTCAACATGTATGATGTGAAAAAATATTACTTTTATTTAATTTAGTCTTTCTGCTTGATAATCTCACTGATCACCTCCTAATTCTTGTATTATGACAACTGGTGAATAGTGTTCCTTTTTCAATTTCTCTCTATTGATCGTGATTTTATATACTTCTGCCATACCACTTCTCTGTTTTCTGAGCTGAAAAGTCCTTGTTTGTTTAATCTTTCATTTTCTGTAGGCCGTTTCCTATTGGTAATCATCCTTGTCACCTTATGTATAGCTTTTCTATTACTATTATTTGCTATCCGAGTTGGAGGGACTGGTAGTGTGCACAGAATTCAAGATGTGGATGCATAATTTTGTTTTCTTTATTGCTTTCTTGATAGTTACTAATATTCTATCTACGTTTTGACCAGAGAGTGGACATTTTTGGAATATTCCTCACAATGACTCAAAGAGCACTTTCCTGAGGAGTAAGAGCAAGTTTGAACCCTTCCCTGGCTGCGGTGACTGAAAGCTGCTGTTCCCAATGACTGGAAGTATATGTGAAGTGAAGGCATGGTCCCTACTGGACATGAACTACAGCTATTGGACATGAAAACAACCATTAAAATGGGGTATGTTTTTGCCCTTTATTACTTCTTTCATAAGAAAGGTTAGAAGCTGGATAATCTTGGAGACAGAAATATCTTTTTGTCACTTGAGCATTATTTCCGGTAAACAGATTTTTCAGGTATTTGGGGATGGGAAGGATGAAGAGGAGGTTTCTAATGCAAATAGTACTGCTGCTGGCCATGTATCGTATGTTATGCAGATAAGCTCTCAAGTGCCAAATTCATTGGCAGTCTAGAAAAGTGTCTATGTAGTTCAATATAGTGTCTGTGATTTGCAACTGTTTTCCAGGGTTTCACTGTACACAATCTGGAAATAGTGTGAAATTAAAATGCCTTGAGATGATATGAACACAAGGAAAAACATGATTCAGAACTTCCCCTTTCATGATGTTTATTTACTTCTAGAGCTCTAGCTATTGAAGGGTTTGACGTTCATATTAAGGGATAAAACAGACAATTTTACTGAAGTCTAACCCAGTTTCTTAACACTTGTGATTAAATGGTAGCTGTGTGGTCAATTATTATGAAGTAATAGATTATTATAGTGTCATATTAGATTTAATATAGGAGCTACCTGTTTTATATTAAATCTGAATGCTGCTTCTAACTTTTCCTTAAGTGTAATTATTAAAGGACTCTTTGTATTTGTTAACAATTCTAAGAAGGATAGATTTATTAAAATGTACAGTCCTCAGGTCTATGCAAAAAAAGCGTGCCTGCTTAGGATTGCTAAGCAGTGTTTTGTATATACATAAGCCAGTGGCTGCTTTGGCATGTAATAGATAGCCATACTGGTGCAGTAATCTTATTTGCAAATACAGTTTGGATAATTGCACAAGTTTGTACCTGTATATGTGTGTCTTTTAGTCTTCAGGGTGGTGTCCTTCAGTGTCAATAGTGCTCTGTGGCACAGCATGTGCTTTTGTGGGACAGGAAACACTTTTTGTTTATGAAAAATTCCGTAAGAAATTGTAGAACAGACACTATTATTTGTAGTAGCTTGAACGATGTCCCTTTAATAAAAGTTAATATATTAGAGTCCAAGATCATCTAAAATGCAATATTTTTATTTAATATGACACAAAACAGTAGCAATTTCTAAATATTAAGTGTGGATGGTTCATATTTTTAACTCAACATTTTGCACCACTGTTTTTTAAGAGGTAGACTTGAGGTTCGTGGAGAAAAAACTGCCCACCAGCGTAGAGCTAAATACGTATTCACAGTTGCAAAACTGTGCATTTCTCACGGCTATTGCAAATCCCATTGGTATATACAGAGATGATTGCTTAAATATATAACTAGCCATTATCATAGGAAATCACTCACTCTGGACATGAGATTATTTTGGGAATAGGGTATTATATGCAGGTTCCTACTTTTATTCAGACCTGAGGTTTTCTTTTCTATTTGTTGTTCTTCATGTGATTATTGCTGCGAGCAATAATAAGAAAATCAAATTTCTAGCAAACTGCCTAATTCAGGAACTGCTGGACTCATTATTTCCAATCAAATCTGCAGGCTCTAGAATTCAATATGTCATCTAAGGTTATTCAAATAAAACACAGTCAGCATCAAGCATGATGGGAGTTTTATGACTTTTGTGCACATTAAATGGCTTTTGCAGCAATTCTTGTCAATGACCTCTGGCAGAACTATTGGTAAGAGGTTGATTACTCGCTGTAGAATTTCTGCTCTTATGCCTACTAAAAGGCAAAACAGACCTGCTGAGAATAAGTTGTTCCTTTTCTTTGCTGTTTCTTGCAAGGACTGGAAATCTACATATACATGGTATTGAAGGATGCTGTTTCATAACTGAAGGGGAGCTGGAGTCATATTCAATTACTTGTCTATTTCCCCCTTCATTTTCCTGATAAACGACTCCGTAAATGTACTGCAATGTATGTCAAATTCTGATGATGTTTAAATTTTATTATTGCAAGACTTTTACAATACTGTCATAAAGGTACAAGTCTCTTTCCTATTGCTTTTTTACGGGCACTTTTACTACCTACCAACTTTTGACAAAAGTCTATCTGCTCTGTAAGCATTTAAACAAAAACATACTACTTTTTGTAGTATTTTCTCTGTCAAGCTCATAAATAATAGTAAGTCCTAGTTCTGCAAAGTGCATTTCTTATTTTTTAGGTAAACATATACTAATTAGAGTAATGTCTTGCTGAAAACAATGTTCCCATCTGCAGGAACATATAGTGTACTCTTGTCTTTCAAGAAAAATGCTGATCTTGCCATGATTCAAATCCTTTGATATGAGGCAAGAGAAATAGCGTAAACCCCTCTGTGAAGATATTTTCCTGAATTACAGCATTTTGAATTTGCCCTCCAACAGCGGAGCAGATATTGGGATTTTTCAGTTTGTTCCCCCCCGCCCCGACAATGAGGAATAAATCAAGAAGAAATGACAGCAAGTTGCACAATGCTTCCTTAACTTTTGAAATGAAAGAGCTACTTTACATGAAATTTGCTAAAAGAAATTTTATATATATACATATACATATATATAGCCTGTAGATTCCTGGGATGAAAATAGTTGACATTTGACAGTCGTCATAATTTATACAACATCCCAGTCCAGCCCCTTTTGTGTCTTTGGTGATACTACAGCTCTAGGCAGCTCTCTTGTGTGAGATACATGCAGCAAGGGTGTCTCGGCTAGGGCAGAGCTAGCCACATGGTCCTCAAGGGACATTATTGCCCATGCGTGTGCCATTCTCCAGCTAGACCAGTTGTGAAGCTGTGATTCTGACAATTTCCTGTCACTTTTTCGGGTGACTTTCAAGTAGCTTGTTATGTACTTAGGTCTGTGTACCCCCTCAACCTTGTGCATTTATGTACTTGCTCTTGATGTTCAAGGATTTAGAGCTCTTTGTGCTTGTGTGTGAAGGAATATTTGTTTTCGAGGTATTAAAAGATGAGAGGGGACCATTTATGACAGGATTGCAACTTTGTCTGCTGTTTAGTTGACATAAAAGCTAAGACCTTGCAAGACACAAGGGTGAAATGTCTGAATCATTGGGAACAAGCTCTCATAACTCATGAAAAACAGTCAGATACTAATTTTAGGGAGTCTGTCACATGCTGTACCAGAGAAATGTGATGAATCATAACAGTGAATAATACCTTGTACTGATACAGCACCTTTCATCTGAGGTTCTCAAAGTACCTTACAAACATTTAATTATTTAAATCTCACAACATCCTAGGGAGGCAGATAAGCATTAATTTACCTTGTGACAGATAGTTAGTTCACTATGGAAGAGGATTTGTAAGACGATGTTACAGCTCTGTAAATCTACTTATGACAGTTCGAATATGTTCAGTGAGGCAGGTCTTGACTTTCACTCTGCGGGGTGGAGAAGCCCCTGTCGGTACACAAAATGAATGAAGACCTCTTGGAGCAGGATTTTGGAACTATGTCAACTGATGGAGAGTCCCGCTCTATAGGAGACCGTGGAGGCAAATAAAGGATCCAACCTTCCCTTTCCTCAGGGAATTTGAACTGTGTGCTTGAGAATGGTATCTTTTCCCAATATCAATAAGCAGTAATATTTCTGAAATCCACTAACAGATACACAGCTAAAGTTCAGCTGGGTTTTGGGCTAGTTTTGTGAATTGTCATTTGGGTCCATCTGGGCTTAAAGGATATTTCCAGTCTTCAGTTGTTCATTAGCTAAAAACCTGCTCTCAAAAATGACCATTTTATATGTTGTTAAATAGAGGCAGTGGCATATATTTCACTCAAGGGTAAACGCGATTTATCGGCAATCCCCTCTTCCTTTTTCCTTGTGCTGCTTCACTCTGCAATTCTCCTTTGCGAGCATCTCTTGGTGGAAAGAAATTTAATGAGTTTTTGCAATTCCTGGCCCTGGCTCTTGGCAGGCTGATCTTAGACCGGATTTCTGTGTAAAAAACACCTTGTTCTGGGCTACTCAACAATCTTCGCAGCTGCACTTTTGCCTCCGGAACATGCCCAGTTACTCTCCTAGAATTTTCTTCTATGACCTTTGCAGTCTCAGCTAATCTGTCAGATGCAGCTCAGCAGTAACCTCTGGCTTAAAGGCATAATGTGTCCTGGAATTACCAGCTATTTTCCATCAGGCAAAATGAAACGTTACTTAAACACAAGAATGTTTCCCAACACTCTGTCTTACGCTGTAGTACAAATAAATGCAAATCAAATTTGAATTATTCATGAACAGTGTTTTTAGCTTTTTCTAAAACTTCTGTGTGGGTATTTTCGTAACCAAACTATTCCAGTCTGTTCTGATAGGAGAAAGAAATTTGTGCGCTAAATGGAAGGCACCATGTCGTAGCTATAAAAATACACATTTTATTACCTAGTTTGTCTACCTAACAGCAGATGGATGATGAGACAATATCCCTGTTCCACTCCCTCTGTAATCTGCTATGGAAACCATTGGAATACATTAAGTGTTTTGACTTGAGAGTTTTTTGTTTATTTGAAATTAGACTGACCAAAAGCATGAATAATATATTTTAGGAGCAGCCTTGGGCTAGTTGGTGAGGGAATTGATAGATGGAGAGTGGCTTGATTCCAGGTGTCTCCCACATTTATCTCCTTCCAGTGTAGTCAGGAATGATGGAAACAAACATGATGCAGCTTTGCTTGATGGATAAATAAGTGCTGTGCAGATTAATCACATTAACTTGTATGCCGTTATGGAGTCAGTGCCTTCAGACTGTCTGACAGCACTTGAGTTATCCTGGGTGAACTCAGGGGGTCTTCATTTAAGACCATAAGCTCAACAAATTTAGCTAATTTTAATAATATTAGACTAGCTCTGAGCCAACAATGTTGAAATTTAGTCTCCAATATCTGTTCCTGTGTCACTAATATGCAGAAAATGGGGAATGAAAAGAAAAAGATTTGTGAAAAATTCAGGGGTTTCAAAATTTGTGTTCCTGCATGGAATTAAAATGAAAGTTTCCACACTGAATTTTAAAGAGGAGTTCAGTCAAGACAGATACAATTCAGAATATCCAGGGTTATCCAAAAAGCTTCGATCTTCCATTTTCAAGTCTCTCTCCTGCTGGATTTGAAATCCCTAATTACTATTCAAGGGTTTCTTTCTGAGACCTTTCTGTTGAAACTTCAAAGAAGCAGACATATTTTAATGAAACCTTTCTTGTCTTAGACAGAAAAAACAAAACTTTGATAAATTTTTTGATGACAGAAAAGTACAAATATTTTTCCATAAGTAAATAAGTTTACTAAATTAATGTTATATACTAATTTCCCTTTACCTCTCCAAGATCTAACAGGAGACCAGATATCTATTTCTTTTTTAAAATTTAGCCCTTGTAAAAAGACTTGTGGAACACAAAAGACACTTGAGAAGATGAAACTGGCTAGAGCTGTGATGGGAAACTCTTCTTTTAACAGCTGTGACTTTCCTGATCAGATCCAAAGGATGAGAGAGATTCTGCTGATGGCCTGAACTTGAAAGAGTCTGTCATTTCTCTGCTTTTCCAGGGCGCTCTGCTCTAATTATATTGTACTATATTGTATTATATTATATTAATTATATTCTACCATATTAAAGGCCTGAGGAAATCCAGTTACTACCATAAGCTGCAGTGTCATGTGCTATATCGGCCTATCCACGGAGATGAACATCAAATACCCTGAAAATATATTAGGACAAAATTAGAGAAGAGTTAACAAAAAAAAGAGTACATAAATATCTATTTTTTAAAATGTTTTCATATGTTATTTCACTTCTAAGGCTCTTATACTAACTTAGATATGGAGTAGGAAATACATTCATAATTTCATAAATATATTGCAGGTAATACACTGGAAGCCAGCCTGAAAAGCTGAGAAAGCTGTTGATTAGGTCTGTGAGCTTACGCTGTTTTGGTCAGTAGGTAAATGGTACTGGGACATGTAATACGAATTGAAGAATGTGGGAAGACTTGCAGGGGGAGTAACTGAAAGGTTGACATGTTGGTGCCCTCTTCCAGACTGATTTCAGAAGTTTAGGCATTAAACTGCTGGGCCATGTTTTCTTCACTAAGCCCCAAGCCAGAGTGAAAACATTTTGGGTTAAGTTGTAAGGTTACGTGGTTTGCAGCTCTTTCAGGTGTTGGGATGATTTTATGAGTTTGGTATTATTGGATGACTTATTCAGCTTGGAAAATAAATACCCTGCAGTCTTTGTTTGTTTTACAGATGGAGTGAGAAATATATGGCCTGGGGAGCTGGATCACATCCCCGACTTCATTTAACGCAGCCCTTAGCCATGAAGTCTTCCTGCGTAAGTACTGGATAACAACAAGGTGGGTTTTAATGTGTGTCTTGCCAAATGTGACTGAAAGACGTGTTCAGCTGCCAGAGAAGGGGAGGTTCCACATCGGTGCCTCAAAGCCTGAAACTCTAGAAAAATGCACGTTAAGTGTGGAAAAGTAGACAAGGAAGGATGATTCAAATTGTATTACACAATGGAGGGCTTAGATGCATTGAGTAATTGAGGCTTAGGCTCAAAACCTACTGAAGTCACCCACAAAAACAAATTTGTTATAATCTCAATCGTAGAATCCCTTTGGGCTCATTATGCTGTAACCATAAATTTGAGAATTTTTATTGCAAGGAGGAGGAAGAATTTTCCCACTAAGATTAGTACTGAAGTACATTGCCAGAGCAATGTGAAGTAGCCCTTGTGTGTTAACTTCCCCTAAACTTTTTCTTTGCACGGAAGCCTTAGACTGTCTGATGTATACCTTCAAAATACAATTTTAATGGTTTATGTATGTAATAAGGATCTACAGCACAAGATTGAACTTCATCCAGAATGTGCAATTCCTGACTAGGACAGAAGGGAATTTTAGTGGCTCAGTTTTAGCAGAATTTATTGATTTTATTTTGTTTTATTGGAAAATGCCAGCTTACAAGTCAAACTTTTCATGAGGAAAAGAACAACTTTGGCTGATCTACTTTGGGCAAAATTTCCTAAGATCTAGGTGGAGATACACCTCATAGAAATTCCTTTATATATTTAAAGAAAATGAAACTGAAGTTGTTTGGTAAGATTAATTCCATTAGGACTCTTATGAAAGACGGACAAAACAGGCTGAATCCCTTGTCCAAGCAGAAACAGCAAGAGTTTGACCTGGGCCTTGCACATCTGGGAAGTGACACAACCTGCTGATAAAAACTAGTGTTTCCTGTCTAAGAAGGATTTTATTATTAATAGCATTGAATTGCTCCCCAGAAGAGATTTTGACCCCCAGAGAAAATGCCCCCCAAAAGACAGTACTTCACTTTAACAGTCCACTTTTGATGTGAGATGGCTTTGGTAAAATCTCTTATCAGGTCGCAGAAAAGGGAAACTTTCAAAGCATCAGCCTTTTTTGCTGACTGGGAATATTATCTACATATGTATAGATATATATATTTTAACCTTTTCTTGAGAATGTCTTTTTCTTAAAATGAGTCTGAAGTTCTCTTGTGCTAAAAATAATTATAATCATTTTGGTTTGTAGCTGCTACAGTTTTGACTCATTGTTTGAAAAACTATATAAATTTTAGAGGAAAAAGAAAGAAAGATATATATACACATGCATTTACCATTGCCGTTTATGCAGAATATTATTATTGCCTCAGTAGTTAGAACTGATCATCACACCTGACTATTCAGACAGTATTAAATAATTTCAAGGAAAACATTTATTATGTGATTGACTTTCTGGGCAATTAAGATTTAAATGAACTGTGATCCTGCAGAAAAACGATGCATTTATTTCCCCTGTCATTTAGAAACACACACACACTCTGCACTGGATTAGCTAGTGTTTTTCTCTCTTCAAAATACCACTCCTTTGCTCTTCTGAGCCAACAGCAATTACTTACTGCTCTGGCTGATGGCATGTTGTGTATAGAGAAGAGTCTCCAATGTCATAAAATTAAGATTGTGAGAAATTAAAACACAAACAGGCGGCTTGAACGGAATTGCACTGATATGACACCCCACGGAACGGAGTACGAACCGTGTGGTGATGCTCGCTGACTTTGCTCTCCCCGTAAGGCACTGGCAGGGTGGGTAGCACATGCCACCCTCTCACGAGAGGACCCAAATTAACGTCCAACCTTGCAGTTGTGCCTGAGCAGATGGACACCGGCTCCTTCATATCCCCTTGGTGAGGCCAGGAGGGCTTTGCAAGAGTATGGCTGTGAGTCCACGTGAAGCCTGCTACTGAGCTGGGGCTTCGATTTGTTTTTGGGTAGGAAGCTACCGGGTAGCACCTGGTGACCGCTTCATCCCTGTGGTGTATTTGCTGTTTTTCGTTCAGTTTTTTGAAAGACAGTGACAGCTGTTCTGCACTTTTGTGATAACTGTCTCAAATTGGACTTTCTTGGCTGGTGCTTTCTTACATTATTTCAGCCATTATCGTCTCCTTGTAATTATTTTAAATAGGTTTTTATTCTCTACCTCCTAGATCTCTGCCTGTGAAACAGGAGGTGGTGTCAGATACATACTAACTTAGCTAAAGCTGTCAAAGCATTACCCATTTGGGGCAGTTTCTATTACACTACATTGTTTTCAACAAGCTATTAAATTATCTGTTACTGTCTTTTTGTTGGAAATTGCAAAGAAATGAATATAGTTCTCAGTGACTTTTAATAAAAATTGAAGAATGATGATAATGGTTTTTAAGTACTTGTACTATAGCTCAGCACACCACTTATGTAATTGCACTGTACGTGTTTTGTTCATGTTTTGATTAAGAGGTGACTAGGCAATGCTCATACTGTAGAACTCAGTGCAGTAAATTGGATTGGTCTTGGAAAATGGCATCAGGTTGCTTTTTATTGAGCTTTGGCTATGCAGTATTTTCCTTTACCGTTTTTAAAAGAGTGTCCACAGGGATTCTCGTATTGTGGGAAATAGGAATGTGAACAATATGATGCAGGGATGACGAATGTTTCCCATCAGACTGGGTTCCCCTGGACTTGCGTGCAACTCTCCTGAAATCACGTGTTGTTTCAAATTCAAACACACAGTAGGATCCTTGGAAATTCATTCATTTTTGAATGATTTAGCTCCTGGCTATGAGTAAACAGGCAGTAAGATATGAGTAAGTTTTGAAATAATGGGCAATTCATAGAATTGCATATTTTTGACACAAAACCTAGTGGCTATGATTTCAGTTCCCTGTAAGTCTCTGAATATGACCTGGCCTGACCTTTAAAATAAATGTTGGGGCCATGTATCCATGAGAAGTACCAATTAAAACATTTCCTTATGTCTCTGTGGCGTAAAACTTCTGTGACTCGTGGTAAAATTCAAATCAGTTAGTATACTTTGTCGATGACTAATACATATAATGTTTCAGGGGTTGTGTATATCTCTCCTTTCTAGTCTGCCTTGCTGCAACCCGAGAAGAGTGAGAAGCCTCTGGTCTCTGGCGGGAGCCTCGGAGACCTTGGCCTGGGCCAGCCTGGCCTCCACCCTGCCTGGTGTCCCATCCCAAACACGGGCCCGCAGGCGGCACCTGCAACAGCCTGCAATAACAGCACAGGTATCTAGTATTATTACTTTTTCAGCCCCAGGGATTAGCAGCTCAGAGACTTCCTGTGCCAGACACAACTTTTGTGAGCTGATTTAAGAGGTTAGGAAGAAACTCTTCCAGTAATTACCCCCACTAGATTTCTTAGACTTTCCTCTGAAACATATGGTAACCATCATAGTCCGAGCCAGGATATGGGTCAAGATGAACCAGTGGTCTGACTCAGACTGACAATTTTGTAGCGTGGCTCTGTCTTTCTTCAGCCATGTCCTCGTTTCTTCTGTCTGGTACCAGATCTCTTCTGATGTGACACATTAAACATTAATAATATATTTTAATGTATTTGTACATTTGGTAGTTTGCAAGTTCTGCTCTTTATCAAACAAAGTTGTTATGCTAAAATATAATATATATCTAAAAGAACTAAGCATCCAAAATTAAGGGAACTTGTGATGGATGGAGGGAATAAATAAGCTAATGTAAGTAAGCAAGGGAAGGAAGTAAAGGACATTTCTATGTGTTCAGTTGAATCAGCATGTTATCTTTTTAACTATACAACAAATACCTGATATTTAGCTAGCAGAATTAGTAGTAGTTATTACAGGAGTGATTTGGACATACTTTGCACTGCTGTTGTGCTTCTATTCACATCCATAAACTTGCCTTTAGTTTACACCAGAGTATAATTAGGATGTATTTCTCTAAAGGGCAAGCGGGTTTTTTACTGTATAAACAAATTGCTTTCTGAGCTCTATGCTGTTTTTATCCTTTCCTATATATACCTCTGATGAGTTTGCAGATTGGCTGAATCTATAACTTTCAAGTTATTATTATTCAATAAGTGAGATTTCTACTAAATCTTTTCACTGAATTAGTGAGGATAATTAATTGATGAACCACTTTGTTTCCAGCAAAGAATTGCTAAGCATATACACTAAGTGCAGAGGGAATCAAATATGAAGACACTAATTTCATATGGAAGTGCATCACTTTGTGATATACTGAACCTGGTACAGTCCCTGGCATTTAATTAATATTACGGATATCATAACGGCTAGCATCGCACTAAGATTATAAAGATATATTGATGCAATACAAACTTAATAGAATGAAAGCTGAAATGAAGGCAGTGCAATTTGTTCATTGTATTCATATTGAACTGTAAAATAAAATATATTTCATACCTTGTTTTTATTTTGAAAAAGAAACTTTTGCCTCTGGTTTCTTCCAAACTTCTTGGAAATACTGAAAGATATAATTTCATTGCGTAGAACATTGTGCAGGGATCTGTCAGGTGATATGTCTACTCGAGGCTGTATTGATCTGACTGCTGTGGGCAATTCTCCTGTGGGTATAGATAATGCTGTTTTTTACTCCCTTGTGTCCTTTGTCCTTAAGTGTCAGGTGGTTTTCAGAGTATCCCTGGAAGAAGGTCCTCCTTTATTTTTACATTGTCTTACAATGAGTAGTTTGTATTTCAGACTTATTGTCCACAGCACATTTGAGCTGGTCAGGTAATGAAAATATCGAAAGAGGACAAGCCCAAAGACACGTGCAAATTGCCTCTCATCTTGCCTACATTTGTGTTTTCACAGTAATCTGAGTTTGTGTGTGCCTTTGCCTTCTTTTCTTTCCTGGAGGCTGTGTTATGCTAGTGATGCATGTAAAACACATATTTGGAGGTTTGCAGGATCCGTTACTTAGAGAATGAAGATGTCAGGGGAAGGGACCTGTCATGAGGCAGAAATTCACAGATGCCTCTTTCCGACCGAAGGGAGATTTTTATGCGAAGGGCCAACAGGTTCAAATTAAATAGATTTATCTGCATTCTTTCCTTTCTGTGGAAAGCCACATCTCTGGAGATGTGAGCTCTGCGGATGACACCATGTACTTCCCATGCTTCCTCCCTGCAGCGTGGGAGGCCAAATTCCTGTTACGTGCTACTGCAGGGAACCATCCTGCACCAATTTATTCCTCACACAGATTTTCCCCTTAGTGAGTCGGCATCAAAGACCCCGGTCATTCTGAATGCAAAACACGCTGTATTTCAGCGCCTAGGAAACGGGGCTACTATCGGACAACACGGTCACTTTGCAGGATCAGGATCTAAACATGTATAGTTGGTTAGAGGGTTTTTTAGGATCTTATTTAACTTCACCTTTAAACTAAACACAAAGGTTTAAATAAATATCAGTGCCGTCAGTTTACAGCCTTCCCCCAGCATGGCTTTAAACATTTATTATTCTGCCCCTTTTAAAATAAGCTGGCAGCTTTTTATGACTATATTAAGGAAACCTTCAGGGCAGCAGACAAGACAGGATATTATTCTGAGATTAAGGGAGGAAAATGAGAAAAAGGGATGCTAACAAAAGGCAAACTGGAGAGGAAGAGGATCATACTCACTTTCCACTGCTGGAGGAAACCACGGCCCCTATTGTGTGTGTTCTGAAAGTGATTATCTCCAGTCACTGGTTCTTTCAGGGTCTAATCCGCTGATTCACTTGCTTTTTCTCATCAGGTTGGGAAAGGAGACATCAAAAAGCATTAATATCCATTATAGCTAAGAAACCACACCAAAGGGGCCATTAGCTAATCTACGTTAAAATATTTGTTGGATAAATTTTGTTTCCCAAAGACATTCTTGAGGTGATTATTTACTCCTTCGTAATACTTTCATTTTTTCAGGGGGCTTGACAGCTATTGTGGAAATGAAATGTTGCTGGCACTGCGACTCCATGTGCTATCACTTTGATTCAATGCATCCAAGGATTATGATTTTTGAAACCACGGATGTCTGAAGTTTGGCTAATAACAGACAGGCTTGTCAGCTACCCTGTGTCAAGGATAACTACATCTCCCTGGGAAGCAGAGACTGAAGAGCCAGAGTTACGTCCTCACACTATGAGATCTCTAATTAACTGCAGCACCCAAAGCAGACCAGCCTGAAATCAATATATTAAGCTCCTATCAATGGGAAAAATCCTCAAATCCATTAGCAATTTAGAAACAGAAACAATGTAGGAGTATTGGAAAACTATATTTTATCATCTTTCAGAGGCTGTTCAATATTTTTGCAGGGTTTTGAATGGAATAAGATTTGTTTCTCTGCAGTTTTATAGAACTCAGCTGTTGGGCCTCTCCTACCACACAGTTATATTGAATTACTTAAGGAATTGTGCTGTGCTATAGATAACAATGCCTGATGTGCATAACATATGGTAAAGAATCCAATACAATATTATGATGCCATATTAGATTTTTGTCAGCTTTTCATTAGTGTTCAGTAGACTGTCCAAGGTCTCACACCAGGGCCCAGGGCTCTGCTGTGCTAATGTGAGTTCATTCCTGCCCACTGCCTTGCACTAATGCCCAGGTGTGCCTCATTCAGTAACAAGCCTCCACCTCCCCAATGCCCTTATATCATGGAGAAGCTCTTTAGCAATCCCAGGCTCCTGTTTGCCATGAGGGCAGGTATATGTGGGCCTGGCAATGCAAGAGACTGTCAGGAATTTAAGCTACCACCTGCAAGTCTGACTTTTTGGTTAAAGGGCCCCAAATATCTACTCAAATGCTGATATGGAGTGAAAAAAGTCACAAGTATGAAAGCTGCTAGTGCTCTGGATCATTCTATCTTGAACCTCGGTCTGTGGCTGAGAACACAACACCTGAACTTCTGGTTATATGTCGTTCTTATCTTCAGACCTGCGTAACAGTTGCTGAACTGCAGCTCTCAGGTACTGTTAATTGTAAAAAATATGGGTTCTTCCTTCAAGGGAAGTGAAAGTGTTTGGTACATCTAAATGCAGAATGATTGGAGAAGGTAGCCATGGAAAAGGCTCTGTCCTCTCTGCTGTTATATTAATTATTTGATTATTTGAGAATGCAGTTAAGATACTTCCAGTGAATACAAGTGTAGGCTCTTGGGTACCTTCTGTGCTAGGCTTGAATGACACTATCTTTCTTGCTGCCCGGCTACAATCAACTCTAGATAAAAAGGATGTATTTAACAGATGGACAGAGGCAATCCAGGCAGGCATAAGAAATACTTTGAATTTCTTTACTCTCTTGCCATTCTCCCAGTGCCTGACTTAGGGCTTCTAGTTCATTTGAATTCATCAGTGCTATGATTGCTATGTAACTGAAGATTGCCTGCATATGAGTACAGGTCTTCTCAAGATAACTTAAGGATATGAGGCGTTTCTTACTTGTTGCTTTTTGTATGTCTGGGATTGAAGACTCACACCTGAAAAAAAGCTGTAGTTGTGTCCTGAAAGCAGTTGTCTGTTTGCTTAGCCACATAAGTTGCTACTAGGAACCTGTGACTCTGCTCTGTGCGTCAGATTTCTATTTACCTTGTATTTGAGATAGATTTTATAGTAGTTTTGAAAGTTGTCCGTAGGATCGGTCCTAGCTCAATAATAGATTGCTTGTCTCTCCCGGGCATTGGCCTCCCAGCGGCAACATGCTCTGAGATCAGCAGTGTCACTGAGCAGCCTGGGAGGCTTGCGAATGCTGAAGACAAAACCTTTCACAGGATCTGGTCCTGAAAGGTCTTACTCCTGCGTTTGGTGGTTTGGTTTTACTTCTCTGAAAAGTAAGAGTGACCTGACCATTTTTACAACTAAATGCATAATTTACTTCTTTCATTTTAGCTTTCCTTAGGCAAGGTTTTTCATTCCCTTCCCACCTATATATGGGGAAACACAAATGGGTCATATACCATGTACACTCCCATATATTTACAGACAAAACATAAACATACCTATATATCAATCAACCTATATACTAAGATGGCTGAAAATGGAGTGTTATACTGGTCAAATACCAGTTTGACATACTTGGGAAATTATAAGATAAAGTAATGGTGACAGATTATATGAGTAGATGGTAACATAGTAGCACGTGCATATATCAAATGTGTAATATTCAGATTTTATTTGGACTTTGGGCTACTTCTACACTTATGAAAAACTGAAAACATGTAAAATTTGTATGCATAATTGGATAATATTTTAATATGAATGTCATAATGGTTATTTCTACTAGTGAAAATGTGATCATATGGAAGTCCATTTCTAGGAGAAACTGTATTTCTTATTAATAGGTTATATAAAACTCCTAGGACACTACACTGATTGCTCTTTAGTCAGTTAAAAAAAAAGTTAGGTCGGGGAAAAAAACAAAAATTTCAATTACATTTACAGCAGCAGCTGAAGGGGAACAAAATCAATGAAAGGAGCATACTTATTAGAGACCTGCAGTTGCCATAAAACTGAAACTAAATCACACTGACAGTGTCTGAACTTCAGATAAATTGCTTTGAATTCAGAATGGCAGCCTGGAGAAATAATGGAAATGATATTGCAGTTGTTGAAGAAAGAGATAGAACTTTTTATATCTGTTGCCTCTCTGGATCTTGTAGATATTTCAAGGATCAAACACTGATTTGTTATCTGTTTTATTATTATTTTTTGTATACAGACACCTGTTGTTTCTCCAACAGATGAAACACTGCTGTCAATCACCTTGGCACTGACTGGTTAGAGTATTATGTGGTTTTAAGGGATGAGATATTTCTTCTTGGTAGCCATCCAAGGTGACCTGTAGCTAAGCCTCAGTTATTGTTTAAAAAAGGCAAGAGAAGGAAACAGGCACAATAAGATGACCAGTTCAAAGTTATTCTTTCTTTCAATAACTCATCTAGCAATACACTTCATTTTCTGTGACATCCTTATAGAATGAAATCCTCTGCCGTTTCTCCTGGGTTTCTTTACCGAGTGCAACTGCTCTTTCTAAATTCCCTGTAATTGTCTGATGGCTTGATTCAGAAAGACTCTGAATTTAGCTGTCGTATTAATTCCCTCAGTTCTGTGGTTTGTTTCTTGGAACACCCTTGAAAAAAGCTGCTGTGTATCAGATTTCGTACTGTTTTTGTATTCTTTGGTCCCCTGTTGGATGGAAATTGTTTGCCTGAATGTTGTTTGAGAGTGTCCCCAGGGACCCCTGGGGAATAGGGCTAACTAGTATTCTCAAGACACTTTAAATTACAGGTATAGAGGTTTGGTAAGGAAGAACAGGGAATTCCCAGACTGGGAGAGATGCTGAACCAAGGCCATCATAGACCTCTTTGCAGTAGCGATATGTAAGGGTTACGATGATATATAACTCTCCACAGCAGCATTGGCACCTCAGTGCTGTGCTTTTGACATTATATATAATGCTGTTGCCTTACTTTAAACTGATTTGTTAATTATGTTTTCAACATTATTGTAGTTCTGTGCAGTGTATTGTAGATGTTTGTAATTGCTAAGTTATAAATATTTATAGATGTGTGTATTCTTGGTAAAACCAATGTGTTGCCCTATTTTACTGATGTAGAAATGGTTCATCTAGGGTACCATATAGTCTTCATGGAATATCTGTGTGGAAAGAAAGAACATAAACACGGAAATAAAATCCAAGCCACTATGCACTGAAATGTAAGGTGCTACACTGTATACCTAAGGAAATACAAAATAGTTTAAATGCAGCCTGTGATATGAATGCAATGGGACTGAAAAGTACATTTATCAACTGTGTCTGCAGCATATCCACACATCTCTCGTTAAACACAATATAGTGTAAAACAAAACAAAAACACTCTAGAAACTGCAGCAGACCCATTGTAAGGCAAACTGCCTGTATGAGAGCATGTGTGTGTGTATGCTAGGGATTCAGAAAAGGGGAAAATGAAGCCTGTCCTTCTGTTTGATTTCCTCTTATTGTTCAGAAGGTTTGGATGGTAGATGGTTTCTCATCCATCACTTCCAGAAAAAGAATTTTCAGACCTTCTTCCCCGTCTTTATTTCAGCCTGAAATTCAGTATGACAGACCACCCACCGTAGTCTAATATTAATTCATGTTCCTATCTTAATATAATCCCACTGCTTAAAAGTGTTCTACATTAAAAGGTCTCTCATATTTTCCTCCATTTGTCCCAGAAAATTATTAATACCATGACAATCTGCTGTATTGTGAAATTTTCACACATTTAGCAATTTTTTTGGGAGCCAAAAGGAGAGTTGGTCATTTCACGAGCAAGAATGGACTATTTTATCATCTGGTTCTAATAAAATTAATAGTTTATGCATGTTAAAATGTTGACATAAAAATTGGACTGGGAGGTATTATAGAGACAGTGAACTGATTCATGGGATTAATTTATGAATCTGCATTGTGGTTTATTTTCAGGAATTCTTTTTTTCATAAGGGTTGCTTACATTTCTGAATATATATTGGATTGTTTGTGCTAGTCAAGTCATACAAAGTAAAGCTGAATTGCTATAAATTTTGGTTAAGATTTGTGTATCTATGGTAAGTGGTATCCTCCTACAAATGATGCAATCCCGTTGTTGCAGAGGGGAGGATTTACAAGCGTTGCATAAGTTCGCTGGCTAACGCGAGACGGTGAGTTAACTGTGTGTGAGGGAGTGTGTGCAATTTACTAAGTGTGGGTGTTTGGGTGCCCATATGCTGAACAGTTTGCCTAGGAGTGTGTGCGTGCACATACGGTGGTTATCAGTTTACTGGAATAAATACACAATTTGGTTACTCTGAAAAATGTGCTGCTCTTTTTATTTAATGGAAAACGATATGCAGGCTTTCAACGCTTTTTCACTTGGAATTAGATTCAAAACTCTGTTTGCCTTACATAACACTGATCCTTTGAATTGTGCCAGATCATGATCCATGTTTTGATGTATGTTTCAGATCCTTTAAATTCCAAATGAGTTCAGTTCTAAATTCTGGAATAAAGTCTCCTTTGTAACTATATACAGACATGATTAGGCTTTTATTCGTGTCTTTTTTTTTTTTTGAATATGGTTTACAATTCTTCTGTATACTTGTAAATGGATTTGAATGGTAACATATTTCATCAACAGTCTTTTAAACAGATATTCTATCCCCTTTAAATGCAGATTGCTGAAGTACTTAAAGGTTTTTTTTTTTTTTTTTATTTACCCCTGGAATGCACGTCTTAAAAACAAAAAGTTTGAACTTACAAATTGTTACAATAAGAGGATATTTATTTGCTTTGAAAGACTTCAGATCTATTCACATTTATAGTGTTCATTGGAACTGAACAATGGTATCTACACTGTCCCACACAGTATCTTTTGTATTTTTCTCAACTCTTCTTCTGTTTTTCTCCCCACACCCACCAGTACTGTTTCCATTTTTCATCTAATGGTAGTGAAACATAATTCTAAATTATTGGCATCCACACTTATGCTCCAAAGAACACAGCCATCAAGTTATTTAAGAGCAGATTTTACTTGGCTGTCCTAGACTAAAACCTAGCCGTTCTTGTTAACCCATATAGGCTGGAGGAAAGGTTCAAGTTCATTTTCCATCTGGAAGCCATTGCTGAGTTGTAGTTAGAAACAATCAGTCCTCAACATGCCCATTAAAGCTCCCTAGAAAAAAAAAGATTGAAGTCTCTATCCATATAAAGTATATTTGGCCTTCTAAGGCTGACACATGGAATCTACTATGGCTTTATTTTCCATTGTCATTCTTGAGGGCTTGGTGCATTTAGATGGCAGCTGGGCAGAAAAGACATTTCTGATTCTATTGCTGGAAAAGAAACAGATATGCAGTGGCTCATTAAATTGGCATTAGGAGGTTTATTTTAAAATGAAAAGTACCCCTTTGGTATAAAGATCAACCCCATAATGCCACCATAATAAAAAATGAAGGGAGCCTAGTGAAATCTCTGTAGACCACCATCCGAGGAAGCAGTCTGAGGCTAAAATTAATGCTACTTGGCCTGCCATACGAAGTGGTTCTGGGCACTTAAAAAATAAATCTAGATATTCACATTGCTTCAGACACTGGAGGATGCCCCATGCCATGCTTCATTCTTCCTACTTATGTATTGTTCATTGCATCTTGCTGTTTAATGTTAAATAATGCATTCAATGGATCACAGTAAAATTCTTCAACAATATTGCTAATGTGTGTTACAAGTCTTTTAAAAAGTATTCAGATACTTCTACTTTTCCACCGTAAAGTTCTTGCATACCTAGGGTGCCACTATCTGTGTTCAAAAACTATTGAACATTGATACTATGCCCTGAAGTAAAGCCCTGAAGGGGCATGGATGGAATTACGTGAGTTGCTAAAAGCCCCTTTCTTACTAAAATTCTGCCACCAAATGCAAAGGAGATTCAAATGATTTCTGAGTCTCTGACAGAATTCAGCCCTTTTTAGACACTGTTGTGTTACTTCAAACAGAAAATACTTATCTCTGAGCTTAAAAGTACTTCTAAAGAGGTTTTTTGTTTTGTTTTGTTTCGTTTTGTTTTTGCCTTTGGTTTGGAACGTACTGACCCAAATGGCTTTTTTTTCCTAAAAATGTTCTAAAAATCAGCTCCTCTTGCGGTTTTATAGAGTCTTCAACACTAGTCTGAACTGTGTAGTTTGAATTGTGGACATTGATATACAAATGTTTTATATATTGCTATTAGTTTATTAGCTAAGTATAAAGATATTCTGACAAGGTAAAACTCATAATTTTATTTCTTCTCTCAATATCATCAGAAAGCATGCTAGTTTGAAGAAACACAACAAAAAGCTCCTTTGATTTCAACTTCAGTTAATTCCAAAAATGGATCACTGGGTAAGTAGAAACTTTTGGTTGGAGACTTTTATTAAAATTGTTGGAAATAACCACTCATGCCAATAAACGTTCCACTGAAGTTTCAGTTGGATTCCAAGAAACGAGAGTAATGAACCATTGTAAGGAAAGTATCAGACTTCTACAAGAGGATTTTACAAGGAAAATGTGTGAATGAGACCTAAATGTTTAATGTCTTAATCAGAAATCATCTAAACGTAAAGTTGCAGCATAATATTGTGTAAGAAGAGCCAAGGGCTGGATGTCTTTTTGTGTCACTTACTGAATTTGTATGGCATACGTGCAAAACCGATTGGCAATCAGATGAGATGTACGCTGTCCTCACTACATATTTTTCTACCCCTTCCCTGAGGGGGAATGCAGCTATCTGAAGGAATTATCTAAGCATTTAATGCCTAGCTTTGAGTACAATAAGTTGAGACAAATCAATATTATATTTCTATTCTCATTTATGGTCAAATGGAACGCGTTTTCCAGTCATCCCAGAGCCCCTTTCTTTGAGTTTCACGAGTCAAACTGAGAATGGCTGAAAGAATAAGGGTTTTCTATTTTCCTGCAGCTAGTTTCTAAGAAAATCCTGCTTTCTGCTCTATACAAAAAGAACTTGAAAATAGGCTTAAAGAACTGATTAGGAATGATCCCCCCACTGTGAAGCCAGCCTTCACTAGTAGTATAATAGTGGAAGAGGAACTTCATTTCTCTAAAATTGAAGAAATTCAGTTCAGCAGAGTCCTGCCAAGTCATTTGGCATTTACAGGTAAGATTATGCTGCTCAAAGACACGTGTTACCAAAGTGCATGAACAACCCCTTTATGGAACGCAGATGGTCAGTAAAAACGTGGAAGAAAAAGAGATTGGCATAGGTGAAAATGCTGAAAAACATGTATGCAAGCAGTTCTGATTAACACCTGCCTTACAACACAGCTGAATCCTATGTCAATTGGTTGGCACTGTGCCAAAATAGAAAGATATGGAAAACAGAGAGGTATCTATTCCTGAGGGTGTATAGATTACAGGTAGTATTTTGTGATAAATTGTGGAATTGCAGGATGAGCAACCTGATTAATTTATCCTGGAATTCTAACTGCTTTCTTGCTCCAGCTCATTTATCTGCCTTGTCTGGATTTCTTCACGTGCTTGCAAGGCAGAGCTGGAGCAGAGCGTCAGAAGCTATTCTCTGCCTGGTGAAGTATAGCAGCTCGCCCCATGACAAAACAAAATGGGTTAGCTTAAGCTGCGCATGAGTTGAATCTCCCAAATTAATTTCATTGTATTTCTGTGCATAAAGCAGCTCTGAAAGAATGTCTACTTGTGTCTTGGGGTCTGCTTTTCAATATTGTCTACACGCCTAATGATACAGAGAGATGCTGGGATTTTCTTTGGCTCTGAGGCATCAGAATGAAAGAGGTTAGGTGTCTGAACACTCCCGCAAATTTGGTAGTCCTTACCTGTCCTTATCTGCATCTTTAAGAACTAAAATATTTTTCAAAAGTGTTTATAAAATGAATTTGTTTCAAAGACAGGAAAATAGTGCCAGTGCAATTCAACAATCAGTTCTGCTGTCTTGCAGAAACTCATTGGTAATGTCTTAAAATTGCTTTGCTGAAGTTCTCCTTTTATAAAATAGGATATATAATATTTCTGTCTTGGGGCTGGAGTATGCTTGCAAGGTGTACTAAGTTGTACTGAGGCCTCAAACTTACAGAGAAAATGAAAATTAAAGGTGGAAATAGGACTAGTGTATAACATACAGCACTACTGTGTAATATGTATAATGTGCAGCCTGATCTTAAGTTAATGAAAGCTTGTCATTAGTGTCTGCTGATTTAAACCAGTTGAGTATCTGGCTCCTAAACATACCTATTTATGTGATTTTAATGATTTCACTCTAGGCACTATGTGCTAAATTTTGGAAGGCTTTATTCAGCTGAAGTTGTTGAGTGGAAAAAGTCTTGAAACTCGTGGCTGAAGGAATTGTTCTCACTCCCCCAAAAAATCATGAATAAGAGAGACTATTTAGACAAAGCTTCAGTTTCAGAAATGCCCCCCTCCCTGTGGTAGTGGTATCTGAAAAGTCTCAGGGGATTTTTACTACTGAAGTTGCCACTACGCAACTATTTAATGAGAAAAAAATCATCATGAAGAGTGTATTTTCTCATAGCCTGAAAAGCAAAGGCTATAGTCAACATCCTTCTTTTTTACGATTTAACATTTTTCTTTTATTTATTTCAAAAGCCAATTTTACATTTCATTAGGTACAACAATATACCATCAGTCTTGTATGCAATTACAAGCCCCAGCGATAGCATATAGCACATAAAGGTTAAACGTACAACGCAGAAAGTAACAAAAGAGTAAAGCAACTGCCTGCTGAGTAATTTATGTATCCATGCATGGATACATGGATGATATTATAATATGAAGCAATATAAAGCAAAAACCAGTATCTTAACAAATATACTTTGTTCAGGAAATGTAAACTCTCCCATATTTGGATGCATTGATTGGCAGCACTTGCTCAGCATCTCTTCTGAGTCATGACTCTGGGTGAGATCCAAGGTGAAAAAACTTAGGATCTGGGTGCTACATGAGGTCTCAGGCTCCCTGCCTGCCTCCCCATTTTCCTACTCTTTGAAAGATAACTATCTTTAAGTAACAGAAATCCAGTGGCTTTTTTTTTTTTTTTTTTTTTTTAAGAATCTTGAGTTGATCTTTAACTCCTTGAACCCCAAACCTGAATCTGAGTATGTATTGCACATAGATGCAAACCCAAATACTTGCTGTTTGTTCCCTGTTGTAAAAATGATCTTCAAGTGTATCACCCCAATTAATCTACCATTACTGGAAAAGTGTACTGGTGTCACTCCGTTGTTAACGTCGCACTGCCGTCACTTGTTGAGGGCACTAAAACACAGCGCAGTCAGAGGTGCTGCTAAAATACTAAGAATCCCTACTTAAGAACATAAAAGTATGGGAATGTCCATATTGTTTCAGACTAAAGGCCCATAAAGCCCAGTATTCTGTCTCTGAAGATGGTTGCAAGAGGATGCCCAGGGAGGCAAAAAAACCAGGGTAAAAACAGGACAATCACATCTGATACCTCACTGTAATAATTTTGTAGTCTCCAGCTCCCTTCAGCTGAAGGCATTTCCTCATCCTGCTGTGGTTTGCCTACTTAATAAACCTCAGCTGATCTATCTTCTGAATAATTAACCAGCCCCTCCCCCTGAACCCATGCAAACTTCTTGCATCTACAATTCTCTGTCAAGAAGTTTTAGGAAGGACTCTGTCGAAAGCCTTCAGAACATCCAAGTAGAATATAACAACTGGACCACTTTTTGAATATGGCTGTTGACTTCTTCAAAAAACTTTAAGACATCTGTAAGGCTGTATCTTCCTTTAGAAAAGTAATGTTGACTCTTCAGTCGTAAGCCATATTTATCCGGACATCCATGAACTCTGTCCTTCAGTGTGATGGCTACTAATTTTGTTTCCTCCTCTTTTGATTTGATAGTTTGAAGGGGGAGTAACTATAATACCACTTTTTGCTGCATTTCTTGAGCTTATTATTTATTTTGCTTCTGTTAAATAGCTGGCTATGTATAAGAAGAGAGTAAGGGCTTACAGTAGTTAATCTCGCTATGCTGTGAGGTTTAAAGCTCTTAAAATGTTTTTATTATCAACTTGTTAACACAATATGAGTATTTTTTTATTCTAAATATTAAAAATGGATCATCTCTAAAATTCTGTATTCTTTTAGAGAATCCCATAAAAAAGCATATTGGGCAGAGGTTGTTTGTCTAATTGTAATAGCTTAAATTCTGTCACTTGACACTTAAGTTCAATTGCTTTGCTAGTGGAAGTAAGCTCTAAAAACTCCTTCTGAAAAGCTGTTTGATCTTATTTGTGTTACATATATTCTTTCTAGTTTCCTGGCTCTCATCTGGCACTCATTTATCAGATCACACTGACCTGAATGGGGATCATTTCAATATAAAGATATGTTTGCCTGTTTTGGGCAGGTATATTGCTTGTTTGAGAATGTAATGAAGTTAATAAAAATGTATACATAATCTCACTATTTTGTTTATATTGTAGAATGTAATTCAATAGGAGTTCCAACCCAGATGGTGCAATTGTGTGTTAGGCAGGAAAAAAAGCACATTTTGTATATTCTTTTCTTTTTGCTAAAATGTCCTGAACATCTTATACAAAATGCAATCTATTTAAATGGCAACTAATACTTAGTATTAATAGTTTTTTTTTAAATTACTATTAAAAGGACATTTTTGACCAAAAAGATTACAGACTGAAAATGCTTTTGAAGCTTGTGTAATCAGGACAAATTCCTGAGAACTTACTAATTTAGAAACTGTGTTGGTCCAGAGTCCATATGAAAACTGTGCAAGTCAGTGCCCCTTGTCTCTGCACTAATTTTGATAAGCTCAGCTGAAAGAGCTACTCGTAATTCTTAAAGGTTAGTAAAAAGAGTAGGACACTTCCTTTGTCATTGCAAATAGGAGGATGTTTTTTCACTTGAATTTAAAAAGGTAGTGTGGACTCCTGCCATTGGGGGATAGTTCAGTATTTCTTCCTCACCTTCTGTAAACTAGAAATTCTCAGCTCTTCTTTTCTTTGCAGCTTGTTGGCCTGCATGGAATTACAGTAAAATAAGTGAAGTTGAATTTTGGGGGATGCCCTCATAGTCTCAAATTAATAATCCAACAATTGCAATATTAACCAGATTAACCACTTTTCGGGAAGTACTGGCATACTTTAGCAATTCTTTCTGTTGCAATTCTCTGCTCAGAGCTTACCCTTGATTTCTTACTTTTCCATCCCCAGTCTCCAAGTAGATAGCCACTTGAAGTGGATCCATACTCTCCAAGTATTCATATACTTCAGAACCTTACAGTTTCCATAAAAAAATTATTATTGATAGACCAAGTGTATATTACTCTTTTCTGATCATGAAGAAGTCAGTATAATGGTAAGGCTGCAAGGCAGGGTGGATCTGCGTGTTTAGTGATAGCACCCCATATGTTCTTATTCCTGTAAAATATACTGGCCTGAAGCAATACCAAAAAACAAACAAACAAACAAAAAACCCCAAAAACTTTCCAATAAGAAAAAAGAAAACAGCAAATTTATTTAGTTAGGTATGTCATTTAGTTAATCTCATAGTTAAATGGAGGGAATAATAGCAACAAGGATGAAAATCACAGTAAAGGAAAGTATTTCAGGCCTGTTCCTTAGCATCATCATGTCCTTGCCTGTCCTATCTGGTTGGTCTGCTGAAGCAGCAAAAGGTGCTCTTTTCAGAAGGAATCTTTGTTCTCTGGCCAGTGTTAAATTTGCCACATTTGCAGTAGAAAGGTAATGGGAAGCATCAACAACAAGCTGTAGGAGGACAGGCTGGGAATCCTGATGCTCTGCTTCACCTGCTGGTGAGGACTCCCTGCAGCTGGCAGAGGTTGGACCCACTCCTGACTAATGATGCTCAGAGCCATGTTAGAGGCCATTCCAGCTGGTCCAGTGAAAGAGAGAAGAAAAATGGCTTAGAGCAATTCTGTCATCTTTTCCTCCCATCACTGAGTTTTCCTGAGCACTTGGCTCTGCTGAGGCTTAAGCATTATATTAACTGAAATTAAGCAAATCATTTTCCAAAGTCATAGGCAGCAGAGCATATCTATAGCTCAGTAACAGCCAGCCTTTGAATCCTTCCTGCAGTTCTGTTTAAATATGTTAGGAATGGGCAGGGAGAATTGGCTCTGGCACCTTCCCTGCCTGTTATAAAAGGGCGGAAACCCATAACGAACCAAAGCACACACAACTGCTTTTGCCATCTGCAGGGCTTCCAAACTTTCTGTAATTTTATAAAGTTGGGCTGCCAAAGCCTTGAGAAGCCAGAATCCTGATTAAAAACATGCAAGTATGCAGAAACTACAAAGAAAGCGTGTTATAAGTAAGTGTTATAAGTAATGATGATTAGAAAGCAGTCAGTGGAAAAAAAAATAGAGTAGCCAAGAAAATTCAACAAATACAAATGGATACCTAACAATTCTGGGGACAAAAAGAGAGGCAAAGGAAGATGAGGGTGGTCTTGCAGAAAAGAGGCAAGACTGTCTATAATACAAATTTGTGTTAGGCAGAAGAGCTTCTGAACCAGAGTGATGCTAGCCTGCTATAAAACTTTTAAACTTCCTGCTATGAGCTGCTGCTTCTTCTCTCCTAGTACTTTGTCAAGACAAATGAATCACGGTGCACTTACTCCAGCTAAAATAAACCTTGAATTTTAGAGCTTCAGTAATCTCACTTCTTTCCCCTCCTGGATTGTCAAATGGGAAGATATATTCCTACTGAGATTAATGTGCAACCAAACTCAAGTATTTATAGCTGAATATTTGTCATTTTGAAAAAACTGTAAATAACCAGCAAAGCAAATGTATCTTTTTAGCCTCTCAGGCTAATGGTTTTGGTTCTGCTTTTTATTTTAAATGAGCAGCAAATGGCTGCATGGTAGCAAAATTACATGGGTATCTAAATGGCCTTATGGTATTAAACTATGAATTTTCTCTCTGATACAAGTACAAGTGAATAGGAGGTGAAAGGTGGCTGTTGTTACTGCCTGAATAAATGAGAACAACTTATTTGAAAGAAAAGGGAAGAAAAATATATGACAACCTAAGAACTGGAAATAAAGCAAAACTATTTTCTCTTTTGACTGAAAAGGAAAATTATCACTCTTGCTTTCATTATGAGGACGCTATGGAAGAAATCAACCATACAAAAGAGAAGATATTTGACTCTCATATACACTAAAGTCAATTGATGCTGTTCCTGAAAAAGGAGTCCTAATGCAAGTGCAAGAACTTAGTAAGCAAGCATTTAGTATGAGCATAGCATAAGTATAAGCAAGCATTTAGTATAGTCAGTTCAAAAATCCCTTTATATGCAATGTGTAGGAACATCAGAGCTGATCACAAAATTGTTTTGGTGGTGGGGTCCAAGTCTTCAAACAGGCTTGTACCCTGTCTCCCACCAGACTCTGTCTTCTGATTGCTCTTAGGATATTACCACCTGTGGTCACCTTATCTCCAGAAAATTAAAAAAATGATGTTGGTGGGCTGCCAGACCCACGAGGTCTGAGATTCCACAGCCCCTGCATTAAAGAAGAGTGCAGCACTGTGCCGAAGGTATCCTGGGGAACGGAGAAACAGGCTTGCACTGCATCTTCTGTCAGGTATTTGACTCTGCAGTCAGCACTGGTGCTGCAAGGAGACAGGCCACCTGGGATCTTACTGTCAGAATGTGAAAAAATGTCTTGGTGATGCCTTCTTTAGCACTGGTACAGAAGCATTAGTGTTTGCCCTGGCCATAGATTATGCTGAGCTAAATTTAAGGACAGCATATCATCGAGTCACAGTATCCCTGCTCTTCTAAGGAGGAAAGAAACTGTGAAACAAGATACTTGTTGCATCATTGCAGTTAGTCAGTTGTGTCAGTGGATGCAGAATAACCTGCTTTTCTCTATTCTTCTTTGTGGTGGCAGGTCTTTTGCTCACTCTCATTGCTTCTGCTGGAAAACCTGTAATATGGGCCTGTGAAATCCACCCAAAGTACGACTACCAATGATTCATGCAAAAAAAAGATTATGCTGCCTTTAACAGTCTACACAAAGACGCAGTCACTCTGGGATATGGAGTACTAGAAATCAAGGGGGTTTATACCCATGTGAATAGAGAAGATATAGTTCTAAACTCAGTAGTTTTTCAAGAATAAAATGAGACTGACAGATAAAGGACCTGGTTCGTAGGGTGCCAGGGCTCCAGCACATTCTTTTGTACACATTCACAAGTTAAATCTGCCTAAGTTGTGCTATAGTACAGAACATGACATGTTCAGGTATTAATTCTACTCTGAACATTATCAGAGTAGATAGTCTTCCTTGTGATATTTCAGTATACTGAAATATATCATGCAGGCAGTGTGAGCTATTTCTGAACTGAGAAGGAATACAAGGTAACTGTGTTATTACCACAGACTCACTTTTACCAGCTGCATGTGTTATTTCAAGCTAGATCGTGTGTAAAGAACTGGACGTGAAAGGGTATGACAAACAAAATTTGATTATATGTGAGACCTTTAAATAAAATAAATTCTGCTCAGTTGAAATATGCACATGCAAATTAGTCATTTGATATTTAAGTTTAACTAACATAGTAATCAATTTAAAGGCTTTAGACATTTGAGATTTTATTTATCCATTTATTTCCTACTGCCCATCTGGTGTGCATGCCAGAAATGGTAATATTCTATAAGCCAAATGAGAAAAGGAAAAAGAAAAAGCCAGGCTTACTCTGCTCACTCCATAAGATCTCCCCACTGGAACCCCTCAGATGGAATTCAAGCCCATTGCTTAATTTTTAAATAGGATGGGGATAAATATTTAGAATTTTAGATTTTTTAGAAGATAGTAAAATATTCTGGGGAATATTCTAGCAAAAGGCATATAGTAATCTTGTCTGATTATCCTAACATATCAGTTTGTTTTAGTGTTATTTATAAAAATAACTGTAATTAATTTTGAGATTAATCTTTTCATATTAAGTGTCCATGGTCTAGACAATAGAATTGCAAGACTCTGCCCTGTTCTTCTGAAATCAATTATAGAAACCTCAAAACCAGCAAAGAGGATGTGAATTCAGTGACCCGTATTTGAAAAACACAACCAGAGGAGTAAATAGTGCTTCACTTTTTATAATAGCTCCATAGCTGCAGCACTCTATCCAGTTCCTGTGGCTGACTATATTTTATATTAAGCAATGACTGGATAAAAATCCTGGAATAGTCTTCTGAGCATGTTTTGGAAGGTATGTCATCCCACAGCTAACCAAATGCTGCGGGAACCAAATGCCTCTTGTATCCCGTCTCTCGTTCAGACAATGAATGTCTAACCAGTCTATGCTAAATGGAAGTTATACCTTCAGCAGAAAGAATGGATACCTTTTATCAGTTGATTAGCCTGTATATTAGGGCTGAAAGTTTGAGAGAGAGAAAGGACTGAAATATTTTAGGTTGAGAAAGGAAATGAGCATAGTTTTTCATTTTGTGTCTGCATGACTCAAAGTAAGCAAGTACTGAGCACTAAAGTACTGAGCTGTAGGATGGAGGTTAGGAGGATGGTGACTCTGCTTTCATAGAAGGACTGTTGCTACTCTCTTGGCAAGGAAACAGAGCTGTGAATCCTGAGTGAGAGTCGTGCTTTTTAGTAACAGTGAATGAGGTACCTGAGTTTCAGAAAAGAGTGAGGTTTGACTTGCATAGCTGTCCTATATATTTCTTACAGCCTAACACAGGAAGCTCTGAATTCAGTGAGATGCATTTAAATTGGTCTGGGCCAAGCATACTTCCTTTGTGAATACCATTTTGTTACGCTCAGATCCCCTTGGGTGCTGTCTATGTTAAGTAGCATTTAACTTGAGGTCATGGATTCTGCTCTGGCAGTCAAGTACCTAACTCCATTTGTGGTTCAGTGCCAAGTTTTCGAAGGAATGTGTTCGAAAGCTGTTTCAAATCAAAAGCAACTGTGGGGCAGAGGTTTTTTTACAATGTTTGTTTATCTTTGGAAAAACAGATGAATATAACCAAAAATCAGCTAATGAGTAATCTCCGTTAATAAGACTTTGATTGTAATCCCTAGAGTTTTAGAACTGCCTAGAAAATGTTACTGAGAATTACAGTAAATACCAGAACTACAGAGGTGGAGTAACAATTTTTCACAACTATTTGGCACCTCTGCTCCTCAGAATCTTTGCTTATCTGAAGCACTTGAAAAATTTAAAATTGTTAGATAAATAATGAATGTAAGAGCAAATTATCTCCTATCAGGTTAGCCATATTTGCTCTCTCTCATTCCATCCGTTTTCTTCTTACATCAAAACACTAACACAGTCTCTTTTGTATGTACATAAATTGAATAAACATACTCTGGCCTCTTTGGAATAGACTTTAAAGATTGTCACAGATCTTAATGGTTACCCCATGGAAATTTTCTAATTGCCCTAGGTAACAAAGCTCTCTTGCATATTCCCTTTGTTTTGTGTCATACAGGATGGTGTTTAGAGAAGTTTGGAAGCATTGACTGTGTCATCAATGTATGTAATACACTGCATCTTGTTAAAATTGGTATTTACAGCTTTACAGTTAGAGAATAGAAGAGACTTAATTGTACAGAAGATGAAGGTTATAAGGCAGTTTATGAAATATGAGGAGTCTTGGACTACCCACATGCCTTTTTACAAGCCTTGTGACTGCAAGTAAGTAATGACAAGTGGACGAGATCCTGCTTCATAGCTCTGCCAACCAGCAGAGAAAGAAATTGCACCTTCTCAAATGGAGCTATGCATAGTGCCGTCCTACTGTTCCTGCTCAACACCAAAGGGCATAGTTTAAAGTCATAATACAGACCAAAGTGCTTTGAAATCATCTCATTAGATGCTTGTTCAAGTTCTGTTCTTTACACAGGACTTTACATCACAACCTCAGCAGCAAAAATGTGTTCAGATAAGCCTGAAGAAGGAAGTCAAGAATATCTCTGTCTTCATTCACTCCTACAAAAATTTAGACATTTATGTATAGAAAAATCTGAGAATTGGATTTTTTTTTAAAAGAGTGAAACAGTAATTAAATTCAATAGGCCAAAGTCCTGTTTTGAGGGTACCTTTTAGGAATAATGTCATTTTCATCTATAACAGCTCTGGTACTTTGTTTCTTCAACTATCTCGCACTGTCTGGAATTTAACATCCTATCGTCTGTGTAGTAGTTATACATTTTTATGGGGGAAACACCTACTTAGTACAGTTAAATCATGAGACCAGCAGGCTTTTATAATAAGCTCCTTTGAAAATCTTTTGTACAAAGGATACTGTATAAAATGCATCAATAAAACATTAATGACCTATGCTTCCGATTTCAAACAGCAGGGACACACACGTTCAAGCAGCTCAGTTTCCATCTCTGGTAGGGTCTGTAGCAGCATGAGCACTTCTGCACATAATGATTGTGTAAGTTATTTTATTTACAGAACCACAGTTGCAACAAAAACTTCAGCAGGAATCCTGGAATATTAAAAATAGCTCTTCTCCTTGATTGAAGCTGAGTAGCATTTCTTGCATAGCAGCATCACAAAATAATCATACTATAAATGTCACCTCTTTGCAGAGGGGTAGGAAGGAAATTTACAGTTCTTTGGCTTTCAGGATTCCTGCTTAGTTAGATTGTTTTTCATTATAAATCATGTTATGGGTAAAACTTGACATATTGCATGATAATTGTTGTTCTGACAGTTTGCTAAGCACTGCATTTCTAGTTATGAGCAGCAGACTATTGGGTTGAAGGAAGGTCAATTCCTATATGTTTAGGACCAAATGTTTTCCACCCAGGTAGTCAGGGTGCAGCTTGAAATAGTCAATCATTTGTTGACTGTTTTTCTGGACCACTGTTGTGATGTAGAAAAGCCTGCCCCCCACCTTGATTTTATTAATCCCTGCTGACAATAGATATAGGGAAATCCCTGTGTGGTTGAATTGTTGAGTAGCTATCAGTTTTAGTTGGCATGTAAAACTGATGTAGGTAGTGGAGCTCAGGCTATCCCTGATCTAGGCAATAAAAATGCATGCAACTTCTGCTTTAACAAGTCTTTAAGGATTTTTTTTTAAATTTTATTTTTATGCTAATCATGTATACGCAGCATTTATGATGTTCATGGATTATCAGTGATGGTTGTGGCTACAGCTACAACAAAAACCTTTGTGTGGATATAATGGAAAAGTGTCCCTGGTTGAAACAAATGACAAAGCAAGTAAGAGTGGTGCTGGATCACATGGAGGTTCATTTTAACCCTGCTCAGCCTGGGCTGCTTGTGTTATCTTCAGGCTGCTGTAGGGGAGCTGACTTGCATTTATGTAAGTTAAAGTGGCCAGAAAATCTAGAAAGGGATCAGTGCTTTGTTTTTCCAAGCAGGCATGTGGGCTGACCCTGTATTTTTCCTATCCATTCCACTTACACTGTCTGCTAGTCACTGGGAAGCTCAACAATGCAACATCCCTATTTTTGGATGATTCTCCCTGAAACTGTTGCACTGATTTGACTATGCTGGATTTAAGGCACAGAATGACCATTTTAAAGGTTCTCACTTAAAAGGCTTCTGTTAAGTTGTAATTATGATATGGGAAATATCAATTGAACTGAGAGTAAAATTTCAGCAAAAATTGTAGGTAATACATGTAATACACATTTTGTACCAAATTAGAAGTAAAGAAAAGCACCCATTATTTGCCTAACTATTATGACTAGGAAGAGGCGATGTTAATTCTTCCATTAGGCAAGTTTAAGTGCTATGTAGTTGTGTGAGTTTGCAAATTAGTTTGTCATCATTCTTTTTGTCTCTTCCTATTGCACTTGTGCCCTCCTGCCATTTATCAGGAAGAAGGAGCCTACTACTGCCATTTGCCATTCCCAGGGAACTCTTCACCTATCTTATTGGGCGTTGCTATTGTGCAGTGGGTATGCACTGCTTGTCCACTTTCTTGACTTTCATGTAGACCAAGTTTTTCACAAGTTGTTAGCTGCCTATAGTATTAAGTGGTAATTAACACCCCTAAAAGGTAGTTTGCATAATTCTATAAATTATAACAGAAACTGCATTGAAATATTTGCACACTTGTCTTGCTATATCAAGCATGTGAAAAGTGGTCAATTTATGGTGAAACCTTCAGTATCTTATGGATCCTTTTTCCTAGCCTGACATCTTAAAGAAATCTTAACATGACTGTTTCCTAATAATCAGGGATTCTCTTGTAGTTTTGGTTACATATTAAGTAAGAATAGATTAGCTATTTCTACTTGAGAGTCTCTTTACCTTGCTTACTTGTGAGAAATTTACTCTGTGGATAGGTCATGGCTTTATTTTCTTTTTGTAAAATCTCAGCCAGCTACAGCTGTCTGATAAATGCAGGGCAGAAGAAATGAACTCCACTGGTTTTTATAACACTAAACAATGGATCTTTCTGTATCTAAGCATCTTAACCATGCAGAAACAAAAATTGCTGCATATGATAAAATTCACCGTAACCGAACTATTTAAAGAGCAATGCACGTGGGACTGACAATTTGTCTTCTGCTGCAACAACAACCCAGATGCCTTTGGCATCTACAGTAGGATGTAGCATTGTAGCATCGCATTTGCTTGTGTTTTGATTATCTGGCAACATATAGTTGTTCTGTGCAGAAACCACTGTGCTCTCCTACTTAATGGGGTCTAGAAGGTAACTCAAAAATAAGAGATCTGGAGAGTTGCCATCATTCACCTTGGCCTGCAAACTGTTTACATATAGTCAAACAAGGGACTGAGTGCTTTAATGGCTCTCTTTAAATGACATGAATGAGCATAATTATTGCTTTTGAACTTACATGCATCCATACAGTACCTTGCTTATGTATGTAATACACAGATACCTATGATATCTGGCGGAAGGGGAGAGACCCTGTCTACCTTGCTATAATGTCTAATGGTGAACACTAAAAGAAGGAATGTAAGGAAGAGAGGACATATGGAAAAGTCCTTCCCCCATTATATTTTGGAGCAGTCCGAGGTTTAAGGACTTTGTGAGCTGGATGTTACACTCAGACAATTGTTTTGGAAAAGCTACTGATGGACCTATCCCTCATGTATTTCACTTATATTTTTCTGAAGCTGTTTTATGCTCTTGGGATCTATGGAGTGAGTACCTCAGTTTATTCTGGTGTTGTATGAAAAAGTTCAGCTCTGAAGCACTGGTAGTTAATTGTCCCCTTCTCACAGCAAGGAAATAATTAGATTGTGAACCCGAGTAAAAGTCTAATTCTTTGCCTGTACATCAGCTCTTGGGCCTTGCTCCAAACTTACAGCAAAACTGTGTTTAGCCACATACTCTCAATACTTTCGTATACTAAGTATCAGGAACACTTAAAATGCTTCAAAGCCTGTAAATATCACAAGCGAAGGTAATAGAAGCTTTATAAAGTAAATTGCTAGTACCAGATTAATCCCTAGTGTGATTCTGCTGAAGGCAGTGGAGTAACAGCAGAGAGGGATTTGGCCCACGATTTTTAAAAGACTAGCTAGCACAAATTAATTGTACACCAAAGGGTTTTAAACCACGTTAGATAAGTTCCACAGTCAAGGCTAATCTTATTACAGTGACATGGTATCATGAGAACTATATTACAGACAATTTAATTCTGCTCCTATGTACCTGATTTAGCTGTCCATTATCTTCAATTTTTGCCTTACAGAAATGCAGTGGAAGCTAAAAACCCACCCAGTTCCAGCTGTCTCTTCAGCTCATTCTTGATTTTGTAATTTTTATCATTGTCAGAAAAGAAATATAATCAATAAGAAACAAGCAGGCTGTATCTTCAATGCTTGCTTGCCTTCTCAGCACCCGCTCACCCCCTAAAAAATCATGCACTGGAACAGATCTGAAATGAGTGAACAGTTAAAAAAATAAATTAATTAATTAAAGCCCATGTTTGAAGAAAAAAGAAGAACTCAGCTAATAAAAAATTACAGTCCAATATTCTCATAAATTTGAATATAAAAGGAAAATGGTAAGGGCATAGAATAGAATTGATCTTTTTTGAGATAAAATGAAGAAGGAATCACTAATGAAGGAGGAAATTGTAACTCAGTAATAGAGGTGCCCATGGCAACACTATCAATTCCAGATTCTTAGGGCAGCTATTAGAGTAGAAAGGTATATATTCAATGTAAAGAACCTCTTTTGTAGTTGCTTTGATATTAAATTCATTCACTGTTTTGTTGCTCATCTCTAACATATAACAACGTGCTGAATTGGTTCTTTAAAGGTCATCCTTTGCTCACTAAATGCAAGGAAAAAATACAAATAAAGGAGGCAGAACAGAAGAACTAAGATGTGGTAAACAGGAAGATTATCAAAGGATAAAGAGAAGGGTTTAAAAATTTGATTTTTTTTGTGAGACATTTGCAGTGAGTATATCAAAATAGTGATTGTTAGATGAGTTGCCAGATGCTTTTAATGATGCGGAAATCCTACCCACTTTGCAGTTAATAGGAGTTCTGCTATTTGCTTTGGTGTGCTGGATGTGGAGGAACATAGTGTCAGGATCTCATCCCAACTTACTATTGAAATACATTATATGTTATGTATTGTCTGGTGTTTTGGTACTTACTTTGCCAATATCTTTTTTTAATGTGACATTATTAGAAGGGATAGGTAGCTCCAGGGTTAGATAGGTGGAAAAGGTTTCTGAGAATGAGTATTTAAATAAAGGCAGGGAGCAACAACTTTGGAGTCAGGTGTCCGTTTTTCTTCTGGAAAGCCGCAGCGGAAGGCAAATGTGAAGCTAGCCATCTAGCCCTGACAACTGATATATGAAATCCTTATTGCAAAAAGTATGTAACAAAAGGCAAGGAATGCATACAGGAAAAAAACAAGTGTGGACATGAGTTAGCAGGATTCAGTTGTACACTGTAAAGATTATTTCCCACTGTACTCTGCCTTAGGCAGAAAACAGTTGAGAGGGGAGAAATTTCTTCTATGCAGATCTATATCTATACAGATACTGCAGCATGTAGCACTATGGTATTGCAGGTTTTGACTCTGGCCTCCTGGTATTACTATTCACTTTTTTTGATAAGTAGTATATGAAATAATGCAAATATAGAGTCATAAAAAATATTCCTTTTATGCATATTGGCCAATAGCTAGACTTGTGGGGACAACTTAAAAATAACTTCAACAAGTTAGGAAAGAGAGTTGCAGCAACATACATCTTTTGTTCCTTGGATCCCAAATTGGAATTTAGATATGAGCCTACGGATTCTTCCATGGCATCTTGTGTTGTTTGGAAAAATACAGGTGAAGTGCTGCTTGTTTGTAAAGGAAAATGTGCTGGGACAGGAGGAAAGGCAAAGAAAAGCTGAATGTTAAAGGAGAAATAAAGTATGATTTAAAAAATGAAAAGGGATGTATAGTTACTAGCTGTATAATCTATCAAAAAAAAAAAAACCTGCAAAAGAAAGTTCATTTGTGAAAATACAGGCAGTGGAGTCTTACTGACACCTCAAGCTTTGCAGTAATAAACCAGTATGACAGTGACTGCAAGCCTTTTTTCTCTGAGAGAAGACTTATTTGAGCTTATAATCAGCTTATTCAGAAATGCTGTTTGGAATATAGTTCTCTTTTATTTGAATCTTCCTCTTTCTTTCTGTTCACATGCTAAAGCAATTGGACCAACCTGTGACGAAATAAATTCTGAAAACATCCGATCTCATCACCCACTGCCTTTGGAGAAGTTCATATCTGAGTGTAGAGCGAGGAATAAAGATACTCCTGCCACTTCTTGATGACATTGTTTTGTTACCTCTGACATAATATTTAGGATTGGAACATACTCATTAAAAGAGTATAAAACTGGAATTAAGTGGGCAATGAAAAAAAAGAGAAAATAGTAGGTGAGGAAGTCCTAAAACAAAACTTGAGAGAATTTGCTTAGTGAAAAGTAGGAAAAGGGAAAGAAGTTGAGGAGCAGGAATTATAGGTACGTTTTAAAACACATGAGAGATACCAACATTTCCACAGGCTTTACACACTTCCATAACACAGAGCCTTAACAGGTTCCCACTATAAAACAGATGGTACATCTCAGCTGGACCTCCTTGACTCAATATAAATAAATAAATAGAAATGCTAAAGGCAAACTTCTGCTACTTATTATTCTTCTTATGTTTTGCTTGTAAAAATTTTTATTTAAGCAACATGATCCTTTTAAAGAATTAGTGGATTATTTTAAGAAAAGGCTATACAATCTGCTTTCATAAAGTTCATGTTACAAGCTATGCATTACCTGAGAGGAAAAGCCTTTTTGTAATGTGAAGTCATAACGTAGCATTAGAACATTGTAAGTAGTAATGAGTAAATCTGAAAAAAAATCTTTCTTGTTTGGATCATCTCTCAAGGTTGTACTTTTCTGAACTAATTAGGGAGGATAGCTCACAAAAACAAGCTTTCCAGTGTAACTGCTGATGCTTCCTGGTTATGAATGTGTACAAAAAGAACACCATAGGAATACATTTTTTGGTCACGTTATTTAAACAATTTAATTTCTAGCCTTAAACAGAGAGTTCACAGCTCTAATTTTGGATGCAGACATACATATAAATATATCTATCTATATCTATCTATATATATGTTTTAATCTTCAAAATTCTGTTTTCTCCTATATGGAAATTTGTGTTGCTATTAATTCGCCTCATATATTTAAATGATTTATGGCTATGGGAGGCCCTTGGTTTCAAGAAGATGTGCAACACACAGTAAATACGATGATGGTTCACAGGATGTAAGACGTATGGTATTTCCACATTGAGGAACCCAGAACATTATTAAAGTGAGAGTCTGGTACTTTATTGATGTGTGTTTTTGTGGTTGTCTCATGGTTACATACAGAAATGTGGATCAACAGCCCATTTGGGATAGGCTAGTTTTTGACCATAGCAGACTAGTTTTTGACCATTATCAGTTGGTCTGAACTGGTACCAACAAACACATTTTTTCCATACTCTATTTTTTTCTTTAGACTTGCCCTATATGTGTATTAAAATACTAACAACATACTTGTATTTAAATTATATTCATTCTTCTTCTTGCCAAAAAGAGGCATCTCAACTTCTGGTAGTGTAAAAAAATAATAAGGTTTCATGAGATAATCAGTATTTAAATCAGTAATAATCTGCAGTTGTTTCATATCAGGTGCAGTGGCAGCCAGAATTTAATCTGATGCATAGTCTAGTATAGTATGCTAATTATAAGAAGGAAGCTTTGGACAATGTAAAATCTTAAGTGAGGTGATGATATAGAGCCTGAAGTTGTTAGAGACATTTTTTTATTTTTTTATCTCAAGCAGCTTTGAATCATTATAATGTTGCCTACTCAAATCCCTGAATTGAATTTCATTATGCAATGATGTCAAAACATTTCAGCTAACAGCACGAATATAGTGAGCAAGCCAATCATGAGGTAACTTGAAGGGGGGAAAAAAAAACAACAAATACAGCAATGGAATTAGGGAAATAGGTTCAGCACAAAGCGAAATGTTGAAATGTATTCTTCAGAAGAATATACACCACAGTTAAGCTTTCTTCTATATTATTTGGTAGTCATAAGCCAAAATCAGATTATGGGAATCAACTTTAGTAATGTACATTAGAAATTTGGAATGAACACAAGAGTCTGCTTCTCTTAAGAGCCTCTGCTTTATGTTCTAAAGTGCAAGATTGCAGTTTAGGCAATTTACAATCAGCAGAAAAGCCTCCAGGGACAGTCCAAATAGATTTACTTCCAGGGTTATCTGCTAATATTTATTCTTCTACCAGACAAAAAAGAAACTCAGTGTTATGTTTTGAGATAGATTTACAAAAGTTAAAAATCTGTTTTAAAATCTCAGCTGAATTTCCGCCCTTATATTTATTCAGATACTTACTGGATCAGCTTAAAATGTTACAGGTTACGTGAAACGTGAAGTGGGACGTACTTGTTTTCCCAAATTTTCATCCCAGTTTGTACCATGGTAATTTTTTGGAATATGAAATGCTGAGATGAAATTAATACCTCCATAGCTTATAGATATGATTAAAAGAAAAATGCAAAGTGATCCATATTTTCATAGATGGCATTATTTGAGTGTGTGTTGCTTTGAAATTTCGGTCCACAGGGAAGGTATAGCACATAGGAATTTATGGATTGCTGTACTGTATCAGATCAGCCTAATCTAGTCTATTATCTTGTCATCTAGAGTGGGTAGTACCAGCTAAAAGGGAGGAAGAGATAAGAAGCAAATGCACAACTTCTTTCAAACTTTACATTTTTTCAGAAGAAGCCAATTTAATGAACTACTTTTAATGGCTATGGCAGTTCTCTGTTGAACTGAAATATAGTACCCTATATTCCTGTAATGGAAGAACCAAGTCACTTTCTTATTTTCAGATGTGTGTATTGATTATCAGCAGCACATAGGTTGTTTTTCCTATTTTTATAACATGGCTTAAGTGCATAATTAACAGATGTATTTCTTATTTCATTTATCTTATATTTTTGAGGTCTAATTTTATATTCCTTAGTAGTACATAAAATCTGAAAAAAAATTGTCACATCCTTTTGTGCAGAGCTAGCTGGTACAAATTTGCCATTGCACTAGGGAACAGAAGTCTGTGAAGCCTGTGAGAACTGGATAGAGTATAACAAGAATTGCTCTAAGTGAACTGAACATGGTTAATTGTGGTTGGGAAACTACCAAAGCTTTTAATCTAGCCCAGATTGAAGTGAATCACTCTGAGATTTTGCCCATTGTAAAACTCAGATTCTGCCAATTTACTTCAAGCTGAAACTTAAATGTCTGGTACAGAATCCAGCATATAAAGGAATGTCTTGGCATGGACTTAGGGGTGACAGGATTGGAGCCTATAGGCAAGCTCTGCTTTTAAGGACATATTTCCAGAACAAATGTAAAGTGAAGTTGAACAAATAGAATTGTCTTACCTCAGTTCATGTTGGAACATCCCTTGTGTGTCGAACTGGGATCCAATCTCCTATTACAGAGACCTGTATGTTTTAAAGTGCCTTAAGCAGTAAAATAAGCAATCTCTAGTGCATCAACACTACATAAACACCCAAAGTACGCCTTTACATTTCCATGACACACACAGGTAAATTAGTAAAGTCTGAAATATTCAACTTTATAGCAATGATAGGAACCCAAGATTATTTGTTTTGTGAGGAACTTTAGTACAGTAGGAGACAGCATTTTAAATTACTTTCCTCTGGACTGATATTAAGAAGTGCAAAATGATGTTGCGGAGGTTAGTACATGCTATGTTCAGCTCCAGAAGAATAGCTGCAGGTCCGTTGTGCATATAGCATGTTGTTCACACAGCACCTTTACAAGTGAACTGTAAAAATTTGCATTCTTGACTTTATTAAAAAAAATAAAATAAACTGCGTGATGCTGCAGAGTTGACCCAAAACATATGGCCAAATAATAGAACAGAACAGTCGACTGGTTTAAAATGTTTAATATACTGTGCTGTACGGTGTAGAATACCTTATAAAGTTTTAAGTGAACTGTGAAAATTTATACTTATTTTCCAACTGCTCTCCAACAGAAATCCTGACCCAAGGTTAACTGTAACTGTGTAATGACAGGCACCACTGTAATGTATTTGGATACAACAGACTTTTCTCAGTTCAGTTTAAAATTACAATTTAGCTTGTGTTTATGTTTAACAAAAGAGTCTTATCCAAAATAAACACCAGTCCAAAATTAAAACACAGAAATGTATTATGTGAATGTTATATTCCAAGGATGAATTAAACAACTGCAAAATGTAGGGGTAGCTCTCTATGTATTTATATAGATGTATATCTCCAAACTGGCAATTGGTTTGAGATTTTAAGTCAGATGCTTGTACTGAGTGCTATAATGGAAAAAATCTTTGATCCACTGAAACATAGTCTGGTTTGGTGTATATTGGCAAACCAAGGCTGCAGTCAGGATTTGTGGACTTCAGCTAAGATTCACTTTTGCAGTACTGACAATGCTCAGTGAAAAAGGAAAGTTTTGTAGAAGTATGACATGTAAAAATTCTTGGACCTAGCTCTACAGGACATTATGGCAAGCTACCAGCAACTTGCAGGCAGAGATATCTGGAGGTTAATGCAAATGGGAGGTTTAGACTCAGTTGTGCCCTGAGTTGAAGTCAACTTACATGCTTTATCTGCTTCCAACTGTGCAAACCCCACAAGATGATCAAGAAAAGATCCATTGCAAAATACCACATGCATCAAAATTCTTACCTAAGTGACCACTGTTGATTAGGATATTCTAAGAGAAGTTAGAGGTACATTTTCCATTTCTTTCTGTTTCTTCAGACTACTGCTGGACTTTTTGCAGACATGATGTCTTCATTGTGGTTACACGCACACTCTTCCTCTCCCCTTTTATTTCCACTTTTGCTGCTTAGACTCTTTTCCTATTCTTCTTAGTCCTGCTCTACCTGAGCATATAGGTGAGAACAATGTACACCTTAGAAAGCTTATATAATATTTTTGCTTATATGGCAAGCTCACAGAATTTATGCTAGACCTACCAAACTTTTATTTCTCCCTGTATTAGTTCCAGTCTCTACTCAGCACTACCCTGTAACTGTCAACACCATTTGTCTTGAGCTGAGGGTTTTTGAATCACATATCCAGCCTGCAATTCTGATGACTTTCTGTGGCACCAGAAAAATTAGTGTCATGAAGAAAGTGCCACTAAGAGTGTTGAAAAAATTTCGGGTTTGAAATGGAGAGCTTTTCACTAGGGTATATTTGTGAGCAGGTTTTGAACTAGGGAGTTCCTTATAGTAAGCTTGAAATTCTGCCAGCTACATTCTCCATGTTACTGGAAAGAACTGAAGAATGTAAACCTGCCACTGAATAAGATTTACTGACATAATCCAGAAAATAGTCTGAATTTCAGAATAGACTTCTACTGTGCTTTCAGGAAGAGGAGCAGATAAGACTGATACAGCTCTGTTAAGAGTAACTGATGATATATTGATTGAACTGGATTTGGTATACCATTACCGCTCCATTCATCGCTCGCCTACCAGGCGATGCTAGCACCCTTGCCCATGCAGCCCTGAGTTGCTGGGCCACAGCTGAATTCCACTATATGACAGGGGCCTAAAATATGTAAGTTAACACTGCTCACTTACCTATTCACTAAAACAGACTCTTTTCCATTGCCCTCTACTGACAATCCTGTCATAGAGACTCTGAGGCTTACAGGAAAGCTTAAAGCTTGCATTTTAATTCCAAAATGGATAAATAAAAATAGGTTATTTTTGCAGTCTGCATGACAGGCCTCCACATTTCCATGTTGATCTTAGTATTACTGAATTAATACCTGCTACAGTCATTTCTTTCCACCTCAGCATCAACAGTTTCAGGAAACTATGGTTACAGAATAAATAGGGACTACAAAGCTGTTAGGGCAATCAGTTCACTTTCCAGATCCTCCCCAGAGACTTCCTAATAAGGGACCTACTTTTTTTTTCCCCATGGGAAACCACTTGGTTGATCCACCTCACAGGAGCAGGGGTTGAGGAGTGTTAAGGCAGTTCTCTGGAAATGAGCTTCAGACTCAGTACTCACTTGGAATGTAGTTCTGGTTAAAAGCTTTTCCTGAGTTTCACTCTGCTAATATCAGCGATCTGACATAGGAAGCTGTAGCCTGAAAATAGATGATCTATTTCTAAAGACTTTCTTTACTTTTGGAAATTTCCTGGATACACACAAGAATATTAACTGCAGAAAGATTATCATCCAGCTTAGGGCTGTGATCTGTGTGTATATACATACATGTTAGCTAATTGCCCACCTCATAGCCAATATTGAAAAAAAGCTCTTTCAGATACGGCATGACAACTTTTAAGGAAAAATATGCTTGCGTGATTTATTTGGATGTAAAAATCTGCATCTATTTCTGGAAATAAATTTGAGAGAGGCTAAAATGCAAGTTTGGTTTTATGAAGAATTTTAAAACTATCAAAGCTGATGTGTTAGACCCAGGTAAGGTCACTTCCAGGGACAGAAAGGAACATTCTGGCAGGAGTGAAAAAGAAGATCCATGAAGATACAGAGGCTCAGCCATCAATAGCATTGGTCTCCTGAGAGTATGAAGCCCTTCAGATGTCAAGTCAAAAGCAAATGAGAGCGAATGGAGGCCAAACATATTGGAAAGATGAATTTCAAGGAAGAAAAGTGAATATCGGCTCAGCAGCAAGAAAGATCAGTCAGGTAGTATGAGGCAAGAATATATGAGCAGTGTATATACAAGAACATGGAAGCTGCAATTTAGTATTCTAATAGACATTTTTTCATTTTGGTAGGTTAAAAATGTGACTATTTATGGCATATTCCTTCCCCATACTCCTTCCAAATTCCAAAAAACTTCAGATACTTTCTGTGAAACTTTTCTGTTTTAGAATTTGACCATATTTTGTCAAAAAGCAGCTCTAAAAATGGTGACTATCTTAATAGCTAGGATATAGCTGTAATCCCGAGTAATGTGAGGTTTTCACTGTAAATACAGTCTACCTTCTGAAGCAGGTACATTCCGGAGCATCTGGAGATTTCCGGAACTAAATAAATTTTAAAAAAGTATTATTCAAAAAACAGCATATTGTCTAGCCATAATGATCTGAAAATTAGAAAAGGACAAATGTATTAATGCAGTCCAATTAAAGAATAAAACACTTCCAAATGAAGTATTTTCCTGCAATTAAAACTCTGCACAGCACATACAAAAATCCCTCAGTCACATGTTTAATAAGAGAGCAATGGAGTTAGCATCTTCCCTTCTTCCCCTCACCAGTTCCAAAGAGCAAGGTTTTCAGACTTATTTAGAGATTCAGTCTCTTTCCAAAGAAGCACACACAAAATAGGACTGGGCAATGTCTGTAACTCCTTATTTCCTAGGCTTGCATGAACTCTAGAGAGAGGATTTTGCAGGCAATTTAGGGCTTGATCCAAAAGCTTTTGAAATCAGTGGAAATGTTCTAGCAGATGCAGTTAGTTTTAGACCAAGCATCTAATGAGTGAGGGCTTGATAAGCAACATGGTTTCTATGTATCTGTCTACATTTATTTATTATAGCCCACTCCTTTCCTTTTATACCTTAGAATATGCAAGGACATGAATACTCTGGTGAAGTGGTTATATTATGTAGTGTTTCATTATAACATTTCCACTGTTTTTATTAAAACTTATCTCCTTGTCCCAGAATTTCTTAGTTGGAAAATGAAATGCAGAGTTGTTTTTATTGCTGTGAGGTAGCTCTGCTTATGTGTTGACTTGATTTTCAAAGTCTGCTTTCCTTTTCTTACATCTCACTGCAAAAACTATCAATCTCTATCAGATTCCAAGGTGGTATGGGGAAAGCTTTCAATTTCTCTACTCCATGGCAGTGAAAAAGAAATGTGGCAAAAAGAAGTGTTGCACTCAATCAAAAACAAATTTTCATTCTAATCTCGAAATTCTCCAAATACATATTTCAGTATACCCCTTATGTGTGTAGGAGAGAGACATATGTGAGTGGATGTGCTTTTATGCATGCAAGCTACTATAATAAAAAAAATGCCATTTGTAGTAGAAAGTATGACTGTTTCTGCTTTGAAAGTGTTATTTTCCTCATTTCCGAAGTTAACTCGATGCTCCTGCCTTTAAGAATAAAACACATCCATTTCAAAGCAAAGCCTGACTTCTGAAATCTTCTGAATATGCATTATTTTAGGTAATGCTAAAATTATTTATGGAAACTTTATATTAATCTCTTGTCTTAAGTTCTGTGGTAACCATATTTCTGGAATGAGCTTTTGCGGTTTTTAAACAGAGAAACTGAATATAAGGTAGCATGGGGCTGGAGTCTCTGTCTTATGCAATTGAAATATCCTTCTTAAGGGATTTTAAATGGATGAAGAGCAGGTGCTTTGATTTGATGGTAAATTGGCAAGCTGATTACCTTGAAAATTAATGCAAGCTACAACTAGAAATCTTTCCCCCACAAAAAAGCTGATGTAGAGGAGGAAGGTATAAAACAACTACAAACCATTTTTAATGTTAGAATGTCATTTACGTAACATGGATGCAAAGGTTAGCCAATCTGTTCATATACAATGATGTGCGTATTGATTCTATTTTAGTTAAACACAGCATTTACAAATTCTGTTCCCCCAGTGACTTGTTATTATAGAGTGTAATGGAGAGTAAAAATGTTAGTGTCTTGGTGCTCTCATGTTCCTTTTTCTTTGTGGAGACAAATTGTCTCTGTTCCATGTATCAATGCAAGCCATTTATGGATCAGGGACTTCTGACTGATTTTAACCAGAGAAGTCCGATAAGAACATTAAAAGATAGAATTAGCAGTCAACAGATAGCCCCACCCCTTTTTTCCTTTAATTGTTACTTTTCTAACTGTTTACATATGATCTTGCCTATAAACACATTGTATAAAGTGGTTTCCTCATCCAAAATCACAAACATTTTCTTGTCTGCTCCAAACAATCATGAGAAACCAAGTCTCATAAAAAGGCATATGCTTTGTAGCAAAATTTCCATTTAAGACAGACACAAATTTCATTATCTGTTAACATGAGAAAGTCAATCAATTTGCTGTTGCTTTAACTGGGATTCATATAAGCTCAGGTTTTTTTGCTGAAAAAAGAACATATTTGTAATTACTGTTTATTCTAGAAAATTTCACAGGTAATCAAAGAAATCATGGTCAGTCTGCTGTTTAGAGCCAAAATTCTATATGACGTCTACAAGCAGAACGGAAAGAACATCAGTATAAATCTACTAAGTGAGTTTTTCTTTTTCTTTTTTTTTTTCTGCAAAGTATGGTTTTATCCATGTAGATAAATAATTAAGACAAAGTATTCCTGAGCAAAACATATTTCTACTATAAAAATATAAACTCCAAATGGCCTCAAATCCTTTCAAATTATTATTTCCTTCTTACTGTACACACCAAGCATATGAAATCCTTCAGAATTTCAGAATGCAGTAACTGAGCACCATTTACAGCAGGAGAGTATTATAATGCTGATGAGCTACCACATCCTGTCATTTAAATAAACATTAAGCCAACCTCTAAGAAACATATCCTTTAACTTCAGTGTATGCTACTTACTTAAAATGCCTTTTGCAGAGCAATGAGACCTAAAGCAGTTTGCTATTAACAAGTCATTATGGGATTCCCATAGGTTGGACTATGAAACTAAACTGATTGGGGATACTTTGTCAATAGTCGTATTTCTCACATATGAGTTTAGCTAATATGATACTTATATAAATTAGAAGTCTCTGTTTTCTTTCTCTGATTGTTACTTTGTTGATCTACTCATATCAGAATTCATGTTGCATGTATTAGTAATCTAATCTATAGCATGCTGCTTATAGGAGTGTCTCCAAAAGGTGAGGTTTAAAGGGATGATTGGGAAGTCCCAGGGGCAGAGCCACCTCTCAGCTCCCTGGCTGATATAGAATGCAATATTTTGCTGCTTGCAAAAAACAAGAATAAATTTCTGCCTTCTGCATCTAGAAGAATTGTGCCATAAATGGGTGTTTCTGAGGAATAGTACTTGGAATTACCAAGATACCATCTGGTTCCTTTAAAGCAAGAAATAAAATAAATTATCTAAGAAATACTTACTTACTTATGATATTTTGACACCTTCAATCCTTCGATTCAAATGATTACAAACCCCTGGCATGGTGTTTCTTCTTTTCAAGCCTTTTTTCTTCCTGCTTAAATTAAATCGATGAGGTTTATAATTTGTTCTTCCATGCCAGAAATCTTTAGAAAGTCATTTTTATCCGCTATGCTGAGGCTAGTTAGTAGAGTTAATAATGTATGAGTGGTCTTAAATCTATTATGGTATTTTAGGTCTGTTATGGTCTTAGGTCTACTATATATATATATGTATATATATATGTGTGTGTGTGTGTGTGTGTATATAGTATATATATATATTTTAAAAAATCAGTAGACTTCTGCTATTTTGAGCTAGTAGTGCTGCATGTGTGATATGAGAAAGGCACATGTTTCACCAAGAACTACCTACAGAAACATATACCTTCCATATAAGTGGAAAAATGTAAGTGTAAAGCAAATGACTTTAGCCTTAATAAAAGTGAAAGGCTAACATCTTAAAGTAGCCATTTTGTATATAAAACATACTGTAAACTTCTTTCCAAAACTCCTCTTAACATGTCAATGTGTTGTCAGCTCTAGACCTCTCTCTCAGATGGTTACTTAATAATTTGGCAGCGTGAATGATGAGGATGTTGAGAATAGAGAAATATTTTCAGTTGCAGTGACCAAGCAGGACTGGGAAATGAGATATATTTCACAGGTTCCCAAATAGCTCTCACTGTAAGTGCATAGAAGTAAAGAATCGACCGTGTTTATGTTTTCCTCTCCCTTGGCTGCATCTTAAAGAGAAATTGTTATTTTGTTATGTCAGTTATGTTAAAGCAACAAAAATATTCTAAAGATCTTCAAAATTAAAAAACAAACAATTATCTACCAAATTCTAACTTTCATTTGATTTATATACAATTCCACGAGGCAGAATGTCACCTATGACAGTGACAAAATGCTTTTGATTATATGTGTGCTCCTACGTGCCGGGGCCCTGGGGCCCCCCCAGCCCTGTGGGTCCTGCCCTCCCCTTCCCCCCCGCCAGGCCCCCCTTCCCCCCCACCAGCCCCGGCCCCGGCCCTGGTCCAGCCCAGCCCCGCTCCAGCCCCGGCCCAGCACTTCATTGCCATCCTTACCAACACAGCCCTACCTACCTCTGAGAAAAAATCTGCGTGGGGCATGCGCGGGCCAGAGGCAGCCAGCTGCCCGGAAGAGCAGAGCTGAGAGTATTCCTGACCTACAGCCAGGCATTCAGCTGGCGTGGACGGTACAGCTCCCCTCATCTCTTACAGCTGCGAAGTCTCTTGAAATAATCAACGAGGGCTGAAGGACAGCAAACTTGCTAAACTAAAGCCTAGGAGCTGTAGAGCTGGTTACGCGCTGGTTACGCGGTGTGGTGATGGCAGAGCAGAGGGGGGCGGCTGCATGGCTGCCGGCCCTTCCGGAAGGTTCCGTGGTGCCTCCTGTGGCGGGACCCCTGGAAAACCCACAACCCCGCAATGAGCCGCCAATTCACACAGCTTTAAAAAGGAGAAAGCTTGCACTTTTCTAGTGATCTTGTGAAATCCAGTTGCTAATTTTATGTGGTTTTAGATCTGGGGGAACAGCTTCTGCTTTCCGCGCCTACTCCGTCTTAAAAGACTGTGCTCATATTGGCGACCGCTAGATTTGTTACGTGAAGAGCCTGGCCAGACTCTTTGGCCTGACTGAACATTTAATCAAACAGCAGAAAGTGTTAACACATGCACCAAGTAAGATGTTGTTTTGTTTTAATGGACTGTGTTATTGGCGGCAGACACCTGCGTGCCTCGGTGATGATCGACCGACACCTACCGAAGGAAGAAGGCGGCAAGATGGAGAGTGGATGAAGGTGGAGTTAGGTGTGCTATTACCGCTTCAGCCAAAAAGGACAAGGAGCAGGAGTCGCGACCAGAAGTAAGATCCAAACAGAGGTCCTGGGCCTCAGGCCTGGGGACTGAGCATTTTATAGAACATTTCTAAAGAGGTAAATGCAACAGTGTAGGGCATTTCCGTCTTTTTCAGAATTCTTACTATAGAATAGCTTAGTAAACATAACCAAACTTCCAGTTAAGGTAGCTTGGCTGAAAATGTTGTTCTGTAGAAAACCAAAGGCACTTTGACTTGGAAACACAGGTTATCGGGGGCGTTTGCTGCCCACGGCATGCACTCTGCTGATGCGTTTCGTTGTGAGGAACGTGTTTCTGCTCTTGTTCTCCTTGGTCGTTGTTACCCAGTCCGAGGCTCTGGCTTTCTGAGAAAGACGTGAAAGTGAGGATCTGGGGAGAAAGTGATAATGAGAAATAAAGCTGGTTCTTCTACTGTAAGCAGAAACAAACAATTATCACTTGTGTGCCTTGATGTTATATGATGCTGCTCACACAGCAATTCAGAAAGCGTTAGTTTAAAGCCTGGTAGATAACTGTGACCTCTTCTTTACTCTCCACCCGTCGTTACAGTGATGCGTCACACTTTCCCTGATACTCAGGCAGGCTTCAGGAGTCCAGAGGTTTTTGTTTTCTTTCCTAAAAGCCTGAATATCACGCACAGAATAAAGTAAACAAGGCCGATCTGTTATCTCAGGAAGGTTGTACCTGACTGCCTGTGTGGGAGTGTCACCTGGCCATGTTAAAAGGAGTCATCTTAAATCAAATTATGGTTTCCTTAGTTCCCTAAGGATAGATCCAGACTTCGCCCCTGGAAATACTCGCAAAAATATTCCTACCAGAAATTATTCCAGAGTATCCCGGAATATGCCAAGCTATGTTATTCATTAAAATGGTGAAGTTTGCTCTATCAATGCCCCAATCTTTTCTAAACTACCTCACCCCAGTTAGAGGTACCCAGACACGTTGAAAGAGACTGTAAAGAAACAAATGTAAGTGTATTGAGACATTTTGGCCAGATGAAGACTTCGTATTTGGAAGTAGTTCTGTGAATCAGAGTTGTTTCTGCAGCTCTGTGTGGGTGAACTCCGCATATTTGTGCATTTCACTCCCAAATGATCATTTTGGGGGCTATAAAATGCCTGAAGGTTGACTTACAAAATGTGTGTTTGCTGACTGTGCCAGGCGAACACATGTTATATAAAAATGTAAGTGTGGATTTAACAGTAAGTGGGTTTAGGCCATTCCCACCTTTCTCATTAGCACTTTTTCCTCCATCATATGCGATAGCTGGGAGTAGGCAGCCCTTTGAATTAGATGAGATTTATTCTGCCCTTGCAATATATTCACAAAGTTTAGTCAATTAGCCCTCAATGGCTTTATACCTAGTTGAGGAAAATAAGGATTTTGTTTCATTCTGGGGGAGGAGCTTCCTTGACATGGGGAACAAGGAAAATACTATTTGGATTAAACTAGTATAGAGTACAAATGAAAGATACAGTAAAGAGACATCCACAGTAGTCTTTCCTAAACTGAGGTACTGTATGCCTCTATAAAATATATATCTCATTATAAATATAAAGTATATCTTTATTTTTCTAAGAGACAGACAGTGAGTATGAAAGACAGTGAGTCTCATGGCAGTGAGACAGCGAGAGGCAGAGAGTACATGTATTGCATTTGCAGATTGTTTCAAGATGTTGAAGGGCCCAGGACTGACACTGGAGAAAAGGATTAGAATTCAAAATAATTTGGAAAATAGTTGTTATATGCAAAATCCAAATAAAATTGAAATAAAATATGTACAAATTTAATAATAATAGAAGCAAAGGTGTGAAGTTAGCCAGGATAATCTGCTACACAAATAGAAATGTGGTATAGAAAATCTGCACTTTATGGTGAATCACAAGCAGAACATGATTCAGACATTTCATGCGGTTGCAAAAAAACAATGAGCCCAGAGAGACAATATTTTTGCCTTTTTTTAAAACTGCACTTCAAGGAAGATGTGGGCCAGCTGAATCCTGAGGAGGGCCATTAGAATATCTGAAGAAAAATTGAAGGAGTTTGGGTTGTCTTCAGGTATATAAAGATAGCTTCAAAGATGAAGCATATATAATGTTCTTCATGATCACTGAAAATAGGACAAGAAAAAATAGAATCACAGAAGGAAGATGTAGACATGATAACCATCTTCTGCACTGTAAAGATGGTAAGTGCTGAGATACTTTGCCTAAGCAGGTAGCTGAATACTGCTCACTGGAGGTTTCTGAAAACATCCTAACTAGAGATGATGTAGGTTTTCTTTATCCTTCCTTGGACTTCCTGAGGTTCCACTGCAGTCCTATTTTCTCAAATTCTCTAGTATGTTAATCATTGTTATCTTCTAGGACATGTAAGAAAGATTTGGGTGCCTAAAAAGAAGAATGCAATAGGATTACTTAGTGTATTATACACTATATAAACAAATCTAGAGTTGTCTATCAATGAACGTTAACGCTTTTATTGGAATCTGTTTCTAAAGTGTATGAACAAGGGTATTGTCATGATTACCTTTTTGAGATAATATGAGTGTATTTGATAGTCACAGAGGCTCTCATCAGAGCCACCATTCCCTTTTCCTTTCACACTTTGATACAAAACTTTCATACAGGATGAAGTCTCCTGCTCTGCAGAGAACATAATAAAACCACTTTTCACTCATTATTTAAATTAATATTCATTGCTTGTATGTGCCTAGCATAGCACTCAGCCTTTTGTTGCACATAAGAAAGGAAGATATTTGAAAATTAACAACATCTCTTCTTTGGGATGAATCTCAACGAATCTCAGTGAAGGTAATGGAAAGAACAAGAAAGCAAAGCCCTATTTATTGAGATTTGTGTTTCTGAGAATAAAAAGATGCAAAGTACTGACAGAAGCATGTCTGTTCTGATTTTCTTATTTTTTATTCCCATGTCTATTTTAAATGTATTTTCACATGCACAAGAAAAATGCTTCAATCTGTATTTTTAATTTTTTAGAATGACTGGCTAGCAGTAGTTTGTCAGTGCTGAAGTACATAAAATATGAGAATAAAAGTTCCTTCTAATGGGCTAGAGATGAAGTCATTGTAAAAACCAAGTGCATAGTTTTCTGAATACATCCAGTGTTCTTTATATCATTCACAGACGTATGGATTCTGCCAAAATATTCTAAACATATTTCCTGTCTGTAGAGTTACATCTTTATCTGGCCTTCTGCTGTATTATATTTGTTTAATTATTTTTTGCTCTCACTAGAAACTGATGTAATAGTAGAGCCCTAGACTTCATTTAGTTAAAGATGACACTAACCTTGCACCCACTAAAATTAATAGGAATTTCTACGCTGGCTTTACAGGCTCAAGAACTGGGTTCATAGATACTGCAGCAATGAGAATAATTATGTTTCTTCAGATATGAGGGTGATGGATATTTATTCCATTATTATGATATTAACTTAAGATGATAATGTTATGGAGAAGACTGCACCACAGAATTCAGCGCTGTGCACCCTAAGGTTCAGAGAGTATAGCAGCTCAGAATGGCACTGTGTTTGTTATGCCGTGTAGACAGACCTTAAATGCATGCACTTTCGGACACTGTGCCTTAGTGAAATGGAATGATACCTACCTACACCCTAAAAATATGGTTGGTATAAAAAAATGAAAGACATTAAACATGATATTTCTGAAGTATGATAGTGGGAGAGAAAAAGACAATGTTCATATGGCAGTTCAGTCTTGGTGGTTGCTTCAAAATACTTGAGTTGACTTGAATAAACAGCGAAATCTGAACTCCTGTAGAGTTTGCAGCACATTTACTTGAACTATTTCATTTCTAAAAGGTAGATTGTGTAACTGTGACTTATGATCTTCCCTACATTTGGTTGTGTGCACTTCACTGCATGTTGGAAAATGTTGTCTAGTTCCTTTCCAGGCTGATGCAGACATTTCTTTTATGGCTGTTGATAAGGTTTAAATAAATCCACTGTAAAAGGAGCTTTTGTCCTGGTGAATCTTATCAAGATATGGATTTTCTGAGACTTAGAAGCATGAATCCTTTGGAGTAAACCCCTTAGACTTATGGATTAGGATGAAATGCTCACTTGGCCGTTGAAGGGAAAGACAATTTATAAAATACAGAGCTGCATCCTTCTGATGTATGATGGCTTGCTTAACTTTTCATTATGAACTAAGTATAATTTTCTAAGAATATTAGTATTTTTCATTCTAAAGGAGAAATTGGAAACATTTGCTGCTTACTTCCAGTTCTCACTTAGATTAAAAAGCAGACTTTACCTGCTATTAAATTTCAGTATGGACTGAGATTTTATGGCCAAGTTATTATTCTTTGAAAATAGGATTGTTGTTAGAAGCAACAACTGTCTTAAAAATATATGTTAATTACAAATCTGTTTGCCAAAAAAGCAAAATATTTCCTTTATGCTATCCATATTTATATATGTACTAAAGCATAACTTAGCCATGGTGTAGCCACAGAGAGAAAGGAGTAGAGATGCTCTTGTCTCTCTCTGGGCTAGTTCTACTCCCAACCCATTATAGCCACTGCAGTATGTCATCCCAACTTCATACCTTGGCTGGGCAATTGCGAAATTTCTCTCCCTCTTTCTTTTTAGATTGTGGTCTATATTCCACACTTTTATTTTCATAACCATCATATTGTGAAAAGAGAACCAAAACTTTACGAGATATTTTTAAGACAGTCTTATTTTTAAGACAAATTCTATCAAAGATGTTGCGTAATTCATTGAATGATATCACAGTGATGTATTTCATTCCTTTTCTTACAGTTTAAGCATTTGGGAGAACAGGACAGTCTTGACTGAGTCAAGATTTTCTTCCTAGGAGGCCAATATTCCTTTCAATTCTGTAGGGACTGTACCAGCAAAGTACAGAAAGCAATCAGACAAAGCCCTCCTTGTTGTCATTAGTATGTTTTCAGAGCGTTTCCTAAATCACCAGTTTGGGCATTTAGTGGCAATAGACATGGATTTTTACATTTTGAGAGAAGAACGGTGAAATGGTCTGTTCTGGTCTGCACGATTTAACAAAAGTCTTTGTGCTTTATAGAGTTTTTATGATAAACCAATTGAAAAGATATCTCATTGCATACCAACATGAAGTTTCTAGGATATAAAATATTGCAATGTAAAATGTTGACTTTGAATCTGCAAGTGCTAATAATTATTGTTGAAATAGAGGAACTGTAATTCAGCTTTCTGTAGATTTATAGATCTAAGCCTAAGAACAAGACAGACTTAAAGGCACCTACAAAAAATTGAATGTCAGGTCCTGAGCCCCAGGCTTACTTTCTCTGTAGAAAGATACTATTTGCCTCTAATTTCATTAACATTTGATGTGTTGTCATACACTGAATTATTTTATGGAATCCAGCATATATAGCCCTTTGGGAGATAACAGTGGATTAATCAGCTTCAATAGTATTTAAATTTGAGGGCAAGATGGTTATTTCATATACAGTGAAAAAAGAAAGGAAACAAGAGTTGAAACTGGTTTGTTTTCTCCTACATTCAGAGGTCTGCAAAGATTCACTGCATTTTTATGTATAGTTTTATATTTTATTATTTATACATTATGCCTAAATATGTATTTGTATATTGAATATGAATATATGAATATATAAATATATAAATGTATAAATATATAATTATGATATGGTCCATCTTTCAATCATGAAAAAAGTCAGAACTAGATACTCATTTCATTTGCAACAGTATAAAAAGAGTCATTCGATCATTTCAGGTAAAGTTATTAGCAATATAATTAAATAGAGAATTAGATTCAAGGTTTCTTCTGTAGAAGGATTTGCATACAATGTAGAAAAAATACACTAATATATAATTGCTTTGCTGTTAAATACATCAAACAGATATAATCACTCATGCCATGGTGAAGTGTTGTTGTAAATAACACGGCCTTATTCCATGTTTCAGTCTAAAGACGTATGTCCTGAGAAATGACATTAATGAAAAAAGAATAAGAGGAGATTTGTACTGATGTATGGTGTTCTTCATCCATAGATCAGCTGTTGAGTCAGATTTATGTTGACAGTGAGCTCAAATCAATAGAAGTGATGGCTGATGGCTATGAAACCTCTTTTAGTCCATTCTCTAGTCCTGAGTTGGCAACTTGCACACCAGAAACGCAGTCAATGCAAATCCTGGTATTAAATGGCATCAGGACCAGCTATCTCAGGTGGAAAGCCAAAGTGTAAATCAACTTCAAGTTTGAATTATGCTTACAGACTTGGGAAAAGATCTAGATATGAAGTTATGATCAAGTAGGTTTGGAATATCTTTTAAAGAAAAAATAAATTCTTGAAAGTTGGATGTCAAGTTAGTGTCATTTAAGTATTCAGGAAACTGTTCAAATTGAGTTTATAGGAAAGCTTAATAATTACTTTTAACATACTTTATTAGTGCATATTTTCTGCATATGCATATTTCTGCATATGCATATTTCTGTTTTGTCTGTTTGCGTGCGTGTATGAAAAATTGTCTTGACAATGTTCTGGCTGAGATGCAAGATCTGCTCACAATCCTTTTGCCCACTGTGACTGTTAATGAAAAACCAGATCACTGTCATGTGTCCATTCCAAAGTTTTGTTTATCCTGTGAAAAATATGCAAATAGGATAAAAAAAGACTGAGAGAGGAAACTGTTAGCCCTGGTTTAATCACCTACCATTTTTTAAAAGTTTATCTACATGGATTTTAGTGTAGTTATTTTTGATAAAGTACTGATATAAACAAGAAATCAAAGCTTCTTGAGAAAAGAGAAATACAGATTATAATGAAGTTATATTTGTTTGCTTGTAAGGGCATACAAGTATATCTCAAATATCTTCTGTAGCTCATTATAATGTAAAGTTAAATGTATATAATTAATGTCAATAAATAATGATAAATGTCTTTCTACTTATTCATCCATTATTTCTGTGAGATTACTTGTAGGATGCTTTTGTTACTGTATTTGTCCACTGAATGTATGCAGGTTGAGGTATGTTTTTCATTTTCTGTAGTCTCCTTTAGTGTGTTACTGTACCTGGGCATCTTTTTGCTTCACAAACAGGTATAACAGGCTTTCTTAAAAAGGCTTTTTTAACCATTTGGTTTGGTTTTGACTCTAATTTCTCAAATTCCAATAAATTACAAATACTGTATTAATTTTGTATCAGTTATTGTAAGAACATTTCGAGGTCAGGAAAAGAAAGAGTGTCACAGATCAAACAGGAGTTGTTTTACCCAACTCCATGTGGGGTCAAACGGGCATTCTGTGTTCAGCATTGTAAGAGCAATATTAGTACAAAATTAATACCATATTATTTAAATTGTGTTTGAAAAGGAGCCTTTGTTTGTATACTTGTAAGGAACTCGGCAGAAGTAGCCTTCTTCCAGAAGCGATTTAGAATACTGATTATGCTAAAGGTAGCTTTCTTTTGTTTATACATTTCAAGATATTTTGAGTTATAGTTTGGATGACTTTTTGAAGGTCAGGCTGCTTATAATTGGTTCATAGTTAATGTTAGATATGGTTTTATATATTTGCATAATCTTCATGCAGTTAGGGTTTCAAATACAGGAAAATAATTTAAAAAATTGAAAAGCTAACCCCCCCTTCACAATTACACACCCCAAATAGCTGCTTAAAGATGATGGTAATGAAGGATAGGGACTTTGTGGTTTGATGCAGGCTCCCCCTGGTATCCCTTTGAACTGCAGAGACATTGCCACTTACTCTTTCTTGTTTATTCCAGTTTAGCACAAACCTTGCCGCTCAGTGTAACCACATGTTCAAAGCAAAACATAAAATGGTGTAGTTTTAAAGAACTCATTAATTTTCTTTGTACTTAAAAGCTGCAACATTAAAAAATGTAATACGCAAATTCTGAACTCAAACTCGTTCCAATTTTACTGCTGTTTACTTCAAAGGGTCCTGAAAAGGATATGCTGGCGAATTACATTCTTGTGTTGAAAAATTAATACATCACTGACACTGACCCATTTTCTGATTCTCTCTGCTTTATGAATTTTTAAAGTTTTTCTATTTGTAAGACAGATCCATGGTTAAATTTCTTTCAGGGTACTGCCCGTGAAAGATTAAAAAGCTAACCCGGTTATTCTTTCGATAATTTATTTTTTAAAACAAGAAAGATAGTGTAGAAACTGTAATTGTTTTGACTGCTTCAAATGAGGTCACTATCGCTAAACTGATCTTTGTTATGCAAAATTGTTTATAATTTGGAGCTGATCCTGAGAATCCTTACTGATGTGAAACATTCTTACCCAAATTGAAACACAGGAAATTCCATCTGAACATAAGAAAACCCTTCTTCACTGTGAGGGCTGTTGAGCATTGGAACAGATTGCTCAGAGAGGTTGTGGAGATCCATCCATCCTTGGAGATACTCAAAACCCATCTGGACAAGGTCCTGGGAAACCCGGTCTAGCTGACCCTGGTTGAACAGTGGGGTTGGACCCAAAGATCTCCATAGTTCTCTTCCATCTCCAACTCTTCTGTGATTCTGTGATGAATTCAAAAAACAAAGTGATATCAAGTATTTTAGCTCAGTTATTTTAAAGAATAGAAGCTCTCTCTGTGTTCCACAAGTGTTATATTTAAAACTGTGTAGACGACAACAGAACAACTAACATTGCAAATGTTAATGCTCCTCTGCAATACTCAGTTCATTTTACTTATCCAAAATGGTTGGAATATTTCCAATATCATCCTTCTGTCAAGGCAAGACAGAAGTAGCTACAAGATTAGTAGACAGATAAGCTCATTGTAGCATAGGTAACACTACACATATTAGGTGTATAGTCTGTGCTCTGGCAAATCTCCAATAACTGTGCTCACCTATCCAGTCATTCCTAAAGAAGAGGTGGGTAAAGTAAGCAATTGTGTTGATGCAGTCAATATTCCATTGAGTAATGTAGTATATAGAGCCATGTTTATAAGAAATTCAGCCTTGTGTTTGACCTCCGACAGGGGCACACTAAACCCAACAAAGCACAATCTTCCCTTTCTCCCTCCAAAAAACTTTCTGAACGTTTAAAGTCATCCATGCCAGAAATTACTGGAAGTCAGTATTAGTATCTGTCTCTGTCTGTCTGTTCCAAAGAACATCTAAATGTTTAAGTGCATGGGGCACTGTTTGATGTAATTTTCATGTATTAGATTGCTCCATCATTATTGTATAAATAGATTTAAATAGAGTGAATGCAGTTTATTATTTCTGAATGTAATAATATTTTATTTAGTGCGTGTATAATTATCACTGTTTATAACAAGCAAATTATTCTCTTTCTTGGAAGAATTTAAAAGATAGAATTTTTAATGCCTGCCTCCAAAATTCCATCAAATTCATTTTTTGAAGAGGTGGTTTTGATCTATTGAAATTGATCTGATTATTCTGACAGTTTTACATTTACTTTCCTTTTTGCATCAATCTTTACTGTAAGCAAAGTAAAAAATATATTGTTCCAGTAAGAATCTGAACAATAATAAAAGAATAGCGCATTAGCCTGCCAAGCTCCAACAGAAGAGAAAATACATGAGAAACAGTAACTCTTAACATATGATTTCTACCTGGTTCATAAGGCTGAAGACAACAGTGCAATTAAGTTGGACAAGGTCTAAAATTTGTCAGAATATTGTCATGCACTTCACTTGAAACATCTGCATTCATAAAGAAATTATCACTGTGAACTAGAAAATCAACAAAAGCTATATGTGCAATATTCTACACCATGTATTTTAATAATTATATACAAAGAAACAGATAGCTGTATGTTTAGATCAGTAATGCCATAGAGTAAATCATGGCATAAGATGCTGGAGTAGAAACAGGCATATAATACTCCAACATTGTATTCTCTTCCACAAGCCTATTGCAGTTTTGTACCTTTGTACTATAAGATGAGCTTATAAAATGTATATTCCTAGTGAAGTCTTACAATGACAAAAATACACATCTTAATAATCCATTAAGATTTCAAATAACAAAGATATTTAACCAGAGCTCCAGGTTGCTTAATATAATTAATTATACAATAAATACAAGGAAATTGAGTTTTAGCAGCTTTAATATGAAAAAGTTCTATGGGAGATTAACCAGTTGTCTGTCAGATAGGAAGCAATTATTGAAAGATCTTCTTAATCGTCTCGGCATTTAACCATGAGACACAAGCTACATAGTCCCAGGCTTCATTAGCTCATAGATCTCATTTTAGGGAACGGAGTCAGCTCATGTCTTCCTGTGAATGCAGTTGAGGCTTATGTTGGTCTCATCTGAAGGTGGTATTGCATGGCATCATCTAAAGAAAGTCATCAACTTGAATGAAAAAAGGCGTAATGTAGAGTTAATGTACATAATGTAGACTAATATGAATAAAGATGGCCCTGTGAGTTTTGCCCGTTGCAATGTTTCAGATGTCCAAGATGTAACTTGTATAGTATATGTATAGTAACTGGTATCAACAGTTAAATGTAAAGTCAGATTAGTGACTTGATTATCACTCACTGACATAAAGGGCAAGAAGAACAGATATATTTAATACTGCTTCATTTACTTTCCATGATATCCAAAACGTCAACTTCTGCACATATTCGTTTTGTAGCTTGGTCATGGTTCGAGCTTATTATTTTGCTCTGATTTTCTGACGTGTCAAAAAATCATTAAGATATAATTAAAATAAGAGTAGAAATATTCCATCATCTTATAACTCAGTCATACTTTTATTCTCCAGGCAGGGAAGGGGTGTCTCTCACCTAACTTTCACTACTGATAAGTGAGGCATCAAGCCCACTATAGGGATCTGGACTCCTTCTGTGGTCAACAGAGAGCATTTGATGGACTGGATTGCCTTTAGAGGTGCTTGTCTCTCCCCCGCAAAATGTAAGCTTACACTGGATATGCGACTTCTGGAAGGATAAAGTTGGGAAAGCTGTATCTCACCCTAGCTGATAACCATCTGTCTGGTGAGTGTTTATGTTTTGCTGTGAGTACAAACCCCAGCGGTTTGACTGCTGGCTGTGCATACCCTACTTTATCAATATCTAATAGTCGGTCTCTTGTTCCCCAACCATTATTCTTATGTTGTTCCACACAAACACATATAAGTGCCTGCCTCACAAACCTCCCATAAAATAAGTTCACTACGTTTGCTGCACTTTCAATGGAAGGCAGTATTTCTGGGCATATACAGGCAAAAAGGAATCTTGTTCATGAATAAGAACTGTACTACAAAAAGGCAGTCATAATAGTGACTGTGTCTACCTCCATACCTTCTTTGGGTTGGGCACACCTTTTTTGTGTAACTCCAATCTGAAATTTAGTGTCTTGCTTTTTTTAACTAGAAGAAAAAATAAATTCATCCATTTTCCCGGAGAGCTTGCAATTCTGTATAAAACTTCAGTTATCTTGCATATCCTTATGTCCTCTTTCTCCATAGCAGATTTCTTACTTTTAGCCCTGAGTCATACATAACAGATTAGCTTTGCTTCTGGCAAGAAAAAATTCCTCTTACCTGTGCTATATGGTGCCTATACTGCATAGAGTAGACATTGTCCTTGAACAGGATAACATTTTTAAAGAATATAGACATCATTAGTGACTAAACACCAGCTTTATTCAGAGAAGGGCAAGAAGGATGAGCTGAAGTAAAGGACAACTTCCGTATGGGGAAAGTTGGGCAGGAATTGACTCTTCACTGTCTATTTTGATCTAAAAACTAGGGGCCATCAAATGAAGGTAGTAAGAGCTAGTGGAACTCCTTGCCCAAGGGTGCTGTGTGTGCAAAAAACTTACAGGAGTTCAAGAGGAGGCTCAGTTAAGTACTTACTATTTAGTAATTTCAGGGTTACTACACAGACGAGCTTAAATAGGTCCAGGAGATCTCCTGAATGCAAAATTGTTGGGAGGGTGGTATCATCAGTACTTGCCTGCTCCACCTTTGTCCTGAGTATCCATCTAAATCCACTATTAAAGACAGAAGCCTGGACTGTAAATGCATTAAGTGGACCGTTGGTCTGAACTAGTAAAAATCTGTTTAACTGTTTTCAGAAAAAAAAAAAAATTAAAAGGTACTAAATTATTTACATTATTTCTTGGAAATATTTAGAGAAAACATAGGGATTGCAAAGACACTGGAAATATTCTAAGCATTTATTTTACTTGTAATCCACTGTTTTAGGGATGTAGCTGCTTTTTATTTTCTGAAACCCTGCATGTTCTGATATCCGTTGACAGTTTTATCTTCAGGGGTTGTAATTTTGCTCATTGGTGCCACCACAATCTGAGCCTTGACTCAGCAATGCTTGTTACTTATTTATTCGTGTTTTTTATATTAGGTACTGTAGCAAATTGTTCCAGTTTGTACGACACATTTACAGCTGCAGTCTGTTTTTATGCTTAGTTTCTGCCATGATTTGAAAAATGTAGTAAAATGTTTTAAATAAATATGCTGAGGAATTTTTTTCAACAAATATTGTCTTTACAAAACAATACTTAAAACTGAGCAATATGGATGCTGTATAAATGATAAATATGAATCAGATGCTAAATGTCTATGTGCCAAATGAAACTGCTGAAATTTTGTTTTGTAATGATACCCTGCCTGGCCTTCATACATACAGGTCAAAGAGAAAATCCTATTCCCGTTAGGTCTGTAAGACTGGTTTGTCCCTTGTAAAAATTGATTTTTTTCTTGAATTTACGTAGGCGAAAGGTCACTCTTTCAGCAATAAAAGACTGTTGTCACATTAACATGTCTCTCCACCTCTTGGTCTCTGGACACCAAAGTACTTAAGCACTTAGGCAGTTTTAAAATCACGAGAACCACAGCCACAATTGCTTTTTGAGTTTAGGGGGTTGTCTCTGTGGTTAAATATTTGAGTGATTAGTTGCAGATGAATTTTATCTATAAGTGCTTTTTAAAAAAATTTGAGTTAATACTACAATATCTGAATGCTTTTGTGTAAGACCAGTAAAAACAGCTATTTTCTAAAGAGATTTTTAGGAGCCTGACACTCTTTTTCTTAGAATAAAAAATTAACCAGAACAAGAAGTTATATTTTTGTCTTATCACATATTTTTATTACTGGTTTCTACTACTTTTTTATTTTTTCTTTTGATTTTGGAATGGCTGTTTGGGTGGGTGGAGATCAACATGATGAATGTTCTTGTGAGGGTGCAAAGTTTTTTTTGAAATACATGTTTTGTTCTTTCTTTTTTCCAAATTGGCTAGTTGGGTAACTGTATCAAAGGGCAAAACAGTTTGGTCTAATATAGTCTCATTTATTTAAATGATGTAGTTCATGTATACGCTGGCAATATGTAATATATTCCTGGCAAGGAACCAGGAAAGACATAATAGGTATGCTGCTAGTCAAGGCTCCCAGGTGAGCTGTCCAAAGAGATTTTCGTCTTTGCTTAACTGTGCTAACTAAATACTGTAACTTGTATAGTTACTTCCTTGTAGCCATAAGCATTATATTCCCCTGCAAATACAATTTGAACTTGTTTAATTTAAAAAGTAAATTCAAAGGATATTGTAATTTCCAAGTGACACTCTTTCTCTTTCTGGATAGTTTCTGTTTCTTGAAAACCCACTGGAGATCACTTGTGTTGTCATATGGATAATGGAGATCAAACCTCTTTTGCATTTTGTGTGTTGTGTTTATGTTTATTTCTTTGTACAACACATTTGAGCGAAAGCTTTTCTGTCCCATTTCCTATATTCTTCCAGGGAAATATAACTTTGTCAATGACAAAGTTATATTGGTTTATGAGAAATGCAACTGTTTTAATTTGTTGGATCATCTCACTGTGGCCTATTAAAATTTTGTGAAGTAATTTTAGCTCAGACATCAATATGGGCCTGTAACATTTCTGTTCATCTTTTTTATAACTCTTGCATTGATGATATTCCTTATTTGCAATTGTCTTACAACTTGTAAAACAGGTGCTATAAAGAACAGTACTAAGGCATGAATTCACACTGCAAAACAATGTACTTTATTGAACCTTCAGAATGCATAAATACCTACTCGAGTGTTATTTCCTAGTGTGTTTTCTAACCTTCTGTTGACAGACAGGCAGACATGGAATCTTGTAACATTTCCTGTCTTATAATGGGAGCAGGATAGTTTTGACATAAACTTGGGTAAAGAGAATGCTTCACTTGCATCAAACTGCCAAATTTGATATCCACTTCTGCATGCATATAAAAAAAAAAGAAGGACAATGGAAAAGGCAATGGAAAACTAGCTCCTAGAACTATTTATGGGCCTTAAAAGCAAAATAAATACTATTACAATAGCCACGGCCCTGAGGCACTGACAGCTCTGTCTGTCCCTGCCCACCCCCAGGGTTCCCTCAGCTTCAGGCCCAGGCCCTGACCCCAGCTGCAGCCTTGGCCTGGCCCGGCCCAGCCCAGCCCCGTGGCGGTGCCCGATGTCCTCTGAGGCTGCGACTGCCTCCGACTGCCCCTGGTGCCCTGCTTCCTGGGGCAGGGTGATGGGCCCTGGTGGCCTGGCCTTGTCCCACCGGCGAGCTGCCAGCTGTGCAGGGCCATGACAATAACAGACCTGACTGTAGTAACCACTCCCCTACTTTCCCTAGCATAGGCGCATGTGTGACTGACTTCCGAGAGCCAAATTTGGCCCTACATCTTTATTAACTAGGGAAGAAGAAGTTATCACTTGGCAAACACTAATAAACCCAATAACAACAAATCATGAAAAAAAATGCAGAGGGAAACTGGTGTATAATGAATGCAACAAGGGCATAACAAGTAAATCACTAATTAATTGCACTGGATAGATATTTCTGTTTTAATGAATTATCTTTATTCCACAAACAACAATATGTAAGCACTTTATAATTCGAGAATATGTTACTTGCTTCCAGTGAAACTGTTGTATTAATATTGCATTATGTTATTCATGCTCTTAGCCCAATAATATTATTTTCCCTTCTTGCTAAGGCGGAGTGTCTCACAGGGGAGAGTTAGTCTGGGGCTGTCAGTTAAATATGCCATGGAACTAACCCAGATCTGAGGAACTAATTATGTTATCTGTGATGTTATTAAATAATTATAGTCCTTGAAATGGGGTCATAACTAACAGGACATCCCTGTAGTGCAGCATCCACAGTACATATAGAGAGAGAGCTTGAAAAAAAAAAAAAGTAACAGAATTGTTACAGGCTTTAACCCATTTACTGCTGCCCTCCGTGGATAGATTCGTAGGGAACAGGCCTGGCAGTTTCTAGACTGTTGCTACATACTGAGCCTGCAGCCCTTGGTCTCAACAGGTTCTGGAAAACTGGTAACTTCTTGGCTTTGTTGTGCAGTTCAACAGCTTTTCTGGCTTGCCAGCTGCCATTTTTTTTCAGCGAGCTTGATTACACACAGAGAGTATCTTCTGAGGCAAATTCTATGTGGAAAGTAGGCCATGATATCCAACTATCAACTATCCACCTTGAATACAGTCGATAAATGAACTGCTAGACAACTAGTAATTCTTGCTTTGTTAATTTTCACGGCCTTCTTTAAAGGGCTCTAGCTAAAATTCCTGTAGTGATTGCCATCAAAAACAATTCTTTACAAGAGTTACATAGAGAAACAGACTGAACTGTAGCAGCTCAAAAGGTTTTGAAAATGGTGGCATTTTAATAGCTATTGCTCATTCCTTCTGAAAGGATTACACAGCCCTAGTTTTTTTAGTATGAGTACATAATATTGTAATATATGTCCTATGTAATATATAGAGCACATATATAGCACATATTACATGAAATGAACTCCAAGTTTGTATCAAATATTTTGAAATAACATAAAATGTGTTCAGAGATATTACTGGGATGGTATACCACATAATGAGGTGGTCACACCACATGATAAACAACATTGCCACCATGAAATCTTCAGCTCTGACATTTGGAAACAGAAATTGGAATTAAGATGAATTCAGAAAAGCACTTAAATGTGTTCCTATTGCACAGTCCTGAATAGAAACATTTTGCTGAGCTGTGGCCTAAAACTTTTTTAAAGCTTTGTGCTGACTCCCCAAGGTCACAGCCTGTTGTCAGCAGCAGAACGTGTGAACTCTTGACCTATGAGTTTCCCATTCAAAGGTTGCTGAATCTTTATCTGGACCCTGTATTTGCCCTTTTTCTGTTTTAGTATTAGAAACATTACATACTGAAAATGAAATCTGATCAGAGCTAGACAGACTTCAAAATCAGAGAACTCTGCAATGAACATCTTGTGACAAAAAAGAAAAAAACAGAAAGAATGCTAACTTCCAAAAAAAAAAAAATTTCTGTAAGAAATTCTTACACATGTCAAAGGTATATTTAATGAAGCTGCCTGACTTTTCACTGGCTGTGCTGGCCCATGAGATACGGTAGTATCTTTTCACAAGCTTCCTGTTTCCCTGAGGATTCTATTTATAGATATGTGAAATTTTACTAGTGTTTCATCCAAGTTAAATTGCATAACAAATTGAACACTTGTCATCAAACTGTGGAATACTGGTTATTATAAAGTCTGAGTTAAAAAAACTGCTGTGTTCAGGGAGCCATATGGAAAGCAATACATCCAGGTTAAGAACTAAGGGCTCTGTTCACAGGGAAATGGATTATGCAGACATAAGTCCCCAAAAATGCACATTTCATTTTGCACAGGGGAGAGCATGGCATTATTTTCTCACAGAACAATTTCAGCTGATGTAGCACAGCCACCATGTTATGTTCAAACCGATTCAAAGATGAATACCAAAAATGGTGGATATTCTGCTGTGGGGAGAAGCCCTACCTCTGCACATCCTGATTATATCATAAACATTAATATTTTATTTCCAAGCATAAAAACCTGTACCAGTGAATTTTCTGCAGAAATGGAATGATAAATTTGATTAAGTGCAATATTATAGACCTTTGGCAGCTACTTACAAGACTGATCTTCTTGAAGACAAAGCTGCTGTTGGGGTGAGTGGGTACTCAGCAATGTGTAAGATGATAGGTTCAGCATATGGTCCAACATTCTCACGGCACTATATAACGTCATTTTCATGTGAGAAAGCAGGCTATGGATCATATATAGGGATGTGCATGCTTTTGAGATATTTACGATGGATAAATGCCTGACCTAATAAATATTGAAAATATTTACACACAGTCTGTTTAGATGAATTTTGATGTTTGCATTCCTATGTAAAATTGTAAATTGATGATATGGGGGAAAACATGTATTTTTCATCCCTGTCCATATGCAGTTATTCTGATTTTTTACCATTTCACAGCTTGCAGCTTGTGCATGAGTAAACTATTACAGTGGTCAGTATGATAAACTGCTCTAAAATATACTTTGAGAACAGTCTGCTAGGATGCTTCAACCTGTATGTCCTTTTATATTAGAACAAAATAACATTGAGTTAGAGTAGTAAAATAACAGAGGCTTATAATTTACCCCCTTTTACACAGAGCAATAATTTAGTTTAATTAAAATTAATGAACCGAAAGGACTAAATTCATGTGATATTTCAGCAAAGTATCTTCATTGTGAGTCCTAGAACTCCCACATGTCAAATTAAAAGCATGCATATTTCCTGAGAAAAGTGAAGTTATAGGCTATATACAACTTCATCCTCTTTGAAGAGGATGTAAAAAGAGCAATTTATTCTGAGGAGTCCTCAGTCCTTTCACCTTTTGGAGCTGTGGATCATAAACTATTTTCTCTCCTCACTCTATTCTTCTTTGTACTTCATCCTGAGCAGGAAGCATAACCCACTTCTGATGTTGTCCAACACAGTTGTCGCAAAGAATGTTATGATGTCAAAAAAGCTAAACCAGAAAATGGGATTTATATCTGTAATAGCCTCTAAAGGTTTTTAACTTTTAAATTTAAGCTCCTGTGGCTTCCTCAAGACATATTGCTCAATTGTTCTCTGTGTCTCTGACTAAGATTTATCTATACCTTGCAACAAAGTGGGAGGAAGAGGAGAGAGACCCCTCACACGGGCTAATAAACTTACACAAGGTGGGACTGAAAACACTACAAAATAGTATAAAATAGCTTGGGTCCAAAAACAGTACAAAAACCCGAGTGCGGTGGTTTGTATCATAGCTAGAGTACATTGCATTATTGCTACTATTTTCTCAGGGCGTCTTTCAATGTCTTTACGTCTGTGGTGAAGCTGTTTCTCTGCTGTGGAGCACAAGGAAACCCAGGATGTTCTTGGTGTCCAGAAGAGGCCCAAACCAGCTTTCCCGTCTCTCTTTTCTCAGCAAGAAATTCAGTCAGTCAGGTGAAGGTAGTCCTACCAGCTGGAGCTTGCACAGGAGATCTTCTAGAGGCCAGTGACTGGGTATTTACTGGTTGTACTTCCCTCTCATCCAGATGTGAAATCATTAGGCTATGCAGTATTTTCTGCTAGGAGTCTCCTGCTGGAGCTGTTACTTTGAAAAAATAATAAATATTATTTAAAAATAATAAATATTATTTAAAATATAAAATATAAAATATTATTTAAAATATTATTTAACATATAAAAGTGTATGGGGGAGACAGAGAGAAAATAGCCTGCAGACTGATTCTGTGAGTTGAGAAGTCAGTGGGATGTGAGAGTAGTAGCTGCCTGTACTCAGTCCGTTAAAATTTAATTAAGCATCTAAATGAAACAGCACCAATAAACATAGAGTATGTTTCCCCCCAAAAGCCAGATAACTGGAGTACTCTTCTGCTGTGTAGAGGACTTGAATTTCTGTTCCTACTCAAATTCAGCATGAGCTAAAAATAGGTTTCCCCAATTTCAAATCAAGATCCTAACAAATGGATTATTGCTGGGTGTTGCTTTCTGTTGCCATTAATTGGAGAGAGCTGTACTCCTACGCGCCTAATTCCCAGGGTCAAATTTACAGTTGGCAGCCTAAGTGAACTGAAACTTGCCCTCCAGGCCAGGCCAGCGTTAAGCATGTAACTATGTTTGGGGCTGGGAGTGCAGTCTTAAAGAATTCTCTATCGGCTGTTTAGGTAGATCTCCACTTCCTGGCAGTGAAGAAATCCCATTTTAGCACCTGTTGTCTTGCTGGCCTACACAGCAATGCATCATTTAATTTCAGGCATTGAGTTACCGAAGTTGAGATTGGAGCTCTGAATTTAGGGATTTAAGCTGTAAATATGCAACACAAGGACACTTGCCTTCTTACGGGATGCAGTTTTGGTTCCTGAAAAAATTACATTCTCAGCCTGTTTGAAGTTGCTTGTCACTACAAAAGAAGTAATGAGATGTAGCTCAATCTTAATAAATGTCTCCCAGTCTTCCACTTTTGGGGACACGTGACCACTATGTGAAAATCTGGCAGTTTTATTTCTGCACTTCCTGCCCCCATAAGTGTATGGTGTACTCTCTATATGGGACTTCTCTGGGCATGTAGGCAGGGAACTCCTGGTGCCTCAATTCCAGATGAGCACTGCTGTGCTAAAAGTGCCAGGGCTCATACTGTCTCATACTGAGGCTGTTCTTGGCACATGGAAAAATAAAACTTTAGATGCCTAAAAGAATTTCATATCGAGCAGAGAATTCAGATATCTTCAGTGTTATTACGTAGTAGTATTAGCGTTATTTGTAGCTGGATGGGGTGTGCCTTTTTCAGTATATATAGCTCTTTTGATTCTGGTGTATCTACAGCAATTGAAAATCGAATCTTAACCTTTAAAGCTGATAATTTGATTGTTCAGCATAAAGACTCAACCTGAAGACCTGTGCTGCTAAAATTCTCATCAACTACAAAGCTAGTTGGGGTTGCAGCTGAGTGATAACAATAGAGTGTAAATGAAAGATTACCCATGTCTAACTCTTACACACATACCAAGACACGTTAAATACATTTTTATTTGTATCTTCCACCGGAAAAGATAGTTTTACTTTTTCTCTTCATATTTATCTTTAGTTCAAACCAGGAGTTTAGAATCACATTGCTGGAGCTGTGGTTTCAGTTGTCTGACCTTACCTGTTATGTATGTTGACTGTTCAGGTATTCTCCTTCTTTGTCACTGGAAGGAAAGGAATAGAAAGCCAATCATATTTCAGAATATTGAAAAGGTCATAGCAGTATATTGCACTACTACTTTATAAAATATATGTGGCACCATAATTTTTGATATCTCATTTTAATAACCAGCACAACATTAATCTGATTTTGTGAGTTAACCATTTTAATGGAACCAAAAAGTAAGAAAAAGTTGATGCATTCCCATTACAATTTTTAGATGATAGTTTTATTACATTCTCCTTCAATTAAATCCCATATAAAACCCAAACATTGCAATAACTGAGAATTCGAGGCAAGGTCCAGTTTGCTAGCTGTACAGATGTGTTTGCAACATGAGGTTCACAGACGCTTCTTAATGTTGCAACAAGTTTAATTTCTGTATTTAGAATAAGAGAAAACCTCTGGCAAACCAGAGATAGGATGACAGTAATGTTGCAAATGGAAATTCTGAAGTGAACATCTCTGTGAATAATTCTTATTTAGTGGCAACTGCTTTCTTAAAATTACGCTTTCACTCTTTTTTATTTTTCAGGACTAAGCTCTATCTTTTCAGTATAAAGTATAAAATCTGTTGATGCTTGTGTCTCTTTTGATCTTGACAAATCATGATCAAAAAGGCCAGAATACTTTTTAATGTTTTATGTTCCTTCAACTTTTTTTTTCACGTAGTCCAAAGTAGTTGATATATCTCATCTAATTCTATTGAAACTCAGCCAAAGGTCAGTCTGTGAGGGAGTGATACAGGATTAATGTGTCAGTAATTGCTCATCACCAGCTGACATGAGAAATAGCTGGACTGACAGAGTGCTGGCAGATGAGCTTCCAGCTAAAGGAGCTTTCAGCTAAAAGGGATTAAGGCTAGAGTTAAGCCTCTGACTGCCAGCCTAAGAATAAACTGAGAAAACACATTTTCTTTGTGTGAATTTACCTACCTTTTTTTCTCCAAAGTCCAAATTTATTTTGATAAGTTCAAGTCCTCAAGGATATTTCTGGTAAAAAAGAGTTTGACCAATAGAATTGTTCTGTGCTTGAATATTTGAATTCAATTGTCTATCCGTTACCTGCCACAGGAAAGGGAATTCCTTGATCTCCCTCAGCTCCTGCTGTCAATTAGCCTGACACCAGTGCCAGCATTCTGGGAGCGAAAGGGGGTGAAACTGGCCAAAAGCCTTTTTTAATCTTTCCATAATAATAATAATGCATTTTATTGTATGAGCATGAGCTTTCCCTGCTCGGTGGCTTCAGTATCAACTTCATGTAACTATCAGTGACTGGGCAAGAGAGCTATTCAGCCACTTGCTCTTTGTTTAGTGCCAAACATATAGTGACTGAGACAGCAAAAGTCACTCAATGGATTTAAATCCTAAACTGCAAGTACATGCTCTAATCAGCCTTTTCTGTGAGCATTACTGTAGATGAAACCTGCAACTATAAGGCAATAAGAATAAAGTCATCACAGTATAAGGCAACTGAGACTTGTGCATTAAAATATTGTTAAAGTCAAAGAGCCATAAAAGCATGATGTGCATTTCTTAAGCTTTATATTTTAAGAGCTACAATATGATAGCTGGGATTCTTGTAAACAGAAAAATTAACACATAGAGCATTTCATGTTCAGAACCATTTACAAAAATGAACTAATTAATCCTTGCAACACTGATGCTTTGGGACTGACCAGGCATTTCAAGCTGGTCATGAAAGATAGATAAGAATTTTATATATAGAAAAAGTGAAGCAGAGGTTCATTGTCTTGCATAATGTTGCAGAAATCCGTAAAGGACTGCTGGGAACCTACTCAAAACCAAGTAATTTCTGATCTTAAACCTAGGCTGCATCTACTGGTCTATTGGGAGAAGGTACTTGACTATGACTATGGCCTGATTTGTATCAGATACAAATTCCTAAAAATTCTAAAATCACAGCAAACTAAAGAATTCACTTATCTTCAAATGTTTCTGAAAAGTATACCATAACTGTGATTGTATGAAATAGTAATTTTAACAAACGTCTGTAATCATGTTATTTGAGATTAATAACTTGCCAACAACTTAAAAATTATTGATGAAGAGCTAAAATCATTTGAAATGATGCAATGCCACAACATTCAAAATCATTTTGTGTTTACTGTGTATGTTTGTGACTGATCAAAGAAACTATGTAATTGAGCAGAGGGCATAGATTAACATGGAGAGGAAATAGCTTTTATCACAGAACATATATAGTTAGAAGAAAAGGATTAAGCTTTTAGGCTAGAGCTTCTTCATAAGTGAAGAGAATCATTCTGTTCACAACAGGAGTCCTAGATTATTCTTTACCTTAGAAGGGAAAGACCTGTGTTTTTTTCAGTGGATTGTTAATAGTTGACATGTATGGTAGGCAGCTGTGAAGTGGCAAACAGGGTTGGTGTCCCATAAGACTACTGAAAATTTATGTTCCTAAATAGAGAGGATGTTGAGTATAAAACCTCAGTATCCAATATTACCAGTATAATATAAGCATTAGTATTGTTCATTGGTTACTACTGGTATATTTTATATTAGATCTTCCTTAGTGTTTCAAAAGCAGTATATTGCATGTATAGAAAAGAACTGGTGCAATGGATTATTTCATTGAAAGGATAAACAGAAATAACGGAAATTTGGCACAGAAGAAAATGAATTAGTGTTTTAAACATTAAAAACACTATGAAATGATGAGAATTGGAGGCTGCAGAAGCAGAAGTTAAGTAGATGGTAACTGGGAAGAAGAAAAGGTGGAAACTGTTGTTTCAAGAACCAAAGGAAGTGAGTGGGACTTTCAAAAGTGGCAATGAGGATTTGAACTTAATAGTGAATGCAAGAGAAAATGAATGGAGGCATTCAAAGACACATGACAAATTCTTATTGACACAAAGAGAAGAAACAGTCTGAGAGTAATATTTTCTCTAGGCTGAGGAATTAGAAGATGAAAAAGACAGGCAAATTCGAGGGCATTTTAAATTAAACATTTTATCAAGTAAAACCTTTCTATTTATTGTCCACTTTCGGCATAGAATCAGAACACATGGCAGTCAGGTCTGTGCCAGGATTTGTACAAGTACTATTGGAATACAAAAATATAGCAGACTATTAACACTATAAAGCCAAGTGCATGGCAAGTTTGTGAGAAAGTTACCTGGATAAGCAGATAGAATTCAGAAGAGTAAAAAGCAATAGCTCCAGGACTTGTGAATCAAGCTCAGAGATTTTTTCCTACACCCCACTACACCACCCACAGGGTGAATCCAAATTGTTCAGGCTTCTAAGGGACACTTTTAGACTGCTGTGCTGAAACCAAACTAAAACATTTCAGGCCACAATTCGAAAGATATAGTTAAGAAAAGGGCAGGAAATGACAAAGAAAAACAAAGCAAAAGACACAACTGATCTCAAGAGCATAAGCAAATACTTTTGTATCAAGTTGTGAAAGTGCTGGCAAGTTTGTTTAGTCTGAGGATGTTTGTTATCAAGGTGTCTTCATGCCTTGGAGCCTGACTATTTCATAATGACACAGAACACACTATTGTTCAAGAGATATCAACCAACTTAGTTGCAAGATGCCCTTTCCAAAAGTTAAAACAGTGCAAATACAAACCAAGGTATTTCAGAGTGTGTGAGAAATGATATCTCTGATCATGTATGCTAGACTCCCAAGAATTTAATTAAGAATCCTGGGAGACTTGAACAATGACTGCAACTGGTTGAATTTTTCCCTGCCAGTGCATTATTTGATGAATGTAACCTTTTTCTTTTCAGTTTTGTTAATTGTTCTTGGATCGTGTTTTTAATGAATGCATTCATTATTTGTACTTCTTTGAACAACTTGTTCGAACATGTTTCAGCCAATGGATGGTTTATGAACTCTCCCCTTTGACTTTTTTGCTATTCATTGGCCATTGAGTATAATTGGCCACCTAAGTCACATGATTTTTTTCCTATCCTTGCCAAGATGAATAAAATGTTTTAAATAAGAGAATAACAAATACTGAATGGCAAATGCTCTTGTTCACATATTATATTCTTGAAATGATAGATATAAGGAATAGTCATTCTCCAGATTTCACTGTGTATAGGCAGAAATAGAGAACGTAATGAGGCACAAATGGCCAAAGCAAATAATACAAATGAATACTCTCTAACTCTTTTGCAACGTTTAAAACATCATTCTTCATTACAGGAATAGGGACTTTTGAGTCTTCCATCTGTAAATGATGAAAATCAGAACTGATTTGTCTGTAGTGAATTGTTTCACAGAAATGGTGTTGCTGAGCTGTCTCACAGAGACAAGCAGATTAAAGCCTCTCCACCTTCATGAGGGAGCTGTAGGGCTCATGACAGTCCATGTTCTATGAGCCACACACAGAGCTCTCCAGATGAGCTGTCAGCGTCTGGATGTCCAACACTATAATTGTGGGTTCCCGGGGAAAAGATAATTTATACTTTTTCTTAATTTTGCTTCAAGTTCTTAAAGTCACTATCCATGTTTACTGTATTTGTATTTTTTTTTCCTTGGGGTGTGAGTAACAGGGCACAGAGAGTAACCATCTGAATATCCTTGTTCAATTATTTCATCAGTTTGTCTTGTAACCTTGTAGGCTAATGCTAAAAAGTATCAGCCAAATTGCTGGAGAGTAGAGTGTCTGAAATACGAACACAGCTGGCTTTTATGAAGCTTGAAAGGAGAAGAGGGGAGCAAGGAAGAGGAGGGAACATGATCATGACAGGCAGGAAAGGTAGTCATTGTTTGGACAGCTATTACAGAGGCAGAGATGAGGATGTAGATGAAACGGTGGAGATGAAAGAAGGATCTGAAGGAAGGTTTCCTTTGTAAGGTAGAAGATGCAATAAAATAGGAGAAAAGTTGAAGGAACAGAGTTCTCTCCCCAGAAGAAAACAGGAGGAAGAGAAGTGTAGACTGGACAAGAAAAAAGGAAAAATACGTGAGCGACTTAGGAAGGTGATGTAGAGCGATCTAATGATAGGCCCAAAGGATCAATAGATGAGCAACCACTGTGCCAAATTACAGGAAACTTGAATGATGTAAAAGTGAAAGAGCAAAAAGATGTGAGGTAAGTGGAAGGGCAAAGGGGAAAGACAGTAAAATCAGACACATAGCAGCTGATCAATAGGAGGAGTACGAAAGCAACAAATAATTCTGTAGAAAGACAGCGGTAAACAATATTACAGATAATACTATGACAGGTAATAATGCAGCAGTCAATATGGGAGCTTAAAGCAATTAATACAACAAGTAATAAGACAGAAATCAGTGAGACAAAAACAAATCATGTAACTTGACAAGTGATAAGGCACTAGGCAATGTGGCAAATGAAAGCCACTGAAAGTTTTACTTTTGGGGCTTAGTAGGATTTTATCATTGGCCTCATTTGCACCAGGCAAAACCTAATCCTGCATATAGCTCTCTGCCCTCATGGTGACTAGGTAAATGAGTTGGACACAAAGCTATTCTGTGAACTGGTAAAGGTAGAAGGTTTCATGAAAGGAACTACAGAAAAAATAGATATCTTTAAAGGCTGATGTCCAACACCTTATAGAAAGTGCTTATTTACTAAGATATATGATTAACTAAAGGATTAGTCAGTAAAAATAATAAAAGAAGTAACAAAAGATCCAAAGTATTGGGTGTAACCAGGGAAATGTAGGGACACAGGTTTAGAGAAGTAGATAACATTTATATAAAAACAGGTAGCTTTTGATTTCAGGATTTTTCATGTAACTTGATCATTGTCTCTGATTATCAGAATTTCAGTGGCTCAGAAAAGTTTTTAGTTTGTCTGAAAAATGAGGCAGGAGAACAATCCCAAACCCTTGAATTATGAATTATGCGCTCTGTTAAACACTTCTCCCATATGTGTATGCTTTTAGTTTTTGTTAAACTAAAAGTCCACAAGAAACTGTTGATACCTGGCAGGAAATGAATCTTTTTACTCACAAATAATCACTACTATTCTTATCAAAACAACAACAACAAAAAAGGTATATCCTGTGGGTGATGTGCGTGTGTGTGTGCTTTCTTCAGAAGATATTTCTCTATGAAGTTGTATACCAAGACTCCTGGGGGAGAAGGCTTACTGTCATACAATCACAAGTGTGGGCACAGGTGGATGGCAGCACAGTGTATCCACTTTATCATGCTCCACTTTCTATGACTCAGAGGATCTCAAGATAGTCTGTTAAGTTCCCTATAAACATGGCCATGATGCCTTCCTGCATGTTTGTGCAGTGCTTAGTAAAATATCTTCCATGCCTGCAATAGCTGCTGCTATAGAACTGATGGACAATGACAGCAGTATATCCCTGGCTCAGAAAAACAGCTGTCAAAATTTCCAGTGCTTGTTCGTGTGTTGACCGGGAGGTACCAGCAGATACTATATGCAGTAAGGCATCCATGGAAGAATACTGGCCCTTCTTTCTCTGCCTCCCTTACATGTGTTTGTTTTGTGGAATATACAACATAAAGCATGGGGACATTGATAGGAGAGATTCTGAAGAGCAAAGTGGTTGAAAAATAGAAAAGATAGCTTTAAAAAAATTATTGTCAAATCCAATTTTTGGTTTCATTTTTGCCTACATTTTTACTTTTATATAACTGTCTGAACACTTTTGAGCAACTGGTTTTATTTTTGCTTGTGTATGGGATTGGGGACCTCACAATAAAGTGCAAATGCTGGGTTCATGCCAAAAATACTAGCTCTGGCTATGTCTATGCCATACATCTAATTACTTAACAAGAAAACACAATATGAAATATGCTGTCAATAAGTCTGCCATATCATCTTCGTTCACCCTGTCGGAGAAGGTACCCTGTTATTGTTGCATTTGAAGCCTACATAGCAAAATACAATGCACTTTCTTGTAGAAAGTACAAGGAAAATAGACTACATATCTCCTCACACATCTCTGACCTCCTTAATTCTCATGTCTCAGCCTTAAAGGCTCCTCAGCTTCTCCTTGCAAGTGCAATCGACTCCATATATTTTGCAGATCAAAAGTCAAGGCGTCCTAAAACTCCTCATTCCATACTCCTTTTCACTAAATCTTTTCTATTCAGCTGCATCTGCTATAACTCTGTTAGTGAGGAGTTTGCTCAGGTGACAACCTGCCCTGGGATTGCCAAAGAAGTACTTGCCTAGCTAGACTGTTACTGGGCATTCTTAAAAGGTGTCTTTAAGGTGTCATTTCTTCTATACTGTTGGGGCTGCTTGAGCATAGTCTTGATTCTATTATTTACTTGAAGCATATTACACAAAACCTTCAGTGAAACTTGAGCAGCTGAGTATTTTGAATTACTCTTTTTCCAAGACTCAGACCTATGTTAAGAAGAAGCCTGAGATACTGTTCTTAAGAGTAGTTTTTGCTGTTGCTAATCTCATTAAACTTCCACACTGTAACAAATTGTTTAAATATAACATTTCTGTTAAATCTTCTAATCCTTACATACTTTACTATAGTATGTGTGACAATATCTGGACAAGCCAATTTTAATAGTAATTTTCAAGGTTTCACCTTTTAAGTAAGTGCTGTTAACACCTGTAATGGTATTTTCATAACTTTTGTGATTTATTAACAATAAGAACTATGTGCTTGAAAGAATTAATATAACTGATTTATTTATGTGGCAACTGCCATTTGCAAACCTGCATTCTCTTCAAATGTAATGCCCTTGATAACATCTTCAGGAACAGCTCCTATGCAGTAAGTGCCTCTAATTGGCCTAAGCAATAGACAGAGGTTTGTTCCTTTTGCTGATTTATTTCTCTTAGGAAGAGGAACCGATGGTGAAAGACAGGTACTTGATACTATCCTGTTTATTACAGAGGATGTACACAAAGTCCTGCTTCCTTGAATTCTGGAGAAACAATTTATAAAAGACATCTTCCTGTTCAGAAATCCAAACCGATTTCCCCAGTGAGAACCCTGCTCAAAGGTAGTTCTGTTTTCTGGCTTCATCCCAGGACTACTCCTTACTTGGCTTTCTCCTGCAACTCTTACTCACAAGCATACACAGCTGCACCACATCCATTCTGCAGCCCACTGTATATTTAATCAGTTACCAGGGAAACCCTTTTCCTCACACTGCTTAGGTACCCATCAGCTGTGCTAGGTTATCCATCCCTTGTGGCAAGAGCTTCTACTTTTCAGTGATCAGTGCCCTAAGGATCATTTAAATATTCTTTCTCTTTAACCTGAAAGAATGATGCTTAATATAGCCATTCACTTTAATCAGGCATGTGATTGGCAGCTAGTAGTCCCCTGGCAGCACTATGCTAGTTAATAACAGTAGGCCAGTTAATGCAGGAAATGCAGGCTTTGAATGTATTTTATATAGCTTCCCTTCCAAAGCTGAAGAAATCTTTGCTGTGACAAGTTCTAAGAAAATATCTTGACTCAAATGAATTTGTAAGTAGCATATACAGGTAAGATAATCATGATGGGTCATGTGTGATTCATAGTGAAAAAAAGCCTACAGAAAGTGAATCAGTTGCTAACAGCAAACTATTCTGCTTCAGAGCAAATTTTGTTCATTGAATCTTTGGAGGTATATCTGTCTCTGGCACAAATCAGTGTTAGTTCTTCTGTGCCTGTATTTGCTGACCAGAAAATGCTTATGTGTTTTTACTTGTAACGTGTTTAGCAAATGTCCGCAAAACTATCAATTTTCAGTATGGTGATGACAATATGAGCACTTACTATACTCTAAAAATATAGAGAAGAAGAAATTAAAATCAGGTTATTTACTAACTGATTAAGTTAGTAACTCCCACTTCTATATGGATGCCCTTGCTCGTGGAAGAACAGAATTCATTCCTAGTGTCTGTTCAGAGAACAAAACGGAGCAAGTAAAGCACATCATGCAATTTTCAAGTTCTTTTCAAAGTATGTAGTTTCTTCCTTTTAAAAGTACAGCACGGTACGTCATCAGTTGCCTGGTAGTAAATGAGAATACAGTGCATTCTAGGTAGAAGTATGGCAGGTGTGAAAACAAGATTTCTACAATTTACAGTTGCTTGTACTCAGGTATATTCACTTTCACTTTACATTTTAAAAACATCGTGTTTATATTGACCTACTAAGTATAATGATCTGATAAAGAAATTACACTGCAACTATACTCTTTCTCACTCCTCATTTTCCCCCAGCAGATACTCGTTACAAGACCCAAAGTGTAGGTGTTTTGTTTTCTTTTTTTCTCTTAAATAAAGAGGGAGAAAGGAAAAAAGAAGGGATTGGGAAAATCAGCCATTAGTTTTATTCATTAGTGTTATAATTAAGCTATCTGATATAATTGGGTAATTATATTACCAAACATAAGAACAGTCCTTTAAAAACCCTTTATCTTAAGCTGTATATGTCACCAGCTCATTCCAAGAACTTTCTGGATATTGTGTATTCTACTGTATTTCTTTCCTAATGGAGGAGCTGCAGCTCCTCATTTTGGAGGCCCTGGTGACTCTGCTAGTTGTGCAGAGAACCTCAGACCACTCATCTTCCTGAATCTGGTTTCCTGCAACAGACCCCTAACATGACAATGTCTTGTTTCTTTCCTTCCCTTTTCAGTATTCAGAGACTTTCATTGTTTTGAACCATGGAACCGATTTATACCTCTTTGATATACTATACAACTTCTTCTTTTTTCTTTTCCCTTTTAAACACTTATCAGTCCTTCTTTAAGAGGTCATAACCTTCTCTATTAGTATTACAGTCACCTGAACAGTCCCACTCTGTCTTTTGTTATGCTAATTAATTTGTAATTTTGCTGATGTGCTTTCAGCTTCTTTTATTCATTCCAGTATATGTTCCATGTATGTACACCTAAGATCTTCCATGTGCAACAACTGTTGCACTCCTTACCTCTCCTATGATTCTATAATGAATAATGATACTCTTCTACTTGTGAGACCCTGATTTGGGTTCACATTGTTTCTACTTATTTCTGAAATTTTTGACAACGTTTCTTCTTGAGCCTATATGAAGTTCCTCATTACTGTTGTTTTTCAACCAATTTAGTCCATAGATCACATTCTTTTTTCATTATTCTCTCCCCTGCCATCCTTGCCACCTTAACCCTCTACCTTTTTTTCTTCTAGGTAGCCGGTTAAGCTGGACATATGTTTCTTTTCTATATCAATTGTATAACCTAGTAAATAAGTGATTAAGGCATTTTAAGGGTGAGATTTAGCTATTTGCTTGTGTATCAATGATTAGATTTAGGGTATGTTTGAGTCCGGTCCTTCTGTTGCTGTCTAAGCGTCACACGGAATCAGAATGAAAGATGATCTAATAAGAACTTTGAGTCAGAGAGTAATTGGACTTTCAAAAATTGTTTAAGATTAGTGTCTGTGTATTGTGCTCTAATGTCTGTAAGCTAGTTGTCTAGTTAAGTTAGTTAGCAATCTTTTCTAAGACTAACAAAACTACCATGCATATAAAATACAAGTTCTTTACTGCGTTAAGAAATGTTATATTTTCCTAAATATCACTCTATTCAGTTTACTGAAGTATTATCCAGGTTTAAGAAATACTTAACAAGAGGTAGTTTTTTTGTTTTGTTTTTCTTAGAGCTCTGGGTTAAAGCAAGGAGACTAGGTCAGGGATTTTGATGGGTTGCTATTGCACTTGGTGACAATAATCTTTAGGTTTTAATCAGCAGGTTAATCTTGATTATTATTAAAAAAGAAAAACTGCCATAAAAATTTTATTTAGATATTAGATGTTACACAGAACTAATTAGCATTTCAGGATATTAAATACTTCAGTCTAATTTTGCAGGTACTTTCTTTAATTGTTTAATAATGGATTAAGTTCCCAAAATGGAATGGGATGATCCAATAATTATACATAAGCAGTATAGTTTTAAAGATCAGTTATAAAACTGGGTTGGCTTTCAGACTAAACAGATCATTCTAAGTGAGTCATTTCCCCTTGGTATTGGATAGTTCTGTAGCTAGTAATGTTTCTTTAGGAATAACTGTATAAGACCACCTTTCAATAGGTGTTTATGCATCTCTTAACTAGGAACACACATTATTCTAAAACTATCTTTTGATTATCTGAGCATATCCTGATGTTTGAAGACTTGTTAGTGCTAACCAATTTTGGGGAAAAGAAAGTTAGCATATAACTGGCTTAAAATTGAGCTCATGAGGTGAAAATTCAGGAATATCACCTGCTTCTTATCATACCTGCATGGCAATTCTTTACATAAGTTTGAGGTTGTGAATTTCAATGGTAACTTACAGTAATACATCACTTATGTAGCGCAGGGGAGGTTTACTGGAGAATCTCCTGTTGCCTCAAGTTTCTCAGTCTGGGCCAAGGATGCCTTTCTTCCCTCCTTTCGTAACACTCCTGAGATACAGTACCTTAAAGACTTTGTTTGTTTAAGAGAGTCAAAACAAATATATTGTTACATGGGTCTAATTCTGGTGTCAGTTTTCTTCCAGATCCCACCAATAGGATGTGTTTTCTAGCTTCTTACTACAAGAATTGAGTGTTGTATAATACAACAGCGCAAATACCATTTTGTATTTGCCCTAGCAAAATACTGTATGTATTTTCAGATACAATTTATGACTAGCTGTAATGGTGTCATGAATACTTTTTTTTTTTTTAAGCCTGTCTCTCATCCTTTGAATAAATGAAAGGGGCTATGTTTTTGCAACTGTGGTGAAAGTTTTGTCTATGTAATTCATGTAGGAATATCACACAAAGATGCTGTAACAGAAACTTGAAAAATTAAGCTACTTCATTATTTGTTTTACTACAGGAGGAATTGCACACTTATTTTGTGCTTTTTTCCAAATCTAGGGACTAGCAGTATTTTGCACAGAATGAAGTATTATGAAGAAAGCAAAGGAAAATTAATAGAAACAAACAAATAAACAAAGAATTTGACACTTACAGATTGAAATGTTTCAGGTTTTCTGGACAAACGTGAAATATTTATGCCGATCAGTTGGGTATCAATCTTCATTTCCCCGAGTTTCTTCAATGCCTCGTAAGACTGCAGTCCAGACCAGGGTGTTGGCTCCTGAAAAAAGAATGGTGATGTAGACACCCTAAACCTTCCATAACACTGCAGGAGTATTCGGGAGTACTGATGTTTAATTGACTTGCCTTGAAATGACTTGCCTAATGATTATTTGCCTGAGGATCCTGCAGAGGGAAATATACAGTTTGTGCATACAACAGCTCCAGATAAGAAACTGCATGAAGGAAATACTTTATTTTGAGTCATCTAGCTATTTTGTAAGGTTATAAGGGTTTCAGCACTGCAGTTACAGGTGCAGCAATAATAATAAAACTGAAAATCTGAATAAAGCTTGTCATGGAAATAATAGAAAGTCATTTTACATTCAATAGATTTATATCTCACAACAATTAATAGAAATATGTTAGAAACAGTTTTCTTTTTGGTAGCAGGCAAATTTGATTCAATGTAGAACCGCAAGCTAACAGTATTTCTGTAATGAATTATCTCACTACAGAATTAAAGATAAAGTGGACAGACATGTCTACGGAACTTCTTCATGCAAACAAGTCTGAGGCTATGGTTTGATGATAGTTAACTTTATGGCAGTACTGGCTTTAGGTAGTCTTAGTCACTTGGTGTTTCTCTGTAATATAGTGCTTGCTCAAATGAGCTCAGAAAAGCTGTCCAATTAAAAAATATACTTATTAAAACCAGAAAAAACTGTATATACATTTGTGCCAGCACACTTGGGGCAGCAGATCTATACCGGCACTAATAAGCACAGGAGAAAGGATAGCCAACATGCAAAAACTGGTGGGGGAAGGGGAAAGGGAATACCTCAGGCCAGAATTGATGGCAAAATTAATGTCAGCAAATGACATGCTTGGTCACAGAGGTCTTTCACCATTGCTGTTCAGGGTATAGCTGCTCTTTGGGTAGTTAGATTTCAATCTGAAACAGTAGCATTTCATTCCCTGTTTTAAATGGGAAAGTGATTGTATGTGTAATTATAGAAAACTACTTTCCCTGCTGTTCTCAGGCTATAGACACAATAGATCACTTGAAAAAGAAACACACATGTAAACAACACTATTAGAGGTACATCTGAACAGGGGAACTTAAGTTCATAGACTGAAATTATAGTTTAAGATCACAAAATTAAAATAATATATCCTAACAACAAGGTGTTAGAAATGTTAAATGCAAGACTGGGGCCAGACTTTTAAACAGATGGATGCCTACTGAGACTTTTTTCAGAAGTTCCTTACCTTCTTGTAACAAAACAAACAAAAGGGAGACCTTCAGATGCTGCTGAAAATCCTCTTAGGTACCAGCCTAGGCATTCGCATTACAAATCCAGCTCTAGGTGCACAGACCTTCCAAAATCAGTCACTGCTTTCACTGAGTCACGTGAGTTTGGACTACTCCCTAAACAAAAAAGTTCATTTGTGTTATTTTCAAGCCTGAAGCTCCATTCCTCTTTTCTTGATGAATATGTGCTCTTGTCAGCTTCCTTATCCCTTTAGGCCTTATTTTGACGTATGCTGAGCATGGAGGATCATGTCTAAAGTCACTTATGTGCTGCTGAATCTCGGGGGACTTTGTCACAGAAGCCAGTGAGCGGATTTCATTTTAACATTTTAGTTGGTGCCAAAAGCATCACCTTTCCCTTGAAAGGGCGCTTTGCAATTTGAAAGTTTGAAAGTGATCTTTTACTGTCCTGTGGCTCAGTGTACCTCGGTAGTCCCACAGCATGAGCAGTAAGAGCTCTGGAGCTTGTATATTAGTAGCTTGATGCCATGGCCTTTACTCTGCTTCACAGAGTGCAGTGGGACAGGGTGCATGAGGCATGCAGCATAAGTAAAGATGGCAAAAGTCTTGCTGGAGTGAAAAAAAAAATGCCCAGGTCTCCACAGTATGTGGAGGTATTATACAAAAATACCATAATTCTACAGAGCTTGTAGAGCAGAAGGTGAAAAAGTGACATAAGAGGATTGCTGCCATCCCAGGGCTGACTTTATCACTACACTGTTTGTTCTCCATGATGCTTCATTACTTGGTGCAAATGGGAATAACATGATGAAGCTGCTGTCTCTCTATTATTGTTACTACAGCTCAGAAAAGGTTAAATGGGCAACTACCGTACTATATGTCTCTGTCTCCCAAGAGAAAACTTAGGACACAGAAGCATGGAAAGTACTCAATCTCCCTTTCTTCTTTTTCTCTCTCTTCATATACAGACTTCACATCTGTTCTAAAACATGCATGACAGCACTATAGATATACTGTTCCCTAGCAATAATCTTGTACTTTCAAAGGATGAGTTTCAATATTTCATGTCACTTTGTAAAGAGTGTTTAAGAACAAAATGAAAGCAACTTTTGTTCCATTAGCCTTTTCATCTATTTACTGCCATTTTTTCCCCTCTAAATTCTGACCTAATTCAGATTTTATGCAATGGAGTTCAAATTTTATACAGAGAAGAATTAGAAGAAATCTGAAATAGTAGAAAAGATAGATAAACAAAATGAGAAACTTATAGCAGAACTGAAAGATCTATATAATAGACAGTATGAAGTGCATGGTTATAATAGTAATTTGAAGTTGAGTTAAAATTTCTTGTACAGGAGAAGAATTACAGTAGTAAATAATAGTCATAGTTATGATGAGTATTACTTCTTGCAGTAAAGCTTTATAGGGAACAAAAGTTTCATCGCGAGAGACTCTGTATAAAGAGGGGACAAATCATCTTGGTTTCCTGAGGAATCAAGGCTTATTCGATCACCTTTCTTGTTTAGTATCCAGAAACTTCTAATATTATATGCCAATTTAAACCAAACCAGGAAAGATATCATGTTCTTGCAAATTTCATGAAAATCATAGCTGAAAGAAAAGGGGAAGGAGGCAGAATCTTGTTTTGGAGCCACAGATGCCTATGTTCTGTGTTCTGAGATGGGCAGCAGGCATACTAGCCCATTAAGGTCACTCTGTGTGCATGTGAAATAAATATTATAATAAAACCAAAGTAGTATTTTCTGACTTGCCAAAATAGCATAAAGAGCTCTGGAAAGTAAGGAATGTACCAATACCTGCACAAGTCGATGTGTTTGAAGCTTAAATACCCTCATTTGCAGGATGTGGTGCCTCTCTGCATCATCTATGCTATGGAAGTGTTTTCTAGAAAAAAAAACTTGGAAATAAGTGGAAAATGAAGCACAAGAATGTAATCATATCACTCTTCAAGATGCATATAGGTGCTAGATCCCAGCTCTATGTGATGCCTTAAATGATTGTAGGTCATCAACAGTGCCTAACATGTTCTCTAAAAGGCATATATATTTTTTCCTTTCATATTGTTACAAATACAATCATCCCAAAGAGAAGCAGCTGCCAAATCCTTCAGCAGCAAGCCTCCACTTCTGTCTGTGTAGGGATGGTGGTTATAGCCTTTGACAGCAGCAGAGATGTTAACCATTGTGGCAATGTTTTTCTTTCATCACAGTTTTAAAACTGAGTGTCTAATCATTTACAAGCTTTAACTTGAGGGTAGAGGCTGAGTAATTATTTTCTTAAGGAAGTAAAAAAGATAAATAAAATGTTATATCATCAATGATTGTTGGTTGATGCATAAAGCCCTGACAAATATGTCAAGATATTTAAGCTCCAAATGAGCTGTATATCCCTTCTTTTCATTTCCATCACCTTTTCTGTATTCCTTTACTAGTCCTTCTCTCTCCCTCCATTCTTCTGTTCATATTTCTTTTTTCATGGCATTTATTCATTCCGTGCCATTTCAGAAATGTCAGTTTTAGACCTTGCAACAAATGACCTGAACTCTGCTGCTGTCACTGAGCTGTACAGTGAAACTTCAGCTATGGTCTCAGAGTGTTGCTTATCCATTGTGACATTCTGTTGAAGTGCTAAATTGGTAAAGGCAGGTGCGTATCTGTGTCAAGCAGTCTGTTTGAAACAATGGCTGTAAACATAAGTGGAAACTTGTGCATGGACTGATTTGCATAAGCACTTACCTACTTTACCTGTAGGATTAGCAGACTATACGATTATTTTTCAGGCTTAGGTGAAGTATCACAGGTCATTCTCCAAAAGCAAAGGTTGGTTAGAGACAAAGAAAGGAAGGAGCAGTGCTATTCTCACTTTACTGTGGGACAGGCTGTATTAGCCTCTGAGGTACAATACCTCAAAGTCACTCAGTCAACTGACTTTCAGTGGGAAGAAACAATACCACATGCAATGAAAAAGAAATTTTTTGTCTCTGCTGTTGGAGAGAGTAGTTCTCAGTTCAAAACCAGCAGACTAGATGTGGTATCATCCTGTGGGGAATCTCCTTACTGTGGAAGAGAACAAATCTGAAACAGTTTTGTCCCTGCTCAGGAAAGGAGATGCAAAGAAAGCTTCAAAGACTTAGAGAACAGCTTGGATCAAGCAGAACAATCTGGGCTGAAACAGCCCTTTTGGATCAAATCTCTATCAGGATTTGGGACTTGGAGCTTTGATCTTGTATTTCGTTAAGGCTTCAGAGTGGCCAAAGGTGTTAGGCTGGGACATGAGACTGTGCTGCTGGAATGTGGCTTTGGGTCAGAAACACTTATTGCGCACAGGCAGGTTCGCTCTTCCAGGTGCAAGACGTATACTGGGGATTTTGTTGAGGTTTTTACCTGAAGTCCAGTACTTGAAGATGCAAGTATTGTTCTTTTGTCAGATAACTTGTATATTAAGCCCCTTAGATGGGGAACTGATGCTAGATTGAGTATAATTCTCAGATCACGTGATAACTATGAGATGTATAGCAATGCAAAAAAGCAAAGTCAAGGAGTGAAACAGAAGTGCTAAGATAGATGCGTGGTTTTCCTGTACAGCTTGTGTTCTTAGTGTTGAAACTCTTATTTATTTATTTTTATTTATTTCTGCTTGAATGTTACGTTTTTGTTTCATCTTTGCAGTATGTTAGTACAACAGTTCCATTGCCAAAATCTCTCAATATGCTGGATGGCAGAGTAGCTTGGTAGGTAAAAATCCTCCAGTTTCCTCATGGGAGTGCAAAGGGAGCAGGTATTTAAAATAAGAAGGACTGAGCTTAGTTCTTTTGGGGGAATTCTAGCACTAGATTTCAGTGTATTTTTGCGATAAACCTGTTGTCCTCAGCTACCTGTTTTGTGACTTATCATGATATAGCTCAAAACACTTGAAAACATTTTTCTTAAGTATGCCTTATGTAATATCCTCTAGTATATTTTGACAGGTGGCATACCAAATATTGTTGTTTTAAAAAAAAGTTCTCTTACAGCTGTTTTTAAAAATCTGATCTGTTTTGCAGTAGTCAAACTCTTAACCTTATTTCTTTTCCTCCTTCATCATGCCCTTTCTCCACATTGGAAAAATTATGGGGAGAAAGAAAAAAAGATAGTAAAAGTAGAAGAAAAATACTTTCTTGTGGCTTTGATATTTTTCCAAAGGGTTCCCTTTTCTTGTAGAAAACATTAAAACTTCTATTAAAATAGCCCGACTCCTAATCATCTTAGATTATGGACTTAATTTTATCTTCCTCTTTCTTACTAGAAAAACATTACACTTCCTAAGAAGTTATTTACCTGAAAGAGGAAGAGAAATAAAAAGAGAAATAAGCAAATACAATTTTTAAAAATTTGCACGTGGCAACCTGAAGTGAGACACAGCCACACTACATTTCATGGGGAACAGACTACTTATGTACGCTACCGAGTATCTTTTTAAAGTTCCAGTCTAGACTTCTCAGTGGGCTTTTGTGCTAAACGTATTTTGGAACTGAGTTTTCTCTAATGTAAACTGAGGTCTCCTCTAAGCTAAAGGCAATTTCCCAGGTTAGACTAGCAATAGTTTTGGCCCAAATTTGATTTAATAAGCATGTTTACATCCAGCTGTCCTTCTGAGAGGAAGAAGTTACAAATGGCTTATAGGCAGAGGTTGCTCCAGTTTGGATCATTTGGGCAAATGTTGATTTAGAGTTGATCCCTTCGTGGTGCTAGTAATGAGCTATATGAAGTAATACTTTACTTGTTCTTAGAATGTCAAGTGTAAGACAATTTAAAAAGATAATGTTAACTGTGCAGCTACTGTTTTCTGTGAAAAGTAATCTAGCAAAGAGCTGCTTTTTTTTTCAATAGTTAATGCTTATTTATGTTAGTAAGTAGATTCAGATGCCTGTATATGCGCTGTTGATATTCCTTTCCTATGTGAAACAAAAAGACCAGGTCACGGCACTGCTACTGTTTACCTACACCTACATGGAAATTCCTTTGCTTCTTGTTTGCATTAAAATATTACATTCCAGTCCACAGGTGAAAACTGTATACTCCTTGTGGGAATGTATTTTTCTAACTGATATTTTTCTCTTACTTTCTGCTTTTTCTTTCATCATGACAAAAAAGTCATTTGAACTTAGGGAAGGGAATATTAAAAATCTTCTGTCTATTTATTTATCAGAATAACCTGGAGTATTTTTCAGATAAACAAAGTCTGTCGAGGCAAGCTGATTTCAATACAACTTTTAAAGAGATATGGTGTAATATAGGTGCTTGCATAGTTTAGGGTACACAAGTGCAATGAATGAGGATGTTTAGTTGCATCTGGGTCTTTAGAAGCAAATGGTGTGGGACAAATGACACAGTAGACTACCCAGCCAGTGTATTGGATAAGGATTTTATTTGTATGAGGATTAAAAAGAACTGCAGACTGCAGATACTCTGAGAAAGAGACAGATGCCTGTTGATCCCATAGAGACAGAACAAAATAAATGTTTGAATTTGTAAATTCAAACTACGTTTGCTACCTCAAAGGAAAATTAACTCACTTGTGTCACTTGAAATGAGAAAATAACTTTATTTTAAAAGCTGGAGGTCCAGTTCTGATCTCTTTGGAGACAAAGGACACTTGTTTCCATGCAGCTTTCTGTAATGCAATAAATGCAAACCATCAGGTCCATGTTCTAAGCATTAGGTAATCAACATTAAGTGTGAAAGAAACACAAATGAAATCAAGAAAAGACTCGGATATTAGAAAATTAAAGGTGATAAAATCGCTTAAAAGTTGAGTCATGTACCTACAGTACAAATGCCAGGCTGCATTAGTTCCTTAAAAATGCTACCCTCTGCAGTGTTTTGTGCATGGAAGTGTCTTCCCACTGTAAGGGCCCATCGAAAGATAAAGATATTGGAGAAAGATTTAGTAAGAAAACAGAATTGTGTGACGAGAGTGGAAAAAACATTCCTGGTATGGGAACAGTGTGGGAGAAAGTCAGGAAATACATTTGTGGGAGAGCAACGCAAAGGAAGCATGAGGGCAAACAGAGGTGACACCCCCCCCCCCCCCCCCACACACACACACACACACAGGTTTCACTGAGAGAAGCATCTGAAGTCAGCCACCCTTGCATAAATCCAGTTTGGTGTGGACAACGGTGGGGTCACACACTTCCTGCAGCCGCAGCCTGACCAGGGCAAGCCATGTCTGCGAGCAGCAGCATGCGGTGCCAGCAGGGCTGGCGTCCCTGCTTCTCAAGGGCAGCTGGCGTGAAACAGCAGAGAGTGGGACATGCAGAGGCATTCCCAGGCAGAGTATCGTGCAGCTGGCTAGGAAACGTGGTTATAAAAGACACTGCACTTTCCCAGAAGAAACTCTCCAGCTTTCTGAAGTGAATCTCTACATTGCTGCTCAGAGTGCAAAGTGGAAACAGTGCCCTCCTTGCATGCTCGTAACAGCATGCCTGGCTGGTCTTCTCCTTACTGAAAAGTGGCCTGGTTGTTAATCACATACCGTCTCTTTATTTCTTTTCTGCATTATATGCTCCAGCTTACTAACAAAATGGAATAAACATTAGTATGATTTATAGAACAGAATTCCGAGCTTTTACAAAAGCCTATGATAATTCCTATGCGAAGTAGGACATTAATCTGAATAAATAGAGCTCCACAATGCATTGATGATTGAGGTAGATCAGTACTGGATAAATGGATAAATTCTACTTGCTGTATCATTGCCCATCTCCCCAAAGTGCCCAGGCTCCTGAGGTAGTGATTCGGTGTTTATTTTAATAATGTTTCTATGAATTTATATTATTAATTTCAGAGTTGAGGAAAGGCTGAATCTATTTTTCCTCACATTGTAATGCCATCTATTGTTGCAGATACTTTTGAATTATGTGCATGGGCAGTGTATGCTTCAAAAGGCAGTTTGTTGTAAAAGGAATTGCATCCACAGCTTTCGAAGTTACAGATTTTCTTGAGCCATAACCCAAAGATATACTGCCAGTGCTCCGGTATGCACAATGCCATCAGTGCTTACCAATGTGCTTGCCACAATGCTCTCTAATATCATTATAAATTCTATAATGTCCTCAAGTTTTCAGGAAGTTCAGAGGAGCAGAATCTCTTCAGGTTATTGTTGTGGCACAGTAACTGCAAGATTCAATAGGCATCACCACAGCCAACAGGCTGACATAAATACATGGCATTGAGCAGAAGTTTCAAAATGAAGGCAGATGGGAGGTTGTAGAAATAGGCACAATAAATATGGGTTGGAATACAATATAGAAAGGCTAAAGAGGGGGACGGATTTCCCTGCAGCCGGTCACAAAGGTAAAAACCAGTTATGACTGTGAATCACTTGGTTATTAGAGTGCCTGGCAGGAAATGATAAACCCATTCCTCCCTGGGATCCTTTGGCTGATCCGAAGCAGATGCGCACACAAAGTGATAGCCTTCCGCTCCTACTCTTTCTCCACCAGTCAGGCTGTTTGCTTTCCCCTACAGCTAAGTCTTCAGTGGCTCTATTCTTTCTCTATTATTTCCATCACCTTTACAGGAGTTCAGCTTCGGATGAACTTGGTGGGAATTGGAGGCAAGTCAGGAGCTCCTGTTGTAGAGGACTGGGTGGAGAAAAGCAATTCAGGACAGAGACACTGAAAGATTTATGATACCAGTTGTGTGCAGTAAGGAGCAGGCGCAAAGAAGAACTCCATTTGCTAGGCCTTGGTTCCCACCACTTCTTTGCTGAACCATAATTCAGAGCAACTCCTGTCCAAGCTGTAGGTGTCTGTGGCTGGCAGGGACTCTGAAGGTGCAGAGTCCCATTATGGTCGTTCTTTTCTCTTTGGTCCTAGCTAAGATGTTCCTGTATAGTAACCTTTTATATACTTCTTCGGTAACTCAAAGCAAATATATCGTTGTTCTTCATGTTATAATTAATATGCCAATAGTTCAGTTCTTGGGATGGCCAGCTGTGCACTGCCAAACTACTGTAAAAGAAAAATAATCACTACATGGCTAGATTTCAGTTTCTATTTTTAAAAAGGCCATTATAAAATAAAGATCTACGTGCAAATAAATAATGCGTAAAACAAAGAAAAGTACCTTCACAGGATCATTTTAATGATGATGGTGCAATGAAGCGCCCCTATGATAGTGGCTTTAAATGAGCACCAATGGTGTGAGTACATGTTTGTATAAATATGGGCACCACCGAAGTATTTGACCTATGGAGTCTGTCTGGCTGCCTGGGAAACTGTCGTGTGCACCTGAAGATATTGTATATCCCCTATTAACAAATCTTCATGATTCTAAGCAATGTCTATCTTCTGTCAACCATACAATGGAAAATAATTGTTTCAATTAATCCATATATTGAGAATTCAGGAGAGAAAATATAGATTGTTTCATTGCTTTCTAACCTGCAAGCTAATTTTGGCCTTGTGGTCTCAAACATAACTTAGAAGCAGACTATTTCTAATCTGCACTTTTGACAAGCCGAATTAAAGACCTGAAGACCAAAAGATTCTCCAAGTATGCAAGTATATAACTGTTAACTGTGTTGGCCTGAATATTTCTAGTTGCACCAATGACTTCAGAGATTAAATGAAAAGTGGGAAGAAGGAAAAAAAAATCCAGAATCAGCTCCATGGGAATTTAAAAGGTTTCTGGGCTACTTATGTGCAAATGAAGGCATTTAATTGTAAGGTGTCCTTAGTGATAAATGGTAACAAAAATATGCTTGAATAAATTTCCCATTATAAAATGGGAAATTATGTCTTGACTTTGCCCTTTTCATTGCTCCTTGAGAAAGGTGAACCTCTCTAAAAAATTTATACTGGCCAAGCTTCAAGTCTTTTGCACTGCTAATGAACTGAATAACTGAGAAAACAGCACCTCTGCAATTAATATAAATGCAAAAGCTTGGCTTCTTGGCAGAAAGAGAACAATGAGGGAAATTTTCTAAATTATTAATGTAATACCTAAATAAACTTTTTAAAAATCTATTTTCTAAGGGTTTTCTTTTTTTTTTCCTTGCAAAGAGGCGATCATCGGTGCCAAAGAGTATACAAAAAAGAATGTAACTCTTTTTTTGGGGGGTAGACATCCAGTATGTGCTTAGAGTACATCCTAGAATGCATGTGAGTACATTCAATGAACACCCTTGCTTAGTCCAGAAAAGCCAACAAGAATACCCAGCCCCAGCTCAAACATACAACCTGTGGCAAGCTTAAGATTTGTTAGCTCAAAATACCAAAAGGCTTTAGGAGGCATGAGGTGCCGCTGAGAGAGAGAGCAGGGTGGCCAGGGTCTTGGCCATGGTCTTGGCCAGGGTCTTAAGCCGCCTAAGCTGGTGTGTTAGCCCTGTACAACAGCAGGAACTCTACCAGGTGAAAATGCCTACGAAGAATTTGGTTGCAGCTGTGGTGGTCTCAGTATATAAAAGCAGTTAAATTTGTAAGGTGAAATAGTAGGGTTTAGTACCCCCAGTGATGCAACTGTCCTTTTGCCACATCTATACAATCAGTTAATCCTAGAAAGAGAACTGTGTTTTCTGGAGAAGAGCAAGAAAGCACAGCAGTCTCCCCTAGCTGATCTGAGGGGAAGTCCTTGCAGTTCCCACTTGGGGTGATTGGCTTGCTGTTACTGGTGGGGACAAGCAAACCACTGGGGAACATGAGTGATCTCGCTGTGGTGAAGAGGCCCCTCTTCACATCTTCATGTCTAGCTTCAGAGGAAGTTAAAATAAACATAGCACAAGGCAATGCATTGAAAAATAGTTATGCTGTAATGGGCAAGCTTCTTGTGGTGTTGTCCAGCTCTTTAACTTTTGTACCTTTTGAATCTGTGGTGCAACTCACTAATGTGGCAAATAACAATTATCCCAGATCTAAGGACATTTGTCTAGAAATGTCATTGTTTCAAAGGTTGCTTGAATGGAAGTGTAAAATAAACTTTAGCCAATTTTCCATTGTTCAGAAGAGATGCCATGTCTGTTAATCTATCTATTGTAGTGCTTTGAAATGGGAAATTAAGTACTGTCAATACTGCTGCTTATCCTCATTTGTGCATGGTCTCTCTTGCGCACAGAACAAAGGGTCACTGAAAAGGTTGTTTTTTTTGATAAAGACTGGGCCCTAACATAAATGAAGGGAATAAAAAAGAGGTTTCCAGAAAAAAAGTTGAGTTGATTCAGTACAATGGCCTGCAGTGCTGTATATAGAGTAGTCTCTCAAACCTCAATGTAATGTTTATCAGTGATGTGTCCTCTGTAAAATTTTTGCACGTCTCAGCATATAAAACGCTGTGATGCTCTCTCCAATCTGAGGATATTAAATCGTAAGATACTTTTACAGGGATAGTTTGCTGAACTCCATCTATGACTACAGCAGTTTTATTCCAAGAATACATATTGCAGATAATCTTTAAATTCACTGGAAGTGCTTGACTATGGAATATAATAAAAATCAATCGTAGAAAAGGAAATCAACTGCAGCATTGCATAAAAAGACTCTTGCTTTAGAAATCCAAGATTTTATTGTTTTGCTTTAGGCAAGGGATAATCTTGGATATGATAAGTTCTGTGCTGTAGCAGGTTAGACTGCTCCATGCAAATAGATCTAGCTAGTGATGTCCCTGACTAGATGATATTAGTTTAGGTAAAACCACAAAAGATTGTTATGAAAAAAAGAGTTTGAATAGTCCATGTAAAATTAATATTAAATTTCCTGTCATCTACCTCATTACCTTGTTAGATGACTTGTATTAAAAGCAGTGAAGCAAAGAATCAGTAACCTGGGCCTTTGCCATTTCTGCAGTGCTGCAGATATACATTTCATACAATTTATACAGAAGTTACATACATTGAGTATGCTTTTCTGGAGTATAAGTGCATTGGACTAGAAATCATGACTGTATTATGATACTTCAAGGTTATGCTTTTTGAAATTATACCTGAAAACCATTGTTAAGATGCAGGACTAGTAGGTACCACAAGAAGTATTCTTGTTTGTACATTATCCTGAGATAAGTCTGTGTGTCTATATTTAAGCTGTATATCTACATAAACCTGCGAATACATAAACTTCTATTCACACAGACATCAAAACTATTGACTGTATCTGAATGCATAAAAATAATCACTGCTTTCTATTTTTTAGAACAAAAGTATGAAAAAAAAAGTCCCTTTGAGATGATATATTTAAACAAATGAAGATTAGAAGGCAAAATATTTTGACTGCTGGCCTTGTGAAAAATGATATTGCTGGAACATATAGTTTCTTTCTGAGAGTATAATTTAATGCCAGTTTTTGCAACCCTGACTTGCTGAGTAACCTCATTAGGATTGATTGGGTAATTGGCAAAGGGCTTCTAGGCCAGAGAAGGCAGAAGCATCATGAGACTCTGGCTTCAATGGTGAAGCTGCTTTAATAATCCCTGGAATTCCTGGAACTATTCCCATGCAATATGTCATCGACCCCACACTTCTGTCAACCCAGCTATTTGTGGGGCTACATCATAAAATAGTTAGGGGGAAAGAGCAGCCAAGAAAATATTGGATTGTTTGACTTGGTTTGCTTGAGCTGTTTGTTGTTGCCATTTCTGCCTTTCTGAAATTACACTGCTGTAGCGAAGAGAAGAGGTATGATGTGGAGTGGTAGAGGGCCAGGAACTTGAGTATCTGTCTTTGCCAAGAATTCCAGATTCTTATGGATCAATAACCTGAGAAAGCTTTATAGAAGCTAGCCCCACAGTAAAATTGATTCTGAAGCTGTCATTGCATTGTTATTCACACACTCTCATTTTCCAAGACTGAAGTGGAGGAAATTTCTTTGGTTGGTGAATTAAAACCTCAAAACATAATTGTTATGATTTTATAGATGTTTGGGGGATGAGGAAAATTACTCTGCTCTTCCGAAGCAAAATAAAATCCCAGCTTACCTACACAAGGAAAAGATGCAATGTGAGCTGCAAGACCAGCGACTGCAGATACAAGGACAAATCCTGCTTGCTTTGGAGAAAAGTCCTCTAGATATCCAGAAGAGTTTTATGTGAATTAAACGAGAGAGATTTCACTCTTATTTCTGTAAGTAATAAAAGAGATGCAGGGAGAGGTTTCTTCTGGATACTTAGGTGAACAACAGTTTTCTTACTACAGTTACCAAATATATCCTATGAAAACCATGTGCACATTCACTTAATTGACAGGGTCTTCTGAGCTGTTCTGCTCTGTTCTCATACACATATTGGAGTACCTGTTTTTAAAGAGCTGCCTAAATGCATTAGCTGATGGACTGAAATTGCTCAGAAGTGCCACCATTGGTTATCATTTAGTAGTTCCAGTTACCTTTTTGTAGTTCACATGAAAATACAACTATTTGTCTGTCAATATGGTCTTATTGAACTGCCTATCTTTGTAATACCTGAGGATATACAAAAAGTGAAAACCAGCCTCATGATAACTGGAGGGCCTAATTGTTTCATCTCTAAACTATTCAAATGTGTAATTTTGTCAAATTTTATTTCCTTTCCTCTCTTACGGATTTTTCTCGTCTTTACTTTTTTTCTTCCTTTTTCTCTCCCTATTCTTTGTCTCTTTTTTTTTGAGTTAGATTGAGTTGGCTCTGTGGAAATATAAAATAAGTGCATTTTATCTTTTATATTGTGAATTCTCTGAAATTTGTGTTTAATCTCTCCCCCTCTGAAAACATGGTCTCAGTTTACTAAGATCTGTAAATAGGCAAGGACAATAATAATAAATAGTAAAAAGGAGGCCAACCACATCCTGGGCTGTATCAGCAAGAGTGTAGCTAGTGTGTCCAGGGTAGAGGTCCTTCCACTGTGATCTATTCAGCCCTTGCGAGAACAGCTCTAGAGCACTGTGTTCAGTTTGAGGCTCTCCAGTGCAAAAAAGGCATGGACATACTGGAGCGAGAGCAGCGAAGGGCTGGTGGCTGGTTGGAGGCTGGAGCACACAGCCTGTGAGGAGAAAATGAGGGAACTGGGTTTCTTCAGGTCTGCCTAGAGAAGAGGCAGCTTCTGGGACCATCTTATTGCTGCCTTCAACTACCTGATCAAAGGAAACAGAACAGACTGATCCAGGCTCTTCTTGGAGAGGTGTAGCAATAGGAAAAGGGGCAACGGGCACAAGCTGGAACATGGGAAATGCTGTATAAAGAAAAATTTCTTACCTTGAGGGTAGCCAGACACTGGAACAGGGGCCCAGAGAGGCTGTGGCGTCTTCATGCTTGGAGATATTCTACACCTAACTGAACATTGCCTTGAGCAATCTGATCTAACTGGCCCTGTTTAGATCAGAGTATTGGACTAGAGACCTCCAGAAGTCCCTTCTGACCTACATCTTTCTATTATTTTAATATAGGGAAAGAGTTTAAAATCACATGCAAATTGATGACAGACACTGAAAGTCAAGTCTCTTAAAAGTGCTTTGGCTCTTCCTCTGAATCAGTGCCTAAATCAACATATTTTTATGACATGTCCATTAAAAAAATTTTTTTTGCTGCTAATGGAAACTTCCTTCTTTTTGGCTATTATATCTGTTGGTTTAGGCTTCCTTCTTTTTCTGCGTGAATTTTGAGCAGAGACTTTCAGCCTGTGGTCTACCAGCTCCTGAATGTGTAGGCATTATTTCTAAAATGTTTCCAAAGGAGTATAATACAAGGAAGGTAACAGGAAAAGCTCTGCCTCACTGAAGTATGTGAGACTTCTGAAAGGTTCCCCACTTTTTAAGAAACAGAAAACTGTGGCAGTGGCAGAAAAATGTGGTAGAAAAGCCCTGCCTTAGAAGCCCTGGATGTGATGAAACCAATCTGTTTTGCTCTGTGGAAGGCAGGGAAAGTTTCAAGAAAAGTGAGGAGGGATGTTTACTACAGAGATCATCTGCTGTCACAATGACACTTATCAGAGAGTGCATCTTCTCTGTTGTCAGCTGCTCTGGGTTATTTGCTACTTAGGGGATTAGAGTGTTTAGGGAGAAGGGTTAATAACAGTGTTTTCTCTGAGGGAGAGAAGCAGTGAGGTGTTCTTAGTTGTTTTTATCTCTGCAATATCAGCTTAGCGGCTGCAGTATTAAAAACAAAATGAACCCAAAGAAACTGAAATGTTGAAATCGCCAGTAATGAATCTGGCAGCTAACAAAAGCCAGCATGATATTATCTTTCTAACTAGTAGCACCTAAGCTCATCATCGAAGATGAAGAGAAGTCTTTGCAAAGTTTTTATAAGTGTAACAACCTTTAAATGAAAATTCGCAGAAGAAATAAGGAAGGTAAATATCTAGTATTGACCAGAAGACTGAAACAAATGGCCTATGATGTTCCTTTCAGGCTTGCACAAAAAGTGGAAAGGTAACTCTCTATTCAATATTTGCACAGCATTTATTCAATGTAGATACCCAGGGTGGGGGAGAAGTGACTGGAAGAGGTGGGCTTCCCAATGTTATGGATATATGTTGTACAATTTGAAAGCTGCAATGAGAAACAGTTCTTTTTATTCTTACAGTGAATTCCCAGTTGCCTTGTATAGTACAATTAGAAATAATACCTATTTGTATAGTCAAACGAAAAAGAACGTTAGATACATTTCGCCTTGTCCAGTTCATAGATGTCTCTTTTTCCCCCCCATAAGTAATAAAAAAGTGAATGAAGTACTGAAAATTACAAGAAAGTATTTAAATATCTATTCCTACTTCCTAATAAAACCAGAGATTATCTTGGATCTGTTGAATCACCCAGAAGACACTTTTTTGAATTTGTTATTATATTTTATTTCTGTTGTTATATTATTATGTATATGGAAGAACCAAAATGAACATTTCTGCCTCCCTCTTCCCAAATTGCCCCCTGACCCTTGCCTATCTGATATTTTCTTTCCTGTGTGTTGGGTTTGTGTTTTTAGACATAGATCTAAAGGAAGGAAAATTAGATAACAAATTAGGTGCTGTAATTGTATGGGAAACCCTAGCAACAATGTTTTTTTTTTTTTGGGGGGGGGGAAATAACTAGAAATCATGAATGAAATCTATGGGAAGATGGCTGACAATGGCCTTTTTCTTTTTGACTATCCCGCAATTGCAGTTGTTCCATCACTAAACCCAGATACCTGAAAAAGAACCAGGTCTGGACATGCTTCAAATTGAGCCTGTAGTTATTAATGTCCAGAAGCAATGATACTGCATTTTATTTTCTGGGCAGTATAAAGACGTGTAATGAAGTGTGGAGGGCTTTTTGATTTGTTTTGTTTTTTTACACTGAGGTGGACTGTAAAATAGGGGTCTCTACTTTTCTACTGCTAGAATCTCAACAGTTACTCTAGTCTGATCAAGAACAAAGGAATATTTGAATAGCGTTTCCTCAGAGTTACATTTGAGTTCTAAAAGTATATTTATATATGTATTCATGTTCTTTTTTCAGAAATGCCAGAGGCTTTCCCTGCAGAGGGGAAAGTCCCCATTTTAAGAAAAAGAAAGGCTATAGGACACTTTAAATATAACTCTACTAATGTGTTAACGTGACAGTTTGCTGCTAGCAAGTCTATTTCCTAATCTGTGTGTATTTCCATGCTTAAAGGGTCATTGCTATTATAAAGGCAGAACTTGATTACCTGACATGAGAGAATCAAAAGCTATGTCACTCATCTTTAGCAATTATTTGATAATTCATGGTAAATTTGTTACATGCTTTGACACTTTTTTCTTGAGTATTAATTACCTGTGAATATACTCTCCCATATGAGAACATAACAATGGTTTCAGTAAAGAGAAGCTGTTGCAGGTTTTTAAACCGATCTTGAGTAAAATCTGCTTATTAACTTGCTAGTGTTCTAAGTTGTGCTGAACGATTCTACGGACAAAGCCATTTTTCCTTTGATATGCCAGAAAGATAACTCATGAGAATTTTTTCTGAATGTTCTCATGAGGGAGGTGAAATTGCTGTTGAACACCTGCTTTAGGATTTTAGCTGTTCTGTCCAAGCTCAGCTTTGATAATGGGATAACTATAATTTCTCTTTTTTTAATAGAGGGGAAAGTTACAGTTGATAAAATAATGAAAGAAAACATTTTTAGTTTTCAGAAAGTCTCCATTTCTTTTTGAAAGAAATTCTCAATATCACTAGCGAATATGATTTTCAGTGGTTCCTTCTTTTGTTTTCAATAGGAAGTTTTCAAGACAGCCAATATGTTGAAAGCTGGATCTGACATTGTTTCGAAGAACTCTGATATTCAGGGTTTAATATCTTATGCTTTACAAATTATATTACTCTAAGACATAGAAGTTTTAGGTGGATAAGTCCCATGAGATAACTGGTTCTATCTTTATCCAAGTGCAGAGTATAGCATCTTGACAGAAAATGTATAAGATATTAAACTGTTACTGCACTTGATCTGGGTCAAGAAGCCAAAAAGCACTTCAAATAAGAGCTGTTAGCATGGGAGAAAATTGTTGCACATAAAGTATACCCAGTGAAGACTTCAGCTCTCTCAGAGCCAGTAGCTAAAATATAAGAATCTGGTGACTGTCACTTGATAGTATGCTGTATCTGAGAGTTTACTCCAGATGTGTTCCTAAGGCAGGCTTTGTATTTGGTGCATTCCCCATGGCTCAGCATCTTGTGCATTTATAATACCACATAACTAGGGAAATAATGTAATTAAATATTTCAGTCATTTCCATGGGAGGAAGTATTCTTCATACTTTCAATTAATGCCTAAAAATATAGTAATAGTAGTTTATAACAGTAAAAAAAAAAGAAAGAAAAGCCAATTCTGTCATTTAAGAAAAATCCCAATATAAAGCAAATAATGTAAAATACAGGTACACAGCAATAATTCTGAGTGTGAACGATTTTTAAAGTGGAAGATTTTATATAATCAATATTTAGACTATATTTTTCCTATCAATATTTATTATATATATGGTGGTAATGCCTAAGAAAGCCAATCAGATTACAAGTTCATTACTCTTGTCATCTTCATGGTTTTAATAAAAAGGAGGTCCCTCCTCCATCTAAGTATGAGAGACAGCAAACAGACAGATAGCACAGTCACTAGCACAGTAATGACCTTGTGAATGAACAAATACATTTGTTTAATGAAAAACAGGAGCATTCACTTTCTGCATTGAAGCAAGAGGGCACCTGTCTCATGAAAGAACGTCAGAGAGAGGAGGAGAGCAATGCCAGAGGAGTAGACCTATCGCTCATGAAAAAGCCACTAGCCTCTGATTGTTCTTGATATTTACTTGAGACTTCATAAATCGAGTCATGTTCACAGATAATGAATCTAGTATAAACATAGCTTTGCAAAAAATATTTCAGGACTTTTCCCTCTACAGTAGTGACTCAACTGTTGTCTACTGTTAGGTATGTCTTCAGAACTGCTTTCACAGTCTTTCTTCATACTCCACCCAGTTTGTCTCAGGCCTACATACATTTTGAATACTTGTGGGCCGTAGGTGCACACCTAAGTGGGTTTTAAGCATCTCAGAGCTTTCCTTGGCTCTGCTGACAATTTTATTCTAAATTCCAGTGCCTAAATTTTCAGAAGGGAGTTGACTGATGCTACAACTCTCATTGCACCTCCTGTCTTTCTGAGATGATTTGTAAGGAAATAATCTGAAGCATGGCTGTAGATCTGTTGTTACCAGGACAGTGAAAAGAAAATAAGAGAAGGATTAGGATCAGCTCTTCAAGATATAAATACTTTTCTTCATTAAGTCTTGCATTTTAATTATTAATGTGACTTGGAATGCTACAGGGAGTGAAAATGTATTTGGGGACTATAAAGGAAAGGCATAAGCAAATGCATTAAATGGATTGCAGACAGTATAGTCGCATCAAATCCCTGACTGTATCTAGGCCTTCTATTCAGTGGAATAAGAAGTTGGGGTTTAGGTCGGATAAAGCTAATCCTGCCTTTCATGTGGTTGTGCTGCAGTATTGAGAGATACTAGCTAAGCTAACAGACAAAAAGAGTATATGAGTCAGCGTTTTACTTAAATTCCTTTAAAGAAAAGAAATTCTGAAAAAACAACCTTTTTGTTTAGAAGAAAACATTTCATAATCTGTCAGTAGTAGCTAATAAGCATGTTGCAAGCAAGGAGTGGGAGAGTGGTTTTAACTTGACTCCAAAAGTCATGAACGTTTTAATGCAATTCCCTTACACAGGCCTTACTGCTGACATTTTCATTTGCCTTTAATATTTTGCAGAATGGCTCTGGAACAAAGACAAATCTATTATCTATAGCATAAGTGACAAATTAAAATCACAAAAGTAAACAGTGGCATGTGGAACGTAGTTCTCGTGTGTGTGTAGTAAAGAACTGTATGTGATCAGCAGACAGAATGAAGTGGTTTTTGTGTCTAATGACAAAATACAACTGTTTGTGGCAAAAGAAGGAAAAGCATTACCCATATTCTCTCTTGGTGCTGAGCTGGATATTAAATGTACCTAGTTTTGTCCAACTGATTTAATTCCCACTAGCTTAGAGGGAGATTGTTGGAGGTTTTGTATTGTTAGGGATTACTTGCATACGGGCAAGCTGCTTTCATCGAAATTAAAATACCTGTTATTTGAACTCACTCTTCATTGTTTCCAAGGTGCTAAAGGGCTGTCATTTTCTTAATGACTTGAACAATAAGTGGTTAGGCAAGCTTATGTTAAAATACATCTTCGTTTTATTTATTTGATGTCAAAGCAAAGGCATCAGAAAAGGTGAGTAGGGCTGATTTCAGGTTACGAAGTGATGCTAATGCTAAATTCTAAAGCCAGCATTTGTTCTTGGACATCTGAACGTAGTGCTTTTGCTGCACTGAGACTGTGTATTTCAGAGACTGCTGTTCACCCATTTTGATGACATTACATATGGTATCATAAACGATAATCTAGTTGTTTATTGGTTTCACATTTTTCTTCAGGCACATTCAATCCATTGTTGAATATATGAAATTTAATCTCTTTGGATGTTCAATAACAAACGCTGGCACAGATCATTTAATTTGTCTGGCATTATATAAAAGCTGATGCTAAACAAGGGAAGTAGGAAAAAAAATTAGGAAACTCTTTCTTCTGCCTTCAGCAAAAAAAAAAAAAAAAATTTAAGGTGCACATTTGAATATGGCATAGAATGTCATTTTGGCATCTGTTATATCAATATTGATTCTTCATAAGAACCTATCAAAACTGATATTCCTCTAAGATTTCAATTTTGATTTTTCACATTGTAGTAAATCTGAATTTGAATAATATAAGCAATTGTATCTTTCTTTAAAATTGTTTTCTAGATACTTTGAGAATATTATACTTTAGGAGGTGAGCTACTAGCTAAGCTATTTTTCTGCTGACATATTTAATTCCTGCTGTAATTCCTTTTTAGGTAACCTGCTATCAGATACACGATGACTTTTGCCTAGTAGTATTTTTGAGCCTGATGCAAACGAATGATGCTGAATACATAAGAATTTGTCATGACAGGGTACCCTACCTGGTAAACTGTAATTAAAAAATATATATATGTGTATATATAGAGATATAATATATACATATATGCATATATGTGTGTGTCTGTGTATGTGTGCATAGGTATATAAATATAAAAATAAATATATGTAAAATGAAGGAATGTAGAAATGTTTAAACTTGGAACAATATTGCCATACCACTTCTGATTCTTGTGTATTCACAATTTTTTTGTTCATTTTTTGATCATATTGAGTTTTTCATACAGTGTAAGATAGTATGAGACATATCCTTGAGATTTTTCTTTCTAGGTACACGTTGCATCATTCCTTATTCTTGTATTCTTACTTTATATTCATTTTCCTAATATTTCAGCCTAGATCTTCTTTTGTTTAACTACCATATCAGCTCTTCTGCATTTTGCATGAATCTGTAAATCAGATGATTCCTATTGCTTAAACTGAAGTTTGACAAATGGAATGAGACAGGGGGAAGAATGAACTGCCTGTCCTGTAAGGCAGAAGAGCGGTTCCTTAAGGGGTCTTCAGGGTGTGGACCATGGCTACACCCAGTGTCCTAAAGCAGCCAGCCATGACCCGTGACAGCAGATCTCAGATGCAGCTCTGCTCTGGCGTTGTTCTGCCACACTCATAAGCAAAGGGTCCTCTAGGGGACATTTCCAATGCTCATCAGACTTTTAAGCCTGTTTCCCCAAAAGGACTGATCCAATAAAATATGCAGCTTATGCTTGAGAATTTTTTTAATTTAAATTGCTTCCATCAGAACATGATCACGTGGGAACACAGGAAGGATTAGAGTGCGGGCCTGATTGTCCCTGCAGCAGGTAATGTCAGCTGTGGTGGAGGAAAGTCAAATACACTGATGGAATTCAATTTTCCTGTGTCATTCTCTGTTCCAACAAAAGACCATAAATATAGGGTCTTCCCTTGCGAGAAGACAGAAGGTGTTAAATTGACATCTGTCCTGGATGCCAGTATGTTTAGATGGGACCACAGAAAATATCTGTCTAGCTAAGAAAGCATATAATCATATAATATATATGGCTTTTTTGATGTTCAAGGAAGAATACGAAGAGGACAAGGCTTGTAAGGTGATATTCAGCTGCGTTGGGGTGTGTAGAACAATTCAGAAGAAAGATTTTAAGTCTGTGAGGCATGATAGTGAGTGAATTAGTTCATTTTAGAGTCTAGCAGACTCGGAAAGGATGAAAGCAGTGAATGAAAAATCATAAGAGGCCCCTTTGGTTTGCTGTTTATTACACATTTACTGCCAGAGAAAAGTGAGAGGGCCCCTGACACACACTGTGTTGATTTATGGTCAGATGCATGAAAATATGTCTGTTTGGCACTTCCACCTTGAATAAGAATAAATATTTATTGAAAAATATTTCCAGAACAAAAAAGGATGTTTTCCAAGGAAAACAGCAATTGTAGAGCTCTAAATGAAGTTGTTTCTAAGACTGTCATAGTTAAGTTGAATACTGATGACTTTCTCTGTTCTGTAAAGCTGCATTTACCTTATTTGTCATACAGCAGAGTTAACCAGTGCAATCATTTATCTTTTCTAGGTTATTCAGTCCTATATATTGCTGTTTTGCATAGATCCCCTAACACTGAATTTAAATAAAAGCTACTTTCTGATTAAAAAAAAAAGAGAGAAAAAAGTATTTAAAACACATTTGGAACTGCTAACTTTTGAGAATGTTAGCTAAGTTACATATATATAAAAAAAGCCATTTGAGACGAGGAGCGTTTGACCATATTTTCAGTGTTTATAGTGACTTTAATGGAATTTATTTGATTTATGCTCCATTTATTTCAACTGAATGGCTTTTAAACTAAGAGAATATTTTTGCCATTTTAAGAAAAAACAGTTTTTGAAGAAAAGGTTTGCTGAAAGTGAACAAAACTAATTTTCATTTTTGTCAACATCTTTGAAAAGAAAGATATTTACAGTGGATGAAGATGATTCTATGAATACCAACATGAGCAGCCTTTTTATACAAAAAACAAGACTGACAGTTTACACTCTTTATCTCGCAGCAGGATGACTTTCTTCTTAATTCTCAAGTATGGGAAAATTCATACAGCTACCCTGAAATCACCTCAGAATACAGCTTCTACAGTATCGTAAGAGATCCAAATTAAATGCATGGAAATAATAAAAAAAGAAGGCATGGAACATAAAGTCTCAGCTCTCCACAAAAGTATTTGGTCTCTAGTACCACATAACAAAGTAGTGTCACAGCTGTACAGCCATCTCCTGGCCTTTTAAAGACATACAATTTGTCACATCATTCTCACCACTGTTTTCACTGGTTGAACAGAGGATTGGATCCTACTGAAAACTTGCACATCTCTGGATTTCCACATCCACAAAGACAATTTATTGTCCTAACCATAAGCACACAAACAGTTTCAGGTTTATTTGTAATCTTGGGGCTGGAACTATTATATTCCAATAACACGAAAGAGGAAGAAGTCTTGCAAAGGAGGGGGATGAGGGGCAGTACCTTTCCCAGAGTCTCTCCAGTCTTAGGGGACAAACCCCAAGAGCCTCCCCAGCCTCCTGGCAGCGCTCCACTGCTGCCTTGAGCCTCCCTTCTGTCTTTGCTCTGCCCCAGGCCCAAACACCTGCAGGCTGCCTGGGGCTGTTATCCTCAGCAGCTACAGCCACCTGCCCAATCAACTCTTCCTACAGAAGCCAAATCATGGATTCTGGCCTGATGTGATGAGGAAAACCAAAAAGTACCCCAAACCTGAATCCAAGTCAGACTTCTTGAAAAACATCTGGGGAGGAAAAAAAGTGCAGTTCTGTTAGGGAAAATTTAAATATGTTACGCTTGGTAATGGATGGTTGATCCAGACTTGTGTGATGGCAAGAAATTAATTCGGTTTGTGTTGATGTTAAGTAAATTTGTCCCAGAAGACTATAAAAAGAAAAAAACACTCTGGTAATGCTAAAATATGACAAATTTGGAAGGAACTTTATGTCGGAGTATGAAAAGTTGCCCAAAATTCTTATATTAAGGCTCAGATGCTCTCTCTTGTTCATGTCTGTTGCCAGTCAAGGTCACATGTCTATACACCGCTGTATTGCTCTGGTTTCTTCTGCTATAGAAGGATGCTGTATTTCATGACAAAGGAGCTCCCTCCTCTCTCTAAATGACCCATGCCTATATCTTTGCCTTAAACAAGTTTCTTGCTCAGCAACCCTAAAGATGAAAGGAAAAAAAATTCTCCTTGTCTCTTTAATGTCCTTTTTTTAGCAGCTCAGACAATCAGTCATTTTCATTAACTGTTTCACCTAATGGCTTCCTGAGTCCAAGTCTATTTCCACCAGGATTGGTGTGGGCTTTCTCCCTCCAGCTGTGCTATCAGCATTTCATCTCAGAATATCAAGCATTACAATTTTGCCTATACAGAAGTTAATTCAATGTCTAACTGTTTAAAATAGAATGGTCTTCTTACCATAATAAGTCAGGTCATAGGCCATATTAAGCAAACCTGCCAAGGCAGGTGGAAAGACAGGATACATTTTCTTCTCTAAAGAATCTAGCAGTGGTACGTGATGCTACTCATTACTTTTTATCTGTGTAAAAGGAGGTGAGTGATGTTCAGCATCATGCCAAGCCCTTGCGCTTAGCGTTCCTCCACTTCATGCTACCAATCAAGGAATGCCAAAAAGTCTAAAACTTGTTCTCTGTCTACACTTAACGACCAGTCACAATTAGAAGCAGCTAACTTCTTACTGCCGATATCTAAGCAGCAGAAAATTAGCAAATGAATACAGACCTTTAATGGCAGAGATGAATTTAAAGATATCTGTACTGGGGTGAAGGTGTGCTCACTGATGCTTTGTTCAGTTCTTCTTCCCTGATGATCCAGACGAGGATTTACTGAAATGTGCTGCAGTTCCTTCCCAGAGTCTAGCATGCATGCAACAGTTTTCTTCCAGAAGGAAAGAATATGCAGCCAGGATGTTACCCTGACAAGGGCGTGCACCTAGGGCCAGGGTTTCCAGCTGCCCTACAAGCAACTCTTTGATCGGCAAAAGAAACAAGGAAATTCTGAATGATACAAAGCCTGAAGAAACGTAAGTGTCTAAGCCAATGTCTTCTGAAATACTGGATCAGTTACTCAGAAGAAATGAGAAATTGCCTAGCTTCATTAAAACAAAGCCATTTAATTTCTTAGTGAAACTTGATGCTAAGACTGATTCCAAATGACAGACAAAGGCTCCAGCTAACTTTTTGCATTGCTTACTTTTCATTTCAATAGTTCTGGCACTAAGACAATTCTAAAGAACTGAAGTTTTTGAGACATGATGAACTATCTTATTTTTGAAGTCTTCATATCAAATTTTACAAGTGATTTCATATTTAAAGCATTGACCTGAAAGTGGGCAAAATACCTCTTACACTAAAATCATAAGTTGTAAAAATTATTGAAAGAGTGAAAAAAACATTTGCTCAGTATGACTGCCTACATTTCTACTCCTTGTCCTGAAATGACACATGCAGATTTGGACTGAGTATGAAAAAGCCATACTAACTAATGAATAGCAAGCTGTAGTAATAGCCAGGATATAACAGCTCATTTCCAGTTTGGTAATGGGGACAGAAGCTAAGTATTGATTGAGTCAGCTGACCACCGCCCAGAAGCTTCCTTAATACTGGAAGAACATAACTGTGAGCCAAATGCAATGTCTCAAGTGACTTGTAAAAATTTCCATTTTGTTGCGGTAGAAACTTGTCATGGCTGTCACGCATAGTGAGAATATCTTGCAGCCCTGAAACACAAAATGATCAGACACCTACAGTCTGTTGGACTTGACTCTTAGTTCTGCAGTATTCATGGAAATTTAATTGTTCTGTTAAAGTGAACATCTCGTGCATCACACAGAAAAAAAAGTGAATATTCCTGGTTATGTCTATACGGTAAGAGTCTGGGAATCTTTTCAGTTTTTCAGTTAAGGTCATGGTTCCATGCAAAAATGTGACCTTAGAAATATACCTTCCTTTACTCAGTGAATAGAGACCAGAACTGCAGTGCATGTTTCCACAGTGCATGCTATGGAAGAAGCCTGACCCATGGTATAGGCCTAGCCTTTGCAATCTTACTAAAACTTCTCCATCCCTATCCTGTCAGCATCTCCATGCTGCTTTATTATTTTATATTATCTTATTACTTTATTATTTCTGGCTGTATCACGTCTAAAATTGGGTTACATAATTTATAGGTCATGCACTAGTTCGTATCTTTTTATTTGTTATGTAAAGTATCCAGCATATTTTTCACTGCTGAGCAAATCATAATATGGCATTATTTACTGTAAGCATTTGTTAAGCATCATAACATCATTTTTAAAGGCCTAGGAACAAGTACAGGAAAGGAAAAACCCACTGATTCCTTTGTTAACTAGATCAGCAGGAGTTTCCCAGATCTTTTGCACATGTTGTGTTTTACTTCCTTTTCCAAAGCAGCAGTTTCATTCTTATTTTCTGGCTGGGCCTTTGTTCCTGAGCATAGCTGTGGGTCACTTGTTGAACCACAATTTAGTTGGTTTGCTACCCCCGGAGAGAGTTTGACATATTTTTTATGTTTTTTTCTGTCCAGATTTTAGCTGTTTTTCTGTTTCCCCTTGCATTGATTTTTCAGCAGTTCCCTTGACATTCTTTCCCATCAGGGGCAGGACGGGAGGGATCTGTCTGAGCTATGTATTAGCAGACAAGCCTTCCAGACAGGGTCACGAGGTGAGCAGCAGTGATAATGGAAAAGCAAAAGCCAAGAGCATTCATATTCAACAGAACTTTAAGCCATGCTTCTATACTGGTGTATATTAAAAATTAATTGTATATGCAACTCATGGGTGGATAGCAACTCCTATTTTGCAGATATGTAACTCTTCTAGTGACACAACTGCTTTTCATCCTGATTCTGATAGTGAGGATAAAGATAGGCTCAATCCATTTGTAGAAATAGGTGTTGGGTTAGACAGATGTGAATTTAGGAAATACCGTATTGGAAGAGTTATGGTCTTTCTAAGCTAGCAATCTATGCATTTAAGCTAGCAACAGAAGACTGGTAAGAAAGAGGAGAGGGTTTATATATTTGACAACATATTTTTATCTGAAATTTTTCAAAATTCAATAACTTTTTTTAAGTGTTAACAACATCAGCTTGATAAATCATTTAGATGTCTTTAAACTAATGTGTTAGCTAGCTAACTCCTTAAGCAATGCAGTTTACCCCAAAGCAATTTTATTGGGTATAAAACCCTTCAGTTGAAATATATTCATGTTGATTTCATCATTCATAAATATATAAAACACAACAGACCAGGATCTTGAATAAGAAAAAAACTGATTGATGCAGGCCTAAAGATAGTAGCACTAGCTACCCTTTTGGGCTAGTAACTTGCATGCCTCTAAATAGGAACAGAGAAAGAAATAGGTAAATAAGGTTGGGTCTATCAGAAAGAGATAGATGTAAAAAATATAATTGCAGAAAATCTTCATAAAACTCATGGAAGTTCAAGACTAAAGCCCCTGTAAAAGCCTTTTTTTACAGAGTCTTTTCACTTGTTCAAGTTCAACATTGTTTCTAACCGAGAATGCTGAGTGTGGAGTGGCAACCTTCTATAAAAGGTTGTGAGGATCCTTTTATTTTTCTCTCTGCCTCTTGGTAAGAAATAATGAGTAGCTGAACTTGATCTCATGACTGGATGATCTACTGATTAACCCCATTACCTCCCTTCCCTCCACCTTATAGGAGATATTCAGGAAAACTGTGGAGCCGAGGTTCCTGGCACTAAGAGAGTGGATTCTTTAGTTGAATTTCTCCAGATGTTCTCCTCTGTGCTGCAGCCACAGTGCTTACACTATGTGCTGGTAAGATGGGAAATGCATGATACTGATATAGCAGGAAGACCTAATTTTAGCGGTGGGTAATACTCAGAAGTTATACATCTGATGAAAAATAAGTGGTTAGTGACACAGATTGTCAATCCAAGCAGGAATTTGCAAAAAAATTTTAGCAACAGAAAGAGTAGCACTCAGATTGTGTCATACTGGTGCCTTGGCTATATTTTTCACTTATTTTCCACTATTTATTATGTAGGGTTCTGACCGTCCCTGTTGAGGAGTATGAGATTTGACAGTTCATGTGCAATAATTCAAACATCACAGAGGGAAAGGGTCATAGAATAATTCAGGTTGGAAGGGACCTCAGGAAGTCTCTAGTTCAAGCTTGCTGGGCAGCCTGCTCCACTGCTTGACTGTCCTCATGGGAGAAAAGGTTTTCCTATATCCAGTCTTAATATGGCCAAAGTGCTATTATTATTCATTGAGTTGTCTCCTCTTCCATGCAAACTGATAAACATAAAGCCCTTTTGTAGGCCATTTCAACAATGATAAACTAACATCTAGCCAGTAAGCCTTTACGTGGTTGCGTTGCAATAAAGGCTTAAATATTGAGAGCTGAATACTAACAGCCTGCAGTGGAGGAATTATTTGATTGGTCTTTATTTTTCTACATAGTTTTTGTGCCTTTCTCCCATGTCTTCCTGCAGGAGTATTGAATGTCAAGGTGATATTTTTTCCAGCTAGCCCTGTCTAAATTCTAGCTACTTCTTCTGAGTATTGGTCAATATTGGAGAGCTGGAACACCTACAATGGTCAGTTATCTGGTATTTGCATCTTGTGCATAATGTAATTTTCTTTTGGGGTTTCAGCTTACTTTGAGTTTCTTTAGGAATGATTATGCTATGGAAGTTCATTGGTTAGTGAGATGATGGCAAGCGAGGCCTCACCTAATCTTCCTCTGCCCTCAACTTGCTTCTGGGATTGTTTCTGTTCCAACCCGCTCTCTCTTTATTTATTTTCTGCTACCAGAAGGCTAACAGTAAAATATTTAAAGTAAGTTGTCATTGAGGTGTTAGCTAACATAATTAGCTTTGTACCTAATATTCTTTCCAAATCTGAACTGAAAGCTTTTTGGCTGCAATTGATTTTGCAAGTCTTCTAATATACAGTTATGTGACCTACTAAAATATGCTCAAGAGCATATAAGGATTGACAATCACAACACTTGCTTGTTACTGTTAAGAGTATTCTTTTATGATCTGATTATTGGTTTGATTTCTAACAATAATAAAAACAAATAGAAATGTAACTTCTTTTCTATCATAAAAAGGCTTTATTTCTAATTTGCCTCTCCCTGTTATAAGATACATATGCAGTGTATGAGTACAGTTTCTCTTCCCTTGAGCATTTCACTTGGCTCAATATCCTACATGACATGACCTTTATCTATTTAAAGGTTTTTTCTTATCAGTGAAAGTTTTTACTATACATTTCTTTCATATGTAGTGCTTGGACTTTATTCATCTGTATCTTTTACATCTCAGTCACCCCTTAATTAACGTTGTTTTACAAGATGCTGTGACAGATCTGACGATCATAAATTTGGGGACAAGCCTGGAAGTGTGTTCTCACTTCTGTCTGTATTCACTGCCGTGGTCTTACACTGCTGTAAAACTCTCACAGTCAAATTCCATTGCAATTTACATGCAATAATGATGTGGAGGAGATCTTGTTAGCTTTGAACCCAATTAAAGCCTTGTCTTCTAAAATGTAAGGTAGGATTTATACAATACTGCGTTTTACATTTGTTTAATGCACATCTTTTTCTGTTAAATGAAAAGGATTGTGTAGCAGTCTTTTAATGACAAGTCCAAAAAGAAGCTAGGTATTTTTATAATATATCAAATTGACAAAAGAGCTTTTAACAAACAAAGCTTTTAATAAACAATTATGGCTCCCTTTTTTGGTAGAATTTAATGTTCCCTTGAAAAGCCACAGAAAATATATCCAGCAGCCAACATTCGCATCTTATTTCCATATGGAAATACTGGCTTTATTGACAGCAAGTGCCTTATTTACGAAAAGCACTCCAAAAAAAGTGACTGTAGTTCACAAATGGGGGTTTTTTGGTGTGTGTTCTAAATTCTTATATTTTCCACATCACCATAGTATTGCTGTATGTTTGAATCATGTTAAATATTGTATTCATTTTTATATGTAGAAACTAACAAATATCTGCTTATTTTAGAACAAACACGGTTAAAGCAGCATGTCTCATCCAAAGAATAGGTATGATTGTGGCAGTGGTGTGATGATGATTAGTGTCTATAATTTGGGGCTGGCCACTCAGAAAGCTCTTTGACTATTGTGTGCACATCCCATAGTTTTCACTTACATAATTCACTTCACTTACTTAATTGGCAGTAATTATGTCAGTCTTAAACTATGCAGGCAATTGATGATTCTGTTTTGTTTTATTTTAATCGTGTGTAAGATCTTGCCTACAGCAAAGCAGAGGTTTCTGTCCTGTAAATGTCATTTTGAGCTGCCATGTGTATTCTGGGTCTGTATTTTTACTCTTTGACTATACGTAAGCCAAGCAGGCTGACATTTATATCTCACTGACCACCAGTGCTTTAATGTGAATAGATGCTGAGAAAAGACTATTTTCTCTTCACTTTTGAACAGATGCAGATGTTCTTTTTACAAGAGGAAATATACTAACCAGCTAGTTCCTGTTGAGCTTAGTTTTGTTCCGCCAGATAAAGATACAGAGAGCTAGTTTTTAAAGGATTATATTGTATATTATATATCCCAGATGCTTATTTATGAAGAGCTCATTTTATGTACTGAGGGCCTGGTAAGACTACAGGTATAAGTTGCCCAGACATCTTTTTAAAGTGCTCATTTTATGTATTTAATTGCCGATTCAGTTCTATAGCAATTCCAATCTATTTGCTAAATATTAGTATTTTTGGTTGGATTTTTTTGGTCTTAAACACAGCATTTACCCAGTGCTGGAAATGCCTTCTAGGCTATGATGTATTTATATGTATTTAAACTGACTGTCTTTAGGACAAAATGATCAGATACAAAATAGGAGGCTGATTTGCAATGTTAATCTACAGTCAGCTGAAAAATTATATTGGAAAAATGAAGAGAAGCTAGTCTAAATACTTTTTGCTTATGGTATCTGCATATTTCTAATGTCAGGGATTTTTGCTGAAGATGAGAAGTGCTGAGTGGTGCTTTCCTGTAGCTTAGTACATCACTTGTGACCACACTTTCTTCTGTTGTGCCACACTTCCAAACTCTCACATATCTTTGAGGAGGATTGGCTCCATACCTTTATGGATAATGCAACATGGCTGGGAATCACAGTTCTCAGGCCCTACACAGCGTTCCTAGAGAGGACTCCAGAAATGTGGTTTTGGGAAAGAGAAATCCAGATGTCGTCTTTGTTTTCCACTCAACACATTTTAACTGCTCCATTTTGATTCTTTGCTTTGCACATTACTGTGTCGCATCTAGGTAGTCAAGGAACAGAGTCATAGCAGGCTTTCTACACTGTCTTTTAACTCCATGGATGCATTTCGTTATCTCCCTTGCTATTGTTCATTCTGCGTGCATTAACTGAAAACTCCAAGGAAATCAGTGTAACATTAACTGATATCAGTCAGAACACTTCTTGCTTTCTGAGCAGCATTAGATGGCATCTAGCTAGCAAATACAAGGTTTTGCAATTTTCTCATTTTTCATTTAGTCATAGTCTTCAATGAATTATTCTTTGCTATGCATTCAGAGAATCTTTTCAGAATGTAACTTACAAAGTAAGATATCAGCTGATCTTCTAGAGCACTCCGTCATGGTTCTTTTACCTTCCCTAGAGGTAAAAAGCAGGGTTCAATAGCACCAGGGATCACAAGCGTCAGACCTCTTCTAAGCATTTTTCTTCAGTTTCCAGGACTCAGGTCTGTCCGAAGCATATTGTGCCTAGCTCATTATCGGATGTATACTGAAAAGCCAAGAAGGCAGGATATATCCTTACTGAAATGTACAGTCAAGTTTAAGCCATCTTGTCAAACCTACTGATGCTTTTACCACATTTATACTGATGTTTATTCTGTTATCTGGAAGCAGTTCCATGGTGTGTCTAAGAAAAAGCCTTTTTACATATCATTTCATGATAAACATGGTCATATGCTATCATGAAAGATATTGTTCATCTAGAATACTCTGTTACATAGTTTTCATCAATTATGCAAAAATTTTGATTATGTTTATCATGAAATGCTGTGGAAAAAAGGCAGTAATTGTGCTAAGACCAGAATAGTTAAGAAGGGAGTAAAAATTTAACAGGGACTTTGGAAGAGCTAAAAAAGCCAGAGTAGAAAATTTAGCAAATCCCTAATGACTTTCCTGTACAGCCGGAAGTGGAAAATCAGTATTACAAGAGACCCATAAAGGATCACATTAAGCAAGTATCTTCAGCTGGTGTTGGGACCTTACCGTATTGCGGGGAAGCTTCCCACTCCTCGAGCTGAATGAACCAATCCTGTTGGACCTGTAGGTAGAAATTCACCCCAGGTGGATGACCTTGCTCCCCTTGGAAGGTGCAGTATCAGGGCTGGCAGTGGATTTCTCCAGCAACAAGTAAGTCATTTTTAATTTTGTGGATGAGCGTTCTAATGGAGTTCAGTCATATGGATGATAATGGTGAAGGGGAGTAAAGCCGTTTGAGTGATAAACTTTCTAATGTGAATGATAAGTGGTGTGGAAAAGTAGGCTTGTAGCGAGACACAGGTGTGTGTCAGCTGGATGAGTAGCTGAGGTTTACAAGAGCAGAGTGCAATAGTGGTAGGAAGCATTGTTTTCCATCCCTGCTTTCTACTCTCTCCAGCTCTTTCAGATTTTCCCCTTTCTAGTTTTTGGCCTTTTTTTTCTTCTCCAATCTTCTCTGACTGGGAAAAAAAATCTTCTTTTTTTGATGAAAACTATACATATTTATGCTGTTGTATGACTAATAATAATGTTTAAAGAGAAATGTGAAAATGATGGCTTTATTTGCCTGTGCTCTGGTACTGTATGCTGGGTTTGTATTTCTGCTTGCGATAACAGCAACCTACTGTGATGACCTACTTCTGCTTACAAGTGCAGTAAAGAAACTGTGTCTGCCCATCCTTCATTGTCAAGTTGATATCTCAAACCTAAGACAGGAAAATCTGATGAATACGTGAAATGGATCAGAGCATATGTACTAGGCCTTCAGAAATACTGGATACTGCTGTTGTGATTGTTATTAAACCAAGCTGGATAATGAGCATCTTTGCTAAGAAGCTGTTGGTTTCTACCCTATTTCTGAATCAACTCTGTGTCACAAACACTTAAGCAAACTTGTTTTGGTCAGGCTTTGTGCTCACATCAAGCAGTTTTGTGATGAGGTAGACAGAGACTATAAAGTCAGTAGAAGACATGAAGAAAGGGGAGAATAAGCAAAGAATCGCTATGTCTATAATTTCAGTTTTCACTGCTTGTCGCGGGTGGACCTGATGTTATGAATCAATGACAGACAATTAATGCATATAGTATTTTTTCTGGGAAGTTTGTGTGTGAACTGGCTTCCAGAAGAACTAGGCAGAGCTGTGTTTCAGTTGCTAGACTGGATATTCCTTGTATTAGATCTTAAGCTACATGGATCCAAATAGGGTATCTACCTTTTGGGGAAAGCTTTTACAACCTTTACCACTATGTCTGTTACTGTCTGTAGTCAGGTTTTGAGCTTAAGTGGCACTTGTACTACTTTGAATTCTTCTAATAAACATTATTTTTACAGATGTATGCTCCATGAATGATTTGCAAAGCTGAAGATGTTTTAAAATATATGCAAGAAATGAAGTTAAATATGGAAGATTCCATTTTCTCTATAATGGGACAAATGGGGACAAATGCATTTTTTTGCCTTCTTTCTTTTTTCCTCACAGTAGTATCAGTGTGGATTGATTAATGCTCCGTCACTTGAAAGAAATTTAAATATTCCCATAAGCATGCTACTACCTTTTGAATTTTTAAACAGCTGTTTTTCAAGGCATAAGTCTGAACACTTATTTGCCATTTTCCTGCCATGAGTTCTTCTTTGCATGGTCTGTAAGGAGTAAGTGATGTCAAAAACTATCAGCTCCAGTTTCACCTCCATGTGCTGCTATGTCTGCGTTTTACACTGGATCTTTTATTACTCCATCTTGTGATCTGTGAATGGATGAGAACTATTATGAATATTGTATAACTTGGTCTCTGGAAACTGAGGGGCTTACTTTTGTTCTTAGCACAAAGAAATTGCTGGTCAAGTTCTTTATTGGTGTTACTGGAGGACTAAATCAACTTGATCCTGCCTTGTCTGTATTACAATAGTCAGAGTGCCCATAAATAACTGATGACTGGACTGTGCAACTTCACCTCATACTGACCTCTATTTGCATAGGAAAAGAAACTTTTTCCAGGTTGAAATACTTAACAACATAAATGAAACAATTAATATTGTACAGTGTGACAAGAGCCTGGGCTATTTCCTTGTAATTGGCCACCTGGAAGCCATATGGTGCTCTTGCATAGAGAGTTTAGATTGTAATTGTAGTGGACGAATCCTAGATAAGAGTAATTTAAGTTTTTCGTGTTGTGGCTTAATCTTTATATAAAAAATACTTTTTTTTTAGGGAAGAAACATCCATTAGAACATCAAAAACTGCAAAAATAGATTTGCTTTGATTTTTATTAGTGTGTTCAATATTGTCCTGCGTTACAGGATTTACTTTACTGAAGCACTTTATTATGCAGATGGGAAAAGTCATGATCCAGATGATGCTTGAATTATATTCAAATAATCCAGATGATGCTTGAATTATATTCAAATATGTGTATTGCTAAACTTTGTCTGCTGTATTTTGCATTCATAGACAGAGCTTATTAATCCTCAATGATAAATATACTGAACTCTTCTGAGCTTGGGCAAGGGGAGCACTTTTCTTAACACAGATATATTCCTACAACTTTAGAAGCCATTTAAAGAAAAAAAGATAAAAATCTGGGTGATTTAATGTATTTTGTGCAAGAACGTATTTAAAAATGCTGAAATTTCTTATTATGAAAAAGAAAAGGAGCAATGTGCAGAGAAAGTGGTCAGAGAACTCTGCAAATCACTTTAACCATTTGTTTTTTCTCATGACTTTCTGTTTGCTTATTCTAACACTGAAGATGATTACATGCGAAGCCTTGATCTGCTGGATTTTGTCAAGGAAATACAAAATTTGCTAATATTCCCATGAAAACATGTTCTCACGTCATTCCTGAGGAAGAAAATAGTGTGAGCGATTTTTATTAACGCTTTTCAATGTGCGGAGAAAATGCTTTTCTTTGTGTCTCAATAAATTAGTAAAGAGTAATTAAAGAATTTTCTCTTGAAAGTTGCATAAATAAAACTGATTCCCATAGCTATAACTGTCTTGGAGCCCCCAAATAGATGTTAGTGCTAATGAGGGGTTAGGATTCAACAGCTGACACTTGCTTCTCCTCTACTCTGCAACTGTGATCTTTACTCAGGACCCATGCAATTCCAGCCCTGCAAAATGCTTTCAGGTGCTGACAGATATGGGACAACATGTAATGGATCAGAAACATGCCTGCATTTTACTCTGTTGCACTTGTAAATGCAAATGAGATTCATATGCTGCTTTATAATTGTGTTGTGCAGCTATATGACTCATGATCTGTTTGAATATGTAAGCTGCACTGAAAATCACAAAAAACCCTATTTCAGTTCACCATGTGTTGTAGAGAAAAGCTCAGAGGGAAACTGCTGAGTTTCATTTGTATGTTCCACAATGTGTTTCATTCAGCTGCTGCGTGAGCACTGACATAATTTAAACTAGAAGAAATTTTCATGGGAAATTAGGTCTTGTCTTTCTCCTGTTAAAGTAAAAGCTATAGCTTTTGTGGTGTAGAGGGAACATGGGCCACCTGAGTAATAGGAGAGAATCTCCACAGAGAAGCTCTTTGTAACTTCCTAAGGTTGTAGTGGTTTTTTGTCTGGTTAGCTTTTTTTTTTTATTCTCCTCCCACCAATTCTTGTTTTAGTGTAGTTTAAGCACTTTTGTGACTACTGTAACATGCCCTATGTTAATCATTGCCTGGGGACTGCTGGAACTTAGGGCACTCTGGCTGTGTCTTTCCAATTCTAACGCACTTCCTTCAACAAGATCTCTCCTAGGCTGGGGGTTCATCACATCATATCTGGGCCAGTTGGAGAATAGAATTGATGGAAAAGAAAATTTTGCCTTAGCAGAAACACGTGGTTTCTCTAGTTTAGACTGGAGAGTGGTTGCCTGTCTTAAAGAACAAAGATTGTCCAGGAAAAGGGGAGAACAATTCTTTTGAGACTGGGGCTGAGGTATTCTAGATGTAAAAAGTCATGCACTAATAAGTGAAAATCTGCAAAATAATCCTGCATCCATTTGCTTCTGAATATATCAAATTTGCTGGAAACTTATCTGTGGAAGTATTATACTCTATTTTAAATGTGTCTTGCAGGGTGTGTGAAAAGTTGTGTGTTTACTTGAAAGGGGAAAGTTTACCATGCTTAAATATCCTTTTATGCTATCCTTAAATATTAATTTAATCTGTTGTTTGTAGCTAAATTTTGCTGCTGTTGTTTTAGATTGAGTACTATATGTAGAAATTACCAGAGATTTCCGCTTAAGGTTTCACTGCCTTCTTCCCCTCTGCCTTCCCCCCGCCCCCCCCCCCCCCCCCCCCCAACTATTGCCAGAGCTTAGTTTTGCAAGATGCATTCTGCTCAACTTTGGCCCATCTCATTTTGGATGCCTTATTTGTCTATCTTACATGTTATCTAGATTATCTGTTGTGTTGTATTTTTCAGCAGCTAGGAAGCAAAATGCAACAGTGAGTACTGAAAAAGCAATCTTACTGTTTTGAGAAGCAGGAGAAAAGCAAACATTTCAGTTGCAAATGATGGCTATAATAAATAATAAGATTCATTCAACTAAATCCTTCCCTTAAGCATGCAGAATAAACTGCTTGAATGGCATGGACTAAGGGGACAGTTTTGTTGGCAGAATTTTGATATGGTTTCCATGTATGTTCTGTGATTATTCATAGCCTCATCCTGTCAAAAAACATTCTTTGTGTCTGAGTAAAACAGGTTTGGATTTTTTGTTGCGTCGAGGAATGGTAAGAAAATACTTTTCAGTGTTTGTGTGTGTATCTATAATATATAAATATTTTCCATTTACTTATAAAATACTATATTTTTATTTCAAACCCTCACACAGATGAAATGACTTATATTGAAAAATACAACCTGGTAGGGAAATAGTGATTAGTGACAAGCTATGTGTAACGCTGCTGTGAAGGAAGTTTTGATTTGGTTGAATTATTTAACTGAAAACCAACATATTAAGCAAGCAGTTGAAATTTTTCCCTCCTGTATTTGTAAGAAGGTCATTGTACTATTAAAAAAAGGGGGGGGGGGGAACTTGAGGGTTAAACTCCTCAAACAATCTAGAGCAAGTGTATGGAGACAGGCATAGGACAGTCCATTGAATTACTTAGTAGTATGATTAAGAATGTGCTATAACATAGTAATGTATTGTGGTGTGGCTGGGTTACCCCCACAGTATTGTAGTATTGTTGGGGGAATTTCTGCAGTCTTTAGAAACTCATACTCACTTTTCCCTCTGATTTATGGAATGTCATCCAACCTGGCATTTTTAGTACTCTTGGGCTAATAAGGCTCCTTGTGGGGAGAACTCAGCCACACAGGGACTCATGGGCTTGACCTAGCAGAAACTGTGGCTGTCTCTGCTCAGGACTCCCTGCTTTTGTTGGGGCTGGTTAGCAGCCCTGCAAGTGCACCCAGTAGTGGTGGCTGTCTGTATCAGGCACAAGGGCTGTGATTGTGCTTTTCTTCCATTTGCTCCTATCTGTGTAATCATGCAGAGGCTTGCTGCAATTCAGCACATGCTGACCTAAGCATTTTCAAAAATCCAATCTGTGATCATGAACGTGATTGTGAAAACAAAATATTTTTCAATGTTTGGTTTCCTATTCTTAATGCCTGAGAGCCTGAGAAACAATATTTTAAATACCTATTCAGTATCTCTATTCTATGATACAAGAAATCTTCAAAATACCACCTTTTTCTGCCATGTGAGACTTCTCAAGGTCGTCTTGTCACTTGTTAACAATAGCATGAAAATCTTTAAGGAAAGGCATTCTCAGTATAGCATTTGCTGAAAAGTCTTTGAACTTGAAATAAGCTGTATGAACAGGGAGCCCTCAGTGATACGAAGTCTTTTGAGCAATAGGTGGAAAATTATGTGAAGAAATTTGTGGATGTACAAGTTAGGAGATAATCACAGAAATCTTGTTTAAAGACTATGATTTGGAGCCAGGTTTTCACTAAGAGGAAAGTCTATTTGATCTCTTTCAAATGTCACAAAAAATTATGGGTTCAAAACTCTGACTGAGTCAGATTTCCTGAATGAGTAAAATGTTTAGAAGATGGATGTATAGCCATTTAAAGCTGGATCCTGGAGGGCTCCTGCTTCATGCTTTAGATGCTGTAGGGGTGCAAAGGCATACCCAGCTTCTCTTGCCCACCTGTATCCCAGGTTTCTCAAAGTAAAGCTTGATTTCCTGTGAAGAGAAAGAGTAGGGAAGACAAAAATCTGTCCATACAAATGTAAGAGGAACATGGAGTCAAAGGAGTCTGTCAGCCACAGTTCTGATGTACTTTCTGGGTGATGTTCTTAAGCACCCTGCCTGTCTCATCTTAAAGTTACAATACAATCCTTTTAAATCTACTTGGTGTATATCAAAACAGAGCACATCATCTTTCCTATTCAAGCCGACAGGGTACATGCCAATGTCCTCCGCTAGCACAGCTTTTCATAATTGATTGGATTCATTGCGTTTTGGGTTTCTTTCTTTTTTTCTTCACTTGTCTTCCTCAGCAGCATCAAAGCTGGCTGTGGCTAGGAGTAGATCCTTTTATATTATTAGGTAGATTATAGCCCACAACATACAAGCTGCTTTCTGAATTTAAATTGGATGTTCCGAGTATTTAAGAATTTCAGAGGATAAATGATTCTTTCTGGGGCAGCAAATCCCATTTCACATTCTGCTGTTTTTTGGTGTAAAATGAAAAAAACCTCAAAACATTCAGATTTTTTTTGCAGCCTACACAGACTGACTGTCTTTTTTTTTCTTTTTTTTTAAAGAAAAGCTGTGCATCACAATGATAATGAGAAATTTGCATTCCTGCCTGTTTTCCAATTTTTTTCATGTTTTGTTGCAGATAGAATTTATTTATGTGGAGAGAACTGGCACAAGATCCAAGTGCTACTTGAAAGCACGAACTTTCTTGCCCGATATTGCCCACTGCAGTCCTTTGTACCTTCAGCTCATCACAGAAAAAGTTCATGGCTCTCTTACTGCTCTTGTCCCAGACTTCATGTTGGATTGGGACTGGAGACAGGGGGAGCCCATGCAGTTGCTGTTGCAGTGTGGTGCATATGTCAAAATCAGTGCTCAGCTGCTTCAGGCATCTTGCAGCTTTTGTCAGCTGTGGCAAAGGGATTAACATCCATCTAGGGTTCTTAAGACCTACTGTAGTGAAGTACTGCAGGAACATGTTGTTTTCTGGTATGTTGGATAAAAGATAAAGGGCAAAGGCAGGTGGGAAAGCTTTTAAAAAAGAAAATGAGTAGTGGGGGAGCTGCAAGATGGCATGAGACAGGATGGAAGGAACAAGTGGTGACACTGGAAAAGGGGCATATAAAATTTTATTTGCCTTTTACAATACTATCTTTGAAAACAGTGAACCTACTTGCTCAATCCGCTGATACGACAGAATCAGAAGTCTAAGCTCATCTGTACTCTCTGGTTCACAATGAAAACATAAATTGCATTCATATATCCCAAGGCATTGTTGTATCAAATAGAGATTTGTTTGAATATACTTGTTCTTAGATCTTTTCCTGTAATTCCTTGGTCTTAATTTCAGCCTCAGATATATTAAGACTTTGCAATGATTTTAAAGGGCATTTCTTGTACAGCAAAAAGAAATGCGGTTAACTTTTTACACAAGCAGAATGATGACTTTATAAGAAGCTTTAGTCTAATGGAATGTAGCATGCTGACACCAGCGAAACCAGGAACCGGTGCAATACTAGAGGTCCCGCTTCCTGAAGCAAGCTGTAGCACCAGCCTTGCAGAGGACCCAGTGGAGCGAATGTAATGAGCCTGCCTTGGAAAGTATTCCAGACTTCAGGGCAACAAGAAAGCATTTGTTATTATAAAGAGATTCACTTTTACTACACTGGGGAGAAAAAATATTGCTGGAGACAGTAGGTCCCAAAATGCAAATCTTCTCGCTTTCTACTCCCTGTCCCAATCCCCCATTTTTCTTGTTCTTAGCTATTTGGTTTGTTGATGGTCTGTCTATTTTTCCTGAGGTTCCGCTAATACTAATGAGTTCTGTAATAACCTGATGGCTTAATGTTCTTCTGGGCCCCCAGGAGAGCTTTTGTTACTAGCTTTCTACTTTCTCCAATTATTTCCCAACAAACTATAAATAGCAGTGAAGAAATGCTAGTGTCTTCTATTCATCTATAAATGCTCAAAATGCTTGTGCTGAAAGGGCATGTATGCTCCATGTATTGTAGATAAACAGTATATTCAGGTATGTTAGAGGCGCATGGACTGTAATACGCAAGTCACTCTCCTGTAAGTTCATATATGAAGTCAATATATGATCTCCCAAAGTGTAATATGTAAAACATGCTATAGGATTTGCATAATGACTTTATCACTTGTCTATTATTCTGGACAGATATGATCTTCCAAATGCTGTATTAGAATTAAGAGTCTCTATTTACTTTATTTTACTGGAGTAAGTTATTTAACTCTAGAGTTGGCATACAGGGAATTTACCTGTGTTCATTCTTCAGTGCAGTTTGAAATGTGCCCTGGGCATTGCAAGGCTCGGTGCCTGATGCAGAGCAACTGCTAACAATTTCATATACCTCCTCCTGTATAACATGCTATGCAGCCATGTCTTGCTTACAAAGTATACTTATAATAGATACAGGTTTTCTTCAGACAGACCTAATCTTGGCTGTTGGCAAAGAAATGCTGGTTTCGATCCTAATTTGGCTTGCAGACTTAATTATTTTCTCCCTCATGTGGCCAGGTCTCATTGTCTTGCACTGCTTGAAATTCGGCTTTAAATTTGCCTACCAGGGCCAAGGAGTTTTAGCCTGGCAGGATATTAGTTGGTCAAGTACTTCGCTGTTACTCCTGCTTTTGTTTCACTGACTCTCCCTTGACCTTTTCGTACCTAAATGTTTTACTCCAGTGGTGGCCCCAGGCAGCTTCACGTCTGGAATTTCCTTTTCCTAGTCTGAGCAACACAGCTTGACTTAATGTACAAAAACCATTGCACAGCAGTACTCTAATCCAATGGTTTATTCAGCTGCACAACCACACTGTCACCTGTAGACTTGTTTCTTTTGCTGCCAGAAATGTTCCGATACCTGCTTCAGTTGCTACAGACTAGAGAAAAGCAAGCAGCCAAAACAAAATAGACTGTGTTCGTGGAGGTTTCCAAGTGGGCGAATTTTTAGATTAAACTTTGCCTTTTCCTCTCAAATTAATTTTACTTGCAGATAGCTAATTTCTTGGTTTGAGCATTTTCATATTCTTGTATTACTCCTTAATGGTGACAATTTCGCTTTTGACTGGAGCCCAATGTTGTTCTTGCTGAATTTATCTTAGCAAGGGTTATTAAGTAAAAGATGAATTGGAGCTTCATTTGCTTCCCTTCTCCTCTCCCCCTTCTTTCAGTATTTGTTTTTCCTGTATAAATGTCTCTTTCCAATGGTCAAAGAATTGTAGGCTGATAATAACTGCTGGAGTGCACAAACCCAGACTGCCAAGCTGCTCATTATCTTTTTTTTCCCTCTGTTCTGGGTGGCTCTCGACACTTTGTGCCTTGTTCATGGTCACTGGAGAACACTGGAGTAGAACCGTCTGGCTTTGCTGGCAGATTATTAAATCTCCTCCCAGCAATTAAAAAATCAGATGTGATGATTACTGCTTATGGCTACAGTATTTATCTACAAGTATCAACTTGTTAATGATTTTCTTTGTTGTCAAACATTCCTTTGTATTTTCCAGAACTGTGACAATGATTTTACCTGAGATTTGTGAAGCTATTGTGACATCTTGAAAAACAATTTGATTTGAAAATGGTGGTTATTACAAAAATTTCTCTGTCCATGTTTAGTCTTGTCCTGCCCTGACTTGTGTCTCTTTGCATTAAACCTTGTTGACAAGAAGAAAGAAGGGCTAATGGAAATTAGAACTGAGTAGTGCTTTCTGTTCTATTTGGTTACTATAAATGTACCTCCTGTTCTTTCTTTTGAAAATGTTCTGCCTATATAGCAAATTATTTAGTTTGTAAACAAAGAGCTACATCATTATGATCAAATCATAATGTAACATTAGTATTTAATGATCATATGCAAACCTCTAATACAAATAGCAGTACCTTACATTAAAAGCTACGTAATTGATCTAAGAAGCATGTTTCATTCCGCTTAAAAACCCACACCAAAAAAAGACCCAGTCCAAACAATGAGTTGTATTGAAACAGAAAAATACATGAGGCAGGACTGACAAATTATTTATCTTTCATTAAGGGGGAAAATCACACGTAATTATCTATGGTATATGAGCACATTTGCTGCAAGTTGGCATGGAATTGAGCAGTAATAATCATAAAAAATGCAACCCACAACTAAGCTGAATCTAACTAGCTGTTATTAAGTAAATGCTAGAAAAGGGAATACTGAACAAGGAGAATATTCACTAAATAGTAATACATTCTCCACAGCTAGAAAGGACTACTTATCATTTTGAAGTATAGAAACAAAATTATATGCTTGGAACTTAATCAGTGAGCAGTTATAATGTGCATCTTTGTAGCTTCCCCATAAACAAATAACAATTGAGCTGCTTTTTAAATTAAAGGAATTTGGTGCTTTGAAATTAAGCAGGACTGTGATGTTTTGTGGTTTTATTCAGACATTTTTGAGAGATTAAATAGTGTGTATAGAAGGAAAATACGAGATCTGAATTTGCATTTCAAATCATTCTGTGCTTTTTGTTCCTAGTTAAAATCTGTTCAGTAGTTGATCATAAGCCTGAGCAGTGTGGGGTGACATTCAGTGTCATTCCTGAGCTTACAAATCTGTAATTGGGGATATAGTCACCTTAAGAACTGTCCATTATGTGTGATTAGTATACGAGGGTTTCATTTTCTTCACCATTGCCAGTCCATTGGCACTTGTTCTACAGCTGTAAGTATATACAAAACTAGATATGCTCCAAATAGTTTCAATAAAAGAGCAATTGCTGGGCTTTATCCCCCTTCAGTATGAGCATATGCTGTGGCACAAAACACAAGGATTAAAAATCGCAATTTGGACAGTTTACAGACCAGAATACTTCCTTCATTAATATTTTAATATACCTCTGTGTTTCAAAATGAGAGCAAAGAAATCATTAAAATCTGTTGACAGTCAAGTAATAACATGAAAAGCATTCACGATAGTTACCTGCTAAAAGAATTTTTTGTTTTTTGTTTTTTTTTTCCTAGGGACTCTGAACCAGAATACCAGGAATTTAGAATCGGTTAGTCAAATAATCCTGAAGTTTTTGTCATAGACCTACCTTGAAAGCTTGAGGGAGATGTAAAACTTAAGGAAAAGTCTTTCTGAAATTCAGTGATGTCTCTCCCTTACAATCAATGGCTTAGCAATTATTGATATAGTCATCTGAGGACGGAATTTTCCCTAGTTAGTATTCTACTTTTATTTTCTTTGTTGGGCAGGTTCTTATTGAAATAAGGCATTTTCATCTGTAGCTTAAGGTCGGTGATTATGTATTTTCTTAAATGTGTCTTAAAGAAAAACAAATTTTTATTTTTTATTTGCTTGTACTTCCTGTCATTCTGTTGTCACTTATTAATTGCATTTAACTTTAAATGAGAGTGGATTTGGTCTTGCATAAGAAAAATCAATCTGAACCAATCCTTTCTTCAAGCAAAGCCCAGCAAAGTTGTTTTAGAAGTATTGTATTGACATTTTTAATATTCTGCTTGTTACAGTAAGTTTTAATTAAAAACCAAAACCTACTTCATGTTTTTTAAAGTGCTGAATAATGGAAAAATGTACTTTTTCAAGGTATTCCACATGGTACACTCATAACTAATCAACTCTGAAAACAGCCCTTTCTTGCAATGAAGGCCCAAAGAACAAAGCTTATGCTATCTCAGATGTTTTTTCTTGTGCTGTGATCTCTTATGTTCCAGTTATTCTGTATGTATAATAGCTCAGAACACAATAAACTAGAAAAAGTGGTTTTTTTTTTTTTTTTTTTTTTTTTTTTTTTTTTTTTTTAAATCATCAAAGTATGAGTCATTGCAAAATCTGGAAGCTCTCAAGAGCATGAGCTGTTCCTACTGATCTGTACACAGCTGCAAATATTTGTCTCTGCTCATGCAGACAGGAGGGATTCAGGAAGATGGGTTGCAGGGAGAAAAGAGATACCTCTTGGGAAAGACAGAATACATGATTTTTTTACATTGCATTCCTACTTTGCTATGACTTTGGTTATATGACTTGCCATTATACTCCCATGACAAGCACAGTACACACAAGGAGGGTTATGAATACCTTGTGTCACTGTGGCTCTGTTCTAAGATGACTTCTCAGAGGACTATATATGCTGTTGTTGATGGTGGCTTATCTGGCATAATACGTGTTTTGGATTGCCCTGAAACCTCATGCTCTGGATTACTCTGTGGATCAAATCCTAAACTGATCGATTACACTGGTGATTGCTGGTGCAGGAAAACAAAATCTGTGACTCCATATATTAATTTTCACTCTGAGACCAAGTTGGCCAGGGTGTAATTAATAGTAAAATCTCACTCTTAAGAACCGAGGTGTTCCTCCAATGCTACCCGCTTCTGCCAGTACCAGAGAATACTTGAACCTGGCTACCTCTGATTCACGCATGTAGTTCAAGAATGCCACCTTAGTGTGTGTTTGCTTTGAGACATTACCAAGCTTCCACTGAAAGCATAGAACAGCACAAGCCTCATCAGGAAACAAAATGAAATCTGTTAATCTTGACCTCTGACCATAAATAGGAAACTTCAAAGGTTTTTTTTTTCTTGGCAGTCGATAGAAAGGGTAGTTGGAAATCTCAGACTTTTTTTTTCCCCCCATCTGTCTTCCACAGGCCAGATTTTGGGCAGACTTTCATTATTCAGTTGTGCTTGGATGAGGCTTCTATGAGTTCTGCTGCTCTTTGAAACACGTTTATATAGTTTGCTATATGGATGATCTTGTGTTGTCTTGATCTAAAGAGAAACTGTTTCTTTAACTGATGCTTTGGAAGGAAACACAGGATCTCTGGACTGTTTGGAGTGTTTTGTACAACAGTTTTTTTGGAGAATACATACCAACATACTTTAAATCCTTTTACAGCTATTGATGCTATATCTGTGCAGGAATTGGGCAGGGAGGAAGAAGGGGAGAGATGAACAGAAATGTCAGTTCTGCAAGGTAACTAGATAAATCTCTCACCCTGCCAAATACAGCAAGGTGAGCTGTCTTTTAAAGTTATTGCTGTTGTGGTCCGATGCTACTTCTCTTATTCACATGTGAAGAATATTTACTTCTGAGGCTACCATGGAGGACCTTTAATACAAACCAGAAAAATAATGGATTCTTTCATGTGGCTGCCTGACTCCAGCCTTACCACTGAAGCTGTCTTTCAGCCAGTGCTTTCAGTGAACAAATTAACTTGGGCTCATATAAATAAACACACAAAGTTCAGAGCAGTTCTGGTGGTTAATATGAACCATTCGGAGAAGTTGTTATCAAAACAAAGCTAAAAAGTATCTTCCTAGCAAATGCTGACTAAGGTAGAATGGTATCTCTTTGTAATTGCTTGTATTTTGGGGAAGGGTAGAGGGTGGGATAGAGTGCTAACAGTCAGACCTTAATTTGAATATCCATTTTTCAGCTCAAAATTTTATAATACGTATTACACCACAGTCAGGCTTAACCTAGTTTTAAAATATCTGATTTATGTGAAGATATATGTTTTTAAGGTCTTAATTAGAACTGAGCTGTATTAGAGAATGAATGCTTATCATGGTTTTAAAGTCCTTCCTAGGAAATGGCCATAGAATACTGTTCTAATCAATATTTCAAACATATGATGGAGACCCCATTTTTGATTCAGCATATACACTGTCATAAATTATATAGGACCAATCTATCCAAATAGAGGTGTTCTGCTTTTCATCCTTTTGAAGAAAGCTGCACTGACAGGCTTGGAATCGCTAATTATTGCAGGATGTAATTTCAAGTGACTGGCAGCACTGACCTGCTCTGCTGAGTACTGCCTCTTCTTCGTGGAGTATATGCTGGATGGACAGACAAATTTTTTTGGCTTTACTGAAGGCCTATGTGTAAGTAGATAACTGGTGTTGAAGAGGCTATTGAAATGAATTAAAGAATTTAAAACCTATTTCGTCGCCTCCATCTGCAACATGACTTCAGTCTAAAACAGTTTTTGGAAAGACTGGGTACAAATACATTCTTCTTGTTCCCTTTGCCTGTAGTAAACATGGATGTAAAGCAGCTGGACTACTTGGACATTGATATTCTGCAATAAAGAGAGTGTTAGGAAAATATTTTTACTCTTCCTAGAATCGAAGTACTGGGCTAGACTGCTGCTTGGTTAGTATTAACTTTAGATACCTTATTATTCATTTTTGAGTATGATAATGCAATGCATACAAAAGACTATTGTAGGAGTGATTAGAGTTAATAGCATTAAAAATATACTTTTTTTTTTTTTGCTTTACTATATTTCTGCAGTCTCTGGTCTTTTTAAAAATATACAATGTCACTGTTATTTTGAGAGGCAATGATTAGACCTTTGTATTAGTGCTAAAAAGGATCCTCTGGCAACACTGCAAATGTGAGATTTCTGCAATATTCATCTGTCACAAGAAGGGCAAGTTGCATCTATGTTCTTCCAGACTGCTTTTTCACTGTACTTGGTGGAGAGCAAGCTAATCAAGATGAAGCACTTGCAAATGATTGCTTCTGACAGAGTATTCAGAAGCATGAGGATGTATGTAGTTGGTGAAGCAAGTGAAAGAAGGATAATCATCTGCTTTGATGTGATGCTATTATACATTAGGACATAAGTCTCTTAAGCTGTACACAGTTAGCTTGGTAAACATTGGAATAAAACCTGAGAAATTAGGCTTATCATCATTATCTTTGTTAACATCCAGTTTGAATGCTGGGGCCTATTTGCCTGCCACAAATCCTTGCAATGAACATTTTGGTCTTTCTGACCCAGGAAAGTCTGAATTAACAATCTCATAAGAGTTTTTGTCAAAGTTAGAAGTGATATTTAAGTCTGGTATTTCCTGTTACAGATCTGTTCCCTTTCTCATTTTTTGCACATTAATAAAGAAGAGAGGAGCTAATAGAGACATAATTTTCTCATAAACCTTTACAAAATGTGGCGAAGGCAGAACTGGGACTGAAAGCTTTACCATGTTACTGCTGATATGTGCCCCTGTGTGTCACCCTTGTCACAACTTCTTGGACTACTGCAGGGAAGAAAAAATACCACTTTTTCTTACTCTTCTACCTAGGGCAAAAGAATAAGTTCTGCTCTTCTTGGAGTATACTTCTTAGTGAATAGCTCGCAAACAACTTTCATCATCAGGCAACTGATAAGAAATGTAAGTTAGGTGGTAATTAGGTATAATTGATGCACTTTTTACATTCCAAAGCATGCAAGGCGTAAGTTCAGACCTTTTAAACAATTTAATACCTCTTAAATACTGGGAGGATTATGCTCGAGTAATGGTACCTGCAATTGGTCAATGAAATTCTTAGCTTTGCACTGCTTCTGTCTCCTTCCACAGAACACGCAGGTTCAGCCTTGCCTTTACCACAGAGCTGTGATGTGATGTTAAAATTCAAACTGATCTTCTTCCAAATGACCTCAGAGTGCGAGTTCTCTGTCTACCTGCAGCCCTGCATCAGGGATACATGTCTATCAAGGGAAGCACCCGAGCATGTTAAAACTTACCTACATGTTTAAGTGCTATTACAGTTTTGTAAGCTGCATAACTAGGCATGTGTTTGAATACTATTGTGATGGGGAAACACCTTCTTTGGTCTGCTAATGCAGGCATCCCACAGCCACTTAGCGCCAGGAGGCTGATACAGAGAACATGAGTTGAAGTATTGCAGTGCTCTGTAACTTAAGACTGGGAGAACCCTGTAGTCCATAAAGTGCTTCTAGAGTTAGGTGATACTGGAAAGTATGTGAATCAACCTTCTGGGCTCCAATAAAGTATGGTTGTGGTAAGACGCTCTCCACCTGGAACTGCTGAGAATCACGATGTACTTGCCTCAGAGGGGAGTTATTCTATAATTTTTGACTTTAAGTGCTCCAGTCAGCTCTATTCAGCTTGCACTTGAGCCTTAGCTTTGATTTTTTAATATGTTTGAGAACAAAAGCTTAGCAAAAGACCAGCTCAGAAGATGGCTTTATTGTGAGTTTAACATCACAAGGCTTTCTAGGCTTACAGTGAAATACAAACATAGAAGTTGTGATACAGCCCCTGTGGATTTGGACTCAAGCCATTGCAAAATCATCTTCCAAGAGGTGAATTTATATCATTTCTCAATAACATTTGAACTTTGCACTACTGTCGCAAGACCCTCACTGAACTATGTTGATGTCCTGTTGACATGAATGTAGTCTGTCACCTTTCTGGCTTAGCACGGACACAGTTTGAGGCTGTTGTGACAATTTGATTTCCATTAAAGAGAAAAGGGCATTAGAAATTCACAAAGCTAAGTAAGGACAACTGTGAATGTGCATGATATTAACTTTTTCCACTTTATATATTTTAACTTCTTCTTATGGTGGCATTTCAAAATGCCAGGGAAGGATTTCACATTAATATAGCTCAGGAATTAGTAAATTCCTAAGTTTAATGATCTTTTCTTTCTTCAGTCTTGTGTTTGCAAAAAGTCTCAAATTGCATCCATTTGTACATTTTGCTTTCTTGAATGAAAATGCACAACCTTTTCAAACGTCTCCTAATCATTTCTCTTCAAAATAATGGAACCACCACAGACATCTGGACTGACGTACCAGATTCCAATTTAATGCCATTCAAATGGAGATAAGTGCTGAAGACAGAAGTGTTTAGAGCAAGAACACAAATTCAGCTTTACTATATATACATTCTGCTTCTGCCTATAAAACCTGGAACACTTCATTTATTATAGCTCTTGACTATTCAGATTTAAGTGCCACCTTTATTTGAAAAAGATTTGGCCTCATTGAGAATAAACATTTTGGAAATTAGAGACTAATTTAAATCTTGCCCAGCCATCCTGTTTAGACATTTATTTAAACTGACTTTTCAGCCAAAGCACTCTGATTCTTAATCAAGCAGGGGCTTACTGTGACATTGTTTCTGGTATCTGCTAATACTTCCACTCTTGATAGGGTGCTGAAGATTTTAAACAGGAAAAACATACAACACAGTTAGTACTGAATTTCACAATAAAAACATATAATGCTTCTTGATAATTTGGAAAATGATGAAAATGCATGCAGGACAACTAAAACTTTCAAAGTTTTAGTATTTCTCTCAGAAATTCACACTTTAACTTAGTAGATCAGCTTCCTTATTTGATTCTCCTTTTAGCTTTTGGTATTAAAGTGTTTAAATGCTGAGAGAATACCATCTTTAAAGTTTCTTTCCATTCAGTTAAAGAAAAATATGTATGAAGTCATTCTTTTTAGTCTAATATTTTTCTTCAGTAGTGTCTAATCATCAAGCTCTTAGGCTTGTTGGGAGGGAATGTGGTTGAAAATCTTAGATTATTTAATAAATGACATCTTGTTTCCCCTCTTTTCTGGGAATGGTTTGGCTTGTGATTCATAATAGAGGAGAAATATTAGATTGCAAGAGCTATTTGAACACACGACTTTAGGTTGAACTTCTTCTTGAATGTATTGCAGGAAGATGTAATGCAATATTAAATGATATTTCACTGTGCAACTGCAGTCCTGGTTTTCCCGACTCTAAGTCAGACAAGGATGACTCCATATGATTCTGTGTGTGTGTGTGTGCACTCATGCACAAAGTGAACAGTCTCTGAAGAGCTTTGCTAGAATTTAATGTTAGTGTTATGATTTATTAAGAAAGAAATTCCAGGCACAAACTTGTCAATTGCTGCAAATGGGCTTTTGGTGCAAATCAGCCAAGCAGCAGTTGGCACTGTTACAATTTTTGGCTTGGATCTGCTGCTTTACCAAAGCTACAAATGATAGAAAATGAATCAGATGTCTCATGGCAATTTAACTGTACGTTTAGAATTATCTGTGACAAATGATCAGTTTCTCAGGAAAAAAATAGGGCCTAGTCCAAAGGTCACTCAAGTGAGAGTGTATCTCTGGAAGATCAACTTTCCTGCTTTGTTCTAGGCTTAGCTCACAAAAATGAAAGTAAGTGAATTTGGGTTGAAAATAATCAAACACTAGCATCTGGCCTCGTCCCTTCATTAGCTCTCACAGCATGTACATTTAAACATGGTCCCTATACAGTGTCTGAAATGACTAAGTGTGAACCAGGATTTTGGAGGAATTCTGTGTGAAAGACAAAGGATACAGAAAAGTTTAGAAACGCTAATTGCTACTTGAAATTCCCTGTGATTCATGCTTGTCAAATATGCTTCACCAGCCTTTTACATTTAAAGTATTGATGCTTCATGTTAGTGATCATGGAGGGAAAGTCTTTTCTCTGATATTTTTTCACATCCTGGAAAGCACTAAACCAATTTTATTGGGGGTGAGGGAAAGAGAGAGGAGATGTGGTTGCATTATTAATATACCTTAACCATGAACGTTTCAAGAAGCTGTGCTGAGCTGCAATGCTAGCTCAGTCAAAACTCTGATATTTGCTGTCATCTCCATGCATGTTTACAAAGGCTGACATATGAAAAAGCCTGGAAATAATTTGAGGTTGCAGGCTATGAAACAAGCCTGTTCTGGATCTGAATCTGCCTGTCAAGTCTCTTCATTGGGTTAATCCGAAGCAAAATGAAAGCACACACAAAAAAGAAACTTTTGGCAAGCCCCATAAAGATAGGCACACATGTGCAAGGCGAGTGATTAGCTTAGTAGAGTCCCTTCAAAAGTCACCCAGGAACACCCCCCCCCACACACACACACGCAAACTAGTCCTTTTTTTGTTCTTCAAATGTTTATTTATAGGATTATAATGGAGAAATGGGGGAGAGAGGGCTTGGGACTTTGATGATAGTGAAAGTCTATACACCCCAAAGGTGGTGAAGGAGATAAGCATTATAGGATTAAAAGGGTATAACAAATTTGTGTTTCAGTCGGGCACACCATTTCAGCCTGAGATTTCCCTTTGGCTGTCAAAGTGGAAGATTTAACTAATATATTCTACGAAGGACAAAATCAAGGAAGGTGGGAGGCTTTTCTTTGGCATGTGATTGATTGCCTTTGGAAAACAAAGGATGAAATCATGTGCTAGAAGGTGGTACTGCTCCTCTGCAAATGTATTGAGATCTCATGTCATACACCGTGGTTTATTTTTACACAGTGCTTCTCAGACAAGGTTGCTAAGAACAACGTATACCATGACGGAGATGAAAATGTACTTTGGGATTTGACTGCAGAATCTGTGCAGAACTGCTTGCTAGGAGTAAAATGTACTTTGTGCTTGTATCCTGCTTATTGTGCTAAAAAAGCAAAAAAAGCAGAAGACAGGAGGGAGGAGAAATGATAGGTGAAAACTTACAATTGGGTGTACAGAAAGAGCAGGAAGTGCAAAAACAAATGCTGAAAAGACCACCTTAGTAACCTTGGTTGTTTTCAAAGAATGGTCTGTGTTTCAGGGATACTGTCATTGGTCACAGGAAGGGTCAACACTTCCTGCTGCTTTAGAGTAAAAGAATGTCCTTGTCCTGAATGGCGGACACTGAACATCAATCTCACTGGAATATTGTGTTCACAGAGCAGCTATTGTGGCAAAAAGTGGTGCTGAGCTAGAGGGCATCCACAAATCTTAGAGCAGAGTTCATGAACAAACTTACCTGTGTCTGACAAGATGAATTACCAAGTATATGCTGTGACTGTGTTAAAAGTACACACACAAGAAATCCTTGCTCTGTATTGTATGTCCTTCATTTTCCAGCACCTGCCAGAGCAAGAAGGTGCGTATTATGGATTACAGCAGCTGTGCATGGACTCATGTTAGAAGGTGTAGGGGCAGGTCTCTTGTCCTTCTTACTGCTGACTTGAGGTTGACTGGTTGCCCTTCAGTATCACGTGCAGTAAAAGTGGGAAGAAGCACGACAGCAGCGTGGGCTCACTCTGCACCCTGAGGATGCTTGTCCAACTCATGGGCAAATGCAGGTAGACAGCTTCTGGAGGTTGTTCTCCCAACCTCTGCATTTGTGTCAGAGATGAACGTTTTTCACATATCAGTTGGACAATTTATGCTGCTAGCCATAGAAAAAAGAGGAGAGAGATTCTGAGAAAGGTTTAAAAAAAAAAAAAATTCACCGAGTATGTTTTACCGTGAAGCATGGCAAGCTCATGTGCAATGGAAGATTATAAAGAAAAGTAAAAGCAAACTCTTCCATTTTGCCTTGAAAACTAGATGCTGTTTTGTTTCATATGGAACAAAATATTTCACATTGGTATTAAATTCTACAACTACTTTTCAACCTTTCTGTTTATGGGAGTGAGGGGCAATGAAATGATTATTTTGGTGGGTTTTCCTGTGAAGTCATTGACTGTTCTTAAAAACTTTGTGAACTTTTAATTGTACAGTTTCAGTCCTCATAGCATTACCTCACTGCACTGCTAAAGAGTTCCTCAGTCTCCTGGCTTACGTGGCACACTACCATTTTGCTTACAAGGACTCAGTCTTCAAGTGAATTTGGAACAGATTCCTAGTCATTTGGCACAGTACAATGAGAGGGTGATCAGTAAAATATGTTTTTATTGTCATGGTGGTAACAGAGTATAAAACAATACCTAAAATTTTAAATACAAATGAGTATACCTCCCTGAACACACTAGATATAGCATTTGGACAAAAGTATTTCAGGAGAGGTAGGTAATTTTTTTAAATCAGCTCTTCCTTTAGATGCTTCTCTGCTTTCTCTTTGTTCTTGGCACCAGTTGTCTGGCTGTCTCTGTCGTCTTTCATTTCCCTTCATTTTGCTAGGTGAAATGGAAGGGGGGAGGGGAGATTGGAGGATAAAATAAGCTGTTTTACTTTCCGTGAACATTGCTTTGTGTCTTGGCAGGGGGTCTCACTGGCTTTTTGCAGTTTTTACGCTTCTCTCTATATTACCCTTTAGAAGGGAAGTATGTGCATGAAATACCACAGACAACAGGGAAAAAACAGCATTTCAAAACACTATTTTCTCATTGAGAACTTCACTTTGCTTTCAAATGTCTTGTATATAGCCTTCTTGAGATATAATAGTAGTAGTCTAGGTTTTCTGATTTGTGGGGAGAGGAGTGAAATATCTTGAATGGGAGTCCTAATGCACAGACTGAAGTTTTTGAACTTACTATGCCTGAGGGTCAAGCAAGACTACTAATATTTGGGGGAGGGGGATTGTTATTAAAATGGGGACTAGCAGAATAAATATCCGGCAAGACTGTAAATGGTTAAAGAGAGATGGAGACAAGTAATGGGCAGAATGGTTCTGTAACAAAAGGTGACCTGGTTGTGTCTGAGACACAGCCAGGATAGACAGGGAAGTTGATGACTTCTCCAACAACTGTTATAGTAACAATATAGTAAAATTCAGCAAGAGCGGATCTGTCTAACCCTAACAGAAGAATTCATTCCTACCTTACAGTTTTGAGAATAGAAAAGCATGTGCTTTATATATTTCTTTTCCATGGAGAGAATGCTAATCTGTTTTATTGCCAGTGAAGATCCACAGAGCTAAGTATTTTAAACCCTCCATCCTGTTGTGTTTCCTAGAAAGCTGGTTATCTTAGACAATTTTGGAAATCTTTTATACAATTGCCAGTGGGTTTTATGAACTCCAAGCACCAAGGAGTCAAGTTGCTTCTATATCAAAACAAGATTTTTGAGATTGTTTCTTGAAACTTTCTTCTGTGAGAGATGGAGTTTGGTTAAAGCCTGGCTGGCTACTGCTTTTGGACCAGACACGTACAAATCACAAGGGCCTTGAGGTTAGGCCCTATTGGGCACTTGGAAGAGAGTGGTCTGGTCTGGTCTGTAAACCGAGCTGATGTGGAGGGCTCCGTGTCAAAACTCAGTAACTAACTGGATGTAGTGTGCTTTCTGTTCTTAACCTGAGAGACCACCAAGCAGCAGTGTGCAGCTTTGCATACCTGTCAGCCCTTGAAAGCTATACTGTAAATAGGAGCACTTGTCGAGGAAGAATTTTTTTTAATGCTGTTCAAATTTGCTGGACTGGAAAGGCTTCACTGAATAAAAGAATGAGGAGGCTAAGAGGGGTCTAGCAGAAACAGGGGTTACTTCATACATCTTCAAATTCACACTTCAGTGAAGTTGTTTTTCTGATCAGCTTGTGACTCTGCAGCAAATAAAAAGCTAGGGTCAGAGTCAAAATTTCAAGTAATGCCTTAGTTGCAATAGTTTCATCTCCTTCAGTGATAAAATAAGTGGGTATCTTTTGCAACAAATACTTGTTCAATCTGACAAGTCAGTTTTTCAGCTAATTCTGAAGTTAAACCTGATGATGTATATCAACTCTTTGCTGGGGGGAGAGGGGCAGAATTAACAAACCAATCCTGTTAGCAAAAGTACATAATCGGAAAGCAAAACTGCAGCAATAGATATCTACCATTGTTAACTCACAAAAACCAAGGTTAAAGCAATTTTCATCATCTGAAACTATTTGCAGTCAAGGGATTTCAACAACATAACTTTGACCCTATAGTTTTATTAACTTCCCCCTCTCCCACCTTCTCTGATTCCTTCTGTATTCACTCTGTTTTCATGCAGGTGCTGTAACACTGACCTGCGCAAAGGAAGCTTGTGTATGTATATAGGATGTCCCTGTATGCTGACACACAGATTTTGCAGGCAGAGTTTGCCTTGGGGTGAAGGACTCGTGTGAGGTCTCCAGACCCCAGAGGTTCTCTCTGCTGGGCACTTCCAGAAGCAATCCTTCATTTGCTCCTGGGTACCAGAAGAAAATGCATGCTGAAAAAAATGGAGACTAGAGAAATGAGTATGGTTTTAAGGTCTAAATGGCCTGAGTAGCCATCATTTATGTGCAATTTGTACAGAGCTCTGCAGTTGTTATTATAGCTCAGTCTTATACCAGCAATAGCAGGGAAGAAGAGCATGTATGGCCTAAGGTAAACATTAGGGAATGCTAGAGAATGCAGATTTACACCTTGGACATCCTCACATCACCTGCACATAGTCAAGACTCCAAGGTTATTTTCTCTGCTCTGAAAAATGGGAGGAGGAAAAGAAAGGTGACTCCAAATTCACTTTGTAGTCAATTTATTAAATGTCTCTTCTCATAAGGAATGTATAAGCAAGGCTGGAATCAAGACACTTGTACCATGAGAGAAAAGACAGTTTAGGTTTCATCATCACTGCAGGGATGAGATTGTTAAAGGCAGTTATGGTTGTTTCAGTGTCTATATTCTCTTCCCAGGTCTCTACGAGATGAACTAAAACATGTTAGAGCACTCAAATTTACAATTACTGTCTCTGCTGCCTCAGGCCTGAATTGCTCTACTGATACAACTTCTCCTTTTTCTTCTACCATGAGAATACGCCAAGTTTGACTATCAGGGATGTGGCATGAGTGTGCAAGTTATAGAATAAGTGTCAAATAATGTTTTAAGCTTTAATACTGTGTTGGAATCCACAAGCAAGATTTTCCAAGTCAAATTAGTATGATAACAGCAAGTATTTTATTCTTTCTTCTGTGGGGGAAGGGGGAATTCCACTTCAATGTATGTATGGAATATATACAAAGATTACACTATTGATTTTTAACTTGCCTGTTCAGCTGGAATATGCTACAATACTGTAGAACAGGAAACATGACATGAGTAATACTAAAAATCCAGTTTAAAGAGGACAAAATGTACCATTTGAGATTTTCTTCTTACTGTATATCTGATTTGTATTGAAGTTAATATGAGAAAATGTTTGATGCCAGGCCAGTGAACATCATTGTATGAAAATCTAATACTATATAATGTTAGTTAATAAGATGGGAACATTGTATTGTAGTAGACTTTCTCCCAGGGAAAGTCACATCACATCTTATTAATGTCTAAGATAATGTTGTACAAACATGCAGCTGCAGACTCTCCTCTGCACCCAGTCCTCACTTTGCCTCTCACAAACATGTTCCATCCCACCAAACACCTTGCACGGGGTGTGCTAATGCCAATTCAGCGACCACAGTAAGAAAGCAGAAGTGTACGTAATTCACAGAGCGCTGGATAAAAGGGTCAGCTAGATTACACAATAAATACAGTATGTCAGTATTCAGAGTATGACTTTGGAGGAAATCTGTCCTGATAGCAGGGAGACCTTGCCTACAATCAATTTAGTTTGTTTTCTGTACATTTCTTAAGGTTTATTCATTATATTTAATGTCAAGCTAAATACATTTTTTCCTCCATCCGGATTAGCTCATAGAAGACATTGTAGTCTTGACAGTATTCCCAGACAGTGCAGTGTGTTCGGTATGGACTAATTAGGCATGTTACAGACAGGTACTAAATGCCATTAAAATTGCAAATAGTAGTGTTTGCAAGCTGCATCTGAAAGCTGATATCCGTATCCTAACTTATGGTAAAAGCCAGATGGACCTTCTTGCTCTGGAAGTCTCTAAGCATGTATACATGCAAAAAATTATAGGAAGCTCTCCCAGATTTTCTGTTCAGGGAAAGGTGGGGTTTTTTTAGGTAGAATCTTTGGTCTACTAATCCAGATTTTATTGGTGGCTTTGATTTGATGCGACAGCGGTGTGTCCTGGCTCTTTGGTCTTTGAGTCAGCCAGATGAGGGATGTGGTGGAAATGCACTGACACCTGTCCAGTGGGCCTGGTTCTGGAGACACTATGGAGGAGCAAGGGAGAAACATGGTGTGGAGCTGGTATCCAGAGGCAGAAGTTTAGACATAGCACTGCATGCTGCTGTGGCATCTTAAATTGGTAGCTGCGTCTTCTGACAAGTCCCTGGCCATTTTTTTTCCCGCTGTCCTGCAAATTGGTTGTGAGGTCCATTAGATTTTAATTTTTTTCTTTTCATTTGTGTAAGTCAGTAATAGATAAGAGCTTTTCAAACCTAATGCATTTCTTAAGGCTAGGGTTGTCAGCATGTACATGCTGTGCATACATGCTGGCAGTTCCTGTTTCTAGGCTAAAACAGTCATAATACAGTAGATGTCCTGAAGATACAGAGGTTTTCATCGCTACTTCAAAAGGCCAATATTTTTGCAGATTGTTTTCAGGGTCCTGTGTCCATGCTTGGCTGCAACATACAACTATACTCTTTCAGCTCCTTATTCAAATTCTCTATGGAAAGACCTCAGCAGAGTATTAAGGCATATAGCACTATTAGCATACGGCATGGTGGGAGACAAACTGAGTGTATAAGCCATAGTCCATCATAGATGGGGACCGAGTCTGGTCTGATATACACTGTAGAAGGAAGAATATGAACATCTGATTAACTTACTGCATCCTAAGTTTGGGGTTTTTGTTTTTAGCGTGAAGAATCCCCTTTAAACGATTTCTTTTATGAAAGCCTCCCAGTCTTCAATGCAGACTGTTGTCTGGAGGAAATTTGTATCTCATAGTTGCAACAGTTTCAAAATAAGGCCTTGTAACAGTAACTCTGACAGGTCTTTAACTACAGCGGAGCAGGGCTGCCACAAGCAACTAGAATACATTGCTACTTTCCTGTGGCTGTAAAATTGATGCTTTAAATGAATCCTACAACAGGATTTCTCTGCTAATTGCAGAAATAGATAACATGTGCCTTGAGCAGCCATTATTCATTTGACAGTAATTTTCCTTAAACTGTAAGTGGCATTCAGTTTCAATAGAGCTCAAGTGCTTGATATTCCCACAAGAAATGTTAAAGCTCCTCCATTAAGGAAATCACTGACTTGTGGGTTCTTGCTTTTAGAACTGAAATTACCTATGGTGGTGGTGTTTGGCTTCTTTTAATCAGTAGGCTTCATATGCAGAAGCAAATATCAAAATTTGCTTTCAGAGCCATTTTTTCCCCCTCCTTTCAGAAAATTCCTTATCCTATTAGCATATGATGCTGTTTAGTCTGGACAATGCACTTCAAATATAGGAAGGAAAGCATGTTTTTTTTGTTTTACTTAAGAGTGGTTTTTGTCAAATAAAGGTGGCTTCTTGATGAAAAAACACCTTAAATATTTTTCTGTGCTTGGGCTGCTTTGTTCTGAGCTGTTTGTCCCCAGGAGGAGGTAAAACAGCTATTTTGTCTTTTCAAGGCTTTTTTAAGAATGGGGGGGCCCCCACGGTAGCATATGGATGTGGGGTGCTCTGTCCTGCAATGGAAGCTCAAGTTAGCTGCCTTTGATTTCAAGGCCCATTAGTGGTCCCTTCCCATTGCCCTAAAGGTATTGCCAAGCCAAAGTGGTGCAGATCACATTTTGCATGCCATCCCTTCAACCACTTTTGCTCCATCCCTTGTCTGACTTAAACTATTAGTTCATATTTGTTAAGAATATGAATCTGGGGTTCACTGTAGATTCCCTGCTCAGCTCAGAAAAGTTTGAATTTCTAAGCAATTAAGTGAGCAGGTAGAACATTAAAAGCTGTAATGCACATCAAAATCCATCTAAAATAAAGAGGCATTTTTAATTTTGTCTTGCCAATAAAAAAATGTAGTGGACTTAATTTGAGAGAGGCATAGAGTGGAGTACAAACTGTCAGTGATTTTGTGAAAAACTGAACTGCTCTTCTATCAGGGGCATGAGATGCACATAATAAAATTAATTTAAGATTAATCATAAATGACAGTTTGGTAGATTAGGAAAGAGAAAACTTGCATAAGAAAACACTTCAGGGGAATTAAAAGTTACATAAAAGAAAAGGAATCTGAGACAGCAACCACTCTCTCTTCATAAAAATGTTTTATTGGTTGATCTGCTAGCTAATTTCAAATATAAACTTACACTAACACTCCAACCATTGCTTAAGATGCCATGGAGGGAAAAACTCTTATGTACAATAATTAATGTCATTAACATGAAGAACAATTAAATTGTCTTCAATACAACTCTAGAGAGAGATACAAACTGTTTAGAATTTTGAATAGTGAAGCCTTGGAACGCAGAATTTTAGGGCTTCAGGAGAAAATGCTGTTAGTCGGAAATGTAACCATAGGATTCCATGTGGTAATATCTCCTGTCTGTAAATCAAGACTAATTAAATTATGATTATTTACAAGAACAACAGGTGATAAAAATAGTTTAAATTTTTTTGCTACATCCAATCAAATGAAAGCTTCATGTTGGAATGGGTCTAGTGAAGCCAGTTAAACTTCAGCATTAGATGGAAAACTAAACACGGCATGAAACTTCTGAAATATGCCTTATTTTAAAGCAGTGCTTTTTATGAAAGAAAACTAGCTGGTAAGTTGAATAACAATTCCTTTGCTTACTTGGAGATGCCCAGATAAAATGGTACAAACTAATGAATATGGTGAGAAATAAATATTTATGCTTGCTTTATTAAAAGAGAGAGTTCCTTGACCTTTGTATAGATCACTGCAAGGATGCTGAGGGGAAAGAGAAAGGCAGGGAAACTCAAGGAAAAAAGCTACCATTTTATGATCCAAAGTCTAAGTTTTTATTTAATTGAAGAAAAATCGAGAAGATGTATTTCAGAAGCATGAATATAAGTAACAAATTATTTTAAAATGTTTTAGAGCCTAGTTTGGCAGATGGCTGTCAAGATGCATCCTACATCTGTTTAATCTCCTGTCTATACTGACACCTGCCAGTTGAACACAGTCCCCTGTACAGGTTGCCATACAAATGGGAGCATGGTCCTTGTCCAGAAAGTTAATAATTGGAGCATAAAACAAGAGACTTTGAGGTTAACAGTGTGTGTGTGCTGTGTTAGACTGACAGAAAATTACGATTGATTTAGCATGAAGTATTACAGTCTTAGCTGTTGCAATGTCTGCTGGAGTCGACAGTCATGAAAGACTAGAATAGATTGTATGGGGATGGTTAAATGCCTAAAAGTAGGAGTTTTAGCAATATGTCAAGGAAATCTTTGAAATTAGCACAGCATAATGCTTAGTGGAAATGACTGTTTCCAAATTCATCCCCTTTTGGAGGTTGTGCACCTTTCTCTGGGCAACAGAGAAAGCCTTGGCTGGGATTCACAGAAACAAAATCCTCTTCTGGGACTGCGTGCTGGGGACTGCTCCTCAGGCCTCCATGGCAAAGAAGAGAAAGGCCAAGAGAAGAAAACAAACAACCCCCCCCCCCCCCCCCATGGAATATCCTTCCTTAACATGAAATTCTGTGGAAAGCTTTGAGGGGAAAGCAAGCATCACATTTGATAAGAACAGCAGCATAACAAGATTTTAGCTATTTTGGAAGGAATGAGGTGAAATTTTTATGTAGCAACTAAACCAACATGTTTTGACAATGATTGGGGCTCTGAAGTTTGCAGAGTTGTAAGTATATTTCATTAAAGAGCCCGTGTCCTCAGAAAGCAAATTTTCTGAAGGTCTTCAGAACCGAGCTGTATCTCAGTGTGATTTCAGCACACAATTTTTGTCCTTGGCATGCAGTCCAAGGGTAGTATGGAAAATGGTCTGTAGGGGGACAGGGTAATATTGTGTCAAAAATGACTTGGTGAGAATCTCACATGTGCAGTCTTTGAAGGATATTGTGTTCATCACTAGTTTATAACTTGACTATAATGCTGAAGATGGGAGCTCAGGTAGTCTGGGGTGTAGGAAGGAGATGATAATCTCCCATCTATTACATGCTGAATGACAGCTGCTATAAATGTTGAAATACTGTGTAAAAGCACATCATAACCTGGCTATGTTTTGCAGACCTGCTAGGCTCTCCTTGAACTGCTTGCTTGTTTGGGGGGAAGCAGGAACAGCAGCATATAATTTGCATAGCTCCATAAAACTTAAAAAATAACAGTCATTTAGCTGCTAAGCATTGGCAAGCCTGATGAGGTTCTAGATGGGCTAAGAAATAACTGTTGTGCACATAAAATGCCTCATCTGAGTTACATGGCAGCAGAGTAAAGATCCAATGTTGATCTTGCATGTCATTACAAACACTATGTATGACTCACCTAGTATCTATATCCTTTTGTTCCCCCTCTGAGAGGGATTAGCAAGGATAGATACACTGATAATGTGGTGCTCAAATGTTGTGACAGTCTTACAACATGCTGTCTAATGTAGAGTAATGGAATGTTCAAAACAAATCTAAATTTTAACATGGTGTGCAGATGATTTTTAAAATGTGTATTTACAGACACTAAATACCATATAGTTTCCTGAAAATGTTAGATCATCATCAAAACTACTTTGTGATCAAAAAAACAAGTGAAAGGTTGGGAACTTAGGAAAGAATTGGAGAGCAAAACAGAGAACTTCATTTTGCCAGCTTGAATAGTGTGTGCCTTTGTGGTTCCCTCATCTTAAAAACAAAGATGTAGTAGAAGTGGGAAAACTTCAGAAAAGGAGAATAGGGAAGATCAAAGGTGCAGAGCAGCTTTTGTATTGGGACTGTCTGAATAAACTGGGATTCTCCAACCGGGATTAGGAGGAACTCAGGAGACGGAATCATCATGTCATGGAGAGAGTGAATTAATTTTTCTCACTGTCTCCAGTACAAGCAACAACCAAAGAAGGTGGCTCTTAATTGAACAGATAGCAGGCAGTGCTCTCTGCCAGAGATTATTGCAGAGGCTTAAAGTCTATGTGAATGAATGCAAGGACAGGCTAGACAAGCTCATGGAAGAGAAACCTATTTGAATAATGGGGATCCACACATGGTTACAAAAGAAACAGGCTCCTAAATGACTCGGGCAGTTTCCTGTGCTGAAAACTGTTGGAGCTGGAAGCAAGTTGAGTTATAAGGAGGTATCATATGGGCTTGCCCTTTCTCATTCTTTCTGATGTGTTTGTTTAAACTGCTTTTGGAGGCAGGAAACTGAGCAATGTGCACCTTTGGTCTTACCTAGTACAGCTGTTACATTATAAAGCTACATTTCTGCTAAAATTACTGGATATTGCAGAAGTTCCATAGCTGAAAAGAAATAATAACATTTTACCCTTCTGAAATGGACTTTGAACATTTCAATACCTCACCTCAGTGCCACTGATCCCTTCTCATTTCTATATTTCAAATAATTCAGAAAAGCAAACCCTAGCAGCAACCACCACAGACTTTCACAGGGCCCCAGACCAAATGGAAGTATTAGGAAAAAGTAATATGTGACCCCACAGGTGTGCAAATTATTGTTGTATATGACTGGCCTTTTCACCTTTTAATTAGCTTATATGAAAGCAGATGAACAATGATAAAGTTGAGCATGTTACTAAAGCGTTCCTTCCCTATGATAAAAGGGCAGCAATTTGAAAAGTCAGGGAGATGTTCATAAAGCATTTGAGTCCTTAATTTTGATTGACAAATGGAATGCTGTCATGAATTTATTTTCACTTAGTGGAACCTAAGAATACGAATAATTTCATTCAGTTCCATAATGGCATTTGAAATAATACAGCTATGAATTTTTATTCTCTTCCAGTGCTAGTTGGTGAGTTAATACTTTTAAATCAAATTAAAAAAAAAAATAGGAAAATTTTATCTTACCATTACAACTAGTGTATTGACATACACACTGCATTTTCCACTATGTTCTCCATGCTGTTTTCTTGTAGGATTCTCACGGACTCCCTCTTTGGGAACAGTAGCATAAGGTTAACATGTTCATGGTCGGTGTCTGTTCAATGCATAACCCAAATGTGTAAACCTTTTCGTATGCCTAATACGCTTTCACCTTTTTCTCTCCCAAATGAAATAGAAATAGCTTGAACTTTGCCCCATCTTTAAGGTGTCCTGCATGCTAAAAGCATATGCTGACATTAATTTTGATTAAATATGACTTCTGAACCCCTAGCCTTCTATTATTCTTAGCAAGGCAGCTCCTACCTGCACTTTACTGAAAGGCAACAGCATGTGCGCATTAAAGTTTTACATTGCTTTAGTTCCCCTCCACATAGGGAGCCACTTTCCAAGTGGAAGTTAGAAATCTGTTTATGTGTAATGTCGATTTCATCCCTCTGATTTATCCCCTTGGCCCCCAAAGTGAGAGAGCATTCATTTTTAATGCAAGGAAACAGAGAATGGAGCATAGTAAGATTTTCTGCATCCTCCTCTTGTGTGATCTTTTTAGTAAAAAAAATGAACAAACAAATCCTTGTTATTCTGCCTTTGGACTTGTATACCTTCCATTATGAATGGCTCAAAGTAAAAGGAGACTAATATTTACAATTGGTTGCATCTTAGCTCTAAAATTGAGATATGTTCCCCCTCTCCAATACTTCAGTGATGTGCTGAATAAAACACTTCTGTTTACATATATCGATTTATACCAGTGAGCTGAACTTTCTTATAAGCCAGAGTTCTGGACATCTTTTCCCCTCATTATGTGGCTGGCACACTACATCCAGAAATAAGCCATCAATTCTGTAGCAAGAAATACTAAACACTCCACGTTCATTCATCCTTCTGCTATGTGGTGTGCAAAGGAACATAAAGTGTCAGAAAAAAACCCTGAATATCTGGGAAGGGAGATGCAGAAGCTCCTCCATGTATTGTTTCCAGGAGGCCTTTCTCTACCGCCTCAAGTGTGTGAGACGGAAGTGTAGCTGGATTATGGAAGACCAACTCAGAAATGAAAATACTGCTATGTTCCTGTATGCTCAGGAAAACCAGTTTGAAGTTACTGCCAGTTGTCCCTTTGCCTTTTTTCTTTCTGTTGAAACACTGAATATATTTAGTTACCCTTTGGACTTGTAGTTCATCAGAGGCTATTCTTGAAGGGGAAAGAAAATTAAGCGAAGAACAAGGATGTTGCTCTGTGTAAATGGCCTAATATATTCACTCCTCCCAAAACGCTTCTCTTCCTGTTCTGGCCTCATGGAAGTGTAACACTTATCCTCAATGAGCCTTGCAATGCAATCCAGTCTTAACACTGGATTCATGTCTTGTATTGTCAGTCAACATAGGCTGAAGCCATTTTCCATTTTACAGACTGTTTTAAAATACAAAACTCACTTTCATACACAATAGGAGCACCACCCCAAACTCTTGCTAATTTTCACTTGAACATTTTTACCAAAAATTTTCATTTGGATGTCATAAATTATCAATTCCAGCTTGTTTTGAATAATTTAATGTTTAAAAAAGATCCTAGAAAGTGGAGGGAAAAGTCAAAACATTTCACTCCACGGAGGCTGAAAAAACAATCATCTTACTGAAATGTTTTGTTTCATGTTTTTCTTCTACAACACAATCCAAGTAATAGGCTGTAGAAAGTTTTGATTTTGATGAAATAACATCATCTGGAGAAACATCTAAAAATTTCCAGCCAGCTGTAATACCTACTATAAATATACATACACTCATTAAACATAATATATAATAAAAATGGTCTGATATTGAAGTGATCTAATATAGTTAAAATATAACTGCAAGGGAAGCTCTCACTGTGTGAACTATGAGTGACTGCCAGATGTTCAACATTTCTAGTCCAGAGATCAAAAACTGTTCAAATTCTTACTTCCCTTTCTTTGTTATATAACTTCTTTTTTCACTACAAGAAACATGCTTTCACTCCCACAGTATCTGCAGGGGGAAATCGTAATTCAATCGGGCTACGGCACAGAAGTAAAACCAATGAGAATGTTTTCTTGTTATTACAGTTTATGGGTTTTGATCATATATTTTGTTCAGCCAGGCATACAAGAATGGGTCAGTAAGATTCTTGGCTTTTTTTTTTTTTTTTTTTTTTTTGGTCATGAATGTATTTCGCTTCTGAATAATAATAAAACTTAGCTGCACACTAAATCAGGCACAATCTGTATGCTGTAATACAACATGAAGCTAAAGTATCTTATAAAACTTATTTTGTTATAATTATATTGTCTTTCTCTGGGTTAATTTTTTCTCACCTAAATTAGGTGAGAAAAGTCCTCTTGTCTTCTGCACAGCTGCCATTTGTACTAATGGAAATAGGGTTTTGTTTAACCTTAAAACAGAAATGCCAGCAATTAAAATGAAGCAATTTCAGAACAATTAGTGCCACATTGTGAAACACGTGCAACTTTCAAAGAAGTGAGATGATTATACATACTGAGGAAATGCAGTCAACTAGCTGGCTCAATTCATACTCAGACTAAAATTGTTATGTGCTGATAAACAATTTGTCATACTAGCAGATGAAAGGCTTTTATAGAATTATAGCATTTGGGTACATTAAGATTGTGTAAGCTTCCTCATTTAAGAGTGAGGTGAGATTAAGAAAGGGTTTCTGTTAAGTTTTTGTCCTCCAGGCACCTGTTATTTAATGAGGCACATAGCATCAAGCTATAATATGTATTCTTAAAGGATGAAGGGATTCTTCAATTAGTAAGTTATCAAAATGCAAGGTATTAGCTTTATGAGCACTTTGTATTGCAATGAGCAGATGTAATGCAGATGTGGGCTCTCTGCAAACTACTTTAGGAATGATCACCTTGATGGTTTTTAAGTCCCTTTGTAACATTGTTGGAGAACTGTTATTATCTTTCTCTTCTATCTATCTATCATTATCTTTCTCTTTAGTGAGTCTCATTTAAATCACACCAAGTTCTAACTTATTTTTGGTGCTGATTTATGATTGTACTCAACTGAATCAATCAGCAGCTTACAGGTCAGTGCTTATCAGGGCTTGCAGTGGAAGAAGATCAGGAGAGCCTCCCCAGTTGGTGAGCAAAAAGTCACCCATAGGGTCCCCTCAGTAACATTTCAAGTTAAGAAAATTGCCCTCATTATAACACAATAAGAGCTGTAATTAAAACTGATGTTATGCCCTGAAAGTCATTCTGTAAAAGGTCTTTGGAAATATGCTTAGCCTGTCATTCCAGGGCATCATCAGAAGGTGAAACTGAGGACATAATGTTGACATAGGTATCACATTTTTCTTGCTTATTGTGGGCGCGGCTGAAACAAAACAACAAAAATTAAACCAATATTCTCATTCCTTCTTCAAGCTTCACTGTATTAGTAAGTTGTTTTGCTTTTTTTGTAGATGGCAGAGCTTATTCTTTAGAGCTTTCAGTAGGCAGAGCTTATTCTTTAGAGATTTCAGTAGTTCTCCTTGCCCATTTTCACTCCTTGTTAATAAAGATCTTTTTTTCCCAGTCAATGTATGTACCCTTCTTTTAATCTGAAAGAATTTTTCTTGTTTCTTATGAGTCCTCTCTGGGCCACAGTCTTGGTCAGTCTCTTGTTGATTCTCTTTCCTTCTGACCAGGGTCCAGTAACTGTCCAGACTGCTGGTAGCATGTCCAGTAGCAGAAAGAGGTAGCTTTCTGAGACTCTTTACAAAAAAAACCTCATCAGTATTAGCCTTTCAAAAAAAGTTACAGAGACTGGGGGGGAAAGAGCCAAACAATTTAGATTGAGAAGCAGGAAGAGCTACCACTATACAATAAAAATACAAAGAAAACTTCTAGGAGTGACTCCTTAATGTGGGAGAAATCAGAAATACAACTCTAGATTGTTTTTAGGAAGACAAAATGAGAGAAAAATGACCATACACCCACACAAACATAATTCTTCATTGACATAATGAAATATAATCTTGAAAATACTTTATGAAACTCTAGGTGATATAAAGCAAGTAAAAAAAAATGCTCATGTTTGTATATTTTAAACTCAGTGTGGGATAGAAAGCTGCGTGGTTTTTTTTCTGGGCTGTGACAGTCTCCAGACAAATTCTCACCTATGCATCCTTTCACTTTGTGAGTATGCACTTAAGCAATCCTCATTTTTGAATAGTTTGCTAACTTTGCAATGTTAACTCTTTTACTTTTAGTTCTCAGTTTTCAGTGGTAAGAAGAAGAGGAAGTAAACTTATTTACTGATATAAAACAGCTGATATAAAACATAAAAATAGAGAAGGAGTTAGAGATATTTTACAGTACCATTTTTTCATACAGTAATCACACCAGTTAAAACAATTTTGTTCCTGATGTGCATACAAAGATGTGAGAAATCTGTCTGATATTAATGCTATGAATTTTGTTATTGGTTTAGTGCTAGATTCACAGAGATGTCTTACAGATACCACTGAGTACAGGTGCTATAGTCTTGTACCATAACTCAGTAACGTTCACTTTACTTTCCTTTTTGTCATCAAGTTTTGCTTGCTGCAAAAACTTTGTCTACTGCAATAGAAATCAGGTTGGTTTCTGGGAATTCTCAGTACGCTGGCACAGCCTGAAAAATACATTATGGATGAAGAACCATACTGTTTGATCCCTTGGTGTTTACTCTAGTTGAGGAATGGTGAATGGAGAGCTAAAAAATGATGGAAGACCGATCTTCCCTCAGTCCAACTATGAGCGAGTTTTAGGAATTCCTTTGGAGGCTTAAGTTTGAGTTTAACTAGAACTTCCATAATGAACTGCAAGGCTTATTTCACTGCTAAGTCCCCTAAACCAAGCATCCATCAAAGAAACAACTGGAATTTATGCTGTACAGTACAGGAAAATTAATGAGAAGTGACAGAAAAGAGCTTTTCATTCTGTGAAGTTTACCTCAAAGACTGCTTTACTCAGCTCCCTCAGCTGGTGCTAAGTCACTGTGAGGAAGGGCAAAAACATCAAGCTTCATCTCTCCATACAGAATAGATAGACTTCCTTTTTGCCAGAGAAAAATGTCCGTTACTGTACAGATTGCAGCAGGGATATACCGTGATGGTGTTACATGCACAGGTGGGAGTCACTAACAGGTAGGAGTAGGGCAGCTGAATCAGCTCTGAATTCATACAAAGGAAGGTCGTGCAATGTGGTGAAATCTCCAGCAGAAATTAAGGATGCCCCTTTAAGCACAGCAGGCAATGTGCTCAAAGAGGTGGAAGTAGAAAAAGTATCTAGGTTTCTATAATATCGCTGGAAAACTGTTTCATCTGCCTGATCTCTAAAACAAATGGACTGATAGCCTGTTTTTTCAATGCTTGAATATTTGGGTGAAAACAATTTTATAAATACTCACTTATTTTGTACTAGTGCAGAAACAATAGCAATGAAGAGGAAGGGGGGAGTTCAAAGAACTCCTTTTAAATATATTTCTATCCCTCATAGACTTAAGATCAAATCACTTTAAAATTCCTGTTTCTTACCTTTCACTAAAGGCTCTTTGTAACTGGAGTTCTAAATGTTCTCCCACTTCCACATTGCAACTAAAGTAATGAAGTTTCTTCTGTTTCAAGAAAATGTTTGAAGTTGGGATGCAGTCATTGATTATGTCTGCTGGATTTGATGTGGGACATAAGGACAATGCAGAGGAAAAATGCAGCGCTGAGTAGGGATGAGTTAGTTCTACATTATGTCAGAGAAATTTGTTTCACGTGTATCCTTTCTCTCCAGAGGCTATTTAAAAGTTTGGAGTAGATGGAAAATGATAGCCATAAACCCTCAGATCCAGATGTGTATAGTGGCTGCTGAGAGGGGCAGAGCCTTTGAGTGCTCTGCTTCTGAGCAGATGGGTGTTGCACACTTTAGAAAACTTTGGGTAGCCAGTTAGCTTGCAGTAGCACAGCTAGAAATCTACATAACAGATGTAGGAATTGAGCCTATTTTCACCATTTTGATACCAAGCTATTTCTGTACTTGGAGTGCCTGATGTATTGTGAGCGTTTTCCTGTATGCTTTAAACACACTCTGTGTAAATGTGACTGTGGAAATGTCATTGCCTATTGATTACAATGTGATTTCCATATAAAAAGGGAATAAGAGCGAGACAGAGGAAAGTAAACTAGTGAAGAACAGAAAACATTTTCGTAGGGCATAAGCCGGTATGATTTTAAGCAAATCACAAGTTGTCTTGTTGAAGGTGACTTTCTCATTGCATGTGTATATTGCAGAACAGTTAATACAGCTCTTTCATCACAGATATGGCTTTTAGAATATTCACCTGTATTTGACGTGCAAATATAAATTCATTTTCCTTCCTCAGAATTTTAAAATGGATAAGTAGCTGCAATTCTGTGTGTCAGAGACCAGGAGAAAAAGCTTGGTGCGATGATAGTAGCACAGCAGTGGGAACCAGACTGTTTCTCTCTGGGCTTTTCATTTGGTGCTCTCTCTCTTTCTGCTCTGGCTTGGAATAAATCACCTGGCAACCGAACTGGAAGCCTAAAGTTCAGCACCTTAATCTGTGTTTTAGCCTCATCATACAAAATGGGTTTTGAAAGTATGTATCACTGAGTGGTACTATCACCTCTGAAAAGAGTTGACTATGTAGAGGAAAAAGATGAATTGAGATGTCTACCTTTATTCTATGTTGTATGGCATGTTTATCCTTAAAGGTTCCTAAAGCAGTTAAGTATTTCAGATAATGATACCTACTTATGAGGGACAGTCAAAGGTCAGTGGCATGCATAGTGTTTGTGAAACATGGGGAGTACTAATTATTATCCGTTAGTGTTTTGACTTCTCATAAAAAGGAGGGAAAAAGACACCAGAAAGTTCCTTTAAGAGTGATATACTGTTTTGTTATATACTTTTGCGGAATTGTTCAAAGACAAGACATTTATAAGTAAATCACTTGTTCAGTATGCTTAACTGGTACCTGAGACTACTTAATGAACCCTATGTCAAGCACTCTCTCACCTTTGTGACTCATCCCTCATTGCAAAAAAAAAAAAAAAAAAAAAAAAAAAAAGTTGAAATTACACTAGTCTGGAATGCACAGGAAAGGATAGGTCAGAATCTGCACTACACCAAGTGTGAGTGAGTGTACATATGGTGTGTGTGTGTATATATATATATATATATTTGCATGTGTATATATATGTGTGTATGTATACACATATGTGCGTGTGTGTATATATATATATAAAAAAATACACTTTGTGTGTGTGTATGCAGTGGTTCTGTGACTTCTGAATCTAGTCTCATGGGCACTATGGAGCAAAGTCTCTCTTTGTCCTTGATGCTCAGGGCAAGCCTTCTGTCATAAGTGCCTTAATGAGTTAGAAAAAAAATAACACTTTTATCGCCCACAAGAACTATGGCTATCTAACTAAATGTATCTGGCCTTGAAAAAGCCCTGCTTTATACATTTTGCACAAACATCAAAAAGCATTGAAAGTTCAATCACATGGTGCAGCATAGTAAGTAAGCAAAAAAATAGAGCTTAAGGGGTCTAACTATTGTGCACAATAGTGTAAAGAAGGCTTTCTTGAAGCCACTAATACATATGTTTCTGCATGCTGTAGTAGTAAAGAGGTAAGCTGATTTATTATGTGAAGCATGAAAGCATCTTGAAATGCAGAGGTTCTGGGGAAGATATTTCAGGTTTTGTCCCAGTGTCGTTTCTATGAAAGTGCTCATGTGAAAGAAGGTAGATATTTTTATGAAGTTTCATTCAAGAGAAGTAAATAATACTAAGTCAAATATGTCTTTTTTACTATCCATCTATCTTTGTATTCTGAAGAAAACTAGCAATGTTCATCTCATGCTGTTCTGTGTATTCAAACAGTGGTTTGCCTTCTCTTCATCTAGGTAGGTGATTGCTATGAAGCATCAAACTTTTTTTAATGTGGATTTGAAGGAGATAAGTATTTATCTTGTTCAGTATCTCTTGCCACTTTTTTTTTTTTTTTTTTTTTTTTTTTTTTTTTTTTTTTTTGCTGTAAGGCAGTGAAAGTGAACAGTTTAATTGAAGTCTCTTGATTTTGTATTAATGCCATCAATTTTTCAAACTGAATGTGGCCATTTTAAACAAATATGCATCTCTAGGTTCTCTATGTTACAGTTTTAATCTGGCTGAGCGTTCATGATGACCTAGGGTGAAGTTGTCTGGCAGCTTGAAAGATGCAAACATAAAACGAACCTATGAGGCCGAAAAAGAGTGAGCAGATTACTAAAAGGTTAGCAGTGCCTAAAAAGCTTCATAGCTTCTTTGAGCCCTTGAGTTTTATGGCCACGCGAAAGTTGAAGTTTAGATGTAATTTTGAAAGAAGATGTGTCTTTGTTAATCACGCATATACATTGTGACAGCAAGACATCATTTGACTAATTAAAACTGTTGGCCCTAGACCTGATCATTTTATGTACAAGAAAAAGCAAGTTTATGATTGTGTGACCAAATCAGGTGAGCATATGCACATAAATGATTAGTTTTCTGGGTCTAACCCCAAAATTTTGAAAATCGGACAGCCTATTTTGGCTAAGTCCCTAAAGAAGAAATTTGGACTTAAAAAACCTGGGGATACAGCCACATCTGCCTCAGCAGAAGGTAGATGCTTCGAGGCAGATACCTGCAAACAATCTTCTAGATAATAGTCTCAGTGGTGACTTTACACAACAGTGAAAATGCACCATGATTTCTCTATGGTCGATTTACTTGTTGACTTTGGATTTTCTGTTTGAATATTTTCCCTAATATTTTGAGATGCACCAGAGAAGGGAACATCTGTAAGAGAATGAGTATCTTTTAATGTGTGAAGGAGCATATCCTGATACAAACCTCACTGAAATCAATGGTGATCTTCCCCGATTCCTTCTGGTGGGATTTAGACCACTGCCCAAAAGAGCACTGACAAAGAGGGGTTGTGTAGGTTTCCTTCTGCATGCCTAAGTGCTCAACTTTCCACTGCTGACCTAATTGAAACATATCCATCTGTTCTTCTGCCCCTAAGTCAGGATTAAATTTTTGGCTTTAGATATACATCTCGTAGGTCCCCTCCTGGACCTTTCTTTACTTGTAGCTCAAGGGAGCAGGGACATTCATGTTACAGAGGACAGCCTGCCACCACTGGGCAGATATAAAATGTTCCTAACCTTAACCTGCTGTTATGCTGACAGTCAGCTAGGCAAACTCCCCATCCTCAAAAATATTCACAAGAGAAAGAGGAGGGTTAAGAGGAAAGAAGGAGGATAAATGATAGGAAAGCGAGAGATACACTCCCCAGAGTGCTAATGAGGTTTGTCATTTTCCAAAGGAAGAATTTTAGACCTGGATGATGAGTTAAGTATAGGACGAACCTGGGAAAGAGAAGGGCAAGGCATCTGCTTGTGCTTTCCTTTCCAGCTTTCTCTCTTTTACACTCAGGGTTGCCACACATCCACTTCTGTCTAGACATGAAGGCACCTATTTTGTGGAAGCAAGAGCAGAGGAGGAGAAGAAATATCTGACCTGTATAAACTGTATTCCTTTTCCATCAAAATTATTCCCTTCCTTTTTTTCCCCAGCATCCCTCCCCCCCCCCCCTTTTTTTTCCTAACCTAAGCAGGACACAGTTTCAGTGAACTGCAGGGCTGGCATTAGCTTTGGTCTTAGGCTTTTCAAATAGGTTTGTAAATAAGTAAAGTTAGGTCACTTTAGATTTCATTTCACTACATTTCTCAGTAATAATCATATGATGGTACTGCACTGCTGACCCCATGGGAGCAAATTTCTTTGCAGTCTGCTACCTTTGTAATAGATTTCTTGAGTGTTTGATCTCCACAGGATACTGTCTCCTGTAGTGAGCCCAGTTGCTTCATTCTACCTGTTGAACGTTTCCTATGCTTTTTTGCCTTGTTTTTTTGCCCCTGTCTCTAATCAGAGTTGGAGGAGGAGGGATGGTAGTGGAAAGCCTCAGATACTGCAACTTGTCCTAATGAACATGCCATCCACCCTTAAGTCTACTGGAAAAGAAAGGCATGGTTGTTGCACAGTCCCAACTTTGATTATTCTGATATTTATCACAATTTTAACCTTTTGCCTGTATCTAGACCAAATAAAATATGGTAAATGGTAAAATATGGTAGGAGAGATATCCGTCTAAAAGCACCACTCAGCTAGGCCAAAGACGTAAAAACTATTTTGATGTCCTTTTCTGAATTCTCCTCTATCGAGGAGTATTGTCCCTTCTGCTAAGGAGAGCTCAGAAGACAGGACTAGATAGCTTGGGGGTATTCAGGTGCTAGCCTAACAACAGGTACAAGGTTCCTGCCTCAGTAAGAAGGTTTCTGGTAAAGCAATATCAAGGTAACCTTTTCATGATGATCTACCTTTACATGCATAGCTCCTGAGTCAGTCCTTATCAATGCTTGGAGTGGGTTTGCTCCAGCTGTTGCATTGGATAAATGCAGTAGCTCCAGGGCCAATAAGTGCTGCTAAGAGTTGAAGGACTTTACCATCATCGCTGTGCTATGCTCCCATGGTGTGGTTACTTCCAGATCAGACCTGGCTAACATCCAGTTGAGAGCATGAGCAGGGAAAATGTGTCTCTTCTGCAACCTTCTGTGTAGGCATAACCTTATTAGCGATCTTTTCCTTCCCATATGTCTCTCTCAAAATAGAACGCTTTGAGTTGTTGTACATAAATTGTATTTAGAAGGTTATTCTGTTAACATTTATTTTAGAGGCTAACGACTTCAGGGAGGGGAATGTCATTTGCTATCAGTTTAAATAGTGCTTAGCAGAATGGGGCTCTGACCTGCTGTGCTCCTTAAAACTACCATATATAGATAAATAAGCAGCTCCTGGTTTAACAAATGTCTGTAAATCAGCATTTTCAAGCACAAATAGAATTAAAAATAGCATAAAGATGCTTTTTCAATGAAATGTAAATGAATTGTATGGTCATGCCCTTCCCCTTTAAATGACCTTTTGGATTTAGGGAAAAGAGCAATGCCCCTGCTCTTACCTCCACGGAAAGGATTCGGTCTTCCTCTGAGCACATTATCTTCCTTGGTCGTCCTTATTTATAATTCATGGTGGAACACAAATAGCTCAGAGAATTTAGTTTTAGGGAGAAAAGAGAAATTTTTTCTCCCCTCAGTGGTATGCCTTCATATCACAAGGTAGCACGTTAACACGATGCTCTTCCTGGGTTAATATACTCTAGATCTCAGTAGGGCTAATTAAACAGAAAGCAAGGGGAAAAAAGCAGTATCTGCAGAAACCGTAATTCAGGATGGTGTTCCAGTGCTCTAGAAAAACTTTCCAAAATTTATTTTGTACAGGTCCAGCTGTTTGCCATGCAGCCTGAGGGGAAGTCCTTATTTATGAGGAGAACTCTCAACTGCTACTGATTGTAATCATGTGCAAAATGGCCTTTTCATCCCATGCTCATGAATACTTCTTTGTTAGACTAAGCGAGAGCTGCCGACTCAACATCTGCCTGTAATGCATGCAACTCACCTTTTGATCTCGGCATCCATTTGGATGGCTAAAAGAAATCTGCTTTGAGGGGACATTTCTGTGAATTATTAGGACTGTTCTTTGTTCTTTTTCTAAAACAGGAAGACAATTTCTGACAAAACGTTTCCCTTTGATATCTATGTAGGGCACAGCACTTAATATTTTCTTTCATAGAATTACAGTTTCTGTAACTTATTAGGGGCTCTACATTATGACTTTTATACATGGAAGGCAAGGAAGGATGAGAAAACATCCAAAACTGTAATGAAAGCAATAATTTATTATATCCTGTGGGACTCAACAGCTTGTTATAAATTCATTTTCCATGTAAATGGGCTTAAAAACAGATTAAACTTGGTGCTGTAATTGTTATTCACACGAACTTCAAACAAATTTCGTTCTTTGACTTCCTTTTAATGCTAATGTCCAGAAAATCAGTTTTACTTTTTTTTTCTACTCTTGCATTTGGAATAAACCTAAGCTTACTGCAGTTTAAGGGATTTGGATTATTGGAATGCCTGACAAAGCATATTTTGTACACAGGGATTTGAAGAGGTGACCTCCATTTACTAGAAGTTCAGGACTCAGTAGTTTGCTAATGCCTCTGGATACTTCAGGTGATGCAGATTATACAGAAATTGAAGAAAATGCATTCAGTACTATTTCTAATCTTATTCTTCCATCTGTAACTCAGGAAGCTTTTAGGGTAGCATTCACTGAGTTGCATGCTCTGACCCTGTTCAGTGGTCGCACTAGCTGCCCTGCTGTGTCCCGTGAGCCAGGCTCTAAGAGATGCAGTGTGCCATGGGCATGGCACCGAGGAGAGGAAGGATGGGGACCTGTGTGTGACATTCACCCAACCTCTTACTACTATGCTGGAAAGTAGCTCAGTGATAGTCCTGAAAGTAATACAAACCCATGTGTTGTTGAATTTACCCTTTTCAGCCTCCTTATACACTTTCCTATAAACACTTCAGCCTCCTATAAACATTTTCACTGCCCTGCAATCCAGCTATAGCATATCCTAAAAACAGAACTATGGGAAAAGCTTGGAGCCTGCTTTTTCATGAAATTTTCAAGGGTTTGAACATGATGTTTAGGGGTTTTTTTTCCTTTTTTTAAGGAAAGTTTGATATTAAAATTGTTTGCTTCTAGAAAAAATGTGATCAGAAAATAAGAGAAACTCATGAATAAAGTCTTAAATATCTCCCCCCAAAAGCATATTTTTTCATAGTTTGTTTTAATTAAAAGAAAGAATACCTATGGGGCTATGATATTTAATCGGCTTTAGTTCAGTTGGTCTTGAATAGCCATTCTACCAGTATATTTATTTACACAGGCACACTTCCTAGTTCTCATGAAGCATGTTAGAGGCCATGCAAAACTGACTGAAATGAGTCATCTTCATGTCTTGCTCTGTGTGGTTGCTTGAAAAACCACTGCTGCTCAGTTAACATGCTGTGGTATGCTTTTTTTCTGAATTATCAGCTATACATTATCACTTCCCAGATGTTGTAATGGTGTTCCAGCAGCAGTATTTCAAACTGCTGCCATGCGTTTGTGAACAGTGAAAAGGTTACTACTGTATGTGCAAAAGAAGTTTTTTCTGATGTGAGCGCTGAAGCCATTAATTATCAAGCACCCCATTTCCAAGAACACTTCTAAGAGTGCTCCTCAGAGGAGCTGGCCAAACTACTGCAGGATATGCCCAGATGGCCACTGATGCCTTCCTCACTTTTTTCACAGGCTGGATTATGTTGACTTTTTGAATAATGTAATACAAATCATATGCTAAACATAATTGGAAATGATTGCCAGCTGTTGGCCATCTCTATCAGGGTAGACTCCACAATCTAATATTTAAATGGTTTTGAGTGGAGATTTCTACAAAAACTGTTGAGACTGAGGCATTTATTCTACATTTCTGTGTTATTTATGAGACACTTGTAATAAAGTAGTACCTTTTCAAGACTCCTGGCCCAGTAGTTTCTGTGGATTACAACAAAAGGAATGATTTAGCAATGAATAATCTCTGCCTTCCTACACAAATAGAGTTGAAGGATCAGATGCAAAGTCACCCTTATCCTTTAGTAGTAGTGTATCATGTCTTTTGATGTGTGGTAGTTGTCTTTCATAGGAGTTAAACAAAAATGTTAACAGGATTAAGTCTCGTGATCATGCTGGATTAAAGCCCTTCAGGTTAGGTCAAATATCTGCTGTCAAAGTGTTCTAGAGAATACATGGGGGAGTTTACTAGTTGCTAGAGAGAACAGCAGAAAATATCGAAGGTATAGTCTGCCTCGGTTCCAAAGTCTCTGTTCACCCTAAATTAATGAAGTCTTTTTACAGCTAAGTTAGCTCTGACAGGAAGTCTTTGACAAACTACTCGTGTAGGCCTGCAGACCATCATGATTTCTATACTGGCTCTTAACTGGGATTCTCTTAAGTGGACATACTTAAATGATTTCCCCCCCACCCCCTGCCCCCGGGACAGCCTTTTATTATATACAAGGTCAGATTCAAAATGTATAGCTGCTCTTACTCCTCTTCTAGGTTCATGTATCATTGAGTAACCAGCTGGAAATAGCTGTGCAAGCACAGGACTAGGTGAACCGTTCAGTCAGGATTCAATTATACAGGCAAAGGCAAGAATGTCATCTGATTAGGTCATGAGTGATGAGAGCCAAGGTTAGGTGATCTCACATTTCTTTCCATCATCACTAGATTACTATTGCCATATTGCTAACCTATATTAGAATTTTGTGAAACACTTGTTGCAGCAATATAGCTTTTTTGATTTTAAATATAGCTTTTTTGATTTGGTCTTTCCACAGTCTTTTGCTCTTGGCTTTATGTATATACACATCTGATTTAAGTAAAAGAAAATATTCTGTCCTCTCTTAAGGTGTATTCTCACAAATGTTTTTATAATTGGTCACATTGCTTAGTGGATATGCTAACGGATGGGTCCCCAGCCTATATATACAGAAATGAGAGCGATTTCTTTCTGTAAGGTGGGAGGGAGCACAGCTGTTAACCTGTTCCCTGCAAATTGAGTCGGCCTCTGCTAAAATTAGGTCAAGGCTGAAAATAAAGAAAGGCGAGATAGTAATCAGATTTATGAGACTCGAAGGTCTGAGCTGTTGTGAATCACTGGAGTTTAAAAAAATACAAAAGCTTTCTGGTGTTGTTTAATCTTTCTTCTATCTCTAGTCATTTACAATACATTTTACCTTACAACAATCACTTTCTCTCAGACCTGACAAAAATTCTAGGGCATTTACCTGATAAGCCAGATGCTTTTAACATCTCAAAGATTCTGACGGAATCCACCTATGATGCTGAAAATGCATTGACTCAGGGAATGACTTGGCAGGTTTCTAACAATGCATTTTGAAAGTCACATACCATGAAGTTAGTTGACGCTGGCATTGCTAACCTACAATAATATTGTTCTAGTGGAAAATAGGGCTCTACAAGGAAAGCGGAATATGCAAATTGAATTAGTTTCCTGGTAACTTTGAAATTATCTTCCCCATTTTAAAACCTAATGTATGCAAAATGTTATATGTGGTAAATACTTCCTTCTATAACGTATGTATTTTAATAGTGCTGAAACCAAATGACACAGAGTCCAGCCATGCAAACTGAAGTCTTCCAGCACTGCAATATCAAATCTATATTATGTTAGCCAATGAAGGTTAAGTGTGCTCTCGTCTCTGTTTCCATCCTCATTTGTTCTAAACAACAGGTAGGAGAGATTGGTGGGCGGATTAGAGTGTAGTGAACTAATACGGCAAAGAGGAATGGGCCTCGTGTTTGCCACGGTGCAATGCTCTGCAGGAGCAGTGCTAACTTTTAATCAATGTGCAGGTACTCTGCACAGCCTCAGGTGGAAGGCAAAACTCAATGTAAGGAAAATGGTTTCCACAGAATGAGTCTGACTGGTGCTGGTTTCCCCATTATTTGTTACATCCTGCAGGATGCAAACAATTCCCACTGATTTGTGGAAAAATCACAAGTCAAAACCACAGAAAGTCTATTATATAGACCTACAAGATTCAGAGAATTCTGCAGGGTTTAATAAACTTGCTTTTTGTTCTAGTATTAGCTTTCTATGTATTATACTAATTATTAATTTAAGCTCTTTCTCCTGGCATTTTCTAAGCAGGAGACAGCAATGTTTTCATAATTTAGTTTAATGCAATGAGTGCCTATAAAATCTTTAAGCCAGCTGCTGATTGAAGCATCTTTTTCCCCTTTCCTTGTTCTCTATATTGCAAGTTAAAATTCCTGTATTTATAAACTGAACCCACTTTAACTTCAGGCTGATTTTCAGCTTGAAAAGCATTCAATACCTGGTCTTGCCCATATTTAGTGGTGTCTGGCACTTCTCAGATTCAATTAACTTCAGTTCTGGTGAAATCATGTTATAAGCAAAACTTGCCCCCATAAACTTTTTAATATGAGCCATCTTTTTAAAGAACTGTTTTTCAGCAAAGATAGTGCACTATTTGACACTAATCTATGACACAGAAGATCTTTCAGTTCTAACAGTCTTTATTTTATGAGCAATGGCCTAAACACAGCAATCACTTTTTTCCTTTTTTCCCCCCTCCTTTTATTGCAATATAATATTACAACAAAGACTAAATAGATCTGTAACAGACAGGAACCCTGCAGGGTGTTCTTCTCAATTAATTCCAATTTTCCAACATCGAGAGAGGTGTTTAGGAAAAGGTGACAAATTATAATTAAATATATTGGACCAATTCTTGTTCTTATTTATGTTTATTCAACCCCATTAGTCCCATAGGGTTTTTCTGAGCATAAATAGAAAGCAGAATTAGCTGAATATGTTTAATCTTAACTTGCTTTCTTTATTCCAATTAAACATATTGGGCTGAATTTTGCTCTCATAAGTGACTGCTCAACTTCATTAATTCTGTTGGGGTCATGCAAGTGAAAATAAGAAATGAGTATGCCAGCAGGAATTGAAGACTTGTAATTGCAAGTAAAGTTTCTTGCAGTGTTTCTGCAAAATTTTTGATTCACTGTAAGAAACAATCTTTTCAAAAAGCTTTTAAAAAACCCTCATTTTTCATAAAAATATTTAAAAGAAGTTTCAGAGACTCTGAAATGAAAGCTGAAATCTTATATATAGGTCTAAACAAAAGAAAAGGGAGCTGGGATTGTTACTATCTGTTTTTCTATTTTCCATTTTAAAAAACTATGAAATTCCTGCACTAGGCATAGGGCACTCAAATTATATCAAAGTGGAAGCAGAGTGAAGTCCAGGAAAATCTCCCACCTCTGTGCTAATCTCATCTAATTTTCGACAAGTGCTTTTGTTTGAGTTGTACCAGAAGGTGAGGAGGGATCAGATTGTCATGTTACAGCCATAGGGAAGGGTAACAGCAGAAGATGCAAGAGCATTACCATCAGATATGGTAAAAGAACAAAAGAGGTCAGAGCCAACCCTGTAATAAGAGAGTAGCAGCAGCTGCATACAATATTAACACTCTATTAGCACAACAGGGGCAAGAGCAAATGTTGCAATCCAGACAAAGCGTGGAACAAATACTGAGGCTACAGCAGGGTATTAATAGAAGCAGGAACAGGCATTGCCATTGCAGAAAGGATGAAAGCAACAAAAGAGGCAAGGGGAAAGGCATCAGTCTTTCTGAAAATGTCAGCAACGAAAACAGCATCTTCTGTACTGCCTCTTTTACTCCTACTACGTACAGCATCCAATAACAACTTGGATGAAGTGTATCATCTAAAGGCTAACTAAGACAAAGGTTTAAAAAAAAGATGAACCAACACTTTCATCTTGAAGAGCCTTATCCAAAGCCCATTGAAATCAAATAGAAACCTTTTGCACATTGAATTCAATAGCTTTTGAAGAAGGAAAGCTCTAATCATAATAAAATCCTCAAAGTCCATTGCTACAATCAGTCTTGTCTATAGTAGATTAGAAAAAACCTTGCTTTGGCATCTCTGACTCTTACATCCAGAGGCTGTTAGAAAGCTCCAGCACTGGAGTTCTTCTGGGGAGAAAGGTAATTCTAATTCTATGCTGGGTCTAGTCTAGGTTGTCTTGTGGAGGATCTAACAGCTGGAGAGGCTAATGCTTGCCTTGGACCCTGCAAGCTCAGGGCAGATGAAAAGTCAGGGAAAGAAACCTAATCTGAATCTGATGATAGGTATTGGTCACATAATTATGTAAGCTGGAACAGTGTAAGACTGAAGCGGCAAAGAATAAAAAAAGCCATCCTTAACTTATTAAAACAAAAAGTCATGTGACTGAAGCCCAGATAAGGGGAACAGTGTGAGTTCTCTGTAGACCTCTAGTAAAGTGATTACTAGAGACTAAAGGAGTCCTTTGACACTACATGCTGTATGCATGGGGGTTATCCAGGAGAGGGACTGGGATAGGAATACAACCCTAAGGAAGCAAGTGAGATAAGGATTCTGTAGCATCCGTTTTCTTCATGAGGAGGTTCTCGGGAATGGTTAGTCTGCTGAAGTGCCCATTTATCTTCGAAATGATGTACTATTTGAGGTTATCTATATAATAGAATTACCATTCTGCTGTGCATTGGGACTCTCTATTGGGCTTTCTGGTTAAAGGAGTAACTGTATTAAATATAAACTTTAATACTTGAGCTATAAAAATTGTGAAATGTCCTTTCCTCTCCTTGAGTTCATTAAGCCTCCAGAGAATCTTTCAAAGCTCGTTAGTTTATTTCAGCTTGGGTTTCTCATCTCAATCTCAAACAGCAAAAAATGAGATTTAATGACTTTAGAGGTCATGACATCTTTGTCACATAGTGTCTTGATTTAGTGACCTACTTCATTATGACCTGAACTACTTGTTTATTCCCCAAACACTCAAACTTAAATTATTCATTTTTCCACTTTGAACCTTTTAAACAGTGTTTTTTTTCTCACTGATCATTACGAAATAAAAGCTTAAGCTATGTTATTAGTTTGTTGAAGTTCACAACATTAAAAGCATGTTATACTATGTGATTCAGTTTATAGTTTAGAAGTATCTCCATTTCATAATCAAAATTATACTCTGCTCACAGCCATTTCTGTTTTAAAAGTGCATTAAGCTAGTACACAATGTAATAATCAGATAATCGCTTTAGGAAAAAAGGAACCATAACAAAATGTCTACTGGTTTTCAAAACCTTAAAAAACAACAGTTTCTAGAGACTCCTTGGTAGGGGCCTGTAAAAAGGTAGCTTTTTTATCAGCAATTAGTGTGGATACATAACAGACTTTTTTCCTGTATTTAAGTATCAGTAAGGTACACATCATCAAAATGTTAGTATTCAAAAGTAGTTATTATATGAATAAACAAAAGGTATTGTACCTGTTTCCAGCTATTTTGGAGAGAGAAATTTGGCAGTGTCCTATGCCTCACAAAGGCTCTCCTTTCAATGTTTCAGTCCCTTTTGGAGACCACCAATCTCTTCTGCCCTCTCTTGTCCCTTTCTCATTCCCCTCTGAGGTGCTGCCTTGTCTTGGTTCAACTCCGGAGCTAGTGAGAGCAGGTAAACCCAAGTCTACTCAAATGACTTCTCAAAGGATTACGTGCATCAGATTCGCCTGTGCACCCTCACCCCGTACCATGGTTTAGCATCACCAGGGTGGATCCTACACAGTGATAAGCTGGTGTGGGTCTTGCTCATCAGGAGCAAGTGTTTCTGCATACTGGTTAGAGAACTAGGTTGTAAAGTACTACATGTATATATATTCCTGTTGATCAATAAGACCACAGAAAAAATTAGTTTGGAAGAGGCCTCTGGCAGTCAACTACTCTGTCTCAAAAGCAGGGCTAACATCAAAGCTAGGTCAGGCAGCTCGGGCTATATTCAGTCAGGCTTTAGAAGTCTCCAAGGATGAAGCTGCTAGAGCCTCTCTGGGCAATCTGTTTCTGTGCTTAACTGTACAAGGTGTTTCCTTAAATCTATTTAAAACTTCCTTTGTTGCAACTTGTCTGTTGTCTCTTGTCCTTTTGCTGTGCAGCTCTGAGGTGACTCTGGCTTCATCTTCTCTCTCACCTCACCTCCTCCAGCTGTAGGTAAAGGAAGACTGCTATTAGCTCCCTCTTGGACTTTCTTTCTAGGTGAATCAAGCTCATTTCCCTTAGCCGCTCCTCATACGCCGTCTGCTCCAGACTCCTAACCATCATACCGGCCTTCACTGGACTTGCTCCTGTTTCTTTGCACAAGGAAGTCTAAAACTGGACACAGGTATTCCAGATGCAGCCTTGTTAATTCCAAGTAGAGGAAAATAATCGCTTCCTCAACCTGTACTGATGGATGGGGTTGCTCCATCCCAGGTTGAGAGCTTCACTTTGTTGTAGCTGAACTTCACAAGGTTCCTGTGTGCTTGTTCCTCTAGCTTATTGAGGCCTCACTGATCAGTAGCTCTGAGGTCTAGTATGTCAGTGCTCCTCCCTTCCTCTAATTTGGTGTCAATTTGATGAGATCACATGCTTGTCCAGGTCTTTGAAAAAGATGCTAAACAGTATCATAATCAGCTGCTAGTTACACTACCCTTTAGGCTCAAATGCTCAGCCAGTTTTTCACTCACCTTGTATGCTGTATTTCTTTAAAAAGACTACCGTGATCCTGTGTTAGAAACCTTGCTAAAGTGAAGATAAAGGACATCCTTTGCTCTCCCCTTATTCACAGAGCCAGCCATTTCATCTTTAGAAGGCAATCAGGTTGGTCAGACACTATATATCCGTGGTAAACTCAGACTAGGTTTTCCCAACCACCTTGTCCTTTGTGTGTTTGGACATGGCTTCCATGAAGACTTGCTTCCTAATTTTCCTAAGGACTAAGCTTAAACTAAGACTGACTGGCCTGTAATGTCCCATTTGTCTCTTTCCACTCACTTGGGATTTCTGCTTATCACATGCCTTCTCAAAGATGATGGAGAGTAGCCTCACAATGAAATTGGCTCCCTCAGCACCCTGGATGTATCGCAGTGGTGCATCTATATGTAAATATAAACCTAAAACAGCAAGAAAATGTATATTCTATTTACTGTGCTCTGAAAGGCAAGAACATAAGCATCATTAATTCAAGTGTTTTCCCAGCTTAGCTGTAGATGAGGAAGATTGAGTCTTCTACTATAGCTTTCCCCATTATCATCATTCTCTGCAGGACAAAGAAGCCAGATACTTCCTTCTTCACTGCCAGTCATTGCTCTGTTTGCATAGGCCTATGAGATGATGTACATTTAGACGGACAGGGTGCTAAAAACATTCAAGGCTGCTCGTTTCCTTATTTTATTAGTCCAGTAATAATTTTTTATTATTTTATTTTTAACTTTGATTAGTCATGGGAAATTCTTATGTTGTCATTAATTCATCCTTCTTTTCATCAGTGAGGCAAGGCTCATAAATTTGTGAAACTTGTCCATGTCCAATTATACAGGCTAGCAGCAGCAGCTCACACAGCCATGTGTGTTTTGGATCCTAGATCCCACAAGCTGAGCCACAGCTGGTGTTTTCATTCAGTGAGAAGAGCTATTCAGGCCTTATACGCTTTTGGATGAGATAATGAGAACAGTGTTTTAGGTGGTCAGGAATAGTTCCCCAAGGAGAAAAAAACAGTGACTATACGACTGTCTGAGTTCATTACAATTGACTAGTTCCCTACTTAGAGATAAGAGATTTTTTTTTGTTTACTTGAACTGCAGGTGAAACTCAAGAGAAAACAAGGTTATAATAAGGAATAGGTTTAATTTTAAAATTAGCTAATTAATGCAGTAGCTTCCTGGACTTTCCAACAGCTGGGAAATGGCATTTTAAAAACAGTGTGATTCCTGAAAGGATAAAATGTTCAGAAATACACTCTTCCAGTGGCTTTGTCAGTATGTGGATAAACCTCCAGCTGGCTTCTTCATCTTTGAAAATTGACTGAAATACAACTTATTGAAATATATAAGGTAGCGAGAAGTACTGTTTTAAATAAGGTTCAAAAACTGTCAGTTTTCTAAATCTCATGCTGAGCTTCAGATAAAGATAGATCTTATGAGATAGTGTTTTGGTAAATTGTTTTTATATATCCGTAAGTCTGCAGTCTAATTCACTTTTTTTTTTTTTTTTTGAACAGAGTGAATTTAATATTTCTCTAAAAACCCTTTAAGCTGTCTAGAGCTGAATGCCAGACAGTGTTCATTTGTATAGACCACTATTATTAGTAGCTTCTCCTGCATAACAACCAACAGAACAAGAAGAGAATCCCAAATATTTGTCGTATAATGAGCTAGTTATCTACAACCACTTCCAAATGCTCATTTTTCATCTCATTCAGTATTTGAAAGTGAATGCCAAATTGCTAGTAACCATGGATAAAACGATCTTAATTTCCCGAATAGATACCCAAATGGCTTGCCCTGGTTATGTTCACTCTATGATCAGGCTTGCAACTGCCTTCCAGAATCATCATAGGGTTCAGGCTTATAGCAGAAACACCGTGCTGCCGTCACAGTTGGCTTTTATTTTCTTAAAAGGAACTTCCCCTCCTTTCCTATCAAAACATGAAGCTATTTTTTTAAAATAGCACCATATCTACCTTGATGTTGAGGCACAACAGAACAGTAGTATTGGAGTCCAAGTTTTCTGCAGTCTGCAGTGGTGAGGGCTAAACAGTTTATTTGCTTTCTCTTTGAGTAAGTTTGAGATAGCTCATCAGAAAAAAAAATTCCCAAAATACACTTATTTTTAATTAGACAAGTAAGTTAGCAAACCTAAAAAATGCTTCTTCATAGCCCAAACCCCCTAAATTAAGCAAATCAAAACATTTTAATCATTTTAAAGTGTTTCATTCTGCTTTGTTTCTTTTTTTTTAAGCTTGACTTAATCTGAAGCCAGATCAGCATCTGATTTCAATTAAAAAGCAAGACGAAAAATAAGCCTCCCTTTCCCCCAAACCAAACTGCAGTGTTTTCTTGCAAATTCTTAGGGTTTGTCAAACTCCTAGCATCATTCAGGGGCTGTGGTCATGTCCAGGTTAGATGAATAACTTGGGGGAAAAAATCACTATCTTCAATAATTTTGAAGATATTACTTGGAATAATAGACTTATTTTTTATAGTATACCTAAATAATATCTCAGGAAACACCATCTAACCAAAGTATATGTTAATCTTTTCCCATGAACTTTTGCATTTGGAAAATAATATCTATTCTTTTTGGATTCTGCTGAAATTGGATTAAATTCTGTGTTTAAAATCTGATTTTTTGATCAGTCTATGAAAATAAAGTCCTCATCTCCTCTGCTTCATCAGTGGTGAGGGGTTTTTCTTCATTGTTCTGCCCAGATCATCACAACTCTAGTGGTTGGATAAACATATATCAGTGAGCTTTTCAAATGCAGATTTATACTTAAGAATATGCTGTTCCGTCATGTAATAGGGTTTCTATGTATTAGTATCTTGCCCGGGCAGTAGACATCCTATCAGACTAACACTGAGAAAGGTTACAAAGCATGTATAATCATGGTCAGCTCAGTAATAATTAAGTTATTCTCTCTGTAAGTACTTAAGATGTATACCTGAGCAATATCCATCTATAACTGAATTTTAGGAATGCAGAGACTTTTAGGGAAGCTATCACAACTCCTCCGTCCCTTTCTTGTTTGTCTTACATTTCTTTTATTTCAGCAACATAATTGCAACCAAAGTAATTGTTGTTCACCTCTCCCCATGGCCGTCCTTGATGCAGTGCAGCCCTTACAGACCCTCCTCACTGCTCTCTCGATGTCAACCCCTTTCCCTTGCATGCTCTCTCGTACCCAGTTTTCTTGCTTCTTGCCAATTCTCCTGTCGTGTGAAGCCCCACATGCTTCAGTGGTACTCCACAGGGATACAGATGGTGCCTTTTCTGCCATTAAATATAGATCTGCAGTGTAGTGGAAGCAGGTCTGCTGTCTGATGCTGCCTTGTTTTACCTGGGGTCATTATTATTCAGACTGAATCTCCTCAAAGATTGTTCAGGGCTTTATCACGAGGTCACTTATGCTTAAAATTTCAAATCTCAATTTTTAACTGACTTGCAAATCCTCACAAACCATGTTTCAACCCAAGTGAAATTTCATGGTTGTTATAATCCCCAGGCAAACAGGATTGATAAGGCGATGTCAGCATCTCCTTTTCCCTCAAGTATGAGATTTTTTTCACTAATAGAGAGTGTTTTCTATTTCATCCTTACCAACACCATTCAGTTGGTTATTGTTTGATATATAAATTAGAGACAGCTCTAAAAAATTTATTCTTATTTTGCTATAATGCATATTTCTGGGGAATAAAATAGAGATGTAGGGAATACTGGAGTACTTAAGGCTTAGTTTGCTGAGGCATTAAATGTTATAAAAAAAAGTGAGTGACCTTCAAAGCTTTTCATGTGGGGAAAATTACACTTTGCTTTTGTGCACATGTATCGAGAGAAAATGAGTTGCTAATCTGGACTTCCTAGTGTAATCATCCATATCAAATATCTGGTTATGCTTTTTGGATGATAGCTCTTCTGCTTCCATTACTGAATGGCCAAATAATGTCACTTGTATTGAAAGAGAGAAGAAAGGACCATCTCCTCAGCTGCTGGAAATTGGTTTAGGTCCAGTAAAATAAATGCACACACATTCATATACACCACTCAGAATATGCCCCTAGTACTAGAGGAAGGGAATAATAAGCTTTTCACAGATCCATTTACTACATCATATTTTGGGCAGCTATTCAATTAGCCTCAAAACCTACATATGGAAGACAGAAATAATTTGAAAGCTAAGAAAGAAATGTTGTGGGGACAGAATTCTCTTTCTGGGAGGTGCAGGCAAGATACACCTTGTTATCTGGAAAACAGTGAAAAATACATCATCCAACCTGTCTGTAGCAATATTTCAGTCTAAATGTCATTGGTTTTCTTGGCTCTTGGAAATTTTCAGCTGTGCTAATGTTTTACTTTCCAAGGAGACAATTATTTTTTTACCATATCTATATGTTTTGTGGATAATGACCAAGTTAGCCAAGACTGTCAGTACTTACTTTCTACATCTGTTCATTAAGCCAAACAGATTGCATGTATTTCTGTGGTGGCATTAGGATGAATTTAATCAAATGAGCAGGTGCTACTAGTGCTCTATGCTTTTGTAGATAGAGCCATAGAAAAAATGGATGATGACAGAGTATGGAGCGTCTTTCTTTCTCTTTTACTTTCCCTGTTTTCCTCTCACAGCTAGCACATTTTTTCTGCAAAATGAGGCTGAAAGAGAACGTTGTGGGTCTGCTAGAGTGTCTGGTTAATGTTCAGAGCACCCAAATCCTTCACGCCTGTGCAGCGGGACAATAGCAGCAATGTAACCAGAGCACCAAGGGATTTCTTGTCTCCTTTATTTGTTTCTTCACACGCTTTAATAACCTGATCTTGTGTGGTTTTCATGACAATGTCCATAAGGTGATGACAGGGTTAGCTGTATAAAGCAAGCTTTGCACTCTTATTTTACTGCTTGCTGAAAGCTCTCAGAGGAGCATGAAGAGAAAGAAAGGCCTTCTACTTTACCAGGTCAGTCAAAACAGGGCAAATTATATATGTATTGCTGTTGAATCCATTTTTTAGTGAAAAGTCATGTTTCTTAAATGAATCATATACATATGTAGTTTGGGGTAGATCAGTTCGTAACTTGAGGTACAAACCTATTGAATAAATGAGTAATTGTGATGGAATAACTATTTCTAATTATATTTTGAATCTGTTTATAATTTCTGCCAAAATATTTCAGGCCAGTCACTAATATACACATGCATATATATTTATATATATTTTTAATCAAAACTAAGATAGGCTAAACTTCAGCTATATTCATTTCTGAGCCGATGTTTTTGCACACCAGTGGTGAATACATAATTCTCATTTTGCAGAAGACACAAGGTCATCATAATCTCACCCTTAAAGCTTAAAACAAACAAAAAAGAATAATTTCTCTCTTCAACTCTGGAGTTTTGTTGATTCACTTTCTAGAGTGACAGCTGAGGTGGTGGTCAGCACTGTTATCCATACAGTACCTTTGCAGGAAAAAGACCTGATAAGCTTAAAGATACATTCACAGAAAGAGCCAAGACTACATGCTGAGTATTCTTTGCCATGTGCTTTAGGAAGGCAGAATATACTAGATATACATATAAAATAGGTATAGGCATAGAATTTACATACTGAAAACTGACTCAAGCTTTTACAATATACTAGATGTGTTGTTAAAACAAGGCATTCTTCAGTTTCAATTTCCCTGACCTCTGTGATTGCAGATGTGTTGAGTGTCTTCAGAAATACTCAACCTTCAGTTAAGTTTGAATATAATTGTACGTAGCTTGATCCTCATTGTCCTGAACAAAAAAGGAAGGGAATATGCCAACTAGAAAATTGCTTCTTTCTTTAGGTTCCGGAAAGCAAAAATGAGAGGACAAGTAAAAATCTCATGGGCAGTACAAGTTTATTTGAAACTCCCTTGTTTGGGGCTTGTAGGGCCCTAGCTCCTTGAGGCTCCATGCTGAGGGCTGTGCAGACTGAAGGCCAAAGTTTAGGATAATAGATATACACACATGAACTGCTTTCTGCAAAGTAACAAACTTGGTTACAACATTTTGGCTGATCCACAGAAATTGTCTCTGTACCTACTCTAATTTTTAAGGTAATTCAAATTGGATTAATCCTAAATGAAATGACTTTGTTTTTCTAATTATCGGTTATTAATGGTACTGTGGTCCATGGCTATCAGTGCTCTGACAGATGAGTTCTGGTGAATCCAGTGCATGAAAAAGAGACAACTGTCTGTTCCTTTAAAAGGATGCCAAGGCAGGGGCAACTTGGCAAATCATGAGTTGGGGCAGGAATTGCTGCAGATGTCCACTTCTGTTCTATGGTGTATCACAGCCAGAGCTCTGAGACATGGGAAGCTGAACGGGAATGTTTGAGATGTGACCTTTCTGCAAGTTTTACTGTGGGGGTGATAAATTCCAGCAAGAGTGGAGAAGAAAACACCTGAGAGAGACTTTGAACTTGGTAACTATTGTTTGGAGTATGTAGGGACAGCAATACCTTGTCTTCCACTGAGCCGTTTTTCAGTGACTGAGTGGCATCAGTTGCCTATAACTCTATCATGAACCAAAAGATGTTCTGATCATATTACTGCATCTGGAGGTCAAGCCTCTTCTAAGTTGTTGCCCTACAATTTCTCATGACTGCACAGAACATAGGTGTTCAGGAGGCCTGCTCGTTAGGTAGTAAATGACAGAGTAGACTGAAGTTCCCTAAAAATGTCTGGTTGAAGGTCCAGGTTCATATGAAGTAAAGGACAAGTTTTTCTCAGTGTTTGCTCCTCCTGGCTGCCAAAGCCTGCCCTGGTGGGAGTTAACAACAAATTCTTATGCTGCAGTACAGCTGTGAGGGATCTGTTTTGTTTCACACTATTTATTCCTTTCTTTGCTTTTCCTTCATTCACACTCAGTTAGCTACTTCCCTCTCTGTTTGACACTGAGTACTAGAACAAATTCTCTCCAGGGCAACTGGGAGGAAGGAGCACTTGAAAGCCAGTGAGTGAATGGCCGATGCTGTGATACAACAAAAAAACTCACAAGAATTTTCATTCTTTATCCTTTAATGGATTTTGGACTAGATGGAGTGTAATTGGTCCTAGTGAGCTGTGTCTTCATTGGCTATTCAGTTTTAGCATAGTAATATGGTTTTGAAACAATTTTCCAAATCTTTCTACCTACCACGTGTTGGTTTGGTACACACCAGCTTTCAAAGTGGTACACTTTGAAAGTTTGACAGGAATGGTACAGACTCCTTTCAAAGGAAACTGCATCCAAAATTCTGGTCCAAATGCACTCCAGCACTTAATGGAAACACTAGGTTAAAAACAAGGAACCTAACTGGTGGGTCACATAGTCACGAGATCCTTTGGGGATGCCAGATTTACCAAAATTGGAGGCAGAAGCAGTGATTGTGGGTGTTGCAGTTCGAGTGGTGGTCCTCTGTTTTCCTCCAAAAATACCCTACTGCGCTCCCCGGCAGATATCAGCTGCAGGGAAAACTGGATAAAAAGCTCAGATTAATACTGAAAGAGGAGCATGGCACCCTCAACTGCTGGGCATGCAGATGTGGCCTTACAGTTGTGTGCCCTTGTGAGCAGATTGGGGATATATTGCCTTTGGTGCTGAAATACATTTGTGCACAATTGCTTGTATAAATACTAGACTGTGTATTTAATTTCATATTATTTTCAGAAAATAAAGGCCTCTCATCTTTTTATGCATGAATGATAAAGTTAGATAGGAAAACTGACACTGCCAAGCCTTATCAAAAAATGAAGAGTTATTACTTTATCTGTCTTACCTTCTATCAAAGGAATGTCAAACAGAAGAAAGTTGTGATGGACACAACAGCATGTATTCACAACCCTGAGATGATTAATAAAATAGCTGAGATTAGACTTAAAGATAATTGACCTGTAGGAACTGTCAAAGCATCTGTGAGATAGATGTCTCTGTCAAGAGAGTCGTATGGCTCCGTTTTGATACCTTTTACTTTAGCTGGGATGGTTCTAGATAGTATTTACTGATATTAGCTATGGACTCTTAGTGTAGCTCACATGAAAAAAGACTTTCTGACATTGGTTTATCAGAGAAGAAGGCCTATGTGTGAAAATAGGGCCTTTATATAGGTTTTATGTCTCTTCCAAAGAGCAAATGAATAGGTCAACGTTGTGGGTATTTAGTAGGTAATCTCTTACATAATTCTCCTTGCCTTAAATTAATGACGTTGCTTTGCCACTAGAAAAGATGTCCAAGACCTAGTCTGTCTATTTAAGTGTTTTACAAATACAATGATGATAGCATGAACTAGCATTATAATGGCTTCAGGGCTTTGCAGAACTACAACAGAAAATAATGCTCTACCGTATGAATATTTCAGTGAAATTTTCCTTTTCAGCGAACTAGCCACAGAACAAATAGAGATATTCCGCAGACACATATGTTGGGAAGGCAGGGATGTTAGCAAAGGTGCACGTTCAGTATCAGCGTCTTGTCAGCTTCTTGGAATAAAGGAGACACCCTGTCAAATGGTGATCTACTTCCCATTTCCAGCTGATAAAATTATTGACTATCTTTTGTCCTTTTTAATACATGAGCTCTATGAGAACTATGTAAGATAAATTAGCTGGAAAAAATATTACGGGTAACCTGTTAGATGGTTACACATGGCTGGTTACTGTATCAACAGGGATGTACCAAATTTGCCTGATGCAATTACTTCAAAGTGTACCCAGTTTTTCACATATGACTTTTCTTTCAATCGATGATGAATCCCAAGAACCTGAATCAAAGACAGGGGAATTGTTTAGCTTTGAATGGGAACTCAGCTGAAATGCATTCACTTTCTACTCATCTATGATTGATTATAAACACTGTTCCCTTTGGAGTGATGATGCAGGGACAGGGAAAGTACAGCAGGGGGATGGGGGTTAGAAAACTGTTTTTGCAATAAATCATTTGATGTCCTGCTTGGTTTTAAAGGCAAAAATGTCTTCTAATTCATGTATAGCAGATTTGTTGTTTATGTTGTGCTGAGGACTCAAATATTCACAGAAATCACCCAAGCCAGCATTACCATTTTATAGAGAAAAATCAAATATTAATAACACAACCAAACAGATACTGCTGTTCCCTTAGGAGTCTCATAGGATCCAGAGGAGACTTTCAGGATCCAAATGAGTCACCATCCATAAAGGTTCCCTGCTGCAAAGCTATTTAAGTGATTAGTTATAAAAAATTTATCAAAAACAAATCAAAATAATATTCCCCCCTCAAATAATGGAAAACATTAAAGTCCACAGGGTGCACAGGGTCTGCTTAGACCCACAGCCCAGGTTTTTGTAGTATGTTTGTGGTAATTACAATATCTTATTAAAACTAATTCCCCTCCAGTTCTCCCTCTGAAATCCTCCAAGCAATAACTATACTCTTGCCAAAGCAAATTTCTAAATTATATCATTCTCTGTTGGGCAAGCCTCCACAGATATTATTTGAACAGTGCTGAAGAATTCTGCAAATGAAATGGAAATGTGTTAATACTTTAAAGCTCTTCAGGTTCAGAAATCAGTCACTTTGGTTTCTCACTTGTTTCTCAAACATCCCCTTCAGACTCTGGCATGCTTTCTCAGAATTACATATCTGCCATGACGTATTAAGTTTTACAGATTCTTTTTTTCTTTAATTGCCAGCTTTTTCCTATTTATTTTATTCTTTCTTGTGCATAGACCTTTCATTTTGGCTTGTTTCACATTTGTGTAATGGATATTTTCCCACTGCTCCATCTGGCTGTTTCATTGCTTCCCTGACAGCATAACACAAAGCTCCGTTCTGAGATACCCACGTGCCCGATTAAAAGCTTGCCTGGTTGTGTACTGTTGCTGGATCAGCCAGGAAAGGAGACCAAGGAGGTTCCTGATGGTCCCCCTGCCCCGACTCCCCCAGCGGCCTGGGCAGTGGGGTGCTCTGCGCTTCCCCTGCGATTCCCTGGTGCTCTGGCAGGGATCTGCGCTTAGACGGCCTCCGCCTCCAGCTGGCTGAGCAGGACAGCAGTGCTTGCTAGGGGCCTGCCCAGACGCTTTCTGGAAAGCTGATTCAAGTCATGGTCCCCATTACCACATCTTACTTTCCAAGCCAAAACCTATCAACACAAGTCATGTAAATACGTGGTATTAATAAAAGCCACATTCACAAGTCCTGTAACTATTCCGATGGCAGAACGTCCTATCAGTGTTCACCTGAGGACCGATCCTTTCCCAGAAGGCATCTTCCAACTTTTCCTCAGTGGTCTTGGCTCCCTGCTCTTCCTAAAAATGAAGTCTTGCAAGATCAAGGAGAGTAACTGTTTTTTAAGCTCCAAACGAACTCTTTCCTTCCACCCACCCTCCTGCTTTTCTGTATCTCTAACATACTCAATATCTTTCTAATATATAACTTCATACTTTTAGTTCTCCACTTTGCTTTGCCTGTTTGCCCTCCGATACAATGTCTCTTCCTCCAGTACTAATACCTGTTCCTAGCAACACTCTGGTCTGTGTACAGCTTAAAACTGATAAATGTGCCAGTTGCTTTCAGGCTGGCAGTGCAATTGCCTTCGGTTGTAAACTTGTCCGTTGCTCCTGTGAAGAGTCCATCCCAGCTCATGGCCCTCCATGGCTTCTCGGCCCATGCAGTGTGCGTTCTGCTGACCTTGGCAAATGGTTTTGCAAATCACACTAATTCCTCCCCATTTCTGTGTCTTTTCCAGGGAGCTGGAAATTATCTGGGATTGCACTGGTTGATATCTCTTTTTCTAAAATTCAGCCTCAGACTTTGCATGACTGCTGTCTACAGCAAGTTTCCTTTCTCGTAGCATTTTGAGATCTCATTTTAAGCAATGTCAGGATATAGTCACCTTCCAGAAACTTCTGCTTGAGCTGAGTGATTTTTTTTCTGACTGGAAAACTAATTGCTTTGATGAGGTTTAATTCTGGCTCTTATAGAAGTCAGTGTTTGAAGCTATTTATTCATTGTTAAGACTATGGTGAAATTGCCTCAGGTTCTGGGATTTGTTTCTTGGCTTTTTCCACCTTCTCCACCTCTCACAATTTGCAAGAATGATCCTAGTTTAAGGAATCAGCTCCCAGCTTTGATTATTTTAAACCAGCGATCCACCGGTGTCACGATCATGACAGCAGATATTTCTCTCTGTCCATGGAGGCACAGGGGCACTGTGATTATTTTGGTCAGATGCTTTTGAGAAGAGCTGCTCAATGCCTCCTACAGCTTTGACTTAATACAAATGTGCGCACACAAACACAAGTACAAGCTCCAAGGAGACCAGAGGTAGCAAGACCAGTAGCTGTGATTCTATTCATCCTAAAAGCAATATAAGCTGAGAGTAATTTTGGTTATTCACTGGGGTCTCCAGAGTACAAATCGGAGAATAATCTTTGTAATACAGTCTCTAACTGTACTTGCAGGTTGGTTAAGAAAAGTAGAATAACGAGCATCTTTGTTTTTTGTTTTAATGTATTTGGAAGCTACAGATGATCAAAAAGAATATCAAAATATATAAATTAGCACCCTGGGCTGACTCAAATATCATTTGGCTGGATATTTGGAAGTACATTAAAAAATATGCTTTTCCCCAAATGGCTCTCATCTTCACGTGAGACAGTAATTTGATAGAGACTTTGATTTAATGAGGATCACAGGACTAAGTGAGCAGGCAACTGTTTCCGTGCAACAACCACCTATCAATTGAGGCAAACTGTTTGCACTTTGGAATCCACAGAACCAGGCTGAGAAATCTTATAAGATTCGTTTTGCTCATTAAGCCTGATTTTTCTCGCCTTGGAAGTGGAATGCAAAGAAAATAGACTTGCATTTTAATGCTTTCAGTTTTGCGCTTCTCAAAACAAAGAGGGAGAAGGCAGCACTGACTAGGATGAAATCAAAGGAGAAGGATTCAAGTTTTTACCAAGCTGGCTTCCTATATTCCTATCTGCTGCATAATGATACAGTTTTCTATAAACTAGCTCTATTCACCTTTTCTCCTGATTCTGACTAGAGCTAGGTTTTTGCCAGCTCCCTACCCATGGATTTTACATAAGCAGTCAGAAGAGATAAAAGTCACAGTGGGGAAAGGGCAAGCCAGCATCACCTGAGTACCTCCCACCTCTTGTGTTTTTCAGTGATATAGCTGAAACCATTGACTGCCCTATTTGCCCACAGTGTAGCAGCATACCTAGCGAAGTCCCTTAATGGGTCAGACCATTAGAGTTCACAACTCAGTGCACTCAAGCATGCCTCTCTCATACTAATTGTGTGCAATCAAATAACAAGATCAGTACAGACTCTAAATCATTTAGGCTTGTTAAAATGCCACTGCTAAAGCTCTTTGTGCCATTTTCAGGGTATGGCTGCTTCATGCTGTGATATGCTCTAGAAATAAAGCAAGGAGGAGAAGCAAAAATATAAAATTTTCTTTGCATGTTTGTAGCTAAATTTCATCTTCTGTTTCATTAGCAATTTGTTAAATTTCATCACTCTCATATGCCCCAGTAATTCTTTTTTTAAAGACGTTTCCTTAAAAGCGAATAGCGTAGGGTGTTTTTTGTTGGTTTTTTGTTTTTGTTTTGTTTTGTTTTTGTTTTTGTTTTTTGTGGGTTTTTTTTGCTTTTTGTGGTTCTATTTAGAAAGCTGCAGCACTGAGTAGCTGCTTAGGGAGGTGGCTATGTTCATATGATACACAGAGTACGTTCTCTGTGTATTTTGTCTGAGTGCAGGCCCCTGCCCTATGCTCTTCCTCAAAACCACCTCAGCTTCCTGAAAAGATCAGAAGGTTTATAGCTCCATATCACAATGACAGTTCAATGTGTTTAAATCCTTTTACGATTAAATCCAAATGTATGATATTAACTTCATGGAGGAAACTTACTCCCCCAGCAAATAAATCCATCTCATCTTCATCTTGCCTTTTACAGCCACGTGTCTGCACCTCTAAAACACCAGGTTATGTCAGGTAGCACAAGGGCTGAACAGTGACCTTCAATGGAGAGAAACTCCATCGCCTTCTCAGCAGGCATCTGGCGATTATTGCAGGCTAGGGTTCAAGTGCATTAGCAGAGGATAGAGGGAAGCTAACAGCCAAATGGTAAAATACTTCTAGCACTTCCCCCTTTTTCTGCTAAGTCAAATAGCTGAAGGGGCAGACATCGTTGCACTTCCATTAAACAGGCTGAAGTTGATTAAAATGTCGCATATGCTGGGTATTATCCCCTAGGTTACTTTAAAAAGTGCTATCTACATAACCTTTGTGAATTACTTTTAACATCCTATGAAACATAATCACTGTCATATGTTAACCAGGGCATTAAAGTACCTAAAAGGTCAAAATGTGAATTTAAATATCTTAAAATTGCAAATGTAAGGTGGCTTAGTTCTCTGATTCCTTTTATTTAGTAAAAGTGGTAAAGTCACTCTGCTGGTAGTAAAATATTTAGCTCTACTATTTGTGAATTTGTATTAGTAATAACACCATGAAAAATAGAAGTCAAGGGGAAAATCAATATACCTGCTGTTTACAGTGTGATATTTGGAGACTATATTTCTTTAACTCAGTACTTGATCCTAAATATTTCTGCAATGGCTTTTTAGTGTTGGTTTGAGCAGAAAGCATATTTATGGCACAGCTTTGACTGAGATCTTCTGTTAGGCAATATTAAGTAAAAGTCTTCCAGTACAGAAGAGATCTGTAATAAGAATTTAAATATCCCAGTGTTCTTTTTTTAAAAAAAATTATATATATTGTAGGTTTATTTCAGCACAAATAGTAGTTCAAAAAAAAAACAAAAACAAAAAAACAGTAGCCTTTATACAAGATCAGCCCACATAACAAACTAGCAAATTTGTAGCAAACAGAAAAATCAGCATTTGAAAACAGATTTTAGTTTGAAATCTCTTGGGCACTATTACCAGGGACAGGTGGACTCTCTCAGCTAGAACTAGAACTTGCATCGGTCTCACACAAGCTGTAAATCAAGCAGTCGCCTTTATGAGTACCATGCCTTGCTCTCTGCAAAGGTGTGTGAGGTGCCAGGAGCCCTCCTTCCACCTCCGTGCCCGTATACAGCACCATTTGCACTAAATAACATTTGGCTGTGTAAATATAGCGCGGGGGGGGGGGGGGGGGGGGGGGGGGGAGGGAGGAACCAGAAAGCGCTAGTTTTCCAAATGGCAAAGGATGCCACTGCCTGAAACAGGCACCATAGAAATGACACGAATGGATTTAAGAGAAAGGACAAACACCAATGGTTTAGCTACCTGGGAGCCTAGCTGAGAGCTTTTCTTGGGCCTTGGAGTTAGACTCTGTCTTTAATGCGCATCCAAACATGCCTTTATTTTGCAGCACTTCTGTTGTTGCTTCTGTCTTCCACTCCTTACCCTTATTTTCATAGCTGGACTTTCTCCCTCTTTCTTAAATCACAACAGGGCCACTGTTCTTTTCCTGTGGTTTGGTAAAAGCACCAATTTATTTGACCAAGGCAAATAATGTACCATAGCAATAAATTAGCTTACACTTCTTAGATTAATAAACATAACCTATGAAGAGTCTTTCTCCAAATAAATTTTCTGTGGTGGCCTTCCTGCTGCAATCTTCAGCCATCGCTGCTACAGATCCTTAAGCCAGAGGAGCCAACACTGCGCTCTCTCAAGCTTGGCAGTGTGGATGCCAACACAGAAAGCATCCACAGCTCTCATGGATGGCTAGTGACAGATAGCCTCCTTGGGCTGTGCAGTTCCTATTTCTTCTCCTTGTAAATGTCTCATGCGAGCCTGCCTGGAAAACTGCTGCCTTAGCAGAAGTGGTTTGCTTATTGGGATGCGTTGCATTTATTCATGTGTACAAAAAATAGACTCCCTCAGAAAACCAATGAACTCTACCGTGATTCCATGGTGTCATCCAGGATTTGCTTGGCACAGATGGATCATTTGTGATAACCATAATACTGATGCATTAGTCTTCATCCAAAGTTCTCGAATGACTTCGCATACATTAAATAAATCTTACATCACTGTGCTCAGGCATATTGTGCTTTTACAGATGGCTAAGCTAAAGCACAGGTACTGTAGTATATTTTTTGCAAATTCAGAAGTTTAAAGACCAGAAGGGATCATTATATCATCTGGCTGCTTGTCCATTACACTTCATCTGGTTCCTACTGAACTGAAGATATTAAAGTTGTGTTATAAATGTTTGAGTTAAATCATTTGAAGAAGTCATCATCCCCTTAGTTAAAATATGTGTATGATCCTTCTCCATTGCAACACCTTAGGTTAGTCGTTTAACTTCACCTTTACAACAAATTGGCCTGAATGCAGGGTTAGTTGCTGTCACTGCACCTTCCAGGCAAATGCTGGTGATTTCTCTAAATGTCCTGCCTCTCGCATCTGAAGTCGTATTAATAAACTCAACACATTTTCCAGAAAGGCATCGCTCTTCACTCGAATACAGAGAATCTGTAACTTTTTCTGGTAGATTATTTTAATGGATAATCAGTGTCATTTAAAAATGTGCCATATTAGTCATTTGAATGAGACTGACTGTAACTTCCAGCCATTCACTCTTGTTATATGCTTCATAACCAGTTTAAATAGCTCTTCAGTTTCAGGTATTTTGTCCCCGCTGAAGCATTTGTATAGCATAATCAAGCTCTCTCTTCTTTGATACAATAAAGGAAACTGATTAAGCTCTGTAAGTTTCTTGCCAAAACACCTTTACCCTAGCTCTGGAGAATAGTTTTTTGCCTTTTCCAATTTTCTATGTATTTTTAAAGCTATAGAGATAGTTCTGTTTATAATATTGCTGGACAGTACTGTCTTATGCCACATAGAGAGGTTAACATGTCTTCCGTATTCCTCCTACATTTATTTCCCTGCTTGTACATCCAAATATCACCTTAGACTTTAAGCTGTAGAAGTTCACATAGAGTTGTTTTTCTGCTATGACCTTTAAATCCTTTCAGATCACAACTTTCGAGAATATAGCTGCCCATTCTGTATGGCAGTGTTTTTTCTCCCCTATGTAAGTGTTTTTTTCACTAGATTTTATTAAAATTATTTTGTTGCTAATATCCCTTCTTGTTAAGTGATCTATGGCTGTTAATCATTATTTACTGATACTATGTATTGTTACTGTATTGATATGGTATATTTGATCAGAATTTCATTCAATCTTAAGCCCAACGTTTAAAGTCTAACTCTACAGAATTATCTTCATCAGCCAAGCTTTTTAAATTATAAGAAATGAGCAGTTTAGTGGCTGATTTAGGAATGACAGGATAACCCATGTAGGAAGGGCCCTCCGGAGGCCACTGGTCTCAGCACCTGCTGCAGCAGCAGAACCTGCTGCTCACAGCAGGGTCAGTCCTAAGGTCTGACCGGGCTGCTCAAAGCTTTGTCCCATCAGGGCTGGAAGCCCCCCAAGGAAGCAGGTTGCTGCCCAACCTCCCTGGGCCACCTGTGCCGCTGCCCAGCTTCCTCAGGTGGAAGAGGGCTTCTTATGGCCAGCCTGACCCTCTCTCATCCCAACTTCTGCCAATCCTCCCTCGCCCTCAAGCCACGTGCCACAGAGAAGAGCTCGGCTCTGTCCCCTCCGATAACCCTTGTAGGTGCTGGGGACTGCTGTTAGGTGTCCCTGGAGCTGTCCCTGCTCCAGGTTGGACCAGCCCTGGCCCTCAGCCCCTCTGCACAGGGCAAGGGCTCCAGGCCTCCCATCTTGGTGGCCCTCCAGTCTATGGATATCTTTCCTGTACTGAGGAGCCCAAAACTGAATGCAGTATCTAGATGTGGCCTAATGAATGCCAATCAGAGGGGGGCAATCCTGTCCCTTGATAACCTGGCCATGCTCCTGTTCATACAGGAGCCCAGGAGGCAGTTGGCCTTCATTGCTGCCAGGGCACGCTGCTGGCTTGTGCTCAGCTTGCTGCCCACCAGGACAGCTGGCACCTTTTCTGCAGAGCCACTCCCAACCAGTCTGTCCCCAGCGTGTATCACTGCAGGGGTTATTCCTTCCAAGGAGCAGGACATGGCATTTGTCCTTGTTGAATTTCTCAATGGCCCTTCAGCCCATTTCCCCAGCCTGTCCAGGGCCCTTTGGATGGCAACCCTGCCTTGGAGCAAATTGGCTGTTTCTTCTCCCCCTCTCCCAGTCCCCCCATCTTTTGTGTCATCTAGAAGCTTGATGAGAGTGCACTCCTCCTCCTCCTCCAGACCACAAAGATGTTAAACAGGACATATCCTGATATGGAGCCCTGCAGTACGCCACTTGTTACCAGCCCCCAGGCAGAGTACAACCCCCTTAACCACTGCCCTCTGCGCCCAATCATCCAGTGTTTCATCCTTCCGGTTTTCTGCCCATCCAGACCATAATAACCTATCTTAGATACAAGAATATTATGGGAGATACTGTTGAAAGCTTTGCTTGAGGTAAATGTTGAGGTAAATATCATCTACTGCTCTCTGCCTGTCCACAAATCCAGTCATTTTATCCCAGAAACAATCAGGTCGGTCAGGTATGATTAAGGTAAATTCATGCTGACTGTTCCTGAACACCTTCTCCATGTGGCCAGAAATGTGTTTGAATTAATATTAGACTTGCTGATCCCAGCTTTAAGTTCATTGTGTTAACCTGAATAAATACTGTATTTTTAATTTATAACTATTTCCTTATCAAGATTATATATTTTCATAATGTCTCTCTGTCCTTTTTAATTGGCTGTACCCAAAGGAGGGAAGTTATACATAGGAAGTAGCCCGGGCTAGTAGCTGATATCTTGCCTCTAGAGGTTCAGAGCTATCAGAAGTGTATTGGCATTGCTCAGATGTTAAAAAACTTGGGGGGAAGCACCATCAGCCTAAGAAGACAGGCTCTGACCTTGCCAATATTTTTAGATTATTGCTTGTTTGACATTATACTAATGTGTGAAGGGTATCTAACCTGGTGGTTGTTTTCCAAAAGTGATTTATACTCATGCGGGATGCTCCTAACATGCACAGAGCTACAGACTCACTTTATTAGTGAGAGTATATTTTATTTTTGTTTTTCACTTGATCTTGGGGCCAGCATTAATTTTTCAGAAATAATGTTAGTTTTTAGCAGTTTTTATTGGATATAGTCATGACTACCTGAACACATTACTGCTCCACAGGGGAAACACTGGCAGATACAAGGAGCTCTGCCAAAAATATGTATTCTCCCTATGGGGCAGTAATACATACAGGTGATCATGACTATACTGTTGTATTTATTTAGTTATTCAGATTTATTTCAGCTCCCCACTGTATCCTGTATAGATCCATTCTTAAAAGATAAAATGAAGGCTATAAACATTTAGGCTGAAGCTCCCAAAGCTAGTGAGTCAAGATATATATTAGATTCTTTTTTAACCTGAGTGAAAATGTTGGATTTTTGATTATTAAAAAAAAAAAAAAACAGATGTATTACATCTCCTCTCCCAAGATTCATGTAAGCCCTATATCTGCCTTATACTTTTCCTTTTGGTCTCAGCCTATTCCCTGTTAACGTCAGGGCAAAAGCTGGCCTTATGGCCTTGTCCCGAAGTTTGCACTCTAACAGCAGTTTTGTTTCTAGATCCAATAGATAACCAAAGGTAACATGGCATGTGTAACCCCAAGTGAAGCAAACAACTGACCTCGTTGTCTTTTCCTTTCCTATGGAAGCAAAGCAACGCATGTGATTTACAGTACCGTATTCCCTGTTCTTGCTGCTGAGCCCATCATGAGCCCTCACCCTCCTCCACCTCCATTTATAGCATGAGGCTCCTCTGCTGCTCAGCCCCTCATCTGGAAATTCCTCCACATACTTAATTGACTCTATGGCTCTCTTCATTTCCCATCAGAGGAGCTATCTCTTCTCACTGTCTTATAACCCCTAACCTTCTCTGTAATAAAACAATCAAATCCTACTTCCCACTTTCCAAACGCTCAGTCTCCCTTGCCCTTTGCCACCTTCTTCACCCTTGCCCCACAGTCTGTAGATGTCATTCCTGTGATATAATGTAATGAATGCCTATGCATGTTTGTGTAACTTATATAAAAGGTAGTATCTAAGGGCTGATTTTTTGCCTACTGTGGAAGGAATTATCTCACAGACCTGTTACATTTCCTTTCAGCAGCTATTCAGGTTAAGACTGGAGGAAAAAAAAAAAAAAGGTTTGTTAAGAAATACCTCAAAATTGCATATATATTAATTAAATGTGTGTGTGTGCATGTGTGTGTATCTTTCTATTTATATCTGCTTTTATTGTCTAATCCCTGTATTGATGGGCACAAAGTTGACCCATTGATCCAAGTCCAGAAGAGCCCAGGAAATACTGATGGCTCTGAGACTCCTAGTCCTGCCTTTGCTCTTCCCCAGTGTGGCTACATTGCAGAAAGCTTTTGTTGGGTGCACTTTTTCCCTGCCTTTGCATTTGGCCTGCTGCACTTTTTTGCATATTAATCTACTCTACTGCTCACCAGAGCAGGAATTATGTTGAGCCACCCTTATGTTTGGAATAGGACCTGCAGATTTGGTAGGGGGATTGACAGTGCTTTATTCCTTGTATACAGCACATATGAAAGGCAATGCATGATACAGTGCAACCCTCAGCAAATGGAGTAGGGTGAAAGTATTTAAAGGGAATAACTTTTTCTGCCTTTTAATGTTGTGAGCAAATTTGCAAAAGGTTTTCATTTTCCAACTTTCTGTTTTATCGATCTCAAAATGGCTTGCTATTGAGAGAATGAAAAGCTTTGCAGACTGCTGGTGGTTCATAGACTGAAAGCTGTTAGCAGAAGTGGTACCAGATATCTAGTATATACAGCTGTGTTTAAAAATAAGGTTTCAATCTGAATTAATTTTCAAGCCTTTTCTCTTCTTCCACAAGTATTACGACAATGAGACTTTATCACCGCAAGTCCTCCTAGATAGTGGTAAATATCTTTTGATTTGATCTTTTTTTAAAGATCAAATATTTTAATGTTTGTTAAAAGCAAATGGAAAACTATCCTTTCAATTGCATCATTCGTTGTTCTGATTGCTCCATTTACTTACTGGAGCCAAGGAACAGAAAAAATGCAAAATGGTAGCGATAAGTAGCGCATGCATGCAATGCTCACAGGTTCTTTGACCCTGCCAACTTTATGGAAGAAATTCACTAATAGCTAGAGTGAGCAAGAAAAGGATATTTGTGCCTGAAGTCCCAACTTTTAAGTACCTAATACCCTGAAGTGGCATCATCGACCATAGTGATGTGTCCAGACGTCCTGTAAAGTTCACATAGGTAACTTGCTGTTCAGCTTCTGGTGTTATTCAGCAGAAGGTGTAATAAATTTCTCCATCCCCAGAAGCTGGGCACCTTCATCTGTCCAAAATCTAGACTGCCATCTTTTCCTGCAGAAAAGGCCCAACCATTCTTTAGAGGAGCTCGGCACTGTTTGGGCTTCCCCTAAGGAGAGCCACCACCAGCAGAATGGCTGTCACTAGTAACAGGTCTGTCACATAACAGCTGGGCTTAAAATGGGTTAGGGATTCTCACAAATCCCTCCACAAAGCAATAAACCCAAATGACTTTGGATTAAATAATAAGTGTTTTCTGGTTACGACAGCATTCAAGAGCATAAAACTAGTGGTGTTGCAGGAACATGTCTCATGTCCATGTCTTTTAAGTAGCACAACAGCTGAGCTGCTTTAACTCAGTTATAAATAAAAAGATATTTTTAAAATTGAATAAAAGCAGTATCAGTGTTCTTAAAATAGAAGGCAGAATTAGGCTTCTAGGACTCCCATTTACAACTCAGAAGATTGTTCCGTATTCTGCTATAATATTTCTAACAGCCATCATCCAAAGATAGCTTCATACATTCTTCATTGCCTATAAAGTCATAATCCACTTTTCTTTATGCATCTTAATTAGGAGATCACACAAACTGGAAAAAAAGAAGAAACATCTACTAGAGCCTTTTTTTATTGATTTCTCTACAATACAGAGAATAGCAGCAGATTTTTTTTCCCTTTTTTGGCTAAAATCTGTTGCTGGAAGAGAACTGGAAATCACCTGGGGTAGACATATCTGTTATATAGCATCACAGTAAACTTTGAAGCTAAATGCATTTCTGTGGAGTGACAGAGGGAAGGAATACATAAGCAAACCCCTCTGAGAATGCATAAGCAGAAATGTTTGTAGGGCCCTTTTATTGTAATACAGACTTTAAAAACCCTGTAATACCAATGTTAGAAGGGGAGAGCTGCTCAGTATACGGGTTGTGGATGGTCAAACAGATGGAGGACTCCACTGAGTCCTTTACCAGGCACCTGCCAGTCTCTAAATGGCAGCAGAAAGTCTGGACTATCCCTTAATGTGACATCTGTGTCTCTGAATTTATAACTGCCACACCACAAGATTGCATGCGCTGGGACACCCAGTGCCTCTGCTTGGACACATACCTGATTATCATTATGGTATTCACGTGTGCCAGAGCTTTAGAGAGAAACGATTAAATGGCATTATACACCCACCACTAACTGCTCATGGCAAGATGGGGGATTTTTGAGTGGCTGGCAGAATATGATTGTAGTCTAAGTGAAACAGATTTGGTAGAATAGTTTCAATTATGTATCTAAAGAAAGGTTCTGGACTGAATACAGCCTTATCAAATGCAGTTCACTGAGTCTGAAAGCAGCTGTAAATTCAGTGGAACTAGGAACTGCAAACCATGTAATTTGAAAATGTTCATCATCCAGTACACCCTGCAGATTATAGACAAGGGCCATTTTAGTTAAACAAGTAACTCAGAAATGTGTCAAAATGATGGCTAAACACAAAGGGGCGAAACAATTTTTGCTGTTACCTTTTGCATTAAAAGCCCTGCACTTAAGTGCAAACACTTGCAGTGAAGTGAGGCACAAAGTTGAACAGTTGCCATTGTATTTACTCCCAGGTCCCATAAATTTTTGTTATTGTAAGTGGTGCAAAGACAGAAATAGACATGATGAAACACAGAAATGTGCAAAACCTGCCAAGCTCTCTCCCTTGCTCACAGTCCTCCTTGGCTTACTCTAAAACATATGACGCTGTAAAACTGTTAGGAGCCCCTTAGGATCTCTCAGTCCAGTAAATTAGCAAGCTGTGCCACCCCTTCTATATGAAAAGACGTAGCAGAGTCTTGCAAGAAGCTGCAAGGGAGGGAGCAGTGGGAGTGCAGGAGATGGAGGAGAGAAGGAGAAGGGAAACTGCTACCGAGGTTTCCAGAGGGGAAGTTTCCTACTAACATCATCGTATTCATCTGGAAGAAAAAAAGGCCCTAGGGATCTCCTACAGACGTCTTCTAAGAATGCTGCCTTTTTTTTAATTCCAGCGGGGAAACTAATTTGCATGAGATCCGTAGGGCACAGGTGAACTAAGGCTTTCTGGCTCCATAAATTGAGGGAAGCCCAAAGGGATTACATACCTCAATAGTACCTTCAGTGAGGCCCTAAAGAGGATTGAAAGTTTTGAAAGCTACCAGTTCAACTGAAATGCTGTTTAATAGCAACGTGTCAGATTTAGAAATATAGTCAACCCACTGAGTGCATCACCTTCAATTATGCTTGAAAAGCTGTAAATCATTTTATAGCGACACAGAATTGGTTACTTCATAGAAGTCCTTCCAAGTTTGCTGAGGATTTTATAGAAATACTGTGACCACAGAATAGAAATCTACATAGGGAATTTACTTGCTGGAGATTTTTGCATCTCACCAGGAGGACAACCTGCTTTGCAAGTCAAAGTAGAGAAGAAAAGGTGGTCATAGAAAATTCTCTTTAAACTCTCCTCTTTGGAGCACAAACGTGAAGCCTCTGCATTTCTCCAGGTGTGATACTTCCTTGTGTAGTTTAAATGTGCAGTGCCCTCCCCCCTCCCTGTATGTTGGCCCTTCTTATTCTAGTCCCTGGCTCTCTGAAGTCAATGGTTTGCAGCAAACTGTGTAACAGCATGGGTAAACAATATTGGGGTATTAACAACCTATGGTCAATTAGGCAGACCTGCTTTACTTGATTGTATTTATCAAATGCATAAATTAAGGTTTTTCAAGATGAAAAATTAGACAATATTTGTATGTGAAGTCAATACCCTGTATTAGTTTTATTCCTACTTCCACGACTTTTAATTTTTTTTCTGTGATATTTTTCACCACAAATTACAAACTGTAACAAATCTGCTTTGTCCTCTTTATGTCATATAAAATTGAAGGTTTAGAGACCTTTGGACTAGATAGCTGGGTCTCTTATCTACCACGCTTTCTGAACTCCTGCTCACTGCTGCTTAAGAAGTCTTTGCTTCCAGATGTGTCACTCCCAAAGGCAATTCCTTTGGGAATGGAACTACAGAGAAGGCAGAACAGGTTGCTTGACTGTGCCGAATTCATCCGTAGTCAGTGCTTACGAAAAATAAAACATAGTTCCTCCTGCTCATAGCATTCTGTGTAATAATAGGTAATAATCATCTGTCTCTATTCAAATAAAAAAAAGAATCCTCTTAAGTATTCATGCACTAGCTACATTTTACTAACTGCCAGTGAGTTTTTAATTCTTTCCTTTAAGCAAGTGGAAATCAGAATTAAGTGTTTCCAGAAAGCAATTATCTTAGTTTAGTCTTAAGTTTCTCACTATAGCACCTCCTGCTAGAGCATTTATTCCATGTATTGGTTTGTGAGTTAGACTGGCAAATGCATAAGATGATATGATAACTGGAAACAAGGAGTTGCATGGATTCAGATTAGATATAAGATTGTATTTAAAAGTGCATATAATTAAGTTTTGGAACATTTTACATGGGGCGTTATGAAGCAGGTCCATACAAGAGATGTAGGCCCTGTAAACTCTTGGGTGTTTGCTGCCCTCTCTGGTATAATCCAGCGCTCTGTGCTGGACGCCTCCATATCGTTGTGGCTGGGAGGAGGTATGTTCTTCAGAATGGGCTATGAGTAGCCTGTCTAGTGAGACAGTGAAAAGTTTCTTCCAGGTATATTTATGGTCAGTCTGTCACATCTTAGAAGCTAAATCTTAAACCATTTGTTTTTGGTGCCCTACTCTGCTTGCTCTGTAGGAGAGACAATTACTTTCCATCTAGGTTGCATGTGTAACCTGAATGGCATAATTTACATTTCAGTAAATTAAATGTCCCTGGGGCTAACTGAGGTGGGATGGAGTACACCTGGATGCTCTCTTCTCCAGAACAGAGGAATCATAGAATCACAGAAGGAATGCCTATTCTTGCACACTGAGTTAGTAGTATAGATGTAGCTTCAGAGTCAGGAGCCCAATGCATCTTCTGAGGAAACATCTCATAGCTGGCATGAAATGTTTCAGCAGGTGAATTGTGAAACCTCAGGAATGAGAAAGCTTGCTGGTCCTGCCATAGGGAAGACTACGAGGACAGCAACAATGTAGTTTTAAGTTTTTGTCCATCCTCTTCTCCTCCAAGTGACAGGTGACATGATAGCTCACTGGGAAGAGCACTAAAGGAGGTACTGGGAGACCTGCTTTCTGTTTTTTTCTTCTGTCAAAAGACTCTTCTCTCACCAAGCTCCAGGCTGCTTGATGAGTGAAGATGAACACTTGGTGAGTGAAGATGAACAAGGTGAAGCAATGAAAAAAAAATCTAGATTTGCTGGAGAGTGCAAGTCTCCATTTGAAGTTTTATTTTGCATCTGAAAGGAAAAAGGTTGGGAGAAATAAGGTCTCTTAAGGACTATGACCTAGATCAGTAGGGAGTTTCAGTTTGTGATTTAAGTATCTTTCCTACTATAGGCAGCTAAGATCCAGCCTTGATGGATTTTCCGTTGCTTGAAATCTTATATCAAGTTTGGAAGGTAACAGTTTAAAGCCCTGCAAGAAAAGAGATGATATGGGGAATGATAGAATGACAGTTAATGAAATTAAGATAATGGTCAAAGGTAGAGAAAAGTTAATTCTGCTGGCTAGTTTAAGTGTAGTGATAAGTTCACTAAAGGAAAAGTATAAATTCTGATACTAAGAAGAGAATAAATCAATAAAAGGTACCTAAAATGTAGAATGGTCATTATTCAGATAATTTCACAGCTGCAGATGTCATAGTTCCTCACTTAATTCTTTGTATAATGTGTATGTTCGGGTCAGTACTGTTATGTTGTGGTCTCTTCAATCTCCCAAAAGCCTTCTGAAGTCATCACAATACAGAGCTCACTTACCTAGCTCGTAGTAGATTAATTTAATACACACAGTGGCCAAGATACATTTCTGCAGAAGAATAATGGTATTAAACAGAATGAACTGGACTTGATGATGCTTGAGTCTTGCTAACAATGTGGTTTTTTACAACATGAAGGACTGTGGAAAGACCCAATGCATCATCTCACTTGTAGTATTGCACACTGAGATAGTGAGTGTGGTATCAGTGTGATAAATCTACCCCTTCTTACTAATGTAAGAGTGCTTAATGAATCTTCTAGAGCTGAAATGAGCTAGTATTCATCTTTATCTCTTCATGTAAACCAGTTTTTCAAAGAGGTTCATCTTGCCTGATAGTAACAGATTAGAATTTCAAATCATGTTCCAATATGGCACTTAAGTACAGAGAAATGTTGGTTCACCACCAAGCTGCCAGTCATTCTATTTAGCAGAACAGAGATTTGCACTTTAGCCAAATTAAAGACAGAGTTTTGAAGGAACAGCAGCTCTGCCTTGGGGTTGGATACTGTTAATGCTGGCTTCAGTGCAGATGTGGACCTATTTTGAAAATACATAATTTAATTGAGGATTATTTCTAATGTTACTCCAGCAGGAGGGTGTTAGTATTGTTTCCACCTGATTAGCCATTTGTGCTTTTCATAAGACTTGTCTCTGGATATGATATAGCCGGAACAATTTCTTTTCCTGTCCAAGGAACCTCCAAGGATACAATAAAACACTTTTTTCAGGTAACTATATTCTTTCTTTGGAAAAACACTGTGAGTCCCAGGAAGGAGGGACAGCAGTATGAAATGGCTTATAGTCTCACTTAAAAAAGAAGGCATATATTACTGGTCTGTATCTGCTTTTGAAAAGAGCTGGAAAGAATCAACACTGTGGCAAAGAGCACACTATACAAATAAGGTTTCTCTGCAATAGAGCTGACACAAGATACCCTTCGAATTGTACACCACAAGAATCAAGAAAGTTTGGGGCTTCTTGTGGAGTACAATGAAAGTAGTTTTAAATGATGTCTCTCTGTAGCTTGTGTGACAAGCCTTGGCTGAGGTTAGGAGGATCCAGGACTGGAAATATGTGTTGTCAGTTCTCAGAGATACAATGGGGATTTTAAACATCGTTTGGAAAGAGGGACGGTTAAACTACTTCACAGCACAATGCTATAAAGTGCTCTAGGGGGTTAGATAATTGCCAGGGAGACTCCATTGATTGCACAATGATTACATCGGTCACCAGATACATGAAGGTGTAACAGGCTGAACTGTAGGGTGATATGGCTTGAATGATTTAGTCCTGATAAAGAGAAAGGAAATGATAGCACTCAAATGAACATGTGTTGCTGGTTAAATTTTTTTTTCTGTGCTCTTTAACTGGGATCACAATTTATTTTCTAGTAAAAATAATAAATATGTTCATTTGTTCTCCAACAAGTTTAGGAGGAAGAAAAAGTGCACTCTGGCAGAGAAAAATAAGTTGTTTTGTTTTGTTTATATTGAAATACTGTGGATGTCCTAAAGCTATATAGACGAATATAAACACTGCATGCACTTGCATAATTTTATATGTTACTGCAAGTAGTAAGGTCCCAATAAAAGTAGTAAGTGTGACTGTATGTTTCAGAGAGCTGAGGTTAGAGAATAATGTGATATTGATAGCTTGTAAAACATGATACCCCTTCTGAATGCTGCCTGCCTCCTGAGAGCCTTTGCAGAAGGCTGTCATCGTTACCCAGCTAAGCAGCCCTGCCATCAGCCCTCTCTTTTTCTATGTGCGTGCCCCAACCACTTGCCAAATCGTTGTCTGTCATTCCCCTACCGTTGCAATGAAAGCCATGCTTAGGGCGTCCCCACTGAGCATGTTAAGTAGCATGTAAGAGTTGCGTGTGGTAGTAGTGAAGGTTTACATAAAGGCTTAAAGTGAGTATATGCCACTGTCATTGGAGTCTATAATGTCTGGGTATTACCATGAGTGCACATCATATGCAGCATCAGAATGGAAAAGAAGTTGAAAGCAAACTGAGAATGCTCTTACAGAAGCTTCTTAGAACCAAAAATTCCTAAAATATTATTATATATCAGATTTTTTACAATAATCTTAATTTGAGGTTGTAAAGCTTTTCAAAGAAGCTGGTGGAAGACAACAGAACTATGCTTGCCCTATGATCTCCTTCATACAGAGATGTCTACATAGGTAGAGAGAGCACGTTACTGGCTGTGTACCGTCTACAGGGCAGCTACTGAGTTCTGTTAACTTAACACGTGTGAAATCGTGTGTATACAGTTTATTTTCAAAGGAAAGGTTTAGTACTTAGTGTTCAAAAAGAGGTGGAAACACTGCTGAGAAACACACTGACAGTAGGCCGTGAAGATTAGTATACATTTGCAAGATGCTGTTAGGTTTCTAGTAGGACTCTTTCCATATGAAATACAAATGACCTAGCCAAAATCTCATAGTTACTTACACATACAGGTGAGCTCAATATAAGTACAGACCTTGAATGTTATGATACATTTTTCTGTTTCCAACCCTAAACTGTCCTCAGTAGAGAAAGGGATTCACAGGTGACTCACCTCAGAGGCACATGCATGTTATAGAATTGTTTTTCACTCTTTCTATCTGAACAAAACCTTTAAGTTTTGCAATGAATCTCTGTTCTGAGACATTCTACTGGGGCAGAAAATTTGATTCTGTAGAGGAGATATTCTTCAGCAGCATTTCCAAGGATTGTGACAGTTTTGCAGATCTGCCAAACTCATTACATAGAGCCGCAGGCACTATTTAACACTCATCTCTTATGTAGTTTTTTCACCTCGAGAATTTACATGAAAGAATGCTAGTTTGGATTTTAGAAGTTAAATAATTCTAGTCCCAAAAGGAGAAAGAATGACTTCTTGAGGTGGCATGGTAGTTAGTGCTGACATGAAAACACAGTCAGATTGATAGTCCACCGTCTAATTGAATACTGAAAGATTGGTCTATCCCATCTGGACCCATATTTAGGCCCACTGCATTAGCAGGGAGCAAAAAGTTTCTTCTTTCTCTCTCATGAATCTTTCATGTAGCAAGTTCATCGTTCATAGAAAAATATGCATTCAGAGTGCACGGTATAATGATTTTATTGTTATTTATATATTTGCATAAATGAGCTGCATCCTAAATATCCATTTTCTCTCTGTTCTGCTGCAAAGTTTTCCATAGTGGCTTAGAACACGGATACTTTCACAACTACTCTGGCAAGCAAAGCCTTCTGAGAAAATCTCCGTTGTGCTTCTGAGGCAAAGTTATGCTCTGAGCTGTTGAATTGTTGTATTTTTTTTTTCTTTAAGCATTATTTAATTGAGTTTTGGATCATTGTGCTTGTTTATAACAATGCAGGCATGTAACTAGGAAAAGCATATCTATGACTCTGATGAATGATTTAAAGATATGATGTCAGGTAATTTGGAATAGCAACTTAATATATATACTGAGCTTTTAATTCTGCTGTGTTATTAGCCAATCACATAATTAAAAACAATACTGAAGTGGATAAAGAAAGTCAGTTCTTACTGCCAAGATGATCAAAACTGATATCCACTTCTGCAATTACCCTGACAGATAGTAAGTATTCTCAGATTCATAATTTTTTTAAAAGAAGACTTGACAAATATGTGTATGCAGTGGTTTGATTACAGATTTGTGCATAAATTCCTGGTTTGCTGCTTTTGTTCCTGCATTTCTCTTGGAGTTGTGTTCTATGTGAGGTTTTTTTTATCATCATCATCATGGGCCATGGGCACCCTTCCTCAGAACTGTAACTCTCTCTAGCTAATGAAATTGCATGACACATTTCCAGTCAAAAGGTTGTAGAATAAAATCCTATCTTCTGGTAAATGTTAATAAGTCGCAAGCTGCTTAGCATTCTACAAAAGTAGAAGTTACTTTTTAAAATCCCATTCAAAGAGAAAAAAAAGTCTCTATATAAATGATGAATGATAGTATCTTCTTTCCCCACCCCTTTCCCCCTCTTTTTTTAATATATTCACTTGGATGTTTAGTATTATATTCATTGCAGGCTTCTGCCTTCATCCGTAGTATATGAGCTGGTATTTTGTTCAAGGACAAGTAAAAGGTTCCTTCATTATTCAAATACCAAGAGACAGTGAGCAGCATGTATAGAACATACTATTACATTTTTCCATTTTAATGTGAGGCTAGGTATAATGTCCTTTTTACTAGATTACTGTGTCAACAATTTTTCTGGCCGAGTCTTTTCTGTATCCACCTATTGATAAGAGAATTTTAAATCACAAGAAGCAGTAGGTTAAAATTTCTTGAAGAAGCTAATGCCAAGTTTGGACGTTAGCTACAAAATTAAATAATCTGATGTCCAGCATGATCAAATCTTCACAACCTCTTTGGGGAAACAAAGCCAGGTTTCAGGGCATTGGGAGGAGAGTTTCTGGGTACCCCCTTCTCTATCATCTTCTTGTCATCCTTGGGGGTGGTAAAGCTTAGTCACGGTTCCTGTATAGAGGCACAGTCTGAACATGCATTTTTTTTCCCCGCTGCTGTTGCAAGCGATGCTTTCCTGTGGCCAGGTCCTGGCACTGCTGCTTAGCCCAGGCCTCTCCCCTGACACCTTCGGGCTCCTGCCACATAGGTCAAGAGGCTGCAGAGGAGAACAGCCTTTTCCTGTCGGCAGATCAGTCAGTAAGTGCCAGAACAATGTTTTACGCAAACCCTGCTGCCCGCGTGAACGCTGGTGTCACTGGGCCAGCCTTTCAGTAGTCAGGAAGCATAGTTCGGTCACTAGTGTATTCTTGCAAAAGGGCACCCTACTGCCTGTCCTTGACATTTAAATCGACTGATTGTTAGCAAAAGTGCTCCAGGGGATTTCAGTTGTCCTGTGGCTAATATGTAGAGAAAAGAAAAAAAAAAAAAACTCTTGCTCCTTAAAAAAGGAAATGTCCCAAAAGAGAGCTATATACACAGTCAGAGCTGTACACGTGATCTGGACAGAATGCCCACAGTTATGGTAGAAAGAAGTTTAATCCAAGAGGCTTAGAAATAAGTCGTGGCTCTTTATGACCTCTTACTCTAAGCATAGACAGCTCTTTCATCTAGCAGAAAACATCACGAGACACTCAATCTCTAGAAGGTAAAGCTAGAGTAGGTCACAAATTTTTAACAGTGTGGATAATTAACTATTGAAACAGTCTACCTAGGGACATGGTCGTCTTTTCAGCACTTGCAGTCTCTAAGCAAAGGCTGGGTTTCTTTCAGAAATATATCCTGTAGTTAGAGTTTTGAAGAAGAAATTACTCTGTGACTTTCTGTGGTCTGAGCTGTACAGAATGTGAGACTGTATGATCATGAGGGTCCCCTCTGGCCTTAAAATCCATTATGCTATTCTTGATTAACTTACTTTGTCAAATGACGCAAAGGGATGAGGGAAGATTTACAGATCCCAATCACTTGTGGGTTCCAATTGGCATTTGAAAACTGGCGAAGTTTTACAGATACCCTGGCAAAGCTTTAGTATCCTTAGATACTTAGATATATATCTCAATAACTTTTCAGGGATGTAGTTAGACCTGTGTTTTCCAACACAGAGGCACATCCTGAACACGCTTACAAAGTTGTAGCATACTTAGCTACTTAGATATTTTCAGATAAACATTAATATTTTTGAACATGAGCCTACCTGAAAATGCTGAGGCTTCTTAATCATAAGCTTAATCACAATAAGCTTAGTTTTGGACAAAACTGAACCCTTGATTATATACTTAGCTGAAATCTATCTACCATTCTGGTACTTTTAGCAGGTATGTACACACAATAGCAATATATAGCAATATATATCATTATCTATCCAATGAAGTCTATCTAGAACCAGTGCCCTCAAGTACTTCCTGACAAATGAGGGAAGCAATGACCTGAAAGACCTTAATAAGCTAAAAAGTGTGCTGTATGCTGTTGAGATATGTCTTGGATGTGAAAATACACACTTTCAAGGAAGTAATTTTGTTTCCCTTCATAATTGAATTACATCTGCTCCATCAGTTAAGAAATTAACTCATTCTGCGACAGGAAATAAACATTGAGAACTTATCTGAAAATGCCTTAGGCGATGGATTTTTTTTTTTTTTTTTTTCTTATAGACAGAGACTGACTTCCCTGAGTTACTTTAGCGTGGATGGAAAAGGTTCCCTGGAGGGGAAATGGAGGCAATGTGCTGAGATCGGAGGGTGCGTCCACGTACGTTCCCTGGGGCAGGCTGGCTTGGCGCGTGCGGCTCCTTGGTGGTGCCGAGGCAGCTCTGGAGGCAGTAAAACAGGAGCATGGCAGAGGCTGCCAGAGCCCCTGGCCCAGTAGTGAACAAACGAACAGAAATATTAACAAATGAACAGAAGAATTTGACATTTTAATGATACTTTGCTTTGCTGAGATATTTCTTTCTAGTCCTGTCTTTGACAGTCTTTTCTTTCTAGTCCTGTCTTTGACAGTCATACTCATATACGAATTAATGTTCCAGTTATAAATTTTCCTCATTTTACATACAGTTAAAAATATATTCTTCTCCTTTCATATTTTATACCACCTATTTTCTACTGGAAATGTGATTAAAATTTCAGCATGGTTTATCAGTTCTCATGTTCTTTAGCTTCCAATTTTCCAGCAGAAGAAAGGGAGGTTCTAGTGATTTGGGAGGTGGGGTAGATGGATTTTGTCTTATTAAACAAAAAAACCCTTCTTTTGAAAAAAGATTTTGATGAATGGTCTCTGACCAGTCCCTTCTAAAGTACATCTAATGCTGCTCAGTTCTGAGTTTCTTAACTTACATATTTTACTATCATCTTGAATTTTCTGTTTTTATCCTGCCTCTACAATTTTTAATTACTGACTTTTAACTAGCATTGAGGTAATAATTTTATCTCTTAATACAAAATTCCTCCTATTTTCTTTTGTCTTTTCAGCTATCTAAAAAGTAGGATATTTGCAGAATGTTTGCATGTCCACTCTCAAAGTCATAAAAACCTATGAGTAGCAAATATCATGAGGCAAGGTCTTAATATACATTTCATTTGGCAAAGTCTGATTTTAAGGTATTTCGATGACTCTACAAGGCATTTCATCTAATAACACTTTTCATTTTAGGAAGAGATTTATCCAAAGTGTCCAGAGGATTACTGTATCATCTGCTTATGGTACTAAATTTTATGCACCCTTTCAGTATGCCATAAAAGAGAAAAACTGATCTAAGTACAGACCCACACAACAAACCATTTTCAACTGAACTAACCTCCTCCCAAGTTCCTCAAATTGTTTCCCTGGAGGCTATTTAGAAAAAAAGGACTTCAACCATTTGATTTCATTATTGAACAGTTCAAATTTATCATTTAGCACTGAAAACAGAACAACATTGTCGGTGTTAGTTTTGTAGCCAGCGCTGTACCTAGGATATACAAGCATAACACATTTTTAATATTTCATGTGACTTGGAATCACAGAATAATCCAGGATGGAAGGGACCTCAGGAGGTCCCCAGTCCAACCTCATGCTCACAGCAGGAACAGTATTGAATTCAGACTAGGAGGCTTAGGGCTTTATATGGTTGGGTCTTGAAACCCTCCAAGAACAGAGACTGGACAATCTCTTTGTTCCAATATTTAATTAACATCATAATGAATTTTTTTTCCATATATCTGGACTTCTAACTGTAGCAGCACTTTCTATATTCAGATCACACACATCCCAGTAAGGCTTCAGCTGGAAAGCAGGAATTTGTAATACAATGATAATGTTTTGTGAAGTCAGTGTTGCCATGTGGTTTCACTGTAATAGTACAGATCAGATTATTTACAGGTTTAGGCAACAAAGAGGATCAAATTACAGAATTCAGCTCTTTTATGAGATAGTCTATAGATACTGATTTTTGATTCTATAAACTGTATTTTACTGTCATGAAAATAAAATGATGATAACATAAATTGGCTGACCCAATCAGAACTTTTGCTTTAGTTTTAATCTGTAAAAATTTATTAAATTTCAACTTTTTTGGAGAAATCAAGAGAGGAAAACATTGAAAGTCATTCATTGGTTACATCTTTCTCCCTTTCTCTACTTTTAGGGGTAATCAACATTTTGCAAGTTTTAAGACAAGTCTATCTATATCCATCTTTGTCTGCTATTCATAACACTGTTCCTTTCTACAGAGCATCTCTTTACTAGCAGCTGAAATAGTATGAGCAATACTAATGAAAGGACAAGTGTGAAGCACCATGCAGATTGAGCAGTACTTTTTACGTGTTTACCAACAAGCATAGTTGGATGTTAACACACTACAGAATAATTGCTGTACTGGTGGCACCCAGTGTTTGGCCAGGTCCAAGTCCTGCATGATTACCATTTTGTGCTGTACACATAACATCAAGAAGTCATGCCATTCTGCACTGTCTTCAAAAATAAGTAGCAAAGTGAGCAGGAACTAAAAAGTAGTTACAAAAATTGAGAAACATATGAAAACTTATAATCGTATAAAAACATACAAAAACATATAGAAACAGATGGAACCTTGCTTCCAAAAAATAGGCAGAGGGGATAAAATCTGTTTATAGGACTACAGCCCTGAGAACAACTTTATTGCATGGACCCCACAGACTAAGACTCTCACAAGAATATGTGGTCAAGTTGAATTAACTGACTTTGCTCTAGGGCAATTGGGAGATAGAAATTCCCTTCACAGCATAGCTGAAGAAGTTTATTTTGTTTCTTTTGGTTGCTTTAACATGCTAGGTCTGTTCTCCTTTCTGTCCCGTTTTTGTTCATCTGCTCAGTTTCCAACAAACATCTTTCGTCTTTGATTTGAAGTCAACTACTGTTCAGATTGGGAATCAGGGCTAAATGGAGGTGGGATTGCTTAAAACAATGACTGAAGCTCACATGTACGTCCGAGCCATCAGTAGAGGTTTGCTGAATACTTTCAAACAGACCTGAACCACTTTGGAAACCAGGCTGGAAATCCCATTGTGGGCTGGTGCCAAAAAAGCCACACTGTTTTTGTATAGAATCTCTTGCGATGGCAATTCACATTCAGCTGAAGCTCAAATATACAAAGCAAGCTGAAATGGTAAATGAACACAGCAGGTACTTTGTGAACTTCCAAAGAATAGGGAAAAGTGGCTTAACTTTGTATGTTCTATTTTTTATTTAATTTCTATTATTCATGATCAAAAGGAAAGACCTGACCTCCCTGATAATGTCCTATTTCTAAATAAGTTTCTTACAGACATGGCATACATTTATAGAAGTATGGATCAAATGCATGGTTGTGTCATTTAGATAACTGCAATGAAAGGAAATAGTCCGGGTAAGAAATGCACTTTCTTCAGATTTTGTATGGATAAAATACTTCAGATTCTAGTCCATTGAGTCTGTGTTTCTGAACAACCATAAATAACACTGCTCCTGATGCTTTTCTGCCCAGCCAGACCTGCAGTGCTGTATGACATCCACTGGTTCAAAGAGTGCATACAGGCTTTGGGGGGTGGGGGTAGGGTGTTAGGAAAAGCTGGCAATATAAAGGTTTCAGCAGCAGCAAAATGTACAGCTCTACAAAAGGACAGAAATAACAAACCAGGGGCATTGCTAGCTGAAACGCCTATTGAAAAAATGACTATTATGTAGTAAAAACAGTTATAAAAAGAAGGATCTAGTAAGTACTGGGCACCAAAGCATCTTAAGAAGCATCATTATCCAAATAAAGCCCACTTATGAGTTTACTTATATTCTAATCAAGCCTTCTAAATTTATCTGGATAACACAGAACAAATCAGTTATTTCTGTTTACAGAAATTTTGAATTCTGGCTTTCTGTCGTCTAACAGAAACTAATTCGATACAGGATCAAACCCACAGTTTGATGGGCAGCCCATGCTGCAGTGTTTTGGAAAGACAGCTACAGCGCTTGCCATTCTGCAGCCGGTGCTTCTGTGAGGTACCAAGTGCACATCATATGGAAGAACCAAACCATTTCTGAGACACTTGTGTCCTAAACTGTTCCTACACTGCAAATTAACTCAATCTAGCTGTTCTACCCCAGGCCTACCTTCACACAAGCACAGCACAGACCTGACCCTGCTTAGGCACTTATGCATATTCACATTCACGCACTTTAAATCAAGCCCTTCACGTACCCTCTCCGCAATACTTTCATAAATCTGTCCAATACTTCATAAAGAAATAGACTCAAGCAACTAAGACTTTCCAAAACCCAGGCTGCCCTTGCCCGAATATTTGACGGTGCCCATGGGGAGCTGCTTGGCAGCTGCAGGCACAAAGCACACAGTGGTCCCGGGCACCCAGGTGCTGCTGAGCGCGTCCCACCTCACCTGGGCTAATTAGAGCTCAGAGCCTCCCAGGGGCAAAGCAAAAGCACAAGTGTAGGAGCAACAAAGAGAGGGGGTGACGGAGTGATGCCCCACACTCTCATTTTCCACAGTTCATAATATGAGGAAGATCGTTTTCTCATTCTCTGTTGCTTTTCCCACCAGCTCAAGATGTGGGATTGGGTTTACTGCAAGGGTTAGTCTTTGCTGGCCCACTGTTTAGTCCTTATGCTGGCAATATTTCATCACCAGAACCTGCATCACTCTAATTCAGGCTGGCTACTTCCATGTTTTCTGTTTTATATTCTTCCAGAGGAAAAAAGTACATATATTTGCCTATTCTAGATACGCTAGGATAAGAAAGTGTAAAAGATGCTGACTGTTCAGAGGAAGCATTGTATTTTTTTCCTCTCTGTTTGGGACAGACTTCTGTCTCTTTCATCAAATAAGTTTCTTGAAAATTCAGCTAAATTTTGTTTTGGGCTTAGATCAGAGTAAATGAGGTCAAGTTCTGGCACACTGGTACCTATACGAATACTCTGCAGTTGTAAACCCAGAGTATATTGCATTAATTTACTGTGGAGGAAAAAAACGCATGGTAAGATCCATACTGGAAGTATAGAATAGTCCTTGGCAAGGCACAGTTTGGAGGGAAAGGCAATTTAGTTTTCTTAGTCCAAAGAATATGGGTGGAAAAGCCAGACAACTCTTGGGGCATAAAAGCCCTTCTTCAAACCTGAAACAGAAGCTGTAAACATATCCTATTACTTCAGACGTGAGGAGGAAGCTGTATGCTCAGAAAGCTGTCCTGTTTGTCTAATACATGGAATTCATTCTGTCTGTAAGTCTTGTCTGCTTACACCAGCCGGAACTACACTACTGCTTGCTCTTAGCATCAACAGATTTAAAAAAAAAAAAAAAAAGAAAAAAATTCAGACACCATGGTGACAGGGTCATTTAGGAATGTAAATAGGAATGAGGTATCTCCTTCCTATAGGAAGGAGAAACAGGAAGGAGGTAACAGCTTATCTACTGTTAACTGACTAGGAGTCTATTACACCTTTGCCACCTAAAGTGCTTTTTGCCTTTTCTTTATAAAGAATTTCCACTAAACTTGTTGTTCTAAACATGCTGTGACAAGTGCTTCTTTAACATTGCAAATGTTTCAGGATTCTTTTTTCTTTTGCAGAAGTACGTCCAAAGTGTTTGGCCAAGCTACGTGCACTGCTTCTTTTCTTACGTTTTTCTGCTTTGTTGTTGCATTAAAATTAATCATACTTCACATAATCATCTTGAATTTAGATTTGGATTGGAAAGCTAATGCTATATATGACTATGAGTACCTGTGAAGGAGCCAGAATAGCCACTTAGAAGAAGTTAGTGATTTAGAGAAGTGATTCTTCTAGCTGTAATGTCAGCAGCTTGAAGGCTTAATTTTAATATTTAACTTTATGGCTTAATCTAGCCAAAATAATCTCTCCTTGCCACTAACCAAATATCAGTAGAAAGATAAAGCATGTCAGTGGAAAACAGTCAGATTACTAAAACAATAAGGAATGTTAAGCTTCTTATTAAAATCATATTTTAAAATCAAACCATGAAAAATATAAAATGCTCTTTTAAGAATGTTAGAAATAATTCCTCCTGACACTTTGATAATCATTTTCCTTTTCATTAGACTTTCAGATGATTTGACAAATATGCCAACAATTTCCTGTTCTCCTTTGATCTCCAGTATGGCTTTAGAAGTATGGATTAATTTGAACCTGAAGCATTAGGTTCTTGATTTCTAGCTGATCTTACAAAATAGAAATTATGCACATGAATGAATATAAACACATTATATATATACAAGTCCTCCATGCTTGTATATGTACACACTGGCAGAAAGGAGTCAGAAAAAAATACATGATGGTGTAATAAGATATCTAATTTTGTTCCTGTGGGGTTGGGACAAGATGTACCAGTCCTGGTTGACAAAGAATGCTGAAAAAAGCCCTCAGGTCTTGCCTCATGTTTTTGACATACGCTGCACAAGGTATAAAATATTTTTAAGAAAGTTCTCAATGGTTCTCAGATCATTCTCCCTATCTGCCTGCCTGCCATAGTTTCCCTTGATCTATCAGCACAGCAGTGATTAGTTAGAGGGGACTTGGCCTAGAAACTGAAAACCCTTTGGTAGGAGAATCATGCTTTCAGAACTATAAAGAATGAACCTCAGCTATAAAATAAATCCTCTATTCTGATACCTCATGAACATGATCTTTATAAAAACTACAGATTGATGGAAAAGAGTTACTCAGATGGAAAAGGGCATGCAGCTGCATTCCCCCATTGTAGCAGGTGGCTGCAGGTGACCGAGAGATATCTTCTACCAACTGATCCAATTCCATGAAGATATCAAGTTTTGGGGGAACTGAAAAGAATCCTTTCATTGTTGTCACCTAGACTGGCCCATTTATAAAGGGCTGCAGTAATCTACAAAAAAAAAAAAAAAAAAAGAGAGAGAATAAACAGCAACAGAGATGTTGTTCTCAAAATGGTAGTATCCAGGAGGGAAGTTGAAAGGGTTTTGAAACCTACCCCAGAAAGTGTAGTATCTTGATTACTTGCTAAAGGTTGGCTTTTTTTGCTGGTTCTGCACAAGTTTCCCTCCGTGCTCTGGTTGCAGCAGCAGCATCTTCAAGCAGGCAGCCCTGATGAGAAGTCCTCCGCTATTGTCATCACCTGCTCACTCCCACAGTACAGCTGGAAATGACAGGAGTAAGCTGTGGCTGAGGTATGGCTGCACTGGGCAGATCTTATAACCATCCCAGTATCAGCTCAGAGTCTAGATCTGTTTTCTGGTGAGGACTGTATTTATCCTCTCAACTACCATGTCAGGAAAGAGTCAGATAATACCAGATAATAACCTAGAGGGAACACCTCTTTGTGCTCCCTGCCAGCCCAGGGAGACTTCGAGACCAAACCAAAAGAGTAAAAATGGCATATGCAACAACACAGTCTCATTCCTCGCTCAGGCAACCATTACACAGCTGGGGATTATGGGACAGGGCCTTGGCTATCTCCAGCGCATGGGGGTGGAGAAATGTCAGATTTTAGGGGTTGGAGAGTTCAGTTTCCCTGTATAATATCAACACCTGGCTGTATATCTGGGGGAAAGTCCACCTATATCTGCTTTGGAAAACACAAATTATGGAACAGGGTTCAAAGAGAACTACAACACATTCTGAAATGCTGTACAGTAGCAAATGTAAATGTGTATATGTGTGTGGGGAGGGGCTGTATGCTACACAGAAGTGCAAGTACATCTCATGGATGTATTTCCACTAGGATAGCTTAACGAGTAAAACAAAAACTTATTCGTGTTGATTTAATGATGAGCAGGAAATGGATTTTATTTTTTGTCCATCAAGATCTTCCACAGTCATAATGTTATGGCATGTCAGGCCTTTCTCACAAATCATGAGCATCATAAGCTCTCAGTTTCATTGATTTGTCAAACAAATCAGAGCAGGGTTAAGTTTTGACTTTATTGTCCTTATTTTTGGGTAAATGTGGTAGTAAAATCTATTTCTTTTACTGCCCTGAATAGCTGAACAAGGTTTTTAAATGCTAAAAATAGGAAGTTACATGATGCCTATTCATTTGAATCCATAAGGAGTACCTTAGGGATGGTTTAATATTTAATATTGGTTTAAGGATTTAATGATTAAATTCTAATTATAGTTTGAATTACTGAAAATACGGGTTCAACCAAGTACCAGCAGCTGTACAACCTTTCAAAGTATTCAGGCTGGTGAGGAAGTGATTGAAAAAGGCTTCATTTTAAGTACTTTTTACACTGAAACCGGAGAGCACTGCATAGAAGTGGTCATAATTTTGGCTATTATGGCTCAGTGCTAGCTGAAAATTAAGAATTGCTTAATTAAGGCAGTGTTACAGTCCTTGGTATTTCAGGTGAGCATGCCTTTGAATCTTTGGTGATTATAAATTTCTGTTGAATTTGGGAGAGAGCTTAGAGCTAGAATTGGATAGTAATGCCCCCCTTTCTTATGCAGAGGAGAGGCAGTCGCTATATTCTAAAAATGTGCCATCCTTGACCCAGCGGATTAGGACGCAGCGTTCCTCTCTATGTCTTAGCGAGAGCTGAAGTTATTAACACCAGATGAAGCAGCATCACCAAAGCAGAGCTATTCCACTCTACAGCACCCGATAGCCTAATAACTTATTACATTTGCACGGCGTCAAGCTAATGTGAACTTTGTGTTCTGACTGAAATTAATCCTTTGAGCAATTGATGTACGGCAACTACAAGCTGCTGTTTGTGTTCTGAGGATTAGGAAACAAGACCTGCGGGCTTCTGGCTATTTTTGGTGTATCCCAATATGTACTTATCCATAAGATGCTATTGCAGGCTATGTGAAATTATTTTACAGTATTTCTTACTCATTCTGTTCATGGCTATATTGCACAGATAAGAATTATGTAGGATTTGTTCCTAATTTCACTCACAATCCATGTAACATAGATGTTAGACTGCCAATAAGGCAAGACTGACCAAAGTGAAATCATGTTTATGAGAAGAACACTTGGCTTTTACTATCTCCTTTAACCAAAAAAAAAAAAAAAAAAAAAAAAAAAAAAAAAGAAAGAAGAAGAAGAAGAGGCAAGAAAAGAAAAGAAAAGCATTCCATTCCTGCCAGAGAGTATCAGAGTATCTGAGAGTGTCTGATGTATTATAAATGATCTTCTCCTTTTTATTAATGAATCCTGACAATTTCTTCAGACTAATATGCCAGCTACTGCAGCATGTTCAGCTGATCAGTCTGTCATTAAACTGCTTCAGACCTGAAGTTCTCTTGAACAACTTTGCTAAACTTGGAAGGTTACTTGAAAGTAAAAACTATGAAGAATGAAATAAAAGCTCAGTGAATAAAATAATATGCATGTGAAACAGCACTGTTCTGCATCAGCCTGAAAAACTGTAAGACTTAAAATTGTACTGTCAAGCAAATCAGAGGAAAAATGACTCACCTAGAAATCTGTGCCTAAAGTATAAAGGCTCTATATACCTTATCACATACACAATAATAAAACTGTGGAAAGAACATGTGTGAATGATGGATTTATCAGTAAAGTCCAGATTTTAGAATAGCACAAGAAGGTTTGGGGACAGTTTTGAGTATGAACTGCTCTTTCACTTTTATTTTAGGCCTTTGCTCTTCATTTTATTTTTTCATCATTTATCCTTACTATTGAGAAAATAAAAATTATTTAACTTCTTCATTAAATACTGTAATTGTTCTTCTGCTGCAAAAGATCAGAAAGGATAGTGCGCACACATTACTTACTGGCAAATCTCATTGCCGGGGCTCTGATGGCAATGCTGATAACATTGTTAGAGTAAGTGGAATGTGACAGTACAATGCCAAACCTTCTTTCATAAGCAGAGGATCAGGAGATATTGGTGTACACAAGTGATAATGACAGTGTTTTTAAGAGAACATATTAGAATTAGTGAGAAAAGAAAAAGGACTGAAATTATTTCTTTTAAATAACACCACAGAGCATCTGCTGAATGAAAATGCTGCTGCTTAGTGGGAACTAGATCTCGGTTAAAGGCCAGGACCAGTTTGATTAGCTGGAGAAGCTATAGAAACTCATTGCTTGATATTTCCGCAAGAATTGCAGGAAAATAATATTGACACTATCTCGCTTTCTAAACACACTGGTATAATGAATGGCTAATTTTGGTTTAACTTACATTGTCATATACAGTCTTCAGTGCACATTTCTATTACTCCATTCTTTATGACACCTTCTCTTTGTTTGGTGCCTGTTCTGTATTCACGTGTGTGCTGCACTGTCTTGCGGAGCATCGTTGACATTGGTAGGCTTCATAGGATGAAAAATATCTGGGTTGGGTGCAGGATTGGACATATATTGTGAAAAGTATGACTGTAGAAAAAATACAGCAACTGTCATGGTTAGGTATTTCAGTACTATCCTCTAGGTCTGTAGAAATCACTGACCTTTCTGTTAGAAGTGCCACCAGGGATCTCCATTAGTGCCAATTATGCAGATGGTTTTTATGGAGCGGACATCTGTCGATTAAAAGTTGGACTAAAACTAAAAACATGTTTTGCTTATGGTCATTAATCACCACTTGTGATCCTACTTCAAGTTTAAACAAGCAATCAGCTCTCCCAAACCTTGTTCTTTTGCCCTGCTAATAGTAGGATTTCATCCCATTCTGAGTGTATACAACTGCTGGAGATGCCTTCCTCTGGCTGCCGACTTCCCTGGGAGCAGAAGCTACTAATTAGCTGACTTTTATTGACTTGCATCCCACCACACAGGCAGTAAAGACCAGCTTTGTTTAGTAGCCAATGTTACCATCTTCCCCAAAGGACTTGTTTTTATTTATTTTTTTTTTTTTGCTTATTGTTAATAAGGCAGAAATGACTCGTGTGGAAATGGCTTTTGAGAATAGCAGGCTTTTGCGCCACTTGTCACAGTTTTGTAGTTGACCCCTTGTAGTGACAGCTCAGTTGCAGAGTGCTGACCCATGTACCCAGGCTGACTTGCATATGAGCAAGATGGAAGATTTTATAGTAAATTTGGAGAAACATTTGAAGAAAACATTTACTAGCAGATTGCAGTTCTGAAATTAAAAAGTGAAAAAAGAAAAAAGCAGACATCCTAAAACTAATTGAAATTGGGCTTTTGATTTAAAATATTTTATTAAAAATATGTCTTCAGGAAATATTAGTTTGTAATAGGTAATTTAAAATGGAAACTGGAGTTTTTCTCAAGTCTACAAAGGATGGCATTTCATTTTGTTTTGGGGTTTTTTTTGAGCCGTAAATTTTCATAAGGCTTTTTTATCCAATAACTCTTGTGAAGTATCTGTGTTATGTGCTCTCTCGTAATTTTTCTTCAATCATTAGGCATCATTCTTGGTGTATCTTCCTGGCCTCAGATGAGGCTATATTGCTGGTCTGAAGCAATTTATTGGCTGTATGGCTGGTAATGCTCAACCCACTGGTCACTTTGTGGTTAAGATAGTCAATAAATTAAAATTTTAAAACAAGTCACTCAAGCAGTGATCTTTAAAAAACATGATTCCAAAAACTTTCTTAAATTTGTTGGGCAGGAAAAGACAGACCTCCCTGAGGATTATTTTCATGTTACAGTTTTGGATATCAGCGAACAGTCTTTGCAGAGACGCAGGAAAAATCTGTACTTGAATTTACAGGAATTTTTTATTGGAGGTTTCTTTTGAGGTCTGGTTAGAAATTCAGATCTTTTTTCCCTGAATGGCTCTGTCCACTTTTCCATTACTGCATGTTAATTCTTCATGCACCTGTAGTAAAGGGAGGAAATACAGGATTTAGCCTATTAAATAGCTTCTTCATCTTAATATACTGTACAGGCTTGCAAGTGCTGTGCAAAGGAGTCATAGATAATATGATTGCTACAGTAGTTACGTTTGCTGCTTGCTTTTGTCTAGCTGAAGGGAACGATCCCCCAAAGACGAGGAGGCAGGCCAGCTGCTGTAGCAGCACTTGCTTCGTGTGCAGCTCTTCTGAAGCTCCGTACTGGCAGGGCACCAAACTGGAAAGTCTTGGACACTCAGGCGTTAGATCCCACCTCTGGCTTTTATATGCGGTCTGGAGCATTAATTGGCATATTCTGATACCTGCTCTGTTATTGAGGTGTGTGCAGAGGTGCAGAGGTGTACACAAAAATGTCACTCCTGGACCTCAGCCAGATGGTTATGAACGAAAACTCTTGAGTAATGTTAAACTGATGGCCTTCTAAAGAACACTGTTTTGTAATTTATTGGCTGAGAATACAATCATATTTTACTGTAACCATGTCAGAAGAAAATGATAGATGTTATCCTTCCTGGAAATGCCAATGTGAACCAAAAAAGGAAAAAAAAAAAGAGTTCTTTAATCTTTATTTGATATGACTGAGTTGACGGAAAGAAGGTTTAAAATACTCTGGGTACTAACTCCAGCTTAAGAAAAAGGGATTTGAGCTGTGAGGATAAAAATAATTCAACAAAATTTATCTATTGAGTTCCTTTACAGGTGGTGCTTGTTTTTCAAAGCTTGGTTTTAGGATTTGAGAGCTAATAGCACAGAGCAAGTTGCATGCTCAAGATAAATTGAATGGAAGGGGCTCTTCATGAACACATGGCGGAAGGAAGCATTTGTAGAATGTCTAACTGCTGTGCAACAGAGTTTCTTGTTTTGCTTAGATCTGCCCTTTTCTTCAAAGACTTATGCTACAATGAAAACAAGTGGTTTTTAATTAAATGGTGATGATATGTAGTCAACATAAAATGTGCAACCAGTACAATGATGGACCAAATTCAGCACTAGCTTATTCTCTTAAAATCACAGATTTCAGGGAGTTGCATACTCTTTGCTGCAGCATTTATTTTATTTTGACATTTTGCATAGAGACAGCAATCATGGAATTAAGTAGAAATATATGTGGATTATGTTCTGAGTCTAGCCTTAATCCAACAAAGCTATCAACTTCATATACTAGATGAGTCCTATCGCTTGAGTACAGAGGTCCTTGAAAGATCAGGCCCTACAGACTTGCAGGGCAGGATTTGGCAGCAGCGTGAGTGAGTGTAGCTTCACTAGCTCCGCGGAGCTAGGCTGGTTTATGCACGGAGAGGCTCCATCTCAAGAGAGCTTTTAACCGGAAATCCCCCAGATCTTCTCTACCAAAGGCAGGTAATTATTGTGTGAAAGAACTAAAGCTGCAATAGAAAGCTTGGTAAAGAAAGCGCGAGGATTGAGATATGATGTAAAATAATATAAGAACCTGAGAGAAGGTAGTAATTTTAGTTGACGGTTCCAAGAGCTGTTTATGGACTAATAGATAATAATGAATACTCCATCTGTAACATCAAACCAGTAAGGACAGTACGCGAGAGGTAAAGTCAAATCATGTTGCAAATCGAGAGCTTGCAGTTTTGTTATTCACGTATACTGAATATCTTCTTCCCAGTCACATCAGTATTATTATGCACAACATGGTTCTCACAACACTACTTAGGTAGCTGCAGCTGATAATGCCACACACAATAATTGTACAAGTTTAAATATACATGTTTTTCTTCTCTTTCTTCTATGTATGCTTTTCCACTGATTTGTAACAAGAATGTCAAGAACATTGCCCAAATTTTTGTGGGCCTATCTGTCATCTTTAAATACAAGTGATTTGGAAAGGCTGCTGAATAAAGTATTAACACAGACATAGAGTTCTTTAGTAAGCAGAAACGGTGGGTTCTTGGCACTTTGCTACTGGTTTAAACAGGACTTATAGGTGTATATACATGTATAAACTCATATAGAGATACCCTGAAGTTGTAATGTGATGATAATAGAAATATTCTCACACTATATAACATGTTTGACCAGAGCTGTAGTCAGAGACTTCCAAGATGACCCTTACAGAAGACAAGATCTCCTCTTGAACTGAGTTGTGGAGCCAAACATCTTATTGTCTCTAAATGCTGGCATAAGTAGTTTTGTGCAGCACTTTAGAAGCACAGAAATGCACAATGAGCTGAAGTGTTTAAAATTGGTTGCAATTGTTCAACTGACAGTTCATTTCAAATCATTCCAAAGCTGAGATGACATGGACAGATTCAATAATTTGCATATAGACTTAGAAATGAGAAAAAAACAATGTGTTACAAGAGAAAAAATAGAGAGAAAAGGTCTATTTTCTTTAATGAAATGAGCAGAAGTTCTGCCAGTTTATTATCAGTAATGCTGGACATTAAAAACACATTAAGGAAAACATAAGAAGAAATTAAGAATATTACACTTTATTAGTTTTAAGTAAACATTTGGGAGAGTCTGTCAGTTTGGGGAGCAGTGTTGAATGAGAGTGATGCTTACTCTGCACTAAGATTAGCCCCCAGAGGCAGCGTGTGTCAGACACCATTTTTGAATTACAGTCCTCCCTCCTTGCCCACGGAAACATATAATTTACTGCTCTCCTCTTCTGACAGTAAATCACTGCCTTTCCTTCTCCAGGCTATTTGGCATGTTGTGGCCTGGGAATAGCCACAGAACTACCACACTCTCTATTTCGCTCTCTGTGCCTCCTTTGCCTGCATTCTCCCTAGAAGAATACAGAGCAAACTGCCGTGTTTCCTCCCATGCTGCTTTCATCTGAAGGCTACTTAACCTGAACAGGAATATTGCCAGTCATATTACCATTCTTCATAAGTTTTAGCTTCTAGTAACTTCTCATGAAAGCTTTCTAAAGAGATGTATGAAACTTTTAAACTGACAACAGTGAAAGAGGTCCTGATCGAATCCCCTCTGTGATGCTGGGACCATGAGAGACACAATGATCATTACTGATCTGCTGAAGAATAATTTATAACATTTGCATCCTTTGCAGCTTCCAGTCTCCCAATTACCATACTTTCAGTGTTGATCTAAATCAAAAAAAGAGAGGGAAAAAAAAAGTCTTTGGCTGAATGTGAAAAGGCTATTTCACATGATGAGCAAAATTCCCAAGTGCTTGTTTTCTTGCCTATTACTTTGTCTGGTGCTATTATTAGTCATTTAATCTGAACATCAGTTCTTTGCTGCTGCTGTGATGTATATACACATTCTGAAAATGTCCAAGGAAATTATCAAGAATTTCAGCGTACCTGCAGACAGAACCAATGAGGCATGTCTGGTCCTCTGATAGCAGAGTTAAGCAACACTGAGGAGCATATATAGATTAATTTCCATAAGTAGGAAAGTATCTATATCTCAGTTTCATCAAACACCCCTGAATCAGGAGCTGAATTGCTTCTCCCAGTTGACAGCCTTTGAGTGTCAGAGCTGAGACTGTCCTGCCTCTTGGAGACCACAGTTTTCCTTCTCACTGCACACAAGGCAAGCCCAAAGCCTCCTGTCTGCTCAGCACTGACAGAAACAGTTGTTGCCTCTAGACCTGATCAAAAATTAATGGGAGTCTTCAGTAGACTTCATTCTTAGGGCATACTGTATGAATTCAGTATGTGATAGGTATATTGCTTTTGCTAAGCAGTTTTAAATCAACAAGACTTAAAAGACAAGGATTTATCAAGAAATGTGAATAGTCAGGAGATCCCTGAAATTTTTATTTGGGAATCATCAAGGTCTGATACCACAAGTAACTGTATAGTAGAGGTTTAGTCCCAGAAAGTCTCCTCCTGAAGGACCACAAGCCCACAAAACTCTTTTGAATGCTCTAAGACCACTTCAAATCTTTCGCACAAAAAAACAGAAGCCAGCAAAGCATATGACGGGGAATGTGAACAGGGAATACGGACGGCATTGCAAATACCTTAGGTCCCTGCAATAGCAATAGCAAAGGATTTGTAAGGTTTAAGTGCCCAGAAGCAGTACCATTCAAAGAGGCAGTTACATGTAGCAATTGCATGCTAAACTGATCGTCAGCCTCATAATCACTGCAAAAATATCGCTATGGCTCTACATTCTTAATGTAGACAGTTTTTCCGTGGAATCTGCTGGACTTTTCAAAACTGGAAGTGATAGAGTGCTAAAGTTTGGCTTCATTGATCACAGCCTGTATTCATTTTGCAAAATAAGCACAATTTTGAAAGACCTTATTTGAATCAAGTATAAAGACCTAATTCACATCTCTTGACATACCATGAACACTATGTAAAGCTTTGTAGTCAAGTACATTCAAAAGCAGGGAAGGCCAAATATCACCTTTTTGTCCTGATTAGACTTTCAAATGCTAAGAGAAATGATTGCAATAGCCCATGGAAAGCATCACAAAAAGGCTTTTCAGTTTACCTGAAACACTAAACGTCTTCAAGGGTAAGTGGTATTGGCAGCTGTTTCATTCAATGCAAGCTATGAACTGGGAGTTTGAAGATGTAGGGCATGAATTCAACAAAATTCAGAGTCTGTGATAAACACAAAATGTCAAGGGGAAGGGAGAGGATTTTTGTTCTGGAGCCTTGAGCCCAGCACAGCTCCAATTCAGCAGCATCATTACTCAGTCTATTCCTCATGTGGGGAAAATATTTACTCTGGCGAGGTCCTCTCACAAGGGCTTACTGCAAAGGAAACAGTGCTTGGCAGAAGACTATTTCTTACTGTTTTTCTCCATTCAAGCCGTTCTCATTTGTTGGCTTCTCTTTTTAGCACACAGAGCATTCAATTAATGTGTCGATTAATTGCTTAAACATACTACAGAAAATTTTACCATGACTGATTCATAAAAAATGAGGCAGTGCCTTGTAACAGTATCAATATTTTCAATGAGCAGTAATGATAGTTTAAACTGCACAGATCAAATTCAGTCGTGCTAACTTTTTCACATTTAATAGTTTGAGCACACTGGGCAGAGAAATACTTTGTATTTTAGCTGATAATACTTCTATGTTTGTCTTTAAATGAAAGTTTTGATATTAATTAGCTTGAGAATTTTCTTCAAGATTTTGTGCCACAGTATGGAAAAAATTCTATTAACTTTTCTTTCATAAAAGGAACCCCTGGTAACAATACCAATGAGAAAATGTTGATTTGTTCTTGTCCTCTACAGGGCATTAAGTCTAGATATTACTACTTCCTGAATAGTAAAGGAAACTCGGCTTGCGGGTCATATGTAACAGGCTTCGGAAAGAAAAGACCTCTGTGCAAATTCATATAAAAAGCAGATATAGATATGCTGGCGCTGTAATAGCTGAAGTACCATGCAAGCAACTGTATCCATGAATAGATGTGTTCAGATAATATTTCTTTATTTATCAGACATAATGCTGAAAATAGGGTACGCAGAGTTTTTCTGGTGTTAGCAAATACTGTAACAGTTACTGTAGCTACAGCTCATGCATATATTAAGTTACTAAACACTTTTCATCATCATGGCAGTGCTTGTGCTCTTTCTACTGTCTTTCAGTATGGCCAAGTACATGCAGGACAGGGAAGGGCAAGTATCACTATTCTTTTTTTTCCTGATTAGACTCCTCAGTGCTGACAGAAATTAGCATCTTTGAGGCAGGTCCTCATGGATCTCAAAGTCTTTCCAAATCACTGTGTTGGCAGGGTAAGTCAGCCCCTCTTGGGCAAAGCACAGGCACACCTAGTTTAGCGTGCTGGCACTTTATGCAGGTGACCTGCCCAAGAATCTCACAGGCTTGGAAATACCACGGGTTCTGCAGCTCGGTGGGAAGCAACGTTATTTAGCCTCATCCCAGTTAGACTTAAAAGGGGGTTTTGTTCAAATGAGAAGGCAAGACTAAACTGTATAACTCTGCTCTATGTCACACTTAAGTAAGAGACTCAGCACCAGCAAATGCCACATCACAACAGAAAGGCTGAGCATGGCACCAAGGACTACCTAGCTTTAAGCAGTCCTGTAGCTACTCTGGTAAAGGGTGGCAATTCAAGGAAGAAGCATTACTCTGCAATTGGAAAAATTACAAGTTTCTGACTTAACAAGATTTTCAACCTGAATTGCATACAAATTCAGCATATGCTTTTTAAAGCAGATACCAGCCTGCAAATAATCAATATGTTGCCGTGATCAGACACCTTTCAGAAAGTAGGAAAAAACCTCTAAAACTGACAAAGCAAATTTATAACCCTGTTAACTATGCTGCTATTAATTCAGGTGGCAAGTTACTGATCCTGAAAACTTCATGTTACAAGCCAGGCAGAGATGTAAATAGAGTTTTAGAAAACATTCCCCAAAGCATTTCAGCATTTTTACACCTCAAAATCTCACTTTTTCTACTGAAATAGTGCTATGAGTTCCTTCATACCATGCGGACTGCCTATATCTTTGGTTTAATCAAAACCTGGTAGTTTGCGTGTCACAGAGTATGGTTAAGTCACCTAAAAATAAAGAAACAGAAAGAATAATCATGGATAAGAAACAGAATAATCATTAAAGCTCTAAACACATGGCTCTAATTTCCAAATGGATGTTCTCAAGTAATAGACTGAATTCTCACCAAACCTAAGAAATACTGAGCCATCTATTTTCAGTAGTTATGGTTTATTTAAGAGTATGTAATTACTATGCTTTTTGTAAAGTTTTCAGTGACATTTACAAGTACATTGAGTGGCTCAAGATTACTAGCAAATGATGAAAACTGGATACATAATATTTTGCATAGATTGAACAGCTCCAGAATATTTATTTTGAAACTTTTAATAATAATGGAATGTTTCAATGATTTGCCATCAACACCAAGTTGATTTTTTTCTCCCAGTTCAAGCTGAGTTTATGTCTCCCAATGTGTGAGCCCAGCTGGAATTCTGGTTTCATCTCCATTCCTTTCTGTGGACTAGAATTAATCTGTTTGATTTGTCCCAGCAGCACAGGATTTCAGGGCACCAAATTCCTCAAAAAATAAAAAATTGAAGTTAGCCTTCTGAATTTTCTTTTTGCTAGGTAGATTTGTTACAAATAAATCAAAAATTGCAAAAACACAGTCACTTCTCCCCCCCCCCACACACAGAGTTTTGGTGCTACCAGTAGCATAGCTGCACATGTGCTTCACTGGCAGTGAATCCACCATCAGAAAAGGGATGTGAATTGTTTTAGATCTGGGCTCAACAAGGACCCTGAGAAGGAAAGGTGGCTTGTCTTAATCCATTAATCCAATCTTCCTTTGGATTGATTTTAATCCATTTCTTGTATGTTGTTACTTTTGCACTAGTCTATCACTTTTTCATGACAGTATGTCATAGATATTAAACTTCTCAGCAAAGGAAGAGAAGGTAACTGGGACATATTGCTTGGTGGTGGTCGTCATCATCACTTGAAATCAGATATGAGTGGAACTTGAAGATGTGTGAACAGAAGGAATAAAAGCTAATAACTAGCTACCTATATTGAAAGAATTATTCTAATGTCCAAGCCCCCCTTTCTAGCCTCACCATCTGCTTCATTTAATAATTATATTTACTAGCTTCAGCCAGCTGGCAAAATTAACAGCAAAACTAAAACATCTGGAATACTTTTCAAAAGGAAAATAAAAGCAAGGGGGAAAAAGAGGCAAAGGAGACAGGAAAACTTAGAAAAAAAAGGGAGCAGAAGATGGACAGAATTTGATTTTTCAAAATGCACAGGGCTAGAATATTATGCCATGGATGGGTCTGATAGAAAAGCAAAGTTCTTCTAATTCCCAATCATATGTTTACTTCCTTTTTAAATGCTCATCTCCCACCAGCTGTCTGTTTCTCAGGAATGTTACGTTCTTTCAAGGGAACACACACTTTTTGTGGTTCATCCGAAGTGAGTGCAAGTCTCCTATTGATTTCCATGATCGACCTTGTTGAGGGAGGAGGAAAATTAATGTGGAGATGGGCAGCAGATAAGGTAGTATATATAAGTGGTCTAGCAGATTTGCAGTAACTTGTATCATTTGGATACAGTAGAGACAGATGCAGTAGGGTAAGAAAATACAAAGAGAGTGTCTGTGAAGGCTCCATTTCAAAAACAAGCAGTAGTCTGCCAGCTATTTTTCTTTCCTTTTAATAATCCAAGAAAAACGTTCCAAGATTGTGTTAAAGTTGCTTTGGAAGATTGTTTTGTGTTTTTGGAAACTGGGAATTATTTGGAAACTCTGGGAAGTGTATTCACAGTGAGACTGACTCTTCAACTCATCACTTTCAGAAGGTTTTTTCCCTCTACCTTTGCTTGGCAAAAATGCTAACAAACAGTAGTCAGAATGTTGCTAGGTGAGGGGTTTATTATTATCCTTTTGGGCTGCAAAAGTAAAAGGATTGCAGCCAAGTTATGAAAACTCATGTGCCTCATTGCATTCATCACATCTAGAACAAAGGTAAGAGTCCAGATAGGCTATCATTAACCAAAATAAAATTCAGTGAATCTCAGTTGCTACTTTGGAAGAAACCTCTCGGCATCATGTCGACAATGGAAAAACATAGAAATTAGACTTGCTGCCAGAAGTAATAAGTAACACTCACTTCACATTTTACGCTGTCATTTGAACTGGCAGTGGGAAAGCATATATTCAAAAAGAAAGATTCTTTGGCTTGGTGGAGTATTAAAAATAATGACCTGATGTTGGCAAAGTGATATCCTACATATTTGGGATTCTCTTTTTGAGTAAAAGATGAAAGAGGAAGGATGAAAAGGTGATTTCATTGTGGAGACCCTGTGTTTCAAGCACTGAGAACAGAAATGGTGTGATGTCTACAGCCTTGGCTGTATGCTAGTTTTTGCATATAGACTGCTGTCAGCTGGCTGTGTAGTGAAGTCAAGCAAATTCCACGGCATGCGAGCTGGGATCCAAGTCTGTTACAGTCTGTGGGAATCCTTCCACTGATATCAGTGAACTCTTGTTTAGGGCTACACAACCAAAAAGAAGCACAGGACATAGGTCTTTTCCTTTAATACGTATATAACATTTAAATCCTGTAAAAAGTGTGCAAGTGCACTGTAGGCCGCTGCCAAGCTCTCATAAACCTCCTTAAACGATACGTCGTAACCCAACAGATTTTGCCTGGTGGTATTCCACCATTCAATGCTTCGTGTTGTAGAAAGTAAGAAAACTTCCCAAACTGATCAGATTCCATCCATGACTATGAAAGAGGGAGGCAGGAAAGCAAATTTTGTTATTTACTATCCCACAATGGTGATCAGTTAGAAACAGTAGAGAGAACCAGAGAATAAAAAATGTATTTCCAGACGTGGCACGGGCAACTCAGGCGAGACGCTATGGATTTAACACTCTTAAGTTGGAATTTATTAGAATCAAAGCAGATGTGGCATAGTTTTACCTCGCTAAGTTCTGCACAATTTACTAGAATGTGAAGTATATTTTTTTCTCTGTGTGACAATGCCAAATGCTTTGCAGATGCTAAGATAGCTGCTACACTGGAGCAATGGGAAAGAATATTTGTTTGCAGAAGCTGAAGAAAATAGAGAAAGAATTTTTATATCCACCTTCTCTCAAACTTAAATGAGTCCAAGACAGAGACTCGGTGAGGAACAGAATTTCATATATAAGAAAGAGATATTTCATTACATTGTTTTTCTCTGGAAAAAGATCAATTGTAGAAAACTCTGGAAGAGGGGGGGAAGTGCTCCGTTTCCTCAGTTTGACTGCTGCTTCTGTTCCCTTCCGAATTTAGGCGAAACCCAAAGCTGCCCCACTCCGATTTGTTCATTCTGGCTGTAGCTGGCACTGAAAGCAGTTTGACCTTGTGCTTTGGCTCTGCATGTATGAAGCAGCTGGCAAATATTCTTACCCTGTCAATCTGCCTTCCTGGAGGAGCAACCTGACACGAAGGGGAGGGATTTCTCTTTTGGGTGGGGACGAAGGATAGAGAGACCAGCATTGAATGGTCAGATCATGCTCATAGATACCGTGCATGTATGAGCATGCTCATGCTCAAAAGCATCTCACCACCATGAGAAACAAACAAACAAACAAAAAACCACCAGAACACTTCAGCATAACTGTTTTTACTTGGAAGCGAGCACACCATAAAATCAGAGCTCTAGAGCTGCTTAGCCAAGATCAAATCACACTGAAGAGCTGATACTTAACATGCCTGAAATCTGAGTTTTGCCTTGACACAAGTTTCATTCGTATGATTGGGGTTACACAGATATTACACAGTTCCTGGGATGTATAGGAAATTCTAACTACATTTTAGGTATTGTCAGTTACAGAGTGACTATGTTAGAGGTAAATCTGACTGTTTTCTATTGTTTATTAGTTGCTGTGTCAACCTTAGTTGTGTAACACAAAAAACAGACATGAAAACATCTATGCCAAACCTGCAGTTGTATAAATTGTCTTCACCAAGCTGAAGTTAAATGAGTGAAATTTCTGAATTTTGAGCTGGTAGGTGGAAAATCTCCTTGCCTCTGTTCATGCAGGGAGAGAGAAAATTTTGCTTTGACTGAATTTACTAAAATAAAATTATATGGGCAAGCCTCACAGTTTCAGGAGAGAATAGCAGAGGACATCAATAGCAAAAGAAAAGCAAAGGCAACTGCTTAACCTGATTCTGCTTTTATTTGGGATAAAAATGACAAGAACAGTATAAGGAGAAGAATGTTTTTTTTCTATTTCCAGGAAAAACAGATTAAACTTGTACAGTCATCTGACATTTTGGTGTGAAATGAGTTCAATTATTATGAGAGGAAAACCTGACCAAGAAAAGAAAGACAGACAGACAAATAGTGTGGATGGTTTTTGCACACTTGTTTTTTAAAAAAATGTTATGTCTTGCTTCCACTTCATTCTAGGGAAAAAAGAGAAATAAGATTTTTAAAGCAAAATTGGGAGATGGAAATAAGGATCAAAGGGTGGATATGTGGAAGAAAATGTAGATGAAATATTTTAATGATGCATCATAGTAATCACTTATGACTGCTAAATAAATTCCCTTTTAAGGACTTCCAGAGCAGTTTACCGTATCTCCCACTACATTTTAAGTGCCTTAAGAATAACCTATTCTACCATCATGATAATAATACTGTATTGTGGAGTTCATCTTGATGCCCAAAAGGAAACTGTTCTCAGAGGCAGTACTGCGCATCACTTCTATCTTGCAAAATCAAATTAGTAGTCAGATTTAAGGCTTGTTGTCTAGGGGGAGCATTCTCAGCAAATACTAATTGATGTTTCCATTGCCTTTTATTTGCCACATTTTTACATGAAGCCCTTTCTTGCCCATTGAAGCAATTTGTCAAGACTTTACTTTGCAAGTCAACATTCATGTAACTTTCCCCTGTCTCTGAGGGAAGGTATTAATTGTACATTGTTTACCCCAAAGAGATACCTGAAAGGCTGGAACAGAAATGAATTGTCACGTCATTGATGAAAAGGCTTTAAAAGGAGGCAGAAGAAATCACTTCTTTTCACTGACTTAATTTTATTTATGAAAATAGTACAAACAATGCTAACACTTCAAAATCAAATTTCTACAGACATTCAAGTAGGCAGGACTTTTTAATCCAAACAGGGCTTTTCACTTCAGGGTGCATACAAGAAAGCATCTCCTTCCTAAATTAGATGCAAGTGAAACCTTGCAAGCCTATAAGGGCATAAATATCACCAGCTTCCTAACCTTTTGAGGACTAAAGAGCTGATAAAATTTTCATCATTTAGAGTCCAAAGAATGTACAAGAATTAGAGAGGAAATTTCCATTTCTATGAATCTAAGCTCTTACTTTTCCGTGAAATCTCCATTTGAGCAATATGCAGGGTCTCACCTTGGTAAGAATCTATACCCCACCTTCTTGCTCTCTATCTGATGTCCCTTTCACTCCTCTTGGAGTTAACCTGCTTCCTACAATGAAAGATTAAACTGATATTAAAGAGCAACAACAACCCAGAAAGTCTGAGTTAAAAAAAAAAAAAAACATAGTAGCCTTGGTGGACCAAGTTCCTGTGGTGACTTGTGATAAAAAAAAAATACAGTAAAACAAAAGTACTTTCATTACATAATATTTGCCTCATGGCAATAATTCATGTTATTTTCCTGTTCATGTAGAATTTCGTACTGGGCTAAGACCATCTGGGGCCAAATTCTTTTTAAGGAAAACAACAAAACCAGACCCACAAACCACTACAATGAACAAATGTTTAGTCCTGTAGTGTTGGTATAGCTGCTTTATCAATAAAAAGGGTTAATTTGACTTAAGTATTAATAAGTTGAACAGGAACTACTAATTTTAATTTCCTTTTTTAAAAATCTTTTACCTCTTAGGGTACACACTTCATCCTACAATGGCATACAGCAATGCCTGATTGAGACTAGTCAAACCAAGGATAAGTAGTTCCATAAATAATTCCAAATTCAGTATTTTATCTCCAGTGGCCACGAGAGGATTTAAAATTGAATCAGTTGAGAGAAATACTTTATTCTTTCCATTAACATTATACTGTCTCAACCTGGAAGCCTTGCTGTCTTTTCATACTCAGCTATGTATTGCTTTTCTCTTTGGCTGTTTGTGATCCCAGCAAGCCCTTCCACTTTATTCTGAGTGTTTCAGAATCAGAATCTATGTTTTACTGTGTCTCTCAAAACTATTTTGCTGTTTGTCATTCAGTGCATGCACAAAAAACTTTCTCTAACAAAGGTGTCTCCAGTTCACAAAATAAGAGTAGACCGGCAGAATAACATGAGAAGAAAAAGGCTAGAGATCTCAGTCTGAAATTGGAGCACAAGGAAAGATAAACAATCTGAGCTTCAAAAAAGCTGGAAGAAACTACAAAACCTATAGAAATTATGGAAGATGTTGGACTTGCACTTGAATTACAACAGCAAAGATGATAAAAAGGTAGTATGCCAGGGCACATTGAAATGCATGAATCATCAGGTCACTAGACCTGACAAAGAGAACTTCTAGATGGAAATAGCTTTAGTGTTTCCACCTTCCTATCAACATACCTGCCTAAGACGGGTAAAAAAACCTCCCAGGATAGCTTCCTGACTTCCCAATGAAAAAACTTCCACTTTCCTGGCTGCCTTTAGTCCTCAAAGATGATCTTTAATTTTATTTAAATTTTCTTTTGTTTTACTTCTGTGGTAAAGTTTCAAATTAAGAGGGATTAAGTAGGGCATAAAAGATGAAATTGAAACAACTGGGCCCTCCTGATAGCTCCATTATAAAGTCCCATGTAAGCTCTGTTTCTCAAGTCTTCATCCGTAGAATGGGTAATACTTCCCTCCTGCACAGGAGTGATGGTTTTCAAAGATGCCGTTCTATAAAAATAATTTGAGACCTTCTAGGTAAAGACATAAAAGCACAAGGTACTTTTGTTCCTAAACAAGGTGACTTTTACTAGGTGCTTTGCTACCTTCAGTGCATTTTTTCTTCCACACGCTGTCTTCTCATTTTATGCTCGCAGCAAAGTAAGCTGGCACCTTTTGTGTTCTCCCAGCACGGCTTCAGAGTGGGCCGGGAATTGAATAACTTCAAGTTTTCTTTCTGGGTCAACAGACTGCAGCTTTTTTGCATTTAACATGTGTTATTGCTTTAGAATCACCCTTATCAGAGCCATCGTCCACCACTGCCTGATTGATTGACATTTCCCATCCACTTCTAGGCCAGATACTCCAGTCATGTAAATCTTTTTGCAGCTGACTACACACTGATACTTTTTTAAAAAGCTATGCTTACCAACAGCCCTATTTGTGCACTTGTATAATGTATGCAGTATTATTGCTTATACGGAAAAAGAGACCTCTATTGAAATTAAATGACACAGCTCATAGAATGAATGACCCGCTAGGTTACTTAGATGCAGTGACTTCCAGTGCCAGGCATTAATAATCACTTTTTTGTACGTCAGCTTGTGACAGCTGCAACTGAAGGTTTAAAGCCTCAGAGCTTTCTCACAGAGATTGTGCCCTAAGCAGGGCCGAGCTGTCGGGCTGACAGACAGGAATTGTATTCTTTTCAGGGGGGAAAAATAAATAAAAAGGCATGTGCCTCTGCTGAGTCTCTCACTTTTTTAATCTAGTCCTTCCTTCTGCTTTTTTGAAGCTCCGTTGCTATTAGGATAGTTTGTAGAAATGGAAGAACATTTGAGTCAGAGGACCCCAAAAACCTGACACCAAGGGAAACTGTCCTGTAATTCATTACTGCTTGCACAAAGAAAATGGGTGAGATCAGTGGCTCGTTGACACCAAAGAGGCATAGAAGTTTACAAGGAGCGTGACATATGTATATATACACAGCTAATACGCATCAGGTTCAGAGATTCTTTTATTTCCTTTAAAGTATACGTGTAGCTTGGTATGACCAACAAATACTGTAGAACCATCATACATTCAAGTAACGTAAGTTGTTCTCAGATAATGTGAGTTTTCTTTCTCTCATTTCATCTATTTTACTTATCACAGAAATAAAAGAAGAAAAGAGAGTTGGTATATGAACCTCCAACCCTGTTTTCAGAAGACAGACAAAATTCAGATAATGCTACTATCATGATTGGTAATGTGTGGACTTCAAAATTTCAATTCTCACTCCCACTTACTGGCTTTTTTTAATGGTACAAGCTTTTCATTGGGTGCAATCTACATAGGACACAATTTCTGAATTGATTCTTGTACTGATTTTTTAACAAATTCATATTCTCAAAAAATATAAAAATATTCCATTCTTCCCAATATCACTCAGCTTTGAGTAGATGCTATTTCTGTGCAAACACTGTACATGTGTTTATAGATAACATGCACAGAGTCCAAATTTACTGCATTCCTCCCTTTCATGAAAAGAAATATAGTATATTTGAGTTAAAGCTCGATGTGGAAATATTTTTTATCAAATAATTGGATTTGATTACTGTTAATTAACGTCAAAAATGGAAACTTCTGTTAAAAAAAGGTTCAGCCTGGGGCATCCCCTCCATGAATGGTTATTTCTAGTAGAAAGTCATAATTATATAATAAGCTAAGGTTTTAATTCATCGCTTTATTCATAGGTAGTCCCTCTTCAAGCTTCACCTAAAGTCAGAGCTGCCTCAGCTGCTGGAAGGCTTATGACATATGTGTTCAAGAAGTATCCTCAAATATGCATGTGCAAATACCTAATCAGTGCAGTTTTCCTTTAAGAATGGTCCTTCATTGCCTTTCCCATCCATCTTATAAGCTTTTTTTAAAAAGTAGATAAGTAAACTAAATGTCCAGTATAATCTACAAAAGCAGCAATTAAGTGTGCTGTAAAATAAATGTTCTGAATTTGAGTTGCTGACCTAAGAACAAAAGTAGTAAACATCTTAGGAGACATCACATTTTCTTCTTCTATGACTGTGTTACGGCTAGTCTTTCAGATAAAATAAACATGGTAGCCCTAGTGAGGTTGATGAATATACAGTCATTAACAAGATAGCTCATTATATTAACCTAATAGTCAATTACAACAAGAAGAAATATTTAACTCTTTCACATATAGCCTTCAAATTAGCTTCAGTCTGAGTCATAATAGACCTCTCTATGTTTTCTCTGTCCAAAGAGCTACGTCGCAAAGCAAGAGCAGTGATAGTCTATAAACCAAACTTGAGAGCAATTAAGATGCAGAATAGCACTTTGTATATAATTATAATGTATTTTTGTCTTTAGCATTTGCATTACAATGACTATGTAGGATACCACTGTACAATAGACATTTTTTCTTGTTCTTATGTAAGTCTTTAAATGGCAGTCTTTGTGCTTGTTAAATACTTTCCCCTGAATCCAGTCCATGTTTGTAATGCATGTGTGATCCAAATTACAACACAAGGAAATACGCATTATTCTCTTATTTATCTTAGTTTCCTTTGCAAAGAAACCTGGGTATGCAGGGAATGGCAGGTAGCTCCCCTGGTCTGAAGAAAGGGTCCTGAGATCCTGAGCAGGAGGCTTAGGATCTTCATGGAAATGGATGGTAAACTGCAACACAAATCTAAGTGCAGATGTCCAAGCCTGCTGGTTGTATACTCACTGTTATGGTTCAGTTAGTTAATTTTTATTACCAAGTCATATATGCACATTAATTGAAACATCATTATAATTTCATATTTGGAAATTTTGATGATTAAGATGAGAGCCAGAGATGCATAGGTCACATTGTGTCATGTGTTACTGTTTTATTGTTCAACACAAATGCAACCCTTATCTAAAAATAACAAATGAAAAATTATTTTCTTATCTCACTGGCTGAGTATAATTTATATGAACAGTATACATTGGCTGGCTGGAAAAATTTCCATCATCATTTAATACCTTTACAAGAGATTTAAAGGGTATATATTTGGGCTGCAGCTGACCTGCTCTGCTGTGAACAGCTGACTACCATAGGCTAGATTTTCACGGATCCTGAACTTAATTTTACTTTTCAGATACTACCTTGGTCAGTCATTACCTACTCAGTTTATGACTGCAAAAATGTTAATCAATTCTAAATTCCAAAAATACTTGGTTAAAATACATATTAAAACCTCAGGCCATTTTGTGCACCTGTGTCAGTTACAATTTTTTGGAAAAATCTGCGTTTCCCAGAAGGTAGTCCTGAATGTAGTCTGCTCAATGCATCAATGAAATGTTATACTTATTGCAATACGAATATACGTAAAAAATGAACACTGCTGCCATTGTCTTTATTCTTTTGCTCCACATATCAGTTTTCTTAGCATTCTCTGAACAGCACTTTTGTATTCTGATTAATAATAAACTATAGTAAGTTGGATAGAATATCTATATTTTTAGCTATAATGTATTTCTTAGCCACTTTAAAATGTTTCTTTTTGATTTAGGTGAGGCAGGACTCTCAGTTCTTCTTTCCATTTATGAACGTGGCTGTGATTTATGTCCTTAATCAAGAAAGAATTTAAGTATGTGTGTAACTTCAAGTACATGTATAGAACCTATTATTATTTTCAAATTCTCGATCACTTAAAATGAGCTTGTTCATATGTTTTAAGGCATTCCTTCCTTTGCCTACAAGCTGCAGACCTAATGCATGTCTTCTTTATCAAGGTACTCCCACCCTTATCTTAGATACTTGTATTCCTCAGAGTTTTCTCTAATGCCCAGAGTTACGTGCCAAGGCCCTACAAAGTGCATGGGGAAAGCCAGGAGTCCCACATGTCAAACTGAAAACCTCCACGTGGAGAGCAGGGCAACGCCACGTAGGCATAGGTTAAGAGGCACAACGGGAGCAAGAAGCTGGTGCTCACCACTCCTAGCAAATTTGCTAACCAGCGGGCTGCTATCATACTTTCTCTCCGCCCAGCTCACAAAAACGCTTGCCACGTTCTGCACAGTATTTGAACTCAAGGCCAAGCCCCTGCCTCACCAGCTGGCTGCAGCACAGGGAACTCACCTAAGTGGGAGGCTAAGGCTGAACCTTGTTAAGCTGAGGAAGGGATGTAACAGTCCATTAGCTTTCGGGATGAACCGTCAAACCACTCAGCTATAATGTTATATGAGCAGAACATACAGCCCTACTGTGGCAGGGGCTATTTTTTTTAAAAATCTCCATTTTCAAGAGGAGTGTGTTCAAATTAGGCTGGCTTTCTGGTTTGCCATTTCGACACTTCTTTTCACCTGTTTGCTAGATAAATCGGTTGTAGGACCTAGCCCCTAGTTGTATCATGACCGGGCTTAGGCAAGGCTAGGTGCTTAATTGCCAAGGCCAGGGAAAATGTAGGGTGCAAAGAGGTGAAATGATAAATGCCTAAAAGCTTGAATTTTCAATGAGCGAGCATTTGCAGGACAGTCTGGGCAGCTCTGGGGATGCAAGTCTCCCTGCAGAATTTTTAGATATCAATTCTGAGCATACATGCCTAAATCAGCTTAAATCTTTTATGACACAATAGCAGATCACACACTAAGATAACAGCAGAGCAATTATGTGGCTATTAGTTTTTTTAGGCAGTCCCTTCACACACATATCTAGCTCATACAGCTGGGAGACAGCAAGTTATCAGAAGCCTCTGAAAGATTTTCCGTAACTGAGAAAAGGTTGGCAAGGAACAGAGCAATGGATTGGTTACAGATGCTTGCCAATGGAGTCATTTCATAGCATTCCTGAGGGTAACCATGGAAAAGTAGGTTTAAGATAGGGCTAAAGTGTGTCCTGGATTTTTTTTTTTCTTTTCATTCTTAATCAATCAAGAGATTCTTTCTTGTACATGAATCTTTCTGTCTTACTGTCTTATCATAATCAACAAACAAAAGTGTAAAGACGTGCTAATTTTTCTCACCACAAGATGTTCCTACCCTACCCCAAAGTTTTATTTATAGTTTAAGCTTTTCATTTGCTGTATCTAGAGGCTAGCTATACTGGTATTTTACAACAAGAACACATCAAAATTGGGAAACTCTCAACTAAGAGCTGAGCTTTGCAGCACATATTAATGCATCTTGCTGTAAAGAATCATTCAGGATTTTACTGTGCCAGCCAGCAGAAATTCAGCAATCCTGTCATGGCAATTTTCAGCTATTCATCAACACGGTAATGCACACCCACACTTGGCATGGAAAATGTGGTGTGAAACAACAGCAGATGATGGATTATGATGATGGTAAATAACAATGATAATGGCTATTGATTTTTTTGGAGGGACCCTTCGCTGGATATTGTATATGTAAACAGAGACACAAACAGCTGGCGTTACTAGATATGGTGACTTCATATAAGGAAACTGGACATTTGTAAATCTTCCCATTCATGGATGTCAAAAAATTGACTCTTTCTCAAATGAATAGAGATTAATATATTTTGTATCGGTTTTCTTTCCTTTTTTGTTTGGAAATGGTGACAGTGCCATGAAATGGCATTCAGTAAAAAATTGGCAGAAGTGCTGATAATTTCAGTCATCAAAATGTTGTAACTGTGATTTAGATACTAAATGACGTGAGCTTAGATAAGATTCTGTGTCCTATTTATCTTCTACTGCTCAAAAGGGAAGAAATTCCCACCTAAATTAGGGGAAGGCAATTGTTTTATAAGAAATAACTGACCTTTTCAGCCAGTTCAGATTCCTTTATTTTGAAAATTTGCGTGCAGCTTGTATATAATGTGACCCAAACGTGCATCCAATAACATGTATAATCTGATACGTAGTAGCAGTACCTAAAGCAGCATTCAAAGTCAACATGTGCTTGGTTAACATGTGCTCCAGATGACATAAAAATTGATTGCTGTTAAATGTGTGTAATTAAAATGAACACCAGTTTTGCTGGTTAGCTCCCAGACTCTCTAAGCTGTAACTTAAATGATGCTATTTGACTTCAGCAGGATATCTTAAAATGAAGGTTGTGTGTAAAAGTTTGTAATATCAGAACTTCAGCAATAATGTAATATGTGGCATGTATCTTTTATCGCTTCCTCTTCCTGCTGCCTAATAATTCATTTGCATTATTATTACTAATGCTATTTTAAATGCTGACCAACTGCAGTCATTTCCATCCTGCCTGTAAGTTATAGGTATGGATTTTCCCCACAGCATGTAATCTCTTTTTTCAATGCAATGCAATGAGGTCAGTGCCAAACTGGGGCGAGATGCCTCCTCACTTGCATACTCCTGAGTGAGGTCAGAAGAGAGGTAGGAAGGGGGCTTTGACCCTGGTGAGCTTGAAGTCTCATTTGGCAGCAGAAAGGAGCTGCCAGCACTTACCCACCATACCGAAAGCGTGCTCAGCACGCAGAGGGGCAAAACCCAATCCAGCCAATCAACCCAAGGCAAAAGACGTGCAGCCACCCAAACTGCTAGCATTGGCCCCAGAACTTTTGAAAACGTTGGCCTCTGCGGACAACAGCCAGACTTCCCATGTTAAATGGAAAGCAAATATGTTGAAACGAACGCCGTATTCCCCTACCTCCATGGGAGAACAAAGATATTTGACTACAGCTCTGCTGGTGGCTGATTGCTTATATATTTTTATGGCTCTTTCAAAGTGCCTGGAATCTTTGATGTGTGATCATTTCCTCTGAGCGCTAGGAAAACTGCAAGCTTGTTTGTACTGCTGATTTCCAGCTACTACTTGTGTTGCATTTCCTCACACTAGACACAGGGGAGGAGAGACCTTTCTTAATACGACAGAAACTCACGTACTTTCAGAAAAGGGTCCAGACCTGTATTTAAATTATTCCTTTGTGTTACCTATAATGACAAGGTGATTTTTTTTTTTTTTTTTTTTTTTTTTTTTACTGAACTACTGCTTTATGTTTTCTTACATGAGGATATTATGGCATGCTAAAAGGTACCTGTGACTGTATATATTCCTGAGGGTTAGCTGAAATCTTCATAATTTTTTCTATGTATCTTGGAAGACAAAAACAAGCCAGAAAACAAAAAGCAGAGGCTAAGAGCTGCCTTGTTTCAGTACTGGCTTTTAGCTGTCATCTGGGAGGAAAAATGCAATGGGAAAGAGGAGAGAGAGAGTAAGACAAGTAAAGAAATAAAAAAATCAAAGAAGCAAATAATCATCCCGCTTCCTGTCAAAGCCCACAGCCTTCCAATCTGGGAAATATGTGGGACTAAGAAACTGAGATTTCCCCCCTCATATTTAATTAGTTTGTCATATCACAAGATATAAAGCAGCTGTTTGGTAGGAAAATTGTCTTTTACTGTATCCTGAACAAAGCAATTATTATAGAAAGTGTGCGTGAAAATGCACATATATGAGGGTTTGATGTGGATGGACCAAGTTTTAAAAAAAAAATCATCTTTGAGCCTGACACAGAACCTCACACACACCGTTCTATGTGTGCCAGTAGTCCCTTTAAACCGAAAGGCTCCTATCTGAGTTAAACGTGTTTAATTATTCATTGTCAGTGATCTTATTTTCAAAAGTATAGAGAATTTTAAAAACTTTCACTAAGATGGTGGGAACTACTGCAGCTTTGGGGAGTTGGAAAGCCAGCTGTTCTCTAAGTAGTAATATTTTTGTTCCCAATTTTACAACAGCCTTTTCTCACATTTTATTTAGCATGTGTAGTTAGACTGTTTACATGCCATATAAGACCATATTTTAAGCAAATACGGACTGAAATATTCTATAATAAATGTATTCCTCTTTTGAAAGCTTTCACCATCAACAAGAGAACCTCAGGCCAGGTCAGAGAGGTAAAAAGTTGTTTTGCCTACAGACCTTAATCATTATACTGCTTTCATAAAACATCTGTATTGTCCCCATGTTTTCAAGCAAAGAGCTGACATTTTGTAGCAGGTTTCCTCCAGTGAGGGGGGAAAATTCTGCCAAGCGTCAGCTGAGTTGCAAAGCTTTGCAAGCATCAAGCCTTGGATTGCACGTGCTCAGCAGAGGCTTGTTAGAGGTTGGCAGCTAAATTTGCCAGCGATGCCTCCTGCAGTGAGGCTATGCCAGTGTTGGGGGCTCAGCAAAACAACCTTGCAATTGTTCCTAGTGGTAGCCAAGGCTGATTAATTTTGAGCAGGAAAAAAAAAAAAAAAAAGGCTTCACAGGCCTCCTTACTAAGGGAGAGAGAAGTAGAAACCCACAAATTGCAACAAAGAGGGAAAGAAAGTGCTGCAAATGGGAGCGCCACGAAGGCAGACTGGGGCAGGAAGGTGTGAGCTGTGACCAGGGTGGCAATTCTGCAGGGACAAAAGGAGGCTCTCCTCAAAGCTTTGGGTAAGGTCCCCAAATTCACAAATTCATTATTTCCTTACTGCTCCCAAATAATTAGGGAAAATGTGTCAAGCATCCTGGGATCTAGATTGTGATTGCTGCTGGTTCTGGTGCTGATGCAAACAGGAGAGGGCTGTGATTTTGCAGCTTATCTAAAGGACTTCAGCCTGCTGATGTAGGAGTCAAAATGATTCTTTGTGATGAAGAATTTTTTTTTCTTTTTTTTCAATATGTATTTCTTGAAAGTCTAAGAGCGAGGCTGCCTTTAGAAACACAAAACAGCAATATGATTGCGTAAAGATTATACCAGAGGATGCATTCAAAGATGGGAAATTAAGATTTCATGTGAATAATCCTAACTGTGACAGTCTCTAACTTCAGTGTCTTTGGAGCTTGAATCTTTTTTAGCACTGTTTTTGTGTGCCCAGGTATGTGTATGTTTGCAACCTGAAAACTTTAGGGAACTGCTTAATAACTGCTACACAAACACTTTCCTTTACCCTTCTTTACCCACAGAATCAAGTGACTGGGAAAGTCTGCTTTCCTGTATGGTGCCTTGGGGAAATGCACACAGTGAATGAACAGATTTTGTTTTCACAGTTAAATCATTCATAAAATTAAAAGCAGAGTACTGCATTTTGCTTTGATGTATTTCAGTTGTTTCACATGGCTTTAAGTTCGAACACTTTTTTTTCCTCTCTTTTTTGTTATTTTTACCAATCTGCCTGCTGCTATTTCTCAGCTTGTGGCAGAGGAACTGAGACATGAACATATGCTCTGAAAGAGAGGCTCTTTCACATTTGGATTTCAGAGAGTTTTGTCGCTCCTTGAGCCCAGTAACCTCACAAATTAATTCCTTTTGCTTGCAGTGACATCTGTTGGTGAGGGCAGAGCTGATTAACTGCAGGGCTGGCTTCACTGATGGAATCAGCCTACAAGCTGTTAAGTGCAGCAGATGTTTCTTCTCCCTTCCCACCATTTTATTTCCAAGAGAGCGGAAATGTTTTTGGAGGAGTTGATATAAACCTTGTTCACACGGATAAAATAACTCCCTAAAGCTGGATATCTACTACTGCTCCTAGCTGAAGTGCCTAACTGACCACTGAGCTGAGGTCCTTAATCACTGAGTCCAGAAACCTTTTTTGCATAGCCCCAAGATGCACTAAATAGATTGGTATAATGAAAACATATTTCTGGAAAGAAAAAATGAATCTCCTTGGTTAATGTAGGGTGTGCATGCCTGAGAATTGTCCCCTGCCTTGTTGTAGATCTCTGCACTGAGACAAATGAAAAGAATATGAAGAGAGTATTTTTTTCCCAAATTTGAATAATTTACTAAAGAATACCAAATTTACCAAAGAAAGAGAATTTACTAAACCACAGAATATAGAATTATCCTGGCTCTCTTCATTTTTGCTTCATGGTTGAGTGTCTTCCATAACTTTCTCGCATCTCGTCTTTTGTTACTGCATGAAGGAGAAATGTCACATTGCTGGATAGTTATCAAACTGATAACATTGTGGTTTCATCAACATCAGAATAGATAAAAACAAATCAATAATGTATAACAAGACTATTTTAACTTATACCCTGTAACTATTTTAACTTAGTTCACTATTTGAAGTAGAGCATGTCTAAGGATCTTACAGAGAAAGTTGACTTCTGTGGTGTTATATTCAAAGCCAGCAAGGAAATTTCATCATATATGCATTTTCTTTATGTTCTTTTATTGTTTTACATAAAATTTTAATGAGAAGCAATTTCTTGTTTCTGTGATTACACAATTAAGTGGGATAATGTGTATAGTTTTTGCAGTCATGCGCACAGATAAGTTCTGCAGTAGCATCAGAACCGCCAGGTTGTGTTTCATAGTCTCCGGTCAGCTTTTATCTGAAATGGTAAGGGGGCTGCTCCTAAGCAGTAATCTAGTATCTCTGGTGGCCCACACCATACTACACTAAAAAATAAGGATTTTTCAGAGGGGGATAGTCAGCATCAGCTTGAGATTTCCCACGGTCTCAGGTCCGTGACACTGAGCATAGTACATCAGTCATGTCTGAACTCCCATGCATGAAGAAGAGTGGCTGCACGTGGGTAAAATGTGTATGTTCCCTTTACCATGAGAATATGGCAAACTACTCTTGCTAAGAAATACAGCCAGAGCACTCAAAAGCAGCTGAGGTTTTTATAAGACTCCTCCATTGGCAGACCTTGCTACAAATGACTGATACATGCTTTAAGCAAAACTCAAGAGCAGTGGGGCTGTAGAAGTCCATGCACTATTTCGAGAGGGGGCATGAAAAACGAGTAAAACTGAGAGCCTGTTATCAGTTTGCCTTAATTTGCTATACAGAAGTTCACACTCCCACTGAAAAAGAACACAAATTTGAAAAATGTCCATATCTTCCTTCTAGGAGATTCTTCCTTAACAAAATAGCAAAGAGGATTGCTGTGGCACTGTCTAATTTAAGTCTCAGTCCATTGGCAATTATTTGAGCTATAGAGTAATGCAATTGATTTAACTGTAAGTGCATTGGCTATAATGACAACAAGGAAGTGAATGACTTCCTATTACTAATGAAATCAAAGCGTAAGTTCCCTTCCAGCGTAGACTGCATTAAGACATTGTATACCTGTTGGACATGCAAGCTGGCAAGAAACAACATTGTGGTACCAAGACAAGACAGTGCTCCTTATTCAAGTATGTCCTATGGGTTCCTCTCTATTAAGCGAGCTGAGTCATTGACAACAACTTTGTGTATCCCTCCTAAAATTCGCAGTCAAAATATCTAACAGATGGTCAAACGTAGCAGTAAGAGCTGATCCATTCACTGAGAGAATGTATTTATATAAATGGTCAGGTGTCTGAGTACCTATTGAATGGGTATTGACATTAATTTTCTTTAAGCAGCCATGGTTTCCAAGGGGAAAAAAAAAGAACAAAAGTCATATAAGCATGTCAGTACAATGAAATAAAAATGACAGAAGGCCCAATAACAAGCTTACCATCAATATGCATCATAGGCAATATTTTCAGTCATAATATTGTTGAGCATAAATTCTCATCTGGATACTTGAAATTGCTGTTGATTCTTTTAGTATGATCCTGTCCACAAGAAGACAGATGTCAAGAGATTCAGAGAATTTCTCTTTAGCAGTTTCTTGACTTTCAACTTATTTTAAATCGCATTAAGGTTAGAACCCAAGATTTGTTACCTTAATTTCTTTTTGTACAAGATGAAGGAGTACCTATTTCTAAATAACTTGGAAACCTCCATTCAAGTTTTGATACAATGAATCAGGCCAAAGTTTTAAAATGATTTTGAAGTGGTACATGTAGGTACTATGTGGGATTTTCCAACATGCTTAAGCAGAATAGGTCCCTAAGATGTGTATAAAGGTTCATATCTCTATGTGCTAATTTGTCTCAGGGCAGTTGTCATCATTAGCCAAACTACTTGCTGCAAAAGGGAATAGGGGATAGTTGGCAGGAAATTTCACTGTGATTGTTCCAGGACTCTGAACCTTGTCCCTCCAAACCAGCATGTTGTGATTTTTTTCAGAGTGAATGTTTGGAAAAGGCTTGAGAGCAGTGAAGCTGCAGACAGGAGTATGTGGCTGGCCATGCTGCTTAATTGCATGTTTAGCACATCTGACATTTAACCTGTTTTTTATTGTTTTTGTGTGGGGTTCTTTTGCTGCGCATCACTGTACATGGCATTGGTATCCTTTTAATATTAGGAAAAAACATCAGAGTGAGTCAATGGAATTTTTAAAAGGCCATGCAAAGGAATATAACTGCTGTTTCCTACGCATTCGGAGGCCTGCCTTGGAATTGCATGACTCCGCTGTCTTTCTCGTTTACCTAGTATGTGCCCCGTGGCTGAGGGAAATTGGGGTCTGATGCCTTTTTCAACCCAAGGGATCCCCCATGCTCTTGCACTGAGACCTGAAGCCTCGGTGTGGCAGGGGGCCGCTCCCCGTCCCCGGCTGCAGCTGCAGCTCACGCTCTGCAGAAGAGCACCCAACCCACTTGCAGGGGCTGCCAGGACGAGCGGGGCAGCGGATGCTCCCCTGAGAAAAGGAGACCTCAGGGCTGATCAACATACAGTGTAATGCAAAATACACAAATGGTCCTAGAGGAGAGGTGAGGACGGAAGTTTCTGTTTCTTCCAGGCGAGTGCCCTCACTACTGGGCTAGTGAACCAGGCGCTCTCCACTATGCTGAATGGGAGTTTGGGTCTGCAAAGGGCACACAGCTTCAGGAGAGTTGGAGAGCCCTAACCTGGGGGGGCTGGAGACAGGATTTCCCCAGAGCCGGGGAGGGCCTGCGCAAAGGCTCTTTGGGATACGTCCTCTTGGCACTTAGCTGTTGCACAGGACACTTCACCTCCCCTCAAGGACCTGCACTAATACCAGACTCCTTTGAGGATGGTGGCTGGGATGCTCCAAAACCTGACTCTGTCACATAAGGATCCAGTTTCAGAGGTTTTTGGTGAACCCTCTTCTGCAGCATTTCCTCTTAGTTAGTGCAGACTTTCCCTCAATCAGCAACCCAATAGTTTGAAAACCTTTAGCTAAGTGCATAAATTTTTCGCTCTGTTTCTCTTTCTGCTGAAACTAATGCTGTAGTTGTCTCAGGAGTGAAGAACCTGAAGTTAGCTGTTGCCTTCTGCAAACTGCAGTGCCCAGGTTCCTTTGCAAGCCCAGGCAATGTGTAAGCTCTGGTCTGTTCTGCGGGTAACACTGGCTCCTGTTTTCATAGTCAAAACATACAAAAGTCATCTAAGAACATGGGTGAGGCAGCCTCATGTGTGCTTTCCTTTCCGCTGCATCAGCCATTGCAGCAGAATTCACAGTATATTATTTGCTCATGACCAGACTTAGGCAAGAGCCAAGTGTCTGAGGCACTTTCCAAATACAACCAGATAACATCAAACGGTGAAAAATGAACCCAGAATCACTGGTGGGAGTTGTCAGCAATCTCGTTCCAAGAACTACCACCACCAGAAGTCTCAGAGTTGTGGGAGTCTTCTTTGAGCCATACTGTTACCAGCTGCTTTGATTTGAACTTTTTTTCTATCATTTTTAGCTTCTCTTGTTAAGATCTTTTTACGTTCATTTTGTTTTGTTTCTCCACTAAAAAGAAGAAACAGAAACTGAGAAAATGAAAAGTCATTGTTTTCCAATTTCCATTCCCTTTTTGGTGGAGAAAGGCAAAGTGTTCCTTTTTTATGAAACCTGAAAATGATTTCGACATTTTCAAGATGCCTTGAAAGTAATCTTTCAATTCTGTGTTGTTTTAAGTAAGTTGGGTGTGACAGTTATTTCCAAAATTCAAGCTCAAACCCACAAATTTCATGGATAAATATCATATGTATAAATATAAAAATTATATTGCATATTTTATGCCAGAAAGGGGGGAGGGGGTGTTACCCATTAAATGAAATGAGTTTGTGCTTATCTGGGTGTATTTTCCCCACATTACCTCCAGTAGGCCATATCAACACCAAAACATACAAGGAGCAGAAGAGTCATGATTACATTTTTTTAGCATGGTAGATGATGCAGACAGATTTCTATCAGCTTAATGCTGCCACTTGCTAGAAGAGAATGAAAGGAAGAGTGCACTCCCTATGGATTCATAGGCTGCGGTTGTACACTTTTATACAGAAAATAGTGTTGTTTTAGGTTTCTGAAGTTGAGTCAATTAAAATTCACTTTCAAACATCACATTATAGTTTCTGTGTTAAAATAACGCTTTGCTTAATAATTCAGTATCCATATTATGCTTTTTTCAAATATACCTTATTAAATACAACCTATGCCATTTTGCTATTTTCATAATTTAAGTAGATAAATTAAACAGCGTACTAGGAACTGTTTCAACAATTAATTTAAAATATGTAATGTAATTATTCATGTAATTACATGGTAGAGTTGAGGAAATACTAGAAAATAGCAACAACAGTCAAGGCTATTAGCAGTCTCATCATCTATCCGCCCTCAGAAGGGGTTGGGAGCCTCTGTGGCCCTCAGAATAAATTAGAAGAGGTTAAATCCAGCATGGCCTTTCCCCCTTGAGCTGTGCATGTTCTTCTTTTAGAAGTGTGAATAATAATGATGATAACCCTAATTCAATACATATTTATGAAAACAAATGTATACTTAACTTAAATCATGGTCTTAGATTCCACTGACGCCCAAAGGATGTGAGCAGGTGTTTACTAATATTCTTCACATAAGCAGTTTGAGACTTAGCCATTTGACCATTTATGAGTGAGGAGAGAAAGAAAGAAAAAGAAAATAAATTTCCCAAAAAGTTGCCCAGACAAGCAGTGTTCTGGTAGTTTCAACTTCCTTGGGCGTGCTGGCTTAAATTTCTTGAAGCCAGAGACTTGAACCCACATCTCCCACAAGAAGGAAACAATTCCATCTCTAACAAAGCATGAACTATGGCACAAACTCTCCTCTGGGTTGACTGGAAGGGCCATCTCGCACCTGATTAAATTACACTAAAAGTGCTGGTTTTTTATATATGCATGCCCTAGCACAGAGTTTTCAATGCATCAGTATTTTGTGATGAAAACCAAAGTGATTGAAAATTTTTTCCAATTCACACACAGATGAACACAGCAGCTAAACAAGTACTAAGGAAAAGAAACAGAGGTTGGGGCTGGCTTGTGGAGCTGAGGCAGTTCTCCTTCTCAGAAAAATTCAGGGCCGGGGAGGCACGAAGCCAACGTAACCTCTTTCCCCCGAGCTGTCGTCTTAGAGGTGCAAATAATCTCACCTCCAGGATTTCTCTTTTTCTAGTCAGGAAATGGTATAGAAAAAAAAAGCACAGCGATTTCACTGAAATCTCACCAAAACAGCCAAAAGCGTATTTATCCCTAGAATCTCACAAGAGCAGATTTTCTCGGAGTTGCCGCAATCCAACAACTACACCCACTGTTTACACAGGTGGGCTCCTGCTGCCTTTGGCAGAGGGAGGGAGGGATCGCTCTAACGCCAGCTCAGCCAGCTCCCAGTGCTTTTCAGTATCTCAAATTTACTGGGGTAGGAAGTTTGGAAACGGGGACAGGAAACTTTCGTTTGTCAGTCATTGTGGGGGAAAATTAAATAGACCATGTCTTGGCAATTTAGATATTCAGTAAGTTCCTCATTCATCCTATAAGCGTTGAGTTCTCCAGCTGCATTTGCTAATATATTACATTCTAACATTGGTCTGAAGGGCTGATGAATAGTGTTTCTTCTCTTGGGTTGTGTTGTTGTTGCTGATATTTTTAAACATTTCACCACACCAAGCCTTGTTAAGACCTGGATTTTTTGCAGCAAAATTAAGGAGGAACTGTAAATTTTTGAATTGGTTGAGTAGTATAGGAACAGTTTTACTTTGAAATGTAAGCATGTTTTAATTTCCATAAATGTTTGGTACTTAACTAGAATTTGAATTTCACATAAATTTACTTGTTACTTCAGGATTAGAGCAGTTCATTCTACAAATCTTTCCCTCTCTCTCTCCTTCTTCGCCTTTACTACTTAAAAATTTTAGATGAAGACAGTAGCTCTGAGGATGAGGCCCATGAATAAGCAGTGTTAAATCCCCATAACAGTGAACACTCCTCTGTTGCTTGATCTTAGGGTTTCTACTATACCTGCACAAACAGAAGTACAGTGTTAGTGCCTTTTGGAAGTACCTCACCTGGCCTCATTTTACCGGAATTCAGTTTGCTCATTCCCAGCCACATCACCCTTCGTAATGCGCTGGGATGTTTTGCACTATATGACATTTCTGGCAGTCGAAGCTCGGATCATGCAAACTTGCCTCCCCTGAGTTTCCTGTTGCTTAGGGTTGTATTCTTCATGCCTTTTTTGCTTGTTTGCTTTTCTGGAGAGTGTTTCTGGGAAGATGGGAGGTTCTTGAACCTGGCAAGACATTTAGTCTGAGCAACTTGCATCCTACAGCTCTCTATGAAAAGGCAGAATACAGCAAAGCTCCAGCAGCTAATGTCACAGGCAAAGTTTCTGATGATACTGAACTGGAAGTCTCATTAAATAATAAAGGACAATGTAAAATGTAATCTGATTCAGAATGACTGGAGTCATTTAGGTACCTGCCTAATAGAGTGCAAATGGAGTTCACTGCACATTCAAATACATTAGTAAATTCTAGAATAAAGAACCACAAGATATGAAATAAACAGTAAGGCTTGGTAATAAACTGACAAGTAAATAGATTTCAAGAAAGTGAAGGAAAATACTATATTAAAACCTATCAGACTGTCAGCTGCAATGATGAAAACAGCCAGAAATATTGCTTGAAGAATATATGAAGGAAAAAGTCTAACATTAAATAAGCACTACAAAGAGCTGCGTATAACGCTTTTTGGCAAGAATGTAGTTATCTGTCATGATAGTTATCTGTCATGACTCCCTGGATTTGTCTTATAAGAAAAGATTGAGAAAGTTGAACTTATTCTTGCTGGGGGAGGGGAAAGAAGATTGTATAATGTCTTAATTTCAAGCTTTGGAAATTGTAAAGGATACAACTGATCCCTACAGTTCTTAGCATTCATATTTCTGTCTTAGAGAAGTTAGCAATAAAATAAATCACTAAAATTCATCTTAGGCCCCAAGCTGCTCTTTATTCAGGGATTCATTAGGAAAAAGAGAATGTTTAAATAATTACTTCTTCCGAGATCCAGTCTTCTTTCTGCTCTTTTCCTGACTTGCTCTTGAACATGTATGTGTTTTAATCCACTCGTTGCTGCCATATACCCCATTTCATTTTAAGGACTTTAAATGCATGTATATCATTTTGTTCCTAGTTCTAGCTTTCACCTTAAACTGGAATAGCTGAACATAAACTCATATAATGCCCTAAAGTAACTAAATAATAGAGCTGTGACTCTCCTTGGAGCTGCTTCTCATTTATTTTGCTGCTATGACCAGCAAGTGGATACCCAGAGTCCTGTGCAAGTAAGGTCACTTGTGCCAGTGCAAATTTGCACTTTAAAAATTTGCACTGGCTTTGCTCTCAGTTTGCCCTTGGATTATAGCCAGTGCCTGCGCAGTGCTGATTTATGTGTGGAATCACATTGCAGTTGTAAAGCTCTACCACAAATGACAGGGCAGACCAATATCTAAAGAACATTTTGGAGGAAAAAATCCTACAACTGTGCTATATAGACACAAGCTATAACAATGTTCCTGTCACATAAGGGGAAAAAAAAATGTTGAAACACTTCTTCTGTTCATCATTTTTAAGTCTTCACAGGTACGATTTCACAAGAAGATTACAGCTAAAGGGCTGTAGTCAGAACAAAGTTACAACTTTCAAGAGGGGCAAGGGTTGTAGCAGAGGTCATGTCTTTTATTAGACCAAGGGATGGTTTTGGGAAACACATAGCCTCAGGGCAGAGAAGGGCAGGCTTGAAAAGAGGCAGCCGACTTTAGCAATTGCTCTAGAGCTCACCGTGGTTATTCAGGTGGACACAGGGAGGAAATGGCAGTGTGCTAGAGGGGAAGAGCAGCAAAGGAGCCAACAGCCACATTAGCACGTCTGCTGTAAAAGGTCCAGCATGGGGGCTTTTCTTTCCTTGTTAAAAACAGAAGCAGTATTTCTGTGGTTCACCCTATCCAATAGCATCTGAGTTCTTCTTTTTAAGTTGCTTTTTCTCAATTATTGTTTTTTTAAGTTGCTTCAAGCTTGAGTGCCAATTATAACGACCCGGAGTTCAAGTGAAGTATAAAAAAACCCAATGACCATTTGATGGGATTATAGCATATGAGATACACTGAAGAAAATTGCGTGTAGCTGGAGTTTCACCTGGCAGGGCAGAGGAGTGTGCTCTACAAACAGCAGCTACAGAGGCTAATCATTTTGTTTCCAGTCTAATACGAGGCCTGTAAAAGGGCAAGGGCTTCTTATACATCAGCTTCCTTACAGCAATAGCCATCTGGAAAGAAGGGTTTTCTTTTTACTTGTTAGCTTTTAAGTTTCCTCTTTTCCAACTGCTTAATAATCAAATGTAATCCCCTTTATATTCTGACAGGGGTTTTTGGAAGAGTACGGTGGACAGGGTACCTACCTGAGATGAGGCAACAAGTTTCGATTCAGTTAATAAATGTATAGGGATTTTTTTCTGTTTCAACTTGAGTGCTATCTAATGGCTATTCACCGCAGTGGCAGCTTGGGTGCAGTCATTTCTACTGAGGTTCCTTTGAAGGTATAGCAGCAACCTCATTGTCTGTAGTTCTCTAAGGCTACGAACTGCTTGTGTGTCTGCATGTAACAAATCAAGTAAGGAAATATTCTTTGAGAAATTTGTCCTGAAAATTTGTTATGTATCTTAGATAGGCTTATATATAAATGAAAAGAAGCCATTTGTTTGCTTAGGATTATACTTGGTCTTAATTTGCTGAATTGCACATTGATAAAACTGTATGTTTTAGTGCATTGTGGGATATGACTAGATCTTTCTTGGTGTTGATTACATTTGGCTAATTCTCTCATGCAAAGAATTAGAAAGGAAAACTTTTAAATTGGGGGGGAGATTCATTCTTTTAAAAATATGTTGCTAAATATCTTCATTCTTGGATTATAATTTGGCTGACTGTGCCTTAGGCCCATGGTAAAACTCTCTTCTTAGACTTAGCTGTCTGAATAAGTATTATAGCTGTATCAGTTCAAGAAAAACAGCAAAATAATCATAAGAACTGTTATAACTAATAGTTCAGATATAGTGTTACATTTCTGGCATCTGTTTGAGTTCAGAGAGAAAAATGAATTAAATTGTTCAAACCTTGAAAGACAAAAGCATTTTGTTATAGAAAGAACTATGAGCTTGTGTCTATTTTGGAAACCATCAGCTCTTAGTAAGTGGCAAAGTGAGTCACAAGTAATAATTTCCCAAATCGTTTTAGAATCTTAAGATTATTTTTGTGGTTTAATTTACTCTTACTTACTTTAACAAATGAATTAGAGATGCTACTCTCCAATTAACATAATCTCCTCTTGAAAAAAAAGGAAATATGAAACTGCACAATGGAAGATGCAATGCAGATTTCTGAGTACCTCAGTGACAACTCTTTTCTACTGCTCCTTCGTATGGCAAGCAGTGTTTCTAAGTAACTCACAATGTACAAAGAAGAGTTCAACACACCCTATTCTCTGAGGGAGCAGCACTGTTAGAAGCAGTTGCAGTGCCAGCAAGCCCTGGGTTGCCAGATGTTGTGTCTGTTAGCATGGGGTTTACACTCATGGCACTGAAGAGGAAGGATAGATATTTATGGTAAAGCAGAAAAGAAAGGATCTCTTTTTTGGGCTCTATTTTCTTTGTTAATTAATTTGCCCACTATCTAGTAAGTCTGCAGCTGGATTTCCATGTAGATGGCCAAAGGGAAATATAATGGAAAAAAATCCCTTTTTAGTACATTTACATGACACTGAAAGCAAAACACAGACTGAACCATAAATCAGTATGAAATAGTATTTCAAATAAGTTAAATATGGTCCTCTTCTATTAATAGCGAGAATCTTGTCATTTTGGTTTGTCAACAGCACTTCCCAATTGCTCAAAGGTCAGCAAGCTCTTTCCACTGACTGCAGATTGCCAGCTGACTTTGCAGTTAGATTTATAATGCCTGAATCTGGGCTTGCAGGTGTCTTGTTCAGAAGTCATAAGAAATATTTCTGCATTTTGTCAGGAGTGGCAGAGTTACTGCTCATAAGTTGCCAGATGCGTTGTTAAAGTTGCCAGATGGATCAATGTTCTGCTGCTGCCACTCAGCAATTTCGACCTGAGCTCAGCACTACCTCTTTTTTCTATAGCATTTTCTTTCTTTCTTTCTTTTTTTCCTCTTGTCTGGCTATCTTTTAACACTGGAGTTACTGTGCACCAGGTATTAGGTATCTCCTCATTACACTGAAGTGCAACTTAAAGCTTGTCATGCGTCTGCTATGAGCACAAAGTACCACAACTTCATTGAAATCAATGGAGCATTGACAATTTACACCAGTCAGTGACCTTCACCTTAGCTTTAAATGTATTTATATATTACAGAGGGAGTGAAATACTGTTTTTAATGGCTATAGCTATTCTCTGTTGTTTAATTAGGATAATCTTCCCATCTGAGATTGCCAGTGAAGAGGAATAATCAAAGTCTTACTCTACGATCTCTTGAGTACCTATAGCTCCCACTGCCCACAAGTCTGCAAAACCTTTGGAAATGGTGTCACACACAGGTCAGCTTATGAATTCTGGGTTTTTTGTTTCATTCCTGCCATTGGTAAGCAGTTGTGGAACATTTCTTTTAAAATACTTATTTTTGATGTGAACTGCAACACTCTAGTTTCTGCAAAAGGACCCACTGAACAGCAAGTTGAACATGAGTCAGCAGATGCCCTTGATAAAGGTGATGAAGACCAACCATACAAGAATCTGTAGCTAGGAGGGAAATTCATGCCATGAAGTCACTGAATACTTAGCAGTGTCACAGAAAAGGGTCTAGAGGGAACAGCAAACTAAAACTGTATTGGCAGGGTGATGTTTCTCCACCTCCCCCAAATTTCTGTTATGCATTAACAACAATTTTACATATAAGACATGGGAAGTAATCGCTCAGCTGTTCTTGATGCGCTGAAGTCTCAGCTTGAGAGCTAGTTCAGTTTGGGGCACTGTGATATGTGAAAGATGTAAACAAGCTGGAGACAGTCCAGATGGGAGAAGAATGGTGGAGCTTTTGGAAATATGACCTTTAAGGAAAAGTTGATAGATATTCTTTATCATTTATTTAGACTAACAGAGAAGGGCAAGGTAGCATATGATGATAATATTTCAATATAGGAAAAATTATCCCAGAGGGGAAGTGCTCTATTGTTTTCTATGGAGAAAGAAGAAATAGGCTTAACTTACACCAAAAGAGTGAGCTCAGGTGTTACCAAAATACCTAACTCTTAAAGAGATGAAACACTGTTACAGGATATCCAGAAGTTGTGGAATGTTTTCCACTGAAAATTTTAAGAAGTTAGACAAATCTGTGCTGTGGGTTATGTAGATGAACTTGCATCCTGTCCCAGGTAGACTGGCTGTTCTCTTCAAGTTCTTCCCAGCCCTACGTATTTATGATTCTAGCCTTTCTTGTAACATTCTCTGTGGAAGCTGCCTATACTTTCAGAATAGTCTTATTATCATCCTGTATATATTCTTACTGCATATTTTGATTGTAAATTTATAAATACTGACACAGGGTTCAGTAATTTCACAAAGATTTTAATAACTGCAAACTTACACTGGCAATGCTACAAGATTTTCCTGTAAACCTAGTGAGATTTCACAGCAATGTCAGTGATCCCCACAATACAAACAGTATTTTTCTGATTTAAGTGTATTAGAACATTCACAATTTAGTTTCATACAAAAGCAAGAGGTAAAGGGTTATGGTATTTGACAGCAAGAATAGCTACTTACATTCCAAAATAATGTACACTGATGCAGTACACTTGATCAATTTAAGTATATGAAAGACTGTAAAAACTGAATTCTTAATTGCTAAGCTAAAATTGAACAGGAGCTAACAAAGCTGTCAGAATGGTGCACAAGTATTTCCATTTTAAAATCATTTAAGTCCATCATGAATCGTTCCAACTGAATCTCATTTATTTACTATACCTTATTAAACTATATCTATCCAATTTCAAAATAGTATTTTAATCTTTATAGCTCTGTTTAACACAATATAACTGCAAAACTGAATGAAGTTTCAAGGAATAGTAGAATCCTTATTAGAAATTTTATTTGCTTTTTATCAAAAGCATACACACAGTTGCGTTTTCATAATTATTTTTCATGAATACTTTCCTGCCTAATGAGTGATTGAAGTTTGTTTACACAACTAGTTTTCTCTGTCAGCCTCACTCCAGATAAAGGTCTGTCAGCAATCCCATGTAAAAAGCCCTCTTTAAATGGCAGAATTTGGCTCAGAATGTGGAATCCCATGAAAATGTTTAATCAGTTTTGATATGCCTTTAATAAAATTGTCATAATGTAATATAAAGTGACCACTGCCAAAGAAGTAATGTATTTGCATTCCCAATGCTTCAGGCAATTTTTTATTTCCATTTCCCATGAGTCAAACAAACATGACATTCAAAATTGCATGCCATATTGCCATTATCTGGGGAGATAATTCAAGTCATCACACTAACATTAATTCTGAGCAGAAACTAGGTTAACAAGGTCGTACAACACTTTTGTTTTGGAACCAAACTTAGACTGAGCATTCACAGCCATGTTTGAGTGACAGCAGGGCAAAATACAGTATAAATACTACAATTGCAGGCCAAAATATATTAGAGAACGTTATGTTGGAGAATCAGCCTTCCAGGACTAGCAAATGCCATATTTTTCAGCTCACTCTACAAAGTGTAAATCACAAACTTTCATATTTGCTCCAGGAAAGCACAGATTTGAGTTCTAACAGTGCCATGAAGCAGTCAGCAAGTGCTGCTTCTCCATCCATTTCCCCTCCAGAGGTGAGGGGGGATCTTAGCCCTCCCGCTAGAGACATGGCCTCACGGCGCTTCTCTCTCTTGAGGGGCTGACGTGGAGGCGCTGGGTGTCCCTCTCCCAGCTGCTGCCCTATGCGACAACGACGGCTGGAGGCCACGTGGGCCATTGGGGATCCAGTGTCAGCAGTCACCCCGGCTGTCCTCTCACCATCCCTGCTGCGCTGACTACGACAGTGCTGAAGCAGCCCCCGTGCAATGTCCTCTCCCTCGGAGGCCAGGAACCTCAGTCAGAGTGTCCAGTTTTATTTCCATGCTGCCACCATTTTGTTCTGGGAAGAGGAACAATAATTTTGACTGTGTTAGAACATAACTAAATTTGAATGGAATATGAGTTTTTCTTTTTTGAAAAAAAAGGTTGTGTAATAAGATTCTCCCTATTTAGTAGGAAGGAGCCCCTTAATAAAGGGTGAGGAAAAGGGCAAGCACAGCAGGAGGTTAGCTAGGAGTTTCACAAAGGAAATGTTCGCATAGTACTTTTAAATGTAGAGCATGAGGCATCCAAATATGAGAGGCATTATAAGATCCTTCTTCATAAAAACTGATTTGGGAGCTTTGATAATTTCCTGGCAGTCTTAATTTAAAATAATAAATTATGGGGTTTTAGTCCAAAAAGGAAACTCATGCCTTTAGACATTCTTCAAACTAAAAAGATACCCAAACTATTGCGTAGTCTGTGAATGCTGTGAGATACCCGTGAGATACTCACGAGTTTCTCAGGGTAGGTCTAGGCAGTCAGTCACGTGCATGCTCATTAACCCTTTCCCAAACACAGAGGTCTCTTCTCTGCTGCGTTCTGTGGTCATCCGTAGCCAGGAACACTCTCCTTTGAGCTTTGTTTTACAGCCCTTCCCTCACCACCCAGTAAACAAGTCACCGTCTTTATTATCATACACCAAAACCTTCTTGTGTATGTCAGTTCTTACCTACTCACCTTTTACTTCCTCTGTTACTGCAGCTTTCCAGTCTTCTCTTACTCAGACTTAGTCCTCAGGATTACTTAGACATACTTAGAGCTTTCATGTTTCAGCCTTCCTTTTAATTTTCCCATGTCAACAAATAGATTAAATTGGGTGCAACCACAGCAGCAGCAGGTGGTTTCTGCCAGTAAGTAAAGTGTTTTGTAGCACTATACAGAGAAATCCATGTTAACCTGGATCGTATTGCTTGGGAATTTAGATGTCTGAAGTGTTGGTGTCCGAAAGTTTTCCAGAGAGTATAAAAAAAGCGAGTGCTCAGTGTTGTGATGAGAAAGTGTGGCTAATAACTGGAGAAGCTCTGTCCTGCTGTGAGATGGTGCTTCAAAGGTGAAGATAGCACTGGGACCCCAGGGTCTCCAAGTACAGAGGGCCACAATTGCAGGCAACAAATAACATCTAGTCCCTGAAGGTCCCGCAGAATATCTTGGAACGCCACAGGCTGCCAAACGCTTCCTGACAACCCAAAGGTAGACCTTAATATGGCCAAAAGCTACAAGGATTTCTAAGGGAGGGCAGTGAAATTATTCAATAAAATATGCCAGCAGTATAGCAGGTGGGCTGATTTTGTAAATGGATTGTATTTAGTGATTTCATAACCTACAGTTTTAGAGCAGCTATTACAAAATTAGAGAAATAAGCATGTGCACACTCTTACCCCGCATTCATTTTGGTATCATAACTTCCCAGCATAACATTGGGAGTGACTGAGCAGACCAGGAGCACAGCCTCCAGTGTCATGTCCCAGTTAGTCTTCTGCAAAATTAGAACGCTACTTTTTATTGCTCTTGCCAGTGATAGGCAGTAATTAATAATTAAGTTAATTAAGGCAGGTTAGGCTTCAGTGTAATATGGTATGACAGCCTGGAGATTAAGAAACAACAGAGACATGTTTGAACTATTAGACTCATCCTTTATTTCCATTGCTCCGTATTTCTGAGCTGATCAGAACAATCTTCTGTTTGATCCAGCATAATTATAGCACCTATTATTTTATTTATTATAGCACCTAACATTTGGTTTTGGTTTTGAAGATGGACTACATCCGAAGTGCTATTATAAGTTAGGATTAATAATTATGATTGTTTATTTCAGAAATGACTCAAATGTCTTACATGAATGTTAAGTTTGTGTGCTAAGAGCCTATGGATTTTTGTCTTTGTAAACTGCCGTAATTCTGCACAGCCAGCAGATTCTGGGTCTGCCATTACTTGTGTTACGTGCTCAAATTTTAAAGATAGTAACACTGGGAGGACTATTGCTAAAGCAGTATCTTTAACATTCACCTGTCAAAATAGTAGTTTATAGTAGAGAGCCCATGTATTTCACCACTAGCTCGCAAAGAGAATATGGAAAAAGAGGAATTTAATGTGAGGATATGAAAGGCTGTAAGGACCAATGTTTAGTTTATTGAGAAAGGATTTCTTGGCATGGAGTTATACATCTCTTTGTAAAAATCTCTGGTTTATTGAAATCAGCCACCAACCTCATTTCATTGCTTCCTTGATTCCTTGTCCAGGAAAAGAGGCATTTCTAAGCCCAATACTCTAATACAATTGTCAGTATAAATCACCAAGAAAGCAGAGCAAGCCTTTGGAAGAACATCTGAAATTAATTTGGCAGCTGGGGCACATAACCAACACCTAGAGATAAAGGCACAGCAAGCTGTAAACCCCTAGTCAATGATTCCCCATCACCACAGATATTCAGCCTATGTTTACTTAGCCAAAGAACAGTACAGGGCTTTATGCTTAACAATAGCTTAGTCATACACTTCCTATTAGCTTGTTTACATGCTAGAATATAAGGAAGCAATGTCCAGAAACCAAAATTAACTTCTTCTATTTTAAAGTAGTTATGGGTCTTCCTTACAGTATCTTTATGTATTTTTACAGTGGTATTTGTGGATTAGTGCCTGTAGGATAGTGAAAGGAGAGAGCAAACATAAAAATCCTTTTCTTTGTGATCAGCCAGCCCAAAATCTCCTTGTTGGAGCAATGCCCAACTTTCCACCCAGATTATCCTGTATGGGATACTCCAGGCTAATGTTACTCATTTTTTAACTGGCTGCTGCCTTGTTGCATCTTTCCTCCTCTTTTAACAGGGCGTACCTCGCATTGCTTTCTGACATTTGTGTTTAAACAGTGTAATTATCACTCAAAGAGTCTCTATGGTTCTAGTTTTCAGTACCAGAAATATAGAGGATCTATCAAGAGACTTTCTCAGTCTCTTTATTAGCTCTGCTGAAGGGACGGCATTATCAGATTTCCAAATAGCATCACAGATATTTGCCGTTAAAAGAAAACATGACATTTTCCATGTAGAGCATTGTGTCCTCCTGTAGTAAAGGAGCAGCAGTTTTATGAAGGAAGACGCTCTCTACCCTTTACAGTTACCTGTGGAATTAAAGGAAACCCCGAGACTATAAGGTTTTTGGAGCACTGGGGAGCAGTGTCCTCTGTCACTGTGATCCATGAACTGATGAGCTTGGGTACCAAACAGCCTTCGCAAAAAAGCAAGCAAACTATTATTTAGAAAATATAACAATGTAGCAAAGTACTGTGACTAATTCTGGTTATAAAAGATAAGTGCATGTAGTCCCTCTGTTATTTATCTTCCAACCACCAAATACTTGCTCCTCATCACTGATTGCAAGGTATTTTGGATTAGATTTTCTTTGATGTTTTCAAATGCTGAGAAGAAATAGCGTTGTCTGAGTACTATTTGGCTTCAGGTAAAGAAAGCAAGCTGCAGCCCATGCGAATGCCAGTTAGAGCCAATTATAACCCGATTGATTTTTCCTGGCATTAAAAAACAGCAACAAAATCAATGAAAAATACAATTTCCCCACCAATTTACTTGTAATTCCTCAGTATTTCTAGATGGAGGGTTAACTGAAAATAGGTATGCTTGTGTGTGAGAAAGAGAGCTTTTATATTTAAAATAGATATCTTATTAATTAATCGTGGAAGAAATTGATTTTTAAAACCTCAGTAAGGTAAGAGGAAGAAACATTTAAATTAGGTGTTCTGCCATGTGAAAAGTGGGAAAATTGCTAATTGTCTTTCAAGCACAGTTTACACTGTTGCTTATTTGAAATATGCCTAAAATACATTTCCCATAACTCTGTTAAATAGCAGAAAATGTACTGATTTTTCCGTATGTGAAACATGGTGCCAATACCCTCTAGCCATGTCTTCTGATGTTGCCCAAGGTGTATTTGTTCACTTCTTATAGATCTAGAAATTATTCAGTTGCAAAGTTAGATCTATTTTAAAAAGTGACTATCTCCATTTGTTATACGGTCATGTAAAAGAAAAAGCTCCTAAGAGTCTGTGGGTGATGTTAATAGGAGGGAAGCAGTGCATTCAGTTCATCGTCATTTCCAGTGGGAATTTCTATGCGCGTTAGGTTCGATCACTGGGTACTAAATTGAGCCATGTATATTTTGGAAAACGTGGTCTTCCAATTCGCCAAATCTGATCTATCAGGGAAATTAGATGATAGAGGCATTGTCCTGATTCTACTGCAATCAAAGGATTCCTTACCAATAACTGTTTTATTAACAGAGAAATGAAGGGAGGAAAATAAAAGGAAAATATTGGGTTGATGTTTGTTTGTCTACACATGTGCACACACACACAATTAACCATACATAAATTATAGATAAAAGTCCAGGAATACATAGTCCTAGAAAAGAAATCTCTTCTAGAGTGTTAGGCTTAGCAGGATCAGGGCTTATGTACATGTGTATATATATGTATACGTACACACACACACATATATATAAACACTTACCTACATATGTAGTGCATACCCACATGAATATAGTGACTTAACTATACTGGGACATTAATAGTGAGCAACAGTATAGGACAGGCAATGAAAAATATCGTATCTACTTTGTAAAAAAACAAGCTAGTAGAAATGAACACAGATGTTCATTAAATGATTTCGTTAAGCACAAATACTGCAGTTTACTTTAGGCTGTTATTAAAGCAATTATTTTTTTCAAGTGCACACTGAAAGCTGTAGCTTTGCAGTACCCCAGTGAACATTATTACATTAATATAGTGAACTTACCCTATCTATTTGTCATTACCAAGCCTCACAATGATATTCTGATTAATGATGCACACTGCAGATCTCCCAGATGCCAGCCAGATGTTCAGAGAAAACTGATGTTTTTTGGCTTGAGAGGTAAAGTATAAATCATAGCCACACTGACACACCTAGTGGAACAAACGGAAGGTATTCCTAAGCGAATTTTCTATCCAGCTCCAATTTATTTTTGCTTAGACAAGGTATACGACACAACGCCCTGTGCATTTCAGCCTTCTAGGTACAACAGCAGATGAGAGGACCATGCAAATAATTAAAAACAAAAGTTGGCTTGCTACTGGGAATCACTTTTGCTCTAAGGTACTTCCCTGCCTCTGCTGTCTGGCTGCCTTGAAGAGCAGGAGTGTCAGCACTTGCTCCCTGTAGGAGGGAGAGAGGCGAATGGCAGTGGGGAAGGGACGGGAAGGAAGTGCTGCCGGCAGCACAGCTCCTGGCCAGGAGCTGGGGCAGGTGGCCGGCTTGCAGCCAGCATAGTTTCCTCTCTTTCTAACCTCTGTTTCTATTTGCATAAATGTATGGGCTCCTGCAAAGAGAGCTTCTTTTTCAGTCACATTAATTAAATTCAATTTTCCTGCCTCCACAAACAAGATGCTAAGGTGGTGAATCTATGCTGCCACGTTACTCAAGAGGCAGGATTGCTGTGATGCGTGAAAGAAATGGCAAGTCTGGAGAAAGTCAATTTGTCCATCAAGTGGAAAAATTGAATTGTGGGGCAGGGCTGGCCTGAACTCAAATCCCACTTACAGATAGCGTGGAGATGGTCTGCTCATATTGTACAGTATGGCAAGCTTGAGCTTCAGCCTGGTGATAGTGAAGCTTCACAGGTTCCTGAAGGAAGGGAGCACATTTCCCAGTCTTTTACTGTTGGAATAATCTACATGATTGGGTATGTAACATCTTCCAACCAGGGCAAATGCTTTCTCTTGCTCCTTTCCTAATAGGAGGCTTCTGTTGTTCTTTTTCACAGAGCCATTGCTTGCCTTCTTTCAAGGGCCAGTGAAAGGACTGCTGGTCCTCCAACAGCCTTAGTGTACATATTTTAAATCATATCAAACCAATATCTGACAATATTTGCCATAGTCCAAGGATTTCTGGAAAAAAAGGCCACTGGAGAAAGGAGTTTAGCTGTGCCTGATGACTTGCTGCACCTGCACTTTCCTCTTCAAAGTTACTGTTCTCATCATGTAGGTTAAGGAATAGGCTGGTTGGGAACATCACAGTCATGAACCTAGGCAGGACAGTGCACGTTCCTACCTGCACGTTAGCCAAGCCAGGCTGCTGCATCTTCTCTCCCCATTGCCCCCAAAGGCTGCAGTTTCAGGCATTGCTTGGGTTGATCCTCCTACCTTCATGTCTGAAATCAGCTCTGAAATTGTAAATGGAAAGAAAATCTGAGAGACTGCAGCAAAGCCTGCATGGTATCTGAAAAACCATGTTGCCTCCTTATTTACCTCTAGGGTCATCCTCCCACCCTCCGAACGCTTATCACAGGTTGTATATTTTGTTTCGCTGAACTAAGGAGCAGCATAAGGAAACAGCTGCCAGGTCACTCCATCCCCACTTACAAACATGCTGCTTTCACAGGGAGCAGCAGCAGAACCACTGCTCCTCTCAGGTACAGATGAGTGGCCAAGAGCTTCAGGTCTGGGACAGACAGGGAGAAGTGACAGCACAAATGGGTAATGGATAGCCTGCCCTGTGACTAGGTAATTCCCCACCCCCTGCCACATTTTCTTCTCACTGCCCTTTGCCACTGTCAGAGCAGCACAAATGCATCAAGCTCAGTTACTGCAAGAAAGCTTTCTGCATGGTGCAAGACTGTTACTCACACTGCATTGAACAGTGAAAATGGGGCAGAACTGTCCTGCACAGCAGAAATACTAACTAATAATGGATTTTCCACCTTGCCAAACAATACCACTTTGCTCAATTTACATCCACTCTCCAGGTCAGGGTCTGCAAATGGTGGGGTTGTGGGTGGAGAGTGGTGCAATGACGGGGGAATTTGAAAGCAATCGCCATTATTGCTCTCAGATCCTGGGCTTTGATTTGGGTGCTGTCCAAATCAATTCTTTTGATTTTTAAGAGAGATAGAAAGGGAGAGGACAAATAAGATAGTTTCTTTAATTTATTTTATCCGTTTCTCTTCAATGTATTGTGCAGTGAAGACAGACAGTCAGTGATTCAGTTGGACATACCGTAAACTACCAAAACTGTCCACTTTCTGGTGCTTTGGCCCTATGTTTATTAGCTCCTAATCTTGGTTTGTCCACAACTTCCTCCAGGATGGCTCTTTTGCTGGATCTAAGTGTTTGGTAGGGCAAGGCAAAAAAAAAAAAAAAAAAAAAAAAAATCTCTCTCTTGTTTTTTTCTTTCCTGTTCAGACTAACATAGTAATGACTCTAGTGTGTCAGCAAATTAATAATAATAAAACTACATAATTTCATCAGAAAATTTAAGTCAGTTTTAAGGAGTCCACATTGTCATACAATCATGCCAATTCTGTAGCTCCTGTGAGATCACAGAAATACAGAAATTTTGGTTGGAAATCCAACCTCCTCCTCAAAACAGGACTATTGCCAACACTAGATAAGGTCAGCTATGTTTCAGTCTTGTTAAATCTTGAGAAAGATGAAGATTTCACAGCTTCTTTGGGTAACCGGTGCACTATCCTTTCCACAGGAAAGGTTTTTCCTAATGTTCAGTCTGAACCTCCTAAGCTGCTATTTGCTCCTTGTTAAAGTGTGTGCCCCTACTGAGTTTGACTCTGTCATTTTTGTCAACCCTCTTCAGTTAGTCGTAGGCTATTAGATCATCCTTAGCTCCCCTCACCGGGAGAGGTTACTTGTTACCAGCCACCAGCTAGATCCTGAGCCATCGATTACTAGCATTTGAGTATGGCAGTTCAGCCAATTTTCAACGCACCTGCTTCTCAGTGTCTCCAACCCATATGAGCTTCCAGATGAAAATGCCATAGGAGACAATGTCCAAAGCCATACTAAAGTCAATGTATCTTACATTGACCAGTGTCCGTTATCCAGGTAGCCAGGCATTTTATCACAGAAGGTAACCAGGTTGCTCAAGCATGATTTGCTATTGGTAAATCCTTGTTGACTGTTCCTGATTCCCATCTTGTCCTTCACATGTCTGAAAATGGATTCAGAATGAATTAACATATAGACTAACTGGAGGAATTAATAAATAGTGTCAGCTTACCTGTCATTGACTCAAAAAGCACCTGCTGTTCTCTTAAGTAGCAAGAGCAAAATGCACTGGCACAGTGGCTATGCTGATCTCTCATCTCCAGGAGGAAACACATGAGTTAGGGCTTCCATGGATCCATGGGGAAGGTTTTATGTCCTCAAATTCACATCAGTAAAATGACAGTGCAAATTACCAACCAATTATACAGTCAGCAATACCACTAGACAGCCTATCTCTCTAGTTCAGTTATGCTTCTCTAACATTAGACATTCAAGACAGTAGGAAGGTAAAAGAGTTCTTGGTCTGATTTGTGCCAATAGATACTTAACTAAGTGATTCATATTACCAGGCATTTTGCTGGGGTAGATAAGTATAGAAATCCATTTGTTTTAGTGGGTGAGGAGAGTGCAATTGAAACTGCGAGTATTTTGAGAGCAGGAGCTTTTGGAACGACTTTGCGCAGCAAAAGCACAAGTGTGAAACATGATTGTGTTGTCTGCAGTGTGTTAACTAATGCAGGGGAATTTAAGGTTATTTTGGGCCATAAATGCTCCCTGGTACATACTGATCCATTTCAGTGATATGCAGCAGATCTGCACTGCAGCTTTTGAATCTGTTAACAAACATGCAAACTGTGTTATTATAAAATCAAAGGTAAACTTCAGTGTGCTGTAGCTTTTCTTCCTGTTGATTGCTTCTATTGTCAGTGAAGAACCCTTTTCCAGCAGAGTAACCTTGATTATTTTTATTGTATTTTGTAACATTTACTACAAAAGGAGGATAAGTCACAGAACTTTATCAGGTCCTGTATGGGCTTCTCAAAAAGACAAACATTAATCTCATAACCACTTTCAAAAGCATCCTCCTATTTTTCCAGATTTCAAGTGTGTAGATAAAAGAATGCCATGGACCTGCCTCAGTAAATACTTTTTCTTTACCAAATGGACCATATTAAGGTATCTTTCTTGTGACCGTGTGCAGTGGATATAGTAGTCTTGAGTTGCATTTCATCTTTACTCTTGTTCATAGCTTTTAGAGGAAAAAATGATACAATTAGAAACATTGGTGCATTGCATGTTATTAACAGTTGTATTTATTGCCATAATTACAGGCCGACTGTTTACACAGGACTAGGTTTCTTTAGGCTTACTCCATGAATGAGAATGGTATTCATGTACCTCCTTCACAGCAGCTTGCAGAAGGAATTATGACTCCCTCTACTCCCATTTTGCACCGGGGTTGCCGGAGGAGATAAAACACATTATGTCAGGTCTTAAAAACTGAAGGATTCCTCCTTGCTGTAGGGATAGCTGAACTTCAAGAAGCCTGGAGGGTAATGCGCTCCCTCCTGGAACAGCCCCGAGTTGTTGTCTGGGTTAGTGTCGGCAGCGGCAGAAAGCCCTGGTTCCCTAGGACCCTGGCACTGGGTTGTTCAGGCCCAATCTCTGCAATACTGGATTGCCTGGCATTTCAGAATGGATCCAGATGAAATACATGGATCGCATTTCTGTTGAATTAGACAGAACATGCTATGGAGCCCATCAGGCACAAAGGAGCCTGCCTGCGTGAGATGAATGTGTCAAAATGTTTTGACCAAATTTGAACTCTCACTGTGGGTTTTTATCAGATCAGGGCTCTGTGTTGTGCAGCTGCTGCCTTTTTGATCTGATATGAGGAGACCAAAGGGTAGATATTGTTGAATGATATCCTGAGTGAGAGATACAGCTTGCTTTTCTTAACGCACGAGTGTTTGTTCTGCTATCTATTTTTGTGTAAAGGGACAGTCGTTAGATATAAACTCTAATTCAGTTGTCTCATTAATCTCTATGTGAGAACACTCTTGATTATTTTTTTTTTCTCAGAATCCATTGGTCTAGTCAAGGGTAAAGACAAGAGTTTTGTAAATCCTTATTTGGACAATGAAAAGTTTACCCACTCTTCTCACAGCCTGGCTTGGACCAACCAAGAAAGAAGTTTACGTATCAGTTTTTAAGATTTATCATTATACTAGTGCTGGTTTGCTCCCTGAACTCCTATATAAATGTCATCCTATTTCTGGATAGCTCAGCAAGCCCCACTACACACTACAGCTACATGCGCTACACAAGGGGATGACGGGCACCTCCTCATGACACTAGCCCTCCAACCATTCCTCCTCACAACACTTCTCTTGCTGAAGAGATGCCATCAAGGTTGTGAGACTGCAGCTGCGGCTGGTCTTTATATAAATAGAGACTCACTAGCTGGGAAAGCTTCCTTGCATGCCCACCCACACACATGCACACACATGCTAGACATAATCTAAACCTAAGAAAAGGAAAGCAGCTCATAGAGAAGTCTGCCTTACAGATTCTCAGGGTGGATATGTGGTGGCAGTGAATAACTCAGTCTTAAAATTGTCTATATAGGTATGTGACAGAAAATAGCACAATTTTTCTATTTGCTAAGTTTCTATTGCCGTTTGAGGGCACTAAGGATCTAGAGAGGCATGAGGCTAGAGTACACAATGGGCTATGATACTATGGGTGAATCATTTCTCCTTTTCTCTTTACAACTGTTTATCAATTTATACTAAGCTAAGTTTAATAGCTTTTTCATACCCATCTTTTTCCCCCTTAAAATGTCAGTTTCCTGATTTCAGCAGCCTTAAAGATGTACTTTGGAAATTTATTCCCTAACTTATAGAAGAAGGTGCATGTGAGATCATATTAGTATGCAGTTTAGTCTTCTAGATTTTTTAATGATCCTTTTTCTCATTTCTAGTTAGTATACTCATTTCTATCTAATCTGCATAAGCTATTTTTCATGTGTTATAGCTATCTTAGCCGACAGATGGTGCTATGTATAACATTTTTATGATATTGTATAACATAAAAACATATATTACAGCTAAACTATACATGTAATTACTTTGTTAGAAAATAAATGTGAAATTTAAGTCCCCAGTAATAAATGCTTATCATAAAAATTAGAAGTGAGGAAGAGTAACCTGCTGAGAGTCACTGATGAAAATTCACATCAGACTGGAGGTACAGAAGGACAGATTTACATATGTAAATTTGGCGGTGATGTCAATAATCCTGGTAGATGAAAATCTTTTGCAAAATCAGGCCTGCAGGCTGGTAGATTTTAAGCACAATATCTGGTCTGGTTCCTGTTCTCTAGAATTAATTGAAACATAAAGATGTAGTATGCTAGGAGTACTCATATAACTGAAGAGGGACTGCTTCGGTAAATAAGAGTTATGAAATGTAATTTTAATTAAAAATGGCGGTATTGAGTACCACCAGTATTTCAGCCTGTGCTAGTATTTCAGCATGCAAACAGTGCAGTAAGTTTAATGGTACTGCTCAGGTATGTAAAATGAATCATGTGCATAACTGCATGCAAAACAGAATCTCCATGTTTTTTGCGGGCCTGATTTTTCTCTTAGTAGAAGGAGTGTCAGCTTTATTGAATAAGATATACCCAAGCTAGGTTTGGTGGATATATTTGAATTTCACCATATAAAAAGTATTAAGTAACTAAATAACTGATCACAAATCATCTATTTCTGTATACTCATGTACCAACATAAAAATTTATCGAATAGTGTGTTAGCCAAATGTTACATGCCAACTCCCCCCCCCTGCATTCTGGTAAAGCTGTTACCAATATAATCTTGGGTAATCTCTTCCCTTTCAAACGAAGATCTATTTTTTGCAAATTGGCTCCTTTATTGAACTAGGTGACATTTAGTTCTATTTATCTAGTTACAGTCATCTCGCTGATTTTAAGTTAATACACATTTCTTATATTTAAAATATATCCTGAAAATGTAGATATTTTAACAACATAAACACAAATGCAGAAAGGCAATTACAAGTATTCTACATGGAAAAATTGTGCACCTAGATCTTTGCTGGAATGAGTTATCAAAGGCAGTGTGGAAACCCATTACTTTAACAGGGCTCAGCACATTTCAGTGAACACTAAAACAAGATGCCCTCAGTCTTACAAGTTCTGACACTCAGGCCCTCATCCAAAAGAGGAGATGTATTTTAACCACATAGCTTGTTCTATTAAAGATAAGAAACAATGACCCCATCCAATCTTGAGACAACTTGAATTATGTTTCCCATGCAGTATCACAGCAGCATCCTCAAACTGAAATACATCATTTTAAAATTTTGAAATGTTTTCACTTTCTGACAAGAATGTTTTAAAGCCTGGGGAAGCACTCTGCAGTATACAGCTTCAGAAGACTGAATGTGCAGGTGACAATCGCTAGAAAAAAGCCCTCAGCTAGCTCTGCCCCTACTGGTTTTAGTGCCTAGTTGTTCATTTCATACCCACTTAGGTATGAAAGTAAGGGCTCTCAATCAAACACTTGACCGTTGTCATTAAAGAAGATTTAAAATGATGATGCAAAGTGTAGTTAAGTAGAACAATGCCGATTTGATATACTTGCGGCAAAAGATTCTTTTTTCTTTTTTTTGTAAAAAAAAAAAACCTGCCTGTTTTGTCTGCCATATATTTTATTTGCTCTTGTATTGATTAATGATTAGGGATAATGGAATACTACAGTGGTTTGGTTGTGTGTTGTGAGGTTTAGGATTAAAACTGAATTGCTGGTGTTTACTAGTCTGCTTGAGGAAAAATAGAATGCTGGGGCTTTCTGAAAAAGAAAAACAAGATGAACACTGTTATTGAGTGAAAATGATGTAAAAAAACTTCACTTTCCAGATAGCCCCATGCAGAATGTTCTTCAAAATTTCTCTTCATTTTTCCCACTGAAAATAATAACAGCGAATTTTCTTCCTCTTAGCTGCCCTTGTGAGTGGAGAATACTGGGTTAGTACTTTTCAACTTTCTTCAATTATTCTGCTGCATCCGTTAGTCCTGTTCATGAGCAGTTGCTGCGAACAGCTCTCGGTGCTGCTTTCCTACCAGCAGGCAGGCCCCATTCCTGTGAGGATTTGTAATTAAGGCAGGGGTATTGGCTGCTGACACCATTGACATTCTAGGCTGTATAATTTTTCATTTCAACTCAGATCAGTGAGCGAAACCGTATCTCTGGTAGGGCTGGCATGTGAGTGATAGCGAGACTACTCTCAAGGTCAGCTATCCCATCTTGTCACTGCAGGGCAGTTAATGGGAGTGATTTGCCTATAGAGGGAAGGCCGAACCTTTGGAAGGGTGTGGAGAGTAAAGTGTTTGTAAACCTGGTGGATCAGTAGAGTATGGTCACATAAGTAATATTATGATGTTTCTATTTTTTGAGTCTCAAAGGTATGCTGTTACCCATCATCTGAATTACACACTGCACAGTGCTGAAATAGTTCTCAGCCACCCTCTCTGTCTGATCACAGAGTAGGGCCCTGTTGATGTAAAGACTCAATGGCAGTAGTGACTGCACAGGGTCATTGCCAGTGATGATACTGCCAGAGGACCTTCTCTTCACACTTCTAGGCTAGAGGTTTCAAATATTTCCATAGCTTCTGAGATTCCCTTTTTTTTGCCACTAGGGATTCTGACTTTTGATTTATGGATTAACTACTTCAGACTATATCTAACTACACATCTAAAATGCAGTCTTGCCGCTTTTCAAGCCAGTGGTAAAATATTAACTAAAATGGGAGAGGAATAAGGTGCCAAATACATTGTATAGATCTACAGATACAGTCACAGAGCACTAGCGTTTATGACTATGTTTAGTCCAGTTGAGCAGCTATGATTTAATTTCAGTGTGAGTGCGCTTTGCCCCTGTGTTTAAGCTGACAGCATCCACACTGCTGGCCACTGTGCCCTTACTGCATATAATATATCCTCTTCCCTTCTGAAGCCATCCACAAGAGATGGCTATCACATGGACCTCCTCAGACTCCCACCTTACCTAGAACATCTCTTGGCTTCTCAGACCTGTGCTGAATTTGCTGTACAGCTCTGCGTCCTGTCGCTGAACTTGTGGGAGGACGACCAGGGGCAGGAGTCAGCCTCAGGATCAGCTGTGCTTGCTCAGCTGGGGTCAGATACATCATGAGACAGAAGTCGGGAACACCTCTGCTTCTACATTGCTTTGGCAATGGGAACTGAGAGGCTGCTTGCGTACATTTGCTCTCATTTGACGATGGCCTCAGCTCTCTCCTTCTAGCCTAACTGGAGTGGAGGAGAGAGGTTAGCCTCCACATTTGAGACCAAATCATCTTCCGCACCTGGGATGCCAGCAACAGGCTCCTTCAGTGATCTGGCCATGGTTTTGTGTCCGGTAGATCTGATCCTAAGTGGCCTGAGAATACAGATGCAGTACAAGTCAAATTTGGTTTATTTGTGTGTATTATAACAGAGATGATGCAGAATTTCTCTGTCACCATTAAACATACGGAGCTGGGACATTCAGCCTCATCTAGTTACCCTTAGACTTGACATCAACATGAGAGCACTAAATGCCCCACATAGCAGAGGACTCATTAGTTCCCAAGTGTCCGGTGTCCTACTACCAGAACTTATACAGCCATACGCTGACCCGGTTCCCCTATTCATCCCTTGATCTAGGAAAACAGCTACCATCAGGCTGGAGTGTGCAGTTCAGCTGAAGAAAGGTTTGGAAGAAAGCCTTTCCCCTGAAAGCGTAGGCAGTCAGCCTGGAAGCATCTGTGTGCTTAATTGCAATATAGCTGTTTTGTGAGAAATGTTGCACACTGGTAAGAAGAGCTATCCACTCTCTGAGTTGCTCTAACTGCATTACTTCTTAGGTATAAGTTGAAATGACTACTACAAGGTTGTCTTGACTTTCATAGAGAAAAAAGAAAGCCTTTGCAGAAATAAAACAGAACCCTTGGAAGACATGAACCAAGTTCTATTTTTATTGTAAGATTTTCTTATTAAATAGCATTGTCTGCCTGAGCAGATATACAATGATTCTGCTGATAGAGAGGATTGCCTTAATGAAGAAAAGTCTTAGTTATGACTGCCATTCCTCATTACATCATCTTCTTGGACCATAACAGGAGCACAAACAGGAAAAATCACAGACTATCTTGAATCCCCTGTAAGCTAGATATGAAGTGTCAGCAACATTAATTCACAACACCATTGCTTTGTCAAAATTAGTTATATGTGCTATTGTGTTAAGAATATTTGACTGATATGGTTGCCTCAATAATTAGGAGTCTGTCTCATTTGAATTATATATTCATACCACTTTTCCAAAGGTTTATAAATCAGATAAACTCCCTCTAGGCTGAAATGTGCCATGATAATTAGTATGGGGACAATTTTGTTTATGTGCTGTTGTCCATTACTTTGTTACAGGATTATTACAGAAACAGAATAGGCTTATTTGTGATTTCTCATCTTTAGAAAGATCTCATTTCACCAAAAAATAAAGGTTGGTATTTTCACGGTGCTGGCTTAAAATTCTTCTCGTAGAAGACACTAAGAGTTTTACTATAGCTTTCATCGTCACAGCAACATCCTGGCAATGCTGAGTACTTTCAAGAAGCCACTTGAAATATGAAAATATTGTCTTTCATAATGTTAAATAATATTACTATCTCAGTGAAAGGTTGAAGGAAAAAAAAGAGGTTTGAAATTCAAAGACTTATTTGTGAAAGCCATTCTCAGTTGCAATTCTTAGCAAGCATACAGTGTGTCAACATACAATGTAAAGCAATTGGATAAGTTGCAGTTTCTTTTAATTAGAAATGCATCTTTGGAGCTTCTTTGTGGAGGCAGAACAATTAATGCCTTGAATTTAATTCCTCAAGTAAGAGTCTTTAGGAGAGAACCATTATGGTCTCCAAGAAAACCCTTAAAAACATGCAGCGATGCACAGATGTGCTGTGAAATTCTTAAAATGTGAGCTAACTTTAAGAAGATCCTCACTGAATATTAAACAACTATGGAAACTGCTGCCCAGAAATAGCATTTTATTCTCTGCTCTCAGTGTGGGGGTGGAGTGCTGAGAGCTCATTTTGTAAGAGAAGAGAGGCAATTGTCAGTTTTCTGACTAATTAATTTAGCCTTACAGGTAAGGTAGGATTTGTATTTATGGGTTGTTATTAGGTTGGGCCTAATGCTTTTAAAGCTGCCCCAAGCAGAGTAAAGACTCTTTAAAAATTAGCTTGTATTCATCCACAAATGCTGGAATAAATGAAGGCTCAGTGTGTGTGGCCTTTGCTAATCCAAACAGGCTGCGTGCTAGGGACTGTTCCTCCTGCGAGCTGCCCGGCCACCCCCAGTAACATCCTTCCTCTCTGGGGGCCAGCATGATGCTGGCCCTGCAGAGTGACAGGCTAAAAAGGTATGGAAAAAAGGTGTGTGGGATAACACATGCAGATCAGTCAAAATTCTGTTTTGATGCTAGCAATCCAAACAGAAACTTGGGAGAAGGATGGGCTTTTTTGTTTCTCACATGAATGCAAGCCATATTTTTAATCAACAGCATTTCTCTTTCAGCAGCTTGTCATTACTGTTAGGCATGGAAAATTTGTGAAAGCAGAGGAAGCTGGAGCAGTGGAGCTGTGAGTGCTGATTAGTTTAGTACAGTGTTAATTTTCTGTTAGGCCCCTGAGCTAGGACCCAATGCTACATCTGTCCTAGACGTAGCACAGGGTATTGTCTAGGCATGCTATTTAACTATTAGCACATTTCCCCTCGTGATTTTCATTTAGCCATCTAGTACTCTCTATGACAGTGCCTGGATATAGTTTGGGAGATAGCCCAGGAAAGGGGTTGGTCTCAAAAGGCACTTGGGTGGGGCCAACCTAATTTTCTGCAGAGGAAGAGAATTCAAGTGTATGGCCCTCAAGCCAGAAAGTGGGCCCTGGTCTATTTTACAAGCATAATTTATTAGCATAAGTGTAATCAGCACTACCAAAATCATAGGGCAAAATACCAGAAAGAATTAAAGGAGGAAGGAGAGAGATCACAGTTCAGAAATCACCTCATTCAGGAGAGTACATAAGCATGTAGATAAGCTCTTCTGGAGATCAGAATGTGCTGAAGTCCCACTTAAATTTAAGTACATGCTTAAGTGTAACATCTTAAATAAGATTTTGCAAATCAAGCCATATTATGAGGGCAATTAAAACTGTACAATTTCTGTTGAACTAATTATGGAAATACAGATTTCTCATGCAAGGTTTGCATTTCTCCATGCGTAGGTCGTCTGTTCGTCCTTTAAAACACAAAGAACTTCAGAATCAGAGAGGAATAGACTCCCTATACTGCTCCTTGACATCCTGCTAACAAGCAGGAGGAAGAAAAAAGGGTTTTTTTTTCATATTTCTTGGATTAGGTTCTGTAACTGGGAATTTCTTCAAACTTCATTAACATGAGTATACTTTTATTTGCATTTAAATATAGTAAAATATTTGTTGCTAGAATTTCAAACTTAGCTGTGAAAAGTTAAATTCTTAAGTGCATAATTAGTTGGTCTGACCTTCATCTCTACAGAGTCCTTCGTGCCAGCTTCCAACAGATGTCAATGAGCTTGCTTTTCACAATTTCTTTGGATAATTCCCAATACTATCGCAAAATGTCCCTCCTACTTTTTAATATTGTTTCTTCAACCTTTGCAAATTAAAAACAAAAACACCTAAAGTGTACATATGTTGAGCGTTGTGTTGGTGTTTATTTTACAAGTGCGAATTTTTAATGCCTGCATGTATGTGCATGCCTGTGTGTGTAACACAGCCTGAGATCTGTTCCTAGAAGCTTAAAGTCTTCTTTGCTCAATAATAAATGAGCAGAATCTTGACAGCAGCCAGCTGCCTGATGGGAGTGCCAAATATCTGAGCTGTCATCTTGAAAGACAATTTTCAGTTCTCTGAAACAAAGGTGCTTGACTCCTCTGACGTATTTCAATGCATCCTAGATCACATGGGTAAGTTTGCAGTTCCTTAGAGTCAACTTTGCGAGAAGCGGTGCCCCTGCTAGACCAGGATATGGTGTGCAGGCCACCTTGGCTTCCTACAAAATCGATCTTAAGAGAGACTCTTCTTTTTCAGTTGTCCTCATTTGAAAGGTTCATGACATGATGAACCTTCTTTTCACGATGCTTTAATCAAATAAATAGAAGAGAGAAGGCATCTCAGTTTTTTCTTTACCACTATGAGATTCAAGTTCATCTTCTTAGTTCATTTGTCAAGGCTAAGTAAGCTCTACCAGCCCCATCTGGGAACCTGGAAGCAGAATCTTCCCTAGGCAGGGCTGGTCCACAGCATCCTCTTCCACCCTCCTGCCCTGTGTAATCCTATTATCAACATGTGGTGTACATCCTCTTATAGGCATTATCTAGTGTGTAATCCCACTAAAATGACACTTCTCCTTCCATTACCACTCCAATGGTGCAAATTTCTGTGGTATTGTACTCTGTCACAGGGTTAACAGAATCTTGTTTTGCTAGGGATAAATATTTCAAAATATTGATATGAAAATGTAGTAACTTCAGTTGATTATGGCTGCTAGTGTAAAGAGTTACGAGTAGCTTCTAGTTGCCTTACTTTTTTCTTCACCAGAATTGAAGCTTTACAATGCATAAGAAATGTTTGGAATAGGAAGTGTTTGGATTAATATGTATTTTCAAGATTTAACTTATAAAAACATGATTTCTGCAACTATTTTACGGAATTGTTTTCTATTTTTATTTTTACTCATTACAGTACTTGCACCGGGTCTCTGTGAAATTCTCTTATGCGCCATGGTGTATATCTGTGCATCACGTGTTAAGAACACATAAATTGCACTTCTACAGTGAGCCAGTGGTCCTCTCGCTCGCTAACTTACCTGCACTGCTGGTTGCAACCGGTTCTGTTAGGACAGACATCTGAACAGGAAATGGCAATCAAAAATGCTGCATTCCCAAAAGTTTTGCCCAATATTTGATATTTATAATTTGACTTGTGGCACAGTGAGGTCTGTCAGAAGAGATAATATCTTTTATTGTTTTCATTAAACTGTATCAGTTGGTAATAAAATAAATGACTATACCTGGTCCTTTGTTAGCTTCAACAGAATAGTACTAACCTGAAGCACAAGCAGTCATACCAGTTCATTAACACTGTGTTTGATGGATTTTAATTCTTATTATACCTCTAGATACACTTCTCATCCATCTAAATATCTAGTCATATTCTAAATGATGTAATTTTTTGTCCTTAGTATGCCATTCATCTTAGAAACCTTTCTGCTATTAATCACAAGGCACTATATCCTGGATGCTGCAAAATGCAGAAGAGCAAATTACAGAAGACTGGGTCCTCAAATGGGAAGAACTTGGGAATATCATGGGAAAAAGGGAATAAAAATACTATATCAGACTTCAGCTGTCATGACAAGACTTTGCTTAATAGCTAGGTTTCTAGATTATATGGGAGTTAAAGATTATACTCTAGCTTAGATTTCACGGCATAGGTACTCCAGGGTAGCATACAGAGATCTGTACATTTATGACAGATTTCCCACATTTTTCTGCTAAGCTTACAACTCAGCATTCCCAAGCACACTTGCTATAATAAGTCCTTTGGGGAATAAGAGCAGCCTGAATGGCTTTGACCGAGTCCACAACTCTGTGGAAATACAGATCACGGCACTTCCAGAAGCAGTTCAGCTGAAGGAGGGTCATATGAGCCACAGGGGCTGATTCCATACCCACAACAACAAAGGCTCCCACGGTACTTTGTGTTTCCATGCTACTGGAAAAGGATGGTTGTACAACTCTCATGATCGGTATCTTCAACCAAACCTACTTGACATCGAGGTCTTTTCCTCTCATTTGTTCTAGAAAGGGTTGCAGCTTAGCTGCAAGGGATGCATGGAGCAATGCTTGTCACACCGCAGTTACTCTAAGAAAGGTGACACAATCTCAGGGCTCTCGCACTTGTCACTTATGAGACTTGCGGCCATTTTTAACCAAATGAGAAAGCACAAATAATCAAGTGTCTTTAGACTATTGCAACTGTATGTGACATCCAATAATACAGGAGTGCTAAAGAGTTTTGCATTTCTGTGCCAGCCACTGCAAAACAGATCATCTAGAAGAATAAAAATATAACCAAAAAAAAAAAAAAAAAAAAAAAGGGACAGAAAATCAAGAAAGGGAAAGGGAAAAAAGTGTTGAATTTCATAATGTTTCCCAGCTGGGACTAAAAGAGAAAGTGCATTATTTAATGATCTGAAAGGACAGGGAGTGTTTTCTAAAAATTCATTTTTATTATTTTTGCAAAGCTCAAATTATTGTTCAAAATACAACATTGCTTCCCCTCGATTACAATTTGAAGTATGTGGTATTGCAAACATTTTTGGCACTTACGCATCTTTCAAGCATCCTATTAATGCAGAGGACAGAAGTGGAGAGCAGAAATATATCTAATATAGAAAGCATTTGAGCAGAACGGGTCTAATCTCTATTTATGCAATATTCCAAAAACCAAAGATTATGTTGTTGCAGGGAAAAAGAGTTGATGCTCTGGCCATTTGAACTTTTAGCTTTAGCTACAGAAGAAATGATATATTTAACAACCAAACAGTTCATCACAAAGCTGTAACTTAGCTAGCTTCAATATAAATTATCTATTTGGACTCAGGAAAACACTTAATGTAGTATTGTCTTAACAGAACAATATTAGGTCATTATAACCCAGCCCCGGAAATACTGAGAAAAGTACTTACTGTCACAAGCTCTTTTCAGAAGTTTCAGTAATGGCAGCCACAATAGTGAACATTCTTCTCGGCACTAAAAGCTCCACATTTTCCTGTTAATGATGAATTTTTTGTAAAAGCATAGGCACTTCTTCAGTGGCTTCCATTTTCATTTATTGAGACTACTTTGTACAATTTCTGTCTCAGAACTGAGTTGGTTTGCTAAAGGGCCCAAGTATAATCTACTTATTTGCTTTGCACCTGGCTGACGAGAGAAAGTCTGTAGGGCAGAAAGGGAAGTGTATATTCTTCATATAAACTATGGCTTGAACTATATTTATATGGAGGTTTCTGAGACTAACTTCACTTTTGCTATGATTTCACACTAGCATCGATGCACTTCATTCTGTGTAATTATTCTTGATGTACATTGGAGTGAATTCAGAATTAGGCATTATTTTTCCATCTCTGTGGTCCACTGCAGTCTTTATTAATGTTTATGAACCACATCTGCTATTTAGAAAAACAATCACAACAGATGTACAGGATCACTTAATACATAAAAGCTTGCTTATATTTCTCTAGTTGAACCACTTTGGAAAAGAGTATAGCAAAAAGCATTGTTTTAGATTTTCCCAACAAAGTTGCACAGCCAGCAAGCTTAGTGCTACTTTGGATTTGTTTGTGTATTATTTCTTTTTTACTCTTCTGACACTTCATATGCTTCAGGGATAATGTCTATAAGCCATTTTTACTTGGTCTCTCCATTTCTTGAGATCATCTCCATTTTACTCCATCTGTTTCTTCTGTGTTTCATTCATGTACATCCAAGATATTGATTGTGCTTTCATTATCCCCCTGCTCTTAAGTTCTGGCTTTGGTATCTTAAGCAAAAAATCACATCTTAGTTCCCATCCTCATCCTCTGTAATTTTTATAAAATATATCTGCTAACTCCAAGACATCCCTCATCTCTGTTATACCCGGTTGTTCCTGGAGCAGGTAACACCAACGATTATGCAGTCAGCCTCAGAAGAGGACGTGGTCTCCATCATGATATTTTACCATTCCAATACTGCTGTAATCTTTTGTTCGTACTAGTCTTCTGGTAAATACATATGCCCTTCTTATTTAATCTGTATATAGTGGAAATAGTCTACATTTATACTGCTTTCACTTGCATTTGAAACTAGACATCAGTGTTTAGCTACAGAAGTGGAGGAGAACTGCCAGTGGATTAAATTCCTATAATTAACATCAAGCATTACTGCTTCCTCTGGCATTCCTTCCTCGTTTGGCATTTTAAAACATTAATCTGTTTATAGTTGTACAAAGAGAAGAAATGCAAAGTCCTAAGTTTGTGTATGATGTAAATTAAAAAAGAAAAACACAATTCAATCAATTTCTTGAGCGGCAAATTAGTTGCTGATTGTAAATCCCCTCACAAGCAGTAGGTCATTCTTAATTCTTAAAAAAAGGATCCTTTTTCTTCTCGTATTTCTCTGTTTTTCTGACATGCCAAGTCTTTGTGCTGAATGAAAGTATACCTATAAAATGCATTACTCAGGTTGTCTTCACCAGATGTAAAGTGTCTATCTTCAATTTGTAACTAAGATGAGAAATACCCATCATTGTTACAATGTTCGCAGATTGATACTTGGCTGAAGTATGGTCTAAAATGTTGATGGCATGTATATCATTTGGGAGTTTAAAAGCAATTTATTCTGAAATATCTTTTTAAAGTTACAGGATATTGATTTTTTTAATTAAAATTTATCTTGTAACCTAGAAATTTTAAGGTGATGAACTTTTTGAGCAAAAGTGCAACAAATAGTATTATAGCAGCAAAGTGCATAAGTTTTAAAAATCTATCTCAGACACATCAAGTGTTTGGCTTATATGAATTTCCTGATGAATGTTATGAGCCATATGTTACATTGGCTGAATAAACTTCAGGTGTTTTTATTCTACTTGCTCAAATACTCAGTGAATATTTTCCGAAGACAAAGACCTTTTCCAAGCTTATCAAACATGTATGTAGAGAAGTTAAGGTCATTCAGACCAGTTTCTGGAGACTTTAGGATTTTGAAATACAAAGAAATGTATGTGAGAGCTATTGTCAGCACTAGGAAGACCCTTCTAAAGCTGAAAGTTATAACTCAGATCTTTGACTACTCATAAAACAAAGTGAACAGGGAATAACTTGCCTCCAAGAAACATTTACAAAACCACAGACATATTTTCAATGAGGCTTTTCTCAATTTGTCTAGTGCTGCTATTTACAATGTTCTATGTTATTTTTTGTTAGTGACTGAAGTCATGCCTCCCGGACTGCCTTGACATTAATTAACTGCGTTTTTCACCATATTCACATTCTCAACAATCCCTTTTTCTTTCTGTTCTCAACATCAAGAGCTTATAAACACCTTGCTAAAATATCCAGTATCTGAGTCAGCATTTGGTGCTTAGCCAATTTTGACTGTTTAATAAAAGGCTTGCATTAAGCCGTTGTTACTGGACATGCAGTGTTCACCACAGTCTGGAAGCAGCCCAAACTATTCAGTGCATAACTAATCCTGGTAAGTAGACAGACATACAGACCTGGTGGAAAAAGATCAAAATACTGCACAGACATGTCTTTGGCAAAACACATGGGAGCCTGTAGGTATGTTTTATGGAGTTGGGAATTAAGCTGAAAAAAATGTGATACATGGAAGGAGAACATGCCCCACATCCCTTCTGCATACAGTGCCCCAGGGAAGGGTGTGGAGAAGTTCTTCCACCCTGCCAACTAGTTCAGTGAAATTTGGCAGTTTGTTTGCCTTGAACTGGGAGGGGTGTAGGGTCCTGAAGAGAAGGGGTCAGTCTCTCATGCATTTACTGAGTACATTATTTTGTTGTTGAAATTTAACTCACCTCAACTAAATGTTAAATAGCAGAGTCTGCAGCTACAAAGATCAGGCCAAGTACCTAAGTATTACTGACAAATATATTGAGCTTGATATCCATAGCAATCCATATTCCATGTATAAGTTCTTGCTGTCTAACATATCTGTCTGCCCTGGTCTGGAACGGTAAGAGCAGGGTTGGCAGTGCATTTTTCTGAGAAACATGCAGTGTGCCAAGGAAGAACGGGTACGGATGGGTAGCCTGGTCCTGCCGACGTGTTGCCCTTCTGTAGGAAGGTCTCTGTCTATGCCAGTGTTGAATCACTGGCACCACGTGTGTGTACACCTGTTGACGTACATGTGCCAAAATAAAAATACAAGACAAAAGGGTGTAGAAAATGAAGACAAAGAGGCTGTAGGCGCTACTGACTGCCAGTAAGACAGGTTGTATTGCAGCTGGTGAATGGAAAACTCATTAAAACCACTTTGAGTGTCAGTAAATACAGTATGTAACTTGAGAGCCCAGGCTGCCGTCACTCCATGTGCAGACAATCAATCCATTGTCAAGATAACCCAAGCAGGGACTTGGCTGAGCTGCAGGCAGCGGTGCAACAGGATTCAAGGCACATATTGTGCCCTTTCCTTTGATGAGTTGTCACCTAGTGGAAGATACATAGCCATGGATGGCAGAGATGCCAAAGCAGGGCAGGTAAGATGAGAACTGGGCTGAATTTCACACCCTATATCTCAGCGAACTCAGTGAACAGGTTTTTGAGATGCGAAGGCTATTACTTTGCAGATAAAACCCTACTCCAGAGAAGGTTCAAGCTCATGATTTAAGTGCCAAATAATCCTAGTAAATACCCAGATAGTAGTAAAGTTAAATATGATTCGTCTGAAAAAAGGGGGGGGGGGTCTTGGTAAAATGTTGGATGCATCTAAAGCAAGGATATATGTTTACAAAGGCAAATGGTCTCATATGAAGATAATGATACAATGGGAAGATAATGATACAATGGTAAAATACAATATTTTCACTACCAAACATAGCACACTAAAAAACTACAAGAGGCTGTCTATGAATAATGTCAGAATTGCCCTTACTTTGCTGCAGAGAAAAATAAGTGGGTTTTTTGAGAACATCTTCTCTGCTTCAACAATTGCTTTCATTTTCTAGATGTTTTTGAAAAATGACTTAAAAATTGTAAAATTTTCCTGCTTCTATGTATCTGTTAATAACATTTCTTTTTCTTATAGTTGTCCCTTTCTCTGAGGAACTCTAACACAGTTCTAATTCACTGAAGCAGTAAAGCTCAAGTAGATTTGGTTGACTGTGAACAAAAATGAAATACAAGTTAATTTGTAAACATTTATGCAATTAATTTGATTGGAAAAATTATGGTCATCCAGTCAAACAAAAATATATATGATGTTTCTTTCTAAATGAGATGAACTCAGATTAAGAACACTGAGCACCCAGAATTAACTTCTGGGGACTAATTTAGAGTTTTAAATTATTTTGGCGCATAACTTGTCGTATCATTTAACACACCTAATTCTGCATAGTAAAGTTAAGAAAAATATATGAACAAAGACTGGGTTTTCAAGACTTGTCACAGTCTTAGAAAATATCTGTCCAGCTGTCACTTTTAATATACTTTCTACCTTTCTGAATAACAATCAACTACTTCTACAAGATACTGTTGTAAATCATTAATACTACAAAACCATATCTAATTAAGAAGTACACATGGGAGAAGTAATTATAGATGGCTGTTACGCAAATTATAATGTCTGTAGTTGTGTAACAGAAGAAAAACATTTGCCAAGGTGTGATATCAAATATTAGATGTGTTTCTGGATGGAGTGCACTATCTTTGTTCATTTTCAGTGAATGCTTAATTACACTGTTGTGCAAGTGCTTTTTAGTGTGAGGAGGGAGAGGACAAAGATGGAAAAAGTCCTCTGACAGCAAATTAATGACTCATAAAAGCAATGGTCATTGTGTGTCTAAGCAGATATTCCTGCATGAAGTAACAAAACTAGAAATGGGGCTATCGTACACTGGGATCTTACCATCCAGAGGCTGTCATTTGCTCTCTCCTTGGCAGAGGTCAGAGACTAGCTACTGTGCTGGGTAACCATAAGCTCACTTGTCAGCTTAAAATAATGCTGATGTAGTGATGTCCAGTTTGCTCTAGATTTTGCCCAAACTGAAATATGTCAGTAATTTTTTTTTAGGGATCTGTTTCTGTAAAATTGCAAACACCTTACTTCTGTTGTTGATTAAACCTCTCTTAGGTATAAATACAAAGCTCACTCTCCCTGTCAGCTGAATTCTTGCTTTCAGTGAAAACTTAGATAAGACATGCAAGACCAATTTCTCTCTGGTAAATGACACTTTCACTAGCACTCATCCTGTAGCCTAAAGCTTCATGTTTGGATCCCAGGAGTGGGATGCCTTCCCCCACCGATGGCTTGGGAGCATGTGCAAAAGCTGGTTCATCCTTGGGGGCCTCTGGGATGGGTGGTGTCGAGTCGTCCTCCCCACGTCCCAGAGTCTGCACCAGCGCGCAGCAGACAGACAAAACAGCTGTTGGCCTTTGAGGCCAGCTATCACTCAGACACTTCATTATAACCACCAACTTACAGTTTGTAAATGTGCATGAGAAACCTGGCTGCAAGAGTGATTCTGGTTCAGTCAGGAGACAGCAATAGCTCTTCGCCTGCATGACAGCAAATATTCACAATACCCTTCCACTACCTGCAGTATTGATGATCTTTACATAAAGCAAATATTAAGTCATTTTTCTTTACCCCCAAAGTAGCCTCAGAGTACACATGAACATAGTGTACTTTGGAATTGAAATTTACCATCCATTTCTTCAAAAATCTGGCATAAAATAGGCCAAAGAAATAATGGTGTGCTTGACAAGTGATCTTTAAAAACATTTTCTGAGGCTGTTCTTTTTCCAGCAACCTTTTCACATTTGATTAATATTCCTTCCTGTTTTCTGCTTCAGAACATTGCTTCTTTGAGCTATGTTGGATCTAAATCTGAAAGGAAAAAGAAAAGTGTTAATCCTAGGAAACCTGACTTTTTATTATTTCCACATCTTGGGGTTATCATGTAGGTCATCATGGCACAATAAAATTATGTATTTTTGCATATGATGCCAAAAAATGACAGAAAAAATAAGCTAACTTTTTTTTGCGTTAGACTTGCTTTCTACCACTCCTCTTCCCAAACACAGCAGGGTCAAATGTTTTTGGATTACATTCAGCTCTACATGAGAGCACAAGAGTTCATTTAAAATGCCCCATAAAAGAAAACAAAAGACAAATTCATTTTAAAAGTATTGCAGAATTTCCCTGGGTTAAAGCCATGTATTAATAACCCACAGCAAACATTGAATACATTTTAGTAAAATACCCGACACTTTTCCCCCACTGGAGACATTAACAATACTATTCCAAACATTCTGGGATTAGGCTGATGTAATCTTTCAATTACCCGGAAATGTCTTATGCACAGCGGATTCTCTACGTTATTATTTTGGAAATAGAATACTGTATGGTTATAAACAGCTTATTGCTAGCCCCAGGACAAGGTCTCACATGCTTCTGAGATGCAGCTGAAATAGGAAGGTGGTGTGTAGAAAACTGCAGAATTTTTATGAGATCCATTTAAACTTATTTGTTTGAATTAAGTCAAAGTACTCTTAAGTATTGTACTTTTGGCTGAAGTAATATCAGAATTATAAATGCATTATGATTGCTTTTGTGAACCTGCAAACAACCCCCATCCTAAGTGTGTGTGTTTGTTTTCAAGTTTGAGGACTTCATTTTTCCAGAGAGATGTATTACGGCAAAAGCGTATACTGAGGCAAGAACATTACTGTTAGAAATAAAACCCATCTTTTCATAGAATGTATTTAGCCCAAGGATTTGCAGATCAGTCTCCTAAGAACAGAAAATGTAGAAGAGAAAGTGGGAGAGGGAGAAGAAGTGGGGTAGGCCAGGACTGGTGGGGAGGAGGAAGGACCCAAAGAAGTGCAGGGCAGAGGACAGGGGCAGAGGAGGCCGTGGGGCCCATTGCGAGTGTGAGAGCAGGGGCTTGGCCATCCGGTACCTTGGCCCGTGGCCTGCAAGAAACCATGGCTGCTCTGAGAGTCCCAAGCCCACGGTGCTGGCACACTGGGTGCTGGTGCTCAGCCCGACTGGAGGCTTTGCCTCCAGGGAATTGGCGGGATCATGGAAACTTCCTTTTGAGTCCTTCTGCAGAAGTGAGATGTGCTCCAGCATGAGTGAGGGACATGGCAATTGATCGCTCTCTCTAATGCAGATGAGTTTTAGCAGAGCAAGTTTCATTTACAGATCGATATCAAGTTTTCTGAGCTGGCAATCAGGAAGAAAAATCTCTTTGTTTTACTTGGGCACTGACTACATCTAATATGGAAATCATTGATAGGATGCACATGCAAAATGCTGTATCGTTTTAACAGCTCCTTCTGTGGAATAACCATACCATAAGGTACAGTATCTCTTACACAGACCAGATTGCCAAAGACTTACTTTCTAATAAGAAAAATAAAGACCTTCCAAAAGATTTAATTAATTTTCTCAAGATACTTTACTTCCATTTATCAAAATAGGAGGTGTTCCATATAAACTGATTTGTTCAGTAAAATAATAGATGAGATGGAGTGAATGGAAAAGGAATGGATTTTTTTCTTTGTTGGTTATCTATTGTACTACAATACTACAATCTGAAGAACTACATATAAGTAATTGTAATAAATGGCATATCGGTGACTGTTCACTCTGTTGTTTTGGACACCTGCATGAAATGCAGAAAAGCCCTGATGATGGCATACATTTACATTTGATTTTGACAGCATTCTGTCACTTCCAGTTTAATAAGTCTTTGGAAACCTATTGAAATGTGCTGGGTTTTTTGAAAAACTATTATTTAAGAAAATCATTTGCAAATACAAACTTGACACAGTGAATAAAGCAGCATTTATGCAAACTTCCAGAATGAAGCTATGTCTACAGGAATCTTTTATAAATATTTATGATACTAATTACAGAATTTGTCCTAGTTTAACAGAGAGTGGGGTAACTAAAACACATTAGAAAAACAGAAAATGTAGTAGGCAATATCTTATTATAGCTATAAATTAACATTGTGGTAATATGCAGAAGGCCTTACCTTGAACATTTTTCTATAAATTATCTGCTGAAGTACTAAATGAAATGAAAGCACAATACATAAAAGCAGTAAAAGCAGATGTAAACTCTACATCCTAATATTTCACAATGCTCAGTTAATAATTTTTATTATGCTTTGTAAAGAGGCAGTCATATATCATACTTCTACCTGCCCTGAGTTACAGTTGGACTATCCCAGCTTTGCATTCAAGCTTCTTCCTTCTGACAGCGTCTGTCATTAATCACTGGCTTTTAAAAAACAGCAAGGCTTGCACTGTGAGATACTGGCATTGGATTGAGCGTATTGGCTTGTTTGTTTAACGACTGAAATGAATAGCTTCCTTGACTCCATCACTCCTTGCCATAGGCTGCCATTGATTTTTCCCTTCTCTGCTTTTGCTTTTAAGGAACTTTTGTTCCCTGCCTTACCAGATCTGATCCAGAACCCACAGGCGTGAAAAGGAATTGTTCTTTCAACTCCAGCGGACACTGGAAAAGACTCCGGTTTAGGCTGCTTGTGTTTTAAATAGTTTGTTTCTCATTCATCTTTACTGCTATAATTCTGGAGTTATTACATTACAATTAATGGTGACCGAACCTATATAAAAGCCCATGGAAAATTAGACGAGAATCCCTTTATAGGAATTTGAATTCAGTAGGCATCAACAGAAGTTGGGCATTAATCAGACCGGCACCTATGTGAGAAGCATTTCCACGGGGGTATGTAAAGGGCAAAAACTGGGCCTAACTTATGTCCCTGTGCTGCTCCCAAGACTGCAAGGAGAAGGAGATTTCTGGGATTTACGAAAAATCAACGTAAGCAGATGATTCTATAACAGTATCTATGGAAATGAGAAAGGCCAAAGGAGAAAGAGACCTTTAAGAGAATATTAGCACAGAGAAAGGATATATACATACTTTGAAAATGCATTTGGAACTTTTTTACGACCTCTAATAGTTCTTTGTTTTTAGTGGTCCATCTGGATGTGTGTTGTGTCAGATACCCTCTAAGGAAAAGTCAGACTAGGTCCTTCCAGGGTAAGAAACTAGTTGTTAACTATCTTGCTGTTACTATTTGCTGTAATAGGAAAGACAGAATAGACTGTGTATTGTAGTAAACAAATGGATGTTTAAGGTCCTAGCAGTTGTTGTGAATGCTGTCTGTGATGCCCGCACAGGATTCCAGGGAAACACTGAGAATAAATCTCAGCTACACTGGTTCCCTTACTGTTTGGCTATTTGGTTAACAAACGTGGCGCAGCTTAGTAGGTCATTCACTTCAGCAATGGTATTATAGCAAATAATTTGTAGAAGACCATGCCTATAGACTTCTCTCCTATCAGGGTTTTTTTCTGTCTTAAATTCTGCTGGGTTTCTCAAATATTTTTTCTTAGCCATTTAACGGCATAAGTCAAACTAGAAAATCTGGTAAGGAGAGTGAAAAGAAAAGGACAGTTTCTGTTAAAGCTTGGATAAAGACAGTATACACCCTTACTGCTCTTGAGGGAAGGTGAGTGGGCAACAGCAGTATAAAAGGATTTAAAAAGCCCTTGGTCTGTCTGGGAAAACTGATACGCTTTTTCTGCACAAGAGCAACTGCCACAGTATTTCATTGTGAAGCACAAACTAACCTTAAGGTGTCTTAGTCTTCTGCCCCAGGTGACTGGTTCTGTGCAGTATTTTCTGCAGGCCTGGTGTTGCACAGCGTTTCAACCTCGTTGTTTCTTTGTTGACTATAAAGAACAGAGATGGCACACGCACAGCCACGCTCCCGGTGTGTCCCACCTGGGAGCCTGCATGTCCAAACACCTCAGGGCCTGCAGGACACCCCTTGCAGGTACCTCCCCAGCAGCAAATCATTCCTCCAGGCCTGGGTCCCAGCTCCGCACACAGCCCCTGGACTGCAGGCTCTCTGTTTGCTGCTCGGTTATAAACAGCTTTTAGGTTATGTGTCTTGGGTATATTTACTGGAAAATATTACAACAGGGTAGCATACTCCTAGAGATTACAGTGCTGCTGTAAGTCTCAGTGAGTCTCTTTACACATAGAAACAAATCTGTTTGATGTTACGTGTACAGTTACTAGGATGCAAACTGCATTTTAGCATTTCGTCTTACCCTTTCATAGACTTTGACCTCTGAATGCTTTAAGGATTGCTAGAAATTATTTCACCCTCTTGATTAGACCTGAGATGTCCAAAAAGTACTTTTCTCCCCTGCTTTTTCCAGATTTTCAGCTTTCGATTCATTATGGCAATCTGCATTTGGGAATTCGCATTGCTTTAGTACTGCTGTGTAAATGCACAGAGAAGTGCCAGCAATTTTATGGTGGTTTATACTGCAGTCAGCAATAGAGAGAGACAGCAGAGAAAGGTGTAGAATTGGCTATTAAGGATGATTGAATGGTTAAAGCTATCACCCAGGCTGTGATGCTAGAAATCAATACCTGACATGGTGATTTCAAATCCAATAGATAAAGATAAAATAATTGAGGTAGCTCAGTGCAAATAGAAAGGAGACTGACTCATGAATACCCTCCAGCACCACCAAGAGACCAAGCTGTGCATGGACATCCCAAGAGAAAAAGTCCAAAGTTCAGAGGCAGGAAAACATACGTAAAATCTCATGCTCTGTATGCAGTACATGTGCAAATGCACAACTTTTGGACAAATTACTCTTCTGCACCTTGTCTAGTTTTCTTCCTTATGAAAAAAGAACTCCAGCTTCAATGTAGCAAAATTGCCATGCTACAACTTTGTGAGAAGGATGGGGCCTGCTTGCCTAGTCGTATCAAAAGAAAATACAAAATGACAAAATCTGAATAGCAAATGTTACTTGACAACTGCTGCTGAACACTTCCCTCAGCAAACTTCCTTGCCACTCCAGGAACAGTTTGATCTCTCTTTCTCTGTTTGGTTTTTGTCTTTAAAACTTTTTATCTTTAAAACTAACCTATCTTTTTACCTTTAAATCTTAATGGAATTATATTTTTATATTTGCAGAATTAGGACTCAGGAAGGCTGAGTCATAGAGTCTTTCCTCATTGTCACAGAGGGCAAAGAGTGAAGATGAGGTGAATTCTAGCACTGAGTATATCTAAATCAGTGAATTTCAACATGTGACTAGTGATTCTGTGGGCACTGATGGCAACTTCTAAGGCTATATGAAAACCAAAGACAATTTTCTTGGCCATCTGGGACAAGTAAAAAAAAAGAAAAAAAGCACTTATGTGCTATACATATGCCCTGTCTGAAAAATGTCTAGAGGGTGTGCAAATTTTTAGGGGGTCCACTGGCAAAAAAAGTTTAAAACAACTGGCTCTGCATGCTCTATGTTGAAGGTTGGTACATAACAACACAATTTCTATTCCTTTCCAGCCATGGCCTTTTTCATGTTAAAAAAAAAAAATTGCCTCTCAAGGTGGACCTGCTTGTACCACTGCTCTCTGCTGAATTTTTGGACAAGAAGTTATAGAAACTGCTTCCTTGAAGGTTCTGGCAAGAAAACTGCCTGGGAAGTGTCACTCTATGGCCTTAAAACACTTACCTGCTGACCAGAGGCTGCTGGTGGGACTGAAGGATGCAAAGACCTTGGCTGAGTCCAGGTGCCTCTGCCTCTGGGGTCGACAGAAACCAATGTGATTTTACAGGTACCCAGACAGCCCAACTGCAGCTTCCTAGTGGCAATTACGCAGGTGGCATTTCAGTCAGAACTCAGACTGCTCCATGTTTCTAGCAGTATAACATCAGCAAGAGGAGTTGGGTGTTTTGGTTTGGGGTTTCCATTGGAAAGGAAACTAATGAGCATGTTCACTTGCAAAGGTATTTCTTTTGTGCTATCATTGCTGTCTAGGGAAGAACTTAACACTTTAAAGTTGGTTTGGTTTGGGTTGGGTTGGATTTTGTTTTGTTTTCCCAGTAGCAATCATTATTTCTCAGTATGAATTTTTTAAGTTGATTCTTACGGGTAAATTTTCAGACCTGCTCTTGGAGATGTTTTGTACCAGTATCTTTGCTTGCGTTAGGGAACATTATCAGCAAGAACTCAGCCAATCTCATTCAACAGAAGCTCTGCTGGTAAGACTGGATCACAAGATGAGCCACAAAAATGCAAGTAGGCTTTACTTTCTCCCCTTAAGCTAAGCTTTTCTGTCCTGTCTCTCTTACCTTTCTGACACCATGTGATGGAAAAATATCTCCAGTTCAAATCTCCTGCAGCCAATTCAGCTGCACTTTTGCATTTAGTGATGTGGACTGAAAAGTGATAGACTTTTTTTTCCCTTTAAAAAGAAAAGAAGCTACTCCGGAGAAATGTATTGGGTGTTGATAAAAATGGAATGATTAATTTACATGTACAGCTGCCTTCGAGGCTGACAGTCATCCACTTGACAGGACAGAGCAGCTGGATCTACCAGAAATGAATATTTCATAGCAAAACTTGGCTCTTTCTGATAAACAGGGGAGAGGTGCAGCACTGCCATAGGCCAACTTCTGTCAGAGGAAAGGAATTGTCGTGAGTGGCAATGATCTTTGGAGCATATAAATGGCCTGTGCTGCATCACTCTCTTAGACTGAGTCTTCATTCCATGATTTTATGATCTCCTTTTACTTTTTACTGCTATTTCAGATGTTCCACAATGTTAGCGTGTATTTGCTTGGAAGAAACTAACCTGATACTAGTAGTAGTGATTTATGTGGTAAAAAGGTTCCAAAGGTAGAATGATAATTCCTTCTCACAGAAGGAAGAGCTTTTCTTTGTTTTAGTTAAGGAAGCTATTGGGTGACTAAGGACAGTTCACAGAAACCGTTTGTCTACTAAGGCTGTAACAGAGAAGGTGTCTACCAGGCATCTATCATTGTGTAAGCCTTATTATAGCCACAGTTCTTTTTATTCACTGGTATATTTTCTGTATTATACCCATTGTTCTTATTTTAGCTATATGACTCATTCAGCTACATGTCTGAATATTTAAGAATTGATCCTTAATTTTTCTTAATGAGTCATTAGAAGTTGATTTAATTATATGAATAGGCAGCTAATTAAGCACTAAACCTACTTAAATGAATACTTGGCCTGCTATATAGGGAGTGGGTAGCCTAACTTGGAGATGCCCATCTTTTGAAGTCTGATCTTCCAGCAGATACTCTGTGCTGTCAATCTACTGCAAACCTGACCACTGTCTTTTGCTGAGTGTATACCAGCTATTGCTTACCTAAAGGTTTTAGTATTGGTATCATCCAGGAAGTCAACATAACTGACAGTTAAATACCATAGCTGGCTTTTTCGCAGAGCACCAACGCAGCAAAACCCAATAGCCTGTTGTTTTCTGATCTACATATCCATAAATCAATCATTATTATTTATGTCTTCATCAGAACAATCAAGATGAATTGCTATAAAGACAGCCTATTTGAAGATGTTCCATTAACTGGAGATCTATGCCTAACACAGTCCATTCAAAACAATTAGGTCACAACATGTCTAGCTTGATTCACTGCTCGTCTATTGTTTTTCAGACTAATAAACCATGCAGTTAGATTTATGTTCTTATTACATAAAACATAAAGACTCACTGGTCATCAGAGACACCTCTTGCATTGTGCTATCAATAAGCGGAAAAGCAACAGGTTTAGCAGAAAGTTTAGGCACTCTTAAGCCCTCAAAGAGGGGGCAAATCTCAGCCTTTGTAGTTTGTAGAAGACAGTGGCTATCTAAAGGAAATGACAAACATACCTGTGTGTTTCCCCTATATTTTACACCTTGCAAGATTAAGTCCAGATTCCAGTAGCTTTCCTCATGCAATGAAGTTTTTTAGTCCATGAGTATTCACATGTGGCTGAATAAAAATATGGGAGAAGTTTGGTATTAATCACTGTTAAAAAAGATAGCAAAATCTGTTTTCACTGGTAATGTAATCAGAAACATTGGGGGCTTAATGCTTTGCAATCCAGTCATCAAAAAAGTTTAAAATGTTACTAAGTTATAAAAAATCCTTCCTCTCCCTCATTCTCTCTCAACAGTTGTATTTCTCTGTCTTCCGGTGGACCCCAATTAAACTGGTACTCTGTGCAAAATACAATGAAAAGAAAAAAGGGCATTGATAAAGTTAAATAAAAGATATTGTATGGGGTTTTTCAACAATGTCAATGCTGCTGCTTTTGGGGGTAGAAAAAGGAAAATCAAGCTTGCAGGAATGCATTTTTCTTCTAGGTAGAACTATTGTTCCTTGACGTCACGCCATCATAGTTGTTCCAACTATTGTTGCTTGAAGTACAACAAATTTTTGCTGAAAAAGTGTCCTCTATGCATCTCCTTGCAGTAATTATATACTTGGGCTCTAGGAACAGCAATAAAAATATAGAGGTCCGCATCGTTTGCAGCAATTGTTTGGGAAGCAAACACGGACATTGTAGCACATTATTTTTCTAGTGTAAAGCAAAACTTACCTGGTTTTCTTAGCTACTGTTCATTGTGAGATTCATTCTTTGTAGCTCTTCCAAACTGTTCTAAGGAGAGGGAGGTAAGAGCAGAGCCTGGGGGTATTGTACTTAAGACTCAGAAGATAATGCAGAGAGGTGTCCCAATATGCTTATTCAGTAATATCCACTGCACCCCCACAAGCATCTAAATGTATGTGCAGGGAAAAACAGACCATATGCACACTGAGATCCTGCCTCATGAGGGTGTCCGGGCTTTCAGCTGTCCCTGCCATCACTGCCTCGATCCCTGAATGCATGAGGGGAGCTCAGCCCTGGCTTCTGCAAGGCTGATGTAGAGGAATAATGAACTGCTTTGTCTCTGTTTCCCTACTCTAGTGCTCTTACTGCTATGCTCATAATTTAACAATGTTGACCTATATTTTTAAAAGAACAAATAACTAAATAAGAACGAGAAGACAAAAGACTCTCCTGTTTTTTCCTCCAGAAAAGTATGATGAGCAGAAGCTCTTTTCTGAAGCATTCCAGTGCTGTTTCTGAGGGGAAGAGGTGCTTTAAGGTCAGAGGCAGCTATTTCAGGAATACATGCTGGCAATATTATCTCAGGAGCTCCATCAGTGAATTCAAACAGGTATTGTAGAGTAAAACACTAATTAAAGGGGCAGGTTTTGCTCTCTTAGATTTCACCAAGGTTTGTATTTGACCCAGAGAAAGCAAAAGTGTTAGAATTACACTGGAAAAAAACACTATAATAAAGTTTTCAGAGTGAAATGTTAGACAAATATATTCTTCTACCCTCAGAGTGCTATTAAGCGGAATATCATTGATTTCTTTGACAATAGAGTTATAAAAACTTTAGTAGGAGCTGTATAAATGACTGATAGCAAGATAAGTTATGAGGAAAATGTAAATGACTAAATACTGATTAAATGTTGAGAAACAGCTGAAATGTTTTGAAACTCAAAAAACATAGGATTGCCTGCAAATTGATCATAGGAAAAGAAACTTGGAATCAGTAACTGCTACTGAAAAGGAAGGTCAACTGGACCTTGAAATAGCTTCTGAAGAAATGCAATGGAAATCTTTTACATGCAGCTGAGACTGTACAGGACATTGAAAAATATAGCATTGACAATGGGAAGGATTGCACAGACAGTCTCTATTAGTCCACCCCATAAGCCGTTTGTGTGCCTCCATGACTACTAAAAAAACTACTGTACACCCCTATGGCACATAGAAGGGCCCTTTAGGATCAGCCATATGTGCTTATCATCTAAAACAGCAACAAAAGACAGAAATGGAAGGCATCTTCTGAGTCTTGTCTCTTTGTACCACCGGAAAGCACACCGCATAATCTCATTCAGAAATTTGTGAAGCTCCATTTTAAACCTAATTAGATTTTGCTCCTCTGATTCCATCCAATAGCTGCTGCAGAACCTCACTGCTCTCACACAAACCTTCATCTAATTTCAACCCATATTTATTCATGAGTGCTTACAATCATTTGTTCTTGTGCCAGCACTGTCCTCTAGTTCAAATAGCTCTTCTCTTCCCCAGTACTTTTTATCAGGGGCAATTATATCCCCTTTTCTTCCTTCATGTTGCTAGGATAACCAAGCCAAGTTCCCTTATTCTCCTCATGTAAGATAGGCTCGTCTTTCCCCTGATCATTTTAGTAGCACTACTTGGCACTTTCTGTAGCTTGAATTCATCTTTCCTGCATGTGAGTGACCAAAGTGTGCGCAGCATTCCTGATGAGCTCTCGCTAGCGCTCTATGCAGTGTTATTTATAGGTTCCCTGTCTTTAGTGGGAATATCTCACCTGATGCCTTTGCTTTTTTCATGACCACAGCACATTTGAGGCTCATAGTCATGCTGTGATTGATTAAAACAATAGATCTTTCTTTTCCTCTGTCACTTCCAATTGATGAGTCTCCTGTTTACAGTAGCAATTCTTGCTGGTGTCTTTAAGTGCATGAGATGCACTCTGTGCTATTAACTTTCATCCCATCTCTGTTGCTGCTGTTCGTTAGGTCATTCAGTTCTTCCTGTATGATATGCTGATTCTTCTGTGCATTGATGATGCTTCTCAAATTTGTGCCATCAGTAAATATAGTTATTACATTCCTAGTCCTGGTTCCAAGGTCGTAAATCCATGAGATCAGCTGCAATCCCTGAAGAACTCCACCAATTACTTCCATCCAGCCCTATCAATACAATCTGTTATTGTTTCTCCTTTATCTTCTCTCCTAATGATTCCTGCAGCAATGACCATTTCCATCATTTTAACCTAATTATTTCCTGTGAGATATTGTTCCATGATATTTATTGAAATCACATGGAATGAGCTCTGTCACTCACTGCTTATTCAAAAAATACAAGTATGTTATCGAAGGAGATGTTTAGCATGACTAGAACCACATTTGGCAACCCTTTCTGTATGATTTTTGCCAACCTATTTAACTCCACCTATATTTCATTATGCTCATGTCTCTTTCCTTCAAAATTTGTTCAGAAGGCTGATGTTGGACAAACTGGACTATGTTTGTGCTGAATATCTTTCTTTGGTATGGGTACGTCTGCTGTTTTGCACTCAGACAGTACTGCCTTCGAATTGGAAGATTAGTTATAAAATCTTTCCACTGGACCTAACATTTTCTATCAGACCATATATACTCTAGAGTTTATCTGCCACCTCAGTCTGTGTGTGTCAGCTCTCTTGATTTAGATATGGCAGTTTCCAATTCTAAATATAACTCCGCTAGCAGTTTAGCATCCTCCTCCTTACTGAAAATTGAAGCAAAGGACCATGTCATGTTTGTCCCACATTTCAATCCCTTCCACAGTCTTGTGGCCCCAGAATGTTTTCCCTCTCCTTCTTGGATTGGCAGCTCTCCTGTTTTCCCTCTTCTTTCTTGGCAACAAGAAAATCTTTTACGCAGTTTGCTGCTGGGAGGTTTGTGTGCGTATATTTTTGAATTTCTTTAGCAAGGCCATGGTTTGATTATTTTGGCTATTCTGACTTTATCATATGCCCTCTGCTCTCCAAAAGATAGCTGACAGTCTTTTTTTAACAATCAACCATCTGTTCTATTTCTTGCAGGTTTTAGTTTGTTTTCAGCATCTTTGACTGAGAGGAAGAAAGATATTTTTTGTCAGTAGAATATCAGATAATCTTTTTTAAGCATAAGAGAACTTTCTTAAGGCAACTTTTCTAAGATACACAAGTATAAAAAGGCTCTCAAGAACAGAGGAGGCCTGAGGTTATATAAGCTGGGATCTGTTCACTATAGAGAAAGGAGAGGTAACACTAGAGGTTCCTGGGATGTTTTATGTGTGCTGAAGTAAGAAAATATGCCAGAGAATGGGGGGGGGGGGGGGGGGAATGGAAGATTTTGGGTATTAGCTCAGGTCTTCCTCCACAGAAGACTTTTAGTATGGTCAACATTTATCACTATCACTATCAATATTTTCACATGTCTCTAAAGGAAAGATTGTGTTTTCTCTGTTTTTTTTTCTTTATCCCACCTTGCTTTGCTAAGATGTTCAGGTCTTCCTGTTAGCTGATGTGTTGTGGCAATGAAAGAGATCCTCAAATATAGTAATTACCTCTTAAAAGCTCTACTAACAGGTAGAGCAAGAATAGCTGAGCCTTCTGCGATGAGGGAGAAGACAGGCACTAGAGGAAAGAAATGCTTGATAAGCTCATGAGCAAAGATTGGAGGATGAAGTGATGGATGGATGGAAAGAGGGGCAACCATGTTTAGTCTCTGGAAAGGAAATACTTACTATTCTTAGTATTTTACTTTGTGTGCTTATGAAGGAACTCCTATGAAACTGATTTAAATGAGGAATAAAATCAAACATAATTAATTCACTTTCATTTGTAAGTTTAGTCTCTATCTTTTTTCTGCTTTTGTATTTTGGTTTTAGTAAGACTCTGTGTTGTCTGGGAAATTTGCATTGTGTAGTCCTTTGGAGAAAACTAAATGGAAATGAGCTGAGAGGAGCTTACCAAGCTCTGCGGCTCTGTGAGCCTGGGCAGCACATCTGGCCTCAGACTGGAGCGCAGCTCCGCAGGATGCTGCACCACTGACGGAAGTGGTGGTTTGCACCTCATGGCTCACTGGAACCCTATGAAATGCCAAATACACCATAGGCATGACAGTATAATGTAACTGATCTGTAGCATCTATAGACAGAAAAGGTATTTTAATATGATGCATCTGTGATATAAATGAGGTAAAGCCCAGACCCACTGCATGTTATAGGTATTTGCTTTTCTTATATTGCTTCCTACACTTCTAGTTCCAGGATTAGGGAAAAAACACTGGATGCAAGAAACTAGGTTTACTGCACTCCGCCCTTGCTTGCAACCAAAAATGGGGAAGCAGACAATACCCAATTTCAGTTACACAAGGGAGACCAACGCATGTTGTTTTTGTTTCATGGTGTCATGTTCTAATGACCCAAGAGACGGAAGCACTCCACATCCTCTGGTCTTGTTCTTATTTGCATTTGCTCAGCCCACTGCATGGAAGGATTGGCAAAGACCTCTTCTGAACCCTGTTTCATCATATGATGGATAATCTCAAACCAAATATGATGCTTGTATTTGAAACATCGTGGAGGAGGAGGAGGATTTTTTTATAGGACAAACATTTAAAAGAAACATAGCATCTGTCAAGGAGCTTGAAGCTAAACTAAGTGGAGTATGGGAACTTCTACTAATGTATGTGGCAGCTGCAGAGTATTGATGAATATGCCAGTTTAAGCATAGAGAGAAACTGCATCCTTACAGAAACTAGACTTTAACCTTCAAATTCTAAAATAAATCTTCTGGAAAACATTTTAATCTATTCATATTATCTCTATATCCAGAGAATGGTGTGGATATATTTAATAGTTGCATTTTTAGAAAGGTTAGAAAACTAATAACTATTTAGGCTCATGTGAATGGTTAATTAAAATCACATAAACAGACATTGTGGTACCTAAGCAACCTAGTTTAATGCCTTGTTTTAACTCTGGAAACAGTCCACTGAACATAAGCTGTGAAGAATAACTGCAGGGATCGTTAATGCCCATCTGTAAGACAAGGACAGATATTATAATGCTCATATAAGTGAGTGACAGCTGCAGTATATATAGGAACCATGCATCCCAAGACCTTATGATCCATTTCAAAGAAACATTTAATAAAATTACTGTCTTCCTGCGCTACATTGGCTTTGTCCTCACAATAAGTACAAATGAGGGGTGATTTGTCAGGGGCTGTAGTCTGTGAAGTCAGGGACACCTGTCACTGACTGCATTTTAGAGGCAAGGACACAATTTATGCACTTAAATTGGTAGGCTACCTATTCGATAGTGAGGGTGGCTTCCTAGAAACAGCAATTCATACCATCTAATTCAGGCTTCTGCTCTGAAATGCTCTGTTTTGGTGCTCACCTGTTTCCACTGGCTGCCAAGAGACTTGTTTGCTGAGGGACACTTCTGAGGCAGATCGAGTGCAGGGCTCGATCTGTTGTGTCCGTCTCCTGAGGCGGATGCCTGCCAGCTGTTGTGCTTGAAAAAAGATGCAGCCCAGGATGAGGGTCTACTGGTAGGAAAGCTACCTTACGTGGTCATATCTGTCCCAGTTAACCAGCAGTTTAAGCTACATTGTTTGACTGCAGGAAAGTGGTGATTCATCTCATTTCATTGACAGAGCAGAGCCAGACTGCACAGCCTTTCCTCCAGTCCTTGGCTCCCAAAAGGCTCTACCCATCAGGGGCAGGGAGTCTGGCTCTGCCTCCTGGCAACCGGTTGATTGCCACAGCAATCCAGATGTAAGATTTCTTTATATATACATTTTTTTTCTGTAGCAGAGAAATGAGAGGGAGACGGCACCATTTAATTAATAGAAGCAAAAGAAAACTCCTTCAAAATAGTTAGCAAGACCCTTCTAAGAGGTGTGGCGGACAGATGAGTGAACTTTTGCCTTAAACATTTCTTGGTACATAAGGTGCAAGCAAACCAAAACCCCAAACAAGCCATCTGTTCCCAGCGGAAACAGGACTGAGCTGCTGCGACCCCTGAAATGGTCTCCCTGCAACCATTCAGGACACACCAAGCCTGCGCTGAACCGGACCATGATCGGGCAGAGACTTTGGGACCTGGACTGCAAATTACTGCCGCTTAGCACAACTTTTATAAAAGTTGCTTAGCATGAGTAGCTAAATTTGCTGAAGCCTTAGGCCGCACTCCCTAGTTCAGTGAGAAAGGGCCCCAGAGCTGGTGCAGACTGGAAAGATAAGGGAGTTACCAGCAGTTTGCATTCCTATGCGTCACACTCCGGGAGGGAGGATGTCAAGGCTTTGAAATAAGGCCTGCTTGGGCGCCAGGACCCTGAGAAACAAAGCCTCCCCTCACTGCTGAAACAGTGTTAATTAGGGGGGGTCTGGATTGTATCCTCTTCATCAGGACCTTGGAAGATAACACTGTAAGTGTTAATTGCTGGAACAACACCTGTTTGTCAAGGCCCTGAGAAAGAAGGGCAGAGTAAAGATAACAATGATGAGACCCAATAAGGGAGCAGGAGACCCCAGACCCAAAGATTACTATTGGTCTGAACTGCCGCATGAGGGGAGGGAAACTTAATTTGAAAAAAGCTATAATTGCCCAGGGATTTCTTTGTTCAGGGTCCCTCTTCGGAGGCACCCAACTCGAGCTGTAACTACTGCACGCGTGTCATTACAATTTCTTTATTTAATTTGCCTTGATTTGGCTCCAAACTTTTCAGCGGGAACCTAGGGTCGGACCCTGCTCGAGTTGTAATTACTGCACGCGCATCGCTAAAATTTACACCCAGGGTGAAGAGGACCAACGGGACACCGCTGGATCCACGGGTGGTGATATCTCTTTCTCTCCCCCCCTTTTCTCTCTCTCTCTTTCTCTCTCTCTCTCCTCCCCTTTGCCTTTCCCCACCTTTATTCCCCACTCTGTGGAAAATAAAGTTAAAAGGTTGTAAGATATTTGACCGGTTTTAGCGTCTTAATCTCGTCCTTGGGATCGTAACGAAACCCTCCCGATATTGGATCGGGACAAGAGGGTCTTAAGACTTCTTAAGAGGGCTACCTCCTCCACCTAAGAAACTGTTCCATGCATTCACCTCCTGTCTCCTTGAGGTAGAAGTTTTTTAAACCTGTTAGAAGCTTTAAACCTGATTTAATGCCCAAATATGAAGGGAGGGGAGTGTGTTGGCTCTGGGATTTCCCTTGCTGAATAAAGACCTGGCCAATGTGGGATATGAGCTTGCAGATTTGTGTGGCTGGAAGGAATTATGCTAGAAGCTGCTTTTGGGTAAAATCCACTAATCCTGTAGACCTCTAAATTGCAAAGAAATCAGAATTGGGAGAATGGGATGATAATGTCCTACTGGAAGGCATGTTAAATTAGTGCAGAGAGCTATGCCTTTGGTGGATGCATGAAAACATCAGGCTGGGCATTCAGTATCCAAATGAATTACTTGCAAAATGATTACTTGGAGCTGCACCAGATTTTGCCTAGTTAGCATTCATCAACACGGCTGCCATAGCTCTGTTTGCAGGCCTGCATACAAGCCTACATGCATGCCAAGAGAGAAAAACATGAGAGGGGATAAAATGAGAGAAGTGAGAAAAGAGAAAAGCCTCAACAGTATAGCACAACCATTCACTCCAACCACAGCAGTCCCACCCCACTTTCCCAGAGTAAAGCCAGAGAGATATAATGAAGAGAGATTACAACAGCTGTGCAAATCAGGTACACGAGGTTTCAATGAAAAGGTCTTGTGTGGTGCAGAGAAAATGCAGGGAGTACTGCACTATTTATTGTGAATGATATACAGGATACATGTGTTATCAATATTCTTGAGTGTATAGAAGGGGAGGATGAGGTAGCCAAAGCCAGTCAGCATTTCTGACGACCAAAACAACACTACTTGAAAGAAAATCTACATATATTTTTATCTTCCATTTCTAGAGCAGGAAGTGCTACTCCCTTCCTTCACCCACTGCCTACTGCAAACAACTCTCTCAGCCTTTTAAGAGAGCAATGACTTCCTCTGATAAAGTCTCCTCCTCCTACGGAAACTTGTCAAATGTATCTTCATAATGCTGGGAACAGCAAATTCAAAAACTGTTACTCAGGAAAAACAAAAAAACAACTTTTATTGATACTCCGTACAGTTTCTCTGCAGCAAGGAGTGCATATTAACTGCACAAAGACGTTAGGCTCCAGACCATATGCAGGGAAAACGTCAGCAGCCATTCAAGGGCCTGAGAAGAAAGAAGTTTGAAACCAGCATAGATTCCTATTAGGAGAGTCAGAGCTGTCAGGTGTGTTTTGGGGGAGTTTAAGACAGCAGACTGCCAATTAGAGTAGGACCCTCATACAGGTTTTATTGTACTTTTACAGAAGGCCATTTTCCACAAGTTTCCACAAGTCTTTTCCTTTTTAATTGTCAGAGAAAAAGAATGAACTAGAGGAAAAAAAAACATTTTGACTTCTTAAACTTTCTTTCTCTTCCTCAGTGGCTCAAATGGTTCTTCAAATTTGAATCAGATAGCATAATACTGTCAGTTCTCCCCAAACCTCCATGCTTGGGTAGAGGTGGAAAAGGGGGGAAAAAAGTGAAGTTGATGAAAAGACTAGCTAAAGAATATAGTAATTTAGCTCAGCAATATTCAGGGGAGATTTTACAGCGAGGACAAGGCAGGCAGTAGCACAGAGACCAAAGCCTAGCATTACCTGGTGCAGGATACAATCCGGATCACTTCCAACACTTCCGTTCTGATTGCCGCATCCCATCTTGATGCCACCATCCAACAGGTTAAGACCTAGAATTTAATTTTACTCCTAATGGCCACCTTCTTGGGTCCCTCACTAGATCTGCTCCCCATATCCTTAGCACCAGATGAAGGGACATTTGCAGCCACTCCTGCCTGGCAGCCATGAATAAGGCAGGAAAAATAATCTCTAAAAGGCTGAGTAACACATATGGGAAAGTCAGAATATGCTTTGGGCTCTCAAGCCTACTAAAGGACTCATAGCAAGGCCCCAAGTAATTTTGCTGGCAACTGTTTTTATTTTCAATTTCCCTTTGCTTTTCTCTAAATGAGAACGTTTTTGCACAGTATTCTGGTAAGGTGATACTCTACAAAGATTTTAAATAACAGTGGAAAAGTATTTAATTCAACTTCAGTGTCACCAATGCAAGCTAAGGAAGTATTCTTAAAAGTAGTAGTCTAAAAAGGGAGTCATAAATGGAAAACAATGACAATTCAGTTTTATGAAAGAGAAATATAGAGTAGCACCTGGAATACTGTGCCCAGCTTTGGCCCCCATTTCAAAAAGGCTGTTGGGAAGAGTTGCAAAATCCCTTTTCTCTGATAGGGGATCAAGTAGGGGGAGACACAGATCACAACCAATATTTCTGAGAACGCCTTTTATTCATTATTAATGGTAGAAAACTATTCACGCACCACATTCAGTTGTTCCCTCATGATTGATTCACACATTCACTCACAGTCACCCAGTTGGAGCACCTGGGGAGGCCAACCCCAGCTGTATATTCAGAAGCAGAGGGTCATCCTGACTTTTGTGGAGGTGTTCAGAAAGTCACTCCAGGGGTCCTTCATTTCCCCAGGTGTATCTATAACCCTGCAGTCGTTGTCTGCAGGCAGCACGGCCTTGCCTCAGCTGTGGCCTGAGTCACACACCCTGCTGCTGATGCACATGCTGGCAACTTTGGATGGGTTCGCCTGGCTCTTGGTGCCCAGGTTTATTGGTCCTTGCAGATCCAAGGCAACTTACAGCCCCCAGAGCTTTTCAGTCCTTGGGAAATGTTCACACACTTCCCTCTCAGCAGGTATATTTCCTCTTCCCTGGCCTGTTGTTTCCCAGTAACTGTTTTTTCATTCAAACCAGCAGATGCCTCCAGGCCCCATTTCTACCAGCTCATGCAGAATGGGCCTTCATGGCAAGGCATTCAGCTGAGAGCTACCAAGATAAGGAGGTATCTAGGGCACACGACTTAGGAGAAGGGGTTGAAGGAGTTGGGTTTGTTTAATCTGGCAAAGAGGAAGCTAAGGGTGACAGCAGTGTACAGCACCCTACAACTACCCAAAGGGAAGCTGCAAAGACAATTAAGTCAAACTCTTTTCAGTAGATGGTTAAAGAAGGGGCAATGCCCACATGTCTTGCTCTGGAGTATTCAGAATGGCCATTAGGAAAAGCTTTCTAACTGGCAGAATAGTGCATCACTGGCACAGGTTACCTAGAATGGGAGTGGACTCACCATCCTTGGAGGTTTTCAAAGCCAAATGAGATAAAGCCACAGCTGATCTGATTTAGTTTTGGCTACCACTCTGCCTTAAGCAAGAGGTGACCTCCAGACGTCCAACCAATGTTTCTGTGATTCTGTGAAATGTCAAATTTCATTATTAAATATTTTTAGGAAGAGATCAGGTTTGTTGGTTTGGTGTTTTTTCCATTGCATCCACTCCCTTTGGCCAAGAAAAATCTCTCAAACATTCTGACCAAAGCTTTCATAAGAACCGTTATCTTTTGGAAATAAACATTTTGGTATTACATGATGTCATTCTATTCTGAAAAAAATTAGTCAAAATGGTCTGTCCAGTTCTAATATAATCTATTCTGTAGTACTGCTGCTGAAGTGAGTTATGAAACACTTCAAACAAACATTGGAAACTTTTGCTTTTTTTTTAATGTAGGAAACTGATCTTCCAATGTGCACTTTTCAGCTTTCTTTACTGGCGATTATAAAACTGATTGAGCATGAAATTCCCAACTTCAGCCATTTTTCAGATATAAGTACAAATGTGCTTTTTGAACTGAGAACTCAGATATGGCTGAGTCATTTTTATTCAAATTTCCCTTCTACTTTAAGCTAAGTGGCATTATTAATGCAAGATTTTAGCTGAGAGAGAAACATGGAAATAACGTCACCATTTGCGTTTCATTATGAAAAGTTTGTTCTTCCTTGTGCAACCTTCTGCCAGGTGCTGGCAGCAAAAAAGGCCAAGCCAATTGCCTGAGGGCCCCTTCAAACACTTCAATAGTGCTGGCTCAATCCCCACCCAAATCACCTCCCTAAGGGCTCCTGGTGGGGCAAATCTTTCCCAGTCACATCCAGCTGAGTCCAAAGACAACCTTCCAAGGGGAGAGGAGGGGCACCAGTTAGCTGGGGGAAGACAGCAATTAACTAATCCATGATAGTTCAATTGGGTATATTGTCAATACTCTTAGGTGTGATCCTCCTCCTCCTCATTAACTGCCTGTGAATGTAAGCAGAGCACTGTGTTATGAGCCTCTTCCCTACTCTTTTCTTTTCTCTATGCTGCAGGATGCTGTTTAGAGGTGCTGGAGTCTGGGACATTAGGGTAAGGCCATTTCTTGCCTGTTAGGGTAGATGGCTTTTTGTCACTGAGGCTGAAGCTCTGTGGTGAAAGACAGTCCCTCAGTTCAGGTATGTTGCTGTGCTATGAGCTTCAATCCAGACTACTGTAGTGGCTCCTCTGCATTTCCAGCTGCCCTAAAGTATGTCTAAGCAAAAGTTTGTCCCCTGTGCACTGCACTGTCACAGAGAGAACTGCTCTGCGGTAAAAATTTGGTTGCATTTGATGTAAATCTCTTATCTACAGCACATTTCTTGGAGAACAGTAGCATAGCATTAATATATATGCTGTTCTTACTTTTGTGAATCTGTGAAGGTCCCAAAGCCTGAGTGGGTGCAGGGTTGCCCAGGTGGAGGCTTTGTGGCCCTGGCCTGTTTTGAGGGCAGAGGCATGCACCTGTGGGTGGCTCCCTGCTCTGTCATGAAGGGGTTTGGGATTTGTGTGGTGTTCCCTCTGCCTTGGTGTTAGAGGGGGCTGGGATGGCACACCCAGAGGTGGGCCCTGAATGTTAACAGGAGGTGACCTACTCTAGCGGCATGTGGGTTGTCTCTACTCTAGGCTACATGGGGCCCCATCTGAATGGAGCACTGCCATTAACCCCCAAGGTGTTAGCCTTGAGTTTGTCAGCATAGTTGACAGCAATCTCTAGGCCATATAGTTAAGCTTCTCTATTTTTTTTATGACTTTCTTGTCAGAAATGCCTTTTAAAAAAATCTAATGTAACTGGCTCTGCAAGACCTGGATACCTTAGGAAACTATATATTTAGTGAGAGAAAGGTGCATTCCAGTAAACAGGTTCTTTTGACAGCTTGTTCTGCAAACAGCTGCAACAGACTCTTCTGTACAGATACCGGGTAACAGATGTTAGGCTTAGTGAGGAAAACATTCAGAGAAACAATCTCTGGAACTGTTGGATCCTCATAACTAAAATGATGAAAGGCAATCTTGGAGTTTAAGATGCTATAGTCTTGACAGAGGAAAATGTTTTTTAAAGGAATGATTTTGTGTCAGGTTGCAGTTATTAGAAGGAAAATATTTAATTAATTCTGTGGCCTGAGTAACGTGCAGAACAAAAGAAATCAATGCAATAAGTTAATAATTTTGATTCTGTGGCTTTCTTATTGAACACTAATTTAGCTGAAAAGCAGATGTGCCCTGATTAGGTGTATAAATATAGAAATAGATCAATTACTTGAAAGAAACTCCTTGAAGTGTTCCCTGCAAGAGACCAATGTCTCTTTTAACAGAAAAAGACCTTACTAGTCTTTCCATGCTCACAAAGCTTTGTGCAGTTGACATTTCAATAAATAACAGATACTTATTGACTTCTTTATGAACTATCAGCAAATCTGGATGCTACTATGTTGAGCGGCACTTACAGAAATGTACAGAATTGTAATTTGATTCCAGCTCACAAATGTAAATCTTGTTAACTGCAGCAGCTTGAAGCAGCAGAGTAACTGTGAAACACCTGAATTTGCATGGAGTTTGGCCCTGGGGAATCTTTGCAAGCTTACAAGCTCTTACTCTAGTATTGTTTTTGCCTCCTTTCCTCCATTCTGACACAATAAAACTGAAATAAATATATCTCTCAGGACCTCTTACAACTACTTTTAGTTTACATGAACCAGCCTGCAGCTATACCCTCTAAGTCAAAAAATCCCATCCTGTTTGATCTTCACCCTCTGTGATCCCCTGAAGAGGGTCTGAGAGTTCATCCTGTGCTGGATGTCCCTTGGAAATTTTCAATACAGGGAATCCCTTTGGATGAGGCTTATGATATCATTCCTTGTTTTCCCCTGATGAATTAAGTGATTTTTTTTTCCTTCCCTGTGAATACCATTAGGAAATGCTTGCAATAAAATGTAATATTAGCAAAATTCTTCTGCGCTGAGCATTGAACAGTTATATTGAGTCAGTGTTATATTTTGGCCCCATGTCTCTCAGGAAACATTGCAAGAAAAGCATATGCCTCATCCCACATTCACATACTGTTATACAGAAATTCTGGTAGAAGCTCTTTTTTTATATAACAGATCTTATTTGATAGTGAAGAGATGCTTCACCAGCTTGGCAACATTTTTGAAACTGAAAACTCATTCTATAGTCAGTAGAAGGCCAGAGATGGATTTCTCGATTCACTGTAATCACTTCCAAACCACACAAACAAAATTCTGTTGGAAATGGGTGTGGAAAGCTCTGATTCCCCACAGGTGCTTGGGACAGGTAGAAGGTGATGTAGCCTGTGCCCAGCTGTAGGCGTAAGGAACATAGCAAGGAAAGGAGACCTTTGTTATAGCCATATGTAAGGTTAAGACGAATACAGACAAGTCTTGTAGCACAAATTCAGGAGAAAATGCAGGATGATGCCCATTACAGTGGTGTTCAACTGTATCAAATTTATCACAAGCGTTACAAGTCTGGAGCTAAAGCCAGCTCCTAATATTCCTTTACTCTAAATGGAGCTTGGCTCCAGGTGAGAATACAATACCAAATATTTCTACAATACAGTTCCATGATACTCCAGACAAAAGTGGTCAGACTCTTACGCTCTTTAGTGCCTTCTAAAGTAAAATTGCAGACCAGGAGATAATACAGCAAGGTTAGGTAAGGACATTGAAAAATAATTTAACATCAGGGTTTCTAGCCTTTCATTAGTTATTTAACTTTATTGTCTTTTCTATTTTTTGTTTTGATGTTTTCCTTTTTTGAGCTGGAGTATGGAGAAAGTCAGTGGAATTTATAATTATTTATTTTTGTTTTTCTTTCAAATGATCAGATCCTAGTTGCAAAAGTGCAGAGCACTTCTAAGAAGTGGCAGTCAGGCTTTCTTCTCAAGACATCAGCAATGTTTTTTCATCAATAAAAGAAGTTGCTATTGTATCAGCCTCTTATTACATATTAACAAGAGTAAGAATACCCATGACTATTGTGAGATAGGCATACTATTTCACCTACATTAAATGCTGATCACTCAAATTATGTGAGCTATTAGTTTTCAGTATATCATGGAAACTTAGACAGTAATCATGCAGCAAAAACTTATTCTTATGGCTCATTTTACTAATATGGATTGTACATTAAAGCCTAAGGAACTGGCTATACAAACCCAGTTCAGAATATGCATGTTTGCTGGAATCAAGATCTTCAAGTCTCTTAAACATTTTTTGTAATGGAAACTCTTAGAAACATGGTTTTGATATTTAGATAAAATTCTGTTCAGTCATGTACAATATAGGAGATAAAATGCCCCTTTTTTCGAAGGTTACTCAGGTTGCGTTGCAAACTATCGACAGCTCACCAGATACTGGGCTCTCTTCCTTTACACTGCATGTGCTACCTAAGTGTTCTGTGCTTTTTCTTGCTGGCATTAAAAATTCTGCAGGCAGTAGATTTGATTTAAAATCAAATCACAGCTATTTCTTGCATAATAATAGTATGAAATGACACTTACATCAACAGCCTGAAGGTCTAAAACATCTAGCATGACCAAAGTCAAAATTCCTGTTACCAGCATAATGTGGTATTTTGGATTTACAGTTTTGAAAATCTCAAAACTCTGTAAACCCTGGAATTGGAGTTCCTAAAAGCCTTTGAGAATAGATTTCCTGTTGAAACTTGTCAGAGCAAGGAGTAAATATACATGAACCTTGGGAGTCCAGAAGGGAAGGAATTCACTGCTGGCATCTGCTCCACACAAGCTGAATTGGTTGTCTTTTTGTATTTAAGCACTGCAATGGCTGGGGGCATTTTCCCTAATATCAGGGATAACAAAAGGCCCATCAGTAGCAAGAGAATAAGAAATGTTAGCAAAAGGTCACAGCAATGACGAGCCAGGGTGAAGTTGAGTGGTCCTGCCTGGGTGAAGTTAGAAAGAAGAAAAGCAAAGGAGAGAGCACCTACTGTGGAGAGCGCCTACCTTCTGGGGAGAGCTTTAATGCCCTAGGTCCTCTCTTGAGAATCAGACCTGCTGTGCCAAATGGCTGTTATGCAGGACTGCACTGTGGGCAGGCCATCCATTGCCTTTCTCCCAGAGGTCTTTACACATGATATCTACTTCCCTTCTTTCCCTGCTCTGGACATGTTTCTTGCCCTGCTCACTCAGACATGTTGAATAGGTACAGCAGCCAGGTCTTTATGCTTCCTTTGCATGTGCTGCCCAGCTTCCTTCCCCCTTGTCTGCTATTATTTACATATTGTCAAATTCAATTACAAGAGGAAGCAGCAACCGCTCTGGTCTTGCTGCTGAGTTGCGTTTAATCTGGGAGTGTGGTTTGCTTCCTTCTGCATATATGATAACTTTGCATTGGCAACTTTGTCACTATCCCACTTTGGGATCTTTGTGTGGGCAGTTAGATGTGCACAAGGACTCCCTGCTAGCAGGACACAGCTTAAAAGTATAAAGCAGTTGTTTTAGCTAACATACAAAAGATATCTAGGCGGATAGGCATGTGTACGCTCAGCACCCCACGAAGGTGGCCAGTGAGCCTGCTGTGCAGGCAGCATCAGACAGGGCCGACCCAGTGCACGCTGCTCTCCAGGACAGAACCTCAGCGTGGCTCTCCCACCAAACCAGCCAGCACTCTGCTTTTCCTCTTTAGGATTTTATACCTTTCAGGCTTTCTGGTTTCCTCTTGAACCCCTGAGCTACTAATGATCCCCCTCTCAAGTCCTACTCTGACTGTAATTTTTCATTTCTTCTCTTGCATGGCTCTGTTCCACAGACTTGCTCACAGTTTTCTTGCACCTTAGCTATTTCCTCAGCAGCCTGAGCCAAGGTTATGCTGCTGGGCTGTGAAGCTTGAGCACAGACAGCCAGACCCTTGGGAAAGGAGGGAGGTTGAAGAGTGGGTTGCAGCTTCTGGTTGCAGGGGGGACCATGGCAGAAAAAAGGAAGGCTTTGAAGGATGACTGCAGCTGAGGTTTGTTTCCCCTCCCTTCCCCTTTCCCCCTGAGCTTCTATTCCTCAGCAATTATTTTTTCCCCATGATTTCCAATCCAGTTGACTTCCTTGAACTTTGTCCTTCTAGCTCATCAGTCCCCTAGCTCTTGGTCAAGTCTCCCATTAAGGGCCCTTTGCTACTCTAATTCACTACTTTGGATACATGCCCAGCATATTCTTCCAAAGAGGTAGAAGCTAAGGAAAATGGAGTGATGAAAATAGAACCTATTTACACAGCAAAGATGACCATGACTGAATTCATGAAGGAAGTGGTAAGGGAGAATGAACAGGATCAAAGGTGAACGACAGCCACACTTGATTTATCAAACCAGCTAGCAACACAAAAATAATGCTAAAAAAAAACAACAGTGAAATTGTAGCAAATAGAATAAGATCTTCTACACTGCAATAAACTGCCTTCCTGATGGCAAGTAACAGGAGGATGTCATTCACTGAAAGATTTAAATGCACCATTCAAATTACGTAGGAAGAGATATAGGATTAGAGCGATTAATTTTTAAGGAATAGCCAAGGAATATGATGGAATTAGTCCAAAGTTGAACCAGCGTTATGGAGTCTGAGGGGAACTTTTTTCCCCTTTGCTTTATTTGCTTTTTTACATTCCTGGTCTCACACAGGCCTGAAGGGCAGATGGATCAAAAGACTTCCCTCCTGTTGTAGTTCTGATCCTGCTAGAACTGAGAAGTGGAAGAAGCGATAAGGAAGACTGTGCTAATGAAATTTACAGCCATATGGTTCTTCTAAATCTATTTAGATGTGTCCAGAATACACTTCTGAAAAGTCAGTACTAGATGTGGCTGCTTCCACTTTACTTTTAATGTACAAAAAAATTCTCTCTCCTGCCTTTACCCTATTTCTTTTCCAAGGTCATAGGAAAGTCTCAAGGCCAAGGTGAAGAATCCTGTCTCTTTGTTGCCATGATTCTTGAAGAAGCAGTGGCTGAAAGCAGCTGAAAAGGGTTCTTATGTCTGTCTTTTAATGTATGCACAACACTGGCCTTTCACATGAGCTAAATCTCAGGAAAAAAAAAAAAAAAAGACCTATATGGTTAGTATTAGGTTTTAACACTGCATTTTTGCCAGTCTCCTTTCTAAGTCCTCCAAATCCATTTTTAATAGTTTCTTCAAACAAACTTTTGACAAATTCAAGTACCTTGATTGTATTTCAATACAAAGATTTTGGTGCACAAGTCAGTATTCTTTATGAACATAACTGACCTTTTTTAATAATAACCTCAGAATTCAGAGTGCCTTCTAATTACTCAAAAGGTTACTGGGGCATATTTGAATTTGTAAGGTACCTTAAAAACAAACAAAAAAAAAGCTGAGAAGGGCCAAAACAAATTTTTTTGCAAGAAAGCATTCTATAAATCATGGAAGCAAAATAAACTGCCAAAAAAGTAGTAGTCAGCAGCCACATTTTAGCAAGAAAACCCTGGAATACCCCGTAAGTCATCTGTGACTATTATGTAGAAGATGTGCACATTACAGCTGGCAGTTGTCTGCCAGTTCCTTCTTTGTCATCAAGATCAATGCTTGTTCACTGTTTTGAAAATACTTCAAAATGCCATTACATTTTGGCAGGTAGAGGGGCTTAGGAGTTTGGAGTCTCGAGTGGGCATGGAAAAGTGAAGGTGCTTATATGTTGCAGCCCACTGCCTGGGATCTTTGTTTATCTGGGGAGCTCTAAAATATATTTCACCAAAGACTCTTTTGTCAGTTTTCTCATTTTAAGAGATCAAGGAGCTGACTCATATCTAAAACATGCTGAATTGTGTTCTTTCAAACGGTACAATCCAGGCTGGAAGGCGAGGACCCTTGAAGCTCCTCAGTAAAGGTTGGCAGGAAAACAAGAATTCTGTTTTTTGAAAAGATTGGAGATTTTATTCCAGTGAGATATTGAGAGGAGAAGGGTCAAAGAGAAATTCCAAGGATACCAGCAGATTCCAGCAATAGAGAACTTACATGGAAATTTAGAACCCAGATTCAAGTCCCTGATCCAAACCAATGTCTTTTTCCCTTGTTTTGAGCTGAAATTCCACCCTGGATGCAAAGGGCAGAGCTAGTCAGATTTTTATTTTAACTCAGACATTCTTATTTCTGAAATATAAAACCTATAAAATGCTTATTCTTGATGTATCTAGGCTACTACTGCTGTATTTTATTATCTGTCTAAAGCAGTCTGACTATGGCAGGGATTCATATCTCTTGGCAGCGTTAATCCTAAACTGCAGTTTTGTTCCCACTGTAGTGTCACTGTGCTTAATTTTTCTTGTATTGTTTAATATTAAACTTCATGGAATTTGTATTGTGTGTAAGGTTATCAGCTACCTTAAACCATCTGGCTATCTCTTAGGAGATGAGCAGGTACTGCTGCTGATCCAAGAGAAAAATACAATTGTTCAAGGCACTTTTTCAGGCCACATAGTGTATGTGTGTAACTGCTGCGTAAGAGGTCAAATATAAGTCTTATAAACTGGAGTGAAACTGTAGCCTTGTTAAAGGCTATGCAAGTGTTGCCATAAACTTCAGCCAGGATTTCTTCCCATGTTTCTGCTGTGAATACTTAGAAACAATACTTGAAAATAAATTTCCCATGAGTATTATGCAATATTTGCTTAAAACTGACTGTTCTAGCTGAAGATTTCCAGCAAGCTCCTTGCTTTTAAAGAAGGTAAGCATGATGGGGTGGGAACACAATGGAACATAGTGAAATGAATCACATCTTAGAAGTCAGCCTAACAAGATAACTCTTTGCATGTTTTGTCTAATACTGTCAGTCCTAAGTTCTGTTGAAGTCTGTTATTCTTTCTACTGAGTTCGGTGGGTTTTGATTCTGGCAAACTAAGAAAAGTTGGGCAGTTTCCTCTGAAGAATTTCCAACAGTAATTAATTAGCATTGGTAAAATATTTTAAGGACTTTAAAAATGCTGGATAATTGTGAACCATCCAATAGAAAGAGGGAAAACTGCCTTTTATATACAGCTTCAGGGCACTGCACAGAAGAGGGATTCCTAAGTACCTTGGATCTCAATCCACATCCCAGCATAGGATGTGGAGCCAGTAGTTCACAGGGCCAGAAAGTCCCGCGTGGTAGCTTTGTATTAGCCCTTTGGTAGGGGCAGAGACACAGTGTGGTTGCACAGTCACAGGTGGATGCCTCATGCTTTGACTCCTCCCTTGTCATCAGAGGACCTTGCTGCCCTGGGGACATTAAGTGCCACGTAACTGCTTGGAAAATACTTGGGCTGCTGATGCCACCCTTCTCTCTTTTCTCTTACTAAGCATAAATATACTCAGTAAGACTAAGAAAGGCAAATCCATTAGGGTGGAGAAGCATCAGAGCCACCAACAGTTGAGGGAGGGAAAGTGGTGAGAAGGTAGGTATGAATGGATGCACTAATGGGAAGAAAACCTATGGCAAAGCACATCTCTAAATTGCGCTGGGTGCAGTATAGTTGGCAGAAATCTATCCAACTCCTTTGCCAGCCCCAGCCCACACAGCCAAACCCTGTGGCCACTTAGCCTAGCTGCAAGCCTTGGGAAATAGCTCTTGTAATCATGAAATACATCCAGGATTGGGGACTCTCAACGCTTGTCAGAGGCTGAGAAAGAACTCAGAGTTGAACTTTATGGAAAAAGCCCTAGATGTGATAAGGCAAGGGTAGAAACAGGACTTCTAATTTCTCTTTAGAAAGCTAGCTCTGCTGAGAAGCAAGCATTGCCCTCACTAGCCCATCTGTTGAGCTAATGCACACACAAATGGGGGAGGAGAAGAATTTACCACCAAAAAAAAAAGTCGTAAGGTTAGTCTGCGTAAGCTCCTTTTTTGGCTCAGCAGGAAAAGAGATGCTCTTTAGGGGACAGTTCAGAGCAAGAGCCTACATTAGATGTAGCGGACTGGACTACAGTTAGCCTTTGAGACTATTGGCCTTCCATTCACCACAACTTATAGTTAAAATAGATTAGATTATGTTTATGGCCACCAGTATTCCTTTCAAGGGATACATTTATCTACTGAAGTTGAATACTCTTACAGGAAAATATTTCTGTGGAAAAGGTCAAAGAAAGCATTTTTTTGAAGTACAGAGCAAGAGTTTTGCAACAGGCACTGAGAACTCTGTGGGGCAAAAAAACATCTACAATAGGAAACTAGATCTCAAAAGATACAATAAAAAAAAAAAAGATTTAAAGCTGTTCTGGCTCTAGTCTCCTTACACGTCATTAATATCTACTGCTCCAAGTCACTTCAAATCAAGCTTCTCAGCACTTTAGCTTAAGTTAAAAGTTTGTCTTGCTTCAAAGCAAATGTAAAATGGTAGAACAAAAAAGTATTAAAATATTACATTTTAAATAGTGCTGGAAGGTAGGGCAGGGTAAATAGTGTAAGAGACAAAAAAGATCAGACTGAAATGTATTGCTTTCTTTCTACTATATCTCTTATCTTTTCCCTCCTTGCAGCTATGTGTAATGGTCCTACCTGTGTGAAACTGGCAGCAAAAGGGTAGAGATTTAGGCTCCCACTTATGTTCTCATCTACCCTCTTGTCCTTCAAGAGAATATGGTTTATTCAAAGATGTCAGAGGATTGCTGCATGATTCAATATTGACATTGTTTAAGCTTTACGGAAAAGCCCGTTTTCACTCTCTATGCTGCTGCTTACTGCTTTGTATGAACAGATTTGAAATATGTACATAGAAAATATACCTGTACATTTCTTGAAGCAAAGCTGACTTTGAAAGTTATTAAGCATGCTAACTATAAGGGTGGGTGATAACTTTGTAGACTAAAGCCCAGGTTAAATAATATAAATATAGTTTTAGTACATAAGTAGCAAATTCATTATTCCCCTCAGTAAAGTAATAAAACCAATATTAGAAAAAACTAATTTGCATATTTTACACCCAAGTAATTGCTTATAAAGAATAAGTTCTGTAAAGACAGGATTGTTTTTTCTGATTGAATTACCACCTGGGCAAAAGAGAGGGCCACAGCATAAATCTAGAATTGAGAAAGTTTTGATACAATGAACCTTTGCTACATAGACTCTCAGTTTAAAAAAAAAAGAAAAAATCTACAGGAACACAAAATAAAACGTGTCGTGTTGAAAACTGGCTGAAGGCCTATAAATAAGAATAAAGATAATATTACTGGGGAGAAGGGGAGAGATGTATAGCTGGACAGAGATACCATCTGCAGCACCTGCATCATATAGGATACAAGAAGTCTTGTACAAACAAACTAGAAAAGTAGATCAGTGAAAGCAGACAGATTTTGGTCTTATTTGTTGAGTTGAAACCATTGGTGGAGTAGGGGCGGGAGGCTTGGGGGGAAGCAGGGGAGGATGGGAAGTCTTGAACATTCACAAACAACCACATAACTTGTGTTTACTTTGTCAAAAGCAAGTTCACAAGCAGGTTTGGGTCCGAGGTTTTTGTGCACTCAGCAGAAGAGAAATAAAACATAAAAATGGAGACGAATATGCGGGGGACTGACAGATGCAGTGGAAAAACAGTAAGAAGTGGACAGTAGCAGGAAGGGGGAAAGAAACAAGGAAAGGATTTTGGGGCTGTGAAGTTTTAAAGAAAATGCAGGTTGTATCCAGTAGGATTCTGAAAGGACCTTAGGAATATAATACGGGTGCTGATGTTTCAGTTCACTTTGAATCTAAGAGCAGCTACTGCTGAAGGGCCATTTTCAAATGAGCAAAAATTGCTTATTTTGCTTATTTATTTCTGCCTGTCACAATGTCATCTGCAAATGGATTGAATGAGAAGCTTTGGCTTCCTGTCCTAAATTATTCTATTAAACTCAGGAGTACTTCAGTAATGAAGCAATTTGAATAGTTGATAGAAGCGTTTTTTGCTTTAGTGATCATCAAGTAAAAAATTAACAGCATATTTCATATTAACCTTGCATTAATGTTAATTACATTAGCATTAACATGAAATACATTTTATATTAACATTAGTAACATTACACATAAATTTACTTTCAAAATATAGCAAGATTTCATGGCTTTGGCAAACAAAAGCTTGCTGTGAAATAGAAGTAGAGATTTGAAGTAAGAAGTAAAAAGAACAAAACAAAACAAAAAAACCTGCCAACCAAAGGACAATTGCAGAAGCATATCATGAATACTAAGAAACACCTGTTTCCACCTGCAAGAAAAATAGGTGGGCCTAGGAGGTGTCACTTGTTAACAAAAACAGATGTTCCTCACAAACAGTCCTGAGCAGAAAGCATGTAAAATAATTTTAAAATAGTTTTTCAGTGTATGTATTTTCATTTGTGTATGATGAATAAAACAGAATAATGCACACAGCCAGTTCTTATTTTTTTCAGCCAAATGTCTGCAAACTTAGGACAGTAATCTGAAACAGAGGCAGAACAAAGTGTATTACCTACCATATCTCAGTACTTGCATCACACAGAAAATATCTTTTTTGTATGTGAATCTTTGTCAAGTAGTCTGTTAACAAAGACAAAGGCATTTTACAAATACCATGACACAAATCAAAACTATATTTTTAAGTTTAGAGCATTATGTACAAATGTAAAAACATAGGCAACAAACGTCACATGCCGCGCAGGCTTTGTTTTAGCTACTGATTGGGGTTTATTGCACATCAACACATATAATAATTATATGTCCGGAGCTGCAGAACTGAAGCACAACTAAAATGTTGCCGTGTTATGAAGGCTCTCAAAGCATCAGGGGAAGCACAAAAGCAGTTTGCTTCCACTTGGAAGCTGTGAAAACAGGTGTCAACGTAACACAAGCCAGCAGAGCGTCTAGTTCAGTGTTCTCTGTCTGAGCCTGTACCAGATGCTTCAAAGAGTGTACAGAAGTCTTTCATGAGTCAGGATTTCAAAATCCTGCCTGCCCCAAAGGGGCACTTTCTTCCTGGCCCATATCACTTTGTGATGAGCTCATGCCCTCAAGCTTTATTCTGTATTATTATTTGTAAAGTACCACAGTATTTTTAATATCATTTTAAACCAGGGGTGAGCATTTTCAGTGCTATGAATAACATTTTTTCGCTCCTGCTAAACTCTTATCTGCAAAGCTGTCCTGAGGTAATGAGCTTGCTGTTAATTACAAGTCATCTGAAAACTTCTCTTCTCATGTATTTTGTTTTTAGTTCCAGTAGAAGTAAAGTTATGCAGACGTCCTCCCAAAATCCTTGTTGCCTTTGATTTACCCATCTCTGTTGCTTATGACCCCCTCATTCCCTACTCTCTGTGATTTCTTTTTGTTTTTTTCTCTGTCTAGCCTCCATCAGAGGAAACTTGCAGGTAGTGGGAGAAGGCACGAGACTCCGGAGCCTCCTACATGTGTTCACCCTGTGGGTTGTCCCCTTCCTGGGCTCTGGACCTTCCTGGATGATCCTCGCAAGTGTGGTAAGCTTCCTAACAAGCTGTCTTTTCTTTCTAATAACTGGTTTATCCTTTTACTGAGAAAGAAAAAGTCAGTTGATATATTATACTACATCTTCCACATAATTCTGAGACTGAACACCAAAATGCTGTTGTCCTAGGGCCTAGGGAGAGGACAAATTCGGGCCAGGGGAAGTGAGAGGCAATTCCACTGGCTATGGCAAAAGAACAGATGCTAACTCTGAGGCTGAATTTGACTGATAGACTACCATTTTTGATTCTTTCTAAAAAAATCTTTTCTTTGTTAGGAAGTTTTAAATTTTCCACATTACAACGCAGTGCACAGAGGTACCCTTCTGACTTTTGCCTTAATTAGCAAGCGCACACAAGCACACTTACAGGAAAATATGCAAAAACTACCCAATGGGTCATACAGCTTAGTGTATCAGAAGTTTGACTTTAGAAATTTGGCTATTTGTCACCATATGGATCCGTAAAATATTTCTATAACATAAATCACTTGGGAGGCTATTTAAAAAAAAAACCTTCACCATAAGAATCGTTTACTGTACTTCAGGTCATTAATCAAGATGTTTTTTTATCTGAAGAAAAATACAGAAAAAAATCAATATTTTTTTCCCCCTTACAGTGTCAGGAATCATTTAAGGCTAATGTTAATACGTGAACAGCATTAATGTTCGCTAAACACAATGTGTGTGCCCATGGTTACACATACACTGACAGCTGCTTTTATAGGATTCCCAACTGAAGCTGCTATGCCATTCTTTCAGAAATTGCCTATCAATACAAAATAACACTCTCTTAGAAGTCTCACTGGTCCTGAATTTTGAAAACACAGCCAGCCTAGTGGTATAGCACAATAGGCTTTCATGTTAAAGCACTTTGGAATAGATCAGCAAACTGAAGGATTTTAAACTTGGGTTTACACAGTCAGAAGCTAAATATGCTTCACCCAAGAGGGGAAAAAACTCCTGACTCCTTAACTATCCAAACAATGAATTTGTGATACTGAGATGGATGCGTAATTATTAGTTATAGTTTAGAACAGTGAGATGTTGTTTTCCAGAGGCAGGTGAGTACTGTCATTGAATGATGTATAGAAAGAGCATAAAGACATTATTTTAGCATCAAGATTAAGGTTTAAAGATTTTTATTTCAACAGCAATTAGAATCATTCAGGAAAATCCTCATTAATAAATAAGACCAAATTCTGTTTTCAGACTGAATTTATATGTAGAGTTCACAATGACAGAACCCAGGAGCTTAATTACTTCATGCTGAAACTGCCAGATGAGTGGTAAATCCTATTGCATGCCACAGTATAATTTGAAGGGATATGGAGCTGCTGAGCACAAAATCAAAACAAAGTTATGCTAACAAAGAATCTCATAAATCAGCTCGAAATGCATAATCAGGAGGACAATATTTATATATTCATGAATAAAAGCTACTTTTTTTGGCTATAGTTCAGTAGTTTAACTGCTCTAAAGTGTTCCAGATCAAGCTGTACCTTCTCAAAAGCCAGTGGATGGTATATACATGACTCTGCTCTCAGATTTGCTGATATTAGGAAAGTAATTTCTCAACACAAGAAATGAGGAAAAAGCTTGACTACAGTTATTTATTCTTCTGCAAAGACACTTAGTTCACGCCTAGAATTTGTTATAGTAAGATACCTTGCTCCAGAGTGAAAAAACAAAAAAAATTTCAATTCTAGTTGAGTAGATTATGAAGGAACACTAAGGCAAAAAAATTAGGAAAGCCGCTTTCTTTGGCAAAAATAGAATCCTCCAATGAAGATAAGAATCTCGTTTCAAAATTAAAGACGGCACATCTGTGACAAGAATAATTTCCTTAGGAATTACTTTTGCTTATAGGAAATCTGAGATCTTCATTCATAAAACTAATCATATTCTATTAGTTATAGGTTTATCTGTTTAGAAAAAATGCCATGTCATCTATTTTGAGCCCAGAGACTCCTCATTATGATGTGATTATTATCGATTATTGGGAGCATCTACTTCCCATCTGACTATTAAATGGGAGCACATTTAGTTTGTTTATTGGTATTTGCTCCCCCTGACCCCTTGTTTTGGTCACCTGCACCGCTCACCTGGTCATAGTTATCCAGCTGCTCTGTGAGAAAATAATTTCTGTATGTATCACGACCTTGAGGAGACAAACGATGTCTGGCAATGTTATGCTCATAACAACTGCTGGGCTTTTGGGGAGGCTTAAGATGTTGATTGCTGTGCAAATTATCTACAAGTGTTACTCTTAGTAGTGGTGGTAGAAGTTCAATGCGTTCAGAGTAGTATAAAACTGACACTTTTGACTAGGTAGTTGATCCTACCTGGATACCGGAATAAGTTACAGAACTGTATTTGCCTCAGACTACACATAAACACGTAGGACCTCATTTCAGTGACCCAAGTGCACGATAATATTATATAGTAGGAAAAGTCATATTTGAGGGAGTATGAGAAATAAAGCTGAACTTTATCAAACAGCCTTCCAGTGACAAAATGAAAGAAGGATTGTTTAATGCAATAATATGTAACAAAGATCTCGATATGAGCGCTTTGCAGAGTCAATACTAATGTTTTACCCAGCCCCCCAAGGGCGATCATTCTAAGTTTAAATCAAATTCAAGAGCACCTGCAAAGGCTCTAAGTATGCAAAAGGCATGGAATGAATTTTCCAGCTTTTTTCCTGGAACCTCTTTTGCTCTCATGTTATCATCCCAATGAGGGAGGCCTAGTTAACTGCTTTTTCAGTGCAAAGCCATTTCTCTGAAAGAAATGTGAAAGGATGATAATATACAGCTCACTGAATTGAAGACTTGTGCTGTGGACAAAGGCAATGAAGTTAAAACCAAAATTCTGCAACTTCTCTAAATGTATATTCCTACATTCCACAGAGGAAGCATTTATTATGCAGGATATCTTTGATGCTCCAGTTCTCCAGGCTGAAAAGAGGCCCAGGAAAGGAAGGCATAGCCACATTTTGGATTTGGACAAGTTCTGGATGCTCCAAGTCACCTCAGCTGAGGCTTACTTGAACTGGCTCCCTTGGCCTAGCAGTGCAGGTTGGCAAGGGTGGCGAGCCCTAACTGGTGAGCAGATTTGTTTTTTCAGTAGGCCTTACAATCATCTTTTTTGATTAGCTTTACAGAAGCTTGTCAGAGCTTCTGGCCATTTCCTGCTAGCTCATGCACCAAGATTTCCTTCTGTTGGGCAGGGAAAGGGAGGGAAGAAAAGATGTGGCATGTGGAGACCTCATCCCCTCATCAAGTAGGATGAAGGCATCCATACCCAGAGCCAGCAACTCTCCTTCAGTATTGCTATAGTGTCATAAGAGGACTATCTCGTTAAAACCAGTAGGTTTTTTTAATTCTTTGGTTTGATTTCAGAGATTTCTAAAGGGAAAAGTGATACCCTAGGTCAGCAGTCTGTTTGAGGTATTACTTTAATGTTATGTAAATCTTCACCAAGACAAAGCTAGAAGACTTTTCTTACAGAATAAGTCCTCAGAAATATTTTTCCTTGCAAGCTTTCATCTGAAAAGCCACGTACAGAATCGCTCTCATGATCAAGAACATAAAGTACTTGTGCTGAGATCTCAAACCTATCCCATTGCGTCTTCCTTTAAAAGGAAACTTGCAGTAGCTTTTGCATTAAGCACCAATGACTACAGGTTGCCTTTATAGATCTGAATGGCATCAGGTACAGTCCTTTATTTTGTCTCTTAAGCTCTCTCATTGGCAAGGCTCAAATAATTGCTATTTCACTGTTTAACCTTTCCCTTAGAGATTATGTTTCCCCTCTTTGCTTATTGACTGGAATATCTATAATCTCTGGCAGCAAAACTACTGTATTCTCTCTTCAAGGCTATTGTTCTTTATGCTTGTCCAAAACCAGGGCAGTGCATCTTCTCCGTCCCTGCCTCTCCCAGGCATTCGTACACTTTCCTTTCTTCCTATCTGGTCCATACACAAGCTCTCGGTGTGCCAGCCACAAAAACCCTTGCACACACTGCTTTGCCTCATGTGCTTAGGTGGGTCTGTCTGAGGCATACAGACCAGCTTCTGACCCTGAATGCAGCAGTGACCACCTTCCCTCCAGCTGTCGCTCCATCGCCTTATGCCCAATGGGAAGGACTATGTGGATTTTGGTTAGGGTTAAACATGTTTTTTGTTTTTTGTTGTCCCTGTCTCTCCCCCGCCCCCCAAAATTTGACCCAGTATTTTTTTTTTCTTAATTAGCCAGCCAACAATTTCTCTCTTTCATTTTGTTTGTTTAATAGAGAGTAGTTCCCTGCTGAAGAATTTTGACCTGATTAATTCTTGACTGAAGAGGGCTTGGCTCAGGTAAAATGTAAAAACCCTGAGCTGACTGCTTGAGCGGGGACATTTTATCTCCAGCCCTGGGAGCTGGCCCAGCCTATCATAATGGCTTGGTAGGGGGATTTATGTTTTCCAACAGATGAAGGAAAATTAAATCAGACTCCATTTTTATATTAACAAAGCTTCCTTTCCACACCACCTGACATGCATACATAAACTCATTTATCATTCTCAGAAAAACATAGGAAAGTTGATACTGATGTGACATAGTTAATAAGGGCTGCCTGTGGGAGATGCACAGTCTGCTCTACTCTGAGGGTTTTGTTTCCATGTTTCTGGTCAGTGTTGTAAACTGTGAAGATGTGAAAAGTAAATGGAAGGTGTGTTCAGAGGCTTGTACATTTTTAGAATAAGTTGCTGTTAGAATACAGAAAGAAGCCTTCCTTTTTACTGGTAATTTTCACTCAAGAGCAAGCAGCTAGCCAAACAAAGTATACGCTATTCCTCTTTTCAAGGAGTATGTGTAGGGTTTTGAAATGCCATGGCGGGGATGGTGAGATATGAGCTGACCTATGCCAGGGTAGCACTGAGATCTCTCCTGGGTAAGAACTGCTTGGAAAGCAGACAGAGCATGCCAAATGAAGACCCAAAGGAAGGAGAGTGCGATCTGCACGGAATAAAGAGGAGGAGCAACCATTCAAATGATTTTGCAATTAGCTACTGCAAAGAATTTTTGCCTTTGCACCCTTGCCTCCTCTGAAGGACTTGAGAGAGAAGTTCTTTCATCTCTTGGCACGAGGAATATAGAAATCAACCGCTACGCAAAGTATTGTTCTCGTCACAGACTTAACCATGCTCGGGAGTAGTTCCCCCCCGGAAAAGTATTAGGAATAGTTTCTAATACTGCTATAAATCAAAAAGGAGAAGCATACTGGTGTTGCTAGCCTTCTATGCTAATATACTGGAAGATCCAAAAATAGGATGTCACTGAAATATTTACTACACTTTTTCTTTTTTAATTTTTATTACTTAGAAATGGCAGGAAATGCATATTTCAGTTTCCCAGGGACTAGGTCACAACCCTCTGCTCACAGTGCTGTGCTATATTTTAGTTACTGATGATAATTTTCTTTTGAGATGATCTCTTGTCCCTGGTTTGGTCAAAAGTTCAAGGCAATTTTGTGTCTAATTGCATCAGACTACAGTCCCTAAAAATACTGAATTAAAATAGTGTGCATAGCCTATAATAACCTTTACAATAAATAGGACAAATTCTAAGAACCGAATACAGGATAGAGAAGTTTTCTAGCTAATGCAACTTGATATGTCTGTGTATAGCTGCAGGTTTTCATGCATTTCTTAATTATTCCTTATGGAGTCAGTAACAAGGCATAACAGAGAAATGACCTCTCCCAGTGAATTTGTTGAGCATACAAGACTTGTGCTGGATTACTAATTTCAGTTTAGTTTCAGTTTAAACAATAGGAGTCCCCAAATCAGTTTGCTTCATATCAGTTTAGCTATCTCAGTGAGGAACAGCTGTAAGCTAAATTGACATAAGCTGTGTATAAATAGATTTGAGTATGTCTACCTGGGGATGCTGCTTTTGTGTGTTGACAAGGGTTTTCATTAATCTGACTCTAAGCAAGAAGACCCAGAGGAAGGTGTGTTGATTTAGAGTTTATCTATTTCTAATCTCATTCTTTTATAGTCTTTCTTGGCATGATTTAGTATCTGTAGGTTTTAGAAATTATGATTTTTGTTGAGGTGGTAGATGGTCTGGCACGCTGATAATGGAATGTTGTTACTATGCATAAAAATCAGGACGAAGATAAGCAGAGGCAGAAACCAAGGAAAGCAGGCATTGCTTGTAGAATAAAAAGGCTGAAGGTGAGGGGGAGGAATCTCTATGAAATTTGGGTTAAGTACTCTGGAGAGAATATATTTTTACCACTGCTAAAACAAAACAAAAACCCATGCACGCCAGCCAATATTAAGCTGGATAAATGTAAGTTTGAGTTGGGAGCCTTCTGCAGTTCATAGCTGGAGGCACAGGAGCAGGAGGACACCACCATGAACCAGTTAAGATCTTTGATGGACTGAATCATGCTCTGTAACAGCTCAGCTCCATCCACAGATTGTATATGAAGTCCTGGGCCAGCTGCCTTCTCACACCGGGTTTCAGGGAAATCCCTGAAGATACTTGTTATGAATCCAGAACTCAGTGAGAAAAGAAGGAGTATTGGAAGAGCTTCTCCTAACTGCAAGCCCATGTGGTGTAGAGGGATTAAGAGTAACAATAAAATTAAAGAAATTCTAGGTCAGTAATATCAAGTCATTAACCCACAGAGGACGAGTAAGTGAGCTCATGAAAGCAGAGGAGGTTTCTCAGGGACGAAAAGTGGAGGAAGTTAAGTGACTGAGACATAGAAAGGCCAAAGGCAAGGGAAGCCTGTCCTCGGGAAAGCTGGACAATTTCCCCAAAGATTCTGGAAGATTAAAACAAAAAGCTCAAAGGCAATTAACCATTCTTTTGTATGGTTTAACACTAATAATGTAGAATTTCTTAGCTGTCAGAATTTCGTAACTGCCAAGAATTGACAAGTTAAAAGGCACATAATGTAGGGTAACTTGTCCTTTAAGAGAAGAGGAGTAGACAATGCACGTCTCTCTGTCCCATACCCAAATCATTAACATCTGTAGTACTGACAAGGAACCTCTATGTTGTGAAATGAAGTTGCTTGGTTAATTTGTCAGTTTTCAAGATGAAAGACCACTCTCTCTGAAATGACCTAAAAACTGTGAAGTTAGAGGAAAACAGTGGTATGTTATACAAGGCTTCTCTACCATCTTTCCTATAGTTCCATATTGAAGTAAAATGATTATTGTTGAAATTTCTAACATGGCCATCATTTAAATAAGTAGGCATCATTACCGAACTCTAGGAAAGCATCTGTTCCTTTTCGTAAAGAAGCCAAGCGTTATTCCCATTGGGATATAACCTGAGTCAGTAATATATCAGGCCAAATTCTTTAGGGGCACTGGATATGCTAACACTAAATTTGGAATATGATGCCATAGTTTCATCATCCACAAGCCGTTGGAAAAGACAAATAACTACTTAGTGTGTGAAAAATGAAGAAATAAGACATGGTAACAGGTCATTATTTTCTAGAAGTAAAGTGACTGGCATTAACATGCGGAGAAGTTAGGAGGGCTAATCATGGAGCCAAACTGAATCACTGTCTATAATAAATCAACAGACGGCATTGTCAGAAATGATCAAGTGGCAGATTTTAAAGTTTTTCTTTTCTCTCAATTCAGGCTTCACTATTACATAGACATTCTATGAAAAATCTGTGACAGAAAAGATAGGTTAGTAGTCTCAGTCCAAAACGCTTTATGAAATAGCTCTGTCTATGCATTTTTTTCTAAATATAATCATTGTGGCTGCTGACAAGTAAACCCATATGATAGAGATGACCTTGCATTACCCATTGTTTATTTCAATGTAAGTTCCATATACTCTAATTTCTTAATTTATTGTAATTCTTATCCATTGAAGTAATAAAGCTGTCATATTGAGTGTCTGAGATGGACCACTCTGCACTGCAGGAACTGTTTATAACTTTCTATTGTCTTCATAAATGTGATCTATAACACTCATAAAGACATAAGGCTACTGCAGTATGTTCCTATTTCCTAATACCTAAATGCTAGTTAGTTCCCTCATCCCTGATGCTAAGCAGCATGGTAGTGACTCTAAGCTTGAAATTTGGGATACAATAGCTTAGGCTACTTAGCAAAACAAGTATTTTTGTGGAACTCTACCCTTCTGCCTTACCAGGACTGTGCTGCTGTGGAGTCACACAATAAGCACGCTTCTGTGTTGTGTGTGTGTGTGTTTGGTTTTGTTTTTTTTTTTTTTATGGAAGAAGAGGCAAGGCACCCCACAACTTCTAAGGAAAGCTGTTTCCACCCTGTTTGGCAATAGACTTGCTGGAGGGAAGTTACTCTGATGTTCCTTCTATGTTGCTGTGTTTTTAGTTGAAAATTGCCTTCAAAAGGTGCAAACCTTATATGGCTAAGCCAATCTCCATTGTAAGCACAGGAACCACAATTTGCTTGAACAACAAAAAAAAATACGCATTTGACCTTTATTTTTTCTTTTTTCATTCTTTTTTTCTCTCTGTCCATTTCTTCATTCCTTGGAGGCTTTCTACATCTACAGATATAATCCACCTCCCACGTTTATTCTAAAATCAAACAAATAATGTTTACACTGGGCAGGGATCCCTTTCTTTTTGTTTTTGATGCATCTTTCAGAACTTACGGTCTTTGAGAACCTCCTCCCACTCTCTCCTCTCCATCTCCCACAGTTTGACTTTTTTGTTCTTTTTCCCACTCTTTAGTTCATGAGCGGCCAGCATATACAGTTACGGAATTATCTGGCCTCATGTTTTCTGCTTATTTTCTAGACTAAATAGAAGTATGAGTAAACATCCACTTTTCTTAGCAGTATCTCCAAACAGAATTGGAACTAAGGCTTTCTGAGAACGTAACTGCTGCCTTTATTTTACTGTCTATATGTGAAGCGCTATGTCATGGAAGAGTATACCAGAAATGTTCTTTCAATTTTATTGCCAGACTATATGTCGACAGATGTAACAAATCAACCTGCTGCCATTTACGTAAGTCCTGGAGATGATCAAGTATGTTTGAAAAGTTGGTGTTTAGTTTCATTTCAAGACGCCTTACCTTAGCCAGCGCTCGATTCAGATGTGAATGCCAGTTCTAACTCACTGGGGGTGAGGTTCTGACATTTTGCTAGACGCCTCCACCTCGAACTTTCTATCATCTTGACAGTAGAATCTCATTTGCAGCAAAAGGATAAGAAAGACAAATCTGTGGCTTGACACCTTGTGACATCTTTCTATGGGTGATGAATTTCTGTTACATGTGAGCCTCAAAGTTACTGAGCAATGGATGGATGAGTGGCACAGTAACTTCAGGCTTGCTAAGAATCAAAGGATATGTCAAGTAATATAAAACAAAACAGTGTGACACTTTTAGGGATGGGTTGTTCTGTATGTTTAAGCAGATGTGCATATATTTTACTTTATGGATACTTAAGGTATTTGATTTACTTTATGGGTACTTAAGGTATTTGATTTTGACAAAAGTAACTGATCCACAGGAAAGCATAAGAATAAATAGCTTTAATTACTGCTTCTAGTCGCTCAATGTTTTAATCCTCCTTGCAAATACTTCCTTTAGGATATGTCTCACTCCTTTCTTGCACTGACCACAGTGTTTTTTTTTCCTGATTGCTCTTTTTCTTCTCTCCTCTTATTTTCACAGACGGTCTTTACTTTTCTGTTTTTATTAACAGGGTTTCCTTCTTGTATGTTCCTATAACTTTTCTTACGTCTAAACTGATGCTGTCTGGGAGAGAGTTTTAGAGGGAGGATGCATGATTATTTGCAAGATACATCTTGGCTACAGTCATGGTCATCTATATATGCATATAGAGTGACAAACCTCTGGCTTTGACTGAGACTTGCATGAAATCGAAGAGTTCATGTGACCCCTTTTCTCTTAGAGTGAGATCAGTTACCAGGTGATGGAAAACCCAGGTCTAATGCACTCTGCTGCCAAAGGGAATTTGAGCCTGTATTTCTGAAGCAAGTCTTAAGCCAAGCTATTCTGTATGCTGAGTTTGAGCTCTCTGAGGTGTTCTTGCTGAAGTTGCTCTACTTTGCACGGACTGCTTAAATATTCATTCTGCCAGAGAGGAGAACATGACTATAGTTTAGTGGTTAGGGCACTAGGCACAATTTTAGGTCTGAAGGGAGGAAAAAATAAACTGGTTCTGTTACAATTCCAAGTTCTTAGGCCTAAAGCCACTTACCCATGATTAACTTAAGAAATGTAAGATCAGCCAGAAAACCACTGAAAGCAAGAGTTTTAACAGAGAAAGAAACAATACATTTTGTTAGGTAAATACCCATCATTTTGTTTGTTTGTTTTCCTCCTCTTCTGGAGAAATATTGACACTGCAGGAAAATTGAACCACCAAAGTGTTTTAACAATAAACTATAAGTGTCTCTGTGATCTTTCTGAATTGGGAGAGGTCGTCATTGATATTTCATGGTGAGACAGCCTGTGGTTAATTAGGTTTTGGTAGCACTGGTTAATTGAAAAACTGTCCCCTTGTGACAAGACATTCTGAGAGTCCTAAACAAATATAGAAAATTGCAAATTAACATCTGCTAGTCCAAAGATAACTTAAAAAGCAATAATTCTATATATATTTTTTTATCCTTTAATGTCTGTCTTGGAACTCTGCTAGCTTAGCTTTTAAAGGAGAATAATGATGTATTTGGGCTGCATCCCATTTTGTCAGATACTCTCTCTCCCGACTACAGGCACTCTAAATGCAAACTAGTAGTTTGGCATGATACCTGATTCCAGATAGCTTTGTTGGCAATAAAAGATCTGATCTTTAAATCAAACATCATTTTAATTTTATTTCCTCCCTATCTTACTGGAAACAGATTTCCATAAAATGTCTATAGGTTGTTCTTCTACCTCTAAAAGCCAAATTTGCTATATCAGATAAAGAATAGATATTATTCAACTTTTTTTTACTTTTTCTCTTTGTTGTCAAAGATGCCGCTCTCCAGCATGTATTGCCCAGAATTCCTTTCCTTCTACCCTGCGAAACCACAGGAAGATCTTTCTTGCCTTCTGTAGTGAACTCTGGCTTTTCTAGAACTGTGACAGTGAGAGAGAGCACAGGTCTGGTGATTTGTCCCTCACCTTGATCTGCTTTCATAGTAACAGAGCTGCTGGCACCAGTGACTCCAGGTGTCTCAGCGTCTCTCCTCCCTTCACCTTCTCTTGATGGGGGGGCTGCAGCAGTAGGTAGCCACCGACCTCCAGTGGCTCTCAGCACCTCCTTTGTCACTGGCGTAGGTGTGCTGCATCTCACTGTGTCCCTTTTTCCGTCCTCCAGACAGCCGTGCTCCTCCCAGGTGCCTGCTTGGCAGCCTTACTTAGCTGCATGTGTAAATGTGCAGCCAGAGCTTTTCTGAAAATGTGACCTACAGCACTGGGAAAGGAGGGGAGATGTTGGCAGTATGTCTTGTTTCTCCTCTTTCGCACTAGAATTACAGGAGGGTTGCTGCATTGGCTTGAACAGGCTTGCTTCTAATTAATGGCTGTAATAAATAAGGGAGAATCAGGACTCTACGTTTCCCAGGTGTGTGTCTGTGCCACAGTAAGGACATACCCCTTCAGCAGCTGGACTTCAAAGTCAACCTTGACCCCTGGCTGCTGGAAATAGTGTAGCACATAGAATCAGTAGCACTTATGGTAGTTTACACTGTGTTTTCAGATACTTATACTTGGGACAGTAAAGACGATTGTAATAGTCTGGTTAGGGATATGCCTTACAAAAGTAAAGTAGTAACAGCATTTGCACCAATATTTTCTACACAGTGGTAGCCAATGAGATAAAATGTGACATAAAGGGCCTAACAGTAAATAACTAGTGGGAGTAAGAAAAGATATGAAAGATTAATGATCACTTTTTGAATATCTATTCTGCAGGATATAATTTGACTTTAATGTATTAAATTATAATAAGACAGTGCCAGTTTTGTAGACAAATCTAATGGGACCTGTATTTGTTTATTTTGACTGTATATGAAAATTCAGCTACCTTCAAAGGCCATTTTATCCCACCGTCTACAGAAAATCACAGTTACTATAACTAATAGTATCATTGCTATTAAGTACAATGAGAAAAAATGATAGATACAGTCTGAAAAAAAAAAAAAGACACAACCTTGCTATGACATTTAGGCTTTTAAGGATTATGGCATCCAGGAGTACAGATGCTTCTTTTAGATCTATCACATGAGGTATGACATGAGAGGGTTTTTTTGCATTCGATGGAAGTTGATCTGACCTAATCTGCTCTTATTTATCTTTGTTTCTCAGCAAATGAATTTTGAGCGTGTTTTTATTTTCATGGGGTAACGGATTAATGCATGATATTAGATATTTTGCGTTCCTCTTGTGCACAAAGCAGTTGATAGCAGCAAACAGGCTGAACTCAAAAAGATAAAGTTTGTTGTTTAGGCAGCTCCTAACTCAGGTATAACAGACCAGGAATGCTTTAATAGCTTCAAAAATCTAGCTCTGTGATTTTCTTTTTCTTATGCAATAATTTATTTAATCTTTTATTCTGTAATGCTCAGAGAATGTCTTTCTGTCATCTGGGGTGATATTTCACCTTTTTTCATATTTGTACCTCTTCACATATCTGTAGACAGCTGTTCCCTCTTGGTTATTGTTCAGCTTACATATTCTTCATTTCTAACTTTATATTTCAAACTTTTGGCTTCTCTCTTGAGATTCTCTTTCATTTTCTCTTTTTTTTTAACCTAAAAACTTTCTAAATTATCTACTTTTTCTTAGGTAATGCAATAACATAATTGTACTTCAGTGTTCAGTGTAGGGGTTGGAGGTTTTTTCGAAAAATGTGACAGATAAGCCCAATATCAAATTTTTCCATGGTGTTCAGTGCAATTTTTAGAAGAATTTGATAGGTCCAATTACAGTTTCTACCATGGTGACGATACAATACTGAAAATTCTTAATGTTCTTATACTATAGGCTGTAATATTGCCTTAATCATTACATTACAGAAAATCACAGGTTATTTTGTCTTGCAAGACTCTGACATTAGCCAAATTCTCTTAGTACCTTAAACGAGGTACTTAAACAGTTATTTCTGGATGGAATCATAATGCTCTGAATAATGCATGGAAATAGAGAATGTTCCCAACAATACTCAACAACTGCTTTTTGCCCGATGCCTAGTGCAGACACTGGAAGGAGCTCATATTGATGCTATCAGTAGCACACTATTGCTATCAAAAATGAGTTCCCTTGCCTGTGAAGAAAGGAAGATGAAGAAACATGAGCAAAAACACATTTTTCAGAACATATTAAGACTTGAGATGTGCTAGACTGTTACTGCCCTCTTTCCACCATCTGTTTCTTTTTCTTCTCTTCACTTAGAAAACTATTAGCAATTTTCTAATACTACAAGGGCTAGTTATAGCTGTTGAACAAGGGCTCTGTGGGACGAATGCATTATAGATAAAAACTCTCATCACACCCCTCAAATTCCCATTTTCACCTGCTCATGTGGTATTCACCTGCAGCTTGTAAACAATGTGTTTCTTTGCTGTGTGAAGGAGATTCAGATTCAGCATGAGCCTGGCAAAATTAGTTTTTCCCCTTGCCTCAATTTTAAACCACAGTGCTTTAGAAAGTGTGAGAGAGGCCCTGCTAGTAAAGGTTTAACAGGTCATGTTTAAAAAGGAAAGAAAGGAAGAGAAAGCTAACAAGGCCTTGCAGTTGAGAAGAGGGTAGAGGAATATAAATTAATAAGAATGGGGGAAAAAATCCCTAGAACTTAGAAGTTATAGCCAATATATTGCATCCATCCTTAAACTAGATACTGTTCAATTTATTTTACAGTCTAAGAGACTAACACTCATCTCTTGCACAGAAAGACATGAAGATCTGGATAGTTAAATAAAGAAATTTCCAAGTATACTGACTCAATATTTAAAACCCCAATATGTAGCATCTATTCTGTCACAAATATTTATTGAAAATGTACTTATTGTTCATCAGACTCAAGCTATGCACATTTGGAGGTATTCAGCTTAGTGTGGAGCATGTAGACAATATGCTAACAGGATAGAACCTGCATGTTAATACCTAGAAACTAGAATTATCTGAAATACTTTTACTACACTTCAGTAGAAATTTTTCTATCAAACCTTCAGTTTTTTTGATCATCAGTTTTATAAACTTTGAAATGAAAGAAATCAGTTGAATGAACGCTAGACAGAAGTCAAAGGATATGACTTTGCCCTGTGAAATACTTATGGAGATACAAGTATCTCTATAATTAAAAATAAAATATTTATTTCTGAAATTTTGTTAATTTTGGACTCAGAAAAATTGCCTAAAAATTACCACTACAGGCGATGGAAAAGAACAGTAAGGAAAGCAGCCTAAATGGAAAGCTGGATAAGTCCTACTAGTAAGAGTCAGATATATCACTCAATATAATTATGTATATATAAAGAAAATATGTTCTTTAATACAAGGTAGATTTAGAGCTAGTATCCAAAGTGACATATTTCTGAATTCTGTAACTATTAGTAAATAAAATGCTGAATTAACAAGGCATTTTATCTCATTGGCAACCTATTGAATTCAAGCTAAGCTTCATAACTAAAAATTGAATAGGTTGCAGTACAAAATTTATTGTCAGGTAGCATACTTGTACTTTGATTACCTGTCTTTCTCTATAGATTTGACATCTATTATTATGTTCTAAATGTCTGTATGTCACAGAGATTTATCTGGATGCTATTGCTTTCATTTGTGTCAAAACAGTGGAAGTTGGAGAGCACTAGAAAATCCAGTGAATTACTGTCTTGAATGGTTTGCTTCTAAAAAGGTGTTTGAACTGTATACTACTGATGAAGGCTCATAAAGAAACAAAACTGTCTTAAATTTTATAAGAGAAAGGGTGAGGGAAATTCTATGGCACTCCTATTCTAGATAACAAACTGGACTCTTCGATGATCTATAAAGATAATCTATTCCAGTATGATTTTAATCTTTATTTTAGCCTTCAATAGACAACATATGTAATAAGATAACTGCATTCTTAAACAGGTATGATGCTGTTATTAGAATGGCATTTCAGCTCACTTGTATCAATGTGGTATCTACAACTAGGTATTAAGAACATGTGACTGAATGAAGGATTTCTAAGTGAGCTTTTCCCCTCAAACTCCTATTTCCAGTTATACCTGTCCAGATGAAGAAATATCAGATTTTCAATGTGGTATTTTGATCTATCCATATGTTTTAGGATCACTCATTTGTTTGATTCTGCTTCTCAGTCAAGTGACAGTAGCACCAGTCAAACAGGGACCTCAACAGCAAAACCATGCACCTTGTATTTTCTGAGTTGAATAAAAGAAGTGTCCACTACAACAGAATCTGAAACTCAGAGGTGAAAACCTTAGAAATGAAGCTGATAACAAACAAGCAAAGAGATTTCTATACTTATTAGGACAAAACCTTTAAGCATTGCCATGGCCAACTCGATCAGAAAAAATGAAGGAAGTTTACTAAAATTATTGACAAGATAAAGCTTAAATAAGAGAACGAGAAGGGCAAACTGAAATTAGAGAACCTACAGATTATGTGAAGTGCTCAATCCCTGTGCGCTTCAGATGTGTAAGGATGGCACTGATGGGTTTTTTCTTTGGCAGTAAGACGTGCTTTTTGAAGGAAACTAGCAGTTAATATGGACAGGTCAGTCAGAAACAATGACATTCTGCCTGTGGAGTCAAATATAGATACATGCTTGAATGAATTTCCTAGCTTCCTTTGTATTCTGTACCAGTAAAACAAATTCATCGAGATTTATGAAAGGTTAAAAGTTTAAGAACCAGCAGTGCCTTCAAGGATATCTCACTCAGCCATTTAGTATATTGGAGAAGATCAAGGAAAAAAAAAACAGCAGTCATAGTTATAGCTGTCCAAGTCTAGGTTATGTTTCTGGCTATTTCTCAGTATTGCCTGTTTCATTGATTTTTTTTCTTCTCTACCTGACTCCATTTGGAGCACCAAACTGTGACTCACCACTTAATGAGGCAGTGTGAACCCAGAGATGAAGAACAGATCAAGAAACTCTTGAGGATTTATCACATTGGTATAGATGTTTCCCCTGATGCTTATGGGAATGTGCTGAAGGTGTATCCAGAATATTTTTTGGAGAATGAGTTCAGGAAATAAGCTAAAGTCTGACTTAGACCCGGTGTCCATACTGCTGGCCTCTGTCTCAGACCTCTGTCTATACTGTAAGCTGAATTCAAACTGTCTACTTGTCCCATGACACTGTGGGCACTTCTTTGAAGCCCTTGTCTGCCTTACACTGTCTACATGATGGCACTAAGGGCATCTGAGATATATGGTGGTGGCCATGGCATGTGTGGCTTTTCCACAGGGTAGGTGAGTTGTTGGACTTCTGCAAAGAGAAATCACAGATCCAAAGTCACCCTCTACTACATGCCCATCTGTAGAGAACCGGTACTAAATGTGGTTTTGTCTCGACATTGCTGCCGCACCGACATTTCCTGGCATTGAACATCCTGCCTCGAACTAAAGAAACCAACTTCTTCACAGTTTAGAGGTAAACAACCTCATGCACCTATGCAGGAAAAAAAAAGGTACAAAGAGGGCAGAAGAAGGCTTCTAGGGGAACAGCACATCTGGCACGAACCGCACGTACACATTTGCGATCTGCGCATGAACAAGAGACCCCCAGAAGCCCCTAGCCCGTTTCTGGAAGGTTCCGAGAGGGCGGACTGTGCACGACAGCTAATCTGCATGGGAAGTGAGGAAGCACCTCCCAGAGGCGGGGCAGGAACCTATAAAAACTGCAAACTGTGTGAATAAAGGGGAGAAGGAGCCCTGCGGAGTGGCCGACTGCACGCCAAACTCCGCGCTTGTCGCAGCCGGGCCATGGCTGCTGCCACTGCCGGGGGGGCTTGCAAAGACTGAAGATCTGGAACGGAGTCAGCGGAACATCATTGGACTCAGAGTGGCGGTAGCTAGTTTCTTTTCTCCTTTCCCAACTTTCTCTATCTCTTCCCCTTGCCTTTGTTCGCCTCTCCCCTTCACCCTTCCCCCACCTTTTCTCCCCACTTCGTAAAAAATAAAGTTAAGAGGTTGTAACATATTTGACTGGTTATAGCGTCTTAATCTCGTCCTTGGGATCATAACGAAACCCTCCCGATATTGGATTGGGACACCATCTCAGGCTTGCAGAAGTGTGGGATTGCATCTTGGCAGTGCAGGTGAATGGCAACTGTAAACATAAGTCTCCATTCAAATATAGAGATAGCCAAAATAGAGCCTTTTTTGATGTCCAGTAATATTAAAGCACCATTGCTGTAGAACGACGCTTCAATATCAATGCAATATTAATATCAGTAAGTAGCTGATCTCTGCGTGCCCACTGTTTTGTATTACTGAAGTCCATGCTGGTTGGGCCAAATACCCATTAAATTCAGAGGTGGTTATAATTTCATCACTGTCAGCCTCTCCCAGCTGTACCATTAACTCTGGTTAATGAGTCAGGGTGTCCAGCATGCATGGAGAAGAGTGAACAGTGTCACATAATGATTATACTGAACCCTTTCTTGCACCTGAGTGCAGCAGCAGTTTGTGTTTTCCTTTCAGTCAAACTTGATAATTGTAACAAATGGCATTGAAATTTATGGGAATGCTGATCAAAAAAAAAAAAAACCTGTTTGTGATTGTCTCAGCAAGGACCTTACAGAAAACAAAGTGGGCAAATATGGCAAGCTCACCGCATGAGATTTCTAACCTTTTCCCCAGTTGATAATTGGACTAAGGCTTTCCAAGGGGTCCTCCTTTGTAGAACAATCTGACTTGTCATCCTTATTACTTCTTTGTCTTACAGAAAAAGAAGCTGAGATAGTAAAACTCACAGGAAACAACTAAAATAGGAAGGATGCTGAAAGATATAAAAGTTGTATTTATTTCCTTGGGGACTCGCTCAGGCCTACCAATCTGATGATGACTAATGCAACTGGATGAGGAAGGTCATTACCAGATAATGGAGCCTGTTTATTACGTCTGCTGCTATTAGGATGAGGTATTTCCTTCAGTTGATTGGTTAGGATTTTTCAGGAATAGCACTTCTAGAGCACATCCTTGTTTTTTTCCTTGATAAGAAAAAAATGGCATCTGTGATCAAAAGAACCAATTTAAAGCCAGAAACTTTTCCTAAAGTGCATACATTTGATAATGTATCTTGGGAGTCAGTAAGTTTCTATAACAGCCAGGAATGAAGGACTTTATCAAATTGCAGGCATGCTGTGCCAATAATGATCCTAGTCGGGGGTGAGGAATGGCAAAGACTTGAAAAAATGTCTGTCACAGTGAAGAAGGCACATGGTCAGTGCCGTAGGTCAAGCTCCAGGCTACAGGCCGTGTGCTGCAGGGCTCCAGCCCCAAACCACACTCCCACCTCCCAGGGCAGCTGGCCCTGGCTGCGACTTGCTCCCTCACGCACCACATAGTCCTAACACCCAGCTAATGCCTCGGAGCAGGAGGGCATATTGGGGTGTCTCTCCGACTCTTCTCTGTGGGTTTGGTTTCCACAGGAAGGAGCAAGGGCAGCCCCGCAGCAGAGCAGGAGGAGGCAGCTGGTGGAAGTGCAGTGCCATGGCTTCGCTGAACCCTTCCCCGCAGAGACTGCTAAATCTAGCACCAGGTATTTTAGCATCATGAAATGCCAGAGTCTAGAAAAGAATGAAGGCAGTAAGTGAAAAATAAGAACTTCAGGCCAGCAATGGGATGCTCCCAGTCTTCAATAACTGGGAGGTTAAAATGGAAAGAAACACAGGGACATCACCTTTCATTTGGCAATTTTAAACTCAAAGCTAATAGGATTCAGGATGGATTTAAAGCAGCATCTAGAAAGTGCTGTCAGACTAACTGCCAGTTCCCATTTCCAATGCAATGGGCATATCTGTAGGTTTCTTCCAGCCCTATTCCCAGCCTTGGCCATAGCTGGGCGTTCATGTCAGCGAGTAACGGTGCCAATGGCTCTTGCCATCTAGGTGCTGGGAATTCCAGCTGCTGCTTCTTCCAGGCAGCCACTTTGCCCCTTGGCCAGGCAGACGCAGCAGCATGTGGATAGCATGTTTTGAGCCCAACAGCCCAGGAAAGAGTGCAAGCAGCCTGAAGCACATACAGGAGAGCTGACCTAGAGCCGGGAGTGGGGCACCCCACCATTTCAAGGGAGTTATCTGCATAAGGCAGTGCCTACTTCTCCTGGCTCCGCCGAGCTCTGATGTTGGCAGGAGCCGGATCCTGTGCCTTGTCTCAGGTCCAGACACCTAACAGTGTCTAGCCGTATCTCCTGCTTTCCACATTTAACTCCATTTAATCTGAGGAAAGACATACTGCCTTTGAAAAGTTATTATCACTTGATTTAGGGTATTGAGAATAGAGCATCTATCCTATATGAGAATAGAGTAAGCCGTGATGTCATTCTTCTAAAGCTTGAATAATTAAGGAAATTGTATGTCTGGTTGAAAAAGAAAATTTCCGTCTTATATTAACAGCTTTTTTTTGAATTGTGTCACTATAAAAAAATCTTTTTTTTTAAAGAGCATGCATAAAAAAAAATTCAGCCTTATTTCAAATATAATTAGGTATAATAGTCAACATTAACATGTCTAAACATAACATTCAATTATTTCTCAGATTAAATGGTAACAATACTGTTATATTTCTGTAAAAGGTTTCTAAATTTGTCAGTTCTGCATTTTCTGATAGAAAACACTCTATGTCTCTAATGTTTGGAAAGTAGTATTGCACAAAGTCTTCTTAACCCTTACCTCTTTAATACTTTCAGGCAGCTGTTGCTTAATACAGTGTAGTATATGTTGGAAACATGCACAAAGTCTCACAAGAAGCAGCTCCTTCTACAACTGAATGTTGTGGGGCCCCTCCATATATCACACACTTATTTATATGTAATGAGCCTCTTATGATCCCAGAGGAATTTTATCACTAATTCTTCCCACATTTACAAGTCTCATCTTATGCATATTTTGTCTCATCATGGTGAACAGGGATTAATTATGTTTTAGTAACAATTAATGCTGCCATCCACTGTGTGGTAATGTTGAAGTTTGCCCAGCAGCAGCTGCACTTACATGAATATTCAGCATAGATGAACGGAACAAGTAATAGGCACAACAGCAAAAAGCAGGAGGAAATAGCAAGAAGTCATCAGGTGGAAGAGATGCAAGCCCATTAGGGTAAAAAAGTGAAGTATTACATTTTAAAAGGTACACGTTATATCAGCAAAAGAACTGGGTCACTTGTTTTGGGAGAGAAAATAAGGGATGACAATTAGAAGACTTCATTGGCTTTATGATAGCCTAGTGTTCTTCTGAGACCTCTGCTGAAATACTGCTAGCTCCAACTACTTAGTTCAGGTGTACCTTCTGTTTTGAGCCTTTCCACCAAAAAACTGAGCCCATATATATCCTACTTCCTCTGGCAAACATGTTTGTTTCCAGACTTGTTCTGCTAGCACAAGAATGAAATGCAACATCACAGGAGTGCAAACACTTAGCTTGCCTGTGAAACTTTTGGTAAAATGCTAGCTTTATTCTTTTCTTACTGCTTTTGGCACTGGCTTTTAATTGATTTATGTGCTTTGTATATGAATAACTCTCCGGTTACAAAGCTAATGCTTTTTCACTGAAGGAGAAGATAAATCTTACAGGATGAATAAACAGACCTGTTTTTTTGGATGACACTGAGAATATAATTCTCCTTAAATTCCAGAAAGTGTTGAAAATTGGGTAATAGAGGTATATGAATGCAGTTCCTTTTTTGATTTCTACTATTTCTTATGCTTTCAAAATCACTGAGTAATGACTCTATTTGGTTATTTCTATTTAGAAAGTCCTATCTTCAAAATTTTGCCCGAACATCCTGGTCCAAGTAAACGCTATTTGTGGCAGGGGTAGGGAGTAGAAATGCCAACTGTGGCAAATCCTGTAGTTATGATTAACCATCACTTAGGGTTGAAACCTTTAAAGAAGCTGTGCTTGAATTAAGTGAATGCTGCTGCCTTACTAGAAGTATTTAAAGAACTCTATAAAGTACCAGGTTCTAATGCTTTACAAGCTTAGAATGGTTCAAACAGAGCAGGGATTGGAGGAATAAAAAATTCAACAAGAGAAAGATTCCTCTTCTGAGTGCTGTTGAAAATGCAGGGTTACAGAGCTTGAAGAAGGTCTATTAACTATCATTAAACAGTTATCTTCTATCTAATGGAGTATGTAGTAGGGGTATATTGTCAATACCTATCTCTGTGAAGTAGAACTAAAGAATAATCTGAAGCCATGAGGTCTTGAATCCATGCAGTAGTAATCAAAAAACAAAAGCATATAGACAAGAGAACAGCTGTTGCTCTCCACTGATGATAGAACGAAGATAGAAAAGGTGGTGTCTGTTTGGAGGAGTTAAATTCAGGTGGGAGTCATGTTTTTCACTTTGGTTGTGTCAGGATCTACCTTCAGCTTTCTGTTCTTGCTTGAGAAATTTCTCATGGCAAATTGTCACCGTATAAGGAAACAATTCCTTTGATTTCTGACACCCAGAGAATCTATGCATAAATTCGCATTATATTTTCCCTTTTTTTGAACCCTTGAAGATAGAATCTGTCCTTTTCGGTTCAGCAAACCGATGTCTCAGAGGTGCTTCCATAAATACTTCAGTATTTGCTCTGCTAGCAAAAATGATCATTTCAAAGCAGAGTTTTAAAAAATTCAGTACGACAGGCTTTCCTTACTCTAATAGTACTGACCGATTTAAGAGTTTGCTGAATGGATCTGCAACTTGTTAGCATGGACTATTGTTACAAACTCCTCACCCCCTCAGTTCAGTTTACCAGAAACCTTTGTAGATTTGAAGTAACAATGTGAATACTGAAGGTGGTGTGGAAAAGATGGAAATCGTACTGTATTGAGATAGTTCTGCTAAGTTAGTGGTGCGGAAAAAGACTTTCAGGTTGAAGTGATTCTTCTTTTTCTTAAGGAGACTGAATAGTTCAAAATACTTTAAATCTAAATGAGACTTCTTCTGGCCCAGTACACACAGTTCATTAAAACTTATCTTATATTTGCAATAAAAAGTAAAATTGAAGGAAGTTAAAAATGTTTTCATGAATTCTTTGCATTTTTCTAACAATCAAACAAGTTTAATAGAAGTGACATGTTCATAAAAATTTTTAGTGTCACTGAATTAGCATTTTTTTTGAAAGATCATTTTTTTCTAAAAAGTTCACCCAATTCTGATTCATCTCAATTTAATACACAGAAAAGGGATAGGTACATTAGAGATGCATGGAGAAAAAATGCTCTTTTTCTGATAACAGTTAGCAATTTCTGACAGAGTTTTAGGACCATTTTTCATATGCTCAAGTAATTTGCTCTTAGTAGTACTTTTGCTGTTTAATGCTTAAATGTCATAGTAACTAAAAGTCTTAGTCAAGGAAAAGGGTGTCACAGTACAAGCAAAAATACAAGCACAGAACAAGAAAAGGAGTTAATGTTATTGGATCATTAGATCAATTCTCTATTAACAGAGCAATGTAAAGAAACAAATGTTGAACTACACACAAATGGTCTTGGCACATGGCTGCCATTCAGAGCAACTTCAGCATGCTAGAGAAATGGGCCAATATTTGCTATTTAGTTTCTTCGCAGGCTCTTGAGAGAAATGTGCAGTGATAGAACAAGGGGAAACAGTGCTAACTCACGACAAGGGAAATTTTGAGTGGGCATCAGGGCAAAATTCTTCCCTGCACCAGTGTGTGTGGGGGTGTATTTGAGGTGATTGCTAGATATCCACAAAGATATTAGGAAGATATACCACCATTTGAGTATGATTAGAAGAAGGACCTGAAGTGGAAGACCTGGCTTTTCAGTAGAAAAGGTCATTAAAGAAGTCAGTAGAGGAACTGGTGCAGTGTCCCTGAAATCAGTGAAGAAGGGAAAGAGACTGGCATGGTTTTAAGGTGGCTTTAAAATAAGGCAAGAGAGAACACCTGACAGCAATTGTAAATTGCAGTTGAAACAAAATAGAATATGTGTTGATGGTTAGGGCTGAAAGTCTGAGCTTGGTTTTGAAAAAGGGAAACTTGAACCTGTGTGATGGAGAAGAGAAAACAGGGAAAGGCTGAAGGTAAAAGGAGACTTGCACTAAAGTTCATTTCAGAATGCTGCAGACTAAAGAAGGGGGTAATAATAGCAATGCATTTCAAAAGTAATAATTGTGAAAATTGAGGTGATACTAAATTATTTGAATTTTGCAATGAACTTTATAAGTTAAAAGAGTATCCTGTCCTTACAGTACTGCATTCACAGAGAAACAAAGGACCCGAAAGATCTTGGGAACTCTATCGAATAATGCTGCTATGTCATTCATATGAACTAGGCCTAATGTGGTGGGCTAATTATGAATTTTGACTCATAAGTATTTTTGGTAGTTTTCTAGCAAGAACTGCCATATCTTTGATTCCCTGCTCTAATCCAAAGGTAGACCTTCTAAATCTAGAATCTAAAGCCCAGTAATAAGATTTCCTTTACCAGTGATCTTTGGAGCATTTAAGGAAAGACAGATGCATGCAAACACACTGCGAGTCCCACTAACTTCTGTCCATGGAGATATTCAGTTGGCCAGTATTATAATTATGCAACACTTCATACTTTCAAAAATGTTCAAAACAGCAATTTAGGCAATAACTGGTACAATTCTGATTAAATATTTATGTGAAAGAACTATTTAAACAAGTTTAGTGCTGATGAATTGACATGATTCAATTTTTTGTGTACATCTTTTTGTCATGTGTAATGTAATATCCAGCAAATTTTTCATTTCAATATCCCAGCGATGACTAAAATAATTAAATAATCTGATAGATATATCTTGCAAGTATATTTTTTTCTTTTCAATCTCTATGAACTAATTAACAGAAGCGTAGAATTTCTTTGTTCTTCAGCCCACTTTTAGTGAATTTACTGCATTGAATGTATTGCATATAATGTTGTAATAATGGAACCTTGTCAGCTAATACATTCAACTAGTGACATAGCTGCTCTGGTGAGTTACCTGTGAGCAAAAAATTATCCACTTACTGCAAACAACATATCTGATTATCTACAAAAATGGATCAGATGGTCACACTTGAAATTATTTTCCTATGAGCTAAAGATTGCATTTAGATCTATTTTCCAACTCCAAATGGAGTATAATTTGACAAATTTAATGAAACTCATAAAAGTAGTTTCTGGATTTTGATCACTGGTCAAATTCCACACAGCTCCATTCAGCTCTGGAGTGAAGATTTTATTCCTGTCACAAGATCTTTCATCAGAAATACCACTTGCTTCTGATGATCTCAAGCTGTTATTTTTACTAGAAAAAAGAGGTGGGGGGAACAGGGCACAGAGATCTCTTGGTAAATCATGCAAGGGTTTTAGGCAAAGAGCCAATGAACCCATGTCATTCTGTCTGTATAAGCCCAAACTGTCCTTCATTATGAAAGATAACTATCATTCTAAGTCAAACTTACTGCCATCTTCCTCAAATGCCTAATATTTTATTTTTATGCCATATATTTGCATTTTATATAGCCCTTAGTTAATTTTGCATAATTTCAGACTATGGTAATGTCAAATCCAAATTACGTCCTGCATCCTTAAAATCCTAGCTCACCTCAGAGGCTTTCCTAATCTGAAGAACACATTATATTTACTTTTTATTTGCTCAGCTTGCTTCAAAGAATATAGCCTTTTGTGCTGTTTGCTCATAGTTTGTAAACAGACTGCAAGATTCTCTAATATATTAATTATTCAGAATTATTCATTAATTTCTTCAGTGAAATAGCTTTGGTCTGCAGATCATTGAAGTTGCTAGTATTAAAACGAATGTACAATTGGAATGGAATTTATATATATGTCAGGCAGCTGCAACTGAGGTAATTAACATCCCAACAACTGTGAATTTCAAATGTTATATGCAATACATTTAATATGCATTATTTACAATGTGTTTTTTATTTCTGTAAATCCTCTAATGAGACAACAGCAACACTATAACATACTTTGTAGAAGTTATCAATACAATGTAAAATTTGAATACATATGTTTTCAGTCAAATATTAAATCCAGAAATATTTGAGAAAATATTTGTTCATTTGAGCCAAAAAGTTTGAAAATTCAAAAGGTTGTAGGGCTTGGTCCTTCAGCTATTGACTGCATACCTCCAAGACTCCCATTGACCTAAAAGGAAAGCATTAGATCATTAATCCAATTTAAATATTGCATCTGTTGCAAACATTGTCAGATTTAAGGTCTGTAATTATTCAATTCACATTGATGCTCTTGGAAACAGTTTTTCCAGTACTTTTAACCTGTAAATCCAGTTGATAACATTTTTTAAACAAAATGGAATTAAAGTCTGTAGAGAGTTCATGGTAAAAATGAAGCATGTTATATTAAAAGATACAGGAGGGAAGAAAATTCCTAAGACAGGGATGACTGAAATGCAGTGCTGTAGGAAAGTATTGACATTTTCCTAATTCATTTCTTTCCAAGATGATTTATATGTGCCCAGTTTCATTACTGAAGTACATTCCAATCTAAAACCTGTTGACGTACAGAAGAATTTTATTCTGCCTGGCTACTGTTTACCTCTAGTAAGTAGATCTCTTTTCCTAGTGTGTGTCAGTTTTTTGTAATTATATTGTTAAAGGAAAATGTGTTGCACAAGAAAAGTTTCCAGTTATAGCTGATTAAGAGATGACGTTCATAATTGATTTTCAATGTGCATAATGAACCAGGTTGTTAGAATGTATATATTAATACTAATGATAACTTCTTGTCTCACTGGATATCAAGATTAATTGTCCCCTAAGAGAAATCTTGGCCTTAGCTTCACCTCAGCTAATATTTACCTTTGAGGTCAATAAATCTTAATGACTTTCTCTGAAGGAGTAAATACCGGCTTATTGTGAGCATGATGAAGAGTTGAACACATATGTATTTGTATTAAAAAACATTGGCAAACATGAAGAATTACGAAAATGAGTTGATAAAGTAGTAATTGTTTTTGAAGTATAATCCAACATTTCTACCTTGCAATGAGAGCCAATTGGATGATAGGACTTCCATCTACTTTTTGGTTATTGAATCATTTACAAATATGTAATGACTTTCTTTTAATATATCGGTTTTAATGTTCATGATTTTGTGGAAATCATTTGAATCCATACTCAACAATGACTAGGTATATAAAAATATAAAACTTGGTTATTGCTTACAGTTACATAAACAGAAAAGAAAGATACTTCTTCTGTGACAGGATCAAGTCATGCCATCTAAAGATAGATAGATATATATCTAAGAAGTTTAACCCTAACAGCACTGCAACTTACTCCTTTTCAGAGGAATCAGGCGAGCATTGACTTCTCTTACCCCAAAGCAACCATATATCTTCTCAGAAAGGTCCCAATATCATTGACTTTAGACAGTATTTTACCACACAAAAACTGGATAAATCCTTTCTTTTTCTCTTGGGTAATGGGTGGATACCACAATCAAAAGTAGATCATGGGATATGTATTTATTCTCAATGTTTTGTTTTATATTATTTTCTTCATTCACCGTCGTGAGACAATTCAAACTTGTTAGCTTTGCTGAGTATTTATCAATTGATAGGCACTTGAAGGAAGGATTGCATTTTAAGTCTTTGAGAATTATGAATACAATACTGCATGCTTAAAAACCATATCTATGATATTTAATGGTGCCATTTAACATCTGAATGGACCATAAACAGGGCTAAAATTTACTTCTATTTGACTAACAGATTGATTTTGCCAGGAGTATGACCTGATCAATAGAGAGTGATTAAAACTAATGAAGCTTTGAAAACCTTGAAAGTCTCAACTAAAGAGAGAGTGTATTTACAAAAAACTTTAAACCCGGTGAGCTTTCAAGTATAAAGAGAGCTTCATGAAATTCTCACCCAAACTCTTCTCGCCCTAGTACACACAAACATTTGAAACAGCTGAGCTCCTTTCCCAACATGCTTTTTCTGTACTGCAGACAAAGCAATCTTTTTCCCTGGCAGGTTTCACTCTGAAATGAAACCAGTCTCTGGAATGAAATATTGGCAGCTTTCAGGCTTGGGTTTCATCCTGACAAGTGAGCATGACAGGCAAATAACAAGGAGCTTGCGTGCTGTTCCATGCAAACCTTGAAGGGCTGAGAGACTGATGGGTGAGAGACTGATTTTGATGATTCACTAGTCTTTGACTTCACTAGAGAGCATTTAATCATCACTGGCCTACACACACATCTAGACTGGTCGCATCTGAGCAACATAATACTATTAAGGTTAGAGCCAACAATTATGCTGTGTTTGTGTAGACAGCTTAATTCATTCTTGAACTCCAGAAAGCGTTTTAACTAACACTTTAAACTTCAGTTATGTAGTCTGAGCTCTCACCTATCCAAGAGTCAAGATCAGAGTATTGGCATTCCTCATTATGGCATGGGGATAGAAAAAGTAACAGGGATCAAGGCCTGAGCAGGAGCAGCTCTTAGTCTGAAATACCTCAGTCAGTCCCAAAAGCCAAACTTAAGTAAATAAACTATTTCAATGAACCTTTCTCTTTCCTAACTGCTCAACTTTATAAATGACTCAGACTGTCAGCTTTGATCTTGGAGGTCTTCCAGAACTGTGTTGATTCATTATATTCTATTGATCTCTAGCTTCACATCCACTGGCAAATATTTTGTTCTCATCGTAAGACCATTCCTATCAAAGGACAATACAGTCTGGTGACGATGACCAAGGAAAATGAGTGCATGCTGCCCACTTTAATTTCCTGAAGGACCTGCTGAAGGCATGGTGTGTTCTGTACTTTGCCAGTGACTCCTAAGAATGCAATACAGAAAGGCCAATTTATCTTGTATAACAAGCAATATAAACTATATGTGTCTTACATAAACTCCAACAAAAACTTGTCAGAACTAATTATTTTAAGTTGTTGAGAAAGCTGATGGACTGTAATTGCCATGGAGATTTCTTTTCTGCTTTTCAGTGGAGACAGCACTTGGTTGGATTTAAAAGTATAGCTCATCTTTTCTGGGTAAAAAAAATTACTGTTGACACTAGAAAATCACCTACCATGTAGATAGACCTTTGCATATAAATTGCATGGGAGTAAATGCAAATTTCACATGCTTGAATCTGAAAGCAAACTTGCGAGCTATGTGACATATTCATGGAGATGTCATCATAAGAGGAATCTGGTTCATAATTATTTTCACTCTACACATGCTGCACACAGCACAGTAACCATATACGTAAAAAGGAATGCATCGTGTTCTTTCTTGCTGACTGTGGCTAACTGTGAATTAATAAGATCCAGCACAATTTTAACTTTTTTCTTAAAAAGAAAAGAAGTCCAGATACTAAGATGTAAGCTATTTTGGGAGTGAAGAGCCTAAATATTGAAACAGTTTTGATTAAATTTAGGTCTACAGTCCTGAACCTCAAACTTTAACTGAGGAAAAAGTAGATCTGAATTTCATCTGCCCATTATTGCTAAAGCATCCAGAAAATAATTCCCAGATCTGAAGACCTAAATGCAATCCTTTAAAAATCTGGATCTGATTCCAATTTTGAATATTGTGACTCATGCCCCAGTTAATCTTGTTAATAGGAAAGTTAAGAGGAAAGCTAAAACAAATCATCTCCCACCAACAAACATAATTGAATAAAGAAGCCTGGGACTGTCTGGTCTTGCTGCTTTTTTAAAAGCATGCTGTGACTCTTTCACAGTTCTCTGAAAAAGTAGATGTCTGCCTAGAGCCCTAGGTAAAGGCACTATTTCCAGAGGGAGGTGGAGTGTTTTAGCATTCCCCATAGTCCTTAGCATTTGCTTCTAAATCACTTTTTTACATGCAGGCTTTTGAATCACCTTTCTAAAACACCTGAGTAGCTCAGGATACTGCTCAGAAAGCCCTGACCACTAAAACAAGATTCAGGATTACATCTGGGCACCAGGCAATGAGTTTGCAACATTTTACTTGTAAGGACCTATATTTTTTATTGGAGCCGGATCCCAGTTAGTAAGCAAATAGTACCAAAATTATACAATAGTTTGAAAGTGCGTATCACTTTTTATCTTCTCCAGGATTCATTGTAACTTGTGTTAGATTTTCTGGAGAGATTTAAGCATGTTAGTCTTAGAATAGATGATTAAGTTAATGTTTGGTTAGAAATGGTGAATATGCCATCCGTTATGAACTCACTCTTCCTTGAGATGAAATTTAATGGAGGAGCATGTAAAAAGTTGAAAGAGTTTAAGGAACACAAAGCTCAGCTGAATGACCTTGCATACGTTCATTACTGAGAACTTTGCATTGCCTACAGAAATCGAACAGTTTTACGTTCAGATCTTTTTTAGCTTAGGGAGAAGTGTCAGGTGCTAAGTTTGTACATGGGAAATCTCTGAATTAATGCATTCAGAGGCATTCAGCTCCGTTGCACTGTACTACATGGAGGTCTCTAACTCAAAATCACACTTCGAAACTAAACTACAGAAACAGAGATAATAAATGTCTTTCTCAATTTTCCATTAAATAAAAATTCAAAGGTTCTGAACACAATTTGTACCAGCTGATTAAAAGAATGAATCACAGTAATGACTTTAGAGAAAAAGTTCTTAATTTATAACTCACTAATTGCAAACATATTAGCCTTTTAGAATGAAATTTCTGTTCTGGGAATTTTGTAGAGCTTGGTGACATGGATGACTATAAAGATGGAAAGAAAGTATTCACAAACCATGCTGACTTATCCTTCATAGTTCTTTAAGACTAACATTTCACATTTTCTTCAGTTTTTAATAATTTCTTTGCAGTGTTTATGTATAATAACTCCAATTATCCTGACGTATGTACTTGGTATGAAGGATAGAGGGGTTTCAGGGTACCAAAAAAAAGAGGACCAAACTGATATGACAACACCTCTATGAACGTTTTCCTGACCAGACTGAGAGGTGCTGTGCCAGGCTAACACGCAGTTGTTTTTGACTGAGAGGTTCTTGCATACTATGAACAGTCCTTTTAAAAGTTTGCTGTCAGAGGCTTCATGCTTTGGGACAAGAAATTTCTCCTCAAATGTGACAGGCCAGGGGTTGTGGTCTGCAGTCTGTATGCAGCACTGGATCCTCCCACTGGATTTGGTGGGTTTATTAACTTCAGAAGACATTTTGTCAGCAGATGTAAGGCAGGTATTATCACTGTCTCATGGCAGTAGAGGTACTTGCTAGTTACCTTCAGTTCAGGTTTGACCCTACCATTAGTTTTTATGAAACTACGTGTATTACAGTATTTGTTTCTGTGACTCAGTGGACTTAGGGCTGTGTCAGAATTTCCACTGTAAATTATCTCTTTCTGGAGTTTTATATGTCAGTTATAAAAATATTCCTCTGGACTGAAACTTGGTACTTCAGGCTATTTTTTCTTTCCTGCTCTGAAAAACAAGAAAGGAATTTGAAGAAAAACTGCTGCTCTTTTTTTGAATTATAAAATTGCAACAGATACTTTAAGTTATTTTAAAAATTTGTTCTCAACTCCCATAATTACAAAATGAAAGTAGAGATCTTTCTTGATCACTGTTATCAACTTATAAACTTAATGATTGTATGTTCTTTACAAACATTGTTTTTCCAAAAAAAGAATCACAATGATAAAAACTCTTGCCTATGCTATGCCAGAAAAAACAGTATATGATAAAGCTGATATATTTAAAAGACAAATAAATGCCACCAATGCAGACAGGATACTGGACTAGTTGGACCATTATTCTGGCCTGATAATTCAATTCTTCTCGTTCATGTTCACTACAATGAAAAATCTATGTATGATAAAGGAATTAAAGTCACCAAATCAGAAGGCCATGACGGCAAGTAGATGGAAAGAATGTACAAACTGTGTGACAAATAATAATATTGTACTGTTAGGACGACTACAGAATGCAATGCAAAATCTTAATATGGCATAACACGATTTCTCCTATACACCATTCTTGAACCACTGTTAGATCATACATGTGATGATAAAATACTGCTCTTGCTTAGCACCGACAAATACCGACACAGACCGTTTCTGACAACGACAGGCCTTGACAACCATTCCTTTACAGATGCATCGACAGGGCACGACATCCACACTTATCCATCCCCCTCGATCTCAAGAGGCACAGTGTCCTGTCAGTATTGGACACCTGGTGAACTCGAGGCCTATGGATAGGGTTCGATATCGATATGGAAACCTATCGAAAGGCACCAATTCTGCTCACTCTCAACACACATGCATAGCTTTCGTTCTAGGGCTAATGTTACTCTTCCTTTACCCGGACAAATATCAACATTGACCATTTCTGACATCTACGGGCCTTGAGGACTGTTTGTTTCCAGACGCATCGCAAGGGCATGACATCCATACCTATCCATCCCTCTCGATCTCCAGAGGCACAGTGTCCGGTCAATATTGCACACCTGGTGATCTCAAGACCTATCGATAGGGTTCGATATCGATATATATCGATATCGAACCCTATCGATAGGCACCAATTCCACTCGTTCTCAGCACGCACGCATAGCTTTTGCTCTAGGGCGAATGTTGCACTTGCTGGACAATGAAGACTATCGACATAGACCGTTTCTGACATCAACAGGCCTTGACGACTATTCCTTTGCAGACGCGTCGCAAGAGCAAGACATCCATACCTATCCATACCTCTCGATCTCCAGCAGCACGGTTTCCTGTCAATTTTGCACACCTGGTGATCTTGCGGCCTTTTGATAGGGTACTATATCGATATATCGATATCCAAACCTAACGATAGGCACGCATTCTGCTCGTTATCAACACGCACACATAGCTGTCGCTCTAGGTCCAGTGTTGCTCTTGCTTGGCACCAAAGCATATCGACATTGACCGTTTCTGACATCGACGGACCTTGACAACCATTCCTTTGCAGACGCATCGCAAGAGCAAGACATCCGTACCTATCCATCCCTCTCGATCTCCAGAGGCACAGTGTCCTGTCAATAATGGACGCCTGGTGATCTCGAGGCCTATCGATAGGGTTCAATATCGATATATCGATATCGAAACCTACCGATAGGCACCAATTCCACTCATTCTCAACACGCACGCATAGCTTTCGCTCTAGGTCCAGTGAAGCTCTTGCTTGGCACCAAAGCATGTCGACATTGACCGTTTCTGACATTGACGGACCTTGACGACTGTTCCTTTCCAGACGCATCGCAAGGGCATGACATCCATACCTATCCATCCCTCTCGGTCTCAAGAGGCACGGTGTCCTGTCAATATTGCACACCTGGCGATTTTGAGGCATATTGATACGGTTCGATATCGATATACCGATATCGAACCCTATCGATAGGCACCAATTCCGCTCGTTCTCAACACGCACGCATAACGTTCGCTCTAGGGCCAATGTTGCTCTTGGTTGGCACAGAAGACTATCGACATTGACCGTTTCTGACATCAACGGACCTTGACGACTGTTCCTTTCCAGACGCATCGCAGGGGCATGACATCCATACCTATCCATCCCTCTTGATCTCAAGCGCCACGGTTTCCTGTCAATATTGCACATCTGGCGATCTCGAGGCCTATCGATAGGGTTCGATATCGATATATCAATATCGAAACCTATCGATAGGCACCAATTCCGCTCGTTCTCAGCACGCATGCATAACGTTGTCTCTAGGGCCAATATTGCTCTTGCTAGGCACTGAAGACTATTCACATTGACCGTTTCTGACATCGACAGCCCTTGTCGACCATTCCTTTGCAGGCGCATCGCAAGAACAAGACATCCATACCTATCCATCCCTCTCGATCTCCAGAGGCACAGTGTCCTGTCAATAAGGTACGCCTGGTGATCTCGAGGCCTATCGATAGGTTTCGATATCGATATATCGATATCGAAACCTATCGATAGGCACCAATTCCACTTGTTCTCAGCACACATGCACAGCTTTTGCTCTAGGTCCAGTGTTGCTCTTGCTTGGCACCAAAGCATATCGACATTGACCGTTTCTGACATCTACGGGCCTTGAGGACTGTTTGTTTCCAGACGCATCGCAAGGGCATGACATCCATACCTATCCATCCCTCTGGATCTCAAGAGGCACGGTGTCTGGTCAATATTGCACACCTTCTGATATTGAGGCCTATCGATAGGGTTCGATATCGATATATCGATATCGAAACCTATCGATAGGCACCAATTCCGCTCGTTCTCAGCACACATGCATAGTTTTCGCTCTAGGGCCAGTGTTGCTCTTGCTTGGCACCAAAGGCTATCGACATTGACCGTTTCTGACATCGACGGGCCTTTACCACTATTCCTTTCCAGATGCATCGCAAGAGCAAGACATCCATACCTATCCATCCCTCTCGATCTCAAGTGCCACGGTTTCCTGTCAATTTTGAACACCTGGCGATCTTGAGGCCTATCGATAGGGTTCTATATCAATATATCGATATTGAAACCTATCGATAGGCACCAATTCCGCTCGTTCTCAGCACGCATGCATAGTTTTTGCTCTAGGGCCAGTGCTGCTCTTGCTTGGCACCGAGGACTATGGACATTGACCGTTTCTGATATCGACGGACCTTGATAACCATTCCTTTGCAGACGCATCGCAAGAGCAAGACATCCATACCTCTCCATCCCTCTCGATCTCCAGAGGCACAGTGTCCGGTCAATATTGCACACCTCGATCTCGAGGCCTATTGATATATCGATATCGAACCCTATCGATAGGCACCAATTCCGCTCGTTCTCAGCACACACGCATAGCTTTTGCTCTAGGGCCAGTGTTGCTCTTGCTTGGCACCAAAGGCTATCGACATCGACCATTTCTGACATCGACGGACCTTGACGACCATTCCTTTCCAGACGCATCGCAAGAGCAAGACATCTGTACCTATCCATCCCTCTCGATCTCAAGCAGCACGGTTTCCTGTCAATTTTCAACACCTTTCGATCTCGAGGAGTATCGATAGGGTTCGATGTCGATATATCGATATCCAAAGCTATCGATAGGCACCACTTCCGCTCGTTCTCAGCACGCACGCATAACGTTCGCTCTAGGGCCAATGTTGCTCTTGCTTGGCACCGAAGACTATGGACATTGACCGTTTCTGACGTCGACGGACCTTGAGGACTGTTCGTTTCCAGATGCATCGCAAGGGCATGACATCCATACCTATGCATCCCTCTCAGTCTCAAGAGGAACGACGTCCGGTCAGTATTGCACACCTGGTGATCTCGAGGCCTATTGATAGGCACCAATTCCGCTCATTCTCAGCACGCATGCATAGCTTTCGCTCTAGGGCCAATGTTGCTCTTGCTTGGCACCGAAGACTATTGACATTGACCGTTTCTGACATCGATGGACCTTGACGACCATTCCTTTGCCGACGCATCACGAGGGCATGACATCCATACCTATCCATCCCTCTGGATCTCCAGAGGCACAGTGTCCTGTCAATATTGCACACCTGTGGATCTCGAGGCGAATCGATAGGGTTCGATATCGATATATCGATATCCAAAGCTATCGATAGGCACCACTTCCGCTCGTTCTCAGCACGCATGCATAACGTTCGCTCTAGGGCAAATATTGCTCTTGCTTGGCACCGAAGACTATCGACATTGACCTTTTCTGACATCGACGGGCCTTGACGACTGTTCCTTTCCAGACGCATCGCAAGAGCAAGACATCCATACCTATCCATCCCTCTCGATCTCAAGCGGCACGGTTTCCTGTCAATATTGCACATCTGGCGATCTCGAGGCCATTGGATAGGGTTCGATATCGATATATCGATATCGAACCCTATCGATAGGCACCAATTCCGCTCGTTCTCAGCACGCATGCATAACGTTGTCTCTAGGGCCAATGTTGCTCTTGCTAGGCACTGAAGACTATTCACATTGACCGTTTCTGACATCGACAGACCTTGTCGACCATTCCTTTGCAGACGCATCGCAAAGAGCAAGACATCCATACCTATCCATCCCTCTCGATCTCCAGAGGCACAGTGTCCTGTCAATAAGGTACGCCTGGTGATCTCGAGGCCTATCGATAGGTTTCGATATCGATATATCGATATCGAAACCTATCGATAGGCACCAATTCCACTTGTTCTCAGCACACATGCACAGCTTTTGCTCTAGGTCCAGTGTTGCTCTTGCTTGGCACCAAAGCATATCGACATTGACCGTTTCTGACATCTACAGGCCTTGAGGACTGTTCGTTTCCAGACGCATCGCAAGGGCATGACATCCATACCTATCCATCCCTCTGGATCTCAAGAGGCACGGTGTCTGGTCAATATTGCACACCTTCTGATATCGAGGCCTATCGATAGGGTTCGATATCGATATATCGATATCGAAACCTATCGATAGGCACCAATTCCGCTCGTTCTCAGCACACACGCATAGTTTTCGCTCTAGGGCCAGTGTTGCTCTTGCTTGGCACCAAAGGCTATCGACATTGACCATTTCTGACATCGATGGACCTTGACGACCGTTCCTTTGCCGACGCATCACGAGGGCATGACATCCATACCTATCCATCCCTCTCGATCTCCAGAGGCACAGTGTCCTGTCAATAAGGTACGCCTGGTGATCTCGAGGCCTATCGATAGGTTTCGATATCGATATATCGATATCGAAACCTATCGATAGGCACCAATTCCGCTCGTTCTCAGCACACATGCACAGCTTTTGCTCTAGGTCCAGTGTTGCTCTTGCTTGGCACCAAAGCATATCGACATTGACCGTTTCTGACATCTACAGGCCTTGAGGACTGTTCGTTTCCAGACGCATCGCAAGGGCATGACATCCATACCTATCCATCCCTCTGGATCTCAAGAGGCACGGTTTCCTGTCAATTTTGAACACCTGGCGATCTTGAGGCCTATCGATAGGGTTCTATATCAATATATCGATATTGAACCCTATCGATAGGCACCAATTCCGCTCGTTCTCAGCACGCATGCATAGTTTTCGCTCTAGGGCCAGTGCTGCTCTTGCTCGGCACCGAGGACTATGGACATTGACCGTTTCTGACATCGACGGGCCTTGACGACTTTTCCTTTCCAGACGCATCGCAAGAGCAAGACATCCATACCTATCCATCCCTCTGGATCTCAAGCGCCACGGTTTCCTGTCAATATTGCACATCTGGCGATTTTGAGGCATAATGATAGGGTTCGATATCGATATACCGATATCGAACCCTATCGATAGGCACCAATTCCGCTCGTTCTCAGCACACATGCATAGCTTTTGCTCTAGGGCCAATGCTGCTCTTGCTTGGCACCAAAGGCTATCGACATCGACCGTTTCTGACATCTACGGGCCTTGAGGACTGTTTGTTTCCAGACGCATCGCAAGGGCATGACATCCATACCTATCCATCCCTCTCGATCTCCAGAGGCACAGTGTCCGGTCAATATTGCACACCTGGTGATCTCAAGACCTATCGATAGGGTTCGATATCGATATATATCGATATCGAACCCTATCGATAGGCACCAATTCCACTCGTTCTCAGCACGCACGCATAGCTTTTGCTCTAGGGCGAATGTTGCACTTGCTGGACAATGAAGACTATCGACATAGACCGTTTCTGACATCAACAGGCCTTGACGACTATTCCTTTGCAGACGCGTCGCAAGAGCAAGACATCCATACCTATCCATACCTCTCGATCTCCAGCAGCACGGTTTCCTGTCAATTTTGCACACCTGGTGATCTTGCGGCCTTTTGATAGGGTACTATATCGATATATCGATATCCAAACCTAACGATAGGCACGCATTCTGCTCGTTATCAACACGCACACATAGCTGTCGCTCTAGGTCCAGTGTTGCTCTTGCTTGGCACCAAAGCATATCGACATTGACCGTTTCTGACATCGACGGACCTTGACAACCATTCCTTTGCAGACGCATCGCAAGAGCAAGACATCCGTACCTATCCATCCCTCTCGATCTCCAGAGGCACAGTGTCCTGTCAATAATGGACGCCTGGTGATCTCGAGGCCTATCGATAGGGTTCAATATCGATATATCGATATCGAAACCTACCGATAGGCACCAATTCCACTCATTCTCAACACGCATGCATAGCTTTCGCTCTAGGTCCAGTGAAGCTCTTGCTTGGCACCAAAGCATGTCGACATTGACCGTTTCTGACATTGACGGACCTTGACGACTGTTCCTTTCCAGACGCATCGCAAGGGCATGACATCCATACCTATCCATCCCTCTCGGTCTCAAGAGGCACGGTGTCCTGTCAATATTGCACACCTGGCGATTTTGAGGCATATTGATAGGGTTCGATATCGATATACCGATATCGAACCCTGTTGGAAACTTGCACGGGAGGAGCCGACGGAGGGAAGACCCAGACGCTCAATATGAGTGATCAGTGTACTTCAACTTTATTAGGTGTGGTCTTTCTTTATATAGCATAGGACTAATCAGGCTCATACATATTGCAAAAGCTGAGCTCCTTATTGGTAACAGCAATTTGGTTTACCCAGCAACTTCTGCATTACATCACCCGCAAGTTCCCAGGACTAATCATTGATAACACCTTGGAGCCAAGGACAATGTGTCCTTGGCTCTAGCTGTTTTTACTCTCATACGGGACTTGGCTCACATCAACTGTGTGCGATATGCACTTAGTTCTGCTTCCTTTAGTTGTTCAATCTTCACATGACCTCTGCCCTCAAGCCAGTCCTCCACAATTCCCCCGTTTTTATTTTGTGCGAGAAAGACCTTTTTAGTTAATTGTTCAAGCTTTTGTGTTAAGCAGCCAAAAATCACTCTTACAGCAATTAAAATTAATACAATTATGAATAGAATACGTAGCCCTTCTTTGATCAAGCCCAAAATCCAGGTACTCACATTGCCAAACATCTTTCTAAACAGATCATCAAACCAATTATACTGTACGGTGATTCTCTGGGTGTGGTCCTTTAGCCATTTCAATTGCTCATGGATTGACTGTCCATGATCAGAAAGATTAAAACAACACATTCCTTCAAAATCCTCACACCCGCGTCCCTGTGCTAAAAGCAGAAAGTCTATAGCTGCTCTATTTTGCAACACTGCATGTCTCAGGCTATCCATATCCTGTGACATTTCAGAGAGAATTTGTGTAGTAACATTTGATTGTTTAACAGCCCAACAAGCAAGTTTGTTTAAATTAGACATGGCATGCGCAACTGCAACGTTAGGAGCTAAAGCCGCGGCGAAAAACCTTTCCGCAGGCCCCCATAATTCTACATCATCAGCGCAATCTGAACCTAGTTTTTTCAATTCACGCTTGCCTCGACGATTCTCACTTCTTCTATATTTGATTGCTGCAGTCAGATTTGACCAACGCTGATCATGTAAGTCAGGGGCGAAGAGTGTCCTAATGAGTTCGGCCAGCGTTGAAATTTTTTCTTGAATAGTTCGTTTTGGTTGTAACGGTGGTGCTATCCATTCTAGTACAATGGGTTCCGCCAACCCTCTTTTTTCCCCCGTTTTTATTTTGTGTTGTGTAATGGCTCCCATTAGGTATTGTGGGCCACATAAAATAGTAAGATCAAGTGGCTGATTTTCCAGGCGTCGGTGCGTAGCACGCGTAGTAATTAGCGATGCAATTTCCTGGAGTACCCGTTGCTGTTCCTCTGTGAGCGTGACGGCAGCCGCTGGGTCAGTTCCCTTCAGCAAGGGGCATAGCAGATTTAAAAGTTCATTAGGAATGCCGACAACCGGACGGATCCATTGGAGGTCTCCTAATAGTTTTTGAGCATCATTGAGTGTTCTTATGTCAGTCCTGATTGTCAATTTCTGTGGTCTGATGGTGGCATTCGAAATATGCCAACCTAGATACTGCCAGGGGCTGGATTCCTGTACCTTTTCCGGGGCCATCACAAGTTCCTTTTTCTTTAATTGTGTGATTAGATCAAATTTTTGTTCAGGAGAAAAAGGGTTTTTTTGTGCTAACAATATGTCGTCCATGTAGTGATATATCATGGTCTCTGGCCACTGTTGACGTAACGGTTGAAGTGCCGCATCGACATAGAGTTGACAGAGGGTTGGTGAGTTTCGCATACCCTGCGGTAGTACTGTCCATTCAAATCTTTGGTCTGGCCCCTCTCTATTGATAGCAGGGAGTGTAAATGCAAATCACTGTTTATCATCTTCATGGAGGGCTATAGTAAAGAAACAATCCTTTAAATCTACGATTAGCAGGTGCCAGCCTTCTGGGATCATTGCTGGGTTGGGTAACCCCGGTTGTAAAGCGCCCATGTCATGCATCTGTCTGTTTACAGCACGTAGATCGTGTAAAAGTCTGTATTTGCCGGATTTTTTCTTGATCACAAATATTGGGGTATTCCAAGGGCTGGTAGATAGTCTTAGATGACCTTGTTTGTACTGTTGCTTTACTAGTTCATGTGCTTGAATGAGACTTTCCCGTTTCAGTGGCCATTGCTCTACCCACACAGGCTGATCAGTCCTCCAGCTGAGTGGGATTGGGAAAGTCCAGGCAATGGCTGGTGCTATAAAGGGTGTTCCGAGGTAAGCACCATACCCATCTGGGCAAGGATATCGCGCCCTATTAAGGCTTGCACTCCTTCAGGTAGGGGTAAAATGGAAACGGAGCAATTAACCACCTTGTTCCCTATAGTCCATTGTAGCGTCGATGATTTTCGGGCGAGGGTGACCCCGCCTACTCCAGCTACCGTGGAGCTGGTCTCTCGGGTTGGCCAATGCTGGGGCCAAATCTTAGTGCTAATTATTGATACATCCGCTCCAGTGTCCAATAAGGCATTAGTGCGTATAGATTCTTCTTTATACTTTACAGTCACGGTTTGTCGGGGCCTTTGATGCATTCCGACAGTCAGTAATACTACAATTCCAGTGGAACCAAAAGCACCATAGCCTCGTGGTTGCTCTTTCGCTGGTGCCACCCCTTCAGTCAGGTGGGGAAGCGGAATAAGTTGAGCTATTCTCGATCCTTGTGGTATGTGCATAGGTGGAAACATTGCTGAAACCACAATTTGTATTTCCCCGAAATAGTCCTTGTCGATCAATCCTGTCAAAACTTGTAATCCTTTCATTGTAGTGGACGATCTTCCAATCAGTAAGGCACCTACTGGCTCATGATGATTAATAATTACTGGTCCGTAGACATTCGTCCGGATTCTTGTTGGCTTTGTATCCAATAAGGTGGCGTCTACTGCTGTTGCCAAGTCCAGTCCGAGACTCCCTCTGGTGGCTGGTCGAAGACAAAGGGGTTCATGGCGTTCGGAGTGGAGCTGGGCGCCGGCTGAGGTGGTTGTGTTAACTGCGGGGGTTGCTGAGTTGTTGTGGTGAATGCCGCCTTTTGTGTCGTCGCGGGGCGGCTCGTCCCGCTTCTCCGGGCGTTTCCCGAGCCAGCCTTCCAACAAGCCGCTCCATCATGTTTGCTGCTTTTGCAGTTGGGACACCATACTCTACTAGCTTGGCATCGTCGATCGGGGGGGGGTATTTCTGCCGGGATTTTGCAAAGGAGCAAGGGCAGCGAATACCTGTCTTTGATTCTGTTGCATATTATCCCGCAACGCCTGTGCTTGCTCTCTCATGCTCTCTCCTAATTGTTTCACCGCCTCTACTAGCATAGCTTGCGGTCCTACAAGTACCTGCGCCATTCTTTCTAGCCCCTCCTCAATAGTCCATGTTCCCGGGAGTGTGGCTAAAATACTACGCCTTGAAGGGTTACTATTCTGTATTGCACATTGTTTCAAGATAGTCCCTTTCAGGTAATCTGGTACCCCTGCTGCTTGTATAGCATTGGCTACTCTGTCAATAAATAGGCCGAAAGGCTCTTCCCGGCCCTGCTTTATTCCCATATAAGATGGGATACCCCCTTTTTTTTTTTCTTTTTTTTTTTTTCTTTTTTCTTTTTTTCTTTTTTTTTTCTTTTTTTTTTTTTCAAACTGCTTTTATTAGTGGTTTCTGACCATTAATATCATAGAGAAAAACTTATTTCACATTGATAGCCTGAGATGGGTGTCCTCAGATAACTGTGGCCAAAGGAAGAGGAGAAGGAGGAGAGGAAAAAAAGGGCGGGGGGAAGAGAGAGGGGGGGACAGAGAGAGGGGGGGGGAGAGAGAGGGGGGGAGAGAGAGAGAGGGGGGGAGAGAGGGAGGGGGGGAGAAAGAGGTGGGGGGAGAGAGAGGGGGGGGAGAGAGGAGGGGGGAGAGAGGGGGGGAGGCGCTGAGGGAGGAGGGGGGATCTGCCGTATGGTCAATGTTGCTCCTTTTGGCAGGCCTGTGTTCCCAGACCCTCCCTGGGCAATAGTAAAGGTTCGAGGGGGGTGATGGGTATGGGGACACAGGGGACACCTCTGCATGCGGGGGTTCCTTGAACCCATCGGGGCTTCCCAAATGCTCCGCGGCGGCGGCAGCTACCTTTTTTTCTTTTTTTTTTTTTTTTCCTTTTTTTTTCTTTTTTTTTTCTTTTTTCTTTCTTTTTTTTTTTTACTTTTTTTTTTTACTTTTTTTCTTTTTTTTTTCTTTTTTTTACTTTTTTTTTCTTTTTTTCTTTTTTTTCTTTTTTTTTTTTTTCTTTGAGGTGCGAGAGCATTAGTAACTGCCCTCCACGGCTTCATCAGCTTTTTTACTGTCTTGTTGTCACTTATTACTTCATCAAACAACTTGTCCCCAAATTTTTTCCATTCAGTTTGTTCGAACATGGTATCTGGGTTAACAAAACACCCCTTAGCCACTCCGTAAGCTAATAGCCCTGGGAGTTCCTTATGACATTCTATTCCTTAAGTACCTCGCTTTTCTAAAAAGCATCTTAATAAATAATAAGCCGCTTGTCGCGCCGTGGTTACTCACTTACCGTTGCAACCTTTGCAAGACCTGCGGCAAGACTTTCTGGCAGGACCCCGTCTCGTCCTGGGCACGGACCCCCTTTGTTTGTGTCCTCTCCACCTCCTCTGTAGCTCTGGCACGTAGACCCCCTTTTGTGTCTCGTCGCCTTTAGCACAGCAGGACCAGCTGTCTCTAGCACTCTGTCGACTCCTGAGTTTTTAATCACCGAGTCCCTGACCGGCAGGGTCCCTGTTCGGGCGCCATTTGTTGGAAACTTGCACGGGAGGAGCCGACGGAGGGAAGACCCAGACGCTCAATATGAGTGATCAGTGTACTTCAACTTTATTAGGTGTGGTCTTTCTTTATATAGCATAGGACTAATCAGGCTCATACATATTGCAAAAGCTGAGCTCCTTATTGGTAACAGCAATTTGGTTTACCCAGCAACTTCTGCATTACATCACCCGCAAGTTCCCAGGACTAATCATTGATAACACCTTGGAGCCAAGGACAATGTGTCCTTGGCTCTAGCTGTTTTTACTCTCATACGGGACTTGGCTCACATCAACTGTGTGCGATATGCACTTAGTTCTGCTTCCTTTAGTTGTTCAATCTTCACATGACCTCTGCCCTCAAGCCAGTCCTCCACAGAACCCTATCGATAGGCACCAATTCCGCTCGTTCTCAACACGCACGCATAACGTTCGCTCTAGGGCCAATGTTGCTCTTGGTTGGCACAGAAGACTATCGACATTGACCGTTTCTGACATCAACGGACCTTGACGACTGTTCCTTTCCAGACGCATCGCAGGGGCATGACATCCATACCTATCCATCCCTCTTGATCTCAAGCGCCACGGTTTCCTGTCAATATTGCACATCTGGCGATCTCGAGGCCTATCGATAGGGTTCGATATCGATATATCAATATCGAACCCTATCGATAGGCACCAATTCCGCTCGTTCTCAGCACGCATGCATAACGTTGTCTCTAGGGCCAATATTGCTCTTGCTAGGCACTGAAGACTATTCACATTGACCGTTTCTGACATCGACAGCCCTTGTCGACCATTCCTTTGCAGACGCATCGCAAGAACAAGACATCCATACCTATCCATCCCTCTCGATCTCCAGAGGCACAGTGTCCTGTCAATAAGGTACGCCTGGTGATCTCGAGGCCTATCGATAGGTTTCGATATCGATATATCGATATCGAAACCTATCGATAGGCACCAATTCCACTTGTTCTCAGCACACATGCACAGCTTTTGCTCTAGGTCCAGTGTTGCTCTTGCTTGGCACCAAAGCATATCGACATTGACCGTTTCTGACATCTACGGGCCTTGAGGACTGTTCGTTTCCAGACGCATCGCAAGGGCATGACATCCATACCTATCCATCCCTCTGGATCTCAAGAGGCACGGTGTCTGGTCAATATTGCACACCTTCTGATATTGAGGCCTATCGATAGGGTTCGATATCGATATATCGATATCGAAACCTATCGATAGGCACCAATTCCGCTCGTTCTCAGCACACATGCATAGTTTTCGCTCTAGGGCCAGTGTTGCTCTTGCTTGGCACCAAAGGCTATCGACATTGACCGTTTCTGACATCGACGGGCCTTTACCACTATTCCTTTCCAGATGCATCGCAAGAGCAAGACATCCATACCTATCCATCCCTCTCGATCTCAAGTGCCACGGTTTCCTGTCAATTTTGAACACCTGGCGATCTTGAGGCCTATCGATAGGGTTCTATATCAATATATCGATATTGAAACCTATCGATAGGCACCAATTCCGCTCGTTCTCAGCACGCATGCATAGTTTTTGCTCTAGGGCCAGTGCTGCTCTTGCTTGGCACCGAGGACTATGGACATTGACCGTTTCTGACATCGACGGACCTTGATAACCATTCCTTTGCAGACGCATCGCAAGAGCAAGACATCCATACCTCTCCATCCCTCTCGATCTCCAGAGGCACAGTGTCCGGTCAATATTGCACACCTCGATCTCGAGGCCTATTGATATATCGATATCGAACCCTATCGATAGGCACCAATTCCGCTCGTTCTCAGCACACACGCATAGCTTTTGCTCTAGGGCCAGTGTTGCTCTTGCTTGGCACCAAAGGCTATCGACATCGACCATTTCTGACATCGACGGACCTTGACGACCATTCCTTTGCAGACGCATCGCAAGAGCAAGACATCTGTACCTATCCATCCCTCTCGATCTCAAGCAGCACGGTTTCCTGTCAATTTTCAACACCTTTCGATCTCGAGGCCTATCGATAGGGTTCGATGTCGATATATCGATATCCAAAGCTATCGATAGGCACCACTTCCGCTCGTTCTCAGCACGCACGCATAACGTTCGCTCTAGGGCCAATGTTGCTCTTGCTTGGCACCGAAGACTATGGACATTGACCGTTTCTGACGTCGACGGACCTTGACGACTGTTCCTTTCCAGACGCATCGCAAGGGCATGACATCCATACCTATGCATCCCTCTCAGTCTCAAGAGGAACGACGTCCGGTCAGTATTGCACACCTGGTGATCTCGAGGCCTATTGATAGGCACCAATTCCGCTCATTCTCAGCACGCATGCATAGCTTTCGCTCTAGGGCCAATGTTGCTCTTGCTTGGCACCGAAGACTATTGACATTGACCGTTTCTGACATCGATGGACCTTGACGACCATTCCTTTGCCGACGCATCACGAGGGCATGACATCCATACCTATCCATCCCTCTGGATCTCCAGAGGCACAGTGTCCTGTCAATATTGCACACCTGTGGATCTCGAGGCGAATCGATAGGGTTCGATATCGATATATCGATATCCAAAGCTATCGATAGGCACCACTTCCGCTCGTTCTCAGCACGCATGCATAACGTTCGCTCTAGGGCAAATATTGCTCTTGCTTGGCACCGAAGACTATCGACATTGACCTTTTCTGACATCGACGGGCCTTGACGACTGTTCCTTTCCAGACGCATCGCAAGAGCAAGACATCCATACCTATCCATCCCTCTCGATCTCAAGCGGCACGGTTTCCTGTCAATATTGCACATCTGGCGATCTCGAGGCCATTGGATAGGGTTCGATATCGATATATCGATATCGAACCCTATCGATAGGCACCAATTCCGCTCGTTCTCAGCACGCATGCATAACGTTGTCTCTAGGGCCAATGTTGCTCTTGCTAGGCACTGAAGACTATTCACATTGACCGTTTCTGACATCGACAGACCTTGTCGACCATTCCTTTGCAGACGCATCGCAAAGAGCAAGACATCCATACCTATCCATCCCTCTCGATCTCCAGAGGCACAGTGTCCTGTCAATAAGGTACGCCTGGTGATCTCGAGGCCTATCGATAGGTTTCGATATCGATATATCGATATCCAAAGCTATCGATAGGCACCACTTCCGCTCGTTCTCAGCACGCATGCATAACGTTCGCTCTAGGGCAAATATTGCTCTTGCTTGGCACCGAAGACTATCGACATTGACCTTTTCTGACATCGACGGGCCTTGACGACTGTTCCTTTCCAGACGCATCGCAAGAGCAAGACATCCATACCTATCCATCCCTCTGGATCTCAAGAGGCACGGTGTCCGGTCAATATTGCACACCTTCTGATATCGAGGCCTATCGATAGGGTTCGATATCGATATATCGATATCGAAACCTATCGATAGGCACCAATTCCGCTCGTTCTCAGCACACACGCATAGTTTTCGCTCTAGGGCCAGTGTTGCTCTTGCTTGGCACCAAAGGCTATCGACATTGACCATTTCTGACATCGATGGACCTTGACGACCGTTCCTTTGCCGACGCATCACGAGGGCATGACATCCATACCTATCCATCCCTCTCGATCTCCAGAGGCACAGTGTCCTGTCAATAAGGTACGCCTGGTGATCTCGAGGCCTATCGATAGGTTTCGATATCGATATATCGATATCGAAACCTATCGATAGGCACCAATTCCACTTGTTCTCAGCACACATGCACAGCTTTTGCTCTAGGTCCAGTGTTGCTCTTGCTTGGCACCAAAGCATATCGACATTGACCGTTTCTGACATCTACGGGCCTTGAGGACTGTTCGTTTCCAGACGCATCGCAAGGGCATGACATCCATACCTATCCATCCCTCTGGATCTCAAGAGGCACGGTGTCTGGTCAATATTGCACACCTTCTGATATTGAGGCCTATCGATAGGGTTCGATATCGATATATCGATATCGAAACCTATCGATAGGCACCAATTCCGCTCGTTCTCAGCACACATGCATAGTTTTCGCTCTAGGGCCAGTGTTGCTCTTGCTTGGCACCAAAGGCTATCGACATTGACCGTTTCTGACATCGACGGGCCTTTACCACTATTCCTTTCCAGATGCATCGCAAGAGCAAGACATCCATACCTATCCATCCCTCTCGATCTCAAGTGCCACGGTTTCCTGTCAATTTTGAACACCTGGCGATCTTGAGGCCTATCGATAGGGTTCTATATCAATATATCGATATTGAAACCTATCGATAGGCACCAATTCCGCTCGTTCTCAGCACGCATGCATAGTTTTTGCTCTAGGGCCAGTGCTGCTCTTGCTTGGCACCGAGGACTATGGACATTGACCGTTTCTGACATCGACGGACCTTGATAACCATTCCTTTGCAGACGCATCGCAAGAGCAAGACATCCATACCTCTCCATCCCTCTCGATCTCCAGAGGCACAGTGTCCGGTCAATATTGCACACCTCGATCTCGAGGCCTATTGATATATCGATATCGAACCCTATCGATAGGCACCAATTCCGCTCGTTCTCAGCACACACGCATAGCTTTTGCTCTAGGGCCAGTGTTGCTCTTGCTTGGCACCAAAGGCTATCGACATCGACCATTTCTGACATCGACGGACCTTGACGACCATTCCTTTGCAGACGCATCGCAAGAGCAAGACATCTGTACCTATCCATCCCTCTCGATCTCAAGCAGCACGGTTTCCTGTCAATTTTCAACACCTTTCGATCTCGAGGCCTATCGATAGGGTTCGATGTCGATATATCGATATCCAAAGCTATCGATAGGCACCACTTCCGCTCGTTCTCAGCACGCACGCATAACGTTCGCTCTAGGGCCAATGTTGCTCTTGCTTGGCACCGAAGACTATGGACATTGACCGTTTCTGACGTCGACGGACCTTGACGACTGTTCCTTTCCAGACGCATCGCAAGGGCATGACATCCATACCTATGCATCCCTCTCAGTCTCAAGAGGAACGACGTCCGGTCAGTATTGCACACCTGGTGATCTCGAGGCCTATTGATAGGCACCAATTCCGCTCATTCTCAGCACGCATGCATAGCTTTCGCTCTAGGGCCAATGTTGCTCTTGCTTGGCACCGAAGACTATTGACATTGACCGTTTCTGACATCGATGGACCTTGACGACCATTCCTTTGCCGACGCATCACGAGGGCATGACATCCATACCTATCCATCCCTCTGGATCTCCAGAGGCACAGTGTCCTGTCAATATTGCACACCTGTGGATCTCGAGGCGAATCGATAGGGTTCGATATCGATATATCGATATCCAAAGCTATCGATAGGCACCACTTCCGCTCGTTCTCAGCACGCATGCATAACGTTCGCTCTAGGGCAAATATTGCTCTTGCTTGGCACCGAAGACTATCGACATTGACCTTTTCTGACATCGACGGGCCTTGACGACTGTTCCTTTCCAGACGCATCGCAAGAGCAAGACATCCATACCTATCCATCCCTCTCGATCTCAAGCGGCACGGTTTCCTGTCAATATTGCACATCTGGCGATCTCGAGGCCATTGGATAGGGTTCGATATCGATATATCGATATCGAACCCTATCGATAGGCACCAATTCCGCTCGTTCTCAGCACGCATGCATAACGTTGTCTCTAGGGCCAATGTTGCTCTTGCTAGGCACTGAAGACTATTCACATTGACCGTTTCTGACATCGACAGACCTTGTCGACCATTCCTTTGCAGACGCATCGCAAAGAGCAAGACATCCATACCTATCCATCCCTCTCGATCTCCAGAGGCACAGTGTCCTGTCAATAAGGTACGCCTGGTGATCTCGAGGCCTATCGATAGGTTTCGATATCGATATATCGATATCCAAAGCTATCGATAGGCACCACTTCCGCTCGTTCTCAGCACGCATGCATAACGTTCGCTCTAGGGCAAATATTGCTCTTGCTTGGCACCGAAGACTATCGACATTGACCTTTTCTGACATCGACGGGCCTTGACGACTGTTCCTTTCCAGACGCATCGCAAGAGCAAGACATCCATACCTATCCATCCCTCTGGATCTCAAGAGGCACGGTGTCCGGTCAATATTGCACACCTTCTGATATCGAGGCCTATCGATAGGGTTCGATATCGATATATCGATATCGAAACCTATCGATAGGCACCAATTCCGCTCGTTCTCAGCACACACGCATAGTTTTCGCTCTAGGGCCAATGTTGCTCTTGCTTGGCACCAAAGGCTATCGACATTGACCATTTCTGACATCGATGGACCTTGACGACCGTTCCTTTGCCGATGCATCACGAGGGCATGACATCCATACCTATCCATCCCTCTCGATCTCCAGAGGCACAGTGTCCTGTCAATAAGGTACGCCTGGTGATCTCGAGGCCTATCGATAGGTTTCGATATCGATATATCGATATCGAAACCTATCGATAGGCACCAATTCCGCTCGTTCTCAGCACACATGCACAGCTTTTGCTCTAGGTCCAGTGTTGCTCTTGCTTGGCACCAAAGCATATCGACATTGACCGTTTCTGACATCTACAGGCCTTGAGGACTGTTCGTTTCCAGACGCATCGCAAGGGCATGACATCCATACCTATCCATCCCTCTGGATCTCAAGAGGCACGGTTTCCTGTCAATTTTGAACACCTGGCGATCTTGAGGCCTCTCGATAGGGTTCTATATCAATATATCGATATTGAACCCTATCGATAGGCACCAATTCCGCTCGTTCTCAGCACGCATGCATAGTTTTCGCTCTAGGGCCAGTGCTGCTCTTGCTCGGCACCGAGGACTATGGACATTGACCGTTTCTGACATCGACGGGCCTTGACGACTTTTCCTTTCCAGACGCATCGCAAGAGCAAGACATCCATACCTATCCATCCCTCTGGATCTCAAGCGCCACGGTTTCCTGTCAATATTGCACATCTGGCGATTTTGAGGCATAATGATAGGGTTCGATATCGATATACCGATATCGAACCCTATCGATAGGCACCAATTCCGCTCGTTCTCAGCACACATGCATAGCTTTTGCTCTAGGGCCAATGCTGCTCTTGCTTGGCACCAAAGGCTATCGACATCGACCGTTTCTGACATCTACGGGCCTTGAGGACTGTTTGTTTCCAGACGCATCGCAAGGGCATGACATCCATACCTATCCATCCCTCTCGATCTCCAGAGGCACAGTGTCCGGTCAATATTGCACACCTGGTGATCTCAAGACCTATCGATAGGGTTCGATATCGATATATATCGATATCGAACCCTATCGATAGGCACCAATTCCACTCGTTCTCAGCACGCACGCATAGCTTTTGCTCTAGGGCGAATGTTGCACTTGCTGGACAATGAAGACTATCGACATAGACCGTTTCTGACATCAACAGGCCTTGACGACTATTCCTTTGCAGACGCGTCGCAAGAGCAAGACATCCATACCTATCCATACCTCTCGATCTCCAGCAGCACGGTTTCCTGTCAATTTTGCACACCTGGTGATCTTGCGGCCTTTTGATAGGGTACTATATCGATATATCGATATCCAAACCTAACGATAGGCACGCATTCTGCTCGTTATCAACACGCACACATAGCTGTCGCTCTAGGTCCAGTGTTGCTCTTGCTTGGCACCAAAGCATATCGACATTGACCGTTTCTGACATCGACGGACCTTGACAACCATTCCTTTGCAGACGCATCGCAAGAGCAAGACATCCGTACCTATCCATCCCTCTCGATCTCCAGAGGCACAGTGTCCTGTCAATAATGGACGCCTGGTGATCTCGAGGCCTATCGATAGGGTTCAATATCGATATATCGATATCGAAACCTACCGATAGGCACCAATTCCACTCATTCTCAACACGCACGCATAGCTTTCGCTCTAGGTCCAGTGAAGCTCTTGCTTGGCACCAAAGCATGTCGACATTGACCGTTTCTGACATTGACGGACCTTGACGACTGTTCCTTTCCAGACGCATCGCAAGGGCATGACATCCATACCTATCCATCCCTCTCGGTCTCAAGAGGCACGGTGTCCTGTCAATATTGCACACCTGGCGATTTTGAGGCATATTGATAGGGTTCGATATCGATATACCGATATCGAACCCTATCGATAGGCACCAATTCCGCTCGTTCTCAACACGCACGCATAACGTTCGCTCTAGGGCCAATGTTGCTCTTGGTTGGCACAGAAGACTATCGACATTGACCGTTTCTGACATCAACGGACCTTGACGACTGTTCCTTTCCAGACGCATCGCAAGGGCATGACATCCATACCTATCCATCCCTCTCGGTCTCAAGAGGCACGGTGTCCTGTCAATATTGCACATCTGGCGATCTCGAGGCCTATCGATAGGGTTCGATATCGATATATCAATATCGAACCCTATCGATAGGCACCAATTCCGCTCGTTCTCAGCACGCATGCATAACGTTGTCTCTAGGGCCAATATTGCTCTTGCTAGGCACTGAAGACTATTCACATTGACCGTTTCTGACATCGACAGCCCTTGTCGACCATTCCTTTGCAGGCGCATCGCAAGAACAAGACATCCATACCTATCCATCCCTCTCGATCTCCAGAGGCACAGTGTCCTGTCAATAAGGTACGCCTGGTGATCTCGAGGCCTATCGATAGGTTTCGATATCGATATATCGATATCGAAACCTATCGATAGGCACCAATTCCACTTGTTCTCAGCACACATGCACAGCTTTTGCTCTAGGTCCAGTGTTGCTCTTGCTTGGCACCAAAGCATATCGACATTGACCGTTTCTGACATCTACGGGCCTTGAGGACTGTTCGTTTCCAGACGCATCGCAAGGGCATGACATCCATACCTATCCATCCCTCTGGATCTCAAGAGGCACGGTGTCTGGTCAATATTGCACACCTTCTGATATTGAGGCCTATCGATAGGGTTCGATATCGATATATCGATATCGAACCCTATCGATAGGCACCAATTCCGCTCGTTCTCAGCACACACGCATAGTTTTCGCTCTAGGGCCAGTGTTGCTCTTGCTTGGCACCAAAGGCTATCGACATTGACCGTTTCTGACATCGACGGGCCTTTACCACTATTCCTTTCCAGATGCATCGCAAGAGGAAGACATCCATACCTATCCATCCCTCTCGATCTCAAGTGCCACGGTTTCCTGTCAATTTTGAACACCTGGCGATCTTGAGGCCTATCGATAGGGTTCTATATCAATATATCGATATTGAAACCTATCGATAGGCACCAATTCCGCTCGTTCTCAGCACGCATGCATAGTTTTTGCTCTAGGGCCAGTGCTGCTCTTGCTTGGCACCGAGGACTATGGACATTGACCGTTTCTGACATCGACGGACCTTGATAACCATTCCTTTGCAGACGCATCGCAAGAGCAAGACATCCATACCTCTCCATCCCTCTCGATCTCCAGAGGCACAGTGTCCGGTCAATATTGCACACCTCGATCTCGAGGCCTATTGATATATCGATATCGAACCCTATCGATAGGCACCAATTCCGCTCGTTCTCAGCACACACGCATAGCTTTTGCTCTAGGGCCAGTGTTGCTCTTGCTTGGCACCAAAGGCTATCGACATCGACCATTTCTGACATCGACGGACCTTGACGACCATTCCTTTCCAGACGCATCGCAAGAGCAAGACATCTGTACCTATCCATCCCTCTCGATCTCAAGCAGCACGGTTTCCTGTCAATTTTCAACACCTTTCGATCTCGAGGACTATCGATAGGGTTCGATGTCGATATATCGATATCCAAAGCTATCGATAGGCACCACTTCCGCTCGTTCTCAGCACGCACGCATAACGTTCGCTCTAGGGCCAATGTTGCTCTTGCTTGGCACCGAAGACTATGGACATTGACCGTTTCTGACGTCGACGGACCTTGACGACTGTTCCTTTCCAGACGCATCGCAAGGGCATGACATCCATACCTATGCATCCCTCTCAGTCTCAAGAGGAACGACGTCCGGTCAGTATTGCACACCTGGTGATCTCGAGGCCTATCGATAGGCACCAATTCCGCTCGTTCTCAGCACACATGCATAGCTTTCGCTCTAGGGCCAATGTTGCTCTTGCTTGGCACCGAAGACTATTGACATTGACCGTTTCTGACATCGATGGACCTTGACGACCATTCCTTTGCCGACGCATCACGAGGGCATGACATCCATACCTATCCATCCCTCTCGATCTCCAGAGGCACAGTGTCCTGTCAATATTGCACACCTGTGGATCTCGAGGCGAATCGATAGGGTTCGATATCGATATATCGATATCCAAAGCTATCGATAGGCACCACTTCCGCTCGTTCTCAGCACGCATGCATAACGTTCGCTCTAGGGCAAATATTGCTCTTGCTTGGCACCGAAGACTATCGACATTGACCTTTTCTGACATCGACGGGCCTTGACGACTGTTCCTTTCCAGACGCATCGCAAGAGCAAGACATCCATACCTATCCATCCCTCTCGATCTCAAGCGGCACGGTTTCCTGTCAATATTGCACATCTGGCGATCTCGAGGCCATTGGATAGGGTTCGATATCGATATATCGATATCGAACCCTATCGATAGGCACCAATTCCGCTCGTTCTCAGCACGCATGCATAACGTTGTCTCTAGGGCCAATGTTGCTCTTGCTAGGCACTGAAGACTATTCACATTGACCGTTTCTGACATCGACAGACCTTGTCGACCATTCCTTTGCAGACGCATCGCAAAGAGCAAGACATCCATACCTATCCATCCCTCTCGATCTCCAGAGGCACAGTGTCCTGTCAATAAGGTACGCCTGGTGATCTCGAGGCCTATCGATAGGTTTCGATATCGATATATCGATATCGAAACCTATCGATAGGCACCAATTCCACTTGTTCTCAGCACACATGCACAGCTTTTGCTCTAGGTCCAGTGTTGCTTTTGCTTGGCACCAAAGCATATCGACATTGACCGTTTCTGACATCTACAGGCCTTGAGGACTGTTCGTTTCCAGACGCACCGCAAGGGCATGACATCCATACCTATCCATCCCTCTGGATCTCAAGAGGCACGGTGTCCGGTCAATATTGCACACCTTCTGATATCGAGGCCTATCGATAGGGTTCGATATCGATATATCGATATCGAAACCTATCGATAGGCACCAATTCCGCTCGTTCTCAGCACACACGCATAGTTTTCGCTCTAGGGCCAGTGTTGCTCTTGCTTGGCACCAAAGGCTATCGACATTGACCATTTCTGACATCGATGGACCTTGACGACCGTTCCTTTGCCGACGCATCACGAGGGCATGACATCCATACCTATCCATCCCTCTCGATCTCCAGAGGCACAGTGTCCTGTCAATAAGGTACGCCTGGTGATCTCGAGGCCTATCGATAGGTTTCGATATCGATATATCGATATCGAAACCTATCGATAGGCACCAATTCCGCTCGTTCTCAGCACACATGCACAGCTTTTGCTCTAGGTCCAGTGTTGCTCTTGCTTGGCACCAAAGCATATCGACATTGACCGTTTCTGACATCTACAGGCCTTGAGGACTGTTCGTTTCCAGACGCATCGCAAGGGCATGACATCCATACCTATCCATCCCTCTGGATCTCAAGAGGCACGGTTTCCTGTCAATTTTGAACACCTGGCGATCTTGAGGCCTCTCGATAGGGTTCTATATCAATATATCGATATTGAATCCTATGGATAGGCACCAATTCCGCTCGTTCTCAGCACGCATGCATAGCTTTTGCTCTAGGGCCAGTGCTGCTCTTGCTCGGCACCGAGGACTATGGACATTGACCGTTTCTGACATCGACGGGCCTTGACGACTTTTCCTTTCCAGACGCATCTCAAGAGCAAGACATCCATACCTATCCATCCCTCTGGATCTCAAGCGGCACGGTTTCCTGTCAATATTGCACATCTGGCGATTTTGAGGCATAATGATAGGGTTCTATATCAATATATCGATATCGAACCCTATCGATAGGCACCAATTCCGCTCGTTCTCAGCACGCATGCATAACGTTGTCTCTAGGGCCAATGTTGCTCTTGCTAGGCACTGAAGACTATTCACATTGACCGTTTCTGACATCGACAGCCCTTGTCGACCATTCCTTTGCAGACGCATCGCAAGAACAAGACATCCATACCTATCCATCCCTCTCGATCTCCAGAGGCACACTGTCCTGTCAGTAAGGTACGCCTGGTGATCTCGAGGCCTATCGATAGGTTTCGATATCGATATATCGATATCGAAACCTATCGATAGGCACCAATTCCACTTGTTCTCAGCACACATGCACAGCTTTTGCTCTAGGTCCAGTGTTGCTCTTGCTTGGCACCAAAGCATATCGACATTGACCGTTTCTGACATCTACGGGCCTTGAGGACTGTTCGTTTCCAGACACATCGCAAGGGCATGACATCCATACCTATCCATCCCTCTGGATCTCAAGAGGCACGGTGTCCGGTCAATATTGCACACCTTCTGATATCGAGGCCTATCGATAGGGTTCGATATCGATATATCGATATCGAACCCTATCGATAGGCACCAATTCCGCTCGTTCTCAGCACACACGCATAGTTTTCGCTCTAGGGCCAGTGTTGCTCTTGCTTGGCACCAAAGGCTATCGACATTGACCATTTCTGACATCGACGGGGCTTGACCACTATTCCTTTCCAGACGCATCGCAAGAGCAAGACATCCATACCTATCCATCCCTCTGGATCTCAAGCGGCACGGTTTCCTGTCAATTTTGAACACCTGGCGATCTTGAGGCCTCTCGATAGGGTTCTATATCAATATATCGATATTGAAACCTATCGATAGGCACCAATTCCGCTCGTTCTCAGCACACACGCATAGCTTTTGCTCTAGGGCCAATGCTGCTCTTGCTTGGCACCGAGGACTATGGACATTGACCGTTTCTGACATCGACGGACCTTGACAACCATTCCTTTCCAGACGCATCGCAAGAGCAAGACATCCATACCTCTCCATCCCTCTCGATCTCCAGAGGCACAGTGTCCGGTCAATATTGCACACCTCGATCTCGAGGCCTATTGATATATCGATATTGAACCCTATCGATAGGCACCAATTCCGCTCGTTCTCAGCACACACGCATAGCTTTTGCTCTAGGGCCAGTGTTGCTCTTGCTTGGCACCAAAGGCTATCGACATCGACCGTTTCTGATATCGACGGACCTTGACGACCATTCCTTTGCAGACGCATCGCAAGAGCAAGACATCTGTACCTATCCATCCCTCTCGATCTCAAGCAGCACAGTTTCCTGTCAATTTTCAACACCTTTCGATCTCGAGGACTATCGATAGGGTTCGATATCGATATATCGATATCCAAAGCTATCGATAGGCACCACTTCCGCTCGTTCTCAACACGCACGCATAACGTTCGCTCTAGGGCCAATGTTGCTCTTGCTTGGCACCGAAGACTATGGACATTGACCGTTTCTGACATCAACGGACCTTGACGACTGTTCCTTTCCAGACGCATCGCAAGGGCATGACATCCATACCTATCCATCCCTCTGGATCTCAAGAGGCACGGTGTCCGGTCAATATTGCACACCTTCTGATCTCGAGGCCTATCGATAGGCACCAATTCCGCTCGTTCTCAGCATGCATGCATAGCTTTCGCTCTAGGGCCAATGTTACTCTTGCTTGGCACCGAAGACTATTGACATTGACCGTTTCTGACATCGATGGACCTTGACGACCATTCCTTTGCCGACGCATCACGAGGGCATGACATCCATACCTATCCATCCCTCTCGATCTCCAGAGGCACAGTGTCCTGTCAGTAAGGTATGCCTGGTGATCTCGAGGCCTATCGATAGGTTTCGATATCGATATATCGATATCGAAACCTATCGATAGGCACCAATTCCACTTGTTCTCAGCACACATGCACAGCTTTTGCTCTAGGTCCAGTGTTGCTCTTGCTTGGCACCAAAGCGTATCGACATTGACCGTTTCTGACATCTACGGGCCTTGAGGACTGTTCGTTTCCAGACGCATCGCAAGGGCATGACATCCATACCTATCCATCCCTCTCGATCTCAAGAGGCACGGTGTCCGGTCAATATTGCACTCCTTCTGATATCGAGGCCTATCGATAGGGTTCGATATCGATATATCGATATCGAAACCTATCGATAGGCACCAATTCTGCTCGTTCTCAGCACACACGCATAGTTTTCGCTCTAGGGCCAGTGTTGCTCTTGCTTGGCACCAAAGGCTATCGACATTGACCGTTTCTGACATCGACGGGCCTTGACGACTGTTCCTTTCCAGACGCATCGCAAGAGCAAGACATCCATACCTATCCATCCTTCTGGATCTCAAGCGCCACGGTTTCCTGTCAATATTGCACATCTGGCGATTTTGAGGCATAATGATAGGGTTCGATATCGATATACCGATATCGAACCCTATCGATAGGCACCAATTCCGCTCGTTCTCAGCACGCATGCATAACGTTGTCTCTAGGGCCAATGTTGCTCTTGCTAGGCACTGAAGACTATTCACATTGACCGTTTCTGACATCGACAGCCCTTGTCGACCATTCCTTTGCAGACGCATCGCAAGAACAAGACATCCATACCTATCCATCCCTCTCGATCTCCAGAGGCACACTGTCCTGTCAGTAAGGTACGCCTGGTGATCTCGAGGCCTATCGATAGAGTTCGATATCGATATATCGATATCGAAACCTATCGATAGGCACCAATTCCACTTGTTCTCAGCACACATGCACAGCTTTTGCTCTAGGTCCAGTGTTGCTCTTGCTTGGCACCAAAGCATATCGACATTGACCGTTTCTGACATCTACGGGCCTTGAGGACTGTTCGTTTCCAGACGCATCGCAAGGGCATGACATCCATACCTATCCATCCCTCTGGATCTCAAGAGGCACGGTGTCCGGTCAATATTGCACACCTTCTGATATCGAGGCCTATCGATAGGGTTCGATATCGATATATCGATATCGAACCCTATCGATAGGCACCAATTCCGCTCGTTCTCAGCACACACGCATAGTTTTCGCTCTAGGGCCAGTGTTGCTCTTGCTTGGCACCAAAGGCTATCGACATTGACCATTTCTGACATCGATGGACCTTGACGACCGTTCCTTTGCCGACGCATCACGAGGGCATGACATCCATACCTATCCATCCCTCTCGATCTCCAGAGGCACAGTGTCCTGTCAATAAGGTACGCCTGGTGATCTCGAGGCCTATCGATAGGTTTCGATATCGATATATCGATATCGAAACCTATCGATAGGCACCAATTCCGCTCGTTCTCAGCACACACGCATAGCTTTTGCTCTAGGGCCAATGCTGCTCTTGCTTGGCACCGAGGACTATGGACATTGACCGTTTCTGACATCGACGGACCTTGACAACCATTCCTTTCCAGACGCATCGCAAGAGCAAGACATCCATACCTCTCCATCCCTCTCGATCTCCAGAGGCACAGTGTCCGGTCAATATTGCACACCTCGATCTCGAGGCCTATTGATATATCGATATTGAACCCTATCGATAGGCACCAATTCCGCTCGTTCTCAGCACACACGCATAGCTTTTGCTCTAGGGCCAGTGTTGCTCTTGCTTGGCACCAAAGGCTATCGACATCGACCGTTTCTGACATCGACGGACCTTGACGACCATTCCTTTGCAGACGCATCGCAAGAGCAAGACATCTGTACCTATCCATCCCTCTCGATCTCCAGAGGCACAGTTTCCTGTCAATTTTCAACACCTTTCGATCTCGAGGACTATCGATAGGGTTCGATATCGATATATCGATATCCAAAGCTATCGATAGGCACCACTTCCGCTCATTCTCAACACGCACGCATAACGTTCGCTCTAGGGCCAATGTTGCTCTTGCTTGGCACCGAAGACTATGGACATTGACCGTTTCTGACATCAACGGACCTTGACGACTGTTCCTTTCCAGACGCATCGCAAGGGCATGACATCCATACCTATCCATCCCTCTGGATCTCAAGAGGCACGGTGTCCGGTCAATATTGCACACCTTCTGATCTCGAGGCCTATCGATAGGGTTCGATATCAATATATCGATATCGAACCCTATCGATAGGCACCAATTCCGCTCGTTCTCAGCACGCATGCATAGCTTTCGCTCTAGGGCCAATGTTACTCTTGCTTGGCACCGAAGACTATTGACATTGACCGTTTCTGACATCGATGGACCTTGACGACCATTCCTTTGCCGACGCATCACGAGGGCATGACATCCATACCTATCCATCCCTCTGGATCTCCAGAGGCACAGTGTCCTGTCAATATTGCACACCTGTGGATCTCGAGGCCTATCGATAGGGTTCGATATCGATATATCGATATCGAAACCTATCGATAGGCACCAATTCTGCTCGTTCTCAACACGCACGCATAACGTTCGCTCTAGGGCAAATATTGCTCTTGCTTGGCACCGAAGACTATCGACATTGACCGTTTCTGACATCTACGGGCCTTGAGGACTGTTCGTTTCCAGACGCACCGCAAGGGCATGACATCCATACCTATCCATCCCTCTGGATCTCAAGAGGCACGGTGTCCGGTCAATATTGCACACCTTCTGATATCGAGGCCTATCGATAGGGTTCGATATCGATATATCGATATCGAAACCTATCAATAGGCACCAATTCCGCTCGTTCTCAGCACACACGCATAGTTTTCGCTCTAGGGCCAGTGTTGCTCTTGCTTGGCACCAAAGGCTATCGACATTGACCATTTCTGACATCGATGGACCTTGACGACCGTTCCTTTGCCGACGCATCACGAGGGCATGACATCCATACCTATCCATCCCTCTCGATCTCCAGAGGCACAGTGTCCTGTCAATAAGGTACGCCTGGTGATCTCGAGGCCTATCGATAGGTTTCGATATCGATATATCGATATCGAAACCTATCGATAGGCACCAATTCCGCTCGTTCTCAGCACACATGCACAGCTTTTGCTCTAGGTCCAGTGTTGCTCTTGCTTGGCACCAAAGCATATCGACATTGACCATTTCTGACATCGACGGGCCTTGAGGACTGTTCGTTTCCAGACGCATCGAAAGGGCATGACATCCATACCTATCCATCCCTCTGGATCTCAAGAGGCACGGTTTCCTGTCAATTTTGAACACCTGGCGATCTTGAGGCCTCTCGATAGGGTTCTATATCAATATATCGATATTGAACCCTATGGATAGGCACCAATTCCGCTCGTTCTCAGCACGCATGCATAGTTTTTGCTCTAGGGCCAGTGCTGCTCTTGCTCGGCACCGAGGACTATGGACATTGACCGTTTCTGACATCGACGGGCCTTGACGACTTTTCCTTTCCAGACGCATCTCAAGAGCAAGACATCCATACCTATCCATCCCTCTGGATCTCAAGCGGCACGGTTTCCTGTCAATATTGCACATCTGGCGATTTTGAGGCATAATGATAGGGTTCTATATCAATATATCGATATCGAACCCTATCGATAGGCACCAATTCCGCTCGTTCTCAGCACACATGCATAGCTTTTGCTCTAGGGCCAATGCTGCTCTTGCTTGGCACCAAAGGCTATCGACATCGACCGTTTCTGACATCGACAGACCTTGTCGACCTTTCGTTTGCAGACGCATCGCAAGAACAAGACATCCATACCTATCCATCCCTCTCGATCTCCAGAGGCACAGTGTCCTGTCAATAAGGTACGCCTGGTGATCTCGAGGCCTATCGATAGGTTTCGATATCGATATATCGATATCGAAACCTATCGATAGGCACCAATTCCGCTCGTTCTCAGCACGCATGCATAACGTTGTCTCTAGGGCCAATGTTGCTCTTGCTAGGCACTGAAGACTATTCACATTGACCGTTTCTGACATCGACAGCCCTTGTCGACCATTCCTTTGCAGACGCATCGCAAGAACAAGACATCCATACCTATCCATCCCTCTCGATCTCCAGAGGCACACTGTCCTGTCAGTAAGGTACGCCTGGTGATCTCGAGGCCTATCGATAGGTTTCGATATCGATATATCGATATCGAAACCTATCGATAGGCACCAATTCCACTTGTTCTCAGCACACATGCACAGCTTTTGCTCTAGGTCCAGTGTTGCTCTTGCTTGGCACCAAAGCATATCGACATTGACCGTTTCTGACATCTACGGGCCTTGAGGACTGTTCGTTTCCAGACACATCGCAAGGGCATGACATCCATACCTATCCATCCCTCTGGATCTCAAGAGGCACGGTGTCCGGTCAATATTGCACACCTTCTGATATCGAGGCCTATCGATAGGGTTCGATATCGATATATCGATATCGAACCCTATCGATAGGCACCAATTCCGCTCGTTCTCAGCACACACGCATAGTTTTCGCTCTAGGGCCAGTGTTGCTCTTGCTAGGCACCAAAGGCTATCGACATTGACCATTTCTGACATCGACGGGGCTTGACCACTATTCCTTTCCAGACGCATCGCAAGAGCAAGACATCCATACCTATCCATCCCTCTGGATCTCAAGCGGCACGGTTTCCTGTCAATTTTGAACACCTGGCGATCTTGAGGCCTCTCGATAGGGTTCTATATCAATATATCGATATTGAAACCTATCGATAGGCACCAATTCCGCTCGTTCTCAGCACACACGCATAGCTTTTGCTCTAGGGCCAATGCTGCTCTTGCTTGGCACCGAGGACTATGGACATTGACCGTTTCTGACATCGACGGACCTTGACAACCATTCCTTTCCAGACGCATCGCAAGAGCAAGACATCCATACCTCTCCATCCCTCTCGATCTCCAGAGGCACAGTGTCCGGTCAATATTGCACACCTCGATCTCGAGGCCTATTGATATATCGATATTGAACCCTATCGATAGGCACCAATTCCGCTCGTTCTCAGCACACACGCATAGCTTTTGCTCTAGGGCCAGTGTTGCTCTTGCTTGGCACCAAAGGCTATCGACATCGACCGTTTCTGATATCGACGGACCTTGACGACCATTCCTTTGCAGACGCATCGCAAGAGCAAGACATCTGTACCTATCCATCCCTCTCGATCTCAAGCAGCACAGTTTCCTGTCAATTTTCAACACCTTTCGATCTCGAGGACTATCGATAGGGTTCGATATCGATATATCGATATCCAAAGCTATCAATAGGCACCACTTCCGCTCATTCTCAACACGCACGCATAACGTTCGCTCTAGGGCCAATGTTGCTCTTGCTTGGCACCGAAGACTATGGACATTGACCGTTTCTGACATCAACGGACCTTGACGACTGTTCCTTTCCAGACGCATCGCAAGGGCATGACATCCATACCTATCCATCCCTCTCGATCTCAAGAGGCACGGTGTCCGGTCAATATTGCACACCTTCTGATCTCGAGGCCTATCGATAGGGTTCGATATCGATATATCGATATCGAACCCTATCGATAGGCACCAATTCCGCTCGTTCTCAGCATGCATGCATAGCTTTCGCTCTAGGGCCAATGTTACTCTTGCTTGGCACCGAAGACTATTGACATTGACCGTTTCTGACATCGATGGACCTTGACGACCATTCCTTTGCCGACGCATCACGAGGGCATGACATCCATACCTATCCATCCCTCTCGATCTCCAGAGGCACAGTGTCCTGTCAGTAAGGTATGCCTGGTGATCTCGAGGCCTATCGATAGGTTTCGATATCGATATATCGATATCCAAAGCTATCGATAGGCACCAATTCCACTTGTTCTCAGCACACATGCACAGCTTTTGCTCTAGGTCCAGTGTTGCTCTTGCTTGGCACCAAAGCGTATCGACATTGACCGTTTCTGACATCTACGGGCCTTGAGGACTGTTCGTTTCCAGATGCATCGCAAGGGCATGACATCCATACCTATCCATCCCTCTCGATCTCAAGAGGCACGGTGTCCGGTCAATATTGCACTCCTTCTGATATCGAGGCCTATCGATAGGGTTCGATATCGATATATCGATATCGAAACCTATCGATAGGCACCAATTCTGCTCGTTCTCAGCACACACGCATAGTTTTCGCTCTAGGGCCAGTGTTGCTCTTGCTTGGCACCAAAGGCTATCGACATTGACCGTTTCTGACATCGACGGGCCTTGACGACTGTTCCTTTCCAGACGCATCGCAAGAGCAAGACATCCATACCTATCCATCCTTCTGGATCTCAAGCGCCACGGTTTCCTGTCAATATTGCACATCTGGCGATTTTGAGGCATAATGATAGGGTTCGATATCGATATACCGATATCGAACCCTATCGATAGGCACCAATTCCGCTCGTTCTCAGCACGCATGCATAACGTTGTCTCTAGGGCCAATGTTGCTCTTGCTAGGCACTGAAGACTATTCACATTGACCGTTTCTGACATCGACAGCCCTTGTCGACCATTCCTTTGCAGACGCATCGCAAGAACAAGACATCCATACCTATCCATCCCTCTCGATCTCCAGAGGCACACTGTCCTGTCAGTAAGGTACGCCTGGTGATCTCGAGGCCTATCGATAGAGTTCGATATCGATATATCGATATCGAAACCTATCGATAGGCACCAATTCCACTTGTTCTCAGCACACATGCACAGCTTTTGCTCTAGGTCCAGTGTTGCTCTTGCTTGGCACCAAAGCATATCGACATTGACCGTTTCTGACATCTACGGGCCTTGAGGACTGTTCGTTTCCAGACGCATCGCAAGGGCATGACATCCATACCTATCCATCCCTCTGGATCTCAAGAGGCACGGTGTCCGGTCAATATTGCACACCTTCTGATATCGAGGCCTATCGATAGGGTTCGATATCGATATATCGATATCGAACCCTATCGATAGGCACCAATTCCGCTCGTTCTCAGCACACACGCATAGTTTTCGCTCTAGGGCCAGTGTTGCTCTTGCTTGGCACCAAAGGCTATCGACATTGACCATTTCTGACATCGATGGACCTTGACGACCGTTCCTTTGCCGACGCATCACGAGGGCATGACATCCATACCTATCCATCCCTCTCGATCTCCAGAGGCACAGTGTCCTGTCAATAAGGTATGCCTGGTGATCTCGAGGCCTATCGATAGGTTTCGATATCGATATATCGATATCGAAACCTATCGATAGGCACCAATTCCGCTCGTTCTCAGCACACATGCACAGCTTTTGCTCTAGGTCCAGTGTTGCTCTTGCTTGGCACCAAAGCATATCGACATTGACCGTTTCTGACATCTACGGGCCTTGAGGACTGTTCGTTTCCAGACGCATCGCAAGGGCATGACATCCATACCTATCCATCCCTCTGGATCTCAAGAGGCACGGTTTCCTGTCAATTTTGAACACCTGGCGATCTTGAGGCCTATCGATAGGGTTCTATATCAATATATCGATATTGAACCCTATCGATAGGCACCAATTCCGCTCGTTCTCAGCACGCATGCATAGTTTTCGCTCTAGGGCCAGTGCTGCTCTTGCTCGGCACCGAGGACTATGGACATTGACCATTTCTGACATCGACGGGCCTTGACGACTGTTCCTTTCCAGACGCATCACAAGAGCAAGACATCCATACCTATCCATCCCTCTGGATCTCAAGCGCCACGGTTTCCTGTCAATATTGCACATCTGGCGATTTTGAGGCATAATGATAGGGTTCGATATCGATATACCGATATCGAACCCTATCGATAGGCACCAATTCCGCTCGTTCTCAGCACACATGCATAGCTTTTGCTCTAGGGCCAATGCTGCTCTTGCTTGGCACCAAAGGCTATCGACATCGACCGTTTCTGACATCGACAGACCTTGTCGACCTTTCGTTTGCAGACACATCGCAAGAACAAGACATCCATACCTATCCATCCCTCTCGATCTCCAGAGGCACACTGTCCTGTCAGTAAGGTACGCCTGGTGATCTCGAGGCCTATCGATAGGTTTTGATATCGATATATCGATATCGAAACCTATCGATAGGCACCAATTCCGCTCGTTCTCAGCACGCATGCATAACGTTGTCTCTAGGGCCAATGTTGCTCTTGCTAGGCACTGAAGACTATTCACATTGACCGTTTCTGACATCGACAGCCCTTGTCGACCATTCCTTTGCAGACGCATCGCAAGAACAAGACATCCATACCTATCCATCCCTCTCGATCTCCAGAGGCACACTGTCCTGTCAGTAAGGTACGCCTGGTGATCTCGAGGCCTATCGATAGGTTTCGATATCGATATATCGATATCGAAACCTATCGATAGGCACCAATTCCACTTGTTCTCAGCACACATGCATAGTTTTTGCTCTAGGGCCAGTGTTGCTCTTGCTTGGCACCAAAGCATATCGACATTGACCGTTTCTGACATCTACGGGCCTTGAGGACTGTTCGTTTCCAGACACATCGCAAGGGCATGACATCCATACCTATCCATCCCTCTGGATCTCAAGAGGCACGGTGTCCGGTCAATATTGCACACCTTCTGATATCGAGGCCTATCGATAGGGTTCGATATCGATATATCGATATCGAACCCTATCGATAGGCACCAATTCCGCTCGTTCTCAGCACACACGCATAGTTTTCGCTCTAGGGCCAGTGTTGCTCTTGCTTGGCACCAAAGGCTATCGACATTGACCATTTCTGACATCGACGGGGCTTGACCACTATTCCTTTCCAGACGCATCGCAAGAGCAAGACATCCATACCTATCCATCCCTCTGGATCTCAAGCGGCACGGTTTCCTGTCAATTTTGAACACCTTTCGATCTCGAGGACTATCGATAGGGTTCGATATCGATATATCGATATCCAAAGCTATCGATAGGCACCACTTCCGCTCGTTCTCAACACAGATGCATATCTACCGAAACCGTCCATAGCCACAACATATCCAAACCTATCGATAGGCACCAATTCCGCTCGTTCTCAGCACACACGCATAGTTTTCGCTCTAGGGCCAGTGTTGCTCTTGCTTGGCACCGAAGACTATGGACATTGACCGTTTCTGACATCAACGGACCTTGACGACTGTTCCTTTCCAGACGCATCGCAAGGGCATGACATCCATACCTATCCATCCCTCTCGATCTCAAGAGGCACGGTGTCCGGTCAATATTGCACACCTTCTGATATCGAGGCCTATCGATAGGGTTCGATATCGATATATCGATATCGAACCCTATCGATAGGCACCAATTCCGCTCGTTCTCAGCACACATGCATAGTTTTTGCTCTAGGGCCAATGCTGCTCTTGCTTGGCACCGAGGACTATGGACATTGACCGTTTCTGACATCGACGGACCTTGACAACCATTCCTTTCCAGACGCATCGCAAGAGCAAGACATCCATACCTCTCCATCCCTCTCGATCTCCAGAGGCACAGTGTCCGGTCAATATTGCACACCTCGATCTCGAGGCCTATTGATATATCGATATTGAACCCTATCGATAGGCACCAATTCCGCTCGTTCTCAGCACACACGCATAGCTTTTGCTCTAGGGCCAGTGTTGCTCTTGCTTGGCACCAAAGGCTATCGACATTGACCATTTCTGACATCGACGGACCTTGACGACCATTCCTTTGCAGACGCATCGCAAGAGCAAGACATCTGTACCTATCCATCCCTCTCGATCTCAAGCAGCACGGTTTCCTGTCAATTTTCAACACCTTTCGATCTCGAGGCCTATCGATAGGGTTCGATATCGATATATCGATATCCAAAGCTATCGATAGGCACCACTTCCGCTCGTTCTCAACACAGATGCATATCTACCGAAACCGTCCATAGCCACACCATATCCAAACCTATCGATAGGCACCAATTCCGCTCGTTCTCAGCACACACGCATAGTTTTCGCTCTAGGGCCAGTGTTGCTCTTGCTTGGCACCGAAGACTATGGACATTGACCGTTTCTGACATCAACGGACCTTGACGACTGTTCCTTTCCAGACGCATCGCAAGGGCATGACATCCATACCTATCCATCCCTCTCGATCTCAAGAGGCACGGTGTCCGGTCAATATTGCACACCTTCTGATCTCGAGGCCTATCGATAGGGTTCGATATCGATATATCGATATCGAACCCTATCGATAGGCACCAATTCCGCTCGTTCTCAGCACACACGCATAGTTTTCGCTCTAGGGCCAATGTTGCTCTTGCTTGGCACCAAAGGCTATCGACATTGACCATTTCTGACATCGACGGGCCTTGACCACTATTCCTTTCCAGATGCATCGCAAGAGCAAGACATCCATACCTATCCATCCCTCTCGATCTCCAGAGGCACAGTGTCCTGTCAATAAGGTACGCCTGGTGATCTCGAGGCCTATCGATAGGTTTCGATATCGATATATCGATATCGAAACCTATCGATAGGCACCAATTCCACTTGTTCTCAGCACACATGCACAGCTTTTGCTCTAGGTCCAGTGTTGCTCTTGCTTGGCAGCGAAGACTATCGACATTGACCGTTTCTGACATCTACGGGCCTTGAGGACTGTTCGTTTCCAGACGCATCGCAAGGGCATGACATCCATACCTATCCATCCCTCTGGATTTCAAGAGGCACGGTGTCCGGTCAATATTGCACTCCTTCTGATATCGAGGCCTATCGATAGGGTTCGATATCGATATATCGATATCGAAACCTATCGATAGGCACCAATTCCGCTCGTTCTCAGCACACATGCATAGTTTTCGCTCTAGGGCCAGTGTTGCTCTTGCTTGGCACCAAAGGCTATCGACATTGACCATTTCTGACATCGACGGGCCTTGACGAGTGTTCCTTTCCAGACGCATCGCAAGAGCAAGACATCCATACCTATCCATCCCTCTGGATCTCAAGCGCCACGGTTTCCTGTCAATATTGCACATCTGGCGATTTTGAGGCATAATGATAGGGTTCGATATCGATATACCGATATCGAACCCTATCGATAGGCACCAATTCCGCTCGTTCTCAACACGCACGCATAACGTTCGCTCTAGGGCAAATATTGCTCTTGCTTGGCACCGAGGACTATGGACATTGACCATTTCTGACATCGACGGGCCTTGACGAGTGTTCCTTTCCAGACGCATCGCAAGAGCAAGACATCCATACCTATCCATCCCTCTGGATCTCAAGCGCCACGGTTTCCTGTCAATATTGCACATCTGGCGATTTTGAGGCATAATGATAGGGTTCGATATCGATATACCGATATCGAACCCTATCGATAGGCACCAATTCCGCTCGTTCTCAGCACGCATGCATAACGTTGTCTCTAGGGCCAATGTTGCTCTTGCTAGGCACTGAAGACTATTCACATTGACCGTTTCTGACATCGACAGCCCTTGTCGACCATTCCTTTGCAGACGCATCGCAAGAACAAGACATCCATACCTATCCATCCCTCTCGATCTCCAGAGGCACACTGTCCTGTCAATAAGGTACGCCTGGTGATCTCGAGGCCTATCGATAGGGTTCGATATCGATATATCGATATCGAAACCTATCGATAGGCACCAATTCCACTTGTTCTCAGCACACATGCACAGCTTTTGCTCTAGGTCCAGTGTTGCTCTTGCTTGGCACCAAAGGCTATCGACATTGACCATTTCTGACATCGACGGACCTTGACGACCATTCCTTTGCAGACGCATCGCAAGAGCAAGACATCCATACCTATCCATCCCTCTCGATCTCAAGCAGCACGGTTTCCTGTCAATTTTCAACACCTTTCGATCTCGAGGCCTATCGATAGGTTTCGATATCGATATATCGATATCCAAAGCTATCGATAGGCACCACTTCCGCTCGTTCTCAGCACGCACGCATAACGTTCGCTCTAGGGCCAATGTTGCTCTTGGTTGGCACCGAAGACTATGGACATTGACCGTTTCTGACATGGACGGACCTTGACGACTGTTCCTTTCCAGATGCATCGCAAGGGCATGACATCCATACCTATGCATCCTTCTCAGTCTCAAGAGGAACGACGTCCGGTCAGTATTGCACACCTGGTGATCTCGAGGCCTATCGATAGGCACCAATTCCGCTCGTTCTCAGCACGCATGCATAGCTTTCGCTCTAGGGCCAATGTTACTCTTGCTTGGCACCGAAGACTATTGACATTGACCATTTCTGACATCGATGGACCTTGACGACCATTCCTTTGCCGACGCATCACGAGGGCATGACATCCATACCTATCCATCCCTCTCGATCTCCAGAGGCACAGTGTCCTGTCAATAAGGTACGCCTGGTGATCTCGAGGCCTATCGATAGGTTTCGATATCGATATATCGATATCGAAACCTATCGATAGGCACCAATTCCGCTCGTTCTCAACACGCACGCATAACGTTCGCTCTAGGGCAAATATTGCTCTTGCTTGGCACCGAAGACTATCGACATTGACCGTTTCTGACATCTACGGGCCTTGAGGACTGTTCGTTTCCAGACGCATCGCAAGAGCAAGACATCCGTATCTATCCATCCCTCTGGATCTCAAGAGGCACGATGTCCGGTCAATATTGCACACCTTCTGATATCGAGGCCTATCGATAGGGTTCGATATCGATATATCGATATCGAACCCTATCGATAGGCACCAATTCCGCTCGTTCTCAGCACACACGCATAGTTTTTGCTCTAGGGCCAGTGCTGCTCTTGCTTGGCACCAAAGGCTATCGACATTGACCATTTCTGACATCGACAGGCCTTGACGACCATTCCTTTCCAGACGCATCACAAGAGCAAGACATCCATACCTATCCATCCCTCTGGATCTCAAGCGCCACGGTTTCCTGTCAATATTGCACATCTGGCGATTTTGAGGCATAATGATAGGGTTCGATATCGATATACCGATATCGAACCCTATCGATAGGCACCAATTCCGCTCGTTCTCAACACGCACGCATAACGTTCGCTCTAGGGCAAATATTGCTCTTGCTTGGCACCGAGGACTATGGACATTGACCGTTTCTGACATCTATGGGCCTTGAGGACTGTTCGTTTCCAGACGCATCGCAAGGGCATGACATCCATACCTATCCATCCCTCTGGATCTCAAGAGGCACGGTGTCCGGTCAATATTGCACACCTTCTGATATCGAGGCCTATCGATAGGGTTCGATATCGATATATCGATATCGAACCCTATCGATAGGCACCAATTCCGCTCGTTCTCAGCACACACGCATAGTTTTCGCTCTAGGGCCAATGTTGCTCTTGCTTGGCACCAAAGGCTATCGACATTGACCATTTCTGACATCGACGGACCTTGACCACTATTCCTTTCCAGATGCATCGCAAGAGCAAGACATCCATACCTATCCATCCCTCTGGATCTCAAGCGGCACGGTTTCCTGTCAATTTTGAACACCTGGCGATCTTGAGGCCTATCGATAGGGTTCTATATCAATATATCGATATCGAACCCTATCGATAGGCACCAATTCTGCTCGTTCTCAGCACACACGCATAGTTTTCGCTCTAGGTCCAGTGTTGCTCTTGCTTGGCACCAAAGGCTATCGACATCGACCGTTTCTGACATCGACGGACCTTGACGACCATTCCTTTGCAGACGCATCGCAAGAGCAAGACATCTGTACCTATCCATCCCTCTCGATCTCAAGCAGCACGGTTTCCTGTCAATTTTCAACACCTTTCGATCTCGAGGCCTATCGATAGGGTTTGATATCGATATATCGATATCCAAAGCTATCGATAGGCACCACTTCCGCTCGTTCTCAACACAGATGCATATCTACCGAAACCGTCCATAGCCACACCATATCCAAACCTATCGATAGGCACCAATTCCGCTCGTTCTTAACACAGATGCATATCTACCGAAAGCGTCCATAGCCACACCATATCCAAACCTATCGATAGGCACCAATTCCGCTCGTTCTCAACACGCACGCATAACGTTCGCTCTAGGGCAAATATTGCTCTTGCTTGGCACCGAAGACTATGGACATTGACCATTTCTGACATCGACGGACCTTGACGACTGTTCCTTTGCAGACGCATCGCAAGAGCAAAACATCCGTACCTCTGCATCCCTCTTGATCTCAAGTGACACGGTTTTACTGTCAATTTTGAACACCTGGTGATCTCGAGGCCTATCGATAGGGTTCGATATCGATATATCGATATCGAACCCTATCGATAGGCACCAATTCCGCTCGTTCTCAGCACGCATGCATAGCTTTCGCTCTAGGGCCCATGTTGCTCTTCCTTGGCACCGTAGACTACCGACATCGACCGTTTCTGACATCGACGGACCTTGACGACTATTCCTTTGCCGACGCATCACGGGGGCATGACATCCGTATCTATCCATCCCTCTCGATCTCAAGAGGCACAATGTCCTGTCAATATTGCACACCTTTCGATCTCGAGGCCTATCGATAGGGTTCTATATCAATATATCGATATCGAACCCTATCGATAGGCACCAATTCCGCTCGTTCTCAACACGCACGCATAGCTTTTGCTCTATGCCAGTGTTGCTCTTGCTTGGCACCGAAGCCTATCAACATTGACCTTTTCTGACATCGACGGGCCTTGACGACTATTCCTTTGCCGACGCATCACGGGGGCATGACTTCCATACCTATCCATCCCTCTCGATCTCAAGTGCCACGGTTTCCTGTCAATTTTGAACTCCTGGCGATCTCGAGGCCTGTCGATAGGGTTCTATATTGATATATTGATATCCAAACCTATCGATAGGCACCAATTCCGCTCGTTCTCAGCACACATGCATAGTTTTTGCTCTAGGGCCAATGCTGCTCTTGCTTGGCACCGAGGACTATGGACATTGACCGTTTCTGACATCGACGGACCTTGACAACCATTCCTTTCCAGACGCATCGCAAGAGCAAGACATCCATACCTCTCCATCCCTCTCGATCTCCAGAGGCACAGTGTCCGGTCAATATTGCACACCTCGATCTCGAGGCCTATTGATATATCGATATCGAACCCTATCGATAGGCACCAATTCCGCTCGTTCTCAGCACACACGCATAGTTTTCGCTCTAGGGCTAGTGTTGCTCTTGCTTGGCACCAAAGGCTATCGACATTGACCATTTCTGACATCGACGGGCCTTCACCACTATTCCTTTCCAGATGCATCGCAAGAGCAAGACATCCATACCTATCCATCCCTCTGGATCTCAAGCGGCACGGTTTCCTGTCAATTTTGAACACCTGGCGATCTTGAGGCCTCTCGATAGGGTTCTATATCAATATATCGATATCGAACCCTATCGATAGGCACCAATTCCGCTCGTTCTCAGCACACACGCATAGCTTTTGCTCTAGGGCCAGTGTTGCTCTTGCTTGGCACCAAAGGCTATCGACATCGACCGTTTCTGACATCGACGGGCCTTGATGACCATTCCTTTGCAGACGCATCGCAAGAGCAAGACATCTGTACCTATCCATCCCTCTCGATCTCAAGCAGCACGGTTTCCTGTCAATTTTCAACACCTTTCGATCTCGAGGACTATCGATAGGGTTCGATATCGATATATCGATATCCAAAGCTATCGATAGGCACCACTTCCGCTCGTTCTCAACACGCACGCATAACGTTCGCTCTAGGGCCAATGTTGCTCTTGCTTGGCACCGAAGACTATGGACATTGACCGTTTCTGACATCAACGGACCTTGACGACTCTTCCTTTCCAGACGCATCGCAAGGGCATGACATCCATACCTATCCATCCCTCTGGATCTCAAGAGGCACGGTGTCCGGTCAATATTGCACACCTTCTGATCTCGAGGCCTATCGATAGGGTTCGATATCGATATATCGATATCGAACCCTATCGATAGGCACCAATTCCGCTCGTTCTCAGCACACATGCATAGTTTTTGCTCTAGGGCCAATGCTGCTCTTGCTTGGCACCGAGGACTATGGACATTGACCGTTTCTGACATCGACGGACCTTGACAACCATTCCTTTCCAGACGCATCGCAAGAGCAAGACATCCATACCTCTCCATCCCTCTCGATCTCCAGAGGCACAGTGTCCGGTCAATATTGCACACCTCGATCTCGAGGCCTATTGATATATCGATATTGAACCCTATCGATAGGCACCAATTCATATCGTTCTCAGCACACACGCATAGCTTTTGCTCTAGGGCCAGTGTTGCTCTTGCTTGGCACCAAAGGCTATCGACATTGACCGTTTCTGACATCGACGGACCTTGACGACCATTCCTTTGCAGACGCATCGCAAGAGCAAGACATCTGTACCTATCCATCCCTCTCGATCTCAAGCGGCACGGTTTCCTGTCAATTTTGAACACCTTTCGATCTCGAGGCCTATCGATAGGGTTCGATATCGATATATCGATATCCAAAGCTATCGATAGGCACCACTTCCGCTCGTTCTCAGCACGCACGCATAACGTTCGCTCTAGGGCCAATGTTGCTCTTGGTTGGCACCGAAGACTATGGACATTGACCGTTTATGACATGGACGGACCTTGACGACTGTTCCTTTCCAGATGCATCGCAAGGGCATGACATCCATACCTATGCATCCCTCTCAGTCTCAAGAGGAACGACGTCCGGTCAGTATTGCACACCTGGTGATCTCGAGGCCTATCGATAGGCACCAATTCCGCTCGTTCTCAGCACACACGCATAGTTTTCGCTCTAGGGCCAGTGTTGCTCTTTCTTGGCACCAAAGGCTATCGACATTGACCATTTCTGACATCGACGGGCCTTGACGACTGTTCCTTTCCAGACGCATCACAAGAGCAAGACATCCATACCTATCCATCCCTCTCGATCTCAAGCGCCACGGTTTCCTGTCAATATTGCACATCTGGCGATTTTGAGGCATAATGATAGGGTTCGATATCGATATACCGATATCGAACCCTATCGATAGGCACCAATTCCGCTCGTTCTCAACACGCACGCATAACGTTCGCTCTAGGGCAAATATTGCTCTTGCTTGGCACCGAGGACTATGGACATTGACCGTTTTTGACATCTATGGGCCTTGAGGACTGTTCGTTTTCAGACGCATCGCAAGGGCATGACATCCATACCTATCCATACCTCTGGATCTCAAGAGGCACGGTGTCCGGTCAATATTGCACACCTTCTGATATCGAGGCCTATCGATAGGGTTCGATATCGATATATCGATATCCAAAGCTATCGATAGGCACCACTTCCGCTCGTTCTCAACACAGATGCATATCTACCGAAACCGTCCATAGCCACACCATATCCAAACCTATCGATAGGCACCAATTCCGCTCGTTCTTAACACAGATGCATATCTACCGAAAGCGTCCATAGCCACACCATATCCAAACCTATCGATAGGCACCAATTCCGCTCGTTCTCAACACGCACGCATAACGTTCGCTCTAGGGCAAATATTGCTCTTGCTTGGCACCGAAGACTATGGACATTGACCATTTCTGACATCGACGGACCTTGACGACTGTTCCTTTGCAGACGCATCGCAAGAGCAAAACATCCGTACCTCTGCATCCCTCTTGATCTCAAGCGACACGGTTTTACTGTCAATTTTGAACACCTGGTGATCTCGAGGCCTATCGATAGGGTTCGATATCGATATATCGATATCGAACCCTATCGATAGGCACCAATTCCGCTCGTTCTCAGCACGCATGCATAGCTTTCGCTCTAGGGCCCATGTTGCTCTTCCTTGGCACCGTAGACTACCGACATCGACCGTTTCTGACATCGACGGACCTTGACGACTATTCCTTTGCCGACGCATCACGGGGGCATGACATCCGTATCTATCCATCCCTCTCGATCTCAAGAGGCACAATGTCCTGTCAATATTGCACACCTTTCGATCTCGAGGCCTATCGATAGGGTTCTATATCAATATATCGATATCGAACCCTATCGATAGGCACCAATTCCGCTCGTTCTCAACACGCATGCATAGCTTTTGCTCTATGCCAGTGTTGCTCTTGCTTGGCACCGAAGCCTATCAACATTGACCTTTTCTGACATCGACGGGCCTTGACGACTATTCCTTTGCCGACGCATCACGGGGGCATGACTTCCATACCTATCCATCCCTCTCGATCTCAAGTGCCACGGTTTCCTGTCAATTTTGAACTCCTGGCGATCTCGAGGCCTGTCGATAGGGTTCTATATTGATATATTGATATCCAAACCTATCGATAGGCACCAATTCCGCTCGTTCTCAGCACACATGCATAGTTTTTGCTCTAGGGCCAATGCTGCTCTTGCTTGGCACCGAGGACTATGGACATTGACCGTTTCTGACATCGACGGACCTTGACAACCATTCCTTTCCAGACGCATCGCAAGAGCAAGACATCCATACCTCTCCATCCCTCTCGATCTCCAGAGGCACAGTGTCCGGTCAATATTGCACACCTCGATCTCGAGGCCTATTGATATATCGATATCGAACCCTATCGATAGGCACCAATTCCGCTCGTTCTCAGCACACACGCATAGTTTTCGCTCTAGGGCTAGTGTTGCTCTTGCTTGGCACCAAAGGCTATCGACATTGACCATTTCTGACATCGACGGGCCTTGACCACTATTCCTTTCCAGATGCATCGCAAGAGCAAGACATCCATACCTATCCATCCCTCTGGATCTCAAGTGGCACGGTTTCCTGTCAATTTTGAACACCTGGCGATCTTGAGGCCTATCGATAGGGTTCTATATCAATATATTGATATCGAACCCTATCGATAGGCACCAATTCCGCTCGTTCTCAGCACACACGCATAGCTTTTGCTCTAGGGCCAGTGTTGCTCTTGCTTGGCACCAAAGGCTATCGACATCGACCGTTTCTGACATCGACGGGCCTTGATGACCATTCCTTTGCAGACGCATCGCAAGAGCAAGACATCTGTACCTATCCATCCCTCTCGATCTCAAGCAGCACGGTTTCCTGTCAATTTTCAACACCTTTCGATCTCGAGGACTATCGATAGGGTTCGATATCGATATATCGATATCCAAAGCTATCGATAGGCACCACTTCCGCTCGTTCTCAACACGCACGCATAACGTTCGCTCTAGGGCCAATGTTGCTCTTGGTTGGCACCGAAGACTATGGACATTGACCGTTTCTGACATCAACGGACCTTGACGACTCTTCCTTTCCAGACGCATCGCAAGGGCATGACATCCATACCTATCCATCCCTCTGGATCTCAAGAGGCACGGTGTCCGGTCAATATTGCACACCTTCTGATCTCGAGGCCTATCGATAGGGTTCGATATCGATATATCGATATCGAACCCTATCGATAGGCACCAATTCCGCTCGTTCTCAGCACACATGCATAGTTTTTGCTCTAGGGCCAATGCTGCTCTTGCTTGGCACCGAGGACTATGGACATTGACCGTTTCTGACATCGACGGACCTTGACAACCATTCCTTTCCAGACGCATCGCAAGAGCAAGACATCCATACCTCTCCATCCCTCTCGATCTCCAGAGGCACAGTGTCCGGTCAATATTGCACACCTCGATCTCGAGGCCTATTGATATATCGATATTGAACCCTATCGATAGGCACCAATTCATATCGTTCTCAGCACACACGCATAGCTTTTGCTCTAGGGCCAGTGTTGCTCTTGCTTGGCACCAAAGGCTATCGACATTGACCGTTTCTGACATCGACGGACCTTGACGACTCTTCCTTTCCAGACGCATCGCAAGGGCATGACATCCATACCTATCCATCCCTCCGAGGACTATGGACATTGACCGTTTCTGACATCGACGGACCTTGACAACCATTCCTTTGCAGACGCATCGCAAGAGCAAGACATCTGTACCTATCCATCCCTCTCGATCTCAAGCAGCACAGTTTCCTGTCAATTTTCAACACCTTTCGATCTCGAGGCCTATCGATAGGGTTCGATATCGATATATCGATATCCAAAGCTATCGATAGGCACCACTTCCGCTCGTTCTCAGCACGCACGCATAACGTTCGCTCTAGGGCCAATGTTGCTCTTGGTTGGCACCGAAGACTATGGACATTGACCGTTTATGACATGGACGGACCTTGACGACTGTTCCTTTCCAGATGCATCGCAAGGGCATGACATCCATACCTATGCATCCCTCTCAGTCTCAAGAGGAACGACGTCCGGTCAGTATTGCACACCTGGTGATCTCGAGGCCTATCGATAGGCACCAATTCCGCTCGTTCTCAGCACACACGCATAGTTTTCGCTCTAGGGCCAGTGTTGCTCTTTCTTGGCACCAAAGGCTATCGACATTGACCGTTTCTGACATTGACGGACCTTGACGACTGTTCCTTTCCAGACGCATCACAAGAGCAAGACATCCATACCTATCCATCCCTCTCGATCTCAAGCGCCACGGTTTCCTGTCAATATTGCACATCTGGCGATTTTGAGGCATAATGATAGGGTTCGATATCGATATACCGATATCGAACCCTATCGATAGGCACCAATTCCGCTCGTTCTCAACACGCACGCATAACGTTCGCTCTAGGGCAAATATTGCTCTTGCTTGGCACCGAGGACTATGGACATTGACCGTTTTTGACATCTATGGGCCTTGAGGACTGTTCGTTTTCAGACGCATCGCAAGGGCATGACATCCATACCTATCCATCCCTCTGGATCTCAAGAGGCACGGTGTCCGGTCAATATTGCACACCTTCTGATATCGAGGCCTATCGATAGGGTTCGATATCGATATATCGATATCGAAACCTATCGATAGGCACCAATTCCGCTCGTTCTCAGCACACATGCATAGTTTTCGCTCTAGGGCCAGTGTTGCTCTTGCTTGGCACCAAAGGCTATCGACATTGACCGTTTCTGACATCTACGGGCCTTGAGGACTGTTCGTTTCCAGACGCATCGCAAGGGCATGACATCCATACCTATCCATCCCTCTGGATCTCAAGAGGCACGGTGTCCGGTCAATATTGCACACCTTCTGATATCGAGGCCTATCGATAGGGTTCGATATCAATATATCGATATCGAAACCTATCGATAGGCACCAATTCCGCTCGTTCTCAGCACACACGCATAGTTTTCGCTCTAGGGCCAATGTTGCTCTTGCTTGGCACCAAAGGCTATCGACATTGACCATTTCTGACATCGACGGGCCTTGACCACTATTCCTTTCCAGATGCATCGCAAGAGCAAGACATCCATACCTATCCATCCCTCTGGATCTCAAGCGGCACGGTTTCCTGTCAATTTTGAACACCTGGCGATCTTGAGGCCTATCGATAGGGTTCTATATCAATATATCGATATCGAACCCTATCGATAGGCACCAATTCCGCTCGTTCTCAGCACACACGCATAGTTTTCGCTCTAGGGCCAGTGTTGCTCTTGCTTGGCACCAAAGGCTATCGACATCGACCGTTTCTGACATCGACGGGCCTTGATGACCATTCCTTTGCAGACGCATCGCAAGAGCAAGACATCTGTACCTATCCATCCCTCTCGATCTCAAGCAGCACGGTTTCCTGTCAATTTTCAACACCTTTCGATCTCGAGGCCTATCGATAGGGTTCGATATCGATATATCGATATCCAAAGCTATCGATAGGCACCACTTCCGCTCGTTCTCAACACAGATGCATATCTACCGAAACCGTCCATAGCCACACCATATCCAAACCTATCGATAGGCACCAATTCCGCTCGTTCTTAACACAGATGCATATCTACCGAAAGCGTCCATAGCCACACCATATCCAAACCTATCGATAGGCACCAATTCCGCTCGTTCTCAACACGCACGCATAACGTTCGCTCTAGGGCAAATATTGCTCTTGCTTGGCACCGAAGACTATGGACATTGACCATTTCTGACATCGACGGACCTTGACGACTGTTCCTTTGCAGACGCATCGCAAGAGCAAAACATCCGTACCTCTGCATCCCTCTTGATCTCAAGCGACACGGTTTTACTGTCAATTTTGAACACCTGGTGATCTCGAGGCCTATCGATAGGGTTCGATATCGATATATCGATATCGAACCCTATCGATAGGCACCAATTCCGCTCGTTCTCAGCACGCATGCATAGCTTTCGCTCTAGGGCCCATGTTGCTCTTCCTTGGCACCGTAGACTACCGACATCGACCGTTTCTGACATCGACGGACCTTGACGACTATTCCTTTGCCGACGCATCACGGGGGCATGACATCCATATCTATCCATCCCTCTCGATCTCAAGAGGCACAATGTCCTGTCAATATTGCACACCTTTCGATCTCGAGGCCTATCGATAGGGTTCTATATCAATATATCGATATCGAACCCTATCGATAGGCACCAATTCCGCTCGTTCTCAACACGCACGCATAGCTTTTGCTCTATGCCAGTGTTGCTCTTGCTTGGCACCGAAGCCTATCAACATTGACCTTTTCTGACATCGACGGGCCTTGACGACTATTCCTTTGCCGACGCATCACGGGGGCATGACTTCCATACCTATCCATCCCTCTCGATCTCAAGCGCCACGGTTTCCTGTCAATTTTGAACTCCTGGCGATCTCGAGGCCTGTTGATAGGGTTCTATATTGATATATTGATATCCAAACCTATCGATAGGCACCAATTCCGCTCGTTCTCAGCACGCATGCATAACATTGTCTCTAGGGCCAATGTTCCTCTTGCTAGGCACTGAAGACTATTCACATTGACCGTTTCTGACATCGACAGACCTTGACAACCATTCCTTTGCAGACGCATCGCAAGAGCAAGACATCCATACCTATCCATCCCTCTCGATCTCCAGAGGCACAGTGTCCTGTCAATAAGGTACGCCTGGTGATCTCGAGGCCTATCGATAGGTTTCGATATCGATATATCGATATCGAACCCTATCGATAGGCACCAATTCCACTTGTTCTCAGCACACATGCACAGCTTTTGCTCTAGGTCCAGTGTTGCTCTTGCTTGGCACCAAAGCATATCGACATTGACCGTTTCTGACATCGACGGGCCTTGACCACTATTCCTTTCCAGACGCATCGCAAGAGCAAGACATCCATACCTCTCCATCCCTCTCGATCTCCAGAGGCACAGTGTCCGGTCAATATTGCACACCTCGATCTCGAGGCCTATTGATATATCGATATTGAACCCTATCGATAGGCACCAATTCCGCTCGTTCTCAGCACACACGCATAGCTTTTGCTCTAGGGCCAGTGTTGCTCTTGCTTGGCACCAAAGGCTATCGACATTGACCGTTTCTGACATCGACGGACCTTGACGACCATTCCTTTGCAGACACATCGCAAGAGCAAGACATCCATACCTATCCATCCCTCTCGATCTCAAGCAGCACGGTTTCCTGTCAATTTTCAACACCTTTCGATCTCGAGGCCTATCGATAGGGTTCGATATCGATATATCGATATCCAAAGCTATCGATAGGCACCAATTCCGCTCGTTCTCAGCACGCACGCATAACGTTCGCTCTAGGGCCAATGTTGCTCTTGGTTGGCACCGAAGACTATGGACATTGACCGTTTCTGACATGGACGGACCTTGACGACTGTTCCTTTCCAGACGCATCGCAAGGGCATGACATCCATACCTATGCATCCCTCTCAGTCTCAAGAGGAACGACGTCCGGTCAGTATTGCACACCTGGTGATCTCGAGGCCTATCGATAGGCACCAATTCCGCTCGTTCTCAGCACGCATGCATAGCTTTCGCTCTAGGGCCAATGTTACTCTTGCTTGGCACCGAAGACTATTGACATTGACTGTTTCTGACATCGATGGACCTTGAAGACCATTCCTTTGCCGACGCATCACGAGGGCATGACATCCACACCTATCCATCCCTCTCGATCTCCAGAGGCACAGTGTCCTGTCAGTATTGCACACCTGTGGATCTCGAGGCCTATCGATAGGGTTCGATATCGATATATCGATATCGAACCCTATCGATAGGCACCAATTCCGCTCGTTCTCAACACACACGCATAACGTTCGCTCTAGGGCAAATATTGCTCTTGCTTGGCACCGAAGACTATGGACATTGACCGTTTCTGACATCTATGGGCCTTGAGGACTGTTCGTTTCCAGACGCATCGCAAGGGCATGACATCCATACCTATCCATCCCTCTGGATCTCAAGAGGCACGGTGTCCGGTCAATATTGCACACCTTCTGATATCGAGGCCTATCGATAGGGTTCGATATCGATATATCGATATCGAACCCTATCGATAGGCACCAATTCCGCTCGTTCTCAGCACACACGCATAGTTTTCGCTCTAGGGCCAGTGTTGCTCTTGCTTGGCACCAAAGGCTATCGACATTGACCGTTTCTGACATCTACGGGCCTTGAGGACTGTTCCTTTCCAGACGCATCGCAAGGGCATGGCATCTGCACCTATCCATCCCTCTGGATCTCAAGAGGCACGGTGTCCGGTCAATATTGCACACCTTCTGATATCGAGGCCTATCGATAGGGTTCGATATCAATATATCGATATCGAACCCTATCGATAGGCACCAATTCCGCTCGTTCTCAGCACACACGCATAGTTTTCGCTCTAGGGCCAGTGTTGCTCTTGCTTGGCACCAAAGGCTATCGACATTGACCATTTCTGACATCGACGGGCCTTGACCACTATTCCTTTGCAGATGCATCGCAAGAGCAAGACATCTGTACCTATCCATCCCTCTCGATCTCAAGCAGCACGGTTTCCTGTCAATTTTCAACACCTTTCGATCTCGAGGACTATCGATAGGGTTCGATATCGATATATCGATATCCAAAGCTATCGATAGGCACCACTTCCGCTCGTTCTCAACACAGATGCATATCTACCGAAACCGTCCATAGCCACACCATATCCAAACCTATCGATAGGCACCAATTCCGCTCGTTCTTAACACAGATGCATATCTACCGAAACCGTCCGTAGCCACACCATATCCAAACCTATCGATAGGCACCAATTCCGCTCGTTCTCAACATGCACGCATAACGTTCGCTCTAGGGCAAATATTGCTCTTGCTTGGCACCGAAGACTATGGACATTGACCATTTCTGACATCGACGGACCTTGACGACTGTTCCTTTGCAGACGCATCGCAAGAGCAAAACATCCGTACCTCTGCATCCCTCTTGATCTCAAGCGACACGGTTTTACTGTCAATTTTGAACACCTGGTGATCTCGAGGCCTATCGATAGGGTTCGATATCGATATATCGATGTCGAACCCTATCGATAGGCACCAATTCCGCTCGTTCTCAGCACGCAGGCATAGCTTTCGCTCTAGGGCCCATGTTGCTCTTCCTTGGCACCGTAGACTACCGACATCGACCGTTTCTGACATCGACGGACCTTGACGACTATTCCTTTGCCGACGCATCACGGGGGCATGACATCCGTATCTATCCATCCCTCTCGATCTCAAGAGGCACAATGTCCTGTCAATATTGCACACCTTTCGATCTCGAGGCCTATCGATAGTGTTCTATATCAATATATCGATATCGAACCCTATCGATAGGCACCAATTCCGCTCGTTCTCAACACGCACGCATAGCTTTTGCTCTATGCCAGTGTTGCTCTTGCTTGGCACCGAAGCCTATCAACATTGACCTTTTCTGACATCGACGGGCCTTGACGACTGTTCCTTTGCCGACGCATCACGGGGGCATGACATCCATACCTATCCATCCCTCTCCATCTCAAGCGCCACGGTTTCCTGTCAATTTTGAACTCCTGGCGATCTCGAGGCCTGTCGATAGTGTTCTATATTGATATATTGATATCCAAACCTATCGATAGGCACCAATTCTGCTCGTTCTCAGCACGCATGCATAACGTTGTCTCTAGGGCCAATGTTGCTCTTGCTAGGCACTGAAGACTATTCACATTGACCGTTTCTGACATCGACAGACCTTGACAACCATTCCTTTGCAGACGCATCGCAAGAGCAAGACATCCGTACCTATCCATCCCTCTCGATCTCCAGAGGCACAGTGTCCTGTCAATAAGGTACACCTGGTGATCTCGAGGCCTATCGATAGGTTTCGATATCGATATATCGATATCGAAACCTATCGATAGGCACCAATTCCGCTCGTTCTCAGCACACATGCACAGCTTTTGCTCTAGGTCCAGTGTTGCTCTTGCTTGGCACCAAAGCATATCGACATTGACCGTTTCTGACATCTACGGGCCTTGAGGACTGTTCGTTTCCAGACGCATCACAAGGGCATGACATCCATACCTATCCATCCCTCTCGATCTCAAGAGGCACGGTGTCCGGTCAATATTGCACACCTTCTGATATCGGGGCCTATCGATAGGGTTCGATATCGATATATCGATATTGAAACCTATCGATAGGCACCAATTCCGCTCGTTCTCAGCACGCATGCATAGTTTTTGCTCTAGGGCCAGTGCTGCTCTTGCTTGGCACCGAGGACTATGGACATTGACCGTTTCTGACATCGACGGACCTTGACAACCATTCCTTTCCAGACGCATCGCAAGAGCAAGACATCCATACCTCTCCATCCCTCTCGATCTCCAGAGGCACAGTGTCCGGTCAATATTGCACACCTCGATCTCGAGGCCTATTGATATATCGATATTGAACCCTATCGATAGGCACCAATTCCGCTCGTTCTCAGCACACACGCATAGTTTTCGCTCTAGGGCCAGTGTTGCTCTTGCTTGGCACCAAAGGCTATCGACATTGACCGTTTCTGACATCTACGGGCCTTGACGACTATTCCTTTCCAGACGCATCACAAGAGCAAGACATCCATACCTATCCATCCCTCTGGATCTCAAGCGGCACGGTTTCCTGTCAATTTTGAACACCTGGCGATCTTGAGGCCTATCGATAGGGTTCTATATCAATATATCGATATTGAAACCTATCGATAGGCACCAATTCCGCTCGTTCTCAGCACACATGCATAGTTTTTGCTCTAGGGCCAATGCTGCTCTTGCTTGGCACCGAGGACTATGGACATTGACCGTTTCTGACATCGACGGACCTTGACAACCATTCCTTTGCAGACGCATCGCAAGAGCAAGACATCCGTACCTATCCATCCCTCTCGATCTCCAGAGGCACAGTGTCCTGTCAATAAGGTACGCCTGGTGATCTCGAGGCCTATCGATAGGTTTCGATATCGATATATCGATCTCGAGGCCTATCGATAGGCACCAATTCCACTTGTTCTCAGCACACATGCACAGCTTTTGCTCTAGGTCCAGTGTTGCTCTTGCTTGGCACCAAAGGCTATCGACATTGACCGTTTCTGACATCTACGGGCCTTGAGGACTGTTCCTTTGCAAATGCATCGCAAGAGCAAGACATCCATACCTATCCATCCCTCTCGATCTCAAGCGCCACGGTTTCCTGTCAATATTGCACATCTGGCGATTTTGAGGCATAATGATAGGGTTCGATATCGATATACCGATATCGAACCCTATCGATAGGCACCAATTCCGCTCGTTCTCAGCACACACGCATAGCTTTTGCTCTAGAGCCAGTGTTGCTCTTGCTTGGCACCAAAGGCTATCGACATCGACCGTTTCTGACATCGACGGACCTTGATGACCATTCCTTTGCAGACGCATCGCAAGAGCAAGACATCTGTACCTATCCATCCCTCTCGATCTCAAGCAGCACGGTTTCCTGTCAATTTTCAACACCTTTCGATCTCGAGGCCTATCGATAGGGTTCGATATCGATATATCGATATCCAAAGCTATCGATAGGCACCACTTCCGCTCGTTCTCAACACGCACGCATAACGTTCGCTCTAGGGCAAATATTGCTCTTGCTTGGCACCGAAGACTATGGACATTGACCATTTCTGACATTGACGGACCTTGACGACTGTTCCTTTGCAGACGCATCGCAAGAGCAAAACATCCGTACCTCTGCATCCCTCTTGATCTCAAGCGACACGGTTTTACTGTCAATTTTGAACACCTGGTGATCTCGAGGCCTATCGATAGGGTTCGATATCGATATATCGATATCGAACCCTATCGATAGGCACCAATTCCGCTCGTTCTCAACACGCACGCATAGCTTTTGCTCTATGCCAGTGTTGCTCTTGCTTGGCACCGAAGCCTATCAACATTGACCTTTTCTGACATCGACGGGCCTTGACGACTATTCCTTTCCAGACGCATCACGGGGGCATGACATCCATACCTATCCATCCCTCTCGATCTCAAGCGCCACGGTTTCCTGTCAATTTTGAACTCCTGGCGATCTCGAGGCCTGTCGATAGGGTTCTATATTGATATATTGATATCCAAACCTATCGATAGGCACCAATTCCGCTCGTTCTCAGCACGCATGCATAACGTTGTCTCTAGGGCCAATGTTGCTCTTGCTAGGCACTGAAGACTATTCACATTGACCGTTTCTGACATCGACAGACCTTGACAACCATTCCTTTGCAGACGCATCGCAAGAGCAAGACATCCGTACCTATCCATCCCTCTCGATCTCCAGAGGCACAGTGTCCTGTCAATAAGGTACGCCTGGTGATCTCGAGGCCTATCGATAGGTTTCGATATCGATATATCGATATCGAACCCTATCGATAGGCACCAATTCCACTTGTTCTCAGCACACATGCACAGCTTTTGCTCTAGGTCCAGTGTTGCTCTTGCTTGGCACCAAAGCATATCGACATTGACCGTTTCTGACATCGACGGGCCTTGACCACTATTCCTTTCCAGATGCATCGCAAGAGCAAGACATCCATACCTATCCATCCCTCTCGATCTCAAGCAGCACGGTTTCCTGTCAATTTTCAACACCTTTCGATCTCGAGGCCTATGGATAGGGTTCGATATCGATATATCGATATCCAAAGCTATCGATAGGCACCACTTCCGCTCGTTCTCAACACGCACGCATAACGTTCGCTCTAGGGCCAATGTTGCTCTTGCTTGGCACCGAAGACTATGGACATTGACCGTTTCTGACATCAACGGACCTTGACGACTGCTCCTTTCCAGACGCATCGCAAAGGCATGACATCCATACCTATCCATCCCTCTGGATCTCCAGAGGCACAGTGTCCTGTCAATAATGGACGCCTGCCTATCTGAGGCCTATCGATAGGGTTCGATATCGATATATCGATATCGAACCCTATCGATAGGCACCAATTCCGCTCGTTCTCAGCACGCACGCATAGCTTTTGCTCCAGGTCCAGTTTTGCTCTTGCTTGGCACCGAAGACTATCGACATTGACCTTTTCTGACATCGACGGGCCTTGACGACTGTTCCTTTCCACACGCATCGCAAGAGCAAGACATCCATACCTATCCATCCCTCTCGATCTCAAGCGCCACGGTTTCCTGTCAATATTGCACATCTGGCAATCTCGAGGCCTATCGATAGGGTTCTATATCAATATATCGATATCGAACCCTATCGATAGGCACCAATTCCGCTCGTTCTCAGCACGCATGCATAACGTTGTCTCTAGGGCCAATGTTGCTCTTGCTAGGCACTGAAGACTATGGACATTGACCGTTTCTGACATCAACGGACCTTGTCGACCATTCCTTTGCAGACGCATCGCAAGAAAAAGACATCCATACCTCTCCATCCCTCTCGATCTCCAGAGGCACAGTGTCCGGTCAATATTGCACACCTCGATCTCGAGGCCTATTGATATATCGATATTGAACCCTATCGATAGGCACCAATTCCGCTCGTTCTCAGCACGCACGCATAGCTTTTGCTCTAGGGCCAGTGTTGCTCTTGCTTGGCACCGAAGACTATCGACATTGACCGTTTCTGACATCTATGGGCCTTGAGGACTGTTCGTTTCCAGACGCATCACAAGGGCATGACATCCATACCTATCCATCCCTCTGGATCTCAAGAGGCACGATGTCCGGTCAATATTGCACACCTTCTGATATCGAGGCCTATCGATAGGGTTCGATATCGATATATCGATATCGAAACCTATCGATAGGCACCAATTCCGCTCGTTCTCAGCACACATGCATAGTTTTTGCTCTAGGGCCAATGTTGCTCTTGGTTGGCACCAAAGGCTATCGACATTGACCATTTCTGACATCGACGGGCCTTGACGACTGTTCCTTTCCAGACGCATCGCAAGAGCAAGACATCCATACCTATCCATCCCTCTGGATCTCAAGCGCCACGGTTTCCTGTCAATATTGCACATCTGGCGATTTTGAGGCATAATGATAGGGTTCGATATTGATATATCGATATTGAACCCTATCGATAGGCACCAATTCCGCTCGTTCTCAGCACACATGCATAGTTTTTGCTCTAGGGCCAGTGTTGCTCTTGCTTGGCACCAAAGGCTATCGACATTGACCGTTTCTGACATCGACGGGCCTTGACGACTGTTCCTTTCCAGACGCATCACAAGAGCAAGACATCCATACCTATCCATCCCTCTGGATCTCAAGCGGCACGGTTTCCTGTCAATTTTGAACACCTGGCGATCTTGAGGCCTATCGATAGGGTTCTATATCAATATATCGATATTGAAACCTATCGATAGGCACCAATTCCGCTCGTTCTCAGCACGCATGCATAGTTTTTGCTCTAGGGCCAGTGCTGCTCTTGCTTGGCACTGAGGACTATGGACATTGACCGTTTCTGACATCGACGGACCTTGACAACCATTCCTTTGCAGACGCATCGCAAGAGCAAGACATCCATACCTCTCCATCCCTCTCGATCTCCAGAGGCACAGTGTCCGGTCAATATTGCACACCTCGATCTCGAGGCCTATTGATATATCGATATCGAACCCTATCGATAGGCACCAATTCCGCTCGTTCTCAGCACACACGCATAGCTTTTGCTCTAGAGCCAGTGTTGCTCTTGCTTGGCACCAAAGGCTATCGACATCGACCGTTTCTGACATCGACGGACCTTGACGACCATTCCTTTGCAGACGCATCGCAAGAGCAAGACATCTGTACCTATCCATCCCTCTCGATCTCAAGCAGCACGGTTTCCTGTCAATTTTCAACACCTTTCGATCTCGAGGCCTATCGATAGGGTTCGATATCGATATATTGATATCCAAAGCTATCGATAGGCACCACTTCCGCTCGTTCTCAACACGCACGCATAACGTTCGCTCTAGGGCCAATGTTGCTCTTGCTTGGCACCGAAGACTATGGACATTGACCGTTTCTGACATCAACGGACCTTGACGACTGTTCCTTTCCAGACGCATCGCAAGGGCATGACATCCATACCTATGCATCCCTCTCAGTCTCAAGAGGAACGACGTCCGGTCAGTATTGCACACCTGGTGATCTCGAGGCCTATCGATAGGCACCAATTCCGCTCGTTCTCAGCACGCATGCATAGCTTTCGCTCTAGGGCCAATGTTACTCTTGCTTGGCACCGAAGACTATTGACATTGACCGTTTCTGACATCGATGGACCTTGATGACCATTCCTTTGCCGACGCATCACGAGGGCATGACATCCTTACCTATCCATCCCTCTCGATCTCCAGAGGCACAGTGTCCTGTCAATATTGCACACCTGTGGATCTCGAGGCCTATCAATAGGGTTCGATATCGATATATCGATATCGAACCCTATCGATAGGCACCAATTCCGCTCGTTCTCAACACGCACGCATAACGTTCGCTCTAGGGCAAATATTGCTCTTGCTTGGCACCGAAGACTATGGACATTGACCATTTCTGACATCGACGGACCTTGACGACTGTTCCTTTGCAGACGCATCGCAAGAGCAAAACATCCGTACCTCTGCATCCCTCTTGATCTCAAGCGACACGGTTTTACTGTCAATTTTGAACACCTGGTGATCTCGAGGCCTATCGATAGGGTTCGATATCGATATATCGATATCGAACCCTATCGATAGGCACCAATTCCGCTCGTTCTCAGCACGCATGCATAGCTTTCGCTCTAGGGCCCATGTTGCTCTTCCTTGGCACCGAAGCCTATCAACATTGACCTTTTCTGACATCGACGGGCCTTGACGACTATTCCTTTGCCGACGCATCACGGGGGCATGACATCCATACCTATCCATCTCTCTCGATCTCAAGCGCCACGGTTTCCTGTCAATTTTGAACTCCTGGCGATCTCGAGGCCCGTCGATAGGGTTCTATATCAATATATCGATATCGAACCCTATCGATAGGCACCAATTCCGCTCGTTCTCAACACGCACGCATAGCTTTTGCTCTATGCCAGTGTTGCTCTTGCTTGGCACCGAAGCCTATCAACATTGACCTTTTCTGACATCGACGGGCCTTGACGACTATTCCTTTCCAGACGCATCACGGGGGCATGACATCCATACCTATCCATCCCTCTCGATCTCAAGCGCCACGGTTTCCTGTCAATTTTGAACTCCTGGCGATCTCGAGGCCTGTCGATAGGGTTCTATATTGATATATTGATATCCAAACCTATCGATAGGCACCAATTCCGCTCGTTCTCAGCACGCATGCATAACGTTGTCTCTAGGGCCAATGTTGCTCTTGCTAGGCACTGAAGACTATTCACATTGACCGTTTCTGACATCGACAGACCTTGTCGACCATTCGTTTGCAGACGCATCGCAAGAACAAGACATCCATACCTATCCATCCCTCTCGATCTCCAGAGGCACAGTGTCCTGTCAATAAGGTACGCCTGGTGATCTCGAGGCCTATCGATAGGTTTCGATATCGATATATCGATATCGAAACCTATCGATAGGCACCAATTCCACTTGTTCTCAGCACACATGCACAGCTTTTGCTCTAGGTCCAGTGTTGCTCTTGCTTGGCACCAAAGCATATCGACATTGACCGTTTCTGACATCGACGGGCCTTGAGGACTGTTTGTTTCCAGACGCATCGCAAGGGCATGACATCCATACCTATCCATCCCTCTCGATCTCCAGCGGCACGGTGTCCGGTCAATATTGCACACCTTCTGATATCGAGGCCTATCGATAGGGTTCGATATCAATATATCGATATCGAACCCTATCGATAGGCACCAATTCCGCTCGTTCTCAGCACACATGCATAGTTTTTGCTCTAGGGCCAGTGTTGCTCTTGCTTGGCACCAAAGGCTATCGACATTGACCATTTCTGACATCGACGGGCCTTGACCACTATTCCTTTCCAGATGCATCGCAAGAGCAAGACATCCATACCAATCCATCCCTCTGGATCTCAAGCGCCACGGTTTCCTGTCAATTTTGAACACCTGGCGATTTTGAGGCCTATCGATAGGGTTCTATATCAATATATCGATATTGAAACCTATCGATAGGCACCAATTCTGCTCGTTCTCAGCACGCATGCATAGTTTTTGCTCTAGGGCCAGTGCTGCTCTTGCTTGGCACCGAGGACTATGGACATTGACCGTTTCTGACATCGACGGACCTTGACAACCATTCCTTTCCAGACGCATCGCAAGAGCAAGACATCCATACCTCTCCATCCCTCTCGATCTCCAGAGGCACAGTGTCCGGTCAATATTGCACACCTCGATCTCGAGGCCTATTGATATATCGATATTGAACCCTATCGATAGGCACCAATTCCGCTCGTTCTCAGCACGCACGCATAGCTTTTGCTCCAGGTCCAGTGTTGCTCTTGCTTGGCACCAAAGGCTATCGACATCGACCGTTTCTGACATCGACGGACCTTGACGACCATTCCTTTGCAGACGCATCGCAAGAGCAAGACATCTGTACCTATCCATCCCTCTCGATCTCAAGCAGCACGGTTTCCTGTCAATTTTCAACACCTTTCGATCTCGAGGACTATCGATAGGGTTCGATATCGATATATCGATATCCAAAGCTATCGATAGGCACCACTTCCGCTTGTTCTCAACACGCACGCATAACGTTCGCTCTAGGGCCAATGTTGCTCTTGGTTGGCACCGAAGACTATGGACATTGACCGTTTCTGACATCAACGGACCTTGACGACTGTTCCTTTCCAGACGCATCGCAAGGGCATGACATCCATACCTATCCATCCCTCTCAGTCTCAAGAGGAACGACGTCCGGTCAGTATTGCACACCTGGTGATCTCGAGGCCTATCGATAGGCACCAATTCCGCTCGTTCTCAGCACGCATGCATAGCTTTCGCTCTAGGGCCAATGTTACTCTTGCTTGGCACCGAAGACTATTGACATTGACCGTTTCTGACATCGATGGACCTTGACGACCATTCCTTTGCCGACGCATCACGAGGGCATGACATCCATACCTATCCATCCCTCTCGATCTCCAGAGGCACAGTGTCCTGTCAATATTGCACACCTGTGGATCTCGAGGCCTATCAATAGGGTTCGATATCGATATATCGATATCGAAACCTATCGATAGGCACCAATTCCGCTCGTTCTTAACACAGATGCATATCTACCGAAAGCGTCCATAGCCACACCATATCCAAACCTATCGATAGGCACCAATTCCGCTCGTTCTCAACACGCACGCATAACGTTCGCTCTAGGGCAAATATTGCTCTTGCTTGGCACCGAAGACTATGGACATTGACCATTTCTGACATCGACGGACCTTGACGACTGTTCCTTTGCAGACGCATCGCAAGAGCAAAACATCCGTACCTATGCATCCCTCTCGATCTCAAGCGACACGGTTTTACTGTCAATTTTGAACACCTGGTGATCTCGAGGCCTATCGATAGGGTTCGATATCGATATATCGATATCGAACCCTATCGATAGGCACCAATTCCACTCGTTCTCAGCACGCATGCGTAGCTTTTGCTCTATGCCAGTGTTGCTCTTCCTTGGCACCATAGACTATCGACATTGACCGTTTCTGACATCGACGGACCTTGACGACTATTCCTTTGCCGACGCATCACGGGGGCATGACATCCGTATCTATCCATCCCTCTCGATCTCAAGAGGCACAATGTCCTGTCAATATTGCACACCTGGCGATCTCGAGGCCTATCGATAGGGTTCTATATCAATATATCGATATCGAACCCTATCGATAGGCACCAATTCCGCTCGTTCTCAGCACGCATGCATAGCTTTTGCTCTATGCCAGTGTTGCTCTTGCTTGGCACCGAAGCCTATCAACATTGACCTTTTCTGACATCGACGGGCCTTGACGACTATTCCTTTGCCGACGCATCACGGGGGCATGACATCCATACCTATCCATCCCTGTTGATCTCAAGCGCCACGGTTTCCTGTCAATTTTGAACTCCTGGCCATCTCGAGGCCTATCGATAGGGTTCTATATCAATATATCGATATCGAACCCTATCGATAGGCACCAATTCCGCTCGTTCTCAGCACGCATGCATAACGTTGTCTCTAGGGCCAATGTTGCTCTTGCTAGGCACTGAAGACTATTCACATTGACCGTTTCTGACATCGACAGACCTTGTCGGCCATTCCTTTGCAGACGCATCGCAAGAACAAGACATCCATACCTATCCATCCCTCTCGATCTCCAGAGGCACAGTGTCCTGTCAATAAGGTACGCCTGGTGATCTCGAGGCCTATCGATAGGTTTCGATATCGATATATCGATATCGAAACCTATCGATAGGCACCAATTCCACTTGTTCTCAGCACACATGCACAGCTTTTGCTCTAGGTCCAGTGTTGCTCTTGCTTGGCACCGAAGACTATCGACATTGACCGTTTCTGACATCTACGGGCCTTGAGGACTGTTTGTTTCCAGACGCATCGCAAGGGCATGACATCCATACCTATCCATCCCTCTCGATCTCCAGCGGCACGGTGTCCGGTCAATATTGCACACCTGGCGATTTTGAGGCCTATTGATAGGGTTCTATATCAATATATCGATATTGAAACCTATCGATAGGCACCAATTCCACTTGTTCTCAGCACGCATGCATAGTTTTTGCTCTAGGGCCAGTGCTGCTCTTGCTTGGCACCGAGGACTATGGACATTGACCGTTTCTGACATAGACGGACCTTGACAACCATTCCTTTCCAGACGCATCGCAAGAGCAAGACATCCATACCTCTCCATCCCTCTCGATCTCCAGAGGCACAGTGTCCGGTCAATATTGCACACCTCGATCTCGAGGCCTATTGATATATCGATATCGAACCCTATCGATAGGCACCAGTTCCGCTCGTTCTTAACACAGATGCATATCTACCGAAACCGTGCATAGCCACACCACATCCAAACCTATCGATAGGCACCAATTCCGCTCGTTCTCAACACGCACGCATAACGTTCGCTCTAGGGCAAATATTGCTCTTGCTTGGCACCGAAGACTATGGACATTGACCATTTCTGACATCGACGGACCTTGACGACTATTCCTTTGCCGACGCATCGCAAGAGCAAGACATCTGTACCTATCCATCCCTCTCGATCTCAAGCAGCACGGTTTCCTGTCAATTTTCAACACCTTTCGATCTCGAGGACTATCGATAGGGTTCGATATCGATATATCGATATCCAAAGCTATCGATAGGCACCACTTCCGCTCGTTCTCAACACGCACGCATAACGTTCGCTCTAGGGCCAATGTTGCTCTTGCTTGGCACCGAAGACTATGGACATTGACCGTTTCTGACATCGACGGGCCTTGACGACTATTCCTTTGCCGACGCATCACGGGGGCATGACATCCATACCTATCCATCCCTCTTGATCTAAAGCACCACGGTTTCCTGTCAATTTTGAACTCCTGGCCATCTCGAGGCCTATCGATAGGGTTCTATATTAATATTTTGATATCCAAGCCTATCGATAGGCACCAATTCCGCTCGTTCTCAGCACGCATGCATAACGTTGTCTCTAGGGCCAATGTTGCTCTTCCTTGGCACCGAAGACTATGGACATTGACCATTTCTGACATCGACGGACCTTGACGACTGTTCCTTTGCAGACGCATCGCAAGAGCAAAACATCCGTTCCTATGCATCCCTCTCGATCTCAAGCGACACGGTTTTACTGTCAATTTTGAACACCTGGTGATCTCGAGGCCTATCGATAGGGTTCTATATCAATATATCGATATTGAAACCTATCGATAGGCACCAATTCCGCTCGTTCTCAGCACGCATGCATAACGTTGTCTCTAGGGCCAATGTTGCTCTTGCTAGGCACTGAAGACTATTCACATTGACCGTTTCTGACATCGACAGACCTTGTCGACCATTCCTTTGCAGACGCATCGCAAGAACAAGACATCCATACCTATCCATCCCTCTCGATCTCCAGAGGCACAGTGTCCTGTCAATAAGGTACGCCTGGTGATCTCGAGGCCTATCGATAGGCACCAATTCCACTTGTTCTCAGCACACATGCACAGCTTTTGCTCTAGGTCCAGTGTTGCTCTTGCTTGGCACCAAAGCATATCGACATTGACCGTTTCTGACATCTACGGGCCTTGAGGACTGTTTGTTTCCAGACGCATCGCAAGGGCATGACATCCATACCTATCCATCCCTCTGGATCTCAAGAGGCACGGTGTCCGGTCAATATTGCACACCTTCTGATATCGAGGCCTATCGATAGGGTTCGATATCAATATATCGATATCGAAACCTATCAATAGGCACCAATTCTGCTCGTTCTCAGCACGCATGCATAGTTTTTGCTCTAGGGCCAGTGCTGCTCTTGCTTGGCACCGAGGACTATGGACATTGACCGTTTCTGACATCGACGGACCTTGACAACCATTCCTTTCCAGACGCATCGCAAGAGCAAGACATCCATACCTCTCCATCCCTCTCGATCTCCAGAGGCACAGTGTCCGGTCAATATTGCATACCTCGATCTCGAGGCCTATTGATATATCGATATCGAACCCTATCGATAGGCACCAATTCCGCTCGTTCTCAGCACACATGCATACCTTTTGCTCCAGGTCCAGTGTTGCTCTTGCTTGGCACCAAAGGCTATCGACATTGACCGTTTCTGACATCGACGGACCTTGACGACCATTCCTTTGCAGACGCATCGCAAGAGCAAGACATCTGTACCTATCCATCCCTCTCGATCTCAAGCAGCACGGTTTCCTGTCAATTTTCAACACCTTTCGATCTCGAGGACTATCGATAGCGTTCGATATCGATATATCGATATCCAAAGCTATCGATAGGCACCACTTCCGCTCGTTCTCAACACGCACGCATAACGTTCGCTCTAGGGCCAATGTTGCTCTTGGTTGGCACCGAAGACTATGGACATTGACCATTTCTGACATCAACGGACCTTGACGACTGTTCCTTTCCAGACGCATCGCAAGGGCATGACATCCATACCTATCCATCCCTCTCAGTCTCAAGAGGAACGACGTCCGGTCAGTGTTGCACACCTGGTGATCTCGAGGCCTATCGATAGGCACCAATTCCGCTCGTTCTCAGCACGCATGCATAGCTTTCGCTCTAGGGCCAATGTTACTCTTGCTTGGCACCGAAGACTATTGACATTGACCGTTTCTGACATCGATGGACCTTGACGACCATTCCTTTGCCGACGCATCACGAGGGCATGACATCCATACCTATCCATCCCTCTCGATCTCCAGAGGCACAGTGTCCTGTCAATATTGCACACCTGTGGATCTCGAGGCCTATCGATAGGGTTCGATATCGATATATCGATATCGAAACCTATCGATAGGCACCAATTCCGCTCGTTCTTAACACAGATGCATATCTACCGAAAGCGTCCATAGCCACACCATATCCAAACCTATCGATAGGCACCAATTCCGCTCGTTCTCAACACGCACGCATAACGTTCGCTCTAGGGCAAATATTGCTCTTGCTTGGCACCGAAGACTATGGACATTGACCATTTCTGACATCGACGGACCTTGACGACTGTTCCTTTGCAGACGCATCGCAAGAGCAAAACATCCGAACCTATGCATCCCTCTCGATCTCAAGCGACACGGTTTTACTGTCAATTTTGAACACCTGGTGATCTCGAGGCCTATCGATAGGGTTCGATATCAATATATCGATATCGAACCCTATCGATAGGCACCAATTCCACTCGTTCTCAGCACGCATGCGTAGCTTTCGCTCTAGGGCCCATGTTGCTCTTCCTTGGCACCATAGACTATCGACATTGACCGTTTCTGACATCGACGGACCTTGACGACTATTCCTTTGCCGACGCATCACGGGGGCATGACATCCATATCTATCCATCCCTCTCGATCTCCAGAGGCACAGTGTCCTGTCAATATTGCACACCTGGCGATCTCGAGGCCTATCGATAGGGTTCTATATCAATATATCGATATCGAACCCTATCGATAGGCACCAATTCCGCTCGTTCTCAACACGCACGCATAGCTTTTGCTCTATGCCAGTGTTGCTCTTGCTTGGCACCGAAGCCTATCAACATTGACCTTTTCTGACATCGACGGGCCTTGACGACTATTCCTTTGCCGACGCATCACGGGGGCATGACATCCATACCTATCCATCCCTCTCGATCTCAAGCGCCACGGTTTCCTGTCAATTTTGAACTCCTGGCGATCTCGAGGCCTGTCGATAGGGTTCTATATTGATATATTGATATCCAAACCTATCGATAGGCACCAATTCCGCTCGTTCTCAGCACGCATGCATAACGTTGTCTCTAGGGCCAATGTTGCTCTTGCTAGGCACTGAAGACTATTCACATTGACTGTTTCTGACATCGACAGACCTTGACAACCATTCCTTTGCAGACGCATCGCAAGAGCAAGACATCCGTACCTATCCATCCCTCTCGATCTCCAGAGGCACAGTGTCCTGTCAATAAGGTACGCCTGGTGATCTCGAGGCCTATCGATAGGTTTCGATATCGATATATCGATATCGAAACCTATCGATAGGCACCAATTCCACTTGTTCTCAGCACACATGCACAGCTTTTGCTCTAGGTCCAGTGTTGCTCTTGCTTGGCACCGAAGACTATCGACATTGACCGTTTCTGACATCTACGGGCCTTGAGGACTGTTCGTTTCCAGACGCATCGCAAGAACAAGACATCCATACCTATCCATCCCTCTCGATCTCCAGCGGCACGGTGTCCGGTCAATATTGCACACCTTCTGATATCGAGGCCTATCGATAGGGTTCGATATTGATATATCGATATCGAAACCTATCGATAGGCACCAATTCCGCTCGTTCTCAGCACACATGCATAGTTTTCGCTCTAGGGCCAGTGTTGCTCTTGCTTGGCACCAAAGCATATCGACATTGACCATTTCTGACATCGACGGGCCTTGACCACTATTCCTTTCCAGATGCATCGCAAGAGCAAGACATCCATACCTATCCATCCCTCTGGATCTCAAGCGGCACGGTTTCCTGTCAATTTTGAACACCTGGCGATTTTGAGGCCTATTGATAGGGTTCTATATCAATATATCGATATTGAAACCTATCGATAGGCACCAATTCCACTTGTTCTCAGCACGCATGCATAGTTTTTGCTCTAGGGCCAGTGCTGCTCTTGCTTGGCACCGAGGACTATGGACATTGACCGTTTCTGACATAGACGGACCTTGACAACCATTCCTTTCCAGACGCATCGCAAGAGCAAGACATCCATACCTCTCCATCCCTCTCGATCTCCAGAGGCACAGTGTCCGGTCAATATTGCACACCTCGATCTCGAGGCCTATTGATATATCGATATCGAACCCTATCGATAGGCACCAGTTCCGCTCGTTCTTAACACAGATGCATATCTACCGAAACCGTGCATAGCCACACCACATCCAAACCTATCGATAGGCACCAATTCCGCTCGTTCTCAACACGCACGCATAACGTTCGCTCTAGGGCAAATATTGCTCTTGCTTGGCACCGAAGACTATGGACATTGACCATTTCTGACATCGACGGACCTTGACGACTATTCCTTTGCCGACGCATCGCAAGAGCAAGACATCTGTACCTATCCATCCCTCTCGATCTCAAGCAGCACGGTTTCCTGTCAATTTTCAACACCTTTCGATCTCGAGGACTATCGATAGGGTTCGATATCGATATATCGATATCCAAAGCTATCGATAGGCACCACTTCCGCTCGTTCTCAACACGCACGCATAACGTTCGCTCTAGGGCCAATGTTGCTCTTGCTTGGCACCGAAGACTATGGACATTGACCGTTTCTGACATCGACGGGCCTTGACGACTATTCCTTTGCCGACGCATCACGGGGGCATGACATCCATACCTATCCATCCCTCTTGATCTAAAGCACCACGGTTTCCTGTCAATTTTGAACTCCTGGCCATCTTGAGGCCTATCGATAGGGTTCTATATTAATATTTTGATATCCAAGCCTATCGATAGGCACCAATTCCGCTCGTTCTCAGCACGCATGCATAACGTTGTCTCTAGGGCCAATGTTGCTCTTCCTTGGCACCGAAGACTATGGACATTGACCATTTCTGACATCGACGGACCTTGACGACTGTTCCTTTGCAGACGCATCGCAAGAGCAAAACATCCGTTCCTATGCATCCCTCTCGATCTCAAGCGACACGGTTTTACTGTCAATTTTGAACACCTGGTGATCTCGAGGCCTATCGATAGGGTTCTATATCAATATATCGATATTGAAACCTATCGATAGGCACCAATTCCGCTCGTTCTCAGCACGCATGCATAACGTTGTCTCTAGGGCCAATGTTGCTCTTGCTAGGCACTGAAGACTATTCACATTGACCGTTTCTGACATCGACAGACCTTGTCGACCATTCCTTTGCAGACGCATCGCAAGAACAAGACATCCATACCTATCCATCCCTCTCGATCTCCAGAGGCACAGTGTCCTGTCAATAAGGTACGCCTGGTGATCTCGAGGCCTATCGATAGGCACCAATTCCACTTGTTCTCAGCACACATGCACAGCTTTTGCTCTAGGTCCAGTGTTGCTCTTGCTTGGCACCAAAGCATATCGACATTGACCGTTTCTGACATCTACGGGCCTTGAGGACTGTTTGTTTCCAGACGCATCGCAAGGGCATGACATCCATACCTATCCATCCCTCTGGATCTCAAGAGGCACGGTGTCCGGTCAATATTGCACACCTTCTGATATCGAGGCCTATCGATAGGGTTCGATATCAATATATCGATATCGAAACCTATCAATAGGCACCAATTCTGCTCGTTCTCAGCACGCATGCATAGTTTTTGCTCTAGGGCCAGTGCTGCTCTTGCTTGGCACCGAGGACTATGGACATTGACCGTTTCTGACATCGACGGACCTTGACAACCATTCCTTTCCAGACGCATCGCAAGAGCAAGACATCCATACCTCTCCATCCCTCTCGATCTCCAGAGGCACAGTGTCCGGTCAATATTGCATACCTCGATCTCGAGGCCTATTGATATATCGATATCGAACCCTATCGATAGGCACCAATTCCGCTCGTTCTCAGCACGCACGCATACCTTTTGCTCCAGGTCCAGTGTTGCTCTTGCTTGGCACCAAAGGCTATCGACATTGACCGTTTCTGACATCGACGGACCTTGACGAGCATTCCTTTGCAGACGCATCGCAAGAGCAAGACATCTGTACCTATCCATCCCTCTCGATCTCAAGCAGCACGGTTTCCTGTCAATTTTCAACACCTTTCGATCTCGAGGACTATCGATAGCGTTCGATATCGATATATCGATATCCAAAGCTATCGATAGGCACCACTTCCGCTCGTTCTCAACACGCACGCATAACGTTCGCTCTAGGGCCAATGTTGCTCTTGGTTGGCACCGAAGACTATGGACATTGACCATTTCTGACATCAACGGACCTTGACGACTGTTCCTTTCCAGACGCATCGCAAGGGCATGACATCCATACCTATCCATCCCTCTCAGTCTCAAGAGGAACGACGTCCGGTCAGTGTTGCACACCTGGTGATCTCGAGGCCTATCGATAGGCACCAATTCCGCTCGTTCTCAGCACGCATGCATAGCTTTCGCTCTAGGGCCAATGTTACTCTTGCTTGGCACCGAAGACTATTGACATTGACCGTTTCTGACATCGATGGACCTTGACGACCATTCCTTTGCCGACGCATCACGAGGGCATGACATCCATACCTATCCATCCCTCTCGATCTCCAGAGGCACAGTGTCCTGTCAATATTGCACACCTGTGGATCTCGAGGCCTATCGATAGGGTTCGATATCGATATATCGATATCGAAACCTATCGATAGGCACCAATTCCGCTCGTTCTTAACACAGATGCATATCTACCGAAAGCGTCCATAGCCACACCATATCCAAACCTATCGATAGGCACCAATTCCGCTCGTTCTCAACACGCACGCATAACGTTCGCTCTAGGGCAAATATTGCTCTTGCTTGGCACCGAAGACTATGGACATTGACCATTTCTGACATCGACGGACCTTGACGACTGTTCCTTTGCAGACGCATCGCAAGAGCAAAACATCCGTACCTCTGCATCCCTCTCGATCTCAAGCGACACGGTTTTACTGTCAATTTTGAACACCTGGTGATCTCGAGGCCTATCGATAGGGTTCGATATCGATATATCGATATCGAACCCTATCGATAGGCACCAATTCCACTCGTTCTCAGCACGCATGCGTAGCTTTCGCTCTAGGGCCCATGTTGCTCTTCCTTGGCACCATAGACTATCGACATTGACCGTTTCTGACATCGACGGACCTTGACGACTATTCCTTTGCCGACGCATCACGGGGGCATGACATCCATACCTATCCATCCCTCTCGGTCTCAAGAGGCACAATGTCCTGTCAATATTGCACACCTGGCGATCTCGAGGCCTATCGATAGGGTTCTATATCAATATATCGATATCGAACCCTATCGATAGGCACCAATTCCGCTCGTTCTCAACACGCACGCATAGCTTTTGCTCTATGCCAGTGTTGCTCTTGCTTGGCACCGAAGCCTATCAACATTGACCTTTTCTGACATCGACGGGCCTTGACGACTATTCCTTTGCCGACGCATCACGGGGGCATGACATCCATACCTATCCATCCCTGTTGATCTAAAGCACCACGGTTTCCTGTCAATTTTGAACTCCTGGCCATCTCGAGGCCTGTCGATAGGGTTCTATATTAATATATTGATATCCAAACCTATCGATAGGCACCAATTCCGCTCGTTCTCAGCACGCATGCATAACGTTGTCTCTAGGGCCAATGTTGCTCTTGCTAGGCACTGAAGACTATTCACATTGACCGTTTCTGACATCGACAGACCTTGTCGACCATTCCTTTGCAGACGCATCGCAAGAACAAGACATCCATACCTATCCATCCCTCTTGATCTCAAGCGGCACGGTTTCCTGTCAATTTTGAACTCCTGGCGATCTCGAGGCCTATCGATAGGGTTCTATATTAATATATTGATATCCAAACCTATCGATAGGCACCAATTCCGCTCGTTCTCAGCACGCATGCATAACGTTGTCTCTAGGGCCAATGTTGCTCTTGCTTGGCACCGAAGACTATGGACATTGACCATTTCTGACATCGACGGACCTTGACGACTGTTCCTTTGCAGACGCATCGCAAGAGCAAAACATCCGTTCCTATGCATCCCTCTCGATCTCAAGCGACACGGTTTTACTGTCAATTTTGAACACCTGGTGATCTCGAGGCCTATCGATAGGGTTCGATATCGATATATCGATATCGAAACCTATCGATAGGCACCAATTCCACTTGTTCTCAGCACACATGCACAGCTTTTGCTCTAGGTCCAGTGTTGCTCTTGCTTGGCACCAAAGCATATCGACATTGAGCATTTCTGACATCGACGGGCCTTGACCACTATTCCTTTCCAGATGCATCGCAAGAGCAAGACATCCATACCTATCCATCCCTCTCGATCTCAAGCGGCACGGTTTCCTGTCAATTTTGAACACCTGGCGATCTTGAGGCCTATCGATAGGGTTCTATATCAATATATCGATATTGAAACCTATCGATAGGCACCAATTCCGCTCGTTCTCAGCACGCATGCATAGTTTTTGCTCTAGGGCCAGTGCTGCTCTTGCTTGGCACCGAGGACTATGGACATTGACCGTTTCTGACATCGACGGACCTTGACAACCATTCCTTTCCAGACGCATCGCAAGAGCAAGACATCCATACCTCTCCATCCCTCTCGATCTCCAGAGGCACAGTGTCCGGTCAATATTGCACACCTCGATCTCGAGGCCTATTGATATATCGATATCGAATCCTATCGATAGGCACCAATTCCACTCGTTCTCAGCACACACGCATAGCTTTTGCTCTAGGGCCAGTGTTGCTCTTGCTTGGCACCAAAGGCTATCGACATCGACCGTTTCTGACATCGACGGACATTGATGACCATTCCTTTGCAGACGCATCGCAAGAGCAAGACATCTCTACCTATCCATCCCTCTCGATCTCAAGCAGCATGGTTTCCTGTCAATTTTCAACACCTTTCGATCTCGAGGACTATCGATAGGGTTCGATATCGATATATCGATATCCAAACCTATCGATAGGCACCAATTCCGCTCGTTCTCAACACGCACGCATAACGTTCGCTCTAGGGCCAATGTTGCTCTTGCTTGGCACAGAAGACTATGGACATTGACCGTTTCTGACATGGACGGGCCTTCACCACTGTTCCTTTCCAGATGCATCGCAGGGGCATGACATCCATACCTATCCATCCCTCTCGATCTCCAGAGGCACAGTGTCCTGTCAATAATGGACGCCTGGCGATCTGAGGCCTATCGATAGAGTTCGATATCGATATATCGATATCGAACCCTATCGATAGGCACCAATTCCGCTCGTTCTCAGCACGCACGCATAGCTTTTGCTCCAGGTCCAGTGTTGCTCTTGCTTGGCACCAAAGGCTATCGACATTGACCTTTTCTGACATCGACGGGCCTTGACGACTGTTCCTTTCCAGACGCATCGCAAGAGCAAGACATCCATACCAATCCATCCCTCTGGATCTCAAGCGCCACGGTTTCCTGTCAATTTTGAACACCTGGCGATTTTGAGGCCTATCGATAGGGTTCTATATCAATATATCGATATTGAAACCTATCGATAGGCACCAATTCTGCTCGTTCTCAGCACGCATGCATAGTTTTTGCTCTAGGGCCAGTGCTGCTCTTGCTTGGCACCGAGGACTATGGACATTGACCGTTTCTGACATCGACGGACCTTGACAACCATTCCTTTCCAGACGCATCGCAAGAGCAAGACATCCATACCTCTCCATCCCTCTCGATCTCCAGAGGCACAGTGTCCGGTCAATATTGCACACCTCGATCTCGAGGCCTATTGATATATCGATATTGAACCCTATTGATAGGCACCAATTCCGCTCGTTCTCAGCACGCACGCATAGCTTTTGCTCCAGGTCCAGTGTTGCTCTTGCTTGGCACCAAAGGCTATCGACATCGACCGTTTCTGACATCGACGGACCTTGACGACCATTCCTTTGCAGACGCATCGCAAGAGCAAGACATCTGTACCTATCCATCCCTCTCGATCTCAAGCAGCACGGTTTCCTGTCAATTTTCAACACCTTTCGATCTCGAGGACTATCGATAGCGTTCGATATCGATATATCGATATCCAAAGCTATCGATAGGCACCACTTCCGCTTGTTCTCAACACGCACGCATAACGTTCGCTCTAGGGCCAATGTTGCTCTTGGTTGGCACCGAAGACTATGGACATTGACCGTTTCTGACATCAACGGACCTTGACGACTGTTCCTTTCCAGACGCATCGCAAGGGCATGACATCCATACCTATCCATCCCTCTCAGTCTCAAGAGGAACGACGTCCGGTCAGTATTGCACACCTGGTGATCTCGAGGCCTATCGATAGGTTTCGATATCGATATATCGATATCGAAACCTATCGATAGGCACCAATTCCGCTCGTTCTCAGCACACACGCATAGCTTTTGCTCTAGGGCCAATGTTACTCTTGCTTGGCACCGAAGACTATTGACATTGACCGTTTCTGACATCGATGGACCTTGACGACCATTCCTTTGCCGACGCATCACGAGGGCATGACATCCATACCTATCCATCCCTCTCGATCTCCAGAGGCACAGTGTCCTGTCAATATTGCACACCTGTGGATCTCGAGGCCTATCAATAGGGTTCGATATCGATATATCGATATCGAAACCTATCGATAGGCACCAATTCCGCTCGTTCTTAACACAGATGCATATCTACCGAAACCGTCCATAGCCACACCATATCCAAACCTATCGATAGGCACCAATTCCGCTCGTTCTCAACACGCACGCATAACATTCGCTCTAGGGCAAATATTGCTCTTGCTTGGCACCGAAGACTATGGACATTGACCATTTCTGACATCGACGGACCTTGACGACTATTCCTTTGCCAACGCATCGCAAGAGCAAAACATCCGTACCTATGCATCCCTCTTGATCTCAAGCGACACGGTTTTACTGTCAATTTTGAACACCTGGTGATCTCGAGGCCTATCGATAGGGTTCTATATCAATATATCGATATCGAACCCTATCGATAGGCACCAATTCCGCTCGTTCTCAACATGCACGCATAGCTTTTGCTCTATGCCAGTGTTGCTCTTGCTTGGCACCGAAGCCTATCAACATTGACCTTTTCTGACATCGACGGGCCTTGACGACTATTCCTTTGCCGACGCATCACGGGGGCATGACATCCATACCTATCCATCCCTCTCGATCTCAAGCGCCACGGTTTCCTGTCAATTTTGAACTCCTGGCGATCTCGAGGCCTGTCGATAGGGTTCTATATTGATATATTGATATCCAAACCTATCGATAGGCACCAATTCCGCTCGTTCTCAGCACGCATGCATAACGTTGTCTCTAGGGCCAATGTTGCTCTTGCTAGGCACTGAAGACTATTCACATTGACTGTTTCTGACATCGACAGACCTTGACAACCATTCCTTTGCAGACGCATCGCAAGAGCAAGACATCCGTACCTATCCATCCCTCTCGATCTCCAGAGGCACAGTGTCCTGTCAATAAGGTACGCCTGGTGATCTCGAGGCCTATCGATAGGTTTCGATATCGATATATCGATATCGAAACCTATCGATAGGCACCAATTCCACTTGTTCTCAGCACACATGCACAGCTTTTGCTCTAGGTCCAGTGTTGCTCTTGCTTGGCACCAAAGGCTATCGACATTGACCGTTTCTGACATCTACGGGCCTTGAGGACTGTTCGTTTCCAGACGCATCGCAAGGGCATGACATCCATACCTATCCATCCCTCTGGATCTCAAGAGGCACGGTGTCCGGTCAATACTGCACACCTTCTGATATCGAGGCCTATCGATAGGGTTCGATATTGATATATCGATATCGAAACCTATCGATAGGCACCAATTCCGCTCGTTCTCAGCACACATGCATAGTTTTCGCTCTAGGGCCAGTGTTGCTCTTGCTTGGCACCAAAGCATATCGACATTGACCATTTCTGACATCGACGGGCCTTGACCACTATTCCTTTCCAGATGCATCGCAAGAGCAAGACATCCATACCTATCCATCCCTCTGGATCTCAAGCGGCACGGTTTCCTGTCAATTTTGAACACCTGGCGATTTTGAGGCCTATTGATAGGGTTCTATATCAATATATCGATATTGAAACCTATCGATAGGCACCAATTCCACTTGTTCTCAGCACGCATGCATAGTTTTTGCTCTAGGGCCAGTGCTGCTCTTGCTTGGCACCGAGGACTATGGACATTGACCGTTTCTGACATCGACGGACCTTGACAACCATTCCTTTCCAGACGCATCGCAAGAGCAAGACATCCATACCTCTCCATCCCTCTCGATCTCCAGAGGCACAGTGTCCGGTCAATATTGCACACCTCGATCTCGAGGCCTATTGATATATCGATATCGAACCCTATCGATAGGCACCAGTTCCGCTCGTTCTTAACACAGATGCATATCTACCGAAACCGTGCATAGCCACACCACATCCAAACCTATCGATAGGCACCAATTCCGCTCGTTCTCAACACGCACGCATAACGTTCGCTCTAGGGCAAATATTGCTCTTGCTTGGCACCGAAGACTATGGACATTGACCATTTCTGACATCGACGGACCTTGACGACTATTCCTTTGCCGACGCATCGCAAGAGCAAGACATCTGTACCTATCCATCCCTCTCGATCTCAAGCAGCACGGTTTCCTGTCAATTTTTAACACCTTTCGATCTCGAGGACTATCAATAGGGTTCGATATCGATATATCGATATCCAAAGCTATCGATAGGCACCACTTCCGCTCGTTCTCAACACGCACGCATAACGTTCGCTCTAGGGCCAATGTTGCTCTTGCTTGGCACCGAAGACTATGGACATTGACCGTTTCTGACATCGACGGGCCTTGACGACTATTCCTTTGCCGACGCATCACGGGGGCATGACATCCATACCTATCCATCCCTCTTGATCTAAAGCACCACGGTTTCCTGTCAATTTTGAACTCCTGGCCATCTCGAGGCCTATCGATAGGGTTCTATATTAATATTTTGATATCCAAGCCTATCGATAGGCACCAATTCCGCTCGTTCTCAGCACGCATGCATAACGTTGTCTCTAGGGCCAATGTTGCTCTTCCTTGGCACCGAAGACTATGGACATTGACCATTTCTGACATCGACGGACCTTGACGACTGTTCCTTTGCAGACGCATCGCAAGAGCAAAACATCCGTTCCTATGCATCCCTCTCGATCTCAAGCGACACGGTTTTACTGTCAATTTTGAACACCTGGTGATCTCGAGGCCTATCGATAGGGTTCTATATCAATATATCGATATTGAAACCTATCGATAGGCACCAATTCCGCTCGTTCTCAGCACGCATGCATAACGTTGTCTCTAGGGCCAATGTTGCTCTTGCTAGGCACTGAAGACTATTCACATTGACCGTTTCTGACATCGACAGACCTTGTCGACCATTCCTTTGCAGACGCATCGCAAGAACAAGACATCCATACCTATCCATCCCTCTCGATCTCCAGAGGCACAGTGTCCTGTCAATAAGGTACGCCTGGTGATCTCGAGGCCTATCGATAGGCACCAATTCCACTTGTTCTCAGCACACATGCACAGCTTTTGCTCTAGGTCCAGTGTTGCTCTTGCTTGGCACCAAAGCATATCGACATTGACCGTTTCTGACATCTACGGGCCTTGAGGACTGTTTGTTTCCAGACGCATCGCAAGGGCATGACATCCATACCTATCCATCCCTCTGGATCTCAAGAGGCACGGTGTCCGGTCAATATTGCACACCTTCTGATATCGAGGCCTATCGATAGGGTTCGATATCAATATATCGATATCGAAACCTATCAATAGGCACCAATTCTGCTCGTTCTCAGCACGCATGCATAGTTTTTGCTCTAGGGCCAGTGCTGCTCTTGCTTGGCACCGAGGACTATGGACATTGACCGTTTCTGACATCGACGGACCTTGACAACCATTCCTTTCCAGACGCATCGCAAGAGCAAGACATCCATACCTCTCCATCCCTCTCGATCTCCAGAGGCACAGTGTCCGGTCAATATTGCATACCTCGATCTCGAGGCCTATTGATATATCGATATCGAACCCTATCGATAGGCACCAATTCCGCTCGTTCTCAGCACGCACGCATACCTTTTGCTCCAGGGCCAGTGTTGCTCTTGCTTGGCACCAAAGGCTATCGACATTGACCGTTTCTGACATCGACGGACCTTGACGACCATTCCTTTGCAGACGCATCGCAAGAGCAAGACATCTGTACCTATCCATCCCTCTCGATCTCAAGCAGCACGGTTTCCTGTCAATTTTCAACACCTTTCGATCTCGAGGACTATCGATAGCGTTCGATATCGATATATCGATATCCAAAGCTATCGATAGGCACCACTTCCGCTCGTTCTCAACACGCACGCATAACGTTCGCTCTAGGGCCAATGTTGCTCTTGCTTGGCACCGAAGACTATGGACATTGACCGTTTCTGACATCGACGGGCCTTGACGACTATTCCTTTGCCGACGCATCACGGGGGCATGACATCCATACCTATCCATCCCTCTTGATCTAAAGCACCACGGTTTCCTGTCAATTTTGAACTCCTGGCCATCTCGAGGCCTATCGATAGGGTTCTATATTAATATTTTGATATCCAAGCCTATCGATAGGCACCAATTCCGCTCGTTCTCAGCACGCATGCATAACGTTGTCTCTAGGGCCAATGTTGCTCTTCCTTGGCACCGAAGACTATGGACATTGACCATTTCTGACATCGACGGACCTTGACGACTGTTCCTTTGCAGACGCATCGCAAGAGCAAAACATCCGTTCCTATGCATCCCTCTCGATCTCAAGCGACACGGTTTTACTGTCAATTTTGAACACCTGGTGATCTCGAGGCCTATCGATAGGGTTCTATATCAATATATCGATATTGAAACCTATCGATAGGCACCAATTCCGCTCGTTCTCAGCACGCATGCATAACGTTGTCTCTAGGGCCAATGTTGCTCTTGCTAGGCACTGAAGACTATTCACATTGACCGTTTCTGACATCGACAGACCTTGTCGACCATTCCTTTGCAGACGCATCGCAAGAACAAGACATCCATACCTATCCATCCCTCTCGATCTCCAGAGGCACAGTGTCCTGTCAATAAGGTACGCCTGGTGATCTCGAGGCCTATCGATAGGCACCAATTCCACTTGTTCTCAGCACACATGCACAGCTTTTGCTCTAGGTCCAGTGTTGCTCTTGCTTGGCACCAAAGCATATCGACATTGACCGTTTCTGACATCTACGGGCCTTGAGGACTGTTTGTTTCCAGACGCATCGCAAGGGCATGACATCCATACCTATCCATCCCTCTGGATCTCAAGAGGCACGGTGTCCGGTCAATATTGCACACCTTCTGATATCGAGGCCTATCGATAGGGTTCGATAGCAATATATCGATATCGAAACCTATCAATAGGCACCAATTCTGCTCGTTCTCAGCACGCATGCATAGTTTTTGCTCTAGGGCCAGTGCTGCTCTTGCTTGGCACCGAGGACTATGGACATTGACCGTTTCTGACATCGACGGACCTTGACAACCATTCCTTTCCAGACGCATCGCAAGAGCAAGACATCCATACCTCTCCATCCCTCTCGATCTCCAGAGGCACAGTGTCCGGTCAATATTGCATACCTCGATCTCGAGGCCTATTGATATATCGATATCGAACCCTATCGATAGGCACCAATTCCGCTCGTTCTCAGCACGCACGCATACCTTTTGCTCCAGGGCCAGTGTTGCTCTTGCTTGGCACCAAAGGCTATCGACATTGACCGTTTCTGACATCGACGGACCTTGACGACCATTCCTTTGCAGACGCATCGCAAGAGCAAGACATCTGTACCTATCCATCCCTCTCGATCTCAAGCAGCACGGTTTCCTGTCAATTTTCAACACCTTTCGATCTCGAGGACTATCGATAGCGTTCGATATCGATATATCGATATCCAAAGCTATCGATAGGCACCACTTCCGCTCGTTCTCAACACGCACGCATAACGTTCGCTCTAGGGCCAATGTTGCTCTTGGTTGGCACCGAAGACTATGGACATTGACCGTTTCTGACATCAACGGACCTTGACGACTGTTCCTTTCCAGACGCATCGCAAGGGCATGACATCCATACCTATCCATCCCTCTCAGTCTCAAGAGGAACGACGTCCGGTCAGTGTTGCACACCTGGTGATCTCGAGGCCTATCGATAGGCACCAATTCCGCTCGTTCTCAGCACGCATGCATAGCTTTCGCTCTAGGGCCAATGTTACTCTTGCTTGGCACCGAAGACTATTGACATTGACCGTTTCTGACATCGATGGACCTTGACGACCATTCCTTTGCCGACGCATCACGAGGGCATGACATCCATACCTATCCATCCCTCTCGATCTCCAGAGGCACAGTGTCCTGTCAATATTGCACACCTGTGGATCTCGAGGCCTATCGATAGGGTTCGATATCGATATATCGATATCGAAACCTATCGATAGGCACCAATTCCGCTCGTTCTTAACACAGATGCATATCTACCGAAAGCGTCCATAGCCACACCATATCCAAACCTATCGATAGGCACCAATTCCGCTCGTTCTCAACACGCACGCATAACGTTCGCTCTAGGGCAAATATTGCTCTTGCTTGGCACCGAAGACTATGGACATTGACCATTTCTGACATCGACGGACCTTGACGACTGTTCCTTTGCAGACGCATCGCAAGAGCAAAACATCCGTACCTATCCATCCCTCTCGATCTCAAGAGGCACAATGTCCTGTCAATATTGCACACCTGGCGATCTCGAGGCCTATCGATAGGGTTCTATATTAATATATCGATATCGAACCCTATCGATAGGCACCAATTCCGCTCGTTCTCAACACGCACGCATAGCTTTTGCTCTATGCCAGTGTTGCTCTTGCTTGGCACCGAAGCCTATCAACATTGACCTTTTCTGACATCGACGGGCCTTGACGACTATTCCTTTGCCGACGCATCTCGGGGGCATGACATCCATACCTATCCATCCCTGTTGATCTAAAGCACCACGGTTTCCTGTCAATTTTGAACTCCTGGCCATCTCGAGGCCTGTCGATAGGGTTCTATATTAATATATTGATATCCAAACCTATCGATAGGCACCAATTCCGCTCGTTCTCAGCACGCATGCATAACGTTGTCTCTAGGGCCAATGTTGCTCTTGCTAGGCACTGAAGACTATTCACATTGACCGTTTCTGACATCGACAGACCTTGTCGACCATTCCTTTGCAGACGCATCGCAAGAACAAGACATCCATACCTATCCATCCCTCTTGATCTAAAGCACCACGGTTTCCTGTCAATTTTGAACTCCTGGCGATCTCGAGGCCTATCGATAGGGTTCTATATTAATATATTGATATCCAAACCTATCGATAGGCACCAATTCCGCTCGTTCTCAGCACGCATGCATAACGTTGTCTCTAGGGCCAATGTTGCTCTTGCTTGGCACCGAAGACTATGGACATTGACCATTTCTGACATCGACGGACCTTGACGACTGTTCCTTTGCAGACGCATCGCAAGAGCAAAACATCCGTTCCTATGCATCCCTCTCGATCTCAAGCGACACGGTTTTACTGTCAATTTTGAACACCTGGTGATCTCGAGGCCTATCGATAGGGTTCGATATCGATATATCGATATCGAACCCTATCGATAGGCACCAATTCCACTTGTTCTCAGCACACATGCACAGCTTTTGCTCTAGGTCCAGTGTTGCTCTTGCTTGGCACCAAAGCATATCGACATTGAGCATTTCTGACATCGACGGGCCTTGACCACTATTCCTTTCCAGATGCATCGCAAGAGCAAGACATCCATACCTATCCATCCCTCTCGATCTCAAGCGGCACGGTTTCCTGTCAATTTTGAACACCTGGCGATCTTGAGGCCTATCGATAGGGTTCTATATCAATATATCGATATTGAAACCTATCGATAGGCACCAATTCTGCTCGTTCTCAGCACGCATGCATAGTTTTTGCTCTAGGGCCAGTGCTGCTCTTGCTTGGCACCGAGGACTATGGACATTGACCGTTTCTGACATCGACGGACCTTGACAACCATTCCTTTCCAGACGCATCGCAAGAGCAAGACATCCATACCTCTCCATCCCTCTCGATCTCCAGAGGCACAGTGTCCGGTCAATATTGCACACCTCGATCTCGAGGCCTATTGATATATCGATATTGAACCCTATCGATAGGCACCAATTCCGGTCGTTCTCAGCACACACGCATAGCTTTTGCTCTAGGGCCAGTGTTGCTCTTGCTTGGCACCGAAGACTATCGACATCGACCGTTTCTGACATCGACGGACCTTGATGACCATTCCTTTGCAGACGCATCGCAAGAGCAAGACATCTCTACCTATCCATCCCTCTCGATCTCAAGCAGCATGGTTTCCTGTCAATTTTCAACACCTTTCGATCTCGAGGACTATCGATAGGGTTGGATATCGATATATCGATATCCAAACCTATCGATAGGCACCAATTCCGCTCGTTCTCAACACGCACGCATAACGTTCGCTCTAGGGCCAATGTTGCTCTTGCTTGGCACAGAAGACTATGGACATTGACCGTTTCTGACATGGACGGGCCTTCACCACTGTTCCTTTCCAGATGCATCGCAGGGGCATGACATCCATACCTATCCATCCCTCTCGATCTCCAGAGGCATAGTGTCCTGTCAATAATGGACGCCTGGCGATCTGAGGCCTATCGATAGAGTTCGATATCGATATATCGATATCGAACCCTATCGATAGGCACCAATTCCGCTCGTTCTCAGCACGCACGCATAGCTTTTGCTCCAGGTCCAGTGTTGCTCTTGCTTGGCACCAAAGGCTATCGACATTGACCTTTTCTGACATCGACGGGCCTTGATGACTGTTCCTTTCCAGACGCATCGCAATAGCAAGACATCCATACCTATCCATCCCTCTCTATCTCAAGCGCCACGGTTTCCTGTCAATATTGCACATCTGGCGATCTCGAGGCCATTGGATAGGGTTCGATATCGATATATCGATATCGAACCCTATCGATAGGCACCAATTCCGCTCGTTCTCAGCACGCATGCATAACGTTGTCTCTAGGGCCAATGTTGCTCTTGCTAGGCACTGAAGACTATTCACATTGACCGTTTCTGACATCGACAGACCTTGTCGACCATTCCTTTGCAGACGCATCGCAAGAACAAGACATCCATACCTATCCATCCCTCTCGATCTCCAGAGGCACAGTGTCCTGTCAATAAGGTACGCCTGGTGATCTCGAGGCCTATCGATAGGTTTCGATATCGATATATCGATATCGAAACCTATCGATAGGCACCAATTCCACTTGTTCTCAGCACACATGCACAGCTTTTGCTCTAGGTCCAGTGTTGCTCTTGCTTGGCACCAAAGCATATCGACATTGACCGTTTCTGACATCTACGGGCCTTGAGGACTGTTCGTTTCCAGACGCACCGCAAGGGCATGACATCCATACCTATCCATCCCTCTGGATCTCAAGAGGCACGGTGTCCGGTCAATATTGCACACCTTCTGATATCGAGGCCTATCGATAGGGTTCGATATCGATATATCGATATCGAACCCTATTGATAGGCACCAATTCCGCTCGTTCTCAGCACACATGCATAGTTTTCGCTCTAGGTTCAGTGTTGCTCTTGCTTGGCACCAAAGCATATCGACATTGACCATTTCTGACATCGACGGGGCTTGACCACTATTCCTTTCCAGATGCATCGCAAGAGCAAGACATCCATACCTATCCATCCCTCTCGATCTCAAGCAGCACGGTTTCCTGTCAATTTTGAACACCTGGCGATCTCGAGGCCTATCGATAGGGTTCTATATCAATATATCGATATTGAAACCTATCGATAGGCACCAATTCCGCTCGTTCTCAGCACACATGCATAGTTTTTGCTCTAGGGCCAGTGCTGCTCTTGCTTGGCACCGAGGACTATGGACATTGACCGTTTCTGACATCGACGGACCTTGACGACCATTCCTTTGCAGAAGCATCGCAAGAACAAGACATCTGTACCTATCCATCCCTCTCGATCTCAAGCAGCACGGTTTCCTGTCAATTTTCAACACCTTTCGATCTCGAGGACTATCGATAGGGTTCGATATCGATATATCGATATCCAAAGCTATCGATAGGCACCACTTCCGCTCGTTCTCAACACGCACGCATAACGTTCGCTCTAGGGCCAATGTTGCTCTTGCTTGGCACCGAAGACTATGGACATTGACCGTTTCTGACATCAACGGACCTTGACGACCATTCCTTTGCCGACGCATCACGAGGGCATGACATCCATACCTATCCATCCCTCTCGATCTCCAGAGGCACAGTGTCCTGTCAATATTGCACACTTGTGGATCTCGAGGCCTATCGATAGGTTTCGATATCGATATATCGATATCGAAACCTATCGATAGGCACCAATTCCGCTCGTTCTTAACACAGATGCATATCTACCGAAAGCGTCCATAGCCACACCATATCCAAACCTATCGATAGACACCAATTCCGCTCGTTCTCAACACGCACGCATAACGTTCGCTCTAGGGACAATGTTGCTCTTCCTCGGCACCGTAGACTATCGACATTGACCGTTTCTGACATGGACGGGACTTCACGACTGTTCCTTTCCAGATGCATCGCAGGGGCATGACAGCCATACCTATCCATCCCTCTCGATCTCCAGAGGCACAGTGTCCTGTCAATAATGGACGCCTGGCGATCTGAGACCTATCGATAGAGTTCGATATCGATATATCGATATCGAACCCTATCGATAGGCACCAATTCCGCTCGTTCTCAGCACGCATGCATAACGTTGTCTCTAGGGCCAATGTTGCTTTTGCTAGGCACTGAAGACTATTCACATTGACCGTTTCTGACATCGACAGACCTTGTCGACCATTCCTTTGCAGACGCATCGCAAGAGCAAGACATCCATACCTATCCATCCCTCTCGATCTCCAGAGGCACACTGTCCTGTCAATAAGGTACGCCTGGTGATCTCGAGGCCTATCGATATATCGATATCGAACCCTATCGATAGGCACCAATTCCGCTCGTTCTCAGCACGCATGCATAGCTTTTGCTCCAGGTCCAGTGTTGCTCTTGCTTAGCACCAAAGCATATCGACATTGACCGTTTCTGACATCTACGGGCCTTGAGGACTGTTTGTTTCCAGACGCATCGCAAGGGCATGACATCCATACCTATCCATCCCTCTGGATCTCAAGAGGCACGGTGTCCGGTCAATATTGCACACCTTCTGATATCGAGGCCTATCGATAGGGTTCGATATCGATATACCGATATCGTACCCTATCGATAGGCACCAATTCCGCTCGTTCTCAGCACGCATGCATAGTTTTTGCTCTAGGGCCAGTGCTGCTCTTGCTTGGCACCGAGGACTATGGACATTGACCGTTTCTGACATCGACGGACCTTGACAACCATTCCTTTCCAGACGCATCACAAGAGCAAGACATCCATACCTCTCCATCCCTCTCGATCTCCAGAGGCACAGTGTCCGGTCAATATTGCACACCTCGATCTCGAGGCCTATTGATATATCGATATCGAACCCTATCGATAGGCACCAATTCCGCTCGTTCTCAGCACGCATGCATAGCTTTTGCTCCAGGTCCAGTGTTGCTCTTGCTTGGCACCGAAGACTATCGACATCGACCGTTTCTGACATCGACGGACCTTGACGACTGTTCCATTGCAGACACATCGCAGGGGCATGACAGCCATACCTATCCATCCATCTCGATCTCAAGCGGAACGGTTTTACAGTCAGCATTGCACACGTGGCGATCTCGAGGCCTATCGATAGGGTTCTATATCAATATATCGATATCGAATCCTATCGATAGGCACCAATTCCGCTCGTTCTCAGCACGCACACATAGCTTTTTCTCCAGGTCCAGTGTTGCTCTTGCTTGGCACCGAAGCCTATTGACATTGACCGTTTCTGACATTGACGGGCCTTCACGACCATTCCTTTCCAGATGCATTGCAAGAGCAAGGCATCCGTACCTATCCATCCCTCTCGGTTTCAAGAGGCACAATGTCCTGTCAATAATGGACGCCTGGCGATCTCGAGGCCTATCGATAGGGTTCTATATCAATATATCGATATTGAACCCTATCGATAGGCACCAATTCCGCTCGTTCTCAGCATGCATGCATAGCTTTCGCTCCAGGGCCTATGTTACTCTTCATTGGACCCTACACCTATCAACATTGACTCTTTCTGACATCAACGGACCTTGATGACCATTCTTTTGCAGACGCATCGCAAGGGCATGACATCCATACCTATCCATCCCTCTCGATCTCAAAAGGTACAGGGTCCTGTCAATATTGGTCACCTGGCAATCTCGACGCCTATCAATAGGCACCAAAACACGCGATGATAAAACAAGTGGTATTCCCATCTTCTCAGACATCATATGTCAGTCATTGTTGGGGAAAGACAGAATATTGATTATACCAATTGAAATCCAGCATAGATCTTTTTTCCTAACTCCTTCTTCCTAATAGCAGTAACAAAATAAATGTTAGCAGTGCTCAGTGAGTAAATTCATCCATTTTCAGAGACTGATCACTGACAAGGGTCTTTAGCGGGGTATTAATGCAAACCCTGCTCTTTATGTGTCATTTCTACACTGAGCATTTATTTTCTGGCTGGCATATTATGATTTGTAATAAAATACGTATTCTCAACATAACTATATTCCAAGCCAGTATTAGTCCTTTTCTCTCTTCATAATTTATATGTTTGCCCTTACATTGGAAATATTGTGGAGATTCATTCCAAAGGACTGTCAATATTCTATCGAGAAGCTGCACTAACGAACAGCAAAACAGCGACACAGAAGTGTGAACAGCAGGTAATTTATAGATAAGGGGGAAACCTTACCTACATCCTGCACAACCGAGACACAGCAGGATGCGTTCTCTGACGTTCGCTCCAAGCTTCCTGTTGTGCCTAACTGCTGTAGGACATATGGCATCTGAATTCCTCATCTTTATCGTGTCATGTCTCACTCTTTTTTAAGTGCTCTCTCGCATTCTTGAAGAATACAGAACGGGACAGTGCCAGGGAGCTGCTAGAGTGTATCTGCCCTGAGCTCTGGTCCTGATGAAAACAGAAGCTTGAATAAATAGACAGTTTGAAGTATCAGAGGGTGGACATCAAAGCAGAAAGCACATACTATAATGATTTATGCAAAAGTGGGTTAAAAGTAGTGGTATGTGTAAATGGTTATTTTTGAAGAATCAGGACAGATGCAGCACAAATTTAGGCTTTATATCCTGATGTGAAAGCAATCAGAAAATGAACTGCAAAGCAGGTTTGGTTTTTCAGTTCAATTAAAACACGAATATATGTGTCTATATGCATTTTGCTCAATTACTTGTTCTTCTCTCTTTGGGCCACCCTAGCTGCAGTGCACTTAGAAAAAAAGAGAGAGAGTAAATTCAGGTAAATGTCATTCTCTAATGTAAACATAGGGAGAGCAGTCCCAGAATACCAATATGGAAGGGCATTAATATGATTTTTTTCCCATTTGCAATCATAAGCTGCATTTATTGTCAACATGTCAATTGCCTGGATTCTCTGCCAGAATGCAGGCTTTGAAAAAAGTCTCCGTTTCCAAGTAATATTAAAATCATAAACAGCACAAATGAAGACTTAAAACTTCAAGTCCTGGACAGGCCAAGGGAAAGAAAGTGATAGCAAAGGAGAAAGAAGCATCTTGCATTTGGTGTGATAAAACTATTAAAAATGGAAGAAAATTGCAGTCATATTACCTAGAGAGTTAATATAATGCTTTTAGGAAGGGGGCTGTTATCTCCAGTAGCAGCTCTGCTAACCCCTTTATACCTGAAATACACTTTGAAATCCACATTCTGACACTACTGAAAGGGCGAGGAAGAAAGAGATTTGCAGACAAATACTTTGCCCCAGAATGGAGTATGGGACCTCAGCAGTCAGGCGAGAATCTTCACAGAGTTATGGGTGACCATGCTGGTTCATCATTGAGGTTCATGTTTGCAGAAGGCACACCCAGGGAACACAAACTAAAGGCCACTCACCCACGTGCCAAGGTAAAATGAGGTCGGTGAAGAGGGGGTCTTGTCCACCTTCATCACCCAAACGCCACCGGCATGACAGGTGCTATTTAGCCTAGATGAAAAGTGCTGGTGCTGCTCCAGCATCTCCATTGCCTGCTCTCTTCTCCCCTTCTTCTGCTCTATGCTCAGTCAACCAGAGATGCAACACGGAGCTAATCAGCTAATGGAGAGCAGGTGATTAACGAGCTAGGACAGCAGTGACTGGATTTCTTTGACCTCTGTGAGAGCTGGGGGATGCCTGCACTAGTGGCTGGGCAAGCAGTAGCCTGTATAAAAGGGAGACATTTGATCTGCTTCTCACAGGAACCAGTACTACAGGACTGGTTGGACCATTCATCTGATTTAATACGAAAATTCCTCTGTTCCTTCCACAAATACAGTGCTACTGAGGACCCTCATGGCACCCAAGTTTAGTGCCAAACTCTCTGAAAACCTCAAGACTTCCCAGCTGCCCCGTGCTGGAAGTCCCAGCTCTTTTTCCTGCAACTCTCCTTCTCCACTCGATACCTGCTTTGTTGTTGCCCAACTTTTTACCATGTCCTGCTCCATCCTTCCATATGTTCACCAAAGCACTGAGTAAGGTACAAAGATAAATCATTTTCTGTCATATCAGAGTTCCACCTAGCAATGAATGCCTTGGGAATAAAAAGGACTTACCTGTTCTCCTCCCTCAGTGCACAGTGTCAGAAAAAAATCTCTTCCAGATTCCAATTATATCCTATACATGAGTAGGAAATCCTTTTCCCAAACCTTAACAATGTCCGTAATAACCCAAAGTTTATAGACCCCAAAGTAGCCTTTACTGAAAGTGGGAAACACTTGGCTAATGCAAAAAGAAGCAAATTTATGCATCACTCAAGATGGCAGGTTTTCAGGCTGTGAAACCAGTGGGACAATCTCTTGAGGGCTGAATTTGAAATTTCTGAATCCCCAGGCAGTCAGAAGCACAATTAAAATTCCAGCCCAGATAATTTGGACAATATAGCAGTTTATCCTTTTTTTTTTCTTTGTTTTAATGAAAGGTTGGCACTAGAAGAACACTGCGATAGAAAGACAACTTTTTATGAGGCTCCATTTCTGCCTGCTCAATTAAGAAAGACAGCAATAAATTGTTTTAAAAACAATTCTTAAAACAAAGGATGGCTATACTTTTCAGTGAAGCTTGAGGTTTACTGGAAGTTTTGAAGCAATTAGTCATTTAATATTGTGCTAGAATTCCAAATCAATAGTTGAAATGTCAGTAGAAAATAAAGAAAGACATTTGGAAGAGATCCAGGAGTTGTCAGGTAAATGTCAATCTATGATACTGTAAACATTAGAGCTGCCAAAAAAAGAATGCACTGATTACATCCGCTTTGACAGGTAAAAAAGGACAGCTGAATACACCCGTTGTAGATACCATTGTATTTGCATTTATTCAGGCAACATTATTGCTTGAACTGAACCTGCTGCCTGCATATATCCAGTCATGCACATACATGCTCCACATGTCACCGAAGAGCAAACATATAGCATTTAACCATATCTTCCAATCAACAGAAACGCCCACATAAGTTGAAACCAAGATGTATGTAATCTCTTGTTCTAGAAAGCAATCCAACGAATAGAGAAGTGGGAATAGTTTATTATATCCTTATCATAAGACTGGATTTATTGGCAGTTTAATTATGCCCCTCACACACAAAACAAAGATATTTTTTCCTCGTTTTCACTCATGCCTAACAAACACTTTTTTATCAAAACAGTAAGTCAAACACAGGTTGGTTAGTTGCTTGTGAAAGGTCAGGTAAGGAGAAGCTGATAAAGAAAACACCTCTTCCTGTAAATTGGTAACTATTAATAGTTTTTCTTCATCATACTTTTTCTAACAGATGTACAATTCTTTATCTGGTCTCCAAAAGAAACACACTATGAACTGCTGCACAGTCTGAGAACTTTCCATAAGGGGAAAAATAGATAGTAGTTATATTTTCCTCTAGAAATCTGCATCTGAGAGGGTTTGTTGTTACGCCAAGAGATTGTTCACTATCAGCTAACTTAGAAGCTGAGAAGAAGTATTTTTCCAGGCTGCTTATATTTACTTGATAGACATTGGTAACAACATTACTACATTACTCTAAACATTGTGAACTTTGGGTTCCATGAAAAACGTGTAGATAAGCAATTAAGAAGAAATGAATAACTTAGGATAGAGCTAATTATTTTTCATTGCATCCTACATATAGCTCAACTGATGAGGCTCAGTTATGATATGCAGCATCCATTTTCCAGTCCTTTGTTGAAAGAACTGTTTGGTAACCAACTGCACTATTTCATATTTCTTTTTAGTATACGACTAAGTCATGGTAATATGATGCCCTTTTTATTGTGTCATCACAGCATCCCATACCACTATAATCTAACACAGATGATATCACTGCAGTAGAAGAAGTATATGACAGAGAGAATAAGGCATTTTTATATTGCGCTATCATATTAAAAAAAACTCATATCATCAGAGTAGTGGAGTTATGTGAAAGCATAATATTTCTGTGATGATCAGTCTGTAGTTCATGCAATACTGTAATGCCAACTTTTGGTAGGGAGCGGGGGAAGGGGCACATACCCTCCTCTGATGGGATCATCTCAGGAAACTCTGTAACACTGCCTGCTCTCTCCATCACTCTTCAGGACACGAACCTGTTCTGCCATGCGTGCAGCCCTCTTGCGCAGAGAGCATCCACTGCTGAAATACTGGTGCCTGTGACAAACTGCCCCTCCTGTGGGCACTTCCACTGACTTCTGCTGGGCACGTCCTCATGTAAGTAAAGGTTATAGGATCAAACTCATATAGTGCAAGTTTTCTCTGCAGCTGGTGAGCATGGCCATAGGATGAATTATGGGAACCAAAATATAACTCTTGGTTGAATGATCAAGGAGTACTTTGAGGTCTGATTTATTTAGGAAACACTGCACTTAACTACTTTTGGTAACTTAAATTGCTTGATGGATATTTGCACACACACACCCCCACACACAACCACTTTTGCCTATCTGATGATTTAAAAGAAAGGTCAAATGTTCACTCTTTGAATTGTTTATGCTTGAGAGAGGAAGAAGGGAGGGGGGGAATCTACACGTTCGCATTGCTCCATTTGATTCAGCTAAGAGAAATGTTTTTGACTGGGGCAGCAGAAACACCCGGCTGAAGCATTAAAAAAAAATCAATTCTCTAGAGGGCGAATTCATGCAAAAACAACATAAAAGGATGAACCGTTTGTGTGACGGGAATCAATATTCACATGCAAATGAAGTCCCTGAAGTTTATGAAGCAGTCCCATGCTTAAATGACTTACTCTGGAATAATCATGTGAAGGTTCAGCTCTAGTTTATTCTGCCACAGGGAGTTCTGAAAGCCTTTTTTTCCCCCTGCATTTTTTATGATTAAAGGGTATGAGGAAAAGACAGCAAGGGAAAAAGAGGGGCTTTGGGATCCCTTATACATGAAAACATGTTTTGCCCCAGAATGAGGAGTCTTGTGCAATAAAACTCAAGGTTATGCTAAACATTTTGCACCTGCAATTTCAAAAATCTCTTTCATGTTCTGCTGATATGTATTAGACTTAAGTCAGTAGAAACATGTAGATCAATAGTCAAGGGAAATTATAAAAGCTTTTTCAAGGACTTTAGAGAAAGGTTTCCCTGGAGCTTTGGACTCATGTCATTTCACAACAGCAACCTACGTACAAGAAGTGTGTCTTTTGTTTTGAAAAGAAAAATTAAAAAGGAACCTAGTATAATGTATGCAGCACATTGAAAAAAGATACACTATTTGCATAGTCCTGTTTTTTTTTGGTTTTTATTCTTTGTTTCAGTTTAAATTTATGAGCGGAGCGGGAGGAAAACTTGTACCTTCAAAGGCAAAGGGGACTAGCTTATAATGGTGCCTTTCATCTCTAGAGCAGTTAGCTGGAGGGCAGCACAAAATGTTTAGTCTAAAAATGAGTTTAAATGGCTATATCTAAAATATATACATTGCTGAGTGAACTTCACTGCATAAGATATTTTGCTTTCCCATTTAAAAAAATCCTGCTTTCATAAGGATCTTTATGAATCTTCCTAATCATAAAAGGAGCACATTTCTGTTCCTTTTGGAGAGGCATTAGAATTTTCAGCAGATAAGAAAGTAAGTGTTTGCTTTAAAGCAGCTGGTTTAACCATTAAAATTAAATTTTAAGGTCCCAATCTGGCATCCACTGAATGTAATGGAGTTTGGAAATTGACTTCAGAGTGGGGAGACACAAGCTTAGAAACTTTTAAAAAATAATACTTTAAACATTAAGGAGTTAATGTCTGCTTCAAAAAGCTAAAAGCTCAAGGAGATGATTAGATCAGCTAGTCTGACCTCCTGAAAAGCTGTCCCTGTAACTCTGCTAACATGGATCTTTTGTGCCAGGTTGTTTCCTCTATCATTCAGCCATCCATATTGCTGGAATAGAAGACATCCTTTTCTTACGCATTCTGGTCTGGGATGAGGAATGTGTGAGAGAGATGTGAAATCGAAAGTGAACGGTTCTGATAGAAAAAAATGGAGGCATTAAGATCATCATCTGATGCTTGCAAGTGTGCTCAGGCTTGATGCTAGGAGCCAGATTAAACAGGTCACTATCTCACTGAGTATGGTCTAATGCTGGTGGAGAGAACATGAAAGCATAAGTTTCTAATTAGTAAGCAGGGAGTCTCCAGATCCTAAAGCTTACATTATTTTACTGAAAAATACTGTTTTTCTTAGTCACACCTCCACTGAGTGTCTGCAGGCAAAATTCTAATAATAATTCTGCAATTCATGCCCTTCCACTTGGAAAACTGGGTGGATATCCTGAGTATTTTTATGTGCATTATACAAGTTGCATAGCTTTTTCTTTTTTATTTCCCACACAGAGCTGATATATAGAATATTAAAAGCTGTTCATGTTCACATTACACTCAGAATTTTAATGAGTAAAAGATAAATTCCAGATGATGCTGTGAAACTATGCAGGTATTTCCAAAGATGGAGGGGGCTTCGCAGTTTATTTCTTGATAAGTTAGGCAGATATTTCTCAACATTTCCCAGAAGCACCATTTACCTACAGAAATACTATCATGCTCTGTTTTCATTAATTTCTGTACAGTCAGGTTTGGAGCCTTTTGGTTCCCTCCTGGATGAATCTGCTCCCAGAGCAAATGTGGCAAAACTCTGGTGAGAAGCCAGGGCCTGCAATTCTTAGCTGTCAGATAGCACAGCCTTGGTATGTTGAGGATTAATAGGGATGAATTGTCCCTTCTTTTATTCAAATATCATTTTAAATACCTGTGTAATTTTGAATATATCTGAATGAATTCCTCACGGCAAAGTGAACAATCTTAACTTGTTTCTGCTAACCAAAACTGGTGCACTTCTAAGATGATCACACACCTTGAAAATGTGACTGCATGTAAGAAGTATGGCAGGTAAGCCAATTTGGCTTCCAGGATATGTTTGAGCCCACTCTTCAAATATAGCATTATGCTCTTGAAATATAGTATAAAATACATAGCCAAGAATAATTGACAGTCATTATCCCAGTAGAAAGATAGCACAGCAGAGGGGCTCAGTCACTTTGGAGAAATGCTCGCTGAGCAATACGTGCTGATGTTTTCCAAGTGGGAACACCCCATCCCCTGAATTCACATCTCATTTACCCTGTGGAGTCAAGCTTAGAATATGGATTTTGCAATAAATCAAGTGCTAAGTGGATCTTTTCAAACTCTGTAATACAGCTTTTGGTCTTCTGGAATAGCACTTCTAAGAATCCTATCACAGCATAGAAATTGCAAGCTAATTTAGTGCAATAAGGAACAGAAGGTAAATAAATACCCATATATTGTAGTAGTTCTTTCAGCAAGGTAAAATTTTAATTATATTGCAGTTCCTGCTCTAGGACTACTTTTTGATTTTACATTACACAATCACTGATTAAAAAAGTCCACAAACCATCTCAGGAGCAGACATTAGGAAGTAGTACTTTTTTCCAGAGAATGCCCTAAACTCTGGTTACACAGACATTTATTTTTGTGGTTTCCTTCTGGCTGCATGAACTTCACACTCCTTTCTGCAAAACTCACAAAAGACAGCAGAAGACTTTCTCTATGCTCTTCCCAGCCCAGCCTAGAAGTGTCAGGTAAGGACTTCTTTCAAAAGGATGTGGGTTTGAACCATCAACCTTAGATTAAACCAACTGCCTGGATAAATGTCATGGCCGCTAAGTTACCACATAAAAAAAGTGAGCACCACATCTCTTTCTCTAGCAGTCATTATTCAAAAGATAAACATTCTCCTGTTTAAGAGAAAATCCTGAAAGTTCTGGATCTGGAACAGATGGAGGTGTTCCTTGCAACCTTTTGGCAGGTACCTGAAGTCTGGAAAAGGGTGGGATTACAGGCACAGGCACATCCTTATCTTTAGTTTTTCATATTAGCTAAGTTGAAGTGTTTTCACACTCAGCATGTAGGGCAACCAGCCTGAGGTGCCTGCCTCACTCTGTGGTTGATAGGGGGCCTTAGAGACAGGTCACCTTACTGTCTCAGTCCACCCTGGGGGCCAGAAACTGCATGTGCCTTTCTCCATTATTGGATGTGGCTCTGAAGAATCTTTGATATATTATCTTTACATAACTGAGGCACTTTTAAAATTGGCACTCCTTAAGTAAAACTTTTCTAAAGATTCAGCCATTTTCACATGTGTAAATTCACTGAATTATGTAAGCAAGCCTTGAGGAGTCTGAAGTTTGGCAAACTTCTTAAAATTCAAATTGATTTTTATTTTGCCTTTCTTTTAATTTTAGTGCATGCAATTTTCATACAGTCTCCTAACTAAAGAATATCAGATCTTGTGTTAGGGATAGCCATCTTCTTATAGTGTTAGGCTAACAGACACAGGTGTCAAATAGCGATACAGATCTTTCTGGATGGATGTAGTTTCCTCATTCTTCTTCATGCTCCCGCCTTGCCCTCAAAAACTCTGTTATGGAGGGACCTGCTCCCGTATGTATTTGCTGTTGCACAGTTGTATAGCACATCTACTGTTCACCTGGATCCAGATCTGACATGCTATGTTATTTTTCATTAGTACTTCTGTTTTTGTTTACTCCGTGCCTTCACAGTTTTTCCTAAACAGAGCATGAATGAAAAACTTTTCAAATGGAGACTCAGAATGGAGAACTACTCCCAAAGTAGACCCAGAACTTAAAATTTAAGTATAAAATATTACCTGCTTTTTCTATTACATGTATGTGGATAATTCATAGTAATTACTGACCTCTAAAACAGATGACTGTATTTTATGGAAAGAAGCAGCTTCTGTCTCTCTCTCTTTCTTGTCTGAGTCACCTTGGTTAACGAAAGCATTTGATCCCTTGAATTCCTTCAGATCTCAAAGGGTTACTTCAGTAAACAATATACTTCAGTGTATATTCTATAGCCTTGATAGGATTTATATTAAAATAATAGTATACCAAACAGTCCTTTAGATTCTACATCTTTGGTATACCTTACTTGTAAAAATAAATTGCCCTGATAACACTGAGTCAAAATAGTTATTAATCCTTTTATTATCCTTTTACCAAAAGCAAGGTGTTTCTAAAATGCTTTATGGGTAAACCCTGTACTATGGGTATCATCAGGATGCACTAACAAACTCCACAGGATGGAAGGAGGTAGCTGGTACAGGAAAAAGAAGGCTACAGCTGTGAAAGATGAGTCTGTAGTTCAAATGAGATTATATTTGGTTTTAGTTCTGACTGTCTTATGATGGCTATAAAGTCAATATTGACACAGCGTGCAGACTTGAAAACTAGTGTGAGCTCATGTGTAGCTAAAGAATCATTAAAATATTCTCAATTAAAATGAATAGATCCTGTTCCCCTGTGAATTTCAGTGGGATTTTGTGAAGCTACTGAATAAATCTACTAACTGCTCAAACAAAATGGTGTAATATTAGTAAGAGAGTTGAATATGAAAAACAGGTACCTATAAAAAATGGAATGTTCATTTTCTAGTTAAAAGCAGAAAACATAATGCCTGTCATTAACTGAATACAAAATAAAACTTTTTTTAAAAAAAAATAAGCATACAGAACCATAAACGCAAACCTGATTTTCTCTTTCTTGCCATTATATCAATTCTGTTAGAAAACAGAGCTTTGTTTGGCCTCAAATAACACACCTAATCATTTCATGGATGCATTCCTTTTTGATTAATGACCTTCGGTGTGACTAACTTCTAAAAGAGACAAGCCATCCACAATCCCTCAATAGCTACAGAAACTCCAAATTCCAATCTAGAGACTTTTTATGTAATGAGAACATTCAGCATTGCAACCTACCTCTCTGTCATGCAATTTTGCCAAATTAGGAAAAAGGGCTCAATTTTCTAATCTCACCTAATGAAACTTGCTGATTTTTCCTGGGATCACTAATGGTCCCAAGTAGGCACAAGTTTGTTTCTTCTCTTTAATCATAAGTTTTATCAGGCAGTGAAAAAACTCATCAAATTTGAAGGATAGTTTTGAGTGAAACACAATCCTTTTTTAAAAAAATAAAATATGGAAACTAGCTAAAGACAACCCACTATTAGAGAATCAGTGTGTATGCATTAAACAGTAGTTGTCCTCTACATTTATTTTTCACTCATGAATGACTGCCTTATAGTAAGGAATTAGCATAATTTATACCAATGATTTGCTGCTGGGATGTGTGAAGAAAACTGTACTCTAACGTAAATTTTAAAAAAGTTCTAAAGACTGCATTTTTTATCAGCTTATTTACCTTTACTTAGGTTTGGTGTTGCAAAGCCATATAAATTGAGTTATGTAAATGGCCAAGGGAAAGAAGTACTCCTTATGCTTTGGCACAGCACCTACTTATCTGACTGAACTGAAACAGCCTCAGCTTGTCCACTTCACTTGTTATGACTGTTTTCTGATTTTCAACACATTGCTCTTAAAACTTGGCTAGCCAGAGCTGCAGAGCAGAGCACAGGATTTCCATGCGTTACCTGGGTGAACTTGGTCAGTCCCTCTGCCAAACAGATTCATTTGATTTGTCTTTTTAAGTGACCTTTTGACTTGCAGTCATCTGCATTCTGTTCATGCTTTATTTCATTTTCTTTTACTGGAGAGCGCTTTGGAATGTTTGTCATGAAAAGTGCTACATAAATATTAATGCATTGATAGTGTTATGGCTTTTCAAGCCTATTTTTCATTTCATGGGTTTTAAGAGCTACAAAATTTACTGACTGTACAGAAAATATAGGTATAATGCACTTTCTGAAATGCCCTGAATGAGATAAAATATATGAATTATTAATCCCATGGAAGTCAGTGCTGTCCTGCTTATATACAAAATTTTTTGTGCCAATCTGTGATGTTTTTCTCTCTCTAACACTGTGGTAAAGTTTGTGATGAATAAACTTTATGTGTCTAGTAAGCATGTGTTCCTAATTATATCCTAAAAATAGTGATATGAATTCATTTTATGTGCATAGTGTTGTCATCAGGATGCACTTTGAATCTCCCGGAACTACAGGAAACACGGAGGGAGACATTCCTGTGGGACTCTCTTTCTTGCAGGCAGTGCGAGCAGGCACCCTCCACCACAGACGGGCAGCTTCAGACTCTGAGGCAAGTGGAGAAAGCTTTAGCGATGCCTTGACTCAGTTTATTCCACACCCTTTATTTTCCATGTCCTGCTGATTCCATGTCTTTTCTTTGGGATGGATATTCTGCCATCTGGGCTCAACAGATAAGTTATAAGCTGTGAGGCTCATTTATCACACTATGGGAGGGAAGCCATCAGAATCTGTAAATCTGAAGCAGAGCATCTAATACGGACTAATGAAAACAAATAGAGCTCAAGGTAAAGGCTATTCTCAAATCTTAACTCATCCAGCTGTTTTCAAAATCATGAATGTTTAAGAGCACTGAATCTTACACAGTGTCTATAAAGCAGTGGCCAGATTCAACTGAACCAGATGGAGAATGCATTAAGCCTGGCCTGTTGCCCTTACTCCTGATTTGCATCAGCTGTCGAGTTTGTATGAGCTGAGATAAGTTTTCCTATTAAACACAGGACTCTAAACGTTAATGTTCCATGCTGAAGAAAGGCCTGGAAGGTGTTGAAGGGCTTTTTTTTTCACTGGTTCAGTTGTAGTCAATTATATCCATCTTCTCCTGGCTCAGTGTCTCTGGTATCTCCACCCCTGTGCATGGCCCTAGTACATCATGCAATATCTTCTAGGGACACTGTCCGGCTATGAGCACTGGGCTCCCTTGCCTGCCTTCGCGTGTCTGACCCAGGCATAAGATACTTAGCATGGTCCTACATGCTTCTGCAGCAGCAATGGACCCATACATATTTTACCTTTCACACCCTATCACATACCCTATTAGCTCAAAACCATAGTGAATTCTTTTGGGAAACCTACACATTGTAAACTAAGTAACTACAGTGCAAGTAAATACTAAATAGGTTGCATTTCAAGAGAGTCCACAGCTGTTTAACTTGCACAGTCCCATCCATCATTAGAACTTGAATTTGTTGACCTTTGTTGACCTTTGGAGCATAGATCAAGATTCATCTACTAACTTCAAAATTGCCAGAGTGATGCAAAGATGAGTGTGATCGCAAGTGTCTATTTATATTTTAATCTCTAAACATGCACTCAGAATTTGTTAGATAAGTGCATTTTAGAAATCAATCAATAAATCAGTATCTCAGACTCACTTCAAGGGCAGCATGTATACCTCCCTCTGCATCACAGTTAAGACAATATTGCACATAACCTAAGACAAATGGCAAGAAGTAGGGCAGCAGGATGTCTAAGAAGCAGAACTGTACAATTCTTCTTTACTTTCCTCTGTTTTTTTTTTTTTTTTAACTGAACAAATAATGTTAGAGAGATAATAAAGCTGGAAGAATCTGCAGATATTTTGTATATTTAAAATACATAACATCTTTACTTTTAAGCTGTACGGAATGATGTAACTGGGTGGGTCAGTGCAATCTATCTTGTTTTTTTCCACTGTTATGCTGGTTTTCTTGCTATCATGCCCAAAGCTGAAAGCCAGTTACAGCTTGGCTTTCAAAATGTCCTTTTATCATGACTGGATTTCTATTCCTTCTAGCAGAAAAACTGGGTGGCTATTTAAGTTGTTGAATTATTGTGTTCTGTGCTTTTTGCCTGAAAGTTATTTATGGAAAATACTTTGAGAACTCAAGCTATTCAGCTTTAAATTACAGATGTTTTGACTGCATTTAGAGCATGTGCAAAAAATTACAAGCAATGGTCAGCAGAGTACTTACTTTCTAATGCATTTCAAAAAAATCAGGTTTTGAAGTTTTTTCCTGAATGGGTAGTGGTGAACAGAATGTATGCTTTATGGTGAGAAATACAGGAAAGATACCTGGCTACAGAGAGCTGTATGGGGTTTTCTTTGTGTGGAAGGTGCTAGAAATACTGCTTTTCAATCTGAGTTTTTCCTTCTGGAGTACACAGGCAGGAAATAGAAGGAAAAGCGTTTGTACTTTGCCTTAAAGAGGGATGTCTTTTCAGCAATCTTAAACAAGCCATAAACACCTAGTCCAGAGTTTGAAGTGCTTTATGGGTTAATTGGGTACCTAGCCTCCACACTGAAGGCAAATCAAGTCACAGAAATACCCTGGATCTGGGCAATGGTACTGAAGCACATTCCCAGATATCCCAATTTGAAGACAATAATACAACTTTTCACTGTGAAGTTGTGTTTAGGGAGTAAACCTTAGTTTCTTTTCTGTTTCTTATGTCAGCATTCAGACAATTAATAATGTGTTTTGAAGCTGAACAAGACAGGACTTTCCTGGGTAAAGCTGATGACCTTTGTATCTCTCATTTTTCTGCCAAATTTTTATGAACTTTCTAATTGATATTATTAGACTTTTTATTGAAGTTAGTTTGTACGTTTTGGTGAGATTTTTTATTCTTTCTCTTTGGACTTTCAGCAGGAATAGGGTTCATGTTATTATATTAATATTTCAGTGGCTTGCTTGCCATGTGCACTGATTTTCTCCCACTGTCCGCAGCCTTGCTAAATCCAGCACACTCACTCTGTGACCTGGCAGGAAAAAAGAGCATACAGCAATTTTCCTCAAAATAAGAATCATCTTGCTCCTCCTCATTTTTTGGAACAAACAAATTTACAGATATTATGAAGGAAAACATTTTGACATCAACGAAAACAGTGGATGAATACCGTATTCAGGTCATGAATTGAGGTCATGAATATGCACCACTAACATGGTGCATATTTAAAAAATAGTGATGATACCGATACTTCAGATGATACTGACACTAGAAGGCCTGTACAAGGCTATTTTAGACCTTATGTATAACACTTTGCAAAATTCATGAGGAAGAAAGGTGAATTCAGTCTGGTACGTGTGCAGCAGAGATCTATCAGGTGAACAGAGACTCTTACAAACAGGAGAAATATAGTATGTCTTAGACTAGTGAAACAGAGACCAAATGAACACGAGACTTTACGCCTACGTCAGTGGCCCACCCTGAAGTCCAGACTCTGCTCAGTCATCCAAATCAAGGACTCCTCTGGAGCTTGCCACAACTCCCTCTCCGGCCTAGATTTTGCTGGCATGGAAACCAATGGGTAGAAAGAGAAGGGAGACACAAAACACTGTGCATGGCAGAAATTAGGATGTGCCTGGGACTTGCATGCGGAGCTGGTAGATGGAAAGCATTTGTGGGTCCCATGGTACAGGTATGTCTGATAACTATATTGTAAACAGAGAGACACACAAAGAAAAAATATATTTAAGCCGAAGCATGCAGTTGGAATGAGATCTGATAGTTTCAACTGATCTCAAGCTTATTTGGGTTGAGAATTTGGAGGCTTTGAATCATCATAACAATAAAGTTTAGAAAGCTTGGAAACAGGGCTGACAGGAGAGAGAAAACACAAAGCGGATGTGGTCCATCAGCAGGAGTATTCGGCACCCTGTGTGCGATAGGCAGCAGCTGGGCTCTATTACTCAGGACTTCTCCCGAAGTCTTCCGCTCCCTCGTCACACACATGCAGACCCAGCAGGTTAATTGCAGAGAAGAGAAAATTAGGCAATCGGTACTGGAGACATGATGAAAAGGGAAAGTGCTGTGGAGGAGGTCATCCCTGCCTGTGTATTAATTTAATTACACTGAAGAATTTAAGAGTGGTTTTGTACAGCAGGGCACTAGATTAAGTGAATAATAATCTGGGAATCTCTGCAGCTAGAGAGAGGAGGAGGAGGAATATCCCCGATGAGGCCTCACGTTAAAAAAATAAATGTAACCGCCACCATGTCGTTTAACAAATCACAGTCTTTCGATGCTCAAAATCACAGCTGAATCAGTGAATTTGGGGGGCGCGGCCCGGCCGCCACAAACGCCCTATTTAACGGCCGGGCGGCAGTACCTGCTGCCCCCACCCTCGTGCAGTGGTGGCGCCGCGTGGCTGCGCCGTGGCTTCGGCGGCAGCAGTAACGGCCGCGGCCCTGCCGCTTTCGAGGGCGCCGCTGCGGAGCGCAGTGCCCGCGCCAGCTCAGTGCCACGGGGGCGGGCAACGGTGCAGGCCGGGCGAAGCGCCGGGCAGTAGCTGCGCCTGGCTGCGGCGCTGGGGCAGGTCCCGGGCGGGGTGTGCAGCAGACGGGACAAGCGTTGCCTCGTGCGCCGGGACGTGGGGCCGTTGGCGGGGAGGTGGCGCGGCTGAGGGTGGGTGCCGGGCGGCTGTGAGGCTGCGGTGCCGCGGAGCGGTCGGAGCTGTGGTGTCTTGGAGCGTGGGGTTTTCTTCCAGCTGTTTTGACTCACTGGGCAGAGGGGAGAAGTAAACTCAGGCCACCAGCCTTGAGGCAAAGTTGTAACACACAGCAACTCTGCTTATGGCTTTTGAGTTAATATGTTGTAACCTGTAGGCTGCCATTTTTACAATGTTCATTAAAAGAAAACCCACCATGAGTAACAGTTCTTTCAGCATGTGGCAGCTCAGGCAGAAGGCCCTCTGGCAGGCCTGGGTACCTCAGATGAGGGCAGAGGGAGTCCTGAAATGACCAGCTGGGAGCTGGGCAGTGGGAGGCTCCCAGTGTCGGGGCGGCTGGCTTTTAGCCATTGGGCAGTGCCGGCTCCTTGCTGCCGAGAACAGGGTGCGGAGCCGTGTTTGGGTTTTGGGGGTGCAGCATGAAGTTTGTGTTTGTATTTGAAGCTTTGAAGGAACAACTGCAGAAGGTGTTGCGGTATTGGCATCTTTAAAAGGTGTGGGTGAGCAAATGCAAAATTATTTATTGCTCTGAAGAGGAAAGGGTGGTGTTTTTATACATACATGTCTATAAAAATATATATAAGTAAAGGGCTTGATGGCTTTAGTAGTGTGGAACCTCTGGCTGCAAGTCTAAGGCTTCCAGACAGCTCTCAACGTGTATTTGCAGGATGTTTAGTCATGGCAAGATACCTGTAAGGAATATAGGCTTTCTCTGTGCTTTCTCAAGTCTGATCTTGATCTCTAATTTGAAGAGGGCCTGATCCTAAGCTTTCTTATATGGGCAAAACTCTGATGCCCCTATTGCTAGTCTGGTCTGCATAAGGATGAATTGGCTCAAGGGCTATGTACTTGCTATGTACTTATCTCTGGTGAAAACAAAAGAACGGGGATCTGAACTGTAATGTGGAGTGCTTGTGTTTAGGAGTATGACAGTCATGCGTGTGGTATATGAAAGGGAGGGTTTCTTCCCTGTAGCTTCTCTTGCAATGTCGGACTTGGATGGGTAACAGCATTAGGTTTCCCATGTGATTTTGGTCATGCTCAGTTAATGCTTCTCTGTAATGTAACAGAAGCATCACTCAAAATAGTGCGCTCCAAGGGCTTGCACAGAGTACCACTGATGAATGCACTTTTATAGTCTTGTGTGGTAGTTTACAAACACATTTATGATAGAAATTGACATTCTGCTACATCCTGGAATGTGATAGATGCAGTATCTATAAAGAAGAAAAACTTGCCTAAAAGACCTCTAAGCAGTATTTTCCTGTCATTTTGTATCAAACCACATTTGAGAGAATTGGTAAAGTCTGGTTTCTCACTTGGTTCAGATCCTTCCTTTCCACCTCCCATGGTGCCTCTGACTGCACATATTTCTCCCCACTCTGGTGGTCTTGTCATTGCTGTCTCACACTTGGTTCCAGTAGTGTTTGGTTCAGCAGAGATGTGTATACTTTTTTCCTTAGCATCTTTTTGTAATTGTCTTGTGACTTGCTGGATGAGAAACACTTGTTCTGAACACAGTTGAAGGAAGATGTATGAAGACTGTATGCAGTGTATAAATAAATTAAATTGGCAGTGTTTTCTTGATCATTCAAAATATAGTATCTAATTAAAAAAAAAAATCTTCACATCCTTACCTTTTCCCCAGCTCCTGAAAGGTGCAGAGAGCAATTTCAACCTCATTTGGACTGCTGGAGGGAAGCATTTGATCCTGGGAAATGTGACTTTGGGGAGTATGAAAGAGTGGGAGGGGGGAACTAATGTGAGTGATAAACATGACAAAGGGAGAAAAATAATACTGAGTAACTGAGAGGCTTCAGATGAGCAGGGTAGAAAAGTGAGGATCGCAAAAAAAAGGCAGGGGGGGCAGGTGGCAAATCCATAGGTGGAATCAGAAATGGGAGATTGTACTGATGGCAAAAGGTGGTGAAAGCCCATCAATTGTACATAGAGGGGGATTTGTCTTGACTGTCCTGCTGTGTCCTTGACCATTTATCGTGCCAATTGCTTTGTAAAGAGAACTAGGAAAATACTGGGATCTCTGTCAGTTATCTCCATGAGTTCCACCAAACCAGGGAGTGCAGAAATGTGGCCTAGTGCCTTACACTTAAGGGTTTTCCCCTAGTGGTGGTCTAGGGAGAAGTAACTGATGTGAGAATGAAATTTTTCCTGAAATGTTGCATTTGGTGGAAAACACTTTGCTCAGAATTCTTTATTAGGCATTTGTGAGCAGCCTGTATTATACACTGCAAAACTTTTAAGAAAAGAAAAAGTCCTCACCTTTTTTATGAAATGTCTTACTTAATCTATTCTTGCAGGATAGGCTTGTGATAGCTGTAAATGCTGAGAAAATGCCCACAACTCAGGCATTTTTGTTACATTAGGAAAGGCACTTCAGGGATGCAAGCTGCATTCTAGTTCTGGTGTCAGCTGCTCTTCTGCCTGGATAAGGGGAGTAGGGTTGAGTGTCTGCCTGAAAAGTGAGAAATGATGCCTGGGGTGATTTGCAGGGATGCTTGAGCCTACACTGATGAAAGAGATGCTGGATAACCATTGAGTTTCTGGTAGAAAGAAGTACAGAACACTGTTTTTTCAAACACCTGTTTCTGTATACCCTAATATGTGGTTGATTTCTGAGGTGTAACGAATGGGGCTCACCAGCAGCCCAAGATTCTTTGATACCGTATACTACTATGTGGACACTATGTTTACTGACCTTGTGGTTGGCTGTAGAAATGGGTTCTGCTGTCAGTCTCTGTGTATTATTGCACGAGTAATGAAGGGTTGGACCTGTTTTGTCTGGAAAGTGTTCACTTTGTGTAGGTTCACATGCTGCTTGTGTGCTGTCCTCATTAAAATCCAAGTATGGTGAAGAGTTGGAGTGTAAGTGGTGGGAATCTAACACAAGGGATTCTCGGCTTTGGAGATGCTGGTAAATAAGTGGTTTCCTAGAGTTTAACTAACATAGCCTAAGTATACTTGAAAATACAAGGTCATGTGGCATTCTCAAATCTGAACAGTAAAATTACCTTTATTCCTCTGCTTTTTGGCTAAAGCCTTCTTGTACTGCACTTCCTGGAGAGACAGCATAGAACTGCAACTGTGGTGTCTGCTCTTGGTTGAGCTGGACCACGTAATATACTCCTAATGCAGCACAGAGACTTTCAGGACTGAGGCCAAGATAATTACATGGTGTAATTTTGCCTTTCAAGAGCTGCTCTCCTCTCTGAGGAAGGAGAGGGTGGGAAAAAGAGAAGAAAAGTCAGTTTGTTTTCTTTCAAAACAAACTTTATCTTGCAACAGCAGACGTAGAGTTCAGTGTTGGTAGCTGTGGCATGACTGGCCCTGCAGGCCTCTACAATCTCTGATTCTTCTAAAATCACTGTGTGCCAGATGTGATTGAGAGAAGCAAAGAGGCTGTGTCACTCAGCAGTCTAGAGCTGATGCCAAGAATATTGGTAAGGCTATTGGCCAGTGAAATAGCCCTCGCCCAAATTCTGGTCTTTTCGTTCATCTGCTGGCTGCAATTTATGATGCTTCTTTCTACTGAATTTGCCAAGGAACTCTGAAGTATTATTGAAATATTAAATGTTTTTCTGCACTAGTTAATAACTGTGGAGCATGGTGTGTAGAATTTTTCCAAGTTGCTGTGTTTTCAACTTTGAATTCAATTTCTTTGAAAAAGCAATACTTTTCTAACCTTTATGTAGAGATTTTCAGTTAAGTTTCCTATTAGATAAAAAATGATCTGCTTGTAACTATTCTGATTTTAATCTTTATGGTCCTTGACTGTGCCTTCAGGAATTCTCTATAAGAGAGGATCTCAAAGCAAGTGAAGGCCAATTAAACTGCATTAGATATTTTATTTTTAGAAATGCAATTTGGAAAGATGATAAACATCTTAATGACAGAGGTATAGACCTCTGCACTGTAGCCTTTCTAAGAGGCATTACAGATTCTAACTTCATCCTTTCAAAAGCCATCTGAGTCATGACTGATCAGTATTTCTGTTTCCCTCTAAATATCTTTCTCTCTGTATAAATATGTATCTATTTATACACACACACGTATACTTCCCCACCCTGGTATGGGAAGCCTTGCATTAAAAGGTGACCTTAAATTGCCCTATTCCAATCAAATTATGTTTTTTAATACATAATAACAAATCATATTGCTACAGGGCCATGTTTTTATTAGATGTAAACTGTAGTGGCTGTACTGGATTGCCTTGACTGTTTATACAAGCTGAGGATGCAAACTGTTGCAGGTATCTGGGTATCCCATACATGGTTAGGTGTGATGTGTACTGAGAAAACTTGTGCTGAGAAAAGAGGTTTAGTGGTGCCATATTAAACCAGTCACTTGATTAAAAAAAAAAAAAATGTATTGGGGAAATAGTATAGATAAAATGTGGGCTTGCTGGAACTGAAGAAAGCAATGTGATGGATTGTATGCAGGGCACTACTAGGGCATATTATAAATTGTGCTCCAAGGTTTTGAAATAAGGAAAACTTATAAAGTGGATGATAATTGCTATACAATTGCAGACTTACCTAATGCACCTTCCAATAAATCTGCATAACAATGCAGTAGGGAAATAGATTATTCTGAATGAGTTCAGTGAATTTTACAAGTGGCTGTATTCAGACATGCTATAACACAAAGATATCCCAGGCTGTCTGAACAGGATGCAAGAGGGAATGTCCTATTTTTTACAATTAAAACAATATGCTCTTACTGTTGATCTCTTTAGCTCAGTAATATCAATAAGCTTGCACAGTGCTCCCAGAACACCTTGCTCTCGTATTCTGGCTTGTTTCTTCTGCTTAGGTTTACTTGGCTTTATTTTATGCCTGTCTGTTCAAAACTCAATGATGCAGCCAACAATGCACTGTGAAAGAATGTACTTCCTTGCAGATATGTGTGCCTAGGGATTTTTCAAACATCATCTTCACACTGGCTTTTGTAACTTTCTGCTAGAATAGTCCAGGCTTCTGAAGCATGAATGAGAATGAAGGGAGGATGCAGTCCTGGCTTTTTGTCACTGTTTTGTTGTTTGAAGGTGATTTGATACTGTTCAGGACCATAATGTTACTTTGGATTCTAGGAGACTGTTTTCCAGGGGCTCCAGTCCCACAGCAGTGACAAACACTGGCAGCTCTTTGCCAATGTGCGGAGCTTTAGAAGGTTTATAACCCTAGTTGTGAAGACCAGGGCCAAAGATACTAGGGTGACAGGAATCAAATCAAATTAGGTCCCGAGTGTATAATTGCAAACACATGTGCACCATAGGCCCCTACTGTGGCAGCCTAGCTTACAATAAATAACTGCAGGTACCTTCTGTGTAGCATCCTTGTGTTCCTGTGTGGTGTTTCCTTCTCTGTAGCATAGTATCATTCTGTGAAAGAGTAAAGAAATGGGAGAATACAGTAGATGGGGTTTCTGTGAAGGGTGGGAAGGATGAGAGATAAAAACAAGGAACAGGAAAGGATGTTACAGTATGGAGGTATGGGTAGCAACGCAGCGCAAATGGTTGTATATTTGTGTTCGAAGTGTTCTGTTACTGATGTGAAATAGTTTTCATAGGCTCTTCAGTAAAACAAGAGCGCCTCAAATTTGTTTTCATAGCCTGGCAGGTTTTTTGGCAAGCTTTGAAGCTGAGTTTTGTTAGACCTAAAGGTTTGAGAAGTGAATCCTGGAGTTGGGGCTATGGAGCAATAGTAAGACAGTAAGAAATTGGCTCTCCCCATTTAAAAGAGGAAGGAACTGTTTGTGGAGGCACTTCAGATCTGAAAAAGAGTAACAAAGCAAATTGGCCAAGATCTAAAGATGCATGGAGAAAACTGGATTAAACTTGCAATTACAGATTTGGTAAAACAGTACCTGCTTACCTTGTTTCCCTGCTGGAAGCACGGGTAGGTGAGCAGTTTAGAAGTTTGTTACTCTGAGGTGTAACCTAATACCCCGAATTATGTGTGTGCATGTCTTTGAAAGCAGCCTGAGCTTCTTAGTAGGGCACTTTAAACCTGATTTCAACAGAATGAAAACAAGATATGACCAGTGGTGTAATGCTGACCCTTTATTAACTTCCACTGTTGGTAAAGCAAAATTATGAAAGCCAAGCTGGCAAAAAGCACTCATAGCTGTCACAGGGGCTTTCCATACCTGAGTTGTTGTCACATTTTTCATACCATCAGCATTGATGGGATGTGTCTACTCTAAAGCTGTTTACAACTAAAGGCACGTGAAGTTTCTTATTTAAAGAAAAATAGCATACCGACTTCAAAAACTGTTTGCTTTTTGGCTGAGCTTTGGCCAGCTCTGCTAATAGTTGTTTGGAAGTAACTGCCTTTCCTCAGAAGAGCTGCTTTTTGGATAAGACTTGCCCAGTTTTGCGAGGTTTGGGTTTTGGACCCGATGTTAAGTCAGAATGTTGGCCTAGAACTGTTTTTGTTCTAGTCTTGTGTATGCTGGCCTAGTAATGCAATTAAGCGTAGGAGCCCTTTCAGGCCTTGGAGGCCATCTGAAGCTGCCCAATGTATGCTGGCTTGGAACCATGTCATGAGTATGGTATTCCTTTGCAGGATGTGCTGCCTGCAGTGCCTGGGACAGACACAAGAGAGTTATTACTCATTGCTAAAGAGTTTCACTCCCATTTGTAGCATGAAATCATTATGGAAGGTGCTTAAGAAGAAGCTAGGGAAGATTTTTGTCTTACAGGCATAAACCTTACAACCAAATATCCTGCCTTTATTATTTTCTTAAAATTGTTGCCATAATGCAATTATGCAAATAAGGAGCTGCAATCACACTGTGTATTTGTTCTGTTTTTGAAGCATATACTTACTCAATCAGAGCAGTATTTTTTTTAAAAAAAAAAAAAGGCAACAAAGCCATACAGCTGAATTCAGGAAATGTGAAAGAGCATGAGAAATTCCCATTGGAACCATTCCCAATACATTGCATAAATGTAAAGAAGTTTTGGCGTGTTTCCCCCCCCCCTTCACTTTCAGAGAATGCCGTGTGTGGGGAATGAAGCATTGCAGAGGCAGTCAGCAGCACCTCTTCTCTCCTGATTTCTGTCATTTCGCCTTTCAGACCCACCAGCTTTCTCTCTCTCTCCTCTTGCTCTTCCACAAAAGATTTCCAGCAGAGAGCAGCTGGTGCCTCATTTTGGCTGCTTTCCCCAGACTCTGGGGTCTTTCACTAGAAATCAATGGCTGCTTATTTTCCCCTGCACTGAGGTTTTTATGTGTGGACTGACATGGCCTCAGCCATACTGACCCATTCTGCTGAGCTATTTCCATTCAGATGCGCCTCTTTACAAATAGCGGAAATTAGTAGAGGGCCAGTGTCAAACTGCTTGTCACATCTTGTTTTCAATCTGTTGAAATCAGGTTTATAGCGTCCTATTCAGAAGCCTCGACTGCTTTTGAAGGCACACAATGCATTTCAGGAGTTCCATCAGGCGACAAATGCAGAACTTCACATTGCTATTAAAAAATAATGAAAATGATTGGTCTTTTGAATTCTCTGAAGTAACTTATTTGCTTGGAATTTGTCGTCTTAATTGCGCTGTGTCACTTGTTCATAGGTGTTTGTCTCCCCAAGATGTAAAATATTCCTAGCTGATCCATCAGTGTCGCAGTTATATCATGTGAATAAGTTCTCCTATTGGTATAGCAGGAATGAATGAATTAGTGAATGAATGAATAATCAGAGGATTGCTAGAATGGATGCTGTTGGCTACTGGTATTCTCTTTGGCTTTTAGGGACTTTTCTGTAAAATATAGTTTCGTTTTATATCTCCACCTAATGAGCAACCATGTTAGAATCTCAATAAGGCAGAAAATAACTGAAGTTAAGCTAGGTACTACATGACACTTTAAAATGAGGGAAGAACTTCTGAAGTGCTTATAACCTGAAAACTTCTTTGAAAGATGTTTTTAATAACATTTCTCCTGACTATTATTTTTAATTTGGCAATATATCATTAGCATATTACTAAGTTAACTAAGTTTGAAGAAAACCTTATCACATGTTAAGAAACCTCTGAAACATAGACAATTTTAACTCTGCTCATTTGTGAGTCTTCACGCTTGCCAAGGAGTTTATCCTTGAAGAGTGCAAATGCCTTGGGCGTTTGATGGCATTTGGCTGCCAAATAATAAAGCTATTGAAAAAACTATGCAAATGTGCAGTATGTGATTTTTTCCACTAATTTTTAACAGTATGCGGAGGTGTAGAGCTCCAGATAGAAGCACTGCTTGCTATGTGCAGTAAAGCAGCTGCTGCCATGTACTTGCAAGAACATTCTCCAGGGTTGCCCTCAGAGTGCCTATTTGAATCTCAATATGTATTTATTCAAATGCACAGTCAGCCACAACTTTTCCTTTTCTTTGAAAAAGAAAAAAAGCAAGGGGGGGGGGGGAAGCTGGGGGTGGGAAGGACCCTACAAAGGTTCACTGTTGTAGTGGAAGGATAATTAGCAAAATATCAAATATTCTGTACTTCGTAGCACCTAAAACTGCAGAAAACTCATCTGCAATTTTCAGTACTCATTAACTGTCAAGCTGTTAAATAGGCAAGGAGTAAAGCTGTCCCTGTATAAACACCCCGAGGGGCTCCTTCCTACTGTGTGGGCTCCAGCTGGGGCAGTTGATACTAAAAGCTATGGCCTGGAAGCGGATCTTAGAGCTCTTTGGCTCTGGAGACACTAGCAAGGATAGAGATTTCATGTTAAGCAAATTCCTGCTCCGTTACTCATGCCTGTTATCTTTGTTTTGGGTATATCAGCACTACAAAAGTTGCACAATTCAGCAAGCTGTTCACCTTTCCCAGAAGCAGCTGCTTTTGCAGGTCTGCAGGTTAAAGAGAAAAGGTTACTGGAGCAAGATGCGCTCTCCATTCTTACTGAATGGGAGTTAATCTTTAAGAACAATTTGGACTATTAGGCAAGTTAACGAGAAGCTAGGGAATAACAATAAATGCCATGTAGCTTAGAGGAGGTGGTATAAAATTGTTTAACTATCTTCTGAAGTCTTTTGTTATCTCAAGTCTTGTGTAACAGTGCTAGAACTCCATTAATCAGTGGTGTGATATGTTTAGCAAAGCTTTTCTTGGGCTTCACATGTATGACATTTTGATTTGTGGTCTAGATCCATCAAGATCAGTCATTATTTCAAGTTAACTAGACAGAGAGACAAGCGGTAACACTTTAGATCTTTCAAATGCAAGCATACTTGAATCCAGAGTTTAGTCTGAGGCCCCCTGTTTAAAGCAGTTTCTTAACATTTACATTGGGACTCAAAGAGCTTCTTTTATCCTTTGCGTTTTAGAAAGTGTGTGTTTTTTGAGAACTTCTTTTCGTCTGTAGGATCAGGAAAGCCAGGTCAAATTCATTGCAGGTCCACAGAAAGATGTTTGGGCAGTCTAACTGTGCTTTCTTACCTGGCGTGAGGGACAGAATGTGGGGTCCTGGACTCTTGGTCTCATAGACTGGCATCAGAAGTGGGAATTTTACGTGCCAAAAAATGGCTTTTAAAAGTCTGATTAAAAAGCAAATGCTTCTCTGTTTTTCTTGTTCTTTAGTTTCTTTATGAAACCATTATTTCACTTTTGCCAAGTGTTGCCAGAGCCGTATAATGTCTTTTTTGTTTTTAAAAAAAATGAGCAGAATTTTCCATGTTCAGTGTTTTAATAAACTTTTAAATGCTGTTTATTTATCATGAAAGTGGATTAGCCACATTTTTACTTTGCCCTCCTATGTCACCTTCAAGATCCAGAAAAACTTCACTGTATAGTCCCCAAAGGCAAATGGAGACAAATGACAGCTGCAACAATCAACGGTCAACAAATAAAACTGATTCAGAAACTTGGTATGTTTCTGATACTGGAAACGGACCAAACCTCAAGCCAAACAAATGAGTTCACAACAAGGACAAGCAGAATAGATGTATGAGATTCAGGTGTTAGAATCCAGAATGATGCCAAGTGTTTTCCTCAAAAGAGACAAATTGCACTGTGCTTGGGATGCAACTGCAGGAGAGGTATCTGTATTAAAAGACACTAAACAAAGAGAAGAAAGGTGATGCTTTATTGTAAAGAACCCATGCTTTAATTAAAGTGTATGTCTAGCTGACTGTCAGGTTACATGATAAGGGACTAGCCTGTTTTTCCTACTCACTCACAATAGTCATCAAGGTGTTTTATTTTCAAAATCAGTATTGACATAGCCATAGTGAGTATTAACTTTTCCATTGTCAATTCTCCACTTGACAGCGACTGTGTGGCAGCGTTGCATGGGGTGGAAGGCATACCTTGCAGCTGCAGCTCTGTGGCTTGGATAAAGCAAAAAGATTCTTACTTTGAGGACAGGAGGAATATCTGGAATTTTCGTGGCTGGATCCAAGGATGGATGAATGCATAGCAATGTGACTTTTAGTTATGTTATGACTGCTTTGTTATATACAGATCTAATAAAATCAATGATAATAACTTAATGATATACTCAATAGTAATAGTAATCAATAATGATGAGCTTTAAGGGAACTGTAGTTGAAACCTTCTCTGAAGTATAAAATGATCCCCCCCGCCTTTCTGTTTGTGTGGTTGTTTAGTAGTATGTTATTTCCTTCGCTACACTGAAGATAGTCTGGTGAATGAAGAGGTGTTTGTGTTATAAGAGGTAATATTCATATACAAGTAAAAAAGTGAAAACTGAAAAAAAGATGACTTTACATTTCCACCACCTTCATCTTGAAAGACTGTATTTCTCCAAGTGTTAGGTGAGACCTCTGGCTTCTCTTTGAGAAGCCAAGCCACTAAAGACTTGAAATAACTATTTTTCAGAGAACAGAACTGGTCAGAATTTGTGCTGAGTTTTTGGTTTTGTTTTTACACTTTCATTTAACTTGTTCATAAATAAGTGTGTTAATATCTGCAGCACTAGCTATGCTACAGATGGCTCAATAATAGCAGGAAGACTTAATCAAGTATGGGTTTTCTGAGTCTTGTAGCAGAAATGTTGTCTTTTTTTTTCTTTTTTTTTTCCTTATGCTGGTTTCTCCAGCTTGGTAATAAGGTTAGAGGGTCCTTTAGTAGAATGATAGCAGGAAGTCAGAGAAGGATCAATGTTCTGTATTCTTCTCCTCTATATGTTAGACATAAATAACTGAACAAAACATTCAAGAGATTTGTTCTTTTCTGATAAAGACCAGGAATGAAAGAATATTCAGATAGGGTAGAAACAGGCCCTGAAACAAAGGACTGAGATGCCAACTACATCATGTCATCTATTCATTTTTGGCAGAGAATTTAGAGACAAATCCTGGAAGAAATAGGAACAGCTTTCTAGCACTGCTGGAGGTTACTCTTTTTTTCTGGATTAAGAAGGCAAAATCTGGTCACAGACTGGTTTTAGAAGTGATAGAAAGAGTTAGACTTCTGAGGTCATTTTAGTGCTTTTAAAAGAAAATAAAATACGATTTTGGGTGAGACAGCGAATGAATGTTTTCAAAGATTTCAGTAGTTCATCTGATTAAAATGTTTTTGGAACTGAAAGTTAATTTTCAACATATGAGTGTGCTGCTAACTATTTAAAAATTGTTTTGCTTTTTTAAAACTAGAAAATAATTTTGAAATGAACATGACACCTTATTTTTTAAAAAATGAAAAGTTAGTTTTCCATTTTTATGGCTATTCCAAACAGCTAACATTTCAAAATTTCAAATTCTTTTAATGTTGTCAAGACTAATTTTTTGCTACCAGAAGTTTGGAGTTATTGCTGAAGTTTAAAAGGTGCATTCTCTCATTAGGCATATTTATATACTTTTTAGGTTAAAAGCCAAATCAGAACTTGGTCAGTCTTGAAGCGTGCTAAATGCACTGTTGATGTGCAGAGTGTTACATGCCCTGAAAGGAGTGGTGTTTTTCTTCTCACAGCAAAGGCAGTCAAATCTGTAATGTCTTGTCTTGTGTGATGAAGGACAAAAGCCATCTGTAATTACTGGAGACCATGAGATGAAATGTTGAATATTCCTTTTTATCAGATATATGATACCCAGCTGGCTTTATACATAACTAATAAAATGACTGAAATATTTTTCGTATACTTATGAACACAGATCTCAGGCAAGGGGCTGTTTCACCAACCAAGGAGGAGAAAAGCTTATTAAGGATACCTATTATACATGTAGAGAGGAGAAAGCTTTAGGCGGCTTCATGGGAGCAGTGGAAGAACCAAGTATAGGGAGCAAATTGGTAGGTATGGACTGTAGAGGAAATGCAACCAAGTTCTGTGTGTTGGAATTTAGAGCAATAATTTGTTCCTGGAAAAGGCTTATCTAATGTTTTTATACAGCATACCTGTGTTGTCTTTTCCAGCAGACAGTGGGCAACAGAAATATTTTACTATATTTGGAAGAATCTAACAATTCCAGAGGGCACTGGTATGTGTACTTGTACTGCAAACAATACATGAAGGAGGCACTTCAAACACAACAGCAAATTGAGTGATGAGAAGTGTATCCAACCAGAATAATTGGCCCTGAAGATTGCAGTGTAAAAGAGGATAGTGAATGCCCTTGGGTAAAAGCAGTGTAGAGTTTTTTCTCTCCAAAGAGAACTGTAAGAGTCGATACTTTTCAGTGTCATGGAAATATGTATTGCATGTTATTTACTATTATTTTCAGTAACCAGGTTATGTAAAAGCTACAGAAGGCATGGAGTTATATTTATAATCTCTCAGTAATGAAGGATGTCAAGCTTTCATGTCTATAGGACCACTAATTATCATCTTTCCAACAGTCTTTCAGTTGTGATCTTGGAATACGTTGTACAGCAAGAGGGATATGCCTCAAACAAAATATTAAATCTGTTGATTCCACTTTTATGGCAACCAACCTCTTATATTCATGGGTACGTTAACATCTCTAAAAGCATAGGACTTTTAGAGCATCTGGACTAGGACTTAAAGCTTGTGTATATGGTCTGTACTTATGTGTGTGGTGGATGTGTCCACACTTCCTTTGTGATTAGAAACCCTTTCTTCATGAGGGTCATTCTTTCTTCTGCATCAACACTTAATGGGATATCGTATATGCTGCTGATCTACCTGATGGAAGGCCTGGTTATATTGCAATGAACGTTGTGTAACACATCTTACGATTTTATTCCAGAATAACTTTTTTATAATAACAACTTTAGGACGGACAGACATTTTCTACCTCTGTGGTTTTGCACCAGTGCCACAAGGATTCACATATAATTTCTGTAATCTTTTAGCACAGATGTAGAAGCGTATAGTGTCAGAAGTAAGACTTCAAGAGGCAATAATAATGATATGTGAGCACATCTTTGAAGTTTCCCCAAGGTTTGCAGGCCACATCAATTTTATTGATCAACTGTATTCTGTGCTTGACTTGAGAAAGCATTGTTATTGATGCAAACACTTAAATGGTCAAGAGTAATTTAAATGTCTGAATAGGCATAACAATAGGGCCAACAGGCATATAGAAGTCCTCTATGTTTTATTGTCCAGTAAAAACATTTAGTTTGTCCCGCTGTCCTACTATAAGAAATCTACTGATTTGTTCTTGTGCTCAGCTCTTCTAGATGTCTTCCAGGCTAACAATGTGTTTCATGCTTCAACTAAATGCTCTGCAGTCTTGAAAAATCATCTGTTTGAGTTCACGCGGTTTGCTTTGTTTTAGGGCAGATGCACCTAATCCATTATGATGGTTGTTAACATGACTGGAGCCAAATACTCCATGAGCACTTGTGGGAGATGTTGGGGAAGTCTGCAGGAGTCAAGAAGGGGTCTGATTCTTATTTAGTATTTCCTCACAGAACATAAATAACCCTCCTCTTTCCCATCATGCCCTGTACATAAAGAACTGAAGAAGCGGCAGCACAGGGGGATTCTAAAACATCAAATATCCTGCTCTTTAAATATTTGTGAAGAGAGATCATGTTTCAACAGAAAATGAGTTCTCTGAAAGAAATCTGCAGGTGAATATTAAGAGTGGCCTTGATGTATCTAAACTTGGCTAATTCTTTTTGAAAGGGAAGCCTCCAACCATTTGTCATGCAAAATATTACCAGTAAATGGAATTTCTACAGGACTCTTAGAAGTTGTTGACTGGTGAAGCATGAAGGTAGTAGCCAGCTTTTTAGATTGTGAAGCTAGATGCCCTATACAGTGAATGGCAATGTGGTTATTGACATCAGTGGGAGCCACGTGGTGCCCTTAAACCAGAACTGAGGTCCGGCTGGCTAACCAAACTAATAAATAAGCTGAGTTCAACTGGTGCTTCTAGAAGTGATGCATGTGACAAGAAACCAGTCCTATGAGAGGTGAACTGTTGGGGCTTGTTGACCTGAGAAGTCTGTCACTGGTGAACATCATCTGTGCTGTTATTCTTTCTGATAGCCTGGACTTTCACACTTCCTTCAGGGTTAAAGGAAGAATAAGGGTCTTCAGAATAGTGTGAGATGTGATACCTAATGTATAAATGCTTTATTATTACTGGTGAGATAATGAATTGAAATGACTTGAGCATTTCCTTTCTAGTCAGCAGTGATTTCCAGTTTCAAGACAATGTCTGTGGTATTGCAAGCTTGGGTATGTAGCTCTTCTCCTACAGCAGTGTCTGAAAGGTTAGTCAGTTAACTGTGTATGAAATAGGCTAGTAGTAGCCCTGAAATCTACTCCTGTGACTGTCTCTTGATGAAAGCTGGCTCCTAATTTGGTGCCATGTAGAGCAGGGACCAGCAGTTAGCTCCACCACTGATGACCAGGCTTTTATAAGCTCGCAGCCTGTGGAGGACAAGATATTAGTGCTCTACTTGTATCTGAGTGCACCCAACTGCATGTGCATAGTATCCTGTACTCTCCCCATATTCCAGAGATGGACTGGTGAAACACTTATTACCTAACTTCTGTTGGGGTGGTGGTGGTGTTTGATTTTCTTCTGTTTTTCTTGTTGTGTGTTTTTTTTCCCATTCTGGTCTGACAGTATCAGTACATTGTGTGCTATTATCTGCTTGTCCTGTGCTTGCTGACTCCTTTGGTCAATAGCTATGCATGTTTCCATTCACCTGCAGTCCATTTAATTGGTCCTTTAAATATGCTATAATTGACCCTGTAGTTGCTAAATATTGAGCGACTTGCATTTGTCATAAAGAATTTCAGATCACCAGTACAGAAAAGGCATCAATCTAAAGGGAAAGCAGAATGTGCAAGAGGCCTGCCTGTCTGCTTGTGAAATGCTCATCATACAAGTCAAACTTAATCCGTTGTAGCTGTTATTAATCCACATTCACAGTTATGGGCTGGGGGAGGGTGGTGCTTGTTTGCACTGGTGGCAGAACTGTGCAAGCAGAATAAACTGTTATATCTGACTCAACCCTTATTCTGTGTACGTATATATTTCATATGCAGCAGTATGCTGTGTTTGGTACCCTGCTGCTGAGTGTTCTTTTCAGCTGCAAAAACAATTCCAGTGAATTATATTGTTTGGACTATGGAATTTATTGACCCATCTTTTCAGGCCCTGCTTACATTTTGAAAGAAGCTGGATGGTGCGCGGTTACTTTGCCATCTGTGGCAGCAATAAGAAAATGTGTGGGTGATGGTCATGATTCTTACTGACATCTTATATCCTGGTGTCTAATAACAGCTGCCAAAGAGGCACCTGCATATGTTTCTTGAATTCTTTAAGGGTTGTAGACTCAAAGCTAGCAAAAATAAAAGACCACCATACAAAGTGACTTTGATGTGCAAATTTTATTTACATGAGCTAAGACTAGAATGAGCCATAATAAGACCTACATGTAAAATTATCAGTAGCAACACCACCAGGGCTTCTATTCCTGATGGGCCTGGTTATATCAAAGCTCTGGCAAAGATGAGAAATGAAATAGCATCAAGTATTTTTCTTCAGTTGAATTCCTTTGGGTTATATTCCTGCAGTATTTATCAAATCAAAAGAGCATTTTTTGGCAAATCCTCTGAGGATAGCAGTATTCCCTTCCAGCTTGCAAAGTTAGTGTGATGTTGTTGCATCATGCTGATGAGAGAGCAACCAGGCAAAACCCACCAGCTAACCAAAAGAAAAGAATGATGTGTTTCATGTTTTGCAAGTTTGTATTTTCTCTGAAATCAAATCAGATATTTAGTCAGTAACTTTCATGGACTGGACAATGGCAGGAAGCTAATATCAGAACAAGTTATCACAGATGCAACTACTTATTTTAATAGTAATTTGGGAGCAAAGTTCAGAAGCTATCTATTTTGTCCTCAGTGCTTCTGAGGTAGGAATGGAGGTCAGATGTTTGAGTAGGGACTTATTTTTATACATATTTCCTAGCTTGCCCATTAAAAGACACATTCTGGTTTGCGATATCATTTCCATGATAATGTCAGCTCTGCTTTGGGGTTTTACCTAAAAGTTTTCCCCTCTGAATTAGAGGTACTATTGGATGTTGCAAGAGTTATTTTTGTAATAGCAAACTGCAAGTGAGGAAGGAGGATATCCACTATACTAATCCATGGCTTCAATATTTTAAACCACAAAGTAGAAAAGAGAGATTTTTTTTGTTCTTCATTTGTTTTGTTAAGCAGTTTGTCCGTCCAATGTAAAATAAATGGTTTCATGTTAGCTAGAAATAGAGAAAGAAGGCTTTAAAAATATTTTGAATCTCTATGGGGTGCGATCATCTCTTACCTGTAGATATCTATGTTTGAACTAGTTGTCTAGATACCTTTGACCCTGAAGAGAGAGAAATAGGCCTTTCTGAAGTGTGATTCATCTTGCCTATTTCAGACATCTACCTTGGGGTGAGATAAATTGCACTCTAGAAGTACCAATTTTTCTCTATTGACTGTAAATCTAGATTATTAGCCTAGAGGTAAGTGTCTGTCACATCTAAACTACTAACATGAGGGTGGGGAATCATACATCTAAAATTAGTGGAGGTGAATCCCACCCCATATTTTAGTGCTGGAAATGATTGTTGCTAGCGGTGTCTAGAAAAACATACAACTGCTAGCTGCAATGCATCTCTTAAGTTGAACATATCACCACTGATGCCTTTGTTCTCTCTGTCAGTGTAGCTGTCAATCACATGTAACAAGCTTGGGCTTACAGATAATGTTTGCAATGTAGATATATTGCTGAATCTGTGCCAACACTGAGAAGTAAATCAGGGTCATATTGGACATTGTTGAAACATAGAAAACTTAGGCTGAAGTCAGCATCCCAAATGGCAATGCACATGACAGTGCAGATGTAATCTTTTCTTGGAACTTGTGCCATTTTAATCTAGCTGAATTGAACAGCCATCTTGAGAGTAGAGAAGATGCCAGTGAGGAAAGATTTTAATCTCTTTTAGGAATTATCTGTGTCACAGAAGAAAAGGGTTAGGATCAGATGTGTGGGTTCAAATCGTAGCTTTGCGAATTTTAGGAAATTCAGAACTGGAGATCTGCCCTTGATTACTTCCATGACCAGGGCTGAATTATATGAAATGCTGTGTGTGCCAAGTTGATTGTGTGGGAATGAGAAGGAAGCACAGAAAGATACATGCTATCATAACCTTAATTTTGTATGTACTATTTGGGAATGGTCAGCTGGCTCTTTCCAAACTACCTGTTTGGAAAAAGTGACATCTCAACAAGCTGCATGTGGAAAATAACTTAAGGTCCTAAAAATAAAATACCAAATTGAAACAGAGCACAGTCAATTGGTCACTAAGGAAAAAAATCCCTCCATGAGAAGTGATTTAAGCTCGTAATTCTTGAAAAGTTACAATGCTCGTCTTGGTATACAATGTGATATTGCTAGCTGCAGTCAAGTCTTTTTCCTATATGGTAGATAATGTCCATCATTTCACTAAAATAAACTTTGTGTTCTGTAAGCTGAAAATGAAAACCAGATATGTGTCTTCAAGGCATTTGCTGAATGCTGTTTTTCAGCAGCGAGGTTGAGCATATGGATTCTGGGGTGAATGTGCCATTGAAGGAAATACATTGGGGTTGTCTCAAGTTTCCAAAGCAGCCGACAGGAGCCACTGCTACATTTTTCCCAGGCATGGAAAGGTGCGTGGTTGTCGAAGGGGTGTTTTGCTTAAGCAAACTTAAAGATGAGATTCTTTCCCAGGTGCCTGGAAGAGGCTGGGTGAGGAGGGGTTGCTCTGCGACCAGAGGCCCTGAAGGACAGCTGCTCAGGGGGCAAGGATGGTGCTTGGAGCCAGTGAGGAGCACAGGCAAGCAAGCAAACGGGCTGCTAGAAAAGGCAATGTATTTGCTGGTTTTGAGCTTGTCTGAGATAGCCGTGTAGCACTGCCAGCGCCATGGTACGGCTCCACTCAGTGCGCCCCACTCCTTAGAGCGCTTGTCTTTCCTGGAGTTTATCTCTTTCCGGTGACTGCTAGTTTACAATGGTGTTAACTATCATAAGCTAAGTCTATTCCGGCAGCCCTCCAGAGAACAAATGCAGAAATGCATGGAGGAAGAGGTGTTTTGTGTGCCAACAGAGTTTTGCTCTGGTGCAGGAGTGCGATGGCTGGGAGTCCTTTCTGGCTGGAGTCTTGCCACAAAGAGGATTTTTGTAAAGCTCTCTGGCGGGAGACAACGCAGGGATTTGTTTCATGACATTTGGCATCTTAAATGAAACACAAAATGACAGTTACCTATGCTGCAAAGCACTACGCTGAGGCACACAGCAAAAAGCAGTAAACAGCTGAAGGACAGGCTCTCCTTCCTACATAACTACTTGCGCTATCATTATTTCTTATTACTAATGCGATATAATCAGCATAACGTTTGAGCACTGTTCTCTAAAAATGCTACTAAACAGAATTTGTGGCCTGCTTTTTACTAAGAGAAGCCTCTTATGAACTTGTTTCATGGGCATGTAGTAATACTGTTAAACAACTAGATTAGCAGAATGGTTGTTTAGAAGGCTAATAAGCTAACTGCTGTGTATATGCATGTGTAGCAATTGTATAGAGAACTGCAACTGACCTCTTATGTATTCATAATGCCGAATCCAAGTGAAATGCATTTCCTTTATAGGAATCGTCACACTGGGGTGTGATTATGGTCCTAGTTACAGGTCAGTGGCCCATCCCAGTACTCACAGCATGATGCAGAGCCCAGGCTCATAGATGTTCTGTGACCATTGCTTTGGGATGCACATGGTGCCTCCGGAGGCAGCTGAAGGTCCCTGCTGTGAGGGGTCTGACGCTTGCCCACCTGTCAGATTGCACTCTTCCTGAAGAGTGGTGGTGGCTAGCTGAGGTGTGTGCCTCGTGTTGGTGTGTGCTTTGACATGGGCGAATGTAGCACTGCACCATCGCCACATGTAGAGTGGGTGTTTGCAGAGTCGATGAGAGATAGCTGGATGGTTCACCTTGCCTAGAGTGCTTGTTTAAGACTGCCTGCATGCTCAGATAAGCATGTGAGGATTGGGACTGTCAGTGATTCTTTTTGACTCTGAGGCTTAGAACCACTGTTTAGAAATGAAAGCTGAGGTTTTGGAAAGGTAAGAAAGTGAGTCAGTCCATGAAACAGAAGGTAGAAATCTTTTTTGTCTTTTTTCCCTTCCAGTAAAATAAGTGGATCCAATTTATAGGGTTATGTGATAGAAGGTTATGGCATTCCTCCAAAAGGGCATTAGACTGATTCAGGCCTCTCCTCCCATCAAGCAGAGGGTAGACTTGAACTTGGATCCACTCTCCAGTGGATTGCACTAAAAAAAAATGATGCCCCTCTTGTGTGTGCCTTTCCCTCTGGCTGCCAGCCCTGTTAATCTGTTTCCACAATGTGGAACATCGTCAGCCAGAGTGCCTCACTGGAGAACGTCGTGGTACTTAGCATGCTGTCTTGGGTCTGCATGGCTCTGTTTCTCATTCCTGCTCCAGATGGGCTTGAATGAGTCTGATCCAAGAGGAGATTTCCCAGCTGCAGGTTTAAGCAGTTCTAAGTGTGAACTGGGCACGATCTAAGACCGTACCATGTAGGGCTTCATAGACGAGAGGGATGCCTGCTCTGAGGATCACCAGCATTAGACACCTACCCGAGGACACGGCAGAGGACTCAGAAAACGCTTGTCTCCCTCCGTTGTCAGTAAAAGGAACTTGCACATGTAACAGGACAACTTCTGGAGAGCTAAATTTGTGGGATGAATTTTATCCTCGTTGTTGCCTAGATACTGGATTTAGGGGCCTAAAATGGCAGTTGATGCCCATGACTTACCTAAAAACCACAGAAGAAATTCCTAGAAGAAAGGTTTGTAATAGCAGATATTCTTAGAACTAATCCAGAGACTTAACCAAACAGCCATTCTATTGCAGCATAACAGTGCAGGCTTTTTATAGAAGCTCACACATTTGCCTGGAGATGCCATCATCCTTACAAAGGTTTTATTATTCCTTTTTATTATTATTATTATTATTATTATTATTCTAAGCTCTTAATTTTGTGTCAGTGAGTTTTGTGGGTTACAGTTAATATCTATCTATTAAAAACCTAGAAATAATAAATCTGTGGTTGTTAAATGTTTTAAATTTAATACACTTGCAATTTCCTCTTGGCCTTTCTAGCCAATAGTAGTGACATTTCACTGATGCCTTACCAGTGCTCAGTAATCATGTCTGTAAGCAGAGTAGGAACTGTCTTGTCATAGCTAAGAGACCACTCAAAGCCTTGAACAGGGAAAGATAAAGCAATTCTGACGTATTGATACTTGTTTCATCATTTGTACTGTTTACTCATATTTTTAATTGGATTTATCTTGAAACTGAATCCTGAAGTCTTTGGGGAAAAGAATGACCTGGCTTACAAAATAAACAGTGACTTGGCACTGTGACATTCTCAACCAACAAATTGTAGAAGTTTGCAGCAGATTAAGATCCTGACCACAAACTGGGATAAGACTTTGAGTAGGCAGCTTGGTTGTTACTTTCGATTGTTATTTTCCTGCATGCTTAAAACCTCTCAGCGCTAGTACTGTAGAGCACCGGAACATGGCTAAGCTCAGCTTTGCATTCAAACCACAATTTTGACTGTTTCATTTTTTTGTTTCCAGATTTGGATGTCATATTTATTCTAAAGATAAATTTTCTGCATTGTTAATACCTTTCAACAGTGTCAGAAGAAAAGATCCTGCTACAGACCTTCTTTCAAAAACAAGCCTTCTGCTATTTTCTAGCTTTCCTACAGTATTTCAACAGAGGCTCTATAACATGCACTCAAAATAGCGTTTCCTGATTATATTTTTCTTCTCTCTTTCTTTGTGATACCTCTAACAAATGTGCCATGCTATCACAAAATTTTATAGGATTGCTCTTGCATGTTAAAGTGTTGTAATAGTTCTGTTTTGGTGTGTTTGAGCATTGCAAACTTATTACACAAGGGGCAATTTGATTTTTACTGGTACAGTAGCTTGTGCCTGAAGACCACCCTTAGAGAGGCCCCAAATGGCTTAACAGTCCAGTGGGCCCATTGTAAAAGTAACATAATAGGATAAAGCCCGGGGTGGGGGGAGTGGTACATAACTCTAGCAGTAAGTTTGGCAGTGAAGAACAATTCCAGCAGTCTGGTACAAAACTGAAATGCTACCTTCCTTTTCCTGAAGTTGTTTTTGTTTGTTTTCTTTTTTTTAAAAAAAAAGGGGGGGTGAAAGGGGAGAAAAGAAAATGTTTTGACTGAAACAGTTCTTTCTGCGGATCACATGAGTAGCTTTCCTATAGCATGCTCTTTCCTGTAGACTTTAATGCTTAGTGGGTGTTAGGTTTGTTTAAAAAGCAAAGCAGACATTCTCCCTCCCTGCCCCACCCCCCCGAAAGGGATATCTGTGTGCCACCTCAGCTGTGCCACAGTAGCCTCAGAAATGGGAATCCCTCCTTGGCAGCTGCCTATCCCACATGCTTTCCATCTTCCCATCTTTGCTTTTGATCATCTTTTGACTGCTGCAGGCACAATGTGGTTCGCAGCTTTATGGCACCCCCACATTGAGCTATGCGTTCATCTGTTGCCTGCCATTTCCACCTTTGTTTACTTGCTTCCCTCCTTAGAGCCAGCCAGTATCCCAAATGTTCCTTCTGATCCTAAAGTAGGATATGGAAGTAGGGCATATGGGAGAAACTGGGGCACTTTGCTTTATTTATTTATTTTTACATATCAGTATTTCTTTGTGTCTTTTTTCTCTAGGAAAGATGGTTGTAAATACCTGTGCTTTTTATACCTTTTGTGGCATTAAAACTGAGGGAAACGTGAGCTTTGAACAGCGCAGACGTTGTGAGGCTCTTTGTCGGCGGCACTCGCATCCATTCTCATCAGCCTGGCAATCTTTAGACTTTTCTTGTGACTTATTAGCCTTGCCCTTTTCTTAGCTTTTTTTTGGAGTGAAATCAGGATTTTTGCTATTCTAGCAGGGTATAGTTGGGGCTCTGATTTACTTCTTGAATTATCTTTTTTGCTTTTCTTCTGATTGGTGAAAGGACTTCTTGTTCTTCTCTTGTCTCAAATTTTTATTACACATAAATAAGGCTACTCAATAAGCCAATGGTCATATATGGTATTTCTGAATCATTCCTTATGTTCCACAGGCATTGTTATGAGGTTGTGATTTCTCTTATGTGGTTTGAGTTACCACTTATTTGGCTATTGCTGAACACCACCTTTTTGTGTTTGGCATCATGTTTGAGGGTTTTATTATTATTGTATTTATTTTTACTACTTGGCACGTGAGCCTTTGTGGGTGCGCTTCAGGCTGTTTTCTGTCTTTAGTTGCTGAGCTGTAGTTGTGTTCTGCTACTGAGCTACAAAAATACCCAAATTACGCATGTGTGGTAGGCAGGTATAAGGCTAGTAACTGAAATACAGAGCAAGGGACATGGAAAATGGAAAGGACAACTGACTTACCAGTAGAAAAGGTGTCTGTTTTATAATCCCCATATGTAGTTGTACCATGTAGTGGCATGGGTATGCCATCCAGTAGAGGGCGGTTAGTATATAGTCATGTTTTCTTTATTATAATACGTGATTTACATGACCACAGACAAAATGTCATTGGTTATTCTTACTTTGGGAATAAGGGGGAGGTCAGGGAAATGGCACTGTTGCTGAGAATTCGGAAAACATTAATTATTTCTAAGATATTGTATACACAAGTGATATTGCTTGTATGATAACCTCTGGGGATTTTTAATACTGTTCAAAATAAGTAAGTATTGATTCTAAAAGCAAAAATACTGTAAGGTAGGAAAAATACCTATGTTTTTAGGCAGAAAAGTTGCATTGAAAGTGATTTTGGAATTAGACCCTGAAGAATTGAGTATTTTAGTTCCTTTAGGTGAATAGATGGTGGAACCTAGCATTAAAATTTTAAATGCCAGATTTCTTGGGAATAGCTGTAGGAGATCATAATAAGCTGCAATAGCAGGTCATTCTTCTTACACTCTGGGGATTTTTTTTGTGAGAATACTTTAGCTTTTTTTATCAAAAATGAACCCATCCTTTACAAGAGGTCTAGTTGGTACTAGGGAAAATACTACAAAAGGTATCACGTTTTTCCATAGACAGAATACAGGCAGGGGTTAGAATACAAAAATAAACACACACACATTCTGAGCTTTCATAAACCTCAACAATTCACAAAGAACAACATATACCATCTCAAGGAAACACAACACCATATGGAGTGTTATTAATGTAGCATTCTAGCCTCAAAATCTCACAGGATCGTGTATTATGCATCGTGGGTAGGAGAGGGTTGTGTGCAATATAGTTTGTTTAGCTAAAATATATATATTTACTTATCGGAGGAAGAAGTTGTTTTCCTAATAAAACGCTTGAACAAATCTGTCAAGCTTCAGGGAAGGTTGGTCTGCCTAGCTAGGTTGTTACATTCTGTGCTGTCGCTTTACCTATTCATAACTTATTTTGTGTAATGAAACAGTGATCCTGCATCTTTTCTTATATCCCATATAAGTCAGCAGTGTTGCCCAGTATCATACTTCTCAAAGCTCCTTTTGAACTGCTGTGACTATTTCTTTTGGTGACCTTTGGGTAAGGGCCAATGATGTCTTGAAGGTGCTTCAGAGCCAATCAGGAATTTTTTTCTTCTCCCCCTGCAAATGCTAGTTTGCTTTGCATTCATTTTTCACAAACTATTGAGTGGTCAAAGTGCTCAGATTTAGTTTCCCCAGCTTGAAGAGCAGAGTGTGCAAGTGTGAGAACATATATGCTTGCCCAGCGTAGCAGAATTTGCAATACAGCTATATTCAAAAGCAGAGGTTGTCAGTCTCCTTGCAGATCCTGCTGCAGTATAAAATGCTTTTCTTGCCTGTGGTGGCCAGCACTGTTGAAAGGAAAGCTTCCTCCCTTGGCCACTTGGACTGCAACTATGATAGCCCCTGCCAGAAGGGCACAGTGGCGGTTCAAGCTGGTGATGCCTTCAAAGCTCAATGGGTGATGTTTATCAGAGTCTCCAGAGATATTTCCTATGAAAATGGCAGCTTTTTATCCATCTTCCACAAGGAAACTTGAGTAAGAAATTTACCTTTTGCATCAATTAATGCCATTCCTATGCCTTCTCCAGCAAGGGAAGGAATTCTTATTGCTCAGCTCCCAACGTTGGGACCAGTGGCCAGAACAGAAGTTTAACTGCAATCTTTCTGTAGACTCTAATATTACCTGTGTAACTCTCTTATTATTTAAATCGGCTCCAGAAAGATGCAGAAAACTTAGGCATTACTTGTAATTTTTCCCTGATATATAACTTTCATCCTCTCATACTCAGTATGCTTGTCTGTTTTGTTGCAATCTAATTTTATTTTTGCTAGAATGTGCCACCTTTATTCACATTGTCTTGTCTACATAAAGTCCCGTCAATATCAATAAAACTACTCGTGTGTGGTATTCAACATGGAACCACCAGAATTTGGCCTGCCAGCTAAAATATTCACGGTGGCAGAGACCCGTAATTTTATCCCCTTCCATGGTATTATAGACTGTATGAATACCTTCTCTCTCTGGTATTACTGAAGGGACAGAAGCATTTCAGAGTCAATATTCCAACCTGTTTACAATTTGAAGTCCTGTGTTAGTTCCCCTATAATTTAGGCTGGGAGGATTGGCTTGGCTTCAAAATTGCCAAATGTATTTCAAATGCAAAATGCTATATGACAATTAGCCTAGAAATAGAGGTTATCTCCATTTGCATGGTAATGAACAGTTCTCTTCCAAGACATGTCAAAACAATCAGAAGAGACTAATGAGATTTTATGTGAACCAACTGGTGGACATTCTCCTTTATTTTAAAATGATCTTGGTGGCAGTGGATTATTATTCAATTTGAAACAATATTATTGCAAGTCTGGTAGTGTAAACACGTTGCAGAAAATCTGAAGTCAATATGGGCATTGGTGAAGTGTTCTGTGGCTGAATTTTAAATGATATCTTTATGCCAATGCACTGGGTGGCTGGTTACTTAACTGGGCCTGAGAACAATTGTGTTAAATGGGAGATGCGCTGTCCTGGTGGGACACAGCAGTGCGAACTCCCACCTTTATATACAAAGGTTCTAAGTTTTCTGTAGGCTCAGGCAAAAATGACTCTTGGTGTTTTCCCAGACCCTCGCACATGAAGTGGTGACAGTTCAGCTCGGGATTCCCAAATGACTTGGAGCAGACTGTCTCTGGAGAGGAAGAAGCATAACTTTTACCATTTTGAGGTATATTTGGTCTAACTGAACTGTAGACCAAAATGTGAGATTGCTTGAGTGGTGCCCCTTTGGGGAGCTTTTGGAGAGACACAAGGTTTTGGTTAGCAGTACTCATGGTAATGAATCTTTGCAACCCAGGCCTTGCGCTGCCCTAGCAGCACTATTTTTGTAGTATCTGCATGCAGCTCTCTTACTTGAGGGTGTGGTGGGGCTAGTTCTGTGTGTGCTGTTCTCTGGAGGTATAAGCAAAGCTTAGATGACAGTATTTAGATGAGGCTGTGTCAACTGTATCTGAGAGGTGCTTCAGAGGAGGAGAACGTGATGACTGACTGAGGGAGATGGAAGAAGCAAAGGATATAGGTAGTCAAAGGCAGAAAGCTTGCAGTCCCCTTTCCAGGGCTTGCAGTGAGAGACTGTCTCTGGGCACAAATAGATGCAGTGATGAGCACAGCAGCATGGAAATTGGTAAGATATTGCCAAGCTGCAAATGAGGAATACCATGATTTGGTGCTATACAGTTTTGGGGCAGGGGCAAGTGATGAAATGTGTTGCTTTTCTTTTTGAACATTTGCAATCAAGTTTGGGGTGACTTTTATCTTCCCCTTCCACCCCCACTACAGCTCTATGTATTCTCATCTGATAAGCTATTATCTAGTAAATCCATCTGAGTCTGGAATGAGGAATGAGTGCAGGTCAGGATTCAATTGCTGGGGGGGGGGGGGGGGGTTGAACTGTGTGTTGTGTGCCTTGTTAGTGCTGTTCTAGTGCTTTGAGGGGATCTTTGCTTCTGAACTGACTATAGTAGTTTGGGCTTGGCCTATCCCTTTTATGGATTAAGTGGCATTATACCATTAAGCTATCCATTTTACAATGTAATCCAATCCAAAACACAATATCAAATTATCTTACAAAGTCAGAATCAATATCCAGCACAACGAAGTGTCACCCAGGAGGAAAGCTTAATACACAGTAGGAACCACATGCAAAATGAATCCTCTAAGACAAATTTCTTTAATGTTTCTGTAGTTGCTTTTTTCCTCACTGCATATCACAATTCATCATAACCACTGAATAAAAAAACACAAGGAAACTAACCACTTTTTGGCACAAGGTATCTTTTCTGACTGTCTTGTACCTTTTTAGTCATATTTAGAATGACCTGATTATGACTGCATTTAAAAATCTGTGTGACTTTGGGAAGTGATGCCCCTGACAGTGCTGCTAGTATACAGGCAGTACCTTTTAAAACAGATGAGTCTGTCCAGAACAGTTTTTCAGCCAAACGGAGATCAGAGACTTAAATACAGACTACATGAAACGCAAGAAACGTCAACTGACCATGAAGCTGCAAAATAAACTATGTCAGGACATGAAGTTGTTTTCTGTGACTCTTGAAGTGTGTAGGCTTGGTTTGTTTGTTTTTAATTAAAAAAAGTTGACTGTATAGCACAACAAAGTATGAAATGGTGATGGTTTAGAAGATGAGGAATCAGTCCATTTTGGGCCTTTATATAGATTCAGCTGTCTGTGAAATGTATAGCTGAGTTTAGATCCTGGACAAAATCCTTGCTTTTCCAAGGCCTGAGCTTTTCAAATACAAGATTTTAGTCATGTCGGACATGGATGTATAACAATTCACAAAACCTAAAGGCAATCGTGTGCTTGACATCTGTATTATTTGGCTTACAGCCAGCATATTTAATAGTGAAAGAGGGGCAATGGACAGAGAAAAATTGGCAAGAATCAAAGGGGCTTGAAATGATTAATTTTTACTGGCTTATAGTATTGTGAAATTAAAATTTTCTGGAGGTTTCCGGAACCAACCTGTTCCTGGAGTTTATGAAAAGAAATGCTGTTTTACCAGGTTTCATACTATAATTAGCCTTGGGGACTCTGCAATGACTTTAGTTATTAATGAAGTGGGTACCTGAGCATGCACTCAGACATTGGTCTAGCAGAGATTTGTGACCACTGGTAAGGGATGGTTGATAGCCAGGGAATTCATGGTCCAGTTTTTCTGTCTTGTCTGACCTCTTGTGTCATAAGAATCTTAAATCTTCTGAAAGGGTTATATGAGGGGCAGAGATTTATTTGGCAAAGTTATCAGAAAATCCTTACTGTTACAGTAGAAATACCAATGTGCTGCAAGAAATTTCAAGTTGGAGGAATCCCCTTGTGCTTTTCTGGGGACCAGATTCAAAAAGGACCTGATGTGCCATAGTGTTGGGCACTGCAAATCCTTAGGCACCCAGTGAAATGCATGTCGCTGTACAACTCACCTGGGTGTTTTTTCTTATGCATGGAGAGTCTTCCATGGCTAAGAAACAGGTCAACAGAAGCTAGTATACAGGGTGGAGCAGCATACAAACTTAGCTGATAAAGCAATGCCACAGAAATAAGTATATTCAAGTCTTGTCTTTCTGGATTTGATGCTGTTCTGTAGACTACTGGGTTCACCTTTCAAGTAGGTGTGTGCAAGGAGCGTGATTGAGAGAGACTCAACATATCCTGTCTCAGCTGTTTCCTTTGCAAGATGCAGCAGGTGGTGGGGCTTTCTTCCCTTCCCTTTTTTCTTTTTTGTTCTTCCCCTTCCTCTGATAACCCTTAACTGTGCTGTAGGATACTAGAGGTCATTTCCAAGCCTGCCACCTTCTATCAGGATGGATGGTACTTGTAGAGTATGTTTTGTGGTATTTGACTTGCTCACAGAACCACCCTAGGCCTTCAACATCAGAACTGAAATACTGTTCACTGAAACCAGTTCCACTAAGTCAACAGTAACTTTTCTAACAAACTCTCAGAGCTTTAAAATATAAAATTTGTGATGTAATTCTACTGATCTTACTTTTGAGAATGCTTTTTGGTAGTTGTAGTATTTGATCCAGCAGTGAACTAGAGGTAAATAATGGAAGTTTCCACATGATCACTGCTGTCAAATGTTTCCTAGTGAAATTATCACATGATGAATTAAGGAAAATGGGGAATTTGGGATGTACAGCATTCTCTTTCTACTAAAGATACCTGAAGAATAATAAGAATGATTTCTTCAGTTTGTACCTACTTTTAAACTCCACAGTGACTTCTGTGCTTTTGCAACTTGTGTGCTTTTTTTCTGAAGGACTTTCAAGCTCTTGGACTTTACTAATGGGAACATTTGGCAAGCTAAATTATATGATTAAATACTTATGTTGACAACTGCTTCAAAGACTCATGAAAATACTCCAAAGATACTAGGTGACTTCCATGAACTTTAGAGTTCATATTCACCAAAATCAATGATGACACGTCTTGTTGATTTGTGAAAGTGATAATTAACACAATCGTAGTTAATTAAATGGATACTGTCATGCAATTAGAAAAACATGACATGCGAATATTCTGAGTAGCAATTTCATGGATAGTGTGCAGACTTTGAATTATTTGATAGAAACCATCTGTAATAACTGAATGCAGGATCAACTGAAGAATGTGGTGGTTTTATTCTGCAGTGTTGATGTACAGGAAAACATGTACTGACCTGATATGTTATTTTGTGGACTCTTTTTGACAAGCTGCTCTCTGCATATAGGATCCTTGAATGTACTTTACAGTAGCTTTGTTAATGGTGTAAGCTCATGATAGTCACTACTAAGAGCACAGGAGTGAATGGTACACTGTCCCCAACATAATAGCATTAATGTTCATAAAATTTTATGAAGGCACTATAGAGGGTTTTTTAATTTCATATTGTAAACCAGTAATTTCAGTAAAACATTTGAAAAGCTTGAAAGTAACTTATTTTCTCTGGGGAAGAAGGGGTCACACATGGATCTCTTAGGTCTGTAGCCCATGTTGTAATAGGCATGATCTTCTGGCTGTGTGGAAGTGATGCTGCTAACTTGAAAATGGCCAAGATTTGTAGTCAGTGATAGGTGACTGTTGTATTACTGGTATACTAATGAGCAGTGAAAGCTATTAGAGCATATCCGATAAAAATCTTCCTTGTACTAGACAAAGTTAGACCTTTTGAGTAATTTTGTTATGTATAATAATTAACAGTTTTAGAAAAAGAAATAGGTTATGAAAATTCTCAGGTTTAGGACATCCAGTGCCTGAACTTGAGAACTTAAGAATTTTTATCTCTTACCGAAGTATTGCAGGATCATTTAAAGAACTACTTGACAAAATTTGAACTTTAAGATCACATGCCACTGTTGCATCAAGAGATGGGGTGATTTTATGGGTTAGAATTTCATGACTAGTGTAAAGTAAATATCTCTAAAGATGGCCATTTTTCAAGAAAAGCAGCATGTGTGGACTGTGGTCAGATTTGCAGTTAGCTTTGTCTGTGGTATGTGCTATTATTAAAGAATAACTCACCAGCAAAATAATAAATTATACTTGTAATCATCTCACAAAGGCCAAAATATTTACCACAATATATTTTTTCCTTGTGATGTTCTCTTCAGATCATCTTATTGCTTTTTAGAAATACTAGTAGCATCTGTTTTATGTAGTGTAATAAGGATATTTTTATGGATTTCAGCAGCTTGTTTAATATACTTGCCATGATTTAATTTAATGTTGTGATCACCCCTTCTTTCTATACTCCATGGTGTCACCCTGCATGCTGTACGTTTCCTTTGTATTTACATAACACTATTAGGAACCAGAGATGTGTCTTTTTGCTTTCAAACTACAGTCTGAGTAGTCTCATAGGATCTGGGGCTTTTTGCTGCCTTCAGTGTAACCTATGTCAAGCCTGACATTGTTTTATCAGAGGGGTCACCAGTGGTGTAAGGTGTCTTTAATTTCACCCTAGAAATTCAGGACTATTTTCCAATGGTAGTTGACTAAAACATGTAATTTCAACAAGCCACTTCAAGGCTGGTTTAGATATGTCTTTAACATTTCTTTCATTTTAATACATGAACTAATGTGGCCATTATTTTTGTTATAACTACTCAGGACATGGAAAGGGAAGAGGATAAATGTGCTCCTACTCATTTGTTTAATGTATACAATTTAGAAAGCCCTTTCCTCTCGTATTTCTCCTTGATCTGAAGAAAACACAGGCATGTGCAGTTATGCTTTGAAAAGAAGCTGGAGCTAAATTGCAGCGAATTTATTAGACATCATTCATATTATGCTTGCTTGGAATTCAAGGCAACCCTATGTTTTGACACTATCTCAATTGCTGCTGAGAGCAGAGCCAGTTAAATACAATCACGTTAGGAAGGAGATGGGCTTCCAACCTCCCTTGCTTTTTAATGTGTTGTATGTATCTTAGCAGAATGATGTGAAACTTGAAAAGCTGCTCTGATTTCCCCCCCCCTCCCCCCCCCTCCCCCCGGTGTGGCTGAATTAGCATAACAATGATGGCCATAATCAAACTTGATTATTCCCTGCTAGCAGGGAGAAAAAAGCACTGCTTTGCTTTTAGTCCTCTGGGGAGGATGAAAATACCATGCTTTAGCACTCAATCTGAGCTAGTACTGCTGAAGACGGCTGCCTTGCTTTCAAGGGGTATTTGTGGTGTGATATGTAGTGAACAGACAGCCTTCTAGTTACTGTATCAAAAATGCAGTTACCTGCTTTTACCTGCTTCTTGTGAAGAAGATAATGTAGTTCATAACAAAGTTAGCAAAAGCTTGTGGTATGGTCTGGAGTCTATCTGATGTGAAAGAGGGCTTTTTGAAGAAAGGATTGGCAGTGGTCACTTCAGGTGGGGAGTTCTGTGTATTTAAATAGCAAATGACATGAATCTGACTGAAAGTAAAGTCGGGGATTTTTTTTTTTTTGTATCGCTTCCTGTTTGTTTCTAATAAAGTACCTTTAACCGGGGAATTGGAGCCACAGATTTGCAGTCAGGCTGTCTGAGTATCAGTAGTTGCAGCCAGAGGTGTCTCTCTGATCTCCTCCCAAGTGCATGCATTGTGGCATCCCATGTGGAATAGGAAATGGGCCTCCTCGTGTATAACCCCAGGTACGAACATAATTGTCACCCTTTCAAAAGGTAGTCAGGACATAGGGACACATGCGCACAACTTACAACATGGACTTGTGTTATTTATTTGAAAGCCTGCTGGCTGCCAGGAAGTCGTGGTTACCTTTGGAGATTCCAGGGAAAATGAGCAGAGCCTGGATGGCTCTGGGGAGTGCTGGGAAGCATGAAGTTATCTGAGAGTGCACACTATGGCATCTGAGGCTTTGCATGATCCAGTGTGCTATAAATAGCTAGCCTGCCTCTTCTGTGGTGGGTCAGTGGCAAATAAACTATGTTTTACTAGTTTGCCGTAAGTCAGAAGGATTGGGGGGTAACTTCTTAAGTGGAGATGAAGACATGAATCATGACCCATGAATATGCTTCCGGGGGATTTTCTAGCAGCTTGCGAATCCCATTTGTATGGCCTTTGAACTCACAGCATTAAACAAGGGCAACAGCAGATAGCTTCAGGTTATCTGTTACAGAGATAGAGGAAACTTATACTCAGAGTCACTGAGCTGAATTAAAACATTGGGAAGATGATATCATTTTAAATGAGATTTGTTTGGTGGCATAACATTTAATTAAGTAGTGGTTGGGCCAGGTTCTGGACTCCTAATGGCAGAGTTCAGGTACAAGTTGTGGGTGGGAAATTCAATCAAATGGCTATATCCGTGTTTGATAACGGATACAAAGTCCTTCCTAGGTATTTAGTTTAAAAATCAATTGTGTAAACTAAATTTTTATTTCTAATGCAGTTGATCAAAAATTTGGTTCCTTCTGAAAGTTTTCCTTGAAAAAAGGAGCAGAAAGCCAAACTATGAGCTTCTTTGATATTTTGTCTTTTAGTACTACTGCTTTAAACATCAGGCTTCCCACAGAAAAGAATTGTTTTGGAGGTACTTGCTTTCCACTGAAGAACACTTTTAGCAGAATGCTTTTGGCTCAGTTGGAAAAATCTCTCAGTTGAATTGCATATAGAGACATCAAGTGCCCCAGCAGCAGGGATGTGTCCAGATGGTTAAATGTTCTATGTTCTTTGTCATACTTTAGGCTTAAATATTTTATTTACTTTTGGTACCAAACAGAAGGTGGCAAAATAGTGTGTGTATCCTCTGAACTTGGTATTCCAAAAATGTTAAATGTCCTCAGCTCCTCTTAAAAAGCCTCATGAATTAAAGGTGTTCAGCATTTAGAGGGGATCCTGCTATTAACTAGGACTGGTGTTTGCTCTGGCAGGAAACATTGTATTGCAGGAAGGCCTCAAACTCCAGCTTGTTTGAAAACTCCCTAAATGTTCTTGACAGAAATACAGGTAGTTTTGTTACTGAAAACAGAAAGGATTTATTGATAAGTTGCTTGGAGCCCTTTTGGCAGCCAGTCCAAGGTCTGACCACTGCAAACCACATTGGAGGCAACCTATGCAGTGAGGGAGGAGAGCACAGAGCTGTAACTCAGGATGTGGGGCTCTTCTCATAGCTCTTTTACTGGCTTCTGTGGCAATCTTGAGTCATTTCTTCTCCTTTCTATGGTAAAAAGCAGAGGCAGAGGATAGTGGCAGTTCAGTAGTTCCAGCATATATAATGAGGATTACAGTATAGACAAAAACTTGTATTGAAGGGTTTTTCTTGGTGGGATGACTTCTTGCTTTGTTTTGAAAAATGCAGTAGAGCCTGTTTGATTCTTGTGTTTCTGCTCAGAATTTGTGCTTAGGGATTGTTCAAGTCTTCATTTCAAGGCCGTAAATCTACTTTGGCTGCACCATCAGTTTCCTGCAAGTAAAAGACAGTGAAAGAGCATGTATTCTGTATGAAGCTTGTGCAAGATCTACAAGCTCATGTTTGCTATCATGCCATTTGACTTTCCAGTTGAATTGAGCAGCATCTGCATTAGTAGGCAACAGAAATAGCAATAGGCATGGATTAGGTACGGTGTCAAGGACCCAACATCCCACTTTCTGCTTTTGAAGGCAGAGACTTCAGGCCAGTTTGTCTGGCTCCATGGTCTGCACAGTGGCTGGAGTTTAGGCTTAGCTCATCCAAAAGAAATCCAGTTCATATATTCTTTTCTGACCACTCTGTGACAGGAACCCAACTGTTGTAACTGGGGAGATTCATATACTTGTTTCAAAAGCCCTCTCCTGATGCAAAATAAAACACTGATGTGGAGGTACCTTCACTCCTCTGAAAAGCTGGAAGTGGCACAAAAGTATGAATAAAGTTTGACTCCTGGAGAGCATTCTTATTTTCTTATCTTCAAGCTCTGTTTTCACTCAGATATCAAAGTCTCTGTCTAGCAATGACATTTTGCATATTGCTTGTTATTTACACATTTAATGAATCATTTATAATGTGCCCTTTACTTTGGCATCTAGGTTCATCACCAGAAAATCAAGCATCAATTTTTAATTGTCCATACTGGGGAGTAATACTACTACTTTCCCCTGTTAACTAGGGGGAAGTACTTCAGAAAAATTCAAAGGCTGAAGCATGGCAGGAAAGGGAAGAGTGCCACATGGTGTGTGCCAACACTTTTGGGTTTTGGGAGAGCCTGTGTTCAAATGAGATTTCTTTCCCTGCAGTTATTTTTGTTTTGCATCTTATATGAATATGTAAATAAAACACTTAGTATAAGTGGAAGAAAGCCTTAGAAACCAGCAGTTTCTACTACACTTCCTTCTGCTGAGGAAATTATTCCTCTGAGTAGTGTTACTGGCAAAATGAATATTGCATGGCAAGTTCCTGGTGGGACAAGGTGCCCCCTCATTCTGGGGGCAGGTCGGCAGGCCGTTGTCCTGCCACCTTAGCATGCCTGGTTATTTGCCTCTAATGAGTGTTTCCGAAAAGACTAACCCGGTAAGCAGAATCAGTTGCTCTCATGTCATCTCTTCAGCTGCTGAAGAAAAGAACATCGAAGAGAGTATTGGAGCCAGGAAAGACTAGAGATGTTACTGTCTGTTGTGTCAACAAGCCAGGTTTTAAAACCATGTCATTTCCCCTGATGTTGCTGAGATCCTTTACATGAAAGTTAGTCGTCCCTGACTGTTTTGTAAGCTTGCCTTTCCCTTTTGAAATAGGGACAAGGAGGGATGAATTCAAAATGGAGTCTCATTTGTAAATCTGACTGATTTTTTGCATGTTTAAATTGGATAATTCATTTTAGCATAAATGCATGGGTGGTTTTGAACTTCATGTATGAAATACCATTGATAAGGAAAATACTTCAGCTTCTTCAGCCATTCGGTATGATGAAGGTAAGCAAATATGGTATGTAAAATCTGAATCCCTCCCAGGGAAATCCTTATTTTGAATTGTAGATGAGAAATTTCTAAAAGTATAATTAGCTTTTCTCGATACTCTTTTTCCACTCATTCTGTGAAGAACTATCACCCACAAACAACGAAAGCAGAGAGGAAGCCCTCCTGCCTGTTAAGCAGGTGGGAAGCATTGCTCTGTCATGTTCTCTAATTCAGATCTCACCTCTTTAGTCAGCAAATCCCAAGTGGGTCCTGAGCGTGGAGTGTTTTAACAAACAGAGTAATAATAAATAATATAACACCTTTTCTAAAGGTGGCTGGTGGTAGTGCTCCACTAAAACATTCTAGCAAATTAAACAGATTTTTAAAGGCATACTACTTTTCCTCTGATTTGAAAGGTAAACTGAATGCAGCTTTTCGTTCTTGGACAAACTGCTGCGCGTCTGACTTCGAGTCGTTCCCAGCTCTTGTTTGCCTTGCAATGCTGTGGCTAATAGCAGGCACCCCACTGCCATTTACGGTGCATTGTTCCTCAGTGTGTTAGCAAAGACTAATGCAGTTTTGTTTGCTTTTCTTCCTTTTATTATTCTCAAGGCATTTTCTGATCTAATAGGTAAAGAACTCTTGAATACCTCTGAACCTTATCTACTTCTGGATCACATCTTCTCATCTATAAAGATAAGCACCACTAGACTGAGCTTTGTACTTAAGGGCCTAAGGTGGGGGGGGGGGCGGGGAGAGGAGACATTTCCTTTTGTTCTTAAAAGACATACTGACCAAAAATTGAACATAATGCGCAAAAAAATCCACTTCACTATGACAGTGCTTGAATGCTGGCACAGGCTGCCCAGGGAGGTGGTGGAGTCTCCATCCTTGGAGATATTCAAAACCTGACTAGATATGGTCCTGGGCAACCTGCTCCAGCTGCCTCTGCTAGAGCAGGGAGTCAGGCCAGGTGATCTCCAGAGGTACCTGCCAACCCCAACTATTCTTTGAAATATATTGCCCTGTAAAGAAAATAGAGAATGTATGCCCCAAAATTAAGGCTTGTGTCCAGAATTCCCTAGGCTTTGGGGAGAGGTTCAGATTTGAGAAGTTTGATGCAAGCCTCCCTTTTAAAGGAAAAATTAGAAGAATTGAAGTTTATACATCTCAAGATAGAAGGAAGTGCATGCATCTTGGCAAGGAGAAATAGAAGATGAATTAGGTGAAACAGGTGACTGAGGGATGGATATTTTACCCATCAGTGGAGAGAGCAGACTCGGGAGATGATAATCATTTGAACTATAGGGGAGAAACAGAAATATGTATCATGCATTATTGCCAACACTTTAAAGAAGGGTGGCTGTATGTTAGGCTCTAACTCAATTGTAGGTCCTGATCTTAGCTTCAAGACAAGGAAGCTTAAATTATAGTTATTTTAATAGTTAATTTAATGTTGAAGGCATCAAAAGAGCTAGAAATGGGGTGGTTTGTTTGCTTTTGGGTTTTTTCTTTTCACTTCCTCTTGAGTGCTGAGATTCTCAATTCTTGTATTATCTCTGGAACTTGAAGTAAGATACCCGTCCCTTTGAGGGTGGTTGGGACTATGAGTGTGTGGAAGGAACACGAGGTACTGTTGTAGAATTTTCAAATTACAAGGAAATAATTGAATTGTGCAGGGTTTAGGGGAAATGCAGTTTTATAATAAATTTTAGCTTTGGGATGTTTAGGAAAAGGGATAAAAAGAAATTACATGGAAGACCTAAGAAAGCTCCTAACCTAAGAAAGCTCCTAACCTGTTTTCTGGAGCAGAATTAAATAAAGTATGCAATTTACGTAAGTCTGAATTCTTACTACCGAAGGGAAGGATTCATGATTAAAACATTGCTGTTTTAAACATAAAAATAACAAAACAATGTTAATGTTAGTTTAAATGTTTGGTTGGATTTCCACAGAAGCTTGCTTTTCGGGTACTGATGTCCAAAGTGTTATATGCAAGCCTTAAATTAAGCTATACATTCACTTGACATCAGCTGTGAAAAGCTGGGGTCAATAGTACAGTCTTCATATATTCTCACCTATCAGAGGAAAGTAAAGGAAATAGAAACTTATAATCTCATATCACCTTTGCAAATTTTTTTCTATTCAACAGATCATCTAGTTCTCAATTCCACAGTGTCTGTTAATCATCACTTGCTAAAAGAAGAGGTATTAAAAAAGTGTGTGAGAGAAATGCTTATTCTTCTGCTTCTGTAGTCATGTGCATCTGTTAGGACCTGACTCTGAAATAAATGCCTAAAAGTTTGTGTGCACCACAGGTCCAAGGCAATTTCTGGCACATTCAGGCATTTGCTAATGATCTGTAATTTTGTTTTCATCCACTTCCACAGGTTGGGGCTACCTTTAAAGCAATCCTGTGTTTTACCTGTAAATGTGAAATGCTGCACCTCTGCCTTGTAGTCCAAAGCAGCTGTGGATGCTGCAGCGGGCAACAAGGCACGGTTTAGCTGTCTACTTGGTAGCCTCTTGCCCAGGGTTTTTTCTGACAAAGATGAGTTAAACTGTGTCACCTCATAGGTGTAAATACAGTAAAAACTGATTAATGTTGATGTATTATGAAAAGTTGGAGTGAAGGTGAGCAGTCTAACTTTCCCCTTTTGTGCAGTAGCACGTATTTTCTTTTTTCCTTTCCCTTCTGAATTATTGCTCTGCTCCCTGTCCCCTCTTCCCAGCTTAAATGACTTTTTCAGAATACCTTAGCATCTGCAGCAAGTCTTTCAGAAAAGCAGTTGAACTCATGTCTGTAGGTTCCTTTGGCATTTTGAAAAGCTCTCTGAAGATAAGTGAGATTTTTTTCAAGCCAGTGGGCTTTGCCTCTAAAGCTGCTTTCTTTGAAATCTGGCCTGTTATTTTCCTTCCTTCCTTCTCTCCTTTCATATCCTCTGGCAAGCCCTTTCAGTCCAACCCTTCCTTCCCATAGGCCATATCCTAGTGTTAAAATTTGGGGATTTCAGTTTGCTTGTTTTCTGGTGCTGAGCTCCTGGCCCCTGCCATGCAGAAATGGAAGTTGCTGGGAAGAATTAACAGAATTTGAGGAAACTTGTAGCTTGCACCTGGGCAAAAGTGCTGCACGCTGTCTTTCTAAACCATAGGGCCTTTGCAGAAGACCTGCTAAAAGCCAGAATATGCATATATATCAAGAGAGAGTTTAGCTTATGCCACTTGCAAGCGCTGAACTGAGCTGGGGATCGGTGCAGCCCAGGATGAGATAGCTTGGTGGCAAGTGCTGCTAATCTGATGTGCTCTAGTCAGCCTTATTGAATTCCCTTAAACTCTCCAGAGGTAGTAAAGTACTGAGGTACTTATCTATTCGATAAGGTTTAGTTATAAGCCATGCTAGTGTGGTTTTGCTGTGCATTTGGTGTCATCTATTTTAAATGTATTGAGCAATCAATTTTAACTTGTTATTGTCACTGGAGTCTGAAAATTTAATAAGCAATTACCAGAGTTCATTCCTTTGTTTTTAATTTTTACTAAGATGTTGTTCAGTTTCAGACCTAAAGCAATCATGCTCTCCAGAATATTTAATTGAATGAGTCCATAACTCAGAACAGCTCCTAACTGTATTTGTCTTTGCTGATTTAGTGGACTGAATGATACAGTATCTCCTTGTGGAATGAGCAAAAAGGAAATGCAAATCACAAGTCAGCCTATAAATATATGGTACTGCAATACTTATCAAATCAATGGGCAGGAGACCATGTGACTCTTCCCTACTTTTGATTATTGTATAGCTCTGCTTTTTGTCAGTGCCTATGGGAAAGAATGTTCTCTCCACAATTTGTAAATTCATAAAATGCAATTCTCTGCAGAGTGTATAGTTCCATATGTCTCTCATTGATCTTACAAGAGAATATCCAGAGAATCTAGGACTGCATAACTGAATTATTTTGGTTTCCTTTTCCATTTCCTTTTCCCATTTTTTTAAACAAATCACTTTCTCTCTCTTGTATTACTCTGATTTAGTTTTGACTCTAAAAATGAAACCCCTTACTTAATTTTTCTATTAGTCATCGAAGAGACCAGCAAATGGTTCCAAAATACAGAGTGAGTCACAGAGTGGTTGAGGTTGGAAGGGACCTCTGGAGATCATCTGATCCAACCCCCCTGCTCAAGCAGGGTCACCTAGAGCATGTTGCATAGGATTGTGTCCAGGTGGCTTTTGAATATCTCCAAGGAAGGAGACTCCACAACCTCTCTGGGCAACCTGTGCCAGTGCTGTGTTACCCTCACAGTAGGGAAGTTTTTCCTCATCTTCAGATGAAGCTTCCCGTGTTTCAGTTTGTGCCTGCTGTCTCTAGTCATGTCACTGGGCACCACTAAAGAGTCTGGCCCCATTCTCTTGACACCCCCCCCTTAAGATACTTGTATACATTGATAAGATCCCCTCTCAGACTTCTCTTCTCCAGGCTGTGAACAGGCCCAGCTCTCTCAGCCTTTCCTCATAAGAGAGAGGCTGCAGTCCCCTAATCATCTTCTTAGCCCTTTGTTGGACTCTCTCCAGTAGTGCCATATCTCTCTTGTACTGGGGAGCCCAGAATTGGACATAATACTCCAGCTGTGGCCTCATCAGAGCTGAGGAGAGGGGGAAGATTACTGCACTTGACCTGCTGGCAACACTCTTCCCAGTGCCCCCAGGATACCACTGGCCTTCTTGGCCACAAGGGCACATTGCTGTCTCGTGGTTAACTTGTTGTTCACCAGGACTCCCAGGTTCTTCTCGGCAGGTCAACCCTCAATCTGTACTAGTGAACTACAGATAAATTCTGTATTTTAAAAGACCATAATGTTGCACAGACACACTCAAGCTGTTACTTAGGAGGATCAGATCTCATTCTTGTTATGCTGATTTCCATATTGTTTTAAAAGGAATGACTCTGATGGGACCTTTCTCCAATAGCACTGCACCGGAAATACAGAAGCTCTAGGTAGGACTTCAGCAAATATTTTAGTCTTTTTGCAACCATACTTTCTAGTCAGGAAATGGATCTAGCCCCTAAAAAGAGAGGGCTTGACAGGGAGAATTCTGAAAATGTCAGTGTGTCTAGCTTTTTCTACCACTCTTCCCAGCAATTGAAGTTTAGTTTTCAGCAGATGGAGTATAAACTCTTTGCATGTTTTCTTGAACATGGCATCTTTATTTTAAAGTGAACATAAAATAGTTTGAGTTGCATAATCTGAAATTGTTGTCTTGGAAGTGTACAATGGACTAAAAATACCTTATTTTTAAGAGCATATTGCTGCATTAAGATGGACTTTTTTATCCATTCCCATTCTCTTGGCTGTGAGGAAGAGCTCCTGGACAAAATCTAGGTAGCTCTCACCAAATCTTTTTCAGGTTCAGGATGACAGGACCACTTCAGTATAACACAAGCCCTATCTGGAGCTTCTTCATATAGTTCTGACCAAGATCCCAACTCCTGGAAGCCTGGAGGTACTTCAAAACCCAGCTTGCCCTCCACTTGCCTCCTTCTCTTAGACTATTATTTCCCAACTCTTCCTGGTGGGAAAAATAGTGACCCAGCTACAACCCAAAACAGCAAGCAATACTATGACAAAATTATCATGCAACAGAGCAGTAGTGTCAGAAACTTGCAGGGCTGGAATAGTAGCTATCTCATCTTTATTGTGTATTCATTTCTCTCCTATTTCTGCTGCCCTGAAAAGAAAACCATCCTGAAAGAATAAATGAGTAAGCCAGAAAAGTCATCACTGAAGGGTGCCTTCCTAATATAAGCAGGTATATATTTATGAGTGAAAATAAATGAAAGTTTGCTCTGTTATCTGTACTTATTTTCAGGCAATTTACTTTTGTTTACAGAAATGCATGTCTCTAAAATCCAGGGTCAGGTTACTGTGGATTGGATGAGATGTTTTTGATCTCAGTAAAATGGCCAATATCCACTTACTTACAATCCAGAAAAACAGATCAAGATGCTCTCTTCAGAAAAGTGGTCTCTGTTGCAGCAAGCAGAGTTGTCCCCCACCAACCCTGTTTTTTCGTTTTTGTTTTTTTACACATGCTGAACTGTGGAATTATGTCTAACTGTTTTCAACATCTAAGCATGTACTTGTGGCAAAGAAAAAAGTTACTGCATTTTTGCCTGCAGTGTTTTTTGGTGCAAAAGTGTGAAAATGAAAGTTGTAATAGGTATCAAACCTCAAGGCCTACTTAATCATTTAAAATGGTAAAAGAGGAACTTGCTTAGCACTCAGTTTTTTTTATTGTTTATAATGAGCATTTTACTGTTGTAAAAATATCTTATACCTAGTGGAGTTTCAAAGTACACTTAGGAGCAACTGTTGCACTGCTCATATTTTTCTTGTATACTTCATAGGTAACTTTTGAAAAGCTTTCTGAAGGGCAGCTCTTAATTGCAATATTTTGCTTCAAGTCTTGTTTGCTTGCATTGTGCCTTTAAAGAACGATGTGTGATGAACATGTCTTCATGTTTTCCTTTGGCTTTTTTGTTTTGGCTTTGCTGTGGTGTGGAGAGATTAAGATAAAAGTATGAAGCATTCACGTGAAAACCCAAGGGAGGAAAAACTTCTGATGTGCAAGTGTTATACTCCCTTGAAAGACTAAACTGTTTTTTCACATAAATCTTATTTTTCTTTAATTTCTGATTTGTAACTTCTAATAAATGAAATACAGTGCAGCTTTTGCTGACCTTTCTCCTCTGCATTTACCTTATTGCTTCATTTACTAACTCAAATGTTATGCAGCTAAGAGTTGTAGCAATTGGATGAATGAGTTTCATTACATTGTGATTAATAAAAGGTTAGATTTTTCTAAGTCCAACAAAAATGAGTCAATTATGAGGCAGCATTTATGGTGTAGAAAGCATACAGAAACTCTTTCAAACATGTGTATGTGCATGCACGCACATATGCATGCACCCTTTAAGCAAACAACTCCAGCTTTTGCAGCCCTGGCAGGGGTGGCTGAAATTATTTTTTTTCTTTCTGTGAAAGACATAATCTAAGAGATGTTGAGCACTAATCTACTTCTGTACAATCTTCCTGCTAAAATGTGATTTTACAAATGTCTCCTTCAGATATATCTTGGGAACCTAGCCTAAGTATCTGTAGCTTAATCAGCAAACTTGGTTTCAAATCAAAACTGAGCCTCTTTCCCATCAAATTTCATATAACTTAAGGTAGTAATGAATAAATTTTAAACTTGCTTAATTCCATTATTCAAATAACTTAAATCCTGCATCTGACTAGGAGCAAACCAATCTTTTAGATGTATGATACTTTGTAGATAGGAGCCTAATTTGTGGAAGTAGAGGAATTCATTTCTTCTATGCACCCCCCTGAAAGAATAGACTACTGCAAGTCAGTGTGGCTATTAATACTCATTTTGCACATTGTAGTACTGGACTGAGCACTGTTTTGAGCCCCAGGCAACCTTGGTTGCGCTCAATATCTGCTTTTGTAAAACACTTACCAGTATTACTGATTTCACTAAGTAGCAGCTCTTTCAGACGCAGCTAGCAAATGCAGTACTTCTAGTAAGAAACAAACTGTAGTTTTGGAAAACATGAGAGTGACAGTATGTCCGTTGATGGGAGAAGGGCATAAGAAGCAGGAAGTGTCTTTCCTATTTCTCTATGCTATGATTTGACCAAAGCCTACAAATATCAAAGAAATAGTTTCATTAAAAACAGATTTTTCTCAGTAAATAGCAAAACACGAAAGTAACCCTCCTGCTACCTTTCTGCTCTCTTCTGTGCCTATCTGTCTCCTGTTTCAGTCTTTCTACTGTATGTATTTAGCTTGTCATATGAACCTGATGTTTCTCCTTGTTCATTCAGTTATTTCTCGAGCCATCAGGACCCACCTGTTCTTTGTCCTCCAAATCCCCTGTTCTTCTTTTCACATCTAAAACATCGCTCTTTCCTCCACTAGCATTTTCTCCACAGTCTTTCCTTTAGTCTCTGTAATTACTCTTCCTCCTCACTGTCTGACTTCCATAGCTTTGTCTTCAATAGGGAATATAAGGCTTTTCTTGCCTAACCCTCTTGCTTCTAATGGCAAAATCTTCTCATTTTCCCCCTCTGTCTATATGCCAGGTATCTCTTTCCCTCTGAGCTTAGGGCACTCTTTTGCTCAGCCAGCCGATCGGTGACTTCCAGGGAGACAAGGTGCTAAATACTTCTATATTGAACCATTTTCTCCTTTTTGCCAGGTTGATTTCCGCCCCCCCCCCCCCCCCATGCTCACCCCATTCTTACTCTTCAGCAGTTTCCAGCCATGGGGTGGATGCCTGCCCAGTGGCTGCAGTGTCCTGCTTTGCCTCTTGCTCCTGTCCCTTTTTGATGCTTGTGCCAGTAGCATGCCTTTTCCCCTTGTCTCAGCTGTGCACCTCCTTTCTCTCTGCAGGCTTTGCTTTAATCTTGTAGTATTTGAGTATTTCAAAATAAACATTTTCTGAAAGGCTGCAAAGGTTTAACATAATCTATAGCTTTCTCTAAACAGGGTTGAAATGTAATTTGTCCTTTTCCTAAGGCTCATGTAGTATGTGAGTTTAATGTCATCTTTACTAATGTAACTGTCTTTAGAGTGTAACTGATGAATGTAGAAACAGATGTTTCTAAAGAGATGTCTTCTATGCCCAGGTTCTTCTAAAAAGTCAATAGGAAGATGCACATTTTTTCCCACTGTCTGTAGACCTGAATACCTTATTATTAACTACATGGTATGATTAAGTGAGAATATTAGAACTTACTGGGTTAAGATGTGATGGACTATATCACCTCAATGAACTGACACATTACATAGTAATTTTAAACAGAAAGTTGGTGCTATTTCAAAGTAATGTTAAGGGCAGCATTATGGCATGCAAGTGCATAATGAGCAACACAGACCACCAGTTCATTCACCTAACAGAGGGACAAATATGGTCACAGCCACTAACAGCATTGTTGATTGTGTGAATTGCAGCTTAGAGACTCCTGCTATTTCCCATTCAAATAGGATGGAAAGCTGCAGGAAATTTTATTGCTATCCAGTAAGTATGACTGTGAACAACATGTTAGAGACTCGCTGCCTTCTGCTTCCCTTGTGTTTGAGAAAAGCTGTTTTTGTTTTAGTTTGTGTCACTACACAGAAGGAAAACATTCCTTCCTGTGCTGGGAAAATGGCAGTCCACCTTGTTGGTACTCAAGAAAAAAAGAAAACTGTTGGTATTTGAGGGTATAAATTGAATGTGTGTTTTTTTGTTTTTTAATTGCCTAGACAGACTGAATTTCTCCTCAGTCAAGAGGTTACAAAATAAACATTTATTCTTCTTCTGTCTGGGACTTAAACTTCATAGGGTCAAAAACCTGTTTTACTTTGCATATGTGTGTATGCACAATGGGACATTGGTCACCAGTGAGTCTCCTGAACTCTACTGCAGTGTGAACACTTAATAAACAGCCTGTGTAAACACATGTAAATTTGCCTTGCCATATAATGCTGGTATTGGTATTAACTTTTTTCACTTTGTGTGAAACAAAATCTATTAAGGGATATATCTCATGTGATTTAACTTATTCCAGTAATCACATCAAAGGGCAAGAGAAAAAGCTTCTGTTGACTCTGTTCTTAATTGTCTTTTGCTCAGTTACTTTACTGTTATAAGATTTTGCATTATTATTATTTGACTGGTTGATTCTCCTTGTACAAGAGTAACTGGAAGAGGTATATACTCAGCTTATGCATTTTGTGGCAGAGATGCCTGATACAATGAGATTTTAATAAATGAATATGAAGGTATCTGCTGAGTATTTGTACTATGTCATGCTCTCTATTTAATCAAAAACTTATTCAGCTGACAAAAGCTCCCTGAGGTGAATAGGTGTTCAGTTTGAATTGTATTTAATAGGTTTAGGTAAGTTACTTCTGTTGGTTTCTTCTTGTTAATTAATGGATTGAAAACCTTTCTGAGAAGACTGAAATGAAGGAGGAGGAAAAAAGTCTGCTGTTTTACCTATACTCTTTTGAAAAGAGTTTTTCTTTTTTTTGTTTCAGTTCTTATATTATGTTTAAAGCCATTACCTCTAGCTTCTATTTGGATTGGTCATACCATGGTGAAAGTCTTTCATTCTGGGATGTTGAATAGTCAAATAGCGTCAGTAAAAAGCATAGGTGCAAATCAAAGTGAAAACTGATACCACATTAAACCTAACTAAACAATTATAAAAAAGAAAAATTGGCTCAAGAGTCATGTCACTTGACAGCCAAGTATTTTAAAGATGGGGATATCGATTTCTCTATCTAGGCGTATCTGTCTATAATATTTAACCTTACAAATCTGGTATTTTTTTGCATGTGTAATACAAGGTGCTGAAATAATTCCTTATATCATTTTTAAATGCAGAAACAGCTAATATAATCTAGTTGATGATTGTATATACTATCACTGTAATAAAAATTAATTCATGATTCTGTCAATATCGTATGTGTATGCATTGTTGAACTGTTAACTGCGATTGTTTTTCTCAAATGACCTGTCTGGGCTATATAGTGCTTTCATGAGATCAGCATACCCTTGACTAATGTGTGCTATTATCATTAAAATAGTGGTCTGGCTAAGGTTCAACATACTAGGCAAAACCAACTGTGGATTAAGTCTTATCTAAAAGAGACAGGAAAATTGGGCTTCTATTATATGTGGTTAAGCATTTATATTCTCTGAAAACTTGAAGAACCTTATAAAGTTAACAGTGTCAGAGACTTCAGAGTTTTTAACATGAAGACTGTCTTCAAAGTGCAACACGGCTTACATGAAGTTTCTTCAGTAGCCCAGAACTCTATTTATTCACATCTGTAACAGCTATAGATAAGTCACATTACCTTAACAAATTAATCTATGTGTCTGTTTATCTTTGTCAACTGGTACTAAGGTAGAGATTACAAAGATAACTCGTATCATGTTTCATGTCAAATATCAGCACATTCACGGTGGAGCAAGACATCGTGAAGCCAGTAATCACAAAAATTTTTCAAGCATTCAGTCCTATTTGACACTAAAGAATTTGTGCCTCTCACTACATGTTCTCCCCCGGTCCCCATGTGGATTCTTTGGTGTCTAATAACCATGAAGAAAGGAAAATGTGGTGTGTGGGAAATAAGCTTCTTCCAGGAAGCCCCAATTCTACCTCAGCCTGTACAGCAGCTCATGTAGGCAGCACAGGTAGATACAGTTTGTTAGGCTGTCCTAAATGAAATGCTTGGGTCTTGACCTAAACACTGAAATACTACAGAACTTTTTCAAAGCAGAAGCCAACTTTATTCTGTTGGTGTTTTTCAGTCACAGGTTCCAAGAATACCAGTAACTTGGAGCCCTGTGGTCAGCAGTCTTGGCCAGGTCACCAGTGGGATCCTAACGTACTGCCTAGCTGATTGCTGCCCAACTGGTGTGTTTAGTGTGTAGCCACTTTGAACAAGCAGGCCTGAGGCCCTGCATTGAAGATGATATTTATTCTTAAGAGAGTAATGTGATAGAGGACTAGGCCCGGTTGTTGTGAGAAGCCACAGCAATGAGTTCTGGAGATATGGAGAAAAGAATTTAGCAGAAGGTTGGAACAAATTAGGAGTTTCTAATGCATAATGTCCTGATTGCAATAGAAAGTACAAGCACAATATAGAATAAGAATCTCCATGGTAATTTTCCATTGAAGGAAGCCAAACCTTAGAATCACAGAAAAAAATAATAGAAAAACTTAAGTTAGAAGGGAGATCTAGAGGTCCCTGTGTCCAGCTCCCAACTCAAATCAGGGCTAACCTCAAAGGTTTGAGAGTTATTTTGGATGAGTTTAAAATTACTTTTAAATGAATTAAAATTACTGTAGTTCGATGAAACAGGTGGCAACAATTGCAAAGCAGCTAGAAATGGAAATCCTTCTGGTGTAAGAATGTTAGAGGAGAATAACAGTAGGGATAGCAGATACAGAAGCAGTCCCCTGGGACAGTGATGTTGAAACAGCAGCTGTCAGACTGGTGTCTACTTTACTACTAACCTCTTTCTTGGATTGTCTCATTGACACAGATGCTTGTGATTTGTTGTTGTTGTTGTGTCCCTGTCTTTTCTCTGATCATTATTTTTATTATTGCTTGAATGTAGCTTTATAACAAAGTACCAGTAAAATACACTGTCAAGAAGGCTGTCTCAGTAATATAACTCCGCTTCTTCAGCTTAAGAATTTTTTGGTACAGGTGGCTGAAGGTGTAACCCAATAATCAAACCATAACATTCAGAATATAGAGTGCTTAGTCTATTTTTTTTAAGTTGGAGTTGTATCAAGCTGTTAAGGCAAATTGCCTGCTGGCTTCTCTTTTGCTTTATTGAGCATGGAGTCTCTACATGCTTTTCCCATGGTTAAGGCATGAATACTGATAGAGAAGCTTGTATTCATGACCGTTTTGAAGCAGTAAGTCAAAATCAAGACTAAAACTACTAAAAATTACTGAATTCCCTGAAAAGGACTACAACTATGCGTTTACTCCACTGAATCAGCATAGCTGAGGATATTTTTTACAGAATCTTAGGATAAAGAGGTATTTCCATTGTAATCAGAATCTTTAAATTGAAATATGTTGTTGAGCTTAAGGATGATGGTCATAATTATTTCCGTGCAAGGAACAGGAGAAAAATCTTCTCTGTGACATTACTATGCTTTCTCAAAGCGTAGTAATGTATCTTGGGGAGCAGCTCGGGAAGCTTGTCATGTAGCTGGATAGGATTCTCACAGAAGTTTTGGAGTCAGAGTCCTTGCGTTTGCCTGGCTTTTATTTCTTTATTGTATTCAGCCTTACATTTTGAAAACAGAATATAAATCAGAGATCCTCAGTTCATGTTACTCTTAAGACTGGCATGAGGTTAACCTATATTGCCAAGGTACTGTTTTAGAACCTCTGAAATACTCTTTGGCTTGGACCAAATGTGCTTGAAAACTGTCTTCAGTAGGCAGTTTTGTGTCCTTTTAAGATCTAGGACTTGCATTTCTGAAGCCTGAATTGTAACTTGAAATTACATTCAGGTTTTCCTAATAGAGAGGAAAATTGGTGTATTGCGCTCTTCACTCTCCTTACTAACTTCAGTTTCATAAGTGGAGGTGTAACTTTGACAATGCAATTACAAATATGTAAAATGACTTTCAGAAAGCCACTGAACTTTTTGTGTAACTGGGGGTAGGCACAATGGTGCTTCTAACAGCATGAGGAGATGACTCAATGACGAGATATTTTCACAAATTTTGAGCTGTATTTCAGAGTAAGACACTAAAAAAAAACTAGTTCCCTGAGCAGTGCTCATAAAGCCTGCTTCCTTATGGATTTGCTTTCTTTGTCTCTTAACGCTTCAAAAGCCCAATTTATTTGCTGTTACCCATCTCCTCTTGTACAGACTTGTAGGAGATCTTGTGACTAGTGAGCTACGTATGTGTTTGACCAGTCAGTGCATTAGTGATGTTTAGGTAAAGCATATTACTTGGCCAGCTGACTGCTCCCAAGCAGTCTGTACAGTGGTTTTGTCTCTTAAAAAATATCTTCTGGGATGCTAATTTGACTGTCTCTCTTCCGTTATTTGCTCATCTTTCACAAAACTTGTAGGCACTTATTAAGAATCCTGTCTGTCTTTCAAATTTGACAAAAATTGGCCAACAAGCCTAATTTTGGGGAGAACTGACACAATGTGATCCTGTAGGACTTGATCTCTTAGGAAATGAAGGTAGCATTTTATTAATTCATTTAACTGTAATAAGCACAAGTGGCTTTATTGTTCAGCTGCCTCAATTACGATATCCCTGCTACATTTTAGGTAAAACTACAAGACCATCTGTTGCTTACATATTATTAGGACAAGTTTATTCTTTTTTAACTTTAATATTTGTAGCTATAAAGTTCATTCTTTTGTTGAGAGGTTTCTTAAACTATATTCTGAAACAAATGAAGTCTTGTCTCATTCACATTCACCTGAAATGCTATTACAAAAATCACTATTACAAAGATCACTTACGTAGTCTGATGCTTTGACAGAAACATGCCTCTTTATCTCTCCTTTTACTAGTTTTGATTCCTCTGTTTCATGAACTCTAAACTGTGTCTTTCCATTAAAACCCTTTCCACTCCTGTCCATCCTGCCAGTCATCTTTCACTCCAGGCTCCCTGTCTGACCCATCATGCTGTCAACATCGTGTTAAATGTAAGGAGGCATTTGTCTTTGATATCCCATTCTGCTTGGGAGGTGCTCCCCATGCAGATTCAAAGCTGCACTATTATCATCCTGCAAAATCCTTTCTTAAAACTTTCTTCTCTGTGGTGCTTATGCAAAATTTGGCAGCTTTGGGCCATCACAAGGGCTAATCAGGCTGACCAGTTTTTTTCCTTGTTTCTTTGTGCTCTCCCATTTTTCCTGTGTTCATACATTACTTTAATCTGTAAGTTACTTGTGTCAGAGCATTTTTTCTTCTCTCTGTGTAACATCTGCCCTGGTGATTGCCTGGTCTCTGCTACGGGAACTTGGGTATTACAGCAAGGTTAATGTTTTTGCAAGTAAGTGTCTACTGGGAAGCTTGAAATATGTGTAAATCTACAATGCATAGCAACAAAACCTTCAACCCAACTGAAAACATTCTTTTAATAATAAAAATTTTCTCGGAATTCCCAGTTAGCACCTTCTCTGGCATTGATTCATTTTGGCCTTTGCTGTGGCATCTCCACTAGGACGTATGCTCAAGAGAAGACGCTGTCATGAGATCAGGATCATTCCATTCACTATGATACAGCAGCTAAACTGTCCTCTGTTTCCATGTGTGCATCTCAAAAATCACACCTATAAAAAGGCTTTTTAAATTTTTTAAATAAAAAGTGATTGGCATCAGTGTTTTGGGCTAGTCCCTTAGGTTATGTAAGACTATGTTATGTTGCTGAAGTTTGTAGCAGCTGCCAACCTCAGGCAGACCAGTACAGCTGCTGGATGTATGGGGCAGTATGGGGAAACCTAAGCTGGGATTGCAAGTAAGCACATTCTTCATCTGAAATAGATGGTTCCTTTTATTTCTTCTTTCCAGTATTTTGAGTGTCTAAGAATTAAAGCTTTGGGGATAAAATCTATTTGAAATGCTTCTTCATGTTGCACAGTTGCAGGAGATGAGACTTGGTTGCCTCAGGTTTTCTTCATCTAATGTTGTGACTGCGACACCTAATGCCATTGTTTGTGCTTTTGGTCTAAAGACTACTAGCGTGCCTCCAGTTGAACAAGTTAATGATGAATATGTAGAACCATGAAGGGGTTTGACTGCTATAATAACCTGTGAAAGCAAAGCTAGGGAGAGATTGCTCATATCTCTAAACACAAAATTGTCATCTTTCTCTTATACACTTTGCAGAATTGCAATTTCATGTTATACTCTGAAAACTGTAAGAGATTATATAGAGACTAGACCTACTTAAGCCTTGTGAAATTGCTAGAGGACTGTGCTGTTGCTGGAAGCAGCAGTAGCAGACCTGAAAAATTAAGGTCTTGCAAGTATTTGTTTAATGTGAGTAGCAATCTTGGACAGGGATGAATGAGAGTTTTGCTATTGGCATAGGTCACTAAACCTTAGGCTTCATTCTCTATAGTTATTGTAACTGCTGAGCATTATTTAATGCTTCATGTTACAGGACTCTGGCCTCCTCACAGAGATCCAAACCACCGCAGGCTTCCATGCTTTTAGATTGATGTAGTAGATGTAAATAAAATAACAGAAGAGGATTTGTCAAGCTCTTTAAGAGGCTGAAATGCATAGAGATGCACAGTAAGAGTTTTTTTCAAGAGTACTTGTCCACCTAGTTCTCCTTCCTTGAGAGGCTGAAATACCTTGTAATGCATAGGCAGCCCAGACAGAGCCGAAGGTCCAGTTCTTCCTGACAGGATGAAAGAAAAACCAGCACCAAAGCTGTTTTGATCCAGTCTGCCAAATAGTATGAAAAGGCAATCATGAAATCTCTTATCATGCAAACTGCCGTTGAGGTTTCATCTTTAAATTTTATTTTGTGAGAAACTTTTTTAATTGTCATCTGTTGCTTCTTCTCATAGTAAGCCTTTGAATTCTTGTTGAGTTTTCCATCATTTGGACAAACTGGGTAAAAATGATTCTCTCACTTCTTTTTAAAAGATGGGATGAACATCATGTGGCTATTTCTTTTACTTGCATTTATTGTTTCATTATTTCAAAAGATTTTTTTTTTCCTCCTGGTAGGGATCAGCAGAGTTGAAGGCTCAAGATCCAAATATGCAGAAACTTTAGAGACTTTAAAACTCGAACAGGATTTCAGCACCAGCTCTCACAAATTATTATAATATAAAACTGTCTAGGTTGAAAATTCTCAAATGTACCTGTGATGTTCCCAATTGTAACTGTAAAATGCAGCTGCTAGGAGGGGGGGGGGAATCCCAAATTCTTCTTGATGTTGTCCTTTCAATCGCAGTACTGGCAGACTCCCAGAGGGTACTTCCAAGAGCTATACAAACTTCCTGTAGCCAAACAGAACCCTGAGTATTTTAGTAAATAGAGAACTTCATACCAGGTTGGCTTAAAGGTTTGTTGATGTTCACAAACCTTTTCTTGGACTAGGCTGGCCTACATGTAAGCAAACCTGGCTCCTAATTTCTGTCTCTGAAGTATCATTTTGTATATAGTAAGCAAGGGTTCTTTTGTATTTTGTGTATGGTAAGCAAGTCAAATAGTACCCACTGAATAGGGATGCTGTGGTTGTAAAGTAGTTCTATAGAAGCACCACATCAGTAGCAGAGGAAAAAGCAAGTTGAATGGTAGGAATTACTCAGGAATAGAGGCAAGAAAGCATTATTGCACCACTGCATAAATTCATCATTCAGCTGCATTTTGAATGCTTTTTCCATGTCTGTTACAATCTTTTGGAGATGTGAGAGCAAGAACTGGAAAGAGTGCAGAGAAGGGCATCAGGGATGATTGAAGTTAAAGAATAACATCTGTATGAAAACATCTGTAAGTAAACAGACTAGGACTTTTCAACCTGGGAAAGAGGTGAATGAGGGGATGTAGAATAGAAGTCTAACATAAGTGGAATGAGAAGAGGAATAAGGAACGATTGTTCCTTGTCTTTTCCAATGCGAGGGTCAGGGGGCATGAAGAAAAACAAGTTCAGGAAAATAGAGATGCTACTTCACACATCTGCACATCTCCATGGCATGTTATATATGCTCAAACTTTACATGGGCTCAAAGAGCTGGACAAATTAAGAAAAATCTGTTAAGGAGTAGTCAGAGCAGGAATTGTGGCTCAGACTTTTCTGGGTCATAGTTGCTAGGCATGAAGATGTACTTGGAGCATCTGCTGTATTGACTGCCCTCTGGGAGAAGGCATTGGGCAAAGCTAACTTTTGGTCTCACTCAGTGTGGGTACTTATGTGTGTATGTACGCTGTGTGTGTATGCATGCATGCAAGAGAGATGGGTTTTAAGTGTGCAAACACATTTTGGCTAAATAAAACTTGTCACTTGGATGTATCTTGGAATGTTCTCCAGTAGATCATTATGAAGAAAAACAATGGGAATGCCTGTTCTTATTGTATTTTAACATATCCTCTACAATTTTGAAATTGGCAAATTCATTTCTCTTAAATAGCATGTTTCTAGGAGCAGCTGTTTCATTTGATTTAGATCTTTTAGACTGTGAAATAGATGAACTCTCTCTCCTTGAAGAAAGAAAATAGACAAAGTGTATGAAGCTCTGCATGCAATAACAAAAACAATTTACAGATTTTAACAGCTTGTCTGTCAAGTTATCTATCCCTAAAATAGCTAAAGATTCTTAGGGGAGCGTGAGCTTGTATTTGCCACCTTTGCCTAACCTGCCCTTCCCCTGCCCCCACTCCTCAGATATCTTTGCAAGTCTTATCATACATCCCAGTTACAACCAGAGCTAACTGATAACAATTGTATTTTCATTTAAAATGTACTCATTCTGTGGTCGTTCTTTGTGCTTTAACTTTGGGCCAGATGGTGCTGGCTGGAGCCCATAATATGAAGCTCTTCTTGCAAATCAGGAGCTTCTGAAGACATTGCCCCTCCATGAGCTGCAGTAATATCAAAGGCGACTGAAGCTCTGCCTCTTATGGAGGCAAGGGTTGGTTTGCTGGTGTTGAATAGGGTGACAGTCTTAATCTCCTTTTTTTAAGCTCTGAAATACAACCTGGCTCATTCTCTGCATAGAATGTCACAGCAGGCCAGGACTTGTTATAAATGGCACAAACCCCTTGAGTATTGACACAGTTTAGTATAACTTTTTGCCATTTAAGCTGTTGGACCTGTTGGAAGTACCTGTTGGAAGTCTCAGTATGTAAACCAGCTGGGATGAATGCTTCCCATTTTGGCAGACAACTGTGTTGTGGGTTTTTGTTTTGTTTTTTGGTCTGATTTCTTCTAGCCATTCTGATAGAATTGCCTAGTTACACTAGAGAAGGAAGGTAGGTAGTATTTGAAACTGGGGAGATAAATAATTGTTTGCAGTAGGTGCAGTAATTCTAGCTTCAGATGAACATCTTAAAGCTAGATTCCAGCACCCTAAGGGGCGGGGGGGAGCAGTTTCACATACTGTGTTATGTAGTGGGGACATTAGAGCTGTAGCTGTTACCTCGAAGGAGGGCTTCTTGGTGATCAAATGCAACAAACAACATTTTTCACTTGATCTTAAGTCAATGATATATCTGGTAGGGCTGAAAAATGAGACTTTAGCTCTGAGACATCTGATATTTTGATAGGTTTTCTTTCTCAAAGAAAGCTTCAAACTTTCCAGAGAATAATAACTTCCAGGAAAGGTTGATTCAGAAATGAAGAAATTTTTCATTTTAAATGGAATCAAAGTTATTCTGCATCTACCTAAGCCAGTATTGTGGCTTACAGGGAAAGCAACACAGCTGTCTCATACTTCAAAAATTGGACTTCTCAACTGCCAAGGAAAATGTGCTTTAGTTGGGAGTATTTCTCTGTGGATAAACTTGCTGTGATATATCATGAGAAATATAGTCTAGCCAGACTGCAGTGGTGTGAAGTACCCATCTACTACTAAAGCTGCTTAGGAAAAAGCAAAATGCATTCAAAGCATCTACGCTAAAATCTGATGAAGCGGGTAGACTTAAAGAAGTTCTCTCAATTGAAAGCCATTTGATAATACCTTTTCCCACAAAGTACTTGATTTAAAAAACCTGTTATCTGTTCAAAAATGTCTTTGTAATATATGCAAAGATTAATTGAGGTAAAATATTAAGCAATGAATTTGAGCCTGGGTCACTCAAGGCCTGATTTTGCAACCTTTACTTATATTCAGTGGCTCTGAAGTCACATGCTGTCCTGTTGATCTGATGTGTTAAATGATACAAATGCAATCATACTTTCCATGTAAGGATTAAAGAACTGAGTTCTAATTTATTCTGCAGTTAACACTGAACAGAATACTAAGATGCGTAAGGCACTTTGTCAGGTAAGCCAAGCATTAACAGAATATTTTACTTAATTTTGAATGCTTTCAGCTGTATCTATTGGCAGAAAATGTACTTGGAGCACAGCCATTTCCTTCTGTGTGTGCAGCCTCTGTCCCTTTATTCTTAAGGGTGGTAGTGATAGGGAAAGCGGCAGATATGCTGATGCTAAACCTCCCTCTTTCCTGAAATTCTTTCCTAGATTTCAGGCTGTTTGGAGGCTTTCAACTTCTTTTGCCTTCAGGTTTTCAAAAACAGGGTTTTGAAGAATTTACTTAGAAAGTAAAACAAAAAAAGCAGTATTTATCTATTCCTTTCAATGTTCCATATTATGTTTTGTGAACGTTTTCATTGATGCCTGTGCTTAAGAAAACTTATCTTTTCCACTGAGTTGATGGAATTATTCCACAGTTCTTTTGGACATTATGCTCTTGACTGAATTAGAGAATGAGTAAAGCTTGGAATGTCAGAGAAAAATATCTGATTTAAAATACAGTATATCCTCATCCACACAATGGGCTAAAACTTTTTTGAAACTGCTGTTGGAATCCATATTTACATGTCACAGTGCTATTCTAGCTTATCAAAAGCCTGTGTGGGTTTTGACTCAAATGCTTAGAGAGGCTGGAGAATGTTATGCCCATTGCACAAGGAGTGGGCAACTTTGGAAGAGGAATTGAACCCAGAGGGTCAGTGCAGCAATGTAGCTGGTAGACCATCCATTATTCCATATGGTTTTCTTATTCATTTTAAAGGCTGAAGATTTACTGAGTCTCTGGTCCCATCTGTAGTTAATAGCACAGGATCCATCACAAAATCTAGCTCTATCAGACCCTGCATTCATTGATTACTGAAGTCTATTGCTATACGAAATTGTCTTCTGTAACTTTAATTGAAGCTCTACTCAGACAGCTGGATTTAGAGACTAGACATTATACTACAAAATACTCTGATAGATGTACACACACGAGGTATACAACATTCCTTATTTCCTTTCTCAAATTCCCGCTGAAATCTGCGGCCGTCCTTCCCTGCGGCCGTCCTTCCCTGCGGCCGTCCTTCCCATTCTGCTTGAGAAAGCACATCAATATAAGCAGTAATATAGGTTTCCCAGTTAATACATGTGAATTTAATTCTGACCCTGGTTAATACCAAGCAGTGCATGAATCTTACCAGGATTTATATTTACTGAAGTAATATTTTTCTTTTAAGAAGCTGAAAACTTCTCTGGTGCTTAGGGATACCCAGTTTCTTTTCCATGCCACATATTCACTGAGTCTCTTAACAACCGAGAAACAAAAGGAGCAAGGGGGGCAAGCAGTTCATGATGTCAGCAGCATATTTTGATCTCGGAGATATCATCTCCTCATCTCAGTCTTCTAGTGTATTTTCCTTTTAATTCTTGATCCCTTCCCAAAGAGTCGTATAACAAACTCCTTCAGTGCTGGACCAGGAACCATCTCATGCTGTGACAGACATTTGAGTGAGTCAGTGGTGGGCTGTTTTGGCTGGATAGGCACAGCTGTGGAGTTGGAGCTTTCCAGGTAGTGAGTTACCTTGGGGAATGATTTGTGACCTGTGGGTCCAGACAAAAAGATAGTATAGTCCATATATTTTTACAATGTAAGAACAATCCTAGAAACTTTCTCTGTGGTAAAGAATCTCTTATTGATGAAGTAATTTGTTTTCCTCAAACTGAGAAAGAATTGAGGAATGGTTCAGTAACATATTTGGAAGTAGACTTATATTTCTTGTCTATGCCTGCCTTACGTACTGCTAACTTGCATATTTTTAAGCAGAACTATTTTTACTGAGTAGTAAATGCCTCCAAGTATAGCCTATTCTCTCTGGCTTGCATTTAGCTGAATGACATAACAGGTCACAGCTATTTTTCCACATAACCTCAAACAAATTCCCTACAGCGATACATTAATTATTCTAAAAGAATGATTACGTTCTTCCTGGTTGCTTTTAACTTTGGAGGTAGGCAAGTGTTGAATATCAAGGTTGAGACTGGTAACCTCAGCTGTGATGGAACTTAGAAAAAAGTTTGGTTATAAATTACATATTCTGTAGAAAGTGCATATACTTCTTGAATGCATTAGTGATATGCCAACCTGTTTTAAACACCGTCAGCACTGGAATAAATGCTTTCCACCATGTTTCTTTGTTAATATGATGGTCACTTTCTCCATGTCTTGATAGTTGGCTTCTGCAGTTAAAGATAACTTCTCGTCATATTCTGTCTCCTACTCTTTCCTGTCTGTGTGTGCATGCACATGTGGGGAAAAAAAAGTATCACTTACTTTCACAGCCAGACTGGATCAGGTTGTAGGGTCTATAAGCATTCTTTTATTCCTAGTTGTTATTCCTCTTATCCTAGCCTAAGGCTGCTCATTACCTTTTTGTCTATTTTTGCATTAAAGCCATGTTCGATAACTAGTTGGGGAAGATCTAGATGATATATTCCCATTGCAGAATAAGGAGGAAGGAATTATTTACTATTTTAAGGCTGATTGAGGAAGACATTAAAAAGCAATTGCTAAAGTTCCATGTTTTAAATAAGTACCCCCTTAATAATTTGCGTCCTAGAGTTTTAAAAAGATCTGTTCAAGTATCTCCCTGGAATGTTAATGTTAATTTTAAAAAGTCTTTGAGAAAACTGGGGGTTCCAAAGGCCTGGAAGAAAGCTAATGTATCAATAACTTGAAAAGGTAAATGGGATGACCTGGGTAATTACTGGTCTGTCAGTGTGACATTGATCCTAGGCAAAATAATGGAATGGCTGAGATGGGATTCAATTAATAAAGAATTACATATATAATTAATTCCAGTGAACAAGGACTATGGAAATTGTGCCTTTCAAACAAGCTCAGTACTTCTTTTGTTAGGTTATATTTAGTTGGCTAAAAGCAGCAATGTCTTAGGATATACTTATGTTTTGTGTAAAGTAAGTTTTCGATCTTGACCTTGCATTAGTTTAACTTTTCCATTAGTAGTGTAAAAGAAAATATTATCACTGATCCAATATCCAGAAGCGAAGGGGTAGGGGAGAGTGAGTGTTACAAGTAAGAAGTAACTTGTATGGAATGATCTGGATTGTCTGTTTTAAATTCAGAGTAGGCCGTTTGCTTCCATACGAGTAAGCGTAAGTTCATCTAAGCGGAAAGTCTGTATATCAAGATAAAGGCTTCTGTTCTGGCACCCTGGAAAAATTGGGACTGTGGTTAATAAACTGTTAATCTTGCACTCCTAATGGGTGGCATAGAGGGCTGGCACAGTTTCAGAATTTACAAACAGTGCAATTTTGAATACAAGGCATATTATCTCAGTGCTGGCTTTGCTCTGTGTTTCTATAGAAACCATATATTTCTAGAGAAATGGAGAATTCCTTGACTTCCCCATTCAAGAAAGATGGGGGGATGCATGTGGATTCTGAGAGGAAAATGATTAAAGGATCAGACAGTATAGCTTGTAATAGAAGACTGTTGGAGCTCAAACTGTTAGTTAAAAGGAAATGGCTTGTTCAGAGTCTAGAAGTATCAATGTGGGAAACGAGTTTGCGAGCTTTTCAATAAAGCAGACAAGGAGGCAATAACACTCACTAGCTGGAAGCTAAAGCGAGGAAGCATCAGCCCCAGTGGGGAATGCACGCTCTCAATAGCAGCTCTAAATGGAGCTTTCTTAGAGCAGCGCTGAATTTTCTATCAGCGGAAAATAGAAATAGAGGTTATCTGTTTTCCTGAAAGGTGTCTTCTGGTTTGAGGAGACAGAGTTGTGTTGTATAGCAGAGGAGGCCAGCAAAGATGGTCATGGTGATTCCCTTTAGCTTTCTTATCTACATGTCTGTTAAGGGCATGGAACTTTAATGCTGTTGTACAATGTAGGAATACCATCTCTACACATGCACCTTTCCCTAGTTACGACTGAAGGAAAGAAGCCTGGGAACAGAGTAGGTGTAGGTATTAGAAGGCCGGAAGCTGTTCATGTGTCGTTAAAGCTCCATGTGGTCTCCTACCCTCAAACTGAGTATTATCTTCCCCATGTGCTTTCCCTTTTCTAGCCAAGAACACTCACTTTGCTTTTCTGCTAGTCTGTATAATACACTGAGAGCTATGTAATTTATAGGAATGTAGCCTGTGCTGCAAACTATAACCCTCTGTATACTGGCTTCCATAATGCTCCTTCTGATTGTCCACTCACTAATTCAGTGCCTAACATTAGCTGATAGAATAGAAAGCTGCTTCTGATAGCTGTTTGCGTGCAGGGGAAGTTGTTGAAGAATTGCTTGCTGAGACCCTAAGTTACAGCTGGCTGGTTAGGTTACTTTATACCTACCAGAGTTTGTACAAAGTGACTTTATGTTGCACAGCAGTGTGGTCCTCAAAGTGATAGTGAGCACCATTAGCTCCATTCTGCAATCCATTCTGGTGAGGCATTTCCAAGGTGAGAGACAGGCTTCAAGTTCCCCAGGTTTCATGGCAGCAGAGGAGTGCCTGGAGGATCTGCTTGTTGGCCTGTGTCTATCTTTCAGCAAGAGGGAGGTGGAGGAAAGGCCCGATCCTGAGTGAGTTCTTCCGAGCACTTCTGTAAAGACTTGAAGAGGGGACTTGGTTAGGCAATGATGAACGAGGCAGCACTGTGCAGCAGGGCCTGGTGGTTTGTTAGTACTGTTAATAGCCCTGGAAGAGGCAGATGTAAGCAAGCTAAGCTGGCTTGTGTCATTTCTTAGAGGGCTGTCTCTGTACTAGAACACCTCTGGTGGTGCATTTCAAGCCAAATGTCATGATTTCCCCTCCCCCCCCATGACTGCTGTCTCATGTGCTAGCAAGAGCAGCACAGAGTATGTGGGAGTGCCTTGCCTTGGCAGCTGTTGGTCCTTTGCAAGGAGGCTGGAATAGCTGTGCTGCGGAGAAGCCTTGCCTGGCATGTCTTGAATTTGCAAGCAAATGTTTCTTGGAGCTGGTAGTATCAGTACTCCCTCCTCTCACGTGCCCTTCTGCAGCACATGCAAAGCATGTGGTTTTTTATTTGCTGCACAGTGTTGCCAGCCTATGTATCAACAGCCTCTAGACTGCTGCTGTGAAGAGCTGTGTTTTAAGCTGAGGGACTCTTGATATGCTTCTAGCCATATGCTTAGTGATACCTCTTGCCAGTCTCATTCAGTTGGCCAGAGTGATCTTTATCCAAGCCAGGGCACTCCTTTTAATTTGGAGGAGTTTGAGGTACTTCTACCTCTGTTCAAAGTGGCCCAGGCAGCCCCTGAACTAGCTTCATAAGGAGCTCACTGTGCAGCCTGTGGCCATATCCAGGGAATGAGGTAAAAGGGAGAAGTATCCCATCCTCCATAGGGTGGAGGAGGTAGAAGGTACCTGTGCGTTCAATCACACCCTCATGGGGACTACCATGCCCCAACGGATTGTCAGTATCTGGCAAGTGGGAGAGTGCACTCCTGGCCTGTCTGGATCGACAGCTGTGGTTCCTGCAACTGGGTTGCTGCTGCTTGCTGCGCACATAGTTGGTGGGAAGGTGTGCGTTCGTTCCTGGTTTCTGAAGCTTCAGGGCTGTTGCATACATAGCCTGTCTCCGACACCCGTGTAAGAGCTGTGAGGCCCTGGAGCATGAGAAGAGGCATCTTTTCTGAGTGTGGCTGCTGCCTCTACTTCAGCAGACACTGACAAAATTTCATGTGAGGGCCTGCTGCAGTGCCCCAGAGGAGACATCCTTACGGTCTGCGGCATGTATGTTAGCTGGAGGTGTGGCTGAAGTAATCCAACATGCTGATCACTCATGTGCCTTTCACAGAGATGGCCTGCTGCTGTGTGATCAGGGCTGTGGAGGAGTCCTTGGCTTTATGCTCCCACAGAGAAATACACCTGTCACCTAAAAGTGGAGCTGGTTAAAACAGAGCTGGTTCCTTGGGATTCATCCGTACTCTAATGATTCACTCAGCTGAATACACTGAAAGTTTGTTTTCAGTCTGATTAAAACTCTGCTGGGCCTGTGCTGTCTGCATGGGAGATCACAGGGATGCAGCAAAGGCAGCCCAGGGACTGTGGCAGGAGAGCAAGAGGATGTGGATTGGGATCTGCTCAGAAGGCTGCCTCCCTTTTTGTCCTTTCTCCTCCTTCTCTTAGTGAAGCTCAGCTAGCAAAATGGTTGGAGCGCCTTGTCAAAACTGTCTTGCATTTGGGATGGTTAAGTTGCTTGTCATCCTAGTGCTTGAGAAATTTATTAGATTAAGTTAGCTTTGCCTGTGCCTCGTATGAAACGTGAACTCTCCTGAACGCAGGTTTCAAAGTCTTAATTTCCTCCTACACAAACAGCTGGTAATTCTTGTCCAATTTTATAGTTTGTTTTAAGTGAGACAGAACTGCCAGAGAAATTATTACATTTAAAAAGAAGTGTAAATACAGACTGGCAACATTCGCAGGGCAAACGTGTTCATTTAGCAAACATAAATTGCTAAAAGGTGTTCAATACAGCTGCCCATTCACACATCACCTTTGCAGTTTTCACCTTCCATTGCCGTTGTGTCCTCTGTTAGTCGTCTTATGTGTCCACGGTACTGCGTGTTTGCCTTTGTGCTGTCCTGAAGTGCCTCTCCACCTTAGGAAGAGCTCAGTTTGTTTTAAAGGTGGTAATTCCTTTCGTCATCCACTTTTGGCTGCCCTTTCTCAAAGCAAAGAGAGTCTGTCTTGTCTGTACTTCTAGGCCATGTTTATGTATATAGGTCTAGAGCTTGTCCATAACATCATCACAGTATTATATATCATACTTTCAGATGCAGTTATCCATTATATTCAAATGTAGGGGCCACTGAGAACATTCTCACTTAAAATCTATAAATCGTTAAACTGCTACAGGTCTTACAGAGCCCTGAACATTTAAGTAACAGTCAGCCGTATTCCTTCCAGGACCGACATTTTTCAGGATTGATGTTGTGGTGCTGTGTCCTCCAGACTAAAAGGCAGGATGCATGATTTTGAGTTAGCAAGCCAAAGGGAGCTGTTGTTGAAAAGGTGAGATCACTACCCAATCCAGAGACCAATACTTGTTTCTGTCTGTCTAGAAGACCTCAGACTGTCCCAGGACTTGAGCAGACTTCTGCAAGACAGCACTAACCATATAACTCTGGCTCAATTTAAGATAACAGTAACTAAACATTCCTGACGTATTCCCTGGGGACTTGGGAACTGTCAGGAGAGGGAGGTACTGGGTATAATGACTAAGTGTATCGGAGTCTCCTGGACCTGTGCTGATGCTGTGAGAGAGAGAGGCTGTGGGGTATTGACAGGCCAAATGCGGTCACTTCCCACCTCATACTCAAGTATATTTTCATCATTTTAAAACTCATTTTGGACCCAAAGCCTGTTGAAATCAGTGAAAAGGCTCTCTTGCTATAAGCAAATCTAGGATGGAATAATTTACTTAACTGACCCAGAATATTCACTGTACTAATAGTAGTGATAATAGTAATAAAAATATTATCCTGTGACCCTCAGTTCATGTCCTCTCCAAATTTTAAGTCTTATGACTACTATTACTCCAGTGAACTGATGTTAGCTATTCTTACATAGACTGAATTTTGGGCACCTGATCTTTCTTCAAATTTTCAAATATATTTTTATAAATAACCTACCACTTGGTTCTCTGATTTTTACGCCAACAAAATTAGATACCATTGAATCTCATTTTTGCTATGAAGGTCATTGGGGAATTAGATCATAGTGCACCATTTCCATGCCTCTAAATATATTTAGAATGAATCAAAAGATGAGTTGTTACTTCATTTCTTCTGGGCTCTGACAAGCTTTTTATAATGCTTTATATCATGCCAGTTAAATGCCTTTTATTTAAAAATATTCATATTTATTTTCTTAGACTTGCAAATACAGTATTTTATGCTAATGTGTTTCTTGAATAATGGGCTTTCAATAATATATTTTCCAAGTCTGTAATCATTCCAGATACTGAATGAAAGGGCAGTCTTTATATGAACGTGAATCTTGTTCTGAATGAACTTTCTTTCCTTATAAAAGGAAAGATTGGCAGTGTGATTTCCTTTAAGAAATAGTTTGTTTTTTGAATTACTTTGATTGCTGCAAAAGGTATTCTAAAGAAAATGCTTTACAAAATACTTAAATCATTTATAGGATGAATTTAAATATTATGAGGTAATAATCCTGCAGAAATCTGATACAGCTTCATCTTTATTGAGTGTAAGCTAATAAGAAGGAGAAAACAGAAAATGTTAGCACTCAATCTTGCTTTGCTTGAGGGACTTGCGAGCTGATCATGTGGCATTACTAGGTATGCCGAAAACTAATTCATAAACACTCATCAGAATTCATGAACTAGCATTAACATGACTTAAGTATTAGCCGATCAGACCGGAGAATTCATATTCAACAATGTTTAAGCTACCCAAGATTGTAACTAATTAGAGTTAAAATAAGCAGTGTAGTGGCTCTATGCATCACTGCTCTAGTAGTTCTAGTACTCATCTTTTGACGTAAAGGGGCTTGGCTCTGAATTCCTCAGCCTTCAGAAAGGCCAAGAAAACATTCAAGGCTACCCAGAGTACCACTGTCTCTTATGTGAACTGAGTCAGAAGCTAAATGGGATGATGAAGCAAGTCCAGCTTCTCCCCTGTTGTAGCACAGGAGTGACAGAGAAAAGTACTGGTTATCATAAAAAAGGTCATGAGCAACCTCTCTCTCTGTTTGAGACGTGCTTGCACATAAGCCTAAAAGTTTGGAAACATCATTAGTTTAGCATTTAGATGCAGAAGTGCTGTGGATATTCTTAAAAACTGAGCATCTTGTGCAGCATCTAGGAAAACGGATACACAGACCAAACAAATTGTTGGGCTTTGTAAACTGGAGAAAGGGGCCAAGTGAAGGGGTATCGTGGTACAGGTTAAATGGCAGTCCTTCCACAACTTCTTACAGAAACATTCGTTTCTGTTTTGGTATTAATGAATGGGCTTCTGAAATGATAACAGGCATGTAGGGTGTGTTGTTATGAAACCTACAACAGGTTTCATGTAGTGCAGTCAGATCCCCATGTAACCTGAAACTCCCTCGGATCTGAAAGCTGTGGATAGATCAGATCTGTAATTAGACAAACCCCAACTTAATTTGCTATTGAGAGCAAACATATAATTTTATGGAAAGCAGTAAATATTTCATCTGTTTCAAGTTTATGGTGTAATGGCTTACTGGTACATCACTGCATACTGCACATCTGCAATACAAAATGAGAGATTAAATGTATGCTCCATTTATAGTAGGTGGTATTTTTGAATGGCAGAAATTTGTTGGTTAGCCAAAATGAGGAAAAATTGAAGACTGAATTAAATATGAGATGAAGAAACTGTGGTTATAGTTTTTCCAGGGGAAAAGAGAGGAGGTGTTACTCTGAATATGATTACATCATTCAAAATAAATTCCTAAAAGTCACTTAATTCATTCAAAATCCAGAAGTGAAATTTAGTCACTTTGCACCAATAGAGTCAAATATTACCAAATTCAATTTATAACAAAAATGTTTGTTTTAATACCTTCAAAGCCAAGCTTGTCTAAGCTTGCTACAACCAGATGGACCACAAAATGGATGCAGTAGGGGGAGGAAAAATTGGTTTGGGAATGGCTTTTATTCTCTTTGGATTTGTATTCCCATCTGTTGGGAATGGAATCAAGTCCGTTTGGCTCTATAAACATCTAGCTGATATTAGTTCACATTGGAAGCTGAATTTACAGGAAGTACTAAAATTGCTAATTATGGGAGGGAGAAATTAAGGCTGCAACAGAAGCAGAAAGTTGATCCTGCTTCCTGGTCTGACCAGCGAGCGCTGAAGCAGCAATTTAGTCTTAGCAGTTGAGTTACAGAAATCATACAGCGCAAATACAGTTTTGCCGGGCAGCACTGTGCTCTTCCTCTGGCTGGCACTGAGGTGCTGCTTTTGCGAAGAGGGGCTGCAGGTGAGTCCCTGAGGGCAGAGGGTGACTGTGAAATGCTGCCAGGCAGCTCCCTGGTTATCTGCTGGGGATGACGGAGGGAAAGGCAGGAGCCAAAAGGGATGCTGGCTGTTGAGATTTATTCAGTGAAGTTCCTGTGTCATTGGCTGATTTTCCTGAGCAGTGACAAATAATTGAGGGAGCTGATCAGCAGGCCGGTTGTGGAGGATCCTCTGAGAATGGTTTGATAGCTTGAACTCTACTGCGCTAGGTAGCTGCCATCTCTCTCTCCTAGAGAGCTGCCTGTACTTCCCCTCTTTGAGATCTGCTTGTGCCAATGTACCTAGCAATTTTCAAGTGCTCAAGCCTAGGATGGCTTGCTGGTGGATGACTATGTTAGGCGTTTGCTAGAGGAATCCTCTCTTCAGTCTCTCGGGGCAGAAAATAAAATCAATTTCTCAGCTTTGTTCTCTCCATCTAATAACTGAAGTCTCCCTGTCCTCAAAGAGTTTTAAACAATAAAATCAGCTCCAACAAAGTGTGGACTACTGCTTAAACGCTGGGAAGGTGTTTGATACCTCCTGGGGATTTTCTGAGGCCTAGTCTGTTGTTTTTGACTTTAGAAACTGTGTGCCTTGGGTAATGAAGATAATCAGTCCCTGTTGCTTCCCCTTCAGTATGAGTTAGTGCATTGTGTGGCCATGCGGCACAGCTGCAGCAGAGCTGCAAGGAGCTGAATCGGCTGCAGGACTGCAGACAAGGACAAATCATGTACCATACTGCGAGAGCAAATTGTGATAAAACCGCACATGCTTACGCTAACTGACACACTGATGAATCCAAATTACCTCAAGCAGCCCTGAATATGGTTTTGGTCAGCGCCAGATTAGTCAAATTAGCTCTTGACAGCTCTGGTCTGATGTGATTCAGTTCTGCAGCAAGTGGAACTGCTATGGAAAGGAGGCGCCTCTGGCTCAAGAGCGAGTCTTTCGGGCTTTGTGGGATCCCAAGGTCCTACCTGGGCAGTATGCTGTAAAATGTCAGAAAAAAGGATGCATAAAAGCAGAGCAAAACATGGAAGTAGTCTACTGCATTTGTGAAAAAGGGAACAGAAGAGGGGGTCTTGTGGTCTTTCATGAGGGAAGCGACATTTCTGTGGTGTAAGACTACATTTGCATTTAATTTGCATTGTTTCCAAGCTAATAAGGGTTTTGAAAAGTCATTTGCAGAAAAGGATGAAATTCTTTATTAATATGTTAATATGCACATTAGATGTAAAACATAGAAGAACATGTTAATGAATTTTGTTCAGCAGAAGTGAACTCGGTATTCCATTTACTTATCCAGGTGTAAACCTGCATAGGGGTTTGATCAAATACTCTTTTTAAATGTACAAAATTAATATTAATCTTATATAACTTCCTGACAGATTTTTTTCTGCAAGACAATAACAACCTTTCATGTGAATGTACTAGTGTAACCAGCAGAAAACAGCGGAAGGATATGAATGAAATTTAATGCTTAAACATGCAATACTGTATACTTGTAACTGGAATTTGATCATTTTTGGTTTAGTCAAACTGTGGACCAACCTCTATCTAAATATTCTGTTTCTCCAGATGCTACAGCAAACCTAGCATTGGTTTGTCTCATGGACTGATGAAAGACATCACTGCAGCTATGACAACTGGGGAAAACCTACCTGGCGCATTTAGTTAAAATCTGAGCTGGAATTAAGGTGAGAAAGCATTTACAGCAACATGAAATGTTTTCTTAAAAAAAAAAAAAAACAACACTCTTTACAATGAGTTTGTGTGGCCCGTGTCTGCTATGATCTCTTCCTAGTGAAAAGTTTGCTATGGCTTTTTAAAAAGTTAAGGTCCTCTGCTTTAGAAGGGAGCCTGACGCCCTTTCTCTTACTTGGTTCAAGTCTTAGACAGATGCCTGTAATTTAGGGAGCAACTGAGAGGAGGAAAACTAAGGTAAGACTTCAAGGTTTGGCTCATTTGGTGAGGAGTTTAGCAGGACACTGAGAATATTTGTGTGATCACATTGTGTAAAATACTGGTTACATTCAGGTAATATATGATGGCACAAAGCAATTTGTGAAATATTCTCTGATGTTATATAACTCTTTTTGTTGGCATAACGAAATTGTTTCTTTTATGGAAAGTGCATTCAAAAAATTTGACAAACTGAAATGTTTTGTTTTCACAAGGACTTAAATTTTAAGTCATTTTTTATTTTGATTTTCTTTAACTGCATGGCTTCTTGGATTAAAACTTTGAATGCTACTCAGAAGTAACTCTGGAGCCTCAAGACCTTTTACTGATTTCACTAAAGTGAAATGTTTTAAGTTTCAGATCAAATTAAATAGTGTTTGCGCCTGTGTCCCCAAATACTATTTTGCTTTCTAAAGAAACTGTTCTTTTTATCATTATAATAGAACCTGACTTCTCAGTGAACCAAAAGACTCATTTAATCAGCTTTCTTAGCATCCTCATTTCATTTCTATGATGATAGCCTCTTTTTTTCTTGCTGAATATAACCCAAGATTTTTGTCATACTTTCACATTTTGGAACTGCAGTTTAGTTAAATCTGTTTCTTACCAAAATGAAAACTTCTTCCAGTGACTTCAGTGGACTTTGTACCCTTTGGAGATTAGCAGATCAAGACAAGCAACCTGGTTCAACTTTCCTCACAAATAACCAGGACTCACTGTAATCAGTTCTACTTCTAGGCACTACTGGTAACAAACTGAAAAATATAGCAGTCTGAATTAAAAGCAGAGCAAATCAGATTTGTCATTTGTAAAAGTTAGTCACCAGACTTGCCTTTGTTTTCAGTGGTAGTGGATGTTCACTTAATGTATTTTAGAAAGTCCTGGTTAGAATTAATGGCATATTTCTGTATCGCTATTTTTACTCTTGCCACCTTACTTTTATGTACTCTATTCTCTTGCTTCTCTCTCTCTCTCTCTCTCTCTCTCTCTCTCTCTCTCTTTTTTTTTTTTTTTTTTTTTTTTTTTTTTTGATTAGTGGTCTTTGGCAGAGGTTCTGCCTCTTTCAGGTTTTGGAAAATGTCAACATGTTTGGCTTCTTCCATAATCTCATATAAAAGAGCCTAACAGTAGCAAGTTTAGAAACTTAGGGTAGGGCAGGCACTTGCGTGTTGCAGTTCCAGTTGCAGAGGAAACAAGTAGCATTAATGAAGGCACCAGCTGGGCCATGGCAGTACAGCAGCTTCTGGTGGGGCTCAGTTTTGTGTTCTTGCTCATGCCAAGTGCTGCATGAAGCAGGATGGCAACAGTAGCGCAAAACTGAGACAAGCTGATAAGTGTTCACCAATTTATTGGCTAAGGCTGCTTGTTGCCTGAGGGCTTGGTTTGTAAGGTGGCAAGCATTTTGGCACCATCTGGCAAAATACTTGTACCTTTTCTATCATTATTAGGTCAGTAGTAATCACTGAGACTTCAGACCATGGCTTTAGTTAAGTATGCACTTCCACGTTTTGTGATCAGACTGCGCTCTAAGTGAACACAGGAGCAAACTGACTGTTTTATCATTTCTGTAGTAGTTGTAGAATGTTGATTTAAAACATGCAGTCCAAAGTTTCAGGTACTCTGGCATGTTCTGAAGTCTTCTCTACAAACCTTTAGTTAAATTATGTTGTAAGATCCTGCTTAGAGCAAAAGCACACTTAGGACAAAATCCTGGAACCACTCGAAATGATTTCATTACAGAGAATCGCCTATGAACTTGCTGCATTACCTAAAGCATCATGAAATTGTACATGAGTCAGCCATTTCAAAGCATGGCATACCTGATCTACTGAGTGAAGCAAAGTTTTCTACATTAAAAAAAGGAAGACGAGTCTTTGTGGTTTTGTGCCTTTTCTTCACTTTTTTTCAGAAGTGACTTTTATATTTTGCGTATTTTGGTTTTCTATGTTTCTGTCCCATCACAAAGTATCAAAGCATCATTTACTAAATGCTAATGATATTTGGGGGATCGATATTTTGGCTTTTTTAAAGCATTCTTACTGTGAAAATTCTATACATATTCTGTGGATTGCAGATGATAGAGTATAAAAGAGCAAAGGCATTTTTATGTTTTCTCCAGTTTAAGGAAAGAATATTATGTAATGTATTTGGGGAATATGCAGCTGCTTGTTACTCCATTGAAGTGTGTGCATGTACCTAACTATATCTCTGAATGACACAGAAATCTTTCTTGAAGTTAAAATACGCCAAAGAAAAAAGTATGCTATGTGTTATCAGTCATTTAGATGAAAAAGAGAAGTTATGTTAGTGAACTATGCTAGAACGTTAATGCCATCTGCTTATGTTCAGGTTAGGTACAGGAATTCACTGGGACAAAGCGGTCCAAGGAGGGTTTAATTCTTTGGTGCTAGCTGTTTTTTGAGAATTGCCTGGATTGCTTGGAGATGCAATATTGCCATAATAACTACTAAAATCAGTTTTTCAATGTATATGTATGCAGAATTTCAGCTGAAATCAATGGGACTTCTTTGTGCTAAGGTCTTGAAGTATAAAGCCAGTTCACTGAGGCTAAGCTTTTCTCTATGAATAATGTTTTGCTTTATATTACTTCTAATTATCCCTCCCTGTTTCAGTGGTCCCTGGAGGTGATAGGGGACTTTCCACAGATGAGATTGCTATTGCTGTTCCAACAGTGTAACCTTGCTATTTGGCACTGTAGCTTTTTTAGAGGGAGAGGGAAGGACAGAAGACCACCCCCCCCCCCAAAAAAAAAAAAAAAAGTGAATACAGTTCCATCTGAAACTGAGAAGGACTCTCCTCAGAGCCTAAGGTTATCTGCATACAGAAATACTCAGTTACCATTGCAGCCTCCCCCTAATAGATTTGCCTGAAAATTTACAGCTACCAGTATCTGTGGTGATGTCCCATTATAGAGCCACAAATAGCCTCTCTGTAGTAGGTCATCTGGCTCAACTCATTTTAAGTATCTCCATTGTTACAAAAACTACCTGAAATAATTAAAATAATGAAACTGCCTCCATTTTCTTTGCTAATCATATAGTAGTAATAGAAAACACATACAGTAGAAAATCAATATTCTAATACACTGTATCTATTTATGTCCATGTTGTTTGCCTTCTAGCTATGCTTTATGTGCAGACTTTCAGCTTTTCCAGAGGATTACTTCTGTCCTTCCTCCTGATTTTTCTCAGGCTTCTGGTGCTCTTTAAATCTCCTTGATTCTTTCATGTAGAATCCAGGCATAGAGAATGAATGAAGCCTTTTCCAGCTCTTCTGTTCAGGGTTGGAGGTCTGTCTTCTGGCAAATCCCTATTTTTTCCTCCCACAAATAATGTCACTTGGCGAATGGTTAGAATCAATGTCCAGTAAAGCCGTTCTGCTCCAGTTACTATGGCAGGAGTTCTGCAGCTACTTTCAGATGCTTAAACCATGTATAAATACATATGTTTGTGTGTGCGTATATATATGTACATAGATATGTCTGTGTGTCTTTTTAAGGAAAGGAATAGCGAACTAAAGAACAAGGGTTTGGTTTGTCCTTAATGTGGTAATTACCTATGCACTTACTTGACAAAGTACTCACATGTGACCCTCTAGGATGGGATTCAGTTGCCTAAACACAGTCATCTAGAGTCATTTGAGAAGCCCTAAATTATCCTGCCTGGCCTCCAGCCACTCAAGAGCCCCGCAGGTCTCCTAGCCTTGGGTTGTGCCCGCCACCTTGCAGGGCGGTCTGAATGCAGCCACCGCGGTGGTGTCGGGGTGCCTGCACAAGGCAATTGAATGTAGCCCCTCAAGTCTGATACCATCCACAAGGGAGTACAGGCACAACGCCCGATAATTTCAACAGTGTGAGGTAAAGCTTATAGCTGTTTATGAAGTCCATGCTTATATGTTTACTGAGAAGGCTTGTGCTGCTCAAATGGGAGGAAGCGCGTTTTGCTGTTCGATGTATTTACTGATGTTGGTTTCAAAGGATCTCTCAACTCCTGATGCTGTGTAGAAAAGCTGTTTGTAAGAAAACAATGTCAGATGAGAGAAATATTTCATATAGCCCTCTGTTGGCAAATACTTCCTAGCATGTCAGCTCTTGGTATTAACTTAAGCGGGCGCAGCCTTGCTGTTGTGTTTTGTGCCTGCGTGGGTGGCTGCCAGGCTGCCTGTTCAGCGTTCGGCCATCAGAGCTGCCGGGGGCGATGGGCCTGTGCAGCGTTCGGCCATCAGAGCTGCCGGGGGCGATGGGCCTGTGCAGTGAAAGGCAGGAACGGCCAGGGAGCCGGCTCCAGTGCTGGTACGGACTTGCGCCACAGCCTGCTGGAGTCCACATGCAGGGCAGGGAGCTGAATGCCCAGCTCCTGTGGGGGATAGCAACTCGGAGATCCTGTCCCTTACTTGACGCGGCGAGGGAGGTCGAGGCCCTGCGTGAAAGCACACCGCTCCTGGCTTCGCTGCACCACGGTGCTGGCAGTGTACCTGGCGTTAGCGAGAGCGCTGCTGCGCCATGCATCATTCGCATGCAGCGCGGAAGGAGCCAGAAGCAGAGTGCGACTGAATCCCCTCCTTGGGCACCAGCTGATGTGCTGCCCTCTGTATGGAGCACGCAGCAACGCATGCCGCAGTCAGGACACCGGTCCCCAGCGAGTCGCGTGGGACTCTACCGGTCAGCACCGAAGCAGTTGTGCTTTGTCTGTAACTTCTGTTCCTTTGGCTGCTTGCGTTTTGTTTCTGTGAATAAGCTCAGTTTTTGCTTCCTTCAGTGCCTGCTTGCTTTGTTTCACTAAGCAGATAGAATAAAATAAGTAACCACATCTACTTCTGTTTTATGCTACTTTGAGCAACAGCTCCTCAAGGTTGCTGTCCCTTGCGCTGGGGGTTTGAGCAGGGCATGGCTGAACATGGAGGGCTTTCGTCTACTGTCTCTGCTCTGGTACCTCGGAGCTCCTCAGCTGGGATGGGAGATGCGGCGCAGAGCGTTTCCCAGATGGTTGTATGGCTTCTCGTGGTGTTGCATTTGCTGACACAGCTCACAAATTCCCCCTGAAAGAGAGGCCCTGTTTCTGTGCGAGACAGTGAAACAGTATTTAATGCGACCACTGCTTAGATAGTCTTGATCATAGCTTGAGGACCTAGCTGTAGACTAAAATAAATAGTCTGTGTAGCAGGTTGCCATGGTCTGTTCGAGCGTCATATAGAAAAATCAGAATTGCTTTGACGAGAGCTGGTGAATAGGGTATGTTTAGACAGACTTAGCCTGTTTTTAGCAGTTTAAACATACTACTAATGCTGCTAAGCTGTCATTAGAGGGCTCTCACAGGCGGTTCAGGACAAAACCAGTGGGAATAAATTGGCTTTCAGCATCCTGAAGCTGTGAGCCTGGGGCTGTGTCAGCTTGTTTGGCAGTATCTGGTTACCCCTTCAGGGCTGTACTCTGACTCCAGGTGCTGGGCAGCAGGAGTGCTCAAACCTGGGAGGAAAAAAAGTGTTTTGCTGTGAAAAGAAAGAAATAACTCAAAGCCTCATGCACCAATCAGTAAATTGGGCACTAATAAAGTCTATGAGGGAGGAGAAAAGAGGGCTACACATCTGAGGCTTCTGGTACCAGTTATATATATCATATACAGTTGTTATGGAATGGAGGCATTAATTCAAAGTACATTATTAATAGACTTATGTGGAAGAAAGGCCAGTGCTATTCTCAGAAGTATTAATAGGGTTTTCTATTAATAAAAATGAGGAAACAGTTTACAATAATAGTACTTTCATAATAATAGCATGCTGAAAGATAATATATCTGTTGTCGTAAGCGTGGTTTCACTTGGCAAGCTTGGCCTGTGTAATAGTAGAAGACAGCAAAATTCCACAGTTACAGTGGGACACCCCAGTATGGGCTGTCAACAGGCTGAATTTGGCCTGGAAGCAGCACTGTTTGCTGTTCAGTGTAGGGAAATTATAACCAAAGACACTGCAAGGAAACTGATGAACTTCCTTTGGGGACGGACGCCCAGCTGCTTTAAAAAGTTTTTATGTTGTGTCAAGGTATCGGGGAAAATGTTCACCCCCCGCCTTGTACATGTTATAAACCTACAGGCTTTCACTGTGTTGCTTTCATCTGCCTTTTGTAGCTAAAAATTTGAAAAAAGTTTTGCACAGATGCTTCAAGTAATGTTGGGGCAGGCACCAAACGAGGATGGAGGTGGAAGCGTGTGAAGGCATCTGAAACAGAAGGAACAGAAAAAGGAGGCCAGCGTTCACTGAAACGCTCCAGTTTAACCTTAATGTAAAAGGTGGTAGCTCTAGCAGCAGGTTCCTAAAACTGCAAAGGGATATTAGTGTAAGCCCAGCCAAAGTTTGTCATATAATTTTGAAGGTCTGATGTTTTAATGGTATGGCTATGAAAAAGTACAGCCCCCAAGTCACACTTACAGTAATCGATGTGTGAACATATGTACTATCCAAAAAAAGCCCTTTAATATACTTTAAATTGGTTTGCTGAATGGAACAAGCTATAACAGCAAAAGATATAAGTGAATAAAAACAGCTAATATAACTAAAGAAAGTTGCTTCTCTGCTAGGATTTTATTTTATATATAGCTCTATCAGTATATGAGTATCAGCAAACAATTTTAAGAATAGATTCTCTAGAGAAGAATGATTGGCACAGTTCCCTGTGTTGTTGTAGTAGGGATGCATAGTACCTATACTATCTTTTTTGTATACTTCCCACCTAAGTGTTGATCAGAATAGATGCTAGGTAAAAACCCTCACCATGTGAAAATAAAGGACAACAAAGATTTTACAGTGCTTGAAGAATGTCATGAGAGAATAAAATTTTATAGTGTAGGAAAGAAAAAACCCAGGGGCATATGATGATAGCTTATAAAATGTCTTCAAAATAACAGTACAAATAAAAAGAAAATTTCCTAGGCCCAAAAGAAGGAAGAGTGAGCAATAGCTTAGGATTTAAGGAGGAGAAGTTTGGACTCCAAGTATTCTAGCAATGTAATGGAGCAACAAAAAAGGCTGACAGGGGAGGCTGAGAAACTAGAAATACTAAAGGATCAGACTGTTGGGAACTGCTGGTGGCATCATCGTGTAAAATCTAGTATGACCAACTGGGTGTTTTCTGGCTCTGTTTCCTTTGAAGCATACACTTCTTCCTCTGCAGCTACAGAAAAAGCTTGTCTGCTGTGGGACTGTTGTGATGGTATCTGTGTGGGAAGCGTGTAGGAGTCGTTTTATCTATTTATACTCAAGCTTTACGCATGCGGCATTAATAGAGTTGGTTGGGAAAAGCTCAGTGCTGCTTGCTCTATGTTGAGCATTTAGCTGCAGGCTTGTCTACCTTGAAGGTGGGGAGGGGGAAGGAGAAGTATTTTTGAAGAAGCCTAAATCTCTACTCTCTGAAACTAAGTTGTTAAAGGGAGTACGATATGCAGATTGCAGGTGTAACAGGAAAGAAAAGAACATCTTTAATTACTTTAGTACCCATATGTACATATTAAGTAGCTTCTTGCATGTACGTATTTTCATGAAGTATTGTAGTGGTTTTGTGAGCCATATTTATTACTTGCTAGATTGAATTCCACCAAAACAGAATACAGTGACACGATTGTAGATATGACCTGGCACTATGTCCAAAATCATCTCATCAATATTAACTTATGTCTTGGCAGAAAACAAGTTACAGTATAGTAAGAGACTTCACTGACTGAAATACAGAGGTATTTACCCTAGCCTAGGTATGCTTAGCAGAGCCCATCTATTGTTCAAAATTGGCAGATGTTCCTGGGATGTGAGCAAATGTGACAACAGGAATAGGCTGAGTGTCCTGAAGCACTTTGCCCAAAACAAATATATAGCTAATGTGTGTTCTCCGGGCAATGGCAGTTTCCAACAATGGAAATTATAGTGCGGGAAAAAACCTGTCTCCCATTTCAAAATAATAAAGCCACACCTCCTCCAGACTTCTTCCAGCATCCTTTTGAGGAGCAACCCGTATGCTAACATTAGTATAGTGGGTGGTTCTGTTCAAGCAAACCGTTTACTGTGTTGCCATTTTTTTCAACACAGTGAATTAAATTTGCATAATGCTTGACTAACTTACTATCAAAATATTAGCTTGATGTGACTCCATACTGTATAAGCGGCTTACTACTGTATCTGTCTAGTGCAGCAGTATAATGAAAGTATTGACAGCAAGTTCTGTCTCATGTTGGCGTTGTGCTACACTAATACAATGGGACAGAAACTTGCTAAGACACTATAAGGTATTAAAATATGAATATTTAATATTGATATACCGAATATATGAATTTTAATCTTGTTCATTGTAGTTCCTATATACTGCCTTGGAGCATTAGGAAACTGTGTTTTTGATTAATCTGGGAGCCACACGTGCATAGTCCTGATAAAGCGTAAAAGTATGCTTTTCCATGTAAACATATTAGGAGTCCAAACTATTTAGAGTTATTGCTAGCTTGGAGACTTTGTTACTAACTCATTGACTTTTCTAATTGTATGAAGAATAAATTTCTCCTTATTGGCTGCACTGGAATTTATTAGCAATTTCTAGAATGCTTTAAAAGTCTGTAAATCTGTGTTGTCAATTGTGGCTGTGTGTTTCTTTTCGTAGACAGGCCAGCCTGTACTTTGTCCTTTAAAATAACACCACCAAGCAATAATCTGTGGATGTCAGCATCCCCAAAGGGTAGGGCTGTTCTGATCTGAGATTTTTGGTGCGGAAATAACTGTTTATCATGGGGAGAATTTCTTAAGTGTCCTGGCAGGAAGGTTGCAATGTGAAGCCTCTTAATGTTTCTGCAGGAACCAGGTGAAATTCTTATTAGCACCAAGGATCAGCAGAGATTTTTCAATGTTTTTTTTAACCTACCAAGTAGCTACAGATGAGACAAATGGATAGCAAAGGTGAATTTGTATTCCCATTAAATTTAACCTGTAAGAAGAGTTGCAAATGCTTTGCTGCTGCAAAATCGTGAGTTCTACAAAGTTAGTGATTCAAGAATGTAGTGAGTCAAGAATGTATTATCACTTTCCAGTCCTCCAGACCCTGTCGTGGGCCAGTTCATCCCCTGTTTAGAGCAGTGCTGCAAGGACTATTCCAGTAAGTAGGCATCAGAGAGGGCATTAGCACTCATGGTTTTTCTCAGCTCTGTTCATGGACTTGCCCTTTGCTGTTTTTAGTTAAACTGGCTTTCTATCTGTCATGGTTTTCTGGCTGACAGAGGAGTAAAGGTCTGGCCTAGGTACTTCATCATACAAAGAACGAACTTGATCATACAAAGAACGAACTTGATCATACAAAGAACGGAAGTATCTAAAGGCAGAAACCCTTCTTGAATGCGTTGTCCTTTCTAGAGACCTGCTATAGCAGGGATATAACTTTTTGTCATGGAGTCTCCTAACTTTTTCTGAAAGGCCTGAAAAAAATCGTAGAATACTTATACCTTTCTGAATGTGCCTGGGAAAATGGTACATGTTCAAAAAAGCTTCTCTAAAACTGTTTGCAGATTTGGGACTGAGATTAGCACTGACACCCACTGTAGCTGTGTATTAGCCACAGGATTAAAACTTCATCTTTTTTACATGTTTCCAAGGCAGCATTCCGTACAGAAGCTCAGCACTTAGTGTTTTTCTCTGCAAACTCGCCAGCTGCTCTGAATTTCTAGTTATTTTGGTGAAGCAGCATACTGTGTCAGCTGAGATGTTTAAGATGGAGTTAGCCAAATGGTTTGGGGTGAGAAATTGTAGATACCATATGGAAGTTCTATTTGCATTATCACAAAATGCATAGTGTTAATGATGAAATGCAGATATATCATGGAACTGGCACATGCATAGATATAAAACAGGCATGTATAGGCTGAGCTATTTAATACAAAGTGATTTGTGTATGTGTGTAATTAACACGAACACAAAAGGCTCATGTTGCAGTTAATATACTAACTACAGAAGATGATGTGTATATGAAGCTCTTTGTTTAGTGCTGTGCCAGGCATAAATTATGTGAAATCTGACTGGCTTCTGGGTACCTCTGTGACAAAAATAGTTTAATAATGGTCTTCAACTGCCTTGAGAAAATACTTGTCTCAATGTAGTTTGCAGTGAGACTTGAAGTGAAATCGGCACTGATAAAATCACTAGCTGGAATCTTCTGTGGCTGCAAAGGCAAAACTGACCATAACCAAGTTCAAAAGACCAGAGAGGACCAGAAAAAAGACATTGTGAAATTGGCAGCAGCATTTTGATCAGTAGAGCATGCCATGTCTTTATAAGTTAAAAGGAGTAATTAATAAAGAATATTTGATAAATAGTAAAGGGAATTAATGTTGCCTTTTTAAAGAATGAGTAATACAGCTGTGACACTGGTGGTAAAGAGGATTGAACACTGGCTAGAGAAATTTGATTGACTTGGAGGCTAGTTAATGCGTGTGTAAGCAAACCTAGCAGGTAACCCTGGAAAGAGAGAAGACCAGTATAAATGATTGTAGAGAGGAGCCATCAGTTGCAAAGTGTTACAACTGCTGATGCCATTTTATTTAGATACTAAAGGCATTAAAAAAAAAGGATGTATGTTATATAATCTTATATCTTTTTAAAGATTAGTAATTTAAAGATGTTTGATTTCTCTCTATCAAAGTTCATGAATGTTTGTCCTCCATGGAAGACATGAGGAGGCAACAGTGTTTTAGGAAATCTGGGAAGAAATCAGGCAGATGGTTCTTTGGGGATGTATCACCTATGGTCGCAAAGTTACGAAGAGAAACTGGTGAACAAACCTGTCAGCCTGAGGAGTTGGAGGTCATATTTTGTTCCTATGGAAATATCAACAGGGCCTGAGGCAATCTTAGACTCCCCTGAGGAAGCCAGGCATAAATTTAGGATGTATTGTTAGATGCATCTGTTGGAAAGAAGCATGTTCTCCCTCAGAGTCAAAGGATGTGAGGATGAGATGGAGACACAAGGTGCCAGAAACATCACAGATGTTGTTTTAAAGGTTTAGAAGACATACAAGAAATGATTGGAGAGTCTGAATGCATTAAAATCCCAAAATTGTGGGGAAGGGGAGAAAAGAAAGGAATGGGACTGCAGTTTTCTTAAGGTACTGACCAGAGCATCTCTGCCTGTGGGGTGGACATGAGTGACTAGAAACCATGGACCTCTGGTCTTTTCTTTTACATGTCAGATTAAAAAAAAAAAAACACCCAGTGCCCTTACTGCCAAGTGATTTTTAAATGTGTTTTAAAATTTGATGAAGACATGAAAGTTAGAATTTTTAAAGTTCTGTGACAAATTTGTGTTGAATGCATTTTAAAAAAAAAAGAAAAAATAGCCTTTGAAGCACTTTGTTTCAAAATATAATGTTTTGCTTTTTCTTTTCAGAATTCCCATTTTGTTTCAAAAATTGCTTGGTCTTTCTCTTTGTCTATATATAATTTTAAAGGTAAAAGTTAAGAACGGTGGTAATATAATTAAAATATTGTGAGGCAATCAGGTTATTGCCTATTAGCTGATTGACTGGGATTGTGCGCTTGCTCTTAACTTAGTCTAATTGGGAGGCAGCTTAGTCTCTGTTAAATTTCATTGGGAAAGAGTTAAGCTAAGTTGCATTTCATTGCAACTGAGAGGCTAAGAAGATATGCAAAGACAAATACTGATAGCTCAGCTGATGAGATAGGCATAACTCAGTCGTGTGCCTAAGCCCAAATGAAATGCCATGTTTTCAGTAGAATAACAGGAGCTTTTTTGATAAGTTAATTTAAAAATAAATTTTTTTGCACAACATTAATACTCATTATAAAATAGAGATGAATTTAGTATGTCTCCAACTTACTGTAATGCTTTTTACTTACTGCGCAGTTGTATGAAGCCTCAGAAGAGATGAACCATTTCAGGTATTTACTAGAGCAACAGGTGTGCACATAATTTTTTTTAGATATTTTAAGATGAATATTTTATTTAGAAAACTACATTCTTCAGAACTGGCTATACAGCAGCAAGTGAAGTCTCTCAGATTTAATAACCCATAGCTTGTCTCATCCCAACAGAAATATTCTAGTATTTGGGAGTGGCTGTAGGTGATGAAATACTTTCTAAATCTTGTTTTCTTCTTGAGAAAAGAAAAAACAACAACAACAAAACTGTAGCCAGAAAAGAAGCTGATTTCCCAGAAGGCTGCCTGTTGCTATGATGCAGTTAGCAAGTTTTTCACACTGGCAAATGGGTATCATTGCAAATTCAGTGCCACTGCTGTAACAACTCCTCTAGCACCAGCACAGCCTCCTCTCCAGGTAGTCGCTTAGGTGTTGTGGAATCTTGCCCACATATGTATGAAACACATATGTTTCATGACGACTGTCCGGCTTTCGGGTCTGTCTGAAATGGCACTTCTAGCATTCTGCTCTGTTTTAAGCTGGTCACCCAGGCTTGTGTGTTGTGTTACTCTGGGACTAGCCAAATGGAAAAGGACTCAAGAGGGAGGAAAAACAATTCCTTGCCTTTTTAGTCTCCTCAAATGGAGCCAATCAAATTCAGATGTAACATAGAATCTAGTCTAAAATTTCTAGAAATGTTATTTTTCCACATTAGGTGGCTAGCTATCATTCAGACCTCATTAGTCTCTTGATACCCAGCCTGTAATTTTTTTCAGTAGACTTGGTGATTATCCTACAAAATTACCTGCACTCTGGGTGGCAATCCATTTTTCTCAACTTTAAGCAGTCGTTAAAAATCTCTGCAAAGACCGACATGTATTTTCTGGTTTTCTTTTGTTTTTTTTAAATTATACATCTTTAGTAAATGTGTTTAATATGTCTTTTTCACAGCATTTTTCGAGTAAGTGAAGGAAGGACAGGCCCTGAAATCAATATTCAGGCAGACTCTGAAATGAATATTTAAACAGACCACCCGAACTGTGGGGAAATGCATGGAAGTAACAGGCAATTCCAGCTGAGCTAACCTGAGAGATGTGGCTTGAACAAGTGGCTTTATACAGCCCAGCATTTCTCTGAATGCTGGGCTAGACCTGAATTCTTGGGCTCTTACGTAGCCTCCTTCTCTGGTTTCTCCATGATCCACTCCTATGCCAAGAGAAAGAGCTGCTGGCACAAATACAGCTCTTTTTTCATGTTAGTCACCTGTTCTCTGTTTCAATATCCATAGACTTTATGCATAGAAAAATGTCACGTCAGTCACTTGACTGCTTTGAACTTTGAAGAGTGCAGTCTAAAATTTTGTCCCATATACCTGAAATATTATATTGCGTCTTCAGTGTTCCCACCACCTTTTACTGATTTCCCAGAAGGAAGAAATCCTGGGGGTCCTCAGATCTCTGAAAGGGGCTGTGCAGCATTTGTACAAACTGATGAAATACTGTGACATGGATGGATTTTGCAGATTTTGACCTATCTTTGGAAAACTGAAATTTCTAGAGTGGATATAAAGATGTATATTTGCTCCTCATGTACTTCTGATCTCATTTTTGCCCTTCTTTGCCCTCCTAGCTCACCTAGTAACTTCTACAGAGCAGATGATTCTTTCTCAGATAAACATCCCATGATGGTTTTCTTCTGAGGTTTTCTTTTTTGCCTTTTTTTTTTTTTTTTTTTTTTTTTTTTTTGGTCAGATGGCTTTGTCAAGCAGATATTCCTCTGTGTGTGTGTGTGTGTGTGTGTGTGTGTGTGTGTGTGTGTGGCAATTCCCACCTGCCTTCTCCCCCTTCCTCTTCCTTGGCACTTTTCCCATAGAAATGAAGATACTGTGTTGCTGTTGTAGTAACAATCTAAAGAAAAAAAAAATCTATCCTGCTGGTCCTGATTTTGATTTGGGTTTGCTTGGTGCTGAGGCGCATGTCTGTGATCCCTGCTTCATGCCTTTCAGTCTTTAACACTGACACAGCTTGCTGCAAACATTGCCTCTAGGGTTCATTTAATCATTCCACACTTGAAATTTACCCTTGTGCATCTATATCAAGCTTATTTTGGACTTTGCGTTTTTATAGTTATGGTTGTTAGTGATACTTTCTTTAACTTTGTAAGGCACATATTCAACTGGTATAAATTAGTATAATGCCTCTGATTTCAATAGATCTATATTGAGTTCGTACAACCTCAGCTTTGGCGTAATGTTTCTTTGGCTTTGGGACATGTTCCTCTGAGAATTCTTTAATTAACACCAAATTTTCATCAACTGTCTCTCCTCCTCCTCCTGCTAATTGCTACTACTGTGGTGCATGCAGGCAAGGAATGCATCTGTGATCAGAATCTTGTTTCCATGATGATGTCAAACTTAAGTTTTGCTTTTTACAGGGGACAAAGTATTGCAGGTGAAGAAAGATGCAGAGTCTTTTCAAACACGTCTCTCTTCTCATTGTAGCTTGTGTTGCCATGTGGTTTGTATTTTTATTCTCACTTTCCAATAGTCTGATTCTCCACCCCAAGTTAACCACTGTAACATTGAAGACAATAGAAATGATGGTGAATCTGAAAGCAATTAAGAGTAAAGGAAAAGAGAGTTGATCCATTTATTCTACCTTTTGCATCTTTATGCTTTAATGTTTCTAACATTTTGAAGTCTGCTGAAAAAGTCATTTTAATCATTCTCTTTTTGACTACTGCATATGAGATCACTTAACTAATAGCAACTCAATTCCTAAGTTTTTGATTAGAGATTCAGTCCTGTAGCTAGCAATTTAAGTTTTCTAGGATTAGTTCTTAACATATCATCAAGTGAATAGTAGTATCAGTTCTGTAGGCAAGTCTTAATTCTGCTTCTGCCCATAAAATATGTATCACCGAAGAGCCACAGTGTTGCACATATGGTATGTCTGACCTGACCAACTTCCTGATAAATTGCACTGATGCTTTTTTAGTACTGATTGGTCTGAGTTTATCTGATTGTCATCGACAAACTTGTTCTCCCCTTTTTAGTTGTTGTGTATACTTGTACTTGTATATAAGTCACTTCCTTGTTGCTGTTAATGAGATGTGTGCAGTACATAGATGGGTGTTTTTAGAATTGTTCTTTAAAGGATGATTATCAGCTGTGTTAATTAAACTCGCTGTAATCCTTGCAGTACTTCTCTTTCAGCTTAGTGTTATTTCAGAAACCCTTCATTGCACACTGAGAAAACCTTAAGAGGTAAACTGTTTTGGTGTTGCAGGAGACTGACGCTATTCTAACGTATAAAGCTTGGAAAAATCCTCATTAAGTGATCTGATGTGTTTAGAAATGACTTGAAGTTTATGTGGGAATAGAATTTTTTATGCGCAATTCAGTGTACTCGACCTTTTCTTGTTGATTTGGAATGATATCATCATCTGAACTGCTTTTACTAGGGGGACTGTGTAGACCACCCTCTACGCTGTATTTTAGCAAATGCTACTTCTTACAGAGCAGCAGTCCCTGTGTTACTAGTCTTAGGTCCTTCCAGCACAAGCTACTTTTATCTTCAGATAGGAAGCAAGCAACAGAGATTGGAGCCTGAGAAGACCTATTAGGTCATTCCCTTTTTTCTATTTTGCTAGAGTAGGATTTGTCTTTACAGTACGTAAGAGTGTTTTATCCAGCTTTGCCTTGTGGTGAAACTAGTGCCATCTCTCTTGGCATCTTCCTGTGATAAAGGAAGGAGAGCAAGTATAAAAAGCCTGTGGAGTTTGTGGGATCGCAGGCCCGAATCACAGCTGATGAGTAAGGTCTGCCATGCAAGAGCAGGCAGGTAACTGCCAGGTCCTCCTAAAGAGGAAGCTTGGTGTAAGGTGTCACTGAGACAAAATATCTTCTACAATGAGTCAAATACCTGCTTTTCTGTTTGTAGGCACCCAGTATTTTTCAGCTGAAACCACTGTCACTGGAAAAATGCAGATTCAGGTTCATGGAGACATTGCACAAGCTCATGTCAGGTTTGTCAAACTGTGTTAGCAAGGGAAGGGAAGCCTAAAAAACCCTATTCATGCTTGATTTTAGCCTTTTCAAAACAAAATGGTGTCATCCCAGTTGAAAAACAAGGCTGCTTTTCACAGTTCATCTGTTTCAAGTAAAATTCAAATAAAGGCTTAAAAAAGAAAAGCTTGGGAACAAAATGGAGCTCTCAGTTTAACCCAAAACACATTTTCAACTGTTGGTTGTGGAACTGGGATCAAACAGGATTGACTGTTCACACAGCTCTGGTAAAGACCATCTTCAGTAGGGGGTTGTATTGCAGAGCCCATGGTGCCAGGTCTCTCTGCTTTCCCCCCAAACACAGTTGATTTACTCCACAGCTTCAGGTCTGCCTGTGTCATGCGCTACAGGGCTGCTTCTCGCTCATGTGAGGAAGCATGCAGCTGCTTCACTCTAGAGATTGATAGTCACCTAAGTGTCCTCTATTAAATCTGTGCATGATGCTAACAAAACCACATAAAATGACTCTAAGCTTTACTGAAAAAATAAATATCCTACCCAAATATGTTCTTTGTATTTACCTGACAAATTCTATTTATTTCCTCTCGTCCCCCAAATCTGTTACTCTGTGAATGTAGTGCTCTTCAAATATTTGTACATGAGTATCATTTTCTCCCTAGGTAATCATTAGCCAAGCTAGCCATTCTGATTTTGTTAACCTCTCCTCCTACATTAGTCTCTTTGCCTTGATCATGTTTTTTATTCTTCACTGACTTTCTTCTTTGAATTATTCTCAGAGACACCTCAACTGACTTTAAGTTTGGCTGTCCCAGTAAATATGGACTGGTTATTGTGGCAGTGGACATCGCTCTTTGAACTTCAGACTTGGGAATAGAGACTGAAGATGAGTTTTGTTACTATTCTCTTCCTCCTGCTGAAAGTAGAGGCGTGCAGCCAGTCTTTTCTGTGACTCATAAGCTAAGCTTCCCCTTATCTGATTATTTTAAGATTTGATCTAGTAAGCTGTTGTGCTGAGCACTGAAATACTATGTTCTCTCCATTTCCCAAATTCATGTATCTTACCTCCTCAGAAGAGAGCCTAGCAATTCTTTCCATCCTTTTCTGACACAATATGCAACTCGTCTGTGAGAGGAACTGGCCATGTTTATCTTGGAGCTTGTTTTGGGATGCCCTCATGGAGTATGGATATACAAAACTGTCTTAGGATGTACATGTATTAGGAGAACAGCAAAGGTCTTAAACCAAAATCTTGGCAAGCTAGTAATTCTGAGGGAAGTAAAGCATAAGGGGGGATTTAGAGTTCTGGTTTTGGCACAATTGACTGGTGATACTTGTCGTCCTTCCTCTAGCTCTAATTTTTATCTTAGTTCTAGAAAAAGCCTTCAAAATATTTGCTGTAATTGCTAAAAACAGAATTAATTCCAAAGAATGCATCTAAATAATTTCAAAGGTCTGGTAATTATTTTTAATCTTGGTCTAAGTCAGACCTGTAACCTAAAATAAAAAAAAAAAAAAAAAGGAGCAAGAGAAAACTTAGAAGGTTTTCTATCATGACCAAGCACAGGAAACTTCTGTGGGGCTTGTTATACTTTCAATGCGTATATCAAAATAGGAGCATATTGCAGTACAAATTTCACTACATTTAACATAAAGAACAGAACCACTTTTGTTCCTGATGCTGGTCAGTGACCCAGACGCGGGGATGTGGACGTTATTTTTCCACTACACAAATCCTTTGTTTAAGCAGGTGTAGAGGCTTGTGCTTTATGCCCTGCCAAACTGTAGATCCTGCGTTACAAAAAATCAGCTCTGTTTTGGGAAGCAAAAACTGCAAAAATAAAATAAAGCTGGAAATACTAGCAGAGGCATCTGATGAAGAAATCGATGATTGATTAAATGGGGGGATGCTAGCTCCCTTTCCACAGAATTAAGCGCTTACTGCTGTGGCATGTTTGGTGGTCATGAGAGTGGAGCACTTGGTTGCAAGAACTGTCCTAACATTGATCATACCATAGGCCAGATTGGCTGTGACCTATTTCATTGTAACTGTTGCATGTGCTATGCCAGTCCTTTAAAGTAAGAAGTGATGAACTGTTGGCTGTTATCTTGAAGCTCTGTCCAAGTCTAATTCGTCGGTGCTCATGATGTGTATTGGTGCTCAACAAAACCTCGCAGTAACTGACTGCCGAGGGCTGGAGTCTTCCCTGCGGTTGTCCCATCTCATGACGTGCTGCAGCTGATGCAGCGCTGAGCAGTGTTCCTCTCCCAGGCGACCTTGTCAGCAAGAAGGAGGGGGGGGAAGTGCAGGGAGTGAAATGTGTGTTAAGTGGCTGTCGGAAACCTCACTGCAGTGGAGACTGGGACCCCAGTCTCTTTCCAGTGACAGCCCCAGCCCTGTAAGATCATCATCACAGCCCAATTAATGCTTATTATCTCCACTTGGAGGGCAGAGTCTGATAGCCCACTCTGGCTATGGCACGTTTGGGAAAAGGTTTTGAAACCATTCGAGTAGAGAAGATAACAGAACTCCGATCTTCTGACTAAACGCTCTTGCGAGTGAGCAGAGCCTGTGCGGGAAGGATAGGGGAGGCGGTCAGAAAGATTGGCTGCAGGGAAAGGATCAGAGAGGCAGCTTCACCCTCCTTTTCCTTTAGCTGCCTCTGAGAAATGCCCTTTGTTTTTTTTGAAAGAAAAGAAAATGATTTCTAAAAAAGGCAGGGAGCTGTGCTTCATGTGTGGTGGGAGCTGTCTCCCTGCCTTTCAGAGGAAGGCACAATCGCCCCTGCAAAGTGGTATTTAAGAACTAGCTTTCCTGGTGGCAATTCCTAGTAGCTGGCTCAAAGAGCTCACTGCTCAGTACGCTGGCTTTGAGGCAGGCTCTCCTCAAGGCTTTGTAACACTACCTAGGCATTGTGAAGGAATCGTAGGCATCTGAATGGCCAGCACCTGTTTCTGCTGTTAGTGCAGAGCTCCTAAAGCTAAATGCTGCAGTGCTCTAAGATGCAACCCTTTTGTGGATGCAGCTCTCAGGACCTCTGAATGTGAAACAGGGAAAAAAGTGTCAGGGAACTAGAGATTTTATTTATTTAATATTTAATTACGTACAAGACGCATCGAGCTGTGAATGGGCAGGCACCTCTGTGCTCTCCACATGGCAGGAGTGTGTGCTGCTTTCTAGCTGTCATTCTGTGGTTAGAAATGCAGACGTGTGTCACATAGCACATGCATGGTGAATCTCATGACAAGGGACATGTTGCAGCTACTTTACTAATGCTGAACAGATGGTACGTGCACTTTGTTGCATCTTTGCTCTTGCAGGAGCTCCAACAGGCTTGAGATGCCTTGACTTCACCAGCTAAGTTCCTGCCCTGTTGCTGTTTCTCTGGGACTTTTAAATGCATCTCTTGTTCTGAATAGGCTCCCAAATCGATGGGAATCCTGCACAAATGCACTGCACCAAGAAAGGGGATGTGGGATGATAAAATAACCTTCATCATCCTGTTGTGTGGTATACTAAGTATCAAAATGCAGTGGTTTTGAGAGTTTAAAAGAATTGCAGTTGTAGCACTTTACAACGCAGAAAGTAAGGCTAATGACTGCACATGAGTTCTCATTCAATCACTGTCTAGTTTCTTATTTTTGCATATAGAACACAGAAAATGTATCCTCAACTGTGAATAATGTTTCAAGGGTAAATAGTTTCCAGAGGCAGCCCATTCCAGTATTGCAGACTTCTATGACTGCTAACATCAGAAATATCTTCAGAAGTAGTCAACCAGCCATAGGTCTAACTGCTATAGCTGAAAATAGCTGTAACTTAAAACATGACACAGATGTATCCAGAGCATAGACACTGGAACATGTTTGTGCAATCTTTTGGAAATTTAGCAATCTTGTACTAACACCACTGTTGGAATTAGTGAGATACCCTCTTTTCAGTAGGGCAAGACATGTGTAGGTTTCCTGCATGTCAGTTGCAACTTCTGCAAACTAGAGTGCAAAGGAGAATGTTTTTGTTTGTTCCCTGCTGTGCAAAAACATAGATCTATGGGAAGAAAAGCATACAGAAGGTACTGTTGGCGACAAGCCTTTATTGGCCTATGGATGTTTCTTGTTTTTCCGTGACAGTAAGAAACTGAAATGTAAGGCTAGGGGCGCAGGGGGAACTTCAGGAGGTCATATAGCTTGCCTCCGTGCTCTGGGGCAGGGTTAGATATATGTAAGCAGGTTCTTGCCTAATCTGGTTTTGAAAACCTCAAATGTGGGTTTTTACACAGCCACATTAAGGTAGTCTTTTCTAGCATTAATTATCCTTACAATTGGAAAGCTTTCTCTAGTATCTAGCCTCAATCTTCTTTGCTACCAATTAAGCTGATTACTAAGTTGTCCTACCCCTGTAATAATACTACTCTAAATATAGCACTAAACATAACCCACTTTAAAGTTTCCCATGAAGCAGGTGTGGCAGGCAGAAGCGTTTTTCTACTGCATTCCCCAAGCTAATTAGTAATTAAGATTTGTACATATATTAACAGTATTAAAAATGATTCAGATGTAACATGTGGTGTGACACAAAGAGATAATTCAGGAAAATAAGACTTTGAATTACAGTATCTGTTTTGTTCTTCCCACCAGAGAAAAATTTCCCTTAGCTCTCTTTTTGTTGAGGAAATATAATGAACTGCCTACATGAATATCTGATTTTTTTGTTCTGTTGTATTTAATTTTTGAAAGAAAATAACATAAAGGTTCTGGAGTGCATTTTCACCCTATCTTCAGAATTTATGGATAGATTATATTAACAATCATCCAGGGAACAAATTAAATTCTGCATTCTGCTTGCATGGCTAGGGGATTAAGTTTTTCTTTAATGTTACCTATGTTAGACTAAGAAACTAAAACAACATAGTATTAAGCTTAACATGAGAGTACTGGAGTGGCTATTGACTAAGTACAGCCTCTTCAGAAAAATGCGAGTTCACCTTCTTATACTACTCTCAGATGTCTGAAGATGAAGTCTTCCACATAGGAGTTTGTGTCTTGAAACATTTAGTTGTAAAAGAATACAGGCCTTGCAAATGGGAAAGGTAAGGATGCTTCATCCCTCTGTCCTACTTTAGGTAAGCTAGAGGTGACCTGGCAGCTGTTCTGCAGGACGTACTGTGTTTATCTGTGAAATTGTGGCTTTTGGAGTCCCACGCTAGTAATGTCGTCTTGTTGGGGTTTGCTGGTGACATGACAGATTTATAGCTGGGAACAGATGTTCCTTGTTCATTAATAGCTGTGGAAGAGTTATGTGTAGTGGAGAAATTGCAAAATTATCTCCACATAGTGGGAATTAGATCCATTACTATTAGAAATGTACATTAGTTACTTGGTGTCTGTGCTTCTTAAATGCAGGCACTACTGAAAATCAGTGTTAGTGTGGAAACTTTCACTTGAAAAGAGCTTCTAGAAAAAAATAGAGCTCAAGTTAACTTCTTTCAATCTTTTTTCTTGCTTCCTTTTTGTGAGCTATTCATCTTTAATCCATCCTGAAAAAGACAGAGGTGAAGCAATTCCTGCACCAAAGCTCTAATTATTTTTTTCCCCTAGTTCATGATGAAAATATGATGGCATGTAAAGTGATAAAATTATTACCTTTTTCTTTTATTTAATCTAATGAAATGATGCTTCTCTCATGCTAAACTAGTCACAAAGCAGACTGAAAGAAACCTATGGAATATTTGCTGTATAGGCTTAGGAAGAAATGTGAGAGTTAAACATCCTAACTGACAAAAGAAAAGAAATTTTAATACTATCTTTCTTGGAAGAGAAACTTGGGGTTAGGGTGGGGGAGTTATTTCCTTGAGATGATTATTTTCAAGGTGGCTCCTCCATTTTTGTTCTGTTTGCTTTACATCCTTCCCATATGTGAGAGAGAGAAAAAAGGAAACCTTTTTTTCCTGTTGAATTTCCTGCAACTTTGCATGAATTTTCCCTCTCCACTGTCTTGCAGTGATAAATTTGGCACTCCAAGATAAAGTTGTTGCCTTAAGAAAAAACACACAAACACAAGCCTTAGTAACATCATCTGTGTTCTGCCCAAAAAAGGGAATCAATTCAGTACTACATACAATGTAGCAGTTTCTCATTTTTACTAAATGTCCTGGGGGAAAGAACAGCTAATGAAATCAAGACCTTCTGCATCCAAGTCAATCTAAGTGAACCAGTCCAAGGCCACTGCTGACCCGAAATATGCATTATGAAGCTCAGACAGGAGCTGGATGGTGACCTTGGTCAAGTAGTACTACAGTTTGAGCTTAAGGAAACTTTGTAGGGGCAAAATTCCCTGCTCTAGCACTGCCTATCGCAGGGCATGACATAGCACCCATGGGCACCGCAAACTGGGACTGGATTTGGCTAGGGCAACATATTTTGCAGCACTGGGGAGAAGCTGGAATAGATGCTCCTCACCTATCCCATGTGTGTTCTGCTGGCAGTCAGCAGACTGGACTTGTTTGTAAGGTCACCAGTCAAATGTTCAGGCTACAAAGGGTTAGGTTTAATGGTAAGAGAACAGTAGGAGATGGCCATAGGAAATGCTTGGTTGCAGTGGGATGTATAACGCCTTCAAAACTCGTGTAGCGTGGCCTAACCACTGCACAGAAGTAGGGGACTGGCTTTATCGTGACCGTAGCCATGTCTCCAACTAGGCTGTGCCTGCCCTTCAGGGGTGTATATATAGTACCAGGGGCTGTATTAGTCCCTCTATTTTAGCTCAGCAGACAAAATTCATCCCTGAACAGACAATTTTCTGATGAAGTATCATAGACTTTATTTCTAACTCTAAGGGAATGAATTTTAACTCAGCAGCACCTAGCTGGTAGCTGTCTTTCGGGTAAGTGCTCTGGAGAGGTGGTGTGTATAAAGCTTTTTCACTCTCCCATATCGCTTAAAGAATCAAGGTATGGTCCTAAAAGTGTAAAACTTGCCTAAATAAACATACTCCATCTGGCCAGGCAGTTTTCAAAGTATTTCAGGAAAACAGGCAATCTGAGCTAGACTAGGACATGAGCATTGTAGCACTGTTGATATGTTCATTTTTTGTCCTTAATGCGTGCATTTGAAAAAAAAGACGTATATGAAAGGGAAAGTAGTATCTTCTTGATTATTTTACCTTCCAGAGTTCTTCCTAGTGGAAAGGTTTTTCTGAGTTTTTTAAACTTTGCTGGTTCATCTTTTAATTTATTTAAGAACATATTTATCTTCAGTAAGCATCTCAGATCTCAGGCTTTTATTTTAAGAGTTAGTTTTTATCTTTTTAGCCTTGGGATCATTAATGACTACAAACATCAATGTTACTTTGAACAACCCTCTTCCCTTTCCTTGCAGGTTGCTGTGAAGACAAGTACAGGACACCGTTTTAATACATGTGCTTATTAGGCTGTTGGATGGAGGGCAGTCTGAAACTTTTGTCCTTTGGCCCTTGTCCTGAGCGACGGTCTGGTTTCTGGGCTACCCCTGTTGAACTTCTCTAAACTCAAGTCTGGATTAATCTATCAAGGAAGTGAATACCGACTGTTTTCTACTATCTACCAGCTGCTTACACTTACGTTTCCGCTTATGCTTTCCATTCCCAAAGATGAAAATCTTGCTGAAGCTCTTTAACAGGCTCTTCTTTCTCTCCATGCTTTCATTCTTGCTGCTTTCAGATATCATTTATACTGTATTTCTTCATTTTACTTTATACCAAGTCTCAGAAATTTCATCAGAATTGTGGAGTTAATAAATGCCTTTGTGAGTAGTTTGTGCTGTTGATGCAAGTATCTGCATGGATTTCTTCATGAATAAATGATCCGTGGTCTGTTAGGTAAGGCATATTATTAGGTACTGCAGGTGTGATTTTATTCAGTCATTCAGTCATTTCTGAGATTGGGGAGGGAGAGGTTTTTTGGATGGGGTTTTCTTGGTTACATAGTCTTTGTTAACATATTACTTTTTTCTTTTAAAAAAAAAAAAAAACAAAACCCTGTCAGCACTGATGTCATAGTTTCATCTAAGGGACAAATTCTGTTTCCCTTGCTCAAAAAGGGCAATTTCCTCACTTCTAAACAGTTCAACAAGGTTACCCTGGAAATCGAATAGCGCTCACGCCTGTTAGGAGAACAAAATCTGAACAACAGGATCAGGCCATTGATGTGAAATGGGAACTTCCCAAGATGGCAAAGAGAAGGCTGGGCTGTTCCAACTTGTAATGCTCAGAGTCCACCGACAGCGTGGTCAGCAATGTCTCTTCCTTAAAATGAGAGCAGCACATGATTGAAAAAAATAGCGGACTGCAAAATATTCCTCTTAAACGAAAGGGACCAGGAGGGGAGATCTGCTGCCCCTGCCAGTTTGGCGAGGAGTTTGCGGAGCACAGTGTTCGCTGAGATTTTTTTTTTTAAGACCCATGGCTGTCAGCTAACCATCACAACCTAGCTTTAACACACCCTTTACTGCTGAAATGACCATAAGCTATTGGAAACGTAGCTGCAGGGTACTCTCTGGCGAGCTTCCCAGTTGCCTCTGCCATCTGTCTGAAATTCAACCCAGTGGAAACAGGAGGCTAGCTCGAAAAGACAATAGTGGCCTGTATTTTGTTTGTCGTATTATTAACCAGCAGTTCTGTAAATCATAGAAATAGTCCTAAGGAGCAAAAATCCACAGCCAGATTGTGCTTTCAATCTAAACTTTTCCAGTTTTAAAAATGTTCCAATCTGTGGTTTTGATTTGGATCCAGCTGAAATAAACAGAGATTTAATGATAATCCCAAATGCTAACTAAATATCTGTTTTAGGAGTAACAACAAACGTTTTACTAGAGCTGTTCAAGTAGCAAAATACGTGATCTGCTCGATGTGAAAGAGTGTGATTTGCTGTGTTTTGCGATATTACTTCATTCATTATTTGTGAGTGCTCTGCTCATCAGCAGCCAGGTATCTGTAAAATGTTCAGGATTTTCCAGCTTTCGTGTCCAGGTTAGTGTTAATTAGTGACTGGTTCATCCAAATTCATAGCAGAAATGATAGGCTGCTTTTTAGACTATATAAAGTTTGGGAGAAGAAATAGTAGCACATTACTACTTTATGTTCAGAAAGAGAGCATGGTGAGAAGTTTTCTCAAAAATTTGCTAAATATTTCCAAATGAACACAAATGGAAGGACATGACTGGCTAGGAAATGAGTCACTAGCTGAAAAAATAGGCATCTTGTATTGCAAATATAAGTTATACTGAAGAGTGTAATGCTTTGCTTTTCCGTATATGCTGCAACTAACCATTCAGATCAAATTCTGTCTTAAACTTTCAGTTGTTTTTCTAATATAATGGAAAGTGATCTTTTTGAGAAATGATTAGAAATTATGGATAAACTACTCATAAAATAAGCATTCAAATTAAAGAAAAGGAGACAGTTTTGTATAACAGCTAGAGATGTGACAGGCTTGAATCTCTCCAGGAGAAAAGGAGAAAGCTGTTTTGCAAAATACAGACCAGCACGTCTCCTACTTAGTATATTTTTCTAAAGCAAGAGGAGGAGAATAGAACTTTATCATTTCTCTTGAATTTTTAGCATGACTGTCAAAGAAAGGATAATATTTTACCTGATGTACACACAACCTCAATAGAACAAATGAAACTGTTATTTTGTATATATGAAAATGAGAGCAAGCATGACTTTTACTACCAGTTGAAGGATTCCTGATCCACTTACGTATTTCCTATAAAAAGTGATAGTAGTGCAGTACTGGATTAGGACTGCTTTACAGTGCAAAGAGGATACTTCCTTACTGCAAAAGAGTTGAATAAGCACAATTTTACAGGTTAGAGGTATTTATTTTTTTGTGCATTCAGTTCTGTCATTTGAACATCTAATACTTGTTTGTGTGGTCCTTAATTGCCATGTTTTAGTTGCAAAACATCTGTGGATAGGCTGAAGGACTTTCTTGCTCTGCTGGTTTTGTTGCTTTAATATATAGCTCCTACATACTACTTTGTGCTATTTTTGTGTTTTAGAAGTGCTCTCTGAAAATGGTGTTCTGGTGGTGTAATCCTGGCAATAGTTTGAACTCTATGAATTCTCAAAATGTTTAATTTGCTTGGCTTCATATTTCTTGAAACTGCTTTCTGTTTTTAACTGTGTGGTATGTGTTACCACATACTGCACTGGAGAAGTACACTCTTTTCACTGTGAACTCTCCTAGCTGCAGAGATGTAAACATAATACAGTCACCTTTTTCCACAATACTTCTCAGAAAGTTAATAAGTTGATATTTGTGGAGAAGGTCATGTGAGGATGAGTATTTTCATGCACATCAGTCCTTGTCTTTCATGAATCCTGCAGCAACGAAAACCAGCCTAGTCTGATAGGTTGGTTCTGCACACCAGAATTGGAATATGCTTGTTACCTTGCTGGCCTTGAGAAAAGCTCATGGAGAAATACTGATGACTTTTTTTTTTGGTCATTGAGAATATAGGTATCTGTACCTATATAATAGAGCAAGTGGCTTTCTTAATCCAAATGGAAAACAATGTTTTCTTTTTAATATTGTATGAAAGTTAAAATATAGAGAGGAATATCTGTGCTCTTGCTTGAAGTGTATTGGTTGTGGTAGAATATTTGGGTTGAATAGTAGGCTATTTAGCTCTCAATTGTATCTCATTTCAAACAATGACCCTCCTCTCAGTTATGCCATCTTGCAGATGTCCAGTGTCCCTTTCATTCATTGTCAGAAAATGCATATATTGGGAATGGTGGCTATAGAAGTAGGGAGAACTGTAATTACATTTTAATTTCTTGTGTAAATATGTTGTCTCCTCCCCAGCCTGTGTCATGCCCCATGCTTGGGCTTTTGCAGGTTAATCAGCATGTTGAGGTAATGTAACTCTAAAGAGGACAATCAACCAAAGAAAGTATGGAAAAACAGAAGAAGTCTCATAATAGGAAAAGAGAACATCTAGCAATAGCAGCTAATGTCTTGGCATGTGAATTATATGGATCTTTGAAGCAGAGAGGAAGGTAATCAGCATAAGCTCCAGCCTCTGTGGAGACGATGGTCATAACCAATATTCTGGCCTGCCAGGACCCTGCAGAGAGTCATGGCAAAACTAAGGCTGGCTGCGGAGGGCAAGTTGCCTTCAAGCTCAGATCTCTTTGAGTAGGTATCTCAAGAGCTGTTCCTGCGAAAGGGCCAATGTGGATATTTTACCCAGGATGGTATCTCCATATTTGCCACACAAACACTTGGTGTTAGGAGTATACATTTGTTTCACAAAACAGCCAGAAGCCTGTTTAACTGAGATATCATATGAGACCCTCTAAAAGTATGCAGCAATATCAAGAGAAGTTGTCTCCCCAGGGCACCAAAAATATTGCAAATGAGGATGCTGTCATGGGAGAGTGATTCTGTAGACCATCATTAGATGGGGGTACAGGTTGCGTCTGACTTAAACCTCATGTTTGGTACCAGGAAGTCTAAAATATATTGCTTCATCTTTTTTTAATATACTTTACCCGCCAAAATAAATAGCTAGGGAGTGAAACACAATTCAGATAAACGAGAAGTAAAAGGATCTGTGCTAATATTGAACCTTAGCAATCCAATTATCAGTTTTATTAAGGCTCATGATTTAATGCAGTAATTACGTCCTGAATCTTGGTAGCAGTCTAGAAAAGCAGCTTAGCTATAAGGGGCAGAAGTAAGAAAAATATATAAAAATATATGTATATAAAACACTGTTACATTTACACATATATATGGGAAGAACTTTCCCATTTTCTGTGGCAGTACTGTTGTAGCTGTGACAGTCTAAGGATAGAAATAAAAAAAGATGTGTATGAGAAGATCATGGCTTTTGTTACATACACTGAAACAATTCATCAAAAGTAGAGGACTGAAAAAAAACCCTGTCGCTTGTATATTTTTTTCAACATCACTTGAGATAATAAAAGATAATATCTTGCTTTCTTTTTCAGTTCAGTTATACTCGAATGCACTGTGTGGATTCTAATCCTGTCAGCCCTCTCCGATTTGAATATAGACATACATCATTTGCTAGCTATGGATTGAATTAAAAAAAAGTAAGTGCAAAATCGCTTGGTTAGAAGCAACCAACTATTAATAAAAAAGAAAAGTAAAACAAAAATGGGATGGCTGTAGGCTGTGTGAAGCATCCTGGGCAGAAATGATGTGCTGTGTTTGGTTCCTTTTCTCAGCTAGCTAAAATAATAGCCTGGGTGGTTCACCCACATGGCAACTCCTACCCAGAAGGCTTTGGTAAATTATGATTTTTCAAGTAGTAAATAGGTGGGACTTCCGCTGAGGAAATATGCATTCATACATGTGCACACACCTACACACAGGCATTTACTTATTCCACAAACAGATTATTGTAATTCACATCCAGTGGCTTTGAATAGTTTTTATTTTTAAATACTCACATACTAATAGACTTCACCACTTTTATTTTCTCTTAAAATCACAGTATGGATGTTCAGATTTTAAACATAGGCCTGTCTCACTCAGTGTTTAGGTGATTCCTCCATATCGTCTGTCATCCATAGAGATACAGCTGTGTCAATATAATACACAGTCTGGGTCTATTTAAGGAAATCAATTCACTTTTAAACTGACAACTGTGTAATAATGTTCCTGTTTTCTCTGTGTATATTAGTGGAATATATTGGCATTTTGCTTTTTCTAAAGCCTTGAAGATCATGAAAGGTACACCTAAGTTTTTACACAGGCAGGCAGAACATGCTCAGATAGCACTTTATGAAATTAATGGTGATGACGGACAAATCAGAAAATCTTATTTTAGCTGAAGCAACTGTAATGCGTTCATATGTTATGATCTGTACTCTGTTATGTGGATGATCATGGGTTAATAATTTTACTTTCAGTAAATGGCAGTTGTACCTTGGCAGCCCACCTAGAAATTGTAGTCATCTGTGGATTAAATGTGATGAAGAAAATGATATTTTGGAACTATTTTCTAATCTGTCGTGAATGCAGATGACTATCTGAACATCTCTTTCTAGAGAGAGCTGCTGCATATGGATAGAATCACAGATTGGGAGCCGTAGTCTCAAAATTCTGATTCTAAACAAAAGAGAATATTTTTAATTTTGAAAGGTTGCTCTTAAATAGAGAGGCTGGAGAATGGATTTGCATCAGAAGCTACGTAGATATTCTACAGCAGCAATATGGTATCTCTTTCTAATACTGTAAGGGAGGGGGAGCTCAGACAGTGCCAGGATGTCACAGTTCAGTCAAAATTAAAAGACTGAGGGAAGCATAAGGTTTTCCTTAGAATAAGTGGTATATGCCGTGTTGGGACGTTTTGAACAAAATGTCCATTATCGTGCCTAAATATTTCCCCTAACTGGTCTCTCCAGTGCTAACTTCAGAGACTCCCACACAAAATTGCTTAAACTCACTGACATTGGAATCTCTTTCTACCTGTTTTTATTTATAATGCCTTCTCGTAGTTAAATCTCCTTCTGTTTCATTGAAGTTGTATGTTATCCTTTATCAAAAGTCAAGTTTGATTCATTCAGCACTTCCAGAAAGAGAATTGAAGTGATAGCACTTCATGGGTTATAAAATATCCAGAAAATGTCAGAATTTGGCAAGACTGTGTGCCCAGTTACCTGCTGTACTGCACTTTGATCTTTGAGCGAGGTCAAAACATTTGCTGACCATTTCTCTGTGTAGGAGTTGGAGGGCCCTGACCGATTGCCTTGTGCTCAGTCTAAAATTGAATGAGGTGACACTGTGGCCCACAAGTGGGTGAACTTGCATGGATGTTGGATTTTCTTTTGTCTGAGGGCATTTTTTTGTTTTTTTAATCTCTCTGAAGTAGGAGAGTAATCCTAAAGTGTTCTGGATGTCTTCTGGCTGCTGGTATTCTCAGTTAGATGGGATTTGTCTTGCATTGTGTTTGTCTGCCTCTTTGTATCTTCAGATAATTTGAAGACTTGGTTCTTTCCTCTAAATCTAAGCAGAGGGGCCTGTGATATGCTCACTTCCACAGCAGACTGGTACAAATCCCTCCACCTACTAAAAGATTTCAAAGCTGGGGCAGGCCAAAGAGAATCTTTCTTTTTGTGCCCAATTCTCTAGTTGCTGCTAAATTAGTTTGGGCTTCAGTTCAAGATGCTGATCCACATCCCTCCAGCTCTTTCTGCTAATACCTCTGTCTTTCCCCTCTGAAGGAGGATTTGGCTTTCAGCTCTGGGGGTGGAATTAGCCAGGACAAGATGCACTTGGCAGCAAGGGCCCTTGACTGGTTTTCGCTGCAGCTGGAGCGCTGCCTGAGCCCAGGTTGACTCCTGGAGGGTAGGATCAAAGGCTCATCCCTTTGTTCTGTCTTTCCCCAGCTTGGATTGCACGCTCCTCCTAGCAATGCTGTTGTGGACACTGTCTTGGTTTGTTCCTTTCTAAATGAACTGCCACTTGATAGGAGCACATGCTGAGTTTTACTTTTGTGTATAACATGCAGCTCTGCTGATAGCTATCGTAGAACAGAAGAGGAGGAGAGGGAGCATGTTGTAGGACTTCTGGTTGGTTATGCTGCACTTAGAGACTTACTTGTAGCATTGGTAAATGCCTGATGCATTCATATGACAACAATCATTAAGCATTTGTCATATGTGATTCATGAACAGTGAGTGCTTGAAAACAGACTAAATTCTGCAGGTCTAAGTAAAAATGAACGCCATCTTTTTGACAGCTATTCTCTTGATTGTGGTTGTTAAACGTGTGTGTAGCTCCATCAAGCACAGAGATCACAACAAGGTTTGGATGATCTTTGCAAGCTTCTTATGGCAATATTTTTCAAGTCTGTCTGCATTTCAGAGAATGGAGGTTGGGGTGGAAGGGTGATGGAAAGAACGAGGTGGAAAGGTGGAGGATAAAAGTGCAATCAAAGAGAAGAGCATGAAGAAAAGCTAGGGAATGGTACAGGACGACAGGGATGTAAAGCAGGGAAAAGGAAAGGATATTGGCTGAAGAAAGAAGATGACACAGATTATGCAAAGGGCCCTGGCTTTTTCTAGTGTTCCTTGGGCCTAAAATTCTCTTGCCAGCTTTGATTGTCATCAATAAAACTGCTTCCTCACAATTACCATATGTATCTGGAAGCTAGCCACACTCCTTGTTTAACCACAGTACATGCTTTGGAAATTTCATTTAAATGTCAAAACTGTCTGTTTGAATTGAATTGGATTCTATTTAGCTGTTTGCTTTTATCTAAGTCAACTTGCAGCACCAAAATAGCTGCTGAGTTCTCTAACTTTTAACCTTTCCCTTTCCAATTTGTACTTTTGGCAGTGTCAAAATGCATTTTGTTTTTGTTATGTGGCTGTTGCATACAGTGTTCTCCCCTCCCCCCAATAAAAAAAAAAGGAATTAAAATATTGCAGAGTGCTCTGGTTTGGCCTGAACTCTATATTTAAAGTTTACTAAAGCCATGCTCTAGAACCATGATATGCAGCAGGACAGTGGTGCATAATGTGCTCTTGCTAGTCTTCCCTTTGGATCATCTCACTCAGTTGGTCCTGGTTACCAAAATATCACAACACATAGTTGGAACTGCCTCTCTCGGCAGTCTGGCTTGTACCCTTTTTAGCTTTTGGTAAAGCCTCATGGAGGGCAGACACAAGTGGGTCGCTTACATTTTTGCAGATCTAACAATAATACTCATCAGAGTTTTCTGAAAAAGCAGTTGGATTCCTTTAATTGGTCTTTTCATACTCATCCAAATATTTTAGAACTATGTCACATTTTGAATGAGTGTGCCACCCTATTCTTCAGCAGCCATTAAATCATGTGTATGCATCTTACTGGAAGACCTCTCAGATCTGTGTCTATTAATAACTGGAAAACCATCTGGTGCCAAAACTACACTGTATGGTCGTTCCTCCTAGTGACGCAAGTGTCTATGGTGATATAATGAATGAAAAATGCAAAGATTAATTGATGACATATAGCAAAGAGGCTTTTAAGGGATTGCCATTTGTGTGGATCATACAAACAGTTCTGTTGGCCTGGCTGCTGCATACTAGGGCAAAGTCGTTAGTTCGTGGTTATCATATAATGCGATGGAAGAGCATGGTTTGGAGTAATATCAGTGAAGTAGGCAGAGCTCTGGCTCTGGAGTAGGCAGCTTCTGGTCTCCAGAAAACCTGAATTCCCTAGTGCCTCTTGTTTTTTGCATACTATATGGTTTTGGACAACATCTGGGTCCTTACAGTGCTCCTATTTTTACCACTTTCCTGCTAAACAATTCTTGCTTCCCTAACTTAATCAATTCCCACCTGTGTGAGTCGAGCAACCTCTTGCAGTGTCCAGCCCTCTTCCCTGCTTGCTCCGCTGCCTTTCATCTCCTAGGCTTTTATTGTCTCTCCTCGCTCTCCCTTGGTCTCCCCTTTAACATCTTGCTCTCTCCCTTCAGCTCACAGTATAAAATGAACCAGAGATGTTCCATCTTTCAAAACTGAAATCATGGGCTCTTTATTTGATGGAGGTTTTTATTTCCTTCTTCCTTTTGTCTCAAAACCCCTACTGTCTGTGGCTCTTCTCTTATCTACTGCAGATTCTCTTTCACTGCTTTGCTCAGCATAAATCTCAGCACCAGCCTTTTTTCCTTCATTGATGTGCCAGGTATCTGCCTGCATGTCATCTCTGCGCTGCTTTTTGGAGTCCTGCGCTTCCCTTGTTCTGTCCTCTCCTGTTCATGTGCTGCCATAATATGAACTCGGTGAGTCTCTTACTGGTCTTCATCATTACCTTCCTCTCCTTCCACAAATGTGTGTCACTGCCCTCTTTGCTTCTCCCTCCTCCTCTTACCTGATCCACAAATTCAGCTGCCACCTCTGTGTTAACTGTCCTCTTTCTCTGCTCTCGGCCTGCTTGTCTTCCTCCAGACCCAGACTGCAAAGAGTTGCTCTGATGTCCTGCAGCAGTAACTTGCACTCAGCCTTGGCTCGGTGTGTTGTCTGCAGGTCTCATGTTCATTCCCGTTGGCTAGTTGCTCTTTTCTGGTGTTTATAACCAGCAATTTAGCCCACAGGCACATTCTCCCAAAGAATTATTTCCTGTTTAGAAATATTGCGAAATCCTCACTTCCATGGTATATGTGAATGTGAACATCCCAGGGTCTTTTCAGCCCTGGACCAATTATTCCAACTGCCTTTTCATTACTCCTGATAAATGCAGTCTTTACCCCCAAATGCCTATCCTGAAAGCTGCTACAGGGGGTGTTTTCCTCTCTGTTATTTTTTCTCTTCCTCTTTGTCTAACATAAGGAGTTTGTCTTCAGTTTCAGATCTTTTCATGGCAAATCACTGGTTATCTGTCTTTCCTTTTCATACTTCAACCATCAGTTGGTAGTTAAGTTTCCAAACAAGCACCTTTGTGCTATTATCCTGTGATAGTTTTCTTAATTGTCCTCTGTAGAACTGTCCTTTGATGTACTGCCTGCACAGCGCTTGCTAACAGTTATCTGTGCCAGTCATCTGTGGTTCCCTGAAAACATGCTATCACGCTACTCTGCCTGCCTTTATCTGTCTCGTATCATTTAGATGGTAAGCGCCTGTGAGGTCTCTTCTCTTCTATGTGATCGGCATTGTTTCCTTGCCAAAGCTTCATGTAAAATTTTGAACCCACTGAAATCAGGACTTTCCCACATAATGTAAGAGTAGCAGTACTCCACTTGCACAAATTTAACCTTCTGCTGTTGGAACTTAAGACAGGTTGGCTCTAAGGGGGCTAGTGGAGGAGCCAAGATGACTTGACACTGCAATCCTGACTTAAATTGACACAGTTCAGTGCCAGTCTCGGACACTCTTGGACATGTCATTATTTTATCTGCTTTAGCAGTTTTTTATTATGCTTTCTGTATAGAGATTTTTGGGGTTGTTTTCAGGTAGAAATGATCCTGAAATGCCTGTGTCCAGTTCCATAACTTTGAGCTGGTGCTTTATCACATCTTCAATGATAACTACTAATGTTGTTTTGATAGTACAGCCTCCAGTATGGGAACAGACAACTCATTGCTTTGTTCAGAATTCCCTTTTGAAACTTTTTTGTTCTTGTTACTAGTGCATACTTATAGCTTAAATACCTTTGTGTCTTACATAAATTCATGTTTATTTCTTTTGCTGCTTCTCATAAATTTACTTTCTGTGTTATTTCCCCCCCTGCCTTTTGTATTCCAGATAGTATATCCAGTCCCATGGTATTCTGCACTTCTATCACCTGGCTTCTTCAGTAGGATCAGGGTAAAACATTTCCTGCGTGCTGAACTTACCTTGTGAAGGATGTGGTACTTGTTTTAACCTTCTTGTCTGGTTGTCTTTAATCACACCATTCGTTGTCTACAGACTTTGTCTTACAGACCCAGGCTTCTGCTAAAAGTCTGTGCTAGTAGCTTTTAGGTAGCATCCTTAAAGGATTTGTCTCTTAAAATCATTAATATATGTGGCTTCTCTATTTTTTAAGCATTGTTGTTTTTCTTATTTTGCTGAAAATTACATTAAAAATACATGTACTGAAATCTATACCTTTATGATGTGACTGGATGTTTATGTATTTTATATGAAGTGTTCTTGGGACTAAAACCCAGGTTGCTTCTTCCCGCAACCACCAAGCAGTCACTCAGCGAGTGCGCTTACAGGAAGAGAGCGCTCCGTCTGTCTCAATTTGTACTATTGAACATATTTCTCTACCTCTCAACTTCTTACCCTTATCAAGTAAGTGGTGCTGGCCGTACTCCAGAGAGCTGAAAAGGTGGTGGATGCTCCCAGGGCTATGCAGCAGCTGGGCAAGCTGGAGCCAGGTGCGCTCGTACTCTCATGCCTCCAGCAGCCCCCCACCTTCGGCAGCTCCTCTTGCCCCAGGGAAAACTCCTAGCTAGGAGCTTCCTGCTGCTGCTAAGTGATGTGTCCATTTGTCCATTCAACCCCTCAGTATTACCATAAAAGATGGGGGTCTAGATTTTTGCCGTACCCCAAATGAGCGTCTAGAGGTGGCATCCCCAGGGTTTGTACAATCTGCTCTTTTTTCTGTATGCTTTTGTGCGAGTACCTAGCACTCGGTTTCTTTCTTTTTTTCCTTTTCAACTGTGCAGGAAAAAGCAGCTGAACTTCAGACATATATTATTATATATATTATTAATTATACATATATTATTATTATATTGCAATATACTTTCTGAATTCAGTTTGCTTAATTCTGTATTGGTTTTTGTGCAGTAACTCTGCAGGCCTTTTGCAGGGCTTGACTAAAAGCTCACTAAGAGCACTTAAAGCAGCAGTATTCCCCTTTCCTTGTACTGTATTTGTATATGAGTTTGTAACTTTATTTTGTCATAGCAATAACTTCCTTCCTGGTTTAGTTTGTTTTTCCATTTACAAGGTTTTTACAATGCAAGGGAGAATTGGGTGGAGTTTTACAGGGCATGAAGTTGACTTTTTTCTTTGCTGGGGGCACTGCATTTCAGAAGGGGAAAAGCTCTTTGGAAACATTCTGTTTTCCAGTTACTTAGAAAGTAATTCAAGTGCTTAAACAAAACATAGGTATTTGGTGCCCATTTAGATGCACTTTAGGTATCTGAGGTATCTCCAGTGGGATACAGTGTGGCACAGGACTGCTGGAAGACTCCCATCCTTCTGGAGCACAAGTCCAGAAAGAATATACTAGTGATTTTAAAATGGAGCTAGAAATCTGCATGAGGCAACTGAGTTGCTCCCTTAGGAGTTACACTGGTTTAAACACGCGGTGCCTCTGGCCCATGTGCAGGGACAGGAATGGCCCACTTACAGAACTGCACAGTTTAGCAATAATCTTTTTTTTTTTTCGTGGAAAACACTGAGAACAGAGGTTGACTGGAAGCATCGTGTTTCCTATAGATCAGGTTGGAGTTGCATGCAGCATGCTGGGGAGGGACATTTCCTTTTCGTGGGAATAAGCAAGCCATTTGTATGTCTGCTGCCTCAACTGTCTGGTGCACAGATATTCATTCATTCAAACGCAATTTTCTTTTAAGGCATTTTGCCTCTGCTTTGCCTCTAAGGCTGTAAGTGTATTTTCTGTAGTTTATATTTCACTGTCGTGAGTCCTTATAGCCCATCAAGTTTTGGGATCTGGCATAACATTTAGAGTAAACTATGAACTCATTTATGGTTTGATACATTGAAAAAGATTCATTGTGACAAATCCATATATATGTATGGAATGCACAGTTACCATAGGGTAAACGACCGTGTGTGTGTTTGCAAGCTGGTGCAGGATCACTGATGATCAGTAAAAATAGATTCATCAGAATCACAAGACTATTTACTTCTAGAAAGAAATTAGAGAATGATGATGGGATGCTTGATTTATCTCTAATGAAAACCTGGTGATGTGCTGAATACTTTGTTGGCTGCTCCTTTTATTGTCAGACTAGTCTACTATTTCTGGAAAGCATCCAAAAATACTACCATTTCTAGAAAAGATTTACAAGAATATAAATAACACTCCTATTTTGAGCTAGGAAGCATCTCATGTAATCAAAAATAGTTGTCCACACTTCCTACTTTTTTTTTAGGACTTTATTTCATGTCTGCATGACCTGTTGTCACTGAACTTTATTTTGTATGTCCATTCACTTTAGATTAAGCTTCTCTACTTGCATTAGAATTACAGGAAGAAAATAAAGTTAATTTTTCAATTGGTCATCTTGCCCCTGTATTGCAGTTATTTTTTGCTGGACTCCAACACTGTCCTAAGGACAAGAGTCTTAATTTTTCTGTTGCCAGGATCTGGCACAGTAGGAAGGTCTTATTCCAATATGTTGTCCAGGTACAACTTAATGTCTTTCAGTGTAGCAGGCAGGTGTAAGTGGAGGATTAGGCTGCTAATGCTAGAAGTAAACATAAACAGAATTAATGCAGAGACTAAGCAAGGTCAAATAAATAAATCTTCAAACAAGATTAGATGACTTGAAAGTTCTACTGCAGTAATTATGTATTAGAGCTCTCCAACCTTATACATCAGTCTCCTTTCCCACCTTACCTCCTTTCCCAATTGCAAGTGATATAACGGTTTTTCCTTCTAAAAAGGAATTAAAAGGATCTTAAGAGTAAGATAAATACAGTAAGACTGTATAACTCCTGTATCTGAAAATGCCAGTCCACATTTTCCTGAGCTCTTTGTCACTCCCACCTGTTAGATCAAATAATTGCATTATCAAAATGCAGTATCAATTACTATACTATCTTAATGTTCCCTCTAATTTTCTTCAAGTTACATAGATGTGAGGAACATGTAGTTAGGGAAACATGTGCATGGCTCTTGTGGCATGTCAGAATTAGCAAATGGAAAAAATGCTCAACAGTCCTGTATATGGTTTTGTGACTTGTAGGGAGCTGGACTTCGGTGCTGCAATCTTTTGTATGAAAATGTTTATTTGATCTTTGCTCAGGGAGTGGGAATTTCCAGTTAGCAGAATCAGTATTAGGAAAACAGGTGTGGGGCAGGTGTTTCCCACTTTGTTAAAATCTAGAGGTCTTGAAAGGTGACTTCAGTCAGTCAAGAAAAGCTACAAGATCTGCTCAGAGTGGTAATGTGAGAGCCTAGGTAGAGTGAAAACCTGTTCTGCAAGTGTGCATTTTATAAAGCAAATGCCCTGCTGTATGCAAAAAAGGAGTTAAAGTCTTTACAGCCATACAGCCTACCTAAGCAGCTTATCATCATTAAGAATAAAATGCAATGTATGGATATTATAATCCTGGTCAGGCCTTCTCCCCAACTCTTGCGTGCCTATCAGGCTACCCTGTTTAGACCCTACTGCTGAATTTGTGTGTTTTTTTGCTTTCTTGACTCCAAACAGAGCCCTGATATTGCCTGTTCCTCTAGGTTTACAGGATTTCTCTCGTTACACTTTTTCTTTTTTCTTTAAGCACTCAAAGAACTGAGAACAGTTGTTAGCTCCTGCGACCGGCACCAGTTTTTCATAGATGTCCCGTTATTTAAGTATACCTTTTTCGGCAGCTCCAGACTTGAAGGTACTTTAGCTCGCCTTTCCTCCCTTTACAGAATATGGCAGCTGATGCACATGAGCGTGAGCTTTATGGAGCTCGTGTCAGTGCGACCGTACCATCCAGGTTTTGGGTTTGCTTTCAGTTTTCGACTGCGCTAAATTTGTGTCCTCTCTGTACAGTTTATCTTGGCAATTGCTTTTGTAAGTTATTCCAACTGCGCCGATAATTCTGGGTCATGTTAGCAAGCAGTGTGCTGGCCTGTGGTACTGGAATTGATCATTCAGGCTTAAAGAAATACATAAAAACATACACTATGCTCTTATACTCCATCAATATTACTAACCATTTCAAGCAGATAGCTGGCAAATTCTACAAAAGATTCCTCTTTCCCTGTTAGTCCTGTTATTCTCTCTACTGTATTTTCTGAGGGCGTTGGTGATGTACAGTGGTGATGTACTGAAGAGCATTTCTTTGCCTCCATGTGTGAGGGCAGCGAACTTCCTGTTTTCAGTCCCCTTCATCAGATTTCTATGCCAGCGTACTAAGACTGAGCAGCAAGGCGTTGTTCCTTGTCTGAACTCTGTTCTGTTTTAGGGAAGTTTGAAAGCAGATGACATCTGCATTTTTTGCTTCTACTTGGAGTGCATGAACCTAAGTAGTTTTGAGAAAGTATGAAACTAAAAGGCAGAAGGAAAAGATTGACAAAGGGACGGAAAAACTCTGAAAGTGAAGTTGGACGTTTGCGTTATTGGGCAAAGTACACTTGATAAGCAGAGAGCAAGGAAGAGGGATAAATTTGTATTTTTAAGAAGAGTCCTACAGGGTAGCCAGGAGCTACACTCTGAGCAAGAGCCTCTTCCCAAGCCCCATGCTCTCCGGAGCATCACTCCCACTCTAAATTATGCAGAGTCTGAAAGATGGAGAAGAATACTTTTCTATTTTATCATGTATTTTTAAAGGACAAAAGTCAGGTAGAATTTGCATGTAGATTACTCTGATATAGCAAAATTACTTTGGGCAGATAGGTGGGAGTTTGGTTAAGTTGAAGGGTTGGCTGAAATATGTCAGTTAGACATGTTCAGTGAATTACTTTCAGAATAATTCTTATCTACTGTCAAGCTGGTTCTCCATATAACCTATAACTTAACAGCAATGCATTTGAAGATGAAAATTTTGTCTTCTGAAAACATTATTAGCTGAATGGAGCTTAGCCTGAGCTGGAGCAATAGAGTTGCAGCAAGAAATTTTTTAGGACTAATACATGTGCAAAATAATAATTGTCTGGATTATGTGGTATCATCTTCATGCTGTCTAGTTTTGATAATTATTTCTAAGATTCAGTCAACAGTCAGTGTGAAATCATTGCAGACATTTTCACATATGTCTGCAAGGTAATGAAACCAGGGGAAGATGCTGCGCTAAGTTTCATGTGACGGATATTCCTTTTACTGCTCAGCTATCTTGAGACCCCTGTGCACAAGGAAAACTCTGAATAAGGGGCATAGAAAAAATACATGTATGAAAACATAAAATGTTTTGTGATTCTTTCTCTGGGTATAAATGATTCTGTCACCTCACTGTCATTCTTTTTTAATTGCACTGCACCCCTGTGTAGGCCTGGACTTCCTTCCTTGTGCATGCAGGGAGAGGAGGGAGAAGAAGAAATGGTACAGGCCAGGGTCCCTGTGACAATGTGAGTCAGATCGCAGTTGAAAGACATGGTCAGAAGCAGAAGCTGGAAAGCACTTTCAATTCCTTGAAGCTTAGATCTTGGCAGATACGAAGATTAGGAACTGAATGATACCAATGCATTTGCAATGATATTAAAAAACAATGCTTTTACCACTTTTCTTTCAGTTCTCTTCCAAAAACAGATGGTTATCTTACAGCAAAATAACTAGTGTGTGTTAGCTGTCTCTATTTAGGATTATAACAGAAACCAGGCATGAGTAATTTTTTTGTTACAATTGTGTAACTAGGTGAGGTTAACATTACAGCCTGACCTCACCTAACTACCTCATGGTCAAAACTACAGAATTTTCTTTCTATTGGGATTTGACAGACTGCTAATACAAGCAGTTATCTTGTCATTAAAAAAAAAAAAAAAAAAAAAAAAAAAAAAAAAAGCTTTTTTGACAGTGAAGACATAGCCTAAGTCTATATCCCAAGACAGATGGGGCTGGTTGTGCGAGTGAGCAGGATTTTGTTCCGTATGGCTCTCCGTCAGAGAAGCCATAAGCAGTAGAATGGAGCAAAATAGCAGGAGGTAGCTGAAAAATATGAGGGGGACATTTGGAATGGAGAAATGAATATTAGTAAAAGAGCAGGTTTATATGTTAATACAAATTTTGGAAGTTTTTCTGCCAGCAGATGCATCTAGCTAAAGGACTGTTTTCTTTATTGCGGTAACAGATGTATATAATTGTACCCTAAGAAAATGGCATTGGCTAACATCAATCCCATATGCTTTTTGTTTTAAGGTAAAAAAAAAGGTAGTTACGCTCCAACCATTCTGCCAATATTGGTTCATTTACAATGCCGAGCTGTTTCTTTTTAATCTAAAAGTTATAACCTGACATGTTACCTGATTTAAATTTCAAATTCACAGGTCACTATAAACTTTTACAGTGGTGAACAGATGTTCATGTGAGCTTTACTTAACTGTAGAGCACCTTTAAAAAAAAAAAAAAAAATTCCTTGTCAGTGGAATGTCAAAATTAAGTCTCTATAGGAAATGCCAGGGGGCTCAGTCAAAACTCCAGTGTCTGACAAAAATATTTAAGTTTGCTATTAGTTTTGCTGTAACCCGTTGTTCATTACCCCCTTTGCATCACATGGTATTAAAACCACAGGCTCCTACTAATCTCCCTTGAAATTTGTATTCACTTAGAAAGATAGTTTCAAGATTCAGAGGCAAACTAGAATTGCAACATGTATGTGGCTTTACTTGACCTTTGTGTTGCTACCTGTGTTGGTGCAGACCGTATCTTGTTTGAATGTAAAGATTTGCATCTGCTAAGATGTCACTGCCACCATATTTGTATTTGATTAAATGTCTCCTGACAGTCAGCAGTGATCAGAACAATTTAAAAAAAGAAAGAAGCAAATTGTCAGCATCTGACTTCTTAGGGACGCATGCAGCTGTTTCTTAGCTTGTTAAGTAAGGAGGAAAAAACGGAAATCTCAGAGAGAGTTGCTCAAAAAAGTTAATTGCAACTCTGTAATTTAAAAACAAAACAGTTAGCTGCAAGTACCTGTGACCAAATTCTTCCCTCAGGATTGCTGTATTCCTAAGTAACTCTATTGGTGTCAGTGGAAAGAGTTAGGGTGTGTGTGCAGCAGTTCAGTCAGGTCCTCGGTGCTGGATTTGTTCGCTTGGCTACAGGTACTGCAAGTCTTACAGCTGTGAGTAGTTGCACAGCTTGGGCCGAAGTATCGTGGTTCGTTCTTGTTGCTCACCAAAGCATACGGACTCAGTCTGTTGTTTCAAGGTCATTGTATACCAGTCTGATTAATATTTTCATACACTGAGAATGACGTAGGGTCTCAGGGTTTAAGGGGAAAACTCCGGCTTTGCCCGTGTTGAGTGCAGTGTCATGATTCCCTCTTGCTCACACCACCGCCTGCTTTAGTGGATAGCGCACTGATGTTCAAGTAAGCAGCGTTGTCAGCCCTCTTCTGCCCTTGTCTTTTCATATACGGCAGCTAAATAGCACAAGTGGCGCAGCGGGTCCTGTGAGCCCCTGGCTCACGTAGGGCCCTCGTTCATCTGGAAGGTTTCCAGGAACAAGCTTGGATTTTTGTTTGGAGCGTGGATATTGCAGCGTATGAAGCATCTTCACAATGCTGTCCTCCCAGGGGATAACACCAGCTATCTCCTAGTGACTGTTCCCCTTAAATTCTGTTCAGTCCAGGTCGGCATGTGCATTTGGGCAGCCACAACCAGATGAAGCACACAGGTCAAAGAAGGGCTACTCATGTTCCCACTTTGGTGAAAGCGGATTTCGGACTCTAGCAGAATGTAGATTGCTGACTTAGTGTCGTCTTTGGCTCAATGTATTGAGCGAAATATTCTTTGTGACACCCTGGTATTTCTTGTCTTTGTGTATTTTTGTGTGTTTTTATAAGGCCACAAACCTTCTGCTTGTTTTCATTTTCTGTGTGTTTTTTTGCCTAATTTTAGTGTTGGAATAAAGCTAGCGTACTCTCCCATTCTTATGGTGTCAGATCAGGGAGCTGTTGCGTTGTCACCACTTCGTCCTGTTGTCCCCTTCGCACTTGCTTGCTTGTTGCTTTTCATCCTGTTGAGTTTGCACAGGGGTGACAGCCCAAGTGTAGTTTGATCCCAGGTGCGTTAAGCCCAGGTGCAGCAGCTCTTCGGAAACTGTGAAGGTTTGGAACAGGACGTGAGGATGATGATGATGGCAGGGCATGACTCCTGTTATTCTGCTGGCATCTCGCTGTGGCCTGGGTCTGTCCTGAGGTCTGGTTTGCCACCTGGCCACACAAACATATTTGTGCCACCAGCAGGAGAGGGTGGCACGGAGGCAATAACAACCAGCAATGGAAAGGCAGCGGGGTTGCTGCTGTCTGTGACAGTGGCTTATGGCATTGCAGCATTACACCGTCCTACCTTTCATGCTATGGTAACTCTTAATTAGAAATGTATTGCACAGTAGCATTGCAGGCAAGCAAGTTAGCAAAGGCCTGTTGGCATGATCCCGAGAGGCATTGCAGCAGGTGTAGCATCACTGCCCCCTGAAGATTTTATATGAATGCTTCTGGCCTCTCTCCCATCATGGAGAAAAATAAAGCTGAGCTGTTCAAATATGTATATCTCGCTGTCTGGCTTCCCACAGTCATTAATCATCACCTCATTATTCTATGTACATGGCTCTTTTCCTTCCTTCCTTCCTTCCTTCCTTGCTTCTGACCACCTGATCCATTCTCTCCTCCTTCCTCAAGGCTCTCCTGTCTGTCACTATTTTTTTATGGTATGTACAGTAGAGCTCCATATTTTGGAGTCTTTGGTATTTGAGTATATGATAATTTTTCTGTTTAGCTGCTGTGAGACCCTGCAGTTTGCAGCATTTTATCTAAACTTGAGTCCCGACTCTGCTTTTTAATGCTTGCTGACAAGAGCTCAAACACGAATCAGGCCAATAAAACATAATAGCCTTACTTTAAAAACTAGTGGCCTTGAATTCTGTCATCCCATTGCCTATTTATTTCTGCTCATAGCAAGCACGGTAGATAGAAGGTCACATTTCCAATCAGTTGTTCGGAGTGGTTCTCAGCTTTAGGTGGAAGGTCAGAAATTATCCATCACTTACAAGAAATGCCTTTGGTTAGATGCCGGTGCTGACATCACTGAATAATAAGCCATTGAAACTCCAGTCTGCCTGCGTAGAGTGCGTTATGATTGGTGTTTTCGTCAGTATTAAATTGCTCTGATTAAAAAGGCTGCTGTACACCTGTGTGTAGAGCTGACTTAGCTGTGTATGAGCTAGTGAGCTGTGCATGGGCTCTTTAAATACAGCTGCTCTGGCCCATCTGCCCAAAGCACTGGCTTGGTGGTAGCAGAGTGCTTGCACGTCAGAGTCTCTCTTTTTGCCAGACTTCTCCAGGCAGGAGAATTTTAGGATATAACCTTAATTATTCAGTTTCCTATTCCCTAAGCACATTCTAGAATACTTAGTGCTCCCATTTCTCATTAGGATGATCCAATATGGGGAAACTGTTCAGCTGTATTTTCTAGCCTTAAGATAAATTTATTTAACATTATCCCCCAGACTGCAACCTGTATGTTTTTTCCGGGTGCCAGGCTGGAGCTCTTGCCTGCACGGCCCGTAGCCTGAGGAGGGAAGGTGAGTGAGGATGGCTACTAGCCACTTCTGCAGCCTGCCCTTCTGCGCTGCTGCAGGGCTTGTGGCATGACTGAGGAGTCCTGAGGGACCGGTCTCGGTTACAGTAGTCTGCCAAGCGTGTCCTTTTCCATGGTTGTATTGGAGGTGATTCAGGCAGATGGAGTCAAACCATCTGTTGAAATGGCAGCTGTCTGCTAGCTTCAGCTCACCTCCTGCCAGCCCTGCTCCAGTTTCATCCATGACCCTTGGGCCACCCTGCCTCTGCCGGCGTTAGCAGGAGCCTCTTTTCCCGGCCCAAGTGTTGATTCTCCTGCAGCGTGGTCACTGAAGGCCTTGCCTTGCCTTTGCCCTGCTTGTGCCATCTCCCAGCCAGGTCACGGTGAGAGGACATCACGTCCTGCTGTACCTAGTGCCCCACTGCTCGGTATCCACTGTGCTGCCCACCACAGCCCTGGCAAGGCTGTGCCCCTCTGGGGCCGCTGCAGCCATGACGCTGGCTCTCCAGGTGACTGTTTTGCAGCTTCTTTATACAAGCCCTTTCCTGGAGGCCCCTCTCTTTAACAATAATTAGTTTATAGATTGTTTTTTACATAGCCCTAATGCATTTATCCTGCTAAAAGCAAAGTAAACATCCCCCCTTTTCTCCCAGTGCATTCCTTCAGAACTAGGGGGCAACTAATTATGCCGCGTGTGTTAGCAGGAGGCTGCAACCAAGTCCTCTGCTCATGAAAAGCCTTAATCAACATGTCAGATGTGTCAGGAGCTGAGTCTATGCAGATTTCTTTCTACAGCCCTTCCCCATGTAAGGAGCAGGCCTTTCTCATGCAAATAGCCCCCCAAGCCTGTTCGGGTTCCCGAATGCGTAATGCCAGTCAGGAGTGGCCCTGTTGCCTCTCGCAGGAAGGAGCCACGACTCCTACGCCTAGATAAACTGCGGCTGTTTTAACAAAAGGTGCACTTTTCCAAATAGCCTATGCCGGTGGTTCTGCAGCCCTTTCAGCTAGACGGAAGGGTGTAATTAGACATGTTCATTGACATCTATTAATCTCAGGCTCTGCCTTCTCCAGAAAAACAAAACCAAACTCTGTGGAAGTGCAAAACTGTTTATACATGACTGCAGAGTTTCGAGAATTGGTTAAAGCTAGAAAAATAATCTAATTTCATTGAAGCACATGGGAATGATTATAAATCAGACATAAATGTGAAAAAACTTGCGAATGTATGGAAAGGTAAATTCTGGCCATTTGCTGTGCAATAAAATGGACTGTTAGCCAGATAATGGAATCATAAAACACTGGCTCTATTTTTCTAGACACTTCCAGGAAAGGAAGTATAAAACTATTTTGTTTTTTTAGCCAGATTTTCAAATTTTATATTTTTAATAGTTTCAGTCACTTGGCAAATAGAGCTGTAGGAAAAAAGGGCTTACTTACGCTTTTCTTCCTCATGCAAGTCATCTTGGTAATTTGGACAGAATGACTGCTAGTTAGGTGAGTAGTGGAATAATTAGCACAAGCTGCCTGGGACAGGCCCCTGGAGGTCGGTGGGTTCAAGAGAAACAGGGCTATGTCCTATTTTTCTGTCAATGGTAGCATTCTCTCCTGATCACACGGAAGATGAGGAGTGTTTGTAGCTGACTTTACAGAACCTGGCTTTTATCCAAAACCTTCTATAAACCTGATAGTACTTAAGTACATTCCTTCCCTGTCTATCCACAGCACTGTGGGTATTCCATGCTAAAATTTAAATTAGAAATGTTTATACAAAGTATCCTCAAGGCTTACATGTGCAAGTAGTCCATTACTAGCTGAGACTCTAAAATCAAATACGTATGTAAATCTTCTCTGGATGGAGACTATAAATGTCTTATAATCTTTTTGAAATTTTACAATGAATTTTCTTAAATCTTTGATTTAAGGGTTAGTTTCTGTAAATCAAAAGATACCGTCTTTAAAAACCAATTAAAATCGAACTTTAACTAAATGCTGGTTTCATTCATTTAAACTTATTTAAGCTTATTTAAACTATCACCTAAATGATGAAAAATAATAACTACACAGTTTACTGGAGCACTGGCACTTGAAGAAACAATCTTCCAACTCATGTAAGTCAATTCATTGTTCTGTCCGGGAGCGTGAGTGTCACACCACGGCATACATGCTTGGCACACTGAAGCAACAGTGACAGTAAGGCTATGTGTTTAAGGGGCACTGGACTCATTTCAATCATTCATGAATTTGACTGGAAAGTATAACACATTATCCTGGCGGGTAGTTTTATGGTGCTTTCCATATACTGCATCTCAAAGCTCTTCATGGGTATTTTTAGCCCAATTATGAGTTGATTGCTTTCAGATGCATGCACCATCACCTATTCAGCAAGTGTCAGTTAAAAGCGAGGATCGTTTGTTTTAGTACAGTCTGTATAGTGGTATTAACTGAGAGAGGGAATATAAGCAAGGACACTCTGCTTGTTATCTATTATTCTTTTCAAACAGTAACAAAGAATTTTAAACATCTATTTAAAAATCACTAGAAAAGGGAAGATTTTGCCCAAGGGATCTAACTCAGATCTCTGACACCATCTTCAGATAAAATGCAAGAGGAGTACAAAAATCTAGTCCATAAAAATGAAACTTTTGATTGGATGAATTTTCACTGTATGTTAGCTAGCTTTTAACTCTTCTGCTATTCCCTCACACATACACAAAATTTCTCAGGGATCAATTATTTCTCTAGATTTTTTTTTTGCAAGCTAATACATTTTAATGATATTTTTCAGACACTTTAAAACTGGCTTTTTATTTAATATTTTCTAATATGGAATGCAGGAAAAAGTTCAAACGGGAATAGCTCATGATCCTAAATAGGGAGGGAGAAATTGCTGCTTCTGCAGCACCACAGCTTCAGGTGCTGGCTTTGTTTTAGGGACCAGAACTGCACCTCTCCAAGGGTCATGCTGTTCTAATGGCGACATCATCATGCTGGCCGTCTCTTCTTGGCATTAGGGACACAGAAGAGAGGATGCATGCAGATTTAAGGTAGACTATAGGAAAAAAGGAATTCATAATTCGGCTTATCTCACTTTGCTGAAGTTTGCAGTGGAAAACTGTTGTCCTGTAGAGCAAAACTTTAATCAACAGTAATAGCAATGGACTAGAGGGTTTTTTTCAATATTTGAACCTTCTCTTCCTGTATAAATCACTGAAAAATATCTCTGACTCAGTTGTATTTAAGAGGAATAGCAGTATGTGCAGTGAAGAACACTGAGTGCGTCAGGCTGATTGGAAGTCAGACACATTTCTGAATTTCGTATCATTCAGCTCTGCAAAGCTGCATTTCCTTCCAGTGACCTCATGTCTACTCCTTGCTCTGCTTGCTTTCAGCAATTGTTCAACCTGTATATGCAGAAAGAGCAACAGGAGGAGAACAGCGCAGGTTAAAATCCTTCCTGCTCTATTATTTGGACTGGAATAACACAAAATTTTAGCTGAGAAGAGGGAGGCCAGACTTTCAGCAGCTCTTGGTGATAAAAGCCACCAGAAAGTCAGGAAAGCTGCTAATTAGAACATGTGTCCTATTCAGAGTTTAGGAAAGGTAACAAAAAGTGTGGAAGACAATAGCTGAAATGCCTGGTTTGGCATTGTGAAACACAAAGGGCATTTGTTACTGATTCTAACAGAAAAAATGCTGTGGGTCACATCTTGTTCACATTTATTCTAGGAAAATTCCATAGACGTTTGGAGGGATAAAACCAGTTATTTTGCAGGGAAATGTTCCGTGATTCTGTAACAACTGTAGAATTCGGCAAGCACGGTTTCATTTTTGTAGGTTTTAGAATCATCCTATAGATTTTACACAAATACAATCTTTTTAGAAATTTTCTTTTTGCAATTTTCTACAATGTAGTTCAAAAACCAATGAGAAACCACTACATACATAAACACAAAGAAGGATCCAACCTTGTTTTTGGATTCAAATCGGGATTTTAAAAGCCATTTATGTGGGGGTTTTTTAAGAGAAGAAAAAAATTATATATATACATTCAAAATATTGAAATGTACCCTAGAGATGCAAATTTGCTAGCTCAGTCTTGTAAGGTTCCCTCGGCTCCCATTGAAGTCAAAAGGGCACGTGCTTAAATTCTTTCCAGAAGAGAGATGTTTTCCTGAATTAGTCATAATGAAAATGAATTAATTTTGGTCTATTTCCCAGTATTCCCCTAGAGTCACAGTTTTTATGTTTTCCTCCCAGCTGTAGTCTGAATGAGATTTTCTGCCTAGAGTCTTTGAGCTATAAAGTTTTGTAGTTATTAAAGTTTATTTCTGCCTTATGCCACCTCCTACTTTGGTGGATTGGTCCTGAAGAGGGAGAAAAGAAACTGTGCCACAACTAGAAGTAATGTTTTCAAGAGACAATATTCGTAGGCATGTAAATCACCCTGAAAGGGAATGGTTAATATCTCAAAGTAAATCCTTGAGCTCTGTGTACCAGCTAAAAGGTAGTAAATTTAATTCATTAACAAAAATACAGCATTCCTAGAACTAATGATACAGGAACAGTACTGCCACCTTGCTGGAGCAACAAAATAATGTGATTTGTGTTTCTCTGTTTGGGTAGCCTAGAATTATCAGAGTTAAGTATGGTAATAACCTGGTAATTAACAGTAATTTCTTCTATCATTGTGGAAATGGCATGACACAAACAGCACTGACCTATAATTTTTCTTCACAAGTTCTGCAGTTATTGTCGCTATATTTCTAATTACCCTTGCAATCACCCAAACTACTTCATAACAGTTACTGAGATGATGCAAAAGCACCCTGGATCATGTTATTTTCTTGATCCATTGATTAAAAGGTCAGAACCATCAAAAAAAATTAGTCATGATGCAACAAGCATGGTACATTGAAGAGGTAATTAGAACTATCATCTGCCACTTGATAACTATTGGGAATATAAATGTATGTAAATAGACAGAGTTTGGAGAGAGGAAAAAAAAGTGAGTTTATTTTCACTTTATACTGTTCATCTGTAATTAAGACTAATTAAAAAAAATAGTGAAGAGTAAAGATGTTGAACAACATGCAAAGCAACTACATCTGTAACTTGACCTGTGCATTATTTCCCATTACCATCAATTTGTTGCATTCTCCTCCACCGTAGAAGCAGAAATGAAGTCTTAAGTTCAGGGAGCGGCTGGTAGTTTCCAACGGCCGGTTCAGCTTGCACCGGAATTTCCCATTCCTTTATGTCCGTTCCTGTGTGGAGCTGCTGAAATGCCATGTCCTGTTGATATTTGCTCATGGCAACAATGGGGGAGCCCCGGCTCACGGGAGCTGCGGGCCAGGCAGAGTGCGGGCAATGGGGCCCGGCTGGCCTGGCCCATGGGCAGAGGGGCCAGTATGGCTACAGCGGCCTTTCCTTCCTCCCTACCTGATTTTTCGTCCCCGACAGCTTAGTCAAGGGCAGGTCCCTGGTGGTGCTAACAACTAGGGAAGAATACATGAACGCTGTCAGCTGAGAATGGGTCAAGGCAGGATTGCAGTGCCGCACAGCAGTTTTCATCTTGATGGCTCTCTGGTTGAAACATTTTTCAGTGTTGGGGTGAAGTTCACATTCCTTAGGACTTCTTTAATGTTTTAGAAGAAAGTAATCAAATTATTAAGTGGTTGTATTTTTCTAGAAATGGATCTTCCTGCTAGTTGTTGGGAGAGGACATGCTACCTCTGAGCTCATGGGGGCTTCAGAAAAGACCATAAAGGGTCCAGTCCGCTTATCTACATGAATGGAATTAAATACTCAGTGCAAACACGTGTGTGAACGTACAGCAGTAGAAAACAGTAGCAAGAAAAACAATAGCAGTGAACAAACAAGAGGATTGAGTCATGCTGCTTTTATTTTTAAAAGGTGCTGGTTTCATCGCTTCATCGACTTCTTGTCTTTGCACACGTCTGTCCCTGTTCATTCCCTCCTCCTGCTCACTCCTCTATTTCACTCTCTGGTGCTTTTTCACCTTGAAAGCCCCACGATGCTCAGCACCTGTCTGTGTTTTGCCGGGCAGGATCCCAAGCTGTCCATAGCCCTGCAGCTGGATGGGCTCTGGCTTAAATGTTGTCAGGAGGTCGCTCTAGAGATCTGAGGACTCTAAGAGAACCTCAACCAGAGGGCTGGTGCCAGGGTATATTGACATTTAATATGTGGTGCATGTTATATGAATGTATTATGCTGTAAAATCTGTAACAGTATGCCTACTGTATCAACTGCCATGCTTTGGATGACAAGACAAAGGGGTTTAATACTTGTAAAATAAAAATGATTCTTTATTAGCTGGATTTAGGAGGTGCTACACCTGTATTCTAGCTGTGTGTGCATGGATTGACTTCATGCAGCTTTTCAAGCACTTTTCTCCTGCAGCTTGTGCTTTTTCATTCAAATTCCTTAAAGGTTGCTATGCCCACCTTAAATACTAGGAGTTGTTAAAAAGCCTGTAACACATGGCTGGTTTTATAGCTGTTGCTTCCCAAAGCAATCCTGTTTTATGAAATGCAGTCCTGTAGTGTTTATATCTGAAGTTTTCAGACTCATTTTAAAATATAGAGCATCTTTTAATGCAGGTTGTCTTGCCAATACTTCTCCTCCCCCACATGACCACACAGACCAGACCTTCTGTTTGGAAACAGCAAAACATTTTTAAGAGCTGTTTTTAAGAAAGAAAATTACTTTTTTTATATATATACTTAAGAAAAAAGAAAACTGCTGGATGTCTTTAAAATGAGAAAGAACTAGAAGAATGTAACCCCCCCCTCCAGATCTCAGCAAGTTCTAGGCACTGCTCTGCAATCCATTTGGAGAATCTCCACCTTAATTTTATCAGTAGTAAGAACTGGCTTTCCAGAGGAAATTCATGCTCCACCTCCACAAAAAAAAAAAAAAAAAAGAAAAAAAAAAAAGAAAAAAAAAAGAGTAAAACAGTTTGGTCTCAGTTCTTGTTTGCACCACTAATGCTGTGCGTAGCCTTGTGTCTCAGGGCAGCACAGCCAGCCAGGAGAGGCGTTATCCGCATGCGGGGTGGTCACCGGAGAGCCCTCAGTCACTGAAATAGCAGTTTCCGCCTCCCGTGTCCTGAGCCATGTCTGAAGAAAAGCTGTTCCTGGCAATCGTGTGCGCTGTATGGGCCCAGCGGGGCTGATTGCTGACGTCTTAAATGAGGACAGCTGTTACGCTTTCCTAATTTACGTCGGCTTCCGAGCAGCCCCCAGATCAGGCCATGCCAGTGCTAACCAGCCTGCGAGTCGTCCTTTCTCCTTGGAGCATCTCTGCGCACTTGCCGAGCAGGCTATTCTGGATGGGCGCCTTTTCTCCCTGCAGTTAGCAATACCTCCAGAGAATGTATTGATGATGACTACTGCCCGTTCGCTACTGTAGCAGGTCACACAATGGCTCTTACAGTTTACCCAAGCCTTGATACGATCAGTCTTTTCAAATACAACAGAATTTTAGTGCTAGTAGTCCTATTATAATAGCCCTTTTCATTTGGTTCCCAATTTAAGTTCTGTACTACTTGATCAAAGGACACTTTCTATTACATTTGAAAGAACAGTGGGATACGTAGGAGGTAGTTCTTATTCCTGAAAGCAATCTTTATTTGCAGAAATACAAATATTACAAAGTCTCTGAAGTCACAGGCCTTGTGTGAACTTTGCTTGGTTTAGACAATTGATCTTAGAGAAGAGGTTAAAAGAAATGAAGCAGGATCAAATAGTGAAAACATTAAGCTTAGCTTAGAGCTCTTGTTTTTGTGACAGGGATTTCACCTCACTCAGTTTGTGATCTGTAAATGAGCCGTAGCATGTATGTGCCTCAGTTTCCTCATCTGTAATTTAAAAATCAAAAAGAATTTCTGCATGCCTCATAAGAGTTTTTAAGGACCTACATTTACAAAAGTTCAAACCAGTAATCCATAAATCAGCCTGAATGTCTGTGTTGTGTCCAGTGTGGAGTCAAAGCTGTAAAAATTATTTAGTTCTATTCCTACCATGCACTGAAATGAGTGCCAAGTTGCCTAGAAATTAACCCAAGGTTTCCTTGAAGTTTGGATGGTTTGTTTAAAACTTTGTAAGTCATTTCTGAGCGTTCTTGAGGGAGAGGAGTTAGGTGGAGGTGAAACAAAAAGTAAATACCTCAGATTTTATCTGCTTTACGTTCATTGTGAAAATACAAAAAGCATTCAGAAGCAAAATGGAAAGCTGGCTTTAGATGCTGGGTCACCTTGCATGCTGTTTTAGCAAATGCCAAGTGGCTCCAAAACTTGGAGGAAATAAAAAGCAAAAGTAACTGATTAATCTTGGAAGTCATGAGTTTCACATAATTATTCTGCGTGTATTCATCCCACCTCTGAGCTCACATATTCATGGAGAGAAATCCTTGCCTTATTTGAATCCCCATTGACTCAAGCAGGACTGTTCTTTAACTTTAGCTTGTTGATGTCTCTTTCCTCTCTTGGATGTCAAAATGCATTATAAAAGAAAGTGTAAGAAGCACTCTCAACACTTCTGGGTGAAATGTCTTGTTACACATCAAGTAGCAAATCATCCATTTACTTACATTGTATGCACATGTGGGTAAAGTCTATATACTTATGTTAACCTCATAAAGGGATGGATTTGTCCAGCCTGGTAAATGAAAAGCGAAGAGTTAAACTCCTGTTATCCTCAGCCAACACATCTGCAGCTGCTACCTGCAATCCCACACTTGTGTTTAAGAGTTATTGGGAGAGCCTTGCAGGATATGGGCTCATCTAATTGATGCCAGGTGCCTGGTTCCCTGGGGGGCAGGCAAAATAAGGAGAGTGGCAGGTGGAAACGGTATAAATTGCTTCCGTATAGACTCTAAGCTGTGGAAGATCTGTTGTCTGTGGTTGAGCTTTGAGGTTTTTCTGTAGCTACCTGGCTAAAGGAGGTTCTCGTTTTCAGTCTGTGCCCTGCTATAGACACTAAATATCATAGTAGTGCAATCTGTTTCATCCCCCTTCTCATGTGGCTCAGAACATGTAGATCCTTGCAGTCTTCAGCCTGACTTGATAGGATGTGGCAAGAAACTGAAACTCGAATTTTGACTACTAAAGGTAACCACTAGTTTAAGAGCATAGTTGAAAGAAAGAGTTGGAACTGGACTGACATCAGCTGAAATGGAGATCCCAGCTGTGTGTAGGTTTTCTACTGTCTGAAGCAAGGAGTCTTTGAATATTTTTTAGTCAGTTTGAACTGTCATTAAAAGACTAGACACTGTGGGCTTATAACAAGTTCATTTTTTTAATGAGGAAAAACAGGAGAAATAAAAAAATGTATGATAAATTATTACTGCCCCAGGTCCAGCTTCTGGACCTCTCACGCTCTGCTGCAGATCCTAGAGGTGTTTCATGCTTGAGAAAATTTGGGGTTGCTTCAGAGAAGTTCTGGAATAGCATCCAGTTACCAAGCCCCTGGTGAACAGCCAGGGCAGCTGCTTGGGCGTTCAGAGCTCTGTCTGCATTCTTGTGCTCTCAACCTTCCTGAGACTGACACAAAGCCATTGAAACAGTATAGATTTCCACCTCTACTAAAGGAAGGCTCAGGTAGCTAATTTACTACAAAGATCTGACCCCTAAATCAACACAGTGAGTAAATAATCTGATGCCTTCATTTTAAGTTCTTAGGATTGTGTGCTTTGTGCTGAATTGACAGCCAACAAAGCCTATTAGAGAAACAGAAATATATCTTCAGTGCACAGTCTAAGGCATCATCAGGAATTTACATGTTTGCAATGCCTGAGATGTATTTGGCTGAACACAGACTTGGACATCAATTTCAAATACGAAAAAAGATTTCTCCAGCTGTTGCCACATCTGTTATCAGGACCTGCTGCCATGCCAGTGAATGCCTTTAGGCAATTGTTACAAGAAGCAACCTTTGGGTCTTTGTGTCTACGAGAGACAGAGATCCACTGAAGGCCGTGAGATTTTAATCTTTAGATGCAGAGTGTCTGAAGTGCATTTAAATTTGAAAGGGAAATAGGATACTGTGAAATCACAATCAGACTGGGGAAGAAAATACTGCTGTCCTGAAATAACATGCAAGTGAATGTGTTTGGAAATCTGAACACAATATTAGGAAAACTTATATGGAGTCACTTTGAGAAATAAATTGATAGATCCTCAGCAGAGAACAAAAAAGGGTTATATGTGTGAACTGGTGTACCTCACCGATTTGATTTTACACTGGTTTAGCTGGCCAAAAATTCTCTGTATTTTGTATAATTCTTTTTAATGTTTCTTGACATACATGTTACTCTCTCAAATTCTATCTTGCAGTACTATGTGAAGTGAGAAGTAAAGAACTTCTCTGAAAAATTAAATAACTTGAATAAGCGCCCATGGAGGTATGATTTTCACCTTGTAGAAGCATAAAATATAGAGAACCAACTTGTTGTTTAAAAACATTCTTTGAAAATACTTTAAAAATAGTTACATTTAAAAAAGCTTTTCAAGGTACAGTTTTTTAAAGACCTTGTAGAGAGGACCAGAGACACTCGGCATACTGCAAACCTTTTGTACATGTTTGTAACAAGCTGGATAGCTTTCATGCCCGTGGTTTTTAGAGAGTCCTTCACGTTTCGTACTTGTGGTTGTTACAGAGTCCTTCAAACTGCTCAATCAGTAAAGAATACCAATACAAACAGCCCTCTTTGATTTTTCTTTTCAGGTCATTTATTTTGTCAGTCTGCCTTTTGGCATCTTTCTTACTGTATGTTCAGTGCACTGAGTCAAACAAATGCAGTGTCACAGCCATCATAAAAAGTCATCAGGCCTTCCAAGCTCAACAAACTAGTCCTCACCTGCCAAATTCGGGGCATTAAAACAATATCCATCAACAGAATCATTTGAGAGGAAATAGCAGGCCTTATCTTCTGGGGAGACATAAAAGACCAGCTATACTGGTGGTGAAATTTTTGTGCTATGCTTAAATGCTAAAAAGAACACTGTCTTATTCTTTCTAGACTAGACTTTACATTGGATAGTCTTCTGAAAAGATACAGATAGGAGGCTAGATAAAAAAACCAACTATTACAGCTGGTCTTCCTCTTTATTTTTGCACCTTTGTACTTCATTGGGCACTGAGGGTCTCCCTATGGCGTGCACTCTCCATCCATCCAGTAAGGAGGTAGTCCTAGTTCGCACAAGGTGCTTGCTATCTGTGTAGAGGAGGAAGCCCAGGAGTACAAAGAAACCTTATCAAGAGATTTGCATTTAACAGGCCTTTCCTCTTCCTCTTCCCTGGACTCTTTCTTCTTCACTGAGGCACTGCTTTCTACTCTGTTTTTACTCACTTCCTCCTTAAAGCCACAAATTCTAAACAGCATCTTTCCTATTGAAAAGGAAAGTGGATTGCAATTTGCTCTGCAGATTGTAAATCCATCTTTGCTGCAGGATTGATAGGACACACTTCTATCTTCTAGACATAGTCTTGATGCTTTATTCTGTACTCCTGAACATGAAATTTAAGAAGTGATGGGTCCTAAGGTTTTCCTAAACATATACATCTATGTGGAATATATCTGTATGTTTAGCTGGATAATTCTTTGATGTACATGCAGTATGGACTTAATCTACCTAACCTAATGTTTGGTAGCTGTTTGTCTTTTGGGGATTAGAGCAGCCTTGGTATATGATTGCAACAGAAGTAGCAATTTCTACCAGTGGAAATTTTGTGTTTCTTTTCAGTAAAATGGGAATCCTCACTTTTCAAAAGGTGAAAAAGCTGTGTTTTGCTGTTTACTTCCAAAGGGTTCTGGGTTTCTGGAAATCCTAGAGCAATGGTTCAGAAAACAGTAGGGCACATAAAACTGGGAGTGGCAAGCTCACGTTCTCCTGTTGCAAATGTAAAACTTCTAGGCCTATTCATTCAAGTTACTATTGCATACTGAACTCTTTGGATTGATGTTGTGGTAAGTGTAATTTCACAGCACTTGGCTTTCCTCAGCAGAACTCCAATCTGGATGGGCTTTTGGGGTGCTATGACAGGATGAGGTGCAAGGCATAATGATGCGTTTTGCCTCTCATTGCAGAGAAAAGGGGATCCTCACTCTACCAGCGAATAGAGAATTGCTACTTTGCCATATATGTTTTTCACCCATTATCAGTGAAGGCAAAAGTACAAAAACTGAAGTGGGATGAATATTAGATGCTCAGAAATCTGTTGTCCTGGGCTGCTTTGCATTGATGCAGTGGAATTGCAAAGCACATGCTGTGTGTCCGTAGCAATTTTCAGTTATATTTCAAGACATCAAAGGCAGCGTGTTGTGTTTCCTCCCTTGGACCTGGAAATTGAAACAACAACAGAGATATGTTTCTTTTCCCTTTCTGCTTGGTTGGGCTCACTTATTCTTGAGGCTTAATGTTGATGAATAGGTTAAATGCACTTGAAAATTAGCCTTTCTTCCCCAAGAGCTTATTTGACTTGAGGCATTTCTCAAGTTTTTAAAGGTATTCTGATTTTTCTTCAGCATTTGAACAAATGATCACAGGTACTTTTGAATAGTCTGTGCAAGCATAAAATTTTGCCATTTCACTTTGCTCATTTGCTTTTCTCTCATGCATCTTGGCAAATGTGCCAGTCTGGTTTTCTCTAACAGCAGCCTCAGAAGTGTTCCTACATATTGTGCCAAATTTTTTATGGTTGGTGTGTCTTTGTAAGACAGAAACACAGCATAATAATTCTATTTATAAGTAGAACAGATTTTTGCAATGTTACAAACAACACAATAGCTCAAGCTCTGTGCTCAATTGTGTTAATTATATGAACATTCCTACAACAGATTCCACTTCTTTCATACAATATGCATGCACCTGTGTCATCTTTAACCTGTATTTATTGCCTCTTTCTTGTCTTGCTGTTGGCTACTATTACAGGTCTTTTTCTAGGACTCATGTCCAACTCTTTACTTGACCAGAGAAGGATTTTCATCACGATGAAGCTAGCTATAACCCAGAGATTGTTTTCCCTTTATTGTACATTCATCGTTCACTTGCCAACCCTAAAAGTACCCCTGACTGTACGATATGAGTAAGTGCTCCTTTAAACAACTAACTTTTATGTGCACGGGGAAATGATTTCCCCAGGAACCGTGTGTAAATGGTACTGCCCACACGCGGTTCCTTCCTCCTTCATTTGTGGCTGGAGGGGAAATTGCACAATTTCTTCAAGCTCGGAGGTGCACGTGGGAAAAGCAAGAAAGAGCCCCAGCCTTTGAGCCCTATCCAAGATCAGAAATTTTTCTGCAGCAGCATTTGCTTTTGCGTGTTACTGTCAGACACAGATAAGGGAGTTGCGTGGACTGTGCCGTGGTTAATCCTGGCGTATCCTCTGCCAAGGAGCAAGAGGAGAGCCAGGAAACGCGGGAGCTGGTGTGGAGGAACAAAGCTTCTTTGTGCCTTCAGCCTCAAGTGGGCCCTCTAATAACAGTGCTGATTTCATGCTCCTGGGAGAAGCAAATCCACCATTTCTGGGTGGGATATGAATGGGAATGGGGACTGTTTCTGTGCTACTCATGACACAAAGGGATCGGTTTCTCTCCGGCTCTTATTTTCAGTAGAAATTGTCTCCTTTTTTAAAAAAAAGCAGAATCCATTTATGTATTTGCAACATGAATACCCAATAGAGAGAGATGTATTTTGATTGCAAGCAGCTGTTGCCATCTGATCAGGGGATGTACTGCAAATATTTTAGCAAATGTTTCTCCTCCGCCTCTTTTTTCCTCCTAAGACTCTGACAAAGTCGATGTGTGACTGGGAAATCTATTCCTATGTGACAAAATTCCCCCTGCCGACCCCCAGGCAGCAGGCAGGGCCATTTCACAACCGCTCACATCAAATGGTTTAAACTTTGTTCTCTATGACCTTGACTAGATAGCGGCGAGATAGGTGTGTGTGTCTTAGCCTGCAAAGGCTGGAGGTGACTAGGAGGCCTGATCCCCGCTGACCGGTTCCGAAACGGTGAGCTCGCCGCAGACCCAGAGCTGGGCCTGTGCTCTGTCTCTGCCTCGCGCTCTCAAACTCTCGAGGCGCACTGCTGAGCACCGCAGCACTTAACTCGGGGAGATTTGATATCGCCTCAGAATTGGGCTCTTCAGAAGCGTTGTTATGAGGGCCAGAAATTATTTTCTGCTATAGGCCAGGGAGAGGGGACTAGTTTAAAGAAAGGGGGATCCCTGCGAAGTCCCCGAGGTAGGTGCATAGGAAGGAGAGTAATCGACAGTGACAGCGCTACTAGCCCCCGGTTTTCATTTGATACCTCGCTTGCGTAACTTGGTGAAACCGCTGGGGCACAAACTGCTTGTTCCACTTGTCACCGTTGCTTTTCAGCAGGGAAAAGGTGAGCACGATGTGAACGCTGCCATTAAACAGTGGAATGGCATAGCTGCCATTTATTTATATTATATTTAAATCCAAACCCAAGTTCTGCCGTAGTACGTGCTCGTGTTCGCCATTACAGGCGGAAATCCACTCTGCAGGTGCTTAGTTACTGCGTACTTTGGGTGGGAAGTAGATCGGACAACTTCATTGCACACAGGCAAATGCAGGTGGCGGTTGAGGCTGTACAGCAGCATCCTGCGAGGTGCCGAGCGGCTCTGTAGCCTGTCAGCTCCCGCGCGGGTCAGGGGAGGTGGCCAGGGCTAAGCTCGTTCTAGGAAATACGCCGTCTTGTCCAGTATGCTGCCTGAACGGTGAACGCGAGCATCCAGCGGCTCGCTCGGTGTCCCTAGGCACTTTGCTGTGAGATTAATTTCAAGTTTTAATGAAAATAAATGGTAATGATCCAATGGGGTTTTAATTAGGAAATATACAGTCTTTTGGCACATTCCATTGAAGTCAGTCCTGGGGGGCTGGGAAGCAAACTGAGAATCAGAGCATTCACCTGTGAATATGAAGAAACCCATTTGAATTACTTGACGAAATCGTGCAAGTTCCTTTCAACATTTTACTGCAAAATTTTTTTGGCTAGATAGTGTTCATGCATGTGGCACATGCATACCAAAGTTACCGTCATCATGAATGTATTTGGTGGGATCTGCCATTAATATCAGGAAAGAACCTCTTAAATGTATATATGCGTATACACACTACTTTTGCATCAAGAGTACAGGCTGCATCCTGACACCTTGGTCTTCACATATAACTTCTGTTTACTTCAGCACTGTGGAGCCAACCTCTGGGTGTACGGGGTTATACCCGCTTACACTAGCAGTAGTGGCTCTCGGAGCTATCCCATGTTTTCTCCCATGCTGCATGCTCTCACTTTCTCAGTTTGAATGCTTCACATTACAGACATTGCCATATGGTTCCTTAAAGATAACAATAATAAAAAAAGAAAATTACTCTTGATTTCTTTTGTTGTTGAGAGAATACAAAGAGGGTAAGAAGGCTTGTGCTAAGTAGATTTGACCATATAGAACAATACTGCTTGCTAATAAAGATCCCAGACAACTCTTTAAAGTGTAAAATTATTTCTGGGATTTACTGTTAAAGACCCTAATCCTTTTCTCTGTGGTGTTTCTTTGCTAACCGTAAATTCCACAATGAACATTTTTGAGTTTTTTAAATTTTACAGGCTGGTGAACTCTGATAGATTCTTTACCATCTTGGGTAAACGAGAAAGTTTGCTCTCATAAAATAAAGAGAAATTGAGCGTGTTTAATGTAGATGGTATCAGGAGTTTCACACACACACACACACAAAAGGAAGTTTAAGTAATAAAAGACAAAAGTGGGAGAAGAAGGGACATGAAAGGCAAACCAGACAAAGGCTTCTAGGACATCATTTTAATGCTTATGCTTTAAAAAAAAATAGACATAGTGCTTCTGGTCTCCTGTTTCTAAATCCAGCAAGTTTTTATTAAAGCCAGTCCTTTCAGCTTAGGAAATAAGTTTAAAAACTGAAAAGTAAATATACAGCCAAATAAATACACAGCTAAATAACATACTTTGCAAGGATGATTTTTCGTGGCTGTGCAGAAGATGGAGTCAATGGATTGAGTATAGACAGTTATGGCATCTGAATATCCTACACAAAAGCAGAATTAGAAGCAATATGAAAGAGTCAGATATAAATACCAGTCTCAAGAACTGGGCAGGGGGAGTGTCGTATGACGTTGCATGGCTAGAAACATGTTACGAAACCACCAACCAGGAACCTCTCACGCGAGAAAACGTCTAGAGTTACAGACCCAAACAGCCGTTGTATTGACTTCTGACTTTCCTTTGTTTACCAGGAAATACTGCTTATCTGGTACTTTCTATGTAGAGCACAAAGGCTGAGTAATATTTAATACAGCATGAACCCTTTAGTAATGGTAGACTTTCTCTTGAGTGTGTGGACTCCCGGGCGGCAGCGTGTTTCCTCTTGTTTCCTTTGCGTGATTTCCTTCCAGAGACATGGGGGACAATCTCCACTTTCCTTGAAAGAGTAATTCTGGCCGGCTGCACTGTCAAAACAGGCCTTGGAAATGCAAACCAGTGCAAGGCAGGCTATTTCTCTGGCTGGATTTTTCTTATAAATGGCTGGAGAGTGGGGGAATAGGCCAGCAGAGGACTTGCGCATACGTATGTGCAAATGAATGCACTGAACTCTTTAGCCAGGAGCCAGTTACATTTGCAGTTAACCTAAAGTAATTTTTCCAGTTACTTCTTGAAGTCTGTAGGCTGGATTGTTGCTTTGTGGACAAGAATAGGTTACATTTTTGTGGGGGAGGATGGACATATTTTGCAGGCTCAGACAGGCTCTGAATATTAACTCCCTGATGCAGCCTATATATACTTCTGCAAGACTCCAACTTTTCTATCTATTTGTGAGCAAAATGATGTTCTGTCCTAATTCATTGTGGCACTCTGGGCAGTGTTCCTTAAAGCTTTGATTTGATTTTTGGTTCCTGTAGGGACAAGATTGCTCTGGAGGACGAGCAAATCTTTGGGAAAAGGGCAGATTAGAAATGTTAGAATATTAGAAATATTAGAATATTTCTGTTGAAACTGATAGTGAAGGACATAGCTTGCTCCTGGTAGGTCATTCTGTCATTAATGTTACTTTAATGTTACTTTTTAAATTTCTGAAATGGAGAAGCAATTGGCTTTAAATACTGCAAAATGAAGCCACTCCAAGGCCTTGATTTATTCTATACTACTTTGTGGATTTTGTAAGGTCTGTCTGTGGGGTAGACATTATATTTCATTTCTCTTAACTAAGCATCAATAGCATGGAGTAGTTCCCCTGCAGTCACCGTAAAGCCAGCAGAACAAAATCATGTTCTATCAAGACGCACTGTACTTCTCGCTGGCTTGTTTCCGTCACCCGCGCCTTGCTGTCTTTCCCAGCGCCAGGACTTTCCTCGGCAGCCCCCCTGGAGCCCCTCTCTGCCTCTCCTCACCGTTCTGCATCCCCACGCCCCGGGGCTGCTCGCTGAGCCCGTCGGATGCTGTAATGTTTCCTTTGCTACTGCTGGCAACCCCAAAACATGCCTGTGCACGAAGGTTATTTTTCATGTTTAATGAGCTGCTGTGATTATACTGGAATTTTTAGTGCGAGTTTGCCACGGTACTAAAGAGTCACCTTGTCTGACGTTGTAAATGAACCGTATTCGCAAAGTAAATAATTTCTCCAAAGGCTCCGTCCCCTAAGAGTAAATTTGAAGCTCCTTAGTGTTCAGATGTAGTCGAATGTAATTTATATGATTGCTCTCTGAACTGCGTGCGCTATTCTGCAACATTCTTTGAACTGAGAGCCAAAATTTTAGCTTTTGCTATGTGTCTTGAATGAGCCACATAAGTATAGTCACCTAGGTGACCCTTGATAAACACAACATTTGTCCCATTACTCAGCAATGGACACCATAAACACTGCGTCCTGGATGTGTACCAGTATGGTTGGTCCGCATTCAGTGGGTCTCTCGAGTTGATTGCTTGGTCAGGAGAGCACGGCGGAGTGTTAAAGCCCCGGACGGGGCTGTGTGTGAGCGCTGCCCTGTTCCCGACGTTCCTGCAGATCCGGAGGGCTGAGCCAGCCCTGGGGCAGGGGCCGTAGCTGCTGGCTGCCCGGGGAGCCCACGCGAAGGCACGCGTGGAGGGCATCCCGCACTTTGTCCAGCTCGCCTCGTTCCCCCACCTGTCAGAGGAGAAGTAATAGCTTGTGCAGGGTGGCGTTGTGAAATAAAGGCGTGGGTTGCTCGTGAAGGACTCAGAAATGCTCCGTTTGAAGATGCTGCGGAAGTGCACGTTATTTATTATGTCTACAGCTTGTATGCATCTGTGGCCTTGGCTTGCGCAGAATAAATGGCGTGTTACTAGCACAGGCCAGTTCACAGATTTTGAAAGTGTCAGACTGCTGCCTTTAACATAAGCTAAAACACTTCAGTTACAGCCCGGTTTTGCTCTGTGCTTTAAAATGAGTGGGTGCTATAACCCTGTAACATTTTATCCTTTCAAGATGACTGTCTCTTTAAACTTTTTTCTTGAAGTATTGAGGGTTGGAAACTATTATTTGAGACATGGTATGCCCTATCATTATATAGTTTCCTACATGAGAAAGGCATGATTATAAACTAATAATAATGACTTTGTCATATTAATAAGTAATAAATTACTTTTTCCTCATTCCAGACTGGATTAAAAAGTACTTGTTTGCACTTTTTCGGAAATTGGCACTTGCATTGAAAATTCACTGCCCAAGCTTGTCCAAAAAAGACTAATTTTCTGCTGAAAAAATTAATAAAACTTTCAATCTGCTTTAATAGTTTCCCCCCGCTGCAGAAATGAAACTGTCAGTGAAGTATAACCATTATTTTTATACTGATCAGGCCCTTCAACAGATTATTAATAAAAGTTCATTCCCATGCCAGACTGCAGAGTGACTTTGGGTAATTAGTAGGTTCTGCTTGCAAAGAAATACCTCTCAACTTCTCTCTCGAAGAGCAACCGGCTCTTACTATTCCTTTGGGCAAGCGTCGACAGGTGCATCTCCCAGCTTTCAGATCTGCTGTGCACGCTACAGATTGCTTTGGTGTTGTGGTGGACTGTCGCCAGTGGGAAAGAGATTTTTCTAATAAGCCAGTTTTACCTGATTGGAAAGGGTTTTTCATATGAGACCTTTTAAAGAAAGTTTTCCCCCATGCATGGGTAAAGGGGTAAGCTGGATGAGCTTAATTGTAGAAGAGGTGATAGCAGGCTCCTGTTTGCCAAACGGGTGTCTTTCATTCGCACAGTTGAGACATTTCCTTAGAAACATGCTATCATCGATTAATATAAATTATGACCTGCTGCTTTCACATAAGATGTAATCCTTGATTGTATTAAGATGGTGGGGATGCCTGGGGCATGGAGACTTCTCTTTGGCTTCTTCCAGGATCTCGTCGCTGAGCAGGGAATAAGCGGGTTGTCAAACAGCACAGCACGTGCAGCAACAGAAAGCATTAAAGGGGAAATGTAGGCATTGCAGACAGCAATGAAAATGAGCACACAGGTTACAAGAGAGTGGGAATACACACCAGAAAGAGAGGTGATGTGGACCTCAGGAAGGTAGCTGCTAGGCTGTCATCTCCCTAAATTGTTCTCTTCGTAGAAGACTTGGAGGCTGGGTATTATTATTATTAATTATTATTGCAAGCATGGAGTCCTCTCCTGTTATTGCTTAGTAAGTGATGCAAGAACTGCAAATCTTCAAGTAAGCAGCAGGCTTGTACTAGGGGACTGATCCAGCAGACACTGAGCTCGGAGGGAGTCCTTCCATTGGCTTTGCCAGCCTTGGCAAAGAGCCTCAGTATATATTTCACATCACGGGCTACAACCCCACGCATGAAACAGTGAGAGAAATGAAGATTCTGTTTAAAGATAGTATCAGCATTCCTTGGGTAGGCTCTAAATCTTAAGAGCAAACTCAGCATGTCATTCGCTGAATTACACTGTCTGTTCATATGTTTCAACACAGAGTAGACCTTGAAAATCATAAACTGTTTATTTTTAAGGTGGTATAGGCATTCATATGCTTCACTGTAAGAGCTGACTTGTAAGGACATATGCTTCCATATATTTGAATTGTAAAAGTATTAAATTATTTAAAGGGAAGAGAAAAGGACCGGAGGCCCTAGGAGCCTCTGGATATTTAAGCCTCCAATATTCTTTACCAAGTGCTGTCTTTTTTTCTTATTTCAGTCTACATAACTCCTGAAATTAAGCAGAGTATTAAGCAATGGGAAGGAAATGTCTACAGATATGAAACACCTCCTATTTCTCCTTCAAGAGAACCTTCCTCCTTAGAGGTATCATTTTCAGAGCGATACCAGGGAAACAGGAGGTCAGTTTTTAGTACGCAACAGAAGGCGATGGACAGAGAGGCTCTGGAGGAATGCGCGGGTGTCTAAGCCCCGCATTGCCAGGGTCGCAGTACTTGCCTGCCTTCTTGCTTCGGGCAGATGCGCAGCCCCATCTCTCTGTCCAAGCTGTGCTGCCAGCATGAGGATTCAGCAACTCCTGGGTGTTTCGGCTATAGTAAGGGTAAGAGAGAAGTGCCTGTAAGAGGCTCTGGTCTTTGCCTCTTGATCCCTAAACATATGATAAGGGTCAGGGCTACCAAAGTTTGCATTTCCATTCCTTGGTATGGGTCAGTGTCCAGTGACTCTACTGGATACTATTACACAGACCTCCCAAGTCTTTTTTGTTGTTTTTGTTGCTTGTTTCCCAGTAGACTACAGCCTTTTGTCCCTTTCTGCTGGGAAATCTATCTATCTTGATGCTTTTTCTGGCTCCAGGATTAGAGCACATGGGATTTCTTCTCAGAGTGATTTGTGCAAGTTAAGAGCGAGCTCTGGCACCAACATGTCTAAACACTCTTTAGTTTCCTTGACTTTTCTCATCATTTAGATTATGCAAATTCAGGTTCCTCAGACTCTCTTTAGAGCCACAAATCCATGCAAATATTTTTGTCTTTCTGAGAGTTAGTTGTTAGGTTTTAGTGTCCATCTTTCTCAGATTTTCCATTCATCTTTTGCAATTCATCGTGAGAACTTCTTGGGGCTGCCTTGCAATCATTTCATGTATTGCTGTAGCCACAAAACAAATACCACTATGGGTAAAAGCAAATCCAAATATTAATCTAGTGTGCAACCTTAAGATGTCAGTACTGTTTTTTTATGTCTACCTCAGCACTGTAGAGGCGCCAGGCAGGTTTTTGGGTTGTTTTGGGAGTTTGTGGGATTTATTTTTTTTTTAAGCAAGGGCTACCACATACTCTTTCTGTGGGCTAAGAGTGCAGCATTTGAGCATTTGATAATTTAGACAAAACCCGTGTCTCATTGCAAAGAAGGTAGACAGCACCACTTAGCAAACACAGACACTAATAACATTTTCTGCATGTGGTGCTTATTTTGCTGTTGAACAGTTGACTCAGTGAATTGACTGTGTAGGCTGTCAACGTGGGAAGCCCTAGGAAAAGGATCTAAATGTTTTTTCCCCCCTCATGAATGTTTTGCACTCCATGGAGGACTGTGTTAGCATAAAGAACCCATTGTCTATACAGAGACAATATAAGAATATCTGTTACATTGAAGAGGGAGCAAACCTCAAGTGGAGGCATAAATGAATTTACCTTACTGGAGGCAAGAAAATCCTTACAAAATTTTCTGGAATTGGGTGCCTTTTTGTTCACATATATCCCTGTAGTACTGAATAGCAGAAATGGCTTTGCATTACTGAGTTTTGCTGCTGCTTTTTGCTTATTTCTGTGGTCACAGATTGGGGATGTTTTTTACAAGGCACTTGTAGAAATTCTACACTGAAATTTCCATTAACTTTTTCTAAGTGAATATGGTCAGCAGGGACAGACCCCTCATATATCTCCTAGTGGCCGTGCTGTTCCAGTGGGGGGAGGGATAAAGGGAGAGCAAGAACTGGATGATCGACATGTCCCATGAAATGGCTAATTCTCGCCTTCTCCTGAGCAGATTCACCAGAGAAATTCTGCCACAGAAGTCCTAGTGACCACTTGCAATCAAGTAAGGGAGACCTTGTAGAGGTGATCCATGCTTCTGGATATTTATGCCACCAGCAGCTAAGTAAATGTAGAGCACTCTCAGCTGCTAGCAAAATCAATGGGATTTGTGTTGTGTACCTTGTAACATGCTCTAGCAAAGCTAATCCTTTTGAGAAACTCAGCCTCTCCCTCATTTAAAATGGACACCTGCAATTAAGGTACCCTTCTGATCACTTTGATTTCACCATGACCTATCCCTCCTTATCTGTAAGATGAGGAAAATAACAATGCTTCATCTGATAGAGATTATAAGGATAAAGTCAGTGCTTATAGAGCTCTTGGATAATGCAGTGAGGAGAATTATAGAAAAATCTATGAGGAAAATAATGATTCTGCACTGAGCACGAGGATTGACTGGCATGTAATAAAAAGCCAGGTTAGTGACTAACTACCAATTCAGTGATTGCAGTCCAGCCTGTGAACTGAAGAAGATAGGGTCTTACAAGGGGGAAGACTGTACAGGATTATATTGTCAAAGACTATGTAAAGGCAGGGTTGTTGTCCTTCTATCCTGTTAAAACCTTACTGTAGTCAGCAAGAAAGTATTGCTTCAGCTCTTGGGAAGCTCTGGCTTCCTGCTAGCTTCAGGACAGGGGGATCAAGCCCAGGATCACAACCGAGCTTTCCCAGGTGGGACTGCAAAGCCTGCTGTCATGGGAAGGCGCCTGCCCTGATGTTTCACAGTGAGTGGAAAATAGTACATAAATGTTGATCTCGCAGAGAAATTTCAAATATTTGTCTTTGTCTTTTGGTGGATGTATCTGGACAGGATATGTGTGTAAATATGACCACTGTAAATGGACCGTGAACTTGCAAGATATGCAATATTTGGGATTGATGGGATCAGCTTTGTGTTTCATTCAGAAAAAAACAAAAAGGAAAAGATCATGCCCAGAGACTAGAGAAGGAGAAAAATAGCCTTCCTGCTTATAAGATTCATCCTTAGCTGTCAGTAGTAGTTTATAAATGGAAGCACATATAAATTGCCTGTCTACATGTAACTTGAAACAAGCAGCTTTTGAACAGCAGTAAGTTGAGGTAGCTCTTACTCCCGACAGCAGCAGAGGTCAATAGAGTTGCCTTTCTGAGCATCAACAACAGAAAAAGTCAAGCTGCAATTTTGTTAGGGTAGGTGGAAAAAGTAATTTACAGCCTCTAGTGATGCATATTTTATCGCATGCTGGGGAGAAGCTGCAGTAGCCCCATAGCACTGTGATGAGTAAAAGGATTCATTTAATAAGTACCAAAAATAAAATGGAGCTAATTAAAGCTCTGGTTTAAACGTCATGCTGCAAATTTTAGACAGAGCGAGAGATAAAATAAAAGTTTTAAATAGAAGTGAAATATTCCAAAAATACATTTGATGATGCTGAAGAGTCAGGTGTGTTTCATACGTAGTGGAAGTAGCATGGTACTGGGAGATGGTGTAGGCCCACTGAGTTTGGGACAGAGGAGCAGGCTGTGTTTTGTACTTGGGCAGTCATTACTAAACTTGTATTAGACTACAATTTCCCAGTTGTCATCTGCCAAAGGAGCATTCACATTAGCTTTTCATTGTCTGTTCTCACCAAAGATTGTCCTGTTGTATTCCAAACTGCAGTAATTCCCATATAGGAGGAGATGTTAATGCACCATTTTCCCCTGGAAAGGCGAGTTGCTTTTATTTTTCCACTGGAAGAAAAGAGGTGATTGTAGGCGATAGTGTGGTTCTTTTTTCAAGGGTCATGCTAAAAATACTGCCATTTACTCCATCCTGTCATGATGCTACAAGCATTTCAGCTTTCTGAATTTCAAGGGCTGTAACCACTGATGTTTTCCTGAGGCTCAGACCTGTCCTTTGGCGGTGCGCTTTAGAATACCATCCCTTTGATACACACCTCCAACTCGCACTTGAAGTGAAAAAAGAAGAAAAACAGGAAGGACTAAAGTGCACGAGTGTCCACATTGCCTTCTGTATGTGGGAAATTGACTGTGTGGGGCAAAGTGACATACTCAAGAGAAGTGGAAAAATAAAACAGATCTTTGGCCAATATACCCAGGAGAAAAAATTGTCTCTGATCTCAAACTTGGAAAGCAAGTCAGCTCTGTACATTTTAGCAAGCTTCATTGTCATTAAGACCTAAGCGGGAGAGGACATATGTTTCAGCGTTTATGTCCAAGTAACGCTGATGAGAGCTTCACAAATATACACTGAGGAGACAATGGACCCCAAGGTTTCAGTACATGGATGAAATATTCTTTCATGAATTGAATTTCAATCAGTCTGGCCTATTTTTGAAACAGTTCAAAGTAAGTTTTATGGTTCCAAGTGCTTTTTTCTGCATAGAGAAGTCAAAACCAGCTGCAGTTTTTTAAATAACATTTTGCAGTCAATTGTTCCTAAACGGAAATGAATTTATTTACCCCATTTGGAAAATATATAAAACTAGATTGGATTCCTTCATTTATAAAAGCATATATTGTTCAAACTTTTAGTTCCTTTTTTTTTCCTATTATGTATAGAATTAGATGAGGTTCCTTGGAATGAGTGATGGCCTTTTCACACATTTCTCATATAGTAGATCCTAATGAATTCATAAAAATCAGTGCAGTTTACTATTAATGCTTTAAAATTGACTTGGCAATATTCTTGCTCCTAAATGCATCATTAATACTGTTGCATCTTCATATGCCAGTGGTCATCAGATATTACTCCTAGGCCTTGAGACATCAGGAATGCTTCATGAGAAACTTCAGAGCTTGTAATAATATATCCTCGATAAATTTAGGGTGTTCATTAGTGCAAGTCATCACCTCTCATTTAGTGTTGGATGTTTTTTTGACGTGGGTTCTTTTGTTGGCACTCTTCTGCTGCCACTTAAATTAGGTTTAATATGCGTTTGTTGTCTTGCCTGTAATCAAAATGTTTATATCTATTTGGAACCTGCTTTTAGAAATACTGGTCTCCATATGGAAGATCAAAACATAGTTGAGAGAAAATGCCACAAGGATTTCTTTCATGAGTTTCCTCTGGATTACTCCTCCAGAGGTCAAAACGTTCATCACTACCAAAGGAAGAGGGAATTTGTTCCTTTGCATAAGGTTTGCATAGAAGCCCTGTGATGGTACGCAACTTCAAAGGACGCCTTTACCAACCCCTTCCGAACGCCGTAGGGATTCTCTCTGACCAAAATTAAGCCGTGCTAGGTCCACATTGGGTGAAACCCCTGCTTTGGGGAAATGCAGTTGCCCAGGAAGGCAGGGAGCACCGTAGCCCTCCTTCCCCGCGGCAAATGGTTGGGACACAGAGAACGCGAGTAGGGCCCTTGCCCTACCCAGCAGCGCAGATGCAGCTGTTTAGATTGACTTTACTGTTCAGCGACAAGGAGAAGGGCAGGAAAATGCTGGAAAAAAAAATTCCCCGGGCCTGTTTATCATAATGTCTTGGCTGCCATTTTATCTGGCTTGAGGCTACTGAGCAGTGTTAGCAGGGTATGAGGAAGACGCTGTCCACCTGAGTCCATGTGTTGTCCTAGGGTGTCCTCACTGAACTCAATGAATTATGGAGCTGGGAGGACCGTTTGATACTGTGTTAGTTAATAAAATAGGAAATGGAAATGTTACATTTTCAACTTTATAAACATTTTAAGGAGCCATCTATCAAGTGCAAGCTGGCAAATTGTTAGGCTCAGCATGTGAGGGCAATGAGTTTATCCCAGCATCACTGATTGAATTGGTGGTTTGGGACTGATTAGTCTGAGCAATCCGTTTGCAGATCTGAATGAAATAAGTGATTTGTGACTTAGGGAGAGGGAGCAACATCAATAATGCAATTCCCTACAGCAAAAAATAAGTTAACGGGGAGGCAGCAAACTTATCCTAGACTTGCTTTACCAGCCTATACAATGGCAGAAAGCTGCTAATAAAGTCTAGCTGACTGCTGTAATTGCAGATAAACTCCCAAATAAATAGCAGGAAGACTGTAAAGGTATGTACCATCACATTAAAGTGAGGTTTCTTGCTCAAACAGAGATAACATTAAAGTCATTTTTATTTCTATTCCAGACAGCAAGTGTTGTGTTTTGGAGTGTGGCAAAACTCACTTGCCCAAGTTATTAATGAATTAGAACATCCTTGACAATGGGATTAAAATGTGAAAAAGGTAGTGATAAGCAAGAAGACACATTAATTAATGGTATGTCTTCTTCAGAATATATTGCTTTTCTGCATCAGTATCATAAATAATTGAGTAACCTCTTGAGGCAATCATCCAGAGACTGTTTGTAACAGCAGTAACTTAAAAAAAAAAAAAAGAAAAAAAAAAAACCTGAATAAATGGCTACAGTAAGTGGAGTGGGGGTGTGCAATTGTAAGCCAAAGACCAATAAAGCTAAATACAGTCCAGGGTTCAGTTCTTCTGTTCTACTTTACCAAAATTCATATCGTTATTTTGTAGTGATTGGTGTTGCTAGGAGATTAAAATACATGCGACTTCCTCTTCCTTCCACCATTCAATTTTAGATTTAAAATGCCAAAATGTAGTTGGCTATTAAATGAAATTACACTGGAAAGGGTATTAGTTGAGTCAAAGTTCATTTCCATGGCTTGCGCATCAGTCATTTCCTTCACATTAGCATATTGCATGCAACTTTTTTCTTCCAGATGTCAAAGGGTTAAATTAGGTTTATACCTAAAATGTCATTGCTGACACTCAGATAGCAGGAGCTGTGATTTTGAATCACAGAAGAGGGTGCAAGGCCCAAAATAAGCCCAAGGAGGTCAAATGAGTTTGGAAAAGTTCAGAGAAGGGGTGTGTGTTTCCTCTGAAGAAACAGCGCCCGTACATATGGTAGCTAAATAAAGAATTGTGACCCTAACCCTGGCTGCTAGTTTAGGGAGAAAGGCAGGAAAAACACAGCCCTGTGTGGCAGCTGCCTGCTGGCCAGGACGGCTGCAGGGAGTAGCCACGACGGGTGCTGCCCCTCGCCTGGCCGACGTGCCGGGGAGGGGGGGGGGGGCCTGGGAGGGGAGCTGCGGCTGCTTCGCTGGGTGTCGGGGTGCCCAGGTCACTGCGGAGAGCAGGTCGCATGAGCCACGGGAAGGCTGAGATGCGTGCTGGGAGCGAGGCTGAGGGCTTCGAGGGTATTGCGCTCTCTTCCTCCCCTCAACACATCTTCATCCCTTTTTTTAATGCAGTGTTAGTTTTGCTCAGTCAAACTCTTCCTCTATGTACTCTAACCATGGAAAAAAGGATATTTCCACGTGTGAAAAAAAATCCATTGAAATTCATGGACTAAGGAGAGGGGGAGTGGGGGAAAAAAGAAAGATAGAGATGATTTTCTAGTTGTTGCAAGTAGGGAACTGTAAGCGTGTGGCCACAGCCTGGTGGGAGGGAGGGTGGAGTGGCTTGGCATGACGATCCAGAAGATTAAGCAGTTTCCTTGTCTGTGCCAGAATAACGGAAAGGAGGCACGTGAGGGCAGAGCAGGTGGGAATGCAAAGGCGGCAGCTTGTGCAATGCAAGAAGAAAACTTGGGACCATGCTGAAGAAAAGCTGCAATGGAGACTTCCCTCTCTCGAGCAGGTCTCAGATCTCTTCCACCAGAGCACAACGGAGCGATCAGTCTCCAAAAGCTGTCACAGGAAATCTGGTAATCCTATTGCAGATAAACCTCAACTGCTGTTACTGCTATTTCCACTCTCACTTGGGTACTGTCCAGCAAAACGACACATGCTGAAGAAAAGCTTAGCAGCCGTTGATTGCCAGCGTAAGAAACCAAAGAGACTCTTGAGCATTACAAAGGGATTTTTTTGCTTTCCTTTGTCATCTCCTGCAGAATCAAATGATATGGTATGAAAAGACCAAAACCTGCTTCCATAAAATGAAGAGCTAAGGTGCTGTTCATGTATTGCAATGCAGCAGCATTGGGCACAAAGCCGCATGTTTCACCTGCGTGCAAAAAGTGCCTGTGCTTAAACAGAAGCTTAGCATGAGAGCAGCAGAGGACAGATGGACAGGTGGCATCTTGGTCCATCCAGGTACAAAAGCACGAGCCTAACTTTAGGCACTCAGTTTCAGCATTGCTTAATTTACTGGAATGATTCACGTGCTTAAAGATTAGCATATGTCTGTCTGCTTTGCTGCATGAGAGGTGTCTAAGCAGTAAGTTGCATTTTCAGTTGCCCCATATACACTGATTAAAATGATACGTCATTAGAGTCAAATACAGCTTTAGCAAATGGAAGAATGAACTGGACCAAAGTGAGAGTAAGGGCTTGGGAAGCTGGTTTGTGTCGCAGTCAGCCAGTTTGCTCTGTATCTCTTGCAACAGCTCTCGGCAAACCATGACAAAAATCAAATCATTGCAGGATATCTGGTTGCTCAAGTAGTTTATCTGCCAAATGTTTTTGCCGCAACACTCCCCATGCCTCAGGTTCACTTTGTTGTGGGGCTCTGTTAGGGAAAGGCTGGTGAAGAGTTAAGAAACTTTTGTCTTCTAGTCAGTGTGGGGTTTTTTTCCATTTTATTTCTTTCCTGTGTTTCTAGGGAGTTTTTTGTTACTGTATGCTGTGGTAGGAGTCCTGGATACTAGCGGTTTTCAGCCATTTGGTTCAACTCCAGGAAGTCATGCTGAGTGAATTACTGTAAAATGTGAAATTGGTGCGACAAGTATATTTTGCACTCCCCTTGAATCAGATGAGTGAGTGCAAATTAAATTTTGCACTAACCTGCCCAAAGCAGTTAGCACACAGTTTGTTTCTGAACATTTAGGCTGATTGCAGTATGAAAAATACATACCTTTCCTCCATTTGTGCAATGCGCAAATACAGCAGAACTATTTTTTGTTATTATCAAAAATCAGCGACTTTCAGCCACTCCACTAGAGTGATGTTAAAGCTGAGCTGTTGAAGAGTGCTACATAATACATGTCACATTATACAGGTTTCAAAACCAGTCGGAACCTATTACCGGGAAGGGAGGGAGCAGAGATCTCCAAGGGATTTATTACCTGAGAGGATACCAGGCACGCGAAGTCTGAACAGAAGCAACAGGGAGTTTGGCTCTACTCTATCACTGATTAGCTGTGTGCACTCAAATATCTCGTGTTGCTTTTTCCTTTGCCTCAGTTTCCCCTGCGATGTTGAGCAGTCAGTTTTCTCCCTGTGCTCTTGTCAATCTGTTGGTGGCTAAAAATTGTAGGATGTTGTTGCTGGATTTTCTTTTCCTTCCTGTGTAATACTGCTTATTAGTAGACCATCCAGTCTCTGAAGCTTGCAGCGTGGTTTTTTGGCACTCTGAAAACCATTGTTTCTGAAGGTAACCACCCAAATGATGCTGCTGATAATCTACGTGCAAGCTTTCACCCAGGTGGGGCCTTCCCAGGAGCAGAGCCGGCTCATCTTTTGGCAGACCTCTCCGCTACAGGGTAGAAACCGTCCGCGCCACGGAAAAGCTGGCGGCGGCATCCCCACCCCTGCCCTCCGGGTCTGGTCAGAGACGTTCGAGCGCGCCCAGCGCTCCCCGTGTGCCGAATCGGCGCCGGGCTCTGCTCCGTGGCTTCGGCTGGCCGCCCGCGCCCGCGGCAGGGCTCGCCCCTGCGGCCGGGGCGGTGGGACGGCAGGGTGCGCCGCGCGGGGCGCGCATGGGCGGTAGCAGGCGCCGTCTCTTCAGGACCGACCTGCTAGGCGGCATTCGTGCCTTACCGGCGTGCGGCCGGGAAGAGCTGCCGGCCCGAGACCTGCCCTGCGACGCTGCGGGAGAGGGCCCTGGCTGGTGTTTAGGAGAAGGGGGAGATTTGCGAAACCGTCGAGTGATCCTGGCTTTTCAAAAACGCAGGACTAGCTGGAGCAGCTTCTAAACTTCGCTCTCATTAGTGCAGCGGCAGCAAAGCAGCTGGGCAAAATGCTTGCTCGGAGCAGCAAGTTATAAATTTACCGCCTACCTCTACGTTGCAGGAGCCGACTGCAGCAGGCCACCGGGTTCGCGCACCTCAATGCCCCCTCTATTTTGAGTGTGGTGTTTGAGTGCCCCGGGCCTGACTGTTGGTTCAGTTGTCATAAAGCGCGGGCAGTGTTGACTGACGGCCTCGTGGCGAAGCAGGGATGGAGCGCTGTGTCTTCAGTCGCCCAGGGCATATGGGACAAAGGCGCCCTTGTCTCGGGCTGAGTAAACTCATCAAATCCGCATTGTTTCAAGTTGGGTTTTGCCCTCGGATCAGAAATGGTTAGAATGAGTGAAAGCACAAAAAGGCAAGTAATTTACAGCCCGGTGGGGAGAAATTACATTAAATGCAATAACAAACTGAGAAACAAAACATCTGTCTTGGACTATTTTTGTTCCAGGCTCATCTGTATGTTGTGAATTTTTTTTTTTTTTTTTTTTTTTTTTTGGTCCATACTGCCTTATAAAGAGAGGCTGAACTTTTCTCTCTGCTTATTAGGGTTTTATTGGGGAGGTGGAGGAGGGCAGAAGGGTTTGAAGATTTGGGGTTTTGGTTTTCTGGTTTGGACTTTGTGAAAGGAAGACAACAAAGCTGAAAGAATAGCATAACATGACCGCTTGCCTATTTCTTTTTTTTTTATCAAGGCATAAAAAGGCTCAAACAGAATCTGAATCCTGCAGTGGAAAAGCGAAACTGTTTCACATTGTTCATTCACGACTGTTTCTGCTGTAATTAAGCCTCTAATGCTGCAGATGGCTAAGTTTTCAAAATTAATAAATTTCAGCTCTGCTGAACACTCTATTTCAAAACGTGCAAAATACTAACCAGAAGCTTTTAGCCACTTCAGTGGTGAATGTCCCCAAATCCTGGAGGCTCTGTGATGTTTGCCACAAGGGACCGGGATGCGATGTCCTTGTCAAAACTTTGTACTCTGTTTAGCACTGTGCCGCGCTTAGTCCCTCGCAGCCAGCGTGTGCGCAACGGCCCCTTCAGCGCGCGTCCGGCATTCCCACCATTGGGCATTGGCTGTCCCTCGTTGGGTCAAGCTTGCAGGGATGGGCTGAGGCTTTGGCAAGGGATGTTTGAAGGGAGGTGTCTGGCTGTGGTGCCTCAGTCCGAGCAACAGCCCTCCTCGCTGCTTAGGACAAATATGTGCACTACCGCTGGCAGCAGCACTAAGGCAATTTCCTGCAGTCGCTGGTGGATGCCAGCTGAACCGAGTTTCCATTCGTTCCCCGTCTGCGCCTGCCATCCGCGTGCCTCGGTGGGGGGGAGCCTGCTGACGTGGCACGGGCTTTTCTGCGCCTTCAGGCCGACAGCATAGTTGGCCTGCGTTGGGATGTGCTGGCGGGTTCCCACTGCCTTGAGTGTTTGCGTAGACCGAGCCCCATCCAGCCTTTAGCGTTCAAGCTGCTTTATTGGCAACTTAGTGCAACTCTAGAAAATATCCCTCCTTTTGTGCAGCTTTTTCTTATAATGGTCTCTGTGTGTTGCTTAATGGAAGATGTGTTACGACATGTTTTCTTGCTGTTTGTTCCTTAGAGTGAAAAACTTGTACAAAGACATTGCATTAAACTTGTAGAAGTCTTCAAGCATTATGAACCCTGCTTTCATTTTCTTCACTGTTTCTTTTTGCTGGATCATTCGTTGAAGACCTCCACTACGTAGCTTCAAATTTACGATGTGTCAAAAGCTTGAGCTTACTAAATGGCACGTTACTGATGTGTCCCGACGTGTTTGTTGAGGAAAGGGCACTTAGTACTATGGCCAGTGCAAAAATCAGCATAGCTTCATCCGCTGAATTTACAATGTGAAAGGAATGGCCTTTCAGGGAAAAGCAGGGAAGGTGGGAGAGCAGGAACTAGCATATAATATGGCTTCTGGAAGGTTTCATGAATGAAATTAATTTTTAAGGCTGTTATAAATGTGAGTAAAGTCCTTGGTAACCTGACTAAGCTGATATCTTCATGTAGATACCTGGAGCTGAAGGAGGTGTTTGCTCTGGCTGTTCTCCCTTTGCAGGGTCGCAGGAGATGGAGAGTATTTTCATTACTGCTGGTTTCTTTGAGGTAGCTCTCACATACTGCTGGGACACAGCCAGGTGTTTGTATTCCTGCGCTGCTGACCTGATAGTACTGAATGATTGCAAACACCATGTACTGAAGAGGAAAATCATTTACTTGGTGAAATTGATTCTGGGCTGGGTCCAGCCCACGCTCCCCATCCCTTAGTCGCGTAGCTGCCTGAGCAGTGCGGAGAAGGTGCACGGCTGCTTCTCTCCACGTCATCCGGGTCTCCGTTTGTGGCTCTTTGTACCTTTTCAAATGAAGATCGTGGTTACTGTCAGACAGAGCTGATTACAAGCCAGCTTGGGCTACCCCCTCTGTTTTTATTCCATATTTTCACACCCAGGTCAGTCATAGCCATTTTACCATAATTCTTCTAAAGTTGCATTCATTAAAAAGTTTTGTGTTTTATTCCAACCCCCATCCAAAAAAAAAAAAAAGGAGCACCACCCATTTCTGCCTCTGCAGACAGGCTTCTTGCAAATGACACAACCCCCAAATGAGAACGCAGGCAACGGGGCTGTTTGACTTTAAGACTGCAGTGAGATTTTCATTCAAAGCTCTGATCACCGGGCTTCTCAAAGATCTTAAGTATATCCAGGGCCCAGACCTCTGTTTACCCATCAGGCTCCTAATGGGCCTACGGAAGTCTGCACTTAAAAGCAAACGGCTCCTTTCTGAGGTGGCGGCCCTTGATGGGGCAGCCAAGGCATCGTCTTTGCAGGCAGCGCTTGGGGCGCAAGGTGCTGGGTAGTCATAGGGACAGCCAGCGTGGGAGTAGTGGAGGAACTTGCGGTTGTAAAGGAGAAATAATAGCCTAAAGTTGGTGTTGGCAACGCTGTGAGGGTGGGAGAAGGAAAAGGCAAATATCTGAGGAGCTTCCTCTCCTTCCTGCCATTTTCCTCCTTGCTTGCTCCTTCTGCCGATTGTGAGACTCCTCCTAACAGGCTGCACCTCCTGGGTGGCTTCAAACACTTCTCCTTGTGCTGAAAATAAAAAATAAAAAAAACAAACAACCCAACCCTGAACAATTTCCTCCTCCTTCAAGCCAAATTAGGAACAGTCAGAGTCGGTCCTAGACACAGTGAAACATTAAACTGTTGTGATATAATGTAAAACATTCTAGCTAGAAACATCTATTTAATTATTCCACTGGGGAGCTGAGGCTCCAAGTTTAGGAAGATTAGTTTCTAGTTCAGGTCAAGCATAAAATAGTTGATTGTAAGCTATATCTTTTTGCTAGCTTTTTGCTAGCTTTTTTATTTGAGATTATTCTTAGAACGATCTACCACTTCTTTTTTCCTCTCTTCTGTAGTTCTCTCGTACCACTGAATTACCAGAGAAGGACTAAAATCTCCTGTATTTACTAAAAACCAAATTCAAAATAACTGAAGTGTGATGAGATATAATGGCATTAAGTAATACTAATTTGGAATTACTTTCATAGCTCTTTCAGTGTCCTTCTGTGAGCAATGCCACCACTCTGAGTTCATGCTACTGAATACTCTTCTACCTATGTATTTGTCAACAAAGTTGCATACAAAGTACTTTTTTTTAAACATATCATAATCCTATCCGTCAGCACCCATTTCTTTCCCAGGCTTAACCCAGTGTGTGCTCTAAAGGTTATCATAAAAATATTCTTGTGACTGAGCTATAAAAGAGAAACCCACAGGTACTGTGCTATATGATTTTTATTACTTTTCAAAAAAATCTTTTGTACGTTTCCAGGAGATTTCACAGTGCTTAAGGCTTTGATTTATCATCAGTCTGTTTCGAGCTCATATATTGATCGTTCTAATTTGGGGCTAAGAAGAAACAATTAATATTTACAATAATGACAGCTTTGTGACGAGTTATTCAGGCAAGCCCAATACTAATTTTTCCAGCGTTCAGCCTTCATGGGCAGCGTGCACCCCTCTGGCAGGGCTGGCAATCACCGGCGGCGTCTCGGACCAACCTCGGGAAGGACCATGCCCACAGGAGAGGCGAGTTTTGCCTCCATCTTCCGAGCAGCCATGAAGCTGCCCCTTCTCAAATGCGGCCGCAGACTGGCGCACAGACCTTGGTGTGTGCTCGAGCGCTGCGAGTCGAGTGTTTTGATGACTCAACCTTGCTTCAAGGTCACCTAGGACCCGGAGGAACATGACTGAGCCTTGCTACTGCTCTGGGGACTTTCTGTGGGCCTTGTGTTTATCTGGGTGGTTGATGAGCAGCAGGGCCCAGTCTGGAGGCACATAAGAAATAAGGCAGAGCACATGTTTAAGGTCAGCATTTAATTGTTTAGAAATCACATGAGAAGAGCTTGTTAGAAAATAGATTTCCAGATAGTTTTTTTTTTTTTAAACTTCTTAATACAGAGTAGGAAGAAAAAGCCAACATTCGGCAATGGTCCCTGCGGTTCTTTTGAGAGGAAAAACTGTTCTGCTAAAAAACATCAGTCTCATTCCAATTCTCAAAATATTATTATAAATTTTGTAATATTTTAACATTACTGAAAGACCTTTCAAAGTAAAAAATAAAATGCTGCAATATGCCATTTTGATATTTTCAAAGCTGCTGTAGTTCTGAAACAAATGCTGATCTATGAAATGCTGCTTGAAACATGTCAACTTTACTGAAACGCTTGTTCCCAGTGCAACCCTGTTTGACTTGCACTTTCTGACCAATTTTTCTTTGCAGTATTTTTGTGCTCTTAGCCTCTATTGAACTCTGCAGTCACAGCCTCTTCACTACCTATTAGTCTCTTCCCCTTCCTAAAGTGCTTTGTAGTAAGTCAAAGTAGATGGGTAAGAAGAAATGGCCTTTAATATTTTACTGAGCAAACCTGGTTATAACCAGCCTGCTGTCATGCAGCCTTGTTCTTGAAGTGTGTTTCATTAATTCTTCAGTGTGTCCTGTGATATCCTTTCTGATCATCGTAGGATAAAGTTCATTTCCTTCACACTTTTTTGGAGCTCTTTGAGGTGGTCTTCGTTTTTGTTTCCAGATGTACCAACAGTTTTGTGCTTGTAAGCCAAATGTGGTTTAAATTTCCGTTCCGTTCAGGAAATGAACAAAATAATCCAGGACCGCGCTCGCATAAGGCACATCATTTGTCTCCTGAGTGCTTGCGTCTGAGTCAGGGAAAGCAACCGAACGCCAACTGTCCTTAACTATGAAACTTTCTCATTTCCAGCCCAAGACCCGTTACAGGACTGGAGGCCATTCTCCAACGTGCCTTCAGACCATTTTACGTGAAATTATGTCAGCCGCCGTAGTTGGTTAAGTTAGAGGAGAACGAGGATCTGAGGGAGGTGGAAATTGCTTTAGTGCTTTCTGCCACTCGCAAGCATTTTATCTTGGAGCACAAAAGAAAATGTAATTTCATCTTTAACTCCAAAGGTGGAGTCTGTACCCAAACCGTGCCTGCATAGGGCTGCCGTCTCTGGCCCGCTGGCTGGCCCTGCAGGTGCCCGGCTCCTGCCGCATCTCCGGCAAGACGTGCCACAGAAAGGGCCCTGGCTGCTTTGGACCGGGGCGCCTGGGGGCTGTGGGTACTGCCCAGCTTCCCCAGGCCTAGTCCGGCTGCAGCCACCGCAGCCTCACAGGCGGCACACATTTCGTGGCTTGCACGTGCTGGGTAACTGACGTCAAGTGTCAGACCTGAACGTCAGGCAAATCTTACTGATCTTGGGGTTGTTTTCTTGAATACATGTATGTGAGCACCTCATAAATAGCTGCATGTTATTGAACATTTGGGGGGAAGGAGAACCTTAATCTTTGTAAAGCATGAAGAAGCTGGTATTTCAGAGGAATATGTTCAAAGTTAGGTTTGGAGGAATTGGCTGGGTGCTTCAATAAGTGCTGTCAATAAGAAAACATAGATGCTGGTATTTGCTGTCACATAACTTTCAGCCTTGTTTGTTCTTCCTACCCTCCCACGCATCACACATACTTGCTGTCCACCATGGCTATCTGTGGTTGTTTGGGGCTTATATGCTGGAAAAAAAAGTAGGAGATTTTCTTTTAAACAAAAAGCAAACAGTAAATCCTTGGCTTTTGGTCCAGTGGTCTGAAGCCAAAACCACTACATGTATATTACTCCATATGTTTCAGATTAAGATGGGAGCCCACACATAAGGAAAAAAAATTGTCCCTTCGAAGTCCCCTGCTTTTTGTAGCGTTAAAACCTAAACCATTCTGACTGGCAGGGCCAGTGCTGGCAGATTTTATTCTCATGGTTTGTACCATGACTCAGCCTAACCTGGAGTCTTTGAACTTACTGTTGTCATTAAAGCCTGGACAAATATAGGCCACTCTGAAGCGTCTCCAGGACTGGCCGGTATCTCTTTCAGCAAGTGAGGGTTGCACCCAGCACGTGTTAGGCACGTTTTGCAATTGAGGGTCCAACTTGGGAAACTATTGTGTACCCCACTTCTTATTGAGAAGGAGCATCAAGACCTTGAAAAGCAACGAATGAAGAGGGCGATAACAAAAACAAATTGCAACAGAATTCAGCAGCTGGGGTAGGAGCTGCTGTGCTTTGAAAGGCCCCTCCGTTGGCCGCTGCCCGGGACGCCGCCGGCCAGGGGAGTGCCCACAGTAGTTCCCTAAAGCAGTTGAGGTCTTGGGCTATTCCAAACAGTTTAAAACTACTCTTCTAAAATTACTCTGAATTACAAGCAAAAATTTAAACAGATGGGATGTTCTTGCCCTAACTTCAGTAGACATTAGACAGCCAAAATTAAACTTCTTGTGAGGGTATAGTTTTGTGATCTTTACCAGTTAAATGCTTAGATCTAAGAAGTAGAGATAATGAGCTAATAAACATCTGAAGATTCATATGAGATCCAAATTATTAAGTTGTACCTGGTTATAAGAGAATAGCCTTTTGTGTAAATTAATCTATAGCTTGTTGGCAATATGCAGTTCCTCTATCCTATCTCCTGGCCTTCAACTTACTTGGCCATAAATTAAGAGTTGTGCTCATACACATGCAAGACCACCTGAGCACATGCTAGTCGTCTTGGCTACACTTGTTCAGGAGGGCAGCTCCCATCCAGTTCCCTGACTCTGGAGTAAGCTGTGTGGCCAGCTGGTTGTAAAAAGGATAGGCACAGTAGTTGATTTAAATTATTATAGCTCTCAGTGAAACACAGAGGACAGACCTTCACAATGGGTAGTTATACTTTGCTGCAACCTATTTTGGTTCATGTGGCTCTGGACTGCGAATGATGAGTTCATGTTATTCCATGCTATTACAATGCCTCATAACCTGATGAACAATTTAGCCAGCAAAATTAGGAAAAACAAATATGAGCTTCCCTCTGAAAACTTTCATTAGGGTAACAATATAGACAGAAACAAGAACTTGACTAATCCCTTTTAAGGTATCATAAAAACATATAGCTGTTACCATATTTTAGCTATTGAACCTGACTTTACAATGTGTGGAAGAGGAACTGGCACAAAGCATATAACAATCTTTCCCATAACTGTAAGATATATACATCATTAAAATAAGATATTATATTAAAGCTGATAAAGTAAATATCAACTGTAAGACTTGGCTGTATCTTAAACCAGTTGTATTTTAAAAGACCACTACTTAAAAAATTAAAAGGTGATCAGGTAATTTAAAAACAGATGGGCTCACGTAGCATATAGATTGCGATAGAAGTAATCATAATCCAACATACTGACAGGTATCAGTTTAGGTAAGTTTGAGTCTCGTAAAACTCTACTAAAAATGAACTCAGTGGCTTTGACCTTCGGTATCTTGGGGAACTGGCCATGAAAGCCAAGCCCTGGTCTCCTAGAAGTCGGGAGTAAAACAGCAGTTGAGTTCTATGGGCTTTAGATTGATCCTTGGCTTAAGTTTCTTGTTTTTAACTTTGCATATTTAGTTTCAGCATTTAACCGGCTATCCTTTTAAATCAAGCTCATTATATGACAAAATTGATTGATCATTTAAATCTTTTTTGCACATGATATGTTCCGAGTCAGATTGTTTTCTTTTAATTAGGCAAGTGGTAGGTATACTAGGCAGATTATGACTAAATGTTAACTTAGGTTAATTATATGCTGTATCAGTCCCGAATCTCTGAACAAGTGGATAATACTCATTTGCTTAACCTCTGCCCTGTGCAGAGACACGTGACTTTCCTATGCAGTAGCAAATGCATTGCATCTTCATCATTTTTGGCAGGCTGTTTTTTCCACTGAGAACGCGTCTCAGGCCACAGAAAACATCTGTCTGTTGAAGAATACGCTGTAAGGAAATGTGTGTGCCTTGTAATTTCTGGTCTTTGTTGATACAGAGCATTTTGTTCTGCGAGGAAATTTCTTTCTCCATAACTTTCTTTGTAAAATTAAATCTATTCTCTTGCCCCATAGAAATGAATCTGTTAAAGCCAATAGCTTTTGTTTTCTCCCTCAAATAATCACTTCCCTGTCCAGTCGTATTCCTTAAATAGCACAGAGATAGGAAATATGTTAAGCTGCGCTACTTTTTGTCCTGTATACCATTCCTTCAGGTAAGAGCAAGGAAACTGCTGGAAAAGTTGGTCTGAATTTTGGGTATTCTTGACACAATGCATAGAAGTTGTGTACATTCGAAGGTCTAGCTGCCTTTGGCCCCCATCTTCCTCATGAGTAATGCTTCCTCTACTGGAACACACTAACTACGGGACCAAATAGAGCTGCTGCCATCCACCACAGACCTAGCTCTTTCCCGAGGACAGTTAGATTTATAGAGCTGCAGGTATCCAGCTCTGACCAAATGTAGTCATTTTTCTGAAATCCTGTAACTCTCAAGTCATTAGAAGCTGCTTTCAGAGATGTTGTGCACTTGAAATTCCCAATGGTATTGCTTAGTGGTGAGGATGCTTTCAGCAATTCAAATCTTTAATATCATAGGGCTCTGCAGATAGATGTGAATTCACCATTTCTTTGCATGTCAGGCTGCTTTCAGCGTTCCTGGTCCGTATGTGCTTTGAACAGGTTTAGGGAAGCAGAAAGCCAGAGCCTGTGATGAGCCTCCTCTTTTCCAATGAACACACGTTTTAGGAATCAGTTGCCCAGTTTTTGTTAAGCAGTGGTGTAGTTTTGCACTAAGATAAAGACATATCTGTGCTAACTGTTCTTGATGTTTTTCTGTTCTGTGTTACGCACAAAGAAATGGACTCAGGTCTAAGTGTAAATGTAAAACACTTTTTTTTTTTTTTAATGGTGGCTGAGATTTATATATACTAGCTTGTACAGAAGCAAATAGAAAGTTTAATTAAAACAGAACTGAGTCAGGTTGAACCTGCAACCTCTGAAGCAAGAAGCAGTACTGTTATCCACTTGGCTAGCTGGTCTCCAAGGGAATTTACGTATGTGGGAGTTCACTAGCTGCACTTATGTTCCTTGAGTATAATAGAAATCTGGAGAGAATACTACATTAAAAATCATTCTAAAAATCAAGTACAAGTATTATTCAGTTCAAACAAAACCTCTTCCCCAATTCATACAAAGATCTAAGTGCACAGAAAATTTGATGAAGGTTAGATTTGCGGTAATAGTCTGTTCTTTTGCTTGAACCAAAGATATTTGAATAGTTTTAAGGGCCAAATACTAGTACTATTCAGTATGTCAGCTGTTGTTTTCAGTGGGATCAAGGTTTGGCCCCTGATTCCCCATTTTGGTTGTCTGATCTATTTCTTGTTTGACTGCTTTGAAAAGTCACCCAGCAGAGAACTGCTGTAAATACAATGTTTTGGCACTGTAGGGCCATTTTTTTGCTCTGTACTGACTTTTGTCGTACTGACTTTACTTGCAGCCGTTGTGAAATAGAGGTATTATTCAGCAAAAGAACTATATAGAAAATTATGGAGAGAAGTTAATTTAAAGTTAGCTGTAAATGCTGAGTTCAAACAAACCTGACTCCTTACTTCCTAACTGTATGTGTAAACAAAATGTAATAAAAACTGAAGTTACTGTTTTATTTCATCAGAAAAACTGATCTGACCATGATCTGTATGCTTCTTCAATACTTAATCCATAAATACATGCAGAAAGATGGTACTAATAAAATGACTTCGGGATATGAGAGTGATAGGTCTGCAAAACTGTCAAGAGAGTAATATTTAAGAGTTTGGTGTTAAAGTTCACATCTGAATATGAACTAACCTTGGGATGTCAGACACTGCTTAGGGCATAGAAAAGGCTCTGCTATCTGTGTGTATCCTGGCTTGCTGTTTATGTGAGTTCTGTGAGACCAACACGTTATTCCTCTGGGAGCAGTGTTATTGGAGGGTTTGGGGGTTTTTTTCCCCTATGTGGATGTGTGCTATTTCACTCTCCTAAGTTTTCGCATGAAGCTGTAAAGATTTATACTCCTGACCAACGTGTGTTGACATACGTCTCTGCTTCAGACCCTGGTCATTTAACCCCATCCCATTTGTATGGGCACCTTCAGCGCGCGTGGCTGGAAATCTGTGCTGCTTACCTCATCAGTCTGGTCTCTGCATGCTGGTCTCCTGGCACAGATAACTGAAGTCAGCCAGTGGTTCAAGGAGAACCTGTTTAACTTAGATCAGTCATAACCGTGATTACACAGATGTGTTTTGAAGTTCAGTGTAGGCTGGTGACTACGTAGCTCAAGCAACCATTGCATAGTATTCCCATGTGTTTAGCCAGTGAATTTGACTTTCACAGCAGGATGATCTAGAGCAGCAACCCGTGACTTTTTGGCTGAACAAGCTTAAGGAAAATTTTGGTGTATGTGATAGCACTCCGGGCAATGATACATAGAAGAAGGGAGGAGGGACTCAGAGGCAGACTCTGGGAACCAGAACAAGGCCATGGTAGTTGCTGTGCTTTGCAATGCAGCAGGGACAGCTCAGCAAGAGTGCTCGTGCTTTTTTATTTATGTATGCCGTAAAGAAATTAGGCCAGCATGGATAGGCCTCGATACAATAGGAAAGGAGCCAGAGAACTGACATTAGTGTGGTTTCGGTGGCCCTGATAGCCCATGTCATTGTAACAGCTCCACTGGAGATGCTTTGGGCAGCTGGGCTATTTTCACTGTCCTTTGCTGTGAGGCGGATTTTGTCTGCCCAAGTCTTCTCCCCTCACTCATTCAAAACCCACCTATCCTGTCAATATACTGCAATGTTTTGGGCAGGTTGGCTATGGCAATGCCACTACTTGGAGCTGAAATAATGGTAGCTGCTCTTATTTCGGCTTGCGGTTTGGTATAGTACTATTGCTGCTGGCAGTACTAGGACAGTTAGCAGTAACTTCTGCTCTCTCCAACTCTTCTGCACAGTATTCAGATGCAGGGGATAGAGGAGTATAGACATGGATACTTTGTGTATTTTAAGTGTTTATATAAATAGGTACTTTCTTGATATGCAGCTTTGTCACTGTTATAGTTCAAAAAAGGGACTTAAATCCCATCAGGAGAAAGATTTTTTTGATCTTGGTTTAATGACAACACTTAGAGAATTAAGTCTGGAAGTTAGACACATAACCTTTGCTGCTTTTACGTAGGAGTGTACTGCAAGAAGTAGTGAGTTGCTCTTGAGAGTAAATATTGCGCAGTTTCAGGACTGCGAAAACTAGCCTGTAAGCAGCAGGCCATTTATGGTTACACTCTCCATTTTCTGCTATTAGTTTTCTTCTGTACCTCTGTCTCTCACTGGAATGGTCTTGGAGAATTTGTGGGACCTTACAGCTTTTAGATTAGGGAAAACACATCAAGGGAGGAAAATGCTGTGACATTTGACTCTTGGAAGAGTGTGCTTCCACTGCTAAATCTTAGCATATGTGCCACCTGTGAACATACACTTTTGAAGGAAAAAAAAGAAAAATCAGGTGATCTAAAGCAGAAGGAGTTAGAATTACCCAAGGATGACAACCTATAAGATGCTGTGCACAACCTTTTCAAGGCATCTTTTTGCAGTCGGGCAACAATGTACTTCAGATTCCTGCTACCACATTGAGAGGAAACAAGACAGAGAGCACCTTAGTAAACATGTATGTTAATGATCCTTATAGAGACCTCCTGAGCAACAGTTCTAGCATTTGTGCAAGGTTGCCTCATAATTTTTAATGCAGCCAGAATGACTGAGGAAAAGATCAGGGGAAAAAGGATAGAAGCAGCGTGCACAAGCCTCCTGGTTAGCTGTAATCCTGATGTTAATTACACGTGTTTATGTAGGAGGTCGGTCACTCCTGTAGCAGAGAAAAGCTAAATATCTGGCTAGCCAAGCATAACAATTGCACCCCAAACACTTGGCAATAGATGGAGTTTGCCATTTGATAAAACTGTTTACTCTCACTCGCTCACTAGGAATAGCCAATGGTTAAGTGAGGCTGTATCTCACAAGAGCATAATCTATGGAAATGTATGTAGCGCCCCATGAATACTAAATAAATTCATTACGATCAGCAGTATTTCCAATGAATCTGTAATGATAGAACCTTTAAATTAAATTGTCGCTCTCAATTTTTCAGTATAATCAAGTTCATCAGCACATTCCTTCTTTTCCCCTTATTTAAGGCATCAAACCCGTGAGCTCATCAAAATATAAAAGCACATTTGAGCTGTTCAGCCCAAGAACAAAACAGAAGGGAAAAAGACAAAGGAATCATTCTTCACATCGTGGAGCACTGAATTCTGTATTGTAAAAAGCACAGTGAAAAAGACAGGGCTTAAGAAACACAGAACAAAATACTCATGCGAGAGAAATTGCAAGGGGTCGATTTCCTAATCTCTGTTCTACAAAGGTATTGCAATGTCTAAGAGGGATAAGATACCCACTGGCATTTGGTTCAGTGAAGAGCACTTCTGAAAAACACTTGATATGAAGCTTAAGCCAGCCCCCTCCTAATATGGTAAGCCCCAAAACTACATGGGGGTAGGGGAAAATGTATTTTGTCATCCTGACCCTCAGACTCTCACCAGGAGCCTCTCAGTGGTCCCATCAGTAGACCACTTGCACCTGCATAATCAGAGAAGTATTTCCTAGGTTGTTAGCAAAGTGGGTTTTTTTCTTTGGGTGAACTACTTGCCAGGACAGCAGGTTTCCAAGTGGGACCCAACTTCTTTCATTTCTTTAACACTAGCATTGAGTCATCAGGGAAGCAACAGCTGGTCATTATAACAACTCTCCTTCTTCTGTAGGAGAACTTGGCTTCCTGCACAGCGCAGCCTATTAGTGACCTCATCGCTTGTGAGCAGTGCGGTCCTCCAGCTGCACTATTTGCTCTTACGCTGCTTAAAATCTGTATACGGTTGCCAGCAGGCTAAGACTACTCATTCTGCATGCCTAACAGCTCTGGATTTATAGCCTCGTCTTTCTGCGTCACTCCCAGCAGACTACCGGAACAGGTCACTCTCAAGACCTATCTCTCAAGACTTTTCTCTGATGCAGGGAATGCGTATATGAAAACCTCAGGCTTTAGTGGCTTATGTCTTTTTTAAACAGTACAGCTAGCTGGAATGTGTATTTTCAAGCCAAAAGCTTTTCTATACCTAGTGGAATTGTTGAAAAAGTCTTTACTGTCAGTACATGGCAGCATTTATCAGTTTAATTGCCTCAGCAAATCTGTATGATTTTAATTCACCTAAGTGAACACATTCTCTGCTTCTTTATTCCTTCCCCAGGAATTAATTTGAGAATCCTGTACACAAAGTCTGCTTTTATTCTCTGTATTGAGTGCATACACATAGATTAAAATACAGCATCTAACCTCAGCATATCTGAGTTAGGATTAACTAAATAGTGTGTGCACAGTCAAGGAATCAAAGGAACTTGCTGTTGTTTATGACAAGTGGTGTTGATCACAAGCAGTTTTAACTGGGTGCAAATAAATTGCAGCACTCTTATTTATCCAGTAGGTCAAAATTTGTGCACTTCATTGCAATTCAGCATCTGAAACAGGAGCTCTGTGACTGGTCTCCCCACATCAGATTTTTCATCTGCAAACAGATAGAGGCGATATATTTTTTTTTTCCAGTGAACGTGTACGAAAAGCTCATTTACCTTAGATTTCTCATGACCTCTTTTCAGTATGTGCTTTGGATGTACAAAAAGATAAACACAGCTAAGTCAAATCCCTTTAAAAATGCAAAGGCCTCTTTCAAGAATCCTTTTCTTGGCAATATTCATTTAGCTCTCTTGCAGACATAGAATTATCTTCCTTCACCCATAGGTCTATTTTCCCAGATACACAGGAGGACAAAATTTATCACATCGAGTCGGCCTCGCAGTCCGTGTGACACAGGCGACGTCTCCTGTCGGTGGCAGTCAGCGTCAGATGCTCCAGGGAAAGTTTTAGGCCCCTGCAGTATAAACTGCCTCTTGATCTCTGCTAATGGAGATCGACTAAAACCTCGAGGACCAGAGATAATATCCCTTTCAAAATCTTGTAGTCGCTTTGAAGTGAGCAACTACTGCCGCGATAATTCAGCCTCTCTTCAAAGTAGAGCGGTAGAAAATCCTGAAAAAACGCCCGTATTTCATGCTACAGGGGGACGTCGAGTTAATTGCACAAACAAAAGGTTCCCAATGCGCCTGCCATATCGCCGTGACCAACACCTGCTCTCGCCGAAGTTCACCGAGCGCCCTTCAACGCTCAGCCTCTGCGTCTTTGATTTGTCTTAGTCTGTTTGCAGCTCCCTGGCAGAACTAATGGGATAAAAATGTTGCATGCATTGGGTGACCTTTCTCTTTCGCTGTAGGGTGACAGCAGTAAACACATATTTACAGGGAGTTAGGTAATATGCAACAGGAGAGCAGGAATATGGTATTGCAAATATAAGCGGCTTCATAAAGTTATTTTGCACTTGCCATTGCCCTGCAAAACAGTGTTTCAACACAGACTCCGGCTCATTGACATTTCACTGGTGTGAGTGTATCTTCATTTTTACATGCTTTCCCAGTTTGGGCAGATGTATGTTTTTGGCAGCACTGCCTTCATCTATTGAAGTCCCTAAACATGTGGCAGTGTAGCAGTTTCTAAGCTGCCTGTGCCCGGCTGTACACATAAGCCTGGATTTGTATTGCTGGCAGAGAGAATCTCGTTTTGATTGTATAAGGACAGCAAAGCAAATCCTAACAGACTTAGCAGTTTCTATTAGCATTTATTAAAAGTCTAGTCAATAGCAATTTTTCCTTGGATATCAATAAGCATTTGGTTTAGTCCCCGACAAAGCTGTTCATCTTTTCGCAAAATTGTTAATTAGGATATCACAGAGAATTGAAAGCACTTAGTGATGTTGTTTACAGTGCTATACTGTTAATGTCTACTGTGGTGCTGTGGTGCACTTGACATGGCCCAAATATAATGGATGATGCAGAATGTGTTTGACAAGGCTTACATTACACAATGAGTTTTCAACAAATATGCATGCTAATTAAAAAAAGGAGCCGCATCAACCTTGTTCAAGGTTCCTTAGCATTTTTCATGTGGAGATACTCAAACAGTTTTAATGACATGATTATTTGTTGAATATACATAAAAGCAGAATCTTTAAAATAGGTACATATGAACAAAATATAAAAATTAACTAAAAGCCATTTAGAGTATTTCTTTAGAAAATTATGTGTCTGAGGCTTCCCTTGGCTCTGCCTTCTTGAAAAGATCTGTCGTTAGAACAGAAGAACCTTCTACATGCAGCTCTTTCAGGCTGGAAGCACTTTTTCTTTTTTTTCTTTTCTTTTCTTTGGTTTTTTGAGGAAAAGATAAATCTGTGAAAGAAATCTTGAGAAAGCAGAGATTGGTTGCAAAAACCTCTCAAAGCAACTAAAGTGTTTTCAGGATGTGGTCGGTGGACGCATGACAGTCTTTGAGTATTCCAAAGGGATTCACCAAGTAGAAGCAAGTGTCCCCATGTGACATCTCCCATAATCGTACAGAAGGTCCCCTAAATCTTGCCTTTCTCCTGCTTTTTTGAATTGCTGTAGGAGCTCCTGTATTTTTTAAGGAAACTCTAGCAGCACCGAGTATTTATGGACCCCTATCATCTCCCAAAAGCCCTTGCTCACATTTTTCTGAACATTTCTGGAGGCAGAGGGCTTGTCTGTTGTATTTCTTATCAGCATTCTCTCTTTTTTCCTTGACTGCATGTCATCTTGAAAATTAACCATAGCTTTGCCAGATTGCTGACCTCTGATATTTTCTCCTTATTTAATAACCACAGTTTAGGACTGCAAGGAAGCAACACAGATAGCAATTGCAAAATTGAGACCTTCACCAAGGAGCTTCTGGAATTGTTAAGTGAGAGAAAATATCTTTGACATACATAGAACCTGTGACAATGTTTTAGCTGAAAACAAGTTGATGCTTGAGGATTATGTAAAAAGCAAAATGAAAGACCACTGTTAGTGCCTGAATGTCAGGTTCTCCAGTGCTTCCCTGAAATGAATAAGGAGAATGACTGGATGCAAAATCTATTTCCAGAAAATGGCAGTTCTGTTGCCAGTGTAACAGCTAAGGTAGCACCACTGCAAATTAGCTAGTGACAGTGGACCAATGCTTGAACTGAATTCAGAACTTCTTCTCCAGTTCTGCTGAAAACAAAATATTCTGTGACATGGCAGAATCAGTAGCATCTTGATGCTTCTTCTCATGATCACATATTTACATGCGTATTCGTGTTCAGCCCGAGTAATAATGAGGGTGAAATCTCAGCACAAGCTAGACAGAGGACAAATAGTGTTACTGAAATAGTTTGCTCCCTTTGTCATAAACTGATCTCAGCTAACTCAGTAAAACTCACTGATACATTCTGCATAAATACAATTTTTTGCCTTTAACTTTTTGCATGCCATGCTGTTTAACTATTTTTATTGTCAGCAAGCTTAAAATTGCTACACAGCAATACATGCGTACAGATTTTCAAAAGGGTCTTGAATGCTGCTGTTGAAAATACGTAGAGGTCTGCAAATCAGCACTTCCTCGTAGACTAGCAAGGGCTTCCACTTGCATTAAATGTTGCCCAGTCAGAAATATTCAGCTGTTTTACATGAGAAGACACAAAGACTGAAAGTCACTGAACCAGATTTTCCTTTAAGTGAACACAACTGGAGGAACATTATAAAGCAGACAAGACTTGTGTTCTGTAATACTGCATTCAAAGGAAGTTTCAAAGACACACTTGAGTGAAGCCTTTATTAGGATGTCAGGACCCTACAATTAACAGGAGTTTCTGAACATCTCGTGGGAACAGTTGAAGCCCTGAGCAGCCTCGTGTAACTAGGACGCTGGCTGTGCTTTGAGAGGCAGGCTTGACCTCCAGAGGCCCCACCAGGCTAAGCTGTCCTGGGACATTGCATCTCCATGGCTTCAAGCAAGACATCTTGGCTATGAAACCAGCCATCTAGTTTCTAAACTCCTGATGGGTCATAGTCATTTCATGGGCAGTACTATGCAGGTAACAACAACTCTCAGACCTGATGACTGTACATCAAAACCATGTTATCTCTCTTGAAGATACTAGGAGTCTGATAATCTTCAATAAGACTATTTTGACTCCGCCTAGTTTAGAATATTGCCCCAGTGCTTTCAGGAGATGCCAGGAAATACCAAATGCAAAAGTTGTCTCCAAATGACAGTCTACCCAAAGGTAGCTTGGTAAACAAGCTACTTAAATGAAACAGCTTCCCCAGATGAAGTCATTTATGAGTAGAACTTTAACCTGAGTCTCCAGACGTTTCCCCAGGTGCTCATCTTTCAAGTACGTGAGTACTTCCATAAGAGACTCATGGCTATAAGAGGTTAAGCAAATAAGTAAAACTAATAGATTAAAATATTGCCAAAGTACAAGATGCAATTATTAGATACAGCTTTTAACTTAAAAGCATTCAACATCTAGAGAACAAAATGTATTAAAATTGAGATTCTTCTCAGCTTTTTTATTTTTCTTTCATCAAAGAATAGTAGAGAGAGGAGGATCTTAATTTCAACCACATAATGTAGCATATAATATTAGAAGAATTGTTTATATCCTGCCCTATATGTAAATAGTGCCCCTTCTCTCTTCTTCCATCACACACGTTTTAATGCTAGTTTGGAACACTTACAATGTAATAGAAACAATTAATATAGCATGTTATTAAAAACCGGTTACAAAACGGCTTAAACTGTGGCCTCCGCAGACCCCCAGCATTGTCAAAACTTCCTCTGTCTTTCTCTTTCTGACTGCTGTAGTTTTCTACAATTTATACTGTGCTTGTCAGTTGGTCTGTGTAACTTGATAAATCTTATGATAACCGTCAAAATACTGTTTTTGTAGCTTTTGTTTTGGCTGATAAAAGTCTAAGGAAGTACAGCTGATGTCTTTCTCCAGAAATACTTTCACTATGATGTTACAGTTTGGTTTAGCTTCAGTTAATGTAAATATCCATGAACTCAGGCTTTTAGCTAATTTCTCATTAAATTAAAGTGACCCGAGTCAATTTCCAATGCATACATCAAACACCATAACTTTTCCAGCATCTTTTTTTATTTAGCGGTCTCCGCTACTGTCCCCCGGGTAAAATCCATCCTTTTGTCGAAGTCTTACGGCTGCTGAGCGAGAGGGAGCAGCCAGAGCCAGCGTCGGCCTCGGGAAGCTGCTGCGGGTCGCGGAGAGCCCTGGGAGAGGTGCTGAGGCTCTGCACAGCCGGCGCCTCTGCTCCACACCTCTTTCTTTCTGCTGCTGCTTTGGGGGCAGGAGAGCAGCCTGCCAGGAACAAGGCGCCCCAAGGCGCTGCTGAGCTGGCTGCCCCGAGCCAGGCACCAGGCAGCTGCCTGCCCGGGGACAGGCTCGCCCTGGTGAGGGGCAGGGGTCTGCTTTGGCCTGGCGGTGACCAGCGGCTCTGCACAGCCCAAGATGGAACAGATACGAGGGGAATGAACTCATGTCTGGGCCTGGGAATGTATTTTGTCCTTCTAGAGCAGCAAACTGGAATTTTTGCCTGTGCTGCTGGGAAGGGCTGAACCAGCACTCCCCGTGCTCTGTACTGGGACAGGTAGTCCCCGTGCAGGTTGGGGTAGCGCCAGCTAGCAGCAGCTGAAGTTAGAGTTACACCAGCTTACACTCCAAAAAAGTTCTTGAGAAGGAGGGATTTGCTGTCTTCGTTCTTAGCGTTTGCTCAATCAGAAGCTCATAGCGCTTCGATGATTCTTTGTGTGAGCACAAGCTTCCTAACAAAAGGCACTTGAAATCACCCTCGTGGGAATGGCTTAACCTAGGTCTGGGTACCCAAGGTCAACATTGGGTTATACTCTGTCCTTGTGCACTGGGAACGTGTGGAGCAGCCACCCCCAAATGCTGCTCGTCTCTGCAGTCGCGGTTACTGTTCGCAGTGTCAGGCCTGGAGGTGGTCTAGCGTTTCAAGTTGCAGGAGATGGTAGCAAGAGGTTTCTCAGACATTTCTGCAAGGGAAAGCTGCTTCCGTTCTGAACTCTTTCATGTTCAAAGGTCTGATTTAAGTTAAGGTTGAAACTGTGCAGACCCTGCTATTTCAGGTGGCATCATGGTAGCTTGCAATGAGCAACTTAAATGTTTCTTCTTTTTCAGCTGCTATATTTGTGAGGCATGGTGAGGCCGTGGTAGTGGCCTCACCAAAAATAGAAAGAGTAGGATAAAAGAGTGATGGAAAGGACAGCCGGTACTGCAGAAGACCAAAGTAATTTTAACATGTGGGGCTTGATTTTGTGAGGTAATGTCCTCTAGGAAGGTCTGTTTTCCTCAACTCTCTTTGTCTACAGCACTGAGCCTATAATCTCCTATCCTGGCTCTCCATCAGTAAAGCGGTATGATATTAGGACTTTTTTATTTGTTAAAGCGTTACTATTGTAACACTTTATTAAGATTTCAGATTACTCCATCTAACAGAATGAGATTTCTTTCAGCTAGAAAATATGCACAATGTCACATATAGGAAAATACTAATAGATTTCATAGTCTAATTCAGTAGGGACAATATTAAGTATTTCCTTTCTTCCATCTGTTTTTTTTTTACTTTGTCTCTGTTGTTTTGCTTTCCCCCTTTTTGCCTGAGAACTCTGGATCCTCTTAGCTGTTTGTTATTATTTGTTTTTGTATACCTGCTTTAAAATCTCTTTACGAGTCCTCCTACTTCCTCTCTCTAAGATAGATTTTATTTTCCTCTCTGAAACTTCCTTTCTGTTGAGCTCTCCTCCCTCTTTTGCATCGTATGTTTGCTGTTACTTGCGTAGGAAATGGGGAAGGAGAAAGGCTACGTTGGCCACGTCTTCCAGAGTTGGGAGAGAGGGTCTGTGGTGGGGTCAGCCGATACTTCAGTCCTGTAAGCTGCTCTGCCGTATTCAGAGGAAAGGGAAAGGATCGTCGGCATCACCACACAGGCGTCCAGGGACCCTTCCCTTGTGCATAGGGAAAGGATCTTTCCTCCGGTACCCCCGATCACTGCCGAGAGTCCCCACACACAGTCCCCATGCAGAGGCATTTTGGCCGTATCTCTCTTGAAACTTCAACTGCTCAAATCAAGGGTAGTTGTAGTAACATGTGATACAGCTTCTGCATCCTCTTTCTGTAATATAAAAAACCTGTGAGATCCATAAACATAAAGCAAGGGTATAAAAATGAGCTGCAGCTTAAATGCTGGCCTTCCTGGCTCCAGTCAGCCCCTCGCTGCTGGTTGTTTGCAGGATCGTGCGGGGGGTTCGGAGGGCGGCGGCGGAGCTTGCTGTGCCACCGCTGTCCCCGGCAGCAGGAGCACACCGCTTAACAACCGGGGGCCTTAACAAGATACGCATTTCTGCTACTTTCACTCCTTTGCCCTGTCAAAAACTACCATGTATGCCAAACATTAGACTCCGGTGCTGTGTATCTCCTGTCATTTTTATGCGTTTCATTCAGCCTTTTTTGCAGATTGTTGCTAGAATGAAAAGACAATAGAAGGCCGTGCTTGCAGAGATCAAACTTCCCATTGTTCTTGGAAGAAGAGATTGTATTTGAGTACTGAGATTTGCATAAGAATTAGCCCCCTTCCTGGAATCAAGTCAGCTATTTTCAGCTCAGTGTAGCAATCTTCGATTTCTCAGTTGTAACTATGGCAATAAGATTAGATGGTATTCAGTAAAATTCATTTTACAAATTAGCATGGGAAGGTGCCCATGACTGTGATAGAAGGAGCAATGTAAAAACATTGTCGAATGAGGTTGAAATTCAATCAGAACTCAGAATATTCCTCCAAATAACGATTCTCAAATTCATCCAGCACCATCTGGTAGTTTGTGAATGATTTACAGTTAGCCACAATAAACATGATGGGATCAATGTGCCTGATGGGGGCTGTATTTCTTACTCAGTCCCATTTTGAAAAGACATTTTAACCCCATTTTGGGTGGATGCTGAATTCTTTGATCTGGAACTTTTATAACAGTAGCAGGCAAATCAATTCCGAGCACTTTCATTACAGTACAAATCTACCAAGCTCATTGCGGTCTGGGGGGAAAAAAAAACAAAAAGTTTTACTCTAGGCCTCAGGCCATGTTATAATGAGGAGGAGAACGAGCAGTGGTAGGTAGTGTGCGGAGTGCTGCCTCTCTGCCTTTCTGCTGCGTGGTACAATCCTGTCAGTTTAACAGAATGGCAGAGCTTAATTTGCACACGTGAAAGATGGCTTCCTCAAGGTTTTGCATCATTTGTAATAAATCTTGGTTTTGATCGTATTTCGTTACTAACAAGTCTCCTGTCCGTACCTGGCCTTTGCTGTTCTTAATGATATATGCAAACAGAGTTAGAAGGAAGGCAATTTTAGATGCATATTTTTCAGATGAGCGTCTTTTTTATTATTATTGTTTGCATTTTCCGAAGGAAACTATTACCTTAATAAGAAAAGTCTTGCAAGAATAATTTATTTTTAAAAAAGTATTTGACTAACTGGTTCTTTCATTGATATGCTGATCAAGAAAATGCCAAATTTCCAAAAAGCAAATGGAGTCTTATTTTTCTTCTTTTCAATATAGTCTTTCATAGCTTTCCTTGGATGTAGGTAGGTGCATTAGAAGGCTGGCCATGATCAGCCCTGTAGCCTTGCACAGGAAGACAGCAGGACTGCATGAAATTCCAGCTCCCGACACAATTTTAAGTTCAAATGATGCCCTTCGGTATTGCATGAGGCCTGTACTAGCTCTCTGCATAGAAGTGAATTGTTCTTTAGAACAAACTTAGGGACCAAATGTTTTAACTGCATAAATAGACAAAAAAAGGAATTTTGCCTTCCTAAATAACGTCCAGCAGTCGTGATTCGCAGGCTGACCGGGTTGTCCTAGCAAACTGCGTGGGCAGCTGCTGAGATGGTGAGCAGCCCACCCTGGCCCTTGGCAACGGAGAGAAATGACAGATTAGGTAGTCACAGGACTCTTCTTTCAGTCTTGAAAGGTCATTTTCAGGTACTTTTCTCTTTCAGTGCTCGGTCCTGAAGTAGCAAGGGTCTTAGCAAGGGCACTCAGCACCTTCCAGGATGAAGCTGTTATTTCCTGAGTGACTATTGTGGGCATTCCCACAATGTGAATGTGCCACTGCCTTGGTTGGCTGTTTTTTTTTTTTCTCTAATACTTTCCTGTGAAGTTATTTAATTGCAAATCCTCATTGAAAGCCAGAAACAGGAACATTACTTCAGTGGACACATTATGCATTATCCAAATTGCTTGTATTTCTTCTCAGGTAGAAGTACTAACTATTGGGGTGGAAATTTCCTTGCTCTCACTATTGGTTATCTGAATAATTGTTTGCTGTTCTAAATGAAAACAAATGGATGTTGGCATATAAATAATCATAACCCATTTTCTTGCCAGCAAAACGTATTTGAATTGGTGGTATATAAAGCATAGTTACGCAGTGGCTCAGAAATGACCATGCCTTTTTAAATGGTTTATTGTGCAGGATAAAACAGATTTTTAGCAGTGTAAGCAGTGTAAGCAAGAGCTAGCTATCAGTTTTAAACACTCCATACTTTTGCAGGACAGGATTCAGCAGTGTGGTCAGTGCCCTGTGAATCTCGGAAATGGATCACAAGTTCATCTTACACAGGGTATGTGTTATAACCAGGGGGTACGATGCAATGTGACAGCAGAATCACAGCAGTGCATTTACAAAATTACTAAAAACTGTGTAATTTTGAGTTCTTAGTGCAAACGGTTGAAATGAAGTAAAACAGTGGGAAACCTGAAACCGACTACTGTAATTTAGCAGGTGACATAGCATCAGTCCTGATTTCAACTGCAAAAAGTGAAGGGATCAGGTCGATCTGCAATGGCCCTTTCCTTGCCAGTTAGGAGGAGCCCCAGGCTCCCGGACAGGGAGCTGAGGCAGGAGTGGGACCAGAGCCACATGTGAGCCAGGTGGGAACCTTATCAGGAGAGCAGCTTTTCAAGGATCCCCAGAAGGAATATCTACTGCTTCATTCTTATGCAGTGCAGAGATTTGCCTCGGTCTGTCACCCTTGGATTTCAGCCCTAAATCTCATCTCTTATTCAGGAGCCAGAGGTGCTGCTCCTATGCACTTCTGAGCCTGTTTCATTGGCAGCACACCTCCACGGAGCATCTTTTCTGATAGCAGTGCCTGGCAAATCTCTTCTCTTGCGTTTTCCAAGCATCGAAGTGAACAGTGGTGTCCCTCTTCCCTGGTGCAGCAGACATGCCCTGCGTTGCTGCTTACTGCAACCTGAGAAAGGGCTGGGATCCGTGCGTGCTGGTGGTGGGGCCCAACCCGGACACACTGAGAAAGCAGCGTGCGACTGCTACGCGTTGTGCTTCTGCTTTTCTGGCTGGGGAGGGGGGTCGTACAGTGCGAGCTGTGTGTGGTTTCCCAGAGCTTTGTGGTACTGCGGGAGCCCGGCCGGCCCTCGCCTCGCAGATCCACTCGGGAATGCCACGAGGTTAACATAAGGTCGCAGAAGAAGCCTTTTCTGCCCATCTTGGGAAAAGTTGCAGGTCGCACTTATTTATAAAGAGAAAAGAAGCTGCTTTAAAAGAACTAGTTTCCAGGCACTAAACTGACCGGCAGCAGTACTGCGTGCATCCGCCTCCTGCCTTTTCCAAGCCAGCGGAGGCTTCGCAGAGCGCCGGGGAGCGCGGCAGCACAGGCAGTGGGGTGCACGCCCGGCCTTTGCCGTGGCCTTTGCCGTGGCTGCCCCCGCCCTGCTTTTAATTTGTGAATGCACTGCCTGTGTTTCCCAATGCCTGCCTCTGATTGAGTTGTGTAACCGGAGCCTGTGGATAAGGTTTACTCTCCTGTTGTCCTCCACATACTGAGAACAATGTGGAAAATGAGTCATTACTTAGTCGACAATACAGGAGATAGAAGCAGCTGATATTTATCTCTGATTGGGAAGGCATCACTATAGTTCCTTTTACCTGAGCAACTCAAAACCTTTTCTTTAATCTGGGAGAAAGGAAGCTCTGCTGTTTCACAGAGTGAAGGATATTTTTAGAGCTACTGAATACTGTAGGATCAGAATTTCCACCTGTCTTTGAAATGTACTGGAGCCTTCCTGTTCTTGTGGCCTGCGTTTCTTTGTCTCATTGTAGCCTGTCCATCCTACTCCTTATCCAGTTCTCGTGCAATGTAAGAAATGCATGTTTAGAGGGGATGCTGGTGTGCGGGGTGCAAACGATCCCTAACTTTTTGTGCAAGGAGTCAACCCTTAACTCCTCCAAGGGGAAACTGGGAGGGCTGTAAGGCCCTCCATGCTTGTGCCTGCAGTGCAGCTCTGAGTGAAATGAAATACCAAAACCGTCATCTGCTGAAAGGGTCTATGAAAGAGTGCTTTTTGGATTTGTGAGGAACGGAGATGCCAAGGTACAGAGCATGGTAAACGTGTGTAGAAGAGAAGAGGAAGTAATTCTGCAAAGTGTTTTGGGGTACATGATGTATATAAATACTTTTAAGAGTTTTGATTAAGCTACAAGGAGAATTACTCAATGTGTCCACTGCTGTAGAGTTTACACAAAGTCAGTGTTCAGCATCAGCGTGGGTTTCTTGGCGCACAGTGGGGCGTTCAGCTGCAACAGCCAGATCCAGTGTCTTTTTTGATGCAGCTGATTAGAAAAAGTTTGGGTTACCTTTTTCACAAAAATACAGGCTGATTGCGTGTATGAGCATATGTGTGTGTACATATACATATATATATATATATAGTGTGTATATATATATATATGTAGGCTCTGCTTGGAGCCTTCCTGGCTTCTTCCCTAAAAATCAGAACAAATCCTCTACTGAGGATGGAGAAAATAGGAAAAAAAGGAGGGATCTTCTGACGAAGGACTGTGAGGAGTGAAAACTCATAAGGAAGCGCTGCAGGGAATCCACTGTTTGTTCTTCGTTGTTAAGAAGCAGAGTAAAAACTGCATCATCCCTACTGTACCCTTCAGCCATTTGCTGATGGTGACACTGCTGCTGTGACTCGCTCTCGGCTTCTTGTCGCCCCGCTGTTATTACCCGTGGGGGGACCGTGGCTGGCAGCAGCCCGGCCCTGGCAGTCTTTGCCCCAGGCACCCTCTGGGAGCAGCCAGTAGGTCCGTGTACTCGGGGACGGGAAGCAGGATCCATGCTGAGGCCAGCGCCGTAAGGCTCTCGGCTGTCACGGGTCGCTGCTGTTATTCGAGCAGGGCTGTAGGAGTGCCCCAAATCCCCACACAATAACAGCGACCTGTTGTTGGAAGACATATTGCAGTGTGGGCAATTCCTGCAGGAGACGCGGTAGTTTAATGTGGATATTTCCCCATTCGATCTTGGCTCGTTCTTTCTGGGCTTCTGCTTTTTGCTGCCGAGGGGTCCTGCTGTGCCCTTTCCTGATTTAAATCACATTACCCCCAGCTAGGATTCTCCTGCCTGTTTGCTTGCCAAGTCCACAGGAAGGCTGACAATTTACAGGTATCTGCATTTTCTGACTTGTCCTATTAAGCATGTTGACTGACTGTTTTACTAATTGCAAGTGCAAGAAAGTGAGAAAGACAGCGAGAGGAGCGAGTGAGTGAGTGAGCACAGACTGACAAAATCCACTCCCTGATTATCTCGAAACTTGTGGTGACTTGGTATCTCTGAAATTCCTGTTTGATAGAAATTGGCTGATGGGTTCAGAGTTGCTAGTGGGGAGGTGGTGGATGCCAGGCGAGCAAGCAGGCAGCGTGATGATAGCGGCCGTGTTTCCTTGGTGAAACCGGCAGGGAACAAAACGACCTCAAAAAAAGTAGCCATGGAGATTTTGACACAGCAAGCTCTTGCCCTTTGCATGCTTCTTTAGAAACGCAATCCATCGCTGCTCACAAGGTCCCCGTGCCACCTATGTCCTACGTAAGGCTTGCGGGAGGATTAAGTGGAACTGGGGACGGAGGCATTTCTATTATTTATGCCCTCTGCTCGAGGGAACATTTCGATCTACCTGGCCTCACGTGGTACCAGGTTGAATGTGCAGAACATCCCTCACTTGGAAGTAGGAGCAAACTGCAGATACGGAGACAAGTTTTCATAGTTTGACGATGCTTGGCTGTGTGCCGTTGCTTTAGTCTTTTTCTAATTGCCGCAGAAAGGATGGGGTTGGCAGAGCAATATTTCTTACTGGATTGTGCCTGGTCTACCTGGTGGTGGGGGTTAGGCTGCGAGAGAAGGGCATCATTCTCTCAAAGAGGCAGTCAGCTCAAAAATGCCAGCCAGCCTAGAAAATTAATTCTTGCAGCGGCTTTATGTTGGCTTCTGTGCGCTGCTGAAGGAGACGGATAATATATTTTATTATAGGAGTTCTGACAGAGAAGTGTCATGCTGTTTTTAAATATTACAGTTTAGACATCATCCAAACGGAATGTATTTTGTTTTGGGTGAATAAAATATAATGATAGCAAAGTGAAAGACAAAAATTTAAGCCTTCTAATCTCATCAAAAGCAAAAACATTTCTGAGCCAAAATGTTCCCATTTGAATCATTTTGTTATCCTGATTTATTGAATGACTTCTCTCATCTGAAATCTTTAATGACATTAAAAATTCGCTGACGTATTCATAAATCAGTTGAATTTTCCAGAAAAGACTTGGCTTTCATTTGTTTGGGACACATTGTGGCTGCATTTTTCTAGGCGGCCTCCCAGGGAAACAAGACTGAAAGTCTTCAGAGAACATCCCATTTTTACCAGTGAAGGTCTTGACCAGGGCTTGTGACCCACGGTCCCATATAACAATAAGCTACTTGAAGGAGATGCTCCAGATGCGCACAGCTCACAGCTTATTTTTCTTTTTTTTTTCCCCCTCACATGGAAATGCCAGCTAAGCTCCAGCCTCAGAGACCCCAAAGATCATAAAAGATGGTTGGTTAGAGAGGATGTGGAGATACTACGGTAAACATCAGGCAAGTTCAGATAGATTGGCCTGTATCAGTAGCTGACTTCAGGCTTAGCTGTTTTCATGTACAACAAAAAGATTTTAGCTACAGAGATGGTCACAGTGTAAATGAATGCAATTGTCATTTCAGTGAAATTAAGCATGTTTGCATGACATTTGGCTACTGAAAGTTAAGCTTTCATGGCAAGACGCTGATTAGCTTTTGTGTTGCTTTTTGTTGAAAGCACATACAAAATGCTTCTGTTAACATGAGCAGAGATCTTGCATTTTTTATGTCGTGCACAGACTTGGACACATTTTATGCAGGTATATATGACTATGCATGGTGCATAGTAGAGGAGAATCAAGCTAACTCCCTATATAGTTATTCACAGAAAAGACTGTTTCCTACCCGTTTCTTTTGAGAAAATGATTGATGCATGAAATTCTAAGGAGAAATAGTCTCCTAGCTAAGGCTTTTTTACCCCTCCTCATTCATCGCTCTGAAGAATTTCTGATCCAGTCTGGCACAGATTCAGAATTTTTATTTTTTATGGTAGGAACTGTTTTTTTCTTTCTTATAACTTGCAGTGTCATCATCGCCTCCTTAGAATGTCCCTTCTTTCTATCCGAGATTACAGGCTAGCTTAAATCCAATTTCTGATGTGTTTTTTTCCTCATAAAATATATTTCCTTTCCAAAGGTAATGTAACAGAAAGCACATTTTCGATGACTTTCCATGAAATGTGTGTGCAGTGTTTGGCAACTGCATTCGTTTCTCTTCTTGCGTTCGCCCAGTCATTGCAGGTAGCATACCGTGACGTCAGCAGTAATACTTCCTTTCTCTGTCTTGTTTTAATGTTTTGAGCCAAACTCCCGTGCGTCTGTTCCTTATCAGATCCAGCTGATTCAGCTTTCTGAGGACAGATGAAAAACACCTAATGAACTTCCTGTACCATTGGTTATAAAGAGCATCCAGTAACAATCCTTAATGTCCACTCTCAAATTTGCTTCCTCTTCCATGACATGAAAGATTTCTTTGGAAGTGCTTTTGCCTTATCTCAGACTTCAAGCCATTTATCATCAAGAACTATGGCTTCTTTAATCAGTCAACCCTAATAGCCATTGGCGCTGTTACAAGCATTAGGTATATACCTTCCATCTTAAAGTGGTTGACTTAACATTCTCTAATTAGGCAGAAAGAAGAGACAATTTCTGTAATGAAAGGAAAACTATATGAAAGATTTTGAACTCACATTGCAAAAAAACCATTTATCCAGCAGAAAGAGAGAATTTTCCTGACCTTGAATACCTTTGGGGGGTTGCTTTCATAGTGTTTATCTGAACAGACCTCAGGGAACATCTTTACAAATCTCACATTTTTATTTATGTTAAGATAGCCTTGGCCAAGATCAGGGACCCTTTGTGCTGGATTTTCTAAAAATATGTGCAAGAGCCTGCTTGGCAGAGATTACTGCCTAAATAAGCAGTGCAGGGAAAGAGTGGGAAGAAGGACACATGGTTACTGCTCATGTTTTACAGCCGAGGAGGGCTATGCTGAGCCTCTGCAGTGTAAGGATCGCGCTGGGGCAGAGCAGGCTGCCAGGTGAACGGGCTGGTTCCCTGCCCCGGTGGCCAAGGCCCCATTCCTCGGAAGGGTAACGCCAGGAGGCTGCAAATCTTCCTGTCGAGATAAGGATGCCGGTGCTTCAGAAAGCGCACATCTCTGTATACCCATTTATGTTGCTGCTTGCTTTATTGGGACCTAAGAAAGAGGGGAAAAAAGAAAAAAAAAAAAGACCAACAAAGAAATGCCCCTGGCCCTTTGCCTATGGATGCTGCCCACATCAGCACGACCAGTTCTTTCTTCTAACTCATCTGGCAAGGGTCCCCCCTCGAGGGAAGGGAGCATCGGTTGGTGGAGGTCCTGCTGCAGTGGTTGTACGTGAGGTAGGGTTTATGCCTTTAGTTTTTCTTCAGTCAGTTCATTTCTAGTTAGCCTAAATAAATGATCATCTTTGAATGAAGAGAGATTTGGCAGTGGGGAAGCACAGCCAAATCATTGTTTTTGCGAAGATAAGACACTACATTTTTGGACTAAAGTACAAAGAACTATTGTGTCCTCCTTCAAGTGCAATTTTCCTATTTTTGGTAAGCAAGACTTTCCTTATGCATTGAACGTCCTTCCATATTACCCACTGCCGCTACTTTCTTGTTTTTTAAATATTCCCAGGTCCGTTCTCCCAAGGTTTTCCAGCTTATCAAGGTTTCTCACAGTCCTAGTAGCTGGGTTCCTGATTCTTACCTACCTGGCTCACTCATTACTGCGAGCATGAAAGTATTGTCAAATTTTCTTGTGAAATGGGGTCAGGTGCACAGAGTTTGTCATTATGTATGTATGTGTGTGTATACAATGAAGATACTAAGAAAATGTACTCAGTTGCCAGCTCTGTCAACACAGAACTTAATCACGTATTGTCGTTACAGCATATTATTATTTCTAAGAGACACAGGCAGATATGACCTTTATTATTCAAACTTTTACTTAATATATTTTAACATTGCTGCACTTTTGGTTCATGTAAAATAGCTTTTTTCTAAAATTAGACTACTTAATAACAATAATGAATGTGAGCTTTAATCTACATGCAGCCCCGTCCCCTTACTCTCATAATGCACTAAATTGGGAACTTTTCATGCATTGTAATTTGGGAAGTTATTCCTGAGCAATTGCACACACAGCTAAGCTAATCTTTCTTCCTCAGGATGGGAGATTCCTTCCTGATGCAAAGCTAGGGACTATCGTTTCCTTTTCCAGGATACTTGACTTTGACTGATAGCAGCTGACCTATTCCTTAAATGTCCCCTGAAGGTGACTGTGCCAAGCACAGGGCTGTGACCTGCCCTTGCAGCGCAGAGCATCCTGTGCGTAAAACCATTGTGCTCCGGCGCGGGTGTGCGTGGCCGTCTCCGAGGGTGTGTGTGCGAGTGCGTAGGAAGCACGCCAGCCTCTGGCATCGAGGCTTCTGCAGGCTCCCAGCTGAAGGAGCAGGCAGGATCCAAACGCTGCGCTGAAGGCAAGGCAAGAAACCAGAAGAAAAAAAGGCTCTGGCAGAAAATAGATTGAGAACAAACACCTTTTTTACTGACACTAGCAAGGAAAAACACTTTGGCATAATTCGTTTGCATGGGAAATAACACGTTTTTCTAATCTAGTGGCCTTCCTGAGTCAATTCCTCACTGTTACATGCTTTACGTCGTCATTCGCACCTGCGCAAAGTGTGTATGAATCTAGCAAACAGTTTTCTCCCCTTTGCCCCCATGTTCATGCTTTCTCTTTAGTTTCTACTCATTCTGCATCAGGGACGAGGGCAGGTCAGCCTTCCCAAAGGTGCGTACCAAGTCTGTTTAATGTCACATACCCCATTCTTTCTTTGGGGTATATAATGTAACAAGTTTGCATTAATGTGATCTGAGCTGCTTTACGAACAAATTAATTTGAGCCTGTCTCCTACCCCAGGCCGCTGCCTGTCTGCCTCCCAGCTCCCTGGCTCCCGGCCAGCTGCTCCCTGGCTCTGCCCCGCCTCCGCTCAGCCGCGTCAGACCCTGTCATTTCTCTCCCTTCTGCCAGCTCCCTCTCTTTGTCCCAGCTTGGCCCCAAACCCCCCCGTCCAGTGTGAGACAGTCTCTGTTGCAGCGCTTCACCACCTCCCAGCACCCCGATGCCTGGCTCCCCATCCCCTTTCCACGGCGATGCTCCCTGCCACTGCGGGATGCTCCAGCCTCCTGCCAGCTGCCGCGGCATTGCCCCTTGGCGGTGTGAGCCCTGCGTGCCTGGGTGCCAGCAAGGAGAGCACCGGAGACGCTTCTCCTGCTCCGGAGCTTGGCCCTTGCTGCCCCTGTGGCTCCCGGAGCCGGGAAAGGTGCAGAAAATTCAGCTGCTTCGGGCTGCAGCTGTCAGCTGCGGCATGTGCAACATGGGACTCCTCCGAAAACTGGCTCTCCCGCCCTGACCGACCTCTGCTGAACAGGCGTGAGGTGTCATCTGCCAAAGGCCTATAACTTACAGCTTCCATGTGATTTAAAGGACCGGCTGCTCAGGTCTGGTTCTGCCTGGCAAATGCTTGCCACGCAGGGTGCGGGGCCAGCCCCGGAGCTATTCACAGACTGAGTATCTTTGAATAAGGAATGAATCACCACAAGTAGCAAGCTGCCTTTTGACTTTCACAAATGTGAGGGGAGGGGGAGAGGGAAATGAAATTAATAAATTACCTTGTGGCAAGTTATTTACTTAGCTCTAATGAAGGCAGAGGGCCAGATCCTTAGGTGATATAAATCACCCTAATCCCATTAAGGTCAACTAATAGATTTTAAGACCAAACAAAACCTTTACATCACGTAATATGACCTCTTCTATGACATAGGGCAGGAAAATTCACTTGCTCACCTCTTTATTAATAGTAAATGTTTGTCAGAGGTGACATGAATGGGGTGTGGGACTTGAAATGTTTTTTCACTGTTTTGAGAATATTTTGTAACGTTGCCACTATGGGACATGTATATATATCTGCGTATATACGTGTGTATGTGTGTGTGTGCACACACTGTAGGCACGTAGTGAGCTCTTTAATCCTGTACTTACTTGCATCAGGTCCTGACAAAGGGACCTTTCAGTTTATTTTCAGCTGTAATGTAGCAGTATGAATGAACAACATTTGCATCTCCCCCACTTCGTGCCCTGGTGGATCCTTGCCCTTTAGGTAAACTGTCTCAAACCCCTGTGGGATACAGCAGTTTCTCCAGTCCCTCCTCAGCAGCAGCACCAGTGAAACGTGGTCTAGATGACTGGCATGAATGGAAACTAGCACTGCACAGAGCAATGCAAAGGCGAGAAGTCCCCCCATTCCTAAGAGAACACATCTCATCAGAAGTATAGGTGACACCAGGAGCCGCTTAGATACCAGATTTTTGTTCTTCCCTGGGTGAGAATCACGGTAGCCTCAAAGAGTGTGAGCCTGTTGCTTCACTCTGGCCTGAGAAGCAGCATCAGCAACCAAGTGTGGCTAAGGCAAAAGGAGATACCCAAGAGAAAAAAGGAAAGTAGGTGACTTTTATGGAGAACAGTGAAAGATACTGTTAAACCGGAGGACAGACACCTGGGGTTTTCGTATGCATGAATGACGTACCATGGATTCTCTTCTATTTACTACGCTGTCTACATGTGTGTGTATCTGTGTGTGCTTCCAAATTAGTTTATATGACAGAACACAATGTAATTAAAGTATTTTATATTAAATCTCACCATTTAAAATTGCTACAGCTGATAACCTGTTTTCCAAGTTTAGATTAACAGTGACATCTAATTGAGCTGTAACTGAGCTACAGCTGGCTGTCCATGCAGCATTATGGGAGTACTCCAGAGTCGCAGAGGAGACTGATAGAGATCAGCCTGCTATGCCTGTCCTTGGTGCCTTGCGTAACCTGGGCGAATCAAATCAATCATATGCAATTAGGCATTAATTTTGTTACTGGAAAGACAGTATAAAGCAAAAGATGTCCCTTGTGGTCCTGGTAAACACGTACATAGGAAGCGCAAATATGGCCGATCTTTTTCACTAGGCCAATGTTTTCCTAGTGTGAACATCCTGTTAAATATCTTGACAATTTTTAAAGGATAATTGCTTTAAAAAAAATTCCCCAGTAAGTAGGTTGTGCTTCTTCATTCATGCACCCTAACAATGGTCTCCAGTGCAAGTATACCAATGTTACCTATCAATTTGGCTAAATATTCTCTCCCTGTTACTTTTTCCTCATTCAAATGCAAATCACGGCTTGTTTGTCATGATGCTTATAAAGGCACCGTTTTACCAACGTTAATTTTTGTTCCGTGACGCTAGCCTCTCTTTAGTGACCGTGTAATCTCAGTTTTGTTTTTACTCATGTTCTTCTGCCCTCAGCTTTTTCCTGTGATGTACATATAGAGGAGATGGGGGAGGAGGAAGGGATTTTTGTTCTTGCGTTTTAGCATCTCTTGCCTCTAGTTTGGTTCAGAGCAGTCCCAGTTCTGCAACTTCAGCCCAAACGCCCGACCTCTGCCCGCAGTGAGAGTCCTTACACTCGCATTAACTGCTGCTTTGTGGATTTTAGATTGCAGTCCCCTGGGAGAAAGAGCGTGTCTTGGTTGTGCCGCAAAGTGCCTAGTATACAGATGAGTAGAGTCATTAATCACAATACTAAGCTCTGCTGAGAGAAAAAGTTGCAGAGCTGAAAGCTTTTTAACTTCTGAAAGTATTTTTTCACTTTGATTTTATAAATAATTTTTCCTATAATTTAAGCCAATTTATTGTCTTGGTTACTAACTTAACCCCCAAGCCTGTATGTGGCATAAAAATAAAAGCCTAGGACTAGGTCTGTGAGAACAGCTATTCCTCCTTAATGCATAAGTCAGGCTTTTTAGTCCACAGTGTTCAAGTGGTTTCACAAGGAGGGAAATGCAGTCATTTAGTTCTTGGCTTCTTCAAATAAACCATACCGAACAGGATAATACGAGGCTGGATTTTGATCAAGGGATTTTAGTGACAATATAAGCCACAAGAACAAAGCTGGTATGGTTTCAGTGTGCCACTAGAATCCACAGCTAAATAAAAAAGATACACATACACGCTAATAATGCACTCTAGGTGTAGCCTGTTTATGTGACTCAGAGAAGATAAAGAAGAAAAAACAAAATCAGCAGATACAAACATTAACATGTTGAAAACATTGTGTGAGTTACGTCACATGGCTCCTTGCCTTTGTGGTATCGTGCAGTTGAAGCCCCCTAGCAGTGCTTTGAACATGCAAGAATAATTGCAAATTTGAGTAGCTTTTCTCTGGATTTTGGTTAAAACTTGATAGTTCCTATCCAAAGCACACAGAGTGGATATTTATAGCATTTTAGCTCCTGCTGCACATTTCCCTTCATACTTTGAAGGCTTGACATCATCTTGTTTAGCAGTCACAGAATAAATAGCTTCGAAGATCATAACATTTAATTTTTCTGTAAGAGCTTTTTGCATTTCATTACTTTTTGCTATCCTTTGTTATGTATGCTATTAATAGAATTGCTACGTTTCAATTAGCAATTGCTAGTTAGCAGTAGCAAGATCACTTCTGCAAACCATTTCTTTTTAGTCATTTTGTTTATTTGACTGTCTGTTAGAAAATGAGGGATTTTACTGCAGTTAACCTTCCCGGGGACATAGACAGTCTCCTTCAAATAACTGAACAAACTGAGTTTGCGTTTGCTCGTGCGATACGTGCTAGCTAAGAGCTGGAAGTAGAAAGACCACTTTGGAGTTAGGTTTTTCCTTCTCGATAGTGTCTGCCACAGACCTGTAGGATTTCTGACCATCGTTTCAGGTCAAAAGAAGAGACCACAGAAAAGTATGTAAATTGTTTAGCTTCATAAATTGCTCTGTGCTTCTGTTCACATTGCTAAATGGGACTACAGTACTTCCCTGATAAGTCTATTTTTATTTCCTATATTAGCAATGCATTGCTACCTAACAAAGATGTCATGAGAATGAATGGAAAACAGATAACAAGAAGACAGTGCCTCAAAGTACAGAGGCTTTGTCCGAGTTCCTCAACAGGACAGATTACCCTTCTCCTCCAAATAATGACATTAGTCCCCATCGTGCTTCTGTCTCTTTCTCCAGGATGTGCAACTATATCAAGGTCTTAAAGTGGGGCCTAACTTGATAGTGCAGTTTTCTCAGTAATGGCTGCTAACGGCTGGCTTAATTTTTGAATGGAGTAATCAGTGTATTTCAGTGAGGTATCTAGTGACATTAAAACCACGACTACCTTGCCACAGAAAACAGAGCAAGAAGTCAATGACTCTGTCTTTTTGCCAGGTCGTAGACGGTAGATATTAAGTGGTGTCCCATTTTGGAGGTGACACAGCAGCAGGATGAGTCTCTCCTCAGCCCAGGAGCTGCACCGACCATCCATTAAGATCAGGGATAAGTGTCCAATGGCATGACAGGATGAGCCACAGAGGCCAGTGCAGCTGGATGTAAGATGGAAGAAAGAGAGGCTGGTTCAGCAGAGAGGATGAAATTTGGGGGTCGTTTGGGTTCGCAGTGTGGGTGAGCATGGTAGAGGTCTCTAAGAAGTCTTCTGTCCTCCCTCCTCCAGCTGAAAGACCTGAGAAAACCAGATGCTGTCTCACTCTCAACTTCCTCAGGACTGTTGTAACGTGAAGCAAAAGCTCTCCAAGCCACAGGGACCTGGGTGTGTTTTCTTCTGTTATATTTCCATGTGTTTGATATCCTCTTTTCCCTTCTGTTCCTCATGCTGGAACGGGCCGTCCAAGCCTTCCCAAGGCCATTTTGCTGCAGGTCACTGGCTCAAAAAATGGGTAGGCACCGTGCCGCCTTTGTTTGACCACAGTCCCCCTTAGCGCCACGTGGTGATGTTTTTCTGTGGCGCGGGACTCTCCACATTTCTCTTTAAACAGCTGTCTACTCCGAAACGGTATTTTTCCTGGCTCTTGCAAGGTATAAGGCAAAGAGAAATGTTTGCGAGCTTGTTTTGAGGTCTAAGCTTTGGCAGCTGCCGGGGAAACGAAGCGCCCCCCTCCCCCTCTGCAGCTGATGTACAGCATCCCGGATGGTGGTCTGACAGCAGAAGCAGGGACAGGGCTTTCTCATTCACCGTCTCGTAGTTAGAGAGTAATTTCTCCCCTGCCTGCGCCGCGGTGTGCTATGGAAATGCGGCGCTGCTACAAGGGATGATGGACGGCCCCGCTGTGCGTAACTAACAGGTGCCACACACAGCGACGTGGCTGCCTGGCCCCGAGGAGCCTGTGCAGAGGGTCTCCTCGCCGGCCGCTGCGCCGTGCCCGCTCCTCCCGTCAGGGCTTTCTGCGTCCACGAGCGCGGGGAGGAGAGGGAAGGGGGCGGCAAAGCAGCTCCTGGTTAAATCGCTTCTCTTTCAAGTAGGTCCGCCCGGCTCGCGTCCCCGTGGCGTTTGCGGCGGTGAAAAGCTCGCGTCGCGCGCTTCGCCTCTCTGGAGTCATCGCTGGCTTTACGCAGGCGTGACCGAGAGCCACGGTTGCTTTCTGTAGAAATCTGGGCATTTCTCCTCTTCGATAAAGTGCTGAAAATCACGGGCACAAAGCTGGCAGTGCGCCTGAGCCACAAAAAAGCAAGAGAGAGGAAAGAACGGTGACAAGTTTAGAAATGATTTTTTTCCCTATATCTGAGAGTCAAATGGGGCTCTACTTCTTGAGCTACAAGACCATAAAAAAATGAATAAGACTCAGCATTTCCTTGGGTTTATAGCACAGAGAGGTGGGGGAGGAGAGAGGAAAAAAAAGAAACGGTTTTATTTCTTTTTTGTTTTACAGTCGGTCTGAATCCTGTCTGTGAAAAATGCTCCGCTTTTTCTGACCTTTCCCACCATGAATTTAAAAAATGTCGCCTCTTCGCTGAGTCTCGGATTTATAGCAGAACCTCTAAGCCTCGGCTCTGCATGCACAATTAAAAAAATAAGAATCGCTGTTAATAATCCGTGTAATACTGTGTGGGTGAATTTGGGTGCGCATGAAAGCGCCAGTGAACTGTTCACCTCCACAGTAAATGTAGCAAACAATCCCCTCTAAGTTCACAAACTGAATGCCGTTTTCCCATGAAGAAAAACTCTTTATCATGCAGCCTGAATGTGCCCATTAGGATGGCAAAGGAGTGTGGGGCTGAAGAGAAAGGTTTGTGCTGGCAGCTGTGGGAGACGGAGCCTGCAGCCCTACGGCGGGGCAGGGTCCCGGTGCATCCCCACGCGTCCCCGCGCCGTCACGTCTCAGCGCTGCGGCCTTTTAGCCAGAATCGGCTCTCGGTCACGTGGCTCCAAAGCCAGGTGATTCTGAATTTTAGTTGCCTGTTGTGGACGGTCTCTGAGAGACTCACTACTTCTCCCGCGTAGCTTGGAGGTGGCATCTGGACTGGTGATAACGATCTTGGGGCCAGAAGCTGTGGAAGCATCACAAAAACCGGGCTGAGGTTGCCCGAGTGAAATGCAGCAGTGCAGTCCTTAAGGCCTCGTTTTCACATGGGCATCAGCCCTCAGCAGTCCCACTCGCTTAAACACAGGCCATCAGGTGGAGCGAGGCTAGGAGCCAGCTTTAACATGCCATAAAGCATGAAGAGCTATCCCAAATTACAATGTTTTAGCCTATCTAATATAGCTGTGGATGGTCTAATTAGCTACATATATGTTTAATTACTTCGTGAATCCTAGTAAGCCCCTGGCCTCGGTGAGACCGGTAGCAGTGATTTACAGAGGTTACAAGTCACAGATAGCAGGAGGACATGCTCTGGAAGAGGATGCCACCCAGCCCCTCTGCTAGGGAGCCAGCAGGAATTTAGGTTTTTTCAATTGGAGGTGATAGAGGTCTTGCTTCATAATCCTTCTGGATATTTTAACCGTAGAGCTTTATCTACCACAGTTTCTGTGTACAGTGGATACTGGGAAGTTGCTCTGTGGTTTTGAAAGGTTTTCAGTTGTTAGGATTTCTTGGGTGAGAGGGTCGTGGGTTTGGCTTTCCTCTTAAAAGGAGTGGGGGTGAGAGGGGAGAAATGGCCCGGGATCCCTTAGCAGAGCCCTCCTGGCCCTCCCCTGTTTGGGAAAGATAGGATGATGTCCTGATGCAACGAGCAGATTAGTGGGATGTTTGCAAAATTAAAAAGAAATGAAATCCAAAGCATTAAGGATGGCTAGCTAAATTCTCTGCTTGACTAATGCCACTTTGCACCGCTGTCACCACCAAAGGGACGTTAAAGCCACCTGTGGACAACAGGGCCCACTTTGAGGACTCCTAGTCCTCCCAGGCTGCTGAAAGCTGGCACTGCTGCTGTTGGGACATCCCTACTGCCCTGGCCCAGCCGAGGTGCTCAGGGCCACCCAGGCAGGTGGAGCAGGGCTGGATCACAAAGTGTTTTGTGAAAGTTGACCTGGAGGAGCAGTGCGTAGGAGGCTGCCACAGCAGCTGTCTCTTGCACCAACCTGTGCAGCTCAGCGGTGGAGGAGAGGAAAAGCAGGTGTTTTTTTAGAAACATTGTTATCACCTCGTTGACGATTGCCCACTAAAACCTAGGCTCAGAAGGGTGGATATCATGAAGCAGGCTCGGGTCATCCCTGATGGGGCTTGTTACTGTTGTCTGCCTTTTAGCTTTGGTGTGCTGGAGCTCACCAAGTGGCTCGGCGCTCACCAAGCAGCAGCGGCTCTGCCGCCCATTCGGGATCAAGTCTCATTACTTTGCTCTCTACCAGCAGTCTGCTGATGAAAACCACATTCATAACATGGCATGGCAGAGAAAGCTTCCTCCCCCCCAAAAAAGGCAAATCATGCTTGAATGCCTGTGTCTGAACTGCCATGTTTCTTCCTTGCTGTGCTCTCCCACAAGCCAGAATTTCAAGAAACTCTGTTACATTAAACGCAGTAGCTGCATCTCCCTTGCCTTGTGACCAAGAGGAATAACAATGATAGGCGAGGAAAAACTTTAGTCGAGTAAACATTAGCACCGCGTAGAGACCTTTCTGTGGAATATCTTTATCTGCTTCTAACAAGCTCCCCTTTCTGAGCGCTCGAGCAGCCATTGCTCTGCACGCTGTTGCAGAGGAGCTTGGCTCCGGAGGCAGCCGGCTTTAGCTGCCGCTTCCCATTGTGTCTCAGCCTCCCGCTGTTTTTCTGAGTCTCGGTGCAGGCCAACAGGACATTTGTTTCACTTCAGATTCTTGCACAACAAACACAAGAAAGACGCCCGATTCTTGCACTCGGGGGAATGAAGAGCCGAGTGTAAAAGGTCACCGGCTGAAGGTGGCTACCCTGCAAATTAATGATGAGCCCAGGATCCTCATCAGGTTCACTTTGCCAGCGCTTGGTATCCTCGCACAAATAGACTGTTTGCATTTGGAGCCCACTACCTGCGACGGTGAATACTTGCGTTTGCAGAGCAGAGGGCTGCCCACCCCTGCGAGCGCGTGGCGTGCTGGGCGCCTGCTGCAGAGAGCCGTGGCGGGTAGTGCGCTGCCTGAGACTGTGCTGCAGCTAGCGTATCCCTCGCTGGAGCCGGTCCAGCCGGAGATATCCCAGCCTAGTGAGCCCCCAGTGAGGCCTGGGGGAGAGCAATGGGGGAAATACGTAGCTAAAATGTTTTAAGGGTTCCTGGGGGATGGAGAAGGGGCGGTGAGCCCTGGCTCTGCGGACACCATCCGCTTGATTCCCTGCAGGCTGAGCTGAGCGTTTGATCGCCTCCCGTCCGGTGCTGAGCGCACCGGGCTGCAGTCGTAGGCCATACAAACATCATGTCCGTGGGGGTGAGCAGCTGCTTTTTCCTTCTTGACAAATCGCAGTTGGGTTCACTCCCTTTTCATGCAGGCTTTGGTCTTTGCAATGCAAACATGAAAAATATTACAGAATATGGGCCATACGGCCAGAGCGCCTAAGCCTTTCGGAGCAAGGGGGGACTCTGGAGGTCTAGAAAAAAAGCATCAGGAGACAGCAATCTCAAGCTTACCTCCTTAATTTGTCTTTCATCATTTTAGTTTAGCAACCGGCACAGTAGGCACTGTGACTTTGTTCCCATGACATTTCATCGTGAGAATGAGTGTAGCCCTGGACAAGATGAGTGGAAAATCACTTTAGGAGTCAGTGATGAGCTAACTTATTCAAAATCTTCTCTTGTTCAAGACTCGGAAACATTCTCCCTGCAAGTCTGTTTCAGGAGCTAGCTAAAGAGCAGAGACTCTGATGATAATTAGACCTCTGACAATTGTGGTGGGTTGAAGAACAGACCTGTTGTATTAGCGTCGAATGCAGTTTTACCAGCCCATTATTTTGCTCTGTTTTTTAATCATCTTGCCTGAAGGCTTGTGTCAGTTCTACCTTGTTACTTACCCCTCTGTCTCTTGACCTGCTAAAATGAAACACGGAACACTAGTAACGTATTAAAAAAACTGAATAGTGAAGCATTAGGCATTGCTGAAAATTTAATGGGGAAAACTTTCATAAAATGTCATGCAACACATTCAAAACTATATTGAACACTTTCTGTAGTGCAGAGTCAAACTACTACAAACCTCAGTATTCCTTATGAAAAAGCAATCTCTTTCATCGTCGTCTTCTGAAACTCTCAGTAGAATAGTATAAATTTTGGTTGAGAGAGTGGATTACTTTAGAAGCACGTTATTTTCCTGCTGGGAAAATGAAAAATTTATACATGTGTGAAAAAGAAGAAAGAGTAATCAGGAAGGCTGCACCACGTGAAGGTTATTTTCAGTTCACCTCTGTGTTATTCCTAATTGATTAATTAATTTTTAGCACTTCAAAACTTTTAAGTGGTGTCTGTCTTCTGGATACCTGAATGTCTCACAACTATTATACCAGGGCTAACAAACTTAGTGATGCGACTTTCAAAGATGCAGGAAGACTGTGAATGCCAAATTCTCCTCTGAGTTAAAGACCTACTAGTTTTAAAAGACCTACCCCAAGTGTTTAAAGCCAGGCACCTATGCTACATTTACATCCCATTATAATGGTGACTGCAGTGCTAAGCTTATTGATTTGTATTTTTCTTTCCATGCTTAAGGTGTTTATTTAGAAGATTAAACATGGATTTGAGTCTTTAACTGAGTTTGCCACTACGAATGCTTTCTTCTTGTTACCAGTAAATCATACATGCATACACACACTCGAGGTTTGGTGTAATGGCAGTTGCTAAAATGAAAACAGGCCAGAAAGACAGCTCATGCTCCCTGAGCTTGCCAAGCCTCGGAGCTGCAAGCATCCACGAGAGCGGAGTAACCATAAGGGAACTTGCTGGTTTAAGTCTTCAGCAGTCAGCAGCACCCAACAAAATGAGATGCTATGATAGACAATAAAAAGATACTTGTGTTACGGATCTTCTGGGATTTTATGGATTGAATGGTTTGAAAATGAGGTTCGGTGGCAAGCAGCACTGCACCTAGGGCGTTATGCCAATGCTGAACTGCTGCAAACTTGGCCACCTGAAGCTTCCTTTTACTTCCTGAGAGTAGTCCTAATTAAAGCACTTAATCGTACCCCAGCTTTGATATTTAAGGTTAAACTTAACAATTAAGTAGGCCTTGTTCGACTGAGAAACAGCTTCTGAACAAATTATGGGTTGTTTATACGTGTCATGTGTTTGAGCCAGAGAATGGCAACGAATCCATTACTAATGAGAGACAGTCTTTGACTAAACTTAATCTTTGGCCTGGTTTACTCTTGGGTGTCTCCCATCAGCTTTACTTCTTTTTTTGTCTATAATGAGCTTCCTCTTGTTCCTGTTATCCCCACCTCAGGCTTCTTTCACTATCTGCAAAAGCCAAATCATAGTATCACTAAGACACCTGGGAAATCATCTGATGCAAACCCAAACAAACTAAACACTATGCCATGTATCATCTACTTGTTATCTTCAACGATGTGTAAAGATGTGTACGAATTTATTTTTAAGAAAAGTATGTAACATTCATGTTCTCTGGCTGAAAAAAAAAATTGTGAGGACAAACCACTTCACCACCATGCTGAATTTTTTAATGGAAACTCCTAAGGAACAGGGGTGGCGATTTCCTCTTAGTGTGATATTATCGTTTCATGCTGCTCAACTAGCAAGTAGTACAGGTTCTTTTTATTCCCATACTGGTATCTTCTCTAAAGAAGAACATCCTGTGGTGAAGTGTTGCACTTTGTTCTGCCTGATATAAATAACTGTATTAGGTTAATATGATTAAGGCTAATGAGACGCTGAACCTCATCCAAAAAATTTGTCATTAAAGCACATTTACCACTGATGAATTAATTAGCAAAATACAAATCAGCTTTTATGCGGTATATATGCCAGGGTTAGTCCAAAAATGCCAGCATCCAAGCATTTTCTTTGTGATGGCTTCAGCTTATAAATCTGAGAAGAGCATAGAAGGACCAGTATCCTGCTAATGTAGACACTGGCACTGATCCTCAGGACCCCAAGAGCAAAATTTGACACAGAGGGAAGAGGGCAGGGTGGGTATTACCTAGCATCTTTAGCTCAGGGGACTGTCTCTTGCAGCTGTTTCTGCCTGTTTCCACCTTCTTAGTTATATTTTAGGAGCAAAGAGGAGAGGAATGTTTTGGTAAAGAGATTTTGGGAATAGCAGAGTGTACTTCTGCATGTGTGGTTCTCCCCTGGGATACCTGTGTGCCTCTGAAAAGGGAACTGGTTTCACTTCTCTTTAAGCAAGTTCTAGTTTCATTTCAAATGTGCCTAACAACTTTAATTGAAATTGAGAGTTCACTTCAGTCTCAGGTGAAGTTAAACAAAATGATTGCCTACTCTGACCTCACCTGCGGCACTGCCTCTCTGTGACACGGACTGTTTTACAGCATGTATTTTCATCAACTCTGTAGCTCCTTTTTGAGCTAAGGCATCCGCTCTTGACTCCACTACACTTCTAGGCAAATTGTGCTAACTGACAGTGCTGTTTTATTGTTACTTATCCCTATTATTCTTTTTCTGTTAATTCTGCCCAAATCACCCGCAGCTGGTATCTCACTGCAACAGTATTGACCTCAGTTCGGCAGGGAGAGAGGAGAGAGTGCATGGCGTGAACTGGCTCCCATTGAGGCTGGAAAAATTCAAACCATTAATATACCACCACTTTTGTAGTGCAGTTACCTGACAACCACTGTTGCCTTTTTAATTATTTTATAGCCTCTTTTAAACCTCTCCTGTACCTAGTTGGCCAAGGGAGCAAGCTTGTCATAGGATATGGGCTAGTTGAGGACAACCAACCGTGATTTTCTGCAGGCATCACGTGAGGTTACATGGCGTTTGCTCAGTGCCTAGTTTGATAATCTCTTGGTGCTCACCAGAGGAATATGGTTTCTTGAAAAAAGTGAGAAGTGGGTGAATTTCACTCATATCAGAAAGTTCAGATTCTCATAGAAGAAGTAATCTGATGGAGCTGATTATGGACTTACTGAGGAAACTCTCCACAAATCAATTTCAAAAACTCAGTGATAAAAATGTATCAGTTTCTGTTTAATTATTTAGTCAGGCAGTTATACTGACATGTAAAACCAATAATATGTCAGCACTAACCCATGTAGCACTATCTGCACTCTTCTGATGGCTAAACATTTGTTCTTATTTAATATATTAAGCACATATTGTGGTATGGTAGAGAGGCTAAAACAGAGAGGGTTTATATTGTGTGCTGTGCATTAGGCAGCAGAGACATGATCCTGTGCTTGCTTTGCGCAGAGGAAAGCTGCAGACACCCGGCGAAGCCTGTGGTGCAGCACCAGCACTGAGCATCAGCTCGGGCCTGGGCCTCCGAACCCGTGCGGTGCAAAGTGCTGGGGAACCAAGCACTCCCTGCTTGCGCTGTGGTCACATCTCTACCGCATGCAGGCATTAGAAATTGCCTGCATTGGAAGAAGGGACGTTTGCCAAGATCGTGGTGCTGTCACCAGTGCATTCAGAAAGAGCGATAGTCTTGTTCTTCAGTACCTGAGCATCCAGGAGGAGTGAGCAGACAGGAGTTTAGCGCAGGCACCCAGTTTCCCGTGCAGCAGATCGCAGAGATGGGAAGGTACGTCGTCATCCATCACAATGCACTTATGGGCACAGGACATCTTTGCAATGTCTGTATTATTATGCATCTGTCATTTACAGTGTAGGACAGAGCATGTACTAGTTGCCCTCTTAAGATGAATGTGGTTTCTAAAATGAACCCTTTGATCTGATGGGGGTTACTGGGGGGGGTTCACCATCTCCTTCAGCTCCTGTGCAATCATATTTTATCCTTACTGTGCTTAGAGAGAGACTGCAAAGGCCAAAAGTCCCCAAATATTTGAACGCTGTATAGTTATCACCATTACATTTTCACGCTAGGAACTACATGATCAAGAACTCCTTTAAACCATAGTTGCAAGTATAAACCATGGATTTGCATGTGATTACATATGTAAATGGTAATATGTGAATGCAAATTCAGTAATTACATATGCAAACATACAGAGCTGTGATCAGCACTGAGAGACGTCTGGAAGACATCATGTGTCTGCCCCTGCCCCACTGTGCTGGGGAATTGGGAACTGGGCCTGTGTTACGATTCTTTCAAGTATATGTATTAAAATTACCTGATGAATCCTTATGTAAAAGGTGTGTTTACCTGTGATCTCTGGCTCCAATTCCACTTCCTGCTGGAAAGCTATTGTTCTTTGCAATATTAGTGGTAGGATTATTTCCAATTCATCTCTCCTTTTTATGTTTTCTTCTTTATTTCTGTTACATTGTGTTGGTTTTTTTTTTTCCTTTTTCCCAAAGCGACTCTTTAAAGGAAAACTAAGTCCAGAGTTTCTGGACCTGAAGGCCTATATTTAGACTTCTGTAATCAGATTTATGGTACATAAGCAAATAGCTTAATCATCAAAGCTGTTGAGAACCCATAATTATCATCAACTTCAGTGTATATCTAGTTTCCCCAAATCAAGAGCTGCATGGGCTGGTTTTGAAAATACACAGACCAGCGAGGCTCTGTTTTTAAAAATACAATATTTTGTGGCTTGTCTGTGAAATTGGTGGCAGGCTTAGAATAGAGGAATTCTTAGCTTCAAGCCCTGAGATTAATGAATTAGCTGGGATAGACTTTTATGAATGCATAGGTAATTCCTTCATTAGATTTCGTCTTGTTTTAACAGGAAATTCATTAGTTTGCTAGAGCATAAGGCAGCTGTACACCGAGCCCACGGACCAAACTTCTCTTATGGCACAAAAACCTACGACCCCCAAATCAATCTTACAAATTAGTTCCCTGTTAAGTGATAATTGTAAACTCTTAAATACCTAATTTATCATCTCTGAGATATTCTAGCAAAACGCACCATTTGCTAACCCTGTTTGTATGTCAGAGCTAAACGAAGGTGAGAGAAAGAGAAGTGTTAACGAGGATGGTGCCAAGCCGCTTAGCTACTGTGTAAACTTTTAAGGGAATGCAACTGCTTTTTTAATATTTCCTCACAGTGAGCACAATTTTGCAGTTGGGAGAGACTCTAGTGAACTAGAGGGAGACTGGTGGGGCTGTTCTTTCTCCAGGCACTATGTGGTCTAGCGTTTCGCTTACCTTTTCTGCTCCAAGCACTATGAGGCTCAGAAGGGTTGCGTTGTTACTCACTTTTTATTGCAGCCTTTTTATTGTGCTGGCCCTGTCCCCCCCATCCGCAGCACCGTCCGCATGCTGCCACCAGCTATCTCTGTGGTTGATCGATTCTCTGTAAGGCCACCTTCCAGGTTTTCTTTTATTCAAAGGCTTGCAGAGGGAGGCACCGAAGCCAAGTCAGGAAAGTGAAGACTTTCCAACTGCCGTCACTGCTAGACGTGGCAATCTGAAAGCTTGCAGAAAAAGCTGCCTGAGATAATTATGCAAAAAGCGAGAAGGAAAAGACATTCGTTTGACACTGGTTAATGCTTTGAAAAGAGTCTTTTCCTGAAAGTGTAAATTGAGGGGATAGTACCCATTAACAATAGGGCTCTCGCTAATGAAAAAGATTATGTATCTGGATTCCAGGGTTTGTTGTGCCACTGTTGTGACAGTCTGTGATGTGTGTAAGTGCTTTTCCAATATTCCCATGTATTGAATGAAGCTGACGTTCATTAACTAGCTTTTGGCTTTGGAGTTTGTTCTCAGCTTAATTAATGTAGCTAGGCAGTTGAGGTTCACGTTTACATGAATATGAGTGGAGCATACTGCCTGTGGCACATCCACGGGTGCCTTCCGACATATCAGTGGGGGCATAGCTGGGAATGGACGTGGCTGCTGAAAACATCCAAGCAAAACACTCCTCTGTTTAGGGTATCCTAAAATAAATAGAAATAGACAGAGATAATAAATACAAAAATATAAAGCACAGAACTAATCATTGTCGGAAATGTGATGGTGATGTTTATTATAAGCACGAGTTTTTCTGAAATTTCATCTTGATTAGCCATTTCATTACTTTAATGCTTTTCAAGCTTGTAGTTAATTAGCTGTGGTTGTTCAGAAAACATCCAGAAAAACGCTTTGTACGGTGGCGCTGTATCCTCAGAGCTAGCAGAGGACCAAAACTTGCCAAAAGGCTTCTCGCGTCAGCCTGCGCGGGCTGATAAGCTTCCACAGGAGGGGATTACGTATTAGATACAGCGCAGAATGACAAAATGAAATTGCCATACGGGGCACACAGTGCAGCAATATGGGAAAGGAATTGGAGCCTATGCACGATGATGACACGCTGGTTTATGTGGATGTTTATCACTAAAAGCGTTCTCAGAGCCTCTTACCAACGAGAGGAGAGAAAGGGAGCAGAGACGGACCACACACAGACCGGGCTCGCAGAAGGAGTTGGGTCATTTTTCAGGCCTTTCCGCACATCCACTTTCGCGTATTCATACTTCCAGTTAATCCTTGTTTGCTGCCTTATATTAATGAATAATTTGCTTTGATAAGAAGCTGCTCAACCACTAAAAAGCGACCCTGCACTAAGGGACAATGTGAAGGGAGTTTTTTCAGGAACAAGGGTATTGTGTGAAGTAAGGGGTTTTTTTTAAAATGAATGGATCTCAAAATTGGGATCTGCAGGCTCAAGCAATTTCACATTGCAGGCTTATCCTGCTATGTAATCAATTTTTATATCAAAATATGTACCTTGAAAAGCATGAGAACTTGGTGCATGTCTGGGTGCCTAGTATATGGGCGAAGTGCATCTCTTGATATAAATTTAGAGATGTTATATAAATAAAAATGAGCAAGGAAATAGTCCCGCTTTGCTGAGATGAAAGAAATTCATCACGACAAATTTATTCTGATTCTTAAAAAAGATTTGTACCAGACCGATTCTATTGAGGTGAAGGGGAAAGGCATTATTTTTCTTAAAATAGAAGGCATTATACACCGGCTGATTTATTTCCTTCCTCTCTCTCTCTCCCTTTTATTTACAATTTCTGGGGCTAAATGACATAGTGTGAGCAGTGAAAGCGTAAGGTTTGGTCATGATGCTCGCGCTGCCTCGGTTGATCTGTGAAGAGCCGCGCAGGTGGCCGTGAGGGCCACCTCCAGCCACCACCATGCTCCCTGGGCGTTGGGTGCCAGCGCGGCAGAGGTGGCCGGGGAGCGCTGCGAGCTGGCCCCTGGGTGACGAGACCTCGGCATCGAGACTCGGCTCCCGGGGCAGCTGGCGGAGTTCGTGGGGACACAAACGTGTGAAAAAATCAGAGCTCCCCAAAGGGAAATTGCCTTGGGGGCATCCCTTCCCTTGGGGGGTGCCTGCGGTCCCCACAGGGAGGCCCCTTTTCCACAGGGAGGGTGTGCAGCAATCGGAGCAGCCCGAATTTGGGGGCGCTCTGTTCGCAGCATTTCCAGATACTCTCCAGAGTATTCGATCCCGGTACTATGTTTTGTGCCCCCTCTCTGTGGTGTGACTTCTGTCATGGTGTATGGCTGCAAAGGCCATCTGCGTAACTTGAGTGAGGAGCTGCTTGGCGAGCCTTCCCGGCGTCTCAAGCCAAGCGGATTCACGTCTGCTTTGGGGGGACCCTCCGTGGGAGTGAGAAAACAGCTTGGGACTTTAGCTGCTGTGCTGAGATTGGTGGGTGCTAAAAATACAAAAGGTTTTGTATGTAGGCCAGTGGTTCCTCTGCTCTGCCGTCACATGTCCGAAGGGACTTAGTAAAAGCTCTGAGACGGAAGATTTAGAGACTCATGATGAATACTTAAGGACATGCCAGTGGACCAAATGCGTTTTTTCTAGGTGCAAGAAAAATAAACTTGAGCTCAGATCTCCAACAGCATTTCAGTAGAAGTCAGCCCTTAAATATCAGGGTTTCTGTAACTGATGCTAAAAGGTTTGATAGTCTTAGGTGAGGAAAATGTGCTATGGGATAATGGGCAGTCTTGTTCTATGCAAATAAATGTCTTTTTTTTTCTTAAGGCCTATTAATTTTCTTTATAAAGTTGGACAAATCCTGCAATAAATATGCACAAATTATTCCTTAAGATAGAACTTCTGCATTCTCCTGATGGCATATAAAATCTTCCAAAACTGTGCAAATACAATTTCACAAGCACATCTGTGTATCTGTAAGTGATTGATCTGATTTGGTGATAGGTCTCAGAAACTGAGGATCACTCTTTCGGCTTCTTCACTTGGCAAGACTAATGCCTTCTTTTAGGGCAGAGAAAGGATATTTAACACCAGTTTTTCCCCCTAGGAAGAGGCCATAAGTTCAAACGCTGGGGCAGTATTTCAGTTTGGACAGTGATCTAGAATGCTTTAAAAATAGGATTATGAAATTGTGTAAGTGTCCACAGAAAACAGGGATACATATACAGATGCACATTTATTTGACTTAATGAAAAAATGCAAGCAAAACCCTCTCTCTGCTTGCTGGACAATAAGGTTTAGATTTCTTTCTTTCCCCTGGGTAGGAAAGTGATTCAGCTATTCTGAAAATTTCAATTCATTAAAATACAATGGCTTTATGGTGGAAAAAATGGACAGGGGTTTACAATTTCCTTTATTCTGTTCTCTCTCTGGGTTGCTGAAGACATCCTGCCCCCACGAGTTCCTGAGGAGCGCATCAGATCTCTTTATCTTGTTAAAAAAGTTTAGATCAAATTATGGAACCCAACGTGACCGTATTTAGGCTAATCAAGTCCAGAAGTGGGAGTGATTGTCCCATAGGCGCAGTGAGCACAGACCATCATTTGTCCTTAGGATATTGTGTGGAGCTCACGAGACTCGTTTTTATCCACGTTACGAAGTGGCCACTACTCAGTTATCACTGACTGGCCCGAGCTGACACCACCATTGAGGCTACCAGTGCAGAGCAGGCCAAGCACAGCAGGCCAGTGCATGTTTAAGAAATATAAGCCCAGAGTGACTTGTCTTAACTCGCCATCCTCGTGCCTGTTGGCTCTCTGTAGCCCTTCAGAAATACTTAGGCAGTAGGAAATAGGAAATTTGGTAGGGATAGGAAATGAGGTGAATGCAGCCGTATTTCTGGCTGCTAGCTCCATCCCCAGCACAGCCCAGCTGGCAGGAGGAGGGCTTTGCTGGGAACAGCAGGGGCACAATGGGACTAGGGGAACTGAACTGCTCGGGGGACAGCTAGGACAGATCGCAAAGGGCCCAGCTGGGTCACAGAGGCAATCCTCGGTGCCATTTTTTACTGATACTTGCATGGCAAATTATCCCATTTTCAAAAATGCTTAGGTGCCTACATCTGCAGTTTGCATCCTAGATAGGCAAGAGGGACCAACCACAGCGAACAGATGACTTTAATGTAAAAATTAGCTCTACAAAATTTGTCAGCTTCATTCTTGCTTCTTTGTTTTAGGAAGGGGACTTTTTTGAACCTTATTTGATTTTTTTGGTTCACCTGACTAGTTTTAACTGGTTTTCGTGACGGTGGTGGTGATCATTGTTTTCCAAATCCAAACACAGCATCAGTTTTATTTCCCATCTGTTTGTCATTATTTATTGGGTCCATTAAAGGGAACACTCTGGTAATTAATGTTAGAGCAGGAATTGAGATTTGGAAACCTGAGTGCTCCTATCAGCAAATAATTTCAAGCACGTTTTCAGTGCTGTGCCATTGCCAGCTTTCCTCAGAGCAGTTGTATGTCACTGTGTGATTACAGCAAGGCTCTCTGGGGGAAAAAGGAGAAGAGAGAGTAGTTCCCAAAAATCTCCTAGGGCTTCCACCCAGAATTAAGAAAAGGCGTCTGCCTGACGCAGGGGCAGACGAGAGGACGATTCTCGTGTCCCACCAATGAGTTGACCATGTTTTTACCTCCTCTCTTTAGTCAAGCAGTCTAAATTCATGATCATTAGCACACAGGTGCTCAGTGTTTCCAGCAGTCGAATGACAAGAGAGTTGTCTTTGTTTCATTGCAGGATTTTTACTTTCTGATTTAACGTAGTAGGTTCAGCCATTTCTTGAGCACAAAGGACTCCCATGGCTGTTTCCTGAGAAACCACTTGGATGGGAATGGGGCAACGTTTTCTCCTGTCTTTCTGCCAAGTCTCCAGCTTCAAAGAATTGGCTTTTAGGATTTCCCATAAAAAGCTGAAGGAGCAGGAAAAATAAAGATTACCACAACAATTGCAGCAGAAAATAATCCCCCTGCACCAACAGCTATGGAACTTCCTGATTTTACTTTGCAACTTTGGCCCCAGTAATTGGAGCTAGGAATTAACCCTTACACTGCTTCACCGTTGTTACCATTTCTTATTTGTGTTGCTGTTGTGCCTGGAGGCCCCAGCCAGTGACTGTGGCTCTTTTGTACTAAATGCTGCATATGTATGAAATATAAAGACAGCCCCTGACCCTAAGAGTTTAACAGGTGCAGCAAGTTTGATAGTACACCCATTTTTCCTCTTGCACTGAGATGTACTCCATACATTGTCACATTTGTGCTATATCTATAATTAAATTAGTAACTGAATAAGGGAAGACTGCTGAAGTTCTGTTTTCTGTGCTTTAGCTCTGCACACAACCAATTAATTCATAGCCATGGCTCTTCTGCACTCACACTATTGCAGCCCTGGTACTGTATCGTACGGTTATAAAAGGTGTGCAAGAACAGAGGGTGTCCTTCCACCGCACCTCTGCTTGATGGGCAAGAGAAAAGTAACAACCTTGAATCTGGAGGTCCCTGGGCCCCCTTATTCAGCTTTGTTTCTGGGCTGACTTCTGATCCTGTTGTTCATGCTGGGTAGCATCCACTCCTCAGGTATTTACTTTGTAAGAGCTGCATAGTCTGCTCTTTATTCTTATTTCATTTGGGAGAAGAGCAAAGGCTGCAAAAATCTGCCTTTGAAACTGTGTGTGACAGCTTATCATGAACATCATTGTTATCCTGTCACAGAAAATACAGTAGCTTCAGTTCCAGTAGAAGAGTAGCAGACCTGGACAGATTCTGATCTAAATTACATGGTATAGATACTGAGCAATTCTTCAGCCTCCCTGATTTATTGTAGCGCAACTGAGTCCAAAGCAGGTCTTAGTATTTAATCTGCAGATTAATATTTTATTCGTATTTAGAAATACTGCCAAAATGGGCCAAGATATTAATAGAAAGAGACCAACGCAACACCGAAGTAGGTTGTTTTCCAAATCTCTTTTCCAGAAATCTGCTACAGACTGACTGCAGATTACTGAAGCAACATATGAAATAGTAATAGCTTCAGATGCCTTAGATGAAGTTTACAGTATAAATGTTTATTAAAAGATTTCGGTCAGGAATATAACAGGACCTTACAGAGGTTTCTGAAGAAAAGAGCCATTGTTTGCACGGGTCCATATGAACCTGTTACAGCAGCAGTTGTCATCCATAGGGAATGGTAGGAACTGTTCCTTCAGTGACAGTCCTGGGCAGGCTGGTATGGGGAAGCACATGGAGAAACCGAGCCCATGTAGTACACTGGGATTTAGTCTTCTCTGTTTCTCTAAGTACTGCTTTTTTCCTATTCCATTTCCAAGGCAGGGGGCGGATATCTATACAACCTCCGTTTATACAAAAACATACCAAGATTAAGGCAGAACTCATTGCTGGAAAGGCAAGAATCCCAAGTTTCAGAAGTACGAGCAGTAAGACTGTCCATCTCTCTCCCATGTGGTCAGTATGATAAATTTGTGAATTACATGATCTCATAGTGCTTTTCCACTTGGTTCCTGTGTCACTGATGAGTAGGTTAGTACTCAGTTGATGAGCAGCTGTCACATATTCTCCTCTCTCCATTCAGTGGCTGGCTTCAGGCCTGATTGGATGCTCATAATGCGAAAACCCTGCTCTGGTCTTAGGGTTGTTTACTTCATCATGGACTTTTCTGAAGTGTTCATCAAAACTTCAAGCTAGATCTAAACAGAATCAGGTTTTGTGTTGCAGCCTGCCAAACACTGGGCTAGTTGGCTAGTTCCTCTGACCAACACCCGGAGAGAGGTGGTCGCCTCAGAACAGGATCTGCAAAGACAAATCCAGAGAGCTGCAGTATCAGCCCCGTGAGCAAGGAGGTCCCAAGGGTAACCAGTGGGGAAAACTAATAATAGGTTAATATATGTACTACTTCATGGTGGGGCTTAAGTGCCTTAGCTGATATTACCAGGCAGTACCTTCCTGCACCCAGACTCTGTGTCTTCTGAGCGTGGTCGTACCGATGCTCTTGCTTTGGGGAAGGGAGCCAGGTTCACTCTTTTCCTTCAAAGTATGGGCAGTAAAAGAGAAGAAAGGAGTGCCTCCTAACCCATCGTTAGGCGCAGGAAAGGGAACATGCACAGTCGGTTTCTCCTCTGCCCTGGAGAATGCCTTATCTCTCATCAGGCTTCAAGTTTTTCTGGGGTGGTAGAAGGATATTCTCAACCCTGCCCACTGGAAATGAGTTCAACATGTCTGAGCATGGGAGCGACTGAAAGCAAGATTTCATAATGAGAGATTTTGGGGATATTGCTAATGAGCGTTAGTAGTGCTTCTGCTTATACTTTCTGTGACTTCCTTCCCTTTCAGCCCCCCACAGGGCCTTAATCTTTCTCTTCTTCCTCAAAAACAAGTAGTACTTTACTTCCTGATGCAGTAAGGGTGCCAGAAGGGTGACACTGGAATTAGACAAAATGAAGCTCCTTTTGTAGAAGGATTTAGTGAAAACAACTCATTTGGGGGAGGGAGGGGAGAATTAATTATTATTTTTAGTATATTGTCAATTTTTTTCCTTTGAAAGCACTTGTAGGCATGAGGCCAAATAACTGATGAGTCATTTGTGGACAAAGATGCTTTGCAACGATACTCTGAACATGCAATTATGTGCAAATGTACACGCTTGTCCACAGATAATGAATCTGAGCATCAAGGGCTCAGATCACAAATTTCCTTCAAGTTCTCAGCCAGCCCTTTCCAGCTAGCGATCCTAATATGCTTTCCAGCGTAAAACTGTTTTGCAGGTTCCTAACTCACAAAACAGTCCTACTAGCAGCAACTCAGACTCTCAGCTTTGTGGAAAAACACAAAGAAAGTTGTTCCCAGAGGCACAGTGCCTTATGCTGAGAAACCTTGCAGATGAGTTTATAACCCTTAGGAAAAAGATGAGATGAATGACCAGACAAAACCCATCAGCGGTAGTAGCCGATGCTTTTCCAAGGCAGGAACCTCAAGAATTAATTTCCTCTTTAGTCCTCACCCCCTTCCTTCATTCTTTTTGTCACTAATGAATTTTTTACCATGCCACGCTTCCTAAACATGACATCAGATGGCATCATGAAGCGAGGGGGGAATAATTTTTTAGAGGGAAATCTAGCAGGAACCACAACAATAGATGGAATGGGCAAGAGCTACTGCTACAAGGTTAAATGCCCATTTAAAAATCTCATTACCAATTGTCCTTTACTGTCCTGCTCCCCTTCATTGTGTGAGTTGTTTGCAGCATGGCAGGCTTCCAAAGCCGTTTTTCAGATGCTTTGCAGCAGATGTGATAATTACAAGATGCACCATCATAGGATTTTGGCATTTATCTGTTTTCCTTGATTTCGTTTTTACTACCTTTCCTTTAAAGACAGCATGGATTGAGGCCATAAACTGTCAAATTCTGTATCTTACGAGGCGACCAATATCAGGAAATGCAAGATGATTTAAATTTTCAATCAAATGGACAGAAATGAAAAATTCAGCATGATTCCAGTAGAAGCAGGAACAGCTCCCAAGTGGGATTTTTTTTCTCCTCCTTCTGATCTTTGTAATTCCAGTACTAACACGAAATTAGAGTTTGTAGAAGATTTTCATGGTCCAATATTAGATCAGATTAATAAGAATAGGATTCTACAATGATCCAAGATCCCTTCACAATTTTCCTTGGTGATTTTAGGAACTTTCTCTCCCCAAGGAATTAGGCTCTGCAGCACAATAATAATTCTTGTTGTCAAGAAACAAGATGGCCATGACACTTGCTAATCAGCAGGGAAAAAGGTGGGAAATAGCGATCTACTCTGAAAGCAGGATTTCTGTATCTAAGGATCTAAATATTAATACATTAGAACTGGAACTGGCAATTAGAGTAGGCACTCTGTGGACAAAGCGGCAGATGTGGCTATTCTTTTTAGCTAAAAAGAAGGATCTTGAATGAAGGCAGTATGCTTCCCCCCCATCCCAGTATGATGCTGTGAACACAAACACACGTGCACGCACACACACACACACACACACAGAGCTCACTAAGGAAGCAAACTGCTTGTGTGGCAGAGTGAGGGAATACAAGCTGTAAAGCAAAGGGAGACGTGGAGGGAAGGACATATGGTGATGTTTCACTGTGCTTGATATTGTCTTGACGTGAAAGACAACTCTGCAGGAGGATTTGCAGTGCCCATCAAGATGCAAAAGGCAGCTTTCAGCTAAGCAGCTCTGATAGCATGCAGTGGCTAACAGGCATGGAGAAGTGTAGGCCACCTGGGATCACAGGATAATTAAATGCAGTCCTGGTTTTCTTTCCTTTGCTGTGGAAAAAAAGCAGAAAACAACACAAAACCATGAGCCCTAACCTCCAGAAAAGCACACAAATTTGCAGCTTTTTTCTCATCTAATTAATTACTGTGTCTGGTTAAGTTTTTATTCACAAACATGAAAGCTTTTACAGCAGTTTCACATCTCCGTGCAAGGTGTCATAGGATCATAGCTTTTGCCACTGGGTTTTTTAAGGAGATAGAAGGAGGGAGGCGAGGGAAATGATATTTCCACCTGGGCTATTGAGACGGCTTGCTCCAGTGGCCCTCGTCGGGCTATTTTGCATCAGAGCTGTTTTAGGGAGGAAAAACATACAGGTGTCAAGAAGGCGCCAGAGGTGGTGGTTACGGCGTTCAGGCCGCTGGGACAGCACACAGCAAACTGGCCGTCTCGGTGTTCAGAGGACTGTGGCAGCTTCTGCACGCCACAGGCTGTACACTTGGATAGCTCCTTTTAATGAGCTGCACCCAACATACGTTGCAAGAGCCAACATGCGTTCTCTTTTTAACTGCACCACCGCTCAGGTGGGAAACAAACTTCAGCACACGAAGACAAGAGCGCTTGCATTTGCAACCATCTCTTTTAATAAGAAATGTATCCGAAGCTTTATGCTTGCATAAGAGTTTTAATTTTGGAACAAAAGATTTTAATGTAGGTAGAATTCTGCATCTCTAAGTACTGTTCATTCAAGCTGATTCCATTAAGTTTGCTTTATTAATGTAGAGATTTCAGGCTTAGGAGAGCTACAGCTTGTGGAAAGACTCACTTTTATTTTTTTAAAACTAGATGATAATACCTAATAAAACTCTAATAATCATAACCCTTAGCACTTATATAATATCATCACTTTTTCATCCTGAAAACACTTTACAAGTACCGCCTGTGAGGCAGGAGCAAGTCTTCTTATCTCCGTTTCATAGACTAAGAAGTTGAGGCAAGATAGCAAGATTTTAATATTTTACCTTAAGTATAAACCTTTAGCTACTAAAAATCTTTTCGCTTTCTCTTCCCACGTTTCCACCACTCTAGCTCCGACACAAGAGCCTCTGCCAGCAGGGTTTTCAACTAGCAAACCAGCACTCCTTTATCCTACCCATGTTTTCGCTGTGTCTTTGCTGACTTCAGATCCTATGTAAAATAGCCCTTCCTCATTTTGGGGAAAAAAAAAACGCTTTTTAAAACCCTCCATCACTTCCAGCTCTCACAACGTATTTTTTATTACCTCTCCCTTCATTAAACTGTAACAGGTCCACTGGTTTTCAGCAGCAAAAGAGCCTTCACTTCTCCGTCTCCTTTAGCTTGGAAAGCATTTATGACTATTATTGATGTTGTTTTGCAGATTATTGAACCTGAGGGCCCAGTCAGAGATTACGTGCTGTCCTCTGCGCACACACTAACCAAGAAGACAGCTCTCATCAAGAGGGGAGCTGCACTGTACAGCTTAGCTGGCGCTTGCTGGGAACGCCACTCTTATTTGAGTCTAGGAGGAGTTTGACATAGCTCGAGGTCCATGATGTGTCTCGCTGGAACTCACAGCAGCCACGCGTGAGAGAACATGCCCTTTACGTGTTTGCATTTTAAAAAGACCGAAGTTCAAATCTTAGATGAAAAAAATTTTTCCTCTTGCTGTGTCTGTATCTCTGTATTTCTCTCTCCCTTTAGTATTTCATCCTGAAACTGTAGTATTGGATTTTGGAAGTATTCAGGGGATCATGTTAGTGTGACATATATTTGACAGTGTAAAACTGTATTTTTCTGTGAATTTTTGCCTTGAATCAAAACTCACAGTACTTAATGGGAAGACATCTAGTGATTTCAGGGGCTTTGCATCAAACCTCCTCTAGCAAACGCACAGTATTGTGCTCTGTGGGCGGGGGCGAAGTTGCTGGCTACCAAGTTATTATTCTTAAGCTCAGCAATTCTGTGTTGTTCAGGCTATCTCTTATTTTATGGTATATCAATATCAATTAAATTTATTTCAGTTAGAAATAAAATAACTGAAGACTGCTGAATTATGTGCCAAGGCATGTAAGGTTGTGGAGGGATTGGGATGCTGTTCAGAATACAAGCAACAGGCTTTTGAATGCTGAGCCAGCCTAGGGCATACCTTTTTTTCCCCAGTTTCCTGCATGTAGTGCTGCAGTAGAGTACTTCATGAAATTACGTGAGCACGAGGTGATGCACCCTGTGTTATTGGCACGCTCGCGCAAACTAGACCGTGCAGCGCTCTGACGTACTGCACCGTATCAGATAATCCCTCTTATAATTGTGTGTTTATTTGATCGTTCGAGTGAGTGTGTGCCCCTGGCTCGGAGAGCGACCCTTCAGCCAGCGGCATCCCTTGGCAGCCTGCGGCAAAGCCAGCCCCCTTGGCGAGGGAGACGTGTTGCACTGCTGCGAGCGGCACCGCTTGCTGCCGCCCCGCGCGGTCGAGGCCGAAGGCCCCTCTGCAGCGCGGGCACGCAGCACAAGCGGCGGGGACCCTGCAGCTGCGTGGAGAGGCAAAGCCCTCCTTTGAGCCCCCGGAATAGGGTGAAAATTGGGACATTCGTTAAGAAGCACGGGTTTGCGTCTTTGCAGTAGTGCTTGCTGGCGAGGTCTGCGCCGGCCCGATGGGGTAGCACACTGCGGTAGGCTTTGCAAAGGAGCGTGGAGAGTTTTACTGACCCCTCTGCTTTTCTAATTAAAGAAAATCACTATGAGTTGTATTTCCTCTGCAAGTCTCTGAAAGTCACTTGGCCACTTAAGGAAGTAAATGAGGAGGATTATTTCATCCTCTCGTGCTCTCTTTGCCTGCAGCGCAGACCCCCACCTTTCACTGTCAGGATGGCAGGGAGGGTAGTGAAGTGTGTTTGACAGCATTAATGCCATAAGCAAACAGCTCATGGAGAAAGACTTTTTCCCTCCGTATTTTCTGCTGTGCTTTCTCAAGACAGAAATCTATTGATCATTCACTTTATGGTGTCTGAAACACTCAACAATTAATAAGTGTCCAGAAAGGTGAAAAAAAAGCAACCCAGAATCCACCTAGCAGCCATCAGCTGTTTAAATCCTGACTTAGATACAATTTTTTTCCTTTGGGCTTTCTTCCTCTGTTTACTCTCTGGGCCTGTTTTCAGAGTTTCCCTTTTTACAGTAAGAGCCATGTGTGGATTTGTGACCGTAGAAATAGGAGATAAATTTCGAAAAAAAATATTTTGTTTGGTTTTAAACTGGCTGAACAGTCACGTTGGAGTGTATGCAAGTGTGTGGGAATCTCCCTCATCACATGTCTGAGCCCTTCTTCCCTCCCCTCACGTGCTGGAAATCAGCTGATAGTAAAAATGCATTGTAAAGGTTTCCCAAAAGGTTCAGAAAGGGAAAGAAGGTTGAGTGGAAAACAAGTCCAACAGCACGTCCTTGAACTCAGCGAAAACGTGATACGGCAGTACAGTGCAGTACACAGATGCCCCCACTCTTTAATTAGGCGGGAGCTATCATATCTGCAAGTCCTATGGAACTAATTGTCAATTTGCCTGGGATTAGTCTAATTCTATGTAAATTCCATGCAATCTGTAGTTTGCAGAAGGTGTGTATTATATCTGATACAGGCCACAATTAACCATATAATCCCCCTAGGTACAATTCTTCCACCGTATTGTGCTACCACAGCTGGGAGTAACTTTCTTACCCTGTGAGTCATCCTGCTGAGGTCCATATAAAAACCATTTATGAGTAACTCAACAACAACAGGCCTTCAGATTAAACAGAAGATGCTCTTCTGCTCAGTGATGCAAATAACTAAACAATGAGAAAGTGATAAGACCAGCATCCTTCACTTACCTGTAGGCTAACATAAGCATGCACGTACAATTAGTGTCTCGTGAACAGAATGACCTCGTCACACTGCAGTGGTTACATATTTATTAACCAGAAGCGCAATTATTGTGATGTCTCTCCTAATTTTGAGACACATGCAGTAATATCAAAGCTGCATAATGGTAGGGAGACAGATTTTCAGAGAATTGTGGGATTACATTTGCAGGAGCTCAGCTTCTCCACTAAGCCCAGCATTTTCCGAAAAGTTCTCGTTCTAGACATCGAAATAAAGGCTGAATTTTTCAAAAGCATTCAGTGTGTAACACTGCCCCTGTGTGATGTCTGTGGCCATATTTTAAAAAGAGCTCAGTATTTAACGTGATGAGAAAAACATCTGTGAATGTGGAGCTATTTTGAAAGTCCTGGCCATGAGGTAAAGTTTTCAGAGGTGCCTAAGTCATTGTTTCAAAAATGAGAACATGAGCTCAGAAACCCAAACAGGTTACTCTGAATAAACAAGTTAAGACATACTGGCATAATAAATTGTCTGCATGTGTGCTCCTAGCTCTTTCCTTCTAGCCTAAACCAACTCAATATGCTGCTACTAAGCATCGGCTGAGAGAGAGTTAGAAGAGCTCAAGCACTGCAGTCATCTGTTCATTGACTGACCCCTTAGGCATAAAGACTGCGTATAAAAATCACATGGCATCTTCAAACACCCATAAGCATCCAACTTCTGTGAAAAGTAGGTGTCTAGATGTTTCTGAAAATAGGAGGCCCCTTACCTGTAGACTCTTTAGAAGCTTAAAATAATTTTGAAAATGTAGTCCTAGAGCGCTTTTGACTTGACTCCCAAGTCACTCAGGAGGTTTTTGAAATTTTTTGCAAGCATATATATATAGAAAAAGGGTGAATAGTTACAAATGTATAATTTATTCAACTAATATTGCTTCTTTTCTGTTCAGGTGTTATCTACAAAGAGTTACGTTCTCAAAAGTAGGCAAAAATATTTGCTGATCTGTTCCATGAATCATTTTTTAATCTGCAGCCCATTCAGCAGTAGTTCACTGCAAATATTCAGAAACCAAGATGTGTCATTTAGTTAGATAAACTGCATGATATTGTTTCTTTTCCCTGAGTGGGTGACTTGGATAACTAGCTGGCAACAGCAAGATTTTCAAATTGCACATCGGAGTGTAAAATTACTCATTTGGAATTACAGATGCAATTAGAAACTTGCTGCCAGTTATATGTGTGTGCACATTCTCGTGCTGGGTCTATGTACGCACATGTGTATGCCTTCAGGAGCAGCTCTTTGGCTGGTGTAAATCAGAGTAACTCTCTTGCCAGCTGAGAATCTGGCCCATATGTTTAAATTCACTTTTCAGAGTTGCGCAAATCAAGTCAGCTTGTGTTTGCATCTTCCTCGAAGCGCCGTGAGGAGTGCGCTGCAGGTACTCGCGGCTGGTGGGCAGCGTGCAGCCGCAGCAAGTCGCTCCACGCATATCTCTGTGGCAGTCTTCCCACAAAAGCATTAAACGCATAACTAAGCAGTTACTCCCAGATATCTTAGTCCTAGCTCTTGTCCCAGCTCTAGCCAACTTCTAGGCCTGAGAAGAGCAGTGCTTCAGGGTAGCTACAATCACTTCTCCTCACTACGGAGTTGATGTGGGGCATCCCTGCCGTGAAATGGTAGGCATCTAACTTTTGGACAGAGGAGACAGCAGTCCTCCTCAGGGACCTCGCACACCTGCAGCTGAGTAGTGTGACGAATCCTCTAGCTGCTCCCGCTGGCCCACAGCCTGCGTTTCCGCTCGCCGAGCTCCGGCTCCCGGTTAGGCTTACGGTATGATGGGTCTCAGGTACGGCGGTGCCTCTTGGTCAGCCTCCTCCTTTTCCTTGGAGAGGCTGGTGCAGCTGCCCTCTCCGCACCTCCGGCTGGATGTGCTTACGCGAAAGCAGGAATTGCTGAGGAGCCGTCAGAATTTCAGAAGCTTGAGCTGGGTGCAAGTAAGATCACAATCTCTTCTCTGGAGAGTTAATAGGGATGCAGGTTGGAAGGTTCTCTGCCAGGGTGTTAGTCAGATTGAAAATGATGTTAACGCAGCTTTAGTCACAGCATGTCTTTGGTCTTTTCTTTCTTTTTTTTCAACGGAGGCTGCACACTACTGTACTTCTCGAAAGAGTGTAGACTGAGGCAGTAGTTCTCCTCCGGTATTTGTCACTCAACCACTCTGCCCTCTTGGGAAAGTCATTTCATTTTTCAGTAGTTACTCATCTGTAAAATGTGTATATCAATATTTATTTCCCTTGCTAAGTCCCTGGAGACTAAATCTTCTCAACCGCTTCGAGACCCATGAGAAGCAGCAAAGAAGAATCCAGCACCACTGCTGTTGCTTGAGTATGTTAAAGTTTATATAGTAAAAAGCTATCAGACTGGCAAGCTGATGAAAAGCACAGCACAGTGCATTTCAGTTCAGCTGCCTGAAATGATGACAAAATAGTGCATGCTTATGTTGCCTGCAAACCTGTCCTCAGTGTAAATTACAGTTCTGTATTTGGTATCTGGTAGCATACATGCCTTGGGAACAACTCTCAGTAGGAGAAACTTCAAAACAGTCATGTGTGGTGAATATTTTGACAAAAGCTCCCGTGCATTTCCGCACTTAGCTGGCTACAAATGCTATGTGTTGAGTTGTATCACTGGGAAGCTTACTCACTGGAAACAAAAATGCTTTCTCTCAACCAAAAAACAGACAGCACAGCTTGTCAAATCAGTGACATTTCTGGAGGCAGAGGCTTCTTGCATGTGAGAGCAATATGAGCGTATCGAGCAAGATGGGCAGATCTGATTTCAGCCCTAGTTTGTTTCCAAAATTCAACCATGGGAGGAACTTGCACCTGCAAATTAAATACAAGAGTAAATCAGAAGAATTGCTCCTCACTTGTTTAATTGCAGGAACAGTTAAAATAATTAGAGGAAGAAGTGTGCAGAGAGCTGTTCATAACTCCCTGAAAGCCCTTTGAAAAAGCCAGCCCTAACAGGACTTTCTGAAAATGCTGAAATATTGTTCCTTAAAATATACTAAACTACACTGCCCAGCATTCAACCTGTGAGCGAAAGGCAGGTTTGAGTGCAAATCTTCTAAACAAGACAGAAGTACTGTGCCTGTGAAATAGGTGGTAAAGCATGTGACATTTGGTGAAAGTCAGACCTTTCCATTAGCCAGAACTTCACTATGCATGTTTTTTTAAAGCCCCTGGCTTAAGTCTTCTCTGGCAAGTATCATTTCGCTGTGGCCACAGAGAGACAAACTCTGTTAAAGAGAGGGAAATACTCCAGAGAAAGTTCACCCTTCATTTGATGGCAAAGTTTTAACACGGATCTCCAAGCCCTGGGCGATTTCTCTTCAGCATGTCTTCTTTTCAGAACTACGGAGTTAGTCACAGGATTGAATGTCTCCAAGAGAAGTTGCAGAATGATTAAATATGGAAACGTGGACTTGGAGACCTGATCAGCTAGCTTAGGACATAACGGATTTTGGCAATAACACAGGATAAAATCCCTTCTGGAGGTCTGTCGCTAGGCTCTTTTATGCTGTTGGCTTTATTTACCTCTTGGTTGCTTTAGTTTATGCTTCAGTCAGTAAGTTACACCAACATAAAACTTGAGTTAGGTGTGAATCAGCCTTTATGATTCTGTAATGCTTTTCATCTCACTTATGGCTGCTAAATCTTCTTGTGGCTGAGTTACTATTGATTTTACCCAAATGTTTATTTTTAATTGATTTGAACTATGTATATTTTTAAAGCAATTAAGGAAGTAAGAATGAGTATCTAGCAGAGCCACATAGTCTGCAGCCCTCTGATAATCAGGATGACAGCTTATGTGCTATATTTCTTTTTCTACTAGCCTATGTAAATTAATAGCCTTTTCAGATCTGCTTTTACTCTGATGGATATAAGAAATTGTAATGATCTAATAATTCTCTTGCTGGAGGGCGGTCAGGTATAGCTGCTGTGAATCTGTTCAGCTGAAATTATATAGACGGGCCCAGAGAGTTCATGATGCTGAGCACCCACGGCTCCGGCTGAAATCCATGGGAGCTGAGGGTGCTCATGACTTCCAAACCTGGGCTAATCACGTATTCCTGGCAGGCTTGGTGTATACAAGGCATCCTGTGAGCAGCAGCAGTAATTAAGCCTGATTTCAGGCAGACTCTGTTCATACTTGTCTGCCCTGCAATAACTCCTCGTCCTTCCACTACGGCCCTCTCTTGCTCCCATAACCTCGGTTCCCCCCATGGCGTCCCTGGAGCCCCGTCAGCCAGAACAACTCTCCTCCTCCATATATCCCCTGCCTCGTTCCCTCCATAGTATTTTCTTTTTCTTCCACACCTCCCATTGGGCACCGTGCACCTACTTCTTACCTCCTTTCTCATTTGCCTTTTACACCAAGGGAAAAGACGCCCGATCCATCATTCCCTGATGGGCTTGAAGCTGCTTGGCCATGTCGGCTGGCCAGTTGGCAGGCAAAACAGAGCAGGTAATTGTTTAATTCGCGCTGAAACCTTCCCCTCGTTGGGACTTCTAATTTAGCTCTCACTTCCCTGTCTAGCTGCCAGTTTTCAGGAAACCTGTCGGAACGTAATATATTTGAGCCTGGTACCTCTCCGCTGAATTTAGTTGAAATAAGCCAGCAGTATCTATTAGAGGGCAGGACAGAAAAACAAATGGGCAAGCAGTACTGTTACGCTAGTCTTATTTCCTTAGGAAGCCAGGCTAATAAAACATACAGGCAGCTGTTCATTGTATTTTTTTTCTCATGACCTTTCGTGTCTGCTTGGATCCCAGGTCCACAACCATATTGAAGACCAGTGGGCCCAGTCAGTATCCCAGTTACACCACTGCAGCTGCGTGCAGCCTCCACTCAGAGACCTTAGCTCGTAGGCCACTTCATTTTCAAGCTCTTCGGGCTTGTGCCTTCTCATGACAGTGCCTGGTCCACCTTGGTACTATTAACAGCTTACAGACCAGATCCTTATGCAGTAAAAACTTGAATCGTCTTCCATGACGCTGTGCAAATTACTGGGAGCATAGCCCATCAACAACTTTGTGGTTGCTCTCTGATGCTTTAGAGCTCTAAGGATGAAAGCACAGCAAATCAAGTTTGCTCGGTCTCTTGGTATTGTTTCTTTATGCTGTACTCAGTATTGCAAAGGATGTGTGGGATTTGTTGTTTTCTTTTTAGACAGAAAACCAAGCATTTTTGTTGCTTTCTTCTGTTAGAAATACTTGATCTCTATTTTCTTCTTTGCTCCCCTGGGAGCATTTGGAGGTATTCATAGTGATATCGCTCACAGGTGTAAACCGAGCTGTGACTCTTTCCTCCTCGTATGGGAGCTGTGGATGTGAGATGCTGATTCTCAGCATCGCCAGCGCAGAGTAGAGGTCTGTGGGAGAAGGTTGGCTGGTCGTAAGCAGGGATGTGCTTGTTTGCCTAGGGCAGCAGCAGCACTGTGGTTGGCATGGCCGCGATGGATTTTTTGATGAGTAGTAGAATAACAGCTCATTGGTGGTCCTGCAGCTTTCTCCACAGAAGGAAGAACTTCTGTCCTACTACTGTAGACCAATTCCATATTGAACAGTTTGTGGAAAATTAATGCAATATGGTGTTTTTCAGTTCTTGCCTGCAGAGGCTGGAAGGTTTTTTTTAGCCTGATCCAGAAACCGCTGGAGTCAATGAGGTTTGGATCAGACCTTCCCCAGACTGCTGGATGTTGCCCCTGAGCCTCTGATTGAGTAAGAAATTCACAGCAATTCCATCAGCATCTTATAAAGGTGGCAAGAGGTTTTTAATTGCCACAAACAAATGATGTGATCACAGTTTCACATCACCTTTGAAAGTGACTCTGTTGTGCCAGCTCTAAGGGGTCATCATTCTACACAGACTTGGCCAAACTGCCGGCCATGTCCCCATCCCCAAGCCTGTAGCACTGAGATGCCAGAACGCTGGCCAGCTTAGCCCAGCGCTTGTTCTAATCCCAGTGACATAAAGCCTGTGGTACAGAAGAGGTATAATTAGGAGGGAAGTTGTGCCGTTGGGGCACCCATGGCTTTTCAGCAACCTTGACCCAACTTCCCAGCTTTGAGCCTGTTGTCCTGTTGGCCCACAGGGCAAGAGCAAAAGGACTTGTAGCTACGAGCTCCCGGAACAACCGCCGTCACCTCTGCAGCTTCTTCCCTCCAAAGGGGCCAGGACTCATTAGGTTTGGCTGAGGACTTAGTCCACCGTCTGCATTTCTGTCAGCCCACACACTGAGGCACAAAAGGGTTAGTTTATCAGTCTTCTCAGCAGTACAGGCAGATTGAATTTTGGTGCTGCATAGATGAAGACAGAATTACTTCGTGGACAGGTCTGCAGTTTGCCCAAATTTCATGGAGCCGTCGTTACTCAGAGGGAAGTAAGCAAAGCCCTCTACCACGCCGGAGGGGCTTCGTCTTTCCCTGAGCTGTGAATTCGTGAGAGTCCGGCCAGGGACAGCAGCTGGCAGAGCCATCAGCACCCCTTGCCCCTGCCCTGGCCCTGCTTGGTGAGGAGAGGGCTGGCTGCCGCTCCTTGCAGGAGCTCACTGCGCTTGCACCGGGCTTGGTCGCCTCCTCCCGTGGTGCTGGGGCAGCGATTAAAGGATGCAAGGATAGGAGGACATCTCCTCTGGAGGCAAGTAGGCCCCAGTCCCTGGCTGCCGAGCTGTTGTAACAGCTTCCAGCTGAACCAGGCCGCTGCTCCTGTCCCAGCCCGTCCTGCCGGGCCACGTTCCCCTGGGGAGCCACGTTGGCCTTGGCGAGGCTGCCCGCCTGCGCTGCTCTGCGCCTCGGGCTTGTGTCCACATCGTTGCCCTTTACCCATGGTCAGGTCCAGCGCCGCTCGTCACTGGCTCTGCGTGGGCAGAAACCTGCCAGGTAGAAACGCCCAGGCAGCACGTCATTTTGTGCACTCGGCCACGGAGTCTGGCTTTTCTGTGGGGAGACGGGCTCTTCCAGAGGGCGAAGCAGAGCTCTGTTAAATCACTCCTTGGAGAAGCCTGCCACGCTCACTTGACTGCAGAGGCAAGTTAAGGCTGCGTCTGCTTGTGGGCTCCAGGAGTGCTTAAAATCTACTAGGTGCAAGCACTGACCCAAGTGCGTGTTGTTCCAGTCCCCAAAATCTCTGCCTGTGCTGGTACAGGAAAGAAGCCCAAGCATAACACCTAGGTGGGACTCATTGCAATCACAAGGGATCAATAAGCTCAAAAATCAGGGGGTACCTACCAGTTAGCTTAAAGCAAAGCCAAGGAGTTTAGCTTCCTTCAGTTACCTAACCTTTTGTGAATGCAGATCCTACAAAAGACAGCAGTTGGCGTCCATAAAGGTCTGATCCTGCGCAACGCATCTTTTTCATTTTGTTACCACTTAATTTAAATAAAAAAGGAGTGTTATATACCCCAGTTACAGCTTCTGTGAAAAATCTGCTAGTAAGAAGCAGATGTGCGCAACCTTTCTGAGACAGAGGGATGAAACCGAAAAAGGGATGAGGTATAGGAAGAGGGATGATATAGAAAGCTATATGGGGATTTCATTCCGTACTCTGAGGTGTCTCCTGAATAATATTGCCTATTACAAGCATCAGTCAAAGGAAGCATGAAAAATGCTGTGGTTAATGCAGATTTAGGTTATTAACCTACAGTTGATTCTGTTTCATCCTGGGTTATCACATGAGAAGTTTTACACCTTAAAATGAAAGAGTATCATTTTAGTTACATGTTTGCACATTGTATTATAACTGAATTACGGAGAAGCTTTTTGTAATTAGCTGAATGATGCCCTTTGGCCTTCTCATAGGTGAGTGTTTTAAGGAATGAGAAGGATGCAGCGATCTGCTTCCCAGAGCTTCCTGTCCTAACCAGCGGCAGGTGAAATCTGTGGCGAAGCACAAAGAGAAACATTAGGGAAGGAGGACGGCTGCCCAGCTGGGGCAGCAGCCTGTCGAGACAAAGCAAGTTGCTGGGTCCCCTGCTATGCAGCAAATACTAGGCAGTTGTGCACACCAAATATTTATAAACTACTTTTCTGAATGACAGCACAGATGGTGCTTCACTTGTATTTCTCTTTTTTGCCTTTGCCCTCCTACTCCCCAGATTTATTTGTAATTAGCTGTGGTGGCATGCACTGGAGGGATAATTTGGGGACCTTCCAAGTACCTGGCATGGTCCCTGTCCCCTCTGCCTGTGACTCGGCTGGTACAGGCCTGACGATGCTTTTTGTGTATTGGGAAGGAGGCTTTCCACAAACAGGTGTTGGTCGTGCCACATGCAGGACCACATTCCAGTCTCTTTTTTCCCAGGTTTCCCCTGTTGTAGCTCCTTTGATATAGGTGATGGTCTCATGACTGCAGATTCAGTGCTTTAGAGTTAGGCCCACGGGCTCAATAGATTTGATTAAAATAGTTCTACCTTGACTAAAATAGTTCAGCTACTAATTCCCCAGCCCAGAGATCACATGTATGTTCTTTAATGTACACAATAAGAATAGGAAAGCAACTGTCACATTAGCCCAGCCATAGCCAAAATATACTAAGTCTATAAAGAAAGACTGCATAGACTGCCTGGCTTTGCGAAAACAAATCCTTAGGGAAGATTTAATCACCACATGCTCTGAAGCTGCAGCTGAACAAAAACAACAGTCCAGTAGATACAGACCAGAAGAAGAAAAAATTAGCAGTCCATTTAACCAATAGAAACACAAACAATAAATACTGTGTGGGACTGGAGAGCTTTCACTGTGTGACATAAAAATGCATCTTATTCTTTCTGCTTGTCCTCAGTCCTTGGTGAGACCACTTGTCAGTCCCTTCCCCTCTTCTTCTAAGATTCTCACAAAATGGGCCTTTTTTATCTTACTTTTACCAATTCACTTTGTTTATGGAAGCAGAGACAGCTCTGTCATTTCTAATGTCTTTTCAGGATCCAGCAGCAGGCAGGGGGCCTGGAAAATACACATTGTGCAATGAGTTAACCATTTATAATATTTAGAAAGTTACTTCCCTTCCTAGTTCTATAAACAAATATGAACGGCTGCTAAGCCAGAAAGAAATCAAATCCCACCACTGAAAACAGCAATGAAAAAATGCCTGTAGTAAACTTTAATTTTAACTCTCGGCTGCTATAACCATCAGTGGGTGAAGGCTGAGTCTTTTGTATGGTGAAGAACCAGGCTAAGTTTTTTGTTTCTCTCAAACTTTTCAGGCCAAGAGTATAAGGAACATCTTTGTAGCAACCCTGCAATTTGGTCCTTCAGTGTGACTTTTAGATAGAGCCATGTGAACTGCGAGGCTTTCAGCTTGTGGGAGTTTGTAGGAATTTATGGGAGTTTCAGAGAAATCCCCAAATCTCAGGGGGAAGTGCTGGTAAAGTGACCACTCTCCAGCTAGCTTTAGCATCAGATTTATATGACATTGCAAACCTTGCATGGTATCAATATAAAACCACAGCCGGGGCCAGATTCCCTCGAAACCTGCAATTCTCTGGGTTTCCCCTCCACTGAGTCCTCTCCATTAAAGGGAGGGTTCAAGGCTGCCCGAAGGCTGCTCGCGGCCGCGGCGAGGCTTGGCCGGCGCACAGCTGAGCCTGGCCTCCGATGGTGCCCTCCTGCCAAACGGTGGCCGTGTGGGTGCAGATGCGCTGCAGAGCCTTCCAAGCGCCTGCACCAGCTCCGGGGTCGTCGAGAGCAAATTAAACGTCAGCACAACGCAGACCTGAAATAGTGTCGCTTTTTTCCTCCTGGGGCTGCTAGGATGGCCACCAGGCAGGGGGAGAAAGGGGGTCAAGTTAAACTGTGCTTATTATACGAAGAGCTTCTCTCGAGAAGGAGAGCTCAGCGTCGTCGTGGCTCCATCGCCAGCTTTTCAGCAAACGCCAGTTCTGCGATACCCGGGAGCCTCCCGTGCGACTGATGCGCTCTGCAAGCGCCGGGCCAGGTTCTGGTCTCAGCTTTACAGCACTGCTGTGGAGTAACTTTTAGAGCTGGGAGAGTTACTGCTGTTTAACATCAGCATCGGTTTGGCCTGATATAATTTGGCTAAACTTGCTGAAACGACGGCAAAATATGTAAATGAGGTATGATTTTAGTCTCTTAACTCCCCTTTACAGGGGTTTGCAATTTCCCTTTTGGCTCCTGCTCCCCCTTTAATTATGCCAGGCTCTAAAACGCATTCTCAGTGGCAAGCCAAGATTTTGAGTAATTGCAGCGAATGGAGGATTTCTTGTTCCGACACACACATTAGCTAATTTTCCTTGGGTTCTGATACTAACTATCAAATTCCACCACCCCCATGTCTCGGGGTTGGTTTTTTTTCCTTGTTTTCCAATTGCAAAGCAGACATCTGGCAGCTCTCTGGTGGCAATAGCTGATGCACTCGCTCTGCTCGTTGCGCTTTACCCGTTTCTCTGTGGGAGGTAGGAAGAGAGGTGAAAGGAGCCCTGGTTTCAGATTCAAGCCCTTATTTTTATCCTGTGTAATTCCATAGGGGGATGTTTTCTTCCTCCTCCCACCCTCAGGCGTGTGCTTTCTATTATTGCTAAAAGACCTGCCTGGCAGGAAAGGCTCCCCTTGCCTTTAAAAAGATGGAAATTCTGGTTTCTCCTCCCGCAAACAGTGCGTGGGTCTCCTCCTCTGAAGCCTCAGCTTCTCCCGCGCCCCCGAGGTGAGGGGCATCAGAGCTGGTGGGGGGGGTCAATTCGGCACTCGCCGCCGCGGAGGACGCAGCATCGGAGGGGCGACACCGCGAGCACCCACCGCCCTGCTTGGCAGTGGCGGGAGCCCCCAGCAGCAGCACGGGGAGGAGGACAGGGGAAGCGGCACGAGGCACTTATCTGCCGTAATGCGCCCTCTTTGTCCCTTGAGGTCTGGAAGACGACTGTAACGGAGCCTTTGCGTGACCTTAAGCTTTCACTTTAATATTTAATCACGATTTAGATTACTGTGATGTTGATTAAGAGCGAGTAAATATATACTACACATAAATGATTTCACTCTAAATCAACAGCTACCTTTTTTCCCAGTAATGATCGTCATTAGCCTGGAATGTTTCTTATGCCTATAATTTTTTAATAGATTGAAATTATTTTTATTGTAAAATAATCCCCACTTGCCCCTGTGTAATTTGGAATATTAATTCATTCCTGTTCCCATGTCCATGACAATCCTGCCTGAAGTCCTTGAGGCTCATAGGCGAATGATCAGCTTTTATTCTTATGCAAGCTACAGTGTCTTCTGCTCTTTTGATACCAATGCATTTCAGCTTTCACATTGATGCTGACACAAATTAATTGCCAAGATATTTCACAGGGTTTGCGGAAGGACCTAACTTCATGTGACACGTCATTCTCCATCGCGCAATATATGCGTATTAGGCTCCAAATGATTCTGAGGGTTGATTCCAACTTTGCAGACTTGTACACATAGTCAACAGATGCCTCTATCACTTTTTTATCCTACCGTACTTACTCTACTGTCTTTACTCCAGCTCACTTACATTGCAAGAAACTGTTCCTTGATGTTTAAGAAAAATTAGAAGTACTGACTGTTGCTATTAAGCAGACTTTGCTCTCTGCCAGGATAACAAGTATGCTGTGCCAGCCTCAAATAACATCTTCAAATCATTTTCTGAATAATACTGATCATTCAGTTTCAAAATTACTTTTTTCAAATTCTAAACAAGCCATCATAATGTTTGGAGTTGTCATATGAATATGTATTATAAAGCTTTAGTACCCGAGAATGCCTGAATGTATAAATATGAGAAAGAAAACAGAAGAAAAATTAAAGCTCTTTTAAAATAGGCTCATCTGATTGAAAAATCAGGCTAGAAATTTCTGCTTTGAATGCTGAGAAGACACAGTAGCAGGGAGCCCAGTATGTTAAAGATGTGCCATTACCTTTTATTCCGTATCAGTTTGAGACTGTCAGCAGCTTTTAATGCACCTGATTTAAAGGATCCTCCTAGAATATGTAGAACAGGCCTGGTGAGTAGATAAAAAACCCTGCAGCCCACTGTTTTGGCTTCTGGAAAACCGCAAGCAGTAGTAAGAATCTGCACTGTTTCCATCAAGCTCGATCACCGGGCTGAACAGCAAGGGCTTGAGCAGGCTTTAAGCAGAAAGTCAAATGTGAAGCAGAGGGAGACGGAGTGAAAGCAATAATTTTGTGGAAGTGTCTTTTTCTAAGCACATTTCTTGTTCAGTTGAAGAAAGGCTAACGTAGCACTGGGGCCAGCTCGAGGGATATTCGGATTCTGTGGCAGAAGAGTTGGTCTGATACCCCCTAAGGGCAGGCTGCTGCCCGCACAGGGCTTTTCTTCTCCAAATCGCTGACCTTGAGGACCACTCATAAGTTTTAGAGAGAACTAGTGCTTCATTTGCTTCTTATTTTTCCTGCTCGTGGCTTCAAGTCACTGCACGGAGGCCCTTGATGCAGCGTATCGAATCTGAGCTGCTGGTCCCTTGTGCCATGCGATCGGTGGGCCAGGTTGGGCTGCAGCCTCAGCTTGCCTGTCTGGTGTGTCACTCCCAAAACATAGACAGGCTTTAGCCAAAGCTGTCATCGCAGACTGATGGCGTGCATGTATTCGTGATCCGTAAGACAGACTGTCGTACCGCTCTGCTTTATTGCTTTCTGCTGCCTAGACGCTTAGCGTGTGCCGAGTGCTGCTGTCAGAGCCTTAACTCAGGGCGAGCAGCCTGAGCGTGTCACACGAAGCTTGAGGGAACGGCTTTGGCTCTTTGTCAGAGGTTGAATTGATTTCAGAATTGCTTTGATGACTTACATGGTTGGGGAGCCACTTGGGGCACGTGTGGCTGTCTCTCTGTGCGAGCCAAGGCACTGCGCGAGATCCTTGGGAGCCGCTCTGCGCCCTTGCCAAAAGTACAGGTTAGAGTCGGAGCATCCTCGTGCTGCAACTGCTGTGTATCCCAGACCTGGAGGATGGAGTTGATTACAATCAGGAGAGAAAGGTCAGTAAACTCATCTGAAAGACAACTTCTACTTTAACTGTTTTCCTCTGGTATGTCTTTTTTAATGGAGCAGCTCTGTCCCATGAAACCTCTGTCCTCTTCAGCTTTTTAAAAAGTGTTTATGCTAGAGATGCAGTCTGGCTGATTAGTTTCTTGCTCGTGTGCAAGTTAAGCATAGTTCTGGTGTTGCTGAAGTAAGAGGAAAAGAGAGACTCAGCAAGAGAGGCGTAAGCGCTTACGTTTTACCTCCCATTTGGGACAGACTGAGAGTCCATATATGATCAGTTACTGTGGCTCTGCTGATGTGCAGTAACTTGTTCAGCTGCAGTAACTTTAGCGTCTGTCTGAGCCCTGAGGGTTTGTCTACACACAAAAGTTGTAGTGTTTAACCATACCATTAAAGTGCAATATTGCCCTCAAGGGTAGATGCAGTCAGATTGATATAAAAGTATGTAAAAGCATGGAACTTAGTCTTGTAAGAGAACAAGAGTGAGCTACGCCAAGGTAAAGTACCTTTATGCATTGCTGTAATGTTATCTGTAAGAGTATGTAAGCAGAAGATCGCCACTCAATGCAATTAAATCAGTGCAAATACTAGGTGGAAACTAGGCTTGAAATAATTCAGTACTCTCACTGTTAATAAAATTATGACCGAACACACATTTTAAATCCTTCCAGTTCTTGAGTGTGTGCCATTCAGCAGTGAAAAAGGTATATAAAGGCATACAGGAAAAATGTGTGGGGTGGGAGAGAACACGCAAAGTATGAAGTGTCACAAGAGTCTTGGATGAGAAAGATTAAAGCTTTCTGTTCAAGCAAGAAATGATGTATTAAAAATTCAGAAATTGAAGAGCAGGAAGGAATCTGAACCAAGGGTCATGTTGAATTGCTAAGCTTTCTACATTATGCGTTCATTTAGTAATTGATGACAATTAGGTGACATTAGGAAGGTGGAAAGTAAGACAGTAATGTGATAGTGAGCAACAAGTTTTGCTGGAGTCCTTGTAGGAGCATGATTTGAAACTTGGGATCCATCTGTAATGTATTCACTGTACTACAGAGAAACAAGAAATACTAGCCTTGCAGATGTATTTGATGGACTGAATGAAAATCTAAGATGAAATATCTATTATATGCTGCATATGTGCACAAAATGTGAGGAAGTTCTTTGTGATGGAGGGACAATGTGGCTTCCAGAATGTATAACAGATTACAGACCATTTCTTTTTACATTATTTAGAAGTATTGCCAATAGCCGTACCTTGTCTGCTGTGTGAAATGAATTGGTGAAATGAGTTGGGCACCCTCTTTTTGTCCTCTGAGGAATAAGTGAGGCCTGAACTTGAATCCAGAAGTGGTTGCTGCAGAGCTTGGCTTGCCACTACTGAGTGCAAAATGGCAGCCACTCACAGGACAGATGGCCGTTAAGCTCAGTCTGCACACACATAGTTACCTCTGATAGCCTCCAGCGTATTTCACAGGAAAGCTAGTGGGGTTGGCAGAGCCTTTGCCCAATGTACCTGAATAGGCTGGAAGGACCAGACCTCCAGCTTGTGCACAGCTGGATGGAATTAAGCAATATCCACACTGGACCCAGAGTTGCCTCACAGGTTGCTCCTCCTGGTGTTAGCAGGCAAAAATTCAAATCATTTTTTTCCAGAGAAACCAGAGTTAACCCCTGGATTGGTTTATAGTGTGTTACTTAATGCTGCTATATTTCCTTTAACCTCCATGGTGTATTTATGTACTATGGAGAAGCATTAAAGGACAGATTCTCACCTGAGTGTATTTTCTCTATCAGACCAGTCAAAATCAACTAAATCAATCATCTTATACAGTAAAGTATCATTTAGCATAACTGAAGTATCAGAATTTGGCCCTACACAATTAGCTTAATAAGCAAAAACACTCTTCTGCCAAAGACTTGCTGACCTTTCAGTGCTGATTTTCATGAAAACTAAAGTGCTGGTTTAGTTCTGTCATTAGACTTCATAATCACAAAATGCCCTCTAATTCTCCCATACCAACGTATTGAGCATTCCCAGAAGAATGCAAATTACCCAAAAGAAACAGCTAAAGTAAGCCGTGGCAGTGTCACGACACACTGTGGCAGACTGCTTCTCAGGCAGTGGCTGCACAAGTGCTTCGTACTGATCTTGCAGCTGCAAGATCCATGGATTGGATTAACTGCATGGAGATTTTCCAAAGAGAGGTAGACTGTCCAGAAATAGTTGTTTGCCAGACAGTTCACAAGGCTGAAAACAGCTACAACAGAAAAAAAGCATCTGATTGTTACACCAGTATAGAGCAGGCAGTCCCACTTTAGGTGTTTTTTTATTAAAAGTGACAAATATTGGGAAGGGTCTTAATAAATAACTGGGCTTTACCTGTTACAGTGACACTCATCATATCTCTGTAGTTGAGAATAAACTAGTATTTACGATGACGTATCTGCAGAGTTTGAGGCTTCTCTAATTCTAGTTTACTTTGGGAGTATCAAAGGCCATTTATTAACTGGATGTATCCTCTGAATCTCTGCCTAGCACCATACAGGTAGGCTGGCATTTGCTCCAGGCTCTAGCCCGTCACACCTGTCTAGAGTCATAAATACTTAGGATCCTCCCATGCTGTAAGTACTCAGTGAGTGAGGATGACTCTCCAGCGTCCCTTCTGATTACCTCTCCTCACTTTCAATATTCCCCTCCATATTATCCCTGTAACAGGAGTTGGAGAGAAGGAGGTTTAGGTGATGGCTATACTGGACATTGTTCTTGCACCATCTAAGCAGTAAAGAAGAGAAGGTGCCTGTGAGGTTTCAGTAAAATGAGCCCAGCTTCCCTGCAAGCTGTCCCAGCACCCGGTGGGAGTGAGGCTCAGGCACCCTACAGAGTCACCCTGTATAGTTCGTGTTGGCAGAACTGACCACAGACAAACTCATACCCTGTCTCAAACATGTAGTAAAATGCTATAGTAAAAAGTAGTGAAAAGAGTTTAAGCTTTCCTGAGAAAGAACACATTTTACCTCACCTTTTAAAGAAGCACATATCTAATCACCTATCTCAAGCCAGCAATGTGGAGTAGGCACAGTAATTCAGCCATGTGTCTGAGTCTTCAGAGATGTGTCAGGCCCAATATACTTGTAGGCATGCGCAGGTATATATGAACCTTATTTTATTCCCACTTCTACTGGTTTTACATCTATGTGTATTGATTGAGTTGAATTCCTCCTAGCATAAATGAAAGGAGAGCCAACTCCATAGATATGAATAACCTGTAGCCTTCAAAAGTGCAGTTTAAGCTCACCCTTTGGATATAAATAATCCCTTTGGTTGACTAGAGGCACTATTGATGCATTATGGGTACACAAGATTACCCCTGGCTATTAGTGATCTCATTTTTTTTTACTTCATATTCATTACAACTGCTATGTCATGCAGTTTTAATAAAAAAATGGTAATTCCTTACATTTGTGATGTATGTCCAACAATGATAACACACTGTCCATATAGCAGAGGCCAGGCACTTTCACTGGATGATTACATTTTGTTTGAGAGCTTTCAGGAAGCAGGAATTTATGCAGAACGTTGCACTGCCAAAGAAGGCCATGTACAACTAGATCTATTAAATGACATAAGTGTGAAACTTTCAGGCCCCTGGAGCGGGATCCAGATTTCTGAATTAGGTGCTTTGGCTCCATACGTACAGCCTAGGGAGACAGAGTCGCCCCAGGAGGACAATCGAACCATCTCGTAAATTGAGGAAGTCCCGAGGAAGCCAGTGTGCTGAAACTGCACCCCATCCTAGGCGTAGGTGTCTGACCCAGGGCTGCGGGCAGGCATCTCTGGTCGCCTGGCGCATAGGCTGCCTCCGGTGAGTGGATGAAAGTATAATTTTGTTTTACCGAGAGGCAAGGTAAAGCAAGAGGGCTGAGCAAGCTCTATCCCTCCCTGTGAATCCTTGTTTTCTACCCCTTATAATAATATTGAGGCGTTCTCATCACAGTGCCACAGTTTCTTCCCAGTGCTGAGTCCCTCAGCTGTTCACAGGGACCAGGGAGAAAACGTGGTGCTGTGCAGAAAAAGGGACCCTGTGCTTTTCCCAGGCATGGCCCTCTGATGTTGCTGTTGGGGCTGCATGAAAGACTGGGGAAGGGTCAGCATCTTTCCCGCTTGCTTTGGATCACAAAAATGGGAAATGACATGCAGACTTTGGTAGGCTGTGAAGAGGACTGAGCCAAAGTCTCCCGCAAGGTCACTGACTGCTTTGGCCCAAGGTAGTTATCTGATGGGTGGTGGCTGCTCCATTTTCTCCTGATAGGAAAGAGCTGACCACAGCAGCATTTGGATGAGCATCAGATCCTACTTGTAAGCTCTTGTGTTTGTTTGGAGGACAGCAACTGGGTTGAGTCATGCATCACATCAGGCAGAAACTAGGAGCAGGGCTGCACTGGGAGCCACACTAGGATCTCCAGAGCAGAGTCCTGGGCGCACCGAGGACACTGAAAGCAAAGCAGGAGGCCCCAGGCCTAAGCAGCTATTGAAAGAGGGCATTTACGCATCTCAGTTTTACACTTGCGCGCCGCAGTTCCGCTTGAGTTCGAGCTTAGATTTCAAAGCCATTTGCTAGGTATAATTCATGGTTCCCTCTTGACTCTAATAACTGGATCTTCAAATTGGAATGAGCTATGGCTGAATCGCTGATTTTTCCAGATGTTTGATGTGTTTCCAGACTTTTGATCTTTTAAAAGTAAGGCTTAAAAGAAAATATGTAAATTTGATATAAACATATCACATTCTCATTTTATATGCATACTCAAACCTACAGGGAACTCTAGGACAAAGGCAATCTTCGATGCCCTGGTGGTGTTGTAGCCCTTGTTTTTTCAAAATGGTGAGATGTTTATGGGTCACTATTCACAGAAGGAAGAGGAAAGAGTAGATGTCAGACGAGAAACACACAGGAAAACAGTCTTTGCTGCTTTAAAAAAATTCAGGGTGGAGCAGAAAAGTGTTCTGTAACAGAGAATTCTTGAAATTGTCTCCTCGGTTTTCTGCAAACTATTATTTTCAAGATCTCAGTATTATAAATTTTGCAGCCTTGGAGGTAAACTTTATATACAGAGTAAAATATAAGCTACATAAATAATTATCAGTAGATTAAAAATAACTTTCCATGAATACATGGTTAAAAAAAAGGGACAGGCAACCGCTGCAGCTCTATTTGTTAATACTTCCTGGCCAGGCATACGTCAAGTATCACTTGGCAACAAATTGGCAGAAAAGCAAAGCTCCCTGCAAGTGCAAGTATGAGACAATGACATTAACACAACCTTAAGTTAATTTTAACTGCTGCTTGGTTAAAAGAAAAAAAGAGAAACTGTTCCTTTCAATGTGGTTATTCTGTCTTCGGTTTGCACGCCTTTTCCCACTTAGAACAAGCATTTGACCAGTTCTCGTCAACTTGATCTCATGGGATGACTTAATAGTTTCAAAGATAAACATTTAGATTCCACAGAAGATCTGCAGCTCCAAATTAGAATTACAATATTCAGACAACTTTTGACACTCAAAGAAATTCCTGCCTAAAAACCTCAGACATTATTAGTGGTGCTTATGACCAGTTGAATTTCAGTCTGTATTTGTGCTCTTGTATATTCTCAGAATTTTATCACAACGCGGGCTGTAGGAGCCAAAGCCTTTCTATTGATTTTACGAGACTCCGGAGGGGCTTTAGAAGGATTATTAGGACATTTTATGTCATTCAAACTGTAAGGATTGCGGAACTTTTGGCCTAAGATCTTTTTTCTGAGAATGGTCAAAAGTGATTTCCTCGGGAAGTGTTTTAAGAACGAAGCAAGGACATAACTATATTTCCCCTAAATTCCCTCAGCTTGCCACAGTTTGCAGCTCAGAGGATTCCTGAGTCAGGGGTGATTTCTGCATAGCTGGTAGGCTTCAGGTATTTGTCTTCTCATGAGCTGGTCCAGTTTCCCTCTGACCCTGTGAGAAATGTTGGGTTTCACAGCATCCTATGGTAAAGAGTTTCCACCGTGTAATTACATGTCACATGTGTGAGACCCACCTCCTCTGATCGTCCTTTTGCCATTCTCTGGCCATTTTCTAAATCTACTACAACCCTTTGCAATGGAAAGACTGTAGGACTCGCCATGGATTTATACAGTGGTAAAATCATATTCTTTGTATTGTCCCTTATTCCTTTCCTGGTATTTCCCAACAGTCAGTGTGCTTTTGACCACTAAGCTGACATTTTCACAAAACTGCCTATTATAACCTCAAGACTTAATTCCTGACTTGTTACAGTGAGCTCCCAGACCATCATTTTATACATGAAAAGGGGGAGAGAGGTGAGGTCCCATGTGCATCCATTAATGTTTATCTCATTAAATTATATTAATAATCTGCCATTTTAATGCCCAAGTACAAAGTCTCATAAAGCTCTTCTGGTAATGACGGGTAGTTCCTGTCATTGCTACCCCTGGTAACTCACTGTTCTCAGCCAGCTTTGCTGCCTGTCTGTTCACCCGGATCAAATTAAATAAAAGTTTCCTAGGACGGCAGCAGTCAATTGTCATGCATATTTGCACACCCATGCAGTAAACAGAGAGAAGATACAGAGATACCTGATCTGTGAGAGAAGAACAGTGAAACCAGCCACAGGTTTGAATAGTGTGCTTCATTTGAATCCAGCTTGTAGGAAGCTGATGAGGAAAAAATGAGGCAAAACCAATCTTTTGGAAAAAGCCGTCTCTAAAGCATAGTTCTGTTCATAAAGTAAAACTCTTGCAAGGCACGCCAGTCGATTAGATTTCAACAGTGTGTAGACTTTAATCCGCTATAACCAAGTCGCACTTAAATCAATTTAGAACCCCTTTAGCAGACTTAAGGGAAGAAATACATCACAAAGTGGCCTTTTGTTATTGCTTTCATCGCAGAGCTCGTGCAGCATATTACAGATGTTGCTATCTCGCATGCTTGTCCAGGGTGCCTAAGAAAGCCGAAACCTTGGCGCACTGCATTGTAAGCGGAAGTGGGAAACAGAGCCACAACAGTCTTCCAGCACGCTTTACTATGGGACGCTTAGGAAGCAAAAATGCTCTCCCAAATCCTCACTGCTTTTTTATTTATTTACATGCCAGTTCATTAGTAGACAGCCACTGTATAAAAATTTTGTTCTATTTATCGTAGTCTAACCATCCTTCCAGCAAAGCTGAGCCAGTGTATAAACTGTGTCGGAGTCAGTAAATTGTGGCTCTGGTGGACAGATGGAAACCAAAAGGATCCGCACCAAATACAAGTGCTGCCTTCTGCTAAGACACAGTCCTTTGAGCTTCCCAAAGTCTGCTTATGTGGACAGAAATACATGAACGGTTTAAAAGATGCATGAACTAAGGAGTTCCCAAGTTGTAAAAATAGACTTAATATAGAAATAGTGCTTTAAAAATGCATTCAGAAGCAAGTAGAAGCTAAATAAAGCTACATCTTCAGTTCAACCTACTTTCTTAGGCAAGTGGATTCACAAGTGTTATTTAGGAGAATTATTAGAAGTTGATGATTTTGGTTTTGCTCTAGAGTGGTTCCAAGTCAGCTGCATTACAGCAAACTCACCTGGAGATAACAGAGCGTGCGTGATTGCAGAGAAGTAAGCAGAAGCAGAGGTGGTCTTCCACTACCGTCTAAAGATGTCTGAGTCCAACGGGGAGCATGGAGGAGAACATTCTGGGGTTATCCAAGTGGTTGAGTAACTGCTCTGGGATAATGTTGGTTTCTGCACACTGATGAAACCTTTTCCTGGCAGCCTGCGGGCCAGATACATCCCGCACTGGCTCTGCATGCCTGCTATACCAGCTGAGTCTGTTTTTGTGCGTTTAGGTGGTACCTGATGTGTGGCCTGCCAAAGGTCCTTGAAAGATTAATCTGGCCTTCAGCGAGGGAAATAACCTCATATTAATCATTCTTCCCCTTTTGCCTGCTGTGGTTTTTGTCCTGAAATAACAGCATAGTTGAAATGCAAATTGATAAGAAAGAAATTAACAAAAACGTTCATCTTTTTCTTAGTTCTTTGAATTTCTAAGTTAATGTAAGAATACTGTGTGACTCAGAAAACACCCAATGACCTTCTGTCAGCATGGGCAATGACAGCATATATCCAGTGAAAAATAAGAGGCCGTTTCCTGAGGCCACCTTACCCTGCTGCTGGCTGGCTGTTTTCAAGTCCACAGCACAGTAGTGCGCTCTGTGCTACCAAATGCGATTTATCTTCTAAGCTATGTTGGTAGGCAGAATGGTTTCACTAGAGTATGTTCATGAGCGTATCATGAAAACCTACTTTGAGGCTGCCAGAGCCTTTGGTAAACCCAGTGTGAAATGTTCTGAGGGAAAGGTGCAGGTTCACCGGAGGTGCTCAGCGAGATAAAATTTGAGGGAGCTTCTGTATACATAGACGTCTCTTGGGGCTGGAGAGGGATGGCAGGTGCCCATACGAAATGCCTGACAGGAATGCTGCCCTGTGTGTCTGTCCCCTGCTATAGTGCGCCCATTGTTGCCGAAGGCTGTCCTCCTTTTGCTGGTGTTCATTGTGGAGAGAAATGCACTCGTTATTTACTGGTGAAAATGAGATGGCAGTAACAAGCAAGGGAAGACAGTGTTGTTTTTCATTTTGCATTGACGCCCCGCTACAGAGGCATGCATTTCTCCCATTAACTTCTCAAAGCCTTATTGTCCCGGCTTCCTGTTACAAACCACACTAGTGATGGCAGCCCCGTGAAATCCCATCGGAATACTGAGAGCAGTGTATTACAGTACCAGGCAGGAGAATAAGTGCAGAACAATAAGTATAATAGGGAGCGTATTACCCCAAAATGAAACAGAAGCACTGTATTGCGTGCCAGCTCTCTGAAGGTGCCTTCTCTGCTGCATGAAGACAAATAAACAGCATTTTAGGGGTTCAGCTCACTACCAAGTAAAATCTGCCTGGTTTGCGCCAAAGAAAACAGAGAAGCAAGAGGAGCTGCACGCTCAGGTGCTACTGTCTGTTTCCCTGTCTGTCCAAGGACTCTCATTTTAATATCTTTGAAAAACTGACTTTCAGTATAAAAAGCTGCCTGTATTTTGATCTACAGATATAGCTGGACCCTGCAAACAGCTGAACTTATTTTAGAGACTTGTTCCTTCCTTTGTTTCGCTGGCATCGGTGGCAGCACATGGTGAGAGCCTTCAGGAGAAAGGCTATCTTTAAAAGCAGCCGGGTTGATCTTGAGTGTTATTTCTTGTGAAACCCAGACTAGATGGGAAGGGGCCAGTTTGTAGCCAGGCAAGCAACGGCCCGTTATGGATGAGTAGGAAGACAGCTGGGCCATCAACATATGCGAATACATCAGTAATGCTGACAGTTCACAGGGGCAGGCCAGTATATGTCCTCTCTTTAGGTGGTCTTAATCATCTTAAAGTAAAGGTCCATACAATAGGCAACTGCAAGCCACCTGTGGAACAATGTGCCAAACAAACTAAGTTAAGGAACAATGCTGGAGAGGAATTAACATTTGCCTTTGCCTTGGAAGGGGATTGTAAAAGCCACTTCAGAAGTGCGGATTCCCACTGCCTGTCAAATACCTGTGTGTTCAAAGGTAAGAAAGCAGCTGTGTTTCTCTAGAATGAAAAGAAAGATCAATTTGAAAGGCTTTTAAGAAAAACTGTCAATCATTTCAGAAAAGCAAGTCGCAGCAGGTATTGGCATATTATTTTTGATGACAGATCACTTTCTGGTTTCAAATATATGTTGCAATTCTAAAAATGGAAACAGTAAGTTTGGATTTTCTCCTTAAATGACAGATGCAGTGTTTTCTGAGTTAGTAACTTTAGGTGATATCATGACATGGAGCATAAATTTCTCTCTGAAATAGTTTTGTTTCTAGGTGGGGCCCTGGCTCTACAAGCTGGCCCAGTGGATCTTTTAGACCAACTGGTCTCCAGTGAGCTTTGGGCTCTCTCTTTGCAGATGAGCTTGCAAAATTGGGGTAAAATCTGAAATGAGAACATCTCTCCAAAGACTTATACTAGGACGAGCATTTGCAAGTCTGGTTGTTCAGCTGAATATAGCTGAAATGTATTGTCCTGGGAATTAGTATTATGTTAATGCTGTTTGGTATATTCTCCTGCAATTTCCTTTGGAAAACCCAACTACTAAATGAAAAAACTGGCTGAAAACATACAAAAACAGGCAGTGTTCTGTGATTTCTGTGTATTCTCTATTTCCAGATAGGTTAGTAGCCTGCTCTGAGACCAGAAAAACATGTAAGGTCTCTGCTAGTTGGGCCAATAATGGAGATGAGAGAGGGCATGAAACCTAAACCCTTTCCGAAGCTTAATGTTCGATTCAAGGGCTCAGATTGAGGCTGGACAAACATGTGAGCTGAGAGTGCGGTCTCTGCCCAGCATGTGCAGAATCCAGATGGCAAAAACGATGAAGTGGGATCCTGTGGAAGAGCTCTCCCAACAGAGAGATGGTTGTATAATAAGCATTTCGAGCAGAGGGTACAGACCTCATATGAATATCAAGGGATTTGCTAGGATTTCCCATCTTATCATATCAAAGAAGATGCCCATATGGGTTTTGCATAGAAACACAGAACCTGCAAAGGACCATTTTGGTCATCAAGTACAGACAAGCATGCCAGAGGTGTTCAAATCACATAGATCCGCAAGATTTCAACTTCAGCTGTCCATGCATATCACATGCTAAAGAACTGTTTCCAACACTTCAGAATAAATAGAAGACCTGTAGTATAACATATCAAAAACCACTCTGTAGTACAGGAAGGGAACGCAAAAGCTCAACAGCGTTGCCACTACTTTAGGCTGCTTCGGTATCCATAAAACTTCATTTGCTCAGCAGCATATGTGCTCAGGAAGGGCCAAGAACAGCCGTCTTTGCAAACGCAGTTTGCATCTTCAAATCCAAACTAAATGTTGAAGAATTCTCAAATATAGAAAGCTACAGGGCAGGAAACTTCAGCATCTTTTGTGATGGTATCTCCTTAATTGTTTGGGGATGGGGATGGTTAATGATGTCTTTTCAAAGAAATACATCAAATTTGGAGGTTCTTGGCTGTCTGTCCTTTATTGTCTATCCATAGTGCGAGAGGGAACATGCTAAACATGTAATTGCTAAAGAGTAATTGATTGCCGAGATATAGGTAGCTTTTGTAATTACTTCCAGCAGTTATAGTAATTGTTTTTCTCTCTGTAATACCATGTGCGTTCATTACATCTTATGAAGAGCTGTGAAACAGAACCATAATATTTCATGTTACCTAACTGCTCCAAACTAACCCTCTTGGAAGCTTCTCTTTAAACAACCTCAAAGTTGCTTCTCTGTCATGCCACGAGGTGTTTATTCAGTGCTAGGCATTGAGTCAAATTATTCAGTTCTAGTTATTTGGAAGTTCCCCTTTGCCACGGTGTGTTTGTGCTTTCGAAATTGTTAGTCATGGTCATTGTGTGATGAGTCCTCTAAACATCACTGAGATGGTCACCTTTAAGAGATACGGGTTTTTCACACTAATCTCAAGTTACTCAGTAGTGATGAGCAGTATAGAGAGCCAGTTCTGAAAATTCAGTTTAACTCAGGCTCTGAGGTTCATTGTTCCTCACTGTTCGAGTTCCTCCTTTTTAAGTTTTCAAAACATGCATGTAGCATAGAGGTAACATTAGTAATATGAAATACAGCCCTTAACTGAGAGAAAACCATTTACAAATATTTTAATAACACATCTATTTCTAAATCCCCTTAAGAAAACCTTATTACAACAGTAATCCACTCTATAATACCTTCCTCCGGTGCTAAAGCAAACTGGATCAAAGTCATCTCAGAGGTGTGTCTGAGCATAACTTGCTATGAGCATGAGTATATTAAGTTTTATGACTGACTGAGCTTCATTTATAGCTAGTCCATAGCAGCTCTCCAACAATTAAAGCATTACTGCCCTGAAAATGGATGTGATATTCCAAAGCGTCACTCGTTAGACGTTCTCAGTAGTCTTCCTCCTTCTTCAGGTGTAATAATAATATGAAATGATATATCCTCTTTGAAAGAAAATCAAAAATAGTCTGCAAGTGATGCTGTTTGCTGCAGTCACTGAGGAAATATTATGGCTTTGCATAGAAGTGCCTCCTACAGTCGGAGCTGGATTAGGGTCCTGCTGTGTAAAGCCCCTATTGCAAGAAATTATTCCTGTCTCACAGACAGTAAGGCAAGATCCAGAAAAGCCTTTAGAAATCTAAGGCAGGATTTAGCTGCATAAATACAAATTGCAACCCTCAGAAACATCACTCAGCTGTTGTCTAAATCTGGAAAGTGCCCAAGTTCTCAGCATTAGGCTGACATAAAGCTTGGCTTGTGGTTGCTCCCAGAAGGGCTGGGGCATCCTGACTAGGGCACAGAGTACTTTCTGCCTCATGGCCAAGATGCCCCCAGTCCCACAGCCTGAATTTGTCGTCTCTGTAGTGGCTCAGTGCAACCAGCATTTGGTGAGCATGTCTTCCAGATCGGGTTGTACACAAGGCATGGCCATCGCATTACCACAGAGCGTGTGGATGATGGGCAAAGCAGGACAGGCGTCCTGCTGCTCTTGCAAAACCTGCATTCAGTTCCCTACCCTGCCTGAGAAGGTCCCCAAATATGTATATAAACTCTCTCCCTGGTTCCTTCCCTGCTCTCCCGCTACCTGCCTTGGTAAGAGTGGGACACTTTCATTCGCAGCTTTTCCTGTTGTTGCTCCACGTGCTATTGAATATGTCTAAATAAAGTGGGGACAGATAGTGAGCATCAGCATGTCTCTGCCATAGTAAGACTCTAGTCCCTGCTCTACTGACATCAGATATTTTATCCAATGACCATTTAATGTAAAATACAACTGAGTAGGAAGCACCTGCTTAAATGCATGATGAACAAGGCAGACTGTCCACTCTAAATCCATGCTGGTATATTTGCAAGGTATAAGTAACTTAAAGGAATTTGATGACAGTGACCTGTATTCAGAGTGTCCAATCAGTTACATCAGGCCGAAACTGCGCTGCGGGATTTTTAGTTGTTACTGTATGTTGCTGTGCAGCATACCAGTCAGTGAGGTATCTCTTTTCAGCTCCTCATTCTTAGGATTATCTTAGATAATTCAAAAGCAAAATCAAAAAAAAAAAATTGATTTTCCATGTTTTGGCATGCTGCTCATCTCCATAGATTTCAGCCTGTGAAAAAGTCAGGTAGCTCTCACTTGTGGCCTGGGAGCATTGCTGTGGCATTAGAAAGACTACTAGAACTACTGCCGTTGTTGTAGCCTAGGTATTTTGTACCCCTAGACTGTCTTGCCTGAGGACTTTTACTGTTTAATGCATCTGAATGTGAATTTAGTCACACACCAGCTCTAACCCCATAGTGGATGATTCCTGTCTGTATTAGAAGCCCATTCCCTGGGAGGGGGTGGAGTGGTTTTGGTGCAGGAATCCCTGTTTTGGTTGCCTTTTCGTTTCTTTAAGTGCCTTGTTTCTACTTTTAGCCAAATAAACACAAAAATATTGCAAAAGATAAAAGTCTGAAGTGAAGCTACAGCTCCAGAAGTTCACAGGCCTGTTTCGCATCCAGAGACATTTAGGTGTCTGATTAAGCTTTGAACTGAAACTTAAAGCTATACTAAACCTCCGGGCCAAGTCATTATCACTTTAAATATTATCGGCATTGCACTAACACGCCTGGGAATTTCCTTCGGCTCTTACCCAAGCTCGTTGCTCCCACAGGTCTGCTGGCCTGCCTCCACAGAGCCGCGAGAAACGGACCTGGCCACGTGCCGGGCAGGGTCCTTTCTGAGGAATAACCCCAACCACAGAAAACCACAGAAGAAACACTCTCTGTCATTCCTGGTCCCTGTCTCGTCCCATCTAGTTATTCCCCCCTTCTCGCCGCCTCTGACTGCAGACCCGCGGAGAGCCATCCAGGGGATCTGGAGGGGAGGAGGAGGTGGTGATTAAGGTCTCCCTTCACTGAGGCAAAAAAATAAAAAGACCATCACATGAAAGGTCGCTTCATTACAGGTTTCTCAGGGGAACAATCCAGACCCTCATTTGTAAATGAATTATGGTTTCTAAGATACCTCTGTGTTTCGGATGGCGATCCCAAGTAATTAAAAGAAATATACAGCGTGTAAGTAAAGCCAATAATTTTAGCAGGCACTTCCTTGAAAAATGAGGCTGTGTTATTTTTCTCTCTGTGCTTTATTAAAAGGAAAACTACAAGAAAAATGAAGAATTTTCTTTTCTATTTGAATCCCAACCAAATTTATTTTGATCGAACAGGGAAAAGAGCCGTAGGAGCACTAAACACCACAATCCCCATCAGTTCATCCAGCACATTGAAATATTTTGCTTTTGAGTGAAACAAAGATGAAGCTAAGAAGGGTTGTTGAAGACAGAAAATCTCATATGTCTGTCAATATTCAGCCTTTTAAACTAAGGCAGCACTTACACTGAAATTTATCTTCGTCGTTCAGTTGTCAGCATTCTGTGTTAGGTCTTAAGCTGCCCACAAATTTCTGTTTCTGATTGCAGGAATATATAGGAAATCAAAACTCAAGGCATTGTGGAGAACAAAATATATTAATAGTTTTCAGTATTTAAATCATAGGGGAAGGCAGACACTTCAGATCATTTTATTTCTGGAACTAATCTTATTGATCCTATGTATTTTCAGATGAGAAAAGCATTATAAATAAGCTCTAGATGCAGTAATACTTCATTATGTTTAATTTTTTAAAAACCCACATTTCCACTCAAAGTGAAATCAAGTGATCTGTCTTCCTTTCAACTGAGCAGATTAAATAATCTCTTAGGGTCCTCCAGAGAAAGAATTCTACAAATACTTCATTAAGCATATTTATATAAAGCTCCACCAGCAGAACCTCTGCATCTACAAAGAGGCATTTTACCACAGCTCAGTTTAGGGATTTTTCTTTCCCTTTATCCAACGGTGGTATCCTCAAAAATAATGAATGCTTCAGTCAGAACTCCCACAGTTCCTTAAGAATACCACCAGGACTCAACTGCTAATTGAAGAAATAGATAACGTGTCTTCACTGCAGCAGCCTTTATTTATTTTATGGACATTTTTCACCAACTTTCAGAGATTCTTGCTTTGAAATTCTACATAATTTAGCGTTCCCCATCTGGAATGCTAATATTCCGCATCAAGCAAAGGAAGTCAAAGGGAAAAAAAAAAACAACGTAGCAACATTTCTTTGACTCCCGTGTCAGTGGTACCAATTAGCTACATCAATTTTCCATCTGCTGTAGCTGAAGAAGAGGTGAACAGCTGCATCCTACAGGAAGGCAACCTGATGTAGCCAACAAAAACTGTCTAGCACCTGGTCATATCCTGTCACTAGCTTCACTAAAACGTATCGGATCGCACTGGCTCTATCTGCTCGTGCTGATAATATGCAAAGCGCTAACTTTGAACAATCTCGTCTTGAAAAAAAAATTGCTGCCATTCTGTTTTCTCTTAGTGAAATCTCTTTGCCTATTGATTTAAGCGCTTTTGGTTTATATTTTACTTTATGCACACTGGACTGAACAGCATGCGTGTGGAAATTTATGGGCCTCACAGTCTCTCAAACAATAAGCACACCAAAGCAATGCTGCAAATTAAAGAGAAATCAATGGCTCTCTTCAGCACAGCCTAACTTTGCTGTTAATTGGTAATATATATTGTGTTGGGTGGTTGCATTTAATCTATTTATTTACTTAAAGGAATACCTACCACTTTGGCCCTATGTTTCAGATTACATCATGCAAAAGTATCTCATTCCTCAAAATCAAAAGGTGATGCTATTTTTTTCCAAGAAAAGAAAAGCAAAGAAAGGCATATATATTATTTGGATAGATAAACCTCAAAATGTTTAAAGTACTGATGTTTTCAGATATTTTACATGAAGGACAAGGTTTCTCGTAAGATTTGTGGCACTTTGGCAGCTGTCTCCTGCTGAAAATGTTGAGAGAATGCCTTCCTTATGATGTAATGGCACTTTATAATCCTGGGCCCAGGAGTAAGTTTCATATAAAAAAAATCACACTCCCGTTCAAGTTAGCCCATCACTTGCAGCATCTTTAACAACTCAAAGTAGCATCTTTGTCTCCCAGGTCAGATTGTCTCTCTTTAATTTCCTAGCAAAGAAAAAAGAGGTTCAGCAAGGGCAAAGTCTTCTAGGGAGCAGGATGCGCAAAGAGCGCAAGCCTCTGATCTGCACTTTTCGTTGTACCTGCGCTTGGTGTTCATTGTTGAAGCAGTCGCTTTACTCGCCTGGTGCTGTTTCAGGGCTGTGACTGCATCGGGGAAGGCTTGCGGAGAGGTAAGGCCATCTGTAGTGTTAGGCAGAGTGAGAATGCTTTCTGGCACTGTCGCGGTTAGGAAATTTCTAATCCTTTTAAACCTAGCATTGTGAAACCTCTAACTTTGACTGGCGTGAGAAATCACTGCTTTAAAAAAAAAGATTGTTTTGAAAATATCAGTAGGTGTCAGGTGTCAGCTTGCACTCAGCAACTTCACAAACAGCAGCTGAAAGCAATACATTCATATATGTTTGGGGATGTAACACGGGGGTATTTCTGTAATGTTGGTGCTGCATCTCTTGTCAGGGGTTTTGCCTGACAGTAGAGGCTGCCGTGTGGGCCATGTCTGCCTTATCAAACGTGCCGGTCCCACGGCTGCGGTCCTCAGAGCCATCCCCGGCGAGCACAGCAAGCAGGGAGGCAAACGTCTGCAGGGGAGCATGTGCCGACACTGGGCACCGTCCTCACGGGAACGATGCTGGCGTAGCCCCTTCGTTGTAACCTGGTATTTCGGCTGGGTCAGTGCACGCTGGGGTGTGCGGCGCAGCGAGGGCAACCTCTCTGCGTAGGTTGACGGGGGAGGATGGGTTTTCTGCCACAAACTCATCGTTGCGCCTTAGTTTGGCATGAACGTTTGGGGATCACTCCCATTTTAGCAGAAGAAATGCAGAGATTATAAATAAAATCTCCAAATGTCTCAGCTAATTGCAAGTGTTTGCTCCGTGAAACCAGCAGCATTAGTTTTAAGCTTTTCATGACACTTCATAATTTCTGAGTGAGCCGTTTTGTCTCACTGCTGCGTTTATACCTGTCCTCACAGCGCCCGTCCCTCCATTTTTCCTCTCACGGTTGACAGCCGAGCTGTTTTTTGGTTTTAGCCCAAGGAAAAAAATCATTCAAACTCCTTGATTTATGAGGTCGTATGTAACTGAAAGAAGGGTCTTGGAATGGGAAATGCATATGTTGTTATTGGTGCGCAGCAAACTGAAGTTGTAATAATGATCGTTAAAATCCAGGGCTCACGAACCCCCTCAAAAATGCGAGAGAGTTCTTTACATTCCTGCAGTCTTCAGAATCGCCAAACGTCCGCGTCCGTGAAAAACAGTGACTTCGTGACATAAAGATCTCTACCTTTTAAAGAGAGTATCTGATGCTAAAACTGGTCCTCTTAACATATTTAGATCCTAAGGATTATGCTTATTCATGAATAAGAGAATATAAATGACTGGTTCTTGCATCTGGAATCATTAGGTTATCGTGTTATGAAGGCTTTTTTTAAGCACGGGGTATAAGTATATGGTTTACAAGTACTTTCTCTCTTCATAATCCGTTCTCTTATGGATAGCACTCCATTCTGCTTTCCTCTTCTTGGCGATTGTCTCTGACAATAAATACTTCTTGAAAGAGTTATGCTTTAGATCTGAGCATTAAAGATCATAATAGGAGATTCTGCAATTAATTTTCAGAGATAAGATAAAATATCCAACTAAGCTGCAGCAGATATTTCTCGTCATTATTGGAGCTATTTGTGTAGGGTTTACTCTTGACTCATATTCGCTGCCTTCTAAACTTGTTTTAGCTGTATGTAGGCTATTTATAAAAAAGATTTATAGGAAGTGGGCCATCATCCATAAAATGTACTCCAGATTTTTGGCCTTCCAAATTCAGGAAGTTCCCAGCTCTCATTTACCCACCATAAACACTTCCCAAACAGCTAGACATTATTAGCCTCCCTTAACAGCGTAACTCTCTTATAAGACTTTTTTATGATGACAAAATCTCTGATAAGCGTTCCTAGTACATCAAGCTTTACCATTATCACTGTTGTTAGAACAGTACCTTTCTAGAACACACAAACAAATTGGCTTCTGAAGATGGTTTTAGATTGCACAAAGTGTCCATTAGACACACATATAGTGTATCATATATCTACATTGTATAGCAAGGAAGGGTGGGGGCTAATGGACAAAAGCTGCCTGTCTTTGCTGGCTGAAGGTCTGTTCCGCTGAACCGTCGGTGTTTTATGGACTGACTCACTGGATGAAGCAAATGCTGCAAAGCATGTAATTATGTTAGAGGAAATCGGTGAACGATAATTTAAGTGAGAACACTGAAATGGAGCAGGTGTGTTACACTGTACTGCTTTATTCAGAAAGCACAAGGGTTGTGAACCCATGGAGGTAAATGTATTTGTATTTTTGATTTAGAAATCCACCCATTTTGCCATCTTTAAACTCTGGACATCTTGTCATTTAGTGAAGATTCATAATTTGCAGCATTAATCGGTGTACGCATCTAGATACCAAACGCTTTTAATTCCATAATGGCCACTACGTAAATACGTACGCAAATATGTGGCATCAATCACCGATTGCTTTGGTGTTGCCGATCCAAGCATAGGGCTCTGCGGAGCTAGATGCTGACTAATGTGGACCTGTTTAATGCCTTTCCCCTGAAACAGGCTGCCGTCCGTTTAATCCCCATGGTTACTGCCACGCTTAAGGCTAGAGGCAGCAACAACAGTCCTTCAGAGGAAAGGTGGAGAAAGGGTGCCATGATGGAAGCTAGCGTACTTAGGCGGCCAGATGCGTACCACGTGCTACCTGCTGGTTTTGCTATGCAGTTTTTATCCTCTTTAGTTACTGTGGAGCTCGGGGGAGAGCGAGAAGGTGAGCGGTAGAAAAAGGTGTGAAAAGGAAAGGAAGGAGGAGGGAGAAAAGCAAATAGCAAAGTGCAGGAGGGGAGCAGAGGCAAGGGAGGGCAAAGTGACTTCTGAGCAGCAACCGGCTACAAAGGGCTGTGCCGGGGAGGCACAAAGAGCAGCTCGAGGCATTGGTTTGAAACCCAGTGGCTGCGGTGTGGGTTTGGACATGGTCCTGTCCCTGGCTGCTGCTGCAGCCACTCTCGCAGCTCACCTCTCCCAAAAGCCCAGAGCAGAAGGCAGGCTTTGCAGTACACCTGGCCGGGTTTACAAAAGTGGTCAGAGAGCTGGTGGGCAGAGCAGGGTAAGGGAAGCGCTAGCGAAGGCATGTCGACCCTGCCCCGTCAGCAGCCCCATCGCTCCGGTCGCTAGTGCAACAGCTCGAGCTCCTGTGGTCATGCCAGCAGTAATGCGCTGTGCCGCGCTGCACAGGGACTTGCGCTCGCTCAGGTGGGCGGGCTCCTGCCAGCTCTCGTCAGCGTCAATGAGAGTGCATGATGTTGGATTGGGGGATTTGTGGCAGTTCAGTGAGCAAAGCTTTATTTTGGAGATTTCACAGCTTTGTCATAAAGGTTGCTTAAGGAAGAACCTGGCAGGATGGTGCTCAGTGACTAATTTCAGCCATTGTAAACTAAAGCAAAGGGAAGAGGGAAAAAACGCGGTAGATGCAGAACACATTCATGTCAGTCACCCGGCAATATATTCTTGTTTGTTCTACATGAATTATTTTCCTCGTTGTACAGGTCTTCATGGATTTGTTTTCTGTTTTAGTGATATAATTATTATATAGGCAGAATCACTCCTATAAATGAATTCCTTGTTCTATGTGTCGAAGCAGGGGGACCCTAGGTATGCCTTACTAGCAATGTGTAAATGACAAAGACTAAGAAGAAGTCAAGTTAATTAAAAAGTGATGAGACTGTGAATCGATTGTTTCCCAGGATTGCAATTTTTTTCTTATAACCCTTTATGCTCTTTCTTGATGTACTCATGTGAAAATAATGCAGCTACTTGAATCAGTCTTCCATATTCTTCTCAAGACTCCTGTGCACTCCAACCTTTAACGACAAGCACTTAAACAAAATGCACTGTTCCACTGGATTTACTGTGAGCCTCTTAAGAGATTCTTCTGGTCAGCAAACTCACTTGAAAGCTTGACAATCTACCTTTTTTTTTTTTTTTTAGGTTGAAGAGGAGCTAATTTAAAGTCAGTGGAGAAATCAAATGGAGGAAATTAAAGCAGCAAATCAACAGAGGAAAGGTGAACAGAATGAAATGGCCAGTGATTTAACTCTGCATGGTGTCTTCTGGTCATGGATATATTATATAAACTTCACCTCCCTTCCGGATGGTACTTCTGTAGGATGACTAGAGGTGCAATAGCTACTTAATATGCATACTATCAGTAACAGTAACCTTAAAATACTTTTCCATAAATGCCTGCATTTGACTTCATACCCCTATAGTGAAGTAAATTAGTAAAAGCTATGTATCTAAATTGGTTTCCATGTGAAATGATTTCTGATGTGGCCACCTAAAAGGAATTACACAATAATAGAACCATGGCTGGATATATTTTTTCTTTTGAAACTAGTTACAAGCCCATTTATTTAGGCCATAACCCTGGTTTACTGGTCCTGAAGCTAGTTACAAACTTGCTAAATCATTTTGACTTAAAAACAAACAATCTCCAAACTAGGCTTCAGAAAACAGAGGAAGAGATTTTAATGTACTTACGCCCTCTTTTCATCGTATGGCCTAGTGATTTGTGTCCTCGCCCAAGATCAGCTCCCCTTTCTTCCTAACAGGGATTTGAACCTACTTCACTTGCAGAACACTGCCTCTATCAACATGCCAGAGTTTATTCCAGGATGATCAATCTCCCTGTTTCTATCTCATCAGCCTCATACTCGTCGTGGTGTGATGACTCTTCAGATAGCTCGCGTGAAGTGGAATAGCGTCATAAAGAAGATTGAGAGTCGTTCACCCTAGCACGCCCAGGAGCACAGTGCCAACAGCACTCTCCTGGGGCCTGCAGCCTCAGCTTCTTCTCAGATATTGAAGAAAATTGAACCCAGGCCCTACCAGATCCATTAAACAGACTAATTCCAAATTACCGGATGGATGAAGGTGCTGCTGCAACTACAGCAACGATAACGCATTGCTACGAAAAATCTGTTTACCCGGGCTTTAACCCAGCTTGCATTAACCTTGGCATGCACATTCTCTTATGACCATGGTTAATCACTTGGTCTGTTAAAAACTCCCTCACCCAGTGCCTTCCCCCTCCCCCCCAGCCTTTGGAGGTCAACTTTCGGCAGCTCACCTGGATTATCATCCTCTTTGATCTGCCAGGGGAGCTGTTTGTGTGATTCTCTCTTCAATACATTTCAATCTAGATGTGTCAGGCTGGCAAAACCCTACCACTCGGATTGTTTAAGCCACATAAAACACTGTTTAAAGAAGCACAGAAGGGCCTCTCACACCTATTTTCCTTGAGAATATTTCGAAAACAAAACAGACCTTGCAGTAATCTGGAGAAATGTGGAACTGTTGTGACTTTGTGAATGACTAAAAATAGCATGTCATGTGAATTTCTTTTTTCTTTTTTTCCCCGTGTCTGGTGAAGAGAGAGAAAAGTAATCATAAATATGCTGTCCTATTTTGCACAGATGATCTAGGAGATGGATGGTATTCAGCCCTGAGATCTAGTCGCAAAGCGTCAGAATCATACGCAGGGGTTTTCATAAGATGCATGACAAAAACACTTAACCATATTTTAGGCCTTTTGTTTGGTTTGGGTTTTTTTTTCAATTTTTGTGCTGTATACTGTCTCTCCTGCAAAGAATCACTTTATATTTTGTCTTCTTTACAGAAAATAGTGACCGTTTAATTTTCAAATAATTTTACAGGAAAAGAGGTTTTCGTGCAGTTTCTGTACTTGGCTTTTTCAACAACTCAGCCCTGAGATACGCACATGAAAAGATCTACGCGATGCTGATGTGAACTCTTCCCATTTAACAGCCTCGGTGAAATCTTGCCCCGCTGAATTCAAAGGCGGAGTAAGGTAGGTTTTTGTAGCATTGGACTCCTTACCTGTTTCCAGGGACAGCCTAGAGATATCCAGCAACATACATTTCCCTTCGAATCTAATGGATGAAAAGTGGTCGAGGGCAGACTTTGCTCGTGTCTGTGGCAACCCGCTTGCTGCTGCAGTTCTAGTTATTAATTCTGCAGTGGGCATTTTATAGACGCCATGCAATGCCAGCTGAAGGTTACCACAGCAAAGCAGCAAAAAAAGAGGAGGACTACAAAGTCATTGGCAGTTTATTTTGATTCAGCTGGAAAGAGCAACTTGCGCTTTTATCATCCTTTGTGTTTGGCAAAGGTTAGAGTTTATCTGAGCTTCACAAGCTGCCAAAATGCTGAGCAGATCCTGCCATTGTCTCAGTGAGCACTGAATTGCATATTAATTGAAGATCTAAGGCTCTACATCAAACAATAGAAGCATAACCAAACGTTGCAGATCTGGGATGCGAATGTCTCTGGAGCTAGATGGGAATGTTTGATTTAACAAGAGCATGGATCTGACCCTTTAAATGTTTCCTACAGAAACGTTACTAAATCATTTGAAAGTTTGACAGTGTTTTGCTACTAGCCGCAGTCAAAAATGAATTTCTGGAGGTCAATCCGGCATGCTTGCTTTGTGGTCATACTCAAATGACCTATATTAGGAACAGCCCCAGTTCCCAGGCCGCTGGAGACTACATACATCATGGAGCTGGAGCACCTCACTTCTGCAAGGCCTGTTCATCATGCACACAGCCTCTTTCTTACCTCACTGATCATTGAGAAAAGGAGAAATAAGAGTAGGGCATGAGAGGAGCTGCCTATCTCATCCTCCCAGGAGGCGTATGAGTGTTGGAAGGGCAAAAAAGGCAGCAAAAAGCGGATACCTAAACTGGCAAAGTGACCGCTGCTTGAATAAACAGGCAGATTTAGTCACACTGTAATGCCTGAAGAGTTTATATCAGCCACAGAAAAGAACACATCTCCGGGATGTTCTTTAATATGTGCATATACATAAAATAGAAGGAGGCGGAGAGAACTGAACATTTATCCAGTATGAGATATTAATAATCTAATGGATATTACAGGAAAAGCAGGAATAATGCCAAGGAATTTAATAGATTCAAATCCATATAAAAAACAGGTCTGATAATGATTACAGTATGTTTGAGTTGCAGAAGTTGTTCTAAGATGTTTATATGGATTGGGTTATTCTTTTACAGAAATTTTGCTTGAGTCTGCGTCCATCTTTGCTGCTCAGTCTTTGTTTTATCATGGTTCTGATCTAAAACACAGGATTTCAGCATTTGTACCTTCGTATCTTTTGGTTTGACTACTCTCTTGTACGATTTCTTTCCCCAGGGAAACATTGTGAATTAAATCCCAGCTTCACCAGTGTACAGAAAGCTGGCAACATTCAGTATCATTGTGGCTAATGAAGTTGCCTGCTTTGGAAGCAGACTCACAAACATAGGTTTTGGTATCTTAATCACATTTTAGGTACCTACATCACTTTCTGGATCTGACTCCAGCTGGCTGTCATGCGTATATTGTGTGCTATTTACATGGGATAAGTGTTTTGCTGAGCAAATCCCCACATGCTATTTTTTTCATTATATTTGTAATGCAAAAGGTAAATAGTGCACTGCTGTAGGAGACTTCACAGTGTTGAGTGATTAATGATAATATAGGTAATTTTAATGGACCTCCTTTTAACAGAGAATGGGTCATAATTTTCACCATGCAGTGGTGTAATTTTAGATGTGATCCAAGAAGTCAGGAATCAGACATCCAAGTAGGAAGTAGCTTAAAGTACTAAGTATCAACCATAATTTTAGACTCTGAATGCTGTAAACTGTAGCCAGGAAAATTTGCATCCCAAAGTTGGATATCATCCAGAGAAGATCTTCAGGCTCCTAGGACTTCTTACAGACTCTCCATAGCAACTTCCAGCTCTGCTTCATCCATACAGCTGCCTTCTTTTCTTCTGCCTCATACTTTAGGGATGCACTTGTAGCCACTTTTGGTAGATATATAGGACAACTGACTCTTAAAATTGCAAAGAAAGGATTGGTGAACTGAAATGTGTTAAGAGTCCATTTCCACATTCAGCACACATACTTTACTTAAAAGAAGTTTCTTGAATTTCTTTTATTTCTTTCCTCATAGGCGTATAACCAACGCATTTTAAAAATTTTGTCCTACAGCTGCTGGGGCCAGAATAAAGAGGTCGTGGTTTTGAAAAGTCACCAAGTGCCTCCCCCATATAATTATACACACACAAAACACGATTCTAAGTGGTAGCAACAAAAAAACCCAGCGAGAAGTGAGATAAGTTCAGTGAGATAATATCTGTTCTACATATTGTATTAAAAACTCTACATCTTTTTCATATCAGTATAGCTACGTGATTTGAAAGTTGTATTTCTCTTAATTCTTCAAAATGCTGTTTTACTTGATATTTACTATTTACACACACTAGCATTTAACACTATATGTCATAAATAAATCATATTTAGTGCTGTCATTGGGATGTTAAGTTCTATAAATAGGAAAGTGTCTGCAAGAGCATCATCTCTCAAGGAAAAAGTTACAATACAAAATTGAGTCCTTGAGGTAAAAGGTAATATTTGCAACTTATTCACAAGCTCAGAGGTGACTAACAATCCTCACCCTGTTTTAGGGTCTAACAAAAAAAAGAGTGCTTCCTGGGTAGTTCTTCCAAGATAAATTATGACTTCAAAGAAAAGAGTGGCTCCATTCACAAAATGGGTGACCAACAACAGCTGCAGGGTGGAAGGAAATATAGCAAGCAAGAAATATGGAAAAATAGAAAGTTAATTTACTGAAATCTCCTTCATGATATACAAAGACGAACCTTCACCTGTTCTCATTCTCTGGAGAATTTTATAGCTAATTTCAACACTGATACTGGAACTTCTGTAACAACAACAAAAAAAAAGCTTGCAAAAATTTTGGAAATCTGATCTTGATTTTTATTTTTTTTTCAAATGGGGTTATGCATAATACAAAGTCAACTGGAATATATCATTTAACTCTCTTATATGTCTTTATCTATATATTGATATGCACAGTACAAGTAAGGAATAGACTGTATTTAATCTCTACTTTTTTTTTTTTTTTTTTACTTATTCATTCAGTCCTGATTTTCCAGTCGTATAATTTGAGGGCAATTAGATGTGTACTTGAACTCTCTTGAACTTGTCCAAATGAAGTAAATTATTTAGCCGGTTTGGAGACAACAGTTATATAGGAGCCCCCATGCATCCAGCATGATCCCCATTCTTCAGAAAGTGATGCCCTCGGTGGGTTTGCTTGCACGTGTATGCTAAATGCTCCTACCCCCTTGTGTACAGCCTAATAGCGTAGCTGGGATTTTTCAGAGAGATGGCCACCCTTAATTAGCTGTGCCATTATACAAGCTGGGCTGATAAGGCTAATGAAGTTTCCTATGTTACACTGCGAACTCCTCTGGAGAAGAGACCAGTCTGCTGAGCTAAATACCTGGTGCACTTTGTCCATCTTCTGACAACTGGTGGACAGAGAAACAAAGCAGTCACAGATTTCTAAAAGCCCTCATTTATCACCCGCCGACACACAGTACTGTTTATAATGCTTCGCTACCAAACTTAACACACATGGACACAGCGCGCTCACTATAGCGTGTGGTAATAGTTGTCATCTTTTCAGTTTGTAACAGTAGCCAGTTGTCTGCCACTATAGTGTGTGCTATTTTCTCATCCTAAATCTAGAAGGTTAACAAAATTTACTCTATCAGTTAAAACTTAAATGAGGATCTAGAGGACTCCCCCAGTTATTTTTGCAGCAGCATATGCAGCAGTGCAGCAATCCAACTTGCTAGGTCTATTGTATTTCCTTCCAAAGAGGAGCTCTAAAGGGACATTTTTGTGGCTGCTGAATACCCTGTATTTTGTGTCTTTGCTAATCATGCATACTGTGTAACATAGAGTTTGAACTGCTAGGCATAGGGTGATTCACTTTCTTATGTGAAAAAAAAGGCAGGACTGTTGCATTTCACATCAGAAACAGCAAGTTTGTAACTGCTGGGACTTTTAATGATTGATGAGAAGTTTGGTTTAGTTTCTGTTTGGAAAGAAGGGCTTTGAACTGGTGGATGAAATACGAAGAGGAGAGACTTACATAATGGGCCCATCTCCCCTAATCTCCTCACCAAAGAATACACAAGGAAGAAAAACAAGGAGTCCCTTGTAACCCTTGCAATGACAAGCGCCTTGTTTAATGTATTCAGTTACTTATTAGTAGAGCAATATAAATCTAGCAGAACAGTGTGCAAAGTCAGCAGGGGGTCTGAATCCTGATGTTTTTTTCCCACTGCTGAATAAATGATTCCAACCACCAGCTTCAGAAGCTCATCTTCATTAGTATGTATGAAATGAGTGGAATAAGCACTGGGAGATTTACATTGTTCTATATTCAATTTAATTAATAAGAGACGGTGCCGATTTCTGGAGGAAGGAGGCAATGACCATAGATTCCTATGCACCTTTCTTTGTAATTAGTGATATAAATCTATCACAGCATGGAGACCTTAAAAAGTGCCCTCATCATTTTCTAATCCTACTGATATTCATTAACTAGACATTTTAGCAATCTGTATATTATAATATGCCACCATCATTAAGGTCATAGTAGAGTTTTCATTATAAGCCCCCAACTTCCAGGGATTTATAACTCTGCTGGAACTTTTAAGGATAAGCATGTACTGCCAAGGAGAACTTTTTGCTGTTTTATACAATGCTGGAAGAAACAGTATTCTGACTGTTTTTAAACTCTGGACAGACCAGGAAAAAAAAAAGAGCAACAGGAATACCATTAAAAAAATGAATAAACAGCTATCTATTGGTGTCAGACACTTGCTCTGAGATGAAATAATATAGGTAGGGTCTGCAAAGTCTGGAGGGAGTCACTGTGAAACCGAGTTCCCAAAAGGCAGGAATGGGATATTCTTTCCATTAGCATGAAGTAGACTGTGGAAAAAGGTGGCTTGTGTATGCCTTATCTGACTAATCAGTGCTAAAATCTGGATTTGGACTTGAAAACCAGTATCTCACTACACTGAGGTCAGCTCCAGTTTGGCCACTGGCTCCAGTGAGACCAAAAACTGAGCTAGGCTTTCCAGTTTAATGATTGTTATGTTATATTTCACAGATTATGCTCTTCCTGTTTTTTCTGCTTTTACAGAGTGGGAGGCATGGTCACAAACTGGTTAATGCAATGGATTTTGCAATTTGGGGTGATATTCTAGTCCCACTAAAGTCAGTGACAAAACTTCTGAAGAATTTTGTAAGGCCAATTCTTTACCCCAAGTACTTTAGCCCATATCAAATATAGCTCATTTATAAATCTACTTTGGCCTTTATTCAACCGAAAATTCAAATTAAAGATTACAGTAAAATACAGGCCCAGGCAAAGACTTATACTCTTAAATCTAGGACTATTTAAATTTTACTTGTCTTTGATATAGAATGTAAGTAGATATTAAAAAGCACATAGTTTTTCTGCTGACTTTCTGTGAACGCTAATGCATGTTCCACACAGGGCTGAATGTAAAATCCAAACATCCACAAGCAGTCACTGCCAAAAGGGAATAATGTTGTCTTCAGAACAGCCCAAGTAAAGTGTTAGTCACCAAAAATATTGCTATAAATGATACCCTTGGCAATAAGATGTGAATTTATTTTTCAGCTAATGGAGTTTCATCACTGATAGCACATAAATGAAGACTGTGATTTATTTCATGCAAGTTGATGTTTTTCCCCACATTTCTTCGTTATACATAATCTTACCGCTTTTGTATCTATGAGGTTATACTTATTTATCTACTAAACTTCCACACGTGCAATGATAAGTACGTTCTTAGACATTGTTTGGTAAAATGGATTAAGGAAAGGACAATGATTTAACTTGGAGATAAAGTACATGTCTTGCAGCAATGGAAACCCCCCATCTCACGGTGAGTCAAACAAGCTCTGAGCAGTCAGCTTCTACGTGGTCTCTTGCCCTTTGCTTTGGGTTAATGACAAATCTTCCAAGCGGCTTTCAGTCGCTTCCTCTCAATTTTGCTGCATTAGTATCGGGCACAGGGAAGCGACTGAAACTTACCTAAGCCAAGTTGGAATTTCTGGGCTGTGATTTACCTGGGCCAGTCACACATGGGAGAGGCTGCCTGGTTAATGAGTCCCAGGAATGAGCAAACACAGGAAGTCTCCTCTCTCGCTCCCTGGTAATAGTGGGCCTTCGTTAGCAAGTGCTTTTCAGCTCTAATGATTGCCAGGAAACTCCAGACTACAGTCAGTCCAGAGGGAGGGGGTAGCTAGCGGCAGTAATGCTGTTGTCATCATCATCCTCACATGGGGCCAGAAGCAATCACCTCTGCAAGGTAAGCAACATCAAACTCCACAGCTAGCTTCACTAGCTTCAGTGGAGCATCTTGTGGACTAAAGCACTAGTAAATACAAGCAGCAGTGGCAGAATAGTTACCTGGAAAAATTTAGGCTACTGAATTTGAGTCTCCAGTGTTCTAACTATTACTTTTCTTGGCATAATGCAGTACAGGGAAAGTGAAAGAGAGCCTACTCCATCCCTTTTAGTTGCACTAGTGCTAGAACCACCATCTGTTACTTTCAGTCTTAGGAAGAGGAGTATGGACAAGCAGATAAAGGAAAATACTGATTTCAGCTCTTCTTCTGAAATAGTATCTTTGCTAGATCTAAAGCATACTCTGAAATCACTGAAAAGACTCCATCGATGAGCTTCCCATGGTTTGTATCCCTTCAAAGCCAAACTGTGCTACAGGTGTACAGCTCCTCCCATGTTCTCCCTTGGAGAGGAGTCATTTTCTGCTGTTCCCGGTGAGACACCAAGGATATTAGTTCTTCCTTCATCACAGCGGGTACGCTGGAACATGGGAGAGCTGTGTTTCCACTTACCCTGTTTTAAACTTGCTCACAGATTTGATGCAACGGCCAAGAGGAGCCAAACTCCAACCAACTCACTTGGGTCACCTGGGGCCTTTTCAGGCTGAGCAACTGCCTGAGCCGTGTCCTATAGCACTGTTATTTCCTGGCTAGCCTGTGTCACTTTTTCCACACAGAATTAGATCCAAATAGTTCATCGGGCCGTGCAGAGTGGTGGCTGACACTGATGAAAGCTGCTTTGCCAAAAGCAGGACATGCTCTTTTCTTCCCAAATACTTTGTCATGTCTTTCAACACATTTTCAGTCACTCTTCTCTATCTTAGCTTACCATAATGTGTTTGACGTTAATTTCTCCTTTAGTATGTAAAAATATTCATATTATCTAAAAGCAAGTGCAAACCTATAGCAACTCAATTTCTTGTTGTTTTAATTCAACAATCTTGCAGAGTCAAAGGATAAAACCTGATTAAAAGATCATTTTCCATCAGCTGCTCATTTGTCAAGATTTAACCAATTCCATTTTTCCTACATTCCTGTATTGTATCTTGCTAATCTTTTGCTTCACATAGAGACTATTTACTCTCCTCCCTCTTTAGTTCTCTTTCTTCCTGTCTCCTTCCCCTCATTCTCTCTGGTTTCTCGCCCTCTCCCCCACTGCACACACTCCTTCACAAATTTTCTCAGCTGGAGCCTTTTTCTTGTCTCTTCCATTTTGTCCTAGCTGCTCTTTTTCCCTCTGTCCTTCTCCTTCCTTTTTTCTGTCTGTCAGTCGCAGACCCTTTCTTTCTCCCACTGCCATCAATTTGAGAGTTAAAAAAAAAAGAAGTCAACTGTATGAGATTTAATGTTATGAATTAAAGTGTGTGTGTGTTGGGGAGGAGGATGGAATAAAGCCTCTTTCTTTCAGCTACTGAAACCATTAAAGGTTTCTCTTTGGTAATATTGTATTGCCTAGCAATTCCACTTACTGAGTGCTCCTAAGGGCTCAGTTCAGCTGAAAGGACACTGAAAGCAATGATTTTGACTTATTTAACTAACTACTTTTATTATTTTAAATTGGATTTGCTCTCAGTTTGATACTATAATTGTATTTAAAACATTTTTATTATAATATCGACTTCTTTCAGTGCTGTCTTTTCAATTATGATAATTTTATGCTTTCTTTAGCTCCCCCATCTAGATCCGAAATGTTCACTGCTATTTTGGGAGCCACAGTAATGGTTCACTTTGGACCACATTCACCCACTGTAAGAACACAGGCAAAGCCAAAATAAATCTACTCTTCTCTTACTGCTTTCCTTAAGCTCCTGACTGATACCCTGATTTTATGGAGTTCTGGTGAGAACAGAGTGTTTAGCCCAAGAAAACTGTATGAATTTAGCTTAACTTTCCAATCAAAATATATTCTGCATGTTTTCAGGGAGTTCCTCTACACCTCTTTCTGCCCCCCAAACAACTAGAAGAGTTTGTGTCAAACCTTAACTTATAAACAGAATCAGTAGCTGAGAAATGTATTTTGTTCTGTTCAGTTCCTTGCTGTACTCAAAAAGGAAGCAACATCTAAGCACAATGCTGGAAAAGCTAACGGGGAGAAAAGGAATTTCTGAAACAGTAAATTAAGAACGTAGAGCACCATATTTTGAATGGAACTACCATGAAGTAACTAAGGAGTGTTCTTTCCTTTCCTATATTAAAACTCTCGAGAACAAAAAACTGTAAGATACTCTGTCTACAGTTTTTGATTAATTTTCCTCTCAAAGAGAGACTCTAACTGGAAGAGACTAATGTGAGATTGTCAACATCTGAAGTGTGAAGAAAGTAAGCTCCCCTTTATGGAAAATCCAGTAAAGTTCAATAGCAAATAATTTTTCTAGAGACTTAAAGAATTGCCTATGGAATTCAACAGATCAATTTTATTCTTTCTATGGAGCTCTGCAGGATAGTTAAAAATTACTGTATACCTCCCTTCCCAGTGAAATCCTGCAAAACAGATTGTCAGCAGGTGAAATCAATATGGATGCACTGGCATTAATGGGACTTAACGTTAATTTACACCAGAGGAGGATCTGGCCCATACGTGTTTAGAGTAATTTGATAATAAATCTCCATAAACTTCTGTTGGTTTTAGCAACTGTTAAATTCTACAGTACTTTCCCATATTGATCATCTGTGCTCAGTTGTTTTGTTTTGTTTTTAATGGGGAACCACTCCCTTCACCATATGGTCCAGCCAGTATCTGCAGTACTCTCTGCTTATTTCACCATCATGTAACACTCTCCTCTTCTGGGAACTAGATGACACAGTGACATGTGAATGTTGCTCACAGTGCAACATGAATTTCTGCTGATTTTTCTGGCACAATACAGCAGGGGCTGACCAGGGCAGCCTCTTGCATAAAACTTCTGCTCCCCAGCCTTATTTGGCTTCCAAAATTCTCTGTAGTTGTAACGACCAACCTGCATAGAATTGGCACAGAGAGAATCCTTTTGGGCTCCCATGCAGAGGCAAATCTGTCCATGGAGTCTTTCTAGTGAATATTTTGAACTACTTTCCTTAATTTTAAATACTTTGGGTTCCCCTGATGAGCATATGCTAGATAGCCCTTTGGTCTTTTGGGGATCCATGTTTTATTTGGAAGATATTTGAAGAAAGCGATTAAGAAAAGGAAATTCATACATGCTAGCCAGCAATATAATAATGTGGCGTTACAAGTAGGGTCCTTAGTTACAGAAGGGATTTTGCAGGGATTCATAAACCATTAAAAATCACAGCCGTAGCAGAAACTCACGGTCTACCAGTTCTTAATCTGATCTCATTTTACGTGTTTACATTGGTCTGTAAAATGTTTAGTGCTTATAAATCCTAAACTATGCGCCTGACTGCAGGAGTTACTTGGGCAAAAGACTTATTGCCATCTTACACTAAGAGGCTGAGAATTGGGTCCCTGTTGTTTTTTAAGAGTCATCTTTTCTTTAGCTGTTGCATGCCTGAGAACAGTTACATGCTGATCAAAAAACTGCTAGCTTTCAACCACATTTTCAGAGTACGGCTGAGTTTGGTGAATTCCTCTGAACTGATTAACAGAAGGATCTTATTTTTCTCTGTGTAGGAGTAATTACTTTGCCAGGCTTTCAATAATGTTGTCTTGACAAAAATCATATTTAGTTTGATGAGCTTTCATTGTTGTTGTAAGATTAAAGAAGTCAACACTTCCTTATATTAAGATGTCTCTGTGCTCAGCATTTTATTTTCATTTGCAGTAAGACATATCTCCACAGGTAAAGGCATCTCCTCTGTTGCCAGAATGGGATGGAGAAAAAGGAGATACAACCCCTTCTAGGATTACAGGCTTCCAGTGTCTCATGGATATCAAAACCATTTCATACCTTGCTTGGGGGCAAAAGCCCCTAGCATTTCTCAGAGAGCTGTCAAAAGCCTCAGCTCCACCATTCTCATGTGTTATTACTTGTCAATGTAAAACTTTGCTGCACTTCAAATCAAAATATCAAAAATAGCGGCAAGAATAAACCAAACTGAATCCAATATTACAGCAGGTACAGAAAATGGCAAATGTTGCGCAGATTAGTCTGGCATAGGAAGATAATGAATGCTTAGCGCTGAAGTACCACTGCATCACCTCGGTATCCCAGCTCTTCAGAGCTGTATTTAACGGGATGCCCCACTTACAGTCACATAACTCCAGAAAGGTGGTAGAGCAGAAAATACTTACGTATTTAGTGTGTGGTTCAGCATGTCAGTGGGCATCCAGCTTTGAACAACCCATCTAAAACAGCTAGCTGCTCCCAGTGACAACTCTACAGAGGCTCAAGCACCCTTCCCCCATTCAGGCCACATGTCCCACTAACCTTAGGTCAACATATTTTATATGTAATTAGGAGGCGGGGTAGAGGTAATATTTTCATGCAAACCCAAGTGGAATCTTTGGTAGAGACAGAATCTGAAGTGGGGCTGGAGTGAATTGGAGAACGTCTCTGTGGCTTGTATGGATTTTTCAGATAAGGCACTTAAAATGCAAAATTCCAGCAGCTCCATGGAGATCTCACTGAGAAACCCTCAGTGGACTGAGACTTCAAAACCCCCTGCATTCTACCTTGGCAACTGCCAAAAGGCAGCTAGGGAGTGCTAGCTGGTACGGGTAACAGTTTCCTTCCCCAGGCCAGGGTGAGCAACTCTGGCTGGTTGTTAACTGTCTGGGTGAATGAGCAAGGTGGTGTCTCTCTTTTCAGAAGATCTGACTGCACTACAAATTGAGGTTGATATTCAAATCACCTAAAATAACCTAAAATCACTTGGTGGGAAAGAAAAGGAGAATAGTTTACTGGATTGGGGGGGGGGGGGAAGGGAACATGGAATCAGGTAAAAGAGGGGATTTTTTAAAGCTATGAAGACACATGCAATTTTGCAGATTGAGCCTAGTAAGTTAAGAACAGAAGAAGTAGTAAGGGAATAAAGGACAGGAGAGCTGAGTTTCCTTTTGACAGAAGGCTAAATGAGAAAAGAAGGTTCTAATGTGAGATTTGAAGGAAGAAATTAGTCAACGCAGGCTTGGAAATTAAACATGGAAAGTGGATGAATGGAAAACACTTTCATAAAAGAACCTGAATAATAAGTTCTTGCAACTGATGCCACATCTAATACCGACATATGGAAAATAGGATGTTTTAGTGCTTTCTCCTTCTTGCAAAACTTTTATAATACACAAATCTGGTCTGTATTTTTCAAAGCCCTAAATATAGGGGGAAAATGTTTCTGTCAAAGAGCTTTTTTTGATTAATGAAGAAATGCAAGTGTAAAATAAACTGTTCAGCATTTCAGAAATATTTGTGATGTGAAGCACATAGTGAGGGCCCAGTCTAGATTTGCTTACAACTGCAGCCCACAACAAAGTCAGTGGAAGTTTTGAACACCTCAGAACATCCGTAGTGATTGACCATAATGTAATGATTGATGTCAACATTTGGTATTGTTGGATGGATGTTGCCCGCAAATTCAGAGTGTGTTTTGTCTCTGCTCATGTTTCCTGTCAAAGAGAGAAGTAGCATGAGATTATCTGGTGCCTCTTTGGAGAAATGGGGTGAGGGGTCTTGGCAAATCAAGGTCCATTCATCTGGTCTACCCCCCTGCCACATGGTTTCGTACCCAGAAATTATTTGTACTCATTGAGTTTCTCTGATTGCTTTCAGATCTTTCAGGGTAAGTTTGTTTAGCTAAAATTTATCTGTCCTCAGCAATTATTCTGTTTGGTGCAGAACTCTCTTCTGTTTTAGATTTCCAGGGAAAGAAAGAAAATATGTATCAAGTCTCAGTTCCTTTGGTTAGAAAATTACCCTAAGTATATAGTCAGTTTAAACTGTCTGAAGGGAAAGAAAAAACTTTTCCTTGATACCGAAGAATGCTTTCCCTTGTAATCTAACAACTAGAAATTGAATGAATGCATGTATAATTTTAGATCCTAAATCAAATACCAAACCAAAACCAATTTCTGAGAGTCCTTTCATTATCTGAAAATAAAGGGCAGAAAAAGAGCTGTCATAAACAAGTAATTATTTTAATTTTCATGCCACACTTCTTGGCCTGATAGTAAATCCCCTGGTTGTAGTCTGTCCTTCCACTTACCTGGTTAAAAACATATATATATATATGAATCAGCTTAAGGCAATCACACTTGTAAATGAATCCTCAGGAAAATAGGTATCTTCATGCCGAAGTACCTAGAGCCTCTTCTCGTAGTGCGGCTCAAACGAGACCTAGGGCACAGATAGTACAGTTAAAACTTCGAGGCACACCACGCCACAGGCGGGGCCACGCTCAACACCGATTTTCAGCTCGCCGATGCCGGCCGGTGTCCCCGGGTTTTCGCGGGGCGCGGCGCGGCGCGAGCCGTTAACGGCCGGTGCGGCCGTTAACGGCCCGCGCCCCGCCCCGCGCAGCGCTGTTGCGGGAGCGCTGGGCAGTTCCGCACCTCCCACCCGGGCGGGGCTCGGCGGCGGCCGCCTCAACGCCGTGCGGCCTCGGGGCGGGCAGCCGCGCGGCGGCCGGGGCCCGGCGGGGCGGTTTGCTTCCGTGCCGCCGCTGTTGCCCCTCCGAGGCCGAGAGCATCGCCGTAAAGCGAGCGCGACAGCTCAGCTCGGCGCTTCTCTGAGGGAAGGCGCTAAACCCGGCATTAATTCGGTTCAGCCCGCGAAACCATGCGTTTGCTCTGCCTAATCCCGGCAATTAGAGAAGTTTTCCCAGGCACAATTAAGATGTAAATGAGGCGCGGGGCTGGGCGGCTGTGGGGAGGCAGAGGGCCGCAGCCGGGGGATTAGCGGCAGCGGAGTGCCTCAGCGCGGGGCTGGGAGGAGGGGGATTAATTTATTAGCGCGGCCCCTGCTCCTGGCCGGACTGATTGGCTCCGAGACAGCGACGGATTAACCCAGCGAGCAACGATCGAAGTGGGATTTGGGTGGAGGAAGTGGGGGGCGGACCTTTAGGGGGGAAAAAGAGAAAAGCAGACGGCTGCGCCCGGCGCCCGTTTCCCCGCGGGGACGAAGGATTGCTGCCCCGGGGCCTCGGATTAGTGCGCTCTGCCAGCGCACGGCACCGCTGAAACGCGATTAGCAGGTTACACAATATACTCTTTTTTTTCCTTTCTTTCTTTCCCCCCGTATGAAACGCAAGCTGGGAGCTGCGTGCGGGGCGGCGCCGCCGCGGAGCCCTCGGCAAGTTCGGCCAGCCGGTGCGCGGTGGTGGTGCGTGGATGCGAGCTGGCGCAGCGGCCCCTTCCGGCACCGAGCAGCGGGAGGCACCTCCAGGACAGCCGGGCGGTGCGGTGGCGGCCCGCCCTGAGCACCGCGCCCCCGCCGCCGCCCGGCCCCCGGCACGCCTCCCTCGGTGCCTCCTGCGCCTCCCTGCCGCAGATCTGCGATGCCCCAAACCGCGTCCCTGCGCTTCGAAGCCGCGCTCTCCCGTTTGCTGCTTCCCCGTTTTAAACGAAACGCTGCTACTTCTAAGATAAACCCTATTTTTTTTCTTAGTGGACGCGGAACCATCGCGATGGTTTAAAATGCCATTGCCGGCGCTCCGTATTTATGGCTGCCTCAGCATTAAATCTGATGGAGACATACGGATCCACAGATGGAGCAGGAATAAGGTTATGTCTCTTGGATGGAGAGGTGCAAAAATTTATTGGCCTTTGGCAAGTTTCCACAGTTGGAGGACTTGGAGCGGAAGGACTCCTCCCCTCTTACTCGTTTGCACCTGCTCAAAATAAACCTGATAACATTTAAAAATAGTCCGGTGCCGGTAGCGCACTGGGGTGCTTTTTTTTGGCAGCACGTTCGTTGCCAATAAAAAACATTTAAATAAAAAACCCTCCCCTTGCGTGTAAATACAAAAATCCAAACATAACGTTCAGACTATCACGGCGGATCTGTCGGTAACGTCGTCGGCATAGCCTGTCCTTTGCAGATCATCTGTACGCTGTATTTACATACTTGGGGGAGAGTGTTTTGTGCGGAGGCTATTTTTACCCCGCATACTTTCCAGGCCGTGTGGGCCCTGGGTGCGGTGCTGCCCGCGCCGCCGCTGGGGCAGGGGCGCTCAGAAAGTCTGAGGAATTCGCTTACCGTCGTTCTTTAAAACTTCTCCATTTAAGAAAATCGATGAGCGAACCCGTGCCGGTACCTCGCCTGCCGGAGCGCGGCCGGCCCTATCTGATGCCCCCCCCCCCCCCCCCCCGCAAGCCGGGGGCGCCGGGCGGCTCCCCCTCCTTCCCACCCCCGCGGCCCCCGGCGCGGCGGGCGGGGCGGGGCGGGGAGCGGGGCGCGCCCGTCCGGCGCGATCCAGTCCGGGATTTGGCTCCGCCTCCGGCGGCGGAGCGCGTCCCAGTGACAGGGCGCGGGAGCCCGGCAGTGGAGGGAGGCAGGGCACGGCACGGCGCAGCCCGCTCCCATCCGCGCCCGGCGCCGCTCAATGACCGCGAGCCGAGGGCTGGCAGCGACTCCGCTCTCCCGCCGCGGCGCGCAGCGTGCCTCCAGCCTAGGAGTTTTCCTGAAGCAGCCTTCCCACCAGGAGCACTTTTGGTAGAAAGGGAGCAGGACGAGACCCTGAAATGACTTACCTCCTAAGACACGACTGAAGGGGACTTACTGGAGTGGAACCGTAGTGGAATTTGGGTTTGCAGAGGAGTTGCTAACGCTTTTTTTCCCCCCCCTCTTCCCTCCCCCTTTTCTCCCATCATTGGAAATGAACAAATTGCATTTGCAATTCAGAAAGTAGAAATATTAAATTTTCCATCCCTCAGGAAGCACACATGTAGTAATGACAAAGGATTGCAAAGGAGAGAGTGGCACCAGTTTCCCAGAGAGATCCCCTTAAATGGATTACTAAATGGGACACTACAGCAGCTAGTTCTGTCCTCTAGCTGCCTAGATACATGCACCGAAAAGGTACAGTACTCCCCTGTCCTATCTGTATCTGATGCTTCGGGGTTGCTCGGAAGGAAGGCTCCTGGGTCGCCTCGGCAGGCTCGGGAGGAGTGAGGATGGTGTGGTTTAAGGTTGGCTGCTGCTTTCTGTCTCCACAGCGTTTGCAGCGCCTAGGGGAGGAGGAGAAGAGCCGCCTGCAAGTGCATACGCTGCGCTTGCTGTTGCCACTTCCCAGGCATTTCGTGGCTTCGCCTTTCTTTTCTTTTTTCGTCTTTTTCCTCCGCCCGGCCGCTGAATGCGCTGGCGTTTCTCGCGGGCCGGGCGCGCAGGCTGGAGCGGAGCGGGCTGCATGCGTGGCGCGGCGCTGCGCTCCGCCGGCCCCGCGCCCGGCCGGCGGAGGGGCCGCGGCTGCCAGCCCCGCTGCGCGGCGGCGGGCCGGGCCGCTGCGGCCGCCGCACCCGCGGGAGGGCCGGGCCGGGCCCGCGTCGGAGCGGGGAGAGTCTTTGTTGCGGGGACAATGTGGGCGCCCCGCACGTCCGCGGGCTCCGCCGTGTTACGCGGGGGGGCCGGGCCGTGTGTATTGTTCCAGGCTGGCGGCGCGTCCGGGGCAGAGGGGCCGGAGCCTCGGAAAGCCGCGCTGAGCGGAGCCCCGGGCGCGGCGGCGGCAGGGGCAGCGCCGCTGCCGCGGGCTTTGTTCGCCAGCGCGGGGCCGGGGTCGGGGCCGCGGCGCGCCCCCCCCCGCCCGGGCGCCGTCCCCCGCCGGCCGCGGCAGCGCCGCCGCCTCGACCCCGCTGCGCCGCGGGGCGTGCGGGACGGGGCTGCCCTCCGGGCTGCGCGGGAGAAGGGTGGCTCTCCGGCACGGCTGCTCCCCGCCCCTTTCTGCCGGGCGCTGTCAGCCGCTCCCCGGCGGGGCGATGGCGATGGCGGGGCGGGCAGCGCCGCCGGCCCCGGCTCCGGCCGGCAGCGGCGAGAGGGCACCCCGCGGGCCGGCCGCCCGCGCAGCGCCGAGCCGCGCCGCGACGGCCGGGAGCGCCGCGGGGCAGCCGGACTGCTCGGCCCTTGCCCGCCGCCCCTGCCCTGTCGCCGCCTCCCTCCTCGCTCCAGCCCCGGGGGAACCGGCCGAAACGGCGGAAAAAAGAAAGTTTCTCTAACGGGGAGTAACAGGGACACAATGGTGCTCTCGTTCGGCGCGGCCCTCCCCCGAGCGCTGCCGGGCTGACCGGCACCGCGCACCCCCACCGGGCGCTGCCCTTGGCGGGGGCCGCGGCGGGGCGCCTCCTCGCCGGGGAGCCTGCCGAGGGGAGGGACATCCCCTCCCCCCGGTTTCCCCGTGTGTGCACGAGCATGGAAAGCCCCCACTTGAGAGGAACGTGCGCTTAGTGCTCTGGCCGCGAATTTGCATGAGCCGGCGCGGGAGCCTGCAGATCCCCCCGCGCTGTCTCCCTGCCCGCCGGTGCCGCGGGGGCGCGGGGCCGAGCCGGGGGGAGGGGCGGCGGGGCCGCCGGCGCGCGGAGCCCTCGCCGCCGGCCAACGGTCGCCGCCGGCCAACGGTCGCCGCCGCCGCGGGCGGCCCGGCCCGGCCCGGGGAGGGCAGGGAAAGTTTGGGTCTCGGCGTGTGGAGAACGTACCTGCTGCTTGGTGGGGACTGGCTGTCACATCGCCGTGCTGCCCGGGGCAGCTGTTTCCCGGGGAGGTGGGGGGAAACCCGCGGCTCTGGCGGGCATCCAGGTGGCGGGTTAAAGGAGAAAGCAAGCACGGATGGACCCGGGCTGCTTTAGTGGAGATGTCCGCGTAACCGTGACCGCAGCGTTTTTCGTGTATGGCTATTCTGAGGGTGAGTCGTAATGCAGTAATTGCTGGGTTTTCCTTAGGCTGGGTTTTTCTCTTCCTGCTCTTGCCCGCTTGTTTAGAGGGAAATTTGCTCGCTTTTTTCCTCTCCTGTGCTAATTGCTGCTTCTGAAGTTTGTAAACCTGTGCGCTGGTGCCAGCGTCTGTGTAGTGTGCGTCTTCAGTTGCTCTGTACACAGAATTGTTTTGCTAACAGAACTGCAAAAATACAGGCTTTAGCTGTGCTTTAATTGTTGAAAAAAAAGCTAGTTCCTGACTCTGCAAGGTGAATGCTTGCTCCTCCAGGGGGGCACACACAGACTGCAGGTGTTGGTATAATGAAGAGCTAAATCTCCCCAACCGTTTTCTGTCACAGGGCTTCTTGCAGTAGCTTATTACTTGACATACATTCTGCTAACTTGTATTTAGTATCAGCCAGCACTAATATTAATTACTAATTTTATCTCAAATATAGTGAGAAAATCACATATCTAGCTACTCTGCCTTTGCAAAAGTAATTTCAGTGACTGTGTTTGGTTTGCATTCGTTTAATCTAAGTGTCATTCAGTGACCCTTTCTCGTGTGAGTAGTCTTGGCAGGTAAATCCTTTGGCATCAACGTGAGAAAGTCCAGCAGAGTCAGGCTCCTTTAATCACATAACTCATGGAGATTTTGAGGAGTGTGTGGCATCTCTCTGTAAGATTTATGCAACTGTTATCATGTTCAGGGTTTCCTTTGCTGTTTGTTTTCAGACTGGAAAAGCAAAAGGGTCTTGCTCTGGTTAACTTCTCTTTTTTTAATAAGACTAATCTAGTGTATTGTGAGGAAAATTGGGTCTGTTCCAGCAAACCCCTTTCTTCATGGAATAGTTTCATTCATGTTTGAATGGAAATACTAACTTCAGTAAGATCAGGAAGGTTTGTCACCCTTCAAAAAAGTACAGTTGCCAAGGCATTTCACTGTCTATGCTATAATTTTATCCAAAAGGAACTCGTTTTTAATATATAACTTCTCATAAAATATAATACAAAGAGAAAACATCCTAACTCTTTTTAAACTCAGACAATTTCCTATGCATAAAAATGCTGATCTCAGTTTTCCAACAGTCATTATTGAAGAAAATCTCCTTCTGACTTTATGGAAGTTTAGTTCGGGAGCAGACTGCCCAGCTGAGGTTTTTGTCTGAATGCAAAATGGATTTTAACGATAATAATTAATAGCATTAAGTATACTTGCAATGTTTACTTTTCATGTAGTAGGAATCGAATGCCTGAAGCATGGGTGAATATTCTGAGGGAGAATGAATTACATGGTCACAGATGTTCTGTATATTCTCAATTAGTCTACATTAAAACTGTATATATTTACTTCCAATGGCAAAATCAATCTTATCAGCTAAACAGTACTACTTGAAGCAAAAAATAATTGGGCAGTAACATCTACGAGAAACATTTAGTTGACACCTCTAGCTACTTGAAGATGAAAGTAGAGATTAGCAATAGTCCCCTCTTAATGTTTGTAAATTGAGGATTGCAGTTATTGCAGTTTGAGGCTGAAGGAGGTAGGTCAGGCTAAAGATAAATAAGGAGTTGCCTTCATTAAACTGGGGGGGGGGGAGAGGGAGAAAAGGAGAAAGATCAAATTAATGACCTGTGATAAATCCAGAATAGAACTGTTTGCATTAAAAAGGAAGTAGGTGATTGTGAACTTGTTTGTGCATGTTTTGTGAAGGGAAGGGGAAATTTGTCATCTTGTTTTGAAGAGCCATACATAAATACACATGAAAGGAGTTCACATAGTTTACAGCAGGGAAGACATAAAATGTTTTAGGGTTAAATTGACCTGAGCTAATACATGCCTCGCATCTAACTTGTGTTCAGGAATACATTGTTACGCTATGCAAACAAATGTTTTTTGTATAGTACCTGATTCCCATCCGCTATAGCAGAGTGCTGAAAGCAAACAAGAGAGTAAATCCTGGAAAATAGCATTCTACTATATTATACCAGTATATGCAAGAAGGAAGTTGAACCATACAAAAACAGAAGTTCTCACTATCCTCATTTGATACAGATCCTGCAATATTTTAGCCACTACTATTCCCTCATTAAGGAGGTACATTCTTAGTCCTTACTTGCTTAGTTTTACTCAAATTAAAGTCTTGCGAAAGTAACCGTGTTCCCTTCCCTTCCCCCCCCCCCCTTCCCCAGGTAATTTTATGAGAGTAAAGGCAGTTGCTCAAGTATTTTTCAAATAGGGAAGGTTTTTTATGTTTAGGTCCTAGTCTGAAAATACTGTTCTCCAGTAAGAATCAGTCTTTACAGAGGACCTGAAACTATGGTGCAAGTACTTTTGCTGTGGATCAGACCTTTAATGTTAATTCAGACCTAGATCTGAGTGTTCTGGAGTAAGTGGTATCTGACTCAGGTCTACAACAAATTGTGGCAAACTTCCTGTCACCCTTTTGCATGACAGTGATGGGAAAATGGGAGGAAAAAGCAATGCTTTCCACTGGTGATCCTTTCAGTATTATATCATCGTTAATTCTGTTTATCAGCATTACTCTGAGGTGGATGAGGCATATATGGAGATAATCTTGGCAGTAAAATACAGCCAGTATTAGTATGGAGTCCAGTTGGTGACCAACAACATACAGCAAAAATGAACAGTGATTAGAGACAAGGTCAGGCAGCTGGGGGAAACTCCAGGCGTGAGCCTGAAAGCTCTCTATAGCAATATTTTTATTATCAGCCTTGCCAAACAGCTTATATGTGTGTAGGGTCTGGGGAAGCAGAAGTGAACCTCCTAGTTCAGGTGCAACATTGGCAGAACAGCATTTGCGTGTCTTTTTTTTTTATCTTTTTTCCTTATATGCTTTCTTCTGATATAACTGAACCATTATTCATTACGGTGGAAGTAACCGAATGTTAGCATTTATACAGTGTTCCGGGATCTTTAATTGTCCACAGTGAACAAGACCTTGGGTTTAAGTCTTGCCTGTAACATGGCAAGTATGGCAGCACAGCATCAAGGCATTGCTTAAGGATTTAAAGGGAAGAGTGCCACCTACTGTGTCGCAATTATACATACTGCATGTCTTCTGGAGTTCCCAAGCTACTCACTTGCCTATCCCATTTTAGCCACTGGAAGATGTAAAAGGATTTAAAATTTAAAGTGAGAACTGAACAGGAACTGAGAAAAAAAACTTTAGAAGAAAAGAGGTGTGCACCCACCACATTGGAATAATCAGAAGGTCTTGGAAGTGGTCCATTTAAAAGATATGCGTAGAGGCATTTGCTATTTTGTCACTTCAGACTCATAAAAGCTGCTAATGGTTAATTATGGGGCCACAGGAAATCGGAAAGGGAATGAGATGTCTGTGCCTTTCCCCATAAAATAATCATATTCTCAGCTTTTGTGCACCAGATGAACCTAAATGACGCTGCCAGACTTATGACCTCCAAAATCTAAAGTTTAGCTCCAGCTATAGTTTTTAAAAAATGGAAGATACCACTTTTAAAACAGGAAGACGAAAATGAGAAAAACCCTACATGCATTATCCCATAATTTGCTGCAAAATCTTTTGATAGTGAAGTCTTCCATAGTATGGAATTGCAGTTATTTATCAGCCAAAAGGAGGGGAATACTATGCTGTGTGGGAATACAGAGACATTTTTGTATGAAAGGAATGTTTCCCCGATCCCCAAAGTGTTTCTGTAGTGGCTGAAATAGAGATGTAAAATGAAGTAGATAAACCAGCTATTAACAGAACTGCCAGTTGCTGTATCTCTAAAGTGAAGACATATGGTAATTCACTGCATTCAGTGATGACCTTTCCTTTAAAACTATTGTTAATAATAGCCATTTCTATATACAGTATTTACACCAGATACTTGAAATTCACATGTCATGGACTACCCCATGCCTTTTTTTTTTTTTTTTAAATTAAGCTACTGACCAAACTGCTACTGAGGAACTCCCAACAAAAATACGGTTTTACAACATTCATGCCGTGCTGAAGTTAAAGAGAGTTTCCGGGGACAGATGCACAGCATTGCAGCATATTACGTGACACGGAAGCATGTGCACTATCCTCAGTAAAGGAAGCCCTTGGCTCCTTCTCCCTCACCCTCCCCAGGTAAAGCTCTGCCTCAGCATGCCTTCACTGAACGGTTATACCCTTACTGCTAGGGGTTTAAGAAAGAAAAGTTCCTATATCTTTATAGTGGCTGGAGCCAGTTGCCTTCAGTGAAAAATCTCATGTTTATGGAAGTGGAAAAAAATACAGAATATTTTTTATTATGTCATTTCACCTTAGTCTGAGACCACCTAGTGGATGAAGACCACAATACTAGTATTTTTTACTGGAGATAATAATGGAAATTTGATTATGCACTTTTAAAAAAAAGTATTCCTAACCTCTCATCGATTTTGCAATGGCTCTGACAGACTCACGGGGCCTTCTAGTAGTGCAAATGACTGTGTCCCGGTTCAGCAAGTGAAGAAGTACTCACTGATATGAATCCCCAACACATTGGGAAAATTGCGTCCAAATATATTCTGACTGCAGCATTGTTTTGACTTTATCTCTGGCTCCTCAGATTCACTCAGATGTTCTAGATACTGAGTGTTCTTACATAGCCATTCTTACAAAGCCATTCTTATGTATGGCTTTGATACAGTCAGATGGGAAATTTGCTGTATTGGTTCCTTCATCATTGTTAGTGAATGTTTATCCATTACTTGCATTGGAGGCAGCTGATCACTGTAATGTTAATAGGAATTTGAAGTTTATAGTTCCGTAGAATATTTCTTTCAGAAGAAAAAAAATGCCGTTTTGTTGATGCTTTTTGAAATCTACTTTTTATTGGTAGATTGAGATGAATTCTATGCTAATTCCTCTTGCATTCTTGAATTATGGCCTAGCTCAGCACTGTCGCTGGGATCTTCATCTATTAATCATGGAAGCTGCTTTCTTATTCGGTTGCCATAGTTTCAGTGCCTCAGATAGTGTTGGGGTGCCTTGGGAAAGGCTTGAGATATACTCGGACTTGCAAGCCTTGCAGTTATTTTGGCAGTAGTAGTGCTCTGAAAGAACAGAAAACAGCATCCAACATTATTCAGAGTTGGATTAAAAGAGAGAACTTCTGGTTATGTCTCTCTGGACCTTGTTATGTGAACATCCAGCTGATATTTACTCCCTAGATTTGCTTCTTGTTTTGTCTTGCTGGTAAAAATGTACAGTTCAGAGACTAATGGCTACCTTTATCTATTGCAAGAAAGGCTTTTCATTAGTACTTCTGAAAAATGGTTGGGTAAATTAGGGCATGTAGGGTTTCCTAAGCAATCCAGGTAATTTGTTTTACATTCTCTTTTAACCTAGCTACATGCAACATGACATCATATTTGAGACTGAGTGAATGTTTATTGTTTCCATTGTTACCTTAAATTTAGCCTTTTTCCTCCGTGTCCAATGACAATAACTACCCTTTTGTTAGCTGCAGAGCTACAAAGAAGAAAAGGGGAAGTAAACTTTTGTCAGACCGAACTAGCGCTCTTTCAGCACTGTGTTGGCATTGGTAGTATTTTTTTTTAATAATGTTTCAATATCTTTTCACAAATTTAGCATTAAAACTTGCATACTTTTAGAAATGCAAAGCTGTAAGCAGTCAGGAGTAGCTTGTTTGACAATTGAGAGAAGTGGTAAAGTAGTAAATGGGTCAAATAAGAAAGTAGCTGGAAGACTGACTTTTCCATGTAGTGTTGAATATTAATTGTTTTCTGTTAGTTGTACACAATATAAAATAACGCACAGACATCTTTCACTAAGCATATCATCGTCCTTCTTTCCCCATTGAAAAAAAAATTTTCATTGCTTCCCTGTGAGCTGGAGTAAGCAGATATTTAAATCCCATTTCTTTTGCAGTTTATTTTCCAGTATCTCAAGAATTAAGTGATTCCCTCCAGTTTTAACAAAGCAATTTGGTTCTTGCATAGATAAGCTTGATAGGTATTTTCTGATCACAAAAAAAGCCTTTAAAATTCACATAAAGCAGAGAATCATGTTAAAAGCTGTGCAGTTTAGGTTAAAGAAATCAATATAATTGGAACTAATCTGGAAAATTAGCTACTTTTTAACTTTCAAATAGTTAGCTCTCATTCAAAGATGAGCTTGAAAGCTTCAGTTTGGGATTTTTTTACCCAGTCTTGTCATTTTTCCAACGGGATCAATAAGCAGATTGGGAATGTGTGCTTGCTATTTGTAATTGACATCCAGGAGTCCGACCAAAGGAACAATTTCAAAGTACAAGAATTTCATATGAATTTTAAACATAACAAAGCTTTGCCTGCTGGTAGATACACAGAATATCCCTATTTGTAATTTTGCACTCTCACATAGTATGAGGTTTCTATTTTATGGTCTGACTTTTTTATAGTCTATTGTATGTGCGTATTGTATATGAAGTTAAGCCAAAACATTTTCCTGCTAAACCCACAACATATATGTATATACACTGTGCTAGTTTGACAGTCTGATAGGGCAAATAATATGCCCCGGTCAATTTGCAGTTCCCTTTGGAAGGGAATATCTTGGGTCAAAAGCTGTAGCAGTACAAATTCAGTTGTATATTTTTCTCAGAATTTGTAGTACTCTAGTTTCAGGTTAGATGTAGGATCATTCTGTTTAGAAATGAATTTAAGCAGTTCTGTAAGGTATCTTTGTACTTTCAATTAACATTAATGTTTTTTATTACTTATCATTTTTTATGTCCAGGATACTGAGGTGTGTAAGGGTAAGTGTATAGTCAGTATAGAGGCCCAATCTTGTCCCTGTTGGAGAGAAAAGTAGTGTGTCTGCTGACATCTCAGCAGCAAACCCTTATTCCATTCACAGTTCAATATAGTTCATTCAGTTTATTTATGGTTGGTCATAAGAGTTCATCTGCATCCCCAGGCAGCTGAATTTTAGCAACAGGTCTTCTGAGCTCATCAAGAAAAGACAAAAATTATTTCTGGGAGAGTAACTATTACATTTTTATCTGTTTTGCGAAGCTTACACACGTTGAATAGCATCTTGCCGCCTGAATATTCCTGGAAAGCTGAAAATTGACTTGGACTTCATGGGTATGGAGGGGCATGAGAGGGAAGAAGGGTCTCCCTCCCTCTGCCACAGAGCGCCCCTGTAGACGCATCCCGTCACTTGGGTGCACGCAGCATTAACGCCTGAGCCCTGCACGTTTGTTTCTGTTGCTTTGGGGCCAGTGGACGGGGAGGACTGAGGGGAAAGGAAGCTGAAGCCTTTGCCTTGGCTCTGCTTCTCCAGTGCTTTCGCCAGTGCGGCTTGAGTCTGCTTGGGAAGTACTGCAGTTGTAACTGGCACAGGCCAAAGCAGGAAACTACTACATCCTATCCTTAAATGCCAGAGCAAGAAAAAAGGTGGGACACCTTTGTGCCTTCTAGAGGTGCCATTTTTCACTTGCCCTGCGTACAGAGTACAGCTGCATGCCTGTTGCTTGATTGCTGTTCTGTGGCAAAGCAGAGGCTGAGTCCAACAGGGTTATCTTTCTTGAGTAGTATTGCACTCCATGAGCGTGGCTAAATGTAGCCTGATAATTGATTCAGAATGCTTTTTTTATTATACAGAGAGAATCACAAACTTTAACTGCCATCTTGAAGCTCAGGTCATTCTTTATACTACCGGCTTTTCATCATAATTCTAATCTTTGCTAATGAAAGCAGGGCATAGAGCATTAAAATCAACTTCTGAATTTGGTTTTCTGTATGAACAAAAACTTGGTTCTGTCTCTATAAACTTCTAATAGCATTCAACCCTTCAGCTTCCAAATAATTTGTATTTAATTATGAGTGTTCAGCTTTTGCAATTATTACTTAGTGATTTTAACTATCTTAATTAAAAGTTACAGAAGTTAAATTTATTTTTAATATTTGCTGTCATCTGCTATAGGAAGGTGATTATATAACATCATTTTCCAGAACTGTGTCCACCCAGTCAGATTTTTTTAAAATAAAAATACATTGTGCAGAAGATTTTTCTTCTTGGAAAAGAATTAGAGAGGCGAGTCATTTCAGATTTTGCGAAGAAGTGAGACAAAAAACTTTTTATAGTGATTCTTTGGGATCTAAATGCTTTTCTTTCCTGGTAAAATGATTCCTGAATAGGAATTTTGTTTTCCTTTACAAAGAAATTAAGAATCAAATCTTTAAAGAGCTGTTGTGGGAAAAGGAAAGGTTTTGCATGAGCTACTACACTTTTTCATTATTATCTGCAAGGTGTTTCCTTTTATTTCTGTTGCAGGGAAGTTCAGCATGTTCAGATACGCTGATTAATTCCGTCACGAGAGGCATATGTTGTAGGGTGGTGTCTTCTTTTTTTGCTTTATCCTGTTCTGAGCATAAGACCTAGAGATACTGCCAGAACACTTCCTTTCCCAAGATGTACAAGAAAAAAAGGGGGGGGGGGGGGGTCCTGTTCTTGCTCATGTGTGTGTAGTCCGAAGGCATATTTAGCCAACCTGGAGCTAATAGCCTGAAGGTGTGAAATGAAGGCTGCTGACTGACTGGCTGACTGTGAGAATAATACTATTTTCATCTGTCAGAACATTTTTCTTAGTGTACTGCATATACACATAAAAGTATCAGGAAAAAAAATTTTAAAAAGCAAAGTGTCTGTAATGCAGTGAGTTCTCTGACACAAATTCTGAGTCCATTTCAGCACACCCTTTATGTTTTTGTCTGTTTTTTTTGGGGGGGGGGGGTTTGTTCATCTATGTTTATGTGGTAAGCTGTCTTGTGTAGCTGAAATCCTGGAGGTGACATCATTTGCAAAAAACACATATAGCACCCAACTCAAGTGTTGTTTATGTGAGAAAGGCAGTTAGCTTGACCCTTTCTGGTAACATGGTGTTGCAACTAAATGCTGCTGATGTGCCGAAGAGGGGTGGAAAATGTAGGTCGCATAACGACTGCTAATGTCAGAGAAGGGATTTGTAAGAATGCTTGCGCTGATTTACCTTGAACAGCAAATCAGTTCCTTAGGCTTTTTTTTTTTTTCTTTCCATAAGTGGTCACTACTCAGTTTTAGTGTAAAACGGTTCAATGAATTCATTGTTGTCACAGTCAAAGAACCTAAAGAGCTTTTCAAAACCTGGAACACCTACAAGGGTACTCACACCACTGTTTTTTCAGGACTAATTCTGACCACCTCCTTTGTGCCAGACTCCTAAGATCTGAATACTGGGGTTCCCTGCTATAAAATTCTATTCAAACAAATTGCTTTAACTTACATGAGTATTGTCATCAGAACCAATTACATCACTCATGTAAGTAAGTGCAGAGCTGCTGGGCTGAGGCATGAAAATATGGGTTAGCAGGATCTAACATTTGATCTCTTAACATCAAACAGACAAAATGAGGGCACAGTTTTGCTTCAGATTACACATCCATATTTATTTCACCCAGCATGGGATTTGTCTAAAAAGGCCCAATGTAACTCATTCGTATCAGTGACAGAACTCTTTCTGACTTCAACAGTTGCTGTTAATTCCTGAAATCTAACATATTTGGAAGAAATCAGCTCATGAGCAAATGAATATCAAAACCGTCAAGAAGGCGTTGTTCTGCAGAACACAAGGGTATGTTGATGAACTGGTATTTTAGCTTGAAGAGTTTAGGACTGGAACTTTTTCAAAAGTAAAACATCAGAAAACATATTATAGTAGCAAGACTGGAATGCCACTCCACAATTTTGTTTTCCTTTTCTAGACAAACATCTTGTAATAACCTGTTGTAATAATTAATTGGATTTAAAAAAGGGTTCCATAGGAATGAACCAAATATATTTACATAAATACATTTAGTGTGTGGTAGTGTGTGTGTGTGGGGGGGGGGTCTTAAAGGTTTCTACAAGCAGAATTTACTTAGAGTTCATTGCCTTTTTCATTAGTTGTATTGCAGAATCTGGAAAAGGGAGCAAGTAACTTTTCTTACTCTTCTATAATGGCATTAGAAATTGCTAAAGATTTCAAGAGGAGAAAAAAAAAAACTATCACCTTATGATAAAGTTCATAAATCCAGTGGTAAAGCTACAACTCATAATATACTGTGTAAATAAACAGAAGAAGGGCTTGGTCACATTTTTGTGCTGAAAGTGAGTCTCTTTAACTGTTTTTACAGTTTTGTGTACTGGGCTGTTTACATTGTCAAAGCTAATAGGAAAATACACTTTTCTTTTTCTTTTACATGTAGCCTGCCCTCTTGTGTTTATAAATCTCAGTGCAGACGCTTCAGGTAGCCAGATGATTCCTAGGGTAGTGAAAACAGTGGGGAAAAAAAACAGGAAATGATAGACGCAAGCCATACTCTTCAAAGACCCTGAAATGCATTGTCTTGCTGTTTACAGTATAAGAAGCAATATAGTTTACAGTTTTCTTCTGTAAAGACATTTGAAAGTGGGTTAGCCAAATGGACGTGCAGAAAAGCTCTAGGAGCCAATTCACAGCAATGGGTAAAGGCCATAAAGCATATAATTAAAGTGAGACATGCTGCCTACATGAGGAATTGCTAATAAGATTCTTTTACAGTTTTCATGTCTCAGTCCTGCTTTTACAGAAAATAAATTCATGTTTAGTTTCAGTAGTTGCACAATTTTGCTCAGCCCTACAGGATAGAGAAGAAAATCAAACTATGCAAGTGCAACCAGTTGAACACAAAATAATACAATTTGCACTGAGAAGAAACCATGTCTGTGCATATTAGCAAAGCAGTTTCTCAGGTTGACATTCTCTCAGTCTGTCTTGAGCTCTGGTTCTTTTTTATGATTATTAAAAAACTAAGTAGTAAAAGGGAGTCTAAAAGCATAGATGGAGACAAATTAGTTAGATTTTTTGAGAAAGAAGGAAAGATAGAGATTCCAGGTCCTTTAAACAATTCTTTTTTTTCTGTTCAAACAAGAGTTTCAAAATTGCTCCAAGCTATTAAATAGTTTCTGGCAGTAGTCCTAGCACTTGCCCTTACTCAGATGAAGTAAGATTTCTCTAGCTCAAAAGAGTATTTATTTACTCTTATGTGTAAAGAGCTTCTAGAATTTTGAAAAATATATAAAGTTTTTGTAAAATGCAGAAGAGTAGACTGCAGCAGCTGTATATTGTGCAAGTGTTTAGTAGAATAAAGAAATGGTAACTCCTGTAATTCTTCATTTTAAATGTAATTTAGAATTCAGCTAGAGATGGGTTTGACCCACATATTCAGGGCCATTTTAATTTTCATTTTTCCAATCCAGGTTTTAACTACATGAGAAACAGCATTTGGATTTGGGTTTTGCCTCAAGTCAATCCTATGTGAACTCGGTTATTTTTAAACATTTCATTTGTGTCTTGCTGAGATGCAAAATCTTTCAGCCTACATGTAGTTCATTTTCTTAAATACAGTCATATTTTGGATGCAGAATAAGAAAATGGAGGTTAAGGTAGTGGTTCTTTTAGCTATCCTGTAGTGACTTTAAGCATTTAGGACTCAAGCCCAAGCTCAAGTCCTAACAAAAATGACTTGGAGGGGTTAGCAATTTTTTGTTGTTGTTGTTCTTTTACTTCAAAACAAGATCCCCACAGAGAGAAGCTTATGTTTTGGTGTAATTCTGCTCCAACTCCTGCTGATCTCTTGATCTGCCCAGGCTCGTAAGAAATCTGCAGAAGGGCACAGCGGAATACTCACAATGTCTATGGTCATGTGTTGATTCTGCACCCCTTTATTTGCCCTTTGGCTTTAGCGCTGTGCCTCCACTGAATCCCTTTTTCCAGGGTGCAGTCTTCTGGGCACTGCTGCAAACTGTCCCACAGAAGTGGATTCCCAGTTGGAGGAGACATTTTAGAGAAGGTGAGGTGTCTGTATTTGTGTCCTGCGATTGCTCTAGGGGCAGATCATTTAGGAGCTTTTTCTTGCTTATGACCCTGGTTCACACCTTCGCATTCCACTCAGTCCACACCTCAGTCACACATCTGTAAGCCTGCAGGTGGTTTTAGACCACATCTTCGGGAGAAGGCTGCTGGCAAGCAGCCGGCCTTTTGTGTGAAAGGAAGGGGATACATTCACAAAGGAGTCTCTCTGTTCTTTAGTCTCATTGCTCAGGTCTCACTTTTTTTTTTTTAATAAAATACATCGTGTGTGTTTAGAATGTGCCATAGCTAAAGTGTTGAGAGACTCGGAACAGAAACAGCTCAGATGCGTGCATAAGTCAAATGTGCCAAAGGAATTATGAAAACCTCCAAGCTTTCTTTTTCTGGGTACGCCATGAAGGTGATGCATTAGGGCAGGGAAATCCATCTGTGAATATGGATGTTGCCGGATTACTACACTTGCACCTGTTACCTGCGGGTAAGCCAGGCCTTTCAGTCCAGGCATTTGTTTATTTAGATTTATACTTTGTTCTAGCTATGGGTTTGGAGAAGTTAAGACTGAAACAGCCTCCATTTTTTTTCTCAATACAAACCGCAGACTTTCTAGGGAGGTTGTATATTGGAAAGGTCGTTGGATTTTCAGTGTGACCAACAGAAGGTGAGAAGAGGTGGAGAATGTGTTACAGCATCAGGCTTCCTATGGAGGGCTGCTGGAGCAGCCCCAGTGCTGCAGCCACGGCATTAGCTCCTGCCCTGCTGTTTGGGTCTCGCAGGCCCTGATGATGAGGAAAGGTGGTTTCTGTGACCATGCAGCACAGTTAGGAAGAAATGGAGGAGACACTGAGTGAAAAGGAAACTCATGTTCATAGGCAGATTATCTTTTAAGAAATAGGTGGGATACTCCATAAAATACTGTGTTACGCTGTTGTGATGGAACCCGTGATTTCTTAGGAGCATGTGCAGTATTTCTATTGACATCAACAGATGTGAAACAAGGACACTGTCTTTGGCCATGGCTTTAACTTAGAAAAACTAGGACATCTTAAAGGCAATGCTGTCTTTCTCTGCTTTAAACTCGATTGTACCTTTATGTTAGAGTACGTGATATAAAAAGATAAAACATCATTCTGGAACCTGCAAGACTAAGTGGAAAATTAAGGACAAAATGGTTCTGTTAACTGCAGAAAAATCCTTTTTATCAGTGTAAATTAAACCCTTTTCTAGAACTGAGTATTTCATACCTAGTGCATATTTTCAGCATTAACTATGAGCAGGCTCAGAGGTGGGAAACTGTTGTCTTGCTGAAGGATACACTGGAGGAGAAGAAGTAATACAGAGTTTATCCACATCAATATTCGTAATCTCTTTGAAGTGTTTATAATATTTAGAAAAGTTTATATGTCAAGTTAATGGTTAACAGAGAGATTCTAAGAAAGCTATAATTTCCATAAAATCGATTTTTTTTTCCATAGCAAAACAGCTAAGACTATCACTTTATCTTGACCACATTTTTTGAATGAAGTGTCACACAAAGTATTTCAGTGAAAAGAAAGGTATTTTTGATAGCTGCTCCCCAGTCAGTTAAGCTGAAATTAAGTTTGTGGAGGTGTATCACTGCTTTTAGTATGTGTAATCTCTCAAAAACATTATCTTTGAACAGATAAAATCATGACTAAGTCAACAAGAAGCCCATAAACCTTGAAATTATGGGCAGATGCAGCTGTGGTAGCACACTGCTCTTGCTTCATCCCAACTCCACCCACAAGTGGAGGGACAAATACAGGAACGCAGAGGAAGGCATAAGAGCTTATAGGGAGCAAAGTAGCTGTAAGCTCAAGGCTGAGGAATGGAAGGTTTCCAGAAACAGAGGGTTTAAGGGAATAGGTATAGGCCTGTATCTGTACTGGTGTATACATGGATAGAGGAAGGACAGAGGTACAGGAGCAGAGGGCAGGAGGAATGTGCTTTTATTTCATTGCTTTCTCTACCTTACAAACCTGCAGTGTGCCGTAGGGTGATTCCTTTCTGATGAGCTGTCCCCGTCAAAGGTGTTTAGGAAGCTTGAAGTGAAAAAACAGATGGCACAGGGAAAAGATGAAAATGGCCTTGTCTCTATCTGATTTCTTTACCCTTTATATAAAATTCCGTAGGTGGGAGAGAAAGCCTGAAAGGGGAATCTCTTCTGCCCCCATACCCTATTTTCTGCCCCTTGGAAATCTCCTGAGGTTCCTTTAACTTTTCTAACAAGATGTTGGTAGAAAAAGAAAGGGTTTTCCTTCATTGCCAGGCATCTCCAGTGATTGGTTTAGAAAGGTATTTTTCTGTGGAGGAAAAGAGATTGATACATAATACCACAGAAAGAAGAGGCATTGTTCTCCAGCAAGCATTTTGTGTGTGCTGTGAAGCTTGTCAGGGTCAGTGGTTCACAGCAAGACGTATAGCTTCAAAAGTTGGTAACTTTTAAAATTTGAGTTTAGTATCTCATCCTGAACCATGGAAGAAGTACAGTAAGCAATTGTGTTCTAATCTTAAATCTTGCGTAAATAAGTGGAAAGAGGATTTACAGTATATGCATTTTAAGGGAAATTGCTAATGGGATATAGAATTTTTTTACTTCTAGGCCAACGCTGAGTTTACATTGTTATGACTGTGAGTGGAAGGCCTTAGAGTTTGACAGCTGGCTGGTCAACTGTATGAAATAAGTCTATGGCTTTTGTCCAGTTTCCACTGTACTAATAAAACTTCCTTTAAAAAAGGAAAATCACTGCACCTGGCATTGTTTAGGAAAATTGCCAGTAGCCTCAGCAAGGAAGCAAAGGTCTATCTAGATACAGAAGTTAAACGTACTAGAAGTTAGATTTTGATATTTCATTCCTTTTAAATAGTGCCAGCCTCTGTTTCTGAAGTGAGAGTTTTTTTCAGAGGGGTAGAAGAAGGGAGAGGCTAATGACTCTAGAGGCAGCAGGGCACCCAGGCACCAGTCTGGCATTTCTGGTGTACCCAAAATTCTTGCTGAAATAAGCAGGATTTGTCTTTGTAAAGACAATGGATATAGAATTTGTCTTATAGTAGGGGAACAACAACAACAGGAGGGTCATCATTTTAAGGTGTAATAATCTATGTCATGCTGTTGCTGTAAATGGTGATTCGCCAAGACACGTGTAAAGTTCAAAATGCTGTTTTCCGAGCTCAAGGCCTAGATGTCAGCAGAGAAAAGAACTGTTGAACTAGCTGCTCAGAAGTGAACCAAGACTGCAGCATGCTGGCTGGGTAATTCCAGGAGGCAGGGTAATATATGTGGCTGCACTATCTGTTTTGTGATGAACATGAGCAATCTGGTATTTGTCATAGGTCTTAAAACTAAAAACGAACGTAAATAAAGAATCTCTCTGCAGCGAACCAAAGTTTTATAGCAGTTTCCAGGAATGAAATTAAACCTAAACTGCAAGGGAAATATTCTCCACTGTATTCAAAGTTTGTGTACTGAACTTTTCAAATAAATGCTTTGTAAAAGTGATTTAATTCTGCTATGATTATGAACTTTCCCAAACATGCTGTTTCACATTATCCTTTTAAATAAATTTGAGTCATAACAGCTGTGACTCCCCAGCTCCCCAAATTTTATTTTTTTTAAACAGAAGAGAGTCGGGAAAAAACCCTCAGATTATTTAAAATAAAGATAAAATTTTATTTTTAAGCTAAAATGTGCTTGACAATGTCCCATTAATAATTAGATGGACTTGCTCCTGCTTGGAGAGGTTGCAATGGTCTTTAGCTCAAACAGACAAACTATCTTTTCAGTTTCTGGAGCACTTTGTGAGTGTTTTTAGTGTTGGTTGCCTGTGTGTGTTGAACAAGTACTAAAATCTGGCTTTATTATAAAAGATGCTGCTTGGTGCCAAACTGTTTGAACCCAGAGGCAAGCTGTCATAGCTACATTATAAATTAACACACACACCCCCGGCACATGCACATGCAGACACTCAGGCACTCACCCCCCACCCCACCCCCCCACACACACCCCTGTCATATATATTTTCTAATGATAGTGTTTGTTTATGACCCATGACTGAACTGGTTCATTCATGGTGCAATGCTCCATGGAACATGGCAGTGTTTGAATGCTAAGGACCTTGATTGCTTTCCCACCCATTCCTCCTTCACGTAGAAAACAGACCTGGTGAAAGAAGCTGGGACATGCTCCGTCAGTAGTGCTCTGCGCTATTGAATCCATTGTTTGGTTCTTCCCCTAAGATGCCAAATCTCACTTTACAGCACATTATGTGGCAGAATTTTCACTTCATTAGGGCAACAGGCTTCTCTGTCTCCAGTTTTCCCATATATTGCTATTGCTGCCAACACTGTGCAGCTTTCTGCATGTGTGACTACAACCTACTTTTTCTGCAATTCTTGATGTGAGCAAGGGCTACAGGCATAATATCCTATATAGTTGTACGCTAATGAGCTTGTCTACTAATTAGACAAAAAGACAAAGTTGGCAGTGTCTTTGATATTTATTCTCAGTTTGGCCTTTTTGACTTGTTTAGAGTTTCAGGGTGGTCTTGAGGGAAGAGATTTGGTAAGCAATTGCCGAGTGTGTATTATGCTTTATTAACATTGAAATAAAGTTTGTAAAATATTGTTTTGTTCCTTCTAAGCCAGATAACACAACATAATTAAATAAGTCAGACAGAAGCCAGACTGAACTTACTATTTAGAAGGAAAGGAAATCACATGGGAAAGTCCTTTTTTGGAATTTATTAACATTTTTTTTTATGTACCACATATGTTCTGTGACATCCATGATGAATGACAGAGTCACAGGTTAAATAGCATTTATTATGCACTTTTGACCACCTCCCTTGCGCTTCGCCTGCTAATGCTTCTCCCGCGAGGCTCCTTGAGTGCTCTAGCCTCCTTGAGCAGCTTCAGGCAGCTGCCATTTGCTTAAAGGAAAGAGCAGCCCAGCACTGGAAGGTTGCCTTTTTACCCACCAAATCAGGAATTTTGTGTCTGGAATTACATTTTGCCAAGGTAAATGACATTTTTTGCTGAGGTACGAAGTAGGCTTAAAGCTGAGATCCTCTGATCTGGTAAGGTTAGAGGCAGATGGCCAGACTCCCAGGTGATCTGTATCTGCTCACTGATTGCTCCCTATCAAGTGTCAGTGCTTTGCAGTATTCAGAGCAGGGCATTTTCACGCCTACAAGGAGAAACACACCACTTGCCTTCTAGTTACATGACTGAGGTGTCAGAATGTAAAGATGTAAAATGTAAAAAAACTAGACTGTAAAAAAAAAAATACAGACTGGACCATTCTGAGGTTTATAATTTTGAATTAGTTATTGTTTTTTCCTTCCTTTCCCTTAGGTAGCTAAAACGTGATATTCATGAAAGTAAGCAAAAATGGTATGAAATGGTAAGCCAGTTTAAATGTGTGCAGTCCTGAAAGCTTTCAGTAATGCTTCTCTTGTCCATGGCTCTTCTCTGGGGGTTTATTTATGGCTGCTGCTAAAGACAAGATATTCTCAGGTAAGTGAACTTTTGGTCTGAATGGCCAGTATGGCCATTCTTATGTTCTGATGGCGTGGGCAGTTTCAGACGTGGGCCTGCTGTTAGGCAAAACAGTTGTTGGAGGAGGTTTTGTAGGCTGACTGAATGAAAAAATTCAGTGTTGCTGCTCCAGCTCTTTGGAGCCTCTCTGAGGTCAGCAATGTAGTACAGGAAAAGATGAGATAACTCTATGTCACTTCGGTGACATAGTATTTTTCATAGACTTTTCAGACAGTAAAATGATGTCGCCATTTAGTGACTTTGCTCAGTTACTTCGTAATGCTAATTTCAAGCCCAAGAATTAAAATACTGAAGGTCTACTGGTATCAAGTAATACTTCAGAATATAGGCCTTTCTGCAGTCCTTGTAAGTGTTGAATTTGTGGCAGACCGTCAGGCTAGAAGTTCATTTCAGTTGCACACATCAAATGAAAACAAGTGCTCCTTATGTTCCTGTCTTTTGTATGAGGAAATTATAAGTTTAGAAATTGCCATTAGGAACAGATTGTATTAGATTATGAAAGTCTGTAGACAATGAAATGTGTATTCAGGAAAGCTGTTAAAGGATAGATGTACATTATACAGAATGATCTCTGATTATTTCTTGTTAGCTTATTAATATTCAGTATGTATCAGAACTGATCTAGGCATTGTAAAGTGAAATGGAAATATGGCTGGATATTTTTTCTTTGTAGGATTATGTAGAAGAGGAATGTGAGTTAATTATCAGATTTATTTACATGCTGTACATGGGAGAGCTGGACTGGCAGTTAAAGTGCTGTATATAGAGTTATTTTTTTTCTAATTCCCTCAGATACAAAATTACATGACTTGGGGCTAGTCACTAAATATATTGTGTCTTATTTCCAGTTTTTCAAACCTGAAAAAAAAATCTGTTATATAGGGACATGAAGAGATGTAATCATTAATTGTTTGCGCTGCATATTTAGTGGAAAGGCTACAGAGGTATCAGGGTTTTTTTGTTTGTTTAATAATAATGGTTAATACTTAAGGAAATGTTTTATTAGAGATGCATTTGATAATTTTCCCAGTATCACCAAAAAAAGAGATTTTTATGATCTGTTTTCTCCAGGGGTTTGCTCTTACAGTTTAGCATGCCTGCATTTATGGAGGCTTGAAGTGGGTGTCACAACTTTCAGAGCTGCTGATTATTCCAGACTTTCTGGTGAAGTCAGTGACAATTGAAGGTGCACAATACCTTTTGAAAGGCAGGCTACAGATCTGTAGTTTCTGCTTAAAACAGAATAGGTAACACAAGTATTTTCTTTAACCAGACCCTGCAGCTCTTGCTTATGCGTAATTCCCTTGGACCTTTGAATGAGTCAGGGATGAAGACTATGGATTCAGGCCCTTTGTTGGATCAACTGATAAAGAGAAATATTAAACAAAAAAAAAAATAGAGTCCATTACCCCCTTTTTCTTTCAGAAAGACTTTAACAGATGAGTCCCCTGTTGGTCTAACCTAAGCTATTGCCTAGGTTTGTTAGCTGTGGGTGCTGTTCTGAGCGCAGCTACCCTGTTCCCAGTTCAGAACTGTCTCAGAGCATGGGCAGGGCAAGCTTGCTTCTGTCTGCAAGAAATGGTACTCAAAAAGCTCTTTTTTATCAGTGGAATGAATTCCTAAGTCTGGGTCTGACAGGTGGCAGTAAAATATCTCACTGACTCATTCCTAACATCTCAACATGAAAACAAGAGAATTCTATTTTTCTGAGGTCTCTAGAATTACAAAGGGATGTAGTGTGTCAAACTCCACTATTCAAGAACCATAGGTCAGGCTTTCAAAATGATGAGATAGGCAAGCTTAAAAGGCACACTGAAGAGGTGAAGAATTTTCCTTCTCCTGGAAATGCATTTAATAACATGATTCCAGAAGCTGGAGCATCAGAGAAAATACCCAGTGTTACCAGCCTTGTGATAAAAATTGCAAGAGTTAGCAACACTGGCAAATATGGAAACTTTGCTTTAAAGATATAAATACACATTGCATTAGCTGGCAAGTAATCTTTTGGTGATTCTTAAGTTATCTTCAAAAAAAAAAAGCATTTTTTTTCAGCTGTCACTTAACACTAGAGGTGACTTGATGAATAAAGAAACAAATACTTTATAAACTTTTGTGTTATTGTTCACCTGTTGTCAGTTATCTCAAAGCAAACGAGGAGACATCCCTATGAGCAAACAGAATGTGAAACTAATGGTGTGCTTTCAGACTTCAAGAAAGCCTTGGTTGTAGTGATGGATTTCCTGCAAATTAGTTGTTGGATCTAAAACATACTTCAAGCAAGTTTATTCGTAGACTAGGGGAGTTGAAGGCCTGGTTACCGTAGAATCTGTCCTGCAGTTATTAAAGCAGAAGAGCATTGGCATGGTAGAGAAGTGTAAGCAGATGTGTGGTACTTTATTTAAATGCAAATAAAAAAGAAAAGGCATTTCAGTTTTATGGTTTCTTAGACAGTGAATATGTACTTCTATGAGGAAACTAAGAATAATTTAAAAAATTTAGGAGTGCGAGGGCAGCACGAGAGGGAAATTGGGAAGAGCTTGATTCTTAGGAAGTAGGCTTTCTAGAGCTTGTGGAGAGTATGAGGAGCAGTGACATTGCAGTTCAGTTCTTGAACTTTATACAATAAATTTAGGCTGTCATCAGCAGTCAGATTTCCACTGGAAAAAAGAAATATCACCTGCAATGAACTCTTACCAAAAAAAAAAAAGTCTTTAGAGCTTTTATCTGATTGTCAACCCTATTTTATTTGAAAGTAGGATTCAAAGCTATTGAGTCAGATCTGACTCAGACAAAAATACAAGAAGGAGAGGTCACCCTAAATAGGCTGAGGGTAGTTCCACAGTTACTAGCACATCTAATGACCTTATTAAAAAAATCTGCTAAAGAGCAGAGAATTGGTCCAGTAAATTTCCTGCAAGTACATTCACTGGCTGGACATCTGGGTTTGCAGCAGCTCAGTGCCTGCACCAGCTAGGTGCTCTTTTATAGCAAAATGACAAGGAACAGCATCCTTAGCCCTCCTGTATATAAGCACTGGAGTGTAGAAACAGGAGGGGTGTCAGCATGGCTCAGTGTGCAGAGCTTCTCAAATTAGCTCTCATGTTTTGTGCAGAAGTGTTACAGCTGTGTTAGCACAGAGCTCTGCCAGGGTTAATAAACCCTGCTTTTGGGGTCTTGTAATAAATTCCCTTATTTGATGTAGACACACTGTTGTTTTACCTTACCAATATACATGAAGCTTGCACAAATTTCAGTGGTGGGAAGAGTCGGTTTGTTTGCTGTTTCTGTGGAATGTTCCAGGGAATAAACTCATTTGCTGGAGTATTTCTGGATAAAAAGTGAAAAGGAGGATAAAAACAGTGAACAGAAATATTTTATGGTATTTTCCCCCAATGATGGTCACAAGTGAATCAGCTAAGGATGTTAGGGATGAAGATTTTGCACCCGCTTCCAAAAAAAGGATATAGCCTCCGGACAAAGTAGATACATTAAATCGATGCTAAGTTTCTTTGCAGAAAGACCAAATATTTGATAATTGTTTTTGATTTAAAAAATCTTTTTCAGTCATACAGAACCTGTATCTACTAAAAATGTGTAAAATTTGAAATTCTAGGTTCAGGTAAATTTCATGGATTTCATATCAGTGGATCATTTCTAAGAGATTTTATTGCAGCCTGCCACTGTAGTGTATGAACACTTTTCAAATAAAGTTAGTTAGTGGGAGTTAATTTCTTATTGGAATTCACAGTGGTTAGAAGGTATTATTCATCCCGTTCTCACATAGCTAATTTGCAGCTCTTTGGAACTCTTTGCTTTAGAGAAATAACAATACCGTAATTTTCATGGTTTGAGGGGTGCGGGGGGGACCCTATAGACCCTGACTGCAGACTCTATACAGGAATGTTCTTATTGCCTTTAATAGCTTGCAAGACCAATGACACTGGCAGAGCTATACAGCAATTTTGCACACGACGTGTTGAGGCTTTAGAGTAGTCATTGGTTACATAAGCTGGATTCAGGGATGCGCTAGGGCAAGGTGTGCGAAAACTGTGTCACAGCCAGGGGCTGGCCATTCTATTCCTGGAAATCAGTAGGACATAAAGGCACATTGTTCACAACTTCTTTCCCTTCATTATTTCTCTTGCAGTGGTGTCCTGGGAAGCAATAGTTCAGGACACGACATGGCAGCTCTATGCCAACATCAGAAGATAAACCCTTTCAGAAGAAGCCTTCCTGCGGCTCAGCTGTATAGGTTCAGGTCTGGTTACGCTTGGAGTCAGAACAAGAACACTGAAGAATCTTGATCAAAAGCCATGTCCTGTGAGCTGGTAGGAAAAGCACTGGTTGTGCTTTAGCTCAAAAGCAGAAATAGCTCTTTATCATAAAACAAGAATGGATAAGAAAATATTTCTCTTCATAGTTTTTTCAACTCCCTTTAATTTTAGAACGTGTTTTTTGCTTTCATTACTCATTAGACTTAAAACATGTAAAATTGCCAGACTTCATCAGAAAGCTAATTTCAGTAGACCTCAGCATTTTTGCATGCCTTATGGAATACAACACCTGCACTCTACAGCATTGAATTCTTCACTGATATGACTGGAGCCATATTCTGTCAGGGTAAACAGAGACTCCAGACTTTGCTGAGTGGAAGTGGTAGGAAGAACTACCCCAGATTAGACTGTCGTTTGGATTAGCTCTATCGTTATCAGTCTGTTCAGCTACAATCACTTGAGAAAAGGTACTTTATTTTGTTTATTCTATGAGCTTTTGTAGGTTACAGTTGAAAAACATCTCAAAGAGCTTTTGTCTGAAAGGAGCGAGGGAAACAAACATCTTGTGCATGTAGATGTTATATGGGTAGCTGGCAAGGAGTTGGTGGAACTTGCAAATCACCGCTGGCAGGATCAAAGTGGGAAACAAGTTCATATGTGAAGGAACAGGCCACTGTGTGTTAAAGTCCGGCGATCTTACTGCCTCAGCTAAATTATTAAATAACAGGAACAAGGGAGGTGAAATATCCTGTGCTCTTATTTGAAATGCTGCTGCTGCTTTCATTGCTTCCTGTAGTAATGCACAGGATATCCAGCTGATTAGCTGTAGCAGACTCTGTGATCTTCACAATGTCCACGGGAATTTTATAGGATCTCTTGCTGAACCTGCAGAAGACTCTTCTAGGGCTTATCAGCAATGCCAATTATTACTCCTACGTACAAGTATTTTAAAGAAACTGAGTACAGACAAGGATGGTAAAAGATGTTGATATCTAGGATAAAATTTCACCTTTTTTTTTTTTTTCATCAAACAAATTTTTTCAGGTCTCGTCTCTTCGTTGTATCTTTTATCTTCTTGTATCTTCCCTTCTCTGTATCTCCTTGTCCTTGTTCTCCAGGACCTGCCTAGGTAAGACTCATTTGCTACAACCATATTTTAATTAAAATGCATTGATCCTTGTATGAATGATCTCATTCTGAAGTGGCCTTATGTCAGCTTAACTCTGCTTGCTTTAGCAGCTTAGAATGTTTTAGGAATAAACTTCAAATTTACATCTCTCTTCAACTGTCCTAGCTTTTCTCACGGTCCAGTATTGACAAGCTCCTAATCTTCACTGCAGTTCAACCAAATCCTCTCCTCCTCTCCAGGATTCTGATTTGAAGCCTTTCTCCCTTCTTTCCTACAATTGCAGCTGCTTTTCATTCTACATCTTGATTATAGAAGTGCCTGCTCCCCCATATTCTACTTTCTTAGTTTCTGACTCTTTACTTCCCCTTGTCTTTGTCTTTCAGAATGTAACAACATCTCAGGAGGTCTGATCTTCAGGTTCTTTGATGGATTGTACAGTCCGTTCCTGAGGAAAGCCTGAATCATCTAAGATTTAGGAGTTCTCCAGAAAGCAGAGACCTTTATATTTGCTGATCCCCATGTTGTAGTGATAAAGACACTCTCTTCATAAACAGTGGGCCTGGTATACAGATGAAGTATTACTTATGCAGATGTGAAGAAAATGCAGATTGGGTTCAGGATTTGAACTGGAATTCCAGTTCCAGCCGGTTCTTAATTTTTCCCCAAACAAAAACAACCACCCCAACTCAACCCAAAATTTCATGTTGTCTTGAAGGAAGAGACTTGAGTTCATTTTTCTGTATGGCTGAAAATACTTTGATCAACATAAATAACCTACTAATACAATCTGAATCATCTCTAGCAGAGCCATTTTGGTAGTTAAACCATTTTTTTAAATTCCTGTTCTTGCAGCTACAGGAACTGTTAGCTATAGTTTGTGCTTGGGAATGAGCATCCTAAAGAACCAATCATCTGCAGGTCTTTCTACATGGTTAGCTTCAAAAATTGTTTAAACAAAAAACGAAATTGTTTCAAAAAACTTTTTTTAACCTTTTGTTTAGTCACAGGCATTAACTAATGGCTTGTGTACATAATAGGTGGAAATACGCACCATTCTAAAAGAGCAGGTGCTTTTCTGTTGGCAAAAGTGAGACCGAGTTTGAGCCTTACTTCAGGAGAGAAATACTAGCTTTTGTGGAGTCAGTGGGAAAACTCTCACTGACTGATTTTGTTCCAAATTCTTGCCAGGCTGTTCTGAACACATGTGGATTTATCAGGGTATGAAATAGGTTGGGTCCCCTTCATTGCTTGCTATCAAAGTGGTGCAGGCTGTCGGCTCTGTGAATTGGTAGCAGACGCAGCTCTCTGGTGTAGATCCCTCTCTTCCCTTCTGATCTGGATCAAGGCTGCTTTATCTCCTCATCTGAAAGCTAGAATTCTGAGAAAATACTAGTACAGACATGGCGTGTGTGTCTTCAAGAGCAGTGTATCCTGCTTCTCAGACTGGAAGTCTGTGTAACAGTTAAAACATTGTTATATTAACTCTGGTGCGTAAATAGCTGGCAATTTGTTCTGTTGATTTTAATGATGAACAAAGGTGGAAGTAAAGATGGAGGTCATCCTTTGATTGAAAATAAACTCTCAAAAGGAAAAAATAGAAATGGAGAAGAAGAAAAATGGGAAGGGTCAGATCACCTTTCTTGTACCAGGTTCAGTTTGCAAGCGATCATATGAGTAGTCCAGTTAGAATCCCTAGTGACGAGGGTTGTTTCGGTACATTAGCAGGGAGTGTAACCAAGATACAGTTGCTCAAGTCCAGCCAAAAAAAATAACTAGCACACTTTCTCGTACTCTTTAAAGGTGCGCCAGTTGCAGCTGGCACTTAGTCAAAGCTGTCATTGCCTTCACTGCCTTTGAAAGATCATTTTGCTGAAAGGTGAAGGCATATGCCTTTCCCCTTGCTTCATCTGCACAACTTTCCAGAATCTTGAAGAAAACAAAAAAGCCATCTAGCCTCAAACTGGTCTCCAGTCATACTGCCATGATTTGTGGAATCATGCCATGATCATGATGCCATGATCACACTGCCATGATTTATGGAAACTCAAATTTGTTAGCTTGCTTTAATGTGTTGATTATTCATTACAGGCAGAGTCAACAAATGTGGGAGCAGGAAGTCTTGAGAGGCAGTCTTGTAACTGGTTAACTGAATGTTTTGAAAAGCAAAGAATGAAGTTTGAAACCCATAGGGAAAAAAAAAGTGAAATCAATTTATTCTGAAAATACCTTGACGTGGGAAATGCCTTGACTTTCATGTCTGTGATTCTGAAAAAAAACCTCTTTATATGTGAGCTTGTGCATTCTTCTTAGCCATTTATAAAGTAGGCTTTTCGGTTCATTAGACAAAGAGGAAAAATAGCAAATAAGCTGGAATGTGAGGGAGAAAGACAATATAAATTATATTTATTATTTCAAGGAAAAAGGCCCCCAAAGCTGACTTAGCAAAACATGATGTTATTAAGTACTTCAAAGGCTAAAAATAGATGCTTTCTAATTAGGACTGTGGAGGTTAGCAGTCCCTTGAATTATAGTAAAAGGAGTGTTGTACCTCACTTCACTCTCACAGCAGAGGAAATCAGAAATTACACCACTGAAGCCAATACTGTTATTGAATATGAATAAACCTGGTGGAAGTTAGATACAAATCTTTTATTTCAGTTGGAAAATAACGTGGAATTTTCCTGCAGAGCAGAATTTAAACAGCTAGAGTTCATACATAATTCTTACTCTTGCTAGAATGGTATTCTTCACTGGGACCAGCAGAATGCATATTTTTTCAGTAAAATGAAGCTTAAAGTACTTTGGTCTGTTTTTCTACAAAGAGTGCAGTATCATTGAAAAAACGTCTGCAAGGCCTAAGATCATCCTCAGAGCCACTGAGAGCAAGTGTTCAGAAGCACTTTCTGCAGTTCTCCAGTGTAGGATCTGTTGTACATTTTTGAATGTTGTGCCTTTTTTTGATCCAACAGCATTTACAAAATCTGGGAGAGTGGCAAAACTCACTGAAATAAGAGAGTACTAATTTAGCAGTGGAGATTGCACAAAGCAACAAACATGCAGACGAGGGCATAGTATAGCTGTGCATGAGAATTCCCATGTGGATAAATTAAACTTCTTTAAGGCTTACAGAACTTACTTTTTCCCGTCCTAGCTATCCAACCATGTGTAAGATACCAGCAAGCGTGCTAGAACTAGTCCATGTTTGAACCTGTAATGATGATGTGTGCTAAGTACTGGCAAACAGCAGTTACGTGGGTAGATCATCATCAGTATATAATAATTAGCTCTTCGCTCTGTCCACAGTAATCTTATTTCTAGCTGTTATTTCTGTTATATTTTTAGTACGCCATCTTATATTATTCATTCAGAATGTGGATGCGAGGACTGTGGTGTCTGGTTTCACTTCCAACAAGTTCAGAATTTTTAGACCAAGTTTATTCTTGTTAATTAGTAATTTGCTTGAGCAAGGCAAGCATGTAATTCAGAGTTTCCTCAGCTGTTGCACTCTCCCGCACTGCACTCTGCACCCGCCCTCCCACCCCCTGCAAAGTACAAGTGTTCATAGGCATATTCATCCTCAAGTACGTATGGCACAAATCCAGTTGGTGACCTTCAAGCACTTTGTCTTCTTTTAGAGAGCTCCATAAAGAGCTATTGCAGCAGGGTAAGGGAACCGAATTTTATGTTACTGTCAGTATGGCTTGTTTTAATTCCCATAGTTTACACCAAAAACTCTGACACTGATTCAACTTTGCTAGTGGAAATTACATTTGCAAAGAGTTTTTGGCCTTGATTTACAGGCAGAGCTATAAAGTGTAGCCCAAGGGCTAAGAGAGATTAAAAGTAGGCAGGGAAGAGGGAGAAGTGTGCCAACTAGGAAAAGGAATTTCCAGGGAACAATAACAGTACCATACACTTGCCTAGCATCCGTTATTTGATTATCTTGAAGTGCATTATAAGAATTAATGGGGCCTCATAACTTCCTTGTGAGGCAGGTACTGTGTTAGGATACTGATTTGCACATGGATAAACAGAGATCTCATGAAATCCTGGGATTTGCAGCAATGCCGTAAATACCCTCAGGAGAAGATTTGGAAAGGGGAGCAAAGACAAGCTAGCCTACTGTGGACTGGTAACTATCAGTGAGCCACCCTTGCTATGTTCACTCCTAATTCTTAAAGGTTGTTGCCATCCATATCTTGAAAAAAATTAACTTTGAACGCAAAGAAGAGGAAAGTAAAGATTCTTTAAAAAAGACAAATCTGAAGCTCAGGTGTTGAGGTGGCTCCTAGCTTGCCACTATGGACAGCCACTCTAGCCTCTCTCCCTTTCCTGCCCTCCTAATGCTTTATGTTGTTTCTTTTATTGTTAGTTCGGTGCAGTTTGGATTATTTAGCAGAGTGGTGAATTGACGTCATGGCTTAACCACCTCTGCTAGCACAAGGTTTTACTCAGTAGTCTGAAAGGAATTTCCCATCTCTGATTTATTTGACTGTGATTTATTCTTTGGGGAGAAGCGACTAGGAATTGGGAAAACTAATACATTTCCCAATCTTTAAAAAAATCTGCTGCAAGGCTGCTATTTGGCAGCAGCTTTATATCTCCTATGTTTGCCCCTACTGAAAAACCCAACCGTTGAGGGAGAAAATGCTCCACTTTTACCTCAGCACGTAGAGCAGGCTTGAATCGCGCTGTGACTAAATGCTTGATCACTGCATGCCAAAATACTTGCCTTCTAATTGACATGAAAGCTGCTTCTGGCTTGGTATTTAGGATGTAACACAGCTCCTAGTACAGGTTTGGCTTCCAGAATAAAGCATATTCTTTCCTGTCATGCATGTTAATGCATTGTCCTCCTTCCTTCTCCTAATAGCCTGTGAGATTTGAACTTGGAGTCAGCAAAGTAAAGGCTTTGTGAAGCACAAAAGAACACCAGGTTTTTATCACACCATGCCTGTATAAAAGGCTGTTCAACCATTCAGTTGCTGCTTGTATTGTGCAGCTGTTATTTTACTGCTGAGAACATCTTGCTGTCGACAGGGTAGTACCTGAAGGAAATACTGGCACACTGAGCTTTTCAGGAGCCGGGTTTGGGTTTGTGCCAGATTTCTGTGTGGAAGCTCGAGGTATTTTCTCCCCCCTGCCCCCTTTCCCATTCTAAAATCTTTGTAAATAAGTAACAATTTTTTTTCTTCCAGCCAGCATCTGTTCCCAGATTTTTGCACGATGAGGTCTTCCCAACACGTTGACAGTCAGTGCTTTTTGTCTTTTAAACCCACCTCGCTGAAGCTGACAGTGAGACTGTGCTTGGCCATGGCCTGCTCGGAGTCTGCAGCGCCGCGCTGCGCTGAGTGGGTTCCCGGGAGGGCGACTTTCTCGCACAAGGGCCCTTTCTTCCCTGAACCCACGGTCAGTATCTGGTCAGTCTCATCTATTTAAAGTCAGCCGAGCAGGAATCCCAGTGCTCATGGAGAGGGCACTTTGTTTGCTTACAAGTTAACAGGAAATTCAACTGTTTCTAATTAAATACAAAAACTGTGTGAGGACAGCATGAAGGAACTGTCTTAAACCCACAGAACAGGGGGAATTCAGAGAGAAGCTCAGCCTTATTCAGTTGCCAGGGCTAAATTTGGCTCTGAGCTATTGGGGGTACAATTCCCTCTATAGGTCAGGGCTGAAATTCATAGCAATTAATGCATGTGGCTGTATTTTTAGCCTGGTTTCCTAAAGAAACAAGGCTTATATGATCATACTGTCTGTGTGCAAGTGGCTGTCAGCTCTCCCCCAGTAGCATTTGAATGTTTGACCTGGCTCTAGACCCACACTGCAAGCAAAATAGTGGTTTCCCAAGTTCCTGCAAATTTCATGAAACTACGCAGGCAGGTTAGAGTGCGGCTTTGCTGAGGCCTATAGCAAGGCGAAGGGTGTGGGGGATTCAATCCTTTTAAAGCCATCAACATCAAGACACAAATTCCTAACAAACTAGACTTCACTGGTCCCCCTGCTCCTGGAACTGCTTGTTTAGTAGTAACATTTCCATATAAATAATAGAACATTCCTGCTGTAGGGTTGTGTGAGGCTGAATTTGGTATGTCGCATTTCACAGTGCCCAACACATCCTATAACGTAAACTATCAGGCTAGCTAGTGCAGAATATTAATTTCATAAGGTCTGACTTGCTGGCTACACTCCCATTAACTTTATTAAATTAAATGGCAGTTTTGTCTGCCTACATTTCTCAGAATCCAGATCCACAGTTTGCGTATTTCGAACGGTTTGAACGTATAATGGTGCACAACTCCTGATCTTCACCGTATGGAATACTAACCTTGTGCAGGAGATGCAACCCCAATAAAATAAGACAGCTTTAGGGAAAAAAATGCATGGAAAAATGCAGAGAAATTAATGAATGACTGAATGAAAGCAACAGCAGCGTGTTGCGTAACAGCATGGCAGCCTGGTATGCAGTGTACCAGTGTCAAGTATTTATCGTACATGCTCAGGACTTAAATGTTCTAACTTTAAATACTGTGTTTTATTTGTTGCCTTTTTGGTTAGTTGGTTGGAGTTTCGAGATGAAGAAAGCTGAAGGCACGTTATTTATGTTTCTAACTAGGATCCAAATTCAGCTCCTTTTAAATTCGCTGGGACTCCTTCCACTGACTGTAATGAGAGCTGAACTGAGCCCTAGTTTTAAAATTAATCTATTCATTCCTTCACTTTGGAGTGGTGTAGGAAGCATCTAAAACCCTTGAAAATACCTGATTTTATAGCTTGAAATTGTATTATAGATCCTCTTCTCATTTGGAATTGATTTGATATCCGAGACTGCCAAATTCCAGTCCGATACAAATTGGAACAGCTGAGTTAAAATTTTTAAATCAACCCTGAAGTTTACAGATTTATAATGGTTTCATGGGAAGAATGTTTTATCTTTGCAGCTGTATGAAAATGGTGGTCCATTTTATTTAGATTTAACTGATTCCTGTGATACAAGTCAGGTACATGGTATGTTGGGCTTTCCCACTTCCTCATATTTCTTCCAGTTCCCTTCCCACTGTGTGCTTCTCCTCAAACTTGTATTTCTGTCTTCCTCGTCTTGCTCTTCTTCCATCCTACCTTGAGACTTGGAAGTTTTTTCATCTCCTTATGGGCCATTTGTCAGTCCTCTCCTATGCAGCTGCTGTCTGAGGTGTACGATAGTGCTCTGTGGGAAGACATTTTCTGTGCTTTTATAACAAATCCATGTGCTGCAGGCAACAGACACAATTACTGTATAAATCACAGCCGCACATGAATACACACAGGGAGCTGGGCCCAGACTCCAATTCCTTCATCTCTAAAAACATAAGGCCGATTCTCATGCTCAGGCAGAATTCCCTTGGCTCAGTAAGTCTCCAACTTTTTTTAGTTTCAATCTCATAAGAATGAAGTGGTTGTTTTGTGGACCACCTGCCTTCCTAGTCATGATCTAAAAGCTACTTCTCCTTTCATATATGATCAAAATACATCCCTGAGGCAACTACAGTTGCCGATATGGAAAAGTGCATTCAAGGAAGTATTTAATATATTTTAGTTGTTCTTTATTTGATTTAGCAGCTGATAAAAAAGGGCGTGCCAATGGTATGTGACTAGAGAGATACCAACAGAAGCAATAGGGAAGTGTCTTCTGGTCCAGGTGTGACTTACAGGGCACAAACTGTGTTAGTATACAGCCACAGTACTAGGACCTGTCGTCTTCCTGGGAGCCAGCTGATGAGAGGGCAGACTCATTGCCTCATTGATATACAGTGTCAGTCAGTACACAGAGGACTTCCTTCCCTGTGTCACTCCCTCTCCTTTATTTATTTCTATAAGATTAAAAAGTCGGTGAGTTAGTAAAGGAACAAAGTAGCGCACATCCATGAGAGCCAATTTCCAACCACACACTCCAAATGAAAATGCTTAAAATATGTAACGGTAGCTTTAATGATGTGTTTTCTCGCTCTTTTAGTTCCTTGCATCTAGCTGATGTCCTACTCTTATTTCTCTTTTCTTATTCAATCTGTGAATCTTTTCCCTTTCTCCTCCCCTTGCCCATAATTCCCTTTCTTCATTTGTGAAGACTGCTTTACACATCTGCATCTGTCCTTCTGTCCCACATTCTTTTTCCAGCTATTTTCATTTTCAAATGTCCTACTTGTTCTTTATATTCCTCCCTCCATCTCCCCCTTATGTTGCCAGTCGTTTCTCTCCCTCCATGCCCAGATGCCACCAAAGCTCTCCCTCCCTAGCCTGCTTCACCTCTCCAAACCTCCAGCTTCCCCATTTGAGTGTTCTTCGTTCTCTGCTTTCCTTTCCAAGTTCCTATACCCAGACCTAATCCCTTTTTCCACTCCAGTCTTGCTTTTTTCCACTACTTTTCCAGATTCTTCTATCATTTTTGAATGTACCTGTACCCTCAGATGCCTCCGCTTTTGTTGTGGGAAACAACTGCATGAATCTGACAGTAGGATTTCATCTGAAGTATAAAGTTTGTTTTGGAGGTTGTGGTGATTCATGTCTCCGACCTGTTAGGTTCACTCTCAGTGTTTACCTAGGAGTCTTAACAAATCTCTGGCATTGTCAGACTTTGGACCTCGTTTTTTGCATTGATGGACATTCGAGGCAATACTGTTCCAGTAAAGCATGATAGTATGAAAACAGAATAAGCCAGCAGCAATACAACAGTGGGGTGTGGAGGAAAGAAACAGCTGGCATCAGCACAAAGGATTATTGTAACTTGTAATACTGTGTCATCTTTCTGCATCTTCACATATGCTCAGGTATATTGAGAGCTCTTTTTTGTCACTCTTCGCAGTTGTTTCCACAAAGTCTAATAGGAGCATTGCATTAATTTCATCTCAGTGTGTCTGCCACTTGAGACCGTACTGGCTTCTTTGTATGCCTTAACGCCTGCTTCTGCAACTGCTCCCCATAGTAAAGTCAGTTGGATTTCTACATGCAGAATGACTGCCAAACTTCACCACTTTTGATTATATGAACTTCCCAGGAGCAGGAACTGCATCTCCCTGTGTCCGTACAGGGCCGAGCACACAGCTGGTACTCAATAAATAATATATGTATAGACATAATAAGGAGTGACTGTTCATCTAGTACAGCTGAGATGAAACATCCTGTTGTAATAAGAGGTAACACATTATCAATTTTACTGGTATATTTTTATAATTTAGGCTTTAAATAATGAAAGTGTATTAGCCAGCTAGTTCAGGGGAAACTCATTTACACTGCCTTCACACAACAAATCCCATGTTTCAAATGACAGGAAGGGTAGCTAGTTCTCTACGGTAGAATGCATAGTGATTAAACTGTCTGGGCACCAGCAGTAGGCAACCAACCATTGAACAGATCATTATTAAGATGACTATAATTACAGAGCCAAAGCAGTCTCTTGCAGTGCACTGGTAATCTGCTTTGAAAACTGGGGACACAAAGGCATATCTCTTTTATATGTTGAGGTCCAAGCTGTGTAAAGTAGCTGCAGATTTTAATGTTATGTCAGTCATGTCTAAGATTGTTAACTGCTTCTGTCTGCTGTTTGGAAGCTGGCCTGTTTTCATGGCCGGGGGAAATGAGAGAGAAATAAGTGCTGAGTAAAGGACTGTTTAAGAAAAAGTATAGCTATGACATTTCCACAAGAGTTGTCATGGTATTGCTTTAGTCATTAGCTGAGTGGATACTTGAGCTTAATCAGTATCAAAGGGACATACACAAAGTCATCTATTTCATTAAGCTAATTTACATGACTCAGCTTACCTAAGAATCAAATTTTCATGTATTGTCCATCTTGCTGTCAGGAAGATGAGGGGAGGGGAAGGAGTAAATGGTAAGCAATTCAAGACTGAGATGTGGTGGTGTTTATTCCTTTACTCAGGAATACCTGCTAGTCTTTCAGAAGCCTTCATTGCTTTTGGATACCTGAGATACAGACCAGTAAGCTTTATAAAGTATATTTTCAATCACATCTGCTTAGCAATCAAACTTATAGAGCTTTGTTAAATGCAGGTACTTCAGAGCAGTGTGTGCCGAGACTTTTAGCCGTTCCTAGGTTAAGCCGTTCCTAGGTTAAGGAGGAAGGTAAGTGTGGTTTTCAGAGGAGGGGAATGGGGTGTTAGAATAGTTAGTTAAAACAGACCTTCAACCTTCCTTGGTCCCTGAGGGACATCAATGAAGTGTTTTGTGTGTAGCCTCACACAACACTGCAATCCCAAGAGAGCTGCTACTGCTATTTATATCGTACAAGAGCTGGCTATGACTTTAACAGAAAGCTGCAATGTGCTGAGATGGTTTCTTTTCTTGTTTGTCCGTGGTGCTCAGGACACTGTCCTCTTTCAATACTGACTTTTTGTCTCTCTTTCTTTCTTTAAAAGAGAAAGAAAGATATCATTTAGTATCTTCCTTTTCATCACTGCTAGAATTGAAACTTAAAAAAATTAATGACTCTTGACTCTGGAAGCCATAGTCCTTTAGTTGAATCATCTGGTGACTGTTTGCATGTTAAACCTTAAGTTTTTCCAAGACATTGTAACTGAAGTTTGCTTTTACAGGCAAATTTGTAGTGATGATTGAGGCATTTGGACTACATTAAGCTGCTGGAGTCTAATAACCTAATTTAACTTGATTGATTTGACAGAACAAAAGACAACTTTTATAGGACAACTGAAAAAAATGAGGGACATCATTTCTGTTGTTACTGAACTAATACTGATGGTGAATTCTGAAGTTCATTTTCAGACCTAGTTCAGGATTTTCAAACATCAGTGTTTCTGGAGTCTGATGTTTAGGATAAAGATTTGATAACAATCCTTTTGTTATTTAGGTAGCTCTTTTAAGTATATGTAGAAAAAATATAGCTCTGATGAGTTGGTAATGATGAAACACTAAACAAATACATGATTATGGGTTGAATATTGCCAGTGAGATGAATCATCATGTTTGTGCTTCTTGAACTGGAAAACTGTGCTCTGAAACCATGTTCTTGCCGAAACACAAACTCTAAGCAACAACTCATCTATTTTGGGGAATGCATCCATGTGCGTGCATGCGTGCAAAGTTGAATTCTGAAGGACTTGGTGCTGGGCTGGAAGGTCAGTAGCTGAATGTGTTTTTTGGAGCCTAAAGCATTGCTGATCTGAGAAGTCAGTTATTACAGAGGCTGTTATGCTATAGAAGCTACATCAGTATTTTTACAGTGTGATAGTTAAAATGTTTCCTTAAAGAACAGGGCTAAAGAAGACTTCTGTGTTTGAATCAATAGAACTGCAGTTGGGAACCATTTTTCTTGTATTTGTAAAAATTAAACCCTTCTTTCTCCACGTATGTGTGTATGTATGTGTTGTCTGTGGGTTGTAAACTTTTCAGGATAAGCATTTTTTTTCTTAAAAAACGCATGGTATCTACCATTGTTGGGGTAAAATACAAGTTTATAAAAGTAACAACCAAAGGGAGTTCCAGTAGAGTAGTGTCTTTTTTCTTTATATTGGTAGCCTTGTTGATCCAGTTCTATACTTTAATCCCCAGCAGTATTTTGACATGGGTTGTAGCTCAAACTTTGTAATTGTGCCAGTGATAGAAACTAGGTCACAGCCTTCTACTTTATGGTTGGTTCCAGCAAAAAATTACAAGTGATAGCATAGACAGGGCAGCATACTCTAGTGGTTTGTTCAGCTGATGCAGGACATTAGTTGACTATAGATGATGTGCAGTTGGTTTGTGACAAAGCAGCAATCAGTAATCAAATTCCTATTGTATAGATTTTCAGAGTCAAAGGGAAAAGGGTACATGAAGAGGGAAGGGTGGGAGATTGCTGCTGAATAAGCTCAGAGAAGAGATTTCTTATTCTAGCATTCAAAGTTGTGTTACCTCTGAAGTCTTATCTGGCTTTCTAATTAGAGCTGCTTTATTTCAGGCCTGTCATAAAGGAAAGCATACATTTTGTCTGTGTTTACATTAGAAATACCTTGAAAGCAGCATATTGGAAATGAAAGGGGTTTTTTTTAAAGGTTGTGTATGTTGGTTCATGCAGTACAATTAATCCTGTTCAAGAAAATCTAGGAAGGAGGAGAATGCTAGCAAAAGGTAGCATTCTTAAATCAGCCTATGGAGCGTGTGTTGACCTGGCTTTTTTTTCCTAGGATGTTTGACCTCATGCATTTTTAAGTATGCATAGCAAGAGGTGAGATGGAAGTGTAGTTGTTTGGAAAAGATTTCTGTCCCCATTTGCATCTGCAGGCAAAACTCTTCTGGATCACTGTGTCCTGCCCCAGCCCCTGGAGAAGGTAGAACAGAGGCTGCATGCTCAAAGCCTGGCAAAGGGAAACAAGTTATCTTTGATGAGTCAAGGGAAAGCAGCATGCCTTTTCCTATAGACTGGGGAAGAGAAAGGCAGTTGATTTATCTCCATAAAGAAAAAGAAAGAACATACTTGCTGGACTCCAGGAGGATACAGCTTCCTCTCCTTACTCTTCATTGTCCTACCCCTGGGGGATATTACCGACATTTCTCTATCCCAGTTTCTCCGTATAACACGTCTTCAGAGCTTACCAGCATTCATCTAAGAGAAGTAATGTCAGAAGTCAGTTTTATTTTAATGTATGTTAAAGGGCATATTCCATGTTTGGTCATCCTTTGATCATCAAGAGTTGGGTTTTTTATTTACGTGAAGCACTAGCTATCTTTTTAAAACTGTCCAAAAAGGGGGGAAGATACCATCTGTCCCCACAGGCTTGCAGCAGAAATACATTCTCAGCTTTTGAAGAGTGTAAGGGTGTGTATGAGTAAAGGGAGTAATCTGTTCTGGTGTAAGGGAAGCCAAATCTGTTCTTGTGTGAGGGAAGCCAAGTCCTTTTACGAGAGAGTCACTGTATGTGACTGTAGTGATGGGAAGAGATTGTGGGGAGCTCCTTAGGATTAAGATAGGAAGTATACAAGCATTTCTTTTAGCCTGTACTAGAGAGGCACCAGAGTTTTCATTTTTATAAAGCAAACCTGATCTTTATTAAAGTATTTTATAGAGCAGCTTAGTCTTGCTAGTTGTAGGTTCCTGTGCTGCCATCTTCAAAGATGTCCCTGCCTCACTGTGTAGTCCTCCAGGTGGATTCTGCACAGGTTGTTCCACCCTGTGCTAGGGGAGTAAGTAATCCTCTCAGGACATAAGGAAAAAATGCTCAGTGATTTGCTGAGGAAAACAAACATATTTCTAGTACTGAATTAAGGAGGGAAGTTGTGGTATGTCCCAGTATACAACAAGGTAATCATAAATTATCAATGAATTTCAACCTTCTTTTTTTCCAGTTTTTGAAATTTATGAGTATATATTCTACCTCCGAAAGTATTTTCTTATTTAAAATCATTGATCAGCATATTCTGAGAGTGCCATTTGTTCTGTAGCTAGTCATGTTTCTAACTCCATGCTGACTAAGCATAGCTCTTACTGGTAAGTAAGCTACATGTAAGGTCTACGTTCCACAAGTGAACCCAGACAATGCATAGAATAGGTGCCAGGCCAACAAAGCCATCTGTAAAGTCATCACTGTTGATGAGTTTCATCAAACTGACCAGCCCAAGCGAGTATCAGAAAGCCCTGGGCTTTTTCTTCTACTAGGGTACTTGTATGACTGGTATCCAGAAAAAGTTGCCGTTGAGGACTCTGAGGTGAAGTAGATATCAGGTAACAGAGTTCCTCAAAGCTTCCAGAAAAGATTTTCGAAGTTAAGTGCTTTCTTTCAAAGTTGAATTTTTCTATTAGAAGAGGGGAAAATGCCTAAGTGAGGTCCTTCACACCACTTTGTTATCGCAAGTCTTTGGGAACAGGCGTCCGAAAAAACTGTTCTTGAAGATAGACAGGTGTGTTGCCATCTTTTGTACATAGCACACATCCACGTCTTTTTTTTTTTTTTATGTGAATCTTAGAATGAAACTGTTTCGAATAAATCTGTTGACCATACTGTATTTAGATCTGAAAGCTTTTTCACTGAACAATCACAGACCATTTTGTAGCTGATGTTTATGCTGTCGTTCAAGATACCAGAAATTATCAATGTATATAGTCAATGTATGTAGTCATAGCTATTGTGAAACTAAGATTTTCACAAGCATAGGTTGAATATAGTGCACGCGTGTGCAGAATAGTGAATAGTGTTTTAGTTAAAACAAATGTGATGATATTTACTGCAGAACAATGATCCCCATGAGATTCTGTTTTGAATTGCTCACAGGCAGATTTTAATGAGAAGAAACATGGCATGGAATACGATGAAAAGCAGCTCATTCAGTTACTCTAAGAAAGAAAGAACTCAAACCAAAGTGAGACTTTCTTCAGAAAAGTAAGGACAACCTGAAATTTCACAGGAAACTTGAATATGGTATATCGACTTCTCTCACTTCAGATGAGAGACTTTGGCCAAAATCCATATGAAGTTAGCAGAATGTAACTCAGTCCTGTACCTATAAGAAGGTATGCTTTTATAAGGATTTAAGTATTAAATGTATACAGTTCTTTGTAAGGTGAAGGCTTATCGTTAGGTAAGGCAACATCATGTGTTAGCTGATGTACATGGTATGAACCGTACAGCAGGTACAGGTCTCTCTGAAGTCCAGTGGGAATCACGACTGCACAACCCAGCAAACAATGGCAGCATTTCTGCTGGTATTGCCAGAAACAAGCCAATGCCCTTTAATTGTAACTGCTGCTGTGTGATTCTGTTGTAACCTGGAGAATCACTATGCTGTGTTATGGGGAGACATAGGTTTCTGAGACGTCATTCATACATGCAGGCGTGGCTTGACATGGGGCTCCTGGACTGGACTCATGTTGAGAGCATCACACCTTGACGCCAACCTGGAGCTCTTCAGGCTTTTCCGGTTAGTTCAAGCACAGTCTGTGTATACGGCCTTCAGTCTCATTAAAAAGAGATTGGATTTTCTGATCTAATTTCTTTTGTGCTTTTTCTCTTCTATCTGCTGGCAGGAATTTGAGTCTTGGCTGTAGATCAGCTCCTGGCAGCTGATCAGCTGAATGACCACGTTATTGAGGCCAACTCAAAGTTAGAGGAAACACTCTCTGCAGCATTTGATACAAATCACATAAGTAGCAGAACTGCAGACTAAGAAATAACAGCAGCAGTTTGCCAGCTACAATGTCTTCTTCCCTGTTCCTATACAGGAATTTCTGTTCTGTCAGGCAAACTATGAAGAATTCATTTGGGTTCAAAACTACCTGGCAGACTTACAGAAATGCCATAATTGTGTGTGCCTGGTCATCGAGTGCTCATGTGGAATTCACATAGATGCACTCAGGTAATGAACCATTGCCTTTCCTGTGTTCCCCTGCTTTTAAGGATTTATAAGTTGTAGAGGAGAGAAGAAAAAGAGCAGAAACTTTGGAAAGAGATCTTGAGTTATCTGAGAAAACCCTAGTGTTTCAGACCCAAACCTAGCACGCAGAGATTGTGTGTGCATGTTTCAGTGAATGCCAAAGCAAGGAACTTCCCATTCTGGCACTGGTGGATGTAATTTCATCATCAGCATGATGCCTGAGTTCTGTTTGCTGCACGCAATTTTTAACTCTACAAAATTGGCTAGAATGTTAGTGATAACGTTTTCAGCATCAGTCATTAGTTGTGTGCTGGTGCCATGAAAATGGCTTTTCTTCCTGTATATCTCATTATTTGTTGTTGGAACCTGAGCGTAGCCAGTCATTCCTAAAATAACTGTAGAAACCATGAGCGATATAGAAATCTCTTTGTCTTACTGCTGTGTTGTGGGCTGCATAGCTGAGTCTGCCCTAGCACAGGACCTGGAAACAGACTGCTGACTCATCTGGGTGACAGTCTGGATTGGCCTTTGCTAAAACCCTGCACGTGCTACCAAAAAGGCAGAGAATATTTCCCGCAGAAGAAGAGAATGATTTTGCCTTGTTTGACCAACTAGCCCGAGAATGCATTAGAGGCTTTTGCTGTCCACAAGGAAGCTTATCCATCATGCCCCATTCAGGCAGTCATAATCTGTGGACCCGTCCTTTTGCTACACTGAACCTTTTTCTTCCCAGGTTTTCCAGAGAAATAAAACACATAATAACAGAGCTATTACTTACTTTTGTAACTTGTACTCCAGGCATCTGTCAATGCTGCTTTGACTCCCTTTCTATGCTGCTGTAATTCCATCATGCTGTGCTAAGAAGCAGGCGTGAATGAATGCGTAAGGATGCTTGTATTCTCCTGACACACATTCACCCATATACTGTAGAAGAGAGTAGTGTATTTATTTGGTGCAGTGGCTGATCTCTCTCTGAACTGTAATTTTTTTTATTTTTTCTGACCCCCACCACCTCAATTTTAAATTTGCCCTTGAAATCACATGAGATAATGTTGTGTTTTCTCTTGATAGCAGTCTCCCAGTAATTAGAGTGATCTTGCATTGTTCTATTAATTACAGGAATTGCGATTTTTATATTTAGGGGTTAATTGATGATATCTGCATGTATCGTTTTCCCTTAAAATAAATTGAATTACAGTAATTAACCTTATGTCCAGGTTAACAGACAATACTGTTCATCTCAGTAGTATTCTGGAAGTAGCTTTTTTTTTTTTTAATGTAACTATTGTCTTCTCATTTTGCCTTCTATTTTTTTCATAACCCTAAAGTGGAGAAATGAAGAGATGAGTGGAAAACATGTCATGTTGTCTTACTGAGGTGATCATTTTTTCCAAAAACGCATTCTTCCAGATAGGGTTCTTTCTTGTATTAACCTGTCCATAAAGCTGTTAAGGTTATATATGATGTAAAATTTGGGAATTTGTTGGGCATGAATCCAGGCAGAGCAGAGCTCAGAGACTGCCACTTGCAGCTAGCAATTACTAGCAAACTGCAAGAACTGGATTATTGTATGTATCATACTCATCTCAGAGGAAAAGCAAACTACATAGATTTTTCAGTCTCAGAGTCAGATTTATTTTACTCCTTTAAGGTTTCCAAAAATACCAGAAAAAAGCATTAGGCTTGATTATCAATGAAAAGTAATCACAAAAGATAAGAGATCTGTGAAATTTGTCTTGAAAGATAGAGCTCTATGAAATTTGTCTTAGCTTCTAATAAAAACCCTTTCCTGTGATATTTGAGCCTTTTAAGTTTGGGTGAATGTCTGAGTATGTAGGCACCTTTGAAGGGACATGTGTCCAAAGGAGGGAGATGTCAGAGGCAGTTCTGAAAAGTGAATATTCCCAGCTAATTTGATTGTATTCTTAGCACTCAGTGGGATTTTTTTGTGTGTTTTTTTCTTTTTTCTTTTTTTTTTTTTTTGCCACCCACTTATCTGCAGGTGCTTTTGAAACTTGCCTTGGGGAGTACATCTGTTTTCTGGACATTACTCATTTTTGCAGTAATCTCCTTCATGCTCTTCCACAAAGTGCAGAAAAAAATAAGAAAATTGATTTCATAAACAAGTTAGGGGTTAAAATTATAAATACATATCTTTGAAAGCTCTTTGCTTACCTGCAGTTTTTATCTGTCAGGCATAGACATAAATTATCATGATGAATTTTTTTGATTTCCAGAGGGGAAAACCTTTCCTTTCCTTTCACTTGTTGGAGTTCTGATGCACATTAATAAAAAAGTAAGTTTGCCTGACTGCAGTATCTCTGCATTTCCTTGTGCTGAGCAACCTTCTATAGGCCTAAATATTACTATTACCATGATTAGACTATCACACTGGGTTCTCTGGAGGTTGCTATGGAGGTAAGGCACTTTCAGGTAGTATGGAATCCATGGCTGGAATAATTAATATGTAAATGTTCATGTTCACTGCTAGCATTGTGCAGTGTTTACATCAGATTTCATCCACATTTTGAAGGGTAGGGGAGAGAGTTTGGTATTGTGTCAAACCACTTCATGCCAAAGTTGATTGGTGCCTTTTGAAAAATACTCTGACTAAAGTTATTTCACTCAGGGTAAATGAGGCTATGTTAATGAGTCAATTTTCTGCATAAATGGCTTTAGGGCCAGCACTGGCCAGACTGCACTGAAGCTAAGCAGTGCGCTCTAATTACTTAAGTGCTGACTTAAATGTAAAAATTTGCATTTCTCTTGCTGTTTTATCACATTAAAAAATAGACACTTTCACTTCAAATAAATGCGACACGTTTCCTGAAGAAAGCAGCCAGAGGCCGTCACAAAGAGACAACATCCCATTTCTTGCACAAAAAAAGAAGCAAAATTAAGTTGCTTGTGATTACGTTAAGCAGCAATTAGCTGCTCTAAACACAGCGATAAGTTCTATGGAATCCTAATTTTTCTTCAGAATTAATCTGTTCCCTTATATATCAATCTGATCTCTTACCCAGACATAAGTGCACTGGAAATTACCATTATCTTTCTGTTCAGAGGGCTGGAATCCGTTTAAATGTGTACCAACATATACCAACAGCGAAAGGAAGCATATGCTAAGTATCTGAGGGAATCTGACCTGAAGAGTTGTCTGAGCTGGAGAGATTGTTTCAGGATTCCTCCCTGATCCTAATGTTACGTTTACAGCATACGCGTGGCAGCTGAGACAGTGTCTGCAGGGCTATGTCAAACTTTTAATCAGTGACAATTGGCAAGATTGTTGAGAAAATATATCAGGCTTTATGTTTCACCTTTGTTATCTAAAAGAAAAGGAAAACAAAGGGAGGCCACGTTTCATTCCTGTTGGAGCTTTGGGTCACCTGGAGCCACATACTTTTTATTCCATCTACCAGATGAGAGAATGGAAGGTCAGTTGACTCACACTGATATTTCCCAGGCAAAGTAAGGGTCGGGAAGAGTGATAGTGTTGCTGGTAGTGTATCTGTTTTCTATATTAGAGATGGTGTTCTCTCCTGTCAGAAGGCAGTGATTGCTACGTTTGGCTCTTAAATCAATTCAGAATCTTGACAAAGGTTTGCTGAAGTCCCGCAAATAATCAGTAGAGCTATTTTTATCTCTTAAATGACTTAGGCTTTTAAAAATAATAAAGACATCTTCGTAATGACTGACCAAGCTGGTCTGTTGCTCTAGGTGGTGGGAATGATGACAGAGAGGGGTTATTTGGGCATTGCCTTTGTTCCATTCTGCAGGTTTATCACCCCAAAATAAAATTGCAAATGTTTCTGGCAGTCCTTCTCCAAGCACAGATGGCTTTCCTCCCAGTTTTGGCAAGCCTGGTTTCTGTATAAAATTGAGCAATTATTAGAAAGTGAAATATTGCCTGATATAATACCACTACTGCCGCCATCAACATCGTGACAAATGGAGCGTTCATTGTTTCTGTTGCTGTGTGAGAGGGTTTAGTGGCACTGTGTTACTCCTTCCTCTGAAATGTGTACCTTCACTATTCCTGCTAATGTATAAACAGAGGGATAGAACAGAGCAGATGCTTTAGCAAGGAACTGTGGCCATTTTCTCATTTGCGTTGGCTCTATATTTCAATGCAAATATCACTGAACAGGTGGCTGATGAGGCCCCTGTAGACTGTTTACAGTAAAGGTTACAACCAAAATCGATAGGCCTGAGATGCTTCTAATTCCATCTGGGAGATGTTCATCTTCCGTCTGACTGTTCCCTCTCTGAACAACAGCATCCTATTAATGCTGCAGTCATGGGGGATGTCTCACTCAGGTCAGCAGAAGGTTTCTCCTATTTAGGCCTCCGTTTTTTCTTTATATTTTCTTTTTGTACTGCGCTGGGACGAGCAGTGATGTTGAGCTCGACAAGACAGGTTGCCTGCATTAAGCATGCTGAGTTTTACCTACTGACTTGACACCTGCTACTGCCATTCTACAGGCCGAGGCTTATCAGTTCTGCCTGGGGGTTGTCCAGATCTTTTCAGCTTATCAGTTATTGAAGTAGGAGGTAGTAGTGTTGCGTATCATAGGTGACATTATTGTGCCTGATGTATGGCCTTGTACAATTGCAAGTGACGGGGGAGGAAGCAGGTAAGGACTCACATTTACACAAACCTGAACAAAATAAGCAAGCACCCCTGAAACTCACTTGAGAAGTACCTTGCATTTTATCTGAAATTTTATTTTAGCCACGTATTTGTGCAAAACTTAGTGGGAGGTTCCACATGGTCTGTGTATCTGGTTCGTAGAACTAGTAATAGAGTTTGCTTTGCTCTCTTTAGTGAAGATAGGTGCTGTGGCTTACTACGTAAGGCAAAATCATGCTCGTTGGTGGCTTCCCCTTGGGCCTAATCGTCACGTCTGGCGTGCAGCCCACAGCAGCTGGGCAATGAGTAAGCAGTGCTGAATCCAATTAAAATGGTAGTAAAGCATGTATAGCAGAGGGCACCCATGTATTATTCTTACAGTCAGAGAATACTCCTCAATATGCACAAAAGCTCAGAAAGAAGGTGCTTTATACGCATAATTGATTATTGTGGCGGCACCTAGAAACCCAAATCGGAGACCGAGGATCCAGTTGATAGAAATACTGCCTGTAGACCCAGCAAAAGGACAGATCCAGCACCAGAGAGCTAATAATCAATAGAGAAATAGAGTCAACAGGGCTGTAGGAGAAGTGGGAGCGTCCCTTGGTCACTGCCCCCACCTTCTGTTGTCCCTTCTCCACCCCCCTTGCCAACAGTCAGGAGAGATCCCTGGTCACTGGGTAAATTGAAAGAGTGCAAGTGTTTGCCCTGATGCACTCACACGCCAGCCTCTCTGGTGTAGGGGCCAGATACCTGGAGTGCTAGAGTGCTTTTTTGGCTGCATGAAATGAATGGCCAGCTGTAGAGACAACAGGAGCAGGACAGGAGAGGGAAAGATGAATGATGGCTGCACTGTGAGTCACAAAAAGATGTTGGAGGCTGGTAGTGATGGTGGGCACAGAGCTGGCATAAGTCTCTATGGCCACCTGCACCACCATTCAGGTGACTGAGCAGCAACCATTAGGGCGAAAAAAAAACCCCAAACCCAACAGCAACAGAAAAAGAGCTGGCCATCCCCGACATGGTCTTGCCATGTGCCAATTTGGTTGTAATGTCTGGCACTCCGTGCTGTGCCTTGCTGATAGCCACTTTTGTCTCCTGCCTTTTGAGCTCCCCAAGCACCCACTGAGCTTCTGTTCGCTCACATCTGTCCAATCCCCTCGGCACTGTTGGGTCCGGGCATTTTGCGTGATCTCTGTGAGGTGCAGCCGGGCAGGACGGTTGGGCAGCAGTTAGTCCGCCACCCAAGCAGGCACAGACAAAGGATGCTCTCCTGAACAGCTCCACTGTGCCCGCCTAACTTTCCTCTTTTTCTGGAAGCTGCAGCCTGCAGGTTGTATTCCTGTCTTTTTTGTTGCATTATTCCTAATTCCTTTCTCTGACTTTCATAGAACTGTGTCTTTCACCTTCTAGGAACTGTGAATTTAAAGGGGTAAATAGCGGTAACAATAGCGTCTTCCACTCCGAGATTTCCACAGGTTTAGCCAAAGGAGCCAAAGATGCTTGCCAGCATCGCATGGCAAATCTGCACCGTAGCAGGGAATAGAATTCAGGTTGGCCGACTGATTTCTGCGCTCTGCCTTCACCAGGACAAAGGATTTGCTGGTAGACTGAAATGTGTTTGTTTATGTATGGTTAGGTAGAGCTTGCTCTTTCAAGTCTCTTTCAATGAGACATTAACATGGGACTGGGACTTGGGTTTTTTGAATGCTCTTAAAATACTTACCACAAGAGAGTCTTAGATCTTTTTGTTACTTCTATTACACAGCTCATTCTTCTTTTTTTTAACCTCCTTGTTTATGGTTTTTTTTTTTTTTTTTTTTTTTTTTTTTTTTTTTTTTTTTTACCAGTGTAAGAAATGCTGAATGTGATGAGATGGGCTATTTTCTGAATATTTCCAGGTCAGTTCACAGACTTTTTCTCGTCATGCATTTTTCCTTATGCAGTAGTTCAAACTCACCAGACTGAAATTTTTAGTTTTCTCACTCTCTGGTTAAATACCATTCCTTCTTAATAGACGGGCAAGCTTTTTGAAGAAAGGTAGATTATTTCTACATTTTTGTAGAAACAAAGGATTTTTTTCAGTACTATAGTTATGGGTTTTTACGGCCGTTTTCTTATCTTGCTTCATGCATAACACAGACCACTGAATTTTGTCTAGTAGTTCTCACGTTAAGCTTAATTTGTGGATCAAAGTGCAGCTGTCATGTATGGACATGTGCCATCATGATTTAAAGAAAGTTTGTCATAATTATGAATAAAACAAGATCTGTCCATTACTGATGTGACTTACTGCACCATGGGAAAATTCTGACATGGTTATATACTTTGATTTTTCTGGGAATTACACTGGGTTTAGCTGGCTGTACAGTGAGGCTAAAGCAGCTAGATGGGAGGTTTGCTAACATGGAAGGACGTCTTTCCCAATAGCTATTTATAGATGCGTTTAGGCAGCCATTGCTGTTGAATGTGTTCTCAAGATTTAATCTGGCCTTACACTTTCACAGCGCTTACCAGGAAGTTGGCACTTCCCTTAAGGATTTTCCATGTAATATGTATAATCTTGCCAGAACTTACAAGCTCCAGACACAATAGCCTGGTTACTAGAAACTTGTGGCAGTAGCCATGTGAGCATTTCCGTAGCCAAGGAGCTATTCTGTGTATGCATTTCCACCCAGACTGTTACTCACTAAACGCTAAAAAGATCAGACAGGAAAAATCAGAGCTCATCATGGTGTCTTCTCATTGTCTCAGGTAACCGTGGACTTTAGAAACCGTAGAAAGCACTTGGCTCAGAAAAATCAGACCTTTCTGTTTGACTTGGAAACCATATTGGGATGGTCATTACCATCTTAGCTTCAGAAACTCCTCCATGCCGGCAACATAATTTTTAGTAAATCAAACACCACTGTGGCATGTGTGTTTGTATGTATGGAGGCTTGGAGTAATACTAATAGCAACTACATTGCGCTAGTATGCAAACATCCTACTCGGTTCTTGATTGCCTTTTGTGCCGGACTGTACAAATAGAAAAACTTACTCTCCACCCAGAGAGGTTCCCATCTAAGAAGGCAAAATTCTGATTTTCATAAAAGCCAAGGAATCATATGGTTTATTTATATTTAGTGATAAAAAGGGGGGAATATACAATCCAATTGAAGCAATCCAATTCAGAAAGAAAAGTCAGAGCACTGAGGTATCTTTCATCAAGTTGCATTTGCATTGATCACAGGAAAGCAAGAAGCAGATTTGTTGGATTTTTGAGACTTGGAAGAAATCTTACTACTCCATAAAGTCTGAGGCTAAAAGTCATTGCGTTAGGCACAGGTTATAAAACCTGCTGTAACACACTTGCAGTGCTGTATTCCAAGCGTCTACGAGTAAAAGAACCCCACTAAAAAACACACCTCTTGTCACCACTCGTGTCCTTTACGGGAGCAGTGAGCACATTTGGAACGGGAAGAATTGGCCTTCTTAGAGCCAGTTCTCTCTCAACCTGAATAGCTTAATACAAGCCAGATTGGACTTCAGTGGTTTACGATGACTGAAGCTCTCTCCTGTAATGTTGATAAGTGTTATTTGGAGATGGTACCTGTACTTGCTCAGCATCACTATCTACCCGCTTGTGCTTCATCAAATGCTGCATTTAGAAGCGCTTTTGATTAGGAAGTAGTTTCAGCACAATTTTAAGTGAGGACACTTGCATCACTCCCAGGAGCCCAAGTGGAGTTGAGGATGTGCTGAAAAGGAAGTTTGTACTAAAAATAGGTGTGACCTTCTTGAATCAGCACCTTTCTGAAATTCCACTGAAACAAAACAGGTCTTTCCACTGTTGTAAGGACAGCAAAGCTCATATTATGTTTGATAATTACCTCCTCATGAAAAGCTACCTTTGGATGCAGCTTGTGTCCTACTCTCTGTTACTTTATTGGCATAGGCATTGATACAGTTGCAGAGTCAGCTTGAAACACTGACAGGTCAAAATAGGCATGTTTTCCTTTTATTTTGTGTGAATTCCAACAATTGTATTTGCACTACAGCAACAGAGAATTAGGCTTTTTTCTCTCTTCCCTCCCTTCCTTTCCCAGAAAATACCCTTAAGAATGACAGAATTCCATATACCTAAAAACCTTTGTACTATTAATCTGTTAGGAGGCAATATGAGAGTACATTTGTTCGTTAATTTTTTTCAGGTTTAAAAGAAAAAAAAAAAAAGATCCGGTCTCTAAAGTGATAGAGTAAGCATGTTGGATGTTAATAATTTTCCTGGAGGCTGTCTCCTGTATATATTTACGTAGAGCGGTACACATGTCTGAATGAGCGGAAGAGAGTGATGGTGCAGAATTGTCCATTGGAAAAGTTTTTAAAACTCTCTAGTGGAGTGGCTGAGATTTATCTGCAGTACCTTAATGCTTTTCTCGTAGTGTACACACGTTGTTAGATAGCGGATGATGTGGTGATAGGCAGTAACAGAAAGCAGCTATTCTGCTCCAGTCTCACTGTGAGCCAAGTTTGGTTTGAATTGTCAGCCTGCAGACTGATACTGGATGAATAAGGTTTACGTGGAAGAATTGGATTGCTTGATAAGTTTCTTCCCGTTAAACTGTTGCTCTTCATCTGTATTTCAGAGAAGAATTTTGCATTGGATGGTAGTAATTGCAAGAGGGAAAGAATTAAAATCTGTTTGTATATTAAGATAAGATACTTTGTTACTTTACAGTGTACTTAGAGGAGCAAAATTTTAAAAGTAGCAAAATTATGTTTCAAAAAATGGTGTGAAGAGAATGAAATTAATCCCTTTGCTGTTTATGTCTATATCTGATATAGATAGATTTAGATCTTATCTTTAATTCAAACCCTTTGAGGGAAACTGTTTCCAAGTATTACGCTTATATCTGCTGTTTATTTCTACTTTGGGCATTCCTAAGGGCCCTAAATGAGGTTCCGCTGGGCACAGAAACAAATAGAAAGAAACAGTTTCTGCCCTAGAGAGCTCATAGTGAAGACAACATGTAAGAGGTGATTGAAGAGACAAATGGAGGAAACAGGTAAAGAAAGTGTCTGCAGGCAGGCATTGCTGTGTCAGTGGTCATACATTGCTATCAACCTAACCAGTGCTAGATGGAAACGTTTCTCCTGGGGCTTGTATGCGCTATTCTCCAGTATGTATTCTCACCTAAGATATAATAGACAGACAGTTTCTGTATTATGCTGTATTATTCTTGCTATTTTATCTTTGCCATCCTTCTGACATTGCTTAGTTAAGGGGTCATTCAGTGCCTCATATTAAATTTTATTTTTCCTGGACTCAGGCTTTGATTAATGAAAACAGAGAATAAGCCAAGTTTCCAATTTGTGTGTGTGAATAATAATAAGCAAGCACAGAGGGTAATAAATCATTAGTCCTTATGGAATGTATTGCCCTACAATGAAGTCTCTATTCCAATCCAGTTATAAGAGCTGAAATTTTATTTAAAAGCAAATATCCAATAAGGCAAATTAATTATTGTGACATCTTTAATAGGACAAATGCTGAGGAGTCAGCTGTGTCTGTGAAATTGCAAGTCAAAATGCAACACTCAAGACTTGTTAATGCTTTTTCTGGTATAGAGAAAGGAGACATAGGTGTCTAATATTAAATGGTGTTGCAGAAGGGCAAGTTAGCACTTTGTTTGCCAAATTAAGTTTCAAAGACTATGTAGGTTATGAAGTTTGACTTTCTGCCCATAAATCTTGAATGATTGACAGACTACTGTAAAATAGCTTTGTTCAAAAAGAATCTTTGGCAGGTGGCATCAAAGGTTTGAAACTCTGGAAGGGATGAAAAGGAAACCCCACTTTTACACTGATTTCCCCTGCAGATCAGTGCCTGTATGAAATTTGCCTGGGAATTATGAGCTATTTACTGTATTATGTGCTGTTTTCTTTCACTGTATCCAAAGGCCCCTGTGGTTCCTTTTATCTTCAAGATTTAGGGATTTTCTTTTGGTACATGGAATGTGAATGAGTGAATGCATCAATAGAACAAAGGGAAAAAAACATGGTTTTAGACAGTTCTGTTCACCCTTATTTTATCACAAGCTGGAGTGTTCATTTTATGGCACCTAAATTTATGGGTACATATTTTTATGGTAAAGCCCAATGACATGTTCTGCATGCTCTGTCAAGCTCTCTGTGTTTCTTCCCTTGATTCACAACTCTGCAGGATATGAATCAGTCCTGTAGTATAACCCTTAATCTCTTTCTAACATGAATAATGTAGTGTATTTTTTATTTATGTTGTGTGTCATCATCTAATTATGTCAACCTAGCCAAAGAAATGGCAGACTAAATATTTGCTGAAAAACTCTCGTCAGCTGTCAGTCAGTGCAGAAGACAAAGTTTCTTTATCGTGCACAGGCAGCTGAGACAGAAAATTCTCAGTAACACACAAATATTGAAGTCTGTCCTCAACCAAGGCATGGCACCACTGGGGCATGGGCTAAAGAGGAATTGGCCTGGCAGGGCAGTTCCTGCTTGGAAGTACAACATACCTCTTTGATTATGGTGAGAGACTTGAGGAGAAGGAAAGATCCCTTTGTTTTTCATCAGCTATTTTAGTTTTCTGTATGCATTGGTTGAAGCTGAATCGATACGAAGCATTTATGCTCTTGTTTGTCTTCCACAGGGTGAAGTGCAGAAGTAAAGTCTCCCAGCTGAACTACTATGAGGTCAGAAGCCTTGCTGCTATATTTCACACTGCTACACTTTGCTGGGGCTGGTTTCCCAGAAGATTCTGAGCCAATCAGTATTTCGCATGGCAACTGTAAGTATAAGACTCCGGAGGTCTTAATTTCCTTGGTACTGATCAGTGAACTCCCCATTAACAATATTGTATTACAGTTGCAATGAATGAAATTGTCTTTCCCAGTCTCTCCAGGTCAGCCAATTTACGTTCTCCAATATTAGTAGAAGAGCAAGACATTCTCACATTCACTTGTGGTTACTTGGTGGTGAGCTGCTTGTTCCTGAAAAACAGGAGCCTCCTCCTCAGACAGACACTTAAATAGCATAATCAAACCCAATTTTTTGTTTTATCCAGCAGCAAATGAGGGAAGTTTTGTTTCATGATCAAAGAATTCCTCACCTGATTTGTGAAAACCACGTTCTGAATAACCAGCCAAGCACCTCAGAGTATCAAGCGTAGCACACTAATGAAACCAAGCTGTGAAAACATATTTCATTGATCTAAGACAAAAAAACAAACTTATTTCTTCAAGCTCTGATGAATTCCACTTTAGCATTTGGCACTTTTGCCTAGAAAGCTTGCTGGAAATTTTGACTAAAAAAAAGCAAGAAAAAGAATCTTTTGTAACAGAATCTCTCTTCTTTCTTACTACTTACAGTACTTGGCAGACTGTCCAAATCTAGGGTAACAGACAGCTGCAAGTCAGTATTGAGATTTAGTGGCTAAGCAGGTGGAGAGCTTTCTTAGCATATGACCATGCAAAACAGGCTTAGCATAAGTGATTATTCCTCATTTACCACAGCTCAATTATGATTACTCCAAAAAAAAGTCTTCTGAGGTTCCAAGGGTTCAGATATTTTAAAGGAAGCACTTGGGTCTGTAAAAGTGTGCTAATGAGTGGTGAGTCAGCAGTGGGTGGGTAAGTTTATGTTAACATCTTACTTTGGATCAGGAGTTTGATTTTGAAGCGAATCTCCTGATGGCCCTTGCTTACTGTTCCTTGAGGTGGTCTTGGGGCATGTAAAATAGACCTTTTCAGATAACACTAAACTGAAAGACAGACTCCAGCAGCACACTTTATGTGCTCCGACTGCTGATAGGCATCCAATCCATGAGACAAGGCTAGAGCTGCTCTGAAGTAAACCCCACTGAAACATATCTAGTGTGGCTGCTGGTTCTTCAGCACCAACTTTTTCACCCTCCAGTCAGGTGATGCTAATCATCCTTGCTAATGTAGATTTAACCAGTCTTGATCCTTTTGGAGAAATGGAAGCATGGAATAACTTCTTTCTCTCCATCACAGAGTGCTGAAGTCTGCACAAATGTACAGGCCTCTACTCATGTAAGATCAGGGATTTATAAAGGAAACAGCATTGAATAGAGGAAAGCTTGAAAATTAAAACTTGGCACTTTGCATGTAAATCTTGGGCAGAAGGATTAAGCTTCTGAACAAAAATACTGGCTGAACTTTGCTAATTTGTTTCTCCAGAAATACTCAGCATCTGATTTACAGGGAGGTTACTGTTTCTACGCAGTGTTATCACCAGGCTTTCTGACACCTGGCAGTCTCAAGTGCTTTGCCCAAGCCACGCTATGAATCAGTAGTTTAACCAAGCTTAACAGGGAGAATGCTTTTAGAGGACAGTAGCTGAAAACATTGAAGCAGTATCTGAGGTTCTGAAGAAACAGACTCCTTCAAGGTAGCTCCATGTTTCTGGGAAATCATGTTGGCGGGAAAAGGCACAGGCATGGCTAGATGCTAGTCAACTGTATAATACACACATGCAGTGGTCTTGCATTTATGCTACTGCTTATCAGAGATTTGTGCTCCTCCTGTCTTCCAATTGTCTTTTTGTTTACCTAGCTTGCTCTCTAGTTTGTGCATCTAGGTGTCAAAATCATGTATACGTATTTAACAGCAAGATGGCTCCTAGACAAAAATGTTCACTCTTTTTGTGGACAGTACCCACAGATCATCTGGGGAGCACCAGCACACCTTGGGTATGTTGAGGTCTCACCAAATAAGCCATGGGAAAAAGCAAATAAATGTTCCTGCTGACTGGTTGAGTGATGGGAAAAAGCTCACTTGTTGATAGCGTGAACTCAATACAGGGCTTCCAGTCAGAATTGTCCGGTTGCCAAAAGAGCTGCAGTATCAGACTGGCTGCCAAAATAATATGCAGTGACTTTCATTTTATAAAGTTCAAGTAATGGTTACCCACAGTTTCTCAGAAATCCCCACAGCTGCTCTACAATGGCAGCCTGATCCTGTAGGAAACCCATGGAGCTGGCAGTTTATACCGAGCAGAGCCAGGGCTTTTGCTGAAACCACTACCAATCTAGTCTTTGTCGTGATTGATGGGCCACTGTAAAACAGCTTTGTCCTGCTAGATATGCTTTGGCAGCCAGAAGCCAACATTTAAACTCTGCAAGCAGTAGAAGAAAAACTGTGAGAAAGTGCTGAGTACCTGTATGCCAAGAGCTCCAGAGCAGCTTTAAGTTCTAAAAAGTCACAATTTTCATTTTCTGAAAAGGTAACGACTTTCTCCTTTACAACTGCAAGCAGAGGCTATAACCCTAAAGAACTGTTCAGCCCTCTGTGCTAGTACCTTCATGCACCAAGCTGTATTGGTGGGAGAGAAAAGGAACTGTAGTTTTGGGCGGTAGGTTGGCACTGGGATGCTCCATGTTAACATGACTTCACCTCGTGATTCTGTTTTTTAATTTGCTACTTCTTTGTGAACCTTTTTTTCCTTCCCACAGATACAAAACAGTATCCAGTGTTTGTGGGTCACAAGCCGGGACGGAACGCCACGCAGAGGCACAGGCTGGACATCCAGCTGATAATGGTCATGAACAGAACTCTCTACGTTGCTGCTAGGTTAGTAACCCTCAGTTTCTTCACTCCCTTCTTGCCCTTTTTAGAGTGAGAAGCATAAAAAATGGGTATTCTGAGCTCGTCTCAGCCAAACATTTTACTTCTGGATTTTCTCACCTTCATAGCCTGTTAATAAGGCATATTAGAAACCTTGTTAGTCAGTGAACTAAGGCTCAGTCTCGCAAAGTGCCAAGCCATTCCTTTAAGGGCTGGGTCCCTCTGCCTTCCTTTGAATCCAGGGAGAGGAGGTTGCCAAAGGAGTTGTTTAGCACCATTGTGGAGAGAGTTCATCCTCATTATCTCTTTAAGGCGCCTGTAATTTTGTTTGTGTACGCAATTAATTACATATTTTAGGGAATGATTCTGCTGGTGCACAAATGCGTGTTTGAGTAAGAGTTGTTAAACTTCAGTGTTACTGTTTTAGACACATTTTTAATATAAAATTAAAAAAAAGAAAAACATGTTTGCTGCTGTTCTTTTGATGTACTCAGGAAGGTTAATTGAATTTGGTGTCTGGATTTTTTTGGAGAGCAGATACAAACACATGCCTTTATGTAAAAATTGCATATAGAGCCAGTCATTTAGTTTGTGTAGCTCAACATAGCACTATCAGCTTCAGTGGAGCTATACTGATTTATATAGCTGCCAGCCTGACACAGATCAAACATTACCACTTCCTCTCCCTGCCTGTTCTTACCAGAGGAGGTTGACAGTCTCAGGGTGGTAGTTACCTGATGGGCATAGAATAAATGCAATAAGGACCCAGATTAATGAGGGTGAGTAGGAGCTCTTGGGCCCAGATCCTGTTTGGGACCTCCTTACAAGTTGCCCCTCCAGTAGCAGCCTATTTCGTGCCTGCTTTCTGCTCTTTCTGCTGCTGAGAAATACCCGCTTCTGCGTGTGCCACAGAGAGGCAGGCTGTTGCTGCAGATGGGAGGAGTGGCGGGTGGGATGGCCAGGAGGTGAGAGGGCACAGCTGCCAACCAGGCAGCCACTTGCCCAGCGACAGCCACCGGCCCTGTCCTCAAAGCCCTCAGCAGCTCCAGGAACTGCCTGGCTTTCTTCTCAAACAGTTACTCCCTGTGTTCTGGGCGGTTGGATGTATCTCACAGTGGGGATCTTGCCTGTTGACCTTCGCTTGGCATGAAGTAATTAGTTGCTTTCACCAGCAGAATCACTGAGTGCAATTTTTACTTGGTCACTTTTCTGAGTACTATGAAACTGCACTGCTAACTGTGCATGTGCCCAGACATTGCAGCTTTATCTGCTAAGCTCAGGTTCTTAAGGCTTTTCACATACACTAGTTTGTACTTCCTCTGTGTCACTGAGTTTTGGGTTCCCACTCACGCCAAGACAAGCTGGTTTTCCTGCCACGTTGCCCTTTCACAGTAATTACTCCCAAAAGCAACAGTAAGAGCAATACAAGTCTTGAAGCCAAGAAGGTGTGGGGATTGAGGTTTTTAAACAAAGAACATATGTTTTCTAAACACCGCCAATTTATTTTTTTCCTTTTTTCAATACTGTTTTTTCCTGACTAAGTCATCACACTGCTCCTTGCATGTGCGCTCCCTTCTCCCAGGTAGCGCAAGCCGTACTTCTTTGACATGCACAGCTTCCAGGCACAGAAGGCTCTAAAAGCTCATGTCAAATCTGGTATTCTGCAGTGCAAAGCATCCTCTCTGGAAATGACTAGCCACCTGGCCAGCCCCTAGTTTTCCCTTTTTGTCAGGTCTTGGCAAAGAGTGTGTAGACTGAATAATACATAGTTATGCAACGCAGGGCTGTGGTTTCTTTTCTTCCATGGGGTATTTGGATTCATGTTGTGAATATTTTTGTTGGCCAGGCCACTGCCAGACATCCAGACCCTCTGCATCTTCTTCCTTCTGCAGGGAACTGTTGTGGACTTGGTTCTAGGGTACAAAGAATGGGCAGTCCCACAGGGAGGGCTCTTTAGGCTTTACCTCAACTCAGTGCTTAGTATTTTTGCTACATTTAGTGTGATAATGAGCAGCAGGTGGGAGTGGAGTAGTTTGAAGGTGGTGGCAGGATTTCCTTCTTTTCATGGCTGAGTTCCCTTTGCTTTCCTTATTTGTTTTCTTTTAAATTAGCAAATTATTTGCAGCGAGAAGGTGGAAAATCTGCTTTGCAGATTTTGCACTGTTGTACTTATAGCTTGTTCCCAGACTAAAAGATTGACACAATTACAGTGTTGCAGTGCCCAAGCAATTGACTCTACAACAGGAAAAGCCAGCTAAACATTTTGGGATATGCAGCTACTGTGTGTACAAGTTATATAAAGAATGTTGATATTTGAGGGAGAATATGTATATTTGTATGTGTGTATGCATTCTAGCATAATATATAACTATGTACATGTATAAAATGATGTCTTATAATAAGAGAGGGCTTAGATACCCCTAGGAGCTAGTGACCTGCAAAAAAGAACAAAGACCTCATCTGTTTTGTTCTTAGTCAAGCACAAGAAATCTTCTTACACTTTTTTCCTTTTTTCCAAACTCTTAAGCGTATTCTATTCCACGTGTTATTGGAATCCCTGCTGGGCTGAGAAGACTATGTGATATAAGTTACAATTCAAAGGTCATTTTTATCTTTGAGTGATAAACTCCAGAAAATGAGTCATCTTTTGATAATTAGTGTGAATGAAAGTTTATAGCTGTAACACTGCATCTCCTTTAGTGGTGGTAATAAACCTAGAGACTGAAGCAAATGTGAACACAATCAAAGGTGTTTCTCAAAGAGCTTTGTAACAAGATTAATTGAAAACTGTAGTTAGTATAAATCCCTTAGCTGTCATATCAGATGTTGCTTTCATGCTGGTTTTTTAGATGTCTAAATGTAGTGATACTAAGTTAACATGTGTATCCAATTATTTGAAAAGCAGTCAAAACAGATGATTAAACATTGAGAGCTTTTTGGTTTGGGATTATTGGATATTTTTTTCTTGTTTGCTTGTTTGTTTCTTTGTTTTTTTAGAAAACCCAATACCCAGTGTTTGCTTTGCAGACAGTTTCTGTGGGGGAAGCAGGGCAAACTCAGATTTCAGAACCTCTAATAATTTATTACCGAGTGACTGGCATTGAACAAAATTTCTTTGTCTGTCAGGTTCCTCTTTTGGCCTGCGGGGTATGGGACTTCTGTACTGGCTATTACCAAATAAAATTTGGTATCACTGTGGAAAGGCTTCAGTTCATATTACAGATAGAGATATTCAACCTGTATAAACTAACTCAGCTGAAGCCTGTGAAGCCATATTGCTCTGCAATTAGAATATCTAACTTCTAGTGCATAAAGAAAAAACTGTTTTCTTTTTTCTGCTTGGAAGGGGCTCTGTCTGTCTGTCTTTCTCTCTCTCATGCATACACCCTTTTGTAAGTTCGCTATGTCTCCTCCTCCCATTGTATTGTGTGCTGGCTGCTTTTGTTCACATTATCTGTCACCTCTCATATGTATGTACAAAATGGTTTACTGAGCCCCTGAAGCATCGGAACGGTTCCCTCCTCTTTTGCAGTTACACGTTTCCAGACGTTGCACTGAGTGGCCAAGGGTCATGCACAGCCGGTGGCATTATTTAAATTCCCTTCCTCCACAAGATTATGCTATGGCAACAAAATTCAGTTCTGCTGACTGGAGGTGGGAAAAACGGAAGCCCTAGGATTAAGTCAATTTGTGTTAGAATAACTTAATTAGCAGCAAGCTGTACACATACCAGGGCTGGTAGATAGTAGGAGTTAGGCAGTAGTGGGAAAAGGAGGGCGAGGACAATCCCTTATTGTCTGCAGTTAGAGAACCTTCCCCAGAATTTGACAGCTCTTTCACTTTCTGCTGATGTTGTCAGCAATTACGTTTTAAATATGGCATGAGAAAATGATACATAGTTTGCCTGATACTAACCCTCTTTAAGATGACCCTGTAATGTAGCATCTGAATTTTCTTTGAATTGTTTGTTAAACCAGAAAGTAAGTCCCCTAAAACCAAAAAATCCTAACCTCTGTGGTCCAAGATTGATAGTTAAAATTAAGAGCTGTACTGGGGGGGGGTTAGAGGTTTTGCAGCATCTAGTTTTTTATATAGTAGGACTAACGGAAATAAAGAATGATGCACATAAAAAGGAAATTGTGCAGTAATCTATGAAGCTGATATGCTAATAAGTAATTTTATTCCAGCACTGACCCTGACCACTGCTCTGCCAATAAAGTCAGACAAATAATAAACTGAAGCATTAAACCTGTCTTGACAGTAAATGGCAGTTTGTACAGAGACTGGAGGAGAAGAAAACCCACAGCTCCTCAGTTTGGCATCTTAACAAAGCTAACTGCCTCGAGTGCCATAGCAGGCAGTAGGTTTTTAAAAGCCAGTTCCCAGTAACAATGCTGCCCCTTTTCTCCACGTGAGAAAAGTGTTGCTTATTCTTCTTATGGCAGAGTGTTTTGTGTCTGCTTTAGTTAGAGACTAGCACTGTTTCCCCCAGACCTGATAAAATGAAGCTCATCTTGACAGCAGAAATTTCTAGAATGGAAACAGTCTGTATCCTACTTTCAGCAGACTCCTGTGGAGACCCCTTCAGTGCTGTGGATCATTCTCCAGCTGCATGGCTTCCTGCATTTTGAAAAAAGTCAATGTTATTTCAAGGAAAAATGAGATGCTCAGTGTTTTTCCTTTCCTTCTTCCCAGTTTGATGTGGCTGTTACTATAGTTCTGGTGTGTGTGTGGGGGGGGGGGGGGGGTTTGAATTTGAGGCTCCAGACAAAAATGTCCTTGTTCTCAGCTTGCACAGAGGAGAACATTTAAAAATATCTCTTCACCTGAGCAGCTGAGTCTATTTCCTCTTTCCAAGGAGAGATTGGCAGCTAATTGTAAAGAGAGCCAGGTTCTCAGGAAAGCAGGAAGGTAAATGCAAGCAAGAAGCATAAACTTTTTTCAGAGGAATATTTTGCAGTTTAATTTGGCCATCATTGTGTGAAGAGAAGAATGATTTCTGGGAACAGTTTTGTGGTTGTCAACCTTTTCCCTTCCATATTGTCAATCAAATTATCACAGCTGAGGTTAGAGGCATAATTAAAAAAAAAAAAAAAAAGAAGGGAAAAACATTAACCTCTTTTTAACCCTGAACAGTTAAATGTGGCACAATGACTACTATCCCAGGAAGCTGGCAAAGGTTATCTAAGGAGGACTGCAGATGATTTCAGGATATGCAAAAACATCAGCACACGAGACCATAGCATCTGGTATAAGACCCATAGAGCAGACATGATATGGGGCTCATCTCCTTTCCAAAATCTCATTTGTTCAAATAATCACTTTTGGGAAAGAGTCTTGTTTGGAAGCTTTGCAGAATTTCTCTTTTTTATCTTAATGGGAAGGAAGATGGTTTATATGTGGAAGTGCTTTACTGGGAAAAGCAGGCAATGCTGTCAGTATTGTTCCCTGGTAAAACCTGTGGTCTTTCTTGAATGGATTATGGATTATCTTCTGATAGATAGCTCTCTTCATAGAAAATGAACTGACTACTCCATTTGACTTTGCATTCATTTGCCTTTGTTTACAGGGACCATATTTATACTGTTGATATGGACACATCACATACAGAAGAAATTTATTTTAGCAAAGTAAGTAGCTTTTATCATCATCCAGAAACCAAGGACACTAGAACAAGCTTCAAATAAATAGGAAGATGACATTGTTTCAAACAAGTTGCCAGCGCTGCTGTAAAAACTGTAATAATCAAGTAAGATGGCATTGCTAATCATATTTGGGGAAAGCTAGAATAGCAGTCATGTCCTCTGTGAATTTCTGATAAGTTATTTAGCTGGGCTGATAAGCAATCCATACTGAAATGCAGCGAGGTCCCTGCTGGAACATCCATCAAACATCTGTTCATTTATATTCTGCAGCTTTCTATAACTGCTATACTATCCCAATTAAGTACACTGAAACTTTCATCATAAAAAGCAAATGCTATTTACATATTTTCATACACACAAATTGTATTCACTGATGCAAGTACTCTCAAGTAAAATCTTACTTCAGCATCAATTTGTAGATGTATTCACATTATCTCCATGGGAAGTTACATCCAAACTAAGAAGACCTTTGCCTGCATGGCCATATTGTACATTAACATACACATACTAGAAGTAGTCTCCCTTCAGCTCCTCTGAATGGCATGCACTTGTGTAATATGCATTGTCTAATATGTGGCAAATACAGCCTTGGTCCACTGGAAGAACATATGAATTTGGCCACCGGATGGATTGTACAGCAGGAGGGAAGGGTGTTTTTTTGTAGCTGGTGGTGCTGAAGATGAGCTTATGCCTTGTTACTCTTCAGAAAAGTGAAGTCAAAGGCTTGTAATGGAAAGAACAGTGTTGTTACATTCATGATAAATGTTTAAGCTAAGAACCCTTAGTGAGTGCATATTGCCTCAGTTTACTGACAGTTTACACTGTCAGGACCAAAGTCATGGTTATAATGTCAAAGGTGTTGCTATCTTAGACTACAGGTTTTTAGATTAAGTTTTATTATAATTAATCAGCCTATGACATTTGACCACTTCTGAAACTTACCACAGATTTCATGACTTCATAAAAGGGCTGTATCCAGAATACAGTGGAGACTCCAACAAAATTCCAGGCTGGGATTTACCTGTAAGTGTTCCAGAGGAACAATGTTAGCAGATAAAACCAGGAGTATTTTGATAGGTAGAGGGCTTTCTGAGCCTGTTAGCTGACTTGAAGTGATAAGAATTACCTGAATTTGATTTCTTTGCTCATCTAAAATGTCCTCTGCCAGAATACGTATTCCAGTAGCATAATGACAAGGTTTGTAGTCCGTAGATGTTTATTCTGATTTGCAAAACAAATTAAAAGAAGGGAGAATGTAGCACTTCTAAGAAACGTGCATATATTTTTTAAAAATTGGCCTATTGCTAAATTCAGTTGTTTGCAGGCTTCAAAAAGTGGGATCGTTTCCTAGTTTAATGAATAGATAGCAACACAAAATTAAGAGAATGTTTTGCATCACTGATCTTTCATTGTTGTGGTGAATTAATCATGGAGAAAGGGTGCAGAAAGCTTTCAATAAATATATGTTCAGCAGCTAGTCTCCCCTGGGGACTGTTACTTTTGAAATCAAATGCAACAACCTCTGGGCTCTAATTGATTTCTTTCTTGATCCTTGCAGAAATTGACATGGAAATCTAGACAAGCTGATGTAGACACATGCAGAATGAAGGGAAAACATAAGGTTGGCAATTTTCATTTCTCCTACATCTGCCACTTTAGTTTAGTTGCTTGACTATTATCTCAGGCCGCTGTCTGTGATGTGGAATGGATCGTGCCATTCACTTCTTTGCTAGTAATTGCTTTTTCCATCAACTTAGTGAAGGCTTTAATTTGCAAAAATAGTTTGCTTTTAATGTGATAAAACATTATGACAGGAGCTGCAGCAACATCCTGAATTACTGAGAGCTCTGGGGATTTGGGGCATCATGCTAGGTGTACTGATTTTACTTAACGTTGCCTCAACAGCTAAGTGCTGCAGTCCATCCTCCCCTAGGAATTTACAGAGAAGTTTGTATAAAGCATCAGAACGCATGAGTGTTTGCAGGTATAGAAAAACTGAGTTTGATCGCACACTGGTTTTCCCCTAGTGTAAGCTATGACTAACACAAGAGGGATCAAAATTAGGTGCATACTCTTTGTACCTGCTCCCCCTTCTAGTTGTATCAATGCATTGCTTTAACTTAAGTGATGATACTACTCTTACAGCAACATAGATGAGAAGAAAATCATGTCTTTGCTCTTGAGGAAAACAGCAGATTTAAAACAAAATTAATCTATGTGAACAATAGCAAAATCTGAGCTATAATATGAACATCATATCCTCAGTCCTTTGCAACCATTTTTTAAAACAATAGAATGGAAATTAATGGTGTCTTCTTCACTGTCAGTTACAACACAGTTGAAATAAAGCCCAGAATATCACAGTGGCTACCAGCCAATTTCATTTTAGACCTGACGATGAAAGATCATAGCATAAAAATAAAGGCAGACACCCAGAATGCAGTAGCTGAAATACTTTTTATTATTTTTCTTCAGGATGAGTGTCATAATTTTATTAAGGTTCTCCTAAAAAGAAATGAGGATACATTGTTTATCTGTGGAACAAATGCCTTCAACCCTTCCTGCAGGAACTACAAGGTATGTGATCTGTCTGTGGGATTTCATTTATGCCCTTTCTTTCTGTTGGATTTATTGTGACTATGCTGGCAACAGCATGAGGTGTGTCATTCAACAGTGCATCATTCAATTCTGTAGCATTTATCGTGGTTTCTTTCAGTGCTACAAAACTCTGTTGATTGGATTTCTGAGGGTTGTCAGATTGATGACCTACTTCTTTGCAACTCCTCCATATCAAAGTTTATTGTCACTTTGCATCGCCCTCCATAGTTGCAAAGATCCTTAGTTCCCTACATGGATGTGAGGTTGCTACTCAGAATGTCCCTGAATTTGTCATTGACACCACATTAAGATGTAGGCTGATGCTGAGGATTATTACTGAGATAACACATTTTAAATGTCTCCATCATATTGTTCTCAATTGCAAAGCCAGTTCTGAAGACGCTTAAGGACTTTGCACAGTAAAACCCAGAACAATTAGTGTTTGGGACACAGCAGAAAGGGAACCTATGAAGACCCTATGGTACCGCGTACTGTAAAAGTGATCGACAGCAGATCTCTACAGGGAAAGGCACAGCAGGAAGGAGAAATGGATGTATTCCTCACCAGTTGGGATTCTACAAAGCCAGAACATTATCTAGAGCATTATAGAAAACTATGGTCCGTGGATACTGGCTATTAATTCACTGACCCTGATTTCTTCCTTAGACCTAGTGTATCCACTGCATCTGCATATTAAGAGAGCCCATTTATTCGACTGTTTTCCATTTTCTCAGGCTTGCACCCATATAGTTTGACATAACCTCCATCAGTATCCATCCAGTTTTTTGAGTAGCTTTGAAATGAATTGAGTTAGGCCATTGATATCCAGACTCTGCTTTTCCAGATTCTGCTATGTCCCAAAGGTCATTTCTTATCCTTCTTCAGGTAGAAGAAAATTCATGCTCCTTCTGATGAAGTCATGGCACATTTTCATTGACTAAGAGGTATCAGAGTTATCAGAAGAAACAACATAAAGATATTAACATCCAGGAAAACATCTTTCTTAGTGGTATTGCTTGTAACTGCTACTCTTCCTTCCTTTCTCTGCCATGCTGGTTTACCTCATTTACCCACCGTAAGGGCTGTAGTCTAGGAAACAAGTTAGAGAAGTTGAACAGAGTATTTTCTTTCAGTCTGTGAAGGAAGAATCTTATTCAAGTACAAGTTTGCATTGTGGTAATTGGTTGGTGCACGTACCTGGTGTAAAGCAGCAAGATGACAACAGGTGTTCTGTTAATAGCCATTTCTTCTTCCTTTCCTGATGTCCTGTTTCTGGCATGCAGCTAGCTTTTCTGTTTCCAGCACTGTATTTAGTATTCCACCACTGCTTGTCATTGCTTAGTGCTCAATACAACTAATGCTGCTAACAGGTTTCAACCAATCCTCTTGCTAGAAGGCTGTCTTTTAATACAAATACAGTTTTCCGTGGCATCCTAATGTGAGGGATAGAAATGGTCCTCCTTTCCCTTACCGCAGATGTTTCATTCCCCATGATATATGGCCTGTGCAGACTGCCTCACCTGTTGCTGAGTTGCCGGAGCTTGGATAGTAATACCTCTGGGAGTCTGCAGAAGGTCACTCAGACACCTGCCCTGACTCTTCTTTCTATATTTCTCGCAGTAGAGACAGGGCACTGAAGATGTGTCAAACAGAAGATATGTCTGTCCCTCAGCACTGTAAAGTGAAAGTGCAGATGGGCTTGGAATGTCAGGCTCAGTACAGGGAAAGTTGCTTGGGACTGTAACTCATTTCCTTTCACCACCATTTGAAATGCTTTTCCGTTCTAGAGTAAACACAACTAATTCCCTTCTGTGGGTCTTGACAGAAAAGATACATGACAGAAGACAAATGATGGTTAATTATCCACTGAATGACTTAGGTTCCATAACATAGGAGCTAAAAGTTGATTGGAGTAGCTGATGGTGATGGATGGGTTATTTTTTGTGCTCTGTAATTCTGAACTGTACGTGACTTATACAGTATAAACTCTTCAAGTTACTTGAATATGCTAGAAATATTTTTACCCCCTAAATACTGTAATATAAGAATCTTAATCAGGTAAGAGCTGTACTTTTCCCCTGTAGCTCAGTAAACCTTCTTGAACTATGCGTAAAGTTGATCTGTATATTTGTATAATTATTAGTACCTGGGGTGAATTCATTTCCCAGGAGTTACACTTAAGCCTGAGATATTGCAGTTTCTGCACAGATTAATTCTTGCCTGATAGTAAGAGGATTTCTCCGTGACACAGACTCAACTGATACAGTTAGACTTGGAGAGCATCCTTCTAAGTATGCAAATCAAGAAAGAGAGCACCACTGTTGTGACTAGAGCAGAAGGATCTCTGGACTTAAGGGAGAAAAATGCACACACAGATAATTGTCCTAGTGTTGTCTCCTCTGACTGCTATGGCTCACAGTCTTTTGCTGTGTATAAGAGTGCTTCTGTTGAATCACTGTTGAGGATAAATTTTGCATCGTTGCCAGAACTGCAGACCACATAGCCTGCTACAGTTCAACAGGAAGCTAGCATACAGATAAAATATTAGACTTTTGTTAAATGTATTGGGGTTACCTCTAAAGGGATGCCTGACTTACAGGACATGCTTTTCCAGGCTGGTTTTATTTAATGCTGTGATTTTTGTTGGATTTTTAATTCACAGTCAGGAACACAGTTACAGAAACAGTCTTCTTCCCTGCCCCAAAATGAACAAACAGTGTCCTAAGTCACATCCTGGGTAATAAGTTCTGTTTCTTCGTCTGAAGATCTCCCTTTCGTTTTTCAGATGGATACGCTGGAGTTCCTGGGCGATGAATTCAGTGGAATGGCTAGGTGCCCCTATGATGCAAAGCATGCCAATGTTGCATTGTTCGCAGGTAAAGAAGAATGACTGTGATAATCTTTTGGCTTTCTGTCCTGCAGCCCAGGCTTGCCATAGCACCATATCTCTTGAATCCAGAATGCCGAAATCTGAAAGGTGGCAAAGGGAGTGGATAATGACTAAAAATAGGGGCCGTAAGGAAATCATTAGCACAGGAAACCTTGCCTTCTCTGGGATTAACTTCACTACCATAAACAACATTGCCTAAAGCCTCCGTTTCCTGATTCAGTATTTCAGTATTTCCTGGATTCATGATAATATAATGTGAGATCAGTGTGAGGCCTAATTTCTGGCATCCTGCTTCTACGAAAGTCAAGGATGAGGCTTGTGTGAACTTTAAGGGGGAGGGAGGCAGGATATGCTCCTTTAACATCTCCTAAGTTAATGAAAGGAAGTTAGGGAATATGCTGTGATGTCCCCTTTTCTAGATCCAGAAGGAAAGGGAAGGTGATTTTATTTTAAAGCAGAAAACATCTTGACATTCTGTCACCAGCTGTGGTAAACAAATGAGAGGTCTGTTGGTTAATAATGATTTATGCTGCATGCAGTGAAAGGCAGTTAACTCTGATTTCTTTTACAGTAGTTAAAAAAGTGAGTGCTTATTAATGGGGTTAATTTGGGCTATTGATTGTGAAATGGTATTTTGGTACCTCTCCTCTTCATGGATTCCTGATTAAATTGTTTCTTTATTGAACTTCTCTTAGTGTGAAATCTGCTGATCGTTTCTTAAACTTGGCTGTATAATAGATGTAAAAATAAAACGAAAGCCACCTGTGATAATGTCACTCCTTTTTAGCAGGTGTGTTGCTAGAAAGCATGGCCCGTAACTTATGTGGAAATATTTTAGGAGTTCCTCTGAAAGCTTAAGAGTTTGTATGTATTCCAGCCACTTTTAACTGAAAATGTTTGTGGCTGTATTAACCACGACAGTGTTAGAGCTGGCGTGACCTGCCTTACAACAGAGAGATTTCATAGCACATTGCAAAAAATTGTTTTGCTCTCAATAGTGTAAGTCAGGTCCATTTGTTCCAAAAATAATAATGGTGATGATGATAGTGATGATATTTAATTTCTTAAAGTCAAAAGAACATCAAGTAGAAATTCTGTGATTGTAGGAGGTAATTCATAGACCATGGAAATAGAGAGATGTCTTCAGAGAATGATTCATCCCGTACGTCTGAGATCTGTATCTTAGGGCAGTCTGAATCACCCTTCGGAAGTGACTTTGTCTTCACACTGGCCAGAGAAGGAATTTTTGACCAACTTAGTCTAAACATTTACCTAACATGCAGCTAAAGTTAGGTGAGCTGAATCCCACTCTGTCATTGAAGAAGTCCTCTCATTTTTTGAAAAGAAAATATTTATAGAAGTGATCATACTCTCTGTTAGGATAATTCAGAATATAGATTGATTCTGACCAAATATATTCTTACAGAATATACCCAGTAAATCTACTAGCTTAAGAAAATCACTGTTTGATATGCTATACTTATTGATCCCCATGATAATTTTTCACAGTGTGAAAAGCACTTTCATAACAGTTTAGGGCACTAATCCAGCTCACCTTAGTCTGTTGGGTGCAGCTACATGAATATGGTTCTTGCAGCCTGTGGTTGTCATGACTGATATGTGCAAACTGTAATTGGTCACATGGTCTTCAGGAGCTTGGCAGAAAGAAAACGAATGTGTGATTATATTAACGTGAGCTCAGACATCCTTATCTAAACAATTCAGCTTTTTATTCTATTTTAAATTGGTCTTAGTATCTGCTTTAATTGTAATTCTTTTTTTCTATTTTGCTAAGAAAGCAAGCCCATTTGTAAATAGCCAAATAATGATAAGGATTGTGGGATTCAGAACAAAGTGTACAGTCCTGCTAATAAAAAAAATCTAATTTTTAAACCTTGAGTGGAAGTTAAATGTTGTCTATAGTTGCAATAAGAAGCGCTTGACCAGTAGAAGCCCCTCACGAGAGCGCCTTCAAGGCCTAATAAGCAGCATAATCTCTGTCAAACTAGATGTGGGTGATTCTGAATTTTTGTAGACACAACTGAGACCCAAGTTACTAGTCTTGCCTTGCGATGTTTGTGCTCCCAGCAGACATCATGGTTCCAAGATGTATCTCACAGCTGGAATGACCCTGTGTTACCACGACCCACAAACATATTTGGCAACAAACAGCATCTTAAACTGTTGTCAGAGCTCATGCTTTTACCTTGAGATTGTTTTGCAACTTTTTGCTGTCCTTGGGGTGCCATTTTGTAGACCCTTTCTGATCATTTTTCTTCCAATGATATTTCAGAAAGAAGAATGCATAATTCATGTGGCAGATATCTAAAATGCATTTTAAAAAAGAAAAATAGATGGGAAATCCTCCTCTATCTCCTTGCATCCATTTTGCCTGGGCTCCCTGCACGCTGTTTGGTTTTTTACTAGTGACGTTTGAGAGAGGAGTTACACATTAAAGCTCACAGAAGGAGAAATTTGAATAAGCACCAGTTAGCTGACAGTACCTAAGACTTGTCTAGTTTTCTCTCCCTGTTAAAACTAACAGTTCTCTTTGGGCAGTCCCATATTTATTTTGCTCAGATCTGTAGGCAACTCTGACTTCCAGGCAGGTTAGAGAATTTATGAGCATCGAACTAGAGGTATTTACAGAGAAACTGGATGGGGGAGCTTGGTTTGACTTACCTAAACTGATAAAGTATTATTTCTTAGGCTTCTTTCTCCCACAACACTCCTCTGAAATTATCATTTTAAAGATTGGTTACTTTTGTTCAGTGTTCAGTCCCATTTATCTAGCTGGATTTTTTTCACTTCAGTGTTTCTAAGGAGATTTCTGATCATTTCATTTGTCCCCCTTCATTTGATTGATGAGAGAAAATAATTACATGATTTCTGACACTCCTCTCCTTTTGCTTCTTCTTTCCTTTTTCCTCAGAGGGAAAGCTGTATTCTGCCACAGTGACCGACTTCCTTGCAATAGATGCAGTCATATACCGAAGCCTTGGAGATAGCCCAACCCTGCGGACAGTTAAACATGACTCAAAATGGTTGAAAGGTAGGCAAATAAACAAAATAAAACAAAAAAGCAGCACCTCTGATGAGAATCTTGGATTCCTGACAGACCTCTCTTGTCATTTCATTTCAGCAACACTTTCTGGCAGAAAGAAGGAACTAAATTATGTCTTTTACTTACACAGATTTATTTATCTCTTTTCCTCTTCTCCTGACCCCAAGTTACTGCACTTGACAGAAACTGTGAGCACAGTAGAGTAAAATATATTCCAACCAGCTTTCCAAGCTGAAATCTGTCAGTTTACAGCTATTGGATGAAAGAGTTGGAATTTGCAGGGCTTAGTGTACTTGGCCTGTGCTTGAAACAATTCCTTCCCTAGGATTGTGTCAGGTAACAGTTGAGGCTTTGTGAAGTATGGAGAATTTGTTCTGCAGCATTAAGATTCATCAATAAAAATAAAATTATGGGAATTTTGCACAGGGCCTTCATTTTATAGCCCTGAGGTACTGTACAGCTGCCATTGAATTAGGCAATTTGTGTGCTTTAAATACCTTCATTGTTAAGAATGGTGCTGTTTACTTTCACGTAGGCGTTATGAATAGTTAACATTTGGAGTGATTCTAAACAGTGAGCAAAACCGTAGTTTGAGGGCTTTTTCTGCACGCAGAAATGTTTTGCCAGGTGTCGACTTTAGCTGTCCCACTTTGCTTGTTGCTACAGACACATATGGGCAGAAATAGCTATATGGTTTGTTTTTCCCTCCACATACAGCCATCAGGCCATAAAGGGCCCTATTTGGACCCCTCAGGCATACCATTATATACCGCCTCTTTACCTTTTCTTGTCCACTGTGAAGGGCAGACGTGTTAGTAGCAAGTACTTAATTACTTTGCCTGGGTTCTCCACAGATTTGCCAGCAGGTATCCCGTGCATCCCAGACATTGATTCTTCTGTGGTGGTTACGCTGCCTGGTCTGAAAACTGAGCATATTTGCTTAGTGTGGGCACTTAATCTTAAATGTTTAGTGTGGATCTATTTGGCTTCTCTCTGCACCCTTATTGTATTTGCACGCTATATGCTATGCCTCTTGCCTACACAGAATGTCATGTTTTTTCCAGAACCATACTTTGTCCAAGCAGTGGACTATGGCAGCTATATTTACTTCTTCTTCCGGGAAATAGCAGTGGAGTACAACAGCATGGGAAAGGTAAGAGGGAAAACATTGCCTTGAATGTCTTTGTGACATTGAGGAGGAGAAAAAAATACGCTATTCTTGAACCAATGCTGTTAGGAATGACCTTGAAATAAGAACCATAAATCATGATGACAAGGTCATCATTTTGAGAAGATTCGTATCGCTCAAGCCAAAAGGTTGGTTGGAGTGAAACATTGCACTGTCTTGAAAGCAAGCAAGATGGTTTCTTATGGTGATGATGTATATTGGAATCTCTTTTGTCAACCAAAAAAAGCATAAGGCAAACATACTTAATTCAGCGCATCAGGTTATTTTTAAACCTGGATTCTACAGCAAAGATGTATTTTTTCATTAGGAAATCTTAATTGGAGTGCTGAGTAAACAGAGGCAGAATTTTGTTCTCTGCCATTTTGCGAAGAGTAATTAAACACTTACTGCATTTTTGATAATTTCACAATAGCTTTCTGACTAAGAGGTCAGAAAAGCTCACCAAGGCCACAAAGGTGGAGGGCAGAAATAAAAGCCCAGCAAGATTTGCATAGTTTTAAGTGCTGAAAATACAAGACTTGGAGCAGGCAGTGTGGGTTGCAGGGATTGTGAATATAAAATGTGCTTTTGTTTGGGGAAATAGAAAGCTAAGCAGTCTGTATGGAAATGAGTTTATATGGGTTGAGAACAGATCTCCTGAAGGATTTATGGCTGTGTATTAAATGCCACAGCCTTATCTTTTATAGCACACTCTTCCAAAAGCTGAATTTTTCTCTGTTTGTTATTTGTCACAGATTATGGAAACACGGGATTAAATTAAGCACCTTGCTGTGTCATTTCAAGTGATTTAAGGACAGAATTGCAAAAAAGTCTTTCAGATCAAGCAAACATTTCATTTTCTCTGTTATTTTTGCTCTGTTCCTTCCAGGTAGTTTTCCCAAGGGTGGCTCAGGTTTGCAAAAATGACATGGGAGGATCTCAGAGAGTGCTGGAAAAACAGTGGACTTCCTTTCTCAAGGCTCGTTTGAACTGTTCAGTTCCTGGCGATTCACACTTTTACTTCAACATACTGCAGGCGGTTACAGATGTTATACATTTCAATGGCCGGGATGTTGTTTTAGCAACCTTCTCCACTCCATATAATAGGTAATAGGCACAGTAACCTTTTGCTTTCTGTTTCCTTTACATTTTGCCTTTCATTGCAGTTTCTTTTTACTTTATTAAACTACAAGCAGTGATTGCTCATACAATGTAATTATTATATATCATGCACTTACCGATAGTTGGTGTTTCATTTTAAAATACCCTGGTATTGCTTACTGCATTTTATATCGGATAATTTAGAACAGCTTTAAACCATTTACTATGTGGACATGTTCCTTGGACATATTTTCTTTACATGAGAATAATTTAGGCAGGAGTTCAAGAAGCTTTGCAGTGTGTGACTTGCAGAATGTTATTCCAAAGAGAAATAAGATTTTCCGTCCTCTAAAGAAAGAATTGGGTTTATCCTGTGTTTGTCAGCAGCCTCAAAAACTCTTTTAGGATTCTTCCCTCTATCTCATGCATCCCTACTGACTCTCGTATTTTCTCCTGGAAGAGCCAACATACTAAGGTTTCCTGCTGGCTGCAGAGGACAGGGCTCCAGAGCATTGAGCTCCGGAGTCTGTAGAGGGAAGCAGTAGAATTGAATAGAGCTTCACAGTCCCTGCTTTGCTCATTGTCATAGAGGAGAGTATTGAATTCTTCATACCTAGTCTGCCAGTCTGCTACCCTTTTACCTCTCTGGAGCTGCACCCATGATGTGCTCACAAAAGGGTTCAGTGAGCAAGGAGGAAAGCAGGAGCTATGCTAAATAGAAGGTTTCTTTCTTTTCCCGGACACATCAACATATCTTCCTGTTATAGAGCCTACACTCAAGAGTCCCAATCTTGCTTGAATACAAACTACAGATACTAATAAGAGGACCCATTCTTCAAACACCTGTATTTCATTGTTCAGTCCATATGGTTTCCAAAAGCATCAGTTCATCTACTAAGAATTTATTACCATTGGACATTATAACGTGTTTCCCCAGAAGTTATTAGAATAAAGTAACTGTATCTAATTATTGAATCTCACAGAGAAGTTAAAAAAAATAGTAACATTCTAATTAAAAAATATATTGCTGTTTCACAGAGTAACATTTGAGCCGAAACAGGATTTTTTTTTTTTTTTGCTGAAATTCATCTGTTTTTGTTGTTCACTTGCCACCCCTCGTCAAAGCCTCACCTCAGTGAGGTCATGCACAGACCTGACTTCAAATGAGAGTAAGCCCAGGCCTGTGCTAATCACCACTTTCAACAGTAAAACAGGAGGAGCTGCACTGGAACAGTTATGCCACCAATAGGGAATACAGTTTTAAATTAGGATGATCTCTTTTTATGCAAATTAATTTAATAAAAACAAGCAAACAGAGAATCAGCATCAGAAAACAGGCTGTATCATTGAGATTATCTCTGAATCGAGATTGTCCTCCTGCTCTGCTAGTATTTTCTGTGGTGTGCCATAAGTAATCCTTTTTCTTAGGCCCCACCTTTTAAAAAGTAAGTACTTTATTTTAAAATCAAGGTACTTTTTTATAGGCTCTGTTTTTTGCAAGGTAGGGGAGATGAGAGGAAGGCACTTAGGCTTGGAGACTCCTCATTTGCAGAGCTAGCTCTGGCATGGACAGATCTCTCTTTCCCCCTCCACAGAGGAAAGGCTTAGCATCTCTGATCTTTGGAGCAAGAAGTTCCCACTTGAATGAGCTGGAAAAGAATCCTCAGTGTAACCTGAAATCACCCAGGGTGGGAGCTGGTGATGGGTTGTAGTCCAGTGGCTGATGGATTTTCTTGGAAGTGACCCTCAGTTCTCCACCTGTATAGGTTTATGACGCTGTGGATCCACAAATTGATGTCCTCAATAGTGGGAGCTTTTGCACTCTTCTCACCACATGATCCCTCCATCACTGTGGAGATGTGTGTTGAGTGCAGCCCTCAGTGGTTTTAGTTTTGTACAGTAAGACTCAAGCTTCTAGGGTTCTTCTTTATTTAAGGCTTAATTCAGCACAGCGCAACACCTTCTAGCTGAAGTAGGACTTGCAGTACCTTTCACGATTAGGTCCTGTGTGTCCAAGATCTCTGTCAGTTAGCTATTAACAGCCAAATATACTCCCGACCAACTTGTACATCAGGACACTTTTGTCTGCCTCCATTTAGAGCTCTTGCTGTGCGCTATCATGTTAATGTAGAGCTCTGAACTAAGCCTCCATCCATATAAAGAAAAAGCCTGCGGAGATTCAAGCAGGACTATTACTGTCTCCCTACTTGTTATTTCCTTCAGTAATCAGCATTTTGAAACCTTTTCATATTTATACAATTATTTTCAAATCAATTTATATCCCTTTTGAGTTTAGTTTTATTCTCTATAATGATATTATTGTTCCTACATTTTTTTCCTTTGGTGTATAATAACCTACTAGCTAAAAGCATGATTGAAAGTCTCAGCGAGCTGGGTTCACACTATTTATCTGATAAAATCAAGTGAAAGTCAGACAGAAATACAGTAGTTCATGTATTATAAAAAGAAAAGAGAGGTGGATAAATAAATAATTCATGCTTCCAAGTGGCTGACCATGGGAAACCCTTAAGCCTTTCAGAAAGTATGTAGGTAATAATATAATTATGTTTAGACAATGCTGCCATGTAGTTGCATGCAAATAATCAGAAAGTTGAATTTACACTCTTACTATCTAAAAACAAAATTGAATTTGCTTCTATGAGCTCTTTACACCTCATTGAGTTAAGCAAATTCCTGAGCATAGTTAACTCCTTTCCATTGAGAAAAGCTGATGGAGATCAGGCTGTGGGAGGATAGGGTAATAATGTGCAGATTCCAAGCTAATGGCACATTGCAGCATGCTCCCAGTTTGATTAGCTCCAACCTCTGAACTGTCTGCAGAATATATTTTTGAAACAGGGAAGGGACTGTGAGAATTAATATTGGGAAAATGTGACTTTCAGGAACTTAAAATTCCAAATAACAGGCTCTAAACAAGATCGACTTCATGCATTACCAGTTGTATGCAGAGTTTCCCAGATTATTCCCCTTCTTCTAGATTATTGCAATTACTTCTTTCTGTAGAGACTTTGAAACAATTTGTGCTGGCAGGAACTGTCTGCTGATTGGTACTTTTCAGTCTTTTCTGTGGGGCTGGCTTTTCCTGTCAATACTCAGAGGTTACAAAGTTCAGGATTGAGTAGCCTGTGACAGGAAGACTTCTATACAGCATGTTTTTCACTCAAGATTTTATGCATAACTGCAGAATGAGTAACCATTTCTGGGAAATGTCGCTTTGCAGCATCCCTGGCTCTGCAGTCTGTGCCTATGACATGCTTGACATTGCCAATGTATTTACTGGGAGATTCAAAGAACAAAAGTCTCCAGATTCCACATGGACACCAGTTCCTGATGAACGAGTGCCCAAGCCCAGGTATGTTGCATATGCACTGTTGCGATAGATTGCTCTGTTCCTGCACAGAGCACGCAACTTTTGACAATTTGAAAGCCTTGTAAAGTACAGACAGAGTTGAAAATATATATTGTATCAGTGAAATAGGGATTGAGTTGGATTTAGATTTAAGGTATATTGGTGCAAGTGAGAATTTTTTCACTTAAGCCAGATCTCTGTGATGTAAATTAGGGCAGGATCAGATCTACTTGGTCAAAATAATTGATAACTTAAGGCTTGTATGAGTTACACACCTGTTGCAAATTGGTTTGGTAATGGATGTGTTTGGTAGCAAAGCCTGTCGCACCAGTTTGCTGTTCTGGAGTTAATATGTAATTTATGTGCCACAGAGGATGCAACAGGGGCAAAAAAACCCAGCCTTCTATCAAAATGGAGATTTGCTTTACCTAATTCCTCCTGCAAGTTTTTTCCTGCTTCCGCTTCCCTCCTGTTTGTTTCTGACCCCTTTTTTGCAGTCTCTTTGTATTCCCTATAAGCACCCATTTCATCTGAGTCACTAGTGACAGCCATTTGTTAGCCAATTTATACCCATGGCCAGATTTTGCTCTGAGAGTGTGATATAAATGTAGATAGAACAAGTTCATTTGTCTCAGTCAAGCTCTCCACTGTAATACATGATTTACATTGCCTGTGATATCTTAAGGAGCTATTCAACCTATCTAAATCTCTGAAATGGCAACTGGGCTTCTAAGTCCAAATTTGGCCCATGATGTTTCAGAGAGTTGCTGAGTCTAGTATTCCCCTGCTGTCTTTATTCTGAGATTATCAGTCATGAGAAGAACCTTGAAGTGACTGGAAAATCTTTTAAATTCTGTGTCAGTTTTCAGTCTGAGCCCGCTAGCATTATTCCTGGATTTTCTTCTGCTTTTTGTAGTGTTCCAACAACTCACTGACATGACGGGCTGCCTTGGTAATACAAGGCTGCACACAAACTCCAAGGCCATTCATTTGGAACTCATAATCATAGAGGAGATCTTGCAGGGAAGGGGGAAAAAGACAATTGGGTTTTTCGGTGGGAAAGGAGAAGAGAAAGTTGCACTGCAAGTTTGTGGTCTGAGCCAATAGCAGGCTAACAGTTACACTGGAAGATGGGATAATACTGCGTCTTCTAAGTCATTAGCAGGTAACATAAGCTGAATTGGTGAATAATGTTTCATATAAAATTTGGTCATCAATCTGCATAATAGAAATAATCATTATTTGTAACATGTTGAAATTCAGAAGAGATGGGAGCACAAGATGCCTTTGAAAACAGAGTAGTTTTTATTTGGATATCTCAATTTGGTGCAGAAATATTAGTGCTTCTATCAATGCTAGCATTTCTCAGAGTCATACTGGAATCTTTCAGGTACTTAGCTTCTCTTTTTTTTCTGAGGTGGACAGCAAGGTTTACTCAGTTTAGTGTTTACTCGATTAAACCAGCGGTGAGATTAAAACAGGGTTAATCCAATAATGTGATTAGGATTTAGAAAGAAATAGGATCAGATTTACAGAAACCCCAGGAACCACAGTAGCAGAAGACATAGTCTGCTCCCTAGAATTCTCTGGGAATTTCACCTAATGAATCGGTGTCCTTGGAAGGACCTAGGAGACTGGTGATACCTTTGATTTCTCCTTCTCTCCCCTTATGGCTAATTGTATACGCAGTTACAAGACAATCGAAGTATTTTGTATATGGAGAGGCAGAGCGCACAGTCTCTGCATGTAATGTCTGTTGCATAGTTGAGTGGAACCAAATTCGCTGACCCAGTTAGTCCCCTCCAGTTCTGTGTTATCCTGTGTTACCTTCCTACAGAACATTTAGTAACCTAACGTTTGAATATTTTTCTAAATCTGAGCAACAGATGTGACAGGACTAGCGTTATTGTTCAGGGTGGCATTACTCTGTTGATGTCAGTGGCTCTACCCACTTTAGACTGGGTGAAGACTGGGTACTACAGCATAATTATGAGTGAATAGTCAGTCTTTCATCCTCCCATCTCCTAGTGGCTCTAAACTTGAAGAAATATACTGGTCTGGGAAAAGAAGCAAATTAACCTTCTGTTGGAGAAAATAATACAGAAAATGATAATGACAGACAAAGAGTTTTGCTACTCCCTGTTTAGAGATGACCTATGCATGCAGGAAGTTAAGTTGCCTAAGAGGAGCAGGGCTGTTTTTAGGAATATAGTGTGTAAATTTGTATTGAAATTGTCTAAGAACAATTAGATAGCATCTCAGTGAGAGTCCTGTATGTGCTACAGCACTGAAGTTCTCCCATCCAAATGGAAAGAAGGGTGAAACCAATGTTTATGTGAATGCTTGCTGGATTGTCTTCCCCGATAGTCCTCTTTCTACCAGACAGTACTGGAAGCAGTGTTACTTCACCCGTGTTTTAAAAAAAAAAAAAAAAAAAAAAAGGCCATTTCTTGTGTTTACTGGGGAGACTGCTTTTTTTCCAGGAAACAGCAGTAAGATAGAAAGTTAAAAATCAGAAAGTATATCTGTGCTAGTGAACTGTATCAAGCCAAATATGTATATACGATGATGAGGTTCCAAGTGAGTAGATGAACTACAAACTCTGGGTCAGATTTCTGCTAAAGAAATGTCTGTGTGCTTTTACGTGGCAACACATGGAAGTACTTCTGAGGGGAGGATAGAGCAGGACTTTAGGCTCCCCTGAGGGGCTGAACGAGTCCAACAGATGCCTCGATCCTCCATTTAAGCCCTTCTAATGCACTTCAGATTTCACTGCAGGGCCTGGTCATGGGTCTTATGGAAGGGAGACTTCCACCTAGGCATTGAATAAGTGTTCTGGCTTCCCTCTCTTGTTTTGTTTAGGCCAGGTTGCTGTGCTGGCTCTACGTCATTAGAGAAGTACGTAACCTCTAATGAGTTCCCAGATGATACTCTGAACTTCATCAAAACGCATCCACTGATGGATGAGGCCGTACCTTCTATTGTCAATCGACCTTGGTTCCTGAGAACGATGGTCAGGTAAATACCTCCAAATGAACTCTTCTCATCTTAACATGCTGTTGTGCTAATAACCATGCTTAGAATACTGTTAAATTCTGTAAACATCCCTGGTGTGCTGGGCCTGAATCCAACTAGGAAGGATGACAGTGCTGAGTAGAAGCCATAGAACTCCCTGAGCAGCTTTCAAGATTGGAAAAAAACTCAGTCCTTTCCAACCATGCTGTTCTGAAACCGGATCTTGGAGGAAATACAGAGCAGGGAAGGTTGCCCTGCCTGTTGGCTTATGGGTTAGTGTTTGAGACAGCTCTGTAGAAAACTTTGGGCAAAGATCAACAGATAGCTCAGGGGTATGTACACAGGATACAAAGATGTCTGCCAGGATATGTTCACAGGATATGAAGACGTCTGTCAGGATATGTACTGGTATGTTTCACTGTTTACACAAGTGTGCAAGCAGAAATAATCACATAGTCCCTATCCGTTCTGTGGCAACAAGAGAAAAATAATAATGAAGAGATTTGAACAAAGACTCATAAATCAACAACCCTCAAACATGCCGTCTCCTTCCTCTGAAAATATATTCCCACTCCTGTATAATGCTGTAGTCACTATACTACTTGTCTGCCCTCCAGCTGTGAATGAAATAATGTGACTAACTTTTGCCACATTTTTGTGTCTCGTACAAGGATAGAGTTTTGTGCTTAGTCGTGTTTACCTTTGGGAGGGTATGGTTTAGTTTTAATAACATACATTCTGTTAGGTGTTTATGTTAGATAAGTCAGGTCAAAGAAACTCACTTTGGACTCTGAGCAAAAAATGGTGACATTTTGCTCTTATGGAAATTGATTCTAGGATTTTAAGCTAGTCCTGGACAAGCTGCTTCCCATGTGGGTGATCTTTAACTTCCAGTTTTCTTGTGTCAGAGACATCACTTGGGAGCAGATGGGCCGGGACTGGGGCACCTTAAGATTAAAGCAGAGACTTTAAATTTGATTCTGTACTCTATGGACAGCTGGTACAAAGAGGAAATGTGAGGTGTTGTGAGGGCACAGTAAACCATGCTGCTGAGGAGATGTGCTACAAGAATGTAAGTGCAGTTTCCAAAGAGTCCGTGGTTTCAAGCTCAGGAATATTGTCTTGCTCTATTCTAGGTATGCACCCCTCGCCAAAGGAGAAGACACTAAGTTTTGCAGAGTGCCTTCCTTTAATCATCAGTACCAGATCACCAGTACTTGTTTTCAATTAGTTTTGTGATGCCAAGATTCAGTATCATCTCAGCACTGAACACACTCAGTGGCTGTGGTGTGATTATTTTCCGTCAGATAAAATGGCATTTAGCTCCTCAGTATTGCACTGGTGCAGCTTTTCCTGCGAAGGAGTTGACTCTGGATCTGTTATCACAGTTGCTGCTTTTAATGTGACAGAGCTTGAAATTAAAAAAATTTCACTGCACTGATTTTCTTTTCCTGCCTATAGAAGTCATCAGGCTAATACTTTGTTTTTGATTGGAAGGATAATTACTAAGTGGTTTCAGACTCTTAGCACCCCCGTCAGCATTCTGCTTGAGGTGTGCTGCTGCAAACGCTGTTGCTAGCTATTTGACATATGGACATGCACACACATGAAAATTCCCCACCATTTGAGGAGCCCAACTGGTACAGTCTGTGTCGACTTACAGGGTTATTCAGCCAGAAGAAGTGCTTAAATATGTTATATGGTTGCTAGAAGGCTACCACGAAGTTATTTGAAGTGGAAAAAGGTGATGTAATAAATAAACTAACCCAAGTGATAAAAAATGCTGTATTGTTATTCTAGGTACCGCCTGACCAAAATTGCTGTAGACTCTGCCGCTGGGCCGTATCACAACTACACTGTGGTTTTCTTGGGATCAGAGAAGGGAATCATCTTGAAGTTCTTGGCCCGGACAGGAAACAGCGGTTTCCTAAATGATAGCCTTTTCCTGGAGGAGATGAACGTTTACAATCCCGAGAAGTGTGTATCTGATTCTTCATACTCATGTATGGGCAGCTTTGACACGTCCAGTTTCCCAGAGAGCAGGTTGTCCCATGAAAAGGAAAATGGCTACAGAAGCCAAGTTTTTCGAGTCATTTTAAATGTTTGTTTGGGGGGGATGTCTGGTTTTGAGTCTCTACATGGAAATAAAATATTTTTTATTCAATATGTGTAGAAAATAGAGCATCCTACGCAGCAGTTGATGGATAATTAAAAGTGAAATTCAGCAAAGAAAAGATTAATTTCCTAATCCTATAAAAAACCTGATTCCTCGCCAACCAACTCACCAACCAGCAAGCCACTCTCCAAGGGATATTTCCTGGATTTCAGCCTTCCTCAAATATGCCTAGGGAGTTTTTGAAGTGTACCATAAACATGCAGACATTTCAGCTACTCTGAGTACTGGAGAAGAAAAAACACAAAAGCTGAAGGGCCCTCAGAGAGCTTGTGTAGTGTACAGTCCCTCTCTACTACTTCTCATTCCCCTGTCCCATGCATTTTTAACACTTGCTTAAATATTTTTTTGACAGTATTTCTAATGCCTGTTGTGTGTTCTTCTTGGCTTGATCAGTTCTCCTTTTCTCGGGATTTTTCATTTGTTTGTTTGTTTTTTAGCTTAAGGAATCATGAAGTTGTCATCTGGTTTCCCAGCAGAACTCATTTATAACATTATCTCATTTTGTCAAACCAGGTGCAGTTACGACGGAGTGGAAGACAAGAGGATTATGGGTATGCAGCTTGACAAACAAAGCAGTGCCCTTTATGTTGCCTTCTCTACCTGTGTTGTAAAGGTTCCCCTGGGACGTTGTGAGCGTCATGGCAAATGTAAAAAGTATGTGTTTTGTGGTAGCACTTGCCCTGTTGTCAGAGGCCTTAGAAGCCCATCAGAACACTAGACAACTCAAGAATGCCTCCTTGTTTCCTTCTCTCCTAAGGGCCTGCATAGCATCCAGAGACCCGTACTGTGGCTGGGTGAAGGAGAGTGGGGCATGCACACAGCTGGTGCTTGGTGCTAAGTAAGTAATAGCTTTCACTGGATGGACTGTGAGACTCTGACAGTGGCGCCAGGCAGATTTGGACAGAGTTGTTTGAAACATGGGGCTCTTAGGGAAGAAGAATGTGTGAAGTATTTGTTTCTGCCTTATTTGCATTCTCTGAAATTTCTTGGTGTTTTTTCATGCTAACTCTCAGCTGATTGGTAACTGTTGAAAGAGGAGGAAGAAGAAAATGAAAGAACCATACTAAGGGCCACGTGTTGTTGAAAGGAGGGAACTTGATAAGTATGTCTGGACCAGCCCACACTGGAGCCATCACAGCTGATTACAGAGGCAGTAGAATCCAAATTAGGTTACTGAAGCAGTTTGTCCACTGAAAACAAAACCAGTCCTTCTAATTTACTGTGCATTACTAAGAAGAATCACAGAGCACAGTAAGAGCTGAAAGCAGATTCAGAGAAGTGCTGGATCTCCCTTTGCTTAACAGTAGCATTTAATTTTTTATAATAACAAAAGGCTCTGAGAACTTGCTTAAATACAGTTACTAAAGCCTCCTTGCGGGGAACAGATCCACTTCAGAGCTCTCTTTTCTTGGCCACATCTGACATACCTCACACTCTCCCACCTTAAGGTATGGTTATATTTCCTCAAGATAGTAGTGTAAGTGTGGTGTAAACATCAGAAAACCTCAATAGCCCTACACCAGCCCAACTTAACCCTACTTCTGTTTTGGTCTTCAGTAAACAGGATGGATGAGTTATCATTCATATGCTTGTATCAGGTTCTTAATTTGCTATTTTAATTTAGATTGTTTCATTAAAGATCCAGTGTGGATATTATAGCGATATCTATATATGCATTATTACAAGGAGTGTGGATTGTTTGTGACAGATCATTTGGTAGAATAATGTTAAAGTCCATCTGTGTGTGTATCAGTTTGTCTCAAAAGCTTACCAACATTCTCAAAGTATTTGAGGGTTTTTTCCCACTTGCCATAGCAAGACTTTCAGGATTTCTGTACCTTACTCGCAAAAGTGGCTCCCGTATTTACCAATAGATCCCTGAAGACAGAGGCAGTGCAGCTTGCTGTGGTGCAGTCCACAGGTGAGCTGGGCAGGTAGCTCTCAGTCCGGTGCATAGCTCTTAGGAAGGAAATCCAGAACAACTGTTAAGCTGGCTGGTAAGCTTCTAAATTATCCAACAGGAATAGACTTTAAGTGTCCTTCTGGAGTACGTGGCAATTGAACAGCAATTTTAAGAACCTAGAGTCTGGAACTAGGTGCCTAGTAGAGTAATTAGGCCTTAAGGGCACTATCCTAACCAACATAGATAAGAGCTTGTGCTGGAGGTTTTCCAGGGCTTTTGTCACTCACCGTCAGGGAACTTGGAAGAACAGCTTCGCTAGTTATCAAAATCACAGGCTCAGGTTAGAAGCCTAAATTGGAGGTGTCAGCTAGAAAAGCCTGTAAGTATTTATAGATAAAGTTTAAGTTCAGTGGAATTCCTTTTTCAATCTGTGCTTTAGGCCTTGCAGTTTTGTTCCGTGCAGTATCTAAATATCCTTTAAAATGCAGGTTGCATCATCAGAAGCCAAAGAATAATTAAGAGATGACAAAATAATGCCTATGTTGCAATTTTTCAAGCTGTGTGTGGGAGTTCCAGAGAAATGGCCAGTTTCACTGTGTCTTCATTTCAGTTGTAGATGTGATAATTTCTTTCTGGTAGTGTCTGTGACTGTTGTTATTCATACCGTTACGTTTCTTTCTGTTGTTTAGACTGGCATTTGAACAGGACATAGAACATGGCAATACAGATGGCCTGGGTGACTGCCAAAGTAAGCAAAGCTTTTACTCTCCATTTACCATGTGTTACAGAATCTTTCTGAATGCCTCAAATCACCATTACCTGTCAGGTGTTCTGTCGTAGCAATGTAAGCCACAGCAGGGACATTAACTGTGGCTAAAGAAGCAGGTTCAAGAGGAACACTTGTTTAAACATGTTTGAAGAAAATATCCCAGTTGGTGTGATTTATACAAACACCAGATTTCATAATGGCTATGTGGTGAGAAAACCCCAGCTTAGGAGGATATTGATTATAGCAATGACACAATGAACTGGATGTTCATTTTCTTTATCAGCCACAGTAGATGGGCTAGTTTGTTTATGTAGATGTGCAGAAAGGGCTTGGTTTCTTGTTGTAGACAGTGACTTGGACTGCACTCCCATGCAAGACAGAGAGACAGCAAGAATACCTCTTTGATTTGGGATCCAGAATCAAGAAGTGGGAAATACTTAATTTGTGAATCTTACTGGATTTTTACCCATGAGCTGGACAAACTAGCACTGTTAATGGTGAGATGCTACTGATCCTACCAAAGGAACCTTAATGATAAAACTTAGGTACTAACAAAGTGAGTGGGAAGTGTCCTTTAAACATTCATGTTTTGCACTGAGGTACTTAAAAGTATCTCACTTGCATTACAGCAAAGAAACTTTGCATGCTGATTTCTGAGCCTTCAGGAATACCGACAGCTGTGTTAAGACAGCTCTCATTCCGAATGTTCTTGCCAAGTTCAGTTTAATTCTGGGCCCCAAATATTATTTATAAACTTTATGACACCAAGAATCACATTCTTTTTGGTGCAATTTGCACTGGTGCCTGTAGATGCAATAAAAGGGCTGAAGCTGAGGAGGTAAGGTACAGTGAGTCATTACTTTTGGAATGGAGAGCAAAATAACAGAGGGCTAGAGTGTGCCCCAGGATACAGTGCAGGCCAGCTTCTATGGGGAATGCTAGAGCCTTCCCATGCCTTGCGCATCCTTATTCAAGGGTCATTTATTATTGTGTTCGCCATGCTTGAGGGAGTTCAGGGATTTCATCCTCTGTGTGCCTCCATTTTAGCTACACCTCCCTCTGTTTTTGCACTAAGATAAGATTACTTGGGCAGTCTCTGTTTTTTGAGTGAGGTGAACACACAGTCCCTCCTGTGTGCCCCGGAAAATGAGATAGCACCAAAATCAGGTCAGTACCCAGCTGGTACAACTTTGTCCTTTTCAGATATCAGCTTAGTTCTGCTCTTCTTGGCTCAATAGGTTAGACAGGAGTAGACTGTATGTAGTATCAGTTATATATGAAAGAAGAGTAGGAAATGATTCAGAAACAGCAAGTTGTGCTCATGGAGAGAGATCCACTCCTGTGGAGGGAACAACAAACCCAATCCCCTGCTTAAATCCCTCTTAAGACCTGAATGATGCATTGAACCTTGGCATTGCACAGGGGTAGATTTCACTCTGTGCTAACCCGGCTGATCTTATTACTTCATGTGATCTTGTATCATGTGAGTTTTGTCCTCATTGACTCACATTGCTGGCTGCATCGCTTGATGTGCTTTGTGTTAAATTAGGACTTGATCTTGCAAAGAAAGCCATGGCAGGGAGAAAACTGGTCTTCTGACTTGGTATCCCTGCACAGGGCCAGTCATGAACACTTTAAGGTCAGACATTGTTTCCAGGTATGTCTGAATGCTGGATTTGCCTGGGTCCTTAGGATACTAATCACATACGTATAAAAATCAGCTGAAGCATAAAAGGTTGCTAGCAGCAAACAATTAAAAAGAAAAAAAGAGTGAGAAATAATGATTTTTCCCCTGTTATTTGTCTTTCAGATTCCTTCGTAGCCCTGAATGGTAAGGACGTTCTTAGTTTCATTATTTATTGTCAACAAATCAATTCTGGAGGAATCATTTTTACTAAACTTTGAAGTATTTTCACACTTATGTTTTATTTAATGTTTCTTCCTGATTTATTTTTTTCATAGACATTTCAACTGCTTCACCTGATCATGAAATGTCTTACAACACAGTGTATGGTCAGTTTATGGATGTTTTAAAAAATTCTCCCCAGATCCTTGTGTTAGCTAGTACTTTCTGTCCTCAAATAGTCATTACCCTTTTTTGTTTGTTTTGTCTTGTTTTTGAGGGCCTGATTCACTAATCACAAATAGAATTAAGCCATACTTCTTGATTTTCAATCCCTCTTTTCTTAGTCCTCTCTCAAAACTCAATTGAATTAAAGTCATGTGTGGCCAATTTTAACAGCACTCCAGCAAACATGATAAAGAGCATGCTTCATCTGAACACTTAGGTATAGTGATATATCTTATCTGTTCACTGGAAAAAAGAAGATAGCACCTTGGATCCCACTCACGATTTGTCCAGGCTGGTGTCTTGACTGTGACAGCAGCCAGTCATAGATACCTCAGGGAAAGGAGCAGAACAGTCCCTGAGTTAAAGAAAGAGCTTTCGTGAGGAAAATTGCGCTGTTAACCATGTCAGCTGTGGCTGGATTATGCCTTGAATCCTAAAGGTTTCTGTCACTACTAGAGTGAGTCATTTATGTCATCTGCACTTGCAGTATCTTAATGCCCTGATGGTGCCTGGTCTGTGAGAACAAGGGGATTCACACAGCAAATTAAATGACCAGAGCTGAAGAGGAGCATTCCTGGTAGCCTAGAGTAGTAGTCTCCCTCCAGGCGACTGTTAATCTGCACTCAGGGCAGATTTGCCCCACTTCGCTCAGTCTGTTTGGAAGTGGATTGCACTAAAGTATAAGTAGGCACTTGGAGTGCAGAATAAGTGTCTACATGGGGAATTATTGCAGAATAAATAATTGCTTTAAATTCAAACCTAGAATTATATTGCAATAGCTTCTCTTTGTAGACAGCCTGAACAAAGACAAACACTCACAGGCTAAGAGGATGTGTAGTGTTGCTCCCAGTGAAGTCAGTGACAAATTTCCGTATGGGATGGGAGCTTACTTGTGAGGTTTCTTTGAGGCAGTACAAGACTAACAGTCCATCAAAGCTGGGGCAATTACCATATGTTTGGCTGAATGTAACTAGATACAGGTTAGTGTGCAGTTGTGCACATTAGATTGATCTCTTCGTCTTGTACTTGCGAAATATGTAAGTACAAAACAGAACCAATGACAGCTCAGTAAAGCAGAATATAAATAACTGCAGGCACAGTAATACTGCTCAGTGCTAAAAAGAAATAAAATAAAATTCCCCATTTTTTTTTATTATCAGGAAATGGAAAATGTGCAGGTGAAACTTGTTTGCAAGTATGATAATGAAAACCAGTGAAGGCAGTATACACAAAATCAAAGTTGAGATTTTTGTTTGGAAGGCTGATGGTTTCATCTGAATATACAGCTTGTACTTTCTTTCAGTTGAAAACTGTTACATTTCCAAAGCACAAAGCAGCAATTAAAGAATAATAATAATAAAATCCATACTGCTGAGTCTGAAGAAAAAGAAAATGGCCTTGGGCATAGTGCTGATGTACCAGGAATGTCTTAGGATTCCCACTTCTAGATGCACCCATAGGCTACACAGTTGCAGCTGTGGGGCTGTGGTTCTGGATCCCATCTGCTACCATAGTAGTGGGGACTCTAGCAAAAGTGAATCTTTTCATCTGACCATAGAATCAGGAAAATGGCCCAAATGAGAGGCAAAGTGGAAAAAGCTGCAGTCCCAAAGGGTAACAGAAGGAGTCTATGCTACTGTCTACCCATGTCAAGCCCAAACACAGATGCCATTTACTGAATTCAGTCCTTAAAATAGGATCCTACTACCAGATGCAATGGAGAAATGCTGAGCCAACATTCTTTGGTTCCCATTCATGCCCTGTCTTTCACAGGTGATTTCACTGACGTTCCTCAGGTAGATCATGATACATGACCACTAGGCAAGACAGCTCTTCTTTTATGAATTTATTTGAAATACCAGTTCTAATGTTACTGCATAGCTGGCAGTCAGTCTTTTCACCTACTACAGGCAGGCAAAATACATAAGGGAAGTGTGTTAGTCACCTCTATTCATCTTCCACATGAGGAGTGTAAAAAAAATGGCACTATTACTCAGTAAACCAGTCTCAGTAAACATGCTCATGTTTGCTAACTGTTATGACTGCTCTGAGTCTTTTTTTTGCATGAGAAGGCTGAATTTTTATAAATGGTGCTTTTTGTGTTATTGATTACAATTAAATGCGTAAGTAAATGGTATTTCATAATGGATTAAACCTCAGAACAGTGAGGTATACCAGCATGCCAATCAAGTGAATGCTCAGGGTGCCTTTGGATCTGACGGGTTAAATATATCCAAAGGCATCTGAAACTCCAGATGCAAAAGACGTTTTAAGGCCTAATTCTCCTCTCACTTGATTTATACCAGTATAAATCAGCTCACTTCAGTGGACTTACTGCCAATCTGTACCAGTGTAAATGAAAGGAGAATCAAGACCTTAATCTTTGTATTTTTGGCATCGGCCTCCTCCTGAATTTGGCAGATGGGCTCCCTTTTCTGGGGCAACCTCACATGATCAGTTGTAAAAAAGCAACAAAGTGCAGAGTCCACAGATGACTGTTCACGTACATTCCCTTTTCACACCCGAGGAGAAGACAGCATGCTGAAGGTCTGGCTGCAGAAGGTCAGAGAGAAATGATGCAAGAGCCACAGACTAAAATAAAAAGATTAGGCTAGATTCCTCTGCAAAATTGTAAGCAGCTTCAATTACGTTTGGAAATATCAATTCTTAGTGAATTGGGCCCTTATTTTACACCCTAGCCACATTCCTTTCTCCCTCTGTAGTATTGATTTAGCCTTTCCCTCTAATTGTCTAATTAGGTTGCTATAGCTGTTAATAGGATAGTGTGTGCACATCTTAACCTCTAGTATCCTAATGACTTGTGCGTATTAGAGCAACTATCAAATACATACTGAATCCCTGTCTTTGTTTTAAAGCAGAAGAAAAAATCTCCTTATATTTTACAAGTACACTTCAGAACGAGCTATAGTTACAGAAGTGCAGCCCTTCTGAGTCATTATCCATGCTCATAGACATGAAGTGTTTTTACTCTCCATGTATTACTGTGATTACAGCATTCCAAATGGAAAGTTTTGTGAATAATTGAAGCACCTAAAATAGTTTTTTTGGAAGTATATGTTGTTTTTACATATTTGCTTTAAACAGGTAAGTTTAGAAAGCACTATATCTGCAGTTTTTTTCAGAGGGATTGTTTTAAAACAAAGGCAGAATTGTTATTTTAGATGTTTAGGTGTATTAAAACCTAGCCTGTGTCAAAATAGAGGTATTGGCCACATCTCACATATGCTAAAGCCACCTTGAATTACAGCAAAGTCTGTTTATGTAGTCAGTGGTAAAAATGGTGTAATGAAAAACAGACCCATTACATTTTGCAAGCTATATGGCACATTGCGAAGGTTTAATAATGGCTGTGAGTGAAAGGACCAGGACTAGGTTGCCTGCCACTTCAGTCTTTTCTCTGCTTACGAGAGTAAGTTAACTAGCTCATACATCTGTGGTACCACTCTGCGTAAAGGTGAATTTCACGCAGTGGGACTGACTATGCAAACACTTACAAGACACAGTAACATTGCTTATGGGATCAGCCACTGCCCAGTAGTAAGTGTTTGCAGAATATGGCGCTCTCACAAGTGAGAAAGGTTATTAAACTCTAATCTGCTCCTGCCCTGCTTCCTCTCTCTAGTAAATCAAATGGAAGAAAGTTTGTCTCAATACATGTGGAAAATTGTTTCTTGATGTGTACTAGACTAACACATTAGTAACAGAGCATATAGTCTGATTTCTCGCATTTGTGTGAAACGCTGCTCTACCTAACTACCATCTGGTATACATTAATATCGTCACAAAGCCTTAGCTTTCCATTACCAAGGAGTTCTCCGTGTACTTGTAGCATATGGTTCAGGAAATCTTTTTGCAGAAAATGTGTCCCTAAGGCATATATTTCCTCTAGATTACTGTATTAAGAAATGTTTTTCTTTAACCATACTTACGGCTTTTCCTTAAAGTTGCCCCTTGAACGCACCTAAACTGAAAGTGTCTGGACAGAGATAGGAGCATAAAATGCATATCAAACACACATGACTGCTACTTGGCAAGACTTTCTTCTCTTCCACTTCCTTATCAAGCTATGACTAATTGCTTGCTTATGTTGAGTGCAGCACTACTTGTAGGCTGACCAAATATTGTACACATTATTGTGGTTGTTGAATGAGGTATTAACTTGGAGACTGGAACCCCATGAATGTTGGCAGTATGGTTTAGTCTTTAGGGAAAAGACGACATGGAAAGCTCATAATTTCCACTTTCTGGCCTGTTTTCTGTCCCATTGTTTCTCTTATTTGTTGCGGATGAGTACAGGAGTTGACAAGCATAAAATGTGAAGTGAAAGCTTTACCATTTCAGCGTATTCTTGCTTCAAGGGAGCACACGCTTTCTCTAGCTGGATCTGTACCAGTCCTGTTGGAAATAGGCAGCCATGTGGAACTGCTGCAGAGCAGGCAGCAAATTCGGATCAGAATCCATCCGTCTCACTGTTACCAGTATATCCAGCCATGCTCTGCGGCTTATGAAAACCTTTTAGAAGTGGATAATCTGCTTGGCTTCAGTTTTCTATTTGAACAACATTTAAAAACTTCATCTTCAAACAAAATACAGCCTCTAATTTGCAGTGTTAAAGAAAGACGGCTGGTGGAAAACCACACTTCCCGTCATGAGGGACAGAGAATAATACAGTGCCCTTGTCAATTTAAGCCTTCAGCCTGAGGTCCATGCTACATTAATCATGTTAATGATCAGCTGTAGTGTCTGAAAGCTGGATCCATGGTGAAAACACTGTGAACCTGACCAACTTTCCCTGCAAAGTGTAACAAAATGCAAAATTCAGTCCAGAGTGCTGTCCAAAATACAATTCAGAGTATAATCCAGTGCAGTAAATCAGAAAGACCCCTCAAAAGTATATGGAGGAGCACAGACATCTTCTTTTCCAAGATCATTAATATTCAGCAGGACTTCCTTAAATCACATCAACATCTTAATAGAAGCCACAGCTTTTTGGCGGCTTCATTGGTAGTTCAATCTTGCGAAGCTGTTAAAAGGGCTAGATAAAACAAAGGACATGGGTGCGTCAAAAAGCTTGGTAACATTGGTGACTAACATTTAGATTTTTGTTTGCTAGAATGGCATTGAGCATCCTAGGTACATCAACCCTCTACGCACAGCAGAGAATTAAGCTTCTCAGAGCAGGGTCCAGAATAGCGAAGATCCAGAAGCCACCAAAATCAAGTTTTTCTAGATACAGTTTCTCAAAGCTTTATTTTTATCCAGTGACTGTTTAATATAAAATACTGAAGCACAGTCTCCTTCCTTTGCAACTCTATGCCTTCACCATGAGGCTCTAAATTTGGGTTCCCTGTGTTGCTGCCATGAGGCTCCAAATTTGGGTTCCTTTTGTTGTAGTATCTCTGCCCCACAGAGTTGTGAATTCTTTTTCTGAGCAGTGGTACAACATAAGGGAAGGAATGGAAAGCCAGCCACCCTGCTAGAGCAGCCTGTAGCCTGGTGAGTGGACTCTTCTCTAAGGGACACTCCCATCTAAGGAAAGAAGACTAAGTTGCTAGGCTGTTCAAAAGAAGTGGGGAGCAAAAGAAGGCTGGTATGAGCCTATCTAGCAGGATCTCAGAAGAAAGCATTATCGCCATTTCTATCTGCGAGTAATCTGATTCTGTTAGTTTAAGTCTGAGCATGTTTTGAAAGTGCCTGTCTTGCCAGGTTTTTTCAGGAAGGTAGGTAAAGGGAAATGTAGTTACGCCAGGTTAAATTAACTAGGCCCAGAGTGATCTGAATCCTGCTAAAAATGACTCATTTTGATCACATGCCAAAAGGGAACTTTCAGAGACACCCAGAATTTTAAGGTCAAAATGTTGTGATGTTAGTGGAGTTTGAGGGTTCCAGACTGCAACTTTAGATTCAGAGACCTAGACACCAAATACATCACACTTTGGGTGCTGACATACTTCTTGGGTTATAGCTATAAAGGACACATTCATTTACAAATACCTCTCTGCCTAAGCCAAACCGCTGTTAATATTGCTTTGTGTTTCCAGCAGGGCATGTTCTGTAAACATGGTGTTTGTTAGGGTGTATTTGATCAGAAGAGATTTCCTCAGCATGCTTATTAAGAACAGCAATAATGATGTCTAGGACAGTTGTAAAACTTAGTGAAACAGGGCTATAAGCTTCTCCTAAACTTCTCCAGTTAAGATGATTGTGCTGAACTCCAGTACCTATGTGACAGATACGAAGTGGATTAGATTCTAAACATTTCTTCTTAAAAAGGGCAAGTGAATGTTCGAAGGGGTCCAGAATGAATAAAAATGTCAAATATCTGCTTGAAGAAGGCTAATAGCCAAATGTGATTTGAAGGCTGTAGCAGTAGCCGCTGGAATCATTGAGTTCTTGAACAGATTCACGTAGTAAGGTATTGCCTTCACTGTTAATTCGAGCAGAAATAATGTTCAGTTTCTTGCTGGCTCTCCCTATCTCAGGGCCGTTTTAGAACATCTGCTTGGACAAGACCCGTGGAGAGCGTGCGTGTGGCTATGAGCCGCTGACAGGCCCTGTACATGTGCCATCTAAAAGGCAATGCCCCAGTGCGAACACACAGGTTCTGGGCAGCCTTTTATTCCCTCTGGGACTAGAGACAGAGAGCAGCTGGTGACATCATTTTGTAGTTCATGGGGCATTCCCCTTTAGTTTTGGCCTTATTCAAAGTTGTTTCGTTTTAATGCTTAAATTGTTTTTTTTTTTAGTTGTTTCTTAACTAAACAATTGCCAAACATTGTGGATTTACACTTCAGTGTAAGTCAGGCCTGTATACTGAATTCAGCTGAAAGAACATTTGACTCAAATGAAGTGTGCTCACACTGTTCTGCACTCATTCAACTCTGTTGAGTGAAAACACACAGCTTTGAATTCAGCGGCAGCCAAAGGCATGTGCCTACGTATTAACAATGGTTTGTCTGGCTGATCTGAAAGGTTCAAATCCTCTGCTTCCTTTGGTCAGTGCTTTGAAAGACTTTTAAAACATTGCTCAATCTAAGACATCCATCCATCACTGAGGAAAAGCAATGCTTACACTCCTGAGATAGCATGGTAAGTGACTAATGAGACTTGTCTTCCCTAACTGTATTTATAATGTAAACAGGACACTCCAGTTCACTAGTTCCAAGCACCACCACTTCTGACTCTCGCGCTCGACAGGGTTATGATACTAGGGGACGCATGCTGGATTGGAAGGATCCGATTGGCTCATCTGAAAATACAGATCCATATGTGGCAGTTTCATCCCATAACCATCAAGACAAGAAGGGTAAGGCCTTGGAAATGACTTCCTGTGGTGGAGAGGGAGGGGGGGAGGACTAAGGTGTAACTGCTTCCAGCTGGCTCAGAATAATGTAATAAACTCCTTCGCTATAGTTGAAAGCTTATCGTAAAGCAGAAACTAGATAGCCAATCTCAGACTCAGTCCTAGATACTCACTGCCTGAGGAAACCACACAAAACAAATAGGAGTGTATGCCTTTGCAGTGTGTTGTGTATGTGGATGGAGAAGGGGAAGACAGTGGGGATTTAACTGCTTAAACTTGATCTTCCCCATTGTCTGACTACAGAAGATTCATGGCTTTCCATCATTCTCGAGTGTGCACTTCTACATTGCCTTTTTGTCTGAATTCCCAGGACAGCACAACAGATCTCTGCTATTTTGACATTATTTCTGTTTGAGTTAGGGCAGTAGTAGTCTCACTGCCAGACAGAGGTACTGCGGCACAAAGCTTTGCACTAATTTAACTCAGTGGAGTTGAAATAACACAGGTCCTAATAACTGGATCCACATCCCAATGTCTTCAGTGAGACCTGAGCATCAAATACTCCTGAGAATCGGAGCTGAGGAGATCATTAGCTTATTTCAAAAGACACTTAGGTGACTATTGGTAGAGCTGGATTCTGTGCAGCATTTTTAAAGCCCCAAAAGGTTAGAATTTAGGTGGTGTTTCATAGCTTTCAGTACTGTGCTCCACTCTGAAGCACACTTCTGTCTAATACAAGGGACAGCCCTGTCACTTGGCCTCCAGTCTTCTTTTGCTATACATGAGGAGAATTAGGCAGAAAATTGCCTAAACTTGCCACTTGAGCTGCTTAGAAAAGGAGTTCTTCTTCTAAATAGGGGTGATGGTGCTCCATCAGTCTATCATGGCCCCCATCATTCTCTCGGCTCCTTTTAATCAGAATCTCAAAGAGATTAAAATAGTTTCTTTGTAAATTGGAGACTTAGATCCAAATAGCCACTCTGCCTGGCGAAATTTGACTCCCTGTTCTTCTTCTCTAGGGTGTTCTCAGGTCTGTTCTTTCAGTCTCTTCTCTGTTGAAGATGTTCCACCCAGTATGGACTAATTAAGTACGCAGTGGGCCAGAAGGAGGATGTTTATAAGCAAAACTCGCTTGCCGAGTGGTTAGGGCATGCACCACGGGTGAGAACACACATGGGCTTCAGTCCTCGCTGCTATCATATAAAACACTTAAAATATTAATTGAAATGTGGATTCCAGTCTCTATTGTTCATGCATTTTACATGGAAAAGTCATTAGATAAAAGCATCAGCTGTTCTTAGAGAAGCTACTAGTATGCCGGACTCTTGCTCTGAGTTGTCTGCCCAAGCTACTAGGTTACTAAATCATGCTCCTTCCTGTCTCTTTGACCCACTGAATCTCTGAATTCTCTACATGTGCTGTGGAGACTTTAAGCAGAGAGTAATAAGCATATTAACATTGCAGAACAGCTTTTAGCAGAGCTGCACAAACAGCTGACAGCAGTCTGGATCCAGACTATGAATTCATAGTGCCTGGAATTCACAACTGCTCCAGCCGCACAGTGCCTCCCACGGTCCTGTGAATATCCTGGATTTCTCACTGGACTCTCCAGGATTGACTGCAAAGAATCATCACAGTTCCCAGCCATGAAGGCAATGTTTATCACCTGGCTGGCGCTGCAGGGCTGGAGCCTGAAGCATTTTTCCAGCTGAGGAGACTGGTCAAATTGGGCAGGAGATCCAGTAATATTTCCTAAGAGGCCATGGTGACAATTACTCTAGAAGCCCTAGCTTTTAGGCTTGGTGGCAGGAAATGGGATACAAAGGTTTGAATTCCCTCAGGCAGTGGATGTGAACTTGTGTTTCCCACCTTCCAGCAATTAGCCCTTCCTGTAGAAAAAAAAGGGAGGGGGGGAAGAAACTGCCATTTCCTCCTCTTCCTTCAGCTGGGATTTAGAAGTGGCTACTGTTCCAATATATTTTTCAGAGCTTGATCCTTTAGACTTATTTGGAGGTAACTGCGAAAACTATGGGGCAAAACCAGTAAATTTCTAGAACATGATCAAGCTTAGATGTGAGTTAAGCACAGGCTCCTCAGCACTCTGAAGACCACTGGGCTGCTGAGCTTGCGCAGAAGCAGAATTTCAGGCAGTTGCAATACCCAAGCTCAAAACCATAACGTAGGTGGTAAGAGACTGAGGGTGTTGAAGGGAAAAGCTCAGATTCCTGGTTCCTACTTAAGCCTAATTTGAGATACCAACCTTATTTTTTTAAATTTGAACCCTATTCTTCAGCCATTACTCCTCAGCTTCAGATGGGCAGTTCAGAAAAAGCAATTTCTGCGTATTATGTATGTAGAGAAGGAAAGGCAAAAAAACTCGTATGCCCTTCTAAAGATGGCATGTGGTTTACCTATCACTCCTCTTTACTCTGAGAAATACATCAGTGACAATGCTGGCAGCAGAAAAATAAGCATTTTTTTTCTGTCCAATCTCTTGGTAACACCTGGTATTCAAAATGCTTGAGATGAGAGGACATTTCTTAGAAAGTGCAGTGTTCTGTGTTCCAAAAGATGGTGGTGTCTTTCTCTCCTCCAGCTGAGAGCAGGGGATGTCATTAAGCAGACTTGGTGAGGAAGGAAGGGCAAGATCCTTGAGCCCAGTTCTTCTGCTGACATCAGTCGCGGAGCTGTGTCAGAAATCGCCAGTAGTGGAAGATCTGGCCCTTAACGTACTCTAGAGAAATGCAGAGATATTTATGCATTTTAATGGCACTATTTGTTGTGTGTGGTTCCATACTTCACAAATCTTTTGCAAAGCAGTGCTTAATAGATGGAAGGCTACCTCTTAAAAGCATCTTGTATGCCAGTAGCAGCTTTCAGAGGAGCATGCAGTGAAAATATTAATAAATGTATAGCTGTTGGATTCTAATCATTTTCGCTTCAATACACTGACTGATGAGGTGGCTTACATTGAATAGTTCCCTCCCCAGGGAGTGGTGACTACCAAAGAGCCTTATTAGCACTTGACAGGGTCATTTAAATATCATGCATTCTTTGGTGCCTAATTATGAATATTGACAAAGCTGGAAGCAGTCTACACACAATCAAAACAATGGCGGCAGAGGTGACCGCATGGTTGTTTACCATTACCATCTACTTGTGTGCTGTTATTCCTTGCCTTGCCCAGTCAGAGCCGGTCGGCTCCAAAATTACTATTGATTTGTTGCTTTAAAAGGGCAAAGGAAAGAGTTCTTATGCAAAATTAAATCAGAAAATGTTAAGCTTACTATCCTTTCATGAGGATTTTGTTTTCACTTTTGCTGTGATTTCTTTTACCCTCACACATTCACAAAGAAAAAAAAAACTTTTTTTTTTTTTTAACATTTTCTCTTTATTTTGCAAAGTGCTTTGTGGTATTCTTCATTGGTTGTGTTTAATCCTTTGGACAGTGTTTTCTTTCTTTTCCTGCACTCACAAACGACTTCTCACTGATCGTACTAATTGTACAGAATCCACTTGCTGCTTTCTTTTCTGTGACATGGGTGCTTTGGTGATGTCACATCCATCCATATGCTTCACTTTTAATTCAGTGCAGGCATCTTGGGGAATATCTGTGGGGGTGTGAAGAGGGGGGTTCTTTAAAAGGGTTGACTCATGGGAATGTGACATTTGTGTGCCACAGCTTTCGTAGCTAAATATACTCTGGGATTGTTGTTTCTGAGCTACATCACATTTCTTGCCAAGATGAAAATGTGCAGTGCAACCCATAGAGTGGTAACTATGTGTTGCCATCCCGCTGGCATTTTCATTTTGGCCATTAAGGAATCCGCCCTTTGTATTGCAGAATGAAAAATCAGCTCTGATTGGGCAAACTGCACCCTCCTTTTCCTCTTCCTCTCCATCTCCTCCACAAAAAAAACAAAAAACCAAAAAGCCCCATGTTCCAGAGTATGTTTATGTTTTGTTTTCTTTCTTGCTGTGTTTTTAGCATTAATTTAATTGCGTGTTTCTCACCTTTGTCCAAGCGGTTGTCCTCACCTTGCCGAGTCTAACCTCCCCTTCTGCTGCCATTGTACTTAGTGTCCCTCCCCCGGGAACGAGGAGCTCCCCGCGCGGAACCTTCCAAGGCTTTACCCTGTGCACTCTGAACAGCACCCTGGCGCTCTGTCTCCGTAGCGTAGTCCTACTAACGAAGCGGGCAGTACCTACACGCAGCTGTCGGAGAGGCCTGTATGAAGAAAATGGAGCGATTTTCTTCAGGAGTAACTGGCCTTGCCCCCGCATTACCCTGCTGGCCCTTCTCTACTGTCTCCTATCCGTCCTGCTTTTCTTTAGAAATGCCTGATGCTTTTCAAGCCCTGGATTCATTAGCACAAACATAGCCAACTGTTCGGTTTTCTCACTCACTCCCTAGATGTCTGGAGCCTACCCCTTAGTCACAGTGTTGATAAATTTGTTGCAAATGTGGCTTAGGGTGTCTTGGTTCTGCTACAATTTCTATTCTGTAGTATTCAGATGGAGATGGTTTAGCTGGGCACTGAAAGGTGAAAGTGCAGGGTTATTCTCAGCAGGCTTAATACTTGTCATCTTTCTTGTCTCAGCACTCATGTAAGCAAAGATTACAATGTGGTCTCTCCTTTCTTTAACAAGCCTTTTGTCGATATCCACTTAACGAAGGTAGAAAGCTGATTGGAAACGGGACGTGATGCACACAGTTTATAGAGTTTACAGTTGCTGGTGTATTTGGATGTCAAGAATGCTACTACAGCTACTGTGTCTGGTGGAATCTTCTTTTACTCTTCTGTTAACAACAGCAGCCCTTCCTCTGATACAGAATTCATAGGCATCATTAGCAATATTCAGCTCATGTGTATGGAGAGGACTGTTATTGGGGAGCCCAAGGGCTGTTCGTTTCAAAATCTGGCTCCAGAAAATGTTTTTTATTGTACACAAGTGGCAGTGTTATTAATTTTTACTGTGATTATCACTGCTTGAAAGGTTTGCCAAGTGCTGACAATGCTTGTCTCTGGAGAGTTTGCAAATGTTAGGGCAGATTCAGCTCCAGTGAGACAGAATTACGTGAAATTTCAGGTACCGTTATGATAAAGAGTGTAAAGTGCTGATTTAACAAGATACTTTACAAATAGAGATGAAATGAGAGAAAAAATTCCATGGTAAAGCAAAGCTGCAGACTCTTTTTGCATTAAGTAAACAACTGGTGTTCATCACGGGAGGGCTGAGTTCTGCACCAGGAAGTCCATTTGCAGAGCATATTTTTACGCAAAATGTTGTTATATGCTAAACATACACCTAAAAAGACCTAAAAGATTCCAAACATGTTTTATCAGAGGAAGCAGGGAAAAGTCATTATTATCCTGCTGGCATTTTATAATAATTCAGAAGGGCATTTGAAGTGGCACAAAATTCATCAAGACTATCTCTTGAGTAAGTGTTTGCAGGTCTGAGGGGAAGGGTTGGATTTTCAAGGCGAGGCAAGTGTTCTGTATTTGATTCCTGTCATAGTTCTGGCAATCTCAAGTAACTGACAGATCCTAAAAAAATGTGTTAGGCTAATCAAAGAAGGAGCTGCACTGTAGTCAGTTTTGCGTCGATAGGGCCAGGGAAAAGCTGTAAGCTCAAAGCATATGTGCTTGGAGGAAGTTACACAAAGGCACATGCTGTTGTTGCTGCCCTCTCCCATGTCTCAAACCATTGTCCACACAAACAAAACTGAACTTTGCAGTTCACTAGCCCTCTAAAGTGCCGAGGAAACAGTGAAGACAGATCAGACCTGATCCTCCACTTTCTATGCTTTTAAGTATTTTGCCAACGTTCTAGTTAAAAGAGTGGCGTAAGAAAGGGAATGGTGGAATTAGTCCTTACTATCTATGATTCTGTAGCATTTGTCTGAAATTTGAAGTGAGAGAGTTGATTACTCGGAGCTGTAATGCTCCACAAAAGGATTTCATGTACGTGATATAAAGTGGTGCAAGACTTAGTCCATTTAAACTTTTATAGATCCACATCTAGATTAAAACCTTTTCCCATAGGATTTAAACAGAGGTTGGTTGGATGAGTCTGTGCTAAACAAAGCCCTATAGATTTTTTTCTGAAAATGTTCTTAGATTATTGTAAACATCCCTATTTATAGAGGGGACCTTATTTATGTTTGTCATGTACAGTAGCTCCTTAAGTGGAATGCTAAAATTTTTTCTGTTAAAAACCACCCCATATTTATCTAGAATGGCTCTAATGAGCAATTTGTCCAGGAATAGGATGTCTCAGAAACCAATCATGGCATGCCAGGCTCCTCTGCTGCGGGATACCTATTTGGCTCGATGTCAGATGAGCACCAGAAAAACATTGTTAACAGTTAAATGGGACCAGATTTCTCAGTAGAGTTTATAGTAGTCAGATATCTGTGTGACAAGACCAGGCTAATAACTAGCAAAGGTGTCAGAAGGCCAATGAGCTCGCTGTGCTGGAATTGCAGGTATCCTGTGACATATAAAAGGGGGCTGTGCAGTCAGGACTAACGTGACAGACTTGTCCGGAGAAATGTATACTGATCCTTCCTCTGTTCTGTCTGTCTTGCATGTACAAGCTGTCTGTTCACAGAGCTAGAGACAGCTAATTATCTCAGATTGCATATCCAAGCTTAAGCAGCAGCAATAGAAAACTAGGTGCTAATTATTAAAAATGGAAATTGTATACAAAACTGATGAAAGATGATGGCTGCTGGAAGAATGTTTCTGACAACAGACTTTCTTCAAACCTGTTTTCAGTATGTTTTTTTAAGTTTGTATGGGAACAAGAATGAAGAGACAAAGAAGAGGCTAATGCTAGGCATGCAGAAAAGATAACAGAAACCAAATCCATGGGCAGGGCCGTATCCTTAAACCAGTTTTAATCCAAAGATGGATTGTAATAGAATACAAGGCAGTGGTTTAGTGTGTCTTCTCTGTGGCTCATTTTCATTTCAAGCCTTAAATAAAAGTCCTCAGCTCATTTACTCACAGATTTTCCGTAAGATCCTTTGAAATTGTAAGGAGCACTTTCCACGATGAGAGATGGTCAAGGATCAGGAAAACAAGATAATGAAGGGGGTTTATTCCAAAACACACCAACTGCCTCTCCCACTCACATAAACAAATGCCTACACGTCATCACTGGAGCTAACTTAAAATTTTCAGAAATGAAAGTGTTTCTGCACTCCACTGGCAGTGAGCTGTAAGAAGCAACGGATTTCAGGTATAGCTAGCAGAAGTGGAGCCATGAATAGCAAGGCTTGAATCAAGAGGCAAGAGACCTATCATTTATTTAGTACCAAAAAAAGAGCATTGATAATGGAAGATGTTGTCTCGGTGTGCGACTCCTAGTTATGAAAATTATTGACAGAGCTTTTCTTTGTGAGTATATCTCCAAATTACTGGATCCTACAAGTATAAGAAGGGTAAATTTTAAAATAAAGCTCATCAAATGTCAGATGTGGCTGCGGGAAACAGCAGGTATCCTTGACCTGTAATTGTCCACCTGCGTAGATTTAAAGTCAGGCTATCCATTTACAGACTGGAATGAGAAATAGAGGCCTGCCTTTCTCAAACAGGGAAAAACTGTCATTGCCCCAGGACCTTGATCTACTTTTTTGAATAAAAGAGGCCACCTCTAATTTGTCAAGGCAGCTGCTCAGAGTTCAGGGCATTAGCGCTATTGTCTGCTGGATGCGATTCTCAGCTGCATTCATCCTCAGTCACCCTGGGAGGACAGCCCCGCGGAGGAGCACAGAGTGCCCCCCGCTCTGGGCTGACCCGTGTCATGCTGATATATTTCTCAAGAGCTGGGAATTCACTGTAGGGTACGCTGGCCCCACAGGGCCACTACTCTGTTGGGAAATAGTGGGGAATAATTGGTGGGCAGGATGTTAAGTAACACCAAGTTCCATTTTTATGGCATTTATAGTCAATATAGGGAAACTTTGTGCAACACAAAGATGCTGAATTGGCAGAAAAGAACTTAGTCTTTTAAATAAAGGATTTCTGAAACAGCTATGAAATTTGAAGGGATTTAATAGCAGAAAATCGTAGAGTTGAAGGAGTCTTAAAGCGCCTTTTGGTATTAATTTAATACCAGTGTATAATTAAAATGTCAATACACTGTTAAATTGAAGATATTTGAATAATTCATTTTTCTTATATAGGATGCGCCTAGATTCAATAAGTGTATTAATTAATGGGGAAGATGTCCTGTAGTAATTTCATGACAACGTAAATGTTGACTGTCCTGGTTCAGAGTACTTCTGGTATGATCTATGGACTGTTTATTAATTGCATGCCTCTGTACAAAATACCACTTAGGTTCTTTTCATATAGATAAGCCTTGAGTGAACAGTATCAATATCCCATTCTCTGCCTAGGATCCTGACTCTTACTTTTTGTACTTAGTTCTCTTTAAGACTGTAAAAAAGGCAAGCTTAGTTCTTTCATGTCAGGATGGACTGGTGCTTACTGATTAACAGCATGCAGTTAATTAAAAAATTGAGAGGGCATAATTTAGATTTTGCCATCTTAATTTTATTTAACATTAAACACAGATAAAAAATGTCATTCCTTTTGGAAAGTAGTCTTTCCTACGAATATCCTTAGTTTAGCAAGGTGGTTAGGTATGTGTTACTTTGAGCTCTGTGGTAGTCATTTAATGAGACACTCTAGTCTCTGGACCTCAGTTTCTATTGCTGTGACTTTTGCTAGATTTTAATCATGTGTACTGAGATTTTCTATGACAGTGTCTGAGAAAGAGGGTAGGGAAAAGATATGTTGTTGTTATGTTACAAAAAGTCATCAGTGGATTTTATGGAGAAGTTTTGGAGCAGATAACTGCAACTTTATCATTGTATCAAGAACGTGCATTCTTCTGACATCCTTGTGAGGGGAAAACAAGCTGAATTTGGCCAAGTTGTAAGTTTTTGAAAAACATCAGTCTGCCCATACCCAGAAAAGACTTGTCAGAGTTTGGCAAGTAAATACCTGAACAATTCTATGCTCATTGCACATTAGTGCTATGACTGCTACGTGCATTAACCATCCAACAGCTCTCTCTGCCCCGGCAGTTCAGATAGGTCAGAGTCTCTGCTGAAGCAAGTTTTAACAGCTCCATTGACTTTAGGAGAGCTAGGGCAGTTTATAGAGAAGTTGCTTAGGGAATATTAAGGCACATTTCTGGCAAAGCTATACAATTCAGCAAACATTTTGAAATGGCACCGTATAGCACGTTCATCAGTAACTTTATGTTGGCAGGAAAGAATATCCACGATACTCTGAAACAGTCCCAACAGATAGCCTCCAGACCCATTTCAGCCTCCCATGTCTGCCAAAATGGTTAGCCATGGATATCAAGTTATAACTCTTCCCATAACAGCCAAGGATTAGTATTTTCTAGGAAATAAGATTTCAGATGAAGTTGCAACTTGATAACATTGACACAACTGGGCATAAACTAGACAGCTCTTTCATATGCCCAAGAAGGTTTTTTTTAAATTGGAAAATAACACCAGCTGCATGCTGCCAGTAATATGCCATCTTGTTAATGCTCTGTCCCATCTTACCCACAATTGTGATAGAAAATAAAAGAACAGCTGTTTTTTTAAAAAAAAAAAAGGAAAAATAGGCACATTTTTAAAGCCCTACAAAGATACTGTTATTCACCATCATGTTCTCATAGGAAGAAACAGAGGGATTTTTTGGAGAGCCTGAAGTTCTGCAATTACTAAATGCAAACAGTACCAGCTCAGACAGTGAATTTAAGAGTGCAGAGAAATGCCTCCCAAATGGCAGCACACCCAAGCCCTCAATAAAATAACTCCAAAAGTCTTTTGAGAAGCACATATTTTACAAGTGTTTCCTTATTCTTAAAATCAGAAAACTTCACTGAGTTCCTGTTTGGAAGCAAGCATAATTGTAATCCTGAAAAAAAAAAAAAAAAGACCAAACCCAATCTAGAACAGAGTCATTCACATCAGTTAATATAATGAATGTATTTTGTAAGAAATTATAGGAAAAAATTGAGCAAGCTACCTGTCTCCCTCCCTCTGCTTAGCAATTCAAACTCATCAGTCTGGCTAGCTGATCTGGGTGAGTGAAGCAGAAGTTATAATGCTGGGTAAAGAGTGAGCACCACTGACTGCATTAAAGAAGCTAACAAAAGTGGTCTTGTCGCTTGATGCAGAATAGGCAGTTGGTAGTTTCTCTGAGCCTGTGGTTACCACTGGAGAAATTTAATTTCTGCCATCAGTTTATAGCTTCCATCAAACAGTTCAACAATTCGTCATGTGTATTCGTTGCTGAATGGCTCCCAATCAGATGCTCTCAAACAAGGGCACAGAGCAAGGGTGCCCTCTGTCCCCTCTTCTGTGTCCTTTCTCCATTGAACCCCTTGCACTCACCACAGAGCCTGCCCAGCGGTTTAGGCGATCACAGCTCATAATAAAGAACATAAAGAACATTGCTCTTTTTTTGCAGATAACATCCTGCTTTATTGCTATAAAACACTAGTCTCTATTCAGTGCCTTAAAGAGGTCTTACAGTCCTACCACGCTTTATATGCTTTTTGTCTAAATATGGCCAAGCCAGAGGCAATGCCCCTAGGCACTCATCCAGTAAGACTAATTAATTTTCCATACCCAGTGGACCCTAGGGGGATTTGTATACCTCAGTGTGAAGTTCTCACCCACTGAACTAAATAATGCCACATCAGCAAGTACTTTCAATTATCCAGCATCAAGACCTGCAAAGACAATAGTTTATCGCTACTTACTCTTGGCAAGACAACTCAATAACACCAAATATGCTTCCCTGCAAAAGTTTTGGTCCCACCTGCACTGTATTTAGAAAGAATGTATCACTGAGAGAAAAGAGATTGTGTTACAATTTGTTAAGGCCCCAATGCCAGGAAAGGAAGTGAGGCTTTAATCTCGCATGTAGAAATTTGTCTATCTGTAGATCAGTAAATGTATCTTGAGAACTAGTCTACAGATATGAAAAGAGCCAGTTAAGATTCTGTGTTACAACATCTACCTTCATGTTGATTAACTGGTTATGCAGGCTGCTTGGCTCACCTGCAGTAGGGGAAAATACTGGCTTAATAAAGAGCACAAGCAGAAGATGATCAAACACCACAGTAAATCCAAAAAGGGGAGATTGAACCAGTATCAGAATTGAGTGGAAGACTGGGGCAGTTGTATTCCAGAAACACTGCAGTCCGTGCGATGCCTTATAAAGCAAAGCTGCAGGTACAGCTGCCTGGCCTGCCACTGGACGAGCTCTGAATGTATGTTGAAGAAGAATTCGGTTTGTACACACTGCTGTAGCTAGATTGCTGTTGGCTCCAGGCTAACACTCTTGGAGCTTGGTCAGGTACCTGCATCCCATAGTATGTCACCTGAGACAGTGTTACAATTTTGCCTCATGCAGAGAAGCAGGTGGGCCAGTGTAAGCCCTCCAACATATTTAAAAATGTGTGCAAACAAGAAGCATCAACTAAATTACATGATCAAAGTATAAATATGCACGCACTGCATACAAGAGGAAGAAAGTAGGTAAAAAAAATGCAGAGGACTATAAATTTGACAGACAAAAGAGAGAATGCATGAAAGAAGCCACCACCGGAGATAGAAAATTATGTGAGAGAGAGATGATAGGAGCACTAGGACAAGAAGTCCCGCAGGGAGATACTGGAAACAGAAAAAGGACTAGAGGTAGAAATGTTCTTGCTGCCTGTTGTGGCCACTGCTTCAGACTCGTAGCAATTCCTTGGTCACTGATGTACTCAAAGGCAGATGAGGCTATAGGACCACAAGACGGAGAAAAACAATAAACCTAATATCAGATATGTATAAGCTTCTTTCTACCTACAGCCCCAGCACTCCAAGTATTTCTACAAGAAGCAGTCCTGTCTTTTACTGAACCCTGGGAACATGTTTTAATTCTTAAATCCAGGTCTTCTGACTGAACTTGCAATGTTCATGAGTATTGCAGAAATGAATTAATCCACAGTGTTCATTTTCTGTCACAGCATATACAGCGCTGGGATTTGAATGACCGAACTGATTTGATTCTTTCCTCTTTATAAGAGCAGAGCTAACACGCAGTACAGCAATATTCCCAACATGCACCAGCGGCCCAACAGTGGGCAGGAGGACCATCGCAAAGAAGGAAGGTCTATGTAAATGAGTAAACATTGTTGGCTTGGTCACGTAGTTGTTTGACAGCTTAATAATTCTTTCCAAGGACCTCGGGGAATAGGATATATAGGGCACAGTCTTATTATTTAAATGTCCTAGATGTTTAATAGATGGCTCTTTTGTTAGTTCAACTATGACGTGTTCAGTTACACAAGTAGCTTAAAACTAGCATTTCCATTTTTGTATCTTTAAAGAAGGTTGGAGCTGATTAAATAATTTGTGGTTTTTGGCCGTATACATAATGTTTGAAAATTAGCCCCACTTCTTCCATAAGGCTGCCTTGAGTTTTAGTCTGCTAAGCAGAGCTGCTTATGTTGACATTCAGCAAACTTGACTTTTCCCTCTTGTGCAGAGAGGCCATAGTTCAAAACGGGCTGTAAGAAAAGAGACGGAAAGCCACGGAATTTCTCAGTGACAGCTTTGCTTTCCCTGATGCTGTACATAAAAACTGCTTCCAGAAAGGCACTGGGCTGCCCAGAATACATAATGCCCACACTAGAAAAAAAAAATACACCATTTGTTCTGTGCCATCAGAGGAGCTCCATGCAGTGAAATGGGAACTGCAGAGATGAGAGATTCACATTACAGGCTACAACAACTTCTCTGGTGCCCTGAAATCATGCATATTCAACAAAACATATGTAAATCTGGTTTAACCCAGCTGTGAAAGATCCCCTGAAGTAAACTAATAAAGAGCAGCTGGATATGTTTAAGCTCATCCTAGGCAGAGTAGAAAGGTCCTAAAATGTGTACTGAGATTCTTTTACGTCACCAGAGGAAATGCAGCAGACTTTAAAGGAAACTTGTATTTTAAGATGCAAAGCAGCATAAAGTTTGCCTCTGCTGAGACGAGCTACAAAAGAATTAATTTTCCTTGACATTTGGATTTTATACATCTCATTTTAACTACTGCAAATGCCTGTGTTTTACTTTTTATAAGGGACCTGCTGCATCTGCCTATTGTCCATCACACACAGACATCTAAAATTATCATTGCTCACTGGGAAAGGGTGAGAGGTGACAGAAAGTATTCAAATCAGGAAAGTTCAAAATGAACAGCCACTGAGTACCACCTACCAGTGGGAGAAAGGTTGTCAAGCACTTTCTAGTGCAGGAGCTGGCCTTGAGTCTAGCCACTGGGACAAATTAAATTGGGCTGGCTGCAGGACTATAATCTCTCTTATTGTTATATAATAAATCCAGGAAGTTGTGTATCTCAAACCTCTCATACCTGCAAATTTACTAAATTGGTTTATTTACAAAGATGCTGCTTACAGATATCAAGCATTATTTAAAAGCTCTGCAAGCTTACTTGCAGTTTTTTTCAGGTCTGCCTCCCTCTCATATTAAGGCAGGGTATGGGTTGTCTGAGCATGGAAGAACCTTTTGGAAGAGAGCTGCTTCTTTCTAGTCTCTCAGAATTCACAAGTGTGACCATAGTATAGGTATGTAAGGCCACCGTGACATGCAGAAAAATTAGATTGCATGCCCATTATTGAACTAAGAACAGGACACTGAAATCACTTTTGAGCAAGTTACTTTGAGGTTCATATGTCATCTCATATGGACACAGTGGTGTCATTTCTTTAAGCTATCTTGCTTAACCTATCTGGCTTATAAGAAACACAAGAATGAAGTCTTCCCATTGTGAGCAAAGCCACGTGTTGATCTCATCCTTGCTTAAGTTGCAACCCTCTTTGTTAATGGAGAGTCGTGTTTATAGTCATTCATCGAGAATGGGGAGAGGTAATGTAATTTGGACCAGTTCAGAGGAGAAGTAATAGCACCTTCAGGAATCAATCGATGAACCCATCCTTAAGTGATTGCTTCTGGAATCAGTCTGATGAAGGGCCAGAAAACCCTGACAGTGGCCTTTATGGCTGATCTGATTGCTTACATCCTTTTCAGGCTTTGTTACGTGTTATTTCAGACATGTTATATATTGATTTTTCTTTTCATATTTTTAAAATACACTTCCTCCTCATCCCTGGGCCTCTTGTAACTTAATACTACTTCTGTACTAAATTCATTCTTCTCTTCAAACACATGCACCCTCTTTTTCTGTTGCTGGGTATCTCAGACTATTGGCTTGGGCAGTTGCCTTCGAGAGTCTTATGGAGGAATTTTTTTGGAGATGATCGCTCTCCCCTCTCAACATAGTCACACAAAACTTACATTTGCAGACCTTTACAAATCAACAGTACAGCTGTTAAAGGGGGTGGGGAGGAAGCATTTGCCAGCAGTTTTAACAGTGAGTTTTTGAGATGGTGTTTTTTCTAACTGAAAAGAGAGTCCAGAAAAATAGTTAGCAGGGAGAATTGCACTGAACCAGCAGAACAAGCTCCTGCTAGCCAGGAGGAAGATGAAGGAGATGGGTTGCTTGCTTGTTTCAGCAAAGTAGAAGTTCCAGTGAAGTGTCAAACATCAAATCATTGGATTCTAATGCAGTTGTTTTGCATGAAGACCTTGAAATTACTGTTTGAAGAAAAGCAATGAGATAAGGTCTCAGAAATGCATGGGAGACTCTGCTTATTCCTGAATTTGCCGTCACTTTAAATCTTTAAATCTGTGTGTCCAGTCTAACTTCCTTTCTTTTTTTTTTTTTTTTTCCCCATTCCAACTCTTGGTTAAAAAGGAAGAAGAAAGCTTGGTAATACCTGAAGGGATTTTCCAGGTTGAAAGAGTCTCTTATCAGCATGAGACTGCGTGTAAACACAGTTCTAACACCTGGAGACACATGTTGAAAACGTATTCAGTGGTATTTAAAAAAGATATTCTGAAGCCTGTAAAAACCTCCATTCATAATGAGTTTATACCAGCATTCTCAGTTATCCCAAGTCTAAGGAGAGAGAGACGTACATGAGACAGAAAAGCTTGCTCTGAAAAAAGAAATGAACTGCAAGGTTTTCCCCTTAAACAACAATAACAAAGAAACTATGAGGCCTTGCGGAACTCTGACTTGTTTTGTGGAAAGTCCCAAGTGATTTTTGTAGTTGTTGGAGATAGGAGTGGGCTGATTCCTATTTAGCTAGAGAGGTGAAGTTTAAGTGAGCAATGGCACTCACTCCCTGACTGCTATTATGTGTGGTTTAGGCATAAATATTATCTTATTCCATAGTAGTCTTTCCCCCTACTTCCCTGCCAAAACATTTTTCATTTCCCACCTACTATGCTTGGATTTTTTTTTGTGCTACCATTTTGGATTATTACTGCACCGTCTGTTGCAGATGACTTCGGAAAACTAGAGTAGGACAGCTTATTGCAGAAATGATCACAGGGTGGTCTTGATGCATGTGGCATGTGGTCATCTTAGTGTCGAGGGTGCACCTCCTGAGGCCATCAGCCATTTCCAGAACAGAGGTGTCTTTGTATCCACCCTGTAGCTAACTGTAGTACTCAAACAAAAACCATTATATTTGGTGATAGGTACACACAGAAACTTGCAGTAATGGGACCAGATATTGCTCTCTGGCCTGCTCTTGTTATTCTCACCAACTTTAGCTTGGTTGTAAAAGAGAGCAGCATCTGGCCTATTGTATTACTAAAACAACCTCACATTAAGCTATTCAAACCAGGAAGGAGAGTCGTTTGTTTTTGTTCTTCAAGCAGTTGTGAGGGTTATAAGCTGGAATTTCAATTTGTGTTCACTGTAAAGCATACACCAGAACCTAGATTTAGAAGAATGTGACTGTGGGGCTTTTCTTGATATTTTGCCATCTCTATCCTTGATCACAGTTGAGACAAAGAAATTTAGGCTTCGACATGGGAGATTTCTCTTTATATTGCATGTGCTAAAAAGGATATAGCTCTTTTGTTGGATCTCTGGACACGAGGTCCCTTTCTGCAGATGCGTGTTAATTGTTGTTCTCCTGAGACAGGCACATTCATCCAAAACAGAAATAAGGAAGCTAGTGATCCAAGAGTAAATAAATATCCATATGGAACCTTTCCATTTTATAATGCTGCTTAGTCCTTGTTCAAAGTTATGATTTTGGTTCTTTGTTTAGTCATACGTGCACCATCTGGTGCTGATTACACTCCTGTGGAAGTTTGTACCAGCTTCAGCAGAATCAAAACCCTTAAGCACAGGTTAACAAGGATTCCTCAGATTTTCTTTTGTCTAATGCAGGGAACATGTGAAGGGCACTTTACTGCAAATCTCTTTCCAGGTAGACCTTTGATCAATACTTTTCAACTGCAACTTTTCAGCAGGTTTTGGGCCACTATCATTTGCTTCTGAGAAAATGAGTCAAAGCCTTTCAGAAGTCAAAGTGTGTCATCATTAATGATGTTTCCCCTTAAAAAGTAGGCCATTTATCTTGTTCAGGAAGGAAGTTTGGCTGGTTTAGTGTAATTTATTCTTGGCAATTTTACTTTGGCTTTTTTTATAATCACTTTATTATCCTTTAGATGCTCATAAAATTGATTGTTTAATCATTTGTTCTAATGTCATTCTCACTCTAAAAATTAGACTGACAGGTCTGTCATTTGCTAGGTCCTCCCTTTGGCCCAGCTCAAAGACAGATAATATGTTTGTCCTTTTCCAGAACTCTTGATTCTCGTACTTCCTCCAGCATTCTCCCAGATATTCCAGAGTCTAGAGCTTGCTTTGGCTCGTTCCTCATGTAGTCTGGGGTGAATTCCATTAGACACTTTGAAACATCAACATAATCTAAATATTCATGCTACTTTTCTTATGCTGGTCAGCGCTCCATTGCCCAATTTTGTTACATTTCTGATCACAGGTAAGAGTGGAGATTTTTGCTGAAGTGAAACAGGGAAAGCAGTAAATGCTCCAGTCTTGGTGTCTCTCATTTTTTGTCCTCCTTTATTGAAGTTTGCTGTTCTGACATCCGTTATCCTTATTCTGTTATGCTCGTGCTATGTATTCTTTCCTTTGTGATTATTTCATCCTAATTACATTTCTGCCCTCAACAGTTCTTTCCTATTAGAATTAGATGTAGCAGAAGATACCCAGAATAGCTTCATCAGCATTTTCATACAATAATACCTTCAGCGCAGAGCAAATCTTGTCATACTGCTTTTAAACAGGTATATAGGTAGAGTCCTAACCATTTTGAATACCTTTGTTAGTTGCTCAAGAGGAGAAACCTCATCTCCTTCCTCCTTATGATTATCTAGTCTACAGTTAATCTATACCATTGTATCACCCCTGTTCTTTTCTTTTCTCTTTTATCTTCACCCACATTCAGTAAGTAAGTCTGCTTCTCATCTTGTTGCAGAACTTCAGAAAAAGTATATGCATTATTGACATAAAATTGAACATCTCCTTGCTTTTTCCCCAGCTATCCTTAGTGAACAAGCTAGATCAATATTCTGGTCTTTGATTTATCCAAGCATTAACTCATGACAGAACTGAAACACTTTGAAGGTTTGAAAACATTTTTCTTAATGTCCTCTCAACCAAGGTACTTGTCCGTACCTTACTGACAAGTTCTGCCAGAAGAAAGAATGAGTCATATACAGCAGAATAATACAATGCCATGTCAGGTCTTCTCTCTCATTAGTTGAGTAAGAAGAGAGGATTTTGCATGTTCCAGACTGTGACAATACAGGGCATACAGTCTAAGAAAATGAATGAGGATGTTTGGAGATGCAGAAAAAAGGACCTGGGATAGCATTACCGGAAGTCGGTGGAACAGGAGGATGGATCAGGTCATCTGTGAGAAGCAGAACAGCCATGAAAAGTGGAGGATATCAGGTGACTAGCCTGGCTCTTTTGGTAGCCAGAGATAGTAGTACATCACATGTGAGAAGACCACGGAGTAGTAAGCCCAGCTGTGATTTGCAACGGACAGAGCTGGACTTAACTAGAAAACTTCAAGGAGATATATAAGTGTCAGCATGTTTGTGGCATTAGCTACATATAAGGTCGGATCCTCGCAGGTGCAAAGTTTTAACCTCATTTGTCTTTGAAGCTTGTTGAGTTTTACTATGACTGTTACTACTAGACTGTTCCCAAGTGTAGTGTTCATACAGGTAATTCTGTAAACAAGATCCATTTCCAGAGACTGCAGGTTATTATCTATGGTGATATGTCTCCATAAACTACAGAAAATAGTGAAGAGCATATATGAAAAATCCAAACCACATAAAATCAAATGTTATGTATTTTCACATTTGGAAAGAACAAGTTGCAAAGAGCAAAGTGCTAAACAGAATATTATAAAAGTAGAATTGTTTTATTCAGAATAATTGTTTTATTGTTCATGATAAAAATATCATAACAATATCTATATCAATCATATTTTACGGTTTGGTTCAATACCATTTTATGCAGCCAGCCCAGTCAGTTTTCCAATTTATAATGTGTAAGAAAGATGTCAGAAAACATATAGCAATAAGACTTTTCAATAACAGATGTTCCTCAAAGCTGGGGGTCTGAATAATTTGTACTTTATTTGACTTTTAAAAAGGTTGGGTCTACATTTTTCCCATGAGTTTTTCCATTTATTTTAGTTCTTTGAATAATGAATGCTAATGAATGATGCTGGACTGAGCCTAGGCGACTGCACTTTTTCTTTGCGAACTGCAGGATATGTAGAAGCACACACAGTGCAGGTTGTAAAGCGACACAAACACTGTTTGTTTGCTTCCAAACTGGCACATTTTGGGGGCATAATTGGGATCACACACTCGCTTATTCATCCTAGTCTGTGAAGGCAATTACTAACAATGCTAACAATTTTGGATGTTGATTGACATCAACTGTGATTGTCAGCCTATTTCACATTAGATTTTTCCCCCACTATGGTCTTGATAGTAGGTTGTTGAACATTCCTCATACTTTTTCATTACTTCATTTTATCTGCTCCATAAACATTATTAATGCAGGATCAAATCTTGCCCATCTTACATCATTTGATTTAAATTAAAGTTGTTGGGATTGCTTACATAAGTAAAGACACTTGGATGTAATCCATGATAAAAATAAATTATCTAATTAGCCTGACATTGTGTCCAGGGAGGATTCCCTTGCCTAGAGCAAAGCCACTAATGTTATATATCCTTTAATCTATTATATGTTATAGAAAACATCATGCACTTCAGGAAGTTTTGGGCTCAAGAGGAACTAGCTGGAGTCAGGCTGTTTGAAGGCCCTCATAAATTTCTGTTCATAAAACATGTGCAGGATGAGCTACATAATTTCAGCTACCCTTGTGTTGAATACACATGATCACTCAGTCTGCATTGTGTGGTAATTTTGTAATGCAAGTTTGAATAAGTCAGTCCATTGGTAATGTAAAACTGATTGCAAGGTCTCATGTTGTTTTTGCTTGTAGTGATGCTGGCTTGCGTTTTACATGCTACCATCCGTAGACTAGGACTTGGCCTAAGGTTCAAAGCTGAGCAGGGAGAACAACCTCAACCTCACTTAGCCAGTAGAAAGCGTGAGGAATGGAACATCCATCCATGCATATTAGTTTAACACTGAGCTCCAAGTAGGTTGGGTGAGCTTCCTGAGTGCATACTGCCTATTCTGCTGTAATCCCTTCCTAGAAAGAAGTAGAAAAGAAAGAGAGAAACCTCTCTCTCAGTGACTGGGCACTTAGCTTTCATCCCATGTGGGGATTAGAGCAACATTCCCATACCTTAGGTCATATGGGTTCCAAGTTCCTCTGCAAAACTAGGCAGAGTGGCTTTTTGAACACAAGGCTGCTGTTTTCTACCTCTGTGCCACATCTGCAAATGATGACTAAAATGGAAAAATACATAAGCTAGGAGAAGTCCTGTCCGTCCTCTTGGGCCATGGATAGCTTGTACATGCTTCCAGATACAGAGATCCTTAAGGACTGTAAGTATTTCCACAATTAGGTGGGCATAGGGCAGGGATTTCGAAAGTCTTTGTTATTCAAAAACCATTGGACTTAAGTGCTGAAAGTGGCATTTCTCTGAGAGGTTTATGCACATGAAGTTAGGCTCTGTAAGTTGAAGCTTTCCTTAACTTCATGCCCAGCAAGGCATTTCTGGACAAGACTTAAGATTTCCCTGACCATCCCAGCCATCCATTCAAGATTTTCAATTTCTGATTCTCCAGCTAATGGCTGCAGACAGTTTTACAAGCGTGAATAAATTTGGTCTCAAAATGCTGGAGAGTCAGGCATGTAAATATCAGCTGCCCTAGGGCCATAGGAGACCAAGCCTATGCAGTGAAATGCAGTTCCTACTAATTGTGCTTTAATCACTAGACCGTGCTTCTTGTCTATATAAAGCAACATTGTCTGTGGATTTAAATTACAGGGCTGGATTCTGCTGCCTTGTGTTAAGTGCTCAAGGCAAAGAATAGAAAAATCTGCCTCTTAAAAAGCTGCTAGGCTTTAAAGAAGGATACCCACAGAATCATTTAATTTGAAGATTTGTTCTACTCATATATTGTTTTCTGAGGTTTATTTTCTTCCCGTTACTCTTTTGCTGTTAAGACTTTTATATGAATGCAGGATCTTAGTTTCTTAAGGGGTCATCTGCTCTTGCTATTTTTTCTCCTTGTGAAATCATAATCCTCTATTTGTCACTGCACAATAATTTCCATGGCAACCAGCTGTGATGTCACAAGCAGGGGATTACGATTTCAAAAGCTGTTCTGCTTTTAAATATAAAGTTCCTATGCTGTATGCAAATATCACTTGTCCACCAAAATGCTATAATTACATAGAGACAGAAAAATATGCTATAGAAGCAATACTGTATCTAGACAGAATACTTATCCCAGGTTTCTGTAAGCCAGTGGCAACTTTTCAATGGTCTTTTAACATAGTTTGCTGAGGAGTATTTTGCATTTGGTTTTAATTCCGGGCCACTAATACCTTGTCTGCCAAATACATAAAAAGACATTATTCCAGAAAGAGCTGATTTATGACATGAAAGATTTGTATCTTCCCAAAGTCTCAAGAGGGCCTTTGAGGTACATTTTCTGTCTTGCTGTCTCTCCTGTAATAAGAACATGGTCTACATTTCTTCCGAGCTTGTGGGGCTTTTAATGCCCTTGCATTTGCACACTCTCTGGAGAAGAGAGTGGAGCAGACACTCCTTCAGCTCCTTGTCAGGCACTGACTGCTCTCCGTTCAGCAGAACAGAAGAACAAAAACAGAAATGAAAAAAGCAAACTAGATGCTCTGCACTCATATTTCATTAACGCTGCTGGCTTAGTGCATAACTATGTCAGAAAAACAACTTTCTTCAGAAATTCAGGGTGTTGATTAATGCTCTGTTAGAGACTTCACATTGCAGAGATGTACTCTGCCAAAGATGCCTTCTCTAATAGTGAATGCTAGCAGGGCCAAGTAAGACTATACAGTAATCTCTGAACTCAGCATGGGGCCACAAAATGAGCCCCTCATGGTCAGAGCTTTCAGCTGAAAAAGCATAAGCTTCAGCACAGAGGTCAACCTGTTCACCTATCCAGAACAAGAGAGAGCTTTTAAAACTAAACTAGCAAAGACAACTGAAATCTAGAAGGTGCAATATGTTTCAGCACTGTCCTCTCTCTTTGGTAGTTATTCAGGCATCCTCCTGAAGCTCAGGCATGTGACACTGACTTTTAAAACACATGACAATGGTAACAGACTGACGAGGAGAGAAAGAAGCCTGAAACAACGTGGGATGCTCTTTTCTGATAGTTGTAGAGCTTCTGTCTCCTTGATTTTTTTCAATGTGAACGATTAACAGTAGTAAAGATTAGATTATATTAGCTGAGGGGAGAGATCAGATGGAGGGGGTGGAGGAATGAGCAGTACAGCAGAGGAGAAGAAATAATAGCCCTGACCCTCTTGAAGTCAGGGGGAATTTGCCCAGGCCTGGGGCTTCAAACTGATTGCAGCTTCTGTGAGTGATTTTTCCCTCCCCTCCTCAATGTTGTAGTGTGCAACACTAGATCTGAATGCTGCAGTGAAAGCCCAGTGCTGCTCATGTGAGACCTCTCTGGGAGGTACAGTAAGTCTCTAAATTTGGGCAAGCTTATAAAAAAATCACCTTGCAAAATGCAAATGAATCTCCCAGGTGCTGCCTTTGAATGGAGCAGCTAATGATAAGTAGCGTTTCCCTGTCCTTGGCTTGTTTAACCACTGTGTGCTGTTTATTGCAGGAGTGATTCGTGAGAGTTATCTGAAGGGTCATGATCAGCTGGTGCCGGTCACCCTGTTGGCCATTGCAGTTATTCTTGCTTTTGTCATGGGGGCCATCTTTTCGGGAATCATAGTGTACTGCATCTGTGACCATCGCCGCAGAGACGTGGCTGTTGTGCAGAGGAAGGAGAAGGAGCTGACCCACTCCCGCCGCGGCTCCATGAGCAGTGTTACCAAGCTCAGTGGCCTCTTTGGAGATGCTCAGTCCAAGGAGCCAAAGCCTGAAGCTATCCTCACACCTCTGATGCACAATGGCAAACTGGCTACTCCAGGCAGCACTGCCAAAATGTTAATCAAAGCCGACCAACACCATCTGGACTTGGCCGCCCTGCCAACCCCTGAGTCTACTCCAACCCTGCAACAGAAGAGGAAGCCCAACCGTGGCAGCAGGGAATGGGAAAGAAACCAGAACCTCATCAACGCCTGCACAAAAGATATTCCCCCAATGGCCTCACCTGTGATCCCGACTGACCTGCCACTCAGGGCTTCTCCTAGCCACATTCCCAGTGTGGTGGTCCTGCCCATTTCCCAGCAAGGCTACCAGCACGAATATGTTGATCAGCCGAAAATGAGTGATGTGGCTCAGATGGCTGTGGAGGACCAGAACGCCACCCTTGAGTACAAAACCATCAAGGACCATCTCAGTAGCAAAAGCCCGAACCATGGGGTTAACCTGGTGGAAAATCTCGACAGCATGCCACCAAAAGTACCCCAACGGGAAGCTTCCCTGGGGCCCCCAAGCACCTCTCTGTCTCAGAGTGGGCTGAGCAAGCGGCTGGAAATGCACTCCTCTGCTTACAGTGTGGACTACAAGAGAAACTACCCTACGAACTCGCTCACGAGAAGTCACCAGACGTCGACTCTCAAAAGAAATAATACTAACTCCTCTAATTCGTCCCATCTCTCCCGAAATCAGAGCTTCGGCAGGGGCGACAACCCCCCGCCTGCCCCGCAGCGAGTGGACTCTATACAAGTCCACGCTGCTCAGGCACAGGCCGTGACTGTATCTAGACAGCCTAGTCTCACTGCATACAACTCGCTGACGAGGTCGGGGTTGAAACGTACGCCCTCGCTAAAGCCAGACGTACCTCCCAAACCTTCCTTTGCCCCGCTCTCCACATCCATGAAGCCCAATGATGCATGTACATAATCACAGTGGGGTGTGGGGGGGGAGAACAGCAATTAAGCAGAGGTTGCCCTTGAAAGCCAGTGTTCTGCAACTGTATCGCTCACACCTCTGAGAAGATGGTTGTGCTAAGCTGAGGATGTGTTGATTCTGCTCTCTGGGAAAAGTGGAATATTTTTTTAAACCCGAGCCATATGATCCGTGGTTAGAGGTTTGCAATTGCAGGACTCGCCCCCACAACCCGCCAGTTCTTTGCTCAAAAGACTAACTCTCCATCACAAACATTGAGCCAAAAGCACACAGGTGAAAGATGACTGTGACATTTCACCCCCCCCAACTGCACAGTGCATTCCTGAACTGGGAAAGAGTGCTCTGAAAAGCAAAACAAACAATTAAAAACAAAAAAACAAGAAAATACAAAAAAAAATACAGAATCCATTGATAAAGCTAACTCTGACTTCTTAACAATGGCAGAAGTTTACTATGTGCAGGTACTGTGAAATGCCCATCAGTGTTACAGCCATTTGGTTATAGCAGTTAAATGCCATGTTGGGCAAACTATGTCGTAGATTTCTGCTACTCTTCTCTTTTAATGAATAACATGTGACTGTTAACGCAAGTAACTCCTATTATTTATTGTTCAACTTTTGTTTTTCCTAAGGAAATGACTTCTGCATATCATCCTATGAGCAGCTCTTCAGAGAAGTACATTGAAAGTTATACCTATTTAACGTGAAATCCATTAACTGGAGTAATTAAAACTCTTTTATTTTTCCAATAAATTCACTGAGTTAAATAAGATGGAGCTGGAATTCTGAACTTTGTGTTTGGGCTGTCTGATTAGCTGAAAAAAAAGGGGAATATTTATTTAAGTCTCTCAGTTAATGCGCTGGCTGGGCCTCTGACCTAAGACAGCACCAAACAAATCCCCCAAGTTCATAACTTCTAACGCAACTGCAAGAGAAACTCTTAAAAGCCGCACGTTTGTGCACCATTGCTATCAACATGGCTTTGTCAGTAGCTAATACTTTCTGTGAAGGCACCAGCTTGTGATGTGCCATCTCATTTCACCTTGCATGTGAGACGGCAAACAAAATCCACAAACGGTGTGAACTAGTTAATATGCCGGCTGTTACCATGCATAAATTATGGTCTTATCACACGGGTTTTTCGTGGGAATATATCTGTGAATAGCCTGTTTTCTTCCACATGTAAATTTGTGCCTTACACCCTCAGTTGTGTATAATTGTGAGCTGTAGTATGTAAAACCTTTTTCTTTTCCCCTTTGAATAACGCAAATATTTATTGATCCTCCCTCCTCCAAGCCCCCTCAAGAATTGGAGTAAAGACATTCAATTTGAAGAATGTAGTGGTTATTGTGATCACACCATGTCCCTCAAGAAATCAGGCTAGTGCCGTACCCTCCGATTCAGTTTGACTTTCTAGTCGTGCCAATTCTTCCCTCAAGCCCCCCCGCGAGCCGCGTCGCCGCGGAGGCGCTGCGCCCTGGGTGCCGGTTCTGCCTTCCCGCCTCGCTCTGCCCCCTCACGGCACGGCCGCGGGGCGGTGGGTGTCCCTGGGCAGCAGAGCGGCGACGTGCACCCGCGGCCCCCGGTCCCCTGGCTGGACACGGGCACAGGGCTCGGGCAGCTGGAGCAGGCAGGCGGGCTCCTGCTGCGGCTCCCTGCTGCCCGACAGCCGGCCGGAAGGATGCTGCATACACTTCTTTGGGGGAAATGACTTTTTTTTCCCCTTTTTTTCTTAGGTGTGGCTGTGCATGTAGCTAGCGTGCGTGTGTGTGTGTGCGTGCGCAGAGGGGGTGTCTGTGTGCGCGTGCAGGTGTGTAAGTTCTTTTCCGGTTTTCGAGTTTATGCACAAAGCTAGATTTGTTTTTAATCTGTTATAATAACTGTGTCAACATACTGTAGAAAAATGAGGGGGTTTGTTTCTGAGCTTTTTTTTTATATATATATCTACTGGACAGTATGTTCGAGTAAGGTGGTTGTTTTGTTTCAATTTTTTTTTTTAATTTTATACTTCATTTGTTTTTCAGGGTTTCGGTTTTGTTTCTGAATGACTGAAAAGAAAGATCTCAAGTCCGGTAGCTTGTAGATGGTATATAGAAAGTCTGGATGGTCTAGACCAAAGTGTGTAACAAGGGTGCTTGCATGTTCTTTCATTTCATCATGGCTTCTTTTATGAAACAGATTTGTTCACCCGTAGTGAACTATGCAGACTGGAATAGATAGATCTGTATCCAAAGCAATGTTGCTGTTTTTAATAAAAACAAACAAAAAAACCCTTTGAAAATAGTAGGTAGCAAGGTAATTTTTTTTTTTTTTTGTAAGAGCCAACTTGCAAAACCTTTTTACCGAGCGCCGAACCCCTCGAGTACCAAATGTGCAGAGCCCGTTGCTATTACGCAGCAAAGCATTCTGTCAACATGCAGAAATGAATAATCACTGCAACAGCTTGTACAGCGATCTGCCTTTGTAATACACAGCACGCCGGTCACTGGGCTGACCTTGAAACGCTCATTTTGTACTCAGTGGGTCTTCCGGTTTAGTCCTTCCCCAGCCCCCGTTCCCCTCCACCCTTCAGTGTGAGGGGCTCATAAACCTACGTGTGCCTTTGCTTTTCACCCTTGCTAGACACTGGTAGATACAACAGATTCGGATTCTCATTTGTTGTAAAGTTGTAAAATATTGTGATGTCACCAGTTTCCCTTCATTTCCATGTTCCCCCTAACATCTGATTCACAACTTAATGTATGTTGTAAAAAAAAAAAAAAAAAAAAAAAGAAAGAAAAAAAAAAAGCAAGAAAGGAAAAGAGAGAAGGAAAAGAAAAGGGGAAAGAAAAGCTCTTGATTACATAAGGTAATAAAACCAGACTGTTCTACCTTAGTTCTTGTGTCCTGGTTCTTTTGTTTCCATCATGATTTTTCTTTTCCTTCAAAACCTAAACAGATGTGATGCTGATCTTTGAAAGCAGGCTACAGTAAGAGAGAAACTTCTTTGTTATTTTCTGTCTCTTACAGAAGATGAACTTGACTTTAGAGTGAGGTGATGGTAATTAAAAATTGAATCACACATTTGCTCTCCCTCTATTCATATTCTGCATTTTCTTTTTATGAGCTTGTTCATCATCAAATATTTATGGCAGACTTGATAGTTTAAGAGATCAAGGCTGGGATTTAAGCACGCATGGTCCACCAAAATAGTTCATCATTCAGCTGTGACTTCTTCTCCATGTTTTACATATTAATAATGGGGGAGTCCGTGTTTCCTCCTAGCAGGCATAAATCTACTGCGCTTTGTAGGCCTGAGCTAGAGGATGTTGCCTGAAACTTTAATTTTGCAAGAAGATGGTAGTAAACAGATAAATAACAAAAGAGTATGTAATCCCTGGTCCCAGGAGTTAGTAAAACATGCCTGCATACTCTGCAGTAAATTTCGGTAAGTAAGTGCAGACCACTTACACAGAAGCATTAAAGTACAGCGAAACACGCAGTTACGTTAGTAACCAGGCTTGCTGGTTCTGGTTTGCAATGCGAGCTTTACGTCACGGGCTGCCCTGCGGTGCCAGCACACCTTACTGCAGCCCCGCAGCCCTGGCGTGCCGTTACGAGTGCGGCCCCGTCACCCACCTCACGCCGCCAATAACCCCAGCAACTGCTCAGCGGAAAGTAGTGATGTGCCAGCCTTCCTCACGGAGGAAGAGACCGTGGGTTTAACGAGGGCCCTCACGAAGCCTCGAGGCGCCCTCGTCAGTGGAAAGCGCAAGGCTCGCTCGCAGCTCCCAGCCCCCCTCTGTGCCTTGAAGGCCACCAGCCTTCCCTGCTGGGACATGCTAGAGCAGAGCGCTGCAGCCATCATTTTTCCAGCTTCGGTTCAGGGCCTTGCCCACAGGCGCATTTCCGTCGTCTTCTCAGGTGCGGGCTTCTCCCGGGCAAGGGCTGCCAGGCAGGCAGACGCGTGGCACGGACACAAGCGAGGCTGGCACGTGCTGATGTCTGCCAGGTCCCCCTGGGCACCGCGCAGTGTCCCACGGTGCTCACACCACCGCCGCCAACGTGCAGGCTCCTGCAGTCAGCGAGCAGCAAACAAAAAGCTCCCTAGGTACCCGGAGCTGTGTCGTCTTTTCAATCCAGCAGCTGAGTCTCTGTGGAGTTATTTTTGTTCAGTTTTGTTTAAAATGCTGCAAGTAAGCAGCACCTAGGGAAACTGTTCAAAAATTAAAGTTTCACACTGTTCCTCTATATCCAGTCACAGGCTGCTGGTTCTGATACTGGCACTCTTGCTCCCAATTCCTTACTGTTTGTTTGTTTGTTTGTTTGTTTCCCTCCTTTTTTTTTCATGTTAAATAATCCCAGGGCCTGCCGGACATATCCGTGAGCTGCGTGCTCTGTTTCCGGACAGTTTCTCAGTCGTTCCCAGCGACAGTGCTCGGCCTGGAGGAGAGAGACCAAGCGTCTCCAGCAGTGCTCGGACAAGCGGTGGCAATGGCCAACCCCTCGCAAAGCTCCTCCAGCTCCTGCCTGCCCAAGGCAGGGCACCGTAAACCCTGGGTGGGAAGGAGGGCGGGCGGGAAGGGGGATGCCTTGATGCATGAGCCGTGCGGGCTCTGTAACCGTGCTGCCCACAAATTGCTTCCCAAGCGAGGGGGCAAACCTAGCCCCTTAAAGCAATCTCCCTTCTCAATACTGCCCTGGATGTCTGGACGGCACAAAGCGGCCTCCGCACATCGCTCTCCATAGGGCCGACCCAGTACAGCAGCTCTGAGCAGGAGAGAGAGAGCTGCGCTCTGAGCTGTCTGACACGCCAAGGAGACCAGAAACCTACAGGAACCGCTGCTGCTGCCTGGCAGAAATCCCCTGCGTCCGTACAGGTCAAAGAGGAAGACACCCAGGAGAAGGCAGGGGTGCTTTGAGCAGTTTAATCAAGTTAATGGCACAGTACTCATTGCATTAATGGTGCTCATGCGGCCCTCCTTTTGCACGTCATTGTGGCGGCAGGACCGTTCCTTGCCGAGCTGCACTCATCTGCACACACGTTTTTACAAAAAAACATAAATAAAGGTAGCTGAATGACTGAAAACAATAGGTTTTGCAAATAAATCCTGATCCACTTTCATATCCCCCATCTCCCGCCAGCAGACCTAGCTTTTTAAACTAGTTTTGGCAACACTTTGCAAAGCCTGTCCCAGCGTAGAGCGTACAACAGGGGCTACTTTGCTTCTGACCGGTCCTTACATGAGAAAGTGCAGCCTGGGGGCTGTGTCTGAGCCAGGCAAGGGCAGCTGGGGGCCCTTTACCGCCGGGCAGGATGGCACTAAACGGGGCAGTGCCAAAACAAGGTGCCAGAACAGTAAGGCAGCAATGCTGGGAACAGCACAGCAGTTCAGCTGATGGCCAAAGTCCTTTATGGGATGCCACTCCAGATAGGTATGACACAAAATTAGCCCTGGCAGGATTACCTTCTGGTCTCTCCCAGGGCTGGACAGGGACCCTCTCTCCCCACACTTGCATGTAAAGCTCATTTAAAGCAACGGAGGGGGGATCTCATGTTGTCGTCTTGTCCACTCCACTGCATTAAGGCAGGATCAAGCAAATCTAACAGCTTCTTGACAGCTGCTTGTCTAACTGGTTCATGTGAACACAATTTACTCTGGGAAGAAGAAAAGGGCCCCAGGGGAGCAACATCAAGCTCTTCAGAGTGTCACAAGAAAATAACAATAAGCGAAGAGAGGGGGCTGGGCCAGCTTAGTGCAGGCCGTTTTTCTATTTATCCAATTAAAGTGCCTTTCCCAAAAGCATGGCACCTGCTCCAGCCAACAAGTGTGAAAAGCACACACTGTGTTGTGCAATGATCATATGCTTCCTGCCGACGCGGGTAGCTGCTAATGAGCCTCTGCGTAGTCTTTTTATTATCGTTTTATTCCCCTTTTTTAAAGAATGGAGTTACTTCTCTTTTCAGACCACCGGCACATGCCTTGTGCAGGAAACGGATGATGTGTCAGACGTCTTTGTATGAACAGAAACAGGTAAACAGTCATCTATCCCCTGACTTTGTAATTTAAACAGTGTAAGTCAGTAGGGAAAGGCTATAATTGGAGTCAGAGTAAGTGAGGTGAAAATTGCTAGGTGGCAGTACCATCTGCATCTCATTTTAATTAGCCAAGTTTTTTATCAGGATGTAAAACTTTCTGCTATTTGAGTCTGTGGCTTATGTGAACCATCAGCCAAAGCGACTGGTACGTCTAGGTAAGCCCAATTACTGCTCGGCAAAGGGGAATTACCCTCCCCACTGATCTGGCTAACAGTTACCATGGCTGGGAGAGGGGACAAAAATATGACTAACCAAGATCACTGTCACATCTGCTTAGTGTTTCACGACAAACTCTATTAAGGCTAACAGCACCACTGTTAATTCAATTAGAGCGGTGCTTTCCTTTGCTGGCTGCGATGCACGTGGAAGGGCAGCGACTGCAGGCAGAGCGCGGCTGGCAGGCCGCGGCGAGGAATAATAGCATCGTAAATAATATATGGAGGCGAAGATGAATCTGGCAGGCTGCAGTCAGAGCGCATCAGCCATCTAGCTGAACCCTGCAATATTACCGGGGGGGGGGGGTAGCTATGACAGGAGGTTGTAACAACTATAAGTGACAGGGGATGCGGGAGAGACGCAAACCCGCTGGGTCAGCTCTTTAAGCAAAGCGCAGGGGAAGCAGAGGCCAGCGCGCCCGCAGCAGCGGGGCACCGCGTGCCCTCACACTCGTCCTCTTTGACACCAAATAGGAGAAGTCGAGAGCTGGGTTTGAAGGAAGGGTATAAGCACGGAAAGGCGAGTGGCAAAGAGCTCAGCGGCCGCCCAGCTCGTCTCTGCCCCAGCATTCAGCCTTATGCAGCCCTCTAAGCACACCTACACATGCACATGCACACACATATATACGCACACCCCAGACGCTTGTTCCAGCCTCTTCCATTTTCACTGGGAAGAGAAAAAAAAATGCACGAGCCTTTCCCGCAGCCAACGTGCTACTACAGAGGTGTTGATAAGCGCTCCCAGAAACATTTTCCTTTTTTTTTTTTTTCCTCCATGTTGCCTTGCTGTGTGGAGAAAGTCTCTGTAGCAAACGAAAAGCAAGAAAGAAAACCAGAAGATTTTATTTCACAGACTTTTAGAACTAATGGCATAATCTTACCAGGTCTCAGCGAGTATCATCTAAAGCATTCAAGCCGCTGATAAAGATATCGCATCTGTTGGTGCAGCAAACCTCAGATTGAGCCTTTTTTAATGCAGCTGAAATTGCCTGTGAAGCAACCTTTTATGAGATATGGTGGTTCAAACAATTTTGCAAAGAGCAGGAGACAAAGAGTTCGTTTTACACTAAACTGGTTTCCTAGGAAACACTGCAAAATGTAACACGATAGCGCTTTGTGGGAGTTCAAGGACTTGTGTGTGTGCATGAGTGTAAGCGCGGGTCTCCTGACCCAGGTTTTTGGCGTGCCGTATAGTATCACTGGCTGATTTTGCCTTTTGATGGAATCGACACGATCCGAACAAGTTTGTGCTACAGCAGTGCGCTGTCCAAAGGGCGCCTTTTGCTTTGATACCCAAACGTCTTCTCTAAACAGCAAAGAGGGATTTTGATCCCAGCCGAGACTTGCTTGTCTGGAGCGCCGCGGTTTCGGGAGGAAAGCCCGTGCCTGAAAAATCACCAAGGAAAATTTCCAGCCTCAGACAGCCCTCGCTGCTGAGTCAGTGTGTTTTCTCACCTGTACGGAGCCCATACGCTGCGACATGAATCAGTGGGAGGAAAGCAGGCGCCAAACCCCACACCGCTGGCCAGCGGTCCGGCCACGCGCGTTAGGAAAACCAGAGCATTCAAGCCCAATACGCTGCCCCGTCCCGCGTGCCGGCAGGCAGCCCCAACAAGGTGGGTGCCATTCCCGTTGCTGGACAAGCACTTTCTGTGTAGAAATACACTTCACCTCCCCACTGGCCTAAACTGTTTATTCTGGGTGCCCAATCGCTGAATATTTAAATAATCCACATCTATATTGAACCAGTGCCCCTTGGTTGTAACTTATTTAAATACCTCCTAACTGCGGCACATTTGCATTTGGAGATTAAAAATCTCTATATGAACAAACACGTTACAAATGTGACTAATTCATACTGCAGCATTAGTCAAGGCAGTGAAAGCCGACTTTCAGGCCAGGACCCTGTGAGGTGGGGGGACCCGTGCAGGTCTCAACCCCCGGCGCCTGCGCTTTGGCTTTCGTTTGCCTCCTGGTGTAATCAGGGCACCAGGGATTTTATTTCGGCTTTCCAGAAGCCAATCTCGCCCATAATCATAAACGATACAAGATCTTCTCTCATATTCAAACGCAGACTGTGAAATGCATTAGGCCGACTGGCAGAAAGCTAAATAGTCTCCAAGGCATTTGCTTTAAACAAACACAGTATTTTACATAACAAATACAATTCAGTAGTTTCTTTGTTCCGCTTAATTTTTCCATACAAGTAAGCAAAAACAAGCCTATCCACAGCCCCAACTACTAGCTGCTACAGCCATGCTCATGATTAGAGTTGGTCCAAAGCAATAAAACAATACACCTTTGGTTCTGTGGATATATTGCATGGAAATTAAACCAGGAGAGAAAAGGTAAATTCCCCCAGAGGTGGAGAAAGATGCACAAGACGACTGTTTCCCCCCATTCCTTCAAAAGCGGTAATGAAAAGCAACCCGGCTTGCAGTATTCACCCTGGCAGCACGCTGGTGCGGTGCCTTTGCTGCTGTCTGTGCATTGCCTGTAACTCATTAAATGCCATAACTAAGCTCATTTCGCATGTCTGCGGGCCCCTTAGGGGCTGCACTCGGGTTCTCCCCCCGCCCCCCCCGGCCTGGCTGCCTGCCTGGCCGGGACCACGCTGACGACGAGCCCATTTTATGAGCAGGTAGAGTGGGGCAGAGGCACGCCTGCCCCGGGCAGCAGCAGGGGCGCGGGGAGGCTGCGGGCGCCCGGCCCCGGGCAGACGTGGTCCGAGGGGGCCGGGGCTCGGGCTGCCCGGCGGGGGCCTCTCCTCCGTCTGCCCCGGCCTCCAGAGCGGCTGGGCCAGGTCTGCGCCGGCCACTGCCAGCGCGGTGTCCCCAGGGCCCTTCCCCAAAGAAGTGCACGGGACTAAAACGCCGTTTCCTTCCCACAGAAGCAATCGACCCCGCAGGGCTGGGATCTGAGTCATTTTGGGAGAGCTGAGACGGTCTTACTCAGGCAGCTAATTAAAGGTTGCCTCATGTAAGGGGGAGGGGGGAGCGTAACATTTCCAGCAATAAAAATGTTGAGTGATTTGTTTCCAAATTGTGCCAAAGAGAGAAACCCGCGGAGTCAGCAAAGTTTTTTTGCCGGCTCCGTGCGGGGCGGACGGCGGCGGTGGGCGGCTGCCCCTGCTGCAGGGCCTCCAAGGGCAGCGCTGCCCCACTGCCGCCGCCACCCGCCCTCGCCGGCACCAGCAGCCACGCGCGAGCCTGGTGGGTTTTTAATATATATATAGAGAGAGATATATATTTATATTTATTTGAAATAAGCCCCTGGCAGAGATGCCTGTGTTCCCTCCGGACGAAGCCTGCTAATATTACAAACAACAAAAGCCCAAACCCAGCTTCTCACAGTGGAAAATGCTGGGCAGCCTCCAGTGCGAGGCCACACTAACCCACATCCTACCCAGTCCATGAATGCAGGTAATGTTGTGGCAATTAAAAACCTTGCCTGTCCCCAGGGGAGCCACGATACCAGCTCACCCCATCTGCTCAGAAAGCCCCTCGCAGGAACCGCTCAGGCGCCACGCTGTGGTAACCGCTGGCAGGCAGTGATGGCTTTAACGTCGCGTACGGCATGTAACAGTCACTTGAAGACCTCTACGCGTTACGGTCTATTAAGGTATTTTTCTTCTGAATAGCTCATTTAATTTCTGCATTTGCAATTAACTCAGTACACAGCAGAAATACTAACAAGCCAGAGGCAGGTGCTTTTATTACCCTCTGCTTAGGAGAAAGGCTTACAGAGAAACAGCCTCGACATCGCGCTGGAGGACACCTAGGCTTTTCCCCAGGCCTTTCCCGAAGCCGCCCCCATGGCCGCCGGTCCCGCCTCCCTCCCCGCGGCTGCCTGCTTATCGGGGCCCAGACGCCGCCGCTGTGCTGGAAAAGCTGCTGGAAAGCTTCGATTTTGGTGCAGGGCCTCAGACACGTTCCCAGACAACCCCTCGACGATGGGAACCCCGAGACCTTGGAGGCAGCTCCGGGGAGGAGCGAGCATGTGGCAGCGGGTGCTCACGGCCGTCACATATTTAACATTTGGGAGAGAAAGCCTTCACACATAATCTCATTTATTGGCAACATATAGAAGAAAATATTCGCAGATGAATCGCCTCACAGCGCTAGAGGCTTCACATATTGCCGCTTTATGCCAGGGTAAAACCCTGTCCTGCTGGCAAAATCCACCACGCACAGGAGGCCTTGCAAGCACTGTGAGCAATAAATGCCCGTCATGTGCATATTTTTGGCAAAGTATGGAATAATTCTTCTGCCTGAAGCTAAGCATTTCCTCAAAAAGTTTACGAGGAAGAGATGGAAACAAAGCGGTCGGCTTTTATATCCCGCTCTGTTACGGACTCCCTTTTTTTTGGTTATAGATAAAACACTTCGTCTTGCTAGGAATGTGTTTTCCTCGCACTATTTATGGGCATGCAAAACAGCTTTATTGTAATAAGACATCATTATGTATGTATCACTTATTGACATCTCTAAAGCGCTTTAAGAACCATGGATGAAAGGTGCTATATAAGTGCCAAATACATCATAAATTATTAAATGTGTCTTCAATTTCTGCTTGCTTGGCCTTTCTTTTATCTACCGATACCAGATTTCCTTGCAGGATACATGAAAAGTCATGATGGGCTTTTGCTTTTCCCCTCCTTCTTGCCGCCGTGCCTGTGCGGTGCAGGACGAGGCACCTGCCCAGCCTGCCCGAGGATACGCACCCTTCTCTGCAAGGCGTAGCGGAGACCCTTTCCAAGCCATCTGAAGTCATTCTCGGCCTCTCAGTCTTCTCAAAAGTCAAAAAAAGAGAGAAGTGAAAAACAGATTATTTGCAGAGTTACAGCATCTGAGGATTTTCTTTCAGCCCGTCCCCGTAGGAAGGGGCTGGTGAAAAGGGAGCCCCTGCCACGCACAGCCCTGCCTGCCGCTGCCAGCAGCCTTGCTTGGGGAAAGCAAATTATGCAGCCACTGCTGGGCGTTTAAGGTGTATGTGAGCAAGCTGTCAGCCCAAGAGCTAAAACTTATTCAGTTATTCAAACTAATGCAATCCCATCACGCAGCTGTGACATCCCCGGCACCATCTTAATGGGGAGCGATACGTGAGCACAAACACCGAGGGGCGGCGGGGGGGTTGCCTTCTGCTTAACGGCACGGCAGGCGCAGGACGAAGGCGCCGGGACGAGCCGGGGAGCAGCAGGCAGGACCCGCGGGTGGGCACGTGCCCCTCCGGGGAGCCGGGCCCGGGGCGCAGGGCGCGTCCTGGGGAGGCCGGGCCCGGCAGCCGCCGTCGGGCTCTCCTGCCCCCTGCGCCGCCTCGGCTCCTCGCTGCTCTTAACGAAGCGGATATAAAAACAGGCGGGTTTCTCACATGCAACCGCAGCTTTTTGCGACTTGTGGAGCAACGCATCATCTGCTAGTCAAGGGCGTCTCTGCCATTAAGGGGGTTGGTGGGGGTATTTTGGATTTTCAGCTGAAAACCCTTGAGCTGCAGATTTCACCTTCTTTGAAGCCGGGAGAGGAACAGCGTCTACACCAGCGGGCGAAAGCGCGCCTGCCTGTGCTTTGCGCTGCGCCGAGTGGGGCCAGCGCTCATGTTTGAAAGATTAGATAGTGCAGAGCCTTCGGCAGGAGTTTTGCCGATGACAAATGACTCCTTTTTGGTATTTGTTGTGCATCCCAAGCGACCCAATTACTGGAACGGAAAAAAAATGCTCCTGCTTGTTTTCAAACTGACAGCGCTTTCGTTTACCATTAACATCTTGTAGCTGTGCAAAAACAGTAATAAACACGATTGCGGGAAGCCGTATGTTGGGTTTGTTCGCTTTACCTTTCTGTGTACCTAAAATATTCTCAAAACTACGAGAGATTCCTGTGCAGGTGCTCTGAAAAGAGCCCAGCGCCCTTCAGCGGCGGTGTGGTTACACCGCGTCCTCGTGCCGAAGGCCTCTATTTGCTTAGGTCCTTCTAAACGATCGCGCTGCATGTAATAAGAAGCAGCCACATCATTAATTCATTGCATTACTACGTGCATATTTCAGCAGTGCAAAAAGGACCTTATAATGCAAATATCGGTGCTTCGGGGATGCAAAGCACGTAATCGGCTCATTAGGGCAACGAGCGCCAGAGCACGGGAGGACGAGCGCGGGAAACGGGAGGACGAGCGCGGCCTGCTGCTCTCCGACCCCACGATGCACAGGGACATGCGACGGCTGCTCGGCGACACCAGCTGGTTTCCATCCTCTGCAGCCGAAAGGGGAAACCCTAAAAAGGGGTAAAATCCTCCTGGAGCACAGGTTCCTTTAGGAAGATTAAAGAGTACATTTACATGCCCCATCTACTCGCCATCTCTTTGCAAATCTCATCTGAAAACATATTTTTTTCTCCTTCACCTATACCTCTTAATTTCTCAGCCCCGCGGATACTATTTATTGCTCTGTTTTACCACTGCACTACTTAAGTGCAAAGAAAGCTGTAATCATAGTTTGCACAGAAGATTATATATAAAATAAGATGGTATTAAATACGTTACCCCATGGCACTGTATTAAAGATGAGCCCATCACCTCTGCCTCCAACCGCGCTGTGCAGCTGACTCACCGGTGTCGATCTTGGGCACGGAGCGACGTCTTGGGCTGTCGAGGCACGTGAGGGCTCCCGCTCCCTGCAGGGAAAGCGCCGGCTTCCCGCTTTTCCGCCACAAATAGACTCTCAGGCCCAAGCCAGCGTCCTTCCTTTTACCCAACTACTTCTAAGCAGGGTGTGAACAAGGCAATACACAGCGCAAAAGTGGCTGAATTAGGCCCTCGGCAAACGTGGCAGACGACAGAATATTGATGGAAAAAAGAGCATTTTATAATTAAAGAAAAAGGTGGTGTGGATAACTACCCGGATGCTCTGCTTTCCTTTGTGTTGTAGCACACGAATATTTGGTTCCCACAGCAATTTGGGAGCTAGAATTCTAAGACCTACTTAAATAAATATTCATTATATACCATAAGCCACATGCTTACACCCCAACGTACAGGAGTTGCCACTGCACCCCGCCACCCCACTATGACTTCCGACGGCTCCGTGTTGGGCAGCGCGATGGTGCCCCGCCACCCCACCGTCCTCCCAAGGGCCGGAGCCCAGCAGCACCCTGCGAAGGCCAATGCGTCCTGCGGCACTGCAAGGGGGGCGAGCCAGGGCCACGGGCTGATGCAGCTTACACCCGCCGAGCCTCCCGGGAGGATGTCTAAAAAGCCATATATTTCACATAACTTTGATAGTCCCTGTAACAAAATACTCTAAAATGCACCACTGGAACCAAATCTGCCTCGGCAGAACGGTAGAGTAGAAATCCTGAGATTTCTTTCCGTCTCTGCAATAACCACACTCGCTTATAAATGCGGTAACATATACCAGTAAATGCTTGTTGCATACCTATGCATTTTTCTGAAGGACAGAAATATTTCACAGTTAACTTTTGCTACTACTATTCATTATGCTGTTCAATTACATTGTGTCCTAATTACTTATTTACGAAGGCTTAGTAACACTGTACCTGATACATGTATGAACCCGGTGTCAACAGAAATATTTTACACATTCGTCTCTTTTTTAGTAGCTGTTTTCAATAGTCCTTTCCCACATGGCATCAGGTCGGCAAAGGTTTAGAGGAGAGGCACGGCTTCCAGCTGCCGGCCGAGCCCAGGCTGCGGTGGGCCCAGGCGGGCTGGTGCTTTCCCATACGTGGCTGTGTTTTTTGCCTACGCATTTCTGCTCAGGAGGTGAGGGAGCCCCGGCCGGCATCGCTCTTGCCCGGGGGGGGTGGGGGAGCAGGAGGTCCCGGCTGCGGCAGAGGAGGGAGCTGAAACATTCACTGCGCCAGCGGGTGCGCAAACGGTGGAAATCTGGTGATCAGACTCATCCTCCTTGCCCAAGGACGTTGGGCGCAAACAGTTTCTCCATCACAGCTTGCTTTGGATTTGAAGGCTATCCGACCTCCAGTCAGGCTCTTCTTCTCTAGGCCAAAGACATCCAGTTTGTTCAATTCCTCTCATGGTTTCTTGCCTTTTGCACCACTGCCACTATCCTCTTGGCTCTCTCCAAGCGAGCTACCCCACCTCTGAGGTCCAAAGGTGGACCTGGTGGTTGGAGGTGCTACTAACTGCTGGGCAAAGCAGAAGCCCCACATCCCGCGCCTCGCCTGCTGACGGTGCTGGGTGCATGTTGTGGGCACCTGGGTAGTGACTTGCACCAGGGTTACGTCCTACTGTCTCTTTTCGTTGAAAGCAGCATTAAGCCAGGTTTCCCCTCATTCTTGTTTGTGCGCTTGATTTCTTCCTTCTTGAGCGTTAGCGCTCACATTCATCCCTACTGAATGGTAGCCGATGTAGCCTATTCTTTTTCACTCCCTACCTCTGATTTGCTGCAGCTCCACGTCCCCGGGGAGCTTGGCACGGCTTCCCCGAAGGCGAACAGGGCAGATGGCCCCATGCTCGTCCTCCTCCCCAGCTGGCCAGGACAGAAGCCTGCTAGTGCAATACACGTGTATGTATATGTGCATCCGCATACACACACACGCACACAGCGGGATACGGCGGGATTCCTGGGGACTGCGGTCCAGGGAAGGCATTTCTTTGCTCCTGACCCATGCTCATGTGCCAGCTACCAGCCAAGAGCCACGTAAGGGAGAGCTGGACACTTGCAAAGGCATCCCAGTATAGATTTGCAGCACCTTGGTGGAAAACATCTTGTTGTGCAAGTACGTTCAAATCACCCTTAAATCAAGCAGGGTTAACACAGAAGTATTTATTCACAGCAGCCAGAATAGATGGAGCAATTGATGCTTTTGAAGACATAGTTAAAGAAATGAAGAAAAAGCATACTGACCTTCCACCAAGTAAAAAATGAAAGGTCTCTCTGTTCCTCCCTCTCTCCTGACCTTTTTCCTCCCCTGACTCAGAGAGCACCTGGCCTTGGCGGAGCAGGGGAGCTCCTAGAGTTAATCTCATCCAAAAGAGACTTAATCTTCCCTTTGATATGTATGTGCCTCTGCTTCCTCCCGCTGGACTGGACGGGGTCACGAGATAGCCCTGCCACCCTCTAACCCAAACAACCTCCTTCCTGACTCCTCAGAGATGCAAACAGTGCTTCGGCAATGCCGAGCGTTATCATCTCCCGTGCTTGGCGAGTCAGTCGACGACTCCTGGAGGTGAAGGAGGGCCCCTCGCCCCAAGCATTCACCTTTCAGCAACCGCGTCTCTCCACTTGCGCCTCGTATTTTAGATCAATTATCAAATATACTTGACTTGAAATAGCTATATGGGATAGAGGTATAAGGCACAATGCTGATTTTCACCTGGCCATAGGTGAAATCACTCACCGGTGTGGGCTTATCCTCCTACAACAGCTTTCTTCTGGCCATGCCAAGGCAAGAATATAACTGAACGGTTGTGCCTCCGTAGCATAACTGTACAGGAGGTTCAAAGGGCTGAAAAACCCCCTTCTCCTTGCTGGAGCCCCAGGTAAAATTTGGAGGGTAGAGCAGCAAGTGCCTGGCAGCAGCAGAAACCCGTCCTCATGCACGCGGCTGCAGCGCCAGCTGCAGTTTTCACATCTCTAAACATTTCTCTGAACAAAAAGTCAGTTTATTTCTACAAGCAGCGGCTGTTTGCACGTTATTCCCCAGCATGCGGTAGGTGAACCGGCAGGCCGGATCCTTCACGACACCCGTGTAAGTTCCCCAGACAATAACACGTGGGAGGGGGGAAGCGGGAGCATGGAAAATAAGGGCATCAAGTGTGACACCTACGCCGAGCAGAAACACTAAAGCACTCTGGAAATGCTAATGCAAATTTTAACAGAAATTTACTGAAACTGCTATTATTTCATTATGTGGCTTTGTGTTGTGAAGAGGATTGGTGAAAGAATTACTTTGGGATGTATTTAAACCTTGTATACAGGGTGAAGCCCCAGCAAATTTAAGACCTATCCAAAGGGCAATACATTTAATTGGGAAGACACCTTCCCCACTATGCATTCACACATACCAAATTGCACATCACCGGCTAGCAAAATTCTTTAAACAGTATATATTTCACTTGCTGAAAATATATCCATGCAAATGGCCACAATGGCATACACCTAACTGTAATATATAACTAGCTTAGTTATAAAAATAAATATCAATGGAATTTTAATTCATAGAGGATGCTGTGGAGAATGCTAATTTGAGAAATGTCTGATACCAGATCACAGTGTACTTAAAAGGTCCCTGCTTCAGCATGCGCTGGAGAGGTGGGGGGAATTCAGAGCAAACTGACAACATTTGATTTATTTTTCAAAAACCTCTGGAGCTCTGTCAACGTATCACAATTAATGCCAAAAGCAAGAAAAGCTAAATACTGTTTGTGTGAGGAAAGAACTGGTTGCCATCTCTGACTATCTTGTGACAGGAGAGAGAGAGAGAGAGAGACCGTTTCATCCACCGTTTGAGCTATTTCGGTTTCATTCCTCTGTTGCAACAGAGGAGCACAGAAAAAGCATCCTGGGGTGGTGGGCTGGCTTGTTTTATACCACCAGCAAAGTGAAGAAGAAATTGCAAATATTTTTGCCTTCTCATCGTCAACAGTGACAGCTTAAGGAAAACAGGAGCAACTCTTCCAAAAGCTCCAGGCAGGGCTACTCCATCCCGCCGGCAGGCTCCTGCACGCAGGGCTTCTGCGCTCACTCGTGCTGCACAAAGCACGCGCAGGTCCTTGAATAATCTAGACAAATATGTAGACACCCTGTGGGCTTCTCCCTGTAATTATTCAATGTTGATGTGATCCCTTCCAGAAATCTCAGAAAGGCTGGCAGGATATATCGGGAGCTTGGGCGAAGCAGAAATGTCTATATAAAGGAATCGGCCCAAAGAAGTTGCTCATATTTGCGTTATACAAATCTCCTGCATCCTTTGCGGGTGGAGAGCATCCTGGATGCGTAAGATAAAGCAGTCAATAGATTCAATTTGCCTGCCTGGCACTCGGATAGCAAATCACTGCAGACCTTGAAAGCATAACAGAGGTCATTAGAAAAAAGAAAGAAATCCGCTCTCCAGTGTATTCAACAAAAGCAAGCCCTTTTTTTCCGAGCAGGCAGGTGGGTCGGTCTTTTCTGCTCTTGTTTTGCTTCAGGAGAAACATCTGCACTGTGAGGGCAGCACAGGGAGCTTCCAGGTCTCTCCGGGCGCTGGGATTTATCTAGGGACAACAAGGGCAGAGACAAACTTCGGGGTATTTCCCGTGCCCCTCTGGAGCCTGTGGTGCTCCAGCGGTACGGGCCGCGCTTCTTGAGCGGTGGCGCTGCCGGCAGCAAGGATTGCTATCGATCGCCTCTGTCCTCGCATGCAAAAATCCACATTATTATTTCGTCGGGAGCCTCCAGAGAGGGAAGTGACACCAGCAGCAGATGGTAAGGGGGTAGCAGCTTTCAGAAAATCAAAGGTGGCAGCTCTGCATGACTAAAATGCTTTGAGAGATTTCAGAGCCCGCACCTCTCCCACAAATGCAAATTATTCCCACTGCCGGGCCGCGTTTCGATGGGTGAAGAGCCGCCAGGGAGCTGGGGGAAGGGGTGGCAGCAGCGGGCGCTGCGCACGTGGGGCAAACACAGCTGCTCGTGGCCTCCGCAGCTCCCCACGCTGCAAGGCTGCGGGAAGCGCCTCCCCTTTGGGCCTGAGCGCAATTAGCTGCGGTCTCGCTCATTTGCTCTTTTGCGGAGGAGATCAGCAGCGGGCCGGGGGCTCAGCAGCGCTAAGCAACGCAGACTGAGGGGTTCCCAAAACGGTGTGTCCAGAGGAGCCTCCCCATACGCACTTCCCGCAGCCGCCCGCTCCTGCATGGATTTCGTTAAGGACCGTGTGCATGTGGGGGCAACTCTGCTGCAGCTTTAGCAGCAAAGTGCTTGAAATGCTTCCCTTTGGCTCGAGGAGACTGATAAATGCAACAGGACAAAAGGACGCCAAACTAGAATGGACATAAATTCAAGCCCTTCAGATGGCCCGTTTGCTGCCGCCTGTGTGGGGATGAGCCGTCGGGTGCTGAGCACCCCGAAGGGGATACTCCAGAAGGGACACCCGCGGGAAGCGCTGGACGTGATCCAGCCCCCGAGGACTGTCCCCACCAGGGCCGTCTGCTCCCTCAGCCAAACTTGGCCCATCTTCAGTCTTTCCTGCAATCACTACGAGAGCATCGGCTTTGGGACGGCGCGCCCTCCCATCTGCCCTCCTTACAAACACAAATTCCCACCAGTGGGAAACACGGGAGCCAGAGACCTGGGGGTCTTCAGTCCCCACCGCCTCCCGTGAGAGCTGCTGCTGCTGCTGCCCGTGCAGCGTGCACCGCACCATCTGCAACGCTACCGGCCGCGATCTCAGCTGGGAAACGCCTGGCCTGCAGCGTAAAGCTGCTTCTTGTATCATTATGTTCGCTGGTATCTAACACCCATATGTTTATTTCCAAAAAACTACGCTGAAATCATAATCCTGACAACACGTCCCTTGAAACCATAAATGCATTCACATTCGCTGCACTTTATGCCTGTTTATGTACCCTTCATCTTAACAAAATACCGAACTGTGACTGTGCCGCCCATGTCTATCATGATTATGCGATTATACTAGCCACCTTAATATATATTTCTTTACATAATAAGTTAAATAGAAACTTCACACCCTGGCAAACATTCAGCAGAGATGTGAATCCCCACATCAGTGCAGATTAAACTGGAGTGCCATAGAAAACAGCGCACAGTTGGTGCAACTCAACCAGTTTCAACAGAAATTACCTCTGGCCCACACGATACAGAGGAGCTGCGAAATGGCTTAGCTGAAACAAGAGGGGAGAGACAAAAAGAGACAGGAACAAAGACAAACAGAGACTAAACTAGAAAGAAAGGCTGAGATAGAGTACAGATGTGTTTTCAAGGGCGCCGGGGCCACTCCAGCAGTACTTCTTGACTTTTCCCACAACAAACAGTTATCTTAAAAAAAAACCAAAGCAGACAAAATGTGCAGCTCATATTTGATGCCAAAACCGGTTATCAGCAATGAGGCCTAATGTTCCACTGAGTACTTGTAAATTTGCTGTCGGCTTTACCTGATACGCAGATAGGCTCTTTGTACGGGTTATCTCGCTGAAGGCTACCACTGGTTTGGGGGATTTACAGGCCTGGCTAAGGCTGTGAAAATAAAAGCCAGGGCCTGGGACAAAAAATATTAACCGCTTAGGAGCCAGTGGGATCACTTTGCAGTTTTGTATAGGTTCCAGTGCAGAAGAAAAACCTCATTTTTATGTGATTCACGCACAGTCATTGACCTACGTGACCTAACTAAAGGCCTGAGCTTGATACGTTACAGAGACCTGGCTGCGTCCCATTCAAGGTTGTGGAACATATAAACATACAAGCAGTGACTCTTTTGCAATAGATTAGATGAGCACAGCAAACACCGAGAGCTTCCAGCAGACATGGTTTCATTGCCGCCTTCACCCTGTCACACGTGGTCTCCTCACGGGCACAGCGTCGGGCCGTGTCCACCACTGCAGTCGTCTTAAGTGCAAGAGGACTTCACGGCACAGTGATTCCCAGAGCAGAAGGCTATCTGCGGCTGTTACTTAAACATGTCATTAGGGCTTTTATGCAAATATGAGGCAAGCAGCAAGAGAGCTATCGAGTTTTGACAATTTGAACGAGAGAGGGTTTTTTTTTAATCGTTGTTCCCAATGTCTCTTGGAAACAGTAGCATGTACATCAACCCCTCGCGCTCCCCCAAGCTGCCATCGGGGCTGAGGCGGGAAGGCGGGGGATGGTGTGACAAAAAATACGGAGACGAGAGGGACAGCAGTTCTCATGGGAACAGGCGCCGGGGCCCTGCTTGAGATTGCCTCCCTGTGGCAAGCCACAGACATTCAACACGACGGTATTCATCGCAAAAACCGGGGCTAACACTGCCCGAGGGCTCCTGAAGAGACCCTGTCCCCGGGGAGCCCACAGCGGGATTAAAGCCCAAACCTGCCACCTGGACCTCGGTGGCTCCACCGCATCCCAGATGTCCCCTGCCTATTCAACCTCCCCTCCCTCCCGCGTGCACATCATTGCATGCGTGTCCTCGCCAGCTCCGTGTTTCTCCGGGAGGTTGTAAGGAAGAAAGCATGAAACATCATCCCTACTACATCCACCCGGCGATATGTGGGAGATGCTAAGTACTTGCATAAGGGGGTTCATGTAGGAGATTACGTACAGACAGAGATGCACGGTCACTGTCTCCGAAATGGAAATCGGAGCTCATATAGCTCCGGGGAGAGAAGTACCCTCTCCGAGGGTGTTCACATCAAATGTAGCCACGGAGAGAAGAAAAGCACTAAAATATCTTCTTCCAACAAGCAAACCCCGGGCTACTGACAGCCTCTGGAATATTAGAACATCCACAAGAGTTTTTCCTTCCCAGTATCTTGTATTAATTTGGATCAAATACATAGAATACATCCTAATTAAAAAGGTATATATTAAAATACAGTAGGGGACATCACACAGCATGGACAGCTGCAAACAGAGTGGTCTCACCGACCTTCTCAGGAGGAGCTGTATGGAAGTCAAGCGAGTGTTGTGAAATCTGGTTCTTTGTGGAAATATTTCTTTATCTCTATGGTATTTCCAAGGAAAAGAGGAGTACGATTTAAAAAGGAAAGCTTGAAGAATTCTACCATCAGTAGTTAAACGTTTGTCTCTATTGCCTAGATTTGCATTTTATTTCAGTATTTTCATAGTGCTACCTGCAGAACTACTTTGATAATACAAGTCTGTGCTAGAGGAATGACAGCTCCTTGGAAATGCCTTCCCAAGAAGCATCTGGACACAGGTATAAGGAAAAAGGAGTAGAAAAAGCAATCTTCCTATTGATGTGAAGTTTCTGATCTGCCACAAGGGGCTGCAACTTCGCAGGTGCCTAAAGCCATATACAGCACATGGCATGGCAGCTCTGCCTGTGTAAGAATCCGGATCCTTTAATCAACTGGGAAAATGTTATCTGCTAGCCCCGGGAACCAGAGGTAAGATTGCCACTGAGTATTCCATGCTACAGAATAAAATGAAAACGCCCAGCTGAGGAAGCTGGAAAAGTAGACCAAGTGGAAGAATGACGTTTGCAGATTTGTAGAGAGGCATATGAGCAAGGTGGGATGAGAGACCTGCTTTACCTTACTGCAGCTTGCGAGCGAAAGGCTGCTTGGCCAGCGGGGCAGGGGCATGCTCTCAGAAGGTCTGGGTTCAATCTGCAGCTCAGTAACAGGCATTGTGTGGGACCTGGAGCAAACTCAATCATCGGACCTGAGTTCAGCCCTCTGGTTGTTGGACACTTCTGTCTCTCCCCGAGAAAATCTGGTGCAAAATCTCTTTGGCTACCACTCCTACAAAAGCAAGAAGAGGCCGTCCTGCTGGTCTGGTAAAGGTTTACAACCCGCTTACAGACTTTGCTCTGAGGAAGGAAAATACCAAGTGTAAAGGCTGCCTTGCTAAAACAACCATCAGTCTGGCATAAGTGCAGGCAAACAGAGTCTAACCACTTCTGATCCTGACTTTACTCTCTTTTCTTCAAATTTCCCAAGGAGGGACATTTAACTCCCCCCCATTTTGTCGACCACCAAACCACCAGTGGTCAGCCCCAGCTCGCTGCAAGGCAACGGACAGGGATGGGGAGCAGCGGCGGCCGCTCAGGGCAATGTAATTCCCATGGGATTACTTGCCAGTCCGTCAGCAGCTTGATCCCACTCAGCGCAAGCAAATATCAAAATATTTTGTTTCTAAACAGAAGACTGAAAACTATTATGCAAATCATTCTTATCCTAATGCACAGGCAAATGATTGAATTAGGGCAATAGGATTAGATGCTAATTTGTCAATAGGATAGTTCAATTTAGAATACATTAAAACAAAAAGAAAAAACAAACAGCTGACAGTGGAGTTTCTGGTCTACCAGTCAACTGTTGAAGGGGTGACGTCTTCTCCTTCTGGAAGGATTCCCCTAGAGGAAGGTAATGGACTAATTAAGGCAATTAAGGGTGAAGGCGTCCCTCCAGCTCATGGAGAGGTCGCGGGAGCACCGAGCCCTCTGTGTCCCTCAGCCGACGCTGACTCCAGCGGGAGGGGGGCCACGCTCTGGCTTTCTCTCCTCCATTAGGATCCCTCACGGGGCTGAGGAGGGCCCACCGCTGTCCCGCATCCTGGTGTCCCCATCCTGAGGAATAGCCACCTTCGCACATGGCTCTGAGATGCACGCTGCATTTCCAGTAAGGATCCCCTTTCACTAGTCTAGAGCCACATAGGAACGCCAACATTTTACCCTGGTGTTAAAATCTCAGCGCCATAATACCCACACCTCTCTGCAAGGTACAGCCTCCTGCCAGGCGGTCCTTTCCCTGTCTTTTGTCTCCAGCTGCGGAGGAAGCAGAGCCTGCTGCTTCACCTTCAGCAAAGGAAGATCAGTGGAAATGCCTGATTGCTTAAAGTACAGCACAAGTAGCGCTAGGCTCTGATACAGCAATTCCTGTCTGAGACAATTTAGCTTTTGATCTCTGGATGCAGCTAATTGCTAGCTATGCAGACGGTCGTGGAGGAGAAAACAATCACACGCAATTGTAGAAGTGAGATGCTTGCTTGATGCTTAATCTTGCACCTGTCCTAAGAACTAAAATGGTTTTTTTTCTTAGCCTGGATCATGCTTGCAAGGAGTTGCAGATCAACAAAAGACACAAAACATTTCAAATGTCAAATAGATGCAAATCCACTGCTTCTCTCTCATGACTAAAAAGGCAAAGTCACCAGGATAAAAATAATAAGCTGTTGCAACCAATAAACTCTCATTAACAGTATTCTTCATCTCTCAGATAATAAGGCAATACATCATATACAGAATAATTGGAAAAAGCAGTTATGCTCATTGTTCATTTGGGGCTTTTTTTCATTTGGACAATACAAGGACAGGAGACAGCTCAGTCCCACTTCTTCAGGGAGAAGAGGGGGCAGGAAGGAAGATGAGACAAGACATCGGGAGTGACCTAATCTGGGTTCAAGATCCTGCAGACAGAACAACTGCTGGCGAAAAAGCTCTGCCTAGAAGAAGCTGGTTAGGTATGGCTCACCTTCCCTAAAGCACAGCTGTTCAGCTATAGGCATGGTCTGACGGACATCCCAGTACCCAGTTCCAGTTTGCTTCTATTTCACTGAGCATAATAAAGACAAACTTCAAAGCCTTGAAAAGCATGGTTATTGGGAACTGCCTTAAGAATAAGTCAGCCCAAAGCTCCATTTAGCCCCCAGCCTGCTGTCAGTCAAGGCCAGCAGTGGGGGCTTTGAAGGGGTATGTGAAACTGGACAAGTGCTACTTTAACCTCCATGCGTGGTGGGACTGGAACCACAAATGAAGCCTTGTGTGACAGCTAGTACAAAGCTCTTAACTGTTTTGGTCTCTATCCTGGAAATGCCTGACACCCAACTTGCCTTTTAGCCTGCTCGCTGAGCACTGCTTGGATGTTTTTAGCAGACTCTCCACAATGACTCCAAGCTGTCCTTTTTTCCTGAGCTAAGAGACTATACTCTGGTATAGGCAGTCATTTGTCCCATCAACACAGATTTACATTTTAGCACTACGAGCTACTTTGGCATCCTTGCACAGCCAGTCCTCACTTTGGTTATCCCGGATAACATTTTGTCAGCCATAAACTTTGTCACTGCTTGCTTCTTCCACCTTCTCTAGGTCACTGAGGAAGATGCTGAACATCAGACACCAGGACTGGTGCCTGTGAGGCCTCCTCTTACTGTACAAGGTGACCATTTTTCCTATCCTCACTTTTCTGGGGTTTGGTCCACAGGAGAATCATCTCTCTTGTTCCATAATAAAAGTGCCTCCTTAGGAGCCTTTCTTGCTCCTTTAAGGCTGCGTTGAAAGCTATTCAGCCCAGGTGATCACAGTCTATATGCTCATTAAATCCTTCAAAGACTTCTAGTGGAAGCAAAGCCTGATATTCCTTTTGAAGCCCAGGTTTCTTCTCAAACCTCCAAGGTGTTTTGTTTCCCTATATTTCTGTTACTTCTGTACCAGCAGTGCCCCTGGCGCGGGTGTGGGGTTTGGGTCTGGCTCCTGGTGCTGGGGACAGAAGGGTTCCCAGGCCCAGCCCCGGCCGGCTCCATGACCACCCGTGGCACAAGGAGCACCAGAGCCAGCGCTGAGCCTCCCTGAACTGCCATGTCCCGCAGTGTTAACGCAGCCCACCCCGGCGCCAGCCCACACGCATGCACCAAGCTATAGTCTGGTGCTGCCCTGGGCGGGAGCACCATCTGCGTGGTATCACCCTTGCTATGGCAGAGGGATGGACAGAAGCTGGGTCCCTTCAGCGACTGCAGCCAAATCTACCCCCGCTATGGGTGAAAGCTTTTGCCAACCCCTCATTCCCAGCACCACTCCTGGCGCCCGGCTCGCAGCCTGGCATTGCATTTCCACTTCATTCCCCTGAATCCAGAGCTGATTCTAGTGCTAGATTACACAGAGTTAGTAATTCAGAAATTTCTTATTTGTGGGTTTTTTTTTTTTTCAGGACTCCTGGGTGAACACCATCTGGTGCTGAGAATTTGTTAATGTTTAGTTTATCAATTTGTTCTAACATGCCTTTTCCTGACATGTCGATTTGAGACGGTTCCTTAGGCTTATTCCCCATTAACAGTGTCTCTGTAGTGAACGCCAATGCAAAGTATTCACGTAGCTCTTCTGCAATGGCCTTTGTGTCCTCCAGGGGACATCTTCACACTGGGGTCACTTATTGGCCCTGCCAGCTCCAGATCATCTCTTGCACAGCAAAACCACTTCTGTTAATATTTATACAAGGAGATAAATTTTAAATGCATTTTTATTTTAAATGCATGTTGCTAAGTTTACTATGAAAATTTCAAATGGGAAATACCAAATGTGATCTTGGTACACATCCAAACACAAATGTGAATTCTTTTGAGTATTTCCTGAAATGGGAGCAATTTTTATCTCAGAGATCTACCAAAATGAAGTGGTAACCAGCCCACAGCCACATTGTATAGCCTCCAGTCATGTCAAACATTTGCTATTGACTGAGATGAATGAAGCCTGGAATAGCACCTTTCTTTGTGTTAAATGTTGCATTCAATCCCTGAAACCACTCAACAGGAGAAAGAGAAACCAAATACAAGATGACCCTTGCCTAGTCAGGCATGTTTTTTTTAAAAAAAAAAACTATTTTTGTGAAGAGCTGTTGAGAAGATTTATGTGCAGGTGCTTATGAAAATTCATAGCTAGTGTTTCAGTGCTGCAAGGTAAAATATTTATTAAAGATGAAAAGAGAAGCTCACCCCTGTGATCAGTTCGTCTTACACAAAATAAGCAATAAAGGTTAGCGCCTAGCGTTTACTTACAATCCCACCGTGAGCCATTAAAAAAAGAGAACCTTATCTCCATAAGGGGCAGTAGTTTCTACACCACTGAAAGAGAAGAGAGTGGCTTCAGTGCAAATGAGAAGGAGATAGGGAGAGTGATTTATAAGTGCAATGATTAATCTCTCACTTTATATGGGATCAGACTTCTGCAATTGATTAAATACCCAAGGTAGGAGAACAAGATCTAATAACATAAAATCTTGTTTTGCAACTGCTTCCAAGCTCTCATTCTCTCTTCCCTGAAACTGCTTTTTTTCTAAATTAAAACTGATGTCTTTGGAATAAATTTAAGCGCAGAAGTATGGAAATCATAGAAAGAGTTTTATTTACTATCCAGTATAGTTCCTTCTTTTTCTCCTCTTCCTCTCCTGTTTCAGCAGGTAAGGAAAGGAGTCATAATGATGAGCAACACGCTTTTGGTCCCAGGGCAAAAGACTATAACAAGCAAATTAATTGGGATGCTGCTTTGAGCTGAAATGTATCACTGTGTATTCATCAGCACTGGGCATGACGACACATAAGGAGCATTACTCATGTAGACATGGTTAGTATAATAAACCAGCAACCCATGTCTGGGAAAATAAAGCATTCCTTGAAGGTTCACCTGTCAGTACTCAGAGGTGAGCGGATGGGGGGAGGAATATAAAAGAACCTGAAATAACATGGCTTCGTGTGGGAAGACAGTACCATCACAGAGCTCTGAATGGTGGAGACAGACATTTAAAATTCTCCTTCCTCATTTCATTAAAGAGCATTTTTAGATGCTCAGCTATTGCCTTTTTCTTCTGTTTTCTGGATATTATTTTAATGAATATGCATATTTCTGAATATTTTATTTATATACGTTCATTCCTCCTTCATCCTAATTCTACCTTGTTACTAAGTGACGAAGAGCTGCTCTCTTGCTATGTTTTCTTCCTTCAAAATCCTGCTCATTTGATGCTGCCATTCTTTTCCCAGCACAAACAGGCCTCAGCCAACAACTGGGAGAAATAACTGGTTTTATTTTAAGGTCCCAGATTTTACCTGTGTTAGTAATTGTATGAGCTATCTTGAGTCCACGAATGTATGGAGAGTCTGAGACTTTCCTTATTACTGCTATACTGCAAGCTGCTGCCTCCCAGAACGCCGCTGGGCTGAAGGAAACCGAAGCAAACCACGATGAAGAACCGAATGATACTCTTTTGTCTGTCAGCTTTGATAGGGCTACTCACCCAAACGGAGAATGTTTCATTCAGAAGTCCATTAGTCTACACGCACATAGGCCAAAGCCGTACCACGAGACTGTTTTCAAACTCAGGCATTTTCCTGGACTGCACCTGAGATCTCACACAGCCAAACAATTCAGACAATAAAGAGATTAAACAGTTAAAACAATCCAATTAGAGGTACCCGCTGCACCAGAAAACCAGGTGTGCGCGTATTCATAGGTGCGCTCCCAGTTCGGGCGGCAGGGAAAGCGCGATGGGGACAGCGCGGGAGCACGGCACCCAGCCGGGGCCCTGAGACGGACAGCGAGATCAACCTGCACCATGAGACAGGTGGGGGGTTTTTTGGTGCTCCTGCAATATTATCCTTACGGAGTTTAATTGAGGCAAACGCAGAGGTTACCGATCCGGCAGCAATCCTGCAGCTGTGTTCAAGCACAGCAAGATGCCACAAGCCGACTTCCCAGGCTCTGCCCTCACAGATTTCTCGGACCAACTCTTCTTGCAGGAAAAGCCTTGCATGAGATCCGGCCTGTCTTCCTGGGCTACAGGTCTTTCTGTAGAAGAACAGGAATTTCAGAGAAATGAGGATTTTTAGGCTGGAAGAGACCACCTTTATCATCTACTGTGATCCTCTACATATCCCCAGGAACAGCACTTCACCCAGTAATTCCTACATCAAATTTATTTGGACATTTGCAAACAATATTGACCTCGATACTATATCACAATCTGCGTAAGACAAGCAAAACACAGCTTCATATTTAAGAAAGCTTATTCCATAACATCAATCAATTAATTTTTTTACTAATAAATTCACACTTCTTTCTCACATATCTCAAATTCTAATTAACGATGAATATTTCATTAAAATATAAGAAATAGCTTGCACTATGCAACTGTAACTAGAAAAAAAAGACCCAGGAAACATGCACATTTGTTTGCTCTCCTGCTACAACCTGAAAAGTAGATGGTCTGTTTTTTTTTAAAATTGCTTTAAGAGCATAGCTTTTTCAGCCAGCCTCCCGCCCTGAGCCAATTTTTCCAGTTGATCTGCAGACCCCTTAAAATGGGTGTTCCCGATCCTGTCGCGAACACGGGGATGACAGATACCATCCCGGTGGACACCTCTCCAACAACAACAGTACTCATTAGAGCAGCGAGAGGCTGCCGGAGCAAGGCTTGCCCCCCTGGTCCCGCAATATAATCCTGGTTTTTCACACACTGTAAACTGTTTTGTATCCTTGCCCAATAGTCGGATGATTAAAACACCAGACCTTATTTTCCTAAGCTCTCTTGCACGCCTGTTGTTTTTCCGTCTCCGACAAAGGCTGCTTCTCTGCTAGCTGCGCTCCTCTCCCCGTCCCCCTCGCCAGTCCCCCCACCAAGACCTGCGGCGCGGCTGCTTTCAGGACCTAATTGCTCTAGTTTAGCATGGATAGCAATTAATTTTAGCAGGAAAAATAGGGAGCCAAAATTCACTTATGCAGCCATGGAGGTTTCCAGTGTGGAAACAACAAAATTCATCTTGTTCCCTTTGAAGTCCGATTCCTGGCATGTTTAATTTAAAATGAGCATATCTCCTGCTGAGTGGATAGTCAGGCTGAAATTTGGACTGAAGTGGTGTCAAGCTGCTCTGCGGTAATAAGTGGCACATTTGCCTCAGCTTCCTTTCAAAAGGTATTTATTTTTCGGTCTGAGAACTCTGCAGCGAATTTGAATAGGGCTGCTACACCAATGAACTCTTGGCAATGTAAAGATTTTCTTTCTTCAAAAACACTTAAAATATAGACATTTATCAATGAAGCAGCAATGGAGCATAGTCAGTATCGTACTTTAAATCGTGCAGCCTCTCAGGTTTCTCTGAAGCTGAAGAATGCCTCAGGTTTTGACAGTTTTGCTCCCAAACACATCCTGTGTTTTACTTCTTCATTAAGACATAATAAATTCAGTGCAACAGGCATTGTTTTGGGGAAGGGTACCAATTATTGCCCAAGATACAGCAATCATTTTACAGCCACATTTTCAGCAAAGGAGGACAAGGCTAATGAGCTATTTCTCAGCTTAAATCTTGCCCATATATATCAGATCTGTTTATCCCATATTCACCAGGCTTTTCCACCAGGCTCATTATCGAGGTATAATAGCACCTGTCAAGGAAAATAAGAGCAAATATATGGAGTGGTCAGTTCAGATGTAACATTCAGCCCTACAGAGATGCCTCAAGGTAATCTTCCAGGAAACTTACAATTAGCTTTTGACAGAACCATTTGCATGTAATAGTTAATAAAAAAAATCACTTAATAAACCTTGATATCTTTATCAATGATAAAATGACAGTTAAAAGCAACATAATGGTATGAATATTTAATTAGCTTCAATAAAATGCATAGGCAAGACCAATACCAGTAACCAATTCCAGGGCTGGGGGGGTTTTTTTAGCACTTTGAAATCATTCTGCTTGGTCACTAAGGAAAAAAAAAAAGATTTACAACAGTTGGAGCTGGCTGCCTCTTTTCAGGAAAGCCACACTGCCAGATTAATACACAAAACATTTCTTTAAGAAGTTTTATTCTTCTGTTTTTCAGAGGAACAGTAAAATGATCTACAGGGCTTTGTTCTGAGTAAATACAATTCCTTTCCAAAAGGAAGGCCCTTGAGCTGCACGTACAGGGAAGCGGGATGCCTTTTCTCCCGGTCGTCACTACCTGTGGCCCAGTCTGGCTTTGCAGACCTAATTTGGAAATTTGTGGCAAGGCACCAGCTCGGTTGCCCGCGCGCCTGCTGCCCCCAGCTCCGCGCCCCAGCACCCGCGGCCACGGACCTCCCTGGGAACGTTTCGGCATGGTGGGGCTACCTGCCTTCCTGCCTCCTGTAACTCACATCTGGAGCAGCTGGATGCTTTTCAAAGGCTGTCTGAGGGAAGGACACCACTGAAAGGAGCGGAAGGGATCCCAGAGCAAAGTGCTATCAGGCTGCAAAGATACAACAGAGGAACAAGTCCAGCCTGGTTCCTGCTTGTGTCCAGGCTGATCGTGGTTGCTCCTACCCCCGACAGACCCCATCCACTCCTTCAGGCTGCCACAAAATCACAAGGACAGTCCTGGGGTCTCCCTTTCCGAACAACTAAGAAGATCCTTAGTGCAAGCAAATCCCTATTTAATACAAAGCATAAGTAGGCTCTTCTTCCCAGATCAGGGGCATGCAGGGATGGGTCATGACAGGGGAGACATTTGCAGTGCCCTGGTGATATCTGACTTACAGATCTCAGGAAATGCTTGTACAAGTAACAGAAGTTTGCCCGGTGCAGACAGCCCGGCCATGACCAAGGACCGAGCTCCACTTGGGGAGGGTTAGCAAGTGGTAGGTGGTCCTTACCTAAAAACCACCACAGAACAGCAGTCTGCTCCCTGCAGTTGTCTTCCTGCATCTGCACAGCTGTCCCTCCCGGGGGAGCAAACGCGGGCCTTTCCTCAAAACGGACATCTGCAGCGGGGGTGAGAAGTTGCCGTGCAGCTCTGCACTGAAACCTGACTGCAAACACGGCACCTCCTCGCACAGCCGCCCTGCTTGCTCTGTGGACTGTCACATCCGCTGGCTTTGGGTGACTGCAACACCTTCTTAATACCTTTCACTTGTTAGCCTTGTAAAACCAACACCGCTGAGAACGAGAGAAAGGGGAACGCTTTCCCTCTTTCACCAGCTCTCGCAGCCTTTTCTTTACCAGTGGCAGTTCAGCACAACGAGCAGCCACAGCTTCACGTGCACATCCCAAGTGATTATGAAACACAACAAACACGGACACTTACAAGGTATTTTTTCCAAGGTTATCTTTCAGAGCAGAGCTATACTCTGAGTTCACTGAGTAACAAACACCACAGTAGCCAGTGTATACTTAGGAATTTTAGACCAAATATAAGGAAAAAGTCCTGGGAAGCAAGGTACGACATCACTACTGTTACACAGCAATGTCAAGTTACCTATTCACTCTGTGGGGACCCTCTGGGTTTTGCATAGGTACACCAGCTGCAGAAACAGGACAGCCATGTGAGCTATTTTTCAGTGCAAGGTATTTGTATGGTATAGACAGTCCTTCAGGTATAACAAAAGAAAGAGCAAGCAGATGACAGCTGATAATTTTGTGCTGTGCAAAGAAACATTGTGAACAAAGCCCGCTGAGCACATAAACCCCAGCCTGGTCAATTATGAAGTTAAATCTTTATCTACCACTGCTACCCAGAGGACGTAAACATCCAACTATCCGACAGTTTTTGCTCCAGCACCAGCTGCAAGACATGCCAATAGCTCTAATTGCTCAAAACCTTGTGGAGGAGATGAAATCCATGCTCTCTCTTCACCCTCAGGCACAGCCAGCGATACTGATTTGAAGCCAGAGACTTTATCTTCATGGTGACATGTGCCATCGCTGCATACAGACTTGCTTAATCAGCCCCCTGATTTATGGGGGGCTCAGATCGGATCCTCTCCAACTCTTCACAAGCCTGGGCCTCTCCCAGAGCTCAGACGCTTGTCATTTAAAGACCTAAAAACCATCATGGAAACCGTTACAGCTTTTTGCCAGTTTCATCACCTGGGAGAGTCCCTTCCAAATCCCCAAACTAGGAACCGGCATAGCTGCTGCTGGCACCAGGACTGAACCAGTGCAGCAGATGAAGCTGAAGTGGCCGCTGCTCCCAACCCTGTGTCAAGGTCTACTGCCCTGGGGCCGCTGTGACCGATAGGGCCAGCTCCAGAGCTGCTCCCCCAGCGCCTCTGCGGGCGCCCCGCTGCTCGCAGCCCCCCCAGGGCCTTGAGGGGGGGCTTGGCAGGGAGCGAGAGAGGAGGAAGCAGCTGCGCACGCACCCACGACACCCCCCCGATCTCCCTGCCCCCTTTCCAGGGGGAAAGCAGCCAATAACTTCCAGAGCCGGTGGGTTTTGGCTCTGCCGTCCGGTGGAGCAGGTCACACCTGCGCAGCGTGGCGGTGCGTCCTCCCGCCCACCCGCCAGGTCGAACTGACCCAGGAGCGATCTGTTACCTCTCCCGGACAATCCCTGAACATGACCGGTCGCCACAGCTCAGCTCAGGCCGAATAAGCTGCTAGCTGGGATGTCGCAGAACAAACTGCAAAACCATGATCAGCTATGCTGACACCTAGTTTGGGGATTTGGAAAGAACGGCTTCCAAATTGTTTCTTCTCTTCAACATATTGTTGGTTACCCAAGTGCATTTCAAATAAAATCCTACACGGATAGGATTTTCACTGGGAAACTTGACGGTTCTACGAAGAGTTGACTTCCCTGTGATGTTTGTGAGCTCGTTTTTCTTTAGGATAATGAAGGTCAGATCCTCAGGAGAACACTTATTCTGCTCTTCTTTTACCTGCTTGCAGGGGGAAGAGGGAGAGGGAAGGCTCAGAGCTGAAAGAAAACGGAGAAAGGTGATGCCGAAGAAATGCTGGAGAAATAGCATTCAGTGAGCAGTCTGAGGGCTGGATTTTAAATTTGCACAAGTCAACATCAGTGAGACAAAGTGAGTTGCATTAGCTGGGGAGCTGACCCTTTCACTTGAGAGATTTCCCAATTCTTAGGTGCCCAAAGACGAAGCAGTAGACCACTTATATGTCCTCTTGTGTCACTGTATACGAATATTTCAAAAGAATTTTAATGCTACTTTCTTGCTTGTCAGGGTTACATTTCCTTGGATAGGATTTCTGTAATAGGTTTCTAACATCCTTTCATATATCCTTAAAACAGCCCAAGACATTACAGATAGCTCTAATTTTGCATAGTTTAAAACAGTTGTAACTACAGAGCTGTTATATCCTGTGCATGGTGCCTTAAGGCACAGCGTAAATGAAAATGGAGCTAAGAATAGGGCCTCGTGTCTCGGCTGAGGGGAGAAGCATGTGCCTGCCTACATAAAGAGAAGCAGGTTATATTTGGCATAGCAAGAGACTTTTTTTTTTTTTTGGTCTTAGGAAGAAATAAATAAAGTGTGAAAAGCATCAACTAAGCAGAGCTGATCTATTCTCCTTGCCTCATTCCAAAACAGGTAAACGATATATATATAAGGAAAGCAGACAGACATGAAATTCCCAAAGGAAAATCTTGTCTTGTTTAAGACATAATAAATTCAGTCTTCAGAGACCATGAAGTCTGAGTGTTTTTAGGCTCCAGAATGTCAGTTGAATAATTATCTCACAAAATGTGCTTGTGTAGGTGAGGTCCCTCTGGTTCGGTTGCTTTCGTGCTAGGAAGTAGAAGGCTGCTAACCCCTTGAAAAAAATACAGGGAAGCCCAGGAACGGCAGGTTTGTATAAACACTGCTTTCCACTTGTATCCTTCCTTTAAGTATTAGTGATAAAACATCTTAGAAATAATGCTTCTGTGTGACACAGGCTTCTCTCCCAGTTGTATTTGCAGGCAACCAGAGTGAAACATTAAAAAAAAAAAAGAAGAAACACGTTGCCAAACAGTGAGCGTTAAACATGCCGCTTACTGAAAACCCTATGCTGAAGTGAAATACTTACATATTTTCAGAAAAACTCCCTAATCAAATGCATTTATTTTATTTTTGTAAAGTTAATTAAAATTAGAGTATTAATTCAGTTGCAAAGTGACTATGTTATTAATCTGATTAGAGATTTTCAGATGTGAAGTATTTTACATTTAGGAGATAAAATCTGGGAGTGTGGTCCAGTGGATATGGAACTGGATTAAGAATTAACCAATTAATTGGCTGGGCAGTTGGGCAAAGCACATAATCCCTTTGCACGCCTCTTTTCTTTTTGTCTTTAATATGGAGTTTTTATGCTTTCCAACTTTCACAAAGTACTTTGATATTCACAGATAAAAGACTTACAATAATGATTATAGATGAATACTGAACTGCCATAAAAGCATTGCTTAATGAAATATTGCTTTAAAAAATATCAAGTGGGACTAGCTCCTTGCCCTATATATTGAGTAAAAGTCTATGAACTAGGTGCCTTGGATAGGATTCTTCAGAGATGATTTGCCGCTCTGGAGCAGACAGCAACAGAGGTATTCTTCAGTTTGATGGAAAAGCCAAATCTCAGGTCTCCTAATCGACCTAGCAGGAGCGCCGTGAAAGGCCCAAGCCAGTGCGCCTGAGCCACTGTTCACGGGAAGATCCCCATGGACTTTCGTGCCTTTGGGCTAAAGAAGTTAAAGATATGATTTCATCCATCCTCTCCTGCAAAAAGTTTCCAGTTTCATGCTCTGTCTCCTTGACTGAAAAGCGGTCTGGACCTAGAGGAGCGGTAGCTTTTAAAGGTTAGTAACTAGTGAGACTGCATGGAGTCAGAGACGAGGGACCAGGGGAGGAGGCAGGGGTTTCTGCTAACTAAATTAGGGAATCAGCAAAAAGCTGCTGGAGCTTACATTTGCAGAGACATTTACAGGATCCCACAAACACCTACAGTTTAATGTACTGTGGGTATTTTAAATGACAGTGGTAAGCTGAAGCATTTAGATAACACAGTAGGAAAGTTTCTTAACTGTAAGGGCAATCTGACAACAGCCTCGTAATTGATGCTGTATCATTAGAAGTGCCTAAAAATAGGCTGGAAAGCTGTCTAGGGGATCTGGGATGTGGAAAATCATGTGTGCATGATGCAATGGCTTAAACTAAATAATATGATCTTCCCTTTCTACCCTCACAGTTGTGAAATGTGACATTTTTCTTTTTATAGTCACTGCAATTTCCTTCTCTGAATTCTACACTTTCTTGTGTTATTGCACTTTTCTCTCTTACCAGTCCACATTTTCCCAAATGCATTTTTTTCCTCTTTCTTCATGCCATTTTGTATGCTGGATGGCACCGGAATAAAACTGACCACAACTGTGTTTCCTGAAGCCACAGTAAACACTGCCTCGAAGTTTACCATTCTACCTCAGCTTGCCTTCACTGCCAGAAAATCACCGAGAAGAGTGACAAGCAGAGCTGACTCGCATCTCAAGCCCTGCGGCTGGGTCTGCCAGCGCGTCCCAGGTCACAGAGCCCGGGAGCCTTGCCATGCCGCGCATCCATCAATAAAACAGGAGCCACGCATGCAAAATTGTTCTCTCGCCTTTCTTTGCTTCCTAAGCTAATGCTCCAGTCCCCTAAATTTGCAGTTTCTGAAGAGAAATCTTGCCTTTCTCTCGCCGCACAGCCCGGCCGTCGGCACTCGTGCCACGCTAGCACTGCAGATGAGCCCCCAGAAACCACGAGTGTTTTGGGCTGCGTAAAGCCAGGGGACGTTCTGGCAATCCCCTGACCAGGCTCCAGTTCAGCAAGGCACTTCAAAGGCATTTTATCACATACCTTTAAGTATGTCAGTAATGCCACTGAAATCTGCAGGGCTATTTACTTCTTTCTGTTTAGGCACTTGCTCTAAGTACTTTGCTGAATCTGTCCCTGGGAGCTTATTGACTTTTTTTTTTTTTTTTTTACCTTCTTTATACTGCTTACCCCACACAACAGTTTGCCAAAGTCTAATTAACAACCCCACCACCACTTACGTGACCCAGAAGCGCAGTTTAAAGCACAGATGGAAGCAAAGACAGATAAAGTGAAGAAAGATAACAGCTCCACAGGGATGAAATTCAGATAACTTTGTATTGAACGCTTATGCCATGAGTAGCCCAATTGGCTTCCATGAGACCCTTGGAGGAGTAAGGTGATATTCAGTGGGGATTGGGGTATTGGAGTTTGGTGCATAATTGCAAAGAAAGCACACTGAGACGTGAAAACACAAAATGAGGAAAACCGCAAGCAAGCAGAGACTACGTGGCCCAGCCCAAACTGCAGACCCCATGTGTGATACTTTGAAAAGGAGCCCACAGAAAAGCAGCATGACCGAGCTCACAACCTCCCGCACCTGGGAACACATGCCCTGTGCTTGGCCTTTGGCAGCCTCCGTGCATGGTACTTTAAGAGGAGCAATTCAATACGACAGAAATAATAAGAGCCAACAAAAAAGCCATTTACTGGTTTACGGCATGGGGGCTGGGGAAATCTTTCATCCATCTAATCTGCAGCGATGCAATTCTGGCCTTTTGTTGGTATCAGTGGCGGGAACTGCAGACACAGAACAGTTCAAGGAGCAATGATTCATGTTCCTCTTCTCAAGACATCCTGCATCGAGTACAAGATCCGTAAGTTAGCAAGAGCCACAGTTAAAAAGAAAGCAAGCCCAACAAAGAAGAATTTAGGGTTCGATTCTGCCCCTTCTCTGGGGAGCAGGAGCACACATCTCTCTTTTCATGACTGTCCTGTGCTGGTAGCTAACAGGTCCCCCTGTTAGCCTGGTCTCCAATCCCACAACGGCAGACAATACAGTACCGTAAATCCAAAATATCTCCACAGAAATCATTTACAGTAATGATCTAAAAATAGACTGAGATCTCACCCAGGACCTCAGTTTTGTCAGTTATTGTGGCTTTGATGTGCCTTCCTAAATTCATATAGTCATCTCATTTTAGAGAGTGGGAAAATTAATCCTTCTTTTAGTTCCGTCACTTCACAGAAAATACACCAAGAAGGAATCAACTCATTAAAATAGATTTGAACTAAAGTCAGAGAGGTGAAAGCCTAATGCTTTATGAGTATCCATTAAGTAGCTAGCAAAAATGCAGAACGTTCCAGATTTTATCCATCTGATTTTATAAGCTACCCAAATAATGGAGACAAATCGGAAAGCTGGATCTATTAAACTCTTCATATAAAAACAAAAGCTGGGAATCAGCAAAAAGCTGGAAAGTGTGAGCAGTTTTACTTGAGTTCCCTTTTTTTCCCCCCCGCTATAAATTCTTTCTCACTATCACTTCAGCGATTCAAATTCTACTCCACCATCTGTTCTGGAAAGAAACACATGGAATGGGCATCACCTCAGGTAATTCCGCAATAACCTGGGTAATCCGGGTCCAGCACAGAATCTGAGCACAAATCAACCTGCAGATCTTTGTATTATCCAAGGAAATGCAGCTGAGGCTGAGTCAAAAGCATGCTCATCGAACAGACTGCAGACATAGCAACAAAATAAATACAGACACCAAAATACATGTCCTCCTTCATTGCGTCGCTCTGTCCAATGTGTCCGTTTCCTCAAGGGACACAGTAGTGTCTCAGTTAAAAGGCCAGTCTGGGTAACAAGTCTGAAGGACATGCTCAGCAAAGTTATTTCAGAAAATTCTCCTAAAGCTCTAGATTAAAAGCTAATAAGCTTGAGGAAGTGACTATCAAATCCATAATCTAACTTAGCAGACTTGAAACCATGATTTTAACCTTGTCAGCTGCCCATGAGCTACACATCATGAAAATCTTCCCTTCTCCTTGATGGCCAAGGCAACTGTACATCATCTTTTCACTGCGGAGTGCGAGGGAAATGACAGATGAGCCTACTCCCATGTTCCTCTTCAGTTCTGAGTGATGGAAAATTAATGGCAATGCACATCAGTCCCTTTCCAGGAATAAGGGTTTAAAAAAAACAGTTTGAAGAACAAAATGCATTTAAGAACTCCTATATTTTTTTCACTGCATTCCTAACTTCTTTCCCCATAATTGCCTGTAGGTTTAGACACAGCTAACAGTCATAAGAGCGAGCAGAAATTGTCCCATTATTCCTCCCATTAAAGATAAGCATAAATACGTAAGCGAGAACCCCATAAAGACTGCTGGTTAAATGTACAGTGACTAACTAGACATCACAGCATGGAGTCTGCACTTCCAAATACCACATCTGCTGAGCATAGCAGACTTACCTTATAATGGTTTATAAAAAAGTCAGGCTATTAAAACAGGTAACTGCCTTTCAGATTTCCTCTGTGGAAGAGCTTGTTCTGTTGGCCCAGGAGGCTGGAAGCAAACTGCTGGTGGGAGCTTTGATCACTTCCAGCAAAGATTTCTTTTTGGTCTTATAGGCTTTAGATATGCAGTTTTAAAGTCACTAAGTAGTGTGGGCTTAAATGTTTTCCTGCTTTTGTATCTAGCATGCAGATACACAAACACAGCCAGTGAAAGCCTGAACTCTTGAGCTTTCTTCTTTAAGTACATCTGTAAATGTACTTAGAAGTCCTCTAATGGCCAACATATACCTTAGCTTTTCTTTGCTATGGGTACGATCTGAACAGAAATGATGACAGTGCTAGGTCTAGAGATTTATGGATATAGGACTCGCCTTAATAGTGAGTTCTGTGGCACTTTTAGTCAGATACTATCCCGATGAATGGCATGCAGCAAGTTCAGCAGTCAGAGCCCTTACTTCTGCCACTTTTCTTTGCAAAGTCTGACAAATAAGAAAGCAGTTTCAGTGCAAAACAGGAATCTTTCAGCATTATTTACAACACAGTAGTACTCACAGGCTCCTTGCAAGATTAGGACCACCCTGCTCTGCTATTGTACAAGCAATCTTCTCCCAAAAGTTGAAAAAGCAAGTCCCATAAAAAGAGAAGAGCCAAACAGAATCAAGTGCAAATAAAAACTGCTCCAAACACCACCCTGAATTCTGTACAAGTGACAAACTATAAGAAAATAGAAGGAAAATTATTTTTAAATGTTTTTAAAAGCACTAGAGGGGGTTTATATGTCCCTTAGAAGATGAAGCCAGCAGGGAGAAGGAAAAGAAATAATTTTTTGCAAAGTCCTTAATGACCTTAAATCATGGTTTTAGATAAAATAATATTTTGGTTTCAAGGCCAGTATCGTTCAGTCTGCCATGACTAAACAAACTCTGTATCACCACAGCACAGAAATTCCTTTCACAAAAGGCTTTTATTAGGTGCTATTAATAGACCACATCTTCACAGCCCGCTGCAGGGCGATGCAGAGCTACCCTCACCTACTTCCAATGGAACAGCCTCAGTTGTGTTTGCAATGTGCTCTGTCCAGGGTAATTAATCCTGCTGAGAGGCAAAATATATTAGCCTGGCTAGAGGACTGCTCTCATGTGACTACTTCTGCACATCAGCTAGGCCAGGTATCTCTCTGCACATCACCACCTGAGCCTGCCTGAGTTCCTATATTTCACCTTAATTCCCCATGGAACACACCTTGGGCGTCCTTTCTCCAAGAAATCCTGCCTGTCAGCATCCCAGCTCCCCTCATGAGGATTTGATTGGATGTAAATGACATAGTACCCACCAGAAAAATAGACTTTTCTGCATTAATAAACTCAGAGTAACAAATCTGGACCTCATTTGAATTTACGTACTACACCATGGTCTTAGGATTCACATTGTGGCAATGTAAATGCTCAGGCTTGATTTTTTTTAAGTAACATCAGCTATGTTTATGCCATTCAAGGAGAGGTAACATTTTCAAAAATACGTCTTGAGAAAATGGAGCTATTCATTCCAGACACCAAGTCCAATATCCAGAAGCCAACATGTTTGGTCAATGTCCCTTGAAAAGATTATCTGCAGTGAGAAAACACAACAAAGCAAACAAGCAATTTGTTTCTCTTTCAATTTAGACTCTATTTTATCTAATGAGGCAGACACTGAAGCTGTATTTTGCATATCTGGCTTTTATGGATCAAAGAACAAGTTTTGTCTTGCATGCGGATTCTATTACTGTCAGACAGGGCACAGTTCTTGTTCTTTTTTTGCTTATATTGCTAGACACCATCATCAGATACTGGCTTTTAAGGATTTTCCAGTATGTTAAGGTAGCTCCATGGATGGAGCTCGGTGGAATTCAAAGTAGGAAATAATTTTTCATCTGCTTTCTTCTGCTGACTATTCGACTTTCTTCATCCAACAGGCAATGTGAGCAAGCACTACATCTATTTACACTGACGACATCTATTTAAACTGACGTAATGCCTTTAAAATGGATCATAACAGAGTCAGTAGAGAAGATCCTGCAATAATTCAGTTCTCTGTCCAATTTATTAGCTTTCTGCCACCATTTTAGAGATTGCCAGACTCCTGCAAACACTACAATTCTTTTCTTCGCATCTTACATACATGACATCTATTAGATAATTTGATAATACTCTCCCTGATGGTGAGCTCCCCTTACACAAAAATTTTCTATCCTCCAACCTCTAACGCCACCCCCAGCTCCAAAGCAGCAACGGACTCTAAGGACCAAAGTTATGAATACCCATTAATTTGGGGGAAAAAAAAAAAAAGTGAGCACAAAAATAAAATATTGAACAACAGACACAGAAAACTTGGATCTGCTCCAATGCACTTTTAAACCCTCTTCATGTGTAAAAGTTATCCCACCTGGACATCCCACCAGATGGATGCTTCTTGCATATCTTAAAACTTCATCAACAAGGAGAATTTCTGTAGAAGGTCTGTGAGCTGTCAGTAGCTACTAGGCTACAAATACAAGATGCAGCTCCATCCTTTGAATTTTTTAAGGCTTTTGTAAAGAGAGGCAGAGATCTTTGAGACTGAAATTTGATCTGGCTCAGCTCTAGCTGAGGCAGCCTTTGTCCTTTCTTTTACAAGAAACTCCCTATCATTTTAAATCCTTGCAGCAGTTTTCACAACCTGAAGATGCCTCTTTGAAAAAAGGTGAAGAGACATCTTTATCTTTAGCAGGCAGCACATTTAAAACCATCCTTCTTTTATGGACCTCCAATATAATGGAAAGGTACCAAAGGGATGACTACAGTCTAATGCCTGATACTCAGGAGACTGAAAAAAACAGAGCACCCTTACTAGCAATCAGATTAAAAGTTAAGAATGGAAGCTGTGTAAACATTAATGCTAAAAGCTGGTTAAAAAAAAATCAAAAGACAACAAGGAGTAATGAAGATAGGAAGAACTCCAATTATGCAGCCTGGAAGGCTGAACACAACAGATAGGAGGAACAGTCGGTGAAGAAAAGAGCACATATTTACTCCCTCACGCTCTACTCTCCAGACAAGGCAAAGAACTCCTTGCCCAAGAGCTGAGATTAGTGTGGACCTAAGAAAACTAATGGCATCCTGACTAGCATGTTCATACTTATTTACAACACAGGACTGGACAACTGGGGTGCCGAAGCTTTGAGCAGGACTACCACGAATTTTTATACCCAGGAGTCTGTCACATAGAGCTTTCCTGAAAAATAATTCTGATACAAAATAAGAACTATCTACATAAATAGGTAATGTGAGAACAAGACAAGGTAAAGACACAATAAATTCAGGGCTGGCACACAAAATGTACTAAATTATATGCCTCAAGTGAGAGTAATGAAGTGTCAGCAGCTCTCTGTGGGAATGAAGAATCAGCAAGTGTCAGAGAAGGATTTGAGAAACGGTGAGTCTGAAAAGGAATTTACCTACGAGGTAAATAAAGGGTTTTAGGCAGGGCTTTAAGCAGAGGCCACAGTGCTGCAGTCCATCCACGTGACAGAAGGGTGTCTGGAAGGAGTCGAGTGCCCACCTGCTTCTTCAGTTCCCTCCTTCCCAGCTCAGCCAGACCTCAACATCCAGCTTCTGGACGTGGGGCCTTGTACCAGCACCAGCCTATCTGCCACATAGAGGAGGAGGACTGACCCTTTGAAGCCAAAGTAACCCTTCCAGAAGTGATGGAAACAGGCACCTTACAGAGTGAAGTCTGGAGAAAGGATGGAAAGGAAAGAGGAGAGAAAAGACTAACTGTGGAAAGCAGAGCGGGCTAATATGGAAACAATGATAAAGTCAAAGCTGACCAGCTGGGGAACAAACTATTGAACTGCTCTTAAAAATCTGTCTTTAAATGAGTCATCCATTTCCAAATGCCAAAATAACTGTTTCCGAAAAGCAGTTCATTAAATGTCAGGTAAACAGTGAGCTTTTCTAATATTCTCCTAGGAACAAACTGACGGTAAATGAGCTAAATCCTTCTGCCTGTGGTTAATTTGGTACAGATGCATCCCACCAGAGAAGGACAAAGTATAAAGACAAAACTGTATGCGTGAATGTCCACAGCTCAGGGCACACCCTGCTCAGATACTCGTGAAATGGAAGGAGGAAAGGAAGGAACAGGCTTTGTGTGGGCGAAATTAGGTGCGCCAAGGTAAATATCCACATTAAGCTTTGAGTGGTAGGACAGTGAAATGTTACCTGATTTTCTGACTTGAGAGCAACATAGCTATGCTCTATTGAGAGCCCGTCAGGAGTGAGTTTGCTACAGTCAATCCTCAGCCTTTCTGAGCAGGGAAATGGGATATGAGTAAACTGAGATTTGACATCTTGATGACAGGTGAAAGAAGACAAAGGTTGAGGAAGACTCTGCAAAGCATCTCCCTCCACTGTACCCACAAAACCAGTCAGGGCTCAGCTGACATCCCAACAAGAGACTGCATGGATCGATGATTTTCTGAAGCTGAGCAAGGCACTAAACAAGCTGAGCCAACTTAGCACACACAAAACTGGAATCAAAGGTCTGACTGGACTGAAGCACTGGAGGCCAGGGTGCTGGCTGTAAGGGATGGCAAAGCATCCCTTTGTGGAAGCCAGGACATGCTTCCCATTAGAAACTGGGGAGGAACTGGATGAAATACAGTCTTGAGCTCTGGAACCAGTACCTTAAGTGAGATGCACCAAGGGGAAGTAGTGAGGCACTAAATGTAAATCTGTCCTCTGCAAATAGTCACACCAGTAAGTAGGGAAACATACACAGAACCAGATCAGAGCTCAATATTGCTCAGCAGCATAGGAGTAAGGTGGTAATCCAGGTGTATGTATTACGGCTTTACATAGTTTTCTTTGCTCTCTTTTCAAAGAACCTCTGTACTTTGAACCCATCCTTGTTGTAGCCTGTGTTACTGAGATTGTCTTGATTCTCATCAAGTACAACCTGAAGCCCTCTGTCTCTTGAATGCTATGTGTTACCTAATGCACAATAGGGCACAAGGCACTTTACAAAATACTTCAGAAATACTTGTACTGCAAGCAACAGAATTGAGCTTTCAGCCACACAGAGCCAAACTGCAAAGAGACAGTACATTAGGGAAGACCCTTCAACCTGAGATCCCTCAGTTAGTGCAGACTAAAGGGTCTCCTCTAGAGATGCTCACTGTGAATTCTTCAGGAGAGCTTTGCTCTGCACTGCCTCCTAAGTCAAACAAACATAGTGTGACACAGAAAGTCCCAAATTAAAATGCATCTAAGGCCACAGTGTAGGGTATAATACACAGTCAAAAGGAGTATCCCAACTTGGTGGTGAGTTTAGGTAACTGGTTATGACACCTGAAGCACTAGAACTTGCTGATTTCTCAGTGTTCAGTTGTTCTGTATCCTCACAGTTCTTAAGATAATTTGCATGGAATAAAAAGTTTCAGAACAAAGGCAAGCCAAGGCTAAGACTTAAAATTGTAACAACACGATATCTACATGAAAATTAAGTATAGGTACATCTGAACTAGCTTTATACTCTACGATACCAGACAACACAAGACACCCAAAGCCTAGCAGAGAAACACTGTCACAAACTCACCCAAGAAAATCAAACCATACGTATTTTTGAGTGTCACTCTTTGTTTCATTTAAAGCAGCAAGCAAATATTTTCTGGTTTTAAACTGGAAGTACAAACATATTCCCTGGAACACATGCCCACCCTATTTGTCAATCTACTATGTTGCTATCAGATCCTTCACAGCATATTCCATAAGAATACTTTGATTCAGTTCTGCATGTTCATGATAATATGGAATTATTTGTATCATAAAACTGAAGATGTTCTCTGCTCTTATCATTTGCTTATCACATAACGCTGAAAAAACATATCAATCTTGCAAGTTCAGCAACTAGAATTTATGTGTATCTCCGTTTTGAGCATGAACCATACCTTTTAGCAGGAAATTAAAATCTCTTGTGGAATAAGATCAAATTAATGCTTACAAAACACATCAGTGAAAAGCATTGCTGATGTCTCTTCAGAGGATTTAACTTGACCGTATCACATTAATCACCTCTGAAGTAAAGGAATGACTCATAATTAATTTCCATTACTCGTGTTTGCTTTTTCAGTGTTGCAAAAATGCCTGAGCCAGTATCATGGTCTAGCATAAATCTCGTCAGAGCTGCGGACAAGTCTTTTAAGGTTTTTGCCATCCTGTGTTACATGTTGGCCTCTTTCTTCTGATTATAAAAATTTTGTTCAAATATAGGCAGTCCTTAAGCACCATGTTTTCAACTTTGTCTAGACAATGATGCTCTTGTCAGTCCTTACAGGTGGTAAAATTAAGCTATAGGACTATTCCATATTCTCTAGGATGGGCTCAGACCTATTTGCTTTCAGTGAAATAACTGAAAACTACTATGCGCTAATACCCAAATAAACAGACTGCATTTGCAGAATGATCCTTTTGCTAACACAGCAAAACATCTATAAAGAAAAAAAATTATGTGATTGTTTAAAGAAACAATGAAAAGATTTATTTCTTAACAGGACTAATCTTCCAATAAAGGTGGATTAGAAATACGTTACAGAGACATTTCATCAATGTTTTCTCATGCTAGAAAGTTGCCAAATAATACCTTTCTTTGCACCGGCTTTGCTGTATCTTACTGTTTCCTGATCTTCTCTGTTATTTGGCTGGTTTATTTAGTCACTTCCCCCATGCCAGCAGAACTGACCTTGGGTGTCATTATGATGAACAGTGCAATTTTACACAGTATAATCCATTGAGAATAGTGTTTAGTGTTTAGATCTTTAAGTCCTTTAAAAGTGTATACCAACAGAGAACTCCAGTTCTCCCCTTTCAGGATCCTTGCCAGGAAAATGGCATCTCCTGATCCTTCTGAAAAGTGGTCAAGGTACATATGTTCCAAATAGGAAGAGAACATAACAAGATGTTAATAACAACTTAGCTCTGCAGGGCAGATTCAAAGATGGTTAGCTCAAGACACACAACGAGCCAAGGCAAAAGCAATAAAAGGCAGAATCTGTCAACAAAAAGATCAAAAAAAAAAATTGGAAAGCTTGGAGGAAAGTTCCCACAAAGCCCAAAGGAAGTACCAAAATTCTGCTTCAGGATTTAGCGCGATGTTTCATTCTCACCAACACTTTAGAAATGGCCTCGGAGATCACGTTCATAAAATCTGATGGCTTGGAGACTAGAAGCTAGGGAAAGGTAACTGTGCTTTTCAGAAGTGTGGTTCACAGACGTGCTGTGGTTAATAACATCCACAACTGCAGAATTTCAGCCAGCTTGCCTCTTGCGGACAGCCCCAGACCAGTCAGTTGCTGGGACTGGAGGTATCCCTGCTCTCTGAAGTTTGGTCCAGTTGACTTCCCAAGCGGATTGTCTCAAACCTATTTCCCTACATTACAGAGAGATGATTGGTATTTTGAAAGTAAAAGCAAAGCATGTTTTCTTCCTTCATATCATGATACCTTCCATGCCAAATCAGTTAATCCAAAATCTTTGGAAATCAATTTCTAATTCCTTTTTCTCCAAATAGTTTCAACATGCTACTTGAAGAAAAAGCATCTCCAGGTTAGCATGGTTACATTTTCCTGCTCTTTCTCAAGCTAACAACCATAGACCTATTACAGCTGGATTACGACAGCACTGTGTTTCCAAGGTGGGAAGAAGGATCAGCTTTCAAATATGGATCTCTCAAGGGAGAAGGAGGATGCACAGAAATCTCCACCATCTTTGCCTGGTCATGAAGCCATGGAAAACATTTTATCAAAATAAAAGAAATCATCAGATAGTTTTAACCAATGCCAATATGAAGTATTTGTTGAATATTTGTATTGACAGCCAACAGGTAGGGCAGATCCTCATACAAGAGATGCAACTATTTTGTCCAGAGACTGACAGAGCTCTTGAGAGCTGGATTTTCAAGGGAGGAACTATTATCTTTTTGTTCACGCAGCAGAGGGCTAACACAGCTTTTGAAGGCACTATCTGATTTGAAACCACTGAACTTACTTGACTGAAGATAGCTATGATGAAGGGGCTACTCTGACAAATGAAAAGTACAGTCATACCTTCTGCCTGGGTTTGATTTAGGCAGAGCTGTGAAATGCAGAATGAGGTTCCAAGTTCATGCTTTTTGACCTTGCACACTGGAATAAGGTTGATTAATAGGAAATTTCCTTTCTTCCAGCATGCTGAAATTATTATACCATAGGGACATGACCTTTTTGCTCAGATACCCTTACACATCCATATCCAGGCCCTCCTGGAAGGAATTCAAGGGTAGATTTTATTCATCTAACATAGTTAAACCATGAACTTTGTGCCAGCCACTAGAGTAAGCCCCGCCTTTGGCTTCTGTTTCATATCGACCATTTCAACTAAATATTCATTTTAAATCTGTCTGGTCCCAAGTGTAAGACTGATTTTAAAACCTACAAACCTCAGTTCTGAGAAAGAGACATTCAGGAATCCAAAACTAGGTCTGTCAATCCTAAGAAACACAGTTGGAAAGACATTAAAATGATCAGAGCCACTTTACACTCCCAACTTCAGTACTGTCTGTGGAAGCATTGTCCAGCTGGGCAAGAGGACACTCAGGGCCTTGCATTCTCAGTCCTGACATACAGAAAGGCTTCAGGGCACTTCTTTTACTAATTATAGATACAAAGAAATCAATCAGTATACTACTGAGCAGATTTTCGATGAGTACATGTTGGGGTGACAGCTGAGAGTGTTTAGGGAACTGCAATTCAGTTGCAGAAAATTGAAAGACAAAGTCACCTACTGGGTGTTGCAGTGAAAAGTGGATGTACTCTATACTGCACAAATCAGAACTGAAAAAACTCCATTTGCCTGCACATACCCTTGGTGATATAATGTGCCCTCTTTGCTTGAAAGAGTCTCTGCTCTGCTTACTTTTTTCCTTTTTGGCTCTTCAGCAGTTATTTTTCAAATTATGTTTTAGTATCCGATTTTCTAAGAAGCTTGGACCACTGCCATTTCTCCTGTAGGAGAGTCAGTGAACACAGCTCTGAAGGAATCAGCTCATGTTTACAGCCTTGTTTTTTCTGCACTTATCTGATATACTTCACTCCTGCTACCCTAAATCAGATTGTGAGGATGATTTATCTTGCTGCAATCCATAAAGATGATGTGGGAAAACAGGGATGATTTTGTTCATTCAGAGAGTTTGGCTGCAAAGGAGAAACTGGACAACTCAAAGGCTGGACTCAGGTCTTGCTCCAGAAATAGGCCCAATGGTTAGTAATCCCTCTGTCCTGAAAGGCTGGGCTTGTTTTTCCTGTCTTCTCATATAGCTCTTTTCTGTCTTGCTCTCAAAGGGAGTTTCAAACTTGGGATGCCAGGATGACCTCCCTGGAAGCTTTATCCTACATGCAGCTGTATTAAATGTGGGCCTGAGACATGAGAAGAGACAAGAGATTAAGGAGGGGAAGACAGAGGCCGTTTGTGTTCTCCAGGTCTGTGCTGTCTATCTCCAAGCTGTGTATAAGCTAAGTGGCAGGTATTCTTTAGGCATCAGAAGATGAGAAGATGGCAGAGACCTAGAGTCACAAGTTGTAGCTCCTGATTGAGACATCAAGGATTTGTCTGGGATGCTAAGTGCCGCCCCTCTGACCTCATTCCTCACATGGAAGCCAGGACAAAAGTGCTGCTTGTCATGAAGACAATTTTCTAATCCCTTCCAGAGTAATGAGCTAAGCTAGCTACATTCAGCCTAGGCTACATCTTGCCCATGAAGGTCAGCTTCTCTAAACTTTTCCTGCTCCACTGTTGTGAGGCAGAGGTCACCTAACTAGAGGTCTGAGGAGGAAACATCAAGACTCTTTGCTTAAGGAGCTCACCAATGCTCAGCAGTGGGCAGTGGATGGAACAGGAGACACAATCCCTTACTTGTGCATCTACCTGGCTTTGCTCAGATTCGTTTTCTGTTGCCTACACAGACATTAGCTGCTGCAAACACTTCAAAAATAGAAACAAATCCAAGGAAACAAACTTTCTTCAAAATGCTTACTGTATACATTAAATGTACCATTTCTTAAATCAAACTGCTGCTGCTGCTTTTTTTAACAGCTGCATCACTTACCACTGTAAAGGGAGAAAAACAAACTCAGCTGGATAATGGAAAAGGTGCATCACTCCCATGCTACCAGCCATAACACTCTCAGTTCTGCCTACGAAGTGCGAGTTAGTTAAGTTGTCCTACTGTTAAACCTGTGGATTTGAATGAGAAGAAACAAAGCCAGCTCACCTGTAAATGGAGCTCCTCACATTTACTCTGGTGGGACAGACCTTTCGATACAGTGCCGATGAGAAGATTCTTGTTACCACTGACCAGGAGAGTGCTCCACCTCCTTTCCGCTGTCCTGAATGACCAGAAGGTGAAACTCCAACAAGACGATCTGGTACTTTCACATGCCCAATGCAGTAACTAGTACTCTACAGAAGAGGCCAGCTGCCTACGAATGTGAACCTGCAAAGGCCATCTCAGAGACAGATACTACATTCTTCTGCTTTTTCTTGAATGTATGCTGTATATCACTATACGGGGGCAGTTCAGCTAACGGTGATGATAAAGAGGTAGAAGAAAAAGTATCCCACTCTCAGCTGAGGAATTGCTATAACAAGGTGATCATCTTATTTGAACATCCAGTCCAGAGAGAAATGTTTACAACATGTGTAAAGCTCCATGTTGGCTTCCTATGATTTCAACAAATGGAAAAAACCTTTAAAAAACTACAGAAGATAGTTGGCCTCAGTAGGGAAGGAAATAATCTTTCCAGTGAGAGGGACAAATGCTTCCTGGATACATAGCTTAACACAGCTAGACAGCATCTGATTTGTAACAGATTCATATTTTCTCATATCTTTCGAGAAAAAAAATAATGAAGGGATCATCTAAACACATCGATTCCATTAAAATTACAGCATATACAGTGGCCTGATCAACACAACTACAAAGGCCAAGGGAAAAATCCAAGTAAATTGATTAATTATTATGGAAACTAGAAAACACTTTATGCAAGAGTTGCAGATAAAGGCATCTCATTAGTTTATCTTTATGAGACACCATCAACAGCGTATCAGACATTAGCACCCTAGTTCATCCGCCTAGTTGAAGTCACTGTTATGTAGAAGGACAATCTGATTGATCCTTAGAAAAAGGAGATTTCTCACATTGGCTCAAAATGCTGTTCATTTTCATAAGTCAAATATGACCCTGTTACTATACTAGAGTCATAAAAAGATGTGAGATTTTTTAATGAGGCAGCAGACACTATTCAGCTCTGATATTTCTTTACCATACTATGAGAGAATTCAAAATCTCTGAAGATATGAACTGCCAATACAGTCAAAAAGTGAAACGTTACTGATGCTGTTGGATATCAAAGAATATGAGATGGAACAAGTGCTCCAGAACAGTGTGAAGGGGAGCTTATGCTGCTACCATTTTGTCACAGTAAACACCATCCTTCCTTTTACCAACTTAAGTTTCAGCATTTCAGTAGACTTTTTTATGCTTTGAAGGAACAAGACTTCAGAGCCTTTAAAATCACATGTTGTAAGGTGAAGCAAATGAAGCTGCAAGTTGTAACTCAAAGTTGATGTGTCAATAAACCCAGAAATTAAAGGGGAATTTAAAAGCCTCCTCAGGAGAGCTGAAGCAGGTTTGGTGATCAGTCAAAATTTGGGTTAGTAAAGTTATATTTGTCTCTTTTATCTTCTAAATACTTTCTTTAAACAGAAGCAGAAAGCGTAAGAGAGGCGATGTTTCCAGTTGATCCGGAATACAAGAAGCGGATTATTGTTTCTCCCCATTTCTGAACAAGCTTGCAGACATTTCATATTCTGTTGAGAAACATGAAATATATGCCTAAGGCTGAACTAGGCAAAGATAATTTAACACACTTGTATTCAATGACCATACATGCATTAGTGTTGCTTTTGCTAAGTGATGTACAAGCGGTTGCGCTTTCCCTGTAGGTACGTTTTTTCAAGGTAGTTCTCGCACTGTTTTTCACGTTAGGCCTTGAACTTCAAGTCTTCATGTCAAAACAATACTGATGTTTGTTTACATGCAAACCAAGAGAAAAAACAGATTTCCTTCCTTTGTCAATGGCCTACCTGAGGCCGATTTTGATATTAGAGCTCTGAGAGAAGTACAGTCAGGGAAGATACTGTCTTGCCTACTGTCTGAACAAAGATGAGTCGAATATTTTTAAAATGCACCTAAATATATGGAAGTGAATTTAGCGAATTCTACTTATTCAAATTTCATGTTTTAGAGCTCAATAAATCTCTGCAAACACCTTCACTCGTCACTACCAGAAGCCTTGATAATTTCAGTTTTGGATCATGCCAAAGAGGTATTACAGATTGAAGCTTTGCAAGGAGCCTGAATTTACCACAGCTGGAGACATACCCCCTTTTTTGCCTGAGGTCAACACTCCCAAGGCTTTCATTCTTCAAAACTATGATTTATTAGAATGCACAACATACTAAACAAAAGCCCTGAAAACCTCGCAGCATGCACTTCCTTGCGTACACTCCCACCCCAACCTGCTATATTCAGTCTGTTCAGGAAATGAACAGGCTAAATCCCTTCTTGTTCCTGCAAGTGTCATTCTGTCCATCTCCACTGATGCGTGTCTGTGCGTCTAAGTCTCTGCTGCTGATAGCTCTCCCGTTCTCCCCAGGCATCCCCCAGTCTGCACCGGTGCTTGGTCTTCTCTTGTTCTCTGGCACACCTGGGACACAAGAACTTCCCCTCTCAAGGTCCAGTCAGGCCCAGAGAGCAGCAACCAGCACAAAGGCTTTCCTTTCTGCAGCCCACCTGCACTACTTTTTCAGCAGAACATAGTAAAGTGACAATAAAAACTAAATTGACCCGCTCTTTCACAGCTGGCATTAGTCAATTTTCTCTCCTTATTCAGGAGCACTTAAATAAGTGACAATGCTCTTCTCCAAGATGGTACCAGTTATGCCATCACTGTCTAATAGTGTACAACCCCAATGCTTCCCATTACATAGGAAAAGGTCTTTCTAAGCTAAGCACTTACTTTTGAGTGCTCCCTGACAAAAGACAGCAAATGTACTTCTCACCCTTAGGTCTCTGGCACTATGGCTTCTGACAATAAGAAATTTAGTAAAAAAGCACAGAAAACCACTGTTTAAGGAATCATAAAATTTATCTATCTTTTTATGTACCTGCTTTATCCAACCACAAGGGTGGACACCGAATAGATTTTGCAGGATGAGAACAACTGTTAATGCTTACAATCTTAGGCTTTGGTCTTTTTTTGAATCTTTTTCTTTATTCTACTACTGTTTTCTATTAAAGCTAGATTAAAAATTCTCTTTTTTCTTATCCCACACTTATGTAATTTTGGCCAAATTTGGACAGAAGTTGAGAATTACCTGTTGGTTCAAAAGACTGGATATAGTTATACAACTGGCCACAATTTTCAGTTTAACTCTGGTTTGCTTTCAAGCAAGGCCTCTTTGTTCTTTGTTTTTTCCGTTTCCTCAATTTTGTTCTGACCCCACTACTATATAAGGCTTTTCTTCCTAACCTGTTCAGTGTTTTTCGTCCCTTTGCCTAATATTTTCTTTGTATATATACTTTTGCTATCTTTCCAGTGTTCCTTCCTCATCTCTTTCCAACTCCCGTATTTCAACCTTAGGAATACTCATTATTCTATCCTCTCCTTTCTTTTTCCCACGCCCAACTTTCAGGTTCTTCCTACTGTCTTTGACTTCTCCTCCTTTTTCTTCCATTTTTCTCCGATATCCCTGCTCATTTGTCCAATGTTTCTCACATTCTAAACTGGACCTGCCTTCACTCTCTCCCCCGGCATTCATCAATCACTGCCTATATCCACACAGATTACTTAACTCCTCTCCCACACCCAAACAAGTGCCTTAATATGCCCTGTATCCACAAAGAAAAGTCTTTAACTTGCTTCAAACTTCACTTACAGAACTTAAGCCCTGGCTCCCAAGGAACACTGGGAAAGCACTCAAGAACAGCATCTTGGCACACGACATATTGTGCCATGGGACTGTTAAGGAATCCAGGACTTAAATATCAGGAAGGAGATTTTCCTAACTGCTGAGATCATTTGAAAGTCAGTCCTTGGAAGCAAAACTTACATAAGCAATCATTGACAGAATTAAAACAAGAGGAACTGCATGAAGCAGATTCAAACTTAGCAAGTCTGAAAAACAGCGTGGCTCAAGACCTATGTATATGCCTACACGCTGTGTTTGCACCCCACAGCCACCCTGCAGGATCACTAGAGGAAGTGCAAACATCACAGCCAGTGAAGACGTAGTTGCTCACTGCAGTTGTGCAATGGAGTCAAAACTGAGAGCGTAAGGCATGTGGAAGTCTTTCCCAGTGCTAGAAAGCCATGCACTCAGAGAAGCAGACACTGGGACAGGATACAGCTGTCTGAACACATTTAGGATCATTCACATTGACAGATGTTCTAAACGCATCTGCTAGTCCCACACGGACATCTTGGATATGATACAGGATCTGCCAGACTTGGACCTTTCTGGAGCGGCAGCTGAAGTCTGGCAAGATATCCCAAAGCTTCTCAAATGGCACTAGACACCTCTGTTCAGATAAAGGAACCTCAGCCTTATTTTGTTTTTCAGCATCTCATCTAGACACATTATTTCAGACTAAAAGCTGGATTCATTTATTGATTTTTATTTGGTGCCTTGTATCTTACTTGCCTTAGCTCCCATGAAAATCAACACCAAATCAGTATCATAATTCTTAGGGTATCTACATTTGGCCAAGCCAAACCATGTCAGCCAGGATGTTGTCAGTGATAGCTGAGGTATTCTTAGATCCCATTATTCAATGTGGTTAAAGGACTAGGTCTTACACAACCAGAACCTTACTCTGTATGTGGGAAATGATTCAAAAGGGACCAAGGCGACATTACATCAAAATCTGGCTGCCGAAAATGTAGTGTTTCCAAGCATGGTAAGACTGACTAGGGAGTATTTGAGATGAGCTCAAAGATAATTAGAGAGATCCTGAGACAGCAGAAGGTTTTGACATTTGCTACCTGTCTGGATAGAGGATTCAAGTAATCAGTGTGCAATGAAGTGTTGCTGGCAGGCAGGGTAGAGGTGAGGCTTGCAGAGGGTATGACGGGGATGCACTTACCTGGAGATACATGCCAACCAATGCAGTGTACAATGAGCGAGCCAGTGAGCCGACGATGAAGAGCGAAATTGAGGTTGTCTGGGAGTGGAAGTGTTATAAACATATCTATATATATCTATATATATACATACTTATACACACACACACACACACACACACACACCATGTTTGCCAGTGTCTTGATACAAGTCTTGATTTTGGCAGCCAACTTTTTAGGGTGTACATAGTAAGCGCCTACTGTGCAATGGTGACTTATTTCTTCTTTCCAATGCGGTAATAATGTTACCTACACTAGTGGAACAGTATCGTATGGTATTTCACTTAAGAACAAAGATAAATCTTCTTTTCCTCTTTGGTGCTTTTTTCTCATGCACTGTGTTTATGACTTTATCTTGTTCGTGACTATCTTCTAAATCTTTTCTATTATCTTACAGCTTCTGCAAACGGTCCAAACCCCTTCTTCAGTAGTTTAGAGTTGATAGCACAATCCCTAATAAAACAAAAAAAAATAACCCTCCACAAGCAGCAAACAGAGAAATCAGGCACAAGAGGACCTAGACACCAGCTATTCAAAACATGCTTTTGGCTATACTTAAGTCTTGTGTCAGGAGCAAACAAATCTCAAAACAAAACTGACCCAATGCTGCTTGCGTATTAACCATTCCCATTTGGGGAATCTGAAAGCAAAAAACCTTGCTCAAAGAATCCCTTAGGTAAGGAGAAAGACATGTTAATAATGAGGATTTTTATTTCCTTTCATCGTCTATTAGCCCAGAGCAGAAGAGTCACGTACTGCACCCATTATTAAGGTTCAGCAATGAAGTTGCCTGTCAATGACTGGCAACGAACGAGAACTAAGACTTTTACCTTCTCATAATGTCCTTGTACTTCCATTCATCTGGAATTAATGTGTGAAAATGACTAACGTGGCCTTTAAGTCGCTATGCTTTATTTCTTCTTTTTAGCTGTAAAAACACTGGTAGACAACATTAGGAAGGATCAACAAATAGCTTTCAGGAATCTGATTATCTTACTATTTCAGTGTTCTTTGTTATATACTCTGAGCTTTCTCCCCATACTTATACACCATATTACTTATGATTTATTGGTATGCATACATTGCTCAGAAGCCATACTTATTCTCAGTGCCAAAAGTAAACACTGAAATCACTGATGATGTGATTATTTAGAGAAACAAAGAAAGAACAAAGATAATGAAATAAAATTAAAATTGCCCAAACTAAAACAATCCATTTTTATATTCCGAATTTATTTTGACAAATTTACAATAAGCATTATCAATCATGTGAATAACAATTCAGAAAGACGGAGATTTCATTAGCTATATATTTTATTACTACTGTTCCTACTAGAGTTTTATATTCCTTTTATGTCTAAAAGATAAATTTTATTCCTGGTCCCTCACTAGTATGCAAATTTCCATTGGAATCAAACATCACATGTAACAGGACAAAAAAAAAATCTCTGAAGCAGGATAGCATTCTCTTTTTTTTCCTGCAAGTAAAACCATTCTTCACAAATGCTCAGAAAAACAAGAGAAAGTCCATTCGAACCTTCAGAACTCTTAACACACTCGCCCTTGGCTAATGTTACTGGTCTAAAAGGAGATAAGCCATATAATTTTACAGGAAGCAACCCACTGAATCCTTCAGCAAACACAGCTTGGCAATCTATCTTCAATTCAAAATAATGAGGTGGCAGGAGTGTGATGGAGAAATAAGTCTTCGAAAACATCACGTAAGGGAATCCAGCTGTGCTTGTATAGTCTCCAGCTATTTAAAGGAACAAAAAGAAAGAAAAAACCCCCCACTCATAAAATGTTGTTTAGAAACATGCAAACAGAAAAAAACCTCACATTCCAGTGTCTTCAACTATGCATACTAAATCTATTCATATAGCAATAAAAAAATCCTGTACTCATGAATATTTGTTTTTACATGAAGCCGTTAGAATTCATTGCTGCAGTTTAAATATTCAAATTTTAAAGAAACTGTTGTCTAAATAGTGCCTTTTTTTTTTTTTTTTTTAACATGCACAGCTGTTTTGCCGTGAATTTCCAATGCATAATAACAAGGTAAAAAAATAACAGAGTTCATTTTGACTGGATTATGAGCCTGGCATTTCAACCAAAGGCATAACACAAAGATGCTCCTTCCAACGAGCTCACTGTTAATCATCAGCTAGTCTTCCAGATCTAACAGCCAGGTATGCTCAGAATGACCCAAACCCTGTATATCAGTGTATTCCAACTCTGAGAGCACAGACTCTTTTTGAGAATGCTTTATATGATCAAACAAATCCAACAGCTTTAATTAAAACTGGATCCATTTTCCTTCCTGTTTCATTAGATCTAATTCATGTAGGCAATGCTTCCTGCTGAGCAGCATACGGTGTTTACAAAGAAAGTATAGTATTGTAAAATCTACAGACCTTGTTATAGAACTCAAACAGCTCCTGGTGACTAAATTCTGCAAACACTTTCTTCAGGTTCTGTGAAGGAAAAAGAAAAAGAAAGGAAGTAATAGGGGTACTTTTTTTCCTCTTTGAATAATTGGAATTATTTCAGGATGTGAGTTTAAGCTCCATGGAAGATAAAATGTTTGCACCACTTAGTTCTCTTTCCATTGATCACAACGTCCCTCGTATACGCATGTTTCATTTTAGTGAAGAAAACAAATCTACAGATACATCTATTCCCTTGCTGCAAATTATAATAATAAAATAACCTATAACAATGATTTTGTTACCTTATTTTTAAGTCATAGATAAAACTGAAAGATCATATTCCTTTTTCTCAGCAGTCCATCTAGGAGCTGGTAAATACCATTCTATAAAGACAAGGTCAGTAGTGTATTTGATTGAACTTGCACAGCCATTAATGTACTGCACCAGCACAGAGCTAATACTGCCATTCATTAATCTAACAGTTATGATCTTAGCATGCTGAGATTGCTACAGGCACTTGTGCACAGATTCAGCCAAAGTTAACAATTAACACAACAGCTTCAAAGCAGTGCTTAAACACTAAAAAAGCAAAATAACACAATTGATGGAAACTACTGTGGATAAAACAGATGGTGGTAATAATCTGCTGCATGCATATGCTGATGTCTGTGGGGAAGGGGGTTAAATTAAAATTTCTATCCTGCTTAACTTGCTTACATGAAACAGGTAGTTTAATGCCTGCCAGTTATTTCAATATAGTACCAATCTATCCAAACTGTTTTTAGTCTTCTTCCTTCTACTTTGCTTTGCCACTTTATTTCCTCTTAAGCAAATTTCTAACTACTACTGCACATCTTCTGTGTTGTTGCTAGACTTTCCAAGGCTTGGAGGCGTTCCTGAGGATAACAGTTGCACTTCCATAAACATTAACAAGACTCTGTGAAAACTGAGTCTGTGGACGTGTCTACTCACAAAAGTAGCATCGGTTGAAATAATGTATATGCACTGATTTTGTTAAACTGGTACCAACTTGATGTACCGCTTAAGTCAGTAAAAAAATGCTTGTCAACAATTCAGCTTAAATTAGCAAGGATGCTTTTGCATACAGACAAGGCTGGGGGCCAGATTCTGTATACTGTAGCAGTGATGCAAATCTGGATTTAAGTCAAAAAATGCCACTGAACTTGGTGCAATGAGTTCACAAAAGCGGCAGAAGTCCTGGGAACTCAGGAAAGGTACTGTCTGATGTTTGTTCCAAAAACGAATTATAAGACGCAGGAAAGGGATAAAATGACTGGGGCCAGCCTGTCTGGTGCAATTCCTCCTCCCCACTCTGCAGAAAGAAGGAGACTTTCCAGCAATTTCAGGAAGGCTACAAAAGCCTAGAAAAGGACCAGTGATTTGTATGAGAGACGAATCTTCCCCCTCTGGGAAGGAACAATGCAATTCTGGGAAGTGTATGGTGAATACAAACTAAAACTACCAGAGCAGCAGTTCTCTTTGCCATGATCCAGCCGATCCTCCCTCCAAAGAGCATAATGCAGTGACAGGGAAGTAAAAGCATTTTTAAGTAAAAGCATTTTTAAAAGCATTCTATCAGCTAAGAAACCAAGAGAAAGCAAACAAGTGGTTTCTTCAGAAAAAAGAAAGGGGACAGAGGAAAGACGAGATACATTAATAGCAAATGGATCTAGCGTTTCAGTCCGAAGGTTTGGCATTTGCAATTCCAGAAGGATTTCAGTGTTTGTCTGAATGGCAGTAATTAAAACTGAAAAGAGAAGGATCAGGATGAAAGGAAGATATCGTATATCTTAAAGTTGATCAGTCACAATGAATAAAGTTAGGGTCATCTCTTGCACGGAGTCTGTCCGAAGAGACTGATGGATTAAGCAGCAGCAGTTTGATGCTGCCTCCAGCAGCGGGGCAGGTTGGGCATCCCACACCTCTGACCAAGCACAGCTTCATCCACCAAACCTCATTTATCAGACTTCAACGTATCAATTAAGACTGGCATCTTCTGCTACCATTTCAGATCAGCAATAAAGATCGACTTCACACATATATACAGAAATTGAAAAGCTTGTCTTGAGTATTTTCCTCTAAGTACAGTAGTTATCAAAAGTTACAAGTTAGGGTAGGTAAATGAAAAAAGCATGGTCCTTTTAATTCAGGTTCCTTTTTTAATTGAAAAAAACAGCATGCTTTTATTAACAGGCTGAGATCTCTTTTCCCATTACTACTTCGGAGTCACAGTTTGATAGCTCAGACAAAATTTATGTTCCCCTGTGGCAGGCAAATGCCTGTGGAGATCCAAAAGAAAGCATGCAGTCTAAAATCTTGTGCCAGACTATATTTTTGCTTTTTTAGGGTTTTTGATGGGAGAAAGGTTATAAATATAACCGAATCTTTTATGAAACATGTTGTGCATCTGCACAATCCTCTGCTAAAACAGAATCATTTCTGTGTGGAAAAACATGGCACGTCTACTGTAGCCCTTTAGCAGAGAGCAGTGCCACAAAGAACAGTGACAAACTGTGGCACTAGCTAAACATGCCATTTTTAAAATAGTCTATTTCTTACTGGTATCAGGGCCTTGAAGAGGGTGCCCAACAATCATTATTACACAATTAGGAGTTCCTATCTAGACCACAAAACCATCATATCCAAACTAGGTCCCTACAAGGAAAACCTACACCTGAGCAGGCTGATTGGCCTCACATTTTTAGCTGACATATCTGTTATTCACTTATTTCCCATCATCTGTGTGAACACAAGCAGTTAAATACAAACAACCATAATTAAAACATATTGCATCACAGGACTAGGTTACAATCCAGTTCTTTAATTAATCAGTAAAACAGTACTAAAAAAAAATCATGGTGCAGATAGAATATTGCTAAAGCCACCAGAGTAGGCAAAATTCCTCATTTATTTTACGGAATTTTGCTCAGATAAGGATACAAAATTACAAACTGCAATATTTTTTCAACTATATCATGACTAAAACATAAGGCATAAGAATACCATTTTCAGCTTACTGACTTAACTAAATGTTACCATGTGCAGATAGAGTCTCAGCCTACTTATGAAAAGTAAAGCTGCCTTCTTATATGTACATACATAGGTTTTCGGATGTTGTCTCTGACACAGTATGCATTTCCCAAAACGTAAATAAGAAAATATCAATTTGCTGGACATCTAACTTCTTTCCTCCTTATATCAAGTGTATCATCTGCTTTTCCTCTTTCCTATTTCCTCCCCTTCTAGTCCTCCCCTTCACTCTATTCTTTCCTTCATTTCTTCCACCTCATTTTCCCTTTGCTATTATCTTCATGTGAAAGACAACTAAAGCAAGTTTCACAGTTCATTCTTATTCTCACACTCAGTCACTCTAAGCCCTTTTTCAAGTAGATCCCAAACTTTGGCCCTGTGGCTGTAAAAGCCCTAGCTTCTCCTTTCAAGAGCTTTATCCTTGACAGTGACAGCTTCACAGCATCTGAGAAACATAGCTGCAGAGAGATGCTATTCTTATGAAGACAGTGAAATCTCTCAAATACCTAACATTTATTGTTTGGACAGCCTGGAAAACATGGAGACAGGCTGTTTGTCTGATTCAATATTCGATAGGGAGCGGCAGGGACAGCGCTGGAGTGATACGTTTATTAATTAGCATAGCTAAAGAGGTGGTTTGCAGCATTTTCAACTAAATAAAGTTGCTGTTAAGTTCAATGTGCTCATCTGCTGTTAATCATGACAGTACATTTACTACTGGCGACGGCTGTACCAACTGAACGCTTTGCGCAAGACAAATCTTAACATCGCTGCTGGATCTATTTCAAAGAATACAGTAATAAGTTTTCTGAAATGTGATTTAACATATTTGGCCACATATCACTAGTGAATATGTGTTTAAGTGTTAAAATTAAATTTTAATGACATTTTGCCTGTATATATCTAGACGGAATATTATTTCATTCTGCCTCTTCTCTCATCCCAAAGATATATCAATTTACAATTTATAGCCTCTTAAGAATTTCTGTAAAATCCTAATAACTTTAATTGATTGAGGTTGTTTTCTCCTCTTCCCTATCTTCTCATTTACTCTGTAGGATCATTTATAAAAGCATAACATCTTCAACAGCCTCTAACAAAGCTGTTCAAAAATAAAATCTGTGTGCGTGTGGAGGGGGCAGAAAAGGAAATGAGGATAACGTCTTCCTGCTCTTAGTCAACATTAATACACTGTCCTACCCAGAAGAGCCATCCTGAATGTATGGATAATTCTACAAAATGACCGCAACTGCTAAATAGACATTTAAGCTTAAACCCACCAGAAGATAATTAGGTAAACTTTTAGCTGAACATAGCTGTCAGCCTAGATGGCACAGATTCAGCTACACAAGAAGTAAAGCAGAGTCTCCAACTTCCCATAGCCTTGGCTAACAATTTATTTTAAACATAAATACCTTCTTGCTGCAAAATGTTTCTGTGGAAACCATGCAAAAAATGTGTCTACTTAAAATACTGCAGAAAGCACAGGCAAATTCCTGGTTATAATCAAAGGGCTTTTTTAATTCTATGCTCTAGATATTTCTATTTTACTATACTACTGCAAAAGCCTTTATTAGTAATGACAGAGTTTTGCAATCTTATTTATTGCCCAGCCTTATTCCACACACTTAACTCCCCCACCCCACACACGTTCCAGGAGTTATAAATAACAGGCAAACTTCTGGGTTTAAAGCTAACTTCAATATGAAAAATTGATATTGCTGTAATAGTTCTCAATTGCAAAGCTATAACTACTTTTACTACATTGCAAAATAAATGCCAAGCACTCTGAAGCAAACAGATGGAGAGACAGGCTGGTTTGTATATCTAAATGTCTACTGATAATGATAATGCTATATGACTAAGTACATGTAAAAAAATCAGAGTATATTCAGTGAGGTTTGTTAACAGTAACTAAGTAGAAGCAACACAAATCCCACAGTCTCCATATTCTAAAATAACCTTCAACAACTTCTAAGTTAGGTTTAAGAGAGGAAAATTTTCATATTTACTTTTCATTTTCCAATTTATTCCTATTAGATAGCTTTATATTCTCAGAAACAATGAGAGGATATGGATAACTAAACTAATAAGTTTAGGGCCAAATTCAGATGTGTTCCTAAATAGGCCCCAGCCGATTCTGAGCAGTCTCCATTTCCCTGGGGACCTATCCATGTCGGTGCTACATCAGTTCAGGCTTCCTTCAAATTTCCTTGCGCCCTGGAGAACGAGGCCTTTGCCGAGGCACAGACAGATGGGAAAAGGGTCAGAAGTTGTGTCCCACAGAATTTATCAGCAAGTTTAAGCTGCTTGGACAGGAAGAACAACTGTAGCATGGTGAGAAAAGCAGATGTGTTAAAACAGACCAGCATCACTTTAAGGCACACCTGTTCCTTATCTATCTGAACATAAGAGACAGCAGTTAAGACTTCGCTATATTCTTCGAGCAGTAGATGGATGCAATTCAGCTAACGGATTCAACAGAACATCGGGAGTTAAATACCAACTTAAATATATTCCAAATTTCACTTCTTTCAATCATCAAAGAATCTGACCTTCAAACTTCATTCTTCTTCCAAGCTTATTTCCATTTGCAATACCAAGTAATTATTTTCTTAGAGGAAAAAACCCCCATGCCTTATGACAGAATTATATGCATTTTCAAGTGTCAGTGTGCAACATCTTTCATACTAACCTCTCTTCTCCTGATCTGTATGTTAAGATTCAATTTGTACATAAACTGCATTCTCTGTTTTCAAGGTACATTTTCCTTCTTCTTCTTCTTCTTTTTTTTTTTTTTTTTAATATAAACTTTAAGTATTCAGACTCCTTGAGGTCTTCAGGGAGGTCAAACTCAGAAGCGTACTAAGGATGTCTTTCCTTCCTTTGCAATGTATGAGTAAGCTCCCTACCTGAACCTCCGCGTTGATTCCTGAGATCTATTCAACATGTTTCTGAAGATAGGTGAACTGGAGATACATACAGATAATCTGATTTGAGCAGACATGGGATCATCTAAGCATGCACTCATGGAAAATATCTGTAACAAACTCATTGCACAGTCTGGTAGGGAGCCAGCAGACTCTGAAGAAACTTGGAGACATGCAGAAATGCCTTACATACTTCCGAAGAGCACTTCTATTTTCTCTCCTCCTTTTTCCTTCCACCCTCACACAAGTATCCAGTAATGGCTCACTGAACTGGCACAAAGCTGCAGACGACAAATGGGATATAACTCCTAGAAAGACCTCACAGGCTGGGAAGACCACAGAATGCTAGAGGCAGACAGATGCCTTTCTTCACAGTAAAGGAGAAAAATGTTTTTAAAAATCAAGACAATCGCCTTAAGGTAAAATCCTACGGGAAACAAAAGACTACAGTTTTCACCTCAACACAGCTAGTCAGAGTAAATACCACCTTGGTAAGCAAGAGGGTGACAGTAAAACATTTTTTCAAATAGCTATATCTAGGCAGCAGTTTTCTTTGCCCTGAATGTACCAGGAACTTACATCCCTACAAATAACATCCAGTTAGGATATGGGGTTTTTAAAATAATTATTTTGCACAGAAAAACTCTTACTTGTGAAAATGGGTGGTAATGCGTATCAGCACATTCCTGTCAAAAGAAATATTTAAAAGCAGGTCTTTTGTATTGATTTCCTCCCTTTGTGATCCACATATAAGAAATGGCTCACAGATTTATCATGACTCATGAGAGTCTGACTTTCTCCTATACCTGTTCCATACTTCATATACATATGTGCTTCCTTTTTTTGAAGACTACCATATACAGTGCATACAGTTCATTACTGATTGTGCACTAGCATCCACATGGGATTAATCACTAGGAGTTTAAAGCGCACAGGTGGACCAGTGTGGATCACTGTAATTTTAGGATTCCATAGGAAAATGTAGAGCTACAATTGCCAAACATAATATCCAAGAAAAGATGTATTTGAAAACTGTTAGTTTAATTTGCTAAGAGGCCTTCACACACTTACCAAGAATACCACTGATTAATTGAAGGAACACAGGTCTTACTAATAACAACACTCCTATTTTATCTCTCACTTAATTTTGCAAATTATATTCTATTCCTAATATCGCAGAAAGCTCTTCAAAGGACAACTTGATTAGAAATTTAAACCAAACATAACCCTACTTCCTACTGAACTTCATTACATCAGGTATGGGGAAAAGGGTCTTTGGGAAGACATGCACATCTTAATTGTTGCATATTGCTTATATAACCTGTAGTTTGAAAGAACTGGAATACACATTTTCTTCTTCTTCATCCATTACTTTACTTTGACCACTAAATCACTTTATTCCTATGAAGAAATTTTTGTGGTTTTTTTTGATCTTTCACATTATGGCACAATGTGTTTGGCACAGAAATTACAGTATGCAAAAATTCAGTTCATGAACAGTCCAAGGAAAACAGGGGGTTCTCTTTCTGTGTTTGATTTATTTCCATCAGGGCTGTCACGTAAGTCTTCAAACATCAAAGACCAGTGAGTCCATACTTATATTTCTAAAGATATCTCACATCAAGACTGACACAACAGTGCTACCCTGAATGATAAGGAATTCACTTTTCTTCCTATGCTTGTGCTCAGAGAGAACAGGTTTTTAAACTCCCTACGTGTTCCCAGAACAACTACTGCTGGCTCCGTAAATGTTCTGACCTCACCTATTTGCCAAATTCATCACAGCCAAATTCATTTTGCACAAACTGCACATTAAAGAGATCTCACGTAGGCATAGCTGTGACATATTTCCATTCCTTACCCAGGATAAAAACCCAGTTCCTGGAGGCTGTGAGAATCGAGCGTAAATATTATCAGCAACATTAGCCCAGCATTTGGCATCTGAAAACTTAGATTATGGGCTCAAACAGCAAACATTGCAACTTGGAAAAGTATCTTCGGAGATGGAAGCTCAGCCCTAGAGCGTCTAAGGCAGACTAGATAAATTTTACTACATAAAGATGTATAATGCTTTGAGAAAGCTCAAATTGTGATTCAAACCACTTAGTAAGCCACCCATCTGTCTCAAGTAAAAGCCAGATAAAATCTCCTGTATCTGGGGGAGGAAATTCGGATAACTGAGGTCTGCATCCACATCCAGAGCAACTGCTCTGACAGGAATTTTGTCTGGTATCATCGCGCAGATGAACATGACTTCAGGAAGGCCTTAGATGAATGGGAGAAGCTGCTATCTTTTTGTGGTGTTTTTTTCTGAGTCTACCTGCAACATTGCAGTACTGGAAGGAAAAAAAAAAAAGAAAGAAAACCCTACTGCAAAAAAGCATTTTAGTTTTACCACAAAGAGCCTTTCTTCACCACCAGAAAACCTGAAACCTGTTTCTACTGAGACACAAGAAAAGAGGTTGGATAAAAGACACCAGCAGCGAGAGGAAGTATCTAAGGAAAATCAGATCCAAGTGAAATCAATGTAACTGATGTGAAAATATCCTTTTTTCAGAAAGGCTTCAGTATTTGCAAAATGTCAAGATTAGATAATTTGTAAATTAGTTCTTTTCTTTCTGTTTGGGATGGGTCATTCAGACTAACACCAATTTGGATTTTGTGGGGCAGACAGGCAAAGACAAGATGAATTTTTTTGTTGTGCTAAAAGGGTGTTAGTGGCTGTCAGCGAGCGTATCTTTGATCTCTGGGCAAATAGCTCCAGCAGCTAACACCTGGGTGCCTGCACACACACACATCGCTGTGCTGAAAGCAACTGGAAAGCCGTGGGGAAGCCGGGGGTGTTAACTAGCAGCCTGGCCCTCCGGGGATCAAAGGCAGAGCTCCTGGCTAGCAGGGCTGCCTGGAAGGTGAGGTATATTTTTGCATTAGGAAATTGCCTCCCATTTCTCCTGTATTCTGAGAAATGGAACAGATGTCCCATTTTTGCTGTAATATGCATGATTTACAAATAAATATCAGACTCGTGGCCAGTACCTCCTTGCTAGAAGCCACCCCAGCAAGGCCTTGAACCTGGGCCACCCCTTTGGCTCAAGGCCATCCTGACATGAGAGGGTGGTCAAAAAGACATTGCTGCGCTGAGCACATGACACAACCAAACACCAGCATCTCTCCAGTAACACAGAACAGCATTGCTTGAAGAGCTGCTGGAAGAGGCCTTTGAAAGCAAAGTTTTTCAAATTAGACATAAAAGCTTTTCCTCTTTACAGAGGTTTAAAAGACTAGATGATCTTTTCTGATTATGACTCTGTAAAATCAAGACTGACTCTTCATTGACTGCAAGTTAGAAACAAGAAGACAAAAACATTTTTTTTTTTTTTTTTACTGAAGTAACTGCAGTGTAACAACCCAAAATGCAAGAGCCATTGCTGGCTCTATCAAACAAGGAGGAAACGACCTCTTAATTAGGAAGCAATGCACCAAGAGCTTCTCTCTCTCAGTGTGTCCCTGAAGGTTACACACGTTCTAATGATGCAGAAATGAGCCGTGCACATTCTGGACTACGAAATTTCAGTGATCTTTTTCTTCTTGCTCCACTACTTTTGCTGCAAAGTTCTTCAAAAACGCAATGTAATGATGTGGTGTGAACTCTTACTGCTTACACAGAAAATCGGACAGAGTGGTAAGGACGGAAAGCACTCCAAGTGCTGTGTAAGTGTTCTCACAAAATCAGACCACTCATCCAAAGCTTCCTTTAAAGACAGGAGATTAATATAAATATATAGGTGGTACCTTCCCGGGGAAGAACAAATACTTCTGGCTAATGTTACCAATTTGAAAGAGGGTATCAAATCCTTTTTCTCCTCAAGTCCGTGTGCTGTTTCATTACAGTTCACATGGACTGCTTTAGAAGAGGGTGAGCAATGAGTGGAATACAGTATTAGACTTGGATTATTCTATAGCTAGCTGGAATACAGTACTCGTGCTGGCTACAATGTTCTCAGCCAATATCAAAACCAGGATGCTTTTTATGTTTTTCTCTCAAAACGAAATCCATTTAACTCCAAATTGATTACATTTTTGTCTTACAATCCAGCACTGCAATATGCAAAACTGTGATGGTAGAACAAGGAATAAGAAGTGATATTATATGGCGTAATATTTTCATAAAGATAGATGGGAGTTTAATTTTTAAAATATGCTTAAATATCTTTCACGTTCATACTTTTTAACACAGAAGTTTCTTGAAGGGGCATTTTAAAATTTTGAAACAGATCAGTTTATAAATTCTGTCTGCATGAAGGATTTCATAAAATAATGCTTAAACTGATGCTTAAGACATTAAATCATTTATTACAAAAGATACTGAAAGCTTGTAATTTGCTTAACATGTTGTCTATACTAATGAATAAAGAGGTCAAAAGTGTAATATATTGGTTAGTCATTGATATTTAGCTTTGCAATCTAACAAGAAATTATGAAACTTTTAAAATAACCTAACACATTTCCAGATTCTTTTTATATCTTCTTTTATTTATGGAGAGAATACTAAGAATATTGTTGCTGACTATCAAAGGTTTTAGATTTAAAAGAAAAATATAAAAGTGCAGGAAATGCTTTAAAATATTTTCTCTTGAAATAGTATTTATGTGCTACTACAGAGAAGAATTTAAAAGAACATTTTTTTTCTTTTGGTCAAGACAGGATTTTCAATATATACGTTCTCTTAATATAGGACATTATTTTAAAGAGAAAATTAAATTATAATACTTGCAGTACACTACTCAGATTAAAATTATGTCAACTAATAAATAGCTTATTTTTAATACTGACTTTCAATATGTTCAAGTCCAAAACAGCTACATTTTCTCTTTTCAAGCCATATGTAATGTGGTGATGGTAAAGGGAACAAAGAGAATAATTATAGACAGGTATGGTAGGTTAAAAAAACCCTAATTTCTATCCTGAGATAATAGGTTAGACATAACAGTTACTTCCCCACTGGTTAAATGGGGACTGTTCAGTCTAGCTTTCCTTTATATAACAAAGATCTTCCAATAGTCTCAGAAAAAGCTTAGCTATATCTTGAACCATCTGTAAGTTCTCTTCTGGGTTATTATACCTCTTCACTGTATGAATAGCCATACATAATAAATTGCTTTGTCTTGAATCTGCATGATGACTTTCTGATGCCACATACCATCTTTTCTCAAAAGGAAGTTTCTATGGCTTTTGCACTTTTTTTTTTGCTAAGCACAGTGAGGATGTCAGTGAGACTGAATTAGCTCAAGTTCAATTTAGGCACACAACAGAGACAAAACAGCAACAGAAAAGCTAAAATTCTTCCCCTTTGCTTACTACGACACTCCAGAAAAGTCATCCTTGAGGAAAGTGATCCCTGTATTTCGTCAGTCAGGGATCAGCGTTCCTTTACCTTACCACACAGGGTACACACGGCAAGTTCAGACAAACTGGAGTACTGCAGTCAGAATTTTGATGCATTATATCCGCTACGGCATACTGTCAGTTAGCGTGGGTTCTACAATTTCCTAGAGCAAAAAGGAAATATTACTCATAGAGTAATTGCACCTCTTCCAGCTGTGTCTCTGCAGATCCCACTGCAGGGATACATGCAGCATGGTATGCAAGACTGGATTCTTCACAGCCGTGGCATCTTCTGGAGTCATGTTGCTGAGCTGAAGAGTATAAAGTTCGGGGACATTTATACCACCTCTTTGTTTCTCTGCCAGTGCAAGTGCCAAGCATCAGGAGTTCACATAAACATTAGACGCCCCGGCTTGCCCTCTGCTTATGTGCAAAAGGCATCTTGAAAGTAAGTAACTTTCCTTCTCCTTTGAGCAACTGTCTACAGTGATTGCGTTGCTGACAAACGCAGCCCGTCTTGGAGGTAGGCAAGAAGTTCTACCTAACAGAAGTCTGCTCTTTCAAAGGTCACAGCCAATCTAAAGGACTGGGGCAAATATGGGAAAACACAGAGGTGAGCTCCTCATTGCTAGTAACAAATGATGAATGCATGCTGCTCAAAGAGGTAGTAAAGGTGAGGAAAGTTAAGAGTCTAATGAACCCCAGTGTGTCCAGGAGGATGTTTCCTTGCTAAAGCATAGCAGGGATGTTTATCATCTTATGCTCATACAGACAACCTTTATTGGAATGTCAGTCCTCCTCTCAGTCCTCCTGCAAAACATAACAAAACCATCTTGCTTAGGCTTTAATTGATTTCCTGCTATTTAGGTGCCAAGACAGTGCTCTAGCCGCATGCAGTGTATAAAAGCATGTGCTGACTGGCAGAAAAATAAACTGGGAAAACAAATGGTTGACAGATACACTGATTAAGCTGGTCAGAAGCTTTGGCTGAAGCCTCAGTGTGACAGCATTCTTATTTCCATAAGATAACTCATAAACCATATTAACAGCATCTCCTGTCTCTTACTGGGGAATGACAGAATTAACGGTTAAATACATATGTGAAGAGAGACGCCATGAGGTTCCAAGAATGAGAAAAGTTTTGTGATTGCTGAAAAGCTAAGAGGGTAATTCTGTAGCCCTATGTGGAAGAATAAATAACCAAAACTGCAACCTGGTTGCTTTAACGAGAGCTAATGGTCCAATACATTTGGAATCATTATTTGAAAAGGATTAAAACACTATTGTGTAGGAGAACCACTTCTATTTGGATTATTTTGTTTGTCTTGCAGCATGCTTGTGACTTTATAAAAACAAAATTATTTTGCACACATCAATTAGTCAGAAATAGGTTAGGCAAAGGCAATGTGGGTACAGGGGTCTTCCAAGGACTATGCAGATCCAACAGTTAAATTGACAATAGATGATTCACCTCTCAAACTGGTGAATGTAGCCTTTATTCTTTGGTTGTTTGATGGCATTGATTTTGTTGATTCTGAAGCCTACAAAGATGTTAAAATCTAAAATGTTAGAACACAGCCTGAGACCTTAAGAGGAACAAATGGCATTTCTACATCAGCAGGAACTTTGGTTCAGAGTGAGACGTTGGATTCGAACTGAAATATATCTTCAGAAATTATGCGTGTTTTCTATACGTTGGAAGTATTGAAATGCAGAAGTGAACACATTGGAGGTCAAGAGCTGCAAGCCATTGAACCTAAGTACCTAAGTTTGGTACAGCAATGAATGAAAGCTTTAAGATGCTGAAGATCCTGAATGAACTTTCATTCCTTTTTCCTTTGGGAATTAAAACTTTCCCTTCCAAATTTTTGAAATATAACCTTCAATGGTTCTACATGCAATAGGAGACTTCTTGTCTTAAAAAAATATCCCATCATATCAAGAAAGGAGGAGAACATGTAACTGTGCAGTGAGCTGCATTAGCAAGAACGCAGCCATCGGGCAGAGTGAAGCAGTTACTCTCCTCTGCCAGGCACTCGTGAGGCTTCACCTGGATTGCACGTCCAGTTTTGCATACCCCCGGTACACCAGAGATGTTAACAAACATTATCATGTAGACGGTTAGAGGGCTGGAGTACAGGACACACAAGCAGAGGCTAAGGGAATTGGTTTGTTTAGTTTGAAACAGAGGAGGCTGAGAGTGGGGAGTCTAACTGCAGTTCTGTTTGAAACAGTTTTAGCATTAAATTGTAGTACCTCTATAATGCGTGGTTTTAGCTCATCTTCTTAAAGATTAGATCTCTTACCTGTTTAGGCAGAGAGCCCATCCCACAAGAAAGACTGGCACTTCGTAATAAATAATATAATTACCATCCATTAGCTGAAGACCTGATGAGGAATAAATTTCAATCCACCTGTGAGGATTCAACTTCTCTGAGCATTTTTTGCAGGGATGGGACCCAAAAAACATGAAATCCCCAGAGGATGGCAATCTTTCAGATGGCCCCTGGTCTTCGCTCTTAGAAGACATGGGATGGGATGCAGAAGTAATTTCAACAGATCTTAGTTGCTCAGTACTGACAGTGGCCGGCAAGATGATACATATGGCTTAGTAGTAGGTCAGTACAATTCACAAGTGATGAGATGTTGAACTGCCAGTCTTGGGGTCTAAAGACTCTGCTGATCTCTTGCTTGTCTGTCACTACCAGTTTAAAAGCCCTGCAACTGGAGCTCAACTAATGATTTTTGAACTATGCAAAAGTATTCCAGCACTATCTCCAGTAGCTCTGAAACTTTAACAAGAGCATGAAACATCCATAAACAGCAAGACAGGACTGAACACCCAAAAGGCGCAGGGCTCCTGAATAAAAAATCGCTGCTATTAGTCAGTTATGCCTCCAGACTTCCTTCAGAGCATCACCTAGCCTTAGGGCTCTTGGCATAGGATCAAAATGCCACAGTCAAGTAATATAAGTTGCCATCTATTAGCAGTTGTATAGCCTACTCTCCTAGAATAAAGCCAGCATAAAAGCATAAGGTTGACATAAACTCTATATTAGTTGCATATATTCTGGAAAATGTGACAGAAATGCAATCATGTACCTAACATTACAATTCCGTGAGCCATCCAGCAGTGCAGAGGTTCAGTATTAATGGTTGTGGAACTACGGCTAGACTCCATGGCATAAACTTACATGTGAAACCATGGCAGTAGACTCAGTTTCTTCTTCAGGTACTGACTAGCTGCCATATGTTTATAGATGAACTGAAAACACTATTTACAGGCTAGTATGTAGTAATATTTCCAAGCAAACAAGAGACTAAAGAGGTGAAGATAAAAATCAAAATAAGTCTGTAAATGACCTTGCTGAAAGCTCTTACTTACCAAAAGGCTTCCTGGAATATTTCACCACTGTGAAGCCATATCACAAGAAATCTCATAGACCATTACTCAGACAGTAATAATAAAAATAACTAAAAATGTTGCATTTTTCTACACTTCTGTTTAATACAGCACAGCATCATCTCCTTAGCTGCTGCATTTTCCTGTATAATACTATGCATTTTACTGAAAGGATGTGGTCAAAAAACAAGACATGTTAAACAGTGACAGAGATCCATATTCAAAACCTATAGAATTAACAAAAAAATTATGCATTAACTGCAGTTAGATTATTACCTTTCATATTATCTACACAAATTAAAGAAAATTTAAGACAAATTACACTGGTTATTTCACAAAATCCCAGGATCCTGCATTTCTTTGAGTGATTCTAGCTGCTGACTACAAAAAGTTCTTAAATTCTCTCCAGTTGAAAGACTAGAGTTAACAATGCAAAATGATGCAAGAATTTTAAAACAAAATGCATAAACCTTTTTGTCATAAACCTTGTCTTTTCCTCCATGACCACAGTGGTTTGGATGTGCAATGGTTTCACAGCCTAGATGACGTGTGGGATCAACTGCGACTGCGAATTACACAGACAGTAATCACTTTGTATTTGCACAAAATCCAACCTAAACTTTGAAAAATAAACAGTTCAGTACCAAGAGCCTGAAACAGTGGCTGCCGATCAGCCCTGCTGTTATTCTACAACCTAGGAGCCATGAAGAAAAGGCAGTCTTTCCATCATGACCCCTGTAATTCTTAGTGTGCAATTCCATTAGGCGGTAGCTGAGCTTCACTAAAAGCTCTGCCCCTGTATTTCTAAATTACCACATTGGCAGCTGTGTGAAACGGTGTAGGGGTCTCAGTCATAACCCACAGGGCCAAGTAAAAAAAACCAACAAGTGAAGTTTGCATACTTTGTCAACCTGAACACTTTATCAGTGAGAAATGACTACCCGCTCACCCAAGGAGGTAGCCAATATGGAGTCTTAGTAAGGAAAAACAAACACTGCTTTTCCATATGCATCTTCCAAGAGAAGAAGATGAAGACCTTTTCATTACGTCTTAAGAACAACAGACCTGTAAAATAACAACATATAATACAGGAAAAGGAGGATGGAGACCTTTCTTATAGCAAAGGACTAACAAAGATGGAAGATGTGGCCAGTAGATCTTCTCTACAGCAAAGAACAAACTTCGATGGACTGTGGTCACAGACCAACGCAGAATCCATGTATTACAAAAATATGCTCACAGCCAGCTTCTTCTTACTGAACAAGGATGTGACCAGAGTGATTCATTAATGAAGAGTGTACAGAAACATAAAAATTTGAGATTTTAAAAAAGTGAAATACAGATGTTAGGCTTTGCAGTGACAAAAGCTTTCTGCCCCATCATTCAGATAACTTATTGCTTTCTCATTCACTTGATGTTAAAGTCTTAAAGTATGCCCAGTATTCTTGACAGTATAGCTGCTTTTCAGTGAATTGAAGTCAATGTATCATTACTTAGGCTTTTTCCTTTCTTTCTTTTTTTTTTCCATCCCCTATAAGGGAGCCCTTTATGCAATTTCAGAAACAGTTCCTTCCACACTACCATAATTTATTGCGAAAATCTAATAATAAAGGTAAAAAATTGCCCTAAAAATTATGGGTAAACATTAGGTATACGCATGCAGCATCCATTATTTAAAATCTTGTATCTTGGCCTCTTAAACATTTTTTTCAATTCATTTTGTTTCAAATGATCTCACAGGAAAAAGGCACCTGAAATAAGTAAACTGATTTTAGAGTTTACTTTTTAACAAAAATGGAATATCCTTGTGGACATACACACTTTATGTCAACACTTTGCCCAAAGCAATTTTATTATGGTCAAGATACACTTCGGTGGGTGGGAGGGGAAAGGGAGGAAGGGGAAAGCAGAAGAGTAAGAGTTTTTAATACATGCATTGGGAGAATCTTACATCACTGTAGCTTAAAAGAGCTACACACATAAGTGAAATAAGAGGCTACAAAATATAAACACATAAATATATAACTATATATATGAGCTTCCCAGCAACTCTTCAGAATTCACTAAATGCATTACCATTGTTTGCAGTTTTGCACATCACCTACAGCATAGCATGAGACTGGATTAGTCATATAGCCTAATGCTTTCTTGATACTTCTGCCTAACTACAGTTCCTATGCTCAGTTGTCCTGTGGCCTGAAAGACGAAATAGCTTGCAAATGTTTCTGCTTACTTTATTTTCTTCTTGAGCATCAACACTAAAAATTGAAGTTTTAACACTGGCATTTTGAAAAAGCGAAGGAGACTGCAAGAGTGGTAACTTGCCTCATACATAATTTCATAACTGTATTTTATATTATTTTATTGGGAATAAAGAGCAGATTTGTACAAATGTGTGGTAAATTCAGTTCCCTCACGTGGCAGTGAAGAGCAGTAACTGCTTGACTCTTGGGATATTTTTATTTTATTTTCAAGACAAGGTTGGACAAGTTCTGCATGAGGGATGGTTTAAATTCTCTACACTACCTAGGTTCTACTTCTATGCTCCATATGCAAACATATGAATCACACTACGTAAAGCTTTCTTATGACCCTGTATATATACCTTCAAAAAAAAAAAAAAAAAAAACAAAGACATGTTTACAATATATAAATGTTTCTACCAAAGAATCAAAAGTCCAAAATCTCATTTGAAAAATATTATTCATTTTCAAAAAATCCAATTAATTAACAAGCAGGTTTCAAGCAAATCCATCTGTCCATTCCAACAGACAATTAATATCTTTGCCCAGAATATTAATTCTTGCCTGGCCACAGAAGTACTGACACTTAATTCAATACTGTACCATCTTACTAGAGGCAAAATGTAGAGCAGTTCTTTTGTAAACCTTATTAAAAATGCATGAGATTTTTTATTTTGGAAAATTTAATTTTTTAATCCATAACCCTTAAATGTCATGCACATTAAAAACCAACATGCATTCTAAACAAAACAGGTCAGAAAGAGACAGCATATATTAATAACAATTAGGCTATTAGCATGGAATCAGAATGCTGGTCTTCATACGAATGGGACACGTCTCTGCAGCTAGTTGACTGACGATCTGAATTTTCTCAACAGGCAAACCTTTTGCCCCAAACTATTTTCGTGGTAACAGTGATGCACATATTTTATGCGACCATGACAAAGCAAATAAGTGGCGTTTTTAAAGAACACATACTTGTATTTGTTCTTGTCCAAGAACAACTAGCAGATGTCAGAAATGTAAGTTAAATGGGAAAAATAATGATTAAACAAGTTTGAGATGCAATTTCTTGTTACAAAAGACTTTATAAAGGTCTTATAAAACTCAAGTACATTTAAGACTATCCAGTATTGCCGTGAAACTCGAGAGAGACAACCTTGGAGAAGGAAGTTACCTTCTGCTGCCATACCACAAACTCAAAGGACCTGGAAAACACAGGCATATTCAATGCTAGACTCAGCTGCTAATCCAAGGAGATGCCAAAGCCACAGGCAAACTCTCTTTAGAAACCTCCTTCTCAAACCTGACAGTACCTAGGGGCTCCAGCAAGGAGTCCCCTTTGCCCCATCCAGCTCTCACCTCATCCCATCCCACTTCAACTCCATTTCTATTCCAGCAACTTCAGTTAGCAACCTCTCTTCAGGCTTTCGTTCTCCCTTTGCGTGCTTGCAGGTAAGTATTTCCAACACACTCTCTTCTTACTAACAAAAACTTGGTGGGAATATACTCTTTGTCATTAAAGTTTTTGTTCTAACTTGAAGTAATAGTCTCACCAGGCACTTCAATTTAACTCTGCCACAAAACACAAACCCTGACAAATTCAAGCAGATCACGCAATTAATTAAACACCAGTAATCATGGAACAAAGATTTGCAATAAGAGAGGTAATGGAAATGAGTAGGGAAAGTTTCCTTATAGATCTAATTAGCTTTCCAGCCCTCCATGTTCCATTTAACATCAATGTCCATTCAGATATTTATTATGAAAATAAAGAAAGAGGGGCAGCTGCAGCAGAGTAAATCCTAGGTAGGTCTTGTTCCCCTGATTTCACTTTCTTTTTCCTGCTCAAACTTACTTGCAGATAATTATACACTGAAATCCAAACACTAAAAAAAGAAGTTAAATTTTTAACCCACATTTTCTGGCAAGGCTTTCAAAGGAATATTATTTCTTATGTGAGTGAATCAAACCCTCTGTTCTGACAAAAAAAATACATCCTGACATACCAGGTTACCTAAAAAAAGTTAGTATGAGTCAAGACAGTTGTATTGCTAATCTCAGTAAATGTCTCCCCTTCATCTGTTAGTTGTCATGCTATTGTCAAACTAAGGGGGATGTTTTAAGATGCTATATTTTATCTCCTCTGCTTTGGAAATTTTATAATGCAATAATAAGGGATTTGTTCTAACTCTCAGTTGACTTTCAAAGCATCTTGTGTTTTTTCTTCACCTCCAATCTAGCTTACCTTTACTGAAAAAGCTATTTTTTTCTTTACATGTAGAAGTTGTGATTCCAGAGAGTCTTTTACTTCCTTTCAGGGAGCAGAAGATGCTCAACTCCAGCAACAGGTAAACTATCACTTAGAATGAAAATGTACTTAAAAAAAAAAAAAAAAAAGCATGGTTTCCCGCTACGCAGTAGTCCTCAATATACAGTTATTAAAAGTAAGAATCAGATGTTCATTTTGCATAAAAGTAAATTTGTAGGTGATAATACAGTAATTACACTGGTAATTAAACAGAATTATTGCTTGCCATCAACCATCTTGCAAATATCTATTCTTAACTATTTTTGTTCCAACACCGACAACTTTTCACATTTACAGTCTCATTCCACTTGCATTTTCATTCTTCTAGATGAAAAATGTTTTTACAAAAGAAAAAGTTTCGTCTCTTACATTCAAGGATTTCAGAACATTGATTACATTAATTTTAGTAAACACAAAATACACTAATTTAATCAATTATATTCTTGCTTATTCCAAAGGGATTTCATAATTTTGCAGATATGTTAGTAAGAACCCAGTAAGTTCAAACACCCACTCCTTCTTCCATCAAAGTCAGCTGAAATAACAAATTTAAACAGTAGCAGGACCCACCCTAACTACTAAAAATCACAGTCAGACTACAAAGAGGATGGAATAGATTTTTTGCCCCCAAAGTGCCGTCTCCATCTCTGGCTCATGGAATACTCTCCTTCCTTGTGCAAAACCCCTGTGCAAAATTATCACTTCTAAAGCATCAACTTAGTCCCTTCTTTCAAAAAAACATAGCCTGGTGCTCTACTCTAGTCCCAGCAATCGGCTACAAACAGGCAGCCTCTGCCTAAACATGTCCATATATGCTTCAAAGGTCCGTATGTCTGTAGCTAACAATATATTAGATTAATGTTAAAAAAAAAAAAAAAAAAAAAAAAAGGCTTCAGTCCAGCCAAATCTGTTAATGACTAGCAGTAGCTGCCAACTATTAACAGCTTACGTAAAACAATCAGGAGATTTCAATGTATATGCTAGTGGTCAGGTCTGCACCCTTCGAAACAGTTCAATTGCCATACTTTCAATATTGTGATCTGTAAAGAGGGGGTAAACTGGTACTTCTCAAATGTGTGAAGGATGCTGAAAAAATGTAGAAGTTGAAGTAAACTTCTTGGATTGCTTAAACATAAATTTTAGATTCTCAGTTTAGTCCTGTCTTAGCATTACAAAGACGATATACTACCATGCGGTAGGAAGTATTGTCACCTGGACACCCAAAAACCGATCCTACCATGGATTGTTCTTTCCTCTACCAAATTTGTGAGAGAAATTCCTCTATAACAAAGCAATAATTTACTTTCTAAATTTAGCAAGTAAAATCATATTTATTGAAACTAAAATAAAAAATATTTAATCCAAAATCTCAAGTGTTTATAGCGTATAGAGCAATAGTATCCACTACATTGCCTCACTTTCTTCAATGTGATCAACTTCCCCCCCCCCCTTTTAAAACAGTACCTGAGCAGCTAAGATGTTAAATAACTATAATGTAAGGACAACCGGGTAGTCTATTCACATTTCTTAATCTTAGTACAAATTTAGGATAAGCTAAGACAAGAACAATTATTTCAACACACACATGTTCACTACTTAAACCCAGATTTATTTTTTCTCTAAGGCTGTATCTTTTTCCACCATCATCAGCAATACAATGTGTACTATTAAACTCACACAAAAATGCTAATAAATTAAGAACAAAGAAATATCTTCATTGCCTTTAACAGAATTCTGTGAGTTCACAGTTTGCAACTGTATGTACAATTAAGTTAACAATTAAGTATTTTAATAAAGACATATACTTGACTTACTTGTACTACCTTTTTGTGGCAATAAATGCTGGGCAAGGTTTTGTTTTTACAGCATTCTTGTCATATCTTTGTTTATTATTGTTAGGCGAATAATAATTTCCTCTAAGGACTTAAATCTTGAGACATAAGATAATACTCAACATTTAAGTTTGATGTTCTGCAGGTAAACATACCATGTGTGGCAGAAGAGAGAGAGAAATAAAGGAGGAAAAAGTCTACAAGATGCATACATCACATACACGGAAATATTTAAAGCTACTTTCTCTCTCTGAGTATTTGTTACAGCGTTTTCAGAAACAACATCTACACTTATGCAATTGTTAGCATAACAATTCTCCAAATTTATCCTGGCTCATGCCTAACCATTACACCGTTACAAAATTCAGCACAAGAGCAGTGCAGTTGTAGCTGAAGATCTTGCTGCATCTCCTTAGCTGCCTATACAACAACCCTAAATGTTGACTGCAGAGAGAAAAAAAAGCAAAGCTATCTTTTTCTACACTCTTTGTTAAGTAAACTTTTCTTCAAGACAGTTTCTCTTTTTTTGTCTCTGCAGTATTGAAGGAAACAAGGAACTTGCTGAATGCACATATTGCCTTAGTTCTTTGTATATGGTAACTGCAAATTTACTGCCATTTATGCAGTGCAGAATTGTTCAAAGTTTGGACAGTTTACGATTTTACAGTGCATCTGCAGAGTTCATGCATAATACATTTTTTTTCTGAGATTCATCCAAACAAAAATAACTGAATAAACAGCAATCTGTGATGATGACATGGACATCATCTTAGTTGGAAAATTCAGTGCGCCCTCAAAAGTAAAGTAAGTAATTTCGCTGCTACACCGAAGATCGCTTCACAGATTAGAATAATTACTTTAAATATTTAGAAAGCCCAATTTTCACGGGTGATCTTTGCAAATCTAGTGCCCACACATACAGAGAAATACTATATTTATTCTTCTTTCTTTTTAAGCATGAAGCTGCACAGAGCATCTAGAAAAAGAAAGGGAGTACAGATCTAGAGGAGCACTGAACACTTTACATTTAACACTAGCTGGTATTATACCCACTGGTATAATCTTCTGCTATGAAAACTTATATTCTGTATACACCAAACACGCAAAAGACTGACAGACACAAATAGGGAAAGAAATCAAAAGTAACTGGTGATTTGGGTGCTTGAAGATGGTTTACATGACGCCTCCAAGTTCTTTTACAATGCAGGTTCCTCAGAGTTTCTTACAGGCCATAAATACAACAGTTCAAATACCAATGAGGGAGAAAACTGTTAGGATAAAAGACCATTAGACCTAAACAAGTGGGTATAAGTTTTGCCAAATATTCAGATCAGACTCAGAAGAAGGTTCCTAAACACTACGATGGTGAAGCTCTGGAAGGGCTTCCAATCACAGTAGTGGGCTGAACTAATTTTATAATGAATATCAGTGAATTTATGGAGGTATACGACATGCCAATCTCATGAAGGCAAGGAAACAGAGTCCAAGGCCCAAGACACCAGCTTCTAGCTCCAGATTCTTAAATCCTCGCCCAGAAAGACTGACACATCCAAAACCACTAGTCAGGTCTGAATACCAAATCGCTGGATGTATTGCAACAAAGCAGTCTTCAAAAAGATTAGACTCATTTCTCAAACACGCTAAATGTTAACCCATATTAAAAAATAAGCCCCAAATCCATTGTTTATTGACAGCTAGAGTCAGCTAGTGCCACAAGCGCCCCTAGGATCTTAAAACCGTGCAGCGCAAGACTTCCCAAGCAGGCAGCCTCCTCTGCAGCTTGCTCTCTGCCGGTTGCTTGTGATGGTGTCGATAGTACGCCCCAGCACCCTATAAAGCTTTCAGCTCTATTTCCCACATATCATAAATAGCAACCTGCACCTTAACTCTATCAAACCTGCAAAATCTTAGAAGCGGCTTCGTACTCTTGTGAGTCAACGGAGTAGTATATCTGATGTCGCACAGTCCATTTGTTCATTTTGCTCTAATATTTGTGACATCTGGCAAGATAAAAACTCATTTTGTCCAGACTCCCAGTTTAGTGTAGTATCCCCTAGATCACTGGGTACTTTAAACTGCCTCTCTCCTACACCTAATTTCTCGTCAAACATCCTAAACCATGTTAGACTCAATGATGTCAGAAATAGCTCCAGGGGATATTGTGCATTGTCACTGTAAAACAAGCACAGCAGGTTACTTCAGTGAATAATCTTTTTCATTAAATTTTTCAGAAGTGAAATATCATTAGACGTTACATTCTCCATAATCTGTATCATTTTGTAAAATAATTGAAAAATGAGTTCACCGATCCATGTTTTACCATTTTTTTTTTAATTCTCTTAGGTACAGAGCAAAGAGAAAGCCTTCAAAACTCTGAGAAGCAGTCTCAGTTTTAGTCCTGCATTTGAACCAAGTCCCAAAAGGGCCAATCTGTAGCAAAGTGAACAGAGAGAGAATATTTAATTTCGTTGCCATTGTACGACTGACTTCCATACAACAGAAAGAAAATATTCTCAGTCAGCTCTTGTTCAAATGGAAAAATCTCTTTCATTGCAATCTTCATATCTGTTTCTGTAACATCTCATCTCTTACAGCCTACTGCTTATGTATCGAAAACCCCCTGAAGCTTTCTTTATTCAAATTTTCTTTAAATGCAGTCTTGTAATGCTTGTTTCGGATACACAACAGAAACCAATTTTAATTTTCTCCTTGTGCCTTCATTCTGCCAACTGGTGTATAAAGGACATTTAGACCACACTGCCTGATTAAGAAGATTTTGTAGAAAAAGGATCCTTTCACCCTTCAGTAATTGTATATAACCGAATAATCAGCACTTGATTGAAAACAACTCTCACTGAAAACAATGAAAGTTTGCTTAAATAGTAAGAAAAGTTTGCCATTCCCCAAAACTCACTTCACAAATTGAGGCCTTAACCAAGGCATATTCTGATTTCTAAAAAGCAAACTCTTTAAAAACTTACATGTGGTAATAACTTCTTGTGGTTTAGAAGAAAGAGGAGCTATAAGCAAAACAGGGACAAAGTTTGCTCTGAATTTACTGTAGGGGCATATGTTTGCATGAAGAAACGTAGAGGAAGTAATACATTCACATATAATGTATCAAGGAGGACGAGCACTACAAAAAATGAAATAAAAGACACTTGAATAATTCAAGCTTCGTTCAGGATTGTTTCTTTTTCAAGCCTGGGACACTCAGACCTCAAGTCTTTAACTATATTAAATAAGATGATATGCAAATTCAAGCCAAGCAGTTCAGGGAAGCCAAAGCTTAGGATCAGGCTTGAATAATATTTTTTAAAAGAATGAAAAATAAAAGGGACAGCGTGCTTTCAAAAACAGTTGAAAAAGATCAGTGTTCCTGAGTCCAGGGCAAGAGCTAACACTAAATGGAATCATTAAAAGAAAATGGAATATCTCGCCTTACATGCAAGGGAAAAGGAGTTCCACAGCGACAATACGACAGGCAGAAGCAGCAAGATGCATAAAATACACATTATATGAATCTTATTATAGCATGTGACAACAACTTAAAAGATTCCACAATCTGAACACGTCTCAAATGGCAAGGATATTTTATTCTGTACTGAATCACATTTGCAGTTGCCAGTGAAAGATTTACAATATATTAAAAAATTTTACTTTTATATGCTTAACATTTCAGTACTGCCCTTCTTCACTTTAACTTCAAATTTGCTGTATTTTTAATCACTATATATAGATGTTTATATAATGAGTTCAAATTCAATTCACAGGAGAATGAATTATGTAACAGTAGACCAAAATGTCCTTAGCACTAGAAAGTTAATGGACATGTATAGAGACACACAAAAAGAGGGAAGCAGAAGAGAAAATGAGCCTCTGTTCTTTGGCTTCCTGTCCTGTTTCTCCTGCTAGGCTCCCTTTGCTTCTACAAATGATAAATCTGCTTTACAACATTATAGCATTGACTTTTCAAAACATCCACTTCGGGATCTAGCATTTCCAAACAGAAATATCAGTTCTAGGCAGGCAGGGGAGAAGAGAGAAAGGAAGATATCCTAATGAAAGTAACAAGCCACTTGATTTTTAGTAACTCACTGTTGATGCTCTTCAGGATAAATCATTTAATTAATATCAGACCAAGCTAACAGTTGTGCTTAAGTTAATCCTTGTAAGAATACAGTCAAGAATATGTACAGTGATCACTTTAGATTGCAAGTAGGTCTCATCAAGCTTTATGATCTGCATGGAAACAACACAAACTATTCTCCTATAGTATGCTAGTAATTAAAACACAAATACTTTCAATAATTGAGATTAAATTTTTGTTATTAAACTAATTCTTAAAAATTTCAAACCGAGGCTCAGAAGGGTGAGCAAATATGCAGGAATAAAAATGTAAGCATGAAAAATGTTAAACATTTCAACTATTTAATATACAAAAAGGCTTGGGCGATGAATCACCTTGCAAACTGAACAGACCCATGTTGTCATCTGCCACAGGATAAATTAGGATTAAGATGTGAGGAGGCTAAGAAATTATGCACAACCTCATACCTTTCTCTTCCTTCCAATTTTCAAAAAATTCCCAAGTGAACTGCAAAACTTTTTATGCTGCCTAAAGCTCCTTCTCAGGAACCAAATACCCAATCCTTTAGTTTCTCATTGATTTTCTGATTGTTTCAGTTTTCTGATCTATTCTAGACTTTACCAGAAAAATCCCCCAACTGCACAGATGCAAAGGAGGTGGGAACTTCTTCCAATCCACTTTTTTTTCCCTCTCGAGGTTGAAAGGATTTAAACTTCGTAACAGGGCTGCTTAAGACTGTCCCAGTACAACAACTTTCTGCTAGAGAATGCCAAATTCGACATGTCCCTGAAGAAAATTTTAATTCTGAGGAAAGCTTAGCTAAAACCTGCCTGCCTTTCCCGACAGCTCCCCTCCCTGTCTCCCCGACCCCCACCAGCGAAGCGAGGCCGGCGGGGTTCTCAGGTCTCCCCACAACCTGCCCCGAGGCTGCTGCAGAGCCACAGCACCAGGACGCCAACACGCTGGGATTCCCAAAGCAGCGCCAGCCCTGGCTGGTGAGCTACGAAGATCCAGGGCAGCTTCGGCTCCCAGGTTCTTGCCACCAGGCTGTCTGGGGGCCAGCCGGATCCTCAGGGCTACCGGTACTGCTGGGTGGCAGCTGGCCAAACGTCTGCTGCTCTCTGGTACAGCTCCGGACACACAGCCATGCAGGTAGCCTCAGAGTTTGATGCATTCCTTCGCAAGGTACCAAGATCCCTGTCGGCATGCTATTTTCCCATATTCACTGTTGGACCTGAAGAAGGGTTAGAAGTTACTACAGTCCTCAGCCTTCTTGATACAGACAGAGGGGAAAACACAGACAGCTGTCTTTTGCTGGAAAACATAAACCGCATTAAACAACTGTTTTCCTTTTCTGTTGCTGGGAGGCTTTCATATTAATTTTTTACACTTGCAAAGAAGGTGGGATAAAGTTATCTTTTTTTTCTTTTGAGAATTGATTTCCTACTATGCCATACTGTGGGTTGAACTACAGCTAGGGTATCCCAAGGGAACCAACATGCCAATTAAAATTTGGTTTTGAACACACAAAATCCATACTTCTTCTACTTGCAGTGCAATTAAAGCATTTAAAGTAGCAAAAGGCAGAGATACAGCATATATACTAAGATATGTTGTACCCAGAAATCTTGAGCCATTCTGTCTGAAATACCCAGTAGCAGAATTTGAAGGGTAAAATCTGAGAAAAAATGACTAAACAACTATTTATTAAATAATAGATTACTGTAGGCTTTATCATATAAAACAGGACCAGACAAACAGGAAAAGTCTTGCAGTCAAACACTAAATCTTTTGCAATGTGAGCAAAATGTAAATGGTTTTCAAACAGTAGTAAAATCATCATTTTCCAAGCACAGCCAGTAAATCGAGAAAAATAAAGTGGTTTCTTAGGTAAAATAAGCTTTGAAATGAGGTAGAAATACACAGTGGTGAAATGGATGAGAAGCTGGTGAGGTGTCCAGTAATGATGCATTTAAATAAGCCATTTGGCTAGAATTTGCAGTCATCTGTGAATAATTTATCAAATTGAATAAAGCAGCCTCAAAAGTGCAAACTGGCTAAAAACTGCTGAATATTTTTGCTGTGTTAAAACTCAGTCTTTCGCGCTTTCAGTTCCTTTTCTTCTAAACCCATAGAATGGATGAGAACATTCTTGTATGCTCTTCTGCCTGGAGGACAGCTGATAACAGAGTATTTGTTTTCCTAAAATACTCTCAAATAAAGACTTCAAATATGGACAATGAGTTTCTTCTTTCTCTGAGCAAAAAGAAAGGAAGAATACAACTGATAAAGCATCACGCACGCTGACACAGTGTGCTCTCAGTCAGCAGGTTTCTCCCCCCTTTATATTTGACCACTGCCTGACACTCAGGTATATTTGTGTAACCAGTACACTTGTCAATCCAGCAGCCTATGCACAGCCTACCGTAACACAGTCTTCACATAGTGACCACCCAGAATTAAAAAACAAAAGAAAAGCAAAAGAAAACCAGGAGCCGTGGTCATTTCACTGCCTTTCCTATCTTATACTTCTAAGAAATTGCAAAGGAATCTTTAGACTCCTTTTGGAAGGAATTCCGATATGGATTCAGATTGACTTCCTTTTTGGTCTGACGTTTGAAGGTTTCCAATCCAAGCCTCAATAGAGAGAAGAGCCGTTGCAGAAGAACAATAAATTCCAACTAATTCTAAAGGAACTGAATTTATAAAGACAGTTGTGAGTACCATTTGCACCACATCACTACCTTTTAATCAAGAAGAGCTTATTTATTACTATAAATTGTAAAGTCCAGGGTCATCACAAAGAATCCTCTGCCTGTCCGATTATAACCCACTTTTATTTATAACACAGGGGTTTTTGTCCTGAGCAAGCACGCTCACCTCAAATGCAGTAGTAAAGAGCAACTATTCTCAGACCTTTCAGTACCAGGTCTCTTCTTTCCGACAGTTTAGCCTCCATCACTATGCTTTCTCCCATATACATAAAACTCAGTTTTCCGGCACCCTGTCTCTAATATCCTGTATGTTTTTCCTGTGCCCCAGTAATGATCCTCATGGAAAAAAATCTCACTTCCAAAGTTCCAACAAAAGCAGATTTGGCTCCAACTCGTCAAGTTCTCCCCTTCCCTCTATCTCTGTCACTCGGCTTCCAGAAACGCAGTCCCTCCATCCCTTCACTGTTTAGCCAACTGCCTGTATTCACCAAAAACATTCAAACTTGAGCTCTCAAAATCGAATTCAATTGCTATCCAATTCTTCCCGTTACCACTCCTAAGACTCTGATGCCTGACCTACAGGGAAAGTCCCTGAAAAAACTGTCTCTATTTCCTGAAGCTTACTGCTGCCTTAGTTGCCGTGACTGTCCTCAAAACACTTTATGTCAAGGACAACGAAGAAAAGCATAGTGACCTGTTCAAAATACTTAACTTGATAAAACCATATCACTCCATTAACAAATTTCTAGACTATTTCATTTGACAACAGAACACAATGGCTTTGCACTTCTCAGAAGAGAATTGTGTTCTAAGATTAAGAAGAAATTAATTTTCCTGATTAAAAGCAATAAAACCCTTCAACTTTAAAAGTGTGATGACAGAATACTGAAAAAAAAAGTCCTAAAGCCCATTAATTATAATGCTTTGGCTCATTTTGTTGAAGAAAGTGTTCAGATTAGTGAATCCAAGTAGAACTGATCATTGCAATGATACTGAACTTGGTGAGACAGAACTCATGTCAGTACTAGGAAAAAATATGTTTGCCATGCCTTTTTTTTTTTTTTTTTTTTAAATACAGATACAAAAGGATTTGGCTGCTCAAGAAGGAAATAAAGCAAGTATCTCTTACAGAAACCCAGAGCAAGTTTGAAACAACCTCTGCTGACGTGACCTGCCTTGACAGTATGGATCACTGTAACGATTCAAGAGAATGTTTAAATAATAAGTTCTGAAACACATACATGCTACTACAAATAATATCTTCAGACACTATTTCAAATAAAATCAGTTCTGCTAATGCTACCTATATGCCAGTATTCAGGGGATGACAGGAGTGTGATGTAGCAGCCCTCAACAGCTGCGCTTAAAATGCTGTATTTGAAAAGCAGTGAATGGAATAAAAATGGAAATTAATACAATCTGAACTCATGGGTACATAGCTCATGAGTTAATTCCATTAAAATGTGAATAGAATTGTGTCAAAATGAAGTATAACACTGAACAAACTTCCTTTGTCATTCTGGTTAAGTGAATTAAACTTTTCTTGATATGGTCTCACCTGAGGCTCGAGCATCGATTACAAATGTCTAAACCAAGACCAAATAACATATTTCTTGTGGCTCTTTCATATTATCATTTTAATTTTCACAGTATCTCAAGAGGTGAAGAAGTCCTAAAGATGAAAATACTTTTATCAAAATAAGAAAACAAAGAAAACCCACACACAATTTAATTAGCAAAGAAATCAGAGATTTGTTAAAAGTAGTAAATATAATAAAGATTATCTCTCAGCCACAGGAAAGATATACCAGCGTGCCTTTGATGAAAAGATATTTAAAATTTACCAAAAGATTAACTACTTTTTGTAAGGATAACTACAAATGTTAATAGCACTGGCAAGTGTTGGTCTCATAATAAGCCAGCAAAATACCATGGATAAAGTAATACAAAATGCTAAAGCTTTGGAGACTATGGCTCTCCCAAAACACAATCAAACATGTACAAAAAATGAACAGAGAAAGGGCATATCTGACTCTGAAAAAATGCAATCCAGAAGTTACTATTCAAACCCTTGTTATGGTTTGGCATTACTGAGTACTCAAAACTCAAGTTCAACAAAAGCATTCTTTCTGCATTGGCTGCCCTTAAGATTTCCCCTTAAGGCACCTCATGTGCTAACTCCTTCCTAAGAGTTTCTCCATCTGAACTACAGCCTGTAAGGACTTGCTGAGCCATGTCCGCAGGAATGAAACAACAGAACTTCAATTTTATACTGGGACCTAGAAGGTTTAGTCAAAGAAGCCCAGGTCCCTATTATTGGTTTTCCTAAGAAAAGTGAAAATGGAAAAAAATATGCTTTACGTTTTTGTTATATGTTATATTACATGCTTTGAACGACCCGAAGGTTTGCTCAGTGGTGTCTCAGAGGCTTTTAGATCATGGAGCGTGATTAAGCATCAGTCTCAGAGAGTCAGGCAATGAAAAGTAAGGGCACTTATCACCCCTGCAATGTGACCTTGGCTATGCGCAGTCAGGAAACTGCCAGCAGTCCCTGGGAATGATTCAGTGACAACAGCTCACAGATACGAAGACCTCTGCAATAAGCAGAGACGCCCATCTCTTGATTTCTTTGGAGCTGGGAGATGAACTCCCAGAGAAAGCCTGACAAAACTATACAGGAGTGATATCCAAGAGACTGGACTAGATGATGGTTCTCAGGGGCCTGAAAATTGCTACCAGATATATGAATAGATATGCGAAAGGACTAGAACAATGTGTTATTGTTTATGCTGCATTCACACATTTACATTCCAGCACATATTTGCAAACACTCCAGCTGCATTCACTATGTTAACTCTCAATTCAGTGACTAGTGGAGTTATTAGTGAGAGCAGCTTGGTAGAGCTGCATCTTGTGATTTGAAAAGAGTATATATTTATCCCAAGGAATCAAGAATGCCTCCTTTCAGGGCTGAACTGAATTGATTGTGTGGGAATGATTCAGCTACAAAGGTTCCCTAGAGATGAACAAAAATGCCTTCGTGTCATGGAATTACTAATAGCCTACTGGCATATATGACAATGAATTCAGAAAGTATAGTGAGGGGTAAGTGAAAGGAGCATCGCAGAATGAAACCTCAGGCAAGTCTGCTGTAATTTGTGTAGAGTACGCTCAGTGCTGGGAAAAGCTCCTACTTGTCATACCTATTTAAAATCCCAATTCTGCCAGGGAAAGAAGGATGCATCAGGACTTTGCCCGACAGAGCCTAGGTGTTTTGTGCCCAGTGCTGCTGGGGCATCCGCAGAGACCGCCCGGGACAAGGGCAGAATTAAAATTCGATAGTGGAAGCAGAACATATTAAACCATGAATTTCCAGGTTTCTAGAGGCCATATATTGCCCATTCTCCACATCTGCAAAAGGTACACAGCACCACTGACTAACCTTAACTCCCTGCTAGTAAAGCTTCTAATTCATTTCCTTGGTCTTCAAAGCAACAGATTCCTGGCATGCCCTTAACTCACAGGTTTAGTCCTTCTGTCCACTTACAAGGTATTCTTTGAGGAGAATCTTCTGAATATCAAATGCTGTAATTACTTGTGACTCCTTTCACTGCCCTTACATCCTTCTCCCAGTTCTCCGTTGTTCAGCACAGCCTGGTTCGTACTCCTGAGATACCTTCCCACAGAGACAGGCCTTCATAATTGAAGATACATGCAATACATGTAATAATACATGTAATTGAAGAGTAGAGTGCGCAAGAACAGCGAAGAACTGATTTGGAACAAGGGTATACTTAAAGTGTTACAAAGAGCAGGAACAAGCAGCATGAGAGGAAGGATGGGTAGCAGTAGGACCTGTGCCTTGGGAAACTCTGGTTTAATTTTCTGGTGTTACAAGTCAGTTTGGGGCAAATTACTTAACACTATCCTATGCTTGAAGTTATACTGACATTTGAGCCACTACAGTTCTAGTTCACAGGGAACTACAGAAATAACTCAGGTATAAGAGGCAGCTGTGGGACTTCGTTATCAAGGCCCGGACACAGTCCAGGCCATCCTGCATCACCCAGGTTAATAAACCCTTCATTGAGACAAATATAACCATCTAGTTGATATCTTCCTTCTCTAAACCAAGACTTCCACGAGTAAGAGTAAAGGACATGTCAGCGGGGTTTAAACAGCTCACAGCCAATGCCTTCAGGCGCACATCCTCAGGTCTGAAAAGAGGATCTAATCACCATGTGAATTACTATACAAGCTGTCTGTGAAAATCAGATGCTGAGCAGACGTTATAAAATTCTGTTAGCCAAACTGCCTACTAATAGAGAGCACTGACTGTGAGATCAGGCCCCTCTCTCCCAGCGTGGGGAGAAGGCAACGGGCAGAAGGCAGGCCTTCACCGCCCTGCAGACGACAGAGACGATGCCGCTTTCGGTCTCCTGCTGCACGCAACTCCCAACATTTGTCACTGCCCTTCATAGAAAGAGGTAAGGGGTGTGTGACGGGAAGAAATGAAGAAAATCCCTTAACAGCACAAAAATAAATCATATTGGACCACGTCCACCAGAATGGCTCACGTCTGTGCAGGAAATCTGCCAGACTGTTGATCACGCTTAGGAAATGAGCAGCTACGTGGAAGCACCGAGTCCCAGGGCTTGAGACCTCCAAAGCAAAAAGAAACAGGTACTCTGGATTTCTTTGCACAAGAAAAGGGGAAGTATTATGGTATCCATATATATCTGAAGAATAAAATATTGTTGATACCTTTCTTATTTTACTCCAAATGGTAAAAAATATTGCTGGCATCATCACTCAAAAAAGCTTAGCTGCTAGCACTATCTCACAACGCCTAGTCTATCTGAGTAACTTTTCGTATTTTAAAACATTCAGCGTAACTGAAACTTGAACAAAATTTAGCAAAATTAGAGCAAGTTGGTGTTCCAGAATATGAGTTATTGCAATGAAATACACATAAATAGATCAGACAATGATAACATATGAGGAACACAATTCTTTCCCTGACACTTTGTATTATTGTTAGATTTCATGTCTTCTGATCTGTACAAATCTTATGTTCCAAACTTTTAAGGAAAGGTTAAAAAAGTTTGTCCACTACTTTTCTTCCACAGTGGATAAAACTTACGTTTTAACACTGACAAAAACAACTGGAATCAGTTCAAACAGCAGTTGGGTCATGAACAGAGAAAATGAGGTTTCTTATTATATTAACTTATTCTTGTTCAATTTTGATAAATACTCTAATTAGAAAAAAAAACAGCTAAGCTACTGTATAAGACTATTACACTCTTCCTGTTTTGTACAGATTTATAATATTTGGGAATCAATATGACTCAAGTAGCACACAAAGTACTGAAAATAGAAACACCCAATGGCTCAGCAGGATGCAGCATCCTTGAACTTTCTAATGAGATTCATAAGAAAAGATAATTCCTGTAAAATGTACGGCACTTTCATCCAAGGTAACTTTTGTACAGTTTCCAGAAAACATTTATAATTATTTTTATAAAATGACACTGGAAAAAACAGTTCGTCAGAACAAGGGCCACAATTCTAGAAGAAATAATTGCACATAATAGTGTCTAATGAATCATATCCCTCACAAATATTACTGCCCTTTTATAAGTCATACAAACCACACTGCTGAAAATTCAAATTTTCTCACAAAAATGCAATTAACTAAGGAATTGCTGATTACATTTCTCACTCCCTTGATCTTTCTTCAAATTTGGGGGAATTTTTCTGCTCCCAGAGTGCTTCTCTTTTACACATCTGATTCCATTTTCCTAAGATATAACTACATATATTTCATTTCTCTATTTACAGCCATCTTTACTGTCCTGTCTACATTTCTACATCACCCAGTGCCCTGTGATCCTCAGGAGGCTAAGTCAGTCCACTCTGGCATGACAGTAAGGACCTAACATTCATCTTTATTAAAAAGCTACCATGCAGAAGGATTTGACTCGTCTTAATGACTCCATTATAACAACGCGCAGCCCCATGCGGCTGGGAAAAAGAAGACAAAGATTTTAAGATGAAATCCCAGTGTATCCGTGCATTCAGTGCAGTCTTGGGAGATGCAGAGTGGGCAGGCGAGAGCGACGGATCGTACAGAAGGGGCATTCAGGCTTGCTGAGGCAGGAGCTGTCTCGTATTTATGAAATCCTCGGTTTTCTTCCACGGACTTGGGCATTTCCCTAGGCAGCACAGTTTCAGCAGGAGCCCGCCGCCACCAGCCACGTACCTCGCCAGCTGCTCCAGAGAGCCACAAAGGGGATTCTGCAGCAATTCGGGCTGCATACAAACCAATGTTTCCAGCCTTGGGCAGGGGACACTTCACTAAGAGCTTTTGGCTTTCCTCCATTTCCGCTTTGCCTATGACAGTACTCAGGGCCCCTCTCACAAAACATCCTTGGAAAGGCAGTCAGTGTCTAGGGAAATGCTAAATGATAGCAGACAGCAACCATCCATACGCTCCCCTCCATACAGGTGAATTTCTGCAGATTTGCATCCACTTTTACTCTTCAGAATCAGAGAGGTCTGTTTTTCAGCAACAGCTAGCAACAGAATTTCATCCGCTCCTCAGTCTGTTTCAGCTACCTATAACATTATACAATAAAGCTAAATTATAGTTCTGCCCTCTCACCTCAGTTCAGATTTAAATAAAACAAAATAACTCATGAAGATCAAGGGGCCTATGTCAAGCTGAAGAGCACAGTGAAAGCCAAGTGAAGTGCTAGAAACTAGGGGGAAAAAATGGTGATTTATAGGCATATTAAAGTAAAGCTGTATTTCTGAATATAAAGGCTCCTTAAAAGCTAAGGTAAATTTGTGTCACTCAACAACCTAGCTTTTAATATTTTTAATATCATTTGAATATACAAAATGCAAAAGATAAAGAATACCGAGAAAACTAAAGAATACCAAGAATAAAGAAAAAAGCCATTTAGAGGACATCATATATAATTTTAAATCTAAAGTAATTCAGAAACTGGGCTATACTTGCAGTCAACCTACCCTCAGTAGGACAGCAAGGCACAGATTTTGTGATACTGTTACCACTATGGCAAATAAAAACCACTGCTTTTAGACATGTGCTTAAACATTTCCTAGGCACGACAATATCTTCAAAGGACATATACGCTAACACACTTAATGCGTATCTTTCTAGTGGAATTCTTGTAATACTATTGTTAACAAACTTCATTTCTGTATACTGCCAGCCTCATGTACTGCTTGCTTTCCTAAGACCAAAAATAGCCTCTTTTGTCTGTCCTTCAAGGAAACAGCTTCAATCACATTTTGGTAATAGCTCAGCTTCTTTAATTAGACAGCTTTTCCCATGTATTTGAAGTGGATTTTCTACAGAATAATTATTTATTAGAGCAAAGCAACAAAAACAAACAGCAAAGTCACCTGCATTGCTCATTCATTCAGAAGCTTCAGCGGGGAAAAACTGTCTCTGTGGGGCTAATGCGCAATGCAGTCTCTCACGCAACTTGAAATTTGTCTACAGAGATGCAGCTCTTAGGTATGTTTAAGGTAAATATTTGAAAATATAGCAAGTATTTTACTTATAATAAGTGCATGTTAGGACGATTATCTTGAAAAGTGCTAGAATATGCATTTAACATCCAAGTCCTTCTATTTTTAAGTATAAAGTAATACTACCGCCCTAAGTACCAACATATGGTACCAAAAAGAGTTTACAAAAAACATATGTCATTATTCCATTGAGGTGATCAATGGATTAACTCTTGTCCATTTAAGAAAAAGTAAATTCTGTCACCTAACAGAGAACATAAAATCCCATGCAATTTTGAAGGAGATGCAATACTCTAATCTTTTGATCCTCATTATGGCTCCAATCCAACAAACAATATAGGAATTTGTTCAATCTAAATATGCAAGTAGTCCCATTACAGACAACAAAAATATCATGGATGTAAAGTTAAGCACACATAAATGGTTTGTTCCACTAGAGCTCTTACAGTCACAGATAATGAAATCTTACTGAAGTGTTCAGGACTTGAAGGGTGAAGAGTCTTGAAATTTCTTTAAGACAGATCAGGGAAAACAACAACAACAACTTGAGAGCTTTTATCTCAGAAAAAGGACAAAAGCAGATCTGGGACCCTCTTATATGACTGACTGAATAACTAATCTCTTGCAAGAAGTAGAGAACCTGTAAGACTTGGCAAGAAGTAATGAATTAATACCAATTACGTATGGTTTCCTATGGGTTACGTGCATGTGTGCATGCATGTGCACACGCTTGTGTGGTTGACCATGAGCTCCAGGTAAGGCTAGGGCATTTATAACTTCTCTTTCTTATGTAGGCTCTGTCACATATTAACTGAACTCATTCTGCCGCTTTTCCTTTAGTCTGGGAGTTACAGGGAGTAGTACCTCCTGCACTCATAATAAACAGGAAAGAAATTATTTTGGATACTTCTACCCGTTTGTCAAACTTGGCTGAAAACCAACGGCTTCAAACTACCAGTGGATGAGAAGACAAACACAGACAGCGCAGACAATATGAGTTTCATGACTTTCCAGTAAAGTAAGGGCTGACCAGAGCAAGAGCTGGAGTGCAGCTCTTAAATAACTGGAGCACTTCACAGGCTCCAGCATCGGCTGCTGGTAAGACCCCATCGGTACTGCTGCGTACAAAGCTGGTCATTCATTTGCAAGAAAGATGATTCAAGGTGGTACAAGAACAGGAAAAGGACACTAGTAATTTCAGATAATGGAAAGCTTATTTATATTAGCAACAAACCCAGTCTGGCTTACATAAGGATTGCAATGCAATGACAATTAGGGAATAAGACTGCCCTTTAAATATCAGAGGAAGTGTCAAAAAAAACTGTTAGGATGAACGGGAACGCTTACACAAGAAAAGGTGGGTAGACTTTGAAAATACACTCTGGACAAGCATCTAGTAACAACAGCAAAGGTAAAGCACCCAAACAGAGTTAAGATGGAGTTTGACGAGTTCCTGGATATAACCGCATCATACAGCTAGGACATGTCTTTCAGCTTTCTTCTCCACATTCATTTTTGCCTGAGGAGACACTTTGTGTTTAATATGCCAAAGTGTATCATATCATTAGTATAAACATTCAAATGTGTTGACATAAAGACTGCAGTGGTAAATACACTAAATTATCATTGGCCTTAGTTCCTACAGTTTATTATTTTGCTATGAAAAAAAAAAAAAAAAGCTATACCACTAACCCCCCAAAATTAAGAGAAATGAATTTATTTCAGTATATGATTTAGCAACTCTTAAACCTGATTACTAAATCAGAATTACATTAACAGTAATAGGAATTGCATAACTTGGGGGGGGGGGGGGAGGAGAGAACGGAAATCTGACTTTGGTAAGGATTTTAAAAACACATTTGCCTTGCTTTCTAAATATTGAAAAAGGGAAAGGATGAGAAGCCACTAGTAAGCAATCCCCCAAATACATATTAGTGTTTCCACAGGTTTCTTCTTCAAACTGGGTCCCAGAACATACCACTTTGGTAGTGAAAAGTACAACTCCAACATTTGAACTACTTTAAGTCTAATGAATCAGCAGGAATAATACATACAGCATCCATATTACCAGCCAGCTCTCCTCCTCTGGAAATAGCACAGGTCATACAAAAAGCTGAACAACTCCTTAAATATCCACTATTGAGTAAAACTTTGAGAAATTAAAAAAAAGCATTGTTCAAAATGGCAAAGCTTCACAAAAATGAAACCACAGGAGTAGCAGCTGTCATAACAGGAACCCATACGAAATCTCTTTGCTGTTTCTGTGAAGAATTTCAGGCTTTCAAGGCCCAACATTTGGATAATAACCTCATGGAACCTCTTAGGCATTCCCTTCTCTCCAATTTCTGTGTATTGTTCCCTGCACTGTAACAAAGATGATATTATTTTTCTTCACATGTGTGTGCAGAGTAACCAGTAACACAAATGATTCATATAAACCAAGCATTTGAGTTATCATCTGAAGTCCTGATTCCATTATTAGGACCATCATGCAGGTTCCAAATCTGTAACGCTCAGCAATTAAAAAAAATAAATAAAAGCCTACTTAACCTGTTTTTGAAAGAGGCAAAAAACTCTTTATAATACAATTATTAGTAAACTAGTGAAATGCACTCAGCTTTCCTATCTTGCATGTTTTATTACTGGCAAATCAGAAGATCAGCTTATTTAATCTGTGCTGCCCTAGGAAGTGACAGAAGAGCCTGTGACAGTGACTGGAGCTGCTGGGCGGGAACCTTCCCGCAACTCTTCCGCCTGTGCAGGTGATGAGCCACGTGGCATCGGCGAGGCACACAGCAAGTCCCCAGTAACTGTACTCCCCACCGCAGTCCGTTGTCCAAGACAACTGCACTGAGACATCCCTTCCTAAGGCACAAAGTTGTGTGTTACTGGCTCAGTAATGCTTATAGAAATAGCAACAGAAGTTACGGTGATACTGGAACAGCAGGTTGGAATTCGACAGTGAATTCAAGTGGAAGGAGATGCATTAAGGACAACACTGTTCTTGAGACAAATGACCTTGATGACAAATAAGTAGAATAAAAAGAATCATGGAAAACAGGAACAATGGAGAAAAATATTGTTTACCTCAAAGGTGACAATTCAAGTCTGCCTCAGAAATTTGCCTACTTTGCTGAACAGGATGGATCCATAAATTTTCCCCACTAATTATTCTTAGGTAAAGAAAGATAATATTTCTCTTCTGCTTTGGAGGGAAAGTCGGTAGCTCCATCCTGATGGAACAGTAATGTATCACCAAAGAGAATGCAACACTAAGATACAGATCTGATTTTTAAAATAAGTATTATTTTCAGAGACACAGATTAATGAAATCTTAACTCTGCTTTGCAAATTAAAAATATGCATAATAGTAGCAGGGGCAAGAATCTGTTCCCTATTGTTTTAAATGCGTTTCACACCATCTTTCAGGCTAGACTGTTTCCATAGCTTTAATTGAAAGAGCAGGAAGATTGAAGAGAAAGAGAAAAGACACCTTTTATTATCCTTCAAAAACCTAAAATGCACCTTTCAGATCTTGGCAGCTTTTATTTATGATAAATTATGAGTTATAAACCAGCTGAGCTAAAAATTTTCTGCAAAAGGAGCTGCACTCAATCTGGAATATCAGAACTCTTCTCAAATTAAAAGCATACCAGAGGCATATGTAGGTTTGTTTGTTTGCTTTGTATTTTTATTTTTTTTATTTATTTTATATCTGTTTTGCATGTGGGTAAAAGCCTAGGGAAAAAAACTATTTCCTGTAACTAAGTTTATTTTGCAATAAATACCACGTTGACTCTGAACACAATTTTACCTTCATACGAATAACAATACCATTGTTTCCTTATCCTCCCCTAAACACTAGTCTCTAAAGTGATTGTAGTTAGATAACAAGCTTTAAAGGACAGGAAATGCTAGGAGCTTGCAAGAGGGAAACAAAAATAAGGCTACTCAGGCTGTTCAGTAAAAAGTCTACTTTCAAATATGGAGACCTTTCCTTGGGAGAAAAAAGAAGGGAGGGGGAAGCAAGGCAGTCTTGGAAATTTTATGTCCTTATTGGGACAACCCTGGGCTTATGGCCACAGAAAAGGCTACCAGTTAAATATTAGAAGCTTTATAACCTTATTGTGAATTTCAATGAGAACTCCAAATACAATTACATTTCATTTTTATCCAGACTGAGCTGACTTATCACTAAGCCTTTTCTACATAGACTAGTTTCAAAAGTGAACTTTTTCATGAACTTATTTTTCTCATAGAATTCTCATGAATTTAATCAGTTTTGAATAAATTATTTAAAAATAGGTCCTCTTAAATTTTCTCAAAAACATGAAATTACTCTGAAGAAGGGGAATTCTGTTATTGGGAACAGCATTGATCCCAACTGAGACAGAGGAAGTCAGATTTTCTTACCAGTCGCTGCATTGTCACCTGGCCCATTCTACATTCCCTTGCTTTAAACCCTCTCTTTGTCTTTGCTGGATCCTGATGCAATTAAATCCATTTGGGTGGTCCATTAGGAGGCACCACCAGCTTGACTTATTGAAAGACTCTAGTACATGACCTCCATTCTCCTCCATCCATCCCTCTCACATATGAGAACTAGCTGACAAGATGCCTGAAACCCATTTATGTAGGAAAGTCTGAAAATATAGGTCTTCCTCCTCTATCTTTGTTCTTGTCTCCCTAATTCCTTTCCGTGTCATTTTATACCAAACCAGAAGAATTATTTGCTCATCAGAAGAATAAAACACAAGGAAAATTCTTTCATTATGATAAAAAGCTGTACACACACTGCACTGGAAGATATGTCAAAAAAGCTGATCTGATGGAGTTCTTCCTTACAAGAAAAAACTGATTATTCTGATTGCAACTGATGGTCTCAATTTCAGTTAGTCTTTGATTAATCTGTTCCTTTGGTTTGTATTTCCAGGCAAGTACGAATTTTCTCTAACAAACCTCTCAGATGTTGGCGTACAGTGACTCCGCATACACAGCGGCAACAAGACATAAGATGACATAAACTAGTTTCGCAGTGAAGAATGCGGAAAAAGCTTTTGATGAGGACCCAGACAGAAAAATACTTACACCAATACTTGCACCAATCACATGGCTGAGACACGGGAGTGGGTAACTAATGACAAGCGTTTTGTAGCCACCGTTTCCTGAATACCAGGAAAAGCTTTTTGGAAAGCTAATAAGACAATGAACGTTAAGTAAAGTTAGCTGCATATGGCTTTTACTGGGGCTGACAAATCCATATCACTTCTTTGACTTCAGAGTTATACTACATTTGAAGTGCAATCCAGGCAAGATACTTCTGCTAGCAGTTCTCTGTCTCCCCCCCTCCCCCACATAGTATCTATACAACACAAAAAATTTTATCATTTTTATTTTTCTAAGGCTCCTGCCATAGAGGATCACTGGATCACAGTGGACAAAATCTGCACGAGACAGAGAAAACACTGTGTGTGCTGGAAAACGTTGAGGTGGCTCTGCTTATTACCATTTTTTATGAAAACTTCTTCAAATACAAATAGGATATATTTACATATAGATGTATTCATTCCTTTTCATGTGATTACTTCGAAAATATAATCTGAAACAGAGTCCAAGGAAGAGTTTCACAATGCTCCTTCAAAAACAAAACGTTGCTGGGCTCTACCCGCTAAGCACTGACCCCGAGATGAAAGAGCTGCCCTTGCTCCCATAAGATGAATGAGGAATTCTCTGATCTTCCTGCCGTTTTTGTCCTTTCCAGAGACTTTCCAACGGAAAGATCTGTATGATGGCAATCTTGCCTGAAACTCATGATTTTTTCTCTCCTCGGGAAAAGCCAAGTCTCAGAATGTTTTTCCCGACAGAAGAGTGACCTCTGCAGGCAGCCTCTGCAAAGCGCTCTGTGCTGGGCCTTAGTCTCCTTTACCTCAGGGGGAAACAGATGAAGAGGCAGGGAGAAGGGACAGGAAGAAAAACACACACAAACAAACATAAAAATCAATCTCTCGGAATTCTGATATTGAATATTTCAAATATAGAGAGCTTCCTTCTGCCTTCCTTTTTTCGCAGGATGAAGAATAGTTCCCGATCTTGAGGAGGGAAACAAAATACACAAAAACCGCCGCTAAACAACAACAAAAGCAGCATGCCACTATGCCCTCTGCACCAGGACTGAAAAAAACTCAATTTTGAAACGTTCACTCAAGAGCTCCTAGGTGAGCTCTCAATCTCTGGAAAAGGATCCTGAACTTCTCACGGACCACAGGCTGAACCGACGACAGGATGCTGCTGCCCTCTGAAGTGCATTAACAGCAGTGTCATAAATAAGACGCATGGAGGTAATTATTTTTTTGTAGCAGCGAGGCCTCAGCTGGCACGCTGTGTCCAATTTCAGTTACTTCACTCCAAACGCCAGCAAACCGAACAGAGTTCAGGTAAGAGCCGCAGCACGAAGTGACAATCAGAGAGCATGAGTGAAAACAAAAAATGGAAAAAATGAATTTTAGCGTACAAGAGAGAAGATTGAGGGCATATACTTTACATCTTGAAATATGCTGGAGATTGTTATAAAGAGATCTATAATCAACAATTCCGAGTGGTCCCTTCACGTGGTAAAAGCAGTAAACAGACTAATTTGCAGCAAGGAAGACGTAGGGTCAGTATCAGGAAAATTTCCAGCTATATGGATAAATCCCCCTTGTGCCGACTGCATAAGCAGCTTAGGGAATCTCTGCCACTGGAAAGGGTTAAAGAACAGTTCAGAAATATCTCCTGGGAAGGTTTAACCACAGTTGCATCCATCTGAATTTGCCTTCCAACCTGTCACTTAGACAGTAAGTTAAAAAGTAAGTTAAAAACATAATGAGCCCTGAGCCCCCTTCCTACTTGCCAGCCTCTGCGTTTCCATTCAGAGCAGCGCGGAAACGCAGGGTCTCGGAGCCAGCTCCCAGCACCACGGGACAGGTCGCCTGGGGTTTTTTTTTTTTTTACATCCAGCCCAGTCTCTCTGCCTGGTTGCCTGCGGCACGGTTACAGCACTCGAGGCCAGCCCCTACATGTTGAACCCCAAGTGGCTGCAGCCAGCTACAAATGTATTGAGAGATGACTACCAGACGGCCTGCTGCAGGAAATGCAGAATAAATACAACCTCGCCATTTTGAGTAGGACCCCATTCTGCACATTCTCACGATTTTTGATGTAAGCAGACAATACAGTACATCTTCCCAGAATAGCTGAGCTCAGAAGGGACCTCTGGGGAGCGCCTCGTCCAACCCCCCCGCTCACAGCTTTCTTCCTTGCATCTGTTAAAAACAGACAGATTTGAGCGCTCAACAAGCTCAGTCACTCCCAGCCCGTTCCAAGTGAAGGTCAGGTTCTGCCTTCAAGGAGCAGCAAATAAGGGAAAGAGCCACCACAACTGATCTACTAACATGCCTGATGAACAATTTAAAAAGCCATTATAAAAAATGCCTTCCCTAACCCCAAAAGAATACCTGTTTTCATAAGTAGCATAGTTCCAGGCTACGCTTGATTAATGAACAACAAGCAGCTAGAAGAATAAAATAAATACACTGGCATGACTATGCAGAAAAAAAAAAAAAATCAACAATTCCTACTATTCCAATAAAACGCAGCAAAAAGCAGCACTACCAATGGTCCTCTTTGCAAACTCTTTCTCCTCATCGAGATTCATTCAAAACCATGCGATACATAATAAACACAGACTTCAAAGAGGCAGCAGACATGCAGTCCATTTTGCAAATACAGAAGGGTACAATGCGTAAGATGATAGTAAAAAGATTAACTAGGCATACATGGTAGCATGACACGCACTGCACCAGTTTTATCTTACAGACCAAACACAGTTTAGATTTCTACAAAATCACCTCACGAATCGTATTATGGCTTTTCGTCTACTCAAATTCTACTTTTCATTCTCCTGTAATACTCTGCTATCTTGGGAGGTCCTCTTATATTTTCTTACCCTTGTAGGTCCATTATCTAGCTGCTGTCATTGTGTGGTTTTTAATCTAAATTATGGCCCAGCTGCCCATGCTTTTTAAAGTAATTTAAATATGTGAACAGTGCCTTTAGATATCTAAGGGCTATATGGTCAAACCAATGAGACATCCTGCAGTCAGGCATCACTACAAGTTTCATTAGTTATATAAGAAATCCTGGGTTGTTTTGTCCGACAGTAGAAATGCACTGAATTTGGTTAGAAAAATACTTGTACTCTGGATCTCTCTAAGAGACATATACTTGCAATGTTACACAATTTAAGTCTAAGCACTGTAGTCCAGAATAAAAAAATTAAAAAATAAATAAATAAATAAAAGGCAAAGAAGCTGGAAATGCCAATGAACAGATTATAAAAGCATCACTAATTTTATTCTATCCAACAGGTTTTCTGCAATTTATTTGCATTTTCACTTAAGCAGGGAGAGACCTCAAATCTTAGTTTAAATTTAGGACTCAAGTCATTTTAAATGTAGCCTTAGCCTCTCCATAAAACAATATAACAAATCGTGTTATGAAAAAATGTTACAAAAAAGAAGAGTGAAGAGGGCAGGAACAAAGATTAAATTATCTCAAAATATGCAGAGAGGGAATTTTAGAGAAAGAACTTGCTTCATCTATAAATTTTCTGTTATTTATTTTTCTATAAAAGTCATAAAAATGAATGATGTAATAGTCATTAAATAAACAAATGAAATTGAACTATATTTATATGTATGTCTATAACAAGAACTGTTTTAATAATCAGGCAATGTTTTTACCACTATCAACTTCAAATCTATTCTAGACTTGTATTGAATATGCATAGGCCAGAACAAACACATTAAAATCCCACATTTCACAAATCACAATACAAACCGAAAACTGGTCTCTGCAAAGTCAATTCAGAAAAGTCAGTTCTATTTAGTTCTTACCACTATTTTGTTTTTGGAGAAAAGAAGAAAACACCCGCAAAATTAAAGATGTCCCAATTAGATGGGTTTTTTAAAAATCCTGTTGTTCTAAAAACAAACAAAAACATTATTTCCACTTAAAAATAGGAGTCTTGTGCCTTTTTTTCCCCTTTCAGCTTTGAAAGTGGCAAAAATGAGATGTAGATATTTTGAAGCTTTCCTGAAACTGTTTAGAACTATCAAAAATTTAGTCCCTACCTATAAAGCATAAAATCTCAATGGAAGGTGATGCAAACTACTGGCCCCAACAGGTTACTCCGACAAATCAATGGATAACAGCTTCTCCCTCTAAAATACAAATTCAGTCAAATTCCAGCCTTAGAGAAATATCCAACAAATTCTTTTAGACAGCCTTTTTCTTTGTGATATATACAAGTCTCAAATGAGCAGTGCTTATGGGGCAGGATGCTGGCTGAGAACACTGATCTCATTTTTCATATTTTCCCTACCTTTCTCCTCAAGGTTTAGTGGTTCTGGAAATAATGTTCGTTGTCTGGAAATGATGCTCTTAGTGGCTTGCATATTTTATTTTATGGGTGAGTTCTGAGAAAGGTGTAAACAAAAAACCAACAGATTCAAAAACAAAAGTTTCCAAATGGATTGGTCTTTCTTTAAAATACTGAATTTATGTTTAAATATATAGCTAACTGGTGGTTTGATTTTCAGAAGTTTTAAGTAACCAGTAGTGTCATCTATATAAATAAAATTCTTACTGTCAAGGTATTCCCATATTAACTAACATGGAAGCGGTCAGAGCAGCATATGTACAATATAAACACAGACGAGCTCAAGAGGAACAGATCAGCATATAACCCTTTCTTTCTAACAAAGGCTTGAAGTCTTACGTATAACTAAAGACAAACTTTCAAGGTATTATTAATTGATAAAAGTGAGAGCAGGTCTACTGACCTTTGCAATAAATAAATCAACTTTGTGCAAGGCTATGCATTCATATCATACCATACCTAAACACCATACCATACATACTACCACACATTCAAGCTGCCTTTACCTCGGGTCTCCACGTACTCTGCAGCACCTTACCAGTCCCCATTTTATCCAGAATACACATGCACTATATCTTTTCTTAAGGAGAATGTTTCAGTTATAAGCAACAGTGCCAAAATTAACCACTTGGGCTTACATTTTGCATGCAGTTGTCTGCCTCAGCCTTTCCTTTATCATTTACTTAATGAAATTTTGGCAAAAATTATTTAGCTTTTTCCAAGAATTCTCAAGGAACACCCCAATTTCTTTGTTGTGAGACTGTTATTTCTCCTCCTACTATCTTTTGCCTCACTCACTATGCACCTCTCAGCTTCTACAACAAAGAAGATAAAAGCTATGGAAAACCAACATATGATCTTGTAGTCAAAGACTGTAGGATTATGATACTCGTAAGCAGATGTATTCTCTAACTTGCATGCTTGAATTGCTAAACTCAGTAATGTTATACGAGTAATTAATTTGGTTTCATTCAATAAACATATATCAATTCTACCAAACTGCTCCCCCATCAATCCCTGGATAGATATTCAATGAAATGACAGCTGACTTCTTAAAACAGCAGCACATCAAAAAAAAAGCACCTATGAGAAATAAATGGCAATCATCGTTGCCTAGAGCAGTATCTCACATATGTGCATCTTACAAGGGACACTTAACTTTCCCCTTTGTCTCGTTGTCATTTAGAAAAGATTTGGTTTGGATCAAACTACCGTGGCAAAAAGTGCCTTGAGTTTGATCAGTAATTTTGCCCTGACATAACGTCTGGTTCCCAATTGCATGCAAGCCTTGATGTGTCTGGATTAGAAAGGCTAACTTTTAGTCCTTCTGTTTTTTTGTTGAGGGTGAGAGGAAGGAAGGAAAGAAATTTGATACTGAGAAAAAAAGCCTTCTTTTTCTAAACTGAAAAGCTGACGGTAGCAGGGAAGGCTATGCATCACCAATCAGGTTATTGAAACATTTGCTAACACGCTACAATTAGCATGCATAAAGCTAAAACAAATGTTACAAATGAGACCACAAAATACAGGCCGAACTAGCTGACATTCATTTAAAAATGATAAATCTCTTTCACCTTTAAGCCAGTCACAGCTTTTGTTGATAACCAGCCTAGGATCCTTGAGCCTAAAGTACCTAAAACATGTTTTGACTGCAAGGTTACACAGCTAGAGCTGCAATGAACAACAAAACATTGCTTGTGCTCTCCAAAATACAAGACAATTTGTCAATACTTTTGTACTCGGAAATAGAAAAATAAAAATAAATGATAACCCTAAAAAATTGTTTTCTCTCCTTCCAATGCCACATAATGCATAAAGATATTTCTCTTATTCATGAATTACATAGAGACAAATATTTTTTTTTAATGAAAGTAGCTTCTAAAGTCTTACAGACTTTTATAAAAAAAATCAACCTAAAAGATTTGTTTTAAGGAAAAGGTTTGTTTTCATGAAAAGACAATTTTCGTGAAAAGACAATTTCAAGAAAACAATAAGACTAGAGCAGGTCTAACTTCTATGAAGCACAGGTAAGACGACATGAGCATCCAATAAGCTTCATGAAAAGACATACCACAGTGTAATTTGGCTCTGCATAACTCACTTCTCAAGTAACTAAAACATGCACTTTGAAATTAGTGAATTGAAATAAAACCCTAAAAAGTAGTTACTTCCCTGCAATCAAATGAGGAGCTGTTTTCACCTATACCACGCAATGAACTCAATTAAAGTAAGTAGTTGCACCTAATTTTGTGAAGAAAAAAAAAAAAAGATGAAATTACGTCACTGCTAGTAGCAGCAACTGAGTGGCAGACAGTAACCATGACACCAATTTTACAGTACTTTGAAGGATCAATAAGTAACACCCAACTAGATCTATTTCATTACTTTAGTGAGCAACTTGGAAGCTAGCCATTTTTTTTCCTTCAACACTTGCAACTAGGAAGTTTACACAGGATGTTTAACAGTGTCTACGAGTACCAAGTGTTTAAGTATCTAAAGTACTAATGAATACTTGAGCCATATGGTCAGCCCAGAATGCATATACAAAATATACCTATAACATATCTAAAAATGAATACGTTACTGCTAGACTGATTCTTACTAAATCTTTTGTATAAATGGGGTCTTCTGATTTCTGCATATTGGATTTACAGTAAATGAAACTTAGATGAAATTAAAAACACACAGACTTAGAATCATAACCTATCCACACGGCTCACAGCTTTGAATACAGCATTTTAGCAATTTACTGTATTTCTCTTTACCAAATACTTAAGAACAAATAAACTAAACATCAACTAGAAAGATAAATGGAAAATCAAACTGAGGACAATACTGATCTGGAGACCTGCTAAATGAGGAATAAAATATAAATGCATGCTGTACAGCTTTTCTCCCCGACTTTTTATTTACATAATACAGTTATTATGGCCAATATTTTAAATATTGTGCTCTGCTAACCATCTGGGATTAGGTAGAAACATAATTAATTTAATTTCCCCTATCTCCACAAAGAATAACAGCACTTTGGGTTTCTAACAAAGTACTTCATCTTATAGAAACACGCTGACCTCTTCTTTTGAGTTTCAACAACGTAACTTTCCCATCACAGTAACTCAGGGAAGTTAGTTGTGCTCTACAAGGTCAAACTCTCATGCGAATTAAAATACCCGTCACAGTTCTTAGAGTTTTGACTGACTTTTATAGTCTGCCCCTTGAGCTGGGCTCTTCCAAAGCACATGAGCTTTGAGTAGAACCACATCTTCCCGCAGTTGTGCCGCATCCATCTCCCTCTTACTTGTGAGATAGCCTTCCCTCTATGTACCCACCTTTTTACCTTCTGAACTCACTTTAGGTCTCCTTTTTCTTTACGTATTTAATTCACAAGTTGTCTGTCGTCTTCATTATCCATGACCCTCCTCAGTTTCATTTTACAATCTAGGTGTAGTTTATCAGGATTCAAGATGCTACTGTAGTAAAAAGGGACAGAGTCACTTCTGTTCTCCGTTGCAGGCAGCCCTAACTACCAAAGGCGACGAGCTAAGCTCTCCTTGGTTAAGCGTAACAAAATCATCATCTTTAATCACATCACAACAAAGAGGAAATGACTCAAATCTCTTGTAAATAACATAAGATATCTCAGGGCACTTAAACCTAATGTCCTTACTGGCTTTTCAGGTGGAAGAGAAAAGAGACCAAGGTGAAGATTCACAGTTGCAAGGAGAAGGGGAAAAAAAAAAAAAAAAAAAAAAAACCCTAACCCCATAATTACATACTTGTGTATTAGTTTCCAGTGTTCCCAAAATGGGAGGAGGCGGGGATGGCTCTCTATGCCTATAAAACTTAAAGATGGTGACCACTCACGGACAATATGGGTTTCTGACAACACAGGAGCATTTCTGTAGCACCAGGCCACCATACTACGTACCTAAGACAGTCTGAAAGCTAGATACACAAAGGCTCAGCTTTACTACTTTAAGAGGGTTATTAAGGTGCATCATCTGTAAAAGTTTATCAAAATAAATATTTCCAGTATGACTCATATTACAGTTCTGCATTTTTTCTATTAAATGAAATTTCAGGTTGAGTAGATTTCCAAATTAATCTATTAACATTCAATTCCAGTGGCTAAAACAAACTTGTCTGAAGATATGGTTGGCCAGGCTAACTCCCTGCTGCACTTGGGAGTATTTTCACAAAGGCAGGGTTACTTGTGGAGGTTAAATTGAGCTTGAATGCCCCAGAAGTTTGTTGGAAGTGCTGTAATGCCTTCCCCACTGTGCTCCAGGCCCTATCTCCCATGAGAAAATCTACAAGTTCTCTTCTTTTATCTCTCTCTCTCTCTTTGGATTGCATTTCATAATTGTTAACACAGCGCCGAAGCATTACAGTCTGCCCTGGGTGAGTAGAATAATTCTCAGTATAGAGGGGAATGATAAGATAGCTACTTAAAGACCTACTGATACCTACTGATACAAAAACAATGTATACGTGCATAGGAGCAGAGGGAGCAGACATACCTTGCGTGTGTATATACATATATATATATTTGTATATGTACAGATTTTTTAGCGTTTCTCTCAGAGCTGTCTTGTTTTTGTCTGTCTTGCCCCAATCCAACCCCTCACCAAGCAGAGTTCCTGAAAGACCCTAAACTCACAACATAGCATTTGCACCCTCTGATGTGATCAAGATTAAAACACATCTTTGTAGACAGATTTACTTGTTCAAAACCACCAAATCTTGCATTATTGTTTTTGCAATATACAGAATTCGAAAGATTAATGAGGTTTATTGGTAAGTTTATCAACAGCTTATGTGTTTCTTCTCTTAAGATTACCAACTACAGCCAATATTATCATGTTACATCATAGCACTCTGCGCCCCTCACAGAAAATTACCAGGTGAAGAAGCTACAATAAGACTGAGCAAAGCCAGAATGTGAGTAAGAAGAGTTGTTTATTTCCAGTGTTAAAAATAAGAGTGAGGAATCATAAAGAAAAAGGACAAAACACATGCTTTGTCCACTTTGGATATGATCCCTGCAATACATGGAAGTGGTATTTGCATACAGACAGAGATTCCTACTCCTTTTCCCATTCAATAATATTCAGTCCAGCAAAATCTGAGTCTTCTTTCTTAGCACAATTCCCAGCCCATCAATTTCTGTTGAATAGTTCCTGAAAAGACTGTTTCATAGGCGTTACGTTACTAACGTCTATATTCTCCAAAGCAAAGAAAGTATTCTTCACTGCTGTATGGCACCACACATTTTATACGTTATCAGTGCCACTAGACGGTAAGATAGAAACAGCAGAAAAACACTCAGAACCATCTGTAACCAAAAAGTTTTCACTCTGTCTTTACCCGTGATACAGCAAAAACACACTGCATCACACACCTGTGACCCCCACCCTGAATTATTTAAATCACTGGTGAAAAATAAACGTGAGTGCATTAACAGCAATGCAGTTCGCGTAGCACGAAGCACCCCGCTTAGAAAGCCTAAATTACAAGGGGCTGGTCGCCCGCTGCTCTGGGATGAGCCTATGCTGCATTCGGGGCACTGCTGGCAGCGCCTCGCCGTGCTCAGCGCCGGCTGCTGCTGCTCGCGAGGTCGTTTCTCCCTCTGCCACTCGCTCTTCTGCGACCAGAGAAACTGTGAGCACCTAAGGAGCCCCAAGCCCAGGGCTTGCATGAGACTTCAACAAAAGACTGCAGCACTCGCTCCCCAAGAAAGAGCAACGCATCCTAACCGCAGGCACAACTGGAGCCCCAACCCTTCAGTTTAGCTTTTCCCTCCAGTGTCTCACACTTTCAACTATGAACTAATCACGCTAAAGAGGCAGAGGGAGAGAGGCTGTCATTTCTATTTTTAAATACAAAGCAGACAGTCAGGTGCTACCAAGATGAAGGCTAGCAAGATTGACACAGATAGGATTTATGTCGTACAATTAAATTGGTTAAGGAAGCCTCACATTACTAGAGAGTTTTTCTAGCAGATTTGTAGGGGGTATTTCTGTGCAAGGAAAGCAGGCTTGAATACTGTATTTCATTAAGATATACAGCAATCCCAATGCTGGCATGTTAGAAGAATATTATTGGAATTTGGTTTTAATACTTTGGAGATTCTTTTTCATCACAAAGACTAAAACTTAGTATCTCACAAAAACTTTTATAAAATCCTTTACTTCTTTCTCACAGCATGCAGCACTAAGTAGAACTTAATGTACTCCTTAGTCCATACAGTAATTTTTAGAAGCCATATATGAGGTATCACCAGGATTTCCAATTACTTGCCTAATACAGATTTTAAAAGTAGGCCTAGACTTACAAAAACACACACATTTTACATTCAGAAAAGTTCAAAAGACATTCAGAAAGATTTCTAAAAGTAATTAATGGTTCTTATGACACTGAAAAACTCGTTTTCTTCATTTGGAATTCCCACCAAATCATGCAGTGATTTAACCGATAGCCACAGATCCTCCAGTTCCAAACAAAAAAGACTGGATTTAGTTACGGTCACATCCGGAAGCAGACAGCCCAGGCTAACGCCCTATATTCTGAAGGAAACTAATATTTATATTACAGAAATGAATGTCTTAAAGTAGGAACTTCACTAAGTCATATGATACAATACTATATGGACATACTAATATATACAATTTAAGATGGAAAAAGATAAGATTAGTGCAAAATAGTGAGGGCTTTGCTAAAAAAAGTGAGGTGACAATGTGGGAAGAAACTATTGGACTAGAGTGAGGTTAACAGCGGCATTCCTTACAAAGTAATTCTCAGGACTGACCTTATAACAAAAATGGAACAAAAAAAATTGGATCACAATAATGAAAGTTGATAATGACAAAAAAACATTGGGAACTATTGTCAGCACCGAGAAAGATCAGAACATCATACTGCACGAACTGAGTAGTCTTGGAGAACCAGAGTGGTAGTAATGATAAAATGTAATAGCACGAAGTCAAGGTCAAGCGCTCGGGGAAGAGCAAGAACTTCTCCTGTAAGCTGGAGAGTCATCAGCTGGAAATAACAAAGGAGGAGAATGACTTGGATGTATTAATCAATCAGGATGAATACAAACTGTCATAGCGATGCAGTTGTGAGAAAGGCAATTGCAATCTGTAGCTGTATCAAGGGAGGCATTACCAGTAGAGATAAGGATGTATTAAAGCAGTTTTACAAGGAACTGGTAAGATCTCGAACAGGATACTGGAATTCAAGCACCTTCTGCAAGGCGCTGAGGAAAGCTGCTGGAACGACCAGGGAAGCAAAGAGCAGGATGGCACAAAGAATACTAAAAGAGTCTGGTTTAATTAGCCTAGTAAAATGAAGGCTGAGCGGCAGTAAGAGTGCTCTCTCTAAATAAATCAGGGATATAAGAAAAGGAAGGAGAAAAGCTGTAAAGCTATAAGCAACATGGGCACACAAAAAGTGGATATTAATGAGCATGGTTTGAAACTGAAATTCCTAATCATAAGATGAATGACATTTTGGAACAGTTTTTACCAGAAGTAAAGAGGCAAGAATCTTCACAGGAGCAAGAGGCATTTTTGTAGGGTGTTATACACTATTATTGTCTATAGAAGCTGGGCTCTTTGCTTGATGGCTGGAATATCCCTGGCAGTCCTGTTTTCTACAGGCAGATGCCACTTTTTTGACTGTCATTCCTTCTATGCTTTCTCTCCTTCTGTGTATAGCGCAGAAGAACAAGACAGGTTGCACACACTTTCTTAGAAAGCCTCCTCACCTCGCGGTATGTCTTAGCTCAGGGACTCTAGGCCAAAGGTTGTAACACTGAAGTTTTCAGATATAACCACTGGTGTACTTAAAGGTGCAACCGAAGTTCTGTTCTCAAACAAAAAGCTGGTATATTTTTAACGTGCGCAGTACTTCCCAATGCAACGACACCAGACAGGGACTTTATATAGATCATGCTGTTCTCTGTAATTAACCAGGCTGCAAACTCCCGCTCTTTCTCCCTATCCTTATATTGTAATCCGATAGAAAGCTGGTAATAAACTAACATCTGTTCCATGCTACATTGTAGAATAAACCGAATCACAAGTCAATCACTTTAATGTTATGTATTTAATTTAAGGGCTCCTGCAAGCTCGCAGTATTTCTACCTGAGCAATTTCTGCAGAGATTCCAATCATTATTGAAAAGAAATGCAGATAATTTTGTCATTTAACATGTCAGTAAATATTTCATATTAAACACAAAAAACTGTGTCATACCAATGATAAATTTTAGTATTTAATGTTAAAAAGTTCATGAATTTTCAAATAAAGTTCCAGATTGAAATTAAATAAAAAACACCCCTCCAATGCTTAAAAGTAGTACCTTCTGAAAAGTCTCCTTCACTGAACTTAGTAACTTTTTTCAGCATTAATAGGATCCAGCTAAACCATGCACATGAACAGCTGCAGACACCAGACAGTAGCTTGATACGCTATATTACATTCAATTATGTATCTAAATCTTTCCAGTCTGTACACCAAATTTGCAATATTTAAATGAAACTACAGTTGGCATCCTAGCACAGCAGTTATTTTCAGATACAGGGGCAGTGGACTACCAAAATACTGCTCATCTGACCCAGAAGTTGCATGCTTGCTGTTGAATAGCATCGTGGTTTGAAAAGCCCTATGCTATGAAAAATCCACTGGCCAGAAATCCAGCATACCTCGCCACAGGCTACCTCAGCAAGGACCCCAAGGTATCTGGCGCTCTAGTTATTTACACTAGCCTGGCTAGCACAGGACTGTGCATCTAGCCAAGCACTTCTGTAGAGAAGTCCCAGAGTCCTCCTGTTCAGGCACCTCAGGATTTTTATCCAGTTAGCTGCAGGAAAATCGATATACCCTGAAACTGTGGAGAGAAAGTTCACGACTACAATATTGAAACCTGGCCTGCAGATTCAAAGCATGAATTAGCATGGGCCTTGGGATTTTATATGCAGATCTAAACACTGGCACGCAGGCTTAGTCAAAAATGTGAACTGTATGGACCACTGACATAACCACAAGCTCTTCATTAGGTACTATCCATGCCAGGCATGAAAAGTAATGGGTCCTCTACCTAGGGATAGGGGAGCCATTTTCATTCAGTATGAAAATGCGATAGATATATTAAACGTTCAATCACTACATCAGTTCTAAACTTCACTTAATCAAACTGCATAAATTCTTCTTCCCCAACTTCAACCACTGTTGCATTGATCTACTGGTCACATTAACAGATAACAGGTACTTTTCCTTCCAGTTCACTAAGTATTACATTTAGAGATACCATGCTAATGCACAGATCCTAATTACTTCTGCTACTGAAAACTCAATGCCAGTTTTCATAAGCACGTAAGGCCAAATTTAGCTTGGGCAATTATGGCTTTAGTATGTTATTCCCTTGCTAGCTACCTTTACTCGCTTTCAGCTATATTCATTCACATCTTGGTCTCCGCACCATTTTATTCTCAGTCCTAATAAAGAGACCTTAAGTAGGGGCATATGTCATTTATTTTTAATAAAATGTAACTGGTTCCATCTAATATGCAGTCCTGTCCCGATGCATGCATACAGTATAAATAAAAACATATTAAGGGAAATAACACGGTGATCAGGGAGAGAAAATCAACTACAAACACCCTCATGGTATGAGAGATACTATGAAAGATAACTTGGTAGGGAATAAGCACCGTGATGCTTCTAAAGATACCATTCCTGGAGAGAAAAAGCAAACTACTGGTCTTTCAGGACTAGGTATACTTAGAACACTCTCCACATGGACTATATTGATTTAGAGACGTTCCTTATGTAATAGCCATCTGTAATGTTATAATTAGACCGAGCAACATACGTGCTGGATTCTTTTTGAATTCTACAGGCACGCAACCCTTCACATAACTTGCATATTAGATGCCTTTGACAATGACCCCCCCCCCCTCACTTTGTCAGTTGTCATTAGAGGTTTAATGCTATTCTTTGCTTAAACCTTTTTTAGTCTTTGAAAACACACAGTTAATAGTCTCAACGGGCACTCATGTTTTGACTGACTCTCTAAAAATCACTAATTTACAAAAATTATATGATTACTGAATTTATTTGATTCACTAATTAGCATTAGGAAGGATTTTGAGGCAACAAGTGAAGAAATAATGACAACTTGAATTAATGTTTTTTCTAAATATCACCACATTAGAATTATCTTTAAGCAACCAATGAAAGTATTGATTTTCTTTTCTACTGTAAGTTTTCTTGCTAGTACTGTCCTGGAGAGGACATTCTTGTTGGTGTAAGAGCTACAAAAAGACAGTATATTGTTTTCCCAATGTAGGGTTTTGCTCATTAGTTTGGCATCAATGCAGAAAGGAGTTTTTATTTTAATGGCACAGATTTTTAAAAAAGATCAAGATCCAAGGAAAAGCTAAAATAATACAACCACTTTCTAAATGAAATGCTACTGTCAGAAAAATCTAATAATTCTTCTTTCCATAAATTGCAAGAGAATAGGAGGGGTTTGGGGCAAAAAACAGACACCATAAAGATATTAATACAAGAGAATACATTTTTAAAAATTAGCATTTACAAAAGATAAAGAACCACAAGTTTAAACACAGAGTATTTGGGTATAATATCTTGTGGAAGTCAAATCGGGCATTTACAGTGAGTTAAACTACAGTACGCATCTGCAGAGTACCTGCAGTGAATCCGATCACGCATGAATCCGATCACACTAACTGTTACCACTGTTCAAAGCTGTTACTATCCAACAACTTTTTGGTGGCTATATGGAGTATAATCTCAGACTAGTGCCCTAAAAACAGGTATCTGCATCTCCAGATGACCATTACTATTGGCACTTTTCTGACAGATTATTTAAGGGCTCTGTCTCTTTTTTGGAAGTGATTCATTCCATCCAAACCCAGATTTGAAGTACACGAGCAAAAAGTTGATAGACAACATGTAACAACAGATATTAGGGCACATCTCCATGGGAATTTGTTAAGGTTTCTGCCTTCGTATGCATCCCTGATCATCACCTGCCTTATAGATGCTCCTTCAATACTCAGCTAGAGCATTGCTTAAAAGAAATCTAGCAGAAGAAATTTCTTACTCCCAGATGATCCTCTGGCACAGCTAAGAGGACAGTTTGTTACAGGCAGTAAGAGTACACAGCAAGAAGTGCCTGTTCTCCCACCATCCACCTGAAGGAGTCCTTCAATAACCTCAGCACATCACACACCCAGAGAAAGTTCAGCACGTCCTTTTCTATGAGATAAACATGACCATCTGCAATGAAGCACACGTCTCAAGTACGATGAAGATCATGGTTCAGTATTTAGCCTGAAGTAAAACATACATTAAATCATTATTACTTTGTACTACTCCTTCTTCTCAAGATGGAATAAAAAAAGAAGATAAGTCATCCCAAAAGCAGGAAAGCTGCAGCAAACAGCACAGCCTAACAGCACAGAAAAGGACCAGTTGGGGGAAGCCTCAGGGCACCAGCCCAACCAGGGAAGCACCAGTAACACAACCTTGTTGCGATAAGGCAGTTGGCAGGGCAACATGATGCATCCTAGAGCGGGTGTCCAGGACCATCCCTCTAACTCAAAGACTTGTGCGATGGTTTTGAGATATCAGAGAACGGCTTACTGTAAACAGCATCCAGGCTTCAGGAATCCTAAGCAGTAAACCTTGATAACAAATAGCTCAGCACAAAGGCATATTGCACAATACAAGCAACGATACACCACAGATACACTCAATATCCCATTTTGTGGATGCTATTAAGAAAGACTTCAGTCTTCAGGATAATTTCTCTCGAAAACATAAACATCATAACAACCTTAACATCCTTGCACTTTAATATAAGATTTACCTTTTAAAGCTCTGAAATTTGTCTAGTAGCAGCAGGCTGTTGCTTAGATTAAAACAAAAAACCCACCATAACCTAAGACCAAGAGCATGTTTAAGCTGCTGCTATTACAGCATTCCCTATAAAGATCCAGTATGACACTGAACTCCAGCCAATACATCACTGATAGGAAGCTGACCTAGAATAAAATTTACAGTAAGAACATTAGAAAACTCAAATTAAAATCAGTGTTGTATTAAAGTGAATTTTCTTGCTGTATTTGAGAAAAATATTTTATTATTCACTGTTTGTAACAGTATTGCGAAAGTCAAGGGTCTAACCCCAAAAGACACCCATGAAACTGAAACAACTTGCAAAAACACCATTTTTTCTCATTATTATTGAGCTTATAGGATATTTTTTAAAAGTGCTAAAAACTTATGAAGCAATTCCTCTTCTGCTCCGTAGACACTGTGAAAACTTCAAAGCAATGTAAAAGCTTCGATGGAAAGGCAACGTGGCTGAGCTCTTTCAGACAGAGTTCTCAAACTAATTAAGCTGAGATACAGTAGAAGATGCTACAATAGAAGAAAGCAGATGAACCTGTAACTGTATTTTAACTGAGCACACTGTAGTAGAATAATTTTTTCCGTACAGCAACTAATGCTTAAGGGCATTTAGGAAAATTGTTAAAGTAATTGGAAGAATTAAGTAGGCCACAACTGCACGCACTTGTGAAAGGCGGACACTGAGATAAGCAGCTTAGGTACGTTGATAAAACTGCCCAAAAGTGGCTGTGCTTCGTATTTTTATGAAGTCAGTTTTATTTTCTGTGTGCTGAAGCTTTACACTTTGATTAGAACCAACTTTTAATTGTGCTGAACCTATTTTAAAACAGGACAGTTTTAAATGCAGTATTCTACTCTGCCTGGTTTTAGTGGCTTTGGATACTAAAGCTCGTCCTGTAGCGCTTTGCCACCTATAGGGTAGCGACAGTACTGGCTCAAACAAGGAGACCAAATGCATCCCTGAAACGGGAGCGGATGAGACACAAGACGCTTCTCTGCTGCACAAAAAGTGCAAGTGTGGATACTAGGGCTCCACACTAAAACTGCTCCCTACTTGCAAATAAGTCACACAGAAGTGAACAGGTTGTATGTGCCGAGTTTTCTCTACCTCTATTGTTCAGGATCTTTCGCAGTTCAAAATTACAGTCTGTAAGCAGTCTCTCTGATCTAAAACATAGTTTTAAATCTAATTAAAGGCGAAACACAAGAAAGTGGAACAAACTCGACTACGTAGAGGAAAACAGAGAAAGGGTGTTTACTGGATTATGAAGGCTACCTGCGTCATGGATCTTTATTCTGACATGAACATTTGCATTTTTAAGCCTTTCTGTGTTTCTGCTTTTTAAAAAATGCTTATACTTACTGAGTGATTATTTATTTTTCAGTGAGGGGAGTTTGGGGCTATTTTTTAAATATAGCCTTGATAGAGTACAAGGCAGATATTTCTTTCAAAATGTCAAGACTATCCCAACAGAACAGATTTCCATGCACAGATTATTTGGGCTTTAAATATTTATGATCATTTCAAACTACAAATGAAAATAAAACAGACAGTTATATCGACCCATGCTGGATCTGCATCACTGAGCACATGAGTAGCAATACCGTCCAGCTCATGTTTTAATAAGTGTTATACAACTTTCAGATATCACAACGCTGAAATCTTCAAACATTTATTAACGTACCTCATGAACATATTCTAATAAATTCTTTCTTTCTTGAAGAAACTAGAGATAACCTGCAAAGTGAATCCCTGATCCGAAAGTTTCAGTTTTTTAAAAGCTGGAGTGAATTCTGATGTGAATCTTATGGATTTTTACTCATCATTCTTTTCAAACAAAAAAAAGGTTCACAATTTCCCAACAAAGAATTACTTCTGATGAGGAATTCAGTAAGAGTAATGTGGATATCGGTGCTCAACAGCAGCACTGCAAACAATCTCATATTTCTAGCCAGTAACCATGGCAAAGACTGTCCTTTCTGACGACAAGGACAGGCACTTAATTGACAGTTCAAAAAGAGCTCACTCCTCTTTAAAAGAAATGAAATTTAAGATTCTCATGTGAAAACCTGGGTGAAAAAAAGCAAATTGTAAAATTCATGCTAAAAATACTTTCTACATCTGTTGCATTTGTCTCTTTCAAAAGTATGTCCGCACACACTGACTTCTACTTTGTGAGCAGCAAGCAAGGGAAGCTTGTTCCACACCCAAATCTCAAAATACAGCACAAGGTTCCAGGATTCTCCAATAGGACAATGGTTTCTGGAAATGGAAGTGAACCTAATGGAAATTTAGGAAAAGTGAATGGAAGTAAAAGGCCACAGAAGCAAAAGTTACCTTAGTCCTGAATGTTTGATTGTTCTCCACATTTTTTATTTGAAAAAGTATTTTTATGTTCTCATATTCCAGTAAGTTATGAAAGAAGATTTATTTATATCTTGTAGAAAAATGAAGTATTTCTTGAGCTCAGCATAACAAATTTGTAAGAAAGACTTCAACTCTATCACAGTTATACATGAAGACAATCTTTTGTCTTCATTGTTAAGCTTTGCTTTATGGTTATTTTATTCTGCCAACCCATACTAAAATAAGCTTTACTACTCATAATAAAACTCGGCAACTATGAAGAATCATTTGTACACTTGTTCCTCTTACCCTAAAATTCTTTGCTCCTACACATTGAGTTAATTAAAACTAAAAAACTTCTAAAACATGCACTATGAACACATTTGAAGTTTATGATGAAGGAAAATGATGGAGTGTTTACATCTTATGACCTTAAAAGTTGATTTCAATAATAAATGGTCCTCTACAACTCAGCATCAGTGCTAGCAGATCTGCAGACTGCCACTGCAATGTTAATAAGGTATCAGCTTATACTTTTTTTTTCCTTTAAAACCTCTGGTGGTAATTAAAACAACCTCTAATTTAGAGTTTAATTAAGAAACAAGATAATGGGATAATAAAAGTCCTATTTTAAAAGCTTAACATTTTCAGTTTGATATCTCCAGTCTATTAGCAGTCTGTTCAGTGCTTCTTTCAAAGGGGCACTGGCAAACTCCATCCTTGGCTCCCCACATATTTAAGTTAGTTTCTTTCCTGATGCAGAAGTGGGAGTGATTCTTTTTTTAACCTCCTGAAGCAAGAAGCAAAAAAGATTTTTGGTGGTGGTGGGAGTTGTGGGGGGGGGATTTTCCCCTCCCCGAGATATTTAGCAATGCAATACTTAATATTTGGCAGCTTTGAAAAACTAAGTTATTGGACTAAGTCTCAATGCATGCAAATATCACCCAATATTTTAAACATGAGAAACCTAATGGGCCATCTCCTATTCAAAGATTTTGCTCTCTTATGCTTTGTGTTGTCATTACACTATCTGCTGTAGATTACACTGGGGTGCTGCTGGGTACTCCAAATTATCATTAAGTCAACTAGCACACACAGTACAGACATACCTACATACTTTACCAAATTTGGCTTAAATGAGGAATCATCATCAGTATCCATTTCACCAAGATAACTGATGATTTTTTCTTTACCTACTCAACATTTTCTACAGAATCATAATAAAAGTTTTCTGTGTTTTTCCTTGCTGCAGCAGGAGAATACAATCTCTCTCTCACTCGCTCTGTTAATGCTAACGCAGAAGCTGAATTTAGGTCAACTTCACCAATTATGTTAACCAATTGCTCACTCAGGTGTCACCTCTGTGGATGCTGACAGGACGCCATGCAGGGAAGGTCCCAATGGTTTCCTCTTAGAAGAATACTGCAATAAAGACCTGTGGAATTTGAGCACTTATCTCTGCTCAGCTTGCCATACAAAGTACCGGTATTTTGAATTTGTGTTGGAAAAATCATTTGAAATTATGAGAAATTTAGGGTAAGATTTATGAAACCAAAGCAAGGGAGGAAACCTCAGATGAGAAAATGTCAAATTTTCAAAATTACAGTTTTATCAAAAGGGCACAATTGAGCCTGACAAACTAAACACCTTTCAACAAACCATCACCTAAATTTAAACAGATAAGCAGGTCAAATAAAAACAAAAACATGAGCAAAGGAATAGTGGAAATCCAGGACAATAATTGACAATTAGCTTCTGTGAGAGTCAGATTTACTATGTTGTCTTCATCCCATTTTGCCCGAAAGATGGAAAAAATCAGAATTGTTTTACCCTAACTTTTGAGCGTGAGATTATTTCACTGCACTCTACTCCATAATATTGCAGTATGGAGCATTTTCAAGCAGTATTACAGCAAAAAAATCTGACAGCTCTCAGAGATGAAGGCGGGCTGGAGGTTCAATCAGTATGCAAATTAAGAATTAACTCAAGTCTTTATCTGTTTGCACTGAGTGAAGAATTAATGAAAAGCCATAAGCACAGGGCTCCAGATTCAATTCTTTTGGCTGGACAGGAAAAAGGAAAAGCCACTACATATTTATCTTCTACTTTTACAAACATCTATCCATCCCTCAATCCAATCCAAAAATATGACAAACAGCAGCAGGCTTTTTGGGTTTGGTTTCCCCCCTCCCCCGCCATGTGCTGTCCAGTTTGTGGGGTTAGCATATGACTATTGAGAAGGGAAGTTTTATCTACCAACACATCAACTCCACAGTTGTAAAATCTCCAGAGGAATCTCATCTCATAAATAGAAAAGTTCTCAGTAAGACATCATATTCACCTAACACAGACCACCACCACACAATTTCCAGCCATAAGCTGTGCTCTACCTTCCACAACAGAAAAAAAAAAAAAAAAAAAGATAAAAAATCAAACTTTACAAGCCAGCATACATACTGCAGGTTCTCAACCACACACTGGGGAGATCAAGCTTTATTCTTACTAACTTGGAGACTTATTCCAAGACCACGGGAGCGTTTGCAACAAGTCGACTGATTTGCAGACAGAGCACCTTTTCTCTTTCCCTACCCACCATTCACCTCCCAGTTTTGGATTTTTTTTAATTTGAGAAATTGAGAAAATTTGAGAAATTGAGAAAATTTGAGAAATTGAGAAAATTTGAGAAATTGAGAAAATTTGAGAAATTGAGAAATTTGAGAAATTGAGAAATTTGAGAAAATTTGAGGCTTTGAGAAAAAGAACCAAAGCTAGGGTGATGTAAACACTGAAGCTGTTTACCTTATAATTAATAAGCTATCATGTGCCAAACCACTATAATACAGTACAAGAATTTTTTTCAAATATTTTGTTGGAAAAAAGGGAGAAAGGAGGAAACACGTCTGGTTTTTGTATTCACAACTCCTGCAAACTGAAAAACACAGGGGAAATCACCAACTCCATAACCACGAGAAAACAACTTAAATTGCAAGTCATTCTGCTATGTGAGGCGAAATATCATACTAGTGCTTTCTTACCCTTAAAGCAGCAAAGAAACAGGTGGGTCAGCCAGTTATTAAAGGACTTTTGATAGAGTACAGTTTTCCGGAAAATACTCCACAGGATTATTTTAAGTGTCACTACATTTTAACTGTTACCATCAGAAAAAGCAGACCCACTTGAGTCTGCTGAAAACAAACAAACAAACCACCAAATTTTATTCCTAAAACAACTTACTATAGAGTAAGTACAGCTTAACCTTTTCTCCCCCATCCTCTCATACTTCGCTCATCTGAAAAATTCAATTTCGCTGATTTGATCTTTCTATACTTTTTCCTCTCTAGATTTGTTTGTGGCTGTGAAGATGCCCCTTCCTCCATTTAATCTTTCTTATTTTATTGTACATACCTGTCTATAGATTTAAATGTTTTAGTCAATATGAGGGATCTGGCTAGAACAGCATTGTTGCGACCTGGTCCTCTGTGTTGCTTAATGAAGTAAAAAGGGAAGCTGCAGGGCAGTTTGGCAGCCTTGCTGCCTGTGAAGTGTCATTAAGGAAGAGACGGCAAGTTTTAACACGCACCTTTGACTACTAAACTCACAAAACAAACAGAAGGTTTACCATGGGAGGTAGAGAGAGATCAGGCAATATCCTCAAGTCACTCTTCCAGTAAAACAGCGTGTGGTTACTAAAATTGCTGTGGGAACACGGGAGTTCATCAGAAACATATAGTTCTAGGTGAAAATGTTCTTTAACCTTTCACATTACCACTGCTAGAAAAAACACAAAGTATAATGCTAGTGTTCATATACCAGCAAAACTCAAAACACTAAACACGAAACAGTATCACGCTAAAATCTTTTATGCGGTCTTTGTTGTTAAGCTGCAGCATTTGATTAAGGAAAGAAAGTCTCCGCATGTGTCCTCAAGTAATGCACTTGAATGGATTTTAACACATCCTGTAATTGCAGCTGAAAAGAAGGGAGGCCACAGTAAAGGGGTAAACAAGAGACAACTGTTTTCCTTGGAGTCAGTGCTGCTTGCAATTATTCTGCTCAATGGACTACTCATACGATTTTGGAGGAAAGGACAGTAATATTTGGGTATCTCCACTGTGCACATAAAATTTTGCTCTGGCTTCCCTCTGTGTTTTATTGTTCCTTGATAATAAAAGCATATTAAAAAAAAACAGACTTTCAGCCAAAAAACTGTTAAATTCACCAGAATTTAAGCTACCAGTCTACCATGCTATTTCTCGTATCCTGTTTTCAGATGCTTTCACTGTATTTACAACAAGGGCTTCTATTTGGACATGCTTAGGTTCCTGGAGTCTAAGGCCAAAAGAGATCCCTAGATACAGAGGTGATTAAATTGCTTTATTACTTCTATTTAAAGCCTAATGACTTGAATCAAGTGGGTTTTTAAAGAGGCAACCATTCATGTCAGAAGTTGAAATATCCACCTCCATCCTTAATTGTTGCAGAGAATAGCTCCAACTTCAACCTCCAGGTATTAGAAACCGAAATTTCCCCATCATGGGATTAAAGAGCCCTCTAGTAATAGATATTTCCTTACCACTTTTTTTTTTTTTAATATACAAACTGTAATCAGGTCATATAACAATCTCATTTTTAAGCTAACAAATTGATCTCTTTAGTGGTCTCACTTCTCCAGATTCTCTATTTCTATAAAGCTTATTTTACATAATATAGCCATACTGAGATGCAAATCTGAAGTTTCACTTACACTGTTTTTAACTATGGCATAAACATCATAATTGTCAAAACCCACTCATCCACTCACCCACCAGTCTGCTGTGTGTGCCATATTTGTACTGCCAAAAGTAAAACATAAAGGAATAAACTGCAATAATACAGTCCAGACCTGCACAACTGTTTTATCACAATATTAAAGAAAATGAAAGAACCTAGGGTGGATTCCTGGCTTTGAGGAACTGATAGTGTTTCAGACTTGCATATTCATTAATTCAGAGTATCTGATAGTATAAGAATAATCATTCAGAATGATGTAAGAATAATCAACTGTTACAATGCATGTTCTGAATATTGTTGTTCGCCCTTGTTTGCAAGGGCCAGAATTAAGATATTCTGTACCCCAGTGGATAGTGCTCAGATTCTATTCCTCAGCTTACCATCAATTTGTTGTGACCTTTTGCTAACATTTTACTTCTATATACATCAGTCTATTTCAGTATACAGCAAAGAAATATTTCTCTTCTGTTGTAAAGTACTTAATTTACCAATAAAAATCTCACTTACATTAAAAAACAGTATGTCAGGATTCCAACAGATTTGTTCAAAAATATATATTTTTTAAAAATGTAATTACACCGCTATTTCATATTTGCCTGCTAAAGTTTTTAATACCTAAAAGATCCAACTCATCTATGAGAACACCGAGGAAAAAAATGTCTAGATTCCTACTTCACTGCAAGGATTGTGCTGCATTACAATAAAGGAAAGGTTAATTTTGCATTTCCAAAAGTTTTCTGAAGTCAACAAAATAGATGTTATCCCTGGAAGGGGGAAAAAAGTTCCAGTGTTTTCAATGCATGTTTTTTGGTTTTTGGTTTTTTTTAATGAAGTGCAATTTCTGGGTGACATAATAGGTGAGGAAGATGACAGTATTATTACTCCTGCTATGTTCAATAATAACCACAATGTACTTCTACCACCAGTGAACACTGCAGGTTAGGATGCAGTTTCATGTAAAACTGAGTAGTACCTTGCACTGGCAGAATACAACTGTGAAAAAAACACCGTCCTGGCAAAACCCTGTTTCCAAGCCTTGCCTGACAATAATTAATACAGATTATGCTTTATGAAATGTTTTCAACTTATTCGATATACTGTTATAACATTTTACAACCTTCCGTTTGTTCTCTATGCCTTATGAAAGCTAAATGTGAATTAGTCCACTTGCACACTTCGGTTTTTCTAAACCTCCATATTCTGCATGTGCCCAGGACAGCAAGAGCACAGGAATGCAGCTATTCATCACTTGGCTTGCCCTAGCAAGCCGTCCAGCTTCTTCTGCTTCCCAGTCACTGTTTTCACTCTAGTGTTTGCAGCAGACAGAAAAAAAGATATGAGCTTAGGCTACCTCTTGAAGGCCAGCCACATTAACACCACCCAACGAACACCTGACTCACTTGCAAAGGTACTGTGAACATTTAAATGCAGTCTCAGGCACCAGAGGATAGCATCTCTCAGCATACCGGAGACTGCAGATACTAACCACACCACAGCACCAGGAACGCCAGGACAAGCTATCTGCCAGCCTATTTGCAAAGGAGCTTTGTGCGGGCAATGGACTACATCATGTCCATGGCTGCTTCTGTGCCCGCCCGTCACCTTCGGCGTAGCTGCAACTGGGTACAAAGTCTGTCATACTGAAGGAGACAGAACACACAATTTCAACAGACGGCACATTAAAATAAAAAGAATGTTGTTGTTTTTCACTTATGAACAGGAGGGACAAAGCTACACAGCATCCAAACAAAACACAATACTCCACAGCATTCGCACAGCTTTTATAGAACTGTATTAGAGCTAGTATCTAGAGAAAGCACGGCAGAATTGCAAAACACTTCAGTTAACAGCATAAAGTATTGAACTGAGGAGATTCTGAAAGTGCCAGACTCAAATTAAGAACTGCATTTAGCAGTGGTTTGGAGAAACATTTTGCAGTTGTGGCAAGAAATTGTTCTTCTTCAGTACAGCAAAAATGGATTCTGGCTGCAACGAAATTACAGTTTTATATCTCATTCAGAAACCAAGCAACAAGCTGAAAAAAGTCTACAGATTTCAGACCTGCTTAGGGAAATTATTCGTAGAAGTTACCTATTGTGATAAAGTACTTTCTAAATGAAGAATATTGCCATTTTTAGAAAGGAATCTGCAATGACAGTAGCACCAAATTAAGTTCAGCATGTAAAATGTGGAAACTTTGCAGAGAAATGCACTAGTAAGTAATTTTAATATACAACCTTCATGTTCCACTGATCAAATCCTACACTGTAGAAGGTGATGGTGACAAATTACAGAATCATAGAAGAAATTTTAAAAGTTTCCTTTATGGGCTGCTCTGCTTATTGGCTCCAAAGAGGCTCAAATCACTAGCATTACACTTAAGATAAAACAAGTCAATAATCATAAAATGTGACAAGAGATCAGGATCTAGGCCCCAAACTGTGCATTTCCTGTGCTCTAGGTTCTGCAAGAGTATGTGCACAGATGTATGCCTGTGTGCTATTTTAATATAGTATTGAATACGGAATACCGCAAAATTTGCACTCCAGGCAGAGCGCTACTACTGCCTCTGGTCCTTTATTCTGTTCTTTTGTTTTACTTGATTTTAGTCCTTTTATATCTCATCAAACAGTTCCCTATTATGCAGGTTTCTCATTATGAATGCAATGCCAGGTTACACTAAATACAGTAATTCCGCTTAATGCTTGACAGAGGTCCCGAGTCTGCCAGCTGATGAGCTGATTCTCCATTATCTAGCAGAGACGGAGTGATTTTAATGAGAATCTGTTTCATCGAAGGATTGATCTCACAGTGCTCTAATACTTTTGTACATCTCCAGATAAGTAGCATTTCTAATAGCACTTCACTTTGACAGTTTAAGTTAATACCCAACTGACTAGAATTTCGTGGTTTGCAGAAAGTGCCAAAACAAATTAGAAACCTTTCAGGAAATCTAAGTGCAAATCTGCCTAGGAAATAGGTCTTTTGATCTGTGGATTTAATGATTCTATTGCTTTTTTCCTTTCAAAGACCGGCCTCACTTCTGATTCTTCCTGGAACCTACTCATTCTTGTTACATTTCTTGTTTAAACATAACAGAATAAATAACATATTAAATTAGTCATTACTCTGTTCAGCTGCTTTTTCAGGATTCTGCAGAAAAGTCTAGTTAAATCTCCATAACTAAAATCTCTCCATAATTGCAGAATAATTTAGGTTGCAAGGGTCCTCAGGAGGTCATCTGACCCAACCATCTGCTCAAAGCAGGATTAACTTTGAAACTCCAAATATTTTCCTTAAAAAGAATTTTCAACATAGTTGAAACTATAGCTTCTCCAGAAATACCCACTTCTATCCTACTCTGGAATAACTGTGTGTGAAAACTTAAATCTTTTTCAAACTATAGAGACATGGAAACAGTTCCTTCCAACTTTCATTTTGCCACTGTCAGTGATGTTCTTGGTTTTCCCCCCTGCAACAAGCAAATTTTACTTAAAACACTAATTCAATCCATTGAAATCCTTTTGATAATAATCACTATCATCTTAGACAGGAATCTTTCAGTCTCAGTTGTGCCTTAATCACTTTATTCCTTTTTCTCTTTCCTTCAGAACTTTCTCTTTTTTCCCTTTCTGTGTTACTGCACATGTTACAAGCAATGTCCTTTATTCCTATGATTTCCTTAGCTAGCTACACATAAATTGTTAGTTGAGAAAACAAAGTGGTAGGCTAATTCCTGCAGCTCTAACTGGTTTTTGCTCTTCAGTCTTTCATTTCCTCCCTCAGTCCATTCCTTGCATTCCACGTCCCTGATGATCCTTTAACCAAAACCATTCAGGCAGTTTTAGCTCATATATTACTAATGTGCATAATATTTATCCTAAATGTGTTTCACATTGGAATTTCCATAATTTCTATTGTTCACCCCCTTCCATTTTCTCTTTCCTAATATATGCTGATTACAATCAGTTAGCTTTCTGATCACTGCTCTTTCACACATGGTACCTCTGCCTAGTTATACGTAGTTTACTTACAATCCAAATCATCTTATTGTATTCTTTGGCCTACATTTGGACAACACAAAAAATGATTTTAAAACAGCTACAGTTCTGTAAGATAAGCTCACCATCTGTAAAACCTTATAAGCCAACTTTATACATAAAGCTCTTTCAGGCCATGAATTCCTTGGGCTAAAGATTATATTATTTGTTTGTTTGTTTAAGGCTGAGTGTATGAATGACAACCAATAACAGAAACGGAACTTAAGCAAATATGCTTCACACAAACATGTAATAAAACAACAAAACAAAAAGGCTTATCAATTTCCTGGGCTTTAAATTTGGGGGAATAAAAATTTGGACTTTGAAAATTTTTCTCTTCCTCTGTCACTGATTAACAAGAAATGCAAACTTAGTCTTATTAAATTCCATGCTACACATTTCTCTTCCTCCCAACTGAAGGCAATATAATGTTTCTAATCTTACCAAAATCCTCCTGATTTTTATATTAGTAGCATCGACCCTTCTAAAAGACCCAAACGTTTATATAGAACAGCATCACTTTCATGAATGCCTGCAAACCAAACAGCTAGTCCTTAGGTGTCTGCTACAATTGGGGAGAGGACTGCCATTTCGGAAAGCATGAGAACAGCGGCTAAGAAAAAGAAGCAGAGGTCTTTTCAGAACAGTTTAAAGTTGTATTTTCTTTGCTACTTCAAAAGCCCTTCCCCATGCTAACAACTCACAGTCACCTCTGTACCACAGCTCATTTCTTTCTGTGTCAGTGCAATTGTTTGTAGGGCCATGCTGGAAAATGAAGCAAACGAGGATTTCTACAAAGCTTATAAAATGCTGGTTTCGTTTGTTTTCTAATTCATTTCAGTGATTCAGTTTGCACTATAGCTTCACAAGCATTACATCAGCACAACTGAGGGAGTGGTGAACTTCTCACTGGCCTCTCTTCCAGCTTTTATGGAAGAAAATGCACACTGAGGGTTTCCATGGATTTAGAATCAATAAATTCCTCAATAGCCAAAAGGAGTAGGGGCTTTTTGTTTTTTTGTTTTTTGTTTTTTTAATTTCCAAGGCTCATCTCTATAGTCATAGATTGTTTTATTGCTTTTGTGGTTTGTCTTGAAGGACACTTGACAATTGTTCACATAGACATCTATTCACATGCAAAAAGGCATTCAAGTTAAGCAACATTCAGGTTTAGAGTCAGTATCAGTAATTTCAGGATAAAACGTTTTAGTGAAGGTATCAACAAGAACAGCCAAAGAAATTCAGTCCCAGTCTGCTCCCTTCCCTGTGCAGCCTCTTCCAAAGCCCAGCTGTTTCCCCACTTTCACACTGCCCCTCAGTCTGGTTGAAGCTTTCATGCCCTTTTCCAAACCGACCCGCAGGCTAGATGCAATCAACAGCCAGAGTAACGAAATTGTAAACACGAGATTTTACTATTGTTCTCATATCTGCAGTCCTTCACTTTTTTTTTTTTTTTTTTTAATTAACAAGTTTAAAATCAGGACTTTACTACAGTCAGAAAACTTGCTGGAAAAATCCTTTTGGTCTCCTCGCCTATCCTTCTGCCAGTGCAGGACTGTATTGCAGCTTATACTCTCCAGAAATGGATTTCTGTAGAGCATTCATCCATCTGGGAGAGATCGGCCAGCTTCTTCTCCGTTATTTTATATGCCATCTCCAGAAAGCGGAGAATACCGAGCCAACTCCTTGCGCTAGACTCAAGGATACAGGGAAGCCCAGCAAAGCACCCTCCATCTCTCAGCTACATTATTTCAGCATTTGGGCTCTGTGTTCCCAGGACAGCGTCACCCACTTGTTGCTTTACTGACAGCATGGCCTTACCTTAAGTCAGAATGATCATCATCAGTTATTGTTTCTCATGAAAGTCCTGGACTTTTACTGAAACAATCAGTAAAAATGAAGTGATAACTGTTAAGCAGTTTAAGCCAACTAGATTTCAAAGGAATTTTATAGGACAGTATAAAAGGCACTTTCCTACCCCAAGGCTTCTCGTTGACATATTCCAAACACTTTTGCCCTTGGTAACGATTTCAGGGAGAGGAGAAAAAACAAAAAAAAAGACTATTGTAATGGAAGGAAGTAGCTCAGCTAAACACAGCTTCCCCGACAGTTGATCCCAAAGTATAAGAATTAGGTGCAAGTTATAAGGAAACAGAGACTCCACATTACTAGATTTAAAAAAATAAATAAAAAAAAAATTCAACTTTATTTCCACAAAGCCAAAGAAAATTTAATTTTCTCAAGCTCTGAAGTAATATGAAGATATTAACATATGTTATAAGACAAAAGATTAAGTTCACATCTGTTGCAGACCTCTTGGTGGAACAGCACAGTACTGGATATTGTTTCCATTGGCAATAATAACCCGCAGTCTCCATAATGCTCAATACTCCCCTCCGCAACACTTTGTGAAAGAGTTAAACACATCACTTCCACATAATTCTGAAAATGTGAAATGTTTATTCCTATCTAATCTAAGACACATATCAAAATAATATTATTTTGAGCTGCAAAGCACTCTCTGCAGTTTTACAGGCTGACTCATGTTTAATCTACAACTCTTATTTCCTTCTTTAGGTAAAAGAAAGAGTGCTAATGCTGAAGTATATTACCAAATTGCTTCAAAAAGTGAGGGAAAAACAGAATGCTGATTTTTTTCAGTTGTCTGAAGCCACATTGCTATAAAAAGCCAGTAGTCTTGCAAGTTTTCAAGTGCTTGAGTATTTTAAAAATAGTTAAATTAATAAGAATTTTCAAGTTACTTTAATAAATTGAAACCTTTGGCTTATGTTGGATTGCAATGTTTTGAAAGCAAGGTATTTTATTGAAGAGAAGGGGGAAAAGCTTAGAATGAATAAGAACAAATTTTTATTCACAACACGAAGGTTTTATTGCGGTACTTAAGTTACAGTAGTCCACCTCTTATGTTTAGTGCTGACAAATATGTTTCATCCGTCTATGCACCAAAAATAGATAATGTTAGATGTGTATGGGTTTTTTATTGTTTGTTGTTACATCCTTCCTCTGCCTCCCTCCCCATCTCCACAGACCTTTGAAGTGTATTTGGGAGATTTGTAAGCTCACCCTTTGATTGCTTTGCCTCAGTTAAACACGTGTCAAGGTCTTTCCAAAAAGCACTACAAACAAGTGTACTCTGCCCTAGACAGACATCACAGACCTAAACCTCGCTTATCTTAAAGTCAAAGGCTCCAAGCTTTTTGCGACTCCCTCAAGGCTACAGCAGCGTACACTGTGGTTTAAAATGCTAACATGAATTTTAACGTAACCCCACTAGATAAAAAGTGGAGTTTTATAGATTCATTTTATGCTACACTTGAATTTTCTCATGAAATTTTCAGAATGATTTTTCTGATACCAGGCTGAGCACAAAGCTCCATGATGTGGCATAATGCTTTTCATAGAGCACTGCTTTCCTGCATGCTAATCCATGCGGGATTACTACAAAAAATCCGTACAAGTTCAGCTCAGCTTCAGTGAGCTGTCTGTGCACGACACTTCATTGCTCCTAGCCTGGCGGTGTTAACTGCCCTTACTGCTCCCCCCTCCCCACATTTTGGTTTCATGCACTTCTGCTCTTTGTTATACCATTCGCAATCAAATACCGCTCTGCCAGCTTAAACGAATTTGCCTTGCTACAGTACTCTTGGCAAGGCCAGTGCATTCCCATAGAGGATCTCCTTTGGCCACAGCTGCTGCGGCAAAGCAGTTCTTCTGAAAAGGTTTAGTGTTAAATGTTTCCTCCCCCTTCTCTACATTGTCTCAAATAAATGTGCACTTGGAACGAAATCAAGTAGTACCAATTCCAGTGCTGAAAACTGGCTATTGTTCATCTCTCCCATATCATTCATAAGCCAGCCTGGTCCTCATCAGAGAGCCATTTTCACTAAACTTCATATATATTCGTGATGAGCAAACTAAAAGGCTTACTCAAGAACTCATTCAATAGTAGCCTCCAAAAGTACAACTGATGGGAATAAACTACCATCCAGGAACTTCTAAACTGTCTAACCACTGCCTAAAGAAGACATCTTTCTTACATTCTGATCTTTCCACATTATCCCTTTTGTGAAAAAAAGATGTCCTACAGCACAAGAAGAGTTTTAAGGCCTGAAGAACAAAGGAAAACAATCTCATAAAGAATTATATGATATTTAATCAACTATTGTTTAAAAAGAAAAACTAGCAGCAGCAACAAAAACACAAATGTGATACTCGTTATATGAAGGCAGTGTTTGAAAACTTGTATTCAGGCTTCTCGGACATAGTGCCAATTCTAGAAATTCTGTCTCATTTCAGTGATGATTCTGCTGTTTGAACAGATATTTCAAAGATACTTTGAAATCTGCAGCATCTCTATCATAGGGACACTACGAGCTTGTTCCTATGAAGATGAGATGGTAGCAAGGAAGAAGGGGGAAGGAAAGAGAATTTACAGTTTATAGTTAGATTCTGAAGTTCCTTTACTTTGGACTCAGAGCAGAGGAAAGCAGTTAATGTATTCTATACTCAGCTCCAGGCTGCAGCAATCCTAGGACTATTAGTTATAACCCTAAGCCACCAGCGGCAGCCCCTCAACCTATAGTTTCCATACTGCAAAGCTCTATAATCCGTGCTCCAAGAAACCTGTCACAGACTCTTCTATGCCGATATAGTGGATAATACATTTCTTCATATCATCACGGAGACACATGCACCCTTCAGTGTTGACATATCTAACCGAAGAAATGTATGTGGACCAGAGCAGCCTACAAATCTGTCCCTTGACAACAGTTTTGCTGTCAAATCCCCACTTTTTTCTTTTTCCTTCCAAAGGGAAAGAAAAAAACAAATCAACAAAAAATAGCCCAAAACCTCTTAACGTGACTTATCCCCTATCACAAGCATTTAGCCTCCCAAATCTCTTCACTTCTGTTGACGTTGAAAAAGAGAAAGGAGAAAGAACAGACAGCAGAGTTTAAAAGAGGCCTGACAACGTTACACCTCTGATGACAAGGCATAATCCAAAAAGCCTTGATCAGGTATTACTGAAAAACTAAGTGCCTAATCCTGATGTAGATAAGGAAAGAAAACATTTAGAAACATCATTTACAGAGCAATTCTTGTAAAATTTTGATTATGTGCACAGCAGAAACTTTCATCTCCTTACACAAAGGCAGCTGTGAACTCACTGATAATGCATCACTGCGCAATTTCCTCTTTGGTTTGACCCGCTGGTGCGGTTCCTTCTCACAGGCCAGGTAGATAACTTAGGTACTCTAACTACATATTTACAAGTCCTAAAATGTTGCTCAAGAGGTCAAAAAAGAAGGTTGCACGTCAGCTTTTACCTATGTATAAATCGGAAGCTAGAAAAACTTTTTCATTACACCACTTTTGGCTCTATTTTTGTATTGCCCTTTCATTACTACAAGGCTCCAGAACGCATTCTTTGTAACATGATCTGTCTCATTAAGGGGGGGAGAGGGGAAAAAAAGTATTTTCCTTTCCCCCTTGAAGTCTCTTTCTGTTACTGTCTGGCTACAGAATGTGCATTCCTAGAAATACGCATTTGTTATTTCATTAGTAGTGATTTTATACAATCATACTCAATAATATTTGCTCAGGGGCTGCAAGCTACACTATGGGTTGTGGTTTTGTTGTAAGAGAGGTAATATTTCACGTATTTTAACCAGCCAAAAGGTCACTTGTCACGGCTGCTTTTAAAGTTAACTAAACGTTCATACAAACCCAAATGGCACAAAGTTAGATGCCACACAGCTCCAGATGTCAGACTTCTGCCATTTGTAAGCAACAGGAAACAAGGTAAGTGCAAATTGCCGGCCTTGCATACGATTGAGGTGACGACCTGCCTTCCCCTACCTGACGCACAACTGTGGAGGGTGTCGCAGCATTGTTACAGGCACCTGTTCAATGTCAAATGTACAGCGTTGATAGTGTTTGACAGCATATTCAGTATAGGCACTGCCTCAAGCACGACAGATGTCAGCAACCCAGGAGATGCCCACTTTGTGCTCTTTCAAGAATATGTATGTTATTTCTCCAGGATGCCTGATCTGGCAATTTCACAAGTTTGCACACTGACAAAAACATTAGCAAAAGTAACAGGAAAGTAAGCCCAGCAATTCTGCAAAATGGACAGAAGACACAGAGCAATCCAATTGCTTTTAAAGATTCAAGAACACGCTATTAACCTGCATAGCAGCTTGGGTTCAGAATTCATAACCACTGAGAGGATTACTCTTCCTCGTCAGTACAATTTTTTACTAAAACTCACAATACAAGGCACCTAAAGAACTGCTGAAGAAAAAGCAGAACACAAGAAAGAAACACAAAGCTGAACACAATAATCATTCCACAAATGTAAACTCAATGTACACTGAGAAGCGTGGGCTCCTCCTGTATTGCTCTGAGCAGTCCTGGAGAGACGCTTGTCACACGTAATACCTAATTAGTTTGTAATAGCTGAGGTAATACAGAGTCACCGGTGAGATATGAATCAACAGTATAACTGGCTGCGGTTCTCCCCGCCACAGCGCTTTCCAAGGGTGCCTCAAGACAGCAGCAGGGTGCAAGCCACAGGCTACGCCAACTGCTCTGGCAGCTGCTCCTCACCATCCCTTCATTTCCAAACACCCCTTTCTGATGTAGGTGCTGATACAGTTGAGAAGAAAAAGTGTGTAGTGTGTTGTGCCTCAGTGTGTAATTAGTGCCCATTCAACAAGCCACAGGACAGGCTGCGCGCAGGGGGAGAGTGCCCAGGCCCTAGGTGGTTCCACACTCTGCCGTGGGAGCTGGTCCAGGCAACAGGCAAATGCTCCGATACAAGTGAGCTACTTGTACCCAAAGTGCCTAGTAAAAACAGCATTACAGAATTGGAAAATGGCATTCCATTCTAATTTCCTAACCCCATTTAAATAGTTTCACACAAGGTGTCCTTACTTTTTTCATTATTATAAGAGATGCTTATTCTGTTCAAATGCCTCAAACAGTTGCTTTTTGTGTTTTGTGGCTAGCCCCAGGTTTGAAAGCATTAAAGAAAAAGTCTGAAAGGAAATATTGTCAAGCACTCGTATTTTCAAGGACAAACTCACAATTATCCAGCTTCATGCTGATGAGAGCATTCAAGGCGCAGTACAATTAAATGCCAGGCCTGTAATTTTATCAAAACCACGAATCCAGGGAAACACTCTCTAACCTCAGACACTCATCAGCACTGCTTATGCAAAAAAAAAAAAAAAAAAAAAAAAAAAAAAAAAGCAAGCTATTATAAAGATGTAAGGGATGTGACCAAGTCTCCTCCTAAGTCCTGTCTGTGCAGACACTTTGGATGGAAACCTGCATTCTCAAACAATTTTCTCCCCCTTCCAGTACAAGAGATAGGAGTTATGAATGCTGCAGGCCAGAAAATGGAAGAAAAGTAGAGGGCTGTGCCCAGGTGAGCACTTTCTCTCTCAGGACCAGGAGTTCTCTGCTCTCTGTTTTATAGCTCAACATATATTTCAACTGCAAAGAAGAGCTAACCTAGAATTCCATGCACTATCATATACTGAACACCCTCGAGCTGATGGTGATCTTCCTCCATATACAAAAACTACTTACTCAAACACAGCTCTCCACGTCCATTCTGGAATACATTTTATGGTAAGGGAGCGGAAAGATTTGTTAGAGAAGACAGAAAACACCAAGAAATTTGAAAACATCCTAGAATATGATGGTCAATTAGAAAGTCAGAGAAAAGCACAAAACAGATGTGACACGTAAGAAAGTTGAGGAACAATAAAAGTAAGCTTTGCCAAATAGTCTCAAGTTTTACGAATTACTTAAAAATTGTAAATTATCTATCAGGTTTTTTGTCAAGCCTTTATTTGAGGCATTTTTTTTCATTTCAGAAATTTAAAAAGCAAAATCATACTTGTAAGATGTAATTTAATATAAACTCTTCTGCCCCGTAAGACGGACATCTTACAACATCTAATGGCAGTCAAACAGATTTTAAAAGGATGTAATTATACTCAGGCTTGCAATGTAACACTTACAAATATAAAATGGAGTCCTATAATTTTAAATGTCAACTCCAGCCTGTACAAGGCAGACATTATACACAGCTTCACTTTCAGGACTGCCATGGAAATGTCCAAGTCTTAACTGGATTTGATGTCCAAGCTAGTATTATTTTGTCAGGACACACAGCATAACTATATGTTCAAGGAGTAGTAACTAATGTTCAACTCAATAGGCAAAAGAAAAAAAAACTTTACAAATACAAGAACTGCAGTAACTAGGTCAACCACAACTGAAGATTGAGTAATTTATTCCGATACGGTAAGGGGGGCGGAGGAGGGAAAGCTTGAGACTTTTTAAAATGACACATTTCGTGTGCATAAAGACATGACACAGCAACAGTTATTCAGGCAACATGACACTGAGCAAGAAAATGAATACCTCAAATACTATGGTACTTATAAAAACATTTAATATGTCAATCCAATTTGCCTATAAAAACTTTTTCTATAGCAATAGTCAATCAAAATGGATTGAACATTTTAAAATCAGAAATTAGCTATACTGGACTGCTACTCTACAAGAGTTTACATGAAGATGACTTCTCAGAGGACAAGGGCGAGATCAGCGTCTGGCTCAAGTTAAAATGTAAGTAAGCTTGTAGATAGACTTTTCAGAAGCTACAAGCTACAAATAATCAACATAAATAAGACACTTACAGGCTGAGTGATCACTCCATGCCTGTTGTACCTTCCTGCACATCTCCCTTCCTCTTAGAATAGGCTGAAAAGTTACTTTTCATATAAAAACAGCAATACAAGTATCACAGTTTCCAAGCTAATCCAACCACCCAACATCCCAAGGTGAAAATGTACAACTCGGGACAAAACTAGCAAAGTACATCTTTAAAAAAAATTCTCACAGGTCAAGGTGTAGCTGTAAGATGCCATAACAAAACACCAGCTAAGAAGTTTGTGCAGGTATGCTTTTTGTGGACCGCCATCAGATTTCCAATCAAAAGAGAGGCAGACTACATATTGGGGGAAACATGAATATAAGATACCTGCAAGTGTTCCTCAGAGCTCTGTAGCAGTTGCAAGTTCAACAGAGCCCACATCATTATTCACTCTATGAAGAAAACAAAATGCAAAGTTATACAAATAGCTAAACACCTGCAAGGGGTACTTGGTGGACAGTAAGAACCCCTTTCATCAGCATTTGTCTTTGGCTGTCTTTCTGCTTCTTTGCAGTCATAATTTCCTATGTTCTTCTTACAAGGTAAGAGAGTTTCAAATCAATGCCCAACACAGAGCAGCTGAGAAACACCAGTACTTCAGTAAACAGCACTGTTTAACACAGGAATGGAAAGCAGAAAACCTTCTCTGCCAAATCCTAATCATATTTCCAGCCCATCCTGCCACTGCTGAAGTAGTAAAATGCAGTGGTGAGAAAAGAGGTAACAACTAACCACAGCTAGCCTAAAAGACAGGAAATTATGTGGAGAAAGGATGTGGACAGTCTAAGCAGGTGTACACATCATACTCTTCCTCCCCTTCTCTTCTACAAGCCTGCTATTTAATCACTCTTTTTGTTTGCTTACAAATAGGCCGTAAAAGAATTAGTGCCTTCTTTGGACACTCCACACTGCTCCTTCTGATATCCCAAGTAAAGCCATTAACCCAGCTCTCTTTGGAGTGTCTCCAAAAATGCATTTCTATGTTGCAACTACAAAAGTTAATCCAGTTATTTATAGGAAAGTTCTAGTTCACAGTTTTCATAAAAACATCCTGTATATATTTAGACCTAGCTTTTAAATTCAGCCCTTTCATATACTGCTTCTCTTAGACTAAAGATCCTCTCGTGTTCATAGAGCACCTAGATCACAGCATGCACTCCCAAAAGACATTAAGAAAGAGAATGACCTCTTCCAGTCTCACGCAGGACACAACAGAAGTGAACAGCAAAGCATGGATTGCTCCCAAGCTAGCACTAGCGTAATGAGGCAATTGGATCTCAAGTGGCAGGATAACTGAAAAACAGGCAATCATCATGGTTCTAGAAGACAGTGCCATCTCCTCCAACCACCTCTGAAGATTCCCCTTACATGGGAACCAGCTAAAAGAAAATAAAACATGTTTGGGTCCTAAAGATGTTTCTAAGCACAAGTTTAATGAGAAAAACACACAAAAATTCATTTTTTTAAAATTCCATGTCTCAAACAGCTTTCCTCCTTTAGAGCCTTGCAGGGGAAAAGTAAAGGATTAAAAGAGGACAAAATTTCTTATAAGCAAGACTAAGTTGCACGTCAGACAGTAGCAAGTTGCAGAAACTTCATAATTCTTAAAAATGCTACTTATTCTTGTCAACATAGAGCAAATGCCACATAAATGCACTTGGCAGCATCACATTTGAATGTTTAAACTGAACCGTGACACCTCTAAAAATGGAATTTTTGCTCTACTCCAACAACCACACAAATTAAATCAAGTCAACCAGAATCATGTTTTAAGAGAAGAGTTTACAGAAAATACTGCATTGTCTTGATTTTTTCCAGATTAACACAAGCATTACTTCGACAAGAAGTAACAAGAACATGTGAACTATACCAGTATTTTGCATTTATAGAGGGAAAAGGGATACTGATTTATTCCTTTTACCTAGGAATATTTTTTAAAAAGATTAAAAAAACCTGATCACCATTTGATAGATAGAAAAACCTGAGAAATATTTGTCACTGACAGCAAATCACTACAGTGAAAGAAAAAAACCCAGCCCATATGCCTTTCAACTTACTGGACAAGTACATTTTCTCCATGATAGTCTTGTCTACATTTGTATTAGGGTCTGGACTGCCACTGGTCAAGAACGCTATCTGCTTCTTTACATCTCTCTCATGTCAGTTATTACCTAACTAAACAGTAATGTGGGTTGCCTTGATAATTCTGCTTTCGAATGTCAGCAACAAGCCATCTTACTTAAAGACCATGAGCCAGCAAAGCCACTTCCTCCAATGAGTAAGTAGAGCCAAAGCTTGTTGGGCTTCAGGGCATAAAGGTCTACATCTCTCAAACAATCTCAAATATAATCAATTATATTATCATTCTTACGAGTAGCTCTAAGAAATGTATATTACACGTATATTTTTGATATTGCACATAGCTGCCAAGGTGGTATTTATCAGTAACTTTAATAAAACACTGAATTAATTCCTTCTGAGAGATGCTGCTAACATGAGCTTCTGCAGAAGTGAACTCCGCTACATGCTGTTGCCAGTGTACAGTAACTAACAATGTACAATGTTTAAACAAAAAAGTCAAAGCTGGGGGAAAAGGAGTATTTTAATTTGCGTTAAGGAATTGCAGAGGAATTCTACGTTACTTCTTGTGGGTCCTAAACTTTGCACTTCTGGCTATCAATAGTGGCCTAGTCACAAAACTACTAAGCATACAAAAGAGTCAGAGGGCCCAGCATCTCCAGTGGTACTCAAAAAACAACATATGCACACATGTTTACAGGTAGTCCTGCAGGATTTCCCAAATAGTCTTTCGAATTAAAAAAAAAAAAAACTCTGTTTTAAGAAAGAACACATTTCATCTCATCTCTGCTTGCTTCTAACTGTCAAATAACACAAGAGACAAGTATTCCTCCCTGATTTAAATGCCATAAAAATGCTACTCATTTGATTTGCTAATATCTAAAGGCCTTATGACTCTCTGAAATCACTACTTTTTTAAATACAGGAGAAACTTTTATTCTTATGCTTCCATATATGGAAGAATATCTGTTTCTAGGCATCCAAATTAAAGCGTTGCTGACTCAAAGGCCGCAGTTACCAGCACTGTAACAGAGGACACAAGCAGAAGAGCCATGTTCAAAGGCAGAGCCTCCCTCTTATCCTGAACAACTTTGGTGTTCTGCTCTCCCTAATCTGACTCATTTCTTACACTACCTTACCTCTCCACCTCCTTACCTGAAGGAACAGGCAAAGGAGAAATGCCAATTTTTAAGGTATCTGCAAAGGCAACATAGAGCTTATTAGCCAAGTGAAGGGAGGGGGTGAGAATAGCACTGAGAGGAAGTACTAGGAAAGGGGGGGGCCACTGACAGATCATGGTTATTTTCCGTTACTACACACAGACCAAGACAACAGTTCATTTGCTAGCACTCTGAAGAGTTTCTGAGAATAGCAAGCAAAAAAACTGTTTAGAGTTTCTGAGAATCTCCAATCAATCCCATAAATATTTTTCCTTCCCTGGAAATGACTGAAGGATCAAGCCTACAAAACTAGTTTGAAGCAAATAAGAAAACCCCACATCTTTAGAATAGAGGTCACATACACAAATATATCAAACGAGGAAAAACTCACCAAATCTTTGTTCTTAAGTGCTTTTGGGCCTTAAATGCCCAGGAAGACATTTAACTCTGCCTGACAAAGCAATGTGTCACCGAATTTAAACTTGAATTTAAGTATTTCTGCTACTTTTCTATTCCTTATTTGGCTTGACAATGGGAAAGTTATACACCATGCACAACTCAGTTTAGTCCTGTACAAAAGAAATGAGATTCAGACTGAGGTTGGCTAAGGCCTGCAACTGTACATGGTCAATGGGGATGGAGTTTTTTCTGTAATTCCATGATAGAAAGACACACAGACAGAGTTTAACAGTGTTTTAGTGAGAACAAAGTAGGTGCAGAGGCTGTTGTCAATTATATGGCTCCAGATTTTATTTATAAATTATGTATTAGTAGATGAAGCATAAGAAAAAAAAAATCCCTATATGTAGTTCTTTACTATAAACTGGATAATTGGATTGTGTAAGTTCAGAAACAGAGCCAGATAATTAGCTACACCCTGCAGTACAACTGCCAGAGGTGGGCACATTCCTGGAGTTGCACCATCTGGTAGATGGTTTCTGTATAACATGTCAAGCTACCCACAACTTTGAGAACGTGCGTTATTCTGCCTTCCATTTCTACACTGTTAAGGAAACAGAAATTCTCCCAGCATCTTGAAAATTCTGGAGTGCACCTTCAGTTTCCCCTCTAATTAAAATGCATTTAAACAGGGATAATAGATATGATAGATCACAAACATAGTCTAAGTAAGAACTGTTGTGCACTGCAACTCTGGAATTTCTGGCTCTAACAGTTAAGCACAGAAATTTCTGACAGCTTTCTGTAGCAATGTGGCAGCCTGGAAACAAATTCTAAATTTCAAGCTTATTTTTCTGAGCTGTTCCACATGCTCAAGATCATATAGCCATTTTACTAGGTCTTCTAAGAATATTAAAACTTTTCCCCAACATTCCGAAATCCCTTTTCAGGGGAAGCACTTGCTCTCTTATCAGCGTTATCATTTATGAGATTTTAGTCCTCAGAACGATATCCATGATCTATGTTGCCAAAAGCAGCAATCTTGCTTGTACAGAGCTCAAAAAGACCTTGAGCTGGGACTGTACTATCTGAGGCCACCTAGCCTGAGGACTATCCTGGCCTCTGATTATATTCTTAAAATAGTAATGAAATGACCTTTTCTCTTAAACTCCTCCTTAAACATTTTTGCATTCATTCAAAGGCATGTCCTATTTACTTTTTTGGTAATTGCTAGAGCCTTACAAACCTACTTGATGAGTGGACTAACTCCACTCAAGTGCATAAGTAGAAGCACAAGTTGTTTGTTTTCTGAGAAAGAAGAGGGAGATGGCCTCATCAGAACAGCAGGGCTGAGAGGCAGCTGAGGAGCGTGAGCAGCAATTTACAGTTGTTTCGTGTTTGCACCTCATGACAGTTCCTCCAGCATCACAGCAGTCTCTTAACTGCCCTCTCGGGAGGGCCTACAGAAGTGACTGATCTAGCTCAACTAGAAGAAAAGCTTTGCTTTGCAGTCTGCTCTGCTGTCAAAGACAGGGGAAAAAAATCCACAGGGACAAACTTAGAAAGCAGAATGGGATACTTACTGAAGGAAACAGGGCAACTCTTCTAAGGTCTAGATTTGCCCACAGTCCAGAAGTGTACAGAAAGTCTGTTAAAACTACAAGGAAAGAAGAAAACTGTGACTGATATTTTAATAAATAAACAATAATTTAATATTTCCAGACTTCTATATCCCCGGTGGAATGATGCATATGTATTACCCGCTCAGTTTCAAGTGCAGCCAGACCCCATTTTGATTTTGAAGAAATGGTTGCAGAAAAATAAGTTTAAAATATTTCCTTTTCCTCCTTTAAAACAGCCAACAATCCAGGGAAAATTAATAAAATTAAATTAGTAGAGTAACACTTCAATATTTTCTGCCTTTTGTCAAAAGTATTATAACAGCAGGTTTAACCAACCACCACTTTTATGAGTTCATTTGTCTTGCATTGGCAACTGTAACAAAATCCACCAAATACAAGTTATAAACAAAATAAACAAAGTATTGAACTCTCACATGGCATCTATACATAGCATTCCCATTTTAGCATACTAAAAATCCCCAAAAGGCAGAAGGCCATCAAGAAGTCCTTAAAGGTTAAAGAGCAAACTGTATGTGTAAAACAGGTGAAGAGAAACAAGAGCAGAGCAAAACCTTCCGGGGGGCGGGGTATGAAACTGTAATTAAATAACTACGACTGTAATTACATACATGGAACAAAGCTAAATTAAAAAAAAAAAAAAAAGAAAGCTTGGATAACTATCAAGACACGATGCTAGGCAAGAAGAGTTTTTACTAAGGATTTTCAAGCATGAACGCTGCAGATTATGTGTAAAAACACACAATAAATCCACCTTACATAATAACATGCCTGACTATTTTCCTAGCGAACAGGTAAAGCAGCAACAAGCAAGGATATAACAGAGTCACGATCCTTAGAGACAGAGCTGGTCAGAACAAACTGGCCACGTCCCCAAGCCTTTAAGAGCACGCAGTCTTACCTCCCACGCTCCTCTGGGGAGGCATTCAGCAAAGACGCAACACTTCTGATGCCCTCAAACCTTTCCTACAGCCTTTACTACAAAAGTTTTTCTTACAATATGGCTCGTGTAGTTACAGAGAACGGTCACAGCTGTTTAGAAAGGTTTGGACTAGACAGCCTAAGGAATTACTGTTATTAACAGTAGAAAAAAATGTGCAAGCGTGTGCCTATGTGGATAGATATTAAATAAATTATTGAGATAAACAAAGATACTAAATAAACACAGCACTTTTTTTTTGGATAAGTCTTTGTTTGCAAATCAACATCATAATTAGCAGCACAGATTATCAGCATTATTAATTTGTACTCCCTCTACTGGTTAATTCACCCTATAACGATAAAAATAATAATAGTCCATAAAAAGTCTCCAGATGGCTGTGTTGCAACTCAGCAACACAACAAATCTGAAACCAAATTATATTAAATAAAAGCCCCATACCCTTCCTCCACCTTACACAGCAGCCTGTAAACAGCTGTTTCTTCATGTTCCCGTGGTTTGTTAAAATGTCAGAATGGAAGCAGAAGGATTTTGCAGTTCAGAAAGATGTTCCCTGTCACCCTAGCTTGTTTTTTTCGTATGCCTGCTTCACAGAAATCCCACTTTCCTAAGATTCAGAAATGCAATTAAATGCTTTACATTCTCAACCTTTGTAACGTGTTAATTGAATTTTAAATTGAAATTTTTTTTTCCTCCTCCCATACAAAGTATCATCAGCAACCAAACTTTAAAGCAGTCAAGCATCCCTGAACAACCTGGGTTGGAAGGGCCTTTGGCAGCCTGTCCCCTCCAACAGCGGGGCTAGCTCCAGGGTTACACCACGTTGCTCCAGTCGACTTCCGAATATTCCCACAGCTAGCAACTCCACAGTCTCTCCAAGTAACCCATTCTAGTGCTTAACCGCTCATGGTGAAAAACTTCTCACAACATATGTAAAATTTGTGCAAGATCCAAGTCAAGCATAATGCAAAGACTGAGGATAAGCAAATACTGAACTCGTAACAACCCCCCAAAGCAAGTTTGTCATAATAAACAATAAATAAGTGATAAACAATAAAAAAATTTACAATAATACTTATTACAATATTATAAGGTATAATATTGTAAGTATATAATGTATAATACCTATAGGACTCTGCATTTCATCTGAAGCTGACAAAACATACTTTTTTATAAAGATTCATATGGCATACAGTGGATCCTTTGACTCACTTTACTTCACGAAGCACAAATGTCATTCCTATAGCCAAGGGTTTTTGATTACCTACCCTAAAGAAATGGTTAAGTACTAATTTTGAACATCAGCTTCCGACAAAGAAATGTTTAAATTGCCCTTAATTGTGTGAGTTGTAGTAAACATAAGTGTATTAGTAGAACTACTTTCAATCAGTAAAAATAGAAACAATGGCAAATTTCATTTACCTTGCTCAGTACATTTTTATTTATTTATTTTTATTAATCAGCTTCAGTTTTGTAGATGAGCAAGAAAAACTTCTATTGTTCTATGCAGATTAGAAATGTAAACACTTCACATTTCCCACAACTGCCAACTTCGGGAGCGATGCTGACTCTTGTTTCAAACAAGCGTGCCAAGGGCCAGAGACGTGGCACCACGAGAAAGAGCACTACTGCCCCCTAATGAGCCAACACACGAAGCTCCGTCTTACAAAGAGAAATAAAAGCTACCACGTTCGTGATTAAAAGAAAAAAAAGAGTTCAGTTACAAATGAAGACAATCATTACGAACCAATACTCTAAACACATGCCAAATTTCTGTGCGAAAGGCTGAGTTATACATAAGTGTGGAGAAAAAAATCCTCAGAAGTATCTACCTTCAATATTTAATGCACAGAGGGATCAAGTTGATGCAAAATGCTTCACAGAAATTAATTATGCTCCAACATTTCTGTCAGCATGTAGGCAGGTATGAGCCTATCATAAACCTATTCTGTCCTGGGATGTCAGCATTCATCTTCACACCAAACCAGGTTTTTAAATTTTAGTGTCTGGAATGTCAGAACATCGGCATGTTTTTCTTGTTCTACTGTTCTACTAAATGTGAGTTTTGGAGCTGTTATTCTAGGCTTGTAATTATTGCAAAAGAAATCAGATATTTGTATCTAATTATACCAATAAGAAGAAAGAGAGGAATCAATTAATAATAATCTACTTTCTCAATTCTGTTTGTAAAGGAAACAAGTGGTTTAAGCAAAATATTTAAGTCAGACTATAATAGCAACAACAACTCCATCCTCCCACCTTTCTTCCCAAACTACTAATCTGCATGACAATTCTATCAAAAAGCCCACTTTGGATGTCTGTGGCCTAGGAGCTTTATTTGGTTTATCACCGCTTCCATACATACCTCTAAAGAACCAGCCACAGATAAAAATTTTATCTTAAGTTTTTGTTCATTTGTTTTAAAGCTAGAAAACCAAAGCAAAGAGCATCTTGTTCCACAATAGGTATTGGGAGTCTGGGTAAGCAGATCACAAACAGCTCACTATGAAGAAAACAATGTGTCTAATGCTATCTTTATGTTGGGAACTGATGACTAGAATCATAATACAGCTAGATAACCAAAACGCAGACAACCAAATAGAGACAGTTACCCACTTAAGTATCTTGTACAGTTCTACAAAACAACTTAGAACAAGAAACATATAGCAGAACCTACTGAAGAAGTTTAAATGTGAAAGAACAGAATCATCCGAGTTAGAATTTGGCTAGGACACAGACTTAACATTCTTTCCTTACAAAAAGCACTAACAGGATCTTCATTTTTATCCAGGAGACAACATGTAGAATCTCAGGTTCAGCACCCAGACAGAAGACTGGCACCCATGTCCCATTCCCGCCCGCATTCTACCAGGGGATCCTCTATCCATGTAATACCACACTTTGCTTTGACTTAGCTTAAATACAAATGTTGACTGTAAAAAAAGGTAACTCAGTTGTACACATAGGGTTCTACTGTCTTCCTCACAAAATGCACAAAATTCTACTAATTTCATCTTGTTTTAAAACAAAGTTGGGGAATTCACTCAAAACAAACTACATGCGAAGAAAAATCAGGAGAATTTTCTTTTTGCAAAATGTCACATTTTTCTCACATTTCCTCATAGTTATTTTGTCACAGAGTTGAACCTGTATGCTGTGCTGCTTAATGCAACTAGCACAAAATACTGTGTGGTTCCTGTATTTGTGTTCCAGAAATATAACTTGCAGTGCACCGCTGAAAAAAAGAACTCTATTGCAGGTCCTGATGTGAAGCACAAACATAAGCTCTGTATTCTCTTATTCTACTATAAGTCAGAAATTCCACTCACATTAGTACAATTACTGTGATTTAAATGCAATGTGAAACCAGAATTGAGTTCCAAATCAAATTTTTTCCTTAAATCTTTTACATTGACTCTTTCATTGATAAAGATGAGACACACCACAGAGGATAAGACCTTCCAATTTCCATTAGCAAGATAAGGTGAATAATCATTCATGTATTTAATTTAAAACATGCTAACTAACAAAAGATACAGCTTACATGAATGAAGATCTTTGAAGTGGTGCTTGGCACCAGAACACCACCAGTCACTAAAATCCTTGAATTTAAGGCTTCAGCTCAAAATCTCCAAAGCATAGGTTTTCCATGGCCTTGCATACTGTCATCTTTCATATATATATGTATATACACATATCATTAGCATAGAAAGGTTTCAAGTGATGAATAATACAGGTGTATACATGCTAGAAAGCAGCAAGGAACTAGGCATTAAATGTGCAATAAGTACCAATCACAACAGGTGCTATAAAGATATTTTATAGACATAAAATAACCATATTTCCATGACATCTCTCTATCATCTCACTGCCCAAAGAGCTTACAACACAGTCCACAACCTCCAACCAACTTAACGTGTATGCTAGTACATCCATACTTCACAATCTCAATTGCCTAGCTGTTTAATAGTTTTGTAAAACAGAAATATGAAAAAAAAAAACAGTGAGATATTAATGACGATCAAAAGTTTCAACTGCTGTATCAAAACTTTAAATAAGGCCATGACCGCAATTCATTCTTACTCTGTCAGACGTGCATTTCATACCTTTGAATCTTCATTGCTCACTCCCAGCTCTAGTACAGCTCGAGGAGATTTTAGTTTTGCTTGCATGGACTCGGCCATTTGAAGATTAAGCTGCCATCCAATTGTTTCAAGCTACAAAACACAAATTTAGATTATAATCAGATGCTGCAGAAGCTCTGGGGAGATCAACTTTCGATATCTGTGAATGGTCTGTGTCAGTGAGCATGTCATAAGGCTCTACACAAATGTTTAGCTTTTTTATATCATGGACATTCTGCAGATTCTCCTAGACTCCAAGATAGATTTGCTTCTACCTCCAGTCAAATTTAATAGTTCAAATTGCCTGTGACCACCCAAAATATAGTGACTTAAAATGCTTCAGATCTGCTTGAACCAAACCATAGAACAAAACTAAAGATCCAAAATAAGGTGGAATTCCCCTCTAAGCAAAAGAGGATGGACAAATTTGAGGTTTCCACTTTTATTACATATTTCTTTTGGGGAGAAGAAAAAGTTTAATGAATGGTAATTTCTTAATCAATGGCTCTACTCATGTGTGATCTACCATAGGCAAATGTTAATGACAAAAATAATTCTGTACTGCTTTTTAAATTTTTTACTACTGAAAAGCCAAAAACCAGTCAAGCATGTGAGTAACAGAATTTGCTCATTTTCAACAGAAACAACAAAAAAATACATCTTGAATCACTTTTTAATCATGAATCTAAAATGATATTCAAACATTATCAAGCAATGCCTCATGCATGAAGTAATATGTAAGAACAGAACTACAAGTCTTTCAGGAATTAACCTATCTAGCTTTCTGAATAAAGAACAGGAGAAATCTAGGAGTCTTACCATGTAGCAAGTCAATTTGCACACACAATTTTAATTTAATGCTCACCCTCTGTTAGTAAATATTGTAGCTGAATTGGTAAAATGAAAGTGTGCCACATATCAGTTAATACCTCTTACAGTCCAACAATTCAGTTAAAATCATCAGTAGCACAAAGCCACTCCAGGGATGGTAGGCTGTGAACAGAACAGCAGAGAAGTCGATACTTACCCTGTTTCCTACAGGGACAGTAATCTCTAGATGAGGGACTGGATAGGTAGTGAATGGTGGTAAATATCTTACATGGGCACGGCTCAAAGACAGAGCTTACAAAATGTATTACAACTATACCATTCATATACAACTGCACCATTTATATATAATATCTTGCACACACTTTGTGTATTGCATACATAATACACCAGTTATAATAAACATTGTAAGTTATGTGACGAAGTATACAAACAGGAAAAGTAGGCATCATGATCTATTAGCCGCCAAGACGGTTAAGGAACTTCGCCAAACGCAAACACAGTTAACAGAAAGACACGGAGCAGTCTCAGACTGACTCAGCTACTGCATACAGCTACACATACAGGACAGTGTGAAGAAATTTAGCATGTCAACCTGCAGTCTATCAGCTGCTCTGCAATAAATGTCACTATTAGGGCTTCACTCTGTGGTAAAAATAAGGTAGTTTACACATTAATTAAAAATCAATGAAAAGCATGCTTACAACACAGAAACTGGCACAGCTAACATACTGTAAATATATTCTAGCGCATTTTGTGGTGGGCATATCTCTAAGAACAGTATACATACAGACTAAAGATGCTTTAAAAGACAAATACTATAAATCCTAAAAGCAGATTAATTTTTGGTCAGTTATCTGTTTTGATTTCTTCTAAGCTGATTACATACTGGTTGAAGAAGGTGACGGGGCACTCCCTACCCCACCCAGAAGTACTGCACAATCCCAAAGGGCAGTCACTTCTGCAAAAGGGTTGCTAAGTCAGTCACAATAAGCACAGATGAGTCTGCAAAGCCTTTGTTCTGGCCCATATCTACATTACCTCAAATCTTTCTAGGTTCACCAGCAAATTATGCCAGAAGGAGACAGCCAGGAAAACATTTTTCTCTCCACAAACTTCAACAAAACTAACTAAAGAAATTAGAACGTATACATTTGTTTCTCTAGCCCATGCAGTGATAGAGATCTCGGGACCCTGACTTCCTCTAGCTTTCAGGGCAAGCATAAGAAGATCAGTTCGGTGTGGTTCAAAATCCATAATGGTCAACAGAGAAAGATCCAAATGACGGATAACAGAGTGGCAGTGGGAGCAGTCCAAAGCAGGCAACAGAAGAAAGTACTAGCTGTTTTGATGAAACATCTGCACCTATCTAAACACTATGGCCAAACCTGGAGGTCATGAGCGAGCTCTGGAATTTGATGGCTCCTTGTATTGCAGTCACTGGGGCTCCAGCTGAGCGCTCCTCAGTTGTGAAAGAACTTTTTTTAATCAGTGCTCTAAACACTTTATTGTACTAGCATGGAAACCAAGGCTTAGAGAGGCTAGCATCTTATCCAGGATTACAAAATAATGCCAGCAGAGATAAGAACAATATCCCAGGAAGACAGACTTTCAAGACTTTGCTCTAACTGTTAAACAGTGATTGTGCATAACGTGAAAAACAAACCATCAAAAGCGAGAAGATTCAAATTTATGACTTCTGCTTCATTTTTAACTCACATCTATCCAGGAATATCATAGAGGGCTCAGAACAAACAATATATGTGGCAGCAGATATACACAGTGGTCTGAGTTTGTAACTGAATAGCAGCCATAACTCTTTTTTTAATATTGCTTTACCATAAAGTTACTTTGTTTTTCTATACGAATCATGTGTCTTTTCTGTTTTAAATATAGCTGCATGAGAACAAGCTTTGATTAACAAATAGTATGCTGCCTAAGGCTTCAAAATGGTCTGCCTATTTCTTTTTGTGAAAGGAAACTAGAACACGTGTTTGGCCATAGTCGTGTTTACTTAGAAGACATTCAAGATTCTGAAATATCAATTAACCTTTTGAGAGCAGAGACATGTTTCTGCACAGTGTTTTGGTCAAGGCACTGTATCTGGTAGCCATGAAGTGGTACATATTTTAGGGCCGAGTTCTTCAGAAGATACGAGGAGTGTTATTATTAACAGTTACAGTTATTATTTCCACTTCTGATATAATACAGGTCATAAAAAACAAAACGATGGGAGAGTTTTTATGGTGCCAGAACCTGTGATAACATTCACACTTAGGTGAAAAGCATTTACTGTGGGGAAAATAGTCTCTCTCTAGAACTAGCATGAAAATAAAGCCATACTTTTAGTTACTGTAGACTTTTAGCTTCTTTTCACAATTTCTTATCAGCAGATTAGAAATGTGCAAGCAACGTTAAGGAAAGCTACCTTGTCACTGCAATGATAAATACAGTTGAAAAACATACTATTTAGCTCTGCAACTTGTCACTGATAACTCTGATACTTATTTAACCTCAGGGTTAGGTTTAAAAAAAAAGGAGGGGAGGGGGGATGGAAAACAAGGGGAGGAAAAAATGTAGATATTAAATAAAACCAATAGTAAGTAGGTAAGAAAGTCCTTCAGATCTATTCCATGGACACTACAGCAAATGATCCAGGGCAACTAAAACAGGGGAAGCTTTAAGCTACCCCGTAATCCTCATCTTCACTTTCCATACTAAACAGCAGAGCATAGTATTTTATACATTAGGACAAGCAAATCATTAGTAATCTAACATAGTTATGGTAAAATGTTCGTGTGAAAGTCACCCTCTGCACAGGCCCCATGCACACTTTAGCTTATCCAATATAAGCTTCATGCAAGGTCTCCAACCAAGAGAGGATTTCACATAGCCCACAGAACACCACCTGCAAAATTCACCATTTCTCTCACCACTTAATGCTGTTTGTGTTTTACATACTATTATATTAACCATGCAGGAATCGGCCCACTGGAATCCAGAAGAAAGGCTGGACCGCAGCTCTGAGAGCGAAGGAAGACTGGAGGTCCAGGAGAGACACACGGTGGGGCCTCAACTTGAGGACAGGGAACAGAACTAAAGTCACCGAGAAACTGGCACTGAAGAAAAATGCTGGTAAGGAGCTTAACTGGGGAAAAGAAAGTAAGCGGGAACACTGAGAGGACAGAGAAAACTGAAAGTGGAAGCAGAATTTCAGAGAATACATAAACACCTAAAATGTCTCCCCCAATACTGTCAACTTCAGCCAACCAAAACTTCTGGAGCAGGTCCCAATATTTTTAAGGGGGCTAGAGGAAAAAGGGTTTTCAACTGCTCAGTAGGTGCTGCAGCAGGGCAAGAGGGGATATTTTTCAAATTTGGGTCTTTGAGACATATTGAGATGACATTTACCATCTCTCTCTAGAGCCGTGAGGACTAGAAGCTTGTTTTTAATTTTTAATGGAAAACTAAAGTTTCATATAAATTATCTGCTTCCAGAATGTGAAGCTTTCAGAAGGTCATCCAATAGCAGAATGTGAAGCTTTCAGAAGGTCATCCAATAGCATAATGAATCATTAGAGGAAACACCGGAAATCAGTACTACTTCTCTCAGAGCTCACTGACATGGCACAAAAAGCCTACTACTTAATGCAACGCAAGCAGAATGCCAAAGTACCCCGCAAACCACTATTTTTCCTTCATGGATAATCCACAGTTTGGCACCTATTTGTCCAATAAAAAGTGCTAAAAATATTGATCTCAGAAGAAAACAAGAGTCACAATAAATAAAGTATTGAACCAATAAGAATTACAGTGCGAAAATATTGCTTGAATATATAAAAATCAACGTGATCAGAGTTTTTACAACAGCCAGACATTTAGACAGTTGTGGAGCAGCCAATCACTTTACACCTCAAATTTAATATACTATGAAGCTGTAGTTACTCGACTCAGATTCCTGAGCTCCATTCCCTTGACAAGACTTGTCGCTTTCAGAACAGCTAGCTTTCCCTACATAGAATTAAATAATATGTATTCCATTTCTGCACATACAACCATTTTAGAATACGATAGTTTTTAGTTAATTGAAGACTAAAAGCTTTCTGATATGATTCAGGACACACGCGCAAATGCAGTTAATCAGCGTTACAGACTTAACACGATTCAACAATCAGCTACAGGAAGGATTATGAAGATCCTGGCATATCCATTATTAGAATTCCAGATAAACAAATGACTGTATACATTTCTACAGTGAGAGATAAAAACACTTATCACCATTTAGCAGAGAACAAGAACAAATTTCTTAAAATTAGTTTCATCTTAAAGTGAGAAAAACAGATTTCTGGACTGAATACTTGTTAACAAGTTTGGGTGGAGAATACAGAAGTAGTTCTAAATAATAGCAGTGTTCTGTAATTTTAGGTTTATGGGGGGAAAAAAAAGCTTAAGAAAGTCCACCATAGGCAAGGCATACTTAATGCACGTAGCTTACTATTACTACTAACATTTTCGATATTGCCAAAGGGCTCCTTACATTACAACTTGGTAATGTTTGAAAACCAAATATATCATAACCTAATTTTTTAATAGTTTTGATGACATTTGGAGGATCAGTTTTGAGCATCATTTTCCACTGCTGCATGAGAGAGTTTTTCCATTGTCAGTTGGCTGTGTTTTGGCTTGTCTGTTTGCTTGTTTTAAAACAAAAACAAAACAAAACAAAAACCCAACATTCTTTTTTAGGAAGGAAAAGGTTTTCATTACCCTGAAGTTACCAAGGAACTGCTGAAGCTTTTTAACACAAGTGGTATAGCTTGATTAGAAATTTAAAGCAAACTGAGCTTGTGGCCCACAGCCAGAATTAAAAGCCAACAGGAGCATCCTTTAGAGTAACTAGGTCACGCTGGTGTGAATATTGAGAAGAAAAACATGAACTAAGGAAATTATGGTATATGGCATTAAATCTTATTGATCTAGATCATAATGAACTTATCAGACTGGTCAAATTGGCCTCCAGTGAGATGATTGCTAACTTGAGCAAAACTTTAAACAAATCGTAATATTTCTTTTAAAAATTCAAATGTTGGCACAGATCTGAGACTACTTCTAACAGTACTACTTCTTCTGGTATTAGTGATGCTAAAGGACTTGATTAACATGAACATTCTTATTCTTGGTTTCAGGCACAAAATGCTGTTTTAGATTTGTATAGCAGAGAACTAACATCCAACTCTCCTTAACTATCAACTCAAGGAGTCATTCTAAGGTAATTCACTTGCACTTCTAATTACTTTCCTTCACAGACAGGCCAATTAATTTGAAGACATGCTGAAGCAGTGTAACTGACTCCATTTTTGTGAGCTTTTTAATAACTATATAATAGAAATAGAATGCCAAGAAGAATTTTGTTGACTTATTCTTTACAGGTATCACAAAAGATACCAGTCCACTATGGAAAAGACAGAAGCCCAGCAAACAACTTCAGGAAAACAAACTAGGAAGGTTGCATCGAGACAGAAATTAGTTTCAAGCCCCACTGGTATACAAGCCCACCTCTTCGATTTTATAATACTTTAATCCTTATTTTTAGAAGCCTTTCAGTTCAAAATGAGCTAATATTTGTGACAACTTAAATGGTATTGCACATGAGATTATGCCTTTCATAGCCTGAGAAAAAACTCTGCTTGTTTTTATAAAGCTTTTCCTGTAAGAAAATAAACATGCATGTGCAATGGTAGTATTATAACATTATCCAGAGTTATATTCTCCTCATCTATTTCTACCAAATAGTGGATGACTTTATCAGCATGTTACAGAAACGTTACCAGTTTACTTACAACTAGAACTACTGTTACTGGTAAGCTCAGCTTCACTACTTCAACGCTGGAGTGCCCACTTAGTTACAAGGCTGCTTTAATTCACAATCTAAAGTAAATATTCGTAATTTAGGATTCCAAATTCTAAACTTCTACTGTGAGAAAGTTAAGAATAGTTAACTTCATAGGAGATCATGCAACAGTACAGCTTGATTTATATATTAACAGATAGTAGCTTGGAGGAGAAACCACCCATGCTTCAGAAAGTAGACTTATGATAGCTGGAGAAATAAGATTCAAGAACTACTTTCTAACAGTACCAGCAGAGGCAAAAACTACTAGATATTTTAAAGATGGAGCCTGAGAACTTTAGAACAGGCAGGACATGATGTGGCTGCTTGCAGTAACAGGGAAGTTGAACAACTCATGTCTCTTCCCACAGATACTTTAGAAATAAACCTACTCTGTTCACAAAAGCAACAATTACAGATGAAAAAATCTATTTAAATCAGTATTAACAAATAAAATCAGAATCTTTTGTTTTAACCTAGAAACTAATTCACTCATTTTAGCTAATTTTTCCCTCTAATTTCAGAGGAACAGTCCAACTTTAAAGGTGAAAACATTTCCTAGAAGAATCTGAAATAGTTGTTTATATAATTTAAGGCATCTGTAGTATTACTGTTACTGAAGCTGTTATTGAACAGTGACGTGAGAGATAACGGGCTATGAAAGACGTCTTCAGCAAATCCCTTTCTCATATGATTATAATAGCACATATCACACTGACACAAAACATTTAAGAATGTTTTTCAACTAACAAAATACTTTCAGGAAATTAAATCACCTGGTAACAGAACAATCTTTCAAGCGCAATTTTTTTCCACTTACAAGACATTTATTTTAGCTGTTCCAATCGAATAACCTTTATGCATATAAGAACGCGAGTATGACTCTTTTCACCCACGCTTTTTGAAAGGGTGACTCCCATAGTTCCCCTTCCATTGAAGGTCAAGCATTCCCCATTTCATTGTAGTAAAAGAAAAATCAACGAGAATTCTGGCATATTAAAATTTTGGGGGTTCTTCCCCTCATCTTTCAATAATCAAACTAGCCAAAATGTATACTAAATGGTAGCTGCATACATGCACACTTTTCAACGCACCCGTCATCTAAAGGGAGTGTTGTAACACCTATATATGGAAGTAATAAACTACCTACCAGCTTGGTACGGGTGACAAAGGATGAAAGGTGCATTACATGTTAACTAAAACATTGGTCTACAGTGCACTACTCTAACTTGAGACCTGTGTAATCACACCAGTGTAAAACTAGAACATGGCACCAAACCAGTTCCATCATGCCTGCTCTGTAAAACGTGCAGCCTAACATCCCAGTTCAACTCTCCATCAGCCCATTTAGTACTGGAGAATCAAAAGTCGTGATAATGTCATTTTTGCTGAACATAATAATGATACCTGAAGACAGTTTACACAAGAGGCCAAGAATGAGAAAACGTGTCTGACTGAACTTTTTTAAGAGCTCCCCCAGTTACTTTAACAAAAGAAGGTTAGTTCAGGGGGGATACCATCAGGATGAAGCCAAAGTGTGCTCAATACAGCAAACAAATATTAAAACAGAAAAAGGTGCACATTTTTAAGAGGAAGATAACCAGTTACAGAAAAAAAATCTGCCAATCATTGCAGGTAGATTCTTCGTCACTGAAATTTTTTGTAATAAGGAAGAGATTGTTTCCTGCAAGATAAGCCCTAGATCAAACAAGAGTTTGCTTAGTTTCCGACTGACATGAATCTCCAGCACTGTGGGTGGGGGGAGATGACTGGCATAAACACATCAATGTCTACTCTTAATTATTGCTATTGACTTGTATTAAGGTGGCATGAACATCTTTGAAGGAAACTTCTAGCAGGTAACAGCAATTACCCATTGTGGCGGACAGATGAATGAATTATTTGCCTTAAACATTTCTTGGTGCATGGGGTGCAGGCAGGCCACAACCCCGAACAAGCCATCTGTCCCTGGCGGAAACAGGACTGGGCTGCTGCAACTCCCCGAGATGGTCTCCCTGCGACCACCCAGGACACACCGAGCCTGCACTGAATGAGACCACAATCAGGCAGAGATTTTGGGATCTGGACTGTAAATTATTGACCGTTTTTAGCACAACTTCTATAAAACCTGCTTGGCATGAGTGGCTAAATTTGCTGAAGCCTTAGGCCGCACTCCCTAGTACAGTGAGAAAGGGCCCAGAGCTGGTGCAGGCGGGAATGAGAAGGGAGTTACCAGCAATTTGCATTCCTGTGCACTGCTGAAACAGTGCTAATTGCTGGAGTTATCGCCTTCTTTGTCAGGACCTTGAGAGCTAATGGCTGGACCCAAGAATGGAGACACACCTGTCAGCAGAAACGGCAACAGTAAACGGCCTACCTAGGGACAGTGAGGAGACCCAATAAGGAGCAGGAGACCCCAGACCCAAATATTACTATTGGTCTGAACTACCACGTGAGGGGTGGGAAAACTTAATTTGAAAAAGCTATAATTGCCGAGGGATTTCTTTGTTTGGCCCCCTCTTGCCCCCCCTCTCGCTCCCTCTCTCGGCCCTCGTCCCTCGCTCTCGTCCCTCGCCGGAGGCACCCAGCTTGAGCTGTGATTCGAACGGAGTCAGCGGAACATCATCGGCCTCGGAGTGGTGGTAGCTAGCTTCCTCTCTCCTTTTCCAACTTTCTCTATCTTTTCCCCTTACCCTTGTTCTGTTCCCCTCTTCCCTTTGCCTCCCCTTCGCTTTTCCCCCACCTTTTCTCTCCACTTCGTGGAAAGTAAAGTTAAAAGGTTGTACAATATTTGACCAGATTTAGCGTCTTAATCTCGTCCTTGGGATCATAACGAACCCCCCCCCGATATTGGATCGGGACACCCATGAAAGTTAGTGGATTATTCTTCAAATGCAAAAATATTTCCAATTTATTTACTAGCTAAGTAATAATATCATTTGTATGCTCCCACTAATACAATCTGTGTCACCTAATTTCTTTAGAGAAATGACCTATGATCTACTGTTTACAGAAAGCTGCACGAGGCCATACGGTAGCACACAGTTAAGAACCACTTTCTAATGTTTTATTGCATCTGGAGGAAAGACTTTAGAACTGAGTAAACTCTTAGCTGAAATTGAACTTAGGCCCATTATTTTGATTTATATAAGAAGCAGTGACAGAAGGAAAAATAAAACTGAAGTCCTAGAACTCAGGGAGAGGGAATTATGATGGTATTTTAGAAAAAAGACAGAGTTTTAAAATATATATATATAGCGATTTCAATATCTCATGTACCAAAGGCAACCAAATCATCTTTGAAACTCATTTTACTGATTATTATTTTCCAAGACACTTAAGTGACAATCTGCTCAGAGGTGGCCAGCTTCTATATAATGCACTAAGAATAAGCAATACTTAGAACTCAAGTATGATTAACTAGTGCCCACTCAGAGAGATAATTACCATCAAATATGCATACAGTTTTGCAAAGTTTCTGATTGTAGTCCTCTACTACATCTTGAAGAGCAAAGAAAAAACCCTAAGGAATACAATATTTTTTAAAATCTGTCCCCCTACTGTATAAACACACCTCAACTCAACCACAGTCCAGCGGATCTTTCATTGTAGAAGTACCTTGACAAATTCACCTTTCTCAGCGGTGTGCAGAAACAGACAAACCAACAAACCAGCCACTTCTCATACACCCAAGTGCCCCCCTCCTTTTTTTTTTTGGGGGGGGGGGGGTACCTGCACATTAAATAAGACAAAAACTACATACACAATACCTATATAGAAAAATTACTATCAAGTCTACAAAGATGCCATATAACAGTGCTCACTGATTTTGTTTCTCCTTATTATTGAACATCTGACTCCAAACTATCCAAATACTGCTTTCAAAACAAGTTTTCAATGGCATTAACCACTGCTGCCTCTCCCTCTACCTCCTTGCCTTGCATCCAAGCTCTGGCTTCTCAGTAGATCCGTGTCCCTCATCCAGTCACCACCTTCTTCCCAACCATCTGCCCTGTACTACAGTCCTCACTGCCCAGCAAACTCCAGTCCTCTGTAAATCCCACCTGTGTTCAGCCTCCAGCTTTCAGCTTCACTCTGTCCAGGCCCATTCAGGCATTATCTAGCAGGACAGAGGAGCTGCAAAGAGCCGCAGGGCACACCTCAGGTTTGCTCTGCACATCTTAGATCCCCCAACACAACTTTCCCTAACATCATCAGTGACATTAAGAGGTAGAAAACAAACCAAAATTAACAGCAGTGAGTGTTTTAACGTTGTAAGTTGGGAGCTTCAGCTTATAATTAACTCTAGAGAAAGCAATCAGAGCAAGCCAAGAAGCCAGTACCTCAGTCATTGCTCAGAGAGGATTTGACTGTTAAGCCTTCACCATTTTAAAAATAGAAATACAGACTGAGGCTCAATTCTATACGGAAAATCTGCACAAGTTACCTATCTAAAGTCATCTTTTGGGAGAAGAAAATTAACTGAACTCTTCATCCAGGAATGGCTCTCTCCTAGTATTAATTTTGTTTGATTTACTATTTTTGCCTGCAATTTTAAAGTCATATTATTCTTTAGCAAGGCTCATCTAGCACTTATGCCAGGTAAAGTGACAGTTTTCAGACTGCTGAATTCAATACCCATAACAAGAAAATCCATTTTTTAAATCTTTGAATTTAAAAAAGAAATAGCAACACACCAAAAAGTATCAGTGCACTTCAAAAGAGAAGAAACAAAAGTAGTTTGACATGGATTTGGTACAGAACTCTAGTGCAGAACTTCAAAAGATGTTTCCTTATCTTTAGTTGCTGGAGTATTTCATCTTTACAAGCATATTAAATGAAAAGCAGCTAGCTTGATAGCAAAGAGAACAGGAGTATGAGACAAATATTAGAATCAACATTCAAGTTTCCAATACCCTAATATATTTAGAGATTCACTTAGAGCTTGAGTAAAACAATACTTTAACTCTTACACTATCTGAGGAATTTCTGGACATAAAGGGGCAGGTAAAATGGAGTGAAAATATGCACCAGTCTATGAGCACTTACACTGAAAAGATTTCTAATAATTCTTTGGCTCTTTTATCAAGTAGAAAAATGTACAGCAAGATCCAAAGGTTGGAAGATGAAGTTAGACAAATTTTAATCAAAAATAAGGCAAAAACATTTCTAAACCACAAAAAACACCCTAGAAATCATCAGTCATTTAAAGCCTTGAAATGACAACTGGCCCCCCATTTCAAAAGCTGTTTTATATGTTAAAGAAAAATTATGGTTTGTATTATATAGGAAGTCAGACAAGAGAAGCACTGGACTCCTTTTGAACTTTAAATTATGCTATTTTACCTGTAGGAACAAAACAAAGGTTTCAGGTGTTTTTAAACATGTTTGAAGCATAACTTCTTTTAACCTTTATCATTTACACTTTCTTAGCGGGGGATGGAAGGGGGTAAGAAGGGTAGGAAAAAAACTCTTATGAAAGAAAACAACCAGTAAATCAAAATAGGAATTCTTGGGGGATACTGAAGTAGTACCTAAAAATTGTAAATAATGATAATATCCACTAATGGAAAGTTGGATGAGTGGAAGATTAAACAGAAATGGTCATGCTGTAACTAGCTATTAAAGTAAATCTCAGTAGGTATAAAACTACATCTTTATTACATCTTTAATCATTCATATTCTCTTTGCCACCATCTGTGAGGGCATCAGATAACACAATCAGGTTCACAGTTCATTGTGACAATGTCCGCGGAGAAGACACTGTCTTTGGTGCCCGTTAGTCACTGTAAGAATGACAAACGGAACAAAGACAAACAAGAAACTGAAAGATATTTGCTTTCTCTTCGCAGAATAAGGAAGAATATCACTCACACATTTCTCCTGATACCAGAAATTTTCCAAATAAGTTAATATTTATATATAGAGCCCCAATTCTGTTCTTGCTCATCATAACAACTTTAGAATGCTTCAGAGAAGTAATTCTATAGATTTGCCACAGTTCAGCACAGGGGAATACAGTATATTCACATTACACATATACACCTCAGCAAGAAGACCAATTTCTGAGATAACTACCTTTAGAATTTTTCCCATATGGGTTCAAACAGCCAGACAAGATACAGAACTGACAGCTCTGACAAGAGTTTTAGGTATGTAATTTCACTAGTTGCATTCCCACACATCATTATATTAAGTAACACTGCACGAACACTATAAAAAAACACTTTTCTTGCCTGGCAACACAGACCTGGATCTTCTTAAATTAAATATATTTTAAAGATATCATGAATAGTTTTCCAATCCAAGAAGTCTATGAGGAATTTGGCTTGATTGTCCTTTTAAAAGACGACAGATTTACATCAGTTACCAAAAAATCACCTGTATTATGTTCTCTAAAAGTTTTTTTTTTAATCAATAGAATCAATGAAAAAAAAATATCCATGAGAATTCAGAGTGAACTCTATTAAAAAGCTGGCTTTCCTTTGCAGAGAGAAAACAAAAAGAAGTACCATCATTCCAATTGCCTAACCAATTGTATTATATTGCAGAAATGATATAATAAAGGGATAAAGACTCAAAGAACCAATTAATGCAACAGAAGAAGATACATAATTAAAAACCTTGCACAGCTGAAGAGCGAGTATACCTCACTAAAGAAAAAGGAGTAGTAAGAAAATAAACACTATTAAACACAGCCTTAATTTCACTCCACAGCTTTTATTCATCTCTCCTGAGACAACCTCATGGCCAACTGAGTGGCACAACTCCAACAAACTCTGAAGATGTAAGTTTAGAAGGGAAAAAAAACCTTTCTTCCAACAGGCAGAATTAGCGTTCAACATGCCACAGAGAAGCTGGTATTCTTCACCCAATCAGTACTCTGGGAAATACCTGCTTCGTAGCACTAACATTCAATTTGGGTTTTCATCCCAATGAAGCTATTGGCCAGTGCATTACCACCTACGTTTATTGCATACAACTTATATATCCAGAATTTATAACACTAGCTTTTATCCAAACTGTAATTTGCGAGCAAGAAGAGAATTTGGTCTAAGAGAAACATAATAAACATGTAGACACGAATGAAATACCTGTAAGAAATTACTTTCCCTAATAACTAGCAGTCCAAATCTAAGCATTGCTGCAGGCCACTGGATGCAATGGCCCATTCTCCCTAAACAGTGGTGAACCAAATTAATGAGTAATATTATCAATTAATGATCACGGACAGTCAGATACCCACTAATTTTGACTATGAATTAATAATTTATCAGTTCTCCCTTCAACTTCCCACATTTGAAGTGCAAAACATTGTGACAAACCCCTACAGTACAAGAAGGCTCAGGAGAGATGGGCTAGGACAAGGTGTCAATGAAGCGCAGGGAATAATGTAGGGTGTGACTGATCACAGCTGTTGCAAAGAAAGCTGACTTTATATGTCAACAGCAAGGGGGACAGGAAAGCGGCCTTTGTTTTAGATAAACAGCTATGTCAGTTGAGTGGATCAACTGACCACATTCCAATTGAGTGGATCAACTGGTGTACATGTTTCTTTTTCAGTTCATCAAAAGAGTGTGAATATCTCCTCAAGTTAGCCAGACCAGCATGGAGGGGAATGTACAGGTGGCTCTGCCCAATATAGAATATAAAAACTGAACAACTAACAAAAGAATTTCAAAGAAAGTGATGGGCTTGAGCTGGTTTCCACCCACATACCCCTTCTCAGCGACTGGGGACACCCAGCATCATGACAGTGAACATATTATAGACACTGGTAATGGAGATCACATTTGCATTGTGATTTAACTGTATATTACAATTGCTATATAACTTACACTTGTATTGTGATTTCAGTATATTGCTGTATCACTCTGCTACATCAAAACTCCCGTGTAATATATTCAAACAAGTAAATTTTGATATTAAACATTACACTCTCCATGTGTGGAATATCTAAAAGAACCTGGCCAGAGAGCAGACATTAGTAATAAAGGAAATGGTCAAACATTTTATGTTGTCTTAAAACACAAATGAGACAAATCAGTGCTTGATCTTTTCATATCTATGCTACAGAAAACAGATTTATTTAATAGCAGCTTCCTCTTAATACTGCCACAATATTGCACTTGCAAGTACTGGATGCCAGGAGAGACCAGAAATTGTTTTGCCACTTGGATTTTAGCAAAATAGTTTGGAAAGCCAATAAAATGCCAATATGATCTTTCTTGGTTACATTATGTGTAATGCCTTCTATGCAGTCTCCCCTGAACACCTTCTCATGCTGGAGCAGAACTAGCAGGACCTCAATAATACTAACCACCCTGACTCTGATTCTACAGTCAAATGCAGATGAACAACCCCACGGATGCATCCACTAAAGCCATTGCAAAGAAAATTCAGAGTTGATAGAAGTACACTAAAGCGTGGTGAGGAAAAGCATGAAATATTCATATATACTCTGAATTCTAAATTGATATGTAATCCTGCACACAACCTGGACAGGTCAGTAAAAGGCCATATTAGATGTGCAGTGACAAGCAAAAAGCCTGTGTATATTTTTGTGTGTGTCTGTGTGTTTTAAAGAGCATACAAGAAAAATTTTTTATTACAAAGCCCCTGAATAAAACACTAATATTCCAGGTAAGCGCATATCATATTCTACTCACATGAGTTTCTTGAAAGTATAGCAGATACAGAAGTCAGAGACAGATAATATGAAAGATTACAAGCAGGAGAGACTTTCATAGGATGAGAGAGTGAGGAATCACATACTGTGTTGCTTAAAAAGAAAACAAGAATGAACACACACACACAAAAAAATAGTTTAAGAAACCGGAGTAATACTACAAACCACAAGTTCTTCATCTTTTTTCATAAAAATAAAGAGATATCTGTTAAAAATCAAAAGATCAGTGGGTATACAGATTGAAAAAAAATATGAATCCGTATCTCTTCAGGAAATCTCATTCAGGTGGTGAAAAAACAAATCAGGCATGTATATAGACTGAAACCTCCAGGTTCAATATGTAGAATATTTCACAAGTGATAAACAGTCAGCTTTTAGGGTATAAGAAGGCTTCTAAGCAATGAGGTGAAGCAGAAGTTGCCCTCAAACAAGCTACTACATAACTAGAGGATTACATCTATATACTTTCATCCAAAACATGTAGTGCAGTCCAATGCTAAAGGCAGGATACACAATGAACAGATTTTCTGATCTAGTACAGCCACACCTATATTCCTAAAATTTGAATCTCTAACAAAACTACAAGACACACTCTTGACCAAAAAAAAAAATCATTGTGAATCCAACTTCAGACACATATAGAGCATGAATAAATCATCTTTAAAAAAAAATATCTTTCAAGATTATGTTGTTGGCAATTATGCAACAGAACTGTCATATTTCCTTGGCAATTAACAGAAATGTAGCACAGCAGAAATTTGTACATAATATTGCTTCTATGGGAGAAGTTACTGGCACAAATTAGGAACTCCATGCATCGTGAAGACTTCCTCACACGCCACATTTTTATATATGGCCATGTAAACAAGTAAATGTGTAAGTTACCTATACACAGAGCACATTCATAGGACCAGTTGTTTTAACAAAAGTTACACATGCATATGTTGCAGATAGTATTAATAACTAGATATGCATCTCTTCTTTTAAACAAAGAAATTAATTTAGTCTCAGAATTAATCTTAAAAAAAATCTAAAATCTAAAACTAAACAGACAAATATTCACCTCTAAGTATCTTTCAGGATTCCAACTTTTTTACTTTAACTCCAGAGATGCTGATGAGAGTTTACCGGAAGTTTGCTACTAGAACAATATATCATGAATAAGAGAGTATTTTTTCCTCCATACCTCAAGGTACACAAATAAAGCTCAGAAAACATGCAGTATTCTGCAATTATTATAGATTAAATGAGCAAATAATAGAAGTATCATGCAGTCATTTATTGCATTCATAAGACATCAACTATCTAAGGAGACTGCAAGTTCTCCTTCCATTACCCCACTTCATTTTTTAAACACTCTCTGCTTAGGTGCCTTGTTAGCTGAATAAATACTTTATTTAGCAATTAGTTCTGTGGATTTAATTCCTTGGCCAAGGAAAAGCTCTCCTGAACTTCACAGTTTTTCACTAAAGTCTACAGATTAAGTCTTTATAGGTTTTTGAAACAAACTGAGAAAGTGAATTCAGGAAGTTCAAATTCAAATTACTCCTTCACAGCTACATTCACACCCAACCCAACTTGACATCCAGGGTGGAAAAAAATATCAGTGACAATGACACTTAAGTGTATGTAGAGGCACACACCTATAATTAAAGCTGCTTTCATATTAAAGAACAAGTAAATTTCATTAAGGTACTTTTTTAGGAGTCGTTTTCTTACAAGCTTAACTAGAAAAGACAGTTTAAAGCTTGTTTATAGAGGATGTAGCAAAATGCAATTTCACTACATGTTAGATGGTGGTGAAGCCACAGAGAATCTCAAAACGTAAACCCCAATGCACATGAGAAGCACTGTATTTTGCAGGACTCGTACAAGACTACAGACAGAAATAAAGCAATGTCATAGAACAACCACAGATGCACATGGTACTAGTTTCAGCACACATAGAACTCCAAACAAATGACGAACAAAGGTGTTTTAGTTTTGCATTAGTTTCTCAATACATTGAGGAGCTGGCAGCAAACTGGCTCATTGCACAGTGCAGATAAAGAAAGTTCTCAGGCGGCTGCTTTGCAACGTATCTTCAGAACTACCTTCCATTTCTGCACATATATGCTGTATTCTAAAGAGTTAGCTTCATAACCTTCTGTAGTTTCACTTGATTTTCAAATGACTTGCCTCCTTTCAAAGAAAGTCATACTTCTATATTCTCATCAGATCTCTTAGCATTTAAATTTTGGGACTTCTGTGATTGGCGCTGCCAAATATTACTTTAAAAAGGCAGGCCACAGTATCATGAGAAACTGATTTTTGTGCACCTACACTATCAGTCACCTACTCAGTTGGGTTCATGAGTTAGTATAACGGTACACACTGTAGTTTTATAAACTATGTGCTTAAAACTGCACAATTTTACACAGTACTGAGTTTAAATATCTTTAGCTTCTACCAAAGGTATCTCATCTTCTCCAAATGTGCATTTTACACCTAAAAGTTTAAAATCTGCTGCTGTAAGTTATGTTTTCTGTTTTTCGCCAGCGTATTACGTGTTCCTTATCTATCTAGTTTATTCTGTAAGCAAATTTTACTAACTAAACTATGAAAATAAACTAATTCTTATCTGGATAAGATATATAGCAATGATGAAATAAAGCAAGAATAACGAAGTCAGTCTTTCACAATTTTGTTGAACCATGTGACTCTGAAATTGGTATGTTCTGTGTACACCTCCTACATGGGTGAAGGCTTATTAGGAATCAACAGAGGATGTGTTATACTTGCTTATAGACGTATACATTCATGGCTAAAGATACAACAGGCCAGACTTTCACAGCATATATCAAAGGAGAATTTTAACTAGTAACAGGCACATATGAAATGAGATTATGCAACAGTAGAAAAGTTTTCCAAAGATATCTTACCAAATGCACTATCCAACCAGATTACAAAATCTTAAGACATGGGAGTTCAGATACACACTTTAATTACAGAGAATTAACCAATTGCCACCCATGTGCCAAAACACTGCAACTGTCCATGTGCACATTTTATCCTTGCCCTACTGTAAAGCATGTTCACAAACACCTACAAATGATATTTAGGTTACATTACTTAGCATTGCCAATAGCACACATACAGTCAAGTTCCAACCGTTACAGCAGCTCAGCTAACATAACATCTCTACAAGACAAAAGAATTTAATTGCCCCTGACTGCATCTATCCATGATCTACTAGGTATTCTTTTTCATTTTTTTGTTACCTTGGCTTGTCATGAAGTTTGCACCTCAATTTAAATCCCTCACTTTAAAACACAGCTATACAGATTTACCTTCTTTTAGAAAAATTTGTACCTTCTGAGGGGTCAAAACCCTCTGCCTGAACTTTTCAATCGTATCTTGACCTGCAGCTGCCCATGCACTGGCAAATGCTTCTGCTTTGTCTTGATCGAGGTGAATGCTTTGCAGCTGCTGTTGCAGTGCAGCAGGCTTCAAATTATGATAGACTGCCTGTTAAAAGAAAAAATAACTGCTATTACAGAAGTACTGTTCTACAAGTTGTGCCAGATATATTTCATCACAGATGGCCTCCACATTCACACAAGATTTTTACTAGCAATACTACTGTGAGACTGGAAAGATCCTGTTCACCTTGATCCTCTGAGAAGAGAGAAGGGTACAGCTATCCCAGTTCCCTCTAGCTGTAATATTACAAATGAGTCTTCTCAAGATGTACAAATTATGAAAAACCCATAGGTGAATCTGAGTAATAGTATAACTATATGTTTTCACTGTAGGTAATGCCAAAGCAGTTGTCACTACAGACAATGGGGCTTTGCAGTCTACCAAGACCACGAAGAAAGGACAGCGTTTCCAAATTCACATCGTTCAAGAAAGCTTTAACTATACGGTAATATATGTACCCTGTGAAGGCAGGTGCAGTTTGCCAAGAAAGGTGAGTTAGCTATTACCTCCATATAAGTATTGATTTTGGTGATAAACACTCCATGTCATATGCTGACCTCCCCTTTCAGGGCAGGACACCATCACGTTCAGAGAGGAAAGAAACCCTCCCCCCCCCCCCCCCGAAACAAAGACCATGCAGTCATCTTAGGTTGTCTGTGATAGGACCACAGATCGAAAGGCTATTAAAAATATTATGCTCTGACAGAAGAAGCAGGTACTCTAAAGAGAAGATGTCTGTCAGGCAGAACATAAGAATCCTTATACATGAGTTATTCCAACCAGGAATCTTCTTTGGATTGACAGTATTTACCCTTTCATTTTCTTATGCACAAGAAATGCAGGACCTAGAGCAGACTCAACTGCTTTTCCTATTCATCTCCAATGACTGCAAAAATGAAGCAGTCCAACGAAAATAAGAGCAGTGAAGACAACAGGTAAATTAGTTGTTTGGTTGAGATGAAAATTCAGAATTCCAGTCTGGATGCAACCTCAGTTTCAGTTTTAACTTTTTGTGGCTGGGAGGTATGGGGAAGACTGTTTAGTTTGTTTTCTCTTTATGTATGTATATATTTGTGTATATACATATGTAATATGTTAACAAAGCGAATGAATCATAAACTGCCATGTGCACTTTTGATGAAATATTTGTTTTCTACATCAGAAAAAGAAGCAAAAAGTCATATGCTCAAAAAATGGCAAGGAAGGATAAAATTCAAATCCCATAACAAACTTATCTGAGTTAGTATGCACACCCTGACAAGACCTTTAGAAATGCACAGGATACACCTACTACACTTGTATGGAAATGGATGGATAACATTCCAGCTGTGACCATTTAAGAAAGAGCCCACACCTGTGTAGTTACCATATTTACTGTGTAATACTTTGGCTTCCCATCTGAGCGGCGGACTACTAGCTAACCACAGCAGAAACAAAAAACCTCTTCCAGTACAAAATATTTAGCTCTACACCATGCAGTCACCTCCTCATTCAAACATCAGAGATGCGTTATGTGGCTCAATAATAACGCAAATATTTTTCTTATAAGAGTTAAAAAAATGCATGGAGAGATTGCTTAGGATTAATAAAAAGAAAGACAGTATCTCAGTTTTCAATATTTCTCTCGCAGTCATGCAAAGCTGGTTTCCACCATCTATATTTACGTTAGTCAGAATGTCACTCCACGAATGCAGTTAGTCCAATTCAAATCAGTAATGTATGCAAACAAAAGCAGTAAAATCAAGCCATTAAAACATACAGAGTATACTAGAGATGCATGTTTTTAGAAATACCTTTTCTAACTTGAATTCTATATTTTTGAAATGTACAATCTGATAAAATGATATATCTACCAATTCATAATGACAGAAAACAGGTACCTGTTCCAAAATGAATGATATTGTTTCAAGAACTAGATGAAGATCCTGCTTTTCCAATGAAAAAGCTACTTGAAGTTTTTCTTCCTCCTCTTCACTGAAGCTGCTTTCAGCCTGAAGTACAGAAATGGTTACTCCTGACATTCTGCTTAGCCACCGAAAACACATTTGCCACAATAAAAGCCTTCTCCCCATTTTTATAAAAACAGTGGTTATCCAGTGGTTTCTAAATGGAAGCAACAAAGGAAATCCTTTTTCCAACAGAAAAATACAATGTTATTCATTTTCTTGGAAATCAGAATGAACTTCTCATGTGATCTTGTGGGCTTTCATTAAAATTTTCTAAATGCATCAGAAGAATATGCTTTCTCCCTGCTCTTGAATAAACAGAGCTACTAAGCAAACACTTATCTTTTGACTACATCAGATCTGCAACATCCTTTTATGAATAAAAATAAGAAGAAAAAGAAGTGCACTACTCAAATCAGAGTAGTGAAAAAAACAGAAGGCAAAATTTTAGTTACATATGCTTCTTCCACTCTGGATACTGACATTTTTCTGTTTTGAAAACTGTCCATGTTGTTATAAAAGAAATAAAAACAAAGGTCTTATATAAGTTATTTTGAAAGTCAGATTTGAACATAATCTATAGTGTACTGTATTATTAAAGATTACTGAGAAAGTAATGTACTGTACATTTAAATATAAGAAACCATATTTATTGTATTACAGTAAATAATAACTTTAAAATCGATACTGTAATCTTTTAAGATATAATTATTAATAAATCTATGCTACAGACATCTAAGCACCATATTTAGACCACTTAGCAATCCAAAACTGCAAAGCTACACAAAAAAGCAATTGAGCTGTCTGAATAAACAAAATAATGCAAGTATACAAAAGCTTCAATGGTCACACTGTTTATAATAAGAATATCAAAATGGAAATATTACTTGAATCATCAGCTACTAGAAGGAAACGCAAGCTCTGATTATCTGCTTTGTTAAGCCAAGTAAGTTTATTTAAAGTTTCCAGCAATTCCACATGCTGTAGGGTCAGACACTTTGGAAAGGACAAAGTGGACGATTCCTGAAATTAGTCTTTTCAACTCATTTCATTCACTCAAGTCCAATTCATATCAATAGCGATTAGCTACTTTTTAACTACTCGATATCTGTTTAGTAAATTGGTGACACTTTCCAACTATTAATGAGCTACTATTCATTCAAAACAATTAAGAAAACCTTCTGCAATAACTGTAGCATCCTAGCTAGTAATTTTAGTGGGGGGGGGGGAAAGTAATTCAATCAAATAAACAAAACAACCCTTATTAGAGGTCATAATTCTGAGACTGTAAGTTTGTATTTTCTATTTATACTACTCCTAACTTACAATATTTTAACTTTGTGTGTGTGCATGTACATACACATGCAAAAATAAGCCAAACTTTCCTTTTCTCTCTGTGTATATGCATTTTTTCTAAACACAAAGCAAGAGAACACACAAAAACTGACACTGAATGATATAAACTATTTCATAAAGCTGAAAGAAATTTTCAACCAAATCACTTCTGCTTTAATGTTTCTTTCACAGTTCTCCCTGCAATTTTTAGTTCCACACAGGTTTCATCTGTTTGACTTTTGGCACTACATAGTGAAACCGACAACTGATTTTATTTCTATCACGCAAAACAGAAACCTTGAACGAGAACACCCGTAAACATGACAAAAACATTCATTACAGAGTTCTGGACTTTGTTTTTAACCTCGGTTCTACAGATGACTTTGGCCTAAGGAGACACAGCCCGCCGAGGGCTCCCACCTCCCCCCGGTCCCGCTGCGCCCACGGGCGCCACGCGAGGCCCCTAGCCCCAAAACGCCCCGGCCACCGCCGCCGGGCCCCCCAGTACCCCGAAACCCCCCGGTATCCCGGGCCCCCCCGGCCCCCCGACCTTCAGGTGCAGCTTCTGGAGGAGGCGGGAGAGCAGGCGCGGGAAGCGGCCCGCCGCCACGGCGTTCAGCAGCGACACGGCCTTGCGGATGCTGCGCGAAAGCAGAGGCGGAGGTCAGGCCCGCAGGATGCCCCGACCCAGCCGCCCGCCCGCCCCAGCGCCGGGCACCGCGCCCCGGCCCGCCGCCGCCGCCGCCAGGGCCCTCGGTACCTCTCAGTCTCCGGGACGATGGGCGCCGCCATGGCTGCCGCTGCGGCCCCGCCCCCGGCAGCGACCGACGGGAGCTCAGCGGGGCCAAGCGGCGCTGCCGGCGCGGGTGGCGCCCGGGGGGTTGTGGGTGGGTTTGCACGACAGCAGCGTTACGGCAGGTGGTGCCGGAAGGCGGAGCAGTGGCGGTGTGAGCGCTGCCTCCTCTGCGCCTGCGGGACAGGCAGGCGGATGAGGAGCAGGGGACACCAGCGTATAAACCTTGTTTTCCTGGGAAGCCGAATAAAAAGAATAAAAATCTTTTGAATGTGACTGTAAACGTTTGTAAGGGGTGGCCCCAAGCGTTAAGGGTAATAAATCACGGCTCAGGGAAAGGCTGGCGTTTTCTTGGTACACCGTAAAGAAATGTGTTACACACACTGGAAGCCTGGCTCTGTTGCAGGGGACAGTTTTGCTATTGCCTTCAACAGAACCGGGATTTCCCCAGGACACTTGAAATGATAATAGCTGTTTCAATAAACTCTGCCTTAAGAACCAGCTTCAGGAAAAGAGGGACAATCCCGGCCTTTCTCCAACAGGGATTTTAAAGGGGAGACCTGGCTGAGTCTCAACAACGTTCATACCGTAACTCTTACCAGGAGCAGGACCCACAACGTCTGTTACGAAAGGCAACTACGTTTTCCAAGCTATTGTTCTAGAGTGAAATGTAATTACATTCAAATACTTCATCCATTTTTCTGCATTTTTGTAAAACATAGAGTATTCTTGCATGAGATTCATTTGGCTGGAAAAGAAAAATGGGTGTTTCACTTACACGCTGGGGACTCTGCCCATGACAGCAGAGCTTTGTAACAACTGGTCAGTCAAAAAGAATAAGGGCGGCTGGAAGCCTGGGCAATTACTTGTTTATTTTGACAAGTTCAAGGTATAGGTACTGGATGTGCCACTCAGCTTTGCTGCCAATTCTCTGGTTTTATAATTGCATGTTCCTATTTTGAAGTGTTTTCTTTCACGCTTTGCTTCATCAAATGAATATGCAAAATGATGAATATTAAAATTTTGACTGGACAGGGTCCTGAGCAACCTGCTCCAGCCGGACCTGCTTTGTGCAGGAGGTTGGACCAGACACCTCTGGGGGTCCCTTCCTCCCTGCATGAATCCGAGACCAAAGACCCACTGAAGGGAGGCGGGAAGGTGATGAATTAATTGGAGATACGAGATAATGAAGCCAACTTGACAACATGCTTGCAAGTGCACAATTAAGTAATTTTTTCCTAATGCCTTTCTTTCAGAATAATGGAAGTGTTATAAAACAGTAATGTTCAGGCAGTGGCTTGTAAAAATGGAGGCATTATTTCTGTTTCTAAAAAATAAATTATAAGAACTTGTGACTTCTTGTACATCCATTGATTTATTATTGCTTTGTACCTCCATGATTTATTTTTCCAACGTGAATAATAGGGCTTTTCACTGAGCTAAGGATATGACACAATTTTTTTTTTTTTTTTAGCAGCTGCCTTAAATTATCCATCTCTTTGACTCAAAATATTCCACTTAGACATAGAAGTGTTGTATGGGCTTTTAAATTCATCTGCTCATACCCTGTGACAAAGTCTTAGGCACAGTGACTGAGACTTCAGAGAATTTAGCCTCTAATGCAAATTTAACTGCTTTAAAACAACCTTGAAAAGCTCAGTCTCCTTGACTTAGCCTATCCAGAAATTGAACTGCATATTCTGTTCTTTCACAAATATCAAACAAGCCTTTGTATTATTTTAGTATGCTACCTTTTACAGACTTTTCTCTTGACTCAACTCTTCAGTTAGAATTCATTTAGGCATTTCTTTTTGAAAAAAAATCTGTTTTTGAAATACTTCTGTGGATATGAGGAGAACGTCTGAATATATAGAGCAAAAAAAGGATGTACAGTTAGGAATTATGGAACAACTTTCCATGTCAGGCTGGTTAAGCATTATAACCAATTGCATGGGAAAGTTGAGGAATCTCTTTTACTGGAAGTTTCAAAGCACAGAGAGAAAAATATCTGTCAAGAAAGATGTGAATAAAGGTTATCCAGCATTGAGGACTACAAGCTCTGAAGATCCTTGTGGTACTTATTTTCTCTGAGTGTATTATTTCCTCTATTTTCTTGTCTGCTTTTGATCCACTTTTTATTCCACAACCTGTTACTTGCAGTATCATTGTGTCCATACTCAAACCTTCCCCTTTTTCTATCATCTTCTTTTTCTCTTTTATTTTTTCCTTATTTCCAGAGTTCTGAAGGTACACACAAAAGAACTTGAACAGAATATTGAACTCCTTCAACTGTGTTTTCAAGTTGTGATTTGTACAATACCCCTGACGCTATATATTGACTATATAATTGTCCTGCTATTCAATAAAAATAAAACAACATAACATTCCACTCACAACTAATTATGTGGCTTAAGCAATTGCATTTAACAGACAATAACTTTGTGTGGCAGGAATTGAATTTTGCCTTTTACCTAGTATTAAATAGCTTAACTCCTCAAATCTAGTTGAGAAAATAACTTTTTTGTAAAGTGTGTTTTAAGTGTTTCAGTTAGATTACATCTATCAGAAATAAATACTCCTCTGTGACTTTTTGTCTATGACTATTATCATTATGAAACAATCTGCCACTCTTTCTGTGTCATTAGTTGTGTCCCGCTGCATGAGTAATCTCATTAAAATCAGCAGGACTACTTGCAATGTCAGATGCTGCTCAAAATGAATAAGGGTGGGGGAATTTCACTTTATTGGTTCTATACGCTGGTTTATAGTTTGCTATTTTATGCTTATACATGAACACTTACATCTAGTCAGGTGAAGAGAGTGAAATTACTTGAGTGATAAAACCCTTCACAATAGAAATCAGGGCTGCACAGTGCTGCACGCCCTTTAATCGAATACATCCATGAGCATACAGCAAATTCAGCTGTAGACAAAGGACCTTAATCTACTCAATTATAATGCAAACGGATATGATCCTTTAAGGGACAAGTGCTCATTCATTTGCACCTGAGTGGAGGTGGAAGCAGATCAGTAGTTTATAGGGCCAGGCCACTGGAGAAAAGATACTTTACCTCTGGAAATAGTAGGATAGCAGATCTTTCCGTGGTTCATGCCAAGATTACAAATTAGGGTTAATGGAATGCAAATATTATGCTCTAACAAATATTTAAAGTTGTGGTTAGCTCAGACTTGATATATCTGTTTTCCAAGTAGAATGCGATTAAACAGAAAGGTCCACTGAAACATGCATAATTTATTTGAAAATGTTTTAAGATCACGTTCAATGTGTAAAAGGAGAAGCTACAATCAATATCGCTATGACTGGCTAAGAAACTCAGTAGAGCTACTGCGGCTGTAATGTTTTTGGTGCAAATATTTACCTAGGGCATATTCACTTAAATATTTATCCAGAAAATATTGGTTGATATTTCTTTAGCCGAGCTCTTCTAGTTTTCTCACTGAAGTCAGTCAAATCTCTGTTCTACTCTGGTTTGGATATATAGAGAGATAGTCCAGTTGTGCTCTGATAGGAGGTGTTAAAAGGATCAAGTAAGTTGTCCAGAAAAGAGTTCAAAGTATATTATTTCTCTTTTTTTATGTCTTTCTGTGTTTGTATGGATCGCAGATATTGGCAAATATTAACTACAGAGTTCTCACCTCAACAGATGTTGACATATAGTATTAAGTTCAATAACAGTTTGGATTCATTTTTCTCTAGATGATGCGGTGGGACTGAGTGGCCCCAACCCAATATGCAAAAGTTCATGTTAACCCAGGAGGATTTATTTAGTGGTCTAAGCTTATGCCTGAAATATCTAGGCCTTATTCAAAACTCCCAGTCTCTTGCTTAACCTATCTGATAAAGCCTCAGGTATTCTTTCTCTTTGGCTTACAAATTCATACACAGCCGAAGTTGTTTAGCTGAGTCTTTGAAATCAAATGGATCTCAACAGGACAAGGCCCAGGCAAATGGGAGGTTAGGGTGGGAAAAACCATCTTCATCTGCACAAAAGTCATACAGACACACATTGTTCATTCATGAAAGACTGATTTCCTTGCAGTAATAAAGTAAAAATGTAGTATTTAATAAAGCAGAAGGTGAATGTCTCCTTCCAGATATGCATGGATTTTAAGACAAAGGGGTAAAAGTGGAGGGCACAGTGAATTCAAATTAAACAAATTGAATCCATTTTTAGGCAAGAGATTGGCAGATGGTATCTTAGCTAGTCTATACTTTAATATGTACCTGCGTTTTCATCTTTCCTTAAGCCACAGTGGGAATCACTGGTGACTATCAGCAAAGCAGCCAGGTGGAGGAGGAACAGATAGGCTGAGTAAACTGACAGTGTCACACACTGTTTAACCTGTATAATTTGGGAGAGAGAGAGAAGAAAAAGTGACAGACCTTGTGGAACAGTTCATTGAGCTGCTTGCCCTTAATCATTTTAAATGTTAGCTTTCTAAAGCCACCTTATTCCAAAGGCAAAAACGTACTCTGTTTAGACTGATATCTTATGAGGTAAAGAGATGATCTAATGTTATCTCAAGACTGGACAATTTCATAAGAGGCTAAGAAATCTTCTCAGCTTTCTCTGGTAGTGATTTTATTTAAAAATCACCTGCAAAAGTCCTCCTGTATGGCATTATGTAATTGCCTAACAAAAGCTATCAGACAAGGGTACTCTGTTGTTATTTCTACACACATATATGTAGCAGCAAGTTTCACTATCAATACTTGTGACATTGGTCTTGTTTTTTTGTGAGTAGCTGCCCTAATAGGACTTCTTGTGTGCTGTCAGCTGCTCATTTGAAATTAAGAGCCAAGTTGGCAGGATCATTGTCCGGAGCAGTGAGGAGCTGTTCTCAAACCACAGCAGAACTGCCTCTGCAGCACGCTCATGGTTTCAATATCCTTGTCCTGGCTCTCACTGCTGGGTTTTCAGCTTTATTTTCAAAGCTGCAATAAGTGTGTCAGTGATGGAGCTCTCCTGCTCTCTGCTTTTGGCTATGATTGTGATGGGGTCAAAATCCATGCTAAAAAACACAAAGTAACACTAAACAATGAATTTAATAATGGGATTCTAGATTTACACCAACCTGGGTTTAATTGCATGTGACCACAAGGTGGGCAAGAGAGGGTCGGATACCGGCAGAGAGAGACACTCAAGGTTCATAAGGGGTTAAAGAGGATAGGTTTAGTAAAGGACTTGCACTGCGAACTGCACGGGGAGCCCCAGGAACCGCAAGGAGGGGTTGCCAATGGGAGGCTGCTGGAGGCACAGGATGAATGCCCAGGGGGGACTCCCCTCCATGGGTTGTAAGGGCCCCCTTAAATCTACTAGAGCTATTTCCTTATCTTAGTCGTGCTAACCCTGAGAAACTACTGCCCGGGAAGCAGCTAGACACCGCAGACAAAACAGAATATGCCTGCCTGGTTCCGATGGGAACTTGGTCAGTGCGTGGTTTCACACACTGGGCCTGCTGTCAGGTGCTCTGCCAGTCACTGACTCCTCGCCAGGTCTCCCGCAGGTGTCCTCACTACATCACGTTACTCAAAGATTTAACATACAGCCTTATCCAGAGGAATCCACTTGAGAAACTGTTCATTCTTTGCCTGTGAGTGGGCAGAAAGTAAAGCTAATTCAAACCTGCCCATTTCAGATCTTGAGGTTATTTCAAGGGAAGGCTCCCCGCCTTCTTTTCCATGTAAATTTATTTTATTTCTTGAAGAGCTACTGGTTCTTTCAAGTTCAGAGTGAGTCTATGGCACAGAGAAGACCCAGCAAGCCCTGGGGCCTGGATTCCCACCTAGTGTCACGCTCCTGGAGGTGGTCTGCAGCAACTTGCAGCCTTCTCCCCTTCGGGGGCCAGAGGGACCCTCACTTTTCCAAAAAGGTGCGAGAGGAGACACAGAGTGCCCATGGTGAACAAGAAGAGCTACCTCATGAGATGATAGAGTGTAACTTGTGATATTTCAAACCTGCCACGTCTCGTGGTAAGGAGGAAGCTCCTGGAACTGAAGAGGCTTCTATCCAGTGGCAAAAAAGTGCAATCTGTTTACCTCTAGCCTGAACTATAACAGCTCATCAAGGCGAGTGCACAATATGCTGAAAAACTTGCTGACTGAACATGTTGGTTTCGGTCTTGTAGCACTGCGCAATGGGCAAGAATTGGAGAGCAGTTTCCACTCTCCTTTCCTGGGGGAACTGAAAAGTGGTGACTTAGTTTCAAAGCACGGTCTAAAGGACAGTGTTATCTCAAAAGTGCCCTGCCTCATATAGACAAGGCATGAACGTGTCAGAAGGGAGAGATGCTTAGACAAGTGTTCACAAAAGGGTAGCAAAGTCACACGTCTGAGTAAATGCACAGGCAAATAAATTAGCAAGAGAAAGCTGAATCCAAGTAATTTGGTTCAGCTTCCCAGTGTGAGAAAATTGCTTGCCCACAGCAGTCCAGACAACCTCTCTTTTAAAAAGTCAAGATTTAGGAGGAACTGTCTAGGAGCCTCAGGAATCCTGGCAAGGAGTAGGAAGAATGAAATACATACTCGTGCCTAACGGAGAAGATTAATATGTGCTGAGTAGCAGTGGTAAAGAAGCACGAGCACCACTGGAGGCACTTCACTAGGGTGAATTCATGAAGTCAAGATTATTTTAATAAAATTAGAAGAAAGAAGAACTTTGCTCAGATGCAAAAAACATCCGAACAACATCAGTCAGGGACAATAAATGGCAACATGCTGATCACATCCCCAGCCTCAGTCTCAATTGTATCATAAACCCATTTCCTACTGCAGCGACATTCTGGTCCACATTTGTTGGAATTGCATTTGGGGCAAGGATAGAAGCAACCCAGGCAGTTCTTCTCCAGGCAGTCACACAAATCGACATTATTACAGAGCAGCCTGCCGTGTTTGTCATACTTCTTTGTGATTCTGCAGGAGAGAGAAAAAAAAAACCGATTCTCAGAGACCACTCCAATGTGTTCAAAGACTAAATAGAACTAATGTGGAAAAAACATCTGTTCAGGAACAAGTATTTCCACTGCAACACCCTTTCAACATAATGAAATACCAGCATTAGATCCTAATTGCAACAGGCACTGTTATTAAAAACGTGTCCACCAAAGAAGTCAGAATTCCTTTAAATCACACCGAGAAAGCTTATTTTCCCCAGCACAGCTTTCACATCTAATAAGTAATCTCTCTGAAAAAAATATTAATGCTTTTATTCATTTCATATATCTTCAGTAAACAGCATAACAGCAATTTTTAAAAAGTAAACCATGTAATAAATTAGCACATCTTACTTGGGCTTATAAAAAAAATCCTGGTTCATCTGTGACATGCGTGCTTTCTTCTTCTGCTCTCTAGCTTCAGGATTGAAGTCAGCTACCTGGGGTCCTGGATTTTGAAAGGCTAAGCATTTTAGTTGTTTCTCTATTTGTTGCTATAAATAAAAAAGAGAAGAGCAAAGTTATAAACATTATAGTTAGACTGAGTATTTATTAGCTGCTAAATGCCCTTGCAGGCTTCCAAATGCCAATTTGGAAATTAATATTCTTAATAACTTCAAACAACACAGGTAGGAAGGTGAGACAAAACCCAACCTAAATTAGGAATCACATTGTTTAAAATGTTTGCTTGTCTAGCTGTTAATTGACTATACCGCTGACCAAATTTGCAGCCCAAGAGAAGAGGGAACAGCCAGGACTCAATACAGATTCTCACTCTGTTACAGTGGCATGGAGTTTGAAGGTTGTCCTGTAGCAGAAATCATGTATTTTTTCTTCAATTTTATCCATAATGTAAAAATGAGTGCTATAACTATACTGATCGCAGCTTGATTAGCCCTCTGAACCCTTCTCTGTGCCTATTCCCTCAGGTGCCCATGACCCAGCTTTGTCCAAACAATCTGGGGACAAGGAGAAGGTCTGGATGAGCAACTGGTGTGGGAAGGAAGCAGTCACAGAAATGAGGAGTGTGAGAGAAGCACAGGAGAAAGCCAGAAAGCCAAGCCAAACACCTTTTCAATAATTGCACAGCTTCTGAGAAATAGGAGGAAGTTTTTTCTTGCGTATTTTACGGGATTCATATTTACGATTAGATAAAAGTGCTGATTAGTTTTAGGGGTTGAAAAAATCATCAGCTCTTGTTCCTCAGGGTCTTTGTGTACTGCCTCTCCACACAACCCATGTGCATTGTCGGTCATGTCCAAAGTCAATGCAAACGAACACAGACATTATGTCAAAGAGTTTTTGTTTGGACAATGACTGTGGACATTGTACATCCACTTGTCATTCGTTGTGCAAAGGCACAAATGTGTATAAATTGATCTTTTCTCCTTTTAGGTTAACGAGATGAATTGCCACCTGCCAGCTTCCCTGGCGGGTGTCATTGCTTTCCGAAGCCCTGGTGATTTTTTCGCAACCGAGGGAGTGCCTTGGTGGCTCCTCATGGCGAAAGCAGTGGGAGCTCAATCAAATCTGCTGGTGTGGTGACTTTGAAACATATATATGCACTTGACAGCAGGTGGCTGATGCTGTGTATCTTCACCTGTATCCTCCTGAAAACCTGAAGGGCAATTTCATCCTGCAATACCTGCAGTATTCAGACATTTCTGCTTTTGGGTGTGGAGTAGATTTTTTTTTGTATAAAATAGTTTTCAGCCTCATCACTGCACTTAATCTTAAATTATGTAGTTTCAGGTTGGAAACAAATAATAAGCTATGGAGGGTTAAATGGTTAACACAAGGGTCACCTGTCAGATTTTAAACAAGGCTTAAGAGATAGTCACCGTCCCTCCAAGAGCACTCATCTATTGTGGGGGTTGGGCCAGGTGATCTCCAGAGGTCCCTCACAACCCCAGCTGCTCTGTGACCCTGGGGGTCCCCCATCCTGTCTCATTTGGACTCTGAAGTGCTCTTAGCCCTCCAAATTCCTGCACTGCAAACATGGCTCTCTTCCCTGTTTGTTATCACTGGTATTTCCCTATTGCCTCCAGCTCTTTTTTTTTAATAAATATGGAAGAAATTGAAGGCAATGGCAAGGGTCTTGATCAATAAAATGGTACCTGAGATGTCATACCAATTGTTTTTGTGTTATTGAGCAGTCCTTAGGAGGAGAGGCATTTCTTTCTGCAGATGTTTCCTGGGCAGAATTGCTTTTCTTCCAGTTTTCTTCCGAATGATCACTCATTTCAACATCCTAATGAAATATATACATACAGATGTGTTAGACATACATGGACGTGTGAGACCCACAGATGTCTTAGGTTTTAGGATGAGTAGGTGGTGTCCACACTAGGCTTTTAAATACTCTTAATCCACTGTGATTGCAGAACAAAATGTGGCTCAACATCAGCCTCTGTTTTAAAACTGTATTGAAATAAAATAGGTAACATATAAAGCAACAGCTGTATCACCAAAGCCACTCTATCGTTCGCCATTCAGCAGAACTCAGAAAAACTCCTAGGTGAAGGCAGCGCAGCAGGGTCGCTTGGAAGACGCGCGCTCCCCTCCGCCCGCAGCAGCGCCCGTGGGGCGAGCGGGAGCAGCGGGGTTTTCCTCGGGGACGCCCGGGGCGAGGGGGACTGCGGCACGCGTGGGGGGCGGGGGGGGGGGGGTCACGTCGCTTACCACTAGGTGCCACTGTTGTCCTAGCTACAGGTCTTCTGGTAAGTCTCCAATAACGAGGGGAAAAAAAATCGCTGTGGTGGTGGACCATCATTTTGGATATTTTCATAGATACCCAAAGCGAGTGTCAGTTAGGTCTACGGCAGCTGGCCTATTCCACGCAGATCCACAATTTTGCTTCTGAAGACTTCAGACCTGGCTTTTAAATCTCGGTCCTTATCGCTGTGAACATTTCCGCTTCAAGGAGTGCAGCCCTCACTCTGCTAACGAAACGCCCCAGGAAAGCCGTGGGCTCTGCGAGGCCGCCCTGCAACTGCCATCCGTCACCTCTCCCCATTCCTTCTCTCTCCGTCACACAGAAACGGTGGGGGAGAACTGTACACCACGGATGTTAGCTACTCCATTTTACTCATCTTTGGAAGCTACTAAGATACCAGTCCATATAGTATAGGCTGCTCCAGGGCCTCAGATTTCAAGTCCAGACGGCGCAGGGGAAGTTCAAGCCTTTTGCTTTTGAGCTCCTCGAACCCTTCCCCCAGGTGCTGGCCAGTCTCTCCTGTCGTCCCCAAAAGGCACTGCAATGGCTACTCTCCACATTAGGATTATTGCCCAAACCCTGTCCCTGAGAAGAGCTGTTTTAGGACTGCTTAGGTGGATGCACTTTGCTTCTCCACTGTGCCTCAGAGCAGGTGCCCCTTGCAAGGAGAAGGGAGCTGCAGGAGAGGAGCTCCTCCGGCTCTAGGCACCTCCAGGGCAGCTCCCCTCCACAGAGCAGCAGCCGAAGCTGGGTTAGAGATGAGAAGGGGCTCAAGCAGTGACCTGGTAGTGACGAGAGGGGAGACTTTGCAAGAGAGGGGAGAAGAGCCCTCAGCCTGCTTTCAGAGTTTCCCTTTCTCCTTTTCAGCAATACCAAGAATGACTGAGACTCCGGGTACTGTTCACAGCAGGGCGCTCCGGAGCAGCAGTTTCAGTCTGTGCTCTGTGGACCCCAGATAGCCCAGGGACCACTTCTCGAGATGAGAAAAAGGAGGCTATTACCAGCCAATAAGCATCTGCTGTACCAAAGATTGCTTCCCCACTGAAAATTTGATAAAGATCCAGAAATAAAACAAAAGTGAAGGCCACTGCTCCAGCCAAAATGAACATTGCCCTTCATTTACACTCAAGTTGGAGTCCTGATAAGGATTTGCTTCCTACATCTCCTCTTAAGCGCAATCATGCATCCGAGGTTGTCAAAGCACTCTATGAGTATGCACGAGCATTATCCCCTCCTAATTATTAAACTGTGCGGGGGTCTAGAGCAGGACAGCCATCAGCAACTACCAGTGAAAGCATGCAGAATTCCCCCAGTGTCTTCCGGTGTTGCAAACATTTGACCCCTTTGAAAACCAGGTCCTTGCAGTTATTAGGAGCTAAACATCCAAAATCAGAAGCCACTTCTACAATCTTGGCCTAAGAGGAACCAGCCAGCAACTCATTCCACATGGAGACATACTTCAACTGCTCTTTCACCTCATTGAAAATATTCTCCACAGAAAATACAATGCTTTTCTGTCTCCACATATATTCTAAAACCAGAGTGTTAGGTTTTACTCTCTAGGAAAGATATTAAAAAATCAGGCATGGTGGGACTAGAGAACTGTGCAGAGTTTGGAAGCTGGTGATGCTCACCAGACTGATTTTCCTCCATGGCATCCTCTGAAAGGGAGGCAGGGGAAAGAGGGAGGCTATGAGACTCAGACATCCACTCTCAACTCTGCAAAACTGAATTATCTAAAGGAAGGGAATCGTGGTCTCGAAGCAGTGTTTATCCTGCTGCTGTGGATGCTTTGGATCTATCCTGTCTGGCTGTAGTGATCAACCCAAAGCCGATGCATTCAAGCACTAGTCACCTCCATACAGATTTCTGCTCCGAAACCTTTAGAAGGGAGCCATCAGTCGCACTCTCCCTCCCGCAAAAGCTGTGCTCTCCCACATCTTTTGAATGGAGCAAGTACTTCTTGGAGGTGATCAGCCACAGCTTAGGGTCCCACTGTGAGCATCTTTCTAGGAAATGGCAATTTCAGCACAGACCCTTGGCAGGGCTAACAAGGCTAAAAGCAGATGAAGGGAGGAAGCAAATTAGTACAACAATGTGTTGCATTAAGAGAGACTTGGATTTATCCAAGATACAGATGTTTCTGTTCAGAGAGCAGTTTCAGAAGATGTTGGAAGTTGGCAGGAACTACGTTTGTTTATGATTTTCATAGGGGAAATATTTTTTTCATATCTGCTCTTTCAAGAATTTATTATTTGTATTTATGAGCTTTGCAATTTGCGCTGTCTAAATACTTCAGTGGATATAAAATCTGGTGACCAGCATTCCTGATGCTTCAGGCTGCTTGACCACAGCAGCCTAATACTGGTATCTCTACAGAGCTTGCCAGAGCAAATGCATGCTGTTTACTAGTTATATTTGTTCACCCCAGTGGACCCCTCTGTCTCAGATACGTAAACACGTTCATCACCTTCACCAGAGCAATGCAAGATGCTCTCCCTGTGGCTCTGAGCCCCCCATGCACACAGGGGTTAGACCGAGCCATTTTGACAGTAACCCTAGTCTAGTTCTGCAGAGCTCTCCATGGGCTCAGAGATCGGCAGGCAGGGTGGGGACACGCTCACCTACACACCCTGAAATCTGTAGGAAATCTGGTGCTAGCCTAATTAAGAATGAGAATAAATTCATCTTCCTCAGTCTCCACTGTGGAGTGAGCTGTAAAGATGTGGAGGGGGCACCTACCAACTAGCGTATCTCTCTCGTAGTCCCAAATGTAGACGTGTGTCTAGAAGACAGCCTTGGGGACAGCAGGGAAACACAGAGCAGATCAAAACATAGGTCTTGTCTCTTGCAACTCGGCCAGTTTTCCCAGAGATCCCGTGCAACTAGTGACAGAGCAATGGCTCGGCATCTCCCAGTAAAATAATACAAATCCTTGTGAGCTTTTTTCCTTCCCACGCCAAGAGCACTTCTGCCATGGCTGGAAATGAGGGCTCCTTCAGCTGAACTCCAAGATAATTATAAAATCATGGGCATCTATCATGCAACAGGTAGAAGAGGCCTGCCAGACCCACCTTCTGAAACCCCCGCGGCTCTGCAGGGGATACGTTCAGTTCAGATCACACTATAAAAGAGCAGGAAGGTTCCCCAGAATTTTAAATTGTACTTACCAAAGAAACAGGCTGGCACAGCAAAGACTGATGGCTCTAGACTTACCGCTGCGCAATTCCTCTGATACCGGGAGTATGACGTCAGCCCCAGAGTGACTGAAACAGAAGACAAATCATCGAAATAGTGCTCCCCAGAGAGACAGGCTGAAGACGGTGCCAGGTATCTGTCTTAAAGGACCTCGCACTTGTCTCCTTAGCTGTGGCTTTTAAAAATCATTTTACTTAGCACAAAGGGTGGAAGTAGAGGAAACAATATAAACTGAGATGAGAGTCCTCATTTATTACCTGCATCTGTTGTACGTCCACAGACCAAAAGTAGTTCTCAGACCTCTTTTTTTAAAGGATAAGTAAACAATAAAACTGTAATGACTATTGCATTTTAGAAAAGAATGAACATTTTTTTAGAACATGGATGTATGAAGGGAATATATTACCACTTCAGACGAGATCTTTTTGATTTTGTTTGCCATCTCCAACAGCCAAAAGTGATCAAATAAATATGTTCCCCAATGGCTAAAACAACATCACGACCTCAGTTCAGCTTTCTGCCTTTTGGGATTACCAGATACGCCAGTGGAGGCAAGTCAGGCTTCTCCTGATACTTTCACACGTGAATTCCCAGCATGCTGCAGTCACTGATGGCTTTCATTACTCTTTCCTAGAACAAAACTAAATCCTAACAAACATCCAAAATTGTCAAGTCTTATGAGTTCTTCTGTTGTGCTTAGACAAATGGTCCAACACACTTTTTTGTCTTCATCAGTTGAATCCATCCATTCTCTGAGGAATTTCACAACAGTCTGAGGGCAAGTAAATTTATTATTTACTATATTGCTTTCTTTTCCCCCAAACATTTTTAAAACCAAATGTTGATTAACATTTTAGCAGTAGACTTTACCTAGGTGATTTAAATGCAGTTACACATACAGTCATTATATTCCACAGACTGTTTTCTTTGTTGAGAAAAATAAAACAGAAATCCCTCAAGGGAAAAAAAATTACAAAATCTCTAAGGTACTCCTACAAGAGCAAGAAACAAACAGAAAAATACAACTTGTTTGTTTTATTCTGCTTTATATTTTCCCATATTCTTCTGATTTCTCCATATTCTATATAACAGAGAAAACAGGAATTAATAACTCTACAAATGCAAAAATTACAATTGAACTGCCTTATGCGTAATCTCTCCTTTTCTTCAGTTTGGTCTCTTCCATTCTGTTAATAGTTACACACACATAAATCTGAACTTTTTCCAAACTTTCTCTTTGTGTATGAGTTATGATATTTATCTATCATGACATACATGATAACTAGCAGCCTGCAATCTACTCAGAGTTATTTTTACTGTGTGGGTGTTGGCCTAGGAGTAAGTGAAGACATACACATAAATTAAGATCTTAGGTGACATCCTGGGAGATTGATACCGGTGACGAAACTCCTAGCAATTCCTACAGGGCCAAGTCTTTCCCTCCATGAGCATATGACTGTGCGCCTTGGGAGACGTGATACAAATGTCCCTGTGAATAAAAAAAAAGACATAGAGAAACAATTAAAGATATCCAGATTCTAAGTAGAAGGGTTCCTGGTCATCTTCCAGTATCAAGTTGGTTGCTTTGCTACAGATTTGTTGTTCATACAGCTGTATCCCAACAGGTTCTGGATGAGACTGATCTTTGGGATGTTGCAAGGTCTTCCATAGGCCAGCCCGCTCGCTCAGCTCTTCTCTCCCTTCCCAAGGACCAGTGAAGGTCCTTGGGAATGTCCCCTGTGCAAGGGGTCGGCACCATTTCGGTGAGAGCAGACAGTGGGTTTACAGCACTCAGTTAAGTTTAGAGACATCCATTGTTTGTTTTCTGTAGAACATGGGATATTATTCCTTCTTTCCCAGACTAAGAGCTATGATGTGAACATAATATCTGATGTATAACCAGCTTTCTATTATATCACCCTGGAGTTAGGAGTATTACACAAGTATATCATAGGCGAGGTGAACACAATCACATTTTACAGACTTTACTGCATAGATAAATTGAACTATTAATTTCACTGTGATGTTTTCTCAGTGCATATTTCCTCCACTATTAAATTAAATGGCAATAAAAAATTGCAATGGATTGGAAGCACTCTCATTGCTGCTGGTAGTTCCTCAGTAAAGCAGGAGCACATAATGGGGTCGATACTGCATCAGTGAATATCCTCATATGCCTTAATATGCTTTGCTGCGCAGCGTGCTCAGCAGCATCCTGCAGCCATTACAAAATGGGCAGCGGAAGAGATGTTCTTAATGTTCTTAATCCATTGGCAAACAGGTCCTTGGGGCTGGGGTCAAGCCGGGAAGCCAAGCTGGCGGTTCAGGTGAAGGCCAGGCTCGTGACTCCCAAGGGCGAGGAGCGGCAGCCCTTACTTGCCGCTGCCTTCACCGCAGCTCTGGCCAGCAATGGCCAAGCGCCAGGTGGGCAATGCGCTCTGCACCCCGGCAGTTTCCCCTCTCACATCCTTCCCTCACTGAACACCACATCTGCCACGATCACAGAAAACAGCACCAAAAAGATCTGAGAATCACAGAAAATGGCACCAAAAAGGTGCCTCTTTTTCCTTGCTCTGGAAGAGCCTCTCTGCCTCTGGGCCAGGGGATGTGCCGGTGACTTTTCCCTTTTTGTTCGCTACCATCTGCATGGCTGCGCAGCGCTGGGCACGCACCTCGACAACCCGCACCTGCAGCAGGCTGCCACGTCCGCACTCACACACCAGCGCCGTCCCATCCCAGGAGGCCCCCGCGCCTCCAGCCCCTCGGCATGGCGGGGACAAAGGGGACGCAGCCAGCGCTCAGCCTGAGCGTCAGCCGCGGAGGTCAGCTGCGGCTGGCCAGCTCTCTTGAATCTTGACCCAAGCAGCTCTGGAGTTTGTCTTCGGGCTGCTTGCAGCCCAGCTCCCTGGGAACTGGCCAGAAGAGTGGGGGGTTGTGGGAGGGACAAGCAAACACTAGTGTCTGGAGAAAAGCTGGAAGCTGTGCACTGAGAGGCAGCTGCAGCGGAGACTCTCCAAGAGAAAGTCCTGGGCACACCCAGCCGGTTGGGAGTGGCAGGGAGCCAGGGGAGGAGGCCACGAACTGCCCTGTGCCGATCGCAGCCTGATCCAGACGCTTTGAAACAGATGAAAGCAACCCACCACGTGCCAAAACTTCAACCAGTCAGGGGAACATGTGGTGCCACTGCTCAAATGTATTTCAGAGAGAGCAGCACCCACGAGGGGCAGGAGAACACAGAGAAGAGGTGTGGAAGGTGATGTTGCTGGGGACACGGCTCGAGAAGGAGGCACTGGGACATGGCTGGCCCACGCCAGGGCAGGGACACCCCTGAGGGACTGCGGCCCACCAGTGACCCACGCTGAGGCAAGGGCACCCCACGTAAGAAGCAAGAAGCAGCACACAGAAACGATCACACACACGACTGCCACCTCCGCACCACTCATTGCCTCACCAGAGGACTGCGAGGGACCGAGTGTGATGAGTGGTGAAAACAAGGGGAGCTGAGACTAGCAAGGGGGGAGGAGAGGTGTTAGACTGAAGCTGAATGTGGGGAAAGGAAAAGAAAGACATTTCCCTGTTTGTTTTCTTTATTTCTTTTCTCAATACTAGAATTAGCACGTAAAAGTTTGCCTTGATTGGCAATAAATTAAGTAAGATGCTCCAAGTTAAGACTGTTTTGCCAGCAACAGGGATCCAGATCTTTCTGGACAAACACCACAGACTTTAAAAGAACACAGTATAATCCTTCAAAATAACTCATGGCTAGTTCCTTTGGGGCAAGGAAGTCCTCCTGATCCTGAGCTCTTGGAGTTAGTAGGATTCAGTCACCAAAGCACTTAGCAGAGCAAGCAACACATGCAAGAAGAGCCTGAACATCTCCCTGTTTACCTCATTCTCTTTGGATCTTCCCTTGCTCCTGCAGCTTCCCACACTTCCTTCCCCATACTCTCTCTCCTTTGGACCCCTGGGCCTCTCACCTCTTTCCATGCTCCAGTCCCAACTCTTCTGTCAGGTCTCCATCTCCCCTCCTTCTTCCACTCCATGACCTCTTCCACTCCATGACCTCTTCCCTGTCCCTGCCAACTCCCCCAGGGCTCCTGGTCTTTCATGAATGCTATAAAGGCAGAGAAGTGTCACTTTTCACTTTCAGGGCAGAGAATAGGACTTGCACTAAACAGCAGGCCTTTTTTCATCATTTTATATCTAGATTTTTCCCCCTCAGGGCCTACTGAATCAATCCTGCCCATCAGTGTCACCTCCTCTCACTGAAATTACCCTAGCACACTCACCCTCACAATTACATGCCCTGTAACACCTCATGGTCTGTATAAGTACTCCAAAAGCTCATTTCCTAAAGTCCTGTCAACTTCATACTTTTCAATGAACTTCCTTTCAGCCCAACTCCCTTAGCAATAAAGCAGCTTTCTCAGATTACTCTGGATTCCTCCCTCCCAGCCCCCTTTCCCTTGCTGCATCTCCCATTTCTCCCTCTCCAACCCTCTATATTCAACTTGCACTCAACAGCACAAAGAACTGCCATTGTACAGCTATCGCTGCTGTAAGCCAACAAGTATAAATGTGGGAACAATGGAAGAATGAGAGATTCAGATCTACTCCTATTCAGGCAGCTTGTGTACAAGTCACCTTCACCATTCGCTTCTGCCATGAAAACTATTCAGCTACACTCAAGAATACGGAAAGCCAGTCAAAAGGCATGCACTAGTCAGAAGCAGCCATCTGAAAATATTTTCTTATTTAAAATTTTAGTAGTTATTTAGATATTGGCAATGTTAATTACAATTTTTGTTCAGTAAAAAGAAGAAAAAGAAAGAATAATGAGAAAAGGAAGAGTGGTAACTAGTGGTTGGGAAGGAAATGTTTTGGACATGCTGGGCTTAGGGCTAGAATGTTGCAATGGGAAGATCAGTACATAGATCCTGCAACAGTGACTTTCTAAAGCTTTGCTTAGTCTATCTGATGAGCCATTTGGAGCCAGTGACAGACTGATGGGAGTCACTGGAAACACTGAGACAACCTCCCCCCCCACCCCCCAACTCATCCTAGCCTAGCTGACTTGCTCTGCTGTCTGAATCAGCTTGATGAAGACCCTCAAAACTGCACAAAATTTTCTCTGGCACTACCCTTAACTGCATCAAGAGCCAAAGAGATCAAAGGATTCCAGCACAAACCTGGCTCCATCAGTTGGTAATTCCCATATGCTAAAGGGATCCTCCAGTAGCTTCAAACAACTCCCCTGTGCACCACTGGGGAGCAAAGGAGATTTATTGCAGCCAACATGGCAATACCTTCCTTAAATGTACTTAGGGGATGCCAATAAAGTTCTTTACATTGACAAGTCTGATTTTGAAACATTGTATATTGGTCTATTTTTTATTCCTTGTCTCCTCACAGTGTGGCATTTAACTTCTTTGGTTTCCTGGGCTCCCATATAACATTGTTTTTTATGTTAACCAGAGCACGAGTACAGTATTTTGGTTGTGAAACTTTTACCACACAAATGAATAAACTGCATAGACTGAGAAGGCTGTATTTCTTCAATCACAAGCCAATATATTTTGCTAATTCTAATGGCCTGAATTCTGTCTGTCATCTCCAAAACACCTTGTAAGCAAGATGACTAAACGTATGTCTACGTTAGTGAGCAGATCAGCACAGTAAGAATCGAAACACATGATAACGAAGACTTAACACATTTCAGAGGTGTTAGTTTAGATTAACTGCACTCTAGTCCCACAGACAGAATAACCATCGGATGGTGGAGCATATTAGATGTGCCTCAGGAGTTCATCTCCTGGGTTAACTTCTTCCAAAAAGAATCCAGTTCATACACCCACGGCTGCTCTGGGACAGGACCCAAAGCATGTTAAATGGAGACAAGTGGGAGGGTCTCTTCAAAAGCACATGCCTAATCAAACAAAAATGTGACTGTAGACACATTCAGTACAAACCCATGCAGATTCACTAAGGAAAGATAAAGCATTTAAATGACAAGGCATTCATTTGTTACAATTAAACTTTGAGGTTTCTTTAGTCCCTTCCTCTCCACAACTCAGAAGACATTCGCAAGTTTGTTGCACAGCACTGCTCTAAATTATTATCCCCTTCTCATTTTACAAACACAGAAGTTGAGACGGACATTAAATGACTTGCCCAAGGTCACAATAAAAATCAGAAGCAAAACAGAACATAAAACTTTAACTTTTCTAGCTTCCTCTTGTGTTTTTGCCACAACCTTGTACCACACCCTTTATACTGATATTCAAAAAAAAAACCCCAAAGATTTTAGATTGTATCTGTATTTTAGGTTATTATTAGCAACATATCCCAACTAACAAATCATCCAGTAGGAAATTAAGTCTGATATAATATGAAAATATATCTCATTTTTTTTGATGAATCTTTCATTATGAATTGGTTTAGCTAGACTTTCCAATTGGGATGACAACCACAGAACTCATAAAAGTGAGCTTTATCTTTAATTAAATCTTTAAATGAATACTAAAATGCTAGTGAATTGCACTAAAATATACTGGAAATTGTTTCCTCAAGTCAATCATCTACATTTTTCTGTAACCAGTCAGCAATTTTAGTTAGATGTTCTCTCCTTTTTATATTTTCAAATTTTGCAGACTTCAGTAGTACAGCGGTAGCCACCCTCTCATCCTCTTCCAGTGTCATATTATAAAAAACTTGCAACTGAAAAAATAAATACATGAGGTTAGTTTGTGCAGTTTTACTTGGAGCAGAGTAAACAACTATGCATCATCTGACAGAGGCTTTCTACATACTTTAAAGAGAAGTATGTAGAAAAGGTGGAGATTTCAGGGAGCAAAGAGTGGGTAGGGGCAAGCTTAAAGATTACATTGAAGACGGGATTCTGGTTTCCATGAATTCAGCAGGAGTTTTACCACCATTTCCCAGGGGCCAGAATGTTTCAATTCACCAATATACTGGCCCACTCCAGTGTCGAAGGCTCCATTTTGAAAAATGACAAAAAAAGTTTGAAAGCCCAGCTTTTTCAAGGGGCAAGCAATCTGCACTTCCAAGAACCAAACCCTTAAAGGAGCCTGCACGCAAGGAATATGCCTTTTTGCCATCCCTCTGCAAATCCTTCCAAATGCAGCCAACTTCACTAGTACTAGCAGTACTACACACTGTCTAGGACTAGTTGGGTATCAGCACCCTCTTGTGCTGCCTATTCTATAATCACAGAACAGTAAATCTCTCCCAGCAATCTAACAAGCAGAAGACAAAAGAAGACTGAAGAACAGCAAAGAAATGCACACCGCTGGCAGGGAGCGGGGGGAGAAGGGAAATGAAATAGTGAGAAAAGTGAGATAGATGTCAGCATGATAACTAGCTACCCTAACATGCCAGCAGCCTAACTTTTGGCAAGTTTTCTTCATGGCAAAGGTGATCTCTATGGACAGATTTTAAAGACAAAAATGAGGCAGCTTTGCTGATATTTTTTGAGACTCCCTCCCAAGCCTGAAGATAAACTGAAAGGATGGCACTGGGCAATTGCTTTGCCATCATAGGGAGTTGACTTCTCAGTAAAGAACATGACATGACATGAAAAACTGTGCATGCACGCTCCAGAAAAATTTGATTTTAGGAGCTAACTCTCTGAATTGCTGTCCTCATTAACCATCCCTTCCCGGCTACTTGCTTTATGCATGCATCAACCAACAGCCAAAGAACAGAAGCAAAATTTTTTGGGCTATGACAGATCCCAGCAGCTCAAAGCTGGCACAGACACGTGGATCAAATGCAGACAGCACAAAAGCTGAGCTGCTAAGAAAATAAAGGAATACATTGGGAAAGAATCTGCTGAGACTTGGACTGGAGAGAAAAGAGTAAGAGAATGAAACAAGCAGCAATGGTCATCCATTTGCCACAGCCACTAAGATGTGCATTACTGTGGGGAATAAGCTAAAGAGAGGCTACAGCCACCAATCACATATTTCCACCCTTCAGTATTTTTCCCAAAACACATCCTCATTTTCCAGATGTACAGCAGCCCAATTAGAAAGTATTGTTTATGGGCTCATCGGGGCTGCCATAAGTGATGTATCACACATGTGCACACCATCTGTCCAGCACATGGGCAGGTAGTCTCATATGCTGCAACCACAAGGAGCAGGACAAGGTGCATTCCTGCTCAAAAGCGCGCTTTCACACCATACTTAACCAGCTGCACGCACACATGACTGCAGAGCTGCGAGTTCACATTCATACATTTGTTTCTCAGATGAGAAAGCATAACTTTTCTGAATGCCTCATCACAGCAACATTATATAGTACATTCCCCGATTTCTTTAAGACACAAGAGATTTAAAAATCTGTATTCACAAATTGACAATAAAGTTGAAATTAGTTCTACGTTACTAACTTACCTCTTGGATCTGTACATCTGTATTGACAAATCTTCCCATTACTTTTAATACATCATGTAATAATTGCTTCCCACATCTGTAAAAGTGAGACAAAGATCCTTCCCATCAGCATATTAGCAAATAAGCTACTTTTCATCTCCTTTGAAAATATTCCCAGTGTTTATCACACTGGAAATACCCTCTAACCTGAAGTTTGCAATTGGGTACTCTTTTTCCCCTATTAAAGAAACATCATTAGAGTTCAGTTTAGACATTTGAGCAGGAGGAAGCACACTAATTACCCATCATTTTTGTTTCTTTGTAAGTTTCAGTATTTCTGCTTTGGTAACGTGAATCACCTTCTTTGCCTAAAAGGGGTAACCTGTGTCAGCCCATACAGCTAAACCTAACTAGAAAGGCTAAGAAATAATGCTTCTAACAATGTGGTGTTTCTGTTGGTATTTTGAGGATAGCATATAAAGCTAACACCCACACGATTCTCTTAGTTTGAAAATAAGGGGTCTCGCCAGTATAAAGCGCAGAAAAGTTCCATAAGGGAACAAAGTAGTCTGGCACAAACCTGCTGCAACTTGCCTTTACTAGAATTAGCAATAAAAATACACTTCAAATACACAACTGAATGCTCCCAAGTGGCTGGTTTTGGTTATGCTGCCACTAATGGCTCCTGAGGGACACCTCTACCCCCAAGGATAGTAGGAACGCATGGTGTTACAGCCACACTCCTTTTCACCACTGCCTAGGAGACAGAGGGAGTTCTTGGAACAAACGTTAAAGATGCTTGCTTTGCTCCAGCCAGATAGCCCGATGCAAGCTCACCTGCAGCAGTGCAGGTAGAATGGAGGTGGGCTAGGCCATAAGCCAGGGATTAATGCTATAGTTAGTCCTTGCAACCCTGCATACTCCTATCCCATATTGCCTTACTCTCTTTGGAAGAGAGGTTACAGTCTTACTCCTGATGGATTTTACATTTGTGCTTAGGAAATGCTAGTGGATAATCCCATTTCTAGAGTATATGGGGGCCTACTCTTCTGGGATTTGCCAAGCAGTGCATTTTTCTGCTACCTGCAGAATTGTCTGACTGACTGTGCACCAACAGATGTACCTTGTTATTTATTCAGTAAAAAAGATGAACTAGAAAGCTTCCCCACTCGCCTAAAGAAAGCCTGCATTGCCTTGCATCATATTACAGAAAGTCTAGGTAAACATGTAGTGGGCAAAACTCAGGGTGATGATCGTTTCATCTGTGAAGTCTAATGCTACACTCCCAGTGACGAGGCTGATCCTAGTCCATCACTATTCCTTCAGATCCATTCATGTTCAAACCTCTTACTGATTCTCCTGGCTCTAGCTGTCCATCATCACTTTGCCTTCTCCTTTTATCCGCTCCTGAAACCATCCCTCTTCATGGCCAGTCAACACAGTATTTGGGCCATGCACCCTCCTACTCTTACAAACCACTAGGAGACTGCAGCTATTCCTGTTTGGAAAGTTCATTCTGTTCAGTGTGAAATACTACCTGGACTGCAAGAAGGAGGCACAACAGTGTGCGCAGTTGCTAGTAATAAGAGACACATCAGTCATACCTCCACCTCTATCATGCTTACTCATTCCCCCTACCAGTTGTCACAAAGCACATCTTAAGGTTACTCCAAGAGACAGATTTTTGGCTTTCACTGTCTCACAACTGGGAGCCTTGAGGAAGCTCACCATTTAGTTAGGTAAACAGAGTCAGATTTTCCAGGAAGTTGAACACCTAACAAGCACTGAGACGATCATGAACAGACTCATTTTTTAAGCATTCTGTGTCTGATATGAGCTCTTTTTGACATTAAGCCCTAATGAGAGCTGAATCCTCTGGTCTGTGCACTTAAGGAATCACATGGGTCATTACAAAAAAGCCTTATCTAGAAGGAAAATCTACACTTGGGTTTTACAGCTTGAACCTAAAGATGGAGGAAAAAGCCAAAGAGCCTCAGAAATAAAGGGAACCCAAAGGCAGCTGTTTTCCATACCTTTCACTTAGAAGAGGCCAATTTTCTGTAACAAATTCCCAGGCTATACGCTGCCCAATATCCTTAGCCACCACATGTAAGATGATGTCTGAAGTATAGTTGGAAGAAAATAATGTATCACTGAGTCCATACTGCAAATATCTGTTAGGAAAGAAGTTAAAAAGTTTAACTATGGCTTGCTGTTTAAACATGAAGATCTGGAAACATTCACCAGCTTGGAAAAACTTCTATCTCAACAATTACTAGAATCAAGAATGTTATACTAAAGTTGGTGTCACTCTGAGCTGTCTATTCAGCTTGTGTTTCCTGCTTATGTTGCTGAAATTCCCTGTTCTGGCTCTCCATTTCTTAGTGAAATGAGGACACAGCACATCAGGTGGATATATTTGCTTTTCTTAGCCCTGTGTTAAAGAAGAACTAAGGACAATCTCTCACTTCCACCAGACAACTCTGTGGAAGGGCAAGCTGTTCCTGAGTTTCTGGGGACTCACTCTGCTTGGACTCAGATGGAGCCTACAGAGTGAGCAGCAGTGAGGCACTCTGTTACACAGAGGAGACCTACTGCAGTGACCAGGGGTCTAATACACTTCCATGGAAGCTAAGTCATGATTTCAAAAGCATTTAAGTAATTATCTGCCACTGATGTCAACAGCAGTGGGAGCCTGAATATCCTGAAAAAGTAACTATACAACCCTCCTCTTTGTTGCCTAAATACATAACTTTGTATGTCTCCTATTTTGAAATAGCACAGTTAGAGTTATCTAACTAGCTAGAGTTTCAGGTTTGTGCAGGCAGCTGCTTTTATGGGTAGAGTAGGTAAGCAGGAATTTCTCCCATTTGCATGCCACCAACATGCTTAACCGAACTAACAAAACTATACTGAGGGTCAGGAAAAGCCCAGCTTAACACTTCTCATCCAAAGAGACTTTCAAGATGGCATTTAGAAAAACAGATTCGCTTGTTAACTACTAAGGCACAGGGAGGATGGATGTCACCACAACTCCCTGAACTGGTGTCATCATCTTGGTTTCAGCATTACTCACAGCTGGTCAGGGACCACTGCTAGTCTGTGTTTAGAGACAGAATGTCACTAAATGACCATAGGTTAGGTGGAAAATCAGCACAGCTCTACTTGGACACATCCTCCCACTCCACCTTGCCTTCTTCTCAAGCACATCTGTTCTGCCTTCACATGACCACCATCACAAGAGCAGGGGGCTGGCAGGAGAAACACCTCTGCTACTTTCAGAGCTTTAGCTCCATGGAGCTTACATCAATGGGAGGGGGATGGTTCTGTAGGCGGTCACTGGCAAATTTCTGTCCTGTGAGCTATTCTTTAGGGTAACACAGATATGACAGATTACAGAATTCAGCTTCAATATCTTTTTACTTATAAAGTGAAGAGGTTTCATATGGAAGCCAGTGAAAGATAATAACTATGGTATTCCACACTGCAATATTTAGAAAACAACTCTGCAGTGTGAGACTGCACTTCAAATGGTGAACAGCTTGCTACTAAGCCCATTTTAATTTTGTCCTTAACCTAGGAACAGGCCATTTGGCTTCCATGCAAAGGCTAAATAGACGATGACACCTTAGCTTGGAAGGAAAGTAATCAGGGGAGAAAGTAGATGGGAAAGTGACATAAACCATAAATGGTAGGGAAAAATGTCAAGGCAAATTATGATTACCATTTCTCACAGTACAGAGAGCAAGGGCAGCCAACGGGATCAAGGTTAAAAGCAAAAAACAAGTAGGTTTTCATACAGCATGCAGTTATACATACTATGGAACACTGCCATGGCCTGCTATAAAACCTGAAATCCAAGTTCAAAAAGGGAATTAAACACATTGACAGAAGACAGGTCTATTGTTAGTGTTAGACATAATACAGTAGAACTATTTACCAGCCCAAGAAATCCATGATTACCAATGTCTGGGATGTTACAACAGCAGAAGACTCATTTGTTTTTGGCCTGTTTATCATACTTTTTCTGTAAGAAAATCCTTACGAATCTGCCACTGGGTCTACTGGACATACGGTTCTGCAGCAGGCACACCTCTGTCCAGCTTAGTACAGTATTCGTGTTTTTATGACTTACTTTTATACACACAAAAATATAATTTGATCCAGGTCACCTGTAAAGTAACCATGATTCTCTGGCACAGCTCAAGGCATAGAGCAGGATGTCTTCCTCTGTGGAGTTGGTTTTGTTATACATTTCCCATGCAAAATTCCATTCTTTATCACTTCCCATTGCAACACCATAGCAACAGATTGTTCTTTCAATTAAAGAAGGAATACTGCAAAGCAAAATATGATTAAAAGGTACTCTATTGTTATAAAGTGAAAATAAGCAGTTAACGCTAACTGAAAAATACGTTTATTTACAATTAAAATATGTACAAAAAGAAATACACATAAAACAGCAATCTAAATAAAACTATGAAATTTGATTGCTTTATGACTTAAACATTAACAAAACATGGGGTTTAAAGGCAAACCAAAAATCTTTTTTAAAAAAACAGCTGAGTTAAACCAGCTCATATACCTACAGCATTCAAAACCACTCTTTCACAGCACAGTCTAGGACATCAATTACATGAGTGTTGCACTGTGGATTTTATGATGACCATGGTGCCTTTGGAAGTGATGTTTGCATAGGATTCAGTACGATGTTGGCATGAACATTACTGAATTTTGGGGGGAAAGCAAAGGAGGGACTGAGATTTCCCACCCGAATGATAAGAGAAATCATCTGTATGTTTTCAGTTCAATGTTAGGTTAATGGTAGTTAGCTAAAATCTCCTTCTCCATATGCTCCCTAAAAAACTGCCTCAACTAAAATACTGCTATTTTCCTACCCATAGTCGTCCCAATAGTCTCAAGAAAATGTTCGTTATTGAATGTAAAGTTGTTATGGGTGAAGATGAAATGGATAAGCTCAGTGAACGTTTTCGTTGCAGCTCTGAATGAGTATGGAAGGCAGGCTGCAAGGGCAGCACTGTATGGGACACTGGTGTCCTGGTTGGTGGCATCTACAGTGGCCTGGAAGTGCTTTGTGATGTACAGTTCACAGAGGAGGACCTCTGTTGTGACCCAGGGGAAAACTGGAGCTTGGGTTTTTGTTTTTAATGTTGGATTAGGGGTGGGGCTTACTGATCTTGATATTTTTTCCAAGGATGGTCCTGTGGCTGAAGATTATTGGTCTGCCAGGATTCCCATGCTTGTGGATCTTGTGTAACGTGACAAACTGCTAGGAAGAGTGGTGGGTTACGTTATGTCATTTTCCTGGAGTCAATAAAGAAATGGTGTGATGACTTAAGTTTAAAGACTAACAGTAGTATAGTTACCTTTAGTAACTAACTAAAATATACAGCAACACTATCCTTTCCTCTAAGCTCATTTTCTTCTTTGTAAGGAGATAAGCCAACAACACAGAACCACAGGGAATAAACTAATTTAGAGAGGTCTACTTCACTCCCCTGAGCAAAAAAGGGGTAATATTGAAAGACTGGCTGGGAATCATGGCTCTCAGCTTATTCTTTCCACAGAACAGATAAAAATGCACAATATCAAGTCCAATTGGTTAAGCTCTGTGAGGTCAATGTTTGGAAAGATTCAGCTGAAGGCTGATCACCTTATCTGAAAGGGAAAACCATTATTCCCTCAACAGATACAAGAATCCTGCTGGGTATCATAACATACATGCTGCTAGCCTGTGGCAGAACAACTATAATGGACCATTATCAATTTTGGTCTCAGAACAGAGAACATAGAGCATCTAAAGGTATCTTTCTGTGAAAGGCGAGTCAAAAGGTTATTGTGCTCTTGTCCCTTTCTATCCAGTATATGAAAAGCCTCCTCTTTCACTGAATGAGAACGCTGATCCATTATTTGAAACCTAAGAACTTTCCTACCTCCCATGATTTCTTCTCCTTGAAACCTGATCTTTTTTCCACATCACAATTAATATTTCACACACTTTTCAACTCTTGAACTCAGATAAGGTATGTAAAATCCCAAAAGGAAAAAAACACTTCAAATATTATTAATAGGGGAAAATGTGTGGCTATTCTGAAAATGATCTCAGATTTTAGCATAGCATTGTTGCTTTTAGCGTGTGATAACAAGAATATTGTCTGTGGGACACACCAGAGTGTGTTTAGCATATTCAAGCTTTTCAGTTTACCTTTAAAGCACAGTTTGTTTTTTTAAGAAGAATGATCACTACAGCTATTTTAAAATAAAAGTACAAATATGAGTTCAGTTCACTTAGCCAACTACATACATCAACAAAAACATTTATAAAAGTTACACAACTGTAACAAATAAAACAAAAGTAATGACAAATTTTAAACATTCACTCACCAGTGCCAATACTATAGGATAATTGCATAGAAAAATGTCAAAAGAAAGGAGAAAAGAGAGTAAGAATTTCAATACATTGCACAATTTTTCCAACAACGCAATACTCTAATACAGAAAATCTGATTGTGGTAGGAGGGATCAGAGCCCAGACCTCTATTCTCACAGACCTAACCACTGGGCTCCGATATCACCATGAGATCTGACAGCTGTTCCCAGCATCTGTCCTTGCAAATATAGTCCATGCAAAATGATTTGATGGATTTACCATGAGCAGATGCCCATATCACACAAACACTGTTTCAGTCGGTACTTCCTACAGAAGCTTAAAAGTTATGTGGGTACACATGATGCCCCCAGAGCTGGGGGCCTTACTCTAGAAAGGGATAGGGCAATATGGGATATTACACCTGATCTGAGCTTCAGCCATTCTGCAGCTAAACAGAATTTGATCTTCCTGGCAACACTATGCATCCTCCAGACTATAAAGTCTGCATGAAAAGCAATAAATATGAACTCTATATAAAATTGGAATCTGGGGAAAAGGAGGGGCTTCGGGGATTTTTAGTCTTTTGGGGTTTTTTTAAGCTTAAATTCTGTCATTTTGTGGAGAAAGAAGAGCAGTGTACAGGAGGCGTCCCATTCTGCATACCCTATGTAAGGGCCCACTAACTTTCCACCTCACTTACCACATGCACACTTCTAAGAGCACATTATCATTCTTACTTGTACTCCGGGCTGTCCATCCACTTTGCATACAGTTCAGATGACAGATCCAAACAGTCCTGGAGACCCAGCCAACATGCTGTTGCAAAAAGCTTTTCCAAATATACTCTTGAAGGGAAGCCAAAATAGCAAGAATAAAAGATATGTATTCTACGTTTGGAGTACTTGGGAAAATGCTTAGTCAGCATGGTTTTAGCACATGATGCTGTTTACCCAGGAGAACCTCTACTAGAAACAGTAAAGTTTAATAAAAATAAAAAAAAAATCAAATTAAACTACCAACAACAGGTTCATGACATTGATATTCATGGAGATTAGTGAGGCTACCAACAGACTAATTTTTAATAGGCTTTGTGTGTTTTATACTACTCTTGCTCTAGCCTCATCATTCTGACATTCAAGCATCTAATGCTGGGTAGCCATGCAAAATAAACTATTTTCAAGCTCTAGTGATCGATCTGTAAATCACGTCTGAAGTTCACTGCTGTGGGTTTTCCTCTCACTAGCAGCAACCTGTCGCAACTGTTCACAATAAACAAAAATTACCATCTTCCATGCTCATTAAGTTCACAAAAAATACCCCAAACAATCCAGCTACTAAAATTTCATTGGAAGCACCATCATAAGTAACACACAATTTATAGGACAGTAAAAATAACAATTCAGTTAGATTCAAATAAATTCAAATATTTTTCCTTGATCTTGTACTTAAAGGCACATTACAGCATATTGGATCAAATCATGCCAGATCAAGCTTTGAGAAAAAAACCAAAGTACTTACTGAGCAAAATAGTCATCTTCCAAAGCATCAACATTCTGACGAATTAAACCTGCGTAATAATGGTATATTGGCAACATTCTCTTTAAAAGGTATTTCTTTTAAAAGAAGGGGAAAAAAAAGTTACTTTCATTTAGATCCACATTTTTATTTTACTCTGTTTTTCTTTACTTATTCAGATTATCCTAAAAATTTACCACTATAAATTTCTTGGTAACATACCACATTAAAATAAAACATTTAAGTTGTGTGTTTAAAAAAACCAAAAAACAAAAAACCAACCATTCAAACTGAGAAGCTCCCGTTCCACCTCACTTTGATAGACAAAAAAAATCTTTGGAACTTGTTATGGAAGAAAACATATGGTCATTCTCAAAAAACACAACAGAAAAGTCCTTGTCATCAAATAGAAAAACACTTAGTTCTTTTCACATGTTTAAAACATATCTTTACTGTTTTAACTTACAGAATGACTATCATGAGATTGCACTTTAAATAAAAGTGGAAGTCAAATAGGTGTCAAGGAAGTATATAAGGAAATGTTATCTGAAGTAGCCCAAAAATGGGAGAAAATCACCTCATTTAGTATCCAGACCATTAAAGCATGACAGATTAAACCCAATTCTTTCTTTCTCACCATGAAGATGAATTGGAAGGCAGTACATAACACAGATCACGTATGTACTATATCCCCTTTATTTATATCAGTGTTACTCCCATTACTTACTACTGATTATTTACTACTGATAGCTGTATTTTCCAGATCTTCAGTTTTACCAAAACCTAAGACCAAATTTAATATTAAGAATGTGAATATATTTCTGCTTTACACTAAGCAGCAGCTTAGGATTTAATGACAATTATCACTGATTAATCCATACAAATAAATACTATAAAAAAACTGGCAAAATCATCCAAAGGGAACTCTAAGAATTATGACCCATCATACTCATCATTACACTCCTGAGAACCTTATAAAGCATTTGTTTTGGTCTTTTATTTAAATGGTCTAGAATCTTCGCCAGTTAACAAAAAGGGCGATACCTTTAAAAGTGGATATACTTCATAGTTTTTCAGAGTGCTTTCCAAATTATCTGGTACTAGATTTAATAATACCATATTCCATATAGAGATTTCATCTTCTCTGGCAAGATACTTTGTTAGTTCAAGCGCTGATTCAATCTGAGTATATCCAAACCTATTTGAAGGAAAAAAACCCCTCATATTTGAGCATACTTATTCATATTAATACATACTATGACTATCTGTTTGTTTACAGAACTGACCATAAAACGCCAGGATACTGGGTGGAGAATAATCTGGCAAGGATGTTGGAAAATTATAATAAATATAAAACAATGGTGCCCCATTTAAGAGTTGAGCTCTCCAGACATTTATTACAAAGCAAAAAGTGCTTAAGCAAAGCAATGGGACACTCCTGGCAGGAAGCACAGCAGGAAGCAGACTGTATTCTGGTTGTGTTTTTAGGATGATATCCAAGCACATTTACAGCATGCTTCAGCCTCACTAGGACAAAATGAAGGAACAAAGCACTATTTTGAGTTACAATACACATCTGTCTTTATTGATGAACAACAGATTTTCATTACAGGTTACTTTATGAAATAATTAAATTGTACGTTTTTACAATTATGTTTCACATGCACACTATTCTTAGAATTAAGAATTTCAGCATGGCATTTCTGTGCTTCAGTATGGTAGTTACATGGAATTCATTCCTTCCCCAAAAAATGCCAATCAAGCCCCATTCTCCCAGAACAGAAACACTTCTGGTATACTAACGTCAGAGCACTGTTACATTAGAGTTACACTCCTTACTATATGCTAGGCCTGAGCTCTCTTATGAGAAGGGATGTCTGCATGAAAGGGAACCTTTGACTCCCTGCTCAGAGCTCCCTGCCTAGGCTTTGAAGGGAGGCAGTATGCTTCAGCCACCTCCTCCTGGAGCTCCCACATGACTGGTCCCTGATGCTTTTAGGATCTCTGGTACATTTTAGAGGCACAGGCAAACTTTGGGGGTCTTTGGCTCCCTTCAGCACTGCTCAGCTCTCCAGCACTACATTTCTGTAGCCTCTAAACATCAGCCTCCTCTAAGAGCTGCTCAGATTTCAGAAAATTAACATAAAATTGGCTTATCTTAATGCATTGATTTTCTGCAGACCTAAAACATCTGCAGTACAAGTGTTCTGTGACATTTTTCTGCCAAGAGATGAATGACAGTGATCCATTAGCAAGGGAAATGAAGGATGCATTAAGAATGATGCATGACAGCTGAGATGCCCCCAAAGAAATTAAGAAAAGAAAAATTCATTATCATCATTGAGAATTTTTTTTTGTCACAACAAATACAGGATGATCCCTGGAAAACTCATGACAATGCCATTATCTAAAATATTTTCTAAGAGATGGACAAAAGTTAGAGCAAGTTTTGAAAGAAACCACTCAGCACTGACAGAAGAATGGATTAAATATTTACTGCCCCACCATTCTGAGGTAACATCTGTTGTTTTTATGAGGCATGTATGGGTAGGAGTGAAAGAAGCAGAAATAGGAATGTTGAATGCAATTTTAATAATTTTTTATGACATATCCAAAACATACTTACTGTGTCAACGCAAAAACATCACTTATCAGCTGGAGCCTGCTAACAGCGGGAATAGCCTGCAAAAAGCATTCATTTGGTGTTAATAGATCTAAACACATTATTAAAATAAAGCTTTATTATGTTTCAAAAATATAAGACAAAGATCCTAACATCTTTTCTAAGCCAAAATCTTCTACAAAACATGATAAAATAGGATCCTGCATCTTAAATTGAAGTTGTTGCTGTGCTTTTATGGGCACATATATATAAACATACAACTATATAACACTAAATGCTACACTTCAAAACCCCTCTTGCTTGCATGCTGGAATGAACATTAAAATAAGGAAACTCTACAGTACCTAACAAAAATCCTGGTTGTAACATTTTGGTACAGGCTTTTTTTCTTTTCGAGGCTTCAGCGCAGAGTACATTGTTAAAATTAGCCCAAAGCAGAATCCAACACTATCATGAATTAAATAACTGAGGAAGAACTTTAGCTGAACCTCTACTGAGAGCCTGTGCTCTCACAAGGACCACTGGTCTCTGTGCAGTACGGCTTCGCCACAGCTCTGGTGAACCCTCCTGCTGACCAGTGTCCGAGCACTGCCCCAAGACTGCACATGCCTAAGTTCGTGCTGACTTAGATTTGGTGTGAAAGAAAAGCTTAGAAGAAAGGAAGCCAATGTGCTGCAGAAAGGCTTTAATCAGTTATGTGCTCTGACTGGCATAGTGTTCAAACCTTCCAGAAAAGTAATCTTGACTCCCTTGATCTATTACTACATGTGCCTCAGACTTCAAAAGTTTAAATCTTCTAATCTTTGGTATCAAACCCAATAAACTGACATTATCACCTAAGCTACACTTGAGGTTTAGGCAACATTAAATACTATGCAACCCCATATGAAGTCATATACATAGGCTGTTCCGTATCTCTCATCTTTAGTCCAAGCTATGGTAAATTAGAGGTTGCATGAACAGCCCATTGAATCAGCAAGATATTTCAATTCCATCAAATCAGAACTTTTTTGCTTAATTCTAACTGCAGATAAAGCTTAGTCACATATCCATACTGATAACTCTTTAAACCAAATTTAAGAGATTAGAAGAACCACAAGTTTTTAAGACAACTTTGAAGACAGGATGTGATCTAATGTAAATTATTTTTCAGCCTACTGTTTATGTGAAACTACTCGGGCCTGTTCCTACTCCATTGTGGAATGCTGCTAGTGACGTGAGTGGTGCACTTGTGGGTTATTTGTTTATATGCCATATATAAGCTTCCCATTGTTCCTTTTTCTTTTTCCCCCTTTTTTTTCTAAATCAAAGCGATTACTGGTAAAAATTGCAAGAAGAAATACATGGAAAGAAGTTTGCTTATAAGCTTGAAAAAAACAATCATGATCTTACCTTTGGATCATTTTCAAGCAAGCGTGCTAATCTTTTTAAGTTTAATTGATCATAATTAACTCTATAGTATCCAGATAAATTTACATTTAGCAGGATCCAGTCATATTCCGATTCCGATACTTGCATTTCGGGAAACATTTCTGTAAAGTGACATTAAAATTTATCAATGCACAGAAAATAAAATGATACACTCTCCTGCATTTATAAGCATTGGGTTCAGTGCTCCTCTGAGATCTAAGACACAACTTGGTGGCTGGACACAAAGAGAATACCCCAAAAGCCAGACACATTTGAGCTCCAAGTTCTGCACAGTGGAAGAACTTCAACAAGCAACCGATTCCCCCAGGCCACCCTGAAGATGGCAAAGATAAGGCCGAAGAACCAACTTGCTCCTACTCCAAAGAGCTGGCTAGCTGGCAGCTGTGAAAGTTCAGAAAGGTTATCTGGGAAGAAAACAACTGGGTAAGGAACAATACCCCTGCATGCTTGCTGCTTCCAGTGTTACTCCAAAACACAACTCTACCTCACACAAGAGCTGACCTCCTAACAGTAGCCATATAAATCTAGTGGAGATCTAGGGAAGCAGAATAGCTAAGCTCATGCAACAGAGACAATCTATCAAAACATTTAGCTGTAAATTAGTCCTGTAGCCCTCGTGAGTCATATCACTCACTAAAGGTCTCCTTCTGCAGTCCCATTTCACCTAGTTATGACCCAGACTATGTGGCTGATTACCTGCTCCCGCTAGCCAAATGTACAACTCAAGGAGCCGATGCAGCTTTGAAGGCTCTAAGCTGCCTCATCACGAGAGGATTGGAATGCTGCTTTAACTGGGTTTTATCAGCCTGATTTAAGAAGAAATCAAACTCGAAGACCAAAAAAACAGTTTTGATATGCATAGTGTGCATTGTCTAGACACTGCTGCTCCACCAAATAGGAGACTGGGACTTAAGTATTCTGACTAAGCAGATACTACAGGACTCAGCCTTAGTCATTTTCACAAATCAAATAAAACAAGAGAGAAAAGTGGTACATGACAGATACGAGCTTAACAGTTTAAGGCGGCTGTGGGTGGCTAGACTACAGCACTAGCAGTACTTTCCATGTAATGGCAGATGGGTACAATGCCCTGCTAATCATCAAAAGCACCTGCAGATGCAGCTAAAATAGCAAAAATATGCTCCAAGAGATGCAAATTATTCCCCATCTCCATCCCTCATGCTGAGTGAAACATGCTCTACCATAACAGCACAGTATTCCTCATGCTTTGCTTTAGCTGCAAAGACATATATCACTCAGGGACCAAGTCTCTTCCTGCCAGTGACCAACACAAATATATGGGCAGAAGCTAAGTACTTAGATATGCCTGGCAAGCCTTAAACCAATAGGACAGGCCTTTAACATGGCACAGTGCAGCTTTAAATAGACTGGTTTGGCTACTAGTAGCATCCTAGCTTTGAGTTTAATTTATCCTGTTCAGAAGCAAGATAAATTAGCTTTTGCAGAGCTCTTTGCAACAAAAATATACATACCCTAAAATTACTTCTAAGATCTTTTCTCTTTATGCATTGTTATGCTACTGCAGCAACTATTCAACAAAGCTCTGCTTCTTATCAAATCCCTCATTTTCATTTACCACAACCACTCTCATGAACACCTATGAATGACAACGTTAATAAAAGTTATCATCCAGAAGACATTTCAATTTTACAGGAACAAATGGTAATTCAATCTAAAAATACCCTCAACATTTCTAGCCTTTTAGGAAACCATTTGGTTTATCAAAAAGTAGGTAAAAAAACTTTTTTTTAAAAAAAAAGATCTTTAAACGTGAATGCAAGTTCCCTGACTGAAGTCTAGCATCTTTGATAGGTTTAACATGTTTTTCAAATGCAAGTGGAATGTGTTTTAATGACTGAATTTCTACTTTATGATAGTTGCTTCAGACAGATGCAACACAATGTTTTTTTTTTTTTTCATATGTTCTCCTCTAGCTCAAAGCACATGATGGCTGAAGAAATGGAATTATTATCATTAATAAAAGCTTAACACATAACACTAGCTCCTTCCAAGCAAGCACTGCTTAACACTTCTTTCCTCCATGTTTTCTAATTTTTTACCTTATCTATCAGTGGTTTACTTTATTTTAAATCTAAAGCACTCAGAGGAATAAACACCCACTGATTGCTTATTTATGTGTCTATATACTGTGAAATAACCTCTCCACTCATCTTCTTGCCTCAAGAATAGGCAAAGTAACTTCTAATCATTGCGAACAGAGGGCAGAGAGCTGGAATACACACACAACATATTGTAGTTTTGCTCTTAAGCACTCCATAAACACATTAGTCTCTGCATCTACTTATAACTGATTCAGAGTTTGATGGAATTCAGGACTGACTTGCCAAAGAAAAACAATTACCCGGTTCTAATGATTAGATTTTTCTCTCTCAAAAAATATAGTTGTTTATTGGAAAGCACTGAGATGAGAAAGAAATGAATTGTTTTATTTGACTGGATATGCCCATAAACTCACTTTTTTATTATAAGCCTTTAAAACTTTTTAAAATTCTACTCTTCTGAGAAGACCGCATAACCAAATCAAATTACACGGTGTTGAAAATATGCATTTTCTGTTTTTACAGATATCCATGTGACAATGTTGGGTCACTTCATACAGCTGTTTTCAATCTTTTTCAGTCTTCATATCTATTACTTGAACTTGATCATTTTCTGATGCATCACAGCCAAAACCTGAGGCCCTTTATACATTCAAGAACTCTCACTAATGTCAATGGGACCTGCTGAAGTAAGAATAATACAGAAATGTGAGGACCAATTTAGATTTGGGTGCAAAATGACAAATCAAAATTGCTGTGGAAGTCTCTACTCAGAATGTGCATTCTGCAGTATTATTAAAAACATACTCTAAAGCTTGATTGCAACTTAGAGAAAAACAATACAATAACTTATTCGAAAATCTACTGATATCGTAACACAAAAGTTAACACAATAGGTAAGTATAGACTTTGCCATACTAAGGTTTTACCTCTCATTCAATTCAAATTATATCTTCCATTTATAGAAGTGTTTAGGCATGTTGTTATCAGGTTGTTTTTTCAGATGTATGAACTAATTCATTACTTACTGCTGCTTTTATCGAGCCACAGTAAGGGTTGTGATGATCCATTTCTCATCCAAGAAATGGGAACAATCCATGTGTTACTTAGAGAGAGGGGGAAGGAAAAAAAAAGAGAGATAATTCATACTTATGCTTAAAAACAAGCTTTCAGCTGATGCTAAACTAGATTGCAATGAGTTCTTATAAAAATCTCCATCTATCCTCCTTCTCTGACACACAAAACCTTATCAGAAGGTGATACTTATGCTGGACCAGGCCTTAGGTTCATTGGAGACAGGGAAAGTTCTGGCATGGATTTCAATAGGCACTCATATTCAGACTATTGTTATACATTAGATCTTTGAATACCACTGTTTCTCTGGTCTGCTTTCCTTCTCCAGGCAGTAATCTTTTTCTCCTTACTTATTACACTTCATCCTATTTCTGGAGGCAGTAAAGCTCCTTTTCAGAAGTGTATCCATTAAAAAAAGGCTCCAGGCCTTACAATCTTAGTTTTGGCAACTTTAATTTCCTTTCTGAGAAAATGTAAACCTCCCAGAGAAACACATGAAAGCTATGAAACCTGCAAGTTCAAGGAAATGAAAAATTCTGTAATGCATGTCCTGGATTTACTTAAATTCCCATGGTACTGCCTCTTGCTGGAGGCAGAGTAAAGGACTCAACATTTGTGACTTGGAATTCCTTATCTGAGCTAACCAAATAGGTTGAATGGACTAATTCTCTGCACTTCCTCAAGGCCGGAAGCAAAGGGAACCCTGTGGTTCTCATCAGATCTCTCCTGTGGTTGTTTATGTTACCAGCAATTGCAGCCAGAGAAAAGCTGTTTTGGACTATGCTCTGCTCTCTAATTCTTGCCTGGCTGAGAACTCATCTCATGGGCTCTCCCCATGCATCCTACCACTCAGGACAACCAGTAAATTTCATAAAGCTTCAAATTCTGGCCCTGAGTTTCCAAAGTGGATGACTCTTCTCACCATTTTTAGGCACCTAAATATGCAGTGTGGCTTTCAAAAGCACCAGACACTCAACAACATTCACTGACAGTCAGGAATTTTAGAGCTCCATGTCAGGTACTCATTACTTCTTGAAAAATGGGTCATTTAAGTGCTTCAATGCAACCTCGTTGTCTTTGCCAAGGAGAAGAAATTGGGAACATGTGCTGGAAGAAAGCTACAACACAGTACTGCTAGGTCAGTCTCAACAACTGAGGGATGAGCAGTGAAGAAAATGCCAGGCAAAACTCCTGCCCCACAGCTTATTAACGGCCAGCATCTGTCGTTACAAAGCCATTATGTGGCTGGAAGAGTCACTACTCCAGAGAAGAGCAACCCTTCGGCAAAACAAACAGCTTGCAAACTCCAAGCCTTAAACGGATTTTTTTTTACTTGACAGTTTATGACCGGGGAGCGGGGGAAACGCAGATCACCAAAACATAATGTCCTAACTAAAGAGTTTCATGCAAAAAACAGGGTATATACATTATAGTATAAAAACACAAGCTAAACATACTTGTAAGAATCAGTACTGTTTTCATTCTTTTTATTAAGAAATTGTTCCTGACTGATTGTGCCAGTGGATAGATTTAATGTTAAAACTGGAAACCCATTTTGGCATGTCCAGGAATCCATTATTTTTTTTACAGATGCTGGCAACTGAACTTCATCCTGTGCATCTACAACCTTCAAAAGAAACAGAAATTAGAAATATTTATGATAAACAGGCACTTACTGATATCACTTCAGCAACATTGTAGTGGTTGTTCTAACATACTAGAGAAAAATTAACTTCTTTGGAGTTTGCTGGTCTTTGGTTCATGCACAAAACCAAAGGGAAAAGGCCATTATTGACACTATTATAGAGACAGCATAACCCTTATGGGAATTGAGATGACATTTCTCATTCTTGTATCTACACTGCCAACCCTTCTCTTTTTCGTTTAATATACTTGCACCCTTGTACAGCTGACAACAGACAATTTTTTTTTTTTATTTCACTCACCAAAAGCTGCTGGAACATAGAGATTTTAAAGCGACAGCCTAATGAACAAATTCAATAGTAGCAACGTATGGAAAGAGATACTAAGCTACAGTTGCAATCAGTGAGAGTTAGCATCATCTCTGTTGGCTTAAAAGTTGCCAGTGTCGCATATCTGAAATTGTGGCACTCTTGCTCTTAATCTGAGATAGTTTGCAGCACAATGGAAGCCTTCTATAGGGGAACAGTGAGGTGGATTTTTTTTTTTTTTAATAAACCTATTAATAACAACTGTTTTCTTATTCAGATTCCTGCCAAAACCAGCAAAGGGTGAAATACTGAGCTACTGCCACAGGTGTAGAGACTGATGAATCTGTGACATATCAGCACTGTTGATCAAACCCTGATGTCCCACACTTTGCTCTGGCAAAACTTCCTCTCCAAAAAAATAGGCTCTGCAATTTCAGGCAGTTTGAGGCAATCCATGGAACACAAAACTCCACCCCATCCCTGATTTTCCACCTCATCTTTCTACTCCTTGTACTTAGTTCCACTGATCTCAAGTGCAGTTAAGTAGCCAAATAAACATTTGTGAAGATCTTCACCAAAAGACCTAAAGGAAATTGCATGCAAGGGAAAGACTGAATTAGGGACAGCCAAATCCCAATTCAATCTTCTATCAACAGTGTATTCCCCAAATTTGGCCTATGACAAACACCAGAGGAAGAATAGTAGAGATAAAATGAATACCATTTGTATGTGGGTCCACAGATCATCTTGGTTAGCATTTGAAAAGGAAAATGTTTTCAGATAAGACTGCAAAGAAAAAAGAAGAATTCATGCAGGTTGAATGAAAAACCATCAACAAGGCAGAAACTATTTTGTACAACTGTTATTTTTAAGCTAATAAATCAAGATGAAGACATTAATTTTTCAAACTTACATGGAGTGCTCTGATAAACAGCTTCTCAGTCAGAAAATTAGAAAGCATCCAGGTAATGGAAGCCCCCTGAAGCACAAAAAATGCTACATGAGTATATGAATTATTAACTGCAATATTTTTTCAAACTGTATTTCAGAGATATGTATCTGGCTGTTCCTACACTTCACATTTGATGGAGGTTACAAATTTATTCATCCTTTCTTTTGTAGACAAATAGATTTGCAACATTCGATATACCTGTGTGAGCTGTAGAAACAAATTTTGAACAATAAAAAACCAAAAACCACTGTAATATAACAATGTATTGTCATATTCACTGTTCTGCTCAAGCCTACTTTGCGTCATATTAGCTTAGAATATACAAGAAAAGGGAAGAATTTTATTTTTTCCCACCTTGTTATACGTGATATTGTCAAACAGAGAAGCTAAGAAAAGTGATCCTTTGATCTCGTCTTCACTTGCTGACAGTGATCGAACTCCTATTTCATTGTCCTTTCTTAAGATGGGTTGTACAACATGATCATAAAAGATTTTATCCTGAAAGTGGAAGACAGAAATCTAAGTGCATTGTGAGCCAAAAAGAAAATATTTATTTTCAGGCAGAGAATCTGGCTTATGGAATTAGTACTAATAGAAAAAGCCTGTCAATAAACAAGCAACAGTCTCTCCTCTCTAACTTTCACAAAAAGTAAAATGGACCCCCACACCCAAACATAACATTTTCCAGATGCAACATTTAGGGCAGTGGAAGTTCTAATTCCGAGAAGATTGTGTGCTTGTGCCTGCTAAAGGTAGCTACACTGTAATCCTCAATGAAAAAAGTCAGCTGTATTATAGCAAATCACAAAAAACAACTGAAAATTTGTATCTGGTTTACATCTATATCTCGTTAATCTGGCAGCATCTTCCACCTAGGCTCTGTATTGCTCCTGCTGCAATCCTGAAAAAAAAACCCCAACAATCTGAATACTATACTACTGAGTACACTAAGAGTTTTAACAGTTGCACTATGCAGTATTTCTGATGTTGCCAAGGAATAAACACGAGGAAAAACTGCTCCTTTGCTGTAAATCAATGAAGGTCTCTTTTTTGCAAATGATGCTTCAGTTTCCACTAGCTGAGCATCTGTCCTAAGACTGGAAGGCAAACGATATAATTAGGTAGGTAAAGAAAGAACTTAAACTTTTAAAACACTCCAGGCCAGTCTGAGCACTTGGATTTGTCAAAGGGAAGAACACAGCTTTTAATAAATAAGATGAAATTTGTTTGCCCATTTCTCTCTTTTTGTAAAGAGCAAGTAAACCTCAGAGCAGGTTTTGTAATTTTCCAGGTTTACTTTGTAATTATGTGTGGCCCACAAACCTGCACAAGAAAACCCTGTGTTCTTACACCTGTGTAATTTATTCTGGATTTCCGAGGCAAATCACATTCCATTTATCAAATGTCAGTCAATTTAGTGTCCTGCACTAAAATTTACTTTATCCAAATAAAACAGAAACCATTTTATTTAGCTGCCCTTCTAAATATTGAAGATCAAAATTGAAAAGGAGACAAATACTTATTACCAGTTTAAAACTTGGTAGCCTTTATACTTTGCAATGATTATTCTCTGTGAAGCAGCATTGAAGTAAGTGACCTGTTGTTGAAGTCCAAAGAAAGAGGTTAGCATATCCCATGACCTAAAAATCCTCCTGACAGAATTTGTTGGACATGCCTGTATTAGTTTCCAATTAAGCGTGCAATTATGTACTTTGGTGAATTAGAGAAGGAAAGTGATGAATGGTCTTTCATCTGAGCCAGATAAAAAACAGACTGGGTTGATCACTAAGAAACCAGGAGATGGTTTGCAGTTTTTCTGGTTTTGCTTCTAGGCTATCATAGATTAGATTTTTAAAAACAGCAGGAGTTTTAGAGTTTAGTACAGTTGATTAAACTTTTGAGAGTAATATACAGAAATCAAGAATATAAACCCATTGTGAGAATACAGAAACATGAGCACAGTAACCCAATCTGTCTGGGGACTTATCACACAAGAACTATATGGTAAAAAGCAATATTCTCTACATTTAGTAAATTTAGTTCCTCCCAATATGTTAAGCCTCTAAAATATCTTCAAGGACTAAACCATAGCTGTTTTAATTTGTTCATATAAGGCACAATTAAGAAAATCCTACAGTGGAGAATTCTTTTATCTAGTTGTGCTTTCATTGATCAGTAAATTTTGTTTTTCAGTATCAAAAAGATCTTTCTGTAAGTTTATTATAAGACTATCAATAAATTTTTCAGTTAAAATGCAAGTAGTTATGTCAGAGCAAAGAACCAAGTACATATTACTCAACTCCCAGTCACTGGGCCACATAGAGATCTCAGTTAAACCAGAAGGATTTATAGCAACTTCAGCTGGATTGTATGGATGTAGATTTGACAAAGGTCAGCTTTTATAGTACAACTATATCACAGGGTGGGAAAGTCAAGAAGTGGGCACATTGAGTCCAGTCACTCAGCTTTTTACTGTAAGAAATCTGTGAGGATGAAAGTCACTTTCCTTTGCTGCTTTGACTACAGGTGATGACCTGAGTCCAAACAGGTCTTTAAGACTAAACAGTGTCTTTCCAGTTATTAAAGGCATCAGCTGAACACGGACTATTCCTTATGTACTAACTTTCAGCCAAGTTCCTGCTGGTTGGCACTAGGCTTTCAGAAGTACCTAACCAATAGAAAACACTAGGTTCAGACACAGAAGGACCTCTGACTTGCTGAATCTAGGCATAACAAGTGAGAATAAAGGCTGCTTTAACAGAAAACAATACGAAACTTTCCAAAAACATACATAAACCTTCCATATCCAGCTTATCAGATGTGGAATCTTTACTGCAGGTAGAGAAAACAGATGTAGACTCAGCTGAATTGTATTCAGAAGTTAAGCAACCAGGACCCAGATAGCATGCAGCATTCTCTCACCTAACACAGAAAGGAGAAATATATAGGTACATGAGATACAGGGTGTCCAGTTCTCTCATAAACAGGGCTTGGAAATAGGTGGAGGGAAGCTATCTGCTACAGAGTCCAGGAGAGAAGGAAAAAAAGAAAAGAAAATAAAAAAGGAGGGGTTTGGTAAAGGACAGATCTGGAGTAAAATGACAACCCCAGTTCTTTAGCTCCTTGTCACTGCAGAATCACAATTGTCCAGCCATCCTCTGTACCAACTGCAGAAGAGCTGTGCTTGATCACAGTCCCCAGCAGACAGAAAACTTCTGGGAAAGAGTCGAGACCTGCTGATAGTTCCCAGGGGAGTTAAGTTACTAATGCCGTGGCTGGATTAAACTCCATCTCTTCCATCTTCCTTTTCTTCCTGCAAGCTGGAACAATTCAGCTTTGGCACTTACCAGTGAAAGCTTGGGTTCAACAAAGGTAGCTCCCAGGTATTCAAAGTAAGATGCCAGTCCCTCATTAAGCCACAGATCATTCCACCAGTTCATAGTAACCAGATTTCCAAACCACTTAAATAGAAAGAAAAGAAATGTCTCAACATCTCTCTGAACTGCTGTCTTTATTCTTGTAAATTAGAAATATCTATGCCCAGCAGACTATTTAATGTGCACATGTCAACTGGATAAAATGCTGCAGTTAGTAGAAATTCAGTAGGACAAAGATGCATCATGAAAAAAGTCAGATGTTCAGGTCAGCTACTTTTTTTAATTGCTTCATCTAAAACTTCATACCACAAGCATATCAGTGCTTGTTATCAATCTTTTATTCTATTTAATTGGAAATATTTCCCAATAAAATGTACAGAATCAGAAAATCTAATCAGGCTATGATTAAAAATACACTACTTATCAAACCATTACAAAAACATTTTTCCATCCAAAGAGCCAGTATTTCCAAATAATTTTTGTTTTTCCTTGTTCTTAAGGAAAGAAAATTATCAAGTGGATGACAAACAGAACTGGGGAAATAACCATTTCCAAAATCAGCAAATCCATATCCTGGCAAGCAATAAAACTTCCACAACAGCTGCCACGTACTCATACTTGGCAGTCTATATTTAACAAAACACCGATCATTTGAGCATTTGTGTTTTATTTGTTAATTCTTAAAATCTTGGCCTATAACTATGTTTTAAAATAAAGTTAAATTAAGTACTGACATGCATTTTATTTGCCTGCAATAAAAACACTCTGCTCATCTGAAGGTCTGAAAAGTTACAGACCTTGTCAGGAGGGCATAAATGTGTACAAGCCAGGTTAAACTCTTTTGCTAGCTTTGTTGACTAACTACTTTTTTTCTGGCAAACAACAATAAATTAAACAGTCAATAAAAAAGCAAAACTGCATTATCATTCCAAACCAAATAAAAAAGTATTTTGAAAATCTCTATGAAAACTGCGCAAAGTTCCAGCTTCATTGTAAAATGTTTTTATTTTGCATTTGTTCTATAATACCATAAGCTGTTTCTTATGGAAGAACAAATACCTCTTGTAATACATATGTGCATTCCCACTAATGAAGTCCATTCATTCCCCCACTGAGGTACCAAGTATAGAGTATACAGAGTACTATATCATCCCTACATCTCTACTTTTTATTCCTAGTACAGCATTCGGGTACTCTGGTGGCGGGGGGGTGGGGGGGGTGGAAGCAGTTCATTAACACTTTTGTACATACCGGAGAGCACTGTGCAGACAGTATGCAGCCCATAATCTGAAAGAAGTTGCTTTTGATATTGATTTATCAACTGAATGTACGTTCAATTGAATGTACAAGTCTCTCAACCTCCTAGTGCTCCATGGATATGGATTGTGTTAATGTTTTAATAGTTCTTTCTCTATTTGCCACTAATTTTTTCAAACCCCCTTACAGTCAAGTCATTATTTTTCTATTAGTCAATGACTTTACATCATCAGCAATGGGAAAGAAATAACTTCATAAGCAAATAAGTGTACCGAATTGTTTACCACATGCCTGGTGTCCTATCTCATGTGACGCAGTTATGGCAATCATAGCCTTTCTGCCCGTGAGTCTGTCACTTGGGAGGTACATCAATGATGATTCTTGGAAAGTGATTAGCCCCCAGTTTTCCATAGCACCTGCTTCAAAATCAGGTAGTGCAACCAGATCTAAATTGATTCAAACAAACAAAAAAGTACCTTTAAAATTTTCAGAAATAAAATGCTCACAAGTATTCTAGACTTTTCCAGTGTGCAATTAGAAGACACTACATTTTTAGTGGTTCTTTGCTATATCATGCTAATACTCTAGAAAACACTCTGTGAAATTTTCTTTTCACACTTTTTATTTATGATTGCCAGTCTTTCAGGAAGCTAAATAAACCCCCACTAAGCCTAGACCTTAAGTTTATCTTGTACCTACCAACCTTTTGAGAAGGAGTGTGGCGGGGGGAAAGATTGTATTCTAGCAATACTAAAAGAGAGTATATTCACTTCCAGGTCTCAGAAATCTTTCTGTTTGCCATAAGTTTCTCTTGGCGTTGGGGCGGGGAAATCATACCTCTTTTTTTCAGCCTAGCAACTGATAAAAAAGGCTCTTTCTTTCAGATGGGTGAGTAAAGGGATCCCTTCCACACTTATTTGAAAGGAGCCTTAGAAACATCGTCTCTTTCTTCCCACAGCAGAGCTGTTACCTCTGTTACTCCCCTTCTGCCTTAAACACAGGGAGCAGTTTTCCAGTTCAAACATGAGAGTTGGGCAGAAACAGAGGTGGGCCTTGGACAGGCATCAAGGATGTCAAAAAAGATACACTGTTTAAGCTGGTAGCAAAGAGCAAACTAGAGGCAGGTGTACAGAGCATTTTGGAAGCAGACAAGCTTGTACTCCAAACCAGCTGATAATGGGCCAGTTCCAGTCCAAAAGTTAACACGAGCATGGTGATGAACCCAAGGAAAGCTAGACTGCATCTCAGTGGGGCTCTCCAGTTCAGGCTTAGAGCCTTGGTGACCAATCCTATCTGACTTTTGGTTAGGCAGCAGCACACATCACATCTGCTTTAAAGTCAGGTAACAACAAACCCTTAAATATCCCTCACTTTAAATGCATTTATTTTTAACTCTGTGTTTTGAGATCACAACAGAAATGCCTAGCATGGAGCTATTCCTAATTGATCATTACATTGATGCTAAACTGAAGAATGCAGCAGTTTTGTCTTCAGCCTTGGATAGCTTGTATGGTTACTAAGGTAACAATTTATGGAGAGTGACAACTACATATGTTACATTTTCTGTAAGAAGCATGATGAGTAATTATACAGGTTATTCTGAACCAGGAGATTATATATTTACACAGATGAAAATTTCATTCTTTCAAGTGCCAAAATACAGATTTGACCTCAACAGACTATCTAACCAACAAAGGAGAAAAATTCTTCCCCCACACTTCTGCAGTCTACTAAAATCATGGAAAAATCCAAAAGTCATTTAAATGAAGTACTGCCTTCTGTGCTTTCAAAGTGAGTACGTGCATAAAAGAGCAAGTTCCCCAATAGTATTAATGCTCCCCAATAGTATTATTAGTATTAACTAATAATAATAGTGTTAATTAATCAAGCCCTTGTGAATCCAAATACAAGTAGCGGACAAACTATACAACTGAACCACACGATGGCACCCTCCTTTCTTGACTGAAAGTTGACTTAAGCAACTTACCTGGTGTCCCGTTTTAAGCAAAAATAATGTTTTCCTACAGGAATCTACTTCCAGGAACATGCTGCCAACTCACATGTTAGACAGGGACATATAAAAAGTAAGGAATTTGAGGGACACATGGGTTATGGCAAGCGTGGATTTACTAGGAAGGCTTGAGGACTATAGCACGCTTGCCTGGAATGGTGTGGGCAACAAAGAGCCACCTGACAAAACAATTCCCTTTCCCCCTTTCTATTCACTTTGTAGCTGTATCTGCCACTGTATTAGGAAATGATACTTTAAAGGAATGAGTGTGATGTGAAGATAGAGTTATAGTTTAATAAGAGCCATGGTGCAGAAAGGAGAAATCAGTAACAAAGGTTAAGGGTTTTATTCCATGAATGTGGTATGCTATAAAAAGAGAATATTGCAAGAAGATCCATTATTTCTGTGAATGGTGTTTCATCAACAGCCCGTTCTGGTCCATTACCCCTCCCCCCCCCTTTTTTTTCCTCTAAACCTTACCTGTCTTTGGCAAAGGGTAGCTGATATTAAGCAAGTCTTCCAGGAATGAAAATATTGGGCCTGTGATATTTAAAGCATAGTCAACATACCCATTTTTAACCGCCTCTTTCCGAGCCCAAATACGTATCTGCAATAAAAAAGGAAGTGTTATTTTAGAAAACCCTCATTTTCATTTTCTTTGCTTCTCTTCTGTGAATCATTGTTTGAAAATGCTGTCTGTCCACACTAGATCATGCAATAAAGCTTTTCATCAAAAACCCAACCCAAGTAGTGCTTGTCCTAACAAAATATGGAGCAGAGCCTAATCCCACTAAAATCTAGGAGAGTTCTGGCACTTCAAAAGAGCCAAGAGTTGAATACGAATATACATTACTGGAGCAAATGGATTCTCAAGTAGTCTTTTGTTAAATAGGAAATGCCGTGAAAATATTTAAATGCGCACATCTTAAGCTAGTGTGTTCCAACCAGTGAGCCTGGGGGACAAATTTTCCTTCAGCCCACCACTGGGTCTCTGAAGAGAGAGAAATGGATGTTTAGAGAGCATGTGCTGTTCAAACAGCCAAATCCCTCCACTTGGACTTTCTCATAGCCTGAAAGAGAGAACTAGTCTCTGGCTGCTGCCAGAGAGAGGCCCCTCTGAGCAGAAGCCACCTTTATCTCTAAGTAATAGAGACAGCAGCAGGAAGCAAAGCTTTCCCTTCCTGTGCCCATGCTTCACACCTGGCTGTCTGGTGGCATTTGTGATGCCATGGTACTGAAGCAAACAGCTGCTTGCCCAAAGTCATGGAGTAGGTGAAAGAGAGAAATACATCTCCATCATGCATCTCTAGATGCCAGACCCCAAGGTGCCTAGCAGCTCAAAAAGCCTGCACTTTTTGCATCTAAATGCAGTACATGGTCTCAGAATGGATTGCACAGCCAAACCATAATGCACAGTTGTGGAAGCATCAGGATTTAATTTATAAGGAAAAATAAAAAATATTCAGTCAGCAGAGTATGCTCAGCCTCTGAGCCCCTCTCTTCAGCCTCTTCAGGAGTTTTCAGCACTCTTCAGGAGTTTCAAAAACCAGATCACTTCATTTTGCAACAGCTAAACATAATGAACAGACTTAAAATTCTAATCCAGAAGTGAGCTTTGAATCATAGTACAGGTGTTTGGGATTGTAAATTACTTACTGGAAATGTTAAAACAGATGCAATGAATTGCCCACTCACACACACATTGCAGAGGGATAAAAGAGCATCTCTCTGAAACCTAAGGGCAAAATCCCCCTGCCTCTATTTAACAGCACACTCGGGATGCCTCTTCATCTTCTGAAAAAACACTAGTTTAAAGGCTTTGCTTTGCTGACTCCTATCAGGACATGTCAGGGCAAGAAGGAGGTACCACAATCAGAGCTGTGAGCATCAACTTGTTTCATACATGGGACAGCAGATATGACATACAAGTCCAAGCTCCACCTTTATAAATGAGGCAATACTGTGCTTCCTACTGCACCTCTGCACTGTCCTCTCACCTTGTCCTGCCTTTCCCTAGGAGGATGACAGTGAAGTAACCATAGAGCTAACACACCTATTCTGTTGGCTTTTAACAAAAGAAGGTAAACTAAACAACTAATGCCATTATAGTATTTTTTTTTTTACAGCTTCTCTCAAGGAGCTTTGGCAATTCTAGTGTAACAGGAAAACTGAATACTCGCTGCATAAAGAAGCTTCAAACAGAAAATAGTTACTTTTGAAAGCTAAAAATTGTGCCCATTGCAGAAAAACAAGTACATAAAAGGCTTGGAGCACAGCACTGCTTCTACTGAGGTCATTACCAGACACTGAACTTCACTGAGTTATCACAGCAGCAGAAATGGATATTTTTTCCCGTTAAAACAGCTAACAACATACGAAGATGTAGACCCAGTACTGTATGCAGAGTAACCACCCCCTAAAGTTTTAACATACACACCCAGTATGTACTTGTAGAATCGTATCAGAATACACCTATGAAATGATGAGGACAGGATAGTACACTAATTATTATACAAGAACACTTTCTGTAGTGGTATTTCTAGCATAAATGTTAGCAGTTTTTCCACATAAGCAAATACTTTTGGAATGGAAAGCACAGTTAATATCTGTGATATCTTCTAAAGCACATGATGCAGCACAGAGCCAATTCCTGCCGTAAACTGTGTGATGTGTTATGCAGCCTTATATTTACCTCATTCCCCCGCTCGGTTCTGGTGACATAATCAAAATCACAAATCACAAAAGCAGTTATATAAGTTGACATTTTCAGCGAAGTATTAAATGTGGTAATAGTCCACAGGCTTCCATTTTCATCCTTCATTTCAGAAATATCTAAGAAAAAAGTATCAAAAAAATATTCAAACCAGGACTCTTGCATAATAAACAAGAAATTTTGTCTCTTGCATGTTTCCTCTTTGATACACTGTAGATCTGCACTAACTTCATATGCTTCTGGCAGCAGGCAAGCAGCCAGTCTCTGTGCTGCTACCCCATATCAGAGTTGTGACCTTTCAGGCAAACACCAAAAATCCACTCTTGAGCTTCTTAACTCAAGCCTTTAAAGCATATCGGATTGCATCAGCTTTAGGATGTGGACAAACTGTGAACAATTTATCCCATGCTGCATAAAATACACATGATTGATTATAATTCAAATATAGGTTATGTGTGTCTAAGACTTAAAAAGTACTTAATCAGGTATCTTCTGTCTATACAAGGAGGAAAAATAATAGTGGACAAGATTCTTGAAGAAAAAAATGCTTCCAAGCTATTCTTGCAGAGATCCCATCTTACAATTTCTGAGTTATTTAACTTTTATGCAAATCTCATAAACCTTCCTTTTTGTTGTTGAAAGTTATTTAGGTGAAAAATAGAGATTCATGACAATGAGTTAAAGAAAAGATCCATTAAGAAGCAGGCAAGAGATCCCACAGCTTCCTGTAGGAATACTAATTTATGGAATTGTTTGGAATCTAAGCCTGCACTCCACACGAAGCCCAGCGAGGGACAGGAGGGGCACTGCCACAGAATTATATGTAATCATATGTAATTCTTATTGCATACATATAGAAGAGACTACAGTCTCTTTGCCTAGTAGAAGACTTTTTCATACGATGTATGTACATCTTGAAATCTGCATAAAAGGAAAACAGTGTTTTAATACCACAATTATAGGTTTTTCCACAAACTTCTGGAGCTGCCATTTTGTTTTGAGGAGAAGTCATGCAGTGAGATACGTTGGCTGTGCAGTAAATGTTAAGAATCAAACCATGTCCAGGCCTCAGCTACCAAACAAGAGCACATCACAATTGAGCCTCGAATTATTGCCAAAGGCATTAATTAAGAATATCTGCCTGACAATTTTTAAATGTATGAGCACAGATTTTCTGTGCATTTTCAAAGCACGAGCCCGTGGACAACAGAATGCTGCTGGAGAGAATGATAAAGTTATCCTTTATTCAGATAAATTACACCCTTATTTAATGTAATTTGGGTGGAGGGTGTGGCGGACAGATGAATGAATTTTTTGCCTTAAACATTTCTTGGTGCATGGGGTGCAGGCAGGCCACAACCCCGAACAAGCCATCTGTCCCTGGCGGAAACAGGACTGGGCTGCTGCAACTCCCCGAGATGGTCTCCCTGCGACCACCCAGGACACACCGAGCCTGCACTGAATGAGACCACAATCAGGCAGAGATTTTGGGATCTGGACTGTAAATTATTGACCGTTTTTAGCACAACTTCTATAAAACCTGCTTGGCATGAGTGGCTAAATTTGCTGAAGCCTTAGGCCGCACTCCCTAGTACAGTGAGAAAGGGCCCAGAGCTGGTGCAGGCGGGAATGAGAAGGGAGTTACCAGCAATTTGCATTCCTGTGCACTGCTGAAACAGTGCTAATTGCTGGAGTTATCGCCTTCTTTGTCAGGACCTTGAGAGCTAATGGCTGGACCCAAGAATGGAGACACACCTGTCAGCAGAAACGGCAACAGTAAACGGCCTACCTAGGGACAGTGAGGAGACCCAATAAGGAGCAGGAGACCCCAGACCCAAATATTACTATTGGTCTGAACTACCACGTGAGGGGTGGGAAAACTTAATTTGAAAAAGCTATAATTGCCGAGGGATTTCTTTGTTTGGGCTCCTCTCGCTCTCTCTCTCGGCCCTCGTCGGAGGCACCCAGCTTGAGCTGTGATTCGAATGGAGTCAGCGGAACATCATCGGCCTCGGAGTGGTGGTAGCTAGCTTCCTCTCTCCTTTTCCAACTTTCTCTATCTTTTCCCCTTACCCTTGTTCCCTTTTTCCCTTCGCCTCCCCCCCCACACACACACCTTTTCTCCCCACATCGTGGAAAATAAAGTTAAAAGGTTGTACGATATTTGACCAGATTTAGCATCTTAATCTCGTCCTTGGGATCGTAACAAAACCCTCCCGATATTAGATCGGGACAGAGGGGACCCACGAAAGTCTAACTGTTGTTTACTTACCAATAACAGGCATGTTGGAAAGAGCCACATAACTTGGGTCATGGACAATTCTGATATTAAATGTGGCCTTCATGGCTGGTTCATCAAAGCATGGATAAACTGTCCTGGCATATGTTGGTTCCAATTGGGATGCAATCAGCATACTATATTGAAAACACAAATAAGATTAACCCAGCATGTTACAGCTGATCAAAATCAGAGAGTGCACAAAAATGCTAAATGAGAAAAAAGGAAAAAAAACCATGCAGATTTGGAAAAGATCTAGTTATTAAAGTCACGATTAAATCCCCTCCCCATCAGACAGCTCAGTTTGGAGGCTTCTAAAGAAAAGTAGCATTTTTTTGTTTGTTTGTTTTAACTGAGTTATGTTTTTTTTCCCCCTTCATAAGCTTTTCCAGATACCATATTTTGATTATTTGAGCTTTGAGTTTGGTTACTAAGACTATACTGATTAAAGTTTTGCACAGAGAAGGCAAATGCTCAGAAAGTGACCAACTTTGACCAACTTCATTTCATAGTTAGAATCTCTTCTCCTTACAGCTGCTCATCTCTCTAATGCAGGCTCTCTTATTTTAGCAATACATTTTAATAAAAGACTGTAAGCATAATATCTGTTAGCTAATCATGCATACATGCACATGCCTCCTTCCATCCAAACTACATAGAGAAAAACCCCAGTGAAAACAGTGCCAGAGTGCAGAGTACCCTTTTCTGCCTTACACTGTGGAGCTTTGCCTCACTTGGGGCAGATCTTTGTGACACAGGGGTTAGAATCAAGAGGTAAGTCACTATATTCAGTGGCTAAAGTTACTCAAAAAGCGCGCGCGCGCGCACACACACACACACACACACACACTGGGCTGTTCACATCAAGGCATCTTTCTGGGAATGTGAAAAATGCTACTGTAACTGTTCTTCAAGCTCCATACCCTGGGCCAAAGGCCACTTAAAGCATTGAAAACGCCATAGGAAACAGACTTTTACACGTATCTGAATGAAGTGAACAATGATGCACATGCTAAAGGTGAGAAGAAGAAAAGGCAGGCAACCATATAACTTCAGACTATCAAACTTTCCACAATGTTTAGAAGACTTGAAAAAAGTCAGATAAGTTAAGGAAGTTCCCAGCAGCTGTGGCTTGCAAGAATGGCATGATCTGCTTTTTTCATTGACCTTAACACCATTACAGTATTAATATTTTTCAGCTGTGGTTGAGGCATCCCCTAGCAGTATATCTGATACATTAGGTTCACGCAGGCTTAGGCTTAGCACAGAGCTATCACAACCAAGCCAGAGGCCATAAGGGCAGTATCAATACCTATGCAGCAAGCAATGAGTCAGATCTGCAGCGCTGAGCACAGGACCCGTCAAAAACAATGTTTATGACCTACAGCTGCATTTTTTAAGATGCCCTTTTTTTCAGTATCTGAAATTAATACCTTTCCACTTATATTTACATCATTTCACAGAAGATGTGCTGCACTGTCTGGAATTAGACCCAAAGAACAGAGCTATTAGCTTGCTGCTTCCATTAACAAAGCTTAGCAAGGCTCCCACCCCACTCCCAAGGTCAGCCCTCACGAAGGTCAGCACCTTCATGAGTCCCTGCACTGTGACAGACGTACGGCTGCTGCCATTTTAACTGCTGCATTACCTAACCCTGCTCAGAGCAAGTCTAACCAACATGATGAAAATATCTGCAGCCCATCTACACTATGCCTTCCTCATTGCTGATGGCTTAGGGCTGAATTAATGTCAATAGGACTAGCATGCAAAAGCCCCAGTCTCAAAACAAGGTATGCCTTGCATTTAACAGACACAGCTTGACACCATACCATAAATACAATTTATGACATTTAAAGACTCCGTGTTGAACACTCTCTGATGCACGGTGACTATCAGGACCATGCTGTCTGTTTCAAAGTGAGGATTAGCTCAAGGGAGAGCAGCACAGTGTCTCTGACTTCTTGCCTATTAATACAGAAATATTCTTTAAGGACCTGATTCACTGCAGAGTCATGTACATGCTGTGCAAGCCATCAGCTTCCTTACTGAAGCAGCTAAAAGCTTTACCTGAGCATCGCCTCCTGCTCTCCTTTACGTTGTTCATGGCAGAGGACAACTTAAACTTCTGCCAGGGTTACACAGGAGCAGTAAAAGCAATAGATCACTTCATCGAGGAATCAGTCACTGAAAATACTGCTATTCTAGCTTCACCATCTTCCCAGGCAGCAAAGCTTTTGTGCGCGCAGTTGTGCATTCAGTTACAGCTTGGTTATAGGAAACGCTGAACAACCTCACTCCTGCAAATTTCCCGGCACCAGTGGAATTACAGTCTCTGGAGGCTCTTTGCTAGCAGAAACTAATGCAGACACAGACTGAATTTGGCCTACTGCCCGCAAGAATTTTTGTTCAAGAGCACAAAATAATATACATGGGGCCAAAGCATGATCGTAAAAAAAGAAATATGAGGAAGGATTAAAAAGTTATTTTTCAGTGGGTCTCCAAGTAAGAAGAAAAATGAAAACGTTTCATGCATGTTACACAAATAAGTTATTTCACAAACTTATTTCACTTGTCAGAATGAGTCACTGTTGGGGTTTTTTGCTGGTTTTTAGAAGAGGTGGAGGTATTAGCGTGAACTGAATCACCAGCAAACTTTATTACAAAACAAATTACCCAAACGGAGTTTTATTTTCAAAAAAGCCTAATGTTACATAGGCAGATAGATAACTTCCTCCCTTACTCCTGCAGCTTTGTGCACTGATTCATTTTCTTTTTAAAAATAATTTTTATAAATATGCTTCCTCCTCCTAGTAAAATAAAATCAAAATGACTGTATTTTGAAATAATGAGAACCACACAGATAACAGGATCTCCTAGCCTAAACCTTTACCGATTTAAACTGGGTCAGTTATTTTTTCAGTTGGTGTCTAAATAACAAGAATGAAGAAAGTTTCATGTATAGTATATAACTAGTGGACATTATTTCACCTGATAAAAAAACATCACTGTAGAAGAAATGTTTTATGTTGATGCAAAAATGTTATTCTTCTAAAAATGCCCTTCTCACTAAAACAGTTATTTGTAACACTTTTGTGCTAACACCTTTTACAGCTGCATTTTTCCACACTGAAAACCATATCAGAATTAAATCCATAAAAAAACCATAAAGTTGTTCAAAGTAAGAGTTTTACAGTGAGCAGAATATTGCAAGTTGTATGCAGCTGCTGTCTCCTACAGCCAGTCCTTCTTTCAGGTAACCAGTACTCAATACTAACATGCTAACATGCAACCCAAGAAAACATCATGTGTTATTTGCTCTGATTTTTGTCAAATGACTTTGATGGTCTTACCCACAGAATCACAGAAAACAGAGTTAAAAATAATTTAAGATTCCCTGTTCTGAGACACAGTTAACTGTACCGATGCCATTCTAATCCTATTTTCTGTCATTCTAGTATTTGGTAGGTAAGCAACTGATTAAAAAAAGCCAGCCTAAATATTGTGTTTGATCATATTTTGGGATGCTTATTAACACCAGCCCTATCCAGTCAATTATCGGTATAGAATTTGCATGGTATCCTGGAGGACAATATGTGCAGAGCAGGTACTAAGCAAAATTCTCATAGGATTTTGAAACACTGACATGAACACTGACATACACCCTGCACCTCACTGTACTCTCCACAAGGACCCTGGTAACCCTGGAGTATCGTACACGAGCTCATTCGCAGCAGCACCAGGTCTTCATGCAGAACAACGCTACCGCAAACCTCCTGCGCTGCATATATTTAAGCCGGCACTGCTAAAGAAGGCACAAAGATGTGGAAACCATCTTCGCCCTACCTTGCTCCTGGCATGAACTCTCCCAGCTATAAGTACAGCACAGATTTCCCATTTCAAAAGGGGAGCCTTCCAGATACTTTGTACTGGGGAAGTAGGAGTAACCTCCTTTTTGACTTCCTCTGCTGCTGTGAGCACTGCCTGCGTGCTATCCAGACAGGTATCGGGTGTGTTACAAGACAACCCTGAGAAGCTCAGAAAGAACGTTTGAAGTAGGTAGATTTGGATAACTTCTATCTTAGATAGAATTTGCTTAGCATGAGTAGCCGCACACTTGCTTAGCATAAGTAGTTAAATTTGCTGAAGCCTTAGGCCGCGCTCCTAGTTCGGTAAGAAAGGGCCCCAGAGCTGGTGCAGGCTGGAAAGATAAGGGAGTTACGAGCAGTCTGCATTCCTGTGCCCCACTCTCCGGAAGGGAGGATGTCAAGGCTGTGAAATAAGGCCTGTTTGGGTGCCAGGACCTTGGGAAGCAAAGCCTCCTCTCACTGTTGAAACAGTGTTAATTAAGGGGTCTGGATTATGTCCTCTTCCTCAGGACCTTGGGAGATAACGTCTACTGACCCAGCTGGGGCAGTGTTAATTGATCAGGACCTTGAGAAGCAGGGGTGGGACCCGGGGAACGAAGAAATCACTAACCAATCAGTGTAAAAGGGAAAGTCGCAAATCTGGCAATTTGTTATAAATGCTACTTGAAAAGTTGGGGGGGGGGGGGGGTGTGCTTGATTTGTGGGAAACCACCGAGCACCCAGGCTTGCACAACTCTGAAATAAATAAGCAAATGTCTCTCCTGAGTGTGTAATTATTGGCTTATTGCACACCGGGCAACGAATCCGCTTTTCGGACAACAGTTTTCTGGCGACCCAGATGGGACCCTCGCTGTAAAGCCTTGCCCGGATCGTCTTGCCCGTTCCCGGCGGGGAGACACTGCTCATCGGACTCCAGCGCGCACCGACCGTTTTGTTCGGGGACTCCGTGAGCACCCTCCCTGGTCGGAACAGGTAAGCAGCTCAAAGGTGCAACGCAGTAATTATTAAGAGACATTGCATAAAGGGTATGATACAAGGGTAATTGGTTGTGGTAACCAAAGGTAAGCTTTGTACACGTTTGGACAGTGACGACTGGAGTGTATGAAAGTGTAATTGGTAAGAACGTTCTTTTAAGGGTGGTAATATGGGAACACATAATTGATCAGGACCTTGAGAAGCAGGGGTGGGTCCCAGGGAATGAAGAAATCACTAACCAATCAGTGTAAAAGGGAAAGTCGCAAATCTGGCAATTATTGGCTTATTGCACACTGGGCAACGAATCCGCTTTTTGGACAACAGGTGTAAGACCTGATCAGGGGTGTAGCACAAATTGTCAACAGTAAAAACACTTGCTGTCACCTCTGATCAAACAGATCACAAGCAATTTTTGTTTTGGAAATTAGGTAAGGTTTGGTTTTGATTTGTTCTGTTTTATGAAACTAGCAGAGCGTTCTCATTACAAAGAAACTTTCCCACGCCACCTTGCCAGTGTGCTTCAGCTCTGATTTGGAGGGAACAGGGAACGGCACTTTGTGTCCATCAGCTAATTCTGCAAACCTGCCAAGGGCAACGCAGACATCTGACCCAGAAAACAGCAGATGCCAAACCCCAGACCCAATAAACGTTTCAGGGGCTTCACTTCTCTTTAGGATCCAGCAGTCTCCCGAAAGCTTGCCATTCGGTGCTTAAACACCCCTGTAATCAGAGGTCTCCAGTAGTTTCACAAGCACAGATTACAAAAGCCACTGCAATTTCTAGCACATACAAAAAGTACAAGGATCTGTTTGACTGTAGATAAATGGCACATTGTTACAGCTGGTGGTGTAAGTTACAGCCTTGAGTGGTCTTACAGTGGACAAGAGAAGTCAGAAGCCCAGGCAGGAATCAGATCCCAAGAGGTCTGCTGGGGCCAGGTGAAAGTCACCTCAGAAAAGCTACAAAACAGCCTACCGGGGGCAGCGGCTTCCTCCCAGCATCGTCATGGGCTTTGTTTGTATGTACAGCCCCAAGCTGAAAGACACTGAATGCTTCTAAATAGCTCCCCACCTATTAGGTCCTCCATCAGAATTAAACTTTTTACATCATTAACAGCTTGTCAGAGCTTACAAAAGCTAGACCTCAAAATGCACCTTCTCTGAAAAAGGAGGGCAAAACCTCTTCAGTGTAACTGGACCCCAGCAGATTAGGAAACTGCTATGGTAAAAAGATGACTTCATCCTTAGTAAAGGAGAAAAATAACCAGATACTGTTGCATGCTCTGGATTCAGAGAAAGCCTTTTTAAAGCAGAAAAGATATGTAAAATCCATTTAAGAATATCAGGAATGCAAGCAGGAACAAGTAACCAAAACAATATGTTATTCTGCAATCAGTGACTTTCCTTTGACTTACTCCAGTGTCTGAACACTACTGGCATCTTTTTAACCCAGACAGCAGTCTCGCATTTCATTAGTGCTTCATGACAAGTTAAGATTAAAACGGAATGATTGCCATAAATCCTTTAAACACTTCAAAATTGAACTATGCACATTATTTTAAAGATTTTAAAACATTTCTTCCTGATTTCTACCATGTCAGCAAAGCTGACAACAGTATTTTTTAGATCCTTTGACTTTTACACAGTGTGCTTCAGTCTAATTCAGTGTTTCTTAGGTAGGATTTGGATGAATTAATACGGTATCAAAAAGTAATTTGATGCAGCACTAAATAATTAAGTGCTTGTTGCATTCCTACTTATTTAGAATATTATTTTTTAAATGTAGATAAGCATTCTATCTTTTCCTTAACAAACTCAAAAGTTGGATAAATATTCCTGTGAATGGCAAAATAACGACTAAAGAAAAACAGAATGTATTTTATAAAATAACTTAGGACTATATTGTATTTTTCTGTCAAGCTAATCGACTTCTCCTTTCTCTTAATAAAAATAATTAAGAAACCAGGTCTGCCTAAGTTAAATTTTCCAGATGTGGAAGACAATGGTATCAGTGAAGATTTACATAAGAGCTGGCAGCTGAAAAGCCTACTCATTGTTATGGAAAAATCACACAATCCTCTTCTGTTTCCATAAAAAGAAGTTAGTTTTATTTCAGGGTTTCTTATTAGTATTACTCCTGTAAGGGCAGGTAACATGGATCTTGAGGGTAACTGGGATTACCTGATGGCTGGGAAACAAGAACTCTTGCATTTTACTCTAGTGCTCCTTCTGACTCACTGTGATCCCCAGCAATTCACTACATCTTTAATTATTAAAAATAAAATAACTTTAAATAAGCCATTTATCTGCCTTTACTTTAAAGTCTTTATCTTGAGAAGTTTGTCTTCAATATGAACTATTAAAATAATGGTGTTAAGTTTGACTTTTCTTTAGCAAGTTTCACATACAGAAATTTAGGATGAAATTCACACAGAGAAGATTCCCAATTTAAAAACAAAAAAAAAAAGCAGCATTATTTTGAGGCTGACAACTTTTAAGTGATTGACTACTCGATAAACTCACACTGTGCCAATACTACTTCCAGTTCCAAATAAATAAAGCATCAGGGTAGCACTCATTAAGGAAATCATATTACTTAAACACAGACCTACTCAGTGATGACATCCAAACAACTTCATGCGCAAAGAGCACCCGTGAACTCCTGCTCTCCAAAGCCACGACCCAGCCTGTTCCACTGTACAGCTGCAATGTATACGTTCAGTGTCTCTGAAATCATGCCCAGAAATACACTGCCCAAACCCTGAGCTCAAGATTAATTCCTCACAGACGCAGACGAAGTGAGAAGCTGACAGTTCTACACTGTCATACACAACGTATGAGCTCAGAAATAAGACTCCACTGGAGCGCAGCTCCCAGGAATTGGATGGAGGAATTGTCCAGTCCCTCATCATCAGTACAGGGCAAGAAAGAGAGAGTTAATGTCTCAGAAACTCTGCTTGACCAGTTGAGATAGGCCCTTACCGTTCCCATAAGCCTTTTGTGGTTTGACAAAAGGAGACCCAACCTGATAGACAACAAAAAAGCCCCTTGGGTAAAAAGACAGAAAAGCCCTGATGACAGGCTGGGGAAAAAGGCAGGACAGCTGCTTTAAGGGATGGTTACTGACCGGGGGGGGGGGGGGGGGGGGGGGGAAGGCAAGAATGGTGAAGAGAGCTGTTAGAGCCCCCTCAGAGATAGGCAACAGAGCAGGAAACCACCAGCACAGCACAACAGGGAGGCAATGGGTAAAAACAGAAAGGGTCAGCAGATCTGGGAGTTCAGCAGACTTGCTTTTACAGAGTTTTGGGTGAAAACCCAAAGAGTATTTATTTCCCCTTAAATTCGAGCACAGATGTTCTGCAAGACATGAATTAACATGAAGGCCTTTGGTTAGAAGAGTCCGTACACCATGCATGCCGTGCATTTCGCCCTTCTCCAGGGAGCAGCCGCCCCAGCCCCTGCAACCCGGAGTCCCAGCGTGGTTTCCGCAACCACCCCAAGCTGGTCTTGTTGGCCACGTGAGCTCCCCTGGGAAAGCCGGGGCGCACTCCTTGGAGCTTTCCAGAGGAGGGGACAACAGCCCACGAGCACATACCTGCTCTTTTTTGGAGAGTAACCCACAAGGTACATCTGGGGGAAACACGTGGTAGCACGACCAGCTAACCACCCCACCAGCAGCCCTTGTGGCACGCAGCAGCTCCTGCCGCCGAGGCTAGCGGGACGCCTCGCGCCAGCGCCGGCCGGAGCGGCCACCTGCCGAAATGCCGGAGGACAGGGCCACCCCCAAGCCACGCTCGACGGGGGACAGCTATGGAGCTGCGGGACGTGGCGGAAAATCACGAGAGGACGTGGGCGTGCGTCGCCCCCTCGCAGCGCCGGCCGCGGGCACCGCACCCGGCGATGCCCCGGGGACCAGGCCGGGGGCAAGAGGGCGCCGGGGGGGGACCAAAATGGCGCCGGGGACGCGGGTCCCCGCCCTCACACCCGGCCCCCCGCGCCGCTGCCCACCTGCTGCGGCCCTCGTCCGTGTAGCGGCTGAGGAAGAGCCCGTCGAGGTCCTCCTCCAGGCGGCCCTGGAAGCCGAGCTGCAGCACGTAGCGCCGCCCGGCCCGCAGCCGCCCGCGCAGCTCCAGCACCACCTGCTCCTCCGCCGCCTCCTGCCGCACCGCCGCCACCTCCACGGCGGCGCCCGCCTCGGCCACCGGCCCGCGCACGGCGGCGCCGCGGCTGCGCAGCCCGGCGCTGTGCAGCACCACGGCGTCCGTGTCGCGGCGGCAGCGCACCGTGATGTTCACCTGCCCGCTGAAGGCGAAGGGCCCCGCCTGGCCCGGCCGCACGCGCGGCCACAGCTCCAGCTCGTAGTGCAGCGGCACCAGGTGCCGCGGCAGGCGCCGGCCGGGGTCGGGCGCGGGCCCCGCCGCGGCGGTGGCGCGGGGCGGCGGCGGCGGCGCCCCCGGGGCGGGCGAGGCCCGCGGCGGCGCCTCCTGCCGGCAGCGCCCGTAGAGGGCGGCGAGCGCCAGCAGCGCCGCCAGCAGCGCCAGCAGCAGCGCGGCCAGCAGGGCGGCGGCGCGCCGGCCCAGGTAGACGCCGGAGGCGGCGCGGAGCCCCATGACGGCCGCTGCGCGCCCGCGGCCGCCTGGGCGCGGCCCGGCCCGCGCCGGTACTTACGGGGCGGCGGCGCGGGGGAGTGAGCGGCTGAGGGCGGGCCGGGCCCGCGGCACGGTGCCACCGCCGGGGGCGGGCCGGGGGCCGCGGGCCGCCCCCGCGCGGCCCCTCCCGGCGACTCCGCTCGGTACCTGCCGCCGCGGGCGGGAGGGCGAGGGGCTCCCCGGTACGAGGTGTGGCAGACAGGCCCCGACCTGCCGAGCTTCGTTACAGACATACAAAACCCCACACCGCCCATCGCGGGTCCCGGTGCGCCGCCCTCACGTCGAGCCTCCCTGGGCGCCGCGGCGCAGCGCTACCCGCCGCAGGCAGCGGGGCTGCGGGGTGCCGAGCTGCCCCCGCGCCGCCCCGAAACCGCCGCGTCCGACCGCCGTCAGCCCGCGACGGTGCCGCGTGGGTCCGGCGGCGGCGGCTCCTCTCCCGACCCTGCCGGCCCCGCGCCGGCCGCGGCCGGTGCTGAGCGCGAGGCCGAGTCCCAGGCGCTCCCTAACCGCAATTACGGGTAGTTTCTCCCTCTCCTTTCTTCTTCTTTGCCTTTTCTGCTTGGGGGGGGGGGGGGTTGTTTTTGTGTTTTTTGCTTTCGTTGCTGCCGTTGTGAGCCCAAAGCAAGCTGCTGGTCCCAGCAGAAGACCGTATTTTCCGCTCGCCCCTGGCTTGGGGGATCGGGGCCCCCTCCGGCAGCGAGCTGCCCGGGCGCTGGGTCCCCTCCCGTCCGGCCCCCCGGCAGGGCTGGGGCCAGGCCCCCCGCCCGCCCCCCCGCCCCGCGGCCGGCGCTGCTGGTACCCGTTAGGCGCCTGCTGGCACCGGCCCCGCTGCTTCTGCTTTCTCTCCCCCGGTTTGGCTTGTGCGCATCTGTTTCCGTGCTTCTGTCCTCATTTTGTTCTCATTTACCCCAGCCTCCCCGCCCAGCCCTGTTTCTGCTTCTCCCGTTCAGCCCTCTGTGCTGTCTCCCCTGGGCCCGTCAGCCGGGCACCCCGCGCGCCTCTGCTCTTCCTCCGCTGCAGCAGCGGCAGCCGCTCTCTTTTGCTCCGGCATGTTTGGCAACTCTCATGATCTTGCTCTTGCATTAAGACCTCAGGACCATCTCCAACAAATTCCCCCATGTTTTCCCCCGAATTTTCCCCGTTGTAATGTTTTTAAATGTATCAATAAAACATACTTTAATTTTCTCTTGCTTGCAGTAGGTAGTTCAGATGTACTCCTTTCCTAAATTTACACACGATACAAGTGGTGTTTAACTACCTCTTCCTCCCAAATAGTCTATAACGCTTATCTTTAAAAGCAACTGAAGGATGAAGGCCTTTTTTAACCCACAGCTCCGGATTCCCCTCCTGGCAGTAACACAAACACATTCACTTACTTGAAATGGGAAAATACTTTCTATGCGGCACAAAAGATATGAGTGGGTTTTATTACAAATATTATTATTCACCATCTTCTTGAATGTATTTACAGAGTCACATGTCTGAACAAGATGATGTTGAAGGCAAAGCTGCAGGAAACGGGGGGCCACGGACAGTCTTTTGCTCAGGCTATAGTGAAACCCAAACCCTGTCCTTGAATGGAAACATATTTAAGTCAGCAGAAGCCTCTAGTACACATCTGAAGGTAGGAATAAAGCACCTATTATAAAACAGCTCAGACAGCTCTATCATTCTGAAGGACATCAAAGCATCTGACAAACTTTACTATCTTGTTCCAAGCCAAGGGCTCTATGCAATGCTCACCAGCTGTAAAAAGTCCTGTTGAAGTCCACTGAATTTTAAACAAAAAAAAGGTCACATATGACAACATGGGATCAGCTGTCCACCAGAGGTGCAGTATGGTAAATAACGCTTCACGTGCCAGCGTTGGTCAGAAGAAAAGACTAGCTTTTTTTCCACTGAAATTTGACACGAAATTTCAGTTAGGAAATATTACAATTTTTAAATTGTTGATAATATATTACAATTACCCATGCTTAAATTCATTAAGACATTCAGGTTAATAATATTGTTCTCAAAAAAACCCACTGTGATATCATCATAAGCTGTATATACTGAATGGCAAGAAGAAGAAAAAATAATAATGTATTTCAGTAATTTGAAGTAATTGCTAGACTGAAAGATGATTCCTTAAATCACATTATTAACGTTTTGTTCAATCTAATTTGAGAAGTACCAAGTCATGGCGTGTACAGAGATTCTAGCAGTGGGATTTGGGGTGATCGGTACTTTTGAAGCTCAGTTTTTCTTTTTAACAAAATTGTAGATCTTGTTTTCATTTTTTAGGGATGTTCTTGATTTTTTCATTTTTTTACAAAGTCAGCTCAATACTCCTTCTAGGCATTAGGGATACATGTGCACAACCTACGTATTTGCCCATGAAATTCCTATAAATATTTTTTATTAATTTGAGCTGTTTGTTTTACGGAATATAATCTACTCTGTATTCTTTATTTCCCTTCTTTAACTGAGACACTACTGTATCAGAGCTGAAAATGTTGTAATGCCTGGAAATATCTGTGGCAAGAGCTATTCCATAGGAGATGCTGAGGTTGTAGACTTTTAATATTGCTGTATATATTTGAGGTGGCTATTTCAGATTCCCCAGCCATCTGAAGTGAGAGGTGTGAGCTATAGGTTGACATAATTAGCATAGCTATAGATGAGCACAATACACATGAACTAAGCATGAGCTGTTGAGGACCGTATTTTTTTACTGGATATGTCAAAGAAGGCCTCAGCTTTCCTGCAGGCTCAAGATAAATACTTTGCGTTCTCCTTCATTGAGTATGGATCTTCAGTATCAAAGTCAGCACAGGTATTACTAGTTAACTAGTAATCAGTTGTAAATATAATTACAAATAGACTTGGAAGAACAAGGTTTCCTTTCCCTAACAGGAAAAAGAATGACTCTATTTAAATGTTTCTGCCCTAAGGGATTTTGTATACCCTTTGTATAAATCTGTCATTGGACAGATTAGTTTACAAGCTGGTGCTGAAGCAGCTAAGTATAAATCCATGTGTGTATTGACAAGATTGTCTGAATTGATTGGTGTAGGTAGATATGAGAAAGGCAATGTGGAGGTCTTCCAATGTAAAAGGGTCAAATTTGACGCAACATTGGAGTATTACCAAAAAAACTATGATACTGAAAACTCTAATTAGTGGTTTGGGGTGAGGTATCATTGCATGTGGTCACTATGTGAGAAAAGAGAGTCATACATCTATATTCAAAAATTTTATGTAGGGAAAGGATCTTTGAGATGTTGCCATTATTGGTGTTAATATCTGATGTTGTAACTGAAGTAATTTTCAACTCATACTTTAATTAAAAGATATTCCTCGGAGCTTTGGACCAACAGACCTCTGCTAATCCTCCAGCTACCTTACTATCAAACCATCCAAAATGAAGTTCATAGATTTTATTTTTGTTGTATGGACCAGTTGTGAACTTTTGACCATGGCCTCACTGACCCCCTCTTGGGACCCATATATCAATACAATAGTTTGGACTTGCACAGTAAATGGTAGGTAAGAGCAACAATTCTAGGGAAATGCTGGTGGAGAAGAGACAGCAATTGGGATAAAACCAAGCCATTTCCTTGGGTACTTCTGCTTGTGGAGGGCCATAAAGTGATCCCAAATTGTGTTGGTAAAACTAAGTCATGAACAACAAAATTGAGCATTACCAAACTGACCATGTCCAGTGAGCAAAGTTGCACCCAGGGCCAGGGAGGCTCCCTCCAGGCAGCTCCTGGTGCTCAGAGACGCTAGCGAAGCCCTGCAGCTCTGTCTGCAGGAGCAATACCTGTGAGAATTGCAGAACAGTATGGAAAATAACCAAGAAGTAACCACAGCGGACGTGAAAACCATGACCCAGGAGATGAACAGCAGGAGAAAAGACACCGGACTGTCCTAGCTGGAATTAAGGCGGCCACAGTTATATCAGTATTTTCTTTGTGTGCTTGGTAACTCTAGCAACTGGCATCAAAGCTGTTGCAGGCAACCGATAGGACCGCTAAAACCAGCAGTCTGGCAGCTGAGCAGATGTAGGAAAGAAGTGTATCACGTTCTCATTGGTTTGGTTAGCATGAAAAAAATCACAATGCACTGCTAATTGGAATGAAGTTTTGAAATTATTTTGTAAGGGTTTAATAAGAAGAGGATGAGTGAATGCATGAATCATTTGCAGCATGTGAAACTTTGTTCCAGATGGAATTTATCTTTTTTCGGTGAAGTTTAATGTAATTCTAACTGTTACTGCATCTAAACAACCTTTGTAAGTTTTCAACTTACAAAGTCTTCAATGTTTTTCCAAGTGTGACAACATTTTAGGGCCTGTCCCTTATGAGACTGCATGAAAGTGAGCAAACGTTTGACAAAAAACAGCTTGCAAGTTGATTTTTTTAAAGGCATTAAATGTCAGTGGATTGTTATTGCGTAATATTATGAATGGTGGCATTTTCAGAGTTGTTTGCCCTCTTTATTAAGTGCTTAACAAGCTTTCAGATGCCCATTATTTCTTCGGTAACTTCACTGAAACAGAACCAGGAATGTGATACTTGTCCCCTGAGTGCTGAGCGTACTGAGATTTATCAGCTCTCTGGAAGGAATAGCAAGTTAAAGTTTGAAGAACTGACGTACTGTAAACCATTTCTCACGTATAGATTTGGACCAGTGGAGCTGGGCCATTTACCTCCTCATTTCATCTGGTGTTGGTGGAAGCTGGGCCCTCGGATGGCATGCAAGGGCACAGCAAAGGGCTCACAAAGCTCACCGCAACCCTCGTGCAAATAAGCAGACCCCTGGAGCGTCGGGCTTGCTCTCCTGCTCCTGCTGGGCGGACAGCAGAGGTGTGAGCAGTGACTGTTGTTTCTGGCAATAACTATTTTATCCTCAGGTGGAAGGTGCCGGTCAGCCGGGCTTTCCAGAGCCGTGAGTGCCATAGGCAGTGAGGCCCGGCTGCTCTGGGTGCAGCTACAGCAACGCTGTTTTTGTCAGGACTTTCAAAGCCAGCCTGCCAGGCACCTCCGCTTGCTGAGCTTCGGTTCACATCGGAGAGAAGTCTCGGGGCACAGAAACACGACTCCCTTTTGCTGAAATTAAACCAAAAGATGCAAGCCAGGAGCGCACCTCATGTGCTCTGGCCACTGGTGGGTGTTCAGTCCAGGATGCCAGACGAGAGCTGGTCTGCAGTTAACCCCCCCCAAATGCATACAGTATGAGCGCTGGGCCCTCTGTACCAAATACAGAACCACTCCTTTTGGGGCCCACTACCTGCTTACTTCAGCTTAGCCTTTCTTGCCACACTGTCCTAGGTAACTGCCTGCTTTGCCTATGCTGACAGCCGACTATAAAACAGCGTTATTCTCACACACCCAGAGCAAGCACCACTGGCTCGGTATAACACAAACTTCAGGTACAGAAAGATTTAATTTTTTTCAGTCTGTCCTATTAGCTTGTAAACTGAGGTGGATGCTAATTTTTGCAATTTCCCAAAACTACTGAAAAGCGATGACAGTTGGTTCCTCACAATTCTTTTTTTCTGCTGAAGTCTCCATTAAACAACTCAGACTAAAGAGTGCCTGAAAGTTACTGGTGCGAATTCACACACACGCTGGCAGAGAACTAAATGCCCATTACTAGGAGCTTTAAAGCTTACAGGTAGTCTTTATCCTCAGAAGCTCAGTACTGTATTTCACAACATAGACTTCTCGGAAGAGCTCACAAAACGTTCATGAATCTATATCAGTCCAGCAGTTCTTCTGTGCATCTCCGCAGAACATGGCTGCATGTCAACTTGTGATCAAACTGGCCAGAGCTCTGCGTCTCCCTATGCACTGCAGAGAGTCCGTTTTCCAGGGCCTCTTTCTGGCAGAACATCATTGGAAATGTCCTAATGCTCTATAAATGGAATAAAACTGGTCTCCAGTTTAACCCATTAGTACCTTCTTCTTGCATCTGTGAGCACTGTGTGTGTTTAGCATTGTGGTCTTGGTACCTCCTGCAAGAACACTCTCCCATTGAAGTCCTCTGCTATTCCCTGCCGGATCTGATCTCACAAGCCCCTAGAGAACTTAAGCAAGGCCCTCTGATTCATTCAGCTGTAATAAGGGGAAGATCCCTGCTGAAACCTGTGTGATTGGTTGGCCAACAGTTTAAATATTTTTTTGCCAGGTCTTTGCACTTGGTGACATGCCACGTGGCATAGGAAACCCCTATTGTATGTGACAGAAGTCATGGAAGCATTTTGAAATACAGGAACTTTAAAATGTGAATCATAACATTTTTGCATGGATAGACATGGGGGGGTGGGAGTGGGTACCAAGTGCTGCATTACAGATTAGTTTTTTATAGGGAATGTGACAGAGATTAGGGTATAGGATATTCTTATTCACAATGGAATAGCAATAAAGTGCTCTCCTAAAGATAATGTGTATAAAACAATGGTGTTACTGAGGTTGACTAGTAGACCCTGTCTTTGGGTGCAGAAAAGACCATAATAGAATAAAGATAAGCCTCTGAAAGCTCCTTCTACTAGTCAAAAACCACCTCTATGCATTTGTCCGTATTTTAAAACCTATAGTTTTGAAAAGCCAGAGCTTTTTGCAAGACTAATGATACTGTAGACCCCTCTGAGGAAGACAGCCTCTGGGGAAAGTAAGGAGATAGCTCGGTCTGGGGCAGCAAGGGCAACGTCTGAGCAGTATTTTTGATCTTTCTGCTTTGGGACTGGGACTGTGGAGGCTGCAGGCTCATGCATGCCACTGGCAGACTGCATCATTGTTTTATTGAAACTGAACCTTTTCAGGTGAAAGTTTCTGACGAATTGGAGTCCAACTGCAGGAATGCTACAGTTTTACTGGAGAAAGTCAAGATGGGGGACTTGTGCACTTTATAATCACTCTATAGCATCAAATTATCAAATCTCTGTGATGGAAAAAGAGACGCATCAGAAAAAGGAGGATTCCAAATTCTTCATGTCTGCTATAGGAGTGACAGAGGAGTGCTCACCCCAAGAAAATGAGAAGAGGCTGGAGACTGCGACAAGTTAGCAAAAGAATTAAGCCAAGTTCAGCCCGAGAAAGATGGGCACATGTCACATATGTTATTAGTTTGTTCTGCAAACAGAAAGAATGATGGCAGTAGAGCACAGTAGTGGGCTTCTAGCCACACTCTTTGCTCTGAGATTAGCAAATCCCGCAGCAAGACAAGAGATGGCAGCCTAGCCAGCAGAGAAACCACAAGTAATCACGGACAACGAAAGTACATTGTATGAAAGTGTTCAAAGCTCCAAGCTTTGGGGAGCTTGATGCTAACACGGGGAGGAGCACTGTTTTAGTGTGCTTGCCACACCGAAGAAGAGGGGTGTTGTAATTCATCCTACCCAAGTGCTTGTGTCAATGGCAGTGACCTGACTCAGTGAGCCAGTTAGCCAGGTTTTAAAAAACTGCATCCTCGGACTCAGTCCGGAGGAAGAGAAGCTATTCAGTGACAAACTGGATAAATCACCTATCCTCTCTTATGGCTTGTCTACACCACATACCACCATTACTTTCTAAATTCTGTTGTTACTTCAGTGACTTTTGGGAAATCCACTTGGTTACTTGGAGAGAGAGAGAGAGAGAGAGAGAGAGAGGAAGAGAGAGAGAGGTTTGGTGTACTTTCTGATGGACTTTACTTCCTAAAGCAGTCTTCCCACTGCTGTCCCAAGTTGGTCTGCTTCTTACCTTGACGGACCTCCTTGGTTCATTATACTTTCTCTGCTGCTCTGGTATCATACCGACTCAGTGTCACATCCAGCTTTAAGTACCAGCGTGCAGCACAATCTTCCTCTTTTTCAAGGATTTATTGCTAGCATCACACACACTTCTTGGCCTTACACCACTCACATCTGGTTCTGGATGGACAAGGGCAGAGATCAAGGATTTCCTTACGGTTTAGGGAAAGGATAGGATGTCGCCCTCTCTTGACAGCATCACCGGAGAGCCCAAATCTACAGAAGTACAAGGCAAAAACGAAGAAAATGGATGGAGGCCGTTCCAGGGCAGGATACGGTGCTGTGACAAGAGAAGGGGCTCCTACCTAAGAATAATAATGGACAGCAATCAGACATGTGCTCACATTTTCAGTCCCTGCCCTAGCATTATGAATGGGTCTTGTTTTCTTCCCTGGGGAATCATTCCTGACAGGAGTGAAGTAGCCCTGAGATCACAACTGCAGTTTTGACCAGAACTTTAACCCTGCGTCCCACAAGATCCATCTCCTACAGCCTGAGTCTGACCCCAAGAGAGAGATAATCCTCAAACCCCAAGCAGATGTCCAGCTTAACTGTACCAGGATTATCACGGGCTCACTTACAAAAATGAATTTTAAAATAACTTTTGTTCTGGGGGCCTCTTGGGAAGCTATTGGCTGCTTTTCAAACAAGTTCAGCTTTTATTACCAAACCCACACCCATTTTCTGGATGAGCGGTCTATGTATGCTTTGTAGCATTTCCTTTTCTGAAGTATCAAATCCTCCTGGTTTTGATTACCCTTTTCAAGCACCCCCTCAATCCTACCTACCCATCCTATTTACTATTCCCTCAGTCCCTTGTTGCATGACTTCTTCCCTCACCATGTGCTCAAAATAGAGTCTGTGCCAGTAAACATGTTTATTTTTGTAATATAACGAAGTGTTCCCTTTCAGATGGCTACCGCTACATAATCCTTGGCTTCAGCTGATGGCACCTCAGAGGTTATAAACAGACACTTTACAACAAAGGCGTTTTTATTGGAGTGGCTGATCCACAAAGATGAATCTAAGCATAAAGAGTAGATGGCTTCACATCTGAGCAACACCTTGAGTTTATAGCTACCTTAATCCTCGATGGGGTGTTTTTCCACAAAACAAGACATTCCAAAATGCAGAGAAATGATTAAGACAGGAGGCTACTTTTTAATCTGACTCTCAGAATCGCTATCACGGAAGCCTGCTTTGGAGGGCGCTTTCTGTTGGTCTGTGTATACAATAAAGGGAAACTATAGCAACACAAGGATTTTGGCATGAATGGTGAAAGGCCAGAAAATCACTCCAGGACTGATAAAAAGTGGCAGTATTGTTCAGTGCTGGCCTTCTACTGCAGCAAATTTTAGGAGGCCATTGGAATGAATACATCACTCATATCTTGATGGTATTCCCATCATTTTCTCTGCAATGTGGTAAAACCCGAGATGACATCTTTCAGAGTAAAGGCAACCCACAACATGTGGATTTTCCTATTCAAAAGGCAGTAGTTTAGGACATCCATATGGACACCAAACTCCACACAAGTTTATACATAAAAATTTGTCCAACAGACATTTCCCCCTAATGTTATATAAGCAAGGTCTGAGACATCTCACCTACATCCAGCACCTAATTCCACACAATAGATTAAATGAAGAGAATTATTTTGTCTTCTCATATTCATTTTCACATATGTATTCCATTTACTGCATCAAACTTATTCCTGCTCAAAAGTGATAAGTGAGAAAAGTATCAAGTTTGTAAAGCAAGAAATAGCACTGCTCAAAAATGGTCACTTCTTATTTTCCTCGCCCCCATTGTCCACCACTCTTCTCTCTGCTCACTTCAGTGTGTTGCTAACCCTGGGGTGGGAGCGCTTGGGAGCTCGTTTAGGCAGTGAGCTCATTCCGATCTCTTCAAGGGCACCGTTAGCTCAGAGTCTGTGCGTGGAGACCTTTGGGATTCACAAAACTCAGAGGTGGAGCTGAAGCATAATGTTCAATGTGCAGAGCCACGATCTGAAAAACTCCACATTCTTTTCCTTGAGTTTGTTTACTGGCATGATACTCGTTGGATGTGGCTAGTCATTGCAGATGTTTCTCCAGCTCCCAGAATGGCTAACTTTGCGAAACATTAATAACGCCAGGTGCAGCCTTTGACCCTTCTGCCTAATCTGACTCTTCTCTCCCTCGTCCTTGTTCCTCTTCGTTCTTTTGTTGTTAGGGCTCTATTTTCTTTCTTAAAGTTGGGTTACAATAAGAGTACCTTACACCCCACCCCTTTACAATTCTCCTTCAGATCTCATTTTAAAAGAGTTGGAAATCTCAAAAGTTGAACTCTAACATCTCATCTCCATTTTGATTTTGGAAGCACAAGCAGCAAAATGCAGACGTCACATCAACTGAGTTCTTCCAGCAAGTCTCTGGATTGTAATCACTGGTCAATGGTACAAGATACTGAGTGGGTGCAAACTAGTCAGGAAATGAGTGTAAATGGCAGTGCAATTGATATGGCATTAAATGGGTGTACAATATTTAACAACTGCTTCTTGGAGCCAGAAGGATGTAGTCAACAGAACAAGCAACATTCATCACCATGTACAATACACAATGGTCTCCCAAAGAAACAGCTGCCCTTATCTGTCTGCTTCTGTTAGCTGCCTATCCTGAAATACATCACTTTCATTCCCCTTGGTAATTAATTTGCCCTTAAATTATTCTGCGTAGAATGCAAATAGACAAAGTTGCAGCGTTTTACCCTATACTCAGTTTCTTTACTTCCCTCTGTTCACATTCTACAAATTACAAGATCAATCCTATAGCTAGAGAATTTGCTCAGGCAATGAGTAATTTCTCAAAATAATATTATGGAAAATATCCCAAACAAACTTGTTGGAGCAAATGAAGCTATACAGAATTGTACTTCTGAATAGAAACATCTACATATTTCAGTTGTTGCAAAGAAGCACTTTGATTATTTTTATTTCTCAAATTGAGAATATTTTCAAAGTTTAGATAACAAAATTGTTGAATTTAAGTAAAAAGAAAATGAGCTAAATCCCTGCCAGCACCTTCCTTTTGTTGTACTAGTTAATGAGTCTTCTCCTTCACTCATGTAATAGATCCTTCAGTTGCATGAACATATTTTATTGTACCGTAAGACAACAATCTGGGTTCAAATATCTTACTGGTTTCTTGATGTGGGTAGTATGCAGCAGAAATAATGAAGCTTGGAGTACTTCCCAAGAATTATCCCAGTACTCTCCCCAAATTCATTGTCTCATTTCTAAACAAAGTGGCGTGATCATAATAGGCAGGAACTGAAGACTTCACCATGAGGAACGGTGACTTCATTTTAACATCATGTCTGTCCCTCTGAAACTGGAACCAAGCTGACTCTTGCCCAACAACTGTGCTTACTGCTATTTTCTTCTCTGTTGCCATGCTATAACCATCACTACCACCACAGAGGGGTGTATCACCCAGGTTCCCAATTAGCCCAGCACCCCACAGCTCATCTCCCCTGGGCCAGTTACTACAGCAGAACAGGGAAGACAGCGCCAAGCTAAAAAGTTCATCTAGAAGATGTTTTCCACTTACACAGCCATCACTTTTCCTTGTTTGTGTCTCATTAGAGCAATTACATTATTAATTACATTATTAGAGCATTATATACCCAGTGTCGAGAGGCAACTCGAAATGTTTATCGTCCAGGTTTCTGCCCAGCATTTGTGAGAGAATGACACTTGCCAGCAGGCTGAGGCAACCAAAGACCTTGGGAACCAAGAGGAACCTGTTTCCTCGCCTACCACCAAACCAGCCATAGAAAGGGTGTCTAGTGGCAAGCCAACCCCTTGCATGCAGCAGCCCGAGGATACCTGTTTGCCATGCCAGCACTTGCCAGCGCTGTGACTGCTGTGCCAAATAACAAAGCTTTCCTGAAATGAGCAGAATGCAGAAGCAGCACCGCAGCAAGAAACGAGTGATTAATTTGGAAGTGGAAAGAAGTATGGAATGAAGGCACTGTTAAGTGTGAATTTGATGGGTGAAAGGAAAATCTCGAAGTACCTCTAACTAAGGACTGTCATACACATTGCCTATTGAGACAGCACAGATTTCTGAGAAGCCCTTGTAAAGAATTTTAGCATGGCACTGCTGTAAGTATACATCCATTATTACTTTTCTGCTGGCTGAACCGGGAGTGCGTATCATGACACCTCTAGAAAGTGATACCCACATCTTTCTGCACACACTTGTTTAGTTAAAGGAAAAAATAGTGAGTGTGAACATGTACAGCTGAAGCCGCAAGCATTTAAACATTCTCCTATTTTGTATTGCAAATACTGTCAGCAAAGCACTTTTGTTTCCAGTTGCAAAAGAAAGAGGCAGACAAGCAGCATGACAACATTTCTGGAATTTTTAAGTTAAAAACAAGAATTCCAGGAATGGATCCAAACAATCAGAGAACTGGAACAATAGATTTCCAAGAGGACAAAAAAAAGAGAGAGAGAGAGGAAATTCTAAGCATCTGCTCACTTACTTACATTACATGTTTTAAATATTTGTAGAAAGACTGTTGCCTCAAAACCAAAAAAAAAAAAAAAAAAAGAGAGAAGAAATTAGTAAAGGTCTAATGTTGCATCCTTTAAGCTAAAAACTTCATGTAATACTTACACTTCCTTCTAATATACCTAGAAAATCTTTGTGGTTGTTTCCAAAACTATCTTACCTTTTCTCTTTTGTACAAAATTGAATTGCTGTAATAAAATGACTGCAGAATCAAAAAAAAAAAAAAAAAACACACACACACAGAACTAACTAAGCATCCTATCATACAGAAAGCACCACCTTTGCTAATAGCTTCAGAAATCAGATCTTGACCACAGTGACCATCTGGTGAAATCAAGAGAAGCTGTGCAAGCAGAGAGCTTGCTGCGTTCCGGCAATATAGACAAGTAGCAAAACAGCTCGGCAAAACAGATTAGAAGTAGCAAAGCAATACAAGTGGCTTATATTTGGCATTCTGTTACTGCAGCTTTTTCTTCTATTATTTTACTTGTTTCTTTGCTTACTATACAAAAGCCTTCGTAACTGAGACAGCATACTGAAGGTTGAATCCTTAACTCTTGCCAACTGTAGACAAAAAAAATTTGTATGTATAACTGCTAGCACAGCTACCCAGGCAAACCTTCCTACATAGCACAGGTAAAAAAAAAAAATACATATATGTTCAGCAGCAGATAGGAAACTTTAATTTCAATGAAGAATACAAGAAAGGATACAGTGCATTAAGAAAAGAAGCACAATGAAGCAAAACATTTCAAAGGTACTGAACTGTATCCTTTCAAAATTATTTTCATTTTGAAATTATATGAAATAACTCACATTTTAATTTTAAACTGTTATTTTGGTTTGTATTATCTTTTTTAATATCAGTTATGAAACAGTTAACAATCAACTATCTATCATTTACTAACCTCAACAATTACTGTTTAATATACCTGTTACTAAAATACCTGTTACAATTCTAATTACAAAAGTAACTATGAACAAATACACTATAAATTGATAAGGAATAAAAACATATCTAAAAAGATCTAAATTCAATGTGAAGCATTTAAATTTCAGCAAAACACTTCAACTAAAGTGAAACGAAAACCATGCAGAAACGGAATTGTTCATGAAGCAGGTGTGCTGTGCTGGAGATGTGATTCACTCAGGCAAGAATGTCACCGCATGACTTTTGACACATTAGCAAATCTCTGACTCCATATTATAAGACAAGGTGCAATTTCATCTTCCAGTGTCTCTGGCAGCAACGCTGGTTTAAGCGATTCCTGTCCTCCCTCCGCCTCAACTTTTCACTCCTGCCCCCGTGCAGCTGTTCCCCCCTCCTGTGCTGAGCCGACATTACCGCCTGCGAGAGGAATGGGAAGGATAATGTTCAACACCCCCCACTGCTGCAAAGAAATTGAGGAAGGAGGAGGAAGGGAAGCAAAGAAATGGTGAGGTGTTGATTGTGCTCCTTGCACTCATATTGAATGAATTACTTGCTTCTTTGAAGCCGATGCAAGTATTGCCGATGCCAGCACAGTATCACCTACTGAGTGCCCGTGAGTCACGCGGCTCTTCCCACTTCAAATCCAGGAGCCTGTCTGAGGGCTGACAAGCAGGAGCTAACTCAGGGTTAGCATTACAAATTCAGATTCTTAGTAAAAATAGCAGGACAAAGCCAAATTAGTGCAAATGATATGACTTAGCCTCCTAGACGTTGTGCTTAGGGTCTGCTGTGTTGGGATGAATGACTTGCATGGAGGTTGCACCCACTTCTTCTGGGCAGCATTGGCTGAAGAACACACTTCACCATCTAACAACATTATAACAAAGAATGCATCTTCAGAGCTCAGAAAGGAACCAAACCAGCTTATTCTCAGCCACATCAATATTGCTATTTATTCTGAGCCCAGAAAGCACATGACACAGTAAGAGCAGAGTTGTGTGGCTAAAGCACAGGACACAGTCTAGAAACTTGGGATCTTTATCAGTTCTACCTCCAAGCTGCAGCCACATGCCACCAAGTAATATCTCCGTGGCTGTGTTTTAGGCATTCTCATCCATTTTTCACTGTCTCAAAAGCAGTTGTGAGGCTGAATTATAAAATACTTTGAGATCTGTGGCTGGGAAACACTATAGGAATTCCACATAAGTAATAATTGATTCTTAACTTACTGAGCGCTGTTATAGAGCTTACAATGACTATTTCATGTCAGAGAGGCTTATGTAGTCCTAAGATTTTTAATGCAAAGGTAATAAGCTTAGAAAGCATTGTGCAGAAAGCATTGTGCAGAATCTTTCTCAGCTGAAGAAACTTGTTAACATTTTGACTCAAAGTTTGGTGCAATAAATAGGTGTTTATTTTTCAATTCAAGTCACTGTAAGATGAAAAACTTTATGCTGATACAGAGTTAATAGAGAATGGAAAATGTAAACCTTCTGCCTGTGAAAAAATGTAAAGGATTCCTGGAATGGTTGGGAGGACTTCTGTGCAATGTATGGGTCATAGCAAGCTTCTGCTTTTGATCAAGAGACAGGATATGCTGCAATGGCCATGGACTGTTTGCCAGCACATTGTAGAAAAACAGTCAGCAGAGAGTCATAACCTTAGTTCTGGCTTTACCATGTGTTTGGAAACACCTGGCCACAGATCTACTCACTTTAGCATTTCACATCTTAGCCTGTTTAACATAGAAAGCTTTACCCTAGTTTCAGATACACTCAAAGAAACCAGCAGTAATTCAAACCACTCAGAAAGTTAATACAGCATTAAGTGCAAAAGGAGCATCAGAACAAGCCCCACACTAGCTCTCTACATGGTCACTCAGTGTTGCTTAAAATGTGGCTCACAGGAGAGATGTGAAGATTTAGAAAAGCCCTAAAAATTGTTCCATTCAAATGGCTGAAATAATCATCAGATTAATTCGGGCTCAGTGAGTCTGCAGTGAATCCATCTGGCTGGAACAGGCGAGAATAACACCCTGGTCAGAAGCACCAAGAGGTTTCGCAGACACGAAAGCGCAGGAATAGAGTCAGTCTTGGTGAGAAACTTTAGGTCAAGATTTATGCTCTGTTATTCAGTAACCAATAAAGCCAAATCCCACAAAACACGTACGGTTACGTGGCATGTTGTATTTTGCAAGCCAGCAACTCTTTTCTGTGCTTCTGATGTCATGGAAAAGCAGAAGCACAGTTTGAGGGTAACAGCATGCTCCAGATTCCATAAACGCTGAGAAACAGCAACAGGTTTTTGTTCCAAATTACCCTTTTAGACTTCCTATACTTCACCTGTCTCTTTGTGTCTCCTCTCATGAGCCCCTTTTCACTTCCTCTTTCCCTTATAGCACGTCTACCTTACCCTTGCACTTTCTCAGGGATTAATGAAGCTGAATCCTACGGATTCAGAACGGAGCGAAGAGAAATGTTCAAACTGCCAGGTACCACAGATCCACAGGATGAGGAGCAGACTGGCAATTGGTCATGCACCTAAGACAAAACCAGTAAGAGCCCTTATAAAAAAAAAAATGTAATGCCTTATGGTAAAATTACCCTGAAGCTCTGAAGAGCAACTCTGCCAGGCAAGCAGCTGCCCCTCTGCATCAGGGAAGGCAGGGTGACCAGCAGCAGCACCAACTATTCGCAAGGTTGCCAAAATGGCACAATGGACATGGATAACACACTCCTTTGCCAGACAAGAAGTATTTGGTCTAAAAGGAAAGAGAAGGACAGAAAATAGGTTTTCAGAGCTTTAGAACAAGGTACCAGAATTTTTTACCTAACTATTTTAGTTGAAATTTTCCAAAATAAGCAGAAAGATGAGACAGATATCTGGTACTGAAAGTTCCAGCTCAGCTGACTGAAATTGTAAAAAATTGTAAGCAACTCATTCTTCTAAAGAGAAGAGTCAGTGCTCTCTAGTTTTTTTATAATATAACAGTTACTACAGTTTGAATTACAGAGTATATCTCTGTCTTGTGATTTTGGTCACAACACAAACCACTCATTCCTCATACACAATGTTTATGACATTGGTAGAAATCCAATGTCCCTAGAAGGACAACGCAGATACTCTTCCATATTGTCTGAATTATTTTGATGGCATGGGTCTATTGAGTAAATTTGTCCTGGACCAGTGATTAGCCTGAATCAGAAGCATATTTTATCCGTAAGTGTTTTAACAGTAAATGGAACAAATATTTTGTGAGCTGTAAGAAATGCTTATATAGTTTTGAATTTTTCAAATTAGTTATTTTAATTTGTTTCAATTGTATTTACTTGTGCTGAATAGCTTATACTTTTGGATCCAGTTAAAAAAGCCACTCTTTAAATATGCAGTCTTGTTTCTTGAGACTTAAATATAGGTGCTATAGCCACAAGAAGAAAGTTCTTCCAATGTGATCAATGTTAAAAGACCTCTTGGGAGTAATCTAATTACACCAGTTACAGTGATGTGGTTTATATAAGACATAGGAGTCATATTTTAAATCCCAGCAGCAAGCAGAAGAAAGGACATCAAATAAACCATTTCTTTATGTGAGGTTTTCATAATGACAGCAAAAAGGGAAAATGACATGAGAATGGGTGGAAATACACTCATACAAGAAGGATTTGGATGAGTATCTATGTAAGGATTAAAGCAATGCTCCTTTTCCTCAATAGATGAAGGTGTCTGGACAATAACTTATCCAACATGGTGGTAACATCACAACACCCATAAACACAGTCTCCCAAGTATGTTGGTCTATGCATTCATTTGAAAAAAATTCATTCATTCAATAGACTAGAGCTGGCATGGTTGAGTGGTGGAATAACACCGCCCTCTTAATTCAGTGACAGACAAAACTTTCAAAAGCCTGAATACATTTATGCAATCCTAAATAGTAGTCCATGTAGGAAGTGAGAGATATCTTTGATTGCTCTATTAAAGGGGACAACCATTTCAAGAAAAGCATCTGCACAGTGTGAATCAGATTCTACTCCTTTAAAACCATGTAATTAGGACGATGGAACTAAGAGCAGATACTAAGTCCATTTGCAAATGTATCCTCCAGCTCAGTTACACAGGAGGGCAGCCTTCTGGCTTTTATGCTAAACCTCATACCCATTAGATTATCCAGCTAGTAGATTATTCATTTTACTCCGTGTTTTTATATCACAACCATTATATGCCATCAGAATGTCTCAAATAGCTTGCAGTATACCTATCAACACTAAATAGCAGATACTCTTTATTAGTTATAGTCTCAGCATACTTTTACAAGGAAGAAGGTTTTTTCATTCTTCCCTTCTCATTTTGAACCTGTCGATCCGTTTCAGCCAATATGACAAAATCAGAAATCTCAAAGATATTTAATTACACATTTGCTAAGGAACTACAGAAAGGGAAAAAAATCCTACTGCTGTTCTTACTGAGGGCAAAGCTAGGGAAATAGCTATTACCAATTCCCAGGCACCAGGTGGCCAGTCGTTCAGCACACGAGCATCGGCTGACCCCTCAGCAGCTGGTGCGGGGTAGCTCACGAGCTCATTCCTATTTGCAGTTTGTTTCTCTCCCTTTGCTTGAGAAACAGAGCAGAAAAAGACAGGGGCACAGAGGCAAGCGCTGAATTGGAAATATTGACAGCACAGGAAGGTCTCTAGTTTCTGAGATGCAGGAGTCTTGGGAAGCTGGAAAGGAAAACAAGCTCCTTGCAGGCAGAGGTACTGGGTGACAGAGGACACGAAGCTGGAGGAAATCAGGCTTCATTAGTTCCACTGCTCATGGAATAACTTTCCTCTCTTCTATTTGATTTACCACATCTCAGCATGTTATGTTCAGGAAGACACATCCACTCAGATATTGGCTGTCGGGCTTTTGTTAACACTTAACCTGTGTTTCTTTCCTTAACGTCTCTAGTGATTCTCTCCTCCAGCATTGCCTTGCTCTGGAGGACTTGACTCTTGGAGGCCTAGCTCTCCGGATCCACTGGCAAAGAAGCTGGGCTGGGACTTCCAGGCAGCAGGAAGGCACTCCATTCCTTTTTTCTTGTTTTAAATCTTGTTCAAACTTTTTTTCTCCTAAACTCTAGAAGCCGACTCAGATAAGCTGGTACATGGAGATGCACAACTCCTGATCTTAAGACAGAGCCTCTTGCCAATACATTCTTCTACAACTGGGCAGACACCAGTTCTGCCTCTGCTTTAGGTAGAGATTTTTTTCTGTGTGAAGAGATAGCTTCAATTTAGACTGCTTCTCTAAGGACCTTTCTGTTTGGAGACAGAGACTGCTGCCTACAAAACCTTCTGGCCACTTTGGTCAAGCCTCTTTGGACAGTGCTTGGAGAGCACTTCTGCCTTCCATGGCCTCAAACCCCATACCTGGCTTCGTTGCCATATTATGACTCCTCCAACAAACTTCATTGCTGCCAGAAAGCTCTGATCTCATTACACTAACAGCACAAAGCTTTCCTATAGGTTGTATACTGGAGGAACATTTGGCCTTCCATTTGTATTACAGCACTAATCAATAAAAGAATTACCATCTAACCAAGGAAATGCACTGGATCTGCCTTACGTACAAGCAACCCTATAGATCAAATGCAAGGTGAGATCTCAGTCAAAACCATTCATAAAACCAAAACAAATCAAACAAATCATCATGTGGGAAAGGTTGTGGGACCTTCCTTGGCGAAGGCAGCTGTTGCTGGGTCTTCTTTTAGTAATGAGCAGAGAATGGCTGAAAGTCGGTTCAAAAGGGTGAAAGAACGTTAAAAGCAGAGATGCTAAGGTTCTTTATGAACCTGGACATACGGCAATAGTAGTTAGGTGCTCACAAGCATTTCAAAAAATACGGCCTTAGAGCCCCTCTTGTCTTTACACACACAGCCATATTTTAAAACACTTAAGAATGTTGTGTCTGTGGTTTTAAAATGATGCTCAGTTTGTTGTTGTTGAGGTTACCCTGGAGAGACCGTCAGGTTTGTTTTGATCATCCTTTGCCAGTCTTTGTTAATCTGTACACTCTTTAGAGCAGTTTGTGCGAACTGCAACATCCCAAGAGCCTTCCAGAATTACCTGGGTCCCAGAAGGACTGGACTGTCCAGAGTACGAGACGGCATGGAGCAACACTGGCACATTTAATCCCAGGGTTCAGACCCCTATCCTACTTTCAAGACCTTTCCTGAGACTTGGATAGCCCCTTAGTCCAGTTATATAAATATGCAGTTAAATAAAGCCTCATGTTTTGTTTAGGACTCACAGCAAGATCTAACTTTATATTTCTGTCATTCCCACCACAACAGGAAGCACTGAAGTGCAAGGATTTCAAGGACACTGCTTGGATCAGTCCTGCTCTCAGCCTCAGCAATATCAGTTGCAGGTTTTATGGTGCTCTTCTGAACATGCAGCTATTGGAGAGGCACTAACAGCTCCCACTGGTTCTGCATGCAACGCTGAAGGGTCGGCACTGCTCAAAGTTCAAATCTGTTTTTTATTAGAACACACCTAATTTCTGGAATCCACATTCTCCATGGCTGGTGCTCTGGTCTCCAGGTTTCCTGACACTATCGGTTCCTGCTACAGAACATAAAGGAAGGCAAAGCTTCAGGTGGTATAATTTGGCAAAGTCAATGAAGAGTCTGGCATGTAACCTCTCCCCCTACAGCCATCATAAACTAAATGAAGAGTTACAAGGATATAGAGGAGGATAAAAGTGTTACATAAACAAATCATGGTATCCATAAGGACAGGCATTCTTCTGTATAGCATGAGTTGTCATCTGAAATAAAGACTCCTCTCTATCTTTTGAAAATATTTAATTTTTGCTATTGCATTATACAGAAGACAAAAATGCTCCATTTGTACTAGTTTGAGATGTTACCTACAGAAACAATAATCTCTGTCGCAGTGGTTTTAATACAAGATAGATGAATGTGACAGATGTTGTGCATTTTCAACTGGAAGAAAATACATTCAAGTTAAATGGAGGTCAAATTTCTTGTGGTTGAACACATGAAGTAAACACAGAACATATTTTGTTTGTTTAGATTTTGGGGGAACAAACTGTTTTTATAGTGGTGTAGCACACTAAAGCACTGTAATGTACTGCATTTCAAAATCACATAAGGATAAAACAGAGAATGTACTAACATCCAATCAGACTCAATCACGAAAATTGGAAACAATTCTGAAAAATAAAACTCTTGAAAGAAATCACTTTTATTTTCTAAATCACAACATACAAATGAGGAAAAAAATTGCTTTGAATGATGATGTAGGCCTTCATATCACTAGGATCTAACAGTGAAAAGCAGTTTATCATGCATGAGTTTCTAATATGAGTCTCATTCAGATTGCTGATTTGAAATGGCTGCATGTGTAATATCCTGTCTTGCTAAACCTCACTAGCCTCCTCATGCTCCAGGTCTACGTGACACAATTGCCTTAATTCTCATACCTGTGTTATATTAGAAGAATGTATCATAAAAATAAAGATTGTATATCTTATTGAATATGCCTTTTTAAGGCTTTTTTTGATGTTTATTGCTAGTATTTCATAACTCTTACTAGTAAAACTAAAGACAATGGTATCTTAAGGCAATTGTTGTTCAGAAATGGTTAGTGGGACAGTCTGGAAACATTTTGCTGTTCTGAAAACTTTTCAAACTTCAAAAATTGTTCCCTATAGGGAAAAAAACAAGATTCTTCAAATTTCCCTGCCAAGTAACAGTAAACGAGAAGTTCAGAGCAGACAACAACCCTGTGCATAAGGGAGTCTCCTCTGGCAGGGCAGGGACTTGGTTCCTGGTTCCTTTCCATGCCAGCTGACTATCATTATCACAAGGGTATAAACACTGTAAAGTGGCTCTTTCTGGCTGATTCTAACCAGATGCAGCATCTCTGTACAGCTAACCAAAAAGCTACTCAATTCCAGGTTATCAGCACTCCACACAGAGGTGCTGCTTTGGGAGCTTCTTTAGCTTTAAGCAAAAATTGCATCCAACACTCAGCGTGTTCCAAGCGTGATCCAATTCCTGCCAACTCTGATCTACTCATTCAAAATTGTAGTTGCAACTAAGCATCATTTCCCAAAATCCTTATGTTGCAAAATTCCTAACCTGCTGTATTGATGCCTCACTCCCAAGATAAGCAGACTAGTTTGTTTTGACTCATAAATGGTTGCATTTGGGGAATTTAGATGTGGTAGGGAATTCCAAATTTTTAAAATAAACAACGATGTTGAGAGTGAAAATGCTAGCTTCCGTTTATGATCCACTGGAACAAAAGATGCATCTTCAAGATTTCTAGAAAAGGAAGAAGGTTAACTTTGAGTTTCAAGGATACAAATAAACACAGTGTGTTTTTAATTATATCAGTGAGTCACAGTAGAGTGTAAATTAATAGGATATAGGATTAATAGGATCTTTGTCTCTGCCTGAAATCGGTCAACCTCTTTCTTTCAAAGCAGTGGAGAGTATTCCAGTGTAGCCCAGCCTCATGTATACGCTGAGCAGGACTTCCACACTTTGCAAAAGCTCCTGAAAAAACACTGTGCTTTTCCATCCCAAAGAGCCTCCCACTTAACTGAGCAGTGGAGCTGAAAAGGGCTATATAAGTGTACTGAAGATGACCCAAAAGCCTCCCAGTCACACCTACTCAGACCATCGCAAACTCAAAAAACAGATGTAAAATCAAAAACATACTTTAAAAAAATCTTTTTTTCAAGGCTCATAATAAAAGGAATAGAAACGTGAAATTATTCAAACAAAACCCAAACTTCAAAACAGGGATCCAAGTATTACGGTCTTGATAACCTCTTATGAAACAACCTTCTGCAGGTGTTTACTGCTATTATTTCCTCATGGGTGTACCACTTTTCCTATCAGAAGTACACTTTAAAGAGCTATTGCACTACATCTCTAACTTTCTGGGTGTTTAACTTTTGTAAGATTCTGTTCATTAGGAAAACACAGGAAAAAAGAAGAGAAGTTTTCTAAGTTGGGAATTTCATGTGGGTATCTGTTTTGGGGGGATTTGGTTTTTTTTAAACTGCAGAGACACCATGGTAAATGATGTTTAATTATCACAGTTGTGTTTATTCCATCAATTGCCATCTAATGGTTGACCGTGTGTATGCTGCACGATCATACTGGCTAAACTGCCATACAAATAAGGCTATAGTTTATTCAGCTTAGACAAAGTACATTTTCATAGTTAGGAAAAGAGTTTAGAGAAATAGTAAGAAAAAAAGACTTGATTATACTTTTATTGATTTCCTGAGGCTACTCCTGCATAGTATTTTAGAAATTTCACAAGCTCACAAACTTCCAGTAGATCTCGGATCCTATTTTCCTCAGCAGGCACCAGCAATAACCCCTTGATCCCCTCCTTGGTTCATATTCCTCTCTCTGCTAGTCCCTCTACCCAAACAATTTCATAAGCAGAAAGGCACACCCCTTAAGCATAATATGCAATACCAGTTGATATTAAAACAATGTGTTAACAAAAACAGCACAATCATGACAATCTCACTCCAAACAAAAAGATTTTATGACCTTCATTTGGACTTGTATACTTTGCCAAATACACTTGCATAACTTACGCAAATTCTCTACCCTGAATAAAATTGGGTTTATTTTGGAGCAATTACTGTGTTCACAAAACAGATGTGATGTATTTATGGTGTTAAAATTTCTTCTATGCTGGAAAACTGTGTCCACCTGCAGAAGATATTTCAGAGCACTCTGAAGAAAAAAGTTCCCCCACAGTCCTCCCCAGGGGCTTTATACAACCTACACCATTAAATCAGTCTAACAGCTCTTCAACAAACTCACAGCCCTTCCTGATTTTCTCACCCGGCAGTCCTCCAGCAAACCCCACCCTGTGCAGCAGGAGTCTCCCAGTAGCATCTTGATTCTTACCTTCCCATCCTACATTCACCAGTTACCTTCCTGTTTTTCCTTCAGACATTTCTTCATACGCCCTCTGTGTATCTGTCCTCCTTCCCATGACTTTTCTCCACCCTCTCCATCTCTGTAACTTTCCTCTTCCCAAACTCCCCTCAAATCCCATTCTTTCCTTCCAGGAGACTCCATTTTTCAGTTTCTACTCCCATCCTAAAGTTTTCTCATTCTTTCCTTTGAATCCATGAGATTCTAATACTGTCTTTGTCAAAAACTGCCTCTTGCCCATTTTGCATGGCCACCCCAAAATCCATCTTTTCTCAACACAGCTCTCATAGTTTCTTCCTTCTTTCCACCTCCACTCTCTTTCCATCACCACCACAATTGTTTCACCCACAAGTGGGTCTTCTTACTGGAATAAGAAGTTGCATCAGCTATGTCTGCTCCCCATGCTTACTTCAGACCACTTTTGCTCTTACCTCTACCAAAGCGGAGAGATGCAACAGGCATGGAAGATGCTGCACAGGCCAGTCAAACTCATGATTTGCAGACTTCTAACTCTCAGGAAGCAAGCTAAATGTCCCCTTCTGCAGAAAAGCTGTAGTTACAGCTGCCTTGCCAGCTAAATGGGCAATCTGCAGCTCCATATATGTGCTGTGAGCCAGCAAATCAGAGGATCTGCATGGACATGAAGCTGTGCACCCCAGCTGTGCATCAGACCACTTACAAATCAATGCTCCACTTGAACTGCATCCCCAAAACTCCCACCCACTAAATCTTTGCTGAGAAGAATAAGAGCTCTACCAAAACTGAAGGCAGGGGATGGATTTTTACACTGAAACACAGAAACATTGGGGGGGTGGGGGGGGAAGAGAGCAATTTTGTCAACACAGAGGAAACATGGTGCAACAATTAACTTGGGACCAACATAAAAATCACATTATAATATATTTGCACCGGCCCAATGCTGAAACTCTATCTGCTAAACAATCTAACATTTGGTCATTAGTCAGTGAAACTCCCAAGCATTTGACATAATGTTTCAGTTTAATAAAATGATTACACATGTGGAAAGCCACTGGCAGCATATCTTCTGGTAATGGACTGCTTTCCTTTTCTTTGCTCTTTTCCCTAACTTGAAACATCCCCCATTCAGCCTCCCCACTGCTGCTCAGAGACAGCTCTGCTTTTGTCATCCACAGCAGGGTGGGTCTGCAGCCTGAGATCCCAGTAGCACAACTTTAGCCCTTGTAAAGCTGTCAGTGTTGCAGGGCTGTATGCAGTCCCCTTTGAAACTGGAAAGAAAGAGAGGGGAAACTCCATGACCAAACCACAAGAAACAGGCTCATATGTGCTGCACATTGCAGAGCTCACAGGAGGCTACAGTCTCCTTAACTCTTCTAATAAATCTAAGTTTGGTGCCAATGCTTTCCTTCTGTGTTAGCACTACAGCTAATGGAGATGTGATCCACACAATCAGCCTAGGAGGGAGAAATGTTTTCACTTTGCAAACTCGAAGTCATAACAACTCTCATACCCATTATCAATGCTAAGCCTTTCAAATGGTGCAATCTTCCCAATGCTAAGCCTTTCAAATGGTGCAGTCTTCCCAATATAACCTGCTGAGTATTTGGTTTTATCGTACTTTAGATAAAAGCTTGGATATTTGCAGCTAAATCTTCCTGACACTTTTCAGACAAGTCTCTAACTTTTCTGGGACCTCTAATATTGAATCTTTGTCTAAATATCCCATCAAACACTTTTCATCTGCCACTCAGCTTGAAGATTACTATGTATCTTCATCTGAACTGACACATACCTGCTATGTGGAATCTGATTACCAAAAAATGGTGTCAGGCAAGGCCAGTGGGAACAACAAGGAAGGGCATTTTACATTCCACAACTGCGTTCTCCTGAGAACAAGTACTAGTGTCACACTGCACATCAACCGGTGAATGGAAGTTATAAGCAGCTACAGTCAAAGTCAACTCTGACAGGAACATATGACAGCTGAATTGCTAAATGCATCTCTAAAGCATTAAACAACCTGTTACTTTTACTTTTGTTTTCAATCAAGTGACTTTGCATTGCTTATATATGTTTACATTTCAGTTCATAGAAATCCAAATAATATCTGAAAAATTTTTAAAAATGGATACCAAGCAAACATACTAGTTTTGGACTACTCTTCATACTTTTTGTGGGCAGGAGGGATATTTTGTCTTTCTTAGAAAACATGTATTACTTGGGAATCTCAGACTCTTGGCACTGACATTAACATATCCATTGAAATAACACATCTACCCTCTCCTTTTAGCCTGTCATTTACTGTAACAGTTGGCACTGCTAGGAGAGAGCTAGGGAAGAGAGGAATCTAAGGAACTTCACAATTACTACTATGTACCTTGAATATTCAGTCCGCCAGCAGCCCTATCAGCTGTTCTGTGTCAAAGACTGCACAAACATGGTATAAATAATTTCTTACATTTAGGAACAGTTTTAATGCTATGTAACAACTTATTAAGAAACAGCAAGTTTCCTCTTTTCTCATATTCAAGTCCATTTGCTTCCTTCTTGTGTTTTTCTCTGTTACTCCTCCTTCCTCATCATTCATGCCAGCTTTAGACATAAGAGGAAATTCTTGTCAGAAAAAGTAAAATTAGATCAACTAGCAACGGTCAGAAGACAGACACATACTTTGGAAGCAGTTTAGAGCTTCTTGCTTTTGTCTTTACCTGTCAAAGATCTGTTTTTGCAAAGGTTTGTCCATTTTTATATCAGTTATCAGTTAATATAATGAATGATTTTATAATTCTGCCACACTTTTATTCTTAGGCTATAACATAACCCATTTAGCTGCTGCTTCTTTTACAACCTTCCTTATGCTTAAATTCCTTCTGATCTTTCGGGTAGCACTCTTTCTAAACTGTTCTACAAATTATCAATTTCTTTTCACCCAAACCTTCTGCATATTTCCCTCCTGGAAAACCTAAGTGAGATTAGATCCATCAGGCATGCTTGTGAAAGAATGAATTTAAAATAATGTCTTCATGCATGATGCAAAGCCCTACTGAGCTACCACCTTACCACCTTGTCTTCCTACACCCTTTTACCTCCCTTACTCTTCTCTTGAATACGAATATATAGTAAACTGCAATCTAACTTAAATTACAAAGGTACTACAGTGACATTAGACTACCTAAAAGGGCTATAATAGATTCCTATGACCTGAAATTTCCACGGCCAAGAGGGCTCATACACTGTGGGAATACTTTTTAGCTTTTGCAATCTATTTCACTGATGCCAGAAGGGAATAATAAGCACTAACCATTTCTTACCCTGCTACAGATTTCCTGGGTGACTCAGTTGTAAAATGCTTTGGCTATTCCTACCAGCTCTGATGGTTTGCTCCTGAAGATTATCTCAGTGATAGCATCTCAGGCTCAAGAGCTGCAAATCAGGCCTTTCTGGTAACTTCACATCACCAAGAAGAACTGTAACACCACATGCAGCTTCCTCAGACAACCAGTCCCGTACTACAAACTTGCATGGTACCTTCTGGCAAGATGTTCTCATGTTAACCTTATCCCTCTCCTGTCCACACATGACTCCAGCATGCAAGTCTATGTAAGGGCTCCTCCCTAACCATGTTTATCTGCCAGTGTTTCAAAGCAAGTGGGGAAAACCTGCACCAGGATGCAAATGCCTCTGCTAACATCTTTCCATATTGCTTCCCAGGGCAATTGCATCTTGCATTAGCACACAACACCCTGCAGAGGGCTGGCAGCCAGGGTGTGTCCTGGGCTTTGCCAGAGAAACTCCAGTTTTGCTTTTCTCTATGTACTTGTACAGACCATCTGCTCAAAAACGGTGGGATTGGCCAGGTTATCCTTTGATGAAAAAGGTGAAGCAAAGATGCAGATGCTGTTTACGATGGATACCAAAGGCAGAAGTTTGTCAGACACACACAGAGCACTGATCATGCAAGCATCCCGCCACACACACTGTCCATGCAGGTACCTTGCAGATAACTGAAGCTCTGAGATCTGACTTAGCTCCCACAGCAACTTTGGTGGCCGAGTGCTGAAAATCACATCAGAAGAGGGTCCGTGGAGTGGTCTGAGAACCAAAAGGAAACAAGATGACCACGCCCAAGCATCTTGATGACCCATCCACACAACTTACAGTCACCGCTACTGGCCTGCCTTTAGCTCCAGCTTTGGTGACACATTTATGGTCCTGTTCAGAGAGCTCACAGTGGAATACACTCCTAGCCCAGTTCTGTCGGCTGGCCTGGCAGCACAGCTGACCCAGAAAGGGGGACCCCTTTGTGCTGCTGAGTTTCCAAAGAGCCAGAATGGGCAGAAAAGCAGTGGAATATGGCACAAGCACATCTGTCACCTCACCTCAAAACCTCTAGCACTCTAGCTACAAGGGTACCCAGACTGTACACAGTGACACAACTGGACCCCAGGGTCCTCCCCACCTGGGCCCCGCTGTCACGTCACTCCTAACACTCCACAAGGTGAAAAGCTTACATAGGCAAGAAACCTGGCTGCCACACAGCCATGACAGTGTACCCGCCACTCCAGTTCTACCTATGAAATTAGGGTAACAACATTACCTTACCTCAAAAAGCATTTTGAGGTAAACAGTAAACGTTAAGAATTGCAAGGTGCTCATATATGCATATGATTTCCTTAAAGGAAGAGATGAAGACATTTAAAATTTGTGTTATGATAATTATATAAATATATGACAAAGATAATATTATTTTAAAAACTGTTCAGCCTTCATTGTTTCTAGCAGTACTTGGTTGCTTTCCTTACTCTCAGTAAAGTGATAACTGCTTTGTGCAAAAGTTGAGAAATATATTTTGTCCAAGATCTATGCTCTGTTTTTCTTTAGCAGAATTACAAATAGACAATGATTTTTTGTGACATTTTAATCTCCAATTTCACCCAATAGCTTACATTTTGCATATGCTGGAATTCAGTTTCAAGCAACTTTATTATATAACCCTTACAAAATTAGCAAGCTCCCCTTTGGCTGTCAGAGTAGGACTAACTAAAATCTATGATTGTTTTAGCATTTATTGGAATGTGCTACTAGAAAGAAGAGGTCAAACATGCTCACAGGAAGGCAGGGCCAATTTAAGCTTCCGGCTTGAACCTGTCTCTCGCATGCAACAAGTGACCCCCTCCTCCACCCAGTCCTGTCAGGCAGGATGAATCAGAGCAGCAACATCTGTTTTAGAGAAGGAATTTCTGATACACATTTAATGTGTTATAAATATTTGCTCTTCCCCCAAAATATATTTGAAATGGCAACTCACTATTCAGGAAGAGAGGGGAGTACACTGACACAGTACCTGTTCTGACTGCACTGTCACCACTGCAGACAGCATTCTCTAATCATTCTACAAGACAGTCCTCTTATAGGGACAGATTTAAAAAAAAAAAAAAAAAAAAAAAAAAAAGATTTGTCAGCAGTAATCATTACTCATCTCACTGGGAAAACTGACTGCACTGTTTTAAATGGCAAGTTTACTGAGAACCTTCAATCAGCTTACGAATTTGTACCCTTTCTGCCCTTTCTTCCATTTGTTTGGAAGGATCCATTCCATGAGAAGGAAGAAAATCATCTCTCCTCTCCACATGAGCCTTAACAGAAAGTCCTGTTCTCCCAAAAGGGAAAGTCTTTCCTCTCAAGTACTGAAAGAGAAGGTCTGTACTAGAGAAGAGAATTTTTCTTCTCAAAGAAGGGAAAAAAAAAAAAAAAAAGTTACTCGCCAGAAGCTGCTGCTATAGACTCAAAAGATCTAATCTTCTCCCTGTTACTAAGTTTCACATTAGAGACCTCCAAATTTTAAGGGTATAATTCATAGTGAGAGAGAATGATCAGTCATGGGACTGAGACAAGTAATCTGAACAGCCCCTAACATCCAAGCATCCAGCTTGCTTTCTAAGGGCACCTCCTCCTGCCCCCCAGGACACAAACAAGTGCAGGATATGTTGATCTTGCAGAAGAATATTGAGAGAAGTAACTACCTGTGATGATGGAGAACCTCTGACACTACTAAAAGATGTGTCTTGGGGAAAGGCAGTAAAAATGAATTAGATAAGGCACCCGGAATATTTAATCAGCCATTTGTATTAATGTTACAGAGTCTCCTTAAAAAGTATCTCTATGCATGATTCATCAGGAACTATCAAGAAGTTGTACAGACAACACTTATTATAGTTAAGTTGCTATGAACACATGAAAAAGTTGCTCCCAGGAAGCGTAGCTTGTATTAAAAATGTCATTAGCAGAGGACAATTGAACTGAGTAGGAAAGAAAACCTAATGTAGAAAACCAACACACATGGAATTAATAATCTCAGATACTGCTTAGTAACATTTCATTTGCAATTCTCAGAAATGATCAGAGTTAGTAAAAGCATAAAGAAAAAATGTGGAGTAATTACAGGGGAAAGAAGAAAACTGAAGAATCTGAAAAAATAACTTTCAATAATTCATCTGCACATACTGGCACCCTGATGAACTTCACTTAAAAGACAGTACTGTGGAGATAGAGTATTGCAAGTTAGTTGCTTGGCTTCTGCAGCCAAAAGATGACTCAGGATGACCTCTTCTCCTCCTCCTAAACAATAGCTAGTGCAAAGACTGATGTTAAATATATTAAGCTTTCTTTTCTTGGGGTTACAAAGGCATAAACAGATTTTGAAATTTATAATCAAGAGCTTAATCCTTTGCTTTGCAAGTCTACAACTTATTTCCATTTTAAATCCTAAGCAATACTGTAAGAAAATACAGAAGACCTAAGAAAAACAGTTCAAAAAGCACATCATTTTCATGAAGGTGACAAATACAAGCACATTAGCCTTGGGGAAACTCTGATTACCTGCAACACAAGGGAAGGCCTGGAAAGTCAAGAGTAAGGATGGAATTTCTATCAATCAAGGATCCCATTTTCCTGCAGCTGGCTTTGGTTAGGGACCAGTAGTGTCACATGTCACAGTAAGAGGCTAAAACCTCCCCTGGCAGACTGATGGTAGTCCAACAGTAGCTCTCCTTGGGCAAGGGAAGAGACAGGTTCAGCTACAAGGAGGACTCCCATGGTCTCACACCATCTGTTTTTCTTTAAGAATATACTATTACCATTTGGTTTTTCTGTACTGAACCTCTTGTGTGTGTACTTACGTGTGAATTTCTCTTTGAAAGGACTGCAGCTTTACTGTCAAAATCTGATTGAGAATTTCTTCCCATCTAAGTGGTTTCTTAAATAAGGAAGCTTCCTAGTCACAGCCCTGCATTAAAGATCTGGTGGCCAGTCACAAGCAGAGAAGCTTCCTGAAAGGTTTGGTGTCTATGGAAGAGCTGTCCAGAGAAGATGAATTGATTCCTGCAGAAACAATGGTATCAGGTAGAAGCAAGGTAGTACAAGCAATGGAAGCTCAAAATATGGTTATGAAATATTAGATTTGTACATTTTTTATATATAAACATATAAAAAGCTTTAAAATACAAGTTCTCATATAATTGCTAAGAGCTAAGTTCTAGCTCCCTAAAATTAATGAAAGTCTGACCATTGACATAAAAGGTCAGAAGTTCATCTGAAATATGCTTCATGTCAAGATGTTTCTCTGAAGGATTTCAGAAAACATGCAATTAAATGAACCCAGAAAGATTTCACTGTAATGAATTAAAAACATTGCAACTATACGACTAAATTATGAGCTTACAAGTCTGAAAATGAACTGACCAAAAAACAGAGGACTTGGAGGAATCCCTGAAATTATGAGTTCTTCTCACAAATAGCTAGAACACTGTAGGTCAGAGTACCAGAAGTTTCAAAATTTCCTATTTATCCTTATGCAACAGCACTGAGTAAATCCCCTCAGAGGGGACAGTGTGGAAAACTTTCAACATCTGTACTCTGAATATCTCATGCTCTTTGTGTTAAGCAGAGACACAAAAGTTGGCAAAAGCAGGTGAAATTATAACAGTTCCAGATTTGTACTAGCTAAGCGAGCTTGTAAATACTAAAGAATACCACACTTAATTTGGGGGGGTGGGGAGGGAGAAAAATTGCATGTTTCAATCTCAATTTTTTTCACTGGAGGCAAGAAAGTGACAATTTTCTACAATTTTCTACTTGAACCTCACCTGGAATTTCTCAAGGCCTCACACTAGGGAAGCTAATTTGAAAGAATAAACTGTCTTTTCAAGAGGCATAGAGGAAGCAATTCTATTTTCAAAAGCATTTACAAAATATTCAGTGTTACTTGATGCTTAATAAATGTAACAAGAGCAAGTGAAAGATAGATCTAAGTCCCACTTCATTTTTTAAAATACATTTAAACTTCCTGCATAGTATTAGATTTTCCACTTCAAAATTAATCTCTCTCTCTCTCTCAAAAGCCTCTCTCAGAAATGCCCTCAAAAGGCACCTATGGCAGTTATTACAGATCAAACCAGGAAGGATAAATTTGGAATCAGATCACGTATGTGGTATGTCTTAACTGTCATTCAACCAAAAGGAAAACAACGCTTTGCTTGCATCAAATCCAAACTTCTAAAGCAACACAGGATCTGTCAGATCAGTCCTGAAATGTCTTTGATAAAACATTCCTGCATTGTCATATATAGTTATATTTGCATACTTTAGTGGAGAAGAAAAGTTTATTTTATGAAAAAGAATTCTTAAATATCCCAATGATATTTTTATTTTTCATTTTTAAAGTCTTGTACATCACACAGAGCTTAAAAGCATGATTTTATAAAAAAAAAATCATTGTCTTCCCCCATTCCTTTTCTATTTTTTTTTAAATCACAGAAGAGTTTAGAAGAGCTGAGCAACTTACACAGGGGTGACAGCACTTAGGGCATCAGAGGCCTCAGCAATACTGGGTATCACATAAATCTAATTCTCAAAGTAGAGGACCTCAAATGATACCAGGCACAGAAGTCCTATTAAAGTTTCATCATTTATCCTTCCAGAGTGCTTTTCTGTTCCACATTACCTGATACACTTATTCACAGTTCTGAGCTGCCTAATTTTCTCTGCCCCATTCTGTATTTCCTACAACACAGCAACTGCAGAGACCCTTTTTGGTCCCCTCTCTCCCCAAAGCAAAGTCAGACATCATGGAAAGTCCACCAGATGGTATGAGCATCTTCTCAACATCTATATGTAAACAAAAGTTATCAGATCTTCAATAAAGGCATTTTTTTCCTCAAAATAATAATGAATAGCTTTTGTGAGAAATGTGAAGAGCCAGTATGTTCAACACAATACGCCAGTGTAATTCTTTCAGAGATTAAAATACAACACTAATGCTTGCTACAATAGTACTTTATATATAGTCAGTTGGCTCAATCAATAGGAAAAAGTGATTTATTGCAAAGAGTAGATTTCAGACAAACAGGTATATAGAAGTCCAGTTTGTAATGATTTTATTCAGACAAAACAAAAGGTTTAATGTTTTCATGCAACATTTGCGCTTGAATCTTAAATAATTATGACAAACAGCAGAAGTAGTTAAGGAATGCACTAATTATAGACCTTAGTGAATATACAAAAACCTCAACATTATAGGTTATACAAAGTAAAGAACATCTTAAATACTTTCCCAAAATACTGCAGCAGCCGAGACACAGTGATATGCCTTACAAGGGCATAGGAATGTAATTTAGAAATCACACGGGAACTACCCATTTCCTTTAATTTCACTGAGCAAGACAAAAGCAACATTCAACTCCACACAGATTTTTCACATGATATCTATACAGTACCTTGAGTTTTATCCAAATAGTAAAAGTTAGACATGTCATTTATTTAGTAAACAATTATGTGGTAAACCTCTATTACGCTTTTCCTTGTTTTTACCTGGAGTAGCCATGTTATTTAAAAGAGGGCAGGTTTGGCACTTTTATACTGATGTCACCAATATTAATATTTCTTGGGATCTCTGGCAGATTCATATTCTTTACAGCAGAAACAGCCCGAGCTGGAGCTCCTGCTAAACCAGCCTGTATATAAAGTGAAGAAGAAAAACACAAGTCAGGCAAAGTTGGTTACAAGAAGAATCGCTAGCAGTTACACAGACAACTAACTTTTAAAGTAATTCCATGGTTACACAATTAGAAAGACCAGATGATAATTTTGTTTGGAATGAAATGGGTTATTTGGAAATATTAAACCAGAAAGAGAAAACAGTTCACACATTTCTTTTTCTTTGGTGAAACATGTAATGTCAACTTGATGGAAAAGTATGCAGGGAGGAATAGGGGGTTTATCCAAAAGTATGCAATATGCAGGTTATAAATCGGAGGTATTTAAAGGCCAATATGCTGTCTTTGTCTCCTACCTATTCTAAAAGCTTACATGGTACACAGCTGACTAACTTTGGTTAAAAATTCAGAAAAAGTTACTGATTATCAGCTGAACCATATTACTTATCTAAATGCATGCAAATATGAGGTAATTCAAGATGGCTTAGTCTGAATTGAAAAGGCTAAACACCTTGCATTTGTGGGTGATAAAGAGCTTGCAGAAAGATTACTACTACAGACCAACTGAAGTGCAATAATCCATTATCCCATAGTATCTACATATGAGCTAACATATCTACAAGGCCCTAGGCACACTAGAACATTACATAACAACCTGGTTATGCCAAACTGAACATTAAAGTACCTATTCTGTGTTAAATTCCTCTGCTGGAGTCTCTCTCTACATTTAAAGCCACAGCTCTGTTGTATACATACATAAATTTAACAATACAGAAATTTGTTTTTGCCACTGATTTCCACTGAGTTCTGCCTTTCAGATAAAATAACTGTCAAGTTTACATATTAGGGTTTATTACTGAAATGCTAACAAAAATGATTTGAAACGCAGAAGTCTGAAGACATACAGAACGTGATCTTTTCCTACTGCGACTGAAGTACAGTTTTTCAAAACTTTGTTGCTTTAAGGGCTGTTTAAAAAAAAGCCAAATAATTAAGTTGTTACTGTATTTGCTACTACATAGAAGAACTGGCATTCATTATAAAGGCAGTGTTTCTCCTAAAATTTCAGATTCGCTAAATGTATTTAGAATTGCCTGGATGGCTTTATTTCAGGCTTGCCTCACAACAACAAAAATGCAAAAAGCTTCTTTGTTCTTGCTGAAAAAAATGTATTTTAAAAGCCTGGAAAGGTTTGAAAACAAAACCTATATTTTGCAGAAAAATATATCATATTCCCAATTCTATGAATATATGGAAAAAAACATGTACTTTTTATTTTGATGTTTTAAAAGTAGCATAAAAAAATTGCAAAAAAATCACAAAAGTAATTTTCAGAACTGTGTGGCATCTTGTGGACCCAGCAAAAAATAATAACCTATAAGAAACAAAGTAACATGCTAAGAACTTGGTCTAACAAACAAAAGACTAAACCTGTAGAAATGGAAGATCTTTCACTGCAAGAGTATTAAGGAGTGAAGAAATCAGTGCATACACAGATAAAATAATTCTGAGAAAGCAATACAGCAAGACAAAAGGAGAACTAACTTCTGAAGAAGTTTGTGATTCATAGCCAATTATTAAATACTGTTTGTCAGTAACTGCTGCTCAAAGTATGACTTTTTCAGATTCATGAGTTCTACTGAAATTCATTGCAATTAAAGGACGTAATTACACTGAGGAGTACATTTGACTTCTGTCATATCAACTTGTACTAATGTTCAAAAGCAGACAGACACTCAACGTACTCATAACATAACAATGCCAGTTTTTGAAAACCATTCTTGCTTTTACTGCTCTTTCATGAGAAATAAACATAACGTCTAATTAACATAAGGTTTCCACTTAAAATCCTACCTACTGTTTTACTCTAAATATGTATAGATTCTCCTCCCTTCAAAAACGCCCATAGTCAAAATTGTTTAAAGTTTCTGTTTTTGAACTAACCTCCTTACATCATGTGGAAAGGCTAAAGCATCATAAATCCCTAGACTTTAGTCACAGGAGGATTCCTAGGACCAGGAACAGACACCAGAAAGCCAGGAGTCATCTGTTATTACGTCCCCCGTGCCAAACACTTCTATATGAGACATGCCAAAGGTAGGAAAGGCACGTGGGGAGAGAGCAGAAAGCTCAGGAAATCATAAACCTCTAAGGCAACCATGTAATTTGCTGTCACTTGGGCCACTGACATAATCAAAATTACCGGTTTGCAGAGACCCAGTGTAACCAAATAAAAGGGTGTAAAAAAGTATTTTTAAAGCATCTTTTTCCTTGGCTTGTCTTCACGCCACCAACAGTATCAGGTCATTTACTTCATGAAAGGACTGGAATTGAAAGAGCCTTTGAAGAGGAAAGCCTGGACCTAACATTACCAATACTGAAAAAAATGCAAACGTCCCAAGTCTGCAATCCTAAATCTGTAATATCTTGAAAAAGCAGCATTAGACACCACAATCTTTTTTTTTTTTTTTTTTTTTTTTTTTTTTTTTTTTTTTTTGCTATTTACACTTTCAAAAATAGCATAGAAGATATGATGCTGCTAGACATTGCCCTTTTACGTTTGTGAATTCTGAAATATCCATTTTAAACCATGAGGTAACTTTCAATGAAGTTTTATCGGATAAGAAAATAAATGCATTTCCTCTCTAACTTGGTTCTGTCATTTAAATTCTAGAGTCAGTAACTGGAGGGGAAAAAAAATCCTTTGAGAAAAACCAGAGTGGAGCATGTAAACTGTTTTCCACAGAGAAGGTGAAAATACTAATAAAGTAGTAACAAAAGCAATGAATTATACAATTTAGAACTTAAACAATGGGAAACCAGAAAAATATTGTAAGTGATGGACATGGTCCACACAAACAGGCATGGCTGGCAATTTAAGAGAGATGCCTTCTAGGTGACTAGGATGGAGATTCCTTAGCCTAGTTTAACGAAAGTTAATTATTTTTAATAGACATATAAAAGCTTTAGTATAGCTGGTCATTATTTTTACCTACCTGCAGCTATCCTCTTTACACAGACATACAGTCCCTGCCTCCCGCCCCAATGGCATAGGATACAATGGAGACACAATTGAGAATTATTTAAAATACCACAACTGACATAACCGTTGCCCTTCCACCCCCTTATACAACTACAATTTCCAACAGTCACTTTCCATTAGGACCACTCTGGAACAGGATCAGCAAAGATCCCTGACAAAAGTACTATGACACTCCAGGTTACCTCTTTTTTGCCAGCAGGATTTTCTTTTGCTATCGTATACTGGAGTAGAGATGCATTTTGAAACTATTGCACTCTCTTCTCCTGTAATTCTCCATATTAAGTGGTCTTGTGATTCAGTGTATACATAATGACATAGCAGAGTGCTATTTATCACAATTAATGTCATAGCCCTATAAAGCACGATACAGTCATACAGTACTTAGAGCAAACAGTTTGCAACAAAATGTCTAATAAAATGCCTGAAAAATACTCAAACTTCAAAACTGGGTAACTAGTAAAAGTTATTTTTAATGTTACTATATCTTAGTGCCTTTGCATTACCTTTTAGCATGTCAAACAGTAAAATGGTATGCAGTCCTGCCATTTATCATTTCTTTTACAGAAAGTAAGCGACATTCAAAAAGACAAAGGTACTACAAGAAATATTTCCAGTCCAGTGTCCTCTTAAGCAGTTTTCAACAAGTACCTGATGAAAGAGCCATCACTGTAACATTGCACTGGATAAGTTTCAACTGCTCTCATTATCAAATAATTCAGCAGGTAAGTTGGTGAGGTGCAAAGAAAAAACTTTCACTTAAAGAAAAAACAAAAACACATGTAGCAAGCTTTAAACATGCAGTGAATGATGAATATTCACAGCAAGCAAATGACTTAAGCAAGTGAAAATGAAACTTCTCAGACATTCATGAAATTTCAGAAATACAGTACGAATTGCATACAGCTGGTATTACAAAGAGCCAATACACCATATTTTTGCCACAGCTGCTTTGTATTCTCAATTTCATTTGTTATTGAAGGTTGTACTTTAATCTTGAAACACTGTATTTTAATAGTTTAGCTTCAGTTACTGCAAATGCTTGTAAACATGATTATATACTTTTAGAGGGAATGAGCAGTGCCACGTAAGCAAAACAACAACGCTATTTTAAAGATCGAAATAGACACATTTAATAGCAAAACTTTCATTCTACTGGTCCTAATCTATCAAGTGAGAAATACGAACTGTTGCTAGTTTACTAGGTCATTATTTACTACGGAAATCACTCTTCTTCTTTCTAATCATCACCTTTCCTCATAATGCCCCACTGACATGTTATATGAAGGTGACCCCAGAAACACTGACTTTCAGATTATTAGGAAAAAGTATTGCAGATCACAAATTTAGTTAATATGCATATTGCTTTTTTTGCTCTACAAATAGAGAAAAAGATTCACACTGACATTGCAAACAGCTTTACATAGAACTAGCTATCATTAAAATAGAGGTATAAAAACACACAGCCTACTGGAAAACGAAATAATGAATTTTTGCAAAATAAAGCACTCTTTTCCAGATATACTGGAGGCACTAGGATCTCTCTGCTGCTGGTGTTTCATACCAACCTTTCTTTCCAGAACAAGTATGATTTCAAAGCAGCAGGGTTATGAAAGAATGAAAGGATGCAATACATAATATAAAGGAATGATTATGTCCCCTGCTTATGAGGTTAAATAAATGAACATAATTAGAGAAAAAACAAAATGAAGTCTGCAAGTATATCAAAATGAGGCCAAACAGATAAGAAGACTTAAGACGTACTCTTAGAAATTTTAAGCACCTGAATCACAAAGAGAGTAATGGATGGGAATGATTAATTGTTTGTTTGTTTGTTTTTCATTGCCAGACCCAAAAATAAAACAGAACATCTGTGAGCAGAACAGAAAAAAAAGCTTTGTTCAAATAAATAAAAAAATAAACTGAAACCAAGCTCCCTACTCTTACAATGAAATATGGATATATTACAAGTGTTGACATACTAGGTAGAAGAAGGTTATTCGCTTGATTTTCTTCATGCGCTATAACATGCTGCAAATTTAGGTAAAATGTTTTATACTAGCCAAAAATATTTTTGGACTAATGCTTTAGAACTCAGTGCTATTAAATCTAATTACAGTTATATTTGCTAAATGTTAAAGGTATTACATACTTTATCTTAGAAAGATCATGCAAAAAGCCAACAGCAAAGCTATTTGTAAATAAAATAAAATAAACTTCATCTGCTTAAGATTCCAGCTATTTAAAATACCTGTAGTTTGAATACACAGATACTTAAAATGAGTAGCAATGAATTTTGAAATAGTGTAATTAACATTACTGAAATTCAAACTGTTGAGCTCAACTGAATGTTTCAAATGGCAAACAGGGGCATAACAACCATAAACTGAACTTCAAATATGCATTTTCCTCCTCCTCTTTCAGTTCCCTGTTCATATTCACATTCAGTGACTGCGGTTACCGAGATCTCTCTTAAAGCAAAATCCAGTGATCCAGATTGCAAGGGCAGCAAATGTACATTTGAAGTTTAGTATGTGCTGACTGCCCTTCTCATTTGGTTATGTTTGATACAATTACAGAGTTGGAAGATCACTGTTAACACTTCTACATAATCTTCACGAAGCACACTAATTTTATTGCATAGGTATAAAACTATTAAGGTTTGTTTTTTTTTTAAGTTTTGTTCACCTGCAACTTATTCTGAAACTTCATTTCTCTTTGCAAGCAGGTAGAAGTTCTTTATTTATCTGAAATACCAAGTTGTGAAGCAGGAGAGTTCATATTACGCATTTTAAATTATCAAGGACAAAACACTCCTGGTCGTGAAGTTATTCCTACTACATCACCACATCATATTTTGCTATCTGTGTGTTCAAGTTTTGTTCAGATTAGTTTGGAAGATTTTTTTTTCTTAAGTCCATACAAGTTCATATTTCTTTATTACTTAAACAATGATATAAAGAAAAGTTAAATTCTAAAATGCAGGAAGAGAAATAAAATAAAAATATGATGTCAATGGAAAGCTAGTAAAATACACTATAGCCAAGAAAAAGATGAGGCAACTACAAGAAGAAACTAGCACAAAAAGTAGGCTACAAGGACTAGTATGGGTATTTTAACACACAATTTTTGAGTCTGGCCTACATAATTTATTGCCTTTGACATCATTTTGCTTTCCCTTTTTGTTAAAAGTACATTTTTTCTCAAAGTCAGCAATACCTGTGTCTACCTGTCCTGTCTGGGAGACTGAAAGATAAAGGTCTGTAAGAGAGAAGAATGGAAAGAGCTAGAAAAGATCAGGAGGTTCGGAAAAAGTGAGGTCCAACTTAAAGTCTAAATCACACGCAGTCGAACACTCCAAATAGAAAAGAGGTAGCCCAAGTTTACCTATAAAACTTTCAGCAGCTCTAGATAAAAACCCCAATGCCCCCTCTCCCCAAAATTCCCTCCCTTAATCATGACGAACCTTTGGGTTTAGGAGGATTCACCAGAAAACCATTTACAGACAAACACTAAACTGTAAAGGCAGGGAAATGCATTAAAAACAACATTTCAAGGTGGAAACAAGACTTCTTTTGTAGCCAGTCCAAGCAACAGAAGAGCTGAATCAGAAATCAAAGCTAGGGACTCTGCCAATATAATTTAAAACATTAATCTTTGCTGAAAACAAAGTCTTTGAAACTAATAATGTTACTCAAATATTTGTGAATTAAATACATTTGATCTTCTTTGCTAAATTCCAATTGAAAGTCTGTTTAGAAACCTAGTAGTATAACTGACCATATACTTGATGTCAAATGACTACGTTTTACACATTAAGAGATAGTCATGTAGATACACTACAAAATTTAAATCACTTCTGAAAATGTAGCTAATTCATAATTTCATTAGATTCATCATTTCAGCTATAAAAGAAAATGCAATTCAACCTTAGCACAGCTACTTTAGGGATGCAAGAATCATAACTGAGGTCTAAGAGGCCAAGAATACTAAAACTTGAGAGCTGTGGCATATGCGGCAGTCCTATGAACTACAGGCTATATTAATAACAATTTCTGAATTTTTGTACTAATTTATTCTTTCTTTTGATTAGAAGTGGTTGAAAACTAAGAAGATCCACTAGTTTTGATTTCTTAGTGTCCTCCATTCAAAACAAATTAAGTTATTACTCCTTTTGATTTACGCAAGCTGGATACGTTTGTATCTTGAAAATACATGTTCAGGAAAGATGTTGAAAGACTTACAGTTTTGATCAAAAAAGACAAAAGGAAAAGAAATAGCAATCTAGACATTTCTGAGCATATATGTGTAACACGATTAATGATCTGAGTAAACGTTTACCAGGTATTGTGAAATATTTAAGTATTACAGTAACTGAAATTTGAATGAAACCATCACTGAACTCAAAAAATGTATTTGTGGTGAGCAGATTATGAAATGTTCTACTCCATCCCAGTCACCAAGTGTTTTAATTTAGCACTGCTACTTCTTTACTTTCTATAACTTGTTGCTGAATCTAAAATAATGAATTGCTATTTGCCTTGTATATGGCTATAAACTCTATATGCTCTTTTATGTTTTCTATCACCTAATTCTATACTAAAGGCATCTTACAAGAAAGAATGACTTACAGATGAATAATGGGAAACAGCAAGTATTGTGGCTGACTACCCTGAATTGATGGGTTTCAGATGACTGGTCAGAGGCTGGTCTACAGTTGATTTCATAACAATTAACATAATTAAGAATAAATACCTTAATTAAATGCTTTTAGGTAAAACTGATATGAGCCTAGTATAACATATATCATAGCTGCTTAATTATTTCAGCTTTGGGGACTTTAGATTACCCTTGCACCAAATAAGGAAAATATACGTATACACAGGCTATTCAAATATAGCCATAATTTACAAGAATACCACCAAATATTCATCTCTATGACCAACAGCTCATTCTGAGTTTGTGAAAAATGTTAAAATGAACATTTTGGATATCTTCATAACCTACAATACAATCCTTCTGGATATCTACTGCCATGCATGATATTATCATACATAGCTTTTTCCTGTTTTTCACGCAGTGCTGTCCTGTTCCTAGATAGGGTTTGGAAGTCGTGTGAAATGGACAACTACACGTATTAAAAGACTCGGGGTGGTGCAGTGTCAGATTGCAGAATTAGGAGAACAGTGTACATCAAATGACAAAAAAAGCTAAAGAATTCATTTCTCTCTTGGTTTGGTAGATACATTTAACATATAGATACATTTAAGTTATAACTAGGAAGTTCTCAGTATCTTCCCCTCATTTAGTTCACATTTATGCCACCTGCAATATTTCACTCCACCTAGCTGACCTCAGCTTTAGAAATAGTCCCAATTCTGCCAGTTTGTTTACAAATTTGAATAATAACAATAAGCTTCCCAAAATAGATGATGTATTCTCTAGAATTACTGGGTCTCATCAACAAGAATCAATCACAGACTTAGCTAAGACGTACTAGCAGTATATTGGCTAACAAGACAAGTCTGAAGATATTAAAGAAATGGTAATATTTTCTGCCACAGCTGAAGTAGTTCCAAAAGTAGTTCTTAACTTATTCCGAGTTTCTTTCCTAAACACAAGTTCAACAATATTAAAGACAAGCATTTTAATATCCAGATTTGCAAAATCCAAAGCTTGACATGAAATTACACAGCTATCTTATTCACTGAAAAGGAGATTCCCACGAGTTATGAAAGTATCCCTTGCTCAGACTGATACGGGCACATACAAAATATGATCTTCCCATCTGAATATGCTCACCTGAAGACCAAATGTTCATATTGCCAAAATGGCAGAATTCATATTTCTTGAAAGGGATTAAGACAGGCTTTAATTCTATCACATGTCCATTTCACTCCAATTTATTATTTTGTGCAGCAGGATTACTGCAACACTGAACACACTACCATTTATTTCAGGTGCTAGAAACATACTAGCAGACAGGAATATGTAATATATACACTTCAGTTCTTACCTAATTTCATTTAAATTTTATACTCACTAGTGGGTTCCAGCATAAAAAAATGCACTAGAAATAAAAGGCTTTCTGTAAGAGATACTTACAGAACTATAGATGCACCCCAATAGCAATGACATGCACTGCTATTAGGTAAAAACAGCAAAACTAATCAGCTACCCTTCTAAGCAATTATTGCACATGATAAAAGGCACCACATACTAATCTAACTATATATTGCCAATTTTTAGCATTATAAACAAGCAGCCATATATAGGATGGTATTAGAGGACAAACGGCGTTATATAGAGTGCACTTATTATGATTGTATTTTTAGACCAGACACTACACAGTGCTTCACTCTTACCTCAGATTTCTCCAGTTTATTTTGTGCATCAATTTGAGTGACAATTTCATTCATGTTGGTCTCCAAAACCATTCCACCCATGACCATTTCAGCCAATATATTATGGACCTAAAAGAGATCACAAGGAAATTTAAAAATGCAAAATGTCATAAACACATCTAGACACTGATTCATCAACCCAGAAACACATACTCTATCAATCACTTAAACTTAACAATTTATTTAGAATTATTTGAGTACAAAGCTCATAAGAACTTGATGTTTATTTCTCCAGTATTTTTGCTCATAGCCCTGTTACAATCTCACCAGCTTTGCTTGTCAGTGCTAGAAGAAACTTTAGCATCCATCTTTTTTTTAGTGGCTGCTTTCTCTCCAAGGACTATCAACAAGAGTTCTAATTAGCATCCATAGTAGTAATACCTCTAAGGAGCAAGTTCTGTGAGATTAAGCAAATTACTCACAAGTAGACATGTAAAAACAACTTTGGGGTAGAGCTGTGAAGGAACAGACACACTGCGATGCTCACCCACCATAGATACCAAGACGAGGCTCGGAAGTAGAATTAATATACCTGAGCTGACAGCCTACACTGCAAACAAGGAGATTTCACATCTAGGACTGGAATTCACAACCAGGACTCAAACTGAAGGACTAAATAAGCCAACAGGAGACATTAATGAAATGGATATATCCAAAATCCATCTTGTCTGCATTCCTGATTTGGAGATGTGAGCCGTGGCTCCCACGCGCATGACTCTGTACGCGCATTTTATCTAATGACTAATGAAGGGAAAAAAAAAGCTTCCATATACTTTGCAATAAAAATCCAGAGGTAATGTATTGTAATGTAATATATAATATTTCAGTCTCATCATAATTCTGAAAGCAAGAAACATTTGATTACTTCTGTGAGCTAAAAATAGAGTACAAATAATCTGATACTTCAAAGCATAATTCTGCTATTATTTTGGATATTGTTGTCATTTCCCTGTGCATCAAGGATAGAAGTAAATCTCTACATCAGACAATTGTAAAGTTAAGTGGCAAGTAGTCATATCAAGAAACTACCACACTTCCTGTTTTAGTGACATACCTAAAAAGCAATATTGAAGTCATTCCTCTGATAAATCATTCCCATATTTCCATAGAAAAATAAAGTAAATGTTAAGTGAAGCTCAAAAACAGCTCTTTTCTCTCAGCCTACTGCTGCTGAACAGAGCTTTAAGAGTCAAGTATTTCTGAGGATGATTAAAAATCCTTACTAAGCCATTCTCTTTCTTCTGGTAATATAATATGTGCCCGATAACGTATGCAACTGAAAAGCAGAAAATAAAGGTGGGACCAGAGAATTAATTCCCCTGGCTTGTAATCAGATCAATTTAAAAGCTCTTAACATCAGAATCAGAAAGGAAGATGCAAACATGGTAACCTGATATTAATATGCTCTACACTGACAAACTCCTTGGCAAGAAACATACTACCAATATTTACTCCTTTTTACCAAAAAGTTATTTTTACTTATTGCATAAGGAAACAGTATATAGCTGTACACAAGTCAGAATTAGTGTGTGTGTACATATATATATATATAGAAAGAGAGAGCAAGCGAGAGAGAGCGCAAGCACACGGAGGCACGTTTGCACACGAAACTAAAATCAAGAAGTGGCCCATTGCGATAGGCTACATGAAATATTAACCCCCAGAAAACTAGATGAATTCGCATCTGGCTGCAAATTTGCAAAGAATGATTTTGCAGGCAATTCTCAATTTTACTCATAGGGAAGGCTTGTTAATGTAGGCTGATGATGTAAAAAGTTGACTTGATATCAAAAGCATCTTATCAAGATGTTGATACTGAAACCATTATAAAAAAAGTATTAAAATAGAAGTGGAATGAATTTTGTTTCTTTAATGAAAAGTTAATGATAACCACTATCATAGAAGAAATGGCATTTAGAAGATGACACATCTCTACTACTGGCAATGATCAGAAAGATTGCTATTTCGGAAGAAGTCTGGCTAAAAACATTGTGGAATCATAGTTCAACTTAATCAACACTAGATTTGATAATTCCCTAGACAGGAGATTGTAGAAAGAATGTGTTTTAATGTTAAACAAATGTTTCTGCCTCAATTGATCTCAGTCATGCTCCATTCCAAGATCAATGATGCTTTTAAGCCTCTTCAACCACTGGAAACAAACCATAAAACCTATGAAGTTCTTCATAATATAGTATTTATCTGGTGATTTTGGTTATATTTTAACAAACATTTACTATGCAAGCATTTTAACATGCTATGAAATGTAGAGTGCTTTCCCTTTTCTAATTTCTGCATGGGCAATATACTGACTTATGGCAGGACTGATCAGTAATTCATGTCTGTCCCTACACAACTAAAGTGGATATAGTGCGTTTTTTTTTTTTTTTTAAAGTCTCATTAAAAATACTGTGTAACAGCATAAATATCATCACTTTCTACTGCACATCATAGATTTGAATTTTATTTTCTTTTTAAAAACACAACTAGATCCAAAACAGCAACTGCAGTCCCCACCTCCAGACTGAACTTATGGGGAGTATTTCTCATCTGGCTCTTTCTGGAAGAGCTGGGGATATCAAGGAAAAAGTTCCAACTGCTACTTGATAAAAGCCCTAAAATTCAGAAGCTATTAATTTTTATGTAAAGGAGGGAGGAAAACAGAATAATATTCTAATTGTTGAAGAATACATTTTGATGACTAGAGGATACCTGAAACTGCATTGGTAAGTACTGATGAGACTAAATTCCAGCCTACATACTTGGGGAGGAAACAGAACAATTATGCCAGTTCTGGTGCCTATTTTTTTTCCCCCAAATACCTAAAGGTAATTAGAGTTCTCTCAACACCAATCATAATGAAAATCAATTTTTCCTCTAGATCACAACTGACATTGTAAATTAGACCACATCTAGAATACCACATCCAGTTTGGGACCCCCAAGTGCCAGACACTGTTAAACCAAAGTGAGGTCACTGGAAGGCCCTCAAGATTGGGGGGAAGAGGGAAGCTGGAGCACTCACCCCGTGCAGAGAGGCTGAGGGCTGGTCCAACCTGGAGCAGGGCCGGCTCCAGGGGCACCTCACAGCAACCCCCAGCACCTACAAGGATTAGCAGAGGGAAACAGCCGGGCTCTTCACAGCACATGGCTTGAGGTCAAGGGACAACAGGCAGAAGCTGGGACAAGAGGGGGTCCGGCTGGCCATAAGGAGCCCTTTTCCACCCAAGGAGGCCAGGCAGGGGCACTAATATCCCACTGTTCTTGTTTCTCATAAAACGCAACTACTGTTCTTCATCTTCTTCAGGTCCTTCAACATTTCCATCGTATTTCTTCCTTCTCTGCCTCCAAAATCTTGATTGATCTTTAACCTCTTCTTCTCTGCAAGCTGTTCTCTACCTTTAATCATGCTTGCTAACCTTTTCTGTATTTTTTCCTACTTCCACTATGCAGAATATAGTAGGCAGTTCTGGCATGCAGTATTTTAAAATGTGTATAAACCATGGATTGACAGTGACTTAATGAAATCTTCTTTCTCCATTTCTCATCTAAAGGCATGCTCTTCTAAATAATAAAATAAAAAAACATTTTGAGTTGTTAAGCTAGCATGAAAGGAAATGATTATGACCAAAAATATTATGCAAATATTATAATACATTTATTCCTTTCCCTTAAACATACTATAAAATAAATCAGTAATAGCAAAAGTTTGCCACATGAGCAGTGGCAAGGGTAACATTTTTAACATTAACCATTTTTTCTTCTTTTTCACTGCAAACATTTTATATTACTGAATGTGTCATTTTTCTCTATTTTTTTTCTAATTAAGTACTTCACTATGTATTTTCCTAAAGAAACAGAAAAGTTTTCTGAAATAAAAAGCATTAAGTGGCAGTGAAGCATAATGTACCTGTTTAACTGAAAGACTGATGGCACATGGAAACATTTTACATTTAGATTCTAAAAGAGATCAGGCTGTTGAGAGCATCAACTTTTTAAAATCTGAAATTGCCATTTTGCAATAATAATTTTGAGGTACTTTTACAAAATCAAGAGTGCTTCTTCTATTCTATTCTCTGTCTAAAAACATGAATGAATGCATTAACAAATGTTGTGAAGGAATGCACCAAGAGCTTCTCCCTGGAAAATGTGGCAGATATATTTTCTTGTCTTCAAAACTTTGCAATCTGATTCTGGAGGTTCACTGTTCTACTCAGAGAATAAACTTTTGGGATACTCCCAGGGATACTTCAATAGTAAAAAAACTTGTAGAAAAAAATAAAAGTATTTCCTTCTATCCATAACTGAATGGATTCCAGTATTTTACTTGTTAAAGGTGCTTATGATAGCCTATTAAGTCTTTTCCATCAGGAAGCATTACACTGCTGGACTCAGTGTGGGAATCGGTATAGGACTGAAATAAGCCTCCTCTTCTGGAGGAAGTTGTGCTCCAGTTATAGCAAGTCCTTGTTTAATAAAGCTTATTGTGGAGGGGTGGGGGGGGAAGCAGCCTAATTCTCTCCTGCATGAATTACCTCCCCCCAAGTCATCGTCTGCTACGTTAGATAACAAACACTATCTCATTCTCTCCAATATTCCATTTGCCAACTTAATTCCTAGCAGTATACCAATATTCTTCCTGAATGAGCATCTTTCTTGGCTCCAGGTCATGATGAGCCTTCGCTGAGTCCTGTATATGGATGGCCACCTGATGACGATAAATTTTTCCTTGCAGAAATGCCACAATGTTCTTCCAAAGAAACAACAGTCAAACTGCTGAGTTTAAGTCTTTTTGATGCTAATCAATTTTTTAAAAATAAATGCATTCTTGGGGTTTTTTTTAGACAGTTCTAACAATGAGAGAGGAAGATAGTCACCTTCCTCATCTCCATCAACCACTGAAGACAGATCAACAGGTGGTCATACAAAGCAATTAGTTAATTCTTTCTTTTCTCAACACCAGACCACTCAAAACACAAGTATCTGAATTATTTCACCCCAAACAGCTCCTGCATATAATTAATAAGCGCACATTATAACTAAGAGTCTGCCTATACCAAAGACCCAGCAGCAATCACTATTCTTCCCTACTGCACAGTTGAGATCTATCAAAAATATAGGCCACAAACATCTGATGAAAGAAAGTTATCACACGCTAATACAGAAGACTTGATACATTCTGCCTCTTGGCAAGGTGACTTTAGCAGCGGTTTAAAGAGAGAAATCTCAGCTGTAATTTCATTCTCTCACATACACATCCTGTTTTTCTAGAGATGTATGAGAATAGTAAATAAACTTAAACTGTATCAAATAGAGGGTTTTGATCCTAACTCATACTATGAAGCAAGTCTTACCAATGAATTATGCTGAAAAAATAACAGAATGGAAATGACATCAGATTAGTCAGAACTGCACAACACTAACTTTAGGTGGTAGCCCTGCATTACAACAGATGTTCAGCTTTCCATGTTGTACACTCTTGCAGATTTATATTCAAATAAAATCATTGCACTGGTTAATGTCATTTGCAAAAACTTTTCAGCTCAAGGTTATGCTGATCTTTCATTTTGGAAATGGGATACTTTTGCTAAAATATCTAATTAGGGATGTAGGGTTTGCATTTTGTTCAGAGTTTGAAAATTCTAGCCCGAACATTTAATGGGATTCTCATGTGATGTTTTTACTAAATTAGCTGAAATACTTCACTTGTTGAAAACCATTTGTCAAAGGGAAGCCAAAATTTAAGAAAATATCATCTCGTCATTAGTAATTTTAGCAGTTAATAACTTAGCTACTACAAAGTAAAGTATTTTTTTTGAGAAATTTACTTTCTGGAGCACCCCAAGTTATCTACAGGAGAAATATATCCCTAATCAAACATAAGGCATAAAAAATTACCTCTGTTAAGATATGCCATTGAATGAAACATGCCACAGAGCAAAAGCTTTGACTGCGTAGCAGCCACAAATGTATTCCGCAGCAAAGGATAAAGACCAAACTCCTTGTCACGCAACACCTGCAAGATTTGGGTTCTCTAAGCTCAGAAAGTCATTTTACAAATTCTTTTGAAGTTTAATCAGTGGTTTTGAAACCAGTCAAAGGATAGTTTGCTTGGCTGAAAATCCTAATGACCTTTCATGAACATGGTATCAGTTCAAACACCTACTCAAGGTCATTGGCATTTCAGTGTCTGCTTAAGGTACAAATGCTTCTTCCTTAAGAACTTCATGAGTTTGATGCAAGTTTAGTCAGTTTCAAAGTGTTAATGTCACATAGTGAATATGTTACTATCTTTTGTCCACTTCTAGTGATATTTGTCTCATTTTCCATTCACATCTTCTCCTGTTGATGCAAAAAGAGGTTCACAGATGGGGAAAAGCGACTTTGCAGAAACTGACAGCAGGCACAAAAGGCAGCTGAAGGAATGAAAATAATATCGCTGTATTTTCAATTCTTATCATTCAGGTATTACTTATAGCAAGAGATGGCAATGTCCGTCTAAATGAAAGATCACAATAGTAACAGCTCTTCTCTGAACTAGTTTAATAAATAAGACCCTTATTCCAGAAATCTGGGAACATTCAAACAAGACTGTATCTAAATGTTTGAAAGAAAGACAATGTTGGTTTGAGATTTAGAAGAGAAAGCTCCACACAGCATCCAAGTTACGTAATCACAGCATGTGAAAGGCAACTGCCAGATTTAACTGGAAAACCCCTGTAAAAATTTCAATTCTGAGTAACATAACACCTACACATAAACAAAATAGAACAAATTATTTCATAAAATCAAGTCCTACCCTGAAAAATAAAATATTCAGGTGTCTCCAATTTTACAATTATTTATGCAATAAAACTACACAAAACTCTCAGACACATTATTTTTTCTTTAGAAAGACATGTTCCAGCATATTTTTCAAGTTTTAAAAATAATATGTTGATAGAAACTGTCGAGATTTCACTGACAATAAGAGTAGGATCAGTTGAACCAGACATTTTATTTGACAAGAAATATTACAGAAATTCATCACAGTACCTTGTCTACATGGAAAATTAAATCCAGTTCACAGACATTTTCAAAACATTTGTCTAGTGTTTCCACGAATACCTGTAGAGGTGGGAAAAAAGCCAAGGTCAAGCTTTAACAGAAACTCAATTATTCCATTGTGTGTGATGTTCAACAAAAGCAAATATGGAAAATAAACGTCATGTAGATTTTAAGACACTAAAAGCACCCACAGAAATTATGTGGTTAACATTATTATGTCAATAATATGTTACTTGTAGTCAGTTGGAGAGGGAGAAATTGTATGCACAAGTCATTTTATGTTATAACTCTGCTAAAAGACACAAACAAAATCTAAAAAAGTAAGTTGCATCTTGGAAAAACAGTAACATAATTGTGCTACAATTTTCACAGCTGTGATTCAAAGCTTTCCTTCTCATTTCATTAGAACCCAATTATTAAGCAAAAATCTACTACTTTTTTTTTTTTAAACCAATTACTACATTGCAGGCATCTGTTAACCAGACTACAGTTAACTTTGCCACACAGAGACATCCAAAATGACTCCATGCAAGCTGGCAGGGTTTGCCAGCATCACTGCTTCTGGGAACAGTTCAGGGAGCAGTACAGCAGCTTGCACTTAGTTTAGACCTGCCCAATTCAGGAGGGACCAAGGAAAAGGTGGCTTAGTATCACACCTGCTGATCCTTTGGGAACAGTTCAGGGAGCAGTACAGCAGCTTGCACTTAGTTTAGACCTGCCCAATTCAGGAGGGACCAAGGAAAAGGTAGCTTAGTATCACACCTGCTGATCCTTTCAAGGCATGCCACCACAGAGACTCAGATGTTTGCACCTAGGCAAATAACCCTTTCTTGAATTTAGAATATAAAAGTTCACAAAGCAGAAAAATCCAAGCAATTGCTACAGTCCAGCCACTGATGATCTCTGCTGGATATGGGCTGTGTGTTACACTGTCCTGGTACCTCCGTAACACATTCCTTGGTGCACAGTTTTAGTCCATTAACTAGAGCATCCCAGCCCACAATGAAGCCAGATAATGAAAAGATGTCTATACCTGCATTCCAGTAGTTCCTACAAAGTTACTAGATTCATTAATTATGAATATGAAATCAAATTTGAGCCTTTATTCTTTATTAATCCAGTCCGTTGACACATGTTTAAAAATTGTCCAAGGTACTGTACAAATTCTAAGTGGCGAATCAGTTATTCTGGAAACTAGATAGGCCTTTGTTTTGGAGAAAACAGTACAAAAAGAATGATATGCAGTACTTGGTGAATTATATGATAAATTTCAGTGTCCAGTTTGCAAGGAATCATATCACTGGTATACTTAACAATACAATAAATAGGGCTGATGGCTAGCACAGATACAGCATGATTTTCAAAAGGTATTTTATTCATCACATTCTGTTCCTGCTAATTACTACTATTAATAATCACCATTTTAAAGTCAAATTATATCAAACAGATTTTCAGTGCATTTAAAATAAGGATTATTCTTTAACATCAATGTATAATTTAAACTAAGAACACTGAGCATTTTCATAAGCAGGCTCAAGACAGGGTCACTGGCAACAATTAACAAACTAAATGGAGGGGTTTCTGTTAAATTTTACTGAAGCTAAACAAAAGCAGACCTTTTTCTTCAAGTAGTTGTTAATTTGCTGTGACAATAAGAGTCTTCTGTAAACAAGGGAGGTGAGCAAGTAAATAAGTTATCTTAAGCAGCACGAACTACACAGTTCACAATTATGGGTACCAACACTACTGACCAGAGATGCTCTCTTATTTTCCTTGTAACTTAGCAGAATGGGGATACAAGGACAGTGCTGTTTGACATTAACTGCAGGAAGAAAATTGAAAACACAGGATAAAGGTAACCTCTTCCTAAAGGCTTCAATTATACAAGTTAACAGTTTGAAAAAAAAATATTCATATATATTACTAAGTTTGCACACAGATCTAGGTATTCTTTCACATTCATGTAGTGACTTGAAAAACAAAGTTATATACTGAAAAAAAAAAAACCCCACACACCCCCTTACAAAAGGCCAAGAGACCCCTGAAGAGATGTATATTCAGTAGCAGTATGTACGTCCACATATCAACAGTACCTTTTGTGATCTTCTTCCAGCAAGTAGGACTTATCCCATAAACAACACTTGATTCATAGCTACAGTGGTGACTTTTTAAACCTTTACCTGTTACACAGTAAGAACAGCACACAGTCCACAACTCTCAGACCTCTGCCTGCAATGCACGACCAACAACACACACTAAACATTTTTGTAACATAAGGGAAATCTACCGGCACTAAGCATTCTTCAGGTAGAGTTTTCACCAACTAAAGATTTCTAATGGAAACCTTTGAAACATCCTCAATTTTCCATTCATGATGGAGAATTTGTCCAGACTAATGGCAACACTGATACGATACAGACCTATTATGAATTACTAGTCTTTAAAAGCACTAATCTACATGGCAAGCTATTTTTTACACTAACATTCCTTGCTCCGTTTTAAGACATCTCAGAATAATGAGTAGTACATAATATGTAGTACATAAAATTAGAGGCACTTCGCTTCCATTATAATTTTGGTTGAGTCAAATAAATTGCTCATTATAACAAGCTGTGCTAAAGCAGATACAGAATTTAAGTACTTCAGTAATTACTTCAGATGTGTCAGACTTGCAGATCAAAATAACCAGAAAACACACCAATTGTTTCAGGGAAAAAAAACAACCATCAGTTGAAGTGTACTTTGCAATGTTATCAGACAAGACAAACCACCAGACTTTACATGAACCACAAAACCACCATCTGAGAGACTGCTGACTTTCAAAGAACTTCTAAAAGAAAGAAAAAAAAAAAAAAAAAAAAAAGAAAAAAGGAAACAAATTCTAGTGCAAAAAAAAAATAAAAGAATTAAAATGGAAATAAGTCATCTCAAACCAAGACCAGGAAAATAAAGATGTAAGAGTAAATTCACATTGATTAAATAATTATAAAATCAAAGTGAATTTCTAGCTCCCCCTTGTGCTTAGTCTTTGAAATCATACAGTCTTTCGCACTTTGAAGAAAACAAAGCCCATGCACACCTCCATGCAAGTAAACAGCAGGGGGGAGACGGACACACACAACTCCCTTTCATAGCAAATAAACTTCAATAAAGCCAGATACATACTGGAGAGTAAACCATAACAATTTGATATTTTGCTTCTTATTTGATACACACACAGCAACAGAATGCAGGAGCTCACAGTACTCAGTAGTATGTCAAAAAACGTCATCTTTACCATGAAGAGCCTATTTTTTAATTAGGCAAATACTAAGAAAAAGGAATAAAACACATTCAGACTGGGAAGATAACAAGGCTAACTGAAAAAGTAGATACCTAATCAATGAAATGCATCTGATGCTAGATGCTATCAACTACTATCAAATACTAATAAGTGCAGGTGCAAAAGATGAAGCACAAAAAAGCCAGACATGACTCAGATCAAGAAGATCTCATTCTCCTTTCTAGGCTACACAGCAGTGGTAAACATTATGAGAGAATTAATTCAATCTGCCCACAGAAGATCCTCCCTTCACTGCTTTTTGCTGTTCAAATACTACCTGATACTCCAACTAGTTTAGAACATAACAGTCTTATAATACAGACAGTTCTCCATACACAAGCCTGATTCCTCTTCTGCTTTGAGACCTGTGCTAAGTTACCCTTGCATATCACTGCAAGCATCCAAGATCAGCTGTGGCACTTCCATGGCCCTTCTAATTGGGAAATCCTTGGAGTAACCATTGCATTTTCCCACGCTTACACAGTATGTTGTAAAACAACAAGCCTTGGCACCCGATATTGCAGCTTTCTTTCAATAAATTTAAAAAAACCCTAGCCATTCAGATCCTACAGAGCAGGCCTAGATTACAACATAATGAAAAGACTGTAGAAGTCACTCTCTTCAGCTGATCAATCAAAACAAAAGTGCATTAGCTTTCAAGGCTAACACTTTCAAGGTTAAAATGCCAAACAAAATGTTTTTTTCATTCTAGTTTTCATTCCTGCCCTCTACTTTTCATTCAACTCTGTTCTAAACTAAAATATTACTTTACAAGTAGTTGGGTATTTTTCTACCAAAATAGGTTTCCCAGACACTTGCCTCTCCCTCTCTTATCTTAATTAGCGTAAAAGCATCTCTGATCACAATGATTTATCATAAGGAACTGAGAAATCTACCTTTCAAAATGAACAGTACTGTATTTTTCCATACAAACCTTAATGATCAACAGCAACTTGCAAGATTATCCACAGCTTCCCCAGGAAGACCGTGATCTCAGTGATTTAGCTACTTGCTGGGGCAATGTGCCTTGAAAGTATAGCAGTGGGTTAAAAATCTTTAAAAAAATGTTTATGTTGACATAAGCATTTAGGTGCTTAAGGTAGTTAGGTACCATTGGAAATTTCATTCAATTTCTCCTCATGCCAGTCTACAGCTACTTAGAATTTTCTATGTATTTTATTTCCATGTGTTTTAACATTACACTCCACAGACAAATGGGAAGAGCCTGAAATAGCTACAGCTAACCACATAATTTACACTGAATCCAAAAGACTGTAAAACCTACCAAGCACCATACACATGCCGACCCATCCAATTAATTAAAAGCAACAACAAATAGAACCTTACAAGTGTTTAAAGAAAGAAAACAGACAAAAATTAACAGTGGGAACTTACTTGAGGTATTAAGTCAGGTTCAAACGCGGCTAGTTTGTACCCAGTACAAAAAACAGAGAGTGTCTAACTTGTGACAAACAAATGCAGTGCATCTCTTAGGTCAGAACCAAGCTCTGACCTAATGGTGATGTAAGAGGCCTTCCCAGAAGTACTCTAAGTATTTCCACATACAACAAAAACGTTATGCTGAACAGAACTGCAGGCTGCCATATGTAATCTAATCTACTACAGATTTACTCAATTTACAAGAAAGACTCTCTATATGCTAGACTGAGCTGTAGGTCGATTTCACCAATTTACTTCCAGGAAATCATAAACTGACCCTCTAAATAACCATTTCTTTAAACAATTCAATATATGTACGATTCATAACAAACTCCAGATGGCTTACTCTTAGCTGTGTTGACTGTGAGTTATAGTAAAAAAATGTGTATGAAAATGCAGCAACAATTACGAATACATAAAAAAGACAAAGCTTATTTACTCGAGTGGATGTGTATATGCATATGGTGCCAGTCTGGGCCGCACATGGGGTTGAAATCTAATAATAAGCTTTCTGAGGGCACTTTCCCAGTATAAGATACATTTAACTCTGACTGCTATTGCTGCGAGGATTCAACAGATCCCTCTTGTGAGCCAGACTGGAAATTAAAAAGGTTTAATTGATCTCTGTATACTTTCAACTATAATCAAATGGCCAGCTTAAAATGAATTGGAGAAATGGGAACACTGCAAAGGTGCAGGTACAATGGTGAGACTGTATTTATAAACAAAATCATATGTATCAGACATAATAAAAGTATTTCTATAAACAGAAATAATATTTCTGTTATCTCTGCTTCAAGTAACTACATTTTGTCATGTAATTAAACACCGGGCCTTAATGGAAAAGATGTGAAATACACAGATTGAGAGATCAAAATCAATTAAAAAACTTCTGTCACAGAAAGCAACAACATTATAGAAATGTTTAAGAACTGCCTAATTCAGATTGTTTGACAGGTCAGCACACATATGAAGCACTAAGCTCCAGCAATTTGCTTCAACATCAGAAAGTAAAATTTAGGTTACTCTACATAACTGGAAATAACTAGAAACTGCTGAGCATCATTGTTTATATATAAAGTAGACCACAATGAGTGAAGTGTTAGTTGAACTTTGCATAATGGTCCTCCAAAATACAGCAGGTCAGAATGACTGACCCAGATAGTCTTCCCTATCCTTATCGACTCTGATTAAACATGAGATATTGATAAATACCACTTTATCAGAAAAACATCACTAAGTCATATGAAATATTAAAAAACTTCTCTTCTCACTTCATAAATATTTTAGCACTTCCAGATAAGAAGATACACTAACCAACAAGACAACTCTGTAGAACAAACTGCTAAAAATAGATGAGTCCACTATACACCTCACTCGGTTAACTTGTGTTGTTCAGATATTGCAGAATGTGTCTATTGGCAAGGATGAAATAAGAATCCAGGAAAACAATTTCTGTCTCTGCTACCCACACACCCACCTGTAAAGACAGTTTGGATCCACTGTCCAGAGCAGCACTGAACACTGAAGAGCTGTTTTCAACGCTAACAGGTGACTCTTAGAAGCTGTTTATCTCGGTGAAAGGTCTGCAGGGAATTGTGAAGCCTTTGAGGCTGACAGTGCTTTTTGCAGTGAAATAATCAATAGATAGAGGCCCATGCCTCAAGACAGCACAGATTTTAGTCATGTAATAAATCAATTTTCTTATGTGCAAGCTTTTAAAGGTTGTAATATTCCAAATATATGTAGGTAATACAAACGTAGTTCAAACAATTTATTTCTATTGAATCAAGTTTTAAAATGCTTAAATATAAGTGAATGAGATAGAGACTTGTTTTGATGCAATGATATATATAACATTTTGGGCAGGGGCTGTGGGGGAAAATTTTTCACCACACCTGACTGCACTAATTACAATCTTCAATGAAAAATTGTTCACATACAAATTTAAAGTTGAAAAATCACTAGTGTAGTCAAGCATTCTCTTGACATAGAAGTGTATTACCAGACACAATTCTCCTTGCTGAACAGGTACAGACATATTTACCAGCTTAAGTCATACATGCCTCAACATCAAGTAGTTGAACAGTATTTATAATCATTTGCTAAAGCATAACTGACTACACTCTTAAACAACAAGGATGTTTAGGTAAGTTTTATCCAAAGAGGTACTGGGTGTTTTAACCTGCTACACAAACACACATAAATACGCGCATGCGCGCACACACACACACACACTTACTACATAGTGGCAGCTTTATGTATCAAAGCTCTCAATCTAAACTTGTTTTGGTTGATGTCTGAACTGCACCATGTTGACCTGAACACTTCTAGAGGCAAAGCAAAGCCTCACAAAGCTGCAGCAAAAAATGGCTGATTAATGCTCTGTAGCTTCCAAATGAACTGTTACTTTATCACCAACTTGGGAAATAACTCTGTCAAGGAAAGTCCAGAAAACTGCAAACTATCTAAAAGTAATACTCTGCACTTTGAGTACATTCATAGTATGAAAGTCACCTTTACTTTCAAATAGTTCAGAAAAAGTCAATGTTAAATACTGGAATCCTAAGGTACATAGAAGTAGAATCTCACTTACAAGAAAACAAAACACTTACTTGTATTAGGTCTAAAATGCCAAGTTCACTTTCTGAAGAATCCACGCAGAAGACAAAATACAAGGTGGCATAGTGTCGGTAAATTAGCTTGTTGTCAGATCCACCTATTAATCTAAATGGGAAAGAAAAGAGGAAAGCTTAGTCAGCATCTCAGGATAAGCTGGACAAACCCCCAAAGTTATCTCAGTTAATAGGAGGCCTATTGTTAATGGCTTGAGCTCTCCCAAATCCAACTAGACAACAACTTTTATTTTGAAATATAATTAAAATGGAAGAAAAACAACAAATCATCAAGACAGCTCATGTGACATTTACCACACAAGCACAGTTACTGTTATCCATATGGACATTAAATATGCTGACATATGCACCTTCCTATTACAATCAATTCAGACAGATCATGCAGGCTAGTGTTCATCCAAAAATGGTTATTAGATGTAATTCCATGACACACTAGTGGGCACTGTATGGACATTAATCTGCATTACTAAGAACAGAGCATATGCCTAAGCAACATTCCCTGCCCTTCTCAGAGAAGCTACCAAGAGAAGAAAAATATAATGCAGACTGGTGTTTGGATTAAAGAAAAAAACCTTAAATTGGCGTCCATCATAACCAAGAACATGTAACATTCTTGTGCTATATAATATTAGATAGTACGAGACGACTGTACTCCAACCAATTGCTTATGATGCAATGTTAAAGTGCACGAAAATTTAATTCCTTCTATTGCTCACTAAACATCAAGTTAGTGAACAAGGGAAGATCTCTAAGCAGAAATGTACTTTTACTCTTCTGCTGTAGCCTTCCCCAAGGAGACACATAACTGTAAGAAGAGATGTTCTTTACATCATTAACATTTGCTGTCAGTGGTATGAGTGCTGTTCAAATAGAAACGAAAATATTTTGTAGCCTAGAGCTACACACCTATGAAGCTCACAATTCTCCCTTAAAACTGTACCAGAACTGGATCACAAGCCTTGTGAATAATAAAGCATCCCTTTATTTTTTGTCTTTATCACAGGAACTGTGCAGGGGGAGAGGGGAAGGGCAAGGAATAAGCAAAAGTGTCCTAAAAGATTTGTTAAGCACTTCGCCTTGCATTAGTTAATGCTTGAGGGACAAAACAAAACAAAACAAAACTTTGTTCCTAAACAGCAGGAATTACATTTAAGTAATATCAGGGGGAAAAAAATAGAATTGGAAAGAAATGACATGTAAAGTTTCCTCTTCTGTGCTTTATTTACCCAATTCATCCATACGCTTCAGCATACAAAGTTAGCATACAGTTACTGTTGAGGACTTGGAGCAAACTATAAAACAATCCCTGCCCTGGGAAAAAATACCGAAAAAATATATTGAAATGGCAACTCTAGAAAGCAGGCAGCAGGAGGAAAGCTGGAACTGTTACCTCTGCCTCTTGGGGCTTTTTTTTACTGCACAGCTATGATTTTTTGAAAGACCACAAATAGCTTGTCTTTCACTTCTAGAATTCAATCCAGCATGTTTCCAGCTTGTAACCACCTCCAAAAACAGAAACACAGAAGCAAAAAATCTACAGCTGAGCACTTGAAAGAGAAGGATTTTAGTAAAAATAATAAATAATTAGGGATCACCTTGATCAGGAAAAAGACATCATAGCTGACATGGTATAGGTACATGTTTAACCATAACTCCGAATACAGTAAGTTCGGGCATTAACACATTAGCTTTCATCTATTAGAAATTTCCATTATTAGAGATTATGATAGTATGTTTATTGTTCTATATTTATACAGAATATCATAAACTTGCTACATCAACTATGACTCCTTTTCCTAGAAGGTGGTTGTTCATAACTATTTAGCCTTCCTGACCCCCCCCCAAAAATACTCCTCTATTTCAGAATTTCTTTTAATCAAAGCAAGACCACACTAAAAAAAAGGGAAAAAAGATATGATCCATGAGAGGATATTTTGGGTGTGCCTTCTGAAAAAAAAAAAAAAAGAAAGAAAAAAAAAAGGAAAAACACCCAACAACTAACTTTTATAATCTATACTTAAAAGGAAAATCATGCAAAAAGCATTAACCTAAGCATGTAACTAAAACACCTGGCCCTGAGACATTTTAGCCAACAATTCTAAAGTGGACCTTTACTCAAAATATAAGAACAACAAAACTGGTTCAGAAAGTGTTAAACAAGGAACCTTGGGATTGACTACTAACAGCTAACATCTAAAACTCAGGTTGGTCTATATTAGTAAAAAAAAAAAAAAAGTCTTGGTTAAAACTGCACTAGTTAGCATATTTTAAAGATATCTTTTCCCTAGTTCACACAGCAAGCCTGAACTCTGATGTAAAGGTAGGGGGAATCGTTTTATTGTAGACTGTCCACTCAAATTTTAGGAGCTCGAGCTTAAACACCAGCTACAAAATATTTCACCTTTCTCAGCGGATACGACAACTGCCAATATCTCTTAGAATAAGGCCAGAAATCTTTAGCTAAATTATAAGGAAGCTGGTTAGGTATCATCCGTCTGTTTCTTCCCCACCTTGTGTCTGAAATACCCCTATAGCCACTAAGTCAATTATAGTAGTAGAAAAAGGAAGTTTTATTGCTTAACTCATTTAATTATATTTACATATGTTTCAGTAGTAAAGAATATGTATACTCAGTGCTGACATAACATTGTTACCAGTGCATTAAAATATTTCAAGTGACATGATGCTTACATTACAACTGTAAAAACAGTTATGCCACAAGCATTAGTGATTATCTTCACTAGCTGAAGAACATCGGACATTTAATTTGAACTTTGTACTTACAAGCCTCCTTCTAGGAAATTACAAACATTTTCATCACGTTTCGATACTAAATGGAAGGTTTCTCTGATAATTTGTTGCTGTGTATCTTCACTCTGCAAAAGAAAACATTTTTTGATGTGAATCTAAAATGAATTAATCAGCAATACACAGCACACACCATTAATAAATATAATTCAAAGTACATGAGCATCCTCAAACTATCAAATTTTGATGCCTTAAGTCTGCCCAGCAACAAGCTGCACATTGAAATGCATAAAAACAACACCTCTGGTAAAAGGAGACATTTTTGCAAGTTAAATTGAACTAGCAGAGGACTAAACTACTGTGAAAAACCTGTGAAAAAACTGACTGTTTTTAAGAAGCTTAAAAAAAACACCAAGACTTAGAAATAATTCCTTCAAGTAAATATAAAAGCTTCAGAATACTTCACATCTCCACTGTAGGCTGAATGTTTATACACATGCTGTGAAATTAATTTCAGCCATTACCAGGGCAAAAACACAGTTTGGGGGGGGGGGGGGGGGGGAGAACAACCAACCAAACAAAAACACCCCAAATCCACAAAACATCACTCTTTCTGAAACAGGTCAAAATCCAATGGTATCATGAGCAACATCTTCTGTTAAGCCACTAACTTACCTTCTAACAGTCTTTCATTGATCAGAAACATCACTTCTAAAGTCTGAATTCACTGGTCTCTTCCTAAGTTCCCACTGTAATTGTCCTTCTACCACCGCACACATACACATCCTTTTGCTACCCATCTAGAAGTGCAGGATCATTTTCAACAAATTTATAGTCCAGTTCAACAGTCAAAAAAATTACATACAATTCTTCATATCGTGTGCTTGCTTTATAGCGCAGAGCCCTGAAGTCACCAAACATAAGAGTTACTCCTCCAGCTATGCGAGTATAACTCGTCATTTTAAACCATTATATATATATATATATACCAATATATATAACATTCTTTGCTAAGGCAGTGCATGTATCTTAAAAGGGACTTCAGCTAAAACCGCAGTCTCTTGTGTGACTGCTAATGAAACAAAGCTTGGTATCAGCCTGGTTTATATTTATTCCCCTCAAATTCATGTGTTATTTTACAAAAAAGCTCTAGAATACACAAAGACATTTACAAAACACATGAGCAGCAGTAAATTGTTCCATGAAGCACAGCTGAAGCAAATGCGGGGTTCCTTTGCTTTTATAATCTGTGTTCCCTAAATCGTGTCTGCCTTCCTCTAGTGCAGTAACCTCACCTTCTTCCCCCATGTTTTCTGACATCAGGAAAGAGATTATGCGTCTTCTTTCCTTGAGAAACTGAGATACATGCTTTTCAGTAACTAAAGCATAACTTTTGTATTCAGAAACTGCGTTTACTTTCAAAGTTACTCAGAAACTTGTTCTGAACTTGGAAGTTAATAGCCACAGGACTATATTGTAAAATATAAAACCACAGCACATGCATCTTCCTACTTAATTGCTGAGAATTATTATTACTCTACTTAACTGCAAAGAATTATTAACTTAATTTTATTCAAGAGCAACACATCCGATCCTCTGTATCAGGTTTAAGAAAAAAAAAAAACCACTCATGTTCTGTCAGTTTTGTTGTCACCAAGGAAACAAATGCATCTTTCACAGATCTGACTCAAAATAATCTCTCACAAAGAAAGAGACACTTCCACTTGTAAAAAGAAATGAAGATTTCTCTCTAATACTGGTTCAATTGATATCAAAGTGTGCATAAGTTTCAAAAATGCCATAAATAATCCTATGTTATTGAAGCCACACACGAAAAGATAATTAAGACAACATTTACACCTGTTTATATACACCACAGAGACTTAGAAAAAATCACTTATGGTAGCACAATGCAAAAACAGCTTGGTTGCAAACCAAGGACTACTAACTCTGGACAAGAATACTGACATAATTTTTAGTTTAACATATTATTTAAATTTTCAAATCTGCAAAGTGCTCCCTTTATACAGGCATCTTAACCTACTGCATGCACTGAAGATTTTTTCTACTTCCAATGATTAAAGCAACTGGATTAGACTGTAGCTCACAAGAAAAATTTGATTTTCTCTCAGTATTCACTTCTCTCCTTGCTCCACCTAAGACTATGCATTTAGAACATTAACAAAAGATACAAAAGTGAAATTACAATGGAAACTGAGAATGGAAGTGAACTACTTCACATTAATTCAGGTTTTACATACCAATGTCTTCCATCCACCTATCTTACCAATTAACTGTTACATTCAGACTGACAGGAGGGGGGAAAAAAAGCCTTTTTTAGTAATTTACTGCAACTCTGCAGTTAAAGTCATCAAAAAAGGAGCAGGGATGCACACAAGAAGAATGAATGCCTATCAATATAGGTAAGTGAGACTGCTTTATTTCGATTTTTTGAATTTGAAATGGTAAATAAAAGATATCTGCGTGGTAACCCTGAATCCAGGAGAAAGGAGAAAACTGGTTTAAAAACAGGTATTAGAATTTCTGAATATTGTCTTTCCTATGAGACGGGATGCAATTCAGTCACCCATGACAATGACCTGTATCAGTTACACTCCTTTATTAAAAAGCCTGATGGCGCAACCTGAACTCTCACAGTCCTCATTTCTACTTAGAAGTGTACAAAGTAAGATATATCCCTTCCAATAAAGTTAAATATGACTTTTGTAATGGCCAGAATTGTAAATAACTAGCTATAAATAAGAATAAGTAACAGCATTACTGAAAAAGAATAATTTTGTTTATATAATTCTGAGAAGCATCATGTGTTCTCTTGTGTTTTATGTCCAAGGTCAGCCCACGCAGAGTTTTGCCTGCCTGCTAGGAAATGCAGCACAGGATTAAAACATTATCTTAATGTCTCTGATCCTTGAATTAAATCAACTGTTTTCAGTTTGTTTCTTAACTCCCTGTGGCTACACTTCCTTTTCCTTCAGACCAAGTGCCTACACTGCATTTTCTGAGCTGCTTTGAAATTTGCTTCCTCCCATGTAAAAGAACATATTTTTCCAGCTCATTACATTTCTTTGCTCTCTGAAAGTTTTCAAAGGAAAAGCTTATGCTTACTGACCAATTACTTTCAAGGGTCCTATAAAACCGTATTCTCATCTTCCCAACTCTAGCACCGCCGCCGCTGTGTGGAGACATGTCGCACTACATCAGGGATGCAGAAAGTTAGGATAAAAAGCAGCGCAGAGTTTGTAGTGGAGATCCCACAAATAAGATCGGAGAACCTAATCTGCCCTTGAAGTAACCTGCCTTCTACTACCTTTGGAGCTACTAAAGCATAATTTCTAGGGAAAATAATATTTGATGGGAAACAGCTTTCTTTACAATCTCATTTTTGTCACTGAAATCGCCCCTCAAAAAATCCCAGCGCCTTCTGTTTTTCTCCACTCTCTAAGCCCGTCTCATAACTGCCTTTAGGCACACAACAGCAGACGGCAACACCCGACAAAACAGCCGGGGCAAGACCCGGACGCGGCCTGCCGCCGGCGGGCGGCCGCACTGTCCCCGTCTGCAGGCTGGGCCAGCCGGACCCTTAACCATCAACCGAGGCGACGCGCAGGGAAGCAGCCGCAGGCAGCGGCGGGGACGCCCGGTCTGGCGACGCGGCCGGGCTCCCCCCTGGGCGGCCACAGCCCGGCCGAGCCGGCAGCCCTCAGAGGCCCGCGACCCCCGGACCCCCCGACCGCCCTGCGCCGCGGCCCCCGCCCCGAGCCACCCGGGGAGCCCCGCCCCGCCGCGCGCCCGGCGCCGCCCGTACATAGCGCTGGTAGAACTTGGAGAGCCGCGGCTTGCCGTGGTTGTTGAAGATGAGGATGGCTTTGATCATGGTGGGGCCGCGGCGGGCGGGCTGGCTGCGCCCGCCCCGCTCCGCCCTCCCCTTCCCCCGCAGGGCGGCGACGGCAGCAGCTCGCGCGCGCCCACGTCTCCCCGAGCCGAAGCCGTTAGCGGCCGAACGGCTCCCGCCGCACGTGACCCGCCGTCGCGTCACCTAACAGGCGGCTGGCAGCCCGCGAGGGCCAAAATGCCTTCCAAAGCGAGCTCGTTAGCGCGGTGCCGTGCGTCACTTCCGCCGGCGGCTTGCCGGGAGCAGTATGGCGGAAGCGGGGGAGCTGCTGCCTGTCTCGCCTCAGAGCGAGGGCCGCAGGGAGGGCGGAGAGGACACCCAGGAGGGCGGAGCCGCAGCAGGGACTGCCGACCCGGCTCCCCCCTCGGCTGGCTCGCCGGGCACCGAAGAACCTGCCGGCGACACTAAAAAGAAAAGTAAAGGGGGGAGAAATCGTTACTGAGCAAGGTGGGGGGGGGGGAATTCTGCCGTGATGGGCAGGCGCGCTGGCCAATGGGCGGTGGGAGCGCGAGGTTCCGGCCAATGAGGGGGCGGGGGCGGGCCCCGCGCGGCGCCGCTAACGCCCGCTGCCTCCGCAGTCGACGTGCTGCTGAAGGCGGTGGGGGACACCCCCATCATGAAGACCAAGAAGTGGGCGGTGGAGCGCACCCGCACCATCCAGGGCCTCGTCGACTTCATCAAGAAGTTCCTCAAGCTGATGGCCTCCGAGCAGCTGGTACGCGCGGGCCGGGCCGGGCCGGGCCAGGGGCAGCAGCCCCTCCTCACTTTGCCGCATCCCACCCCATCCCACCCCTCCTCACCTCTCCTCACCCCACCTCATCCCTCTGCCTCCACTTGCCTGGGTGCTCCTGGATATCGCAGGGGGAGCACGGCGAGCTGGTGCAGAAGAGGGTTTTGCACTTGGCAGTGGATTCAAGTTGCTGGAGTAATGGCTTTACGGGGAGACTGTCTAGGCCGTGGCTCCTAGCAGGAAACTTGGTGTAAGGGCAGCAGCAAAGCTACTCAAAGGATGCCCCATGGTATAATGCTGAGATGAGCCGTAGCTGCCAGAAACAATACCATGTGGATGTGCTCGGGCTGCAGTTCTAGCCTCTCTGGTTTTTTACTATGTGTTTGTTTTTCCTTGTCTGATGCTGTCTTGCAGCATGGAGCTGCATGCCTGTTGTGCAGCAAGATGTTTCAGTGAAAGGGCCATACTGCCGTACAGCTCTAAAAGTCAGGTATATGGAGAAAGTGTTAAGGCTCTAAAGTGTATGGGATTGCCTTTCTGAATACTGGTGGCTGTTTCCTTCATTTTTTTTTCTTTTCCCCCAGACAGTTTAAGATTACTGTCACAGGACAGATTTTTTTTTCCTCTTCTAAAATGGGTAGTTTGGAAATACTTGCTCTTTGGCAAGCCCAGTGCTGATATTGTTTGAGTTCATTCCTCGTAAGGAGCCCTGGTGCCCTTCTGGTAAAATAAAAGATGGAACAGCTGGAACAGATATACACATACAATTGCATTAATTTTGCAGTTAGCAGTAAACTCTTAAAATCCATATACTTCAAAGTTTTCATCTAAGATAAAGTTAGAGCTAGATCTATTAAAATATGCAACTGCATAGCCAAAGTATCAGATAAAAACTGCTATCCTTGGTGTGGTGACTATTTAAATCTACATGTGTAAACAGTTTTACTAACAGTCTATTTCACCTAGTGATTACTAGAAGGGTTTTTGTTGGAGCAGGAAGTGCGAAGGATGACTTCAAAAAAGAACAAAATAATTGTAGTTTCTGTGAATGTTCTAATTGAGCAAGCTTACAATAGTGGGAATGGGTTGGATACTCAAAATAAGAGCCAGAGCTAAACTACTGAGTTAACTTCATGCTGCCATGTGGGAGACTAATGGGTGAGCTTGCAGAAGGCAGCGGTGGGCACACTTGCTTTGGCCAGTCAGACATGACTCCTGGAAGTCATGTTGGCCCTGTGCACTAAAGTGAAAATACCAATGGTAGTTTAATGCAGAATTTAAAGATTACAAAATAAACGGAGAACAGAGGATAAATCTACCCACCGCTGGCTGAAGAATGTTTCTTCTATATACCTTACAGGGAGATGTTGATTTTCAGTTTTCTTTTCTTGCAGTTCATATATGTGAATCAGTCTTTTGCTCCATCCCCAGACCAGGAAGTTGGGACCCTCTATGAGGTGACTTTCAATTTGAATATCTTTTCTAAATATACTTAACAGAATCTGTCAATATACTTCTGTCCCTTAAATCTGCTATCATCCCTAGCTATGCTGGTAATACCAGATTTAGTGTAATATAGTTGATGTTCATGGATCTGTATTAATATGATTTAAAGTGACATTATTTCATACAATCTCTGGAAAAGCAATCCTTCACGTGCAGTATGTTGTCATGCCTCCCATTATGATGCGCTTTCTTATGACTAGCACTATTCCATGACACATTTATCTAGTTCGGTTTTGTTTTATTTCATGTATGTGCTAGCCCATGAATAATCTAACTTTTTTTTCCCCCTCTTGCAGTGTTTTGGAAGTGATGGCAAGCTGGTACTACATTATTGCAAAACCCAGGCATGGGGATGACTGACAGGCAATACAGCTGTTTAGGTGCAATCTTCAGAAATGGAAAAGGGACTAACCTTCAGAAACTCTGCCTATAAACACAGAGAAAGAAGGATTTGTTTTAACGTTTCTGCCTATGACTATACCTTTAAAAACAATGCAGATGAATAGCATAAAAGAAGAGCTACCTAGGCTATCCAATCATGTAACTTTCTTCTAGTGCCATCTGGGATACAGAAATCTGCATGTGCCATCTGTAGAATAGAGCCAGCTCTCTTGCTGCTGAGCTCCCAGTTGCTGTATTTGAAGGGAAACTGCTTAATGTCTTGAGGACTGGACCATTCTGTCACTCGATGTGCTGTACTGAAGATAGAGCTTCTTTTTATTAAAAGGGATATTTATTGCATATATGGACTGGGATTCAGTTTATTTCTGATGTGTGCGATTTTTTTTCTTTGTGAAGTCTTCATCTTGAACATGCACTATCTGATGTCATTTCAAGAAATTATTTTGAATTTTTCTCATAATTAATATTTAGGTATTTGTATATAATTTAATTATTTCACCTTGTGCCTTTCTCACATTGTCAGTGCATGTACCTCATTTATATTTGTTCAATTTTTAACTTAACAGTACGATGATATGCCTCAGAAATATTTTCCTCCCCCCACAATTGTCCAGTACTTTGTTGAAAAGTGAGCACTTTAGCAGTTGCCAGGGAAAAGGTAGGGGTTTTTTGTTTTGTTATGTTTTTTTTAACACTGTTTAACAACTAGCAAAAGCTGTTTCATCTTTCAGTTAATAAAAATACAATACTGGGGTGTTAAAAACCTATTCTGTGTTGTTTCTTCTGGCTGCTGCTGTTTTCCTGCTTTGCCAGCTGCATGTTCCATCAAAGAAATAGAATGCATTTTCTATCCCTTTGGTAAGTCTTAATGAGGACTTTTTTCTTTCATCTTGGAGAGGACTTGGTACCCTGACTAGGGTATAAGCCTTTGCTTGGAGGGGGGGCAGTTCATTTAAAGTTGTCTGTTGTACAATCTTTTGTGTTTGTTTAAGCTGTACTAAATTCAATGTTAGCTGTTTGCTTGGAGAATGTTGTTATGCTGGATGACAGTTTCGGTCAATGACGTAATTTGATTCTTCAGCAAATAAAAACAAAATGGCCTGTTCTAGGTTAAAGTATGCTTGTCCAACTGATTGAGGTCATTGTTGCCATTTCATGCAACCTGTATGTGTAATGTGGGTGGCTTTATGCAGTCTCTGCAACCCATGTATTAGATGTTTCCGTCCTTGCAGGACTTCTGGAGAACAAATACTCAGCTTACCCTACTGATGTTGCTGCAGTTTTGTTGCGTGTAGATACATATGGCATGATAATGTAGGCACATGCCCTGAATGTATAATACATATGTTACATTAATAGTTTGATTAAATTTTAACTTTTTTAATGTGGAAGGTTTATATTGGAGTTTATTGGATTCAACTAACAATGTAGAATTGGTCCCAAATTTAAACACTTTAATCCATACTTTTGCCTATTCGAAACACTGATCTTACCAATCTTTGTATAGTAAATCTTTTTAACAAAACTAATGTGGAGGTGAGTACTCTGTGCCTGTCCTCTTGAAACCAACTCTGCCTGCTTGGTTACTGTAAAGCTATTGTAACCTTGTACAGCCACTAGAGGGTATACAAGGACAAAGATATTTGCATATTTTTTCTAGATTTTTCATTTTTCAGTGTTTTTTAATATGCCCATTTCACCTGTTTTACAAATGTAAGTAGGTTGCTCTTGTGTGTGGCAGTATGTTTGCCTAAGATAAGCTACTAGTCTGGCTCTCTCTAAAGAACACTTGATTGCTGTCTTTCACCTCACTTGATCTTAACAAATGAAACTACTGGTGTAGTGCAAATACATGTAGTGATGCAAGAAAAATAAAAGACAAAAACAAAACAGTAGGATCTTGAGGTGAAGGAGGATTGTAGGTCATTGTATCTTGCCACCGAATGGTAGAAGGTTGTTCTTCATGTTGAATCTATTGTTAAGCTTTATCCTCTTGAGTTAAAAAAAAAAAAAAAAAAAGTTTAGTCTCTTAAAAGTTCGTAGTCCAGTCAAGTAAACCCCACAGTAATGGTTTTGATTTCCTTTATTCAGCACATGTCTTTATGAATTATGTAAGTTGTTCAAGTTCAAAAATCTATGAGTATTAACTTAAGATTCAGCATGTTCTTTGAATTGTATGTAATTATTTATTACAGTTTGTTCCTACATTTCTATTTCTAATGGTTTCTTTTAACTAGACCCTTTGTTATTTTATTAACTGAGGAAACTTCCCCAGTAACTCTAATTCTATGGCTTATTTTTGTTTCCTCTGTCAGATTTTGAGAGGTGACACTAGTCCTTGAATCCCCTGTCTTGTCACAAGTGCAGCACTAATCCAAATCTATGTCAGATAGTACAGGGAAAGCAGAATTGTAGAAAACAGAAATGTTTCCCCTATCCAAAAGCAGGACTAAGTGTACTTAATTGTTCCTGGTAGGTATTTGAGTAGACAAACATCAGTAACGATGAAGCTTTTCACAAGCTCTATAGGCAATAACACTACTATATTGCTTTTTAAGGTTTTTTTTTTATTTCCTACTCCCTTGCTGCTACCTATATGTAGGTATGATTTACCGTATCTGCAGATGAAGTGGAGATGAATATACTCTGCTCTCTGCTTTTTTTTTTTTTTTTTTTTTTTTTTTTGCATATAGTGATTTTCTTGACTCCTGGTTATTCCATGTTTCTCATCTGGACTCTCTCCATCACCTGCATATCTTTCTTGAAGTACAGTATTCCAAAGGGGATAGAGTACCCCTAGCTGAAGCCTCAGAGAGGAGAGATCTATTTGTAATTAGTCCTGGTGTTCTGTAGAGTGAAAGTGGAGAAACTGTTTTCAGTCTTAATTTTTCTCCAAACTGCAACTCTTTTACTATTTCTTAGGCCTAGGTTTGCCAGTAGACAGTGACTACTCACCTGATCCAGCTCTTGCCAGGTCTGTTCAATGAAAACTAAGGTATCAACAGTTATAATGTACTTAATTCACTGGATTTATGTAATTGAATGAACAGAAAAGGAAAATTGGGAAAAATTAGTAATTTAAGTATTTTAAAAGATTGAAAGTAATGAACTGAACTGCTAGACATTTAGATGATTATTTGAAAATAAATTAGAGCTTTTTTTTTTTGTAAATCAGCAGAACTAGATAATCTATATGCAGCAGTTAGAAGAACTGAGAGTATTTGCCATTCATGTTAACTTGTAACAGCTCTCTAAATCTGAGGCCTGAATGGCAGCTACAAGGTGCAGGGGGAACCATAATACAGGCATGTGCTGATTTTACAAAGCTATTAAACAGGCCACTCAAGGTTGTCTCTGCTGCATTAATAAATCCCAGGTTCCTCTATCCAGCTTAATGATGCTACTGCTCTTACACCCAATTGTCTTGCAGCTTCTCAGATGTGTTGAACAGAAATGGTCATGGTACAAAAGCCACTGTGGTCTCCCAAATCATGTCCATGAACAGGATTACTTCTCCCTACTTATAGTGATCACCGAAGAGGAGGGCTTTTTGAAAAGACTATTTTATCCCCTATTTGTTTCTGCAGGTAGCACAATCAAAGTTTTTGGCACTGATAGTATTCACAGGAGTTGCTCAATATCAGAAGGTTACCAGGGCCATTGGGACTTTATCTAAAATCCAAGTATCAACTGGTAAGTGATCTTATCTGATCTTATCTATTGCACTGTTTATTCTGTGAAATTCTAATTTGTAACTTGAACTAGTCTAAGAGCAAGAAGAAAAACACAGAGGAGCAAAGTGAAACTAAGGTTTCCTCAGTTAGGAGTGAAATGATAACTGATACATCGTCATGTCGGCTCTAGGTATATTAAGCAAATACCATTTTTACTCCTAATACCTGAAGATTTACTGCTAAGGTATTAACAGAAGAGATGTCTGTGTTAATTCTCTCTACAGCATAATCTTGAAGGTACTGATCTCAGAGTAAAATGGAGGGGAGACAAAAAAAAGCTTACCCAGCAATTCTGCAAACTCCTCCTGGACTCTGAAGCAGTTTCTGTTCATCCACTGCTGCTGTTCGTAGTCATTGTGCAGATCAAATCCTGGTTTTAGTTGTACAGGCTTTTGTCTTATGCTGTTCTCAGCTATTCTGAAGTCTTCACTACCCTTCAGGGATGTTGTACGGAGGCTGCCCAAGGCATTATCTAGCCTACAGCATCTTTATACTTTGAGATGAGGCAGAAAAGGGAAAAATACCTTTAACTCTGGGTTTTGCATGATAATTCTGACTCTATTATATAAAAGGCCATGCATAGAAAAAAAGACCTGTTTTCAGCCTTATTTTATATTGGATCATTAAGACAACAAAAACGTTTGATAAGATAGCGTGGTAGATGTGTTTGTTCTTATTTGTCGAGGCAACGCTTCAGCTTTGCTGGCATCATACTTAATATGCTCCCAAAGTAAACTAAACATCAGAAGAGTCTATGTAATTTTCTTGTCCCTGCTTTGCAAGTGCTGCAATAACCGTAACAACATGAAACATCGGGTACATCTCACTGTATTTTAGTCATTAGAAAACTTCGACTCTGTGTCTAAATATCTAGAGAGACAAAAGCTGATCTTAGAGGTTGAGTTGTTCCATCCTAGAATAGATGGTTAAGAAAGGTAGAATGAATCACATTGTGGACTAAAAAGAGTGCTGAAATAAGTTAGATGTTTAACATTAAGCCTGTCAGACTACATCTGTGTTACTAAATTCAATAATGCCAGGAAACTTTCTGGGGCACTGTAGCTCAGTCATCTGTACTGCTAATTGGTAGAACAGCTGCTGGCACAGATTTTGGCCTGTGCACAATTCATGAATTAGCAAGGTACCTTTTCTAGTAGGCACTTCGGACGTGATTAGCCTGTTCTGGAGCTTAAGAGAGTTGAATAACACGGACACAAACTGTTCTTTGCCAGTTAGCTTCTGTGCCGGAGAACAGTCCTTGGGATGTTTGTTAGTAGGTATGCAGTCCCAGTTTCAGGTGAGATTTGATTCCTTATGATCTCATTGAATAGAATTAAACTTCAGTGAAAAAAAAAAAAAAGTCCACCTTCTTCTAACCTTAGGACCAATCTCACAGCTCTTTTTTTTTCTTTTAAATGGTTCTCTAGCTTTTCTTCCATGTAATCATCACACATATACTCACTCTAAATGCCTAGCAACAGCTAGATTCTGCAATGTTTTTTTTGTTGTTGTTGTTAAGGATGCAGTTTGCAGATGGTGAGGAAATACTGTTTATACATCTCAATTCACTCATACTTTTCCTTACTGGAAGTAGATGATGAACCTTAATCAGTAAGATTTAGGAAGAAGTGCAGTAGTCTCAGTGTCCTTGCTCTGCATCTTCTAATGGAATAATTGCACATGAAAAATATTTATATATATCAATCAGACTGAATGAAACTTGTTAAAATATCATTGCTATTATTTGGATAGTAAGGGGACATGGAGGGCTTTAGCATTAAAAAATGAAAAAAATAAAAATAAGAGGTTAGAGTTAGATATTCCTGTTGCAAAAAGCAATATGTGAAGTTAAAGTAGAAAAAAAATGTCTTTCCCTCAAACCCAGCCTGGTAACAGAGCTAATATCCTTGGCGACTCTTGGCAATTAAAATGCATTAAGAGCTCTCCAACCCTGAAACAGGAAACCTCAAAGAAGAGAGGGATTCCAAATAGAAAACTACACGGTAAATATTGTCAGCACCGAAAAGTCTAGGCAGGACTTTATTTAACTTTCTCGTGTAAAAATTGCAAATTGAAGGAAAATGAAATTTATTTTAAATTGTTTTTTTCTCACAGACAGTGTATAAATGTCAATATTTTATATTTTATTTATAACATACACACTTTCCACATAGCATACTAACCTTCAACCAAAATTGAAGATCAAACTAATTAGCTCAAACTAAATATTTGTTCTCAGACTTTTTTGAGAATCATTGTGCAAGCAGCAGTCTGACACAAAACCTGTCACGTACTGAAGGATGTATCCCACTTACCAGGTTACACGATTGAGGGGAGGCTGCAGCGCTCTTCCACAGCCCCAGAATGAGGCCACTACCAGGGCCCATTTGGATGTAGGGCTCCATCGAATCCATCAATTATTTAGCTTGGTCTCCCAGATCAAAGTGCGGGAACTGCTGCTTTAGATGGTGACATTACTATGTATTTCCAAATAGAAATCTGGGTTATGTTTGCAACAAACACACACTTAGCTTTCCTCCCGATTCTAACCCAAAAGGTTTATTCTGTGCAAATGGTGTCCTTCCAAGATCCCAAAGACATTCACGGGAAATAAAAGGGTCAGATCTCTAGGTGCTGTAGACTGAGTCACTTCAAGTTTTCAGACCTTATTAAAGCATACAAAACTTAAAAAAAAAAAAAAAAAAAAAAAAAAAAGCAGTAGCCTTATTGTGGGATGTAGTGCTTTGGGACTTTAGTACACAGTATTGTATTTCAGTAAGGCAAGTTCCCCTGGGGCAGGGCATTAGCCTCTTATCTATATTATTATCTGCTTGATGAAATGTTCTGGTCTCTTCATCCCCTGCCCCCAACAGTTATCAGCATTGAGCCACGTTGCCCCAAAACCCGCAAGGCACGGTGCCCTAAGGCTCCACATGCTGTGTGTGTGAACTACAGCTGTAAGTACAAACTTTAACTTACACCAGTTTTGCAGTCTGCTGCAAAAGTAAAGAAACTAGGGTGAGCAGGGACTTAATAGCAACTAGTATTCATTTGGAATGATAGGCTGACTCGTAAAAATCTTCAACCCCAAGCTACATATCCAGGCCCAAAACACAGTGCAAAGAGCCTAATAATGGCATTCATGAATTCCAGCAATCTAATAAAAAATTTTCCTAAATGAGCCAGGGAAAAACCTGTGAGCTGCACCCCAATGGGAGGCGAGGTGCCCATACCGGCTTGGCACCTTCAGCTGGTAAGTCTCTTTTGGAGTTAGAGGTCCTGTTCACTGATTGTTTGAAGAGCTTGCACCTGCCTTTTGGATAATAGCCTAGTGATTAAAGCATTTGTCCAGGAAGCTGAATCCCTGTGGATAAAGGCCAAACTCCCATTTCCCAAGACTGTTTTAACTACCAGCATATCAGCAAGAATGGCTTATTGGTTTCCTCTCTGCCTGTCAATGAAGTCCTATCACTGGGAAGGAGAGAATGCGAGAATGATTGACTTTGTAGTTTACCGATGACAGTATTTATGCTCCAGAGCCTTTCTGTGTTTTCCACAGGGGCTACATAATGTGAAATACAGAAACAGTCCTTGGACCAAGTATTGAATTTCAGGATATCCCTTTATGCTTCTTCCCTAAAGCTACATGCTTGCTCTCCCTTTCTCTCTCTCTCTGGCCCAAAGAATATATATTCACTTTAGGTACTCTGCTGTTTGAATATATGAGTATGTAGTGTCACTGTTGATCACACAGATGCCATAGCATGATACAGATTCACTAGGACCAAGTGCTATTATGTGTCTTCTCCAAGAAACACAGTGAGTGCCATCATTAAGCTAAGGGCAGATAGCTCATTTGGTTGAAAATCAAGATACAAGAACCAGCTTACAGAAACTAGCAAATGTAATTTCTGCAGAATTAATTAATGGGAATGTGGTACTAAGTACCTGGTAATCATGAAAGTCGAGGCCTGAGACAACTGGCACTACCCCAAGACAGCATGATGGATCTAATTTGTGAAGCAGGTTGGGTGCAGTAGGGTTCTGATAAAAAATGATGTTGTAGAAGGGATTGACTGTGGACTTTTTACCTTTATTGATACGTGACTATCCATGATACCATTACTGGTGCAGTCTAGCTCCTGAGGAACCGTCAGTGGAATTCACGAATACCAGCTGCACTGCTGCATCCTGCGTTGAAAAATGTCTAAATGTAAACGGTATCATTTGTCTCAACTTTGAGCTTATTTTCAAGTAAACTTTAAGTAATTGGTCCAAAAAAAGACCTAAGATTTTTCTTATAAAACTGAAAGTTACAGCATCCCTGACGTTTCTTGGAATATAGCCTCCCACAGTATGAATATTATTCTAATGAACAGCTGAGATATATGTGCAACAGTTCATTTCTACAGTTATAAATGTATAATTTTCAGCAATGAAAAGAAATGGGTAAAATGTTGTGCACTCCTTTACAAGAAACAGGACTGAGAATGTGAAAACAATTCCCGTGCTGTGTGGATTACAATGCCCTCTTTTCTTCTTTTTTTAATTTTCAGTGACAGAAACCCTCAGTGACTGAGGCTAGGATCTGTTAATGTGCTCATTAACATGTATGTACTCATTAATGCATGTACTCAGATCCTCGTGCGTTCCTGTCAATGGGACGTTAGCAAAAAAGTAAACTGTAGAGCCATAAATATTGTACCTAATGGTGTCTATGCAATCAAGTAATCACATCCTATAGAAGTTTTTCAGGATCCGCAAACAATGTTGAAAGATTCAAAGTGAAAAAAAGTGTGAATGCTTTCGAATAAGGATCAAACAGAAGCGTAAAATTTTCTATTAGAGAAATTCGAGCTCTTGGTTATCAAGTTAAGGAAAAGCTTTGGCAAATACACGGGTGGGCCGTTACCAGTGAGCTATAATCAACAGTAACAGTGGTTTGAAGCTGCAGTAGGTGTAGCCAGGCTCAGGCGTTAGCTGCAACAGGGAAGGATGCAAAACGTCCTTTTGCTTCTCGTAGCAGCGCCTCGGGGCATCACCGCTGCTCCCATCCGCCTTGCGGCAAATGAATCGCTCTTCCGAAGCTTCTGGGCTTAGCAGCGGATGCCTGAGTCCGTTTTGTCCTGGATTTCACATACACACACCCGCTATCACCAGCCGGTCCCGGCGCGAGGGCCACGCGTGCGGCGGGCCGCGGGGTCCGGCGCGCCGGGAGGGCGGTCGCGGCGCCGCCCGGGGGTCCCGCGCCGCGTCGGGGGGGGCGCGGGGGCGCCGCGGCCGCACTCGGAGCCGGATGCGGCGGCGGGGGCGCGGTGCCGGCGGAGCGGGGCTTTGGCGGGGGCAGGGCCGGCGGTGCCGCCCCGTCCCCCGCCCGCCGGGGCGGCTCGCTGCCGCCGCGCCTCCCGGCGCATAAAGGGCGGCGGCGGGGGGCGGCGGCGGCGGGGCCGGCCATGGAGGCGCCGGTGCAGACGGAGACGTGGAAGGCGCGGAGCCTGGCGGAGCTGGTCCGCATCCTGCACCGGCTCTTCTCCGAGGACAAGGTCAGCGTGGAGGAGGTGCAGGCGCTCATGGAGTCCTACGAGAGCAGCCCCGAGGAGTGGCTGCAGTACGCCAAGTTTGACCAGTACAGGTACGGCACGGCGCCGGGCCGGCCCGGCCCGGCCCGACCCGACCCGACCCGGCGGGACCCGACGGCACCGACGGCACGGGGGCTGCCGCCGCCGCGGGGCGAGCGGGGCGGCGGGGGGCGGCGGGCGCGGGGCCGCGCTGCCGGCGGCGGGGCGGGGAGCGGGCGGGGCGGCCGCGGCCAATGGGGGCGGCGCGGCGGGGGCCGGGGCCGCGGCCCTGCAGCGCGGGGGTTTGGGCCGTGCGCGCCCCTCGCTCCCCGCTGGCTGCACGGCGCCTTGTGCCGCCCCCGCGCCGGGCCGGTGCAGGCTGGGGCCCCTGCAGCGGGAAGGAAAGGAGCGGTCAAGGCTTTAAGCCCCTCTCGCTTTGCTATCGTCTCGTTTATTCCTGCCTTCGGTGGCTTCTCTGCTGTAAATTTATGTATAAATACACCTTACTCTAGCACCTCCTTAAAAAAAAAAACCCTTTTCCTACTTTCAACCTCTTTATCATGAAAGCATCATTCTGGCTTGTCTTTTTTTTTTTTTTTTTTTTTTTTTATCTCCATCCTTTTCACATTGACTTTCCTTCATTCAGAACAAATCACAAAATTGGAACGCAGGAAGCTAAGAACTAGAAAAAACGAAGCATGGCAACACCAGAAGTAAGCACTGCAGCCTTTCCTCTGGCCATGCAGACCTGCTGTACAGAAATAACAGCACTGCAAAAGTCCAGTCAAATGCCAACACTGATTGCTTAACTTCTGACATCACGGGAAAATAGATCTACCTAAAACGCAGATTGTGGACAGAGTAAAAGGCGGCATATAGATATAAATGTAATGCTTTGAAATGAACTTGTTATGAATAGCATATCTTCGTTAAACTAGAACGACCTAATCAGAAAATTAATGCAAAACATCCGGTTGTCATCAGTGACCGTTCTGGGTCAGTCTGTTAGGTGAGAGTGAGTCTTCCCGTCACAGGCAAAGCTGTTTGCTTTGCTTGGCACCCTGTGAACAGCCAGTGACTAAAGCCGAGAAGGAATCAGCAGGTCGGAGCTGGTCGCTTGTGCCAGGACAACCAAGAGCACCAGCCCTGGGTCAGGGCCTCGCTGAGGAAAGCAGTGTTTACAGCAAAACACAGTCCCTTCTCCAGGGACCTTCTCAGTGCGATGAGACAAGCAACAGCTCGGGGCAGGCTTGCAGGAGAGTGCACAGAAAAGAACTTCAAATGTTGTGATACAAAAAGTCTTCAAGCCCTGAGAGCAAATCACAGTCTAGAACACACATATGGATAAAAAGCCCTTAGAAACAAGCTTATTCCTTGTTATTTTTAAGTTAGCATAAGAAAATCCTTTTAAAATATTCTGTTACGCTAAACTTTGTTTAGAAGTAGATGCTGGCAGAAGTTACACGGTAGGTATTTTATCCATACAAGAATGTTACAGTACAAGATGCAGAATTTTCAAGAAAACAGTAAGAGTACCATGTATGGTAAGCCTGACATCTTTTTTTTCTTCTTCTTCTTCTCCCTTTTCTGCCTAATATGCAGGAGTGCTGCCCAAGAGAAAGGACGGCCAAGAATATCTGAAAATGAACTGTAGAAGAATGCAACCATATATTTTTCTTTTCTCATTGCAGTCCTCTGTTTCTAATTATAAGCCAGCTGCTGAAGTGACTTCATTCAATAACTATTTTGATTTGATCCTATCATCCACTCTAGTCTCAGACTCCCAGTTCCCAAACTCCAATCATCTATGTAATTCAAAAGCAATATGACTATCAAATATTAACCATGTCCAATTTTTTCTTTCCAGAAAAAGTACATTTACAAAAACAGTTTGAAACTCAATTTCACTTTTTCCAAGGGAAACTTTGTTTTCAAGAAAATGGAAAAGAAGATTTTTATATGGTGCAACCTTTCTTCATAACTGTGTCTGTATACTTTTTAATAGGCATGTCAGTACCGATTACTCTTAAAAGCAAACACTTTGTCTTTCAGGTATACAAGAAATCTTGTGGACAGTGGAAATGGAAAGTTCAACTTGATGATCTTGTGCTGGGGTGAAGGGCATGGCAGGTTTGTATCCAAAGATTATGGTTTTATCAGACAGATACAAAGTTACGGTATCTTTTGCTTGGAATGCTGTCATATGAAAAGAGGAAAAAAAATCAGCCCTAAATGAACTATTAGAAAATGTCAGGCAACTAGGCAGTGCAGAACTCCTACTTACTGCTTTGATATGCCAGTCTTGAATATTTGCTATAATATTTTTTGCAAGTTTGTACATTATGGACACTTTTAGAGCATTTAAAATATAATACTAATCGTGGTCTTCTACCAAATCTATGCTTTCTTCTGTCTGTAGAAGTTTTTAATCCCAGAGATACAGTGGGTCCTACAGGCATTGAACAGACCCTGTTGCTTCTGAGAAATCTGCCTCACTTTGTGTTGCAGAAGCAGGACTTGGTACAGTTTAAATAGTCTTTATTCTCTCATGTTGTTTAAATCCAGTCTCTGTGAGACAAAGAGAAAAGTGGGTTTGGGTTAGGAATGTGCAGTGCAAGGAGGAAGCCCCTTTCCAGGGCTGTGTGGCTTTCTGTGGGTTCCAGGCATCCCAGCTCCGCCCTCAGAAGGGACCACACCGCTGCTGCGGCCTCGAGCTACATACATGGATCATATGCCGGATTGCATAGTCCTGCAAAAGTGAGGGCAGGATCTGTCCCTTGGAGGGTCTTTTACAAAATGTTGCATAAAACAAAATGTGGAATAACAAAACTTTCAGATTTTGACTGATTGTCCTTGCACATAAAGAGAAAACCCCCAAAGCTGGGGGGGGGGGGGGGGGGGCGCGTTTTGGTTTTTGTTTTCAATTGAGCATGCATACTGAACACTTAAAATATTTTCCTGGAGATGCAATGCAGTTATACCCAGAGAGATGCAAGAAACCTCCTCTGCTTCTCCTGAGCTTTTCCCACAAGACTGTAATTCTTGTCCAACTGTGTTCGAGTTGGATGAGCATTTGCTAGGTACTAGACTCAGACCACAACTTATTTTTGCTTCCTACATGAGGAGGATCAAATTGTTCTCATGGCTTGTGGATGGAGCATGACAACGTGGCATTTGTGAACCGTTCTGTGCCTGAAGCAAGCTGCGCTCTCTCGGCATCTCAGTTTGTAAGAAGCTGACATTTGTTTATTGAAAACAGTAATGTGCAAGTACCAAGTTTTTTGGTTGAAGCTCATTAGCACTATACTTCAGGGAGGGTCAAATTCCCTCTCTCCCTGCCATGAGCAGAGAGCTCTGCCTCTGTCCTAATCCTGTCACATTCTGCAACAGTTAGGCCTCTGTTTAAAAAAAAAAAAAAAAATAAACTAAATTGCATATCTACCCTGTATGCCTCTAAATGTAGCAATTCAAACACACTTCTGAGTAAGCAGATAGATCAAGCAAGCAGACAGATCATGCCAGCTCCTGCTACTGTTCATGTTTTGCCAACTTGGGAAATTAACAGCTTGCTGTAGTCAGTTGTACTTAGTGCTATTAGAGTGGCAAAGGCAGTATTTTCTTTCTTCAGCAAACTCCTGTGCATCTCAACAGTAGAGAAGTCCTAGAAATGAAGAAGTAGCTCATTTCTCCCATGTCTAGGGAGGGAGCTCTGTGGATCTGCAAATATACTTGGAGTATGTACAAGTCTATAGGGGCCTCAGCCTGATACGGAATACAGGCTGAAATATGGGCTGATATGAAAAACTGAGGAAACCATCCCTTTGTTTCTTGGCCCACAGAGTTTTTATGTTCTGAAAGGCTTTTCTGTCCTCCTACCTCCTCCATATTTGCTTTGCTTTTCTCTCTGGCAACATGATAGGCTGACAGATAACTGATTTTTTTTCCCCAAGTCCTGATAAATGTAAGCTTATCCTAACACATTTCTAGTGGAGTTTTAAGTAGGCATACCTTAGGCATGGTGGATGTTTGTTTCTAAGAGCTTTTTGTGTGTGTGCATGACAAGTGTGCAACAGCATTTCATTCTAGGGCTATGTCCAGGTACAATATGCTATGCCATCTGTTCCGTTTGCTGTATTTAAATTAAATGTGTACTATCACACTGAGTTTGGTTATTCTTTTTGCTTATATAGCAGTATCCATGATCACACTGACTCACACTGCTTTATGAAGATCCTTCAGGGAAATCTAAAGGAAACCCTGTTTGAATGGCCTGAGAAAAAAGGAAATGGCGAAATGAGTAAGAAATCAGAACGTGTTCTGAGAGAAAATCAATGTGCCTATATTAATGGTAAGCTCTTCTAGTATCTTATTTGACAGCTACCCACCTATGAATCTGACTCCTAATAGGATAGATAGTTCATGTGCTGACTAAGCTCTTACCTCCAACAGTATCATACATTTTACACACTTGAAGAACTTGGCTAGTCAAATTCTCTATAAACCTGGGTTGTACAAACCTTGTACAAACAAAATTTTCCTTTTAACTCACTCTTAAGGTTTTGCAGCATTTACTTGGTTGCAGCAATCACTTGGTACTTGAAGATGCTGGATAGCCCTTCTATACTGAGCAGCTTTCAGCCCTGTGTCCCAAATAACTGTCTGAAATTGCCTGTAAACATAAAGCTTAAATTGTATTGTGTGTAAAACAAGAGAAACAAAGTTTAAACTTTTTAATCATCCTAACTTTACAAAGAAATAATCCTTGTGATCTGTCATGGAAATCATAGGGCAAAATGTAAAAGCAGTTGTCCATGGAATAAATTGAACAGCCAGGAACGGAGGCCATGATCCTCAGTGTTAATTTTTGTCCAAATCAAAAAAAGACTGTAATGCTGAAGTGTAGTGTCAGCAGAGCTGAACTATTCCAGTCTACCCAAACGATTTATAAAACAATTGCCTAACTCCACAGATGCTGAAAGACCCCTGTCTTTGCCAGTAAGGTTCCCTAGCTACCTAAAGTCATGCCAGTATGCATACCTGTAACTATTGCCATCTTGCGTTATGCCTGAGGCTGCCGGGGAGTCACCGGCTGGGCATCACCTTCTGACCCTGCAAAAGGCATTACACATCGTGCTGAACTGCAATGAGTTCAGCAGAACAAGCGCTTCAGGGAAAAGCCTCAGAGAAGGGGGCTGTCTGCCTTCTGTGTGATAGCTGAATAACTACAGCGTGCCCCTGGAGTGCTTCCCCCAATTCAAGCGGGTCACATCTGCAGCCTCAGCTGCGATTATGGACTAGTCCAGGGCAAGCGCCACGGGGGAAACGTAAAGGGTATGCTCTAGCTGAAGGTATGCCACATTAACTGAAAACACAAAATTCATAGATGGAGAACACTTCACTCACTAATCTGAGTTTATTTGAATCTTCCTTTACATAAGCATACCTTTAGGGCTTTTTTTCTTCCCACATCCTTTATTTAGATAAATTAGGTTAATGACACTTAGGACTTACACTCTGAACTCTGATACATTCCAAGTGTACTTACGGTTCCCGGGGTATTGTGCCTATATTGCATAATACAGGTCTCAGTATTATATGACATATTAATTTAAATACAAAGGCCTGAGTTGTTTTTTACAGCAGGAGTCATAAACCTGAATTCAAGGTCTCTCTTAAGTAATTCAAAAACTCCATTTTAATGTAGAATGTAAATGGATGCTTTTATGGATTTGATTTTTCATAGCTTACATTTTTATGCAATACCTTGGCATCTACTCCATTGTCCCAGAAAATGCCATTACTTCATTAGTAGCCACACAACAGACAGTGTCTTATTACATGTTCAGTTATGCTTACTATTCGGTTAAGATTGGAAATATGCCAGTCACCAGTCATTTGTCACCTTAGACAAAAGACCAGACAAATGAAAAGACTGTTCTACTCCAAACTAATAAGTTGGAAAGATTAATTAGGAAATGGATGTCTTCAATAGAAGACAAGTATATCTCTGCCCATGAGTCCATGCCCCAAATATAAGTAGCTGACTCTTAATGTGATTGATGTCCTTGTTACTGGGCTGAGAATTAGCAATATAAAAAGTCTCCCCATAAACCGTCCTGCTGATTTTTAGAAACACAAATCTTCCTGCTTCTAGAGAACATTATCATCTCCTAGGAGAGTAAACCTTAAACTCATTTGGGAATGGCGGCTGGCAGATTACTGACCACATGGCCTTCCTTAAGCTTCTTTGGATTTCTGTTGGCCTTCATCCCATAGTAGATAATCCTGTAATTTATAAGTGTTGAAGGCGATAAGGTATTCTGCCATATCAGTGTATTTAGGAAACTGTACTAGAGAACAGCTGTCTAATTTGCTGTACTGCGTTACACATTGTCCCTCAAAGTACAGGTGTGACTAAGTGGCTTCTACAGAAGTTTCAGCTTAGAAGGCACTCTTCCACGTATTTATGAGATCTCGTTAAATTTTAATACAACCTTTCATTTCATGCCCTCACCTGTCTAGACTCCATTGGCTTGCACCGTGTGGAGAACATAAGCCACACAGAGTCTGCTGTTAGCCTGCATTTGTACAGCCCACCCTTCGACAGCTGTAACACCTTTGATCAAAGGACTGGACACAAGCACAAAGTCAAAATGACATTCTATAGCAAGTTCGGCGAAAGGACTCTATGTGTAAGTATGGGAAGTTTGGCGAAAGGACTCTGTGTAATACGGTCCCTGGCAAGTCTTTGACACCAAGCACTTGTCCTCATGCAGGGACAGGAGAGAGGGACTGCACTTTTGTCTGCACAGAGCAGACCACTGGCTCTTGGGGGGCTCTGCAGGACAGACAGGAGTTATAGCAATCTCACAGTTCCTGGGACATCCATATTTAGGATCAGCGTAAGATTTATTTCAAGAATACTCTTCAGTTTGTCAATTTGCATTTCCCTTATGGGCACTTCTCTTCCCTGTTTTGTAAGAAAGTGCAGTAATGCAACCACACGTTTTATAAATAGGAATTTTGAGGCTGAGAACTTACCATCTGTTAGTGATGATGCTGGACTTGGCTGCCCTGGCTTCACTCACCACCCCTCTCCCTTCCCCTATGGATGGTGTCCAGCTGTGAGAGGGGTGGAAGAGCCTAGCTGCCCTTTATCAGCAGGAGAGTAATTCTGTGCGGAGAAGAGGGTTAATGGGAACTTTGCTATAGTTAAGCATCTTCAGACAGTAAATATAACCTAGTCAATGGAAAGCTGTTAAGCAGCTAGATTATTTTAGCCAATTTAAGTCATGTGTAACATTCCCTGCCTAAACTGTTCTGCCAAAAAGCATCACGTTTCAAGCCAGTTGTTTTAAACCCTGTAACTTACTGGAAGTAAGGCAAGATAAGTACTCAGACTTTTTAAAATCAAAGCTTCTAAATGGAAACACTTGCTTTGAGAGAGAGTAGACTGGTCGGCTGTTGTCTGCATTCCTGAGCAATGTCAAGATATTGAATTTGGATAGAAAGGAAATCTTAAACGAGCTTTGGGGGACCAAGCCAGGACATTTGGCAGGGTTTGATAGGGTTCCCTTTTAGCACTCTTCTGAGTGTTGGGAAACGTAACCACATACAACGGGAGAAAAGACAGATTTTTGTTGGATCAGCCACAGAGGTTCAAAGAAAGACTGTTTTTGTTAGATACAGAACACTTCCACCTTTCACTGAGGCCAGAAATTCAGTGCTGTGGACTTCTAAGGAGTGAGCCTTTAATAAGATCCAGCTAAAGATTTATATAATCAGCAAGCCCAATGTAAATTATTTCTTTGCAGCTTGTCACGTTAAGTGATTAGAACTTTACTAAACAGCTGAAACAGAACTTTAACCTTCACAGGTTTGAAAGGTCTTTGAGAAAGTAAGCTCAAATTTATAATTCAGATTTTAAAGGAAAATGAAGATAGAAAAAATGTTGAACAAAATTCACATAAGAATTCAATATTTGCTTGTTTTCATTTTAAGTGTTTATTGAATATGAAGTAGGTCAGATAAGAAGTGAAACTAGATATTTTAGCTTGGACTAATTTCCTACTCTTGATTTGTAACTGACTGGCAATGTTTGTACTTTTTGTGGAAAATGGGATCTGGCTTACAGGAGAGAGGTAAATCTTAATCACTGGGTCTCTTTCATGAATTCCTGTAAATGGAATTCCAGTAAGGGAAGAGTGGTAGCTAGCCTGGGCCATCCAACTGTCCGAAATGACTTCATGCTGCAAAAACCTTCTGGTTTCAATGAGGGTTTCTGGAAAGCTCACTGGAAACTCAAGCCTTCCTCTGTTTGCCAGATCTCAAAAGGACATAGGAAGGCAGAGAACTGTATGTTAAAAGTAAAAGGAGAGTAGTGTAAAGTATATCTTTGTATATCTTGTATATCTTCATTAGTAAGAAGATTATTAAAGCACTTTCAGTGCTTCATTTGTCTGAAGTTTCTTCTGTAGGTAAAACACTCAGGTAAATCCCTAGTGGTTATGCTGGAGTCTTAATTAACTAATCAGTAAATATATAAACAAGTTAGAAGACCTAATAATTGAAATAGTGGGTAGTTAACACACGAACAGTGTTAACTAAGTTAAGGACTTGCTCAAGAAAGACTGTTTCCACAGTTCAGGTATGAACCATAAGAATACAGATGTGAAAGTTCCCTGAGGAAAACCTGGTTTTGTCTCCTGACTGTCACCACATATCAGAAGTTCTTGCTATCAGGAATTTTCCTAGGGTAGGTCATTTCTTTGCAGCCTATTCAAACTGGAGTTCTGGTTTCTGTCAGAATGAAATACAGCACAGTATTTCTGACAGAAAAGGCAGCCTAAAGGAGAAAGCACTCCTCAGTTGTCTCTTCTGCCCTGGACTTGTCCATGGTCACACAGAGACCCAATGGACAGGGAAGCTAATTTTACCAGGTACTATGGTATCTGGACCATAGTATCCTCTATAAAATGTGGGTAGTAACTTTTTATCTTGCAAGGAGTATTGAAAAGAAATACATTAAATATTTTAAGGTGCTGAGCTACTCTGGTATTGTTAAGGCCCATGTTAAGAACATGAAGATGGTCACAGTCTACTACTAAGTGTCCTTAAAAAAGAAATCTCTCATCTCTCTTTTTAGGCAACAGCAGTGCCACAAGAGAACAACTGAGAAGCACCAGCATGTGTTTGCTCGAGACCTGCTGAATGTTTAACCAGGGACAGAAGACTCATATGGCTAAGGCTGACAGCCAGCTATATTTCTATAACTTGTACATAGAACTACAGTAGGGCAGCTTCCAGGCAACCTGTAGTTATCTTGAATGAATACCGATTATGGAACACTAAGCTAACTAGTGCCATAAACTACTTCAGAGGTTAGATGCCTTTTCTTAGGCTATTGTCAAGTCAGAATTAAGTAGCTTGTTTTCTGATTCTAGCCTCTTTTAATTCCACTTTTGATACCATACTGAGAATATCAAAAATAGGGTTTCTAAACATCATCTGACACTACTTAATAGGCCTACATGTATGTATGCTCTCAATGTAATTAATAATAATATAAACTTTTAAGCTTCCAGTCACTTGTACCTATGGGTAGTATACTAGATACTACTAACAGTGGCTCTTTTTTTACTAAGTCTTCTCGGTTTTAATGCGTAGGCCATTTTGATAGTTTTGTGCATTTTTTACTTTATTTTTTACAATCTGTGTGTCAGATCTTGTTTTAAATAGGAGCAATAAAGTGCTTCATGTACAATGATTTTCAAAAGTGATTGGACAAAGATTTGGGTTTTTAATAAGACTAATCATACTTAATACAACTAATGTCCAGTTTCCAAAGTACTCTGTATAGCTACTGAATTCCTTTCAGGTAACTAAAATAAAACTGGATCTGTGCACAGAATTCAAAAGTTTGCAGCCTTTATCTCCTGGTAACTAAGATAGTCCTCACATCTAACTAATTTCCACATTACTCACTAAGTGGTACACTATTTAAGTGTTTGAAAAGTCAAAGGTATTTTACATGTAAAGAAACCCTGATCCCAGTTAAGTCAGTGGGAGTTTTGCCATTGAGTTCACTGCTGCGTATTTTTATCCTCAAGATTTAGTTACAATGATAGAACCACCTTGAAAAAGTTAAAAATGTATCAAAATCAGTAAAGTTGCCTTCACTGAGGCTATTGTAGTCATTTAGTATAACCAGTACATAAGGACAAAAATAGAGAATGTGCAGCAAGTCTCTTAATGTCTTAAGTGACTGCTCATTACTTGGGCAGCCATTAAAGTTTTAAAAGCAGCCTGTTTAGATGAATCACGTATTTCCCCTCCTTACTGACAAGTCTAAAAAAACCTGTATTTACCTTCTGAGGTCCTGTGTTTGGGAGGCTCTATCACATTTTTCAAAAAATGTGTAAGCAGCATAGCAGTTGTAAATGAACTGGTGACTTTCTGCTGCAATTACCCTTTGAGAGCCAATGGGAAGGCAGTAGTTGCTTTGAAATACTCCTTTTTTGGGGGGCGGGGGGGGGGGGAAGAAGAAGAAGGGGAGCAAGAAAAGATATAGCTGGCCTGAAGGCAAAAGTACAAGGAGAAGCATCAGCAGTAAATGGCGAATATCTGCATGAGGTAGACTTGGATAACGTTCCAGAGAGGGGTGAAGCAAACATGCAGCTCAAAGCTGGAAGGGAAAGAAACAAGTGGAGCGATAACCACCTCTAACATAAAGAAGCCTCTGCACTTCTCCTGGGTTCTAGTTACCCAAAAGTTCAGTATGTTTCTTTCTGATTCATTGTGAACCAATTCCTGAAAAATCTTTTCAAGTCAGATATTGGGCTAGAGCATCTTAATTTGACAGCGCTCAAGTCTTTGTGAGAGTATCACAGAATAGTTGAGGTTGGAAGGAACTTCTGGAGATCATCTGCTCCAGCACCCCTGCTCAAAGCTGGGTCACCTAGAGCAGGTTGCTCAGGACAATCCAGTTGGGTTTTGAATATCTCCAGGGATGGAGATGCCAAAACCCCTTTAGGCAACCTGTTCTGCTATTTGATCACCCTGTGGTAAAAAAGTTTTTTCTTATATTTAAATGGAATTCATTGTATTCCAGTTTGTGCCCGTTGCCCCTTGTCTTCCTCCCCCTTCTCGCAGGAAATGAGCAGTTTCACTGAACTACAACATACAGCATATTCATCATTCCCTTGCTTACTAGGTAAAATTAAAAGACATACCCAACACCTTCTCACAGAGCACAGGTTGAGTCAGGCTGGGGGTGCTGGAAAGCTCAGAGAGACAACCAAGCTGCACAACAGCGGTGACAGTGGCAGCTAGTCGTATTGAGGTCCATGAGTATAACGAGTTTGACAGTATTCCAGCTAGCCACACATGTGCCTGGCAAGTGAAGCAGAGGAAACAGGAGCAAAAGGGATAGCAATCATCTAGCTAAGCTGGTCCAAACACTGTTCAAACATGGTAAGCATAGCATCATACATTGCACAAAATAATAGAACTCCAGTGCTTCAGAATAAGGTACTTGCTAGCTACTTTTAACCAATGTATCAGAGACATAGAAGCTAGCGCATACAACATAAGGGGCACTAATACAAGAAACCTGAAGGGAAATGATGAATTTGGTCCAGAGTCCTTAGAACACATACCACAGTCTTCTCTGTTACTTCCTAAGCAGAGTTATGAATTTTATGCTCTATAAGGCACAAGTATGAAGGTAATACTCACCCAGAGCAATATTTAATCAATAAATAACAAGTGATAGAATGATAAACACAGCCACCTTTTCACTTACACTAACTTGTCTACATAACCTGTGTTGGCTTAAAACAGAAGCCAGTAACAACACGATAGCACTTCCACATTGTTATGACTGAACAACCAATATGTTAAACCTTCCAGCATGTGAAAGTACACAAGCTTCAGACTCAGAGGTAACTGACAATTATCTGGGTTACAACTCAGATCCTTAAGTTGAAAAATATGGTAGAAGTTACTAAGTCACTTAGGCTAGCAATGCTAAAAACTCAGTCTGATTTGGTGAGCTGCCTAAGCTTTCAGTGAAGGAACTTCCACTGGAAGATGTAGAAAGGTAGAGTAATGCCATTAATGGGGTGAAGTGCAATATTTACATGACTTCAGCAAACTGCAGATTTGGTTGTGGAGAGTCATTATTACAAATTTTGCAGAAAGAGAAGTAACTTATCAAAGATATTTGTTTTACATGGGGAGCTTCTGTAGCAAAGGGTATATGTAAGCAAAAGAGACTCTTCCCTGTCTGTGTGGCTGTTGCATATGAGGGCTATGCTCACAGAAGTTCAGCAAATGTGTTGTGGGGCTTTCCATCCCTGTGGAACTAACATGTGAGCAGCTTTCTCTCCCCCCCATGCTGAAGTGTGGGACCCCTGAAGCCTCTAAGAGGAATTGTTGCTGGGAGAGGGTCGATTGCCAGGTAAATACAGTTTGTTTATGTTCTTGTGGATAATTGAGCCTAGAGTCATTTTTTCTCTCAGAATCTCTGGGTAAACAAATTAGTTCAATTTCTTTTATTTAAGCCTGAAAGACATTTATTTAAGTATCTTGACATTTGATGAGTGCAGTTCCCGTCTCCTTCCTGCATTGACAAACAGAAGACACAGCAGAATCAAAATTCACTTTATATGTAACTTTGTTTCCATTACAAAACTATCTTCCTAAACCACAAAAGATACAAGATGTGCTGTTCACTAGCTAATCCTTACAGCTATTTTTCACACTCCTCTCATGCTTAAGAGAAAGCTATGTTGCAAGAATATAGCCTTCCCAAGGTTAAAAGAGGTAGTCTACCTACAGTGACTGATGTTTGCAAAGACAAGCAGAACAATTTGAAGCTCAGTACTCTTCAGCCATTCTATATGTTCTGCTCCTTCTACTTCAGCTCATGAAAGACTTTGCTATCACTGAATGTCAGACAGTCTATGTACTCTTCACTTTTCTTTCTAGGTTTGGCAAGCTTAAAATGTGTTTGAGAACCCTAATCCTTCATTAGCCCACCCCTAACTGAGCTCTTCTTTCTACTTGCTCACCTGAGAGCTGTGTTTGTGTACTGGCCCGTAAGCTGCCTTCACTTAAGGGGTAGGTTTCAGGCACGATCAGCACTCCCTGCCTCTCTGGCCAATAAAGGCAGCAAAACTACCACAGACTAACTGTGCAGTCCTCCAAGATTAGTTCTACCCCTGTATCTTATATGAATCTTTGTCCAATAAATAGAACTAAAATCTTGACTCTTGTGGGCACTTCAAGCTAGACTGTATTTCTTCAGGAATGGATGATCGTTGAAGCTGGGATAGCCAAGCTCTGCTAAACTAATCACTCTTTCGTGCATGCTACACAAGAGGGGTGGGGAGCTCTAAATGAGTAACAAAACACCTTTCTTCTTTTCCAGGCCCCACTGCTCTTTGCTTTTGCTTTCCAACCCACTAGAGAACTCCTGTACAGACAAATGAGTACATAATTTTCTTTTAAAGCCTGATTTCTCAACATCTGAGGTGTGCCCCCTTCCTGTCTTGTTGTAGGTTCAGAGGAAGACATACTGTCTAAATCCACTCTATTTTCACTTTACTTCCCAGTATAAGATTTTTTTACTGAATGACAAAGATAAAACATATTTACTGTTCACTGGCTTGTGCTTCAATCATTTTTAAGCCCCTCCTTCATCTTCTTCATGTAGAGCTATATTTTTGAGGGCCCTGTGCTCTCCCAAGTTTAGGCAGGGCTAGCTGGCTAGCCTATGAATAAAGGTGGTGAGGAATGTTTAACAATATGTTGATTAAAATGTGAATTAATGCATTTCCTAGAGGATGACATTTAATCAGTCTGCTTCCCTAATTCCTAAGGATTAGAGAAACAATGTAAGAGGCTTGTGCAGCACTTTATCTGGCCAGCGTCCCTGAGATCCATAGAAGTCACAAAGCTACCTGAGCATAGTGCGTTCACTGACTAGGAAGGAGGACTTCTGTTATGAAAACAAGCTACATCTCACTGTCTGCTCCCATTCAGTAGTCAAACTCAGACCCTCAGTATCTCTGTTTTTTCTGTGTGGGGGGGCCCCTCCCCCCCAGGTTTGTTAGTTTTTTAAATCACCCTGTGAATGCCAAGTGCTTGGTTTTTTTGTTTGTAAATCATCGTTGTCTCAGGAAACTCTGAGAGCAGAAGGCATTTTTCTCCCTGGCTGACAAAGATGGCCCTGGGACATACCACACGTTTACAATCAGCACTCGGAAAAGCCTTTCTTCTGCTTCTGTCGGCAGGCAAGTGGGCAGGGTTGCCCTTAACTGAATTGCACAACAGCTGTGTGGGTCCTTGCAGCCAGGTGCAGGGATCTCCTGCAGTCGCTCACTTAGAGGAGAGGCCTCAAGCTGTATGTTCTGAGCACAAGCATGGGCAATGCGGAGGAGCAGGAAAGGCTTGGGGGATTGGAGAACTACTCTGCAAATGCTGCAGAAGTCGAAATGCTGAAAAACCTGCTGGGAAGCACTCAGACCTGTGGCACACAATTATTTCTCTAGTGTAACTAGGACTTTAAAGAGGCTTGGGATTGCCAGTATGAGGATATTCACTGAGCATATTCATAGACATGAAAATGGCTTTTGAGAAAGCTCACTTCAAGGGAAACCTGCAAAATAGCACCATTTAAACTTAGAGGCTGGAGGAAGCCTTTATCAGCTCTTGCATTAAGACCTTTACCCAACGTAGGCTGGAATAAAAACGCTGACATAAACTGCCTATGATATTTTACATCTGTTGAGACAATAGTCGTTTAAACACCTACTCACAGGAAGTGCTTAACAGTGGTTACATTTGTTACCTGCGATTTCAGACTGTGTGGCCCTCACTGAACGTGGTTACTTAGCAGTGGAAAAGGGAGTCCCTCACTGCTTACAAAAAACTTTAACAGCCAGTGTTTCATGTCCACCAGGAGTATCCAGAATTACAGTCTCTGAACAAAGGGCAAGTGTGAGAGAAAAACCTCTTCCTGGACCATTGCGTCATTTAAAATGAGTAGTTCACCTCTCTGTTTTCACACTTTACTTCATCGCCTCATTGCAACATAAACTCAGAGTAAGGAGGTTATTTTCATTTGTAGTATCTTTTTGGGGGTTCTGATAATCTCTCAGAAAAATAAAACACTTGTGTTAATATTTATGGCTTGGATTCTGGCCCCTGTTCTGTTGGCACAAAGCACTTGAAAAACCAACTTAATAAGTTATCTGGAGACTCCTCAAACTTCGAATGGCTGATAACACAGCAGCTAGGGCAGTCTGCAGAGCAGCGCAGTATCCCAGTTGTGAACTCTCTCTTGAACCAGGCGGAAAAAGCACTCAAGGTTCTTAAAGAAAATGAACTGCATAAGGCACATGCATGTAAAGTATTGCTGCTTTCTTACGTGCAGTGTGATACTGCTAGTGCTGGTCCTCCATGGATCTCAGAAGTACACTATACGCATTAGGAATTAGTCTCTGATGCACCAAATGAGTTAAATTATATCTAAGTTAATTGTATAGCCTCAGTTGCTGTAGTATCTGAGCTCCTAAAAATCTTTTCGGTTTTTATTCCACCATATCTAACCTATGGTAGCGGAGGAATAATAGACCCTTTAATGGAAAGTGAACTGAGGTACAGTGAAATTAAGTGACCTTCTGTCACACAGGGCAAATAGCTAAATATAGGTGTTGCAAACCCCCTGCTAGTTTCCAGTCCATTTAGTTAGCCGTTCTTTCTGTGAGGGTTAAAAAAACTATCATCATCTCCCATGGAGAACTGGAATATCAAGAGAATAAATGTTCTGGGGCATCTACAGTTGTGCAGTTACCCTGCACTTCTATTGAGAGACTAAAAGGTTTAGAAATAGCAAATGTTCCTTTACAGGGAAACTCCAGACCCAATGGAAATGAACATTAGAAATTTCTAGTTGTCTTTACATGTGAAATCACAGTTATAACATCGACTGAAAGTACCTTTCATAATCAAAACTCCCAAACATTTTTGCAGATCTTTTCCACAGAGCTTAAAATGATTCAAAACAAGTAGAAATGCTTTCCATGGACTCATACTAAAATAAAGGTGGGGTTTTAGAAACTACTTAGTTCTAAACAAAACAAGAGCCAAATACTGACTTGCAGAAATTGCCTCATTGCCTGTGAAATTCCCAGATTTGTACCTGTGGAGATGCTTGTTGAGATGTAAAAGAACCCAAAGGAAATGAGTGAGTCAAGGAGCCACTGCAGTATTAAATACTTGCCTCAATTGCAAGTCATTTCTTTGAAGCAAATGATTCTATTATGTGAATAGCTGTAAAAGACATCTCACTGTCACTTGAAAAATGAAATGGCTGCACATGGCTGCATGTCCACAGCGTGGGGAGCTGAGACCCTTCCTCAGAGCCAGCTATACCATAGCACAGAACGACTCTGAAGGTCAGGCTTTGCCATGGGCTGCAAGCTCCCTGGGACGAGCTGTGTGAAGACATTTGTACAATTCATGGAGGAACACTCTGGACCTTGACTCGCACAGCAATTTAAAATTGGACAAACTAAGTGGTTACTACCTCCAACTAGCTACCTACCTCATATATTTTCTGAAGACTGCAGTCTTGTAGCAGGGATGGCTGAAACTGCTTTTGAATCACTGCAGTCTGCAGCTTGGCCTGTTTAGACAAACTGAAATTGGTGTCAAATTTATGTTACATGCTGAGTGGTCAATCACCACAGTTCATGAGCAACTACACATACTGTTAGCTGCCCTCGGGGCAGGGTAGGAAGGAAAGTGTGGTGATCAGGTCACGTCTAATAAATGGTAGAGCAGTAACCACTTTAACTGTCAGCTATACCCTTCAGATTTAGGATGGTAAGGAAGAAAATGTTCTGGTATTGTACCAGTTGTTCTACTCTTTGGACGACAACTTGGAACTGCCAGCTGTTCCTTTGACCCTCTACCTAGATACTCTAACCTTGTTGTTAAGAAATACAGTGACTTCAAGCCGCTTCAGCTTGCTCTTTATCACGGCACTAACAAGAAGGAGCAGTATATTAAGTTTCTATAGCATGCAGATCTGTATTCACAATCTGGGTTCACAGACGTGATCAAATGTTCAAATAAACAGAATTTTAAAAACCATACATGAAGAACCACATAGCAAAGAAAAAAATCTGATAAACTCAGATGAAACAATTCTCCTGAAAGTAGGCATGAGGTTCTAAGACCAGAGTTCCCCACACAAACAAACTCTCAGAGGAAAATAATTTTAGCGCTTTTTAGTCAACTCACTGTCTACTGCTTCCTAAGATCAAGTAAGATCTCCTCCTGGGAGATTCCTTTGAGGACTTTGAGGAAAATATTCTTTTAGATGAGATCTGGAATTATTGATTGGTGAAAGGGCAATGACTTAACAGGTAAAAGCATTACTGGTTTCTCAATGTTATTGCTATTCATGTTATTGTAATGCAAATAGCTCATACCAAACATCGGTAGTGCTGGGAAGAGATTTATTTTTGATGAATAAGTACACGAAGCTCCTATTCAGGGCCAAAGTACGTGGCCTTGTCTGCGAGGGTGGGGACATTATGGATTATAGGAGTCAGTATTTCTTAAAGCCATCTCATTTGAATGAATCATGGGTATATCTGGAATTGTTCTTTTTTGCTAGTTTAACATTGATAGAGGTCTACTGCAGCACACTTGCTGGGCCGCTGTGTAAGGGTCTGCACTGGGCTCTGACACATTTTGGGGACACTGCAGCTCAGATCTGTTTGTCAGCCTTGTTGGCGTTTCTCCTAAGCACAGATTCTTTGCTACCTACCTATGTGCTGATGCAGGACTTCACAGGTCAGCTGCCCTAAACTTCTCAGGTTACCACTGGCTCTTTCAGATTTATCAGTAATTTCCATGCACTCCTCCTTTGGCATCACCTTTATGGATGATCCTGACGTTTTCATGTGAGAAAACTGTGAGGTGCAGTGAAGGTAACTGACTTGCACAAGATCACAACAGGGGTCTTTGCAATAGAGCAGGCCTCCTAACTGTAAGCCTTTTTCCCCATTCATAAATCAGTAAGAAAACAATGCAACAGAGACTTACACAAAATACAACTTTACCTCTTTCAGCAGTCTTTATTGGACCAACTGGTAGAATTAGGAGAGATGGACAAGTTTCAGGCATCTACACCCTTTTCCTGCGTGGGTACAATGAGCACATATGACCTCATCTTAGAAGAAATGTATGACTAAGATGATAATCCACTGGTTTACAGCAAGGTTCCCGATAGAATTCTTTTAATGAAGGGTAATATCAGCAAAAGAAAAACAAGCATTAAAATGTGATTGACGGGAAACTAAAAAAAATAAGAGAAAGGCTAAGTTCAGAAAAGCTCTTCAGACAAGTGCTTTTGTAATAACTCTGAGTTTTGCCACTGACTCCCACGGGAGTAGAACTGGATTCAACAGTGTTGATTTCTCTCTACCCTAATGATGTCACAGTAAGTTTTTGCTGCTGCAGGGTTGGAAAGGGCAGTAGAACAGTAATGCTCTTTACACCTGTGAGGTTCCCTTCAAAGAGGCAGGAATGCAAAAATCATCTTCCTTTAGCTCTCATGTATAAATTCTGGTGAACTCTCCTGTGCCGAACAGGAGACAGACTGTTCTTCCAAGAGGTGCCAATGACCTAGCACAGGAAGCGCCTGTGCTAGTTGGGATCTTAGACTCCGTGATGGTTTTTTGTCATGTTCTGGCTCCACACTCCTTGTTTTCTTTACTTTCCGATTACTTTTCTTTACAGGGCACAACATTAGCTCATCTGACAGGAATTTGTTTGCTGTTTTCCACTATTTCAATCCTCCTTCCTGGGTAGATTTCAACTCGGGAAGTTACCTTTTTCCACACAGACACACTTTTCCCCCTACAGTTGCAATTAGACACTTTTTTTTCCTTTTTTTTGCCTTAACCCACTAAGTAGCATTAGTACTCACTGAAAAATATTGCTCGCTCTGCAGCTGTATTTTACATGCTCCAGTACAGATGATGTTTTTCTTAAGTTAGGATGGTCTCTTCTTTACAGGAAGTTGACGAGTAATGTCTCATTGTTGTAAACGCAGCCCAAGTAAGCCAGGCATTTTGAAGAGCAGTCTTGATGGGGTTTGTACCTTATTTTTGACTAGCTTTGATTTGTGAGAATGCAGCATTAGCTCACAATCTCTTTTTATTTTCTCCTTTTTTCTTCTTCCATCTTATTTTCTCTCCCTTCTCCTGCCTGGCTTTATATCTTAGTTTCTTCCCTCCCCCTTCATCTTATTTTGTATGCCTCACTGGAGAGGGGAATTTGATTATGTGGAGAAGTTCTGACAAAGTGGAGAGGGCTGTTTAAATGGGTAGGCAGAGCAATATTTCTAGTGCGGGAGATGTATAATCTTTTTTTTTTTTCACTTTTTCATTCTAAAATGTTCTTTTGGAACATCTGCTAACTATATCTTATTTCAAGGCTTGAACCCAGTGAAGGAGTACACCAAATTGACAGGCTCTCTGTCTTGCCTTTCTCCCTTCTTCTTGCAAGTGCTGGTTACATCAAGGCTTATGGGACTCTGCACGTAATAGATCCCTAAGGAAATAGGTACCTTTAGTTTGCTAGCACTAAGGCTTCCTGCCTTAAGGCAGATAGATAGGATAGTGCAGTTATAATTGGGATGCTAGAGGAGGAGGAGATTGAAATGAGAAAGAAATTGTCCCACGGAATGAAGAGTCACCATAATCTGCAAAGCCTTTTCTTAGGACTCATTTTAATACTAAAGACCAAACTCTCACAGGTTGTATATGGCTAAGGAAAGCAAAAAGGGAGAGTTCAAGAGCCAGATCTGCTGTTCTTTCAAACAGAATTCGTGGTAACTCTTGGGGGAGCTCTGGTGGATATCTTCAGTGCTGTGGCATGCTGTTGATGTATCATCATACCAGTGTGACCATGATGGAAGAGGGGAATGGGACTGTGCCCCACATTACCAAAACAGCTCAAGTTTAAATATAAGATAAACTCTAAGTGGTCACCAGGAAGGGTCCTGCTGTTACATTGCACAGTAGTAGCTGGAAGATGTTTTTATTACATCTGGCTATTACTCCAAAGCTAGCTTGTTTAAGATCTGAGTGCTTTTCCTTTAGTAGTAAAATATTTAAAATCATAATACAGTTAAAAATAGAGCACATGTTGTGTCATGCCATAACACAAATTCTTACCTTCACTTGTGAAAACAGAAACTTGTAAAGACTATTATTTCATAATATGCAAACACTTCAAAAATACTTAATGTTTTAAACAAACTTTCCTTGACTTGGCTCATTTTCTACTTTTTAGAAAATTAGCTTGATATCTACAATGTTAGCTATGCTGAATATTTGTAGAAAAGCAAAGTAGGAAATTTTTTTTGGTCATTTTTCATGCTCTAAAAATGTAAATTGAGCAATGCTTCATGAAGAGATGAGGAAGACTCCCTGGCAAACGGCTTTTTCATCAGAAATAATTACAATGAACAATGTGCCAGTTTATGACAGATTGTTATATTCAACCAATCTTGTATGCCTCTTTATAAACAAAGATATATGAATTATTAGTTCAAGAACTAAATTAAAATAGCAATTCCTGCCTTGCCACTTTTATAGGATGCATGGAAGTGTGACCAGATCTAGAGCAGGTGTTTTGCATGGCTTCTACTTGAAAGGAGTGAGGACTTAGTCTGCTGTGTACTTCAAACCCTTTGCACTGCTAAGAGCAGATAGTCTGGGGGGTTCTCTTATACTATAGAAACCTGTTTCATACAGTCCTCTTCCTAATGAGTGACCAGCACAGGCAACAGATTGAAAATTGTAATGTTCTGGGAGGAGAACATATGCTATGATCTGACACTTACTATGACAGTCACACAAGAAGCAGAATGCAGCTGTGTGCAAACAGGAAATATCATTTAACACCGAAATAGTCTACAGTTACTCCAAATATATCAGATAGAAGTGTAAAGTCTCTGGTCAGGCAAAAATACATCCCATCTGCTGCCTGGCACCTGCTATTTTATAAATTTAATTATGTGCGTATACACCCAGGTATGGAAGCAACAGGTCTGACACAAAGCTAATTTAAAGTAGTAGGAATCTCAAAAGGGAAAATACTCCTTTATTCAATGGCAGAAGGACTGGAGTAGTGTGTGAACAATTTTTTTTCTTGGATCTGGAAGTCTCCAGTTCTCATCAGCACTTAAGCACAAAGATTGATTGGTACTTTAAAGTTGTGCACTGTAATAGAAGTGACGTGTTTAACTTAAACCCACGTGCTGGCTGGGTCTCCTTCTGCAGCCTTAATGTCTGGTTTCTTAGCATGTGTCTTATTCCTTCAGACTTACTGTGCTGCACTCGTATCAGTATACACAGATAATACAGTATCAGTATACACTGATAAATAGCTGGGGTTTTTACATTAGAGGAGACAGGAAGATGTTCCTTCAGTATATACCAATTTTTGTTTCCTTGGGCTGCCTTTGAAATAAAGTCCTGTATCTTTGCTTAAACATGAAGTGCATGAAACCGTGATACAATGGCTTAAATTCTACTTTGTTACAGTCATCTGTAACTGGTGAAATCACGTGCATATATTGATCTGAGCTTACATCAGGGTTCAACTCTGACCTTGGATGTATGCTCACGTAGTTCCTGCTGATTACAATGAGAAACAAACATATGCAGGCAAGGCTCAGCATTTCACCTCTGGTCAGAATATATTTAAGTTTTTCCTTCATGTTGCCCAGATGTAGAGTGCATGTCAAAAACTTTTTCGACTTTAAATTTACATAGCTTTCTCTCTCTCTCTCTCTTTTTTTTTCCTTTCCAAAAGGCGCTTTGCTTGTCAAAAGCTTCGTTTCTGTTCAGCCCAGTCATCTGACCCCAAACAAAAGTCACAGAGCTAACTTCCAACTTTGCCAGCTGTAGTTCTTCCAGCTTGCCAGTATTTTTATCGAAGATGAGGACAGGTCACATCACCCTGTTGACACAAAGATATGCCTTTGTAGCAAAGACTAGGGATGGAGAGACATAGGTGATCTTGGCTGTCTGTTTCACAAGCGTAAGTATTACATCAATTCTTATTAGAAATGCGCCCTCGCCAGGGTCTTTGTGATAAATGGTGTTTTGGCTGTTTAGATGGTAACTAGTTATGTGTATACAGGAACTGCTCCACTGATTTAGCAGTAACATATTTAGAACTACCTTGCTGCACAATGAGGAAAAGCAACAGCTTAAAGTATGTTAATTTGAAAAGCCTCAACAGAACTGGCCAAATATTTTTAGCATTTATTTTATTGTCATTCCAATACAATGCATAAAAGGTTGGAGATTTGATAGTTTTCTCATTCTGGTTCTAGCTAAGGACAAAGCAAGTAGTTTCCACTACCAGGCGCTTACAGTGTCTGAAGATAAAACAGGAAAAGTGTTGGGGAAAGGAAATATTGTTACACACTTCTTGAGGCACAAAATATTAGGCAAAGAGACAAGGATGGTTTGCTCAAAGCTACCGGAGGTTGTGGTATTTTGAGGAACCGACCCCAGTTCTCCCGGCCTAGCTACCAGAGTGTTCTTCCACTCCATTTTTCTCTTTGGATTAATATTCAATATAGTGCATGGCAAGGTATAACCATAACAAATCAAAACAGATCAGCTGAGGGTTTATGCATACACACAGTTCATCTATGTCTTCCATAATGCGGGTCAAAAAAGCTGTCCAGAAAGATAACCTGGATCAAACTTCTAAGTAGTTCTGGAAGCAGAACTGGGACAGAGATGGGGAGAAGGGACATCCATTTTATCGGTAGAAAGAGACTACGAGGCTTAGGATAAAATTCTAAAACAGTGTTGCTCATCTGACCAGAATTACTGGTGGAGTGAAAGGACCACAAAACAGGTCTATTTAAAATACTCTAATCGTTGTGACAGAACCCACACATTATTCAAATAAAACAGGGATGTATTTCTGAAGCTGTTATGTTACGCAGGTTACTGTGAATTAAGACTCTGGTACTGAACTTGGCAGTATGCTTCTGATGTTAGGATAGTCCTTTCCTGCAGCAACCAGGGAGTCATAAGCTTTGCAACAGGCTGAATTTCAAAAAACTTAGGGAAAGGAAGAATTGAATGTGAAGGAATGTCTGGGATACCACAAAAGCTGATGCTGATGCACACATTCAATTACTTGGATATGTATGTACAAGACTTAGATGCATATTAAATAGAAAGAGAAGATCATAAAGCAATTTTCATTTAAGGAGATGACATTGACAGAGGTCTCCTTTTATATAGAGGAAAAGAATTTCCTTTCTGAATTATGAAGAAGGAATAATTATTTTATTTTAGTGCAGTCCTCAGGGTACTTCATGTACACAGGCCCTACCAAAGTGATGGCTGTATAGCTTCAAGCAAACTTCTCATTTTATTTTGGCAGGATCATTTTCCTAAGTTTTCTCTGAAAGCTTTTTAGATAGTTCTCATTTATAAGACTGATTTTCTGTTTTCAGTTTATGTAAGAACAAGATTACAGAGGAAAAGGAACTTGCTATTTACATCCATTCCTTTTATTGGAAGCTCTTTTCTTCCATCATCTTGCTCTCAAAATCACATCCATAAGATGTCCACAAATGTTATTCATAGATTTTTGCAAGAGTAAAATGATATATCAGTAATTGGAGAAATGTGGTCTTTAAGGTCATGATAAAAGGTCAATAGAACCATAGTAAACAACAATTTCAAATGAAAGTTTGATGGTCAGGTTGCAGAGATATCCATAGCTATTTTGAGTGTTAAGAGTAGGAGGCCACAAGTAGCTTTATTACTGCAATGGCAGAAGACATCTCCTCTAGATATCTCCTCCAGTAGGACAGACTCTATGAAGAGCTGACATAAGGCACCTCTATCTGACCTCCACGGTCTTCTGCTTTTTAATAGTTAAAAGAATGTGAAGAGCAAGAGAGTCTGTTCTGCATCAAGGAATAGGTGAATATGTGAATAAATGAATAGCCTTGAGACAACAGGTGAGCTCTATATCAGAGTTTATACACTTAGGAGAGTAGCAGAAATACAGGGCACCCAGAAAACAAAACCCCCTTTCCCTTGAAATTACAAGGCACAACTTTCAGAGGTCTGGAATTTCCTTCAAGTATAACAGAACAACTAACAGTCTGTCAAAATACTATACAAGGAATACAGATTTATGATCAGCTTGCTATTCTCTGTTTAGTGTTTTTTCCCCTTCTTTTAAAGATTCTTATATTGTTGTTTCTATTGATTGAGTTATTTCACATCTGTTTGACACATTAAGATATTCTGAACCGTTAAATTATATCGATCTTTATCTTAGTTGCTTGCCAGAGAGACAATTCAGAAGCTAATGTAGACTCCTTCCTTGTATATCCTCATATTGTAGAATGATAGGGCTGATTCTGCCTCATTCATTGTACAACTATTTAAAAAGTCCAGCTCTGAAATGAAAAGCCTGCTAAATATCTCACCCCAGGCAAATAATGGTGAATGCCAAGCTGCTTCCATGTATCTGAAGGACAAAATTCTACATACTTGTCTTGCAACACTCAGCTGGGTGTTTTAAAAATAGGAGATTTTAAAATGAAAGCTCAAAATATTAGAAAAAGGCAAAAGTGGCAGCTGTTTTATAGAAGTTTTGCTTCTTTTAGTAGAAGTCTGTGTGTAAGTGTTGCTTAAATACATTGAAATAACCTTTTGTTAAAATATGTAAAACCAAGAATCTATGTCTATTTTTTCAATTTTGAACTCAAGCCTCGTGTTTGAACTCAAGTTTCCAGTGACACAATAGAAAACAAGCGCTCATCATTTACAAGATCAATTTCTTCAGCTTTGCTTTTCTTCTGCCCTGGATATTTAAGCAGAAAAATTGCTGGCATTGTAAGTTTCTCTTTCTTTCATTGAATTGATGTGGGAGGAAACAGAATAATCTCACAACTTCTTGTAAGACAGAACACTGATGAGGACAGTAGAAATACCTACCCAGAGTGCAGAGGTTAGGGCTGGGCCCTCTAGCAATACATGCAAGGAAAGATCTAGCAAAGAAATATTTTTTTATTGCCTAGCTTTCCGAAACATAATACTCTTTCAATAAAAGCTCCTTTAGATTTGCTGAGAGAAACGGATATTTGGGAATGAGGACGAGGTGTTCAGTTTCACTATCAGCTCTTTCCAGCCAAGGCTACAATTCAGCTAGCTTTCACTTCCAGCAAGCAGAAGAAGAGGTGTCAATCAATAGTTAAATGCTGACATGAATAGTGCCTTTGTGAATATTTCTGTTGTGCCTTTGAAAGCACACAAGCCACAACAAAAAATCTTTTGACAGTGTGTGGAAAAACAAAACTGAAATGCTTGAACAACCTTTCCCAGCTAGAAAGCAGGCCATATAAACTCTTGAAAATTGAATGCTCTTTGTCAGTTGGACGAAAGCTTGTGTTCTGAGATTTAACCATCAGGGAGCCCAACAGTGCAGTAGCTATGTGCATTTCTAAAAGCATTTCTTCGCTGTGAATTTCTTAGTGTGAATTGACTGGTTGCATTTTTATTCACATGCATGAGGCATTTTGCAGTGGTCATTGTATTCATCTTGAGTAAGTTTCTCCATTAAAGACATTAGCAAGACACTGCACAGTTTACAGATCTTCACTCAGATCTGACATACTACAAATTTTGCCAAATAAATCCCCAAGTGAGCAACTGCCTTGCCTGGAAGAGTCAAGATTTGATTTTGTGCCTTTTTTTTTAATTCTGATTGCACTAATGTGACACTAGTAGACATGGCCTTACTGTTTGGCAACACCAGCAGGAAGGAGCAAGTAAGCCAGGCTTAGATACAGTCTTGTTCTGTATAATGCCCTGATTTAATTAAGTCATGTAAGAATACACCTGACTTTAAATACACAGATATTTAAAACAATTCACAGGTTTAAAGAGAGACATATGAATTACTGAACTGCTGGCCATATCACACCAGTCTGAGACATTCTGCTTTTGTTCCATGAGCCACTGAAACTAATGAGACTGTTACTCCTGCAGTAAGGCATTACTAAATGTGAAATGCAGGTAGCAGTGACAGAGCAAAATAAAGAGAAGGGATTTTTTACACTTCTGGCTTTAGGTACTGTTTAAGGCAGCACAAAACAAAGACCCTTATGTACACAGAGAAAATATTTTTATATGTGTAAGACAATAATCATATGTATAGAATTGTCTACATGACATGTATTTCTGAAAGCATTGCAGATGGCAACTAACTAAAGAGTGCAGAGAAGTGGAGCAGTCATTCTGAGTTATACAATTACATTTGCAAACTTGAATATTCAAACTTGTTTTGATGAAAGGGCACTGACTAAAGCTGCCAATTTATGTGCTGCTTTTACTGTAACTTGTCTTGGATTTTTCAGTTCCACCAGAGATGGTAGGAGAATTTCTAGTACCTCATCTAATGTCTAGCAGACTCAAGAGCAACACAACTGTTGTCAGGCTACTCAGAGATGGCTGGGAGCCATCATGAAAATTAAGCTTATGACCTTGTGTCCTAGGCCCTGTCTACATGGGAAACTTAGTGGGATTTATAAGATACACTGCTTTGTGTCTGTATACAACAGTTTGCTCGCTCTTTTTTTTTTTTTTTTTTAAAAACCCATCTGCCATCGTTTCTCACCCTAGTTAATCCCATTTGGAAGAGCACACGCTTATTCCAGAATTTCTCTTTTTTTCACAAAAGTAATTTTCAGCAGTTACTTAGATTAACTGTTTCCCTTCAGACAGCCATCCAACCACGATGCCATTCTGCTTAGATTTACAGATGAATTAACCTCTGTGTCTTTTATCCGTAGGTCCTCTAAGGTCATTTTAGCTGACTGTAACCTTCCACTTAAATTTTAAAATTCAACTAGCTCCAGTAAAATTCCAGTTTATGTACACTCAGCAACATTCCCCTTATAGCAGTCATGTTGTCTACTTCCAGGTGCACTTGGTATGAAGGTCTACAATTCTTTGGTCACTAGGAAAAGAAATGCACTCTCTGAATGCCAAGACATGGTAGCACTACAAATGCAGGAGAAAGGATACTCTCTGGGCAAGCATCAGTGTTGCTTCTTCTGGAAGAAAGAAAAAGATATCTGCCAATGCTTTGATAATCTACCAATCTGTAAGAAGATTTTTGCACACAGAACCTCAAAAATCTTTGAGAAAGGATGATCAGGGATGATCACATCTAAGTAGCCTCAGATGCCAAGGAGGGATCTCTCTCTCAAACAGAAAGAAATTCTCCCAGGTAGCCAAGTTTTTTCAGCATGCCAATTTTAATTTAAAAATGTGAAAATTTAAGATAGGAATATGAATCTTAAGGTGGAGATAACTAGCCTGAAACTTCTGCTGAGGGGAACACTGCTAGTCAGAATACAGGCTGGGAAAAACCTTCTTAAAATTGGGAGGTATAAACCTAAGAACATGAATATTTCTTAATTTAAAGCAGATGTAAAAGGCTACTAAACATAAGATTGCTCAAACAGGAGGAAATGCATGCAAACATTTGAGGCAGAAGTAATTTCTAAATATTGCTTGAGCTGAGAATATATGCATGTGGATAGACGGAGGGATATGTACAGAGACATCTAGGACCCAAAGAAAAGCCTAAAGCGAAGGCTTTTGGCTCAAGTTCTGCGGGTCTGTGAGGAATAAAACTGTTGTTTCCTGTTGCTTTTGCCTTTAGCACCAGGGATCTTTCAAGCCAGTCCTTATTAATATAGTAAAGCTTGAGGCTTGGAACGAAGGGCAGAAAATAGCTGGGTAGATCTTATTTGCCCTGGCATAGTACTCTCAGTATAGTCATTAAAATCTACCCCTAAGTTCTGAATTTGTAGTGCCTATGGTAAAACAGTATTTGTCCAGATAGTCATCTGGGATGTGCAGTTATTTGTCCACTAAAGTCAGTAAAGCGTCCTATATCATCTCAGCCTTAATCCTGCCAGGGGCTGGAAGCCCTGGCTCTCAGCACTTCCCTCACATGCTTTGCAGTAGCAGAAGAAAAAAGAATTAGAAAGAGGGTGTTTCTGTTCTAAATCAGAGGCCATTTATTCCTTTTTTAATTTGTTTGTTTGTTTATGAATTGGTCAACACCTATCAAAGGAGGTTTCCAGTTGAAAATCTAATGGACAGTAACTGAATATCAGGAGCGAAGGTTTAGTTCAAACCAGACAAGAGGCTCATTTGCGCTATGTATACATTGGCATGTAGGGCAGTCCAGTAGGAGTGTATCTGTAGAGCGAAACATTTGGTGCTGAGCACCGGATATTTCACAATATATTAATTTTGGTGTGTTTTATTTCAGACCAATTCTGGACTGATCTGTGAACTAAAAATCCATTAGCGGTTGGAGCACCTTCGGGGCATTCCAGGGACACATCTTCTGGTTTGGTGTTATCTGCAGGTAAACCAGTTTGTATGCTTCAAGACCTCTCTGCAGTGTGAAACATAGCATGGTATGTGGGAATGATCAGGAGATTTGCTTCAAAATTGCCCTGCTAATCTCACCTAAAATGTAACGCAGACACATGGTTTGTTGCTCTGTCCTTGACAACACAGGTCATCAGTTGTACATCTTGCAGTAAATCCACAACTTGCATGTGGTCTTGTGAGTTCTTCTCTTGTTAAAAGTCTTACCTGATTAGAGCTAAGCTTGCTTGCAAAGGGATTATATCTGAGCTGAAGTAAAAAGCATCCGGTGTACAGCATATATCTACTGCAGTGTTTACACTCTTCTGAGGCTTGCCAGAGAACAGCTGTTTCTTATTTTTTAAGTAGAGTGAGAAGGAGACAGATCTGGCAGGAAAACTTAAAGTGGAGAGGGCGTAGAATTTGCACTCCCTTCTTCATGCAAGGTGTTTGCCTCAAAGAACTTGAAACCAAACTTGAACAAGGTCCCCAAGGCAATATAGACACAAATGCCAAAGTGATTTCAACAGCTGAAGATCTGGCCAAGAAATTCTTACCTGGGGAAGAAAATTAAGAAGACATGAGCCTTACTACTGAACTTTTAAATGTTTTGAGTTATACGCTTATATATTTGGGGACCAAGGACACTTTATTTTTCACGAAGTAGTAACTCCACAAATTGGAGGACAACAAGAGATTGGAGTCATTAAAGCAAAATTCATCAGTATGCTTATTTGATGATAGTACTTCCTGAAATAAGTCTGGTCTGAAACTACTCTTACCACCAATATCACAGATGGTGAGAGCACTTTCCAGAGTGTAGTTAGAGGTGGCCCTGATAACCGGTCTGAACTGTCATGTTGCACATTCCATGGTTTAAACAGTAATTTATTTTGCAATCTCTGCATCACCAATTCTGGAGTGTTTGTCTAGAATGTTTAATATTTGAAGAGGTCAATATTTAAAGAGATCTGTGACAGCAAATAAAACCTTCAGGCTGCTTGAAAGTTAATATGTCACACACTCTGATGGTGATATAGAACTAGAACTGTCACTAGGCATGCTGTCAGTGCCTCTATTAAGACAAGAAATTATGGTGCCATAGAGTAGGACCCGTGAGAGAGACTATTTAAAACTTCTGACGCAGTTTCTGAGTATCTTAGTAAAGTTCACCGGAGCTTAAAAAAATAACTCCATTTGTTGGCCCTATTCACGACATGCAGGGGAACAAAATAGTGCAAGTAGTACAAAACAGGGTATATAGGGTTTGCCAGCATGGAGAAATGAATGTCCCATCTACTCTGTCTCCTTCTCCAAGTCAGTGTGGGAAAAAATAGGCATGTATATTGGAGGACTGTAGATACACTACTGCTCTCAGTAATGCCTGTAGAAGTTGCCACGAGATCTTCCTGCAGTATCCCTGCTTTGAAGCAGTAGTCATGTTTGGCATTTTTAAAGTAATATTGGAATAATCAGAGCAGCAAATATACAGGTTATGCTGACTATAGGGGAATACGAATGCAGATGGCAATAAAAGCCGGTACTACAAGCGCAGAAGTGAGCACATATATATAATAGAATAAACAGAGAAGGAAAAAGTCAGTGGAATCCTTTTGCGTGCTGATGACTCAAGGCTAGCAGGTTTTGCCTTTGCTAACCATGCAGATTCTGGGCAGCTGCTCCTCCTAGCTCACTCCCTCTACCTGACAGGACTTTCTGCAGAAAAAGTCTGCAGCAGTGATGCTGTCAGCTACAGCCTTCCCTACCTTAGGATACATGTTCTCCTTCCACACACAGTTCTGAGTGAAAGGAAGACTACTGCCTTGAACAGTGGACAGATGAAAGATTGCTGAGTAAATTCCACAGTTACCAGAATTTCAAATATTTTTTTTCTCCTATTAAGTTTTTTAACTTTAACTATTAACTTTTAAAAACAAGTCAAGAGAGGACTTCTGATTTTATATCATACATCAAACACATGTATATAATAATTTCATCTGACTTCAGGTCACCTCACCCCTGCAAGCACAGAGAAAATTATCTCACTGAATAGGAAAAGCACTCCTTGAACCTAAAATTGCTGAAGTCAAAGTATCAGGTTAAGCACGATGGCACAGCGTCTTTTTTATGCAAACACCAAAGATCCTTAAAGTTTTACTTTTTCTAATTTCTTAGGAGCTGTGACCATTTGTTTGCAAATACTCCAAGCAGTTCTGATATTCTGGCGGAGGGGAAGGCTTTAAAAAAATCCTGCCTATTAACAAGAAAGCTCAGTGTTTCAAGCTAGAAGGATAGTTCACTAAACTTCCTAAAAATAAAAGCAGATAATGTCTTTCCTTTCTTGTCAATAACTTTTGTATAAAGGGAGGATGAAATATAGTTTGACACTTCTAAATACTACCTTTTAAAAATGGGGGGATCTGGTTTGGGCCCTAACCCGAACCTTGCAAGTTAGATCATCCGTAGTCTCCATAAGACACAAATGATTACTTGTAAGTTGAAAAGAGAAACAGAATGAAATTTATAAAATCTTCTGCATACTCAAGTCTGCACTGACACTCTCTCTCTCCCTCGCTCTCCCTCCAGACCTAGAAAGTCTCGGCAAGCTGCCAGAAGTTTCACACCCAGTGCTGAACTGGCATAAAGTCAAAGGTTGCTAGTGGCATTTGGATGCCAAAACATTAGTACAGCTCTACTAACTACTGGCCTTTTACACATCCTTTTGCAAAACTAGATATTGGCAATTTTTGTCCCTTCTATAAGCTTTCATTGCTCACCTCTCCAAGTACTATTTCTTTAGCACTAGCCTCAGTGGCTGGTTAAGAAAGCATCTCGCATACTAAATGTTTCTTCTGCAGTGGTAGCTGTTGATGAAGATCCCCTCTTCTGCAATGGGAAGCACATGCATCAAGTGTTGCATGTCCTGGATACATCTGTAATAACGGTTCAATACAGTTCAAGCCTGCTCTTAAGACCACATTTGCCTCTGGTAATTTGCCTCTGCATATTGTAACCACTGAGGCCCCCACCAGCAGGCTGCCTCAGTCCAAGCTCCACAGCTGTTCAGAGGGGGACAGCCTGCGCTTTCTTAGGGCCCCAGAATATGTCCAAGCTATCACTCAAAATTGAGCATGGTTAAGTCCGAGTGCAATATTGCCCTGCCAGTGATATCCCGAGCCTGACCCTTGTTAACATTGTATGAAGGCTCGCAGTGACTAGCTGCAACAATTTGGAAAGTTGCAGAGCTTCGCAATCTGGGATCTACTCTAGATACCCTGTTTTCTACCTCACAACGTATGTCTAGCCACAGAGGGTACCACACTGGTACAGCAGAGGGTTAGACCCATAACTGCAAGCACATTTTTGGAACATAGGCTTTTATCTGCTGCATACTCAATATGTAATTACTAAATCACAGACTTCACTTTAAGCATAGAAACATTCCCACTGAACTCAGTGGGACTGCTCATGTGATAAGAAACACCGTGGGATAAGTCACCTGAGGCTCTGAGCTCCCAAATCTGGTTAAAGTCTCTTGCTGTTCTAAAAATACATATGTGTATTGAAGCACCTGCCAAAACATTACGTGGTTTTCTTTGAGTGTCACATTTTTAAAAAAGCTCCCTGCCATAGCATCTCTTACCATCTTTCTCTCTACAGTCTCACCTTTTTCTTACCCTTTCCCCATATTCTCATCTTATGCTCTACTTTTTCTATTGACACCTTGTCCACATTTAATGTAATAGCACTTTAAACCAAAGCTCTGTTCTCTGGGATAAGCAAGAACTCTAATCATGAAAAACTTAGCATAACAGTATTGCTTGTGAATGTTCACATGGCTGACAGCAGCAACCAATATAACAGAGCAGATGCCTTCTTGCACCAAGGCAAAGATAACTAACGTATCAAGAAAATAACAGCAGCCTATAGGGAAACATTTAATCTCTGTTCTCCCGTGCAAATCTCGGCAGCACAGTAAAAGGAACACATACTACAATTAATGATTTACATATTTATAACCCAATCCTCTTGACCTTTGTTAGCCAAAACACCTGAGTAAACCAATCTGTATGCTCAAATTTCTTGTAACACCCGGGAATGTGACATATGCTTTAAAAAAATTGGGCAGGGAGATAATCATTTTGTTTTTTAAGGCAACAGAAAGGAGAAAAATAGAAATAATAAGACAGAATTTAACAATAAAATAGCAAATGGTAAATGGTACAACCAGAATATAAAAAGCTATTTTGCTTGCGCAGTTGCACACTTCAGTTTTACAATGATAAGAAGTTGTTTGTTCATTCTCAATCACGCAACCATCTCTTGTTTTCCTCATTTTGCTTCCCAGCAAAGAGCTGACTGGGTGAAAATGGTTGATCAGTAATTTTGAGGATTATAGCTAAATCACTGATTGCAAGTTAATGGTCATAAAAATTTCATATTACCTTTGCAGGAGTTCTTTGGACAGAATACAGTATTTTGACTATTTCCAGTTCTTAGAGTAGCAAGCACATCCTAAAGGACTGTTCAAAAAATATAAGTACACTTTTTGATGACTACCTCTTTTGGCTTTATCTATCCACTGAAATGAATGAAATCTGAAAGGCAGGGTTAATCTACTGGGGAACTCTTAGTACCCTTGAATAAGGACAGGATTTCTTTTCTGAGTATGTCTCACTGAAGCTCCTTCAGCCTGCAGCTATTGCTTGGTCTTGAATTAAGATAGTCAGTGATGCTTGTAAATTTTATAGTTGCATGTGGTATAATGATTATTTAGAAGCATATTTGTGTTGCAGTAGCAAGGGAAGGTCGTATGAACATGCCAAAAAGCAAAGTTAGGAGGAGGAAAAAAATACCTTTGCCTCTCAGGAACTAAAATCTCTACTAGAGCCAATGAAGAAATTTCAGCCTACTCTTAGCATACTAAAAGTAAACCAGGATCCATAAGCACTATGGATTCCTTTAGCCCTGCCTATAACCTCTAGAAGTTGCCATATCAAAGCTTTTAACTGAGTAAACCAATCTATGCTTCTGTATTTGAGTCAGTACGCCTGATTATGCACACCCTGCTGATAAAACCAAAGTGTATAATAAAGTGTTTAATCAGCATAAATGCATGCTTTGTGTGCTAGAGCACAGTGTTTGCTTGGAAACAAATTGGAGAATTTTAACAGGGAAAAATGACTGTTGACCCAACCACCAGCAATTTGGAAGGCTGTTTTTGTGTGGATGTGTTAGGTACAGAGGAAGTGCTGGCAGGTGATGCCCGTCTGACAATATTGCATTCGTATGATATGCAGAGGAGGTCTGAAAAATTAATTGCCAGAGAGGTTTTGGATGGATATGGAAGACTGACTGTTATTCTACCTTGAAAAGTCTAAGATATAAAACTCTTGACTTGGGAGCTTGTTCGATAATTACTGGGAGAAAAAAGGATATCCTCATGAGTTCCTAGGTAGGATGCAATCTTAATAAATCCTCCATAAAAACTTTATTTTCATTATGATAACTTGTTATTGAAGATAAATAACAATTAGTAAAAAAACACTGTAACCAGATTTTAAGTAACATAACAAAGATTATTCTTCCTCTTCATAAATCAATTTTTACTCTTCTCGGATGTGGAGTCACTATTTCTTTGGTTCTTCATGTTCAGGATCCACAGCATCTAAATTCCTGAAGTGAAACAAAATTGGAGCTTCTCTCCATGCAACAAAAAGTATAAATAAAATACAAAGAGGAAACCTAGTATTCTTCTTCACCTACAGATTACTTTAGGAAAAGTGAAAAATGTAAATCTCATATCAGATACAGCTGATTCCATTGCATTTAACTTGGCTGATACACTTACTCCATTACGTGAATAGACCTCCATGATGAGGGAGTGGTATCAGGAGAATGGCATTAGAGAGCAAATAAAACTAGTAGTTCTTTGACTGATTGTAGTGCCTCAATACACATTTATAATTTAACTTTCTGTTAAAATCAGAAGAGAAGAAAGGAAAATAATCCTCTTTTATTTTATATATGTATTACTTACCTATTTCCATAAGTAGAAAGTAAGTGGTCTAATCTAAAACACTACAAAGGCATTTTCTTTGACCTTAATTGACTGGCAAAGGCACAGCTATAGTACATGTGACCCTTTGTTTGTTAAGCAGATAAAATCCAAGTTTCAGTTAAAGCTCTTAACTAACCTGAATTTCAGTGCTGTGCTCCAATCTGTCTCTGAAATGCTGTAAGTACTGCTTTGTTACTGCAGTGAATGCAGGAAGTCATTATTTCTCAGTTACCTGCTGCCTATTTTGGGAGAAAACGTGGCCTAAGGGTGTCAATGGGAATTTTGCCACTGACTTTGTTTACAGTCTGAATTTCACCCACAGCTTTCTGAATTATTGTTTCCTTTTCACCGAGTTTTCCAAAATATAGGATATTAGATAGCCTTCATATTCCATTTCAGCACTATCGCTTTTCCTGAATTGAGCATCTCTACTGATTTACCTGAATGAGCCTTAAAAAGGAGGTAAACAAAGCTTTTAAAGTTCTGAAAAAAAAACCCTTGTATGTCTTTGCTATGTATGGAACAGTAAGTGCAAAATATATGTCAAAAGGACAGAAGAGCATCATTTCAGGAAAGACAGCAACTAAAACTCAGAGGCCCTACACTTGATACATTGGAAGGGTAGCCAAATGATCTAGCCAAGCTATTGGGAAATTTCAGAAAGGTAAGTGTTAACCTTACATATTCAACTATATCTTCCTTTGAAATGCATCTCTTCAAAGGGGAAAAATTTAACAAGTTTGCTTAAGTGAGTGAGTCTAGGAACAAGAGAACTTACCTGTTTTTTTCATTAAAGCAAATACACACCCTGTTTTCTAGCTGAACTAATGATTTCTGTTGTCCAAAAAGATATTGGTTCTTTCTCTCTCTCTGTTTTTTGGGGGGTTGGGGATGGAGGGGAATATTTTCTTAACATTAAAAGTACACATAATAGTGTGTTTAGCATGAATTCAGAGAGATCTTCTTTAGGAACAGTAGCGTATAACATCACTGCTCACAACTGCTTAATTTTATAACAAACAAGCAATGCAGGACCCACCTTTGTCCAAACTCACAGTTTCTGATTACATCTATTTCCCAAGAGCCCTGTATCTTTTGTTACTATTTCCACTTTGCAAAGCAAGTACAAACCTGCTCCATTTTGCATTCCCTTTGCAGAGGTGTTAAATGACTTAGCAATTACAACCATACAATGTGTTCCATTATATAACTGCATATGTTTCCTATTTTAATCAGTGTGGCAAATAACTAATTGCATAAATACACAACTCAAAACATACCCATATGGAAAAAAATATATAGAACACCTTTATTTTCATGACTTCCCTACTCTCAGACTGACTTCATATTCAGGGATATAATTTTTGCCTGCAATGATACTCTGTCCACTTAATTGGTTCACTTTTTTTACTCTCTAAGAAATTTGCTGAGTTGTAAAAGTTCGTAAAATCCTGCTGTAGAAATAATTGAGGACAGAATTTGATGCTCCAAGCTGAGTGACCTGCAGGCAGGAGTACAGATGATCAGGCAGCTGCATTAGAGGTATGATATATTGATCCATGGTAAACTTTGGATACCTCCGAACTGAAGTATGTGATCCTTTTGGACGTGGAAGAACTGAACTCACAGTGAAATAATTGGTTATTTCTAGAGAGCAAAATTGAATGGTTTTTTTTCCTACTTGTATTCCTTTATGTTCTTGGATAGATTAGTCAGAACTGAAGAGAGTTTCTTCTACTCTCTGCGTAACATTGATGAAATAGAAAAGCCTTGTTGAAGACAGCCATGCTAGATTTCTCTTCTGCTCAATTTATGGCTAATGTTCCAAACAGATGAAGACAAGGAAGATGAAAATCCTTTATTTGACACACACAGAAAGCTAGGAATAGCCAACAGCAAGTGATAATCTACAGAGAAGTTATGTATAGGTTTTAAAAAAGAAAAGGATGTATAGACAGGGAAAAAAAATCCAATTATTTTGTAAAGGTTCTCTCCCCCCTTTCTAAACTTCCTCTCATAAAAAGTATTACTCATAGCCTCAGTTTTATTTTTATCACTTGTCCATGCCCAAAGTTGCTATAGGAATGCAAACAGATGACACACTTACTATTCTAGGAAGAAAGGAGAGTATTTTTTTTCTCATGTTCTACAACTTTTTGCAACCTCTAGAATATTAAAAATGTACAGATGTAATACAGATGTAAAGAGCATATTGTGTATCAGTAAATGAAAGAAGCTGCCTACTCTCTTTATCACTAGAACTACCCACATCAGCGTCCAGACTTTCAGGTTGTGATAATGATGCTTTCTATCATTTTTGCAAATGCATCCCTACAATCTAAATAGCAAAGTCCTCACTAGTTTGTAACAACGACAACATAGAGACATAAGGCAAGAATAGGTACAGGGCTGAATTTCCTCTTGAGCTCTCTTCTTCCTCTTGCTGTGCCTCATGTGGCAGAACTTTTCTGTTGTTGAACAGAGATTACTGGAAATAAATTCTCCTGAAGCAGACAGGCTTTTGTTCAGTTTTGACACCAGGCTTCCAGCCCAGTCTTGAGCAATCTGCACTGAGCAAGCTCTGTGCTTCTGTGGTCTACTTCTTTTTTAGAGACTTCTTGTGTGAGCTAGTTTGTAGAAAAGAAACCATTTTCTGAAAGAACATGTTCCCAGCTGAGAGTCTACATTATCAGTCTCGTACTAGCATAGTCTCTGAGACTTCCGTCAGATTAGGCTTTAGATTTAGACGCACAGTAGATCATTCTTAGGCTGGGCACATATATATGTATTTCTTGGTGTGCACTAGTTTTATAACAAGTCAGAGACACCGTTTTCTTGTACTGCTTTCCTACTCATCCTTACTCTCTTTTTACACAAATGGCTGAAAAAAATGGTATGCATATATAAACTTGCTGCAGAAGTCCTTTTCATCATATTTTGCCTTGTCTCTTTTCTTTCTCAAAAAGGAAGACATATGATTCTATGGCTTATCTTCTGTCACAACCATGATTTAATCATATGAAATCCAAGATTGCTCTGTGCTCTAAACTAGTCAGCATGTCACCCATCATTTTGTAGAGTCCAAATAATTTGGGGGGTTTCTCTGCTGCTTTTCCACTTCCCCTGTCCTTTTCACTTCCAGAAGACTGTGTCTTTGAGCACATCTACAAACCGAGATGCTTATTAGGATTAAGATTTCTGACATGCTCACATCCCTCTAATGTGTTTGTGAGACATTTGGTGTAACTATTGAAGCACATTCTTCTCCTATTTTCTTAGTGACAATAGTAGACAATCCCTCCTGTCTATTCCTTAGAAGTTGTCATCACCTAGCACCCAAGTTCTGAGTATTTTTAACTAGTCCTCACCTGCTACATATTTTTGTTGCATGCTTCAGTGAATCGTATGAATATTGTATATGTGTGACTTTTACTACAATATACACTTTATAGACCTTTCATTTCTTTTGCAGTTAAAAAGGGAAGAATGAGTACTACTAAGAGGTCTTGTGTTTCTTCCTCTACTTGTATGACATAAGTCCCAAAATGCAAATTCATGTGTTTGTATCCCATTCTACAGAATGGATAGGCATTTTACAGCTATGACCTCCTAGGTGGTGGCTTTTTTGTTCTTATTTTCAGTCCCACCTAAGCCGCTTGCTTTTCCTCTTAATCTTGTTTTCCTCATTATTATTCCACTCGAAGCTACACATTCTGTTCTCTCCTCTTCACACTGCTACATGTATTTTTCTCAGCTCTATTTAATGGCTAATCTTTGTCTAGATTTCATCTGTTATAATTTGCCACATGTACGAGGCTTGGACTCCTATTTGGTTTATTGCTTTTCCTGAAGTTTATATATTCTTAAAGAATACCTGAATGTACCAGCCAAATATCTTAAAAGCAACAAAGCATACAAAAAAAATGAGGAAAGTCATAAAACAAAATGCCAGCTGATTCACAGCATAACTGATAATTTTGTTTCACAATATACTAAAAACTCTGTTGCTGTGTCTGAGATTAAATGTGGAAGCTCCCTTTTGGCTTAGAATACCTAGGACATTAATGCTTACATAAACCCTCTTTTAAATTCAATACCCACTGCTCTTTTACCCCAAATGAAGACAGATGTTTTTTGAATCAACAGACTACAGTTGGGTATCCAGATAGTATACCAGATGGGTATCCTTATCACATACATGAAATTCTGTGTTGCTTCCATCAGGAAATGTAACAGTAGCACATTTATTAGAGAGAGGGTCATGTTAAAGGCTTTGTTTGTTACTGCTCCCTATAAGCAATAACATGACAGAAAGTAACAGACCAACATCTTCATTCTTCAGCACTTAACTACAAGCTGAGTACAAATATCTATCAATGGCAAAGAAGTGTTTAGGTATGTAACAGAAAAGAAAAAAAGATATATAATTATTTTTGTATAAAGGTGTTATTGGTCTTTTAAAACCTGTTTATTACTTATGTAGCCACAATATTGCTTAAACAATTTAATCAAAACAATTTTTGTGGAGAGAATGACATCTTTTATTAGACTAACTATATATAGTTGAAAAGAGTGCTTCAGTGCAGCCAAGCTTACATTCTCTGTCTTCCTCTAAGTTTGATCAGTCCACCCCACTCATCTCTCCCCTTCACACAATCCGTTGAAGTCCAAACTCAGCTAGAGTGGGGGCTTGAACCTGCTTTTCTCACATCCTGAGCCTTCCAATCCTGAAGAAACTGAATTAGTGGGAACGGTCCCCACCACCTCATCCTAGCACTACATACTGTGAAAAGCGTACTTATCCCCTGGAGAGGCCTGAGAGTTGTCAATGTGATTCAGAGACAAATTGTTTTTTACGACCTAGAGCAAGCCACGTTTGTCCTGGATGTTCGTGCACTCTCTTTTCTACATTTCTTATTGAATAGCTTTTGCAGCTCTCTGCTCAGGATGCTGGTGTTTGTGAATCTCGCTCTTGGAGATTCCTATATGCTATACAGGGAGTCCTGGTACCTAAAGTGGCATCTGGATTTCACTAGTAACTGGAAGCCTGACCACTGTGTAGGTCGCAGGCATTAGGCACCGGCACTGTAGAATTCTTAGCCTATAGATGTAATTTCTGAGCTCTATGTCTACATTATGTATGACCAAGACTGTCAGTGTTTTTTAAGTTTGCAATATCCATTTATCACTCAATTAAAAGAGCCAATTTGAGGCTGAGGAAAGCTGAAGCACAGGATATACTTTCAGCAAAAAAATGAGCATTGGAAAGTTTTGTAAACAACAGCTCCCTCTTGTGTATTAAAGAAACAATAGAAAGCAGCTAAAGAAAAGGCATCTTGTCTGCATATGTCTGAACATGTGAACATGCAAATTTAGCAGAATTTGGAAAGAAATTAGTGCATCGAACCCTGCAATTTGGTTAGCGGAGACAACACAAAACTGAGCTCCTGACAGTGGCTTGCTGAGCTCACAGCTTAGCTCTGCTCTGGGCATATCTGGACGTTTGTCGTAGCAGGGTGGAAGCATATTTATGAAATGTAAAAATGTTTTGCAACATTTCCAATCGTGTATTTCACTTATTTGTCTTAAAAGGAAAAGAACATGGAAAAATGCCATTTTTAAACAAAAATTCTAAGTCATTTGAATTTTTTACTTACAAATATAGTTTAAAAAAAGTTGAAAATCAAACCACTATGTTTTCATGAGTATAGACCCACATGTTCTTGTTGTTAACAAAAAAGACTTGTGATTCTGCAACAGTGCACATGGTATGTTTGAGCAGGTAACAAAGATCACAGTTTTTCCCATAATCTCTTTGTTTCTGATTCTTTAATGGCCTATTCCTTGCAATGACAGAGCTCTGTACCTCGTCCTCTGTGAGGCTGTATGTGTGGAAATACAGTAAATGATTAATTTTGTGTTTAGCTAAATTTGTTTTTTATCGAAAACATTTATTTAAATTTGGTTTCATTTCCTTGGGGTATTTGGGGGTTTTTGTTCAACTATTATGAGCACAGACAGTAGAGCACTGACTTTTTAGACATAAACTCATTTCTTGTGGACTGCAGATTTGAAAACATGGGAACAGAGGTTAAAAAATGCACTGAACCATAAAAGAAAGGATAAACTCAAGTGATTTTAAGGTCTGGTGATTTTTTCCTCCACAGCATGACTTAGCAGAATTCACATAGAGCTGAAACTGTGTGAATAGTAAATATATTTGACTACCCTTTGAGTTTTTTACAGTTGCCAAAGTTGTTCAGGACCAGCTCTTCAGGTATGAAGTACAGTGAAAGTGAAGATGACTTTGTCTTATCACCTGAACTGCTTATTTCAGTCATTTTTATCTAAAAAAACCTGACCAATGTACTGGCAAGTAAATAAGAATTGAAAGTAGTTGGATATCAGCTATATGTTGATGTCAAACTGGTCAAAGCCCAAAGTAAAGATTTTTAAAGCTGAAGTACTTAAAATGAAGCTATACCAGGTTAGGTTGAGTCTGAGCAGAGCAGCAAGATATGGTACTTTTTAGTAAAACATACTAATGTATGTGGAATGTACTTTAAGTGAGAGTTAAGTGATGATGGTGAAGTGGATTTTTAACTGTAATACGCAACTAGATTTCTAGAAAGGTATGATGTTCATACAGACTACGGAATCTTATGAAAACATCTATCAAAATCCTCAGTAGGGAGGGTTGCATGTTGAAAGACTGTAAAGGTGAAAACAGTTTTTTCTCTTTTACTACTCTAACAAAAGGAAATGTTATTTCAGTGAAAAGACCTCATTTTTATCTGCCTGTAATTATACCCCTAAAAACAGTCTCTAATAATGGCAAAAGCTTGTCTCTGCTAACCACCTCAGGAGAAAAGATTTGAAATTTGCCTCAGCTACTACACAGAGAAGAAGAAATACACACACCTGATTCTCCTCTACTTTGCAGTTTTCTTCAGTCTTTTCGCTCCGGCTTCCATGTGTTCATGAACTGCTCGTACCACCATCATTCATTAGCATTCCTGGGGAAAGCACGTTTTAATTAATGCCCATGCAAGAAATGCTTGCTGTTTGACAGAATTTTTCACAGACAGAAAGTGACACTATACATTTAAAAATTGAAGCCAAACTAATCTAACAGCAAAATGAATAATTTTTTTTCTAGTCTTTGAGAACTATGTTCTAACTTTCCACACAAAGTGAAAAAAACCACACACTAACAAAATTATCTAGCTATGCACATATGCTTGATGTAGGTTGGAATTCAGAATTCCTCCTGCAAATATTCTGTCTTAGGAGAGAAAAAGAGAGAAAAACATTCTGTCAAGGAAGAACTATGCTGAATAACACATGAAACTCAGTCTCACCCTAATTAGGCAGACTGCTCAGTAGGAAACAAAAATTCATCATATGACTCTCTCGAAAAGATATTTATTCATCTTCTAATTGACATTCTAATACTCTTTGCACAGTAAGTTGAATCATGATAGTGATAGGTAAAATTTTATTATTTCGGAAACAGAATGGTTACATAGAGATAGAACAATGGATATCAGGAAGGATTTGATAACAGTAACAGTAGCATCAGTAATCTGGAGAGTGTTCTTTCTGAATAATTTGTGTTATTCCTTTTAAGTCTTATCAGTGATTAACTGGCTAACTCAAGGAAAATGGTAATGAAATCAGCAAGTATAAAGGCATATGTAAAGGGGGAAAGGTCAGATCCTTGGTATTGCAGATGAATATATTGATCTGTCTATCATCTAGTGATTTGGAGATGTGATGGGAGCATTTAGGAGACTGACAAACCAAGCCAGTCTCAGACTTTAAAACAACACTTTACTGGACTGATGTTCATAAAAAATACACACTGCTAATGGTTCGTTCTTAATCACTATCATTCATTATCACCACATACACAAAACAATTAGTCCTTAAAAAACTTATCCTAAATAAACTGTGAGCATACACTACAGTGGAGCTGATGCCATATATTTAGCACTGATGGCTACGGTCCTTGGTGGTCCTTAGTCACCAGAGTCAAGGTGATCAGGCTTGAGAGCTCGTTGTGAGGGAAGCCAGAACCAAAGTAGGTTGTCTTCTTTCTTCCCCATCCTTCTTCACTCACAGTTGATGAGTTATGCTCCTTTGTGCCCTCCCCAGAAGAAAGGAAATGATCTCTTCTGCTCTTGACAACTTATTTTGGGGATCAAAATATGTTCTGGTTTTGCTTATTCTGCAGGATTATTCTGGCTCCACAAAATATTCTTCTTGCCTGCTCCTTACTCTGCAGGATTATTTTCCTTTTATCATGCATCTTTTCCACCTGCTTGGTGTTGGGTTCTGTGATGACAAGCATCCAAGCATCATTTCTTAGATGAGCTTGATTTTGCCTCTATTTAGCAAGGCTTTAAGGAAATGGCCTGAAAGGGCAATGTGGGCAACTACGAGCTGGTCACCTTCACTTCAGCGGCTCAGAAAAATCATGGAGCCAGGTTTCCTGAAACATGTATCTGGCCATACGAAGGAGAAGAAGGTGACTGGGAACAGTCAGCATGGGCATACAGGTTTTAGCAAACTTGTAGTCATCGATTTAAGCTCCACTCCCTTTCAGGTTCATTCCCTCACTTGGGAGATCGGAAATCAGTTTTCCTGTTTCCCAACTCTGCCTGATTTATACCAGGAACTGAAAATGAGTATACTGATGGGGGTCTTCTTTGATTTCTTCTTCTGAAGCTGTTTTACTTTGTAAAAATAACTGAATATTTACTGGAGCAGAACTTAAAGCTGATATTCCTGCAGCCAGTGTGAGTGTTTTAGGCAGGAGAATTTAATTCTGTTCTTGCATCTTGTCTGTCTGGAGCAAAGAATGTTTAATGACATATATATATAGTGGAACAACTCCAACTCTGCGTATCCAATAGCTGGGAGACAGAGTATTTAAGACATTTTGCACTTGCATTTGGAGAGTCCACTGCCTTAGCTCTCAATCATGCCTCATGGGAATTTGAAAACAAACCTCCTATTTTCCAGGAAAATAGTTTAAGCCCTTGGTAAGTGTGCTGACATAGAGCCAGAAGTCTCCATGTGGCGGGTGGACCGGACTGTGCCCTGCAGGACAGCTATGACAGAGAGGGAAACTCTCCGGAGACTTGTGTGAGCGTTCGGCCAAGCCGCCACGACTTCGCCGTGCGGCCCGAGCAGCTTGGCAGCGCGCGGCGGCGGCTGTGTCCTTGTGCCGGGCAGAGCCAAGCCGCCTTCTTTTTCTCTCTGATACAACGTGACTTAACGTTATGATATTTAAACCTTCCCAATCTGGGAGTCGCAGCGGGGAAAGACCTAAACAAAGCAGGTTATGCGGGGCAGCACGTAAACCCGGAGGGGTCCGCCCGCCGCCCGCGGGGATAAAGCGGCAGTTTCACACCTCCCCCCGGCACGCACCGGCTCGCCGGGCCGCCGCGCTCCCTAGCAACCGTTGCCAGGCAGCGAACACGCGCGGCGCGCGGGCGGGGCGGGGCGAGGCGGGGCGGGCAGCACGGCGCCAACCCCGCCCCCGGGCGGCGAGGACCCGCCCCCCGGGCCGCGGGGCCCCGCCCCTTCCACGCGGAACACCACGTCTACAAAATCATGGGAGCTCACCCGGAAGCGCTTCCGGGCGGGCGGCGCGCGGCGCTCTGGGCGCTTCCGGGTGCGCGGCGCGCTCCCCCCTCTCCGTCCCTCCGCCACGCCGCCGCCGGCCGGTGCCGCCTCCGCCGCCCTCCGCGCGAACCGGGCGCCGCCGGGTCCCGACGCGGGGCCGCCCTTCCCCGGCTCGGCCTCCGCCGCCGCTCGGCCCAGCCGCCCGCCCGCGCCAGAGATGCCGCTGCGGGGCCGCGGCGCCGCGGCGCCCTGGGGGCGGCTGGCGCTGCCGCTGCTGCTGGCGGCCTGCGCCGCCCGCGCCTCCGAGATCACCTTCGAGCTGCCCGACAACGCCAAGCAGTGCTTCTACGAGGAGATCGCCCAGGGCACCAAGTGCACCCTCGAGTTCCAGGTACCGCGGCCCGCCGGGCCCCGCCGCCGCCTCCGGGCGTCGCCTCCGGGCGCCTCGCCTCAGCGGGGCCCTCTCCGCCCCGGTGGCGCCGCTTGTGGCGGCGGGGGGTGCTCCCGGCTCCGCGGAGCTCTTCGGCTCGTCTCCCCCCGCCGCGCTGAGGGGTTAGCGGCGGCTGAGGGTGCTGCTTGGTGTCCCGCTCGTCTGAGGAGGCCGTACAGACTGCCGAGTATTTCGGGAAGGGCACGCGCTTAATCCGGAACTAAGCAGGGCGTGCAAAGGTAGCCGCAGAAACTGGTGTTACTTTGCCTCGACCACGGTGACTGACGCAGTGTCCCGTCTGCAGAATAAGGAGAATACTTAAAGTGCCCCGGCCAAATAGGTGCAGTGGGAGTGATTTTGTTGTGGCTTGTGAAGCGTTTGTGTGATGAGCACCATGCAACATAAGGAGCTAACGCTTCTCAACTCAGAGCGGGGTTTGAGTGGGGCCACGCAGCAAGCAGTGAGAAGGTGATTGAATGGGTAGTTAATTACTAGCTAAGTGTCCCAGACTTGGGACAGGAGTCAGTTCCTGTGGGAGCTCCTTGGAATAGGTGTCTCGCAGATACTAAAATAGGCAAGGAGTTAAAATATACTTGAAAGCTATGGCTAATGTGTGTGTTAAGTGAGGTTGCCTAGCTTTTCTTGATTCTCCCAGTCTCTAATGTGTTGAAGCTGCTGCCATAGTGATAGTGGTGTGCAGCTTTCTGATGTTTAAAAAGCAAATAATAGCCCAGGTGGTTTGGTTGCCTCTGGAGTTTATCAGTGGGGTTGGAGGCTTCAAGTCTTTTGCTACAGTTGGTGAAGTCCTTGACAGCAAGTGGTGCAGTTGCAGCACTAAAGAGAAGTCATTCTTGTCAATGGAAATCACGCTGATCTTTGAGGGCTCTTGAGAGGCTGTGTGCTTTAATGGACTGACTTTTCTCTTTCAAGTCCCATATTTCTTTCTTTACTAGCTCCTGTCCCACCTTTAGTGTTTTCAGGAATAATTTCATTCCCACCAATATCAGCCCTTGTGCTCTGTTGTACATGTTTTGGTTCTTTGTTAGAACTTTTTTCTACTCTCCTGTTTCTCAGATCCCAGGTTTCTTGTCCTTGCCTGTTCCTTCTTGGTTTTTCTTAAAGTCTCTTCTGTGTCTCTTCTTTTCCCACCTGTTTTGAACTGGATGTCATTGGAGATTGCAGGACAGAAGCCTGCTATTCTCACTTTCATTGGTGGTTTTAACTCAAAAGAGCAGGACTATTGTTTTAAAAAAAGTCTATTTTGTTCTACTACTGGTAGACTGAAGGGCAGTGTCCTTAGGTGCTATGTCAGAAAGAAGAGCAGAGTGGAGGCTCAAGCAAGCTCAGTGGGAAGGAATACTAGGAGAACTTTTAAGCAAGTCTTTCTCATGCGTATGTAAACTGACCCTTTCAGGGTCTGTGCCATATGTGAATAAATTTCATATAAGTGGTCAAGAGCCCATCCCTGTCAAATTTGAGGTTAAACATCAAAGATGAGCCATTATTTAGTTATAGAAAAATTTATGCCTTTGTTCTTGCTTGCAACCAGATAATCATTTCTGTATGAAATACACAAGAGAAAAACCCAACTAGGTGCAGACATCCAGGGTAGGAAACCCAAATATGATTGATTAAAGTCTAAAAGGCTGAAGTGGTAGGAGTATGAAAGCAGAGCCTTGTAATGGGTTGTTCAGAGGAGCTGTAATAAGCAGTGTTTCTACCTGATGATAATGCATTGGAGAAGCAGTTAAACTCATTTGCCCTTTCTATCTTATCACATTTCTGGGGAAAAAAAAAATGAAGATATCACTTGTGACCTGGACACTTAGAACTTGATACCTAGATAGATACTTTAAACTATATTATGTCAAGTGCTTATCTAAAGGGCAGTTTTTGGTTCTCTGCAGCTCTGAATAAAATTTTATAGGATTATATATTCAAATAGATACTCAGATATTTCAAATGGAGGTAAAACTTCTCTAGTTTAGCAGACTTCTCTACATGCATAAAGGGCCATGCCTGTGGATGCATGTCTCTTCCTCCTTCAGGACACTTTATCTTAAAGGCAAGAAATCGGGAGCAAGGATTAAACTTAAAACTACTAGCCTGAGAGTCATCAGAATAGCAAATTGTGAACTGCCAATGGGTCTTGCCTTGGAGCTAGGAGTACTGGTCTGATTTTGTAGAACAATGTGCTATAAACCAACACTACTCAAAGCCTGAAAATAGGTGAAACAATCTCAAATCACTTGTAGGTGTTATCTGAATGTACTGGTGTTGGAAAGAAGTAGTCATTAATTGTACATGAGTGAGGCAGCAGACCCTCTAGAATGACACTGTTGACATACGCATATGAAAACGAGCCAGGTTGTAATACCTGTTCTACTGGGCGTAAGCCATTCCTGCAGCATAAAGCAGCTTGACCTAATAGGCTAGTTATGCAACGCCCATTGGGCTGTGCAGATGGGATTTGTTTCATTGCATTTTAGTGATCTCAGTTTGCTGAATCAATTCCATGGATGGGCTTGTGGGTATAGTGAATGGTTGATTCATTACAGTTATGTCTTTGCCTTGTCAAGTTTCGTCTACTGTAGCCACTGGTGTAGTACCAGTATCTAAACCAAAGTAACTAAAATCTTTCTTGTAAACTGTTTAAAAAAGTAGCTGACATTACATGTCCTGAATTTAAAAAAAAAAATAAAATAAAATCTGAACTATGCATCTTCTGTAAGAGAATGATTTTTGCAAACTTGCATTGGAAGGATTTAAAATTAATACATTATATTTTAAAACATTTTTCAGATCAAGATATCTTGAAGTACCACTTGACAAATCATACTTCTGAGATTAAATGTGTAAATGTCTGTTCTGTTAAAACGACAATTTCTTGGGTTTTTTTTTTCAGGTGATCACTGGAGGTCATTATGATGTTGACTGTCGGTTGGAAGATCCTGATGGCATTGTATTGTACAAAGAGATGAAGAAGCAATATGATAGTTTCACGTTTACAGCATCCAGAAACGGAACATACAAATTCTGCTTCAGCAATGAATTCTCTACTTTCACACACAAAACTGTGTACTTCGATTTCCAGGTTGGAGAAGATCCTCCACTGTTTCCTAGTGAAAACAGAGTAACTGCGCTTACCCAGGTAGAATGCTATTGTGTTTGACTGCAACTGTTAGGTGGAGTGAATATTTTTCCAATACAGCTGCACTAGATATCTATATCACTTCTGAAAATTAATGGGTTGGAGCTTCTTTAAAATAACCTGAGTTACTAAAAATGAATGTTGTCCTAAAGGTAGGATTTATAGAACGCATTGCTGAGAAGGAATTGCCAAGTGTTTAAGAGAAAACAAGGATTAGTAACTTAGTCTAGGCCAGTATATCCTTTTTTTAAGGGAACTACCTTTTCATGCTATGGTTCTGTGTCTGTGGAAGTGTGGATTTTACAAAGTGTAAGCTATTAATGGATCAGGCTTTTCAAATTTCTGAACTTTGGAGAAAATTGGAAGAAAATTCTATCAAAGTAAAACCTAAATGAACAAAATCAGTCATACTTAGCTGGTTTCTAGCTTACTGTCTTTTATAAGACACCAAGTGTCCAAGCATTATTCTTAGTCCAGACTTACTCTCCTAATGTTCTCCTCTTTCTTCAGGATTTTACAGTTTTGCCCTACTTCTGGCTAAACTAAATCCATCAAAACTTCCATTGGAACACTTGTTCCATGAGTTCTTATTAATGTTTTTTACTTTATAACTTTCACCAAACCTCATTTTAAAGAACCATTTAAAAATGCTGGGCATGGCCACTATTTTACTAGTCTGGACTCGAAGGTAAAAATGCTGCTTCCTAAATATCCATCAACTTTTGCTCACTTGAATTTACGCCATATAAGTCTGCAGTAGCTAAGATTTGTAATAAGTATGTGATCTGCTGTGAATTCAATTACAGATCTTACCTCTTTGTTCCTGTCACTTTTCTTCCATGCTTTTTGTCTTTTGGTTCCCAATTCCTTAGCTCCCCATCTTATTGTCCTTTCTTTAGTCTTCATTCTGTGTTTTGTTGTATGGTGTTTTTGTTTTTTTATGTTTGGGGGGGGGGGGGGAAGAGATGTCTTTTTTTGGTTGGTTGGTGGGTTTTTTGCTACCCTGACCCTGGTAGAGGGAGTTCTGAGAACACAGGTGCAGTTTCTATATCTAGCATGTTTGCAGCCCTTCCTGGGCTATGGGAAAAGATACAAGAAAAATCAAGTTTATCAGTGGGTTGTTTCATACACAGCACACACAAGCCCTTTGGGGAAGAGGTAGTATAATGTATCTTTTCTAAGCAGGTGCTCACTGCACTTTTCTCTAGGCTTGTAGTGTGGCCAAATTTGAGGCAGACTTTCACAGGGACTGTAAAAGGTAAATCCCTGAAACCAGACTGACTTCATCTTTAAGATTCCTGTTGCAGAGTAGGATGGCTCTAATTTATTGATGAGATCGGTGGCAGAACTTAATGCATGAAATCTCTTCCTGAATTTTGTTCGGAAGGATGTCTTAGACTTGTTCAAACACCTTCCTTGAAAGCCATCAACTTGAAAAGCAGATCTGGCACAGATATAAGTGACTGAGACACCTTATTAGAGTGCCAGACATTGGCTTTTCAGGAAATACTGCTTTTAAGACATAACTAACTGTAACTGGTTAAAACTTCAGTATTTTGAAGATAGTCATTAATTTCATATTCTAATCACAGGCAGTGATGGGTACTGACTTAGAGGATAAACTAAAAATGGAAGAAGTTTGTGAAAAATGATCTAGGGCTTGGAAAGCCAGGAGTATGTAGAGATTGAAAAGGTTAAGACTCTTTCAGTTTAGAAAATGAAATATGATTCTTATGAGAGATGACAAAAGGGGTTGGACAATTTTTTCTTAAGCATTTATTGTATGAATGTGGCAGGGAACATCCAGGAACACTAAAAGATGTCAGAATTGTCCTTTCTCTAATCACTTTTTACATAATATGTGACTAACAGAGTTTCGTGCCAAAGGAACATGTTGATGTCCATAGACTAGACTTCAGGATTTTGTAAAACTTGAGTTTAAGTGAGAATTATGTGTGAAGATCATTGTACTTTATACATTACATGCTTGTGTATTTCACTATGCATATCTTAATGATAAATTACTTAGTAGCTACCCAAATCTGGAAAGAGATTTAATTCTACATATACTAGCCAAACAAGCTGTAACAAATGGGGGATCACTGATATATTTCAATACAGTTTGTTCCCTTTTGAATGCAAACATATGTGAATTTAAATTTCATTGTGGTTCTTAGTGCATCACTTTTTATTGGAGCTGCAGTTTTACAAGCTTCTGTGCTTAAGTCATCATTCGTGTGTGGAATTTGATTAATAAAGTTAAAATTTTTAATATTTCAGTCTGACAGCAGACTGAGCTAATCTTTAGTCTGTAAAGTTACGTGAATCCTAGTTTTCAATATCAAGCCACAAAACTTGACAGATGAAGTGTTAGAAGGATTCTTTATTCAGAGCTGTGTATTTGTTTACTTCTCTAGATGGAGTCTGCCTGTGTTTCAATTCATGAAGCTTTGAAGTCAGTCATCGATTATCAGACTCATTTCCGGTTGAGAGAAGCACAAGGCCGCAGCAGAGCAGAGGATTTAAACACAAGAGTAGCCTATTGGTCAATAGGAGAAGCAATCATTCTTCTTGTAGTTAGTATTGGGCAGGTATTTCTCCTCAAAAGCTTCTTCTCAGATAAAAGAACCACCACAACCCGTGTTGGATCATAACTGGCAGTGATAATGCTTCAGGTCATTGTGTGCTATTCATCTGTAAAATTACTGTTCTCCAATTAATTGTAGGTACAGAGGAACTAAATATGTGCAACATTTAAATGTGTCTACCCCTCCTCATCCATTAAAATCACAAAACATGACCCCTAAAATATAGAAGGAACTCCCAATTTGAAGTATAAAGAAAACATTAAGTTAGTGTTTTCTGATGCTTGTATTAAATATCTGGGAGTGACCAGCCTTTCTTTATTTCTACTGATTTTAATCCAAACTGAGTTTGACTTTACCAGTAAGATTACCTGTGTGCGGTATAATGCTTTAAAAGAACCCAATAATCTAGTGTCTGATATGAAAGACAATACATATGAAAAACTGATTCAATTTTAATTTTCAGGCTGAATGTATTGGATTATAAACAAGCAAATGTGATGAACTGTAGTTGCAGAATGTTTTATTGCACTGTTTTGATTTGCTGTAACAAAAAAAAAATCCAATGGTATTCTTTGCTTATTTGTAAAACTATTGCAAGCTTGACACTACATCATGGTGCAAATTCTCCACCAACCTGGTAAGTCTCCACCTTCAAAACTTGCTAAATTTTATAAGTGAGTGCATTTGCTTAAACACACATTCTTCTACATTAAAATATATTGTATTTCCTCTTTTACAATGTTTGTTTTACTGAACAAATTGTAAACTGAGACTACTCAGGAAATCCACTTTCTGTATTCAAAAATCCAAATCTCCAAGTTTATTTTAAAAAATGCAATAAAATAGGGACTCTTGTAACTTTGTCACTGAAGCTGTACAGTCTCTGTACTCGTTTAAGCTGCTGCTGCTTTTCAGATTTAAGACCAGAGGTAACTTGATTTGTTAAGCAACACAGCACCAGCACTGGACAAAGTTATATTGCATCTGTTAGGCACATACAAAGCTTTTTACTAAATTGTTTTCCTGTTAAGAGGCCAATTTGATATTGATACTGCATTGCACAAGTGCTGTACATTTTATTACCCTGTGTGTGGTGCACTGATACATTATGGCCTTGTGCATCTAATTGCCACTCTTTTTTGCTAGTGGTCAGGAAATGTTTTAAATATTTCAGGGTATCTTTTTGGTAGATTTGTAGTTACGTTGTTTCCACTGCTCATGTCTTCAGTAGCTTATGTATTGTAAAGTCTTGTTTTATTTGGATGTGGAAGGTAGTAAATGTATGTACATACAAGTAGCTTGAATTGAGCTAGTCAGAATAAGGCTAAACTCCTTCAGATGGCTCTGCAGGAGTAAATGGACTCTGACCAATTCTTAAGTGCACACAAACTTAACTAAGGCGAAAAACATTTTTTGTGTTACTGACCTTTATTTAAAAGATGCTACTTAAACTAGCTTTCAGCAAGCAGAGAAAGAATGCTAAATCCTCTTTAATTGTCTGTAATATTTCCAGCAAAAAATTAAGTATACATACACTTAGGCATTCGGAATAATTGATCTAAGATGACCTGACTTTAATGTGTTGTGATAGTTTAAAAAAATAAAAATAAACACAAGTATTCCTTGTCTCTGAACTGATCAACTGCTCTTTCAGAAACTGAAGAAAAAATTTAAACACTTCAAAAAAAAAAAAAAAAAAAAAGGTTAAAAGGTCACTGGGGTATTAAAAAGCTTAGTGTATATTGAATTCAGGTTATGTATAGTATCCTTCTATCTTGTACTGAATTTTAAATATTGCAGTCCCATTTTTGGGATGCAAGCTTCCCGGAAAGTTAGACACTCAAAAATTGGAATGAGTTAGTGCTTTCTTATGACACAAATCTGTGCCTGCACACAATATTCTGTATTGTACCTATATGCTTTGTTCTTGTGCGTTTCAGCAACTGATCTAGAGGATTTTTTGTGCTTTATTACACACAAAAATGAAGCAAATAGGACAGTTTGGGTGCAAGTATGGGATGAAAACATGATTTAATTTTGATAGTGTCAACTATAATCTTTTGAAGTTTGAATATCACTTGTGAGTAGCTCTAATCACAACAAAAATATTGTTTTAAAGGTGTGAAACATGATTTTTTTTTAACTAAATCAGTTGTTCTGTGTGCTGTCAAAAATTGGTAAACAGTGGGGTAAACCAAATACTGGTTGGCCATCACATACATGTCTCTATTTTTTCCTAATGTTTGAATGTGTGAAGTGGGACTGTTTAACTCAATATTACTCCCACTGCAGAGATTTAGTGGACTTGACTTTTGCATTGAAGTTAGGTGTCTGAACCAATCCTCTGGTATCTTGCTGCATAATATGCAGCAATAGATTAAAAATGCCTTTATTTTTGTGTTATTAAAAACATGGCACAAATACACATGTTTAAACATAGCTGTATATATTTTTTAAAGTAAGTTACTGAATAGGATATAATAAACACATGCTAACACTTCAGCAGTGGATGAAGAAATGCTTTGTGATTTTTTTGGTGAAAGCCACATCTTTTTATATATGAAAAGAATAGTTTCCTTTAATGGTATGATGCACAACTAAATCACCCTGCATTAAATGGGATACAGCTGTGTTTTTAAATTGCAAAAGGCCCTGGGTTTCAGCTATTCCTTGGATGTTTTATGTTTACAGAACTTTTCATGTCCTGAAATGTCAGTTCTTGTTTTAGTTTGCAAAAAAAAAAAAAAAAAAAAAAAAGTTTAGTTTGGATAAGACAAAAAGCAGACCCTGTGAATATTGTATGGGAAAATAAAAATTAATATATGAATGTGGTCTGATTTGTTTTGTTTACATTTGGTGGGGAAGCATTATTCTTCCAAAAAGCTTTGAATAACAGTTTGAGAAGTTGACATGTATTTTAACACATTACTTGCAAAAGTATAAATCTGTATGACACTTGATCATTGTTTCTATCACTGTATGTTGAGGAGTGCACCAGTTCATTGCTGTTCCCAATTAGCTGTGCTTTCCGGTCACTGGAAAAACTCAAGTTTGAGCAAGATACTGTGGTTACTGGCTCTTTGCAGTACATGCAATAATATTTATAAATCTGCTCCTGTTGGAGTGAAATTCAAAGTATTTGACCTCCGATGCCAGGAATGATGTGGAATCTGCTGCATCTGTTGACATTGATTCTGTAGATATAGGGTTAATACAGGATGAACCAGAAAGATTTATGTAAATAATGATGTCTAATGATGGGATATAAACTTTAAATAATTCTTGTGGTAGCCTAATTTGTGATAGGAGGTATTTTATGTTATGTAGCTTATTGTTGAATGCTGGCGCATATCACTTTGACAAATTTAAGTTTTAGAAATCTGATTTAGATAGCCATCATTGATATGTGGGCACTTTCCAAAAATTGCTTTTTCCTCCTGTGTAGTTTTTTTTTGCTCTCCTCTGCTGGTAGTTCTGCATTCACAGTCTTTTAAGAATATTTACATCAAGTGGATTCAAGAAAGTTTTTGTCTAGAAATGTGGGTAAACTCTACTATTTCTGTGGAGTGTTAGAATTACGGTTTTTATAAGTGCCTGGCACTCAGGATTTCAAGGCAGTGTAAGACAGGCAGTGGTGGTCTGGAGCACATTTCCACTGAAAACTGATTATCTTACCAAAGCAAAAAGAATTGCTAAAAAAAACTTTGTAAAAATAAAAAGATGACTCAGTGGATCAGCTGACTTGTCACATGATGGTGAGTGCTTTACGGAGGAGGAAGTGGGAGCATGTGCTCTGGACCCTGCTGCCCCTCTTAGACAAGAGCTCCCTGCACGGACTTGCTGCAGTGGGGTCACAGCTGCCTGCCTGCCTGCCTCCCTCCTGGCTTAGTTGGCACCAGTTACTGAAGGAGAGTTTTTAAGCCTGACCCTTCAGTTCAGCAGGGAGTTACGGTGTAAGACTGTGGAAAGCTGGTGTACAAGGCCAGGCTCCTGTTTTTTAAAAAAAAAAAAAAAAAAAAAAAGCTGCTGTACTTGCTACGTGGCTAGAGTAGGTTCCTCGTGTGAAAGGGATGCTGTTTCCCCAGCAAGCAGCACGGGTTTTGCAGCTCGCGTTCTACACCTCTGAAGCAAAGCAAGCTTAGTGTATGTTATCAAGGAAATGCTTTACGAAACGCGAGTTTTTAGTCCTTGTTCCAAACCACTAAAAGGAGCGGGGGTTGCACGGATAGCCTGAGGCCATCGTGCACGACTGGAAGGTAGTGTGTTTTTTGTATCACTACTGCCCTATTGGCTTTGTGGTGGTGAAGTGGAAAAAGAAATCTGTCTGTTTATGTAAATTTCAGATCTGATGGATGAAAATGAACTTATAAATTGATTATTTAGGACTGTGTGTTAATGTTGTCTTGACCTCTTACAAATGCTTTTTCTAGCAAGTTGTGCTGCTCTAAGGTTCCTCAAGTAAGTGGAATGAGTTAACCTGAATGTGCCTGGGAAGGTAAGTGGCCTGAGATTTTTAAATTGTGTTGTTTTTCAAAGGCTGTTCCAGTTTTTCGTGCTTATTGACTGTTGTGAACTTTTAACTTTTGCTATGCTAAATTCAGCTGATGTTAGACTTCCTGGTCTGGATTTTCTGAGCAGCGTGGTGCTCGCTTTTGATAGCGCATGGCGTCACACCATGTACTCTCTTCAGTTGTTTCCCCCCACAGTGACTCTGGTAATGCCTTTTTGGCAACCAGTGGACACCTAAAACAGCTTTTCCTCAAAGATATTACGGCTTTTTTGGTCTTTTTTTCTGGTGGTGGTTTTCATCGGTTTCCGTTCCTAAAAACGAGCACACAGCCCAGAGGCCTCCACGCTGTGCGGGGCCCCGCGCTGAGCGGGGTTTCCGCCTGCAAGTGTGGAGCGGGCGGCGCTTGCGGCACCTGCCTCATTTCCTTGTAATTCCCATGCTCAGTCGTTCTGCCTGTGCTAATCCCGGTAGAAAGTGCGGATTTACCGCTGGTGAATGCCTTGCAAAATGGATCTCTGTCTCCTGTAAACCCTGCCATTAAGAGCTTCAGCAATACAAATGGGAGCACACCAAACTACCCCACTTTAAACACTGATTTCCATCTGGGAGGTGGACGGAGAGGGATGACTAAGATCCCCTTTGGGGGCCTCATGATTCAGAGGGTGTAAATAACTTGTGTCCTCTTAATACATGCTTGTATTCTCTTAATACATAAATATGAATATACATTATAAAAATGTTTTATATATGCATATTCTATAAATACATATATAGAGGCAGCTGTGATGGGAGGCCTTGTAAACACTGTGTTGCAGTCATTGCTTCCATGAGGTTCTGCAAAAGGTATGAGGGCTGCTGGCTGAGACACAGGTGTGAGAAGGTATGTCACTTAAGGATGTTATACAGCTTGCATGTTCATCCTTATTCTTGTTACTTAAGCCACAGAAGAAGGGATACACTAATGAGAATTTTAGTTGTTAAATATTTTTCTTGAGGTCTTGGGCTATTTTTCCGCGTTTTATTTCTTCTATTTCATGCCTGAATGATTATGGTCTGTCTGCAGTGTACTGAAAGAATACCCTATTAAATGCCTGATGTTAGAGTCCTTAGTGATTGCGCTGGTTTTGAGTTTTCCTCTTAAACGTTAACAATAATGATCTAAAGTTGAAAATGGAAGCCAAACTTCTTAATTCTGAAAATGTAAAAGTAATTACATTTAAAGCAATTGTGACATTTACCACTGCCTAGTTTTGGAAACTATCTGAGCAACAAAAAAGTACGTCTTCCTAATACTTTACTAAATTAAACAATTGATGGGAAAACTGGGGGAGAGAAGGGTGTTTTCATTTTGAGATGACATGGAGAGTTTTTATAATAAAATATATTTTTGCTTTTGAATACCTTCTCTGAACAAAATAAACTTTATACCAGCTCAGACTTGCCAGTTTTCTTGAGGTTTGGTTTTATGGTAACAGAAATAACTGTAATGCCAAAATCCTTTGCTTGGACTTCCCCCTACCCTGTGTCTCTCTTCCCAAGACGTTTGGACAAATCCCCTCTCTGCTGGAGTTTATTCCTACATTTATGCTCTGGTTGCTTAACAGGATTAGCGTGTGCCAGTTCGTAACTCCTGCTAACAGGGCACGTCTGCAGGGATAACCCTGCAGGGTTGTGGATGTTGCTACTGCATTGCTGCAGAATGCAAAGAATGGCAGTTGCTTCATATCGCAGAGCCCATGCTGTTTCCCTTCCCTTCCCAGATTTTGGTATCTGGCAGTTAGAGGACAGGTAGCAAAATGTGTTGTGTGCAAGTGCAATTGGTGCTGTAGAACTAGCACAGCAGAATCTGGTTTTAATGGTGTGGCAACTTCAGTCAGGTAAATTGGGTTTTTGTGTATCAGAAAAGGTGACAGTTGTGAGGGTCGTACAGTACTAACGCACTTGGTAAGCACAGACCTCAAAAATGAAGCAAAAAGTTCATGATACTATTAAGGACAATGTTTTTTTTCCTTTTTTTGTTTTTTCTTTCTAAACAAACAAAACCTGAACAGGACCAGCCTTGAAGCTTTTTTTCTGAAAAAATCATGTTAAGGAGAAAGATGGCTTGCACATCTTTGAGTAGGAAAAACTACAGCTCTAAGGGAAGAGCAAGCTTGCCTGATCAAAAAAACCCTAATGAATTTCAGAGATTAAAAATAGTATAAAATGCAGAAGTCTTGTCTGAACATTGCAAATAGAGGATGCTATCTCTGTGTGTAATATTCTTTTATGTGCAATGTGTTACGAGGCCAGAAAGCTGTGGAGCTCCCTGTAGGAGCGCTAGAAGGTGAGGGGGCAATATGAGAGAATGGGGAGTCCTCTTGGAGGAAAAATGTTTGTGGTTGAATATGATGTAGTCATTCAAGGCCATGTTCCATGTGAAACAAATGGGTTTTAACTGTTATTAAAATAATTACTCAAGTACATGGAGTTTCTGGTACAAGATGGCATATGGGAATGTGCTGAACCAAATTAATCAAAACTGTTGGAAGGCTGTTAGGGCGTTATGAAAGGATATATTGATGAGATCCTGAACAGTGGGATTGTTCTGCGAGGGCTGACAGACTTGTCTGTGCTCAAACTGGTTCTTTGAAGCAAAATCAAGTATTTCTCTGTGTGAAGCCTTTAATTTGTGGACTGGGCCTAACGGCACAGAGACAATACTGGCTTTTTTTACTAGGATAAATACGTGTCAGGAAGTGACAAATATTGTGTACAGTTGACCTGCAGCTGGGTTCACTTGGAGCTCTAGCAGATGTGCAGTGGCAGACGGATATTGGGCAACTGGTGCTGTTACCACCCTCAGCCATCCCCCTCCCCGGCCCTCGGAGAGGACGTGGCCCTCCTTCAGGAGGGGTATTGGACGCGAGCAGTTCTTCAGTCGCCACGGTTTTGTTTGATACAGTAAGCTGAAAGTGCTTTAGTGCGCTGGGCTGACACGATTGATTCAGGGAGCAGGTTGGAGGACCGCATTCCCTAGTAATGTAAACCGTCCGATTTTCGTTTCCGGACACACATGCGTTTGGGGCCGTATCAGAGTTGTAAAGGTATTAGGGAATCAATTTTATGAGACTTGATGCATCTATGTTGACTTTTAGAACAAAAAGAGCTACTTAAAACTTAGTGCAATCCATTCATTAGCATTAAGGTGTATTCCTAAATTGCTGGTGTGTTAAGTCAGGAAGGGCCTGTCACACCATCCTATCTTCAGTGTTAAGTAGTCAGTTCTCAATTATCTGCAGTGGCAGGTGCTGGAGTCAAATGGGTAAAGCAAAACTACAGATAATGCAAGTTGTATTTAAATGTTGTTCTAAGAACGTACAGCGAGGGAGTAATGGGGATGGGAAAGGTAAGGCTTGAGTTTTGAGGTTGAGGGATTCTTGAGATGTCAGTGAAATGAGCTGGTAAGGCCTCGTGGCACATTACTGTGTGAATGCAGTTATTCTGTTAGCTCCGTGGAGCCAAGTGTCTCCACGGCCTGGATAACTGAGGGCTGGCAGAAATGCGAGGATAGCACAAAGGACGTTACGCTGACAGCCTGCTTGTGTCATCCAGCTGTTGCGTTTTGTCACAACTTACACTGGCTCATTTTCAGAGACAGAACCTGCCTTGTTATTGCATGTCTTGCATAGAGCTTAGCACAGCGAACTCCCTGGCTTGGACCAGCAACCCCTAGCCTGTAAACAGTTGCCTAAAAGATGATTTCTGCTAAAGCCCTAGAGCCTTTGGTGCTGTGAATCACGCGGGTTTGTCAGATCAGTCCTCCCCTCTCTATGGAAGATGTAAGGTTGCAGTGGAGCAGCTGTGTTTCTTGTCCTGATCTTCCCAGTTGTGTTGGGCAACTGTTAAATAGCTGTAGGAGCTTCTCCATGCGTGCCCCTTGAGGACGGTGCTCTTCTGTCGCACGGCCAGGCATGGTTTGGGGTGAGTTAGCAATGCCTGGAAGTGCAGCGCAGGTGCAACTCCCATTACTGACCATGTCTCTTGTGCCAAGCAAATTCACAGTAGATTGGTCTGGGAATCCTTTTGCTCTTGTGCTGTCTGAGGATGTTAGTTTTTGAAAGACCGTTTTTATCTTTCATCTGGAAAGGCAAATGTGACTGTTTTTGTTGTAGGTTTGCATTTGTGAGCTTACCACCATCCTATCTATGGAGACGGGGTGAAGGGAAGAAGACCATAAATATTAAAGTAGATTTGCTGCTTCTTCTAGCTAGAAGAGTAGATTCTTCCGTGTAAGATTTTGTTCATTTGTGAGAGTATGAGTAATCAGGAAAGGCTCTTTGAAAGCATGCCTTACATTTATGCTTGAGGCCCCAAGGTTTGGGTTCCACTGAGACAAGACCTATCAGGTTCTTCCTTTCTTTAATTCATAACCTTCCTGGCTCTTTTTCTCTTCTGTCTGCAAACAAACCTTAGCACCACACCAAAAATCCAATGACCCGAATACTGGGCGGGCATACTTGTGTCATGAAAAAGATGTGATATTGCCATTTTGTCCTCTACAAAACATTTCTCTCTTTGGTGTTTAAAAAGATGAAGTATAATCCTGGGCAGTAGTGAGGGAATGACATAATGCTAGTTTGGCCCTTATTTGCTTATTTAAAAGGTTCTAATGTTCTAAAATATGGCATCTAAGAGAGGAGGAAATTACATTAATTCTTCTTGGAAGCACTCTTCATTATTGCGCTGTGCCTCAAAGAAAGTGTGGATTATAATAATGTAAAACTTCATTTTGGGATCTTTGACAAAATCACTGCCTCCCCAAAGGGTATTGACATGGATTTACCAATTTTTATTCCTAGTCTGTTTCTTTTGAGTTACCAGCCTAGGAGCTGATAGATCATGGATCAATTGTCCATGTTTCAGAGGTGAATGCAAGTGAAAAGGAGTAAAGCTGAAGTAAATGTAAACAGAACCATTTAGGAGGGGTCTACTGCTCGTGGGAATGGAATAAATCCTAGTAGCTGCGTGTTAGTTCTGTTAAGTATGGCATTAATAAAAAGGCATATATAGTATCACATATATAAGTCGCAAGGTGGTGCTGTTCAGCAAAGGTGAAATGTGTTATAGTATTGCCAAGAAAAGAGGCTTCTACCATTGTACGAATGTAGTAGTTTGTGAGGGCGTGTATGCATGTCCACGTGCACGCACAGGATTTCAGACAGTGCAGGAACAATTCATCTCTCTTTTATTTCAAGGCTGATAAGCTAGATATTGTGTTTTTCTTGTATTATATCTGTGTAGCTTGTATGCATTACTCTTCGACACAAATGTTTCAAATTAGTGCCAAGCAAATGTTAAGAAGGCCTTGCATATGGTGTGGAAAAGAAGCAAATTACCAAGGAACAAAAGAAAGTTTTAAGCTTATCAAGTGTGTCTGTAAACAGGAAGCACTTAAATGGTGTGAAAAATAATCTCTTTAATTTCAATTTATAAATGTCAGGAATTGCACCCACTGTTTTGTTCTTGGTGAACTAATCTCTTTCTTGATATTATGTTCCCAAGCAAACATCCAAGAGTAACAGCTAATCTAATTAGTAAAATCAACTGTTGCATTATTGTTAAATTATGTTATTGCCTTGTGCCTTTGTCAGAATGGTATTTTACTATAACCATCATGGTCTAAGGACAAAGGTGAGACATGGGTTGCTGGAAGAAGTAATATCTTTCATAACGTAACTGGTATGGTAGGAGAAAATGGCCAAACTTTCAGGCCTTCCAAGGCTACCTTCAGATCTTCATGCAAGTGCACCCAAAAGCTTGTCTAATTTTTCCAACTGTATCAGTTAGTCTAACAATGTGTGCCAGCAAAAACCACATCCCCCTTTGTTAATGTTAGCATCTGCTTATCCAAACAAAGCAGGCGTCTTGAGTTCCAGTGGACCTGCTGACTGAAAGACCACTCTGGATCAAATCAACTCAATTAAAAATTTCCAAAATAGCATCTGGGCTTTCAGACATCTCCATCTTTTGTAAATTACCATTGTAAAATAATTCAGTCATTGTCATCAATCCTTTAATTTTTGTATTGCTTTATCAGTAGATAGCTGTTAAAAAAAAGATAAGTCTATAGTTGATGGACATGACTTCTTAAAAACTGCTGAATTCTCACTGCCTGATGACAAGATTTTTAATGGAAATGTGCTATCCTCCTGGGCCAGTGGATTTTTTTAGATGGCAAGACAAAAAGTGCCAATGACATTGTGCTAACATAGACATTCAGCCATGTACCCTTAGGAGAACTACGTATGGAAAAGACTGTGGAAAAAATGACTGCCTATTGTTGTTGCTTGTGTTTGTTTATAGTCTAGATCTTGTATGTCATGACTGGTTTGCTAATCTCTCAGCTGTTTTCTTTAGTACGTGAGTAGTGCGACCTGTGATAAAGTCAGAACAACCACTTTATGATTGACAAGGTTTACCAATGTCTGCATGTGCCCGTATGATGGCATATCTTTCCACAAATGCACAAAGATAAAACTCCTTTTCTTTTCCAGTTCAAAATGAAAACTTAGCTACTTTTTAATGTTAAAATATAATACAAAAAGAATGTGCAAAATGGTCTGATTCCCTATTCTTCAGTGTTCTTATTTCCTCATTTTAAAAAAGTTGAAGTTACCAATTTTTCTCTTGATGTCATGTTAAACTGTAGGTGTGAAAAGCCAAATAAAACATGTAATAAAAATATTAGCTGTATTGGATTGATCCCTAATTGTCTTCAGTAGTTACTGAATTCAGTTATAGATTGTACTTAGAAAATGAAATGTTCTCTACTTTATATGCTTGAGTACAAATCTTTTAAAGTCATTATGAAATGCTGTGATGGACTGAAGGGAGGAGGGTGCAGAAGCATCCTTCCATATACACTGGTTCTCTTAATGAGAATATGACTGTCCTTTCCAGACTAATATAACACAAATGCTTTCCTGACCCCAAACAATTTCTCCTGCTATTCAACATTTTTCTTTCTTCTCAATTTTATCATTCCTATGCGTGGGCATTTGATCACCCTAAATTATTTCAGTTTTCCAAGATTTTATTTTTCTCACTGTATCCCTGCTCGGAGGCAACTTCTTTGAGTTTCTTAATCACTGCTCCTCTCTTATCACAGACCACATGCATAATATTTTTTTTATCATTTAAGCTTACTCCAGTTACCACTTAAATGAGCTAGAATCTTTTTACTGCTTTAGGTCTGATCCCAGTTCTGCCATATGTCTACATGTGTCTCCAAATCATTTGTAGAACACATCTGGAACTTCGATAAAGCATATGTTTATCTGTGGTATTAATAGAAATACTTTGTATTTGATTACAGTTATAGTATATGTTTTGCATGATTTGGTATGTTTTGACCACATCCATTAAAAGAGTATCAATACATTGTACGGCATACTGTGTAATATATTGACTTTGCTTTTTCTGACTTCGATGCAATTTGGTATCATCTTTTTGGTTTGGAGGTATACATAATCCTCCAGATGTACTCTTAGAAGACAGTTGTACTTGCACGCTCTTTGTGCATAAAGCTAAAAATCATCTGTTTGGATTTTGGCAGGCTTTGTTACTGCGGTATCTTAATTACTAGCTTCTATAAAAGGAAGTATCAGCTTTTTTGTTAGCGTTTCTGCCTTCTTTCATTAGCATGAATAATAGCTTCCCCCAGTCAAAATAGTTTGTGTTATTTCAAAAAAGGGAAGAACATTTTTTTGTCCAAAGATTTAGTGGCATTTTTGCTTTTTCTTTCTCTTTTGTTTTTCTTTTTTTTTTAGAATGGAAAAACAGATGTTAATCGCGTCAGCAACTCATTTTTGGATGTGTGTTTGTCGTAATGGGCAGTACTAATTCCAAACCAACTCTTTCACCAGATAGCAGCAAAAAGGCTAAGAACGTGAGTACAGGGCAGAGAGACTCCAAGCAAGTTAACGAATTGTGTGGCCTCTCTGCTGAAATCAGGGAGCCTGCAAGTAGGTCTTCAGGAGTTTGCAGCAGTAATGAGAATATCGAGGGTGTTTTCTATAAGTTTGTGATTCTGCATGCTGAGAATGATGTAGATGAAGCCATCCGGATCCAGAACCTGCTGCAGAATAAGTTTTGTATTAAACCTGGAATAATCTTTGCTGAGATGCCTTGTGGTAAACACATCCTGGAAAATTTAAGTGATGCTGTGAATGACTCTGCATGGACTATTATACTACTGACAGAAAATTTTCTGAATGGTCCTTGGTGCGAGTTTCAGTCTTACACCTGTCTTGTCAATGCTCTTAACAAACAGCATAAATACAACTCTGTGATACCTGTGAGGCCGGTGAATAACCCGCTTCCCCGGGAGAAGATTCCTTTTGCCTTGCAGGCTATTAATGCCCTGGAAGAAGACAGTCCTGGCTTTGCAAAACAAGTGGAGAGAATTTTCCAGGAGTCTACGTATAGGCAACAGCGAGAGATATGGAGGAGGGAAAGGATGAAAGAGAAACTAGAGCACTTCTGATGGTGGAAAAAGCTATGTAAAGACAGGTGATGATTAAAATAAAGCAGAAGTGATATTCTTTAAGGTACTCTTTAAGGAAGAAAAACTCTTCTTTTGACAAAACTAATGATAAAGTTCTCAGGGGAGGCATGCTAATTAAGTACTGGGGAATGCATGCTGCATATCAAGACACAACTGTCACTGTGCATGCCAGCTTAGAGGCACAAGGTGCTGGTTTCCACCACCCTTAACTGGTTTTGCCTTTATTTTTTGAGCTCTGCCAGACATGTATTGTCTTCCGTTAACAGGGTACAGCTCTTCACATCTTGTGGCTGATACTGAAAATTATAAGTAAATGAGGAATACTTATTATTATCAGACCAATATATTATGAAAGGCACTCTATGAAATATGCTGCTACTTTAAGAAATGGACACTTAAATATGTAGATATTTTTGTTGCACTTTGTTTTTCTATAGCAAACACTTTTTGATGCATGCTGAATGTTTTGTTGTTTAATAAACACTTTTTTGGCTCCTTTTGACTAAGCTTGGTTTGGTACATTCTTTAATATAAAAAAATTAATTAGAATGAAATGGGAGACTGCAGCTTCAAGATAAGTGTTCTGAACTCAGGTTGGAGGAGGAGGAGAGCCACAGAAGTCATATCATTTTGAATTACTTATATTTTATGCATTTCAAATCCTAGTTCTTAAGTGTATTTGAACAGGTTTAAGATGGATCTTCACTGCTTTTTTTTCTCTTGTACTTCATGGGATGACTGCCTATGATTCAATAAGCCACCTGCATAGGATTTAAGTATAACTTTGTATTGCTGATGTGGAATGAAATTACTAAAATAGCATTGGAAACCTTTGTTTTTTTTCTGGTGGAAATGAAATTAAGACATGGTAGTTTATTTTCTGAATGATTGAAAGGTGCCTGTTCTGGGAGTGAGGGCAGTCAGCTCTGAGCAAAACAGTTTGTTCTGCGCTGAGGCGAAAGGCTGGTGAGTGGGGCTTTGGTGTCTGGACCAAAGCAACCCCCATATCGATGAGGTAGGTAGCTAACGTCGTGGCTCTGCCGCTCCTTCCTTGCTGTGCCATTTTGGACATGTCCTGCCTCTGTTCCCTATTTTGCAGATGAGAATGAGAGGTGTGTATCTCTGCCTCAAACACAAGGCAGAAGGCGAAGGCAAAGCGAATGGGCGCAGGTGTGGTCTCTTCGGGGCTGTTACCTAGCTAAAGGTTTCAGAAAAGGGGGACCAGTCCCCTTGGGCTTGGAGCGTGCCTCAGCAGCCCACAGCCTCCATGCTTGAGCTACCAAGTCGGTGGGTCACAGCTGCTGCTTTTTTCCACTTCTGTAAAAACCATTTCTTTTGGCTGCCTCCAGAACTGGAGGAAACACCAGCGGCTTGGCTGGGAGACACCCCTACTCACAGGTAGTATCCTGCTGGGCAGCTCTTGGGCAGTGTTTGAGGGTTAAAGTCACAAAGTCACGCTTATGTATTGTTTTCTTTGCATAGCTGTTTCAGACAAAAACTAGTCCTGTTGCATGTTCTGGCCTGCCCACGCTGCTGCATGTCTGCCTGAACAGCGCAGACAGCTCTCCTGTATGCTGGTGCCTGCAAACAAAAACTGCCATCTCGTTTTCATGCAGAAATTTGTACCTTGTCACTACTGATTCCATAACCAGCCTCATCTGCGGAGACCTTTACCTTTCCTGTGGCCTGCTGGGTACTTGCCGTGGCTCACTGCCTGTCACCCTGCCGGGTTGTATCTGGATGCTCAGTGTGCTCTCCAGCTGCCTGACAATTAAGGGAAAGTGCCTGGCAGTTACGGGCTCTGACCAAATGTGATTCGTGTTATCCACTTCAGGCTGTGTCCTGCACTGACCACGGCTCGGCCGTGCCTCTTGCGGCCGCCTGTGCGCCGAGTCCCCAGAGGTCCTGTGGCAGAGCACCGTGCTTCAAAGGGTGTGTGGTGATACCGTGGCAAAGGGAGGAAAACTGTGTTCTGTGCTTTTTAAAAAAAAAAAAAAAAAAATACTGAGGCTTTAAAAAAACAAAACAAAACTGAGGCATGCTTATGTCATCCCATTGCAGGCTAGCCCTGCTCTCATGCTTGAGGATTTAAGTGGTGTTGCTCTACTCTGTCCTTGGTACCGTGCAGGAAGAACAGCCAAAAGAGCTGTGAGCAATACCACACTGCAACCTGAATGTATGGAACTGCATTTAGAGCTGACTTTCCTTTCTCCAGGGGAAGCTGGCGCGTTGTTGCCATGGCTATAGTGTTTGTGAAGGAGACTCTCAGGCGTGGATCTTAAAGCGCTCTGCAGCCAGCAGCATCTGCGCTACTTCCTGGGCCCGTGCGAAGGGCTCTGCTCTCTCTGCAGCAAACGAAGAGATGCAGCTACAGCCTGCAGATGTTCCCTGTGTTATAGCAGCAGCCTTGGAAGCAGCTGCCTAGGTAACATTTGAAAATTGGACATGCTCAGATAGAAGAGGAAGGGTGGTCTTGCAGCCGAGGAGTGGAGCGAAGGCTTCACCTTACCCCTCGTTCTGCACGTCTGCCCGAGTATCACCAGGCAGCTCGAGCGAGGCATGACCTTTCGGTGTGCCTAGGTGTCAAAAGAAGCATGTTGGGGCGGGGGGATCCCACTCCTTGAAATCTTTTTGAGACCCCACCCTTCTCCCTCAGCAAGCTAGTTGCTTAAAGACCTACAAAAATTCAGCAGTAACCTTGCCGCTTTCATCTGTTAGGTAAGGGCAATGTTCCTTATGCCACGGAAGTATAAGGAGGCTACCTGTATTTTATGGACAAAGTCTCCTCGCATTGCATTACACAATAGGAATGGCATTACACAATGGGAAATGGATCTGAAACACTTCATATGCCTAATGGTGTATTTGGCTTTCTCTGCAATAGGTTATTAGTGATGTTTTTAAATTTTCCTTTGCTCTGCCTGAAGGTCTTTAAGAACTTATACACACGCATGTGCGCGCACACACACACACACACACACACACACACACACACACACACAAAGCTGAGACTTAACTGGAATAAGCTGTCGTCTGTTTTTCTCTCTTAAATGTATATTCCTCCTGCAAAATTTCTGGCACGTGTGTCAGATGCATCCTAATCAAATTGGCATGTGGCAAATGTGAAGCATTCTGGCTGCTACCTCAGCCTGCGCTGCACTCCTCTCCTAGGGAAAAGGCAGGGTAAAAGCAGGAGCTTTTCTTTGCAGAAAATCACCATTCTCATTCCATGGAACCAAGAAAAGTTTAAAAAAATATATACTGAGATAAGGCCCCTCACCCTTCCTACACCTGCTCATCAGATGACAGTGCTGGATGCTTTGCCTTAGGTCTCTGGGTGGTATCTGTTGTCAGGGTGATACCTAAGGAAAGGGCAATGGCTGAGTACCTGAGGTGCTCAGGGCACAAATCCAAGAGATTTATAAATCTTAAGTAAGCTAAGGCAATCCGTGGAGAACAGGTTTAATAAGCTCAGCAGAGTTTGCATTAGAAAGCAAGCAAACAGCTCCAATCTGCTCTAACTAAATCTTCTGAGGCATCGTTGCGAAAAGCCCTTAGTAAAGTGTATTTTAGTAATCCAATTTGCAGAAAAAATGGAGGAGATGCTCACATACTGCAGCAATGGGATAAGTAACCGAGATAAAAAGGAAACTGGTTACATACGTGTCTATTGTAGACCTGCTCAGCAATTCAAAACCCCTTGGTGAAACGCAGGTGATGAAGAGCCTTTAGGGGATGCCTCGGGCAGGTGAGGGGCCCCAGCGATGGCCCTGATTGACAACAGCTCAGAAAGAAGGAGAATCACTGCCAAAATGACACAGGTCTTTTTTAACACAAAACCACCAAACAGACAAACAGGGACACCACTGCACAAGGGAACTGAGAAGCTCAGTATCGGAGCCTTATGTTATTAAATAAATAAACAAACAAACCTCTCTTCTAACCTAGAATTAAGCCGGGGTTGTAAATGGTTTTTCTACTACTTCTCTTCAGGGGCGAGTTAGAGGCGGCAGTCAGAGCAGACGAACAGAAAGGTCTCTACCCACCGTTGACAGGAGGCTGTTCCCGGAGACCTTTGAGCTCAGAGGGCAGACTCTTGCTTCTGACCAGCCACTTAAGTATATGGTTAAAAAGTGGAAAATGAGAGCAGAACGCTTGAAAGCACACATGTGTGTGGCTGCATGCATACATACACACCCCCACGCGGCCAAAAACCACTGGGAATTTGGATTCTTTGCTGCAGACGCAAAGATTTGGGGATATATATGGCAATGCAAAAGGTCACGACTAGTCTAAATTGCTCAGCGCTTGTGCTTTTTGCAGACTCCTGGTGACAGTTACAGCTGCAGCTGACTGAAATGTGGGGACGCTTATAGCACTCGCCTCTGAAGCCAGGGCCTGAAATACTAGGGGCGTGCTCTCCGGCGCTCGCCGGCTCCCGCAGGGGCTGCAGCGCCTGGCGTGTTGCAATCCAGAGCGTTGCCTAGCACTTGCAGTCTGTTTTGTTTGCGCGCTCCGCTCATGCTAGCTGCTGCTTACGGTAAATGGAGTATTTCTCTGCTTCCTCCCCCCTCGCCGCTTCTGCAGACATCTATTTGAGGAGAAGTAGCTTTACCACGCAGATGCTTGCTTCCCGCCGCTCCGCGCTCCCCAGAGCCTTTAAAGCTTTCTGTGAGTCCAGAGCGCTCCCTGAATTACCAGCTCCGTAGCTAATCTCGGCAGTGAGTTAGTGGAGGGGCTGGGACCAATGCCTCGGAGTTAAATATGCATATTCCCAAGTATCATGACTAGCCTCGCAGGCTAGTAGGTGAAATGTCTCTTCTATATTTAGAAAGCAGAGGATGTTATGTATTTTTTTTCCACCCACCACAGAAGTCTTGTAGATTTAGTGCCTAGGAGTCGATGTATTTTTATCAGCACTGTCAGGCCTGTCCTCTCCTTGGCCTGGGAGCAAAAGAAGGGAGCAGAATGGGAGGGTAATACGGACAGGGTAAAAAAGGCAGCACGGAGATCGCGAGCCGCCTTCCTGCGAGTTTCACTTCTGCGATGCACCAGAGTGGTTGCACCCTGTGGGGCAGGAGGGGCACTGGGTGGCACAAGGGTAAGACTGGGATTTTAACAGAGCAAAAGCTTAGTCAAACCGATTGCTCGTATGCAAAGCCACAGCGCGTGCCCAGCTTACCCCTTGGGTAGAGGATCCTACCACGGCAGCGTGCTGTTTGGTTGTGGCATGGCTGCAATGTGAACATGGCCAGCAGTAGCTAATAACGACATGGCTACAGTATAGTCAGCTCATTTTCAATGCATTTGTTACCTAAGGCTTAGTCAACTGTTGACTTAAAACTATGTTGATGAAATTGAGAATATTTTCTAAGTGGCAAAAGTTGGTTTGGCTGAGAATTTTACTTTGGCAGTTGCTCTTGTTATATTTAAGTTCTACCATGTTAAAGTCACAAATTTTACTGCTTGGGATGTGCTCTGCAGTCCAGGGCAGCCTCTCCCAAGATGCTAGGTTATTGGCACTGAAGAGGCAACGTATGGTCATACGCTGGCTGTCAGGAAAGTATTCTGGTTGTATGAATTCAGATGCACAGGTCTTTTACAATAAACGCTAAGGATTGCCATGACAGGAAGACAATTGGGTTCGTTTTCTTAGAGGAAAATACAGCTTTCACAAGCTTGGCAAATACTGACCTAGCAGCTAGATGCATATGTGCTACCCATTTTAAGAGAAATCTGTAAATCTCTGAAAAGTTCAAGCTCTGTCAATGTACCATTTAGCCTGTTGAAGTAGTGCCAGAGATAGTGGAGAGAGAGCAAAGGAAATACTGCAGCACACGCATCAAATATCCAAATAGAGAGGAACGATGCAGGACAATTAGACCCTGAATTCCCTTTATGAAGATATTTATATTTTCATCCTGTCACAGTGCACCCCTGAGAAAAGTCTGGCCCTCCCCTTGACACCCCCACCCCACCAGATATTTATACACACTGATAAGATCCCGCTGAGCCTTCTCTTCCCCCAGCTGAGCAGTCCCAGCTGTCTCAGCCTCTCCTCGTATGAGAGATGCCCCAGTCCTTTAATCATCTTTGTGGCCCTACCGGTATGATCTTTACAAAATTGTTACAAATTTTAAACAAAGTGATTATATTCTTCCTATTTCCATCTCTGATTTCATAATACAATTATAGAAAATTAGTGACTCAAATATTGTTACGGCTTTTAGAGAAATACTCAGGGTAAAATCCTGGCTCAGCTGACTTTGTTGGAAACAAAATGTCATCCTTATAGGTTAGAGTGGACAGAGAGAGATGCGTATTTCCTCTTGAGAAATGAAGTACTTTACAGGGTCAGAATTTGTTTGCTTGGTCTGTGTTCACACACGGGCTGCACGTGATTTCTGCCACTAGCTGTAAATTAGCTGCCAAAGGAAAAGAAAAGCGCACAGCTTGCAGCAGTTCAGGAAAACCTGCAAAAACTTCTGAATTCCTGCAGATTTAAATCTCCAGTCAGCTCATAACTTCTCTCACAAATTTAATACCAGTCGGCAGTAAGTTTGTCCGCTTACTCAACGACAGAGAATTCAGTTCCCAGTGTTTTACTAACAGGGCAACGCAAACAAACATTGCCAGTTAAAGAAGAAACTTCACGATTTGTCTGATTTGCCCACGGTGGACTTGCATTAGAAGATACGGGGTTTTAGACTGGAGGGCTACGGTCTGGTTCGTTAAGGTCACCTGCACTGGCTGGAAGTAGCTGATAGATAATTTTGTCTGGACAGAGGGAATCTGAGCTAGTGTGACCTCTTACTTCTAATGCTAGCCATCTCCTTCTGCCGATACCACTGTGCGGGAAAAGTCACAGACTTTCTGGAGGAGGATGTGGGCAAAGAGGAAGAGGAGGCATGCAGCTGCCAGTGTCGCAAGCCACACTTGTCCCAAGGGTTGTGCCGGCCCGGGCTCGGGGGCCCTGCGGCCGAGGACTGCAGCCAGCACCACCCGAGGCAGTGAGGAACCAGGCAAAAACATGCACTGTGAAGAAAACCCAGGCACTAGCACGGCTCGCAAAGGAGGGTGATCAGGTCACATTGCCATGCTAGGAAAAGCCAGCAGTCACATGTAATGAGGCTGAGCCTATACACGCAACTACTTCATAGAAATTGGTGCAATCTCCCGTACTGAAGTGTGTGTGTCCAAGGCCTGCAGTGTTTGCAATCTTGTGAGTCTGCCTTTGCAGTTTAATCAGTCGCGAACAGCCAAGGGAGTAGGGGATTTTTTGTGACACTGCATAGCATGAACATTATTCAGGCAGCAGCACAAAAAGTGAGGTCTGTGAGCCACTGGCCATAATGATATGCGTCAATTAGCCAAATGAAAATCTAAGCTAGCCTAATTCTCTCTCAAGGAAAAATGAGGAGCATTTCCCCAGCTCCTCTCTGGCCATGGGGTAGCAGCCAGCCTTTTTGCTGGTGTGGTCCTTCCTGGGCATTTGGCAGGCACAGAGCCACCCTGTGCCCACGCTCTTCCCGGGCTGCCGCTGCTCCCCTGCCCAGAGGATTTGCCATGCCAGCCCTCGTCCTCCTCGGCCGCAGGACCCCATCTGGAGGCATCTCCTTGTGTCTCTGCTCCAAGCCTCACGCAGGGCGTGGAGGGGATGCCGGTGCCTCAAACCCTCGCTCTGGCCCCAGGGGGTGCAGGTCAAAATGCCCTCGCCGGCTCACAGGGCGCAGGGATCTCACACCCTAGGCACAGGTGTCACAGTCACTGGGCCCTGACATTTTCCAGGATGGGTCTCTCTGTCGGTCCTCTTGAAGCTCTTCTGCTTTGTACAAAAATGCATAAATATTCATGAGTAAGAGTGACTGCATGTAGCGTCATTGTCTCACTAGAGGCATCTGTGCCATGTTTGGGGCTGCCAGAGGTGGGGGCGAGCACCGGCAACCAGGAACTGCTTTGTGCAGCCTGACTTGAGGAGAAAGCAAGCTGAAGTTCTGCACCCGTCCCCCTTTGTCCCTTCGGGACCCAGGGAGACAGGATTTAATCAATGACACCAAATGATATAGCATTTTACAACAGGATCTCTCTCTGCAAGCAGAATTTGACTCTCAAAATGGTTTCAATGGCAGTCCTGACCAACCATCACATGGGGTCAGACCTAGCAGTCCATCAAGCATAGTGTGGTGACCCATGAGTTTGCCTTACATTATCACCATTTGGAAACAAAATGAACATCTCTTCTTCAATCTGGAATTAAGTTTGTGGATGCAACAGTGAAACATTTGTCTGTGAACACAGTGCCATAGTTGCCACAGCAATGTTACCTGCTCACCAAGTGAAGAACCACTCTAAACAGAGCTGTAAGTGTCTGCAAGGTGAATAGTCCATTAATCTGTAACATATGTGACAAATACCTTCTGCTGTCTCCTATGAATAGCTGTGTGAGCACAAGAATATCTTGAGGTGGGAACTAAGTCATAGCAACATAGATTATTATTCCACTTAACACCATTCTTCATTCACAGCTTTCAAAAATAAAGAATATATTTTGGGGAAGGATGCCACACAACCAATCAACCCTCAAGGCTAACTGATTTTGTTAATGCTGTGGGCTGAGTATTAGTTTGAGGGCACCACCAAATTATCTGGTGTGACACCCGACAAATCACAGGGCACCTCCCTCCTTCCTCGTGGGAATGACGGCAGATTTAACACTAGCCACTGAAGAGTAGAAACGAAACACTGGGCTTCACACACTGCCAACAGTGGGTGTTCCCCCTTATTTCTTAGTCTGGCACAGGGCCACAACAGAAGACACAAGAAGTCAGAGGAAATTGCCCCAGGCATCATGCCATCACGCTTACAACTGGATTAACTGGCTGTTAATGATTAAGGTTGAAGCCTTAAAGAAGGAATCGGAATCGGTACCTCTGCTTTGCAGAGTGTTTCAGAGATGATGGGTCAATGTATTTGCCCTTTACATCTGGGAAGCCGGACAGAAATCAGAAAATAACTGCAGTAGAAAAATCCTGGACTGTGGCTATATCCTCACAAGCAATGCTCAGTCCCTCTCAGGTGTGGTGGAGCAGGTATCATCACAGCAGGGCAGTGTGGGAGTGTGAACCATGGAAGTGTAGTGGCGGTCAGCATGGAGATGCTTTGTCAGAGCTCTGTAAGCTCAGTTATGTCCTGAGCATGGCCTTTATAAAACATGAATATGATTAAATAGTTTTTAAAGACATATGCATATCAAAGTATGAAAGGAAACTATGCACTGGAAAGAAGGATGGCAGCAGGGCACCTGAAGAAGTATAATTGCCGTTAACTTTTATTTAATAATTTATTTCTCCATTTAATTCATAGATGCCCGCAAATAGTGATTCTAGGGTAGGTTTCTGAAACATCAAGGCAAATCTGTTATTTTCCACAAGGTACAGAGTCTTATTTAAACAAGAAGACTTGTGGCTCTATAGGCTGTGTCTAAACTCAGCAGTCAGTGTGACTTGTAGCTGTGCACCAGAGTTCATCTTTCTCAGTTGTCCAGATGGGGGACCTGTGCAGAACGCTATCCTGTTTCCATATGGCCTGCCCCATTTCCCTTCTGTGGACCTGTCCCTGGGTCTCAACTTCATTCAGAGCTGGGTGGTAGTGGGAACATACCCGTGTTCAATGTTCTTGGAAGTGCTGCTGCATCTACTACTTTATAAGGGACCATAAAGACCTGTAGTTTGTACGTCAACCAGCGCAGGATTTGCTGCCTGTCGCCAGTTTCCCTTGGCGCTTCGGCTGGGCTATTCCCTTTGGTGATTATGTTGGCGCAGGCTCCCAGGGAGCTGCAGGCAAGGGGCCAGGAGCTGCTCAAGCAGCGCGCACCACTGCCTCAGCGCCTGCGCATGATGGGAGACGTCTGAAGGACCTGGCCTGCCTTCTCCTGGAGAAAATGCACTGAAAACTCTAGAGATTGAAGGGAAAAGGTCAGTTAGATTATCGTATCTGTATTCCTACTCGCACAGAACTGTTCCTTGCAGTCTGTTATTTAGATATGATACGCTTGGCCCAGTCTGTTTTTAAATGACTCTGTCAATGAGCTTCCACAACTTATAAATGATTATTCCAGCTTAGCAGAGCCTTCCTACCAAGACGTTATTCTTGATGTTAGTATGCATTTTCCTTTGTTCTTTTTCTTCCCATTTACTGCTGACTAAATATTGTAAAATTCATCAAATAATTCTTCTGTTCCATTCACACATCTGTAAAATGTTTCGTATTCTCCTCCCCCCCACACTTAGTTCTAATTTAGCACTTATACATATTTAGGTCTTTTAATCTTTCTTCATAAATTAATACCACCAGCTCCTTAATCATTTTGATTGCTCTTCTCTAAATCCCCTTCAGTTTGTTTTCATCTTTCTGCTTCTGAGGTTTGCAGAAATGTAATAAGCAGTCTGTGTGCAGACTTGCCAGTGCTGTATACAAGGAGACAAACAGCAGCCCAGACTGTGATATATTGCTGCTGCATCTACAACCAAAAATTTCATTGGGTTCTCTTTTTTGCTACTAGATTGCATCGCAAATAGATGTCCAAATTACTGCTGATTAACTCCCATGGGTCTTTTCCAGGACTGTTTCTGTACAGGACTTCCCTCCTTTCTGAGGCTTACAGATAATATGTTTGTTGTCATAGAAGTTACATTCCCTTGCTCAGACGTGTGGGTTTTTTATGGTGTTTGTACCTTATATTTTATTACAGGAATAAACCAAATGCTAACTGATACCAACGTATATTTATCCTTTTAATGGATCAAAAAACACTGTAGAAAGCCTCTCTTTCAGATATGGAGTTATCGGGGCAATCCAGAGGGGCTGTAGTCCTCATGTTTGTTCTAGCTAATGCCACCTAATGCAGTGACAGTCACAAAATTATGCCATCCATCATTTTAATTGGGACTGTGTTCGCCCCCCTCCATCTCCCCAGACTGGAAATCTGAAGCAGCAGCAATCACACCAAGCCCAGTCCTGAGACGTGCCGGACTCCCCATAATGCCCATAATGTTCATCAGGATCAAGTCCGTAGTAAGCCACTTGCCACACAGGAAAGTAATGATCATCCCTAAGAGTGAGACTGGCTAGAGCCAGAACTTCCTGCGTTCTGCAAGAACCAGGTACTTTTCCCCAAATATCTTTATTAGTGAGACAAACATACAGTCCGTTTTTTTTTCTGATTTAAACACCATTCAATGCAGCTGCAAAATCAAAGATGCATGTCATGTATCACTGCTTCTCCAGTTTTTGTAGAGATACATGGAAAGGGTTAAGTCACCCCAGTCTGAAATGCATGGCAGTAACAGCGAAGATGCTGCCGACACCATGCAGGCTGTGTCTGAAACTGGGCACTTTGTGGCTTCTGACAAAGCGTTAAAGCAGCTCGGTTGAACAGACTGCGCAGAAGAGGGCTGAATTATTCACTTGTTTATTTACAATGCTGTCAATAGCAAAGCAAACACAAGGAGCTGAAATATTAAGTGAAAAGTAAAGAGAAATATTTGTTCAACAGAGGAAAGCATCAATACCCGGCCTAATCACGCTGGAAGGAAAACAGCCTCATCATGCCGGCAGGAAAACACCCAGCCTCGACTGCTGCCAGGACTGTGCCGTTGCTGTCGCCCCCCGCGCCGGCCCTCTCCTGCACAAACCGGTCACGTAAGAGGCGTGAAGGTGCCTCCAACCCCGCCAGCGCTTGGCTGATATTTTGCGCTCAAGTATGAATTTCGGGCACTTCTGTAAAAACGAAACGCGCTGAGCCCACCGCAGCGCGGTCGCCCGCACGGCCCCCGAGCTCGAGGCACCTTGCTGCCCGGCTGCCTCGTGCTCTGCAAACGTGCGGGCTGCTTTCACCGCTTGTCACCCGCTGCGCTCCCGCGCCCCCCGCCGCGGCCGTTACTCCCCGCTCCGCCAGACGGCGGGCGCGAGCCGACCGTTGCCACCCTCGGCGCCCCCCCCCGCCCGCGCGAGGCCGCGCGCGCACACAGCCGCGCTATAGCGGGGGCCGCGGGGCGCCCTCGTCCGGTCCCTGGCGGCCGCCGGCGCCGCTCCCCGCCGAGCTTGCGCGGCGGCGCGGTCCCGCCCCCCGGGGCCGCTGCGAGTGGCTGGCGGCGCCCGGGCGCCGCTGCCATTGGTCGCGGCGGCGGCGGGGCCCCGCCCAGGGGGCTGCGCCGCGCCCGGCGCAGGGCCGGTGGTGGGTGGCGGCGGCCAGTTGCGGCGGGGTCCGGCCTGTCATGGAGGTGCGGGACGGGGCGCCGGGCGCTTCCGCGTGAGGGCGGCTCCGGCGGCGGCCCGGGAAGGTAGCTCGCACCCGGGGGCCCTGCCTCGCCCGGGCGCCCTCCCCCGCTGGCGGCGTATGGGGGGCGGCGGCGGCGGGGGGGGCCGGCGGCGGGGGGAGGCCCGGGGCGGCCGCCGGCGGTGCCCGGGCCCAAGCGCCGCGGCCGGGCCGGGCCGGTTTTCCCGCTGGGTCCCGGTTTGCGGGGCGGGGGGCCCGGGGCCTTCGCGGGGCTGCGCGGGGCGGGCTGCCCCTGTCCGGGGGCCCTGCGGCACGGGCAGTGCCGGGTCCCGGCTCAGCAGCTCTGCGGCGGGGGCACTGCGCAGCCCGGCGAGGTGGCCGGGCGCTGGTGCAAGTGTCTTGTTCGGGCTGTAAAAAAAAAAAGTATCATTGTATTTGCTTATTTGAGAGGTAGGTGGCAAAAACACTCAGAATTACCTTCTTTTGCAGGTTTATCAGTGCTTTGTCAGGACCTCGTTCAGAGTCTCCATGTTGTCCCACCTCCATAAAACTGATCTGAGAAGAAGCGGGGGACAGTCTGTTCGGGCCGTGTGTTTCCAGTAAGCGTTGGTTTGTGACTCCGGGCAAGGCAGGTGTGTATCCTTCAAGAGGTACAGACTAAATGGATCTAAAGACAGCAGTGTTCAATGCAGCTCGTGATGGCAAGCTGCGGCTCCTTTCCAAGTTACTGGCAAGCAAAACAAGAGAAGAAGTGGCCTTACTTATGTCAGAAAAAACCAATGGTGCCACGCCACTTCTGATGGCAGCCCGTTATGGGCACCTGGACATGGTGGAGTACTTGCTGGACCACTGTTCTGCTTCGATAGAAGTTGGTGGCTCGGTGAATTTTGATGGTGAGACCATTGAGGGAGCCCCGCCATTATGGGCAGCATCAGCTGCTGGTCACTTAAAGGTGGTTCAGTGTCTGTTAGATCATGGTGCATCTGTCAACAACACAACTCTGACAAATTCAACGCCGCTTAGAGCTGCCTGTTTTGATGGTCACCTGGAAATAGTAAAATACCTTGTGGAGCACAAAGCGGACTTGGAAGTATCAAACCGTCATGGGCATACATGCTTGATGATCTCCTGTTACAAGGGCCACAAAGAAATTGCTCAGTATTTACTTGAAAAAGGAGCAGATGTCAACAGAAAAAGTGTTAAAGGTAAGTTCATTGTTTCATTTTCCTTGTAGTAAAGAGGAGTGAAGTTATTCAGTTATCCTTCTTTAGGAGGCTGACATCCAAAAATATTCCTCTCGTCTCATAATGTTGAATGTTTTTTCCAGTAAGAAAGGAAGTGTGTTTAGCTATGTTTTTACAGTTTTTTTTCAGCATACTCGTTTTCTTATTTGTTAACACTGGTTATTCACTTTCACTCTATATTGATACTTTCTAATCTTAAACACCAGTTCTTAAAAATGTTTAGTCATATGGAACTTGGCATTTATATACGTGCAAAAGCTAATCAACTTTTGTTGAGGAGTCTTATTTGTAGCATGTATGTGTAGTAACATGTTCAAATATATGAGCATATATTGTATAAAATTTACGATGCTTTTCATTCTGTTTCTTAACAAACCAAATGTGCTGCACATAAAACTGGCCTGCGCCACGAAGACTAGAATAGGGAAACATGCATAAAGGAGAAGAATTATTTTCAACACTGGATATGAATAACCACTTTGATTTTTACTTCTCCTTTCCCTCCAAATTTTTTAATCCTCTTGGATTCTTTTTCTTTTTTTCTTTCTTCAATGCTACTAAACAAAAATGTATATTAGGATTCAAGAAATGAAGCTCCATGTGACTGTGATCACAACAGAGGACTTCCAGTAGTGCACGGATCACAAAGGACATCTCTTTGCCTCTGTTTACAATTATCCTAACACTGTTGTTCAAAGTGAAGGCTTCTGTTTTTTTTGCAGCGATCGTAATTATGTGGACCTCTTGTTCTAATCAGTAGTTTTCATTATGTCTCAAACTTACACATGAATACGATATTGGCCAAAAAAGCATATTGATTATTGCAGCTTATGGTTAATTTTTAGCTCATTGATCCAGAATTGTGTTTTAACAGCTTATTCATTATATATGTTAATAATCTGCTAATAAATCTTTTTGTAGGGTAATAGTTCCAATGCCTGTTTCTGATTAATTATGTTTTTAACAGTATACTAAAAGTATATTTTAGCAGGAAAAAAACAGTGCATATAGCTTGCTTAAGTGCCAAATATGGGAGTAATGTATTTGAAATAGCTGTTCATTTAAATGCGCCTTTTTCAGCAAATCATGCAGATATGTGAGGTTAATGTAAAGAAAGCTAAACTACAAATTTGTCATAGAGGTGGGCAGAGCAAAATAAATGTTTCTTTGTAAGGATTTAAGGTTGCCTATGAATCATCATGGACTTGTGATAGGATAAAATGTCATGTTTCTAGACTGGGTTCTTGAAATAATGAGCTAAATATAAAATACACATTGTTTTTTTTTTTAGTTTTAAACCAATCCTTTTAAATGGTAGGTACAAACAGTGCAGAGCTGTTAAATATCTGATATAACAGAAAAAAAATCTATGGCTTTTTTTTTTCTCATTTTGTGTCAGTGGAGTAGGCTTTAATTTGTTGGTCCTTATTATTCATTTTACTAGTGCATTAATTTAATTTTTCTTTGTTTACATGACTGAATGACAGCTGTGCACTCCGGAGGATTTTCTCACTGGTCTCAGTTTCTCTATTATCTTAATTCATTCCTCTCTTCACTTCTTTCAGTTTCTGTGTGACTCACAAGTTAGGCTTATGAGCAGAAGTTCCTAAGGTATTTGTTTAAAAAAAAAGAAAAAGAAAAATTGAATTGGATATGTTTTAGCTCACTAAAATTCATTTTTTTTAATTTTGACCTGCAGTGTGTACATATATCTATCAGTCAAGTATGGCGCGCCTTTTTTGTATTTGGAAGACAATGCTCCCCCTCTGACATGAGCATACTTTTTCTTTTTGGCATCGTGAAGCAGTCTAATCTCTGAAGTTATTAAATAAGCAGTGACAAGGTTAAGGAGGAGAGAAAGAGAGTACTGTAAACCCTGAAAGTCAGCTGTGGAAAGGCAGAAGAACTGAGCAAAACTGATAGCCTTAAATATTACAATAATATGAGTGTTGCAATGGCCAAGGCTCAACAACTAACCTTCTGAACTTTGTTTTGCAAGAATGCTCACTAGCTATTTCAAAATGAATGTTTCCAATGGGATTCATACTGCACTCTTACAGTCCATCTTAAAGTCTCTTTCTGTGCATTACTTCCAGTTTTTACTCCTCCCTGTTGTGTTTCAAACATTCCCTTGACAGGGAGTAGGGACACTTGTAATAGGGAGATAAAGAGGATGCAAGAGTTCTCTGCTCCTGAGTAGTAAAAATTGTCGCTATCCTTTTATCTAAACTTCCTTTAGATAGGCTCCTTCCTGTAAATTTTGCTTCGTTTGAAATTATAAAGCTCCTTATAAGAACAGAACTCTGTAACTTTACTAAAGTATGCTTAGAAAACTGCTGTTATGGGAGTTCACTAGAGATTGTCTTCCAGATACTATTCTTGAAATCAGGGAGAGAGGGGAGGGCAAAATTACTCAAACTATCTCTTGTGCTTTTCCGCTAGATTTTCATATTGTAAGATAGCACTTCAAACACAGTTTAAAAAGTGGAAGAATTCTAGAGCTGGGAAAGATGTAAAAATATGTTTTCAAGTGTTGACCGTTCCAGGGAAAAATCTAATATTTTGAGATGAAAAAACAGGTAAGTTCACTGAGATCTAAAAATGAGGATAACTGAGGCAGGGTATAATAGAGCAGTTAAACATGTGCTGAAGCACTGCTTCTAAAATACAGGCATAATCCAACAACTGTTTTGGACTCCTGAGATTCATAATGCAGAGGTTTTGGAAGGAGAGTTGGGGAAGTGCAAAAGTATAGCTGGGGTATGGTAAAGATACTCATGAAGATTTCTGAGTCTTTGATTCAGATGGGAGACTACTCTGAGGTAAAGCATGCATCTAGCCCTATCTCACAGATGATAGTGAAGAAGGAGGTAAAGATGGCTGGCATAGATGACAATGCTATACTGTGAAAGATGGCCAATAGTTCTAAATTTAAAATATGACCACTTACCTGTCCTTGCTCTTGCCACAGTTTTACAGATCTGACTCTTACAGTTTCCCCAAACTTTTATGAAGAACATAGGTAACAGAAATGGAAACAAAGGATTTCCTTAAAATGTTTTAGGTCACATGAACTGTGCGAAGAAAAAAAGTGATAAACAGGACAAGAGAAGTCTTTTTTTCTCTCTTAAATTGTGGAAAATAGCAAAGGTATCTGTGGAATTAAAGACTTTTTTTTAAGAAAAGCAGAAAAGTAGCTAAAGCGACGCTTCCAATACGAGTTAATTCAGCCTTGTCTTCCTAATTCACAGGGTTCTCCAAAACCTTACTCCTGGTTTAAGATGGTACACATTAAAACTAGCAAGGTTTGATGATTTTTCACCAAATGAAATAGATGTCTAACAGATTTCTGTGGTAGAAGAAACAGTTTTTTTGAGCAGGAAGAACCCTACCACTAAACTCTTGAGTGAGGCACAGATCTCCTACCTGTGTGCTTGGATTAGGAGGAACATTCTGTATTTTGGCTGCATGTAATTTTCTTTTCTGCTGCATTACGAAGCCTGCCAGTGATCCGTAGTTAAGGGATGGTGCTCCCTTACAGCGTTAAGAATAGACCTCTGGATTCTTGATCGCAGTGTTTTGCTAGTGTGTTTCTCTGTGCAGTCCTCTCTTGGCTGGTCAGTGAGGGGTGGGGGAGGGAGAATGCTTACTCTTGTAATTCCAATGGTAGTGGTCTTTGCGGGGGTTTGAAATCAGGGATTTGGGCTCTCTTGGTGATCTGCCGAGGACTGTGTGTGTTAGAATTGGATTTTCTATTTAAAATCCATTTAATTTCCACCATAAAAATATTTTGCATATAAACCATTTTAAAGGGATGTTATACCTGTAACCTAACTCCAGGCAAAAATACTTGTGTCTTGCACTTTGACAATTTACAGCCTGTATTTTGATACTTTGCATTATGCTTTATCTCTCTTCTACCAGAGCAGCTGCAGTAATGGAGATTCATTCCCTTCCTTTCTGAATTAAGAGGTTAAATTGTAGATGAAGTACATTAGCTCTGATAGCCAGGATGGACTGTATGTAATGGCACGGGGAATAAGAACTCTATTCCAAAATAATTACATGAAAGGCAGATTTTTTTTCTGAACACAGCTTGTAACTCTTTCCATTGCTCAGCTCCTTGGAATGCAGTCTTTCTCATCAAGGTGATGTTCCTGGATTTTACTGATGGTTTTCGCTACCTCTGTTCCCTTTGAATTGTTAGCAGACACATCTGCTAGCCAAAAGACTAGTTTTTCCCCTCCTAAGTATTAGAAAACATCATAAGAACTGTTGGCATTCCTTTGGGTATGTCTTTGAGATCAGTACAGGAACATTTGTTTCTTTTTTGTTGATGATCCTCCATACTACCATAACATTTAGAAGAAATCACGTATTTTGAAAATGCAAAATAACACTGTGACTGAAAGGTTTGTTCTTAAATACAACTAGCTATGGTGCAGTATTTGATTATGTTAGCTTTGTAAAATAATATGGAGGATGAGGCTTGTTCAATTTACTTGCTTGTTTTGGGAAGTATAGAACTATACAGATCTTAGCCTCTGAGTACTTTCAAGGTTATTCACATAGTAATACTATATCAAGGGCTAGCACTATTTCAGTGTTATCATTTACGTGGGAGACTGGAGAGCATAATGCTCTCAAACCTGCTGGAAGGGGAAAAGCCTTTTGTGGACTTGGCAGACCAAGAAATAGGAGGATTAGATAGATGCGCACTCTTTGCCGTATGATCAGCGTGGTTTAGTATACTTTAAAAATAATTAATCTTCCCTAGCTGTAAACATCGAGGAGTCTGACAGGTTTGTTCCCTTCTGAGTTTTTTGTCTTGTCTGCTTGCCAAAAATCATTTTGGAAGAAAAACAAAGAGCTCTCCCACCCCCCATGAATAAAGGCCTTACTCTAAAAGTATTCTGTGTCTTTTTCCTTTTTTTTTTCCTTTTGGTTTGGTTTGCTTTTTCCTTTTTTGGATGGTATTACATGATGGAGTGCACTGCATTTTGTGGATGTTTTGTGTGTGATGTTATGTGAAATGGGACATTAGTAGGAATGTCTGTAAATAAAATAGTAAAGGAAGATACATTTTAAAAGGAATAAAATCTTGAATTTCAACTGAAAAAGGAGTTCATGTTGAAATTAATCAATTCACAGCATTTTATGTATTGTTGCTGCTTTGTATTATTAATCTTGGTAATACAAGTTATCCTTAAGTACTTTGGTGAGCAAGGGAGCAATTATTCTGTTACCGAATATGGAAGCTGGATTGTTGAGGTTAAGTTCTCTGCATTTTTTACTTAATTCCTTTATAAAGGGAAGGCATACCTTTATTTTTTCTTTATTGTTATATATAGTAAGCATAAAGTAGACATCAGACAGTTCTCTTATGCACTGTCTATATTTGCACGTATGTATCAATACATTTTTAAAAATCAGTGATACTACTAGGGGACGGACTTGCTTCAAGTGCTTTGCTAAAAATAGTGTTATATGAACAACTTCACTTTACAAAGGTGATGAATTTCATCTGTAAGGCTGCAAAAATATATCCATGTGATTAGTTTTACACACTGCTCGTGTCCTCCAAATTAAAGCATTTTTCTAATATGTTTAAAGTTGAGCAGCTGAGTGTGTTTCTTCAGGAACAGGTTTTGGGTATGAAGTCAGACTGATAGAAAATTTTAAAAGAAGTTTTAGTATCCAGAAATTTGATCAAGCATTTTATGCATTTTAGGAGGTGAATGTAGTTAATATTGGTTGCAGATCAAGCCAAATCACTTTCTGTGTCATTGCTTTGCTTTGTTTCCTTCCCATGTCACAACCTACCAGTCTATTTTGGGAATAATTTGCTTCTGACATAGAAAGGCATGACCTCATTATAAATTTGAATCCCTCCCAGATGTGCTTTTTGTAACACTGCATAGTTAGGGAATTAGTTCTGCAAAACATGGAGCCTTTGTGTAATGTTCAAGCTACCACTTCTAAAGTAGGTCTATAACGAAAGAGTAAAACGTCAAGCCATTATATCAACTTACACCTCCCCCCCCCCTTTTTTGTAAGATTTCAAAGGACTAAAGGGGGGAATTAGACACTCAAGTCTACTGCCATGTCCTCTTTCAAGTTCTTCCTCAAACTTAACGCTTGATAATTGATAGATGAATGGCTGGATAATCTTGTTATTTCTTAAGACTGGGTTGTATTACTATTATATTAAATTGGCAGCTCTAAATTGTCTACCTACCCATGTCCATTTCTAGTCTATGGGATTGTATTCTCATAATACTTCCTTCCTGCTGCTGTTTCATCCAGTTAAATTGAAGCGAGGTGCAGCCACTAAAGATTAATGGTAACATCCTTCCTTTATTAGCTTACGCATTGTTTGAGGTAGGCCTCTGAGGGCTACTACCATATAAGTAGCTAAAAAGTTACTCTACTTTTGATATGCTGTCAGTAACCTCTGTTTAAGTCAATAATAATAATACTGATAATAATACTAATAAATATCTGATTTTTTTTCAAAGAAAGAGATCATTTGGAGAGAGCAGTGAGAGTCTGTGGAGTTTTAGGAATATTTCCATGTTCTGCTTATCTCCACTGTAAATTAATGGCATGCAAACTCTTGGATTGGACCTGAATTTACTCAGACAATGGCTAAGCTTAATTTATGTGAATTTTTTGTGATATTAATGTGTCATAACATATATGCCTGCCAATTGATGAAAGAGTGTAAAGGGTAACGTTATATGATGATGGATTTAGTGTGTAATATGACTAGTTACCATTGATCCTCGTGTCAAGGCTGGCAAGATACGTGCTAATAGTTGTGTGACGATTGTAAGAACTTTGGTGTTACTAGTGCATTTTGATTTGTTTGTCTTCAATATGCTTTTGTCATGACTTTTTTAACATCTCAGAAGTATTGACTGGAAGGTAGAAAACACAGACATGAATGGTAACATTTAAACATGAAATGCTGTCATCTAAGGATGTCTCTATTTTAACAAGCAGTGTGTGATCTGTAATAAATATTTATTGAGAATTTTACTTTTTTCTTTTTTGAATCAACTAATGCTTCAAATACAACTTCATCTACGTACACTGGTACTTTGAAAGGTGAGTGTTAATTTTGCAGAGCTAACGCAGGGTTCTGACACGTGCTGGTGAAAACACTTGTAATTCTGAATTTCTTTTATCCCAGGCCTTGTCTAGATTGGCATTAGAAAGGTCTTTTGGAGGGTGCCAATTCCAGTGTTTCAGAGCCCTGCTGTGAGGGAGGGAGTATAGATTCGAATACACTCTGAACTGGCTGTGTTAACTGGTGGCTTAGCCTACGCCAGGATGAATCTGGGTTTGCCTGCATCGCTGAGTGCAGAAGCACAGACAGCCTGAGGAGCCAGCTTGTCTTTAGCTCTAGCTTGACAGCTGTAGTTGTGTTTTACCTAGACGTTCTCTAGCACAGCAAGAGGGCTTATGTAATGTGTATGTCTACCAGCAAGTTTCTCTTGTGTGTTTGTCTGGTTTGACCTCTGTCTGTCTTAGGAATGTAAAAGTCTCATACTTGTCAATATTGAAATATTAAGAGTTTTCTCATCTGTGATGGGTACTAAGGACAGAGGGAATTCTAACTGATGAACTGTAGTGGACAAACTCATCAAACTTGTAAACCACCTAAGTTTGGAGTATATCTGTTGCTGTGACTTGCTGGTCTCAGTAGAGCCTGTAGAGTGACTGAAGCAACTGATACTTGAAGTTCCTGTAACTGACCTAACACTCTCCATTAGAAACAAAGATTGCATAGGGTATTTGACATTTGAAAATCACTTGCCATTGCAAGGCCTGGTTTCAGTTTTGTATGTCCTGATCTAACAGATAATTTCAAGTGGTACTTTGGGGGGGATGTCTTTCTTGGCTTGCTTTTTCTTAAGTGATAGCAAAATAATTGGCTGCTCTTCAGAAACATATCAGGAAAAGAACACTTTGCAAGTTCTGAGAAGTTCACTGTGTTAATGAAACAGTATTTTCTGAGTTTTTTTCTTTAACATTTGGAGCTTGCACTTTAAGTATTGGTTTAGGGGGCAAAATGTGTTCATAGCTCCCTTTCTGCTAGACTTGTGAAAATTTGTTAAACTTCAGCCATAAAGCTTTGCAAATAACTTTTAACGCATCTTTGATAGGAATTTGATTAGAGTGACAGTTAAATTTTCTGTATGGTATATTTCTGTATGTGGTGTGCTTAAATTGCGATGCTGTTTGTCTTGAATGACTGTTCCTCCTTATCACTGTCATTCCGGCTACCGGAGTTGAGAGTGGCAAGGAAGGCTTGAAATGTGCTGCCAGTTCTTCCTCTGATGGTCCACCAGCAAGTTGGAGGAAGAAACAGCAGATTAACTTTTTATATAAAAAGTTTTGAGAAGTAAAAGATTAGAAGAGGGTGAGGAGGGAGGGGATGGCTGGAGTACAAGCAGGAGAACAGAGGCAAAATATTCTGTTCCCATTAGAACATTTTCATCTAAACAGACCTTGAGTCTGTACATTCTTTTGCTGTTTTGCAAGTTTTGGTATACTCTTGGACGAACTTGTTCTCATCCCAGTGACTTACACAGAAGATAAAGGCAAGCTACTGTTTGATGATCTGCTAACTCAAAAGATAGGTTGTGTTGTGAATCCAAAGCGTCTGGTGCTGCTAGTTGCAAGTAGGTATTGAGTTTAGAGGACAGTCATCATGGTTTCAGTGGATATTTCTCATTTTTGCTTTTGTTTTTTTTCAAACTTCAGCTTCATATCCACTTGCCATGCTTCTTGCTGGAGGGAAAATAAGAATGCTATGAAGTCAAATATTCAAAAGCCAGAAGGCACCAGAATTATTGTATTGACTTAATTCAGGTTATTATAAAAGAAATGAGAAACAGGAATAAAATTTCTGTTTTTGAAATATGTTTAATGAACACCAGTCTTTCATATATACATATATATATGTACTAACTTCAAATATTTTACATTTAAATTTAGGCTATTTAAGATAGCATGAACAATACATTCTAGGCAGAAAGAATGTGTTAATAGAAAGCCCTTACCTGCACCTTATTTTCAGTTTATTTCTATAGTGTGGTCAGCTTTTAAGACAGATCTTGGGCACAAATTAAGGACTGGTTTGAATTTCACTAGCTAAATGCTCTGTAATATGAAGAGTGAACTGCACATTCTAGAGATTGGAGCCTGGAAAAAAATACATTAAGGAAAAGTACAAAGGTAAATCTAAGCTGTTTAGATTAGTAGGCTCTACAACTACTAAACCATGCTTTTCCCAAACATCAGCCAAAGATTTCAAGATTATTGCTTTGTTTCCTAACCTCCTTTAGTTCTGTATAGACCTAGAAATACAGCAGCAAAGCCCACTGCAAATCAGTGTCTTGTTGGTGCAGCAGAAAGCTTGCCAAAAATGCAAATGGGAGAGTTTTCTAAAACTTTCTCACTCAATTTCTGAAAGCCAAATCAGATGACTATGAATGGACAGAGAACTCTTGGAAAAGAGTCTTGTTTGAGAATGTGGAAACTTGCTGACAATGTAACAGAAACTGATGATCTGATGGCCAGTTAAGTGGAATTTACAGTGCCAAAGATGTAAGAAATCCTGATTTGGAGGGAAGTTTTTACAGAGGCTTTCTGTTAATTATTTTCATGTTGATGTAGTGGGAGGCTGAAAAGTTGGTATGGCTGAACCTGTAGTATGTATAAAGAAAAAGGTAGGTTGAAATTATATTATTCTAAAAGCAATCAACCACAGAAGAGGCTTTATGTTGGGAGAGGGGCAGGAGAGTTGTTTGCCATCCATCTTCTCTCTTCCCCCAATGAAATGCTCATATTTGAACTTTATATGTACTTAGTTATACATTTATAACTACTATTTATAATTACTATTCTTTAAATAGATGAAAGGTTGTTTTGCTCAATTGTGATGTCTGATTTTTTTTCTAGTTTGCTGCAAATACAGTTTTCAGTCATGTGGCACTAGTACTTGCTAGAAACTTCCCCACATAGTGTTAGAAACTGATTGCCTTTAAATAAGAGGATGTGCAATGTCATGCTAATGAGAAATTATGTGAATGTAAATGATCAGACTCTTAAAAACCAGATGGCTGTGTGTGTGTTGAAGGTGGTGTTTACCCTCCCCTCCCCCCCCCCCCCCCAGCTTTGGGAATCCTAACCAGAGGAACAGAGGGGTTATCTTCAGGATAAGACCTAACAAATATCAGCACTAAGAAAAGTGTGTCTGTGTATACATAGACTTGACAAAATAACCAGCTTCCTCAGAATACTATGGCAGTCTCTGAAGCCCCAGCTGAAATGGAGGGCCTGTTGTGATGAATTGTATTTTCCTCTGTACACAATTATTGCCCTGATACACTTAAAAGGCTTGGGTGAAAGAGAGAAGAGGTACAGTGTAGAGGTGATTAAAACCAATGGTGAGTTAGCACAGCTTTAATTTTTATACAGATTTCATTATTTTTTTAATCATGGCTGGAGAGAGGGAGGAAGAGAGGATATTTGACAAGAGAAGAAGAGAACATATAATAACCTAGAGACAACAAGCTTAGGTTTCTGTTTTATCCTTGAAGGCAGATACAAAATCGCTCATGTACTAGAGAATTGTTTTGAGTTTTGAATAATGAAACAAAAGGGTCCTTAAAACCTCTTTAATTCTTTCAGGTAATAACATCAAGCATTTTGATTTGTATAAATGCCTGGCAGTGTTGATATTTTGATCAAGTCTTGAATATTTTAACTAGTCATTTAAAGCCTTTCATGGTCCATAGATATCAGAACAGGGGTGTGGGTTTGTGTGTTATTTATTTATTTTAATAACTATTAGTGTGGTGAGGTATGAACTATAATTTAATTTTGATTTGTGTAATTGATTTTCTTCTCTTGCTAGGAAACACTGCGTTACATGACTGTGCAGAATCTGGAAGTCTGGAGATCATGAAGATGCTTCTCAAGTATTGTGCTAAGATGGAAAAGGACGGCTATGGGATGACTCCCCTTCTGTCAGCCAGTGTGACCGGCCACACAAATATCGTGGATTTTCTGACGCAGCATGTACAGACTAGTAAGACAGAGCGTATAAATGCTCTAGAACTTCTAGGAGCAACATTTGTGGACAAAAAGAGAGATCTGCTTGGTGCTTTGAAATACTGGAAACGAGCTATGGAGATGAGATACAGTGATAGGACTAATATCCTAAGCAAGCCTGTGCCACAAACACTAATTATGGCCTATGATTATGCTAAAGAGGTAAACAGCTCAGAAGAGCTAGAAAACCTTATTGCAGACCCTGATGAGATGAGAATGCAAGCGCTATTAATTAGAGAACGTATTCTTGGTCCTTCACACCCAGATACATCCTACTATATTAGATACAGAGGTGCTGTCTATGCAGACTCTGGAAACTTCAAGCGATGCATCAACTTATGGAAATATGCTTTGGACATGCAGCAGAGCAATCTAGATCCACTGAGCCCTATGACAGCCAGCAGTTTACTGTCATTTGCTGAACTCTTCTCCTTCATGCTGCAGGATAGGGCAAAAGGCCTGCTTGGCACTACTGTTACATTTGATGATCTCATGGGTATATTGTGCAAAAGTGTCCTCGAAATAGAACGGGCTATGAAACAAACGCAGTGTCCTCCAGACCCAATACAGCTGAATAAAGCCCTTTCCATCATTTTGCATTTAATTTGCTTGTTGGAAAAAGTACCTTGCAGCTCAGAACAGGAACATTTTAAGAAACAGACTATTTACAAGTTTCTTAAGCTTCAGCCTAGAGGGAAGAATAACTTCAGCCCACTTCACCTTGCTGTTGACAAGAATACTACATGTGTGGGGCGCTACCCAGTTTGTAAATTCCCCTCTCTACAAGTTACTGCTATACTGGTGGAATGTGGTGCTGATGTAAATGTCAGAGACTCTGATAACAACAGTCCTTTACACATTGCTGCACTGAACAACCATCCAGACATCATGAATCTTCTTATCAAGTCAGGTTCACACTTTGATGCCACAAACTCGCATAAACAAACTGCTAGTGATTTGCTGGATGAGAAGGAAATAGCAAAAAATTTGATCCAGCCCATAAATCATACTACGTTGCAGTGTCTTGCTGCTCGTGTTATAGTGAATCATAACATATACTACGCAGGACACATCCCTGAAAAATTGGAGAACTTTGTTTTGCTCCACAGATGATAGTGTGGAGTCTCGGAGTACTGTTGTTGAAGCACGACTTGGTGACAATGTTTTTCTCGAGCACTGTTGTGATACACCAGCGTTCCCTTAGCTTGCTCCATCTTGCTGTCATTGGCTAAAGCGTTGTTAGCATCAGATCTACAGAGTTGGTTACCCAGTATTTAATATGAATATGCCATATAATATATTTTGTGGATTATTTAGAAATGTAATGCCATATTTAGACTCTTAAAATTGTCTGCCAAAGGCTTGTCTATTCTGGTCTTATTTGCCTGTTGGGTGTTTGGGACTGAGTTGAATGTTTTCCACTGATGTCTTTTTACTATAACTGTTGTGTGGATTTTATACAGTTGGAAGGTCATCATTTTTGGTTTTGCTTGAGCATTTCTACTCTTATTCTATTCTTTTTCTATGGACTCATTGCTAAACTGTACAAGTTGTATGGACTTGTTAACATTTGCAACTACCATAAGTGCTTTTATCTTCTCTATGCACTGGCTTAAACATGACTGTTGTGTGTGAGCATATTTCTATGCAGCAGTTGGCCAATTTCAACTTAAATGCCAATTTTGTTTTGCAGTTTGTTTGGAGCTCTTTTTGAGAATGCTGCCTTCATAGCATGACAAATTTTGGAGCTACATATCAGCTCTCCAGACTTGGGTTTGACTTTTTTATTCTAGCTGTAACTGAGGTCGCTTTCCTCTTGATCCTCTGGAAATTTGTGCTAAATTTGGGAGAAGAAACTCTCTCTTGTTCTCATGGTAATCCACTTGAACTTTAAATCTCAAAGTCATTCTATTGCATAATGCATTTAGGGGAAGAGTCCTCATCATGTACAACTGACACCTTCCTCTTTGCACTAATGTCTTGCTTGTGCTGGTTATGTGACTAGATGTGAAGTTTGCTCAAAGTTTAACCTCAAACTTAATGATACACTTTAATGGGAAATAGATCAAATGTATGCCGTAGTTTAAATTTACAAATCAACTTCTTTAGCTACAAAAGAAACTAAAGCATGTTGGTGGCATGACGCTTATCAGTCCAGAGCTAGACATCATCTAGTATAATTATAATGTAGTGAGTGGCTGTATGCCAGGGTATTGGAAGTTCTATAGCCTTGTCCCTTTTTCTTCATTTTAAATATCTTTATAAATACTTGCATGGATTTTTTCATCTCTACCATCTGTCAGCTGTACTTAAAGAAAAAGCAGAAGTTCTGTTGTGTATATAGCTCCTGATTAAAGTTACCTATTTTTATAATATTTGCACAACAGCTTAGCTTTTACAACAGAAAGGGCTCTTTTGACTTGATAAGAAATCTATAAATGAAGATCATAAATGAGAGTGAGATTCAGGTAATTAATATAATTCAGCACTTTACTGTTGATTAATAGTAGAATTTATTATGGCACATTAGCCCTGCGAATGTCTTAAGTGGAATTCATTTCTGTTGAGTAGAATACAGTTTACCTGCAAGTTTAGCGATCTAGCATATTGAGTATTGTTGAACTGATGTTTCATTTCAGTGATGGGCAGTAGATGTACCTATGGGGTTTTTGCTCCAGAAATTCAACAAGTTGATCTAGGCTTTTGTCAGTGACAGAGATACTTAAAAGCCAAATGATTTAGATAAAGGAAACATTGATTTAGGAGGGTCTTTTCTTTTTTTAATTTGCTGTTGGAGTATTTTTGTCTTTCGTGAATGAGGCTGAGGAAGAATATGTCTTGAGAGCGTATAAGAATAGTTCTTCCTTGCTTCTTGGCTGTTTCAGGTTTCCTCGTAGTGTACAGTGTGGAGCCAACGAGCTTACCCATCCTTGGGAAAAATACTGGGACGCTTTTAAACAAAGATATGTTGAAAGCAGTGCTGTTTGTGTATTGCCACTTTCAAACTCTGTATTTTGAAGCAACTTTCACCTGTTTGTCCCATGGCATACGTACATTGTTTGTGTGAAATTCTGAGTATGAGGAAATCCTGTTAGCTTCTCTTGCGAATATGCAGCAGTAAATTTCTTTTCAGTTGGCTGAATTTCTCTGATTTGCAATGATTAAAACACATGCCACCCAATTTGTCATTTGTGAGAACAAGTAGTTTGATTTTTTTTTTATTTCTTATTTTTGATATGCTTCTCTACTACTCTATAAGAAGGTATAATCGACAAATCACACCACAGTAGAAATAATCCACGTTACACTTCAAGTCATTTTTTTAAAAAAAGTCCTCTTTCTACAGGTCATAGAGAAAGGGATTTCTAGATCACTGTTTTATACTCTGAAATCTGTACTGCTCTTCAAGGTTTGTAATTTAAATTTCTGTAACTGTCCAATATCCTGTTTAAAATTAGTTACTTGGACATTGCTAGTCCAGAAATATAATTTAAAAATTAGGGGAGTATGTGCTGATAATGTTAGCTGATTTTTGAATGAAAAATCTCCTTAAAAGAGAAAGAATATCACTTTCTAATATATGTAAGTCTGATGAAAATTACAAAGTCTTACAGGGAGGCTTATTCTGGTAACTACTTTTTTTTGCACCCTCACCCCCTTTTTAAACAAACATTTAATAGGACGTACTGATTTATTGCATGTGGTTCTATCTAAATACCTACCCATACACATCAGTCCTAAAGGATAACACCCTAATTCAGAATTTAATTTTGCAAGGTCATGAGGGTATCTGCTGAACTCTTACATGTGATCTTGTCAGATATTCAAGCATAGGTGTCTAGATGGACAATTGAATGCATTTAATTCCACTTTCCACGTAGCCTTGTATGTTTACATTACCCTGTTTATACCCTGTTTAATTTTTACTTCATTTTAAAAGAAATTGGTACAGAGCCTGTGTTGGATAATGCATTGGGGATTAGTTAAGGCTTTACTGACTGGGAGGGAGGGTTAGGAGAGTAGACCCTGTCTGAGATGCTGCTGCTGCTATGGCCAGTGCTAAAGGGTAGTAGCAGTTTGGCCTTCCTCTGCTCCCAGTTCAAACCAGGCTTGTCTCCACTTCAGTATAGATATCACCTTTCTGGACCAGAACTTTTTTTATTCTTAGCCTTGTTACTCATTCAGAGATGAGAATAAGATTATGTTAGTGAAACGTGATTCTAAAGGCAATAGTGTTGCCAGCTGAACGCAAACTGCGATGAAGACAAGGAGCTAAAGAGCATTCAGAACACAAAGAATTGTTTTCTTTTTGTCATATTTTTAACTCATTCTTTTTCCATTCTTCTCTTATCTGTCTTTTTGGGCCTTTTTTGCTGATGAAATGTACTGTTCCAGAGCTACCAACCATAAAATCATTGAGAACACAGAGGAAAAAATTGTATGCCCTTTAGGGGTGTAACAGGTTTTAAAATTGGTTAGACGATTCACAGATATGTGCCTTTTAAAGACAAGGATACTGAAACACCCCTACTTGTTGGATTTCTTTTTTTTCTTTTTTTCTTTTTCTTTTTTTTTTCCTTTTGATAATACTCAACTCAAAGCACTTTTTCCTTTAATCTTCTTGGGCTTCCACTGAAATACTTCAGCCAGGAAGATTAAAAGTACATTGGTAAAAAATGAAATACTCTTCTTACCAAATTCTAAAATTATATTTCTATTTTTATATCACTTAGGCCTTCCAATAACAAGATTCCAGTTGTCTGTGGTATCTCTGAGGTTCTGATTGCTAAATGCACAGTGTAAAGGCATTTTTTGAAATATAAGGCAACAGTGTGGTTATTTTTCCAGTTATACTCTGCAATGGTCCCTGGATAGGAAATATTTTAATATATTTCCTAAATCCCCAAAGAGTCTTCTTTTAACAACTGTTCGGAAACTGATTGAAATTAAACTCTTTCATATTTGTAAAACACTATTTTAAAAAAAGGATTGAAATGCTATGACAAAATCCTTATAAAAGGATACAATCCTTAACAGGAAAAACATGTGCCTCTTAGTTTTATATCAACTGCAAGGTAATTGCAGCAGGATATGACTGCTCTTGAAATAGCTTCCTCATGCTTTGAAATCTACAGAGTAGAAGGACCACTGTACTCTAAAATATTGACAAATGTGGGTACAAAGACTTAACACTAATTTCCATCTTCTTGTGACTACAATAAAGTCAAGTGGTATTTAATGCTCCAAAGTAATTCTGAGGAAGTTGATGGAGACGTACTAGACTGAAATATAGTTTGTTTTATACTGTTCAGATCTCTTGGCTTAGAGTGTCAAAGTAACTGTTAAACCCTCGGTGAGGGCAGAGTGAAAAGTTATTGTTCATTTGGTTTTAACTGACTTTGTATTTGTGTTCTATTCTCTCACAGAGACTTCCTATGCAGGGCTAGCTTCATGTATTGAAATACTGCAGTTTCTTTTTTATGTGAAGTAATTTAGCTTTAACAGTAATGTAAAAAAGGAATAACAAGCGCATTTCCCTGCTCTTACTCTCTCTAGGCTCCAAATGCAGATTACATTAAAATATGTTTTGGAGAACACTTGTCTGAGTCTATATATGTTTTCTTTAGGGTCACTGTAATATTGGTTGATTAAACCTTTCTTTCAGATGAGTTTGAGTAGTTAAGTGTGAATGGGGCAGCTTTAGACTTAGTCTTCATGTCATTAATCACACCTTAAACAAAGCATTGTTTCATTCTCTTTCTTACTGGGGGAAGGTGATCCAGTACGTCTCCTTTGAACTCTAGTAGTGGGCAATAGTGAGGAAACTGGAGGAAAGAGGAGATGCGATTTTTGTAGTTTCTAGAAAATGCAGTTAGTAACACTATTAACTCTGTTTAAAACATAGGAGGGTTTGTTTATAGTGTAAACAAAAGTAATTAGCAAGACCTTGCAATAAATGAGCAACAGCCACTTTTTCAAGGAAGTTGCACAGATTAATTTTCTTAAAGCTTTTGAAGTCTCTTCCCTATTGCTTGCATAATTAAAAAAAATAGAGAAATAGAGTACTCCAAGGGTGAGAGGAGAGTTATGAGAAAATCCTTATTAAAGGGATTTTCAGAATGGAAGACTTTGAAGAACATTGCCATCATAATTTTGACAGAGCTTTATAGTTCGGCACAGTAGTGATAACACTATACTTAAAAGGCAGTGTGCACTTCATTTCAGAAGACTTATTTGCTTAGATTTAGGCCTCATCAGTAACAGACACCATCAAGAAGAGGAGGTACTGGATGTGGAAAACTGATCTTGAGCTTTCAGAGTGAGATAATTGTTACACAGATGGCTTAATGAATCAAATAGAGATTTTTCTTAATTAGGAAACAACCGGAAAGAATCATTTGCATCATTATTCATCTCTCTGCAGTGGTGGATCATGATGAATGTTTAGTCTAGAACTGTCTGCTTGGCTCTGTAATCTGTATGCCCATGCGAAAAGCTTCTGACACTAGCAAATGCTGATTGGGGGTAGAAGAACAAAATCCATGGTACCAAGTAGCACTGGAAGAGGGCAAAAGAGGCCAATGTTAACACCCCCTCCACCCCCTCCCCCAAGGCAATGCATCTGTTTAAGTTTCCCAGATGACATTAAGAGGGCCATATACCATGCACACTGGAAAGAACAGGAGAAAAATACAACACAAAAAAGCTCTACCTTGTTGCTGATCTCCAGCATTCAGAAAAATTGTGGAGGCAGAGGCAGTAAGCATAGAAACACAGAAGTCTGATACTTCCAAGCACCCATCAGAAGCCAGGGGATACGGGGCTAGTACGGTGTAAGTATAGGCTGTCTACAAACGGCAGCTAAGCCTCCTCTGAGACTGTAAAAAGTGTGAGCTCCAGCTTAAGTTCAAAGGGTTCTTTTTATCATGTCTCCTGAAGATTTATCAAGTCCTGTCTTAAGTCCCTGGCCAAATTTCTCTTGTAGAAGGCTATTTGGAACTTCAGTCCTTCAATAATTAGAAACTTAATTCCTATTTGTAAGTTTTTCACAGTTTTGTATATGTTTTATCTTTTAATAGTTTCAGTACTACTTCTCTTTTCCTTGATTCCTGAGAGTTATCCCCTCTCAGCCTAAATGTGGTTAGGCTTTAAAATAATAAAAAAAAGGGGGGGGGGGCGGGCAGCAAGCTCTCCTAATTGACTGTAAGGATGAGCAAAGAACAGAGAATCTAGGAAGCTGACCTGATGGTTTAGTTCTGATTTTTTCCCTCCAATTGTTTCCTTGCTTGTATGTTACCAAAAAAAACAAAAAACAAAAAAAACAAAAAAACCTAAACTTTTGCTATTGAACTTGGAATTTAACTTGATTCTTTCCATGAAGTTTTTTTAGCTATAAACTTAGTAAATTGTTTTCTCTTCAGACACTTAGCTTGTATTCACCTATTATCATTTTTATTAGATGTCATTTTGTTATCTTTATATACAGCATTATCCTGACTGAAAAATGAGGCACAATATGCAGTATGTGAGCCAGACGTAGATTAATCTTTATCTCACAGTTGCAGAATAGCAACCTTGCTTTCTTGCTATCTTTCTTTCTTGTGTGATGTGGATACCAGACTCTCACTACTTGTTTTAATTTTCTTCAAAAGTTTGTTAACAGTAGTCCACTAATTTTCTTTATTTGCTAGCCTGTAAAAGGGAGTTCTCCTCTTTACTAAACTGTTCTGTTCCATTCTCCAGATTTGGGGAGTTGTCGGTTGGGGTAAATATGTAACCTTCTTTATCATGTTTTTTTGGCTCGCACAGAAAATGGGGACTTCAGGGAGCTGCCAAAAATTTTGTTAATGACTTCAGGGCCTAATGTAAAAGAAACAAAATATCCTCTATGAGGGAGATGCTCAGTGAGGTGGTAAGTCAGGAGTGCCCATGGCTTATTTCTGGTCCCATCTCATACTAATTTCAGAGCAAGCAGGAGAGAGTTGCATACCAGGGCTGGTCCATGCAAAGTGCATCACCTTAATGTTTTAGTTTGCATTAGGAGCATGCTTTTGAAGCGAGTCTCACGAGTGTCCCCACTTGCTGTGCTTTGGTTCACATGACGGAGTTGTCTCAGAGCCCCTGACCTGGATTCCTTTCGAATGAACCCAAGCTGAAAGATGTGCTCCAAAAGCTCACCTAGTAGGCTCTGACTGCTAATGAGTGTTCAGTGCATGGGACCAGGCTGTAAATTGTTCTGAACTAAACCCTTCTTCCTCTCCTCCTTCCCCTGCCACCCAGCTGCCCCCCCAAATCCATGTACGCTACAGACTTTGGTCCTTGGCCCCAACTCCTCCATTCTACAGATCCACTCTTCAGTAATACAAATGTATCCATAGTTTTCTGTCTCCTCCTATGTTAAACATAAGTTGGCACATACGCTGCTTTGTTTTGCTTTTGCTTGTACATGGTTACTCTCTCTCCAGAGTAACACCACATAATCCAAGTTACGCTTTGAGCTGGAAAATTAGAATGAGATAATGTAGTTGATTGCTAAGGTGGATCTACCACATCACTAGCTGTTGGGAAATGCATCAGCCGTGCTGTACGTGTCTTTGATACTTCCTCCTGACAGCGTGATGGACCTTAGTAGAATGTGCTGCCAATCTGATGTTGAGAAATATTAGCTCCATCATACAAATGCAGAAACTAAGGTACAGAGTCAGTGCCCTCTCAAAGGGACCACAGGAAGCCTGTGCCATAGCACGAAACAGTTCAGGTCATTTGGCTCCTGGGACTTTCATTCTGAGATTCTTTGCTCAAGGTATAATTTGACATCAGCAATTTCATACATAAAGAGTCTGCTCTAAAAAAAAAAAAAAAAAAAATACCACCAAGAATTTCTGGTCTGTTTCTTTAGCTTCATTTCTTAGGGCAATGAGGCTGAGGTCATTGCACAGTCTTACTGTGGGTATCTATCATTCCTCTCCCTCAGTAATTTTTGAACACGTTGGGCCAGTTTAATAAATTCGGCAGAAAGAAAGCAGTCTTGAAGATATACATGCCTACAGCTTCCTTGAGAACAGCAGGCTGGGCAGAAGGCAGAGTCCTTAATACCACTTACCACTGAAGGAAAGGATTCAGCATGAGCTTGACTCTTATTAGGCATGAGAGAATCCACACAGAAATTAAAATACCCACAGCCATGGAAAAAGCTTTGATCGCAGCCTATGCTTTATTAGACACCAGCAAACCATGGCACTAGTCAAGACATATAACACATTCATCACAGGATATTTCATATAGTTCTTGCACTCTGCTCATCAAGGCTGTCGAACCTGCCCCGGGGATTGTCCTGGTTTGTACAGTCTCACTTCCCTCATTAGTCAGTGTCCCCAGTTATTATAGTTAGCTGTAATCTCATTATGGTACGGAGTATAAATGAAAATTCACTAAAATGCACAAACCCCCAAACTCTCTAGGACCAGCTATGGCTGTGCACTGACTACTCATTAAATTAAATCAATTTAGCTTAGGTGCCAGATTCATTTACAATTAATTCGTTGAGAAGTTAGGACTGCCTGCTGACAGGGTTGGGGGAAACAGTGACCCCAGTTTCAACTCTGCAGGTTCTGTCCTTGTTTGCATCCTGATTTCTGTTGACTTCAGTGGGAGTTATGTACAAGACCAGACTGCATAATCACACTGTTGCAAAATCCTGCATTTCAGTCCTTCAGGATGGCAACTATTAAATTAAAATGCTTGAACTGAAATGCTTAAAGTTATGTGAAATAAATACTGGAAAAGGAAACGTGTGTGTGTGATGGAAAACGGTTTTGTGGGAAAAGGGATCTGGCACTCAGGAAAGTTCACCCTGTAAGGTCTGCTCTGACCTGAGCCTCCAGCAGGAATTTTTCCCCAACCCTGCTGAGCGCCCCACCTCTCTCTGCGCCCAGGATTAGTTTTCCGACTCTCTCTGATTCTCTTTGTGTAGGAGCATTTCTGCAGCTGTGACGCCTTGCTTTGGCCTCGCTGAACTTGGCCATCCGCTCTGCCTGCTTCGCAGCTGCTCTTGCTGGACGCTGCTGGTTGGAGTCACCTGCCGACCCAGCCAGCCCCTCTCGCCAGTGCGCTGCCACTGCTTGGGAAAGGCTGGTGCACAGGATGAGAAACGGTGGCTGTTCATCCACCTCTCGTCAGCTTTTTCTTGCCATTCAATTGCTGTTTCTCATTGTGTCCTCCATCTCCTCTTTTTACTGTCCCAATTGCTCCCAGGTGTTTCCCATTTCATACTTGTCCTCTGCCATAGCTGCAGCTGCCTCAAGCTCATGTTGAAATGGGGAGCATTTGGGAAGGTTTGGCACTTGCCATGCCTGAAGCAGCTTGTGCTGTTTATGGAAAGTATTAGTAGGAAGTGAGGGTTAGAAGAAATGTGGGGCTTTTGCTTACTAGTCTGTTCTTCACCTGCCTGGTCTTCAAGTGAGGTAAGGATGCTTATGTTGCTGCTTTGTCTCCTCATCAATGAGAAATCTGGGCTCTGTTCTTCAGTCTGCACAATGTGTATTGTCTCAGGTGAAGCTGTGGATGAGTGTTGCGTATTTGGTGATGGGATAAGCTGTTATAGGCTTATAAGCAAATCTCATCACAGAATCAGTAATGCTAGATCTTCTCCTATGCAGAAAGTCCATAAAAGCTTTGCCCTTATTTAAGCACCTGCCTGTACACTTTGTTTCTTTTGAACATGCTAATTTTTGCAGTTTGTGGCTTCTAAAAATCTGCCTTAAAAATGTGTCACTTTCTCAGCATCTTTCCAAGTCCCGCTAGCTGATCCACTAGGTTGCTGTTTTGTGACCCTGTTTTGCCCTTCTGTGCTGTGGAAGCATGTGCTAATATTAGGAGTGTGATGTTTCATGTGTTTCCTCTCAAGATGTGCACGGACACTACAAAGCAGGGGAAGTGCATTAAAATCACCTCTTACTGTGTGTTCTGCCTGCCTCTGTCTTGCCGTTTGTAGGGCAAGGATTGCCTGCCTCAGGGTCATCTCTAGCAGGTTCGTAACTTAACTTAAACTGCTTTAAGAGAGGTGACTATGAAGATCTGTAAGCACTTACTGGAGAAGCGCAACTTCATAACCTGAGCTAAATATGGTGTTACTTTCTTAAATCTGAAAGGAGAAAATAAAGGGAAGCTGGATATACTGCTAGAAAGCAAAACGCTAGGTGTGCTACAGGCGCAGCTGTGGACAAGGTACGGGCACCCGCTGGTGGGACCGACAGAGAAAGTGAATTCAGTTTCACGTGAGCTCTGACCCTGCTTGCGCCCACGCTGCTAACTTCAGCGTGGCCGGATAATTGGATCTCTGTGGACTTACTGCAAATAGCACTTAGCAGCACGGAGCTGGCCCGAGGTGTCTCAGGAAGTTAAAAAAAATAAAATTCTAATCTTGCACTGATAGGGGATTGTGTTTTGGAGAGGGAAGGAAGACCAGAGCAGGCTGTTGGGGAAGGAGGAGGACGTGATGGCTGGTAAGGTTACAAGAGTCTAGAGGTGATTTGGGGGGGCCATAGGTGGATGTCTACCCTCACTCTCTGAAGTTATCTGCTCCTCATGGCAGCCTCCACTGACCATCTTGCACGCTGCTGAGGGTGGGGGGAGAGCTGGCCAGCCGTGCCGGGGATGGGGACAGCAAGGGTTGCTGCTGGCTGGAGCTTGCTTCCTTCCTTCCTTCCCCGCTGGGCAGCGAGGTCGGGGCACTCCCAAAGGAGGTAGCAGCTCCCACCCCCTGCGCAGGGGCGGTGCAAGCGCTGTGCTGGTCCTGGGCTGATGCCAGCTTTGATATGAGCCCTGATCAGCATCGAGGTTGAAATGTCAACAGGCTTTTCTGGGCATAGGTGGCATGCACACAAGCTGGGGGGCTGCGCCTTGTCCTTAGTAACTCCTTGAGCCCTGCTCCACCTTCAGCATAGTGGTGCTGGTTTTACGCTGGCAGAAAATAGCCCAGAAGAAAAGTCCTGCTTGATGAAAGAAGACTGTGCTGCTACTGCAAAACCAGGCAGATTTTCTAGGCAGTGGTGGCTTTATTTGGAGGGCTGAGAAACGTTAGAAGACCACTGTACTGGTGGCAAAAGGCAAGGCGAGGCAGCTTCTGTAGATGGAGCATCAGTGTTTGTGCTCGCGTACTGTAAACTCCCAGGCCGGAGAAGAAATCCCAAATTTCAGCTCGGTAACGTTAGCAAACTCTGACCCCAGAAAAGGGAATAAGCTTCACTGGCAGTAAGGAGTTTATGCATTGTCACTGAAGCCTTCTCTGACGTGGGACTAAAAAATCCTGAGCTCTCTGTTGTGTGTGATGCAAGTCACTGCAGTGTCTTCTAGAAAGTGCATAGAAAAGGCCTCTCAGTACAAACTTTGTACCTTCTAGGCAGAGCTGATCTGCACAGTCAACCCTTCAGCAATCTGCTTGGATATAAGAGCACCCTCGAAGCGAGGAAGTGCTCCAGCAGAGGCAGAGACAAACACCCTTCTAGGCAGCGTGCACCAGGATATCAGAAAACCAAACAGCCACTCAATGCTGACTTGTTCTTGTTCAACAGAGTAATTTCAGACTGGGAGGAATGTCAGGAAACCTCTCCTGACAACTGGGACAACCCATTTCCTTTATCTGTAAAAATTAAATAAAGACCTCTAGCAGGAAAAGGTTAAGTGACGTTGTCCAGATCTTCTATTATATGTTCTTTGAACAATTACAGAATTGTCTCCCACTGTGAGTAAGGAAGCCCTGTCCTCTCTGGCTGTCTTTTGGTCAGATGGCTGAGTTCTGGGAATGGGGCCATCGCCATTCGAACCAGGGAAGCGGTGCGCTTTCAAGCAGAGGTGTGTGTGTGGGGGGGTTATTAATCGAGGATACCAAAAAGACTTAAAAACCCTCCTTGAATTTGTAATCCCTTTCTCCCACCTGAACCCTTAAGCAGCGCAGACTACTGACAGGTATTCTAAAGCCCCTGGGTTTAGCACCTAAAATTGCAGGCGTGTGGGTGCTGAGCAACAACTTAAGAGAGGCTTAAGACATGCCATTGCAGTTAGCCAGGCAGGGCCCGGCAAGGGTGACTGTATTAAATCAAAATACGTGTATGTAGCTCACTGCATAAATATGTATGTGCATATGTACTATTAAAGTGTCTGCGTATACATACTTATAGACAGGGAAGCAAACTATTTGCTACAAGAGCTGTGTGACATTCTTGGTAATTAACTGTACTCTTAATGTGTCCTCTCGTCCTTTGGCTCAAGTATTAAAGCAGATTGACTGAAAGTCACAAAGAGGCAACTTAAGAGAGAGTGGATAGCTGAACCAAGGCACTGAGAGAGGCAGAAGTATTAAACATGATTGTTTTATCACTTATCTGGCTGTTAGATACTGGCTGCGAAGAAAAGCCTGTGTGCTTGGACCAAGATATTCACTGAGCAGAAAACTTGTTTTCATAGGGATTTTTTTTGTGTGTATCCATAGCATGTGATGCAACTGCATATCTGGATAAAGTGACACTATTTTTCTGGGTTGGCATGGTTATATAAATATGTAACAATGCACTAGAGAAGGTCAAACACTCCAAACCTACCTTTGGTTCCTTTGCATATATCTCTTGGATGAAATCGGGCAGCTATGTGTGGACTTTGCCATGCTGCTCATCTGCTCATTGAGTGGAAAGAGGCAGAAGAGCGTATTCCAGTACTGACAAAGATTTGACCTTTTGGAGAGGAACGCCTACAAACCTAAGTTCTGTAGATTGGTGGGGGGTTTTTTTGTTTGGTTTTTTTTTTTTAACAAGCTTCTCCCTCCCTCCCCCATGGAATAACCGTATGTAAAAGAGAACTGTGACAAAACGACTTTGTCTTTTACCTAAAAATGATCATAATAGCTGCAAAGTGGAAGTGTGGTTTAAGTAAATAGTTGAGTTGCTTTGCAAGTGAACCAACTGAGAAATGAAGATTAGCAAAGTGCTATGGAAAATTAGACATTGCCTTGGTTTATCTCCAGTATCTGAGAAAGTTCGAGGCACAATAATTCTCCATCATGCCCAGTGAAAAGTGGAGGTAGAGGAAGTGTGGTTTAGTTAGTGGGCACCTCAGTATGTAATCACTGTTACTAAAATATGTCACTGGATATGGTTTATGTTGGAGAACATGTACTGGTAAGAGATGCCTCTGAAAAAGGGGAAATCACAGGTGTGAGTATTAACCATAGGAAGGAACTGAGAAAGCAGCTTGAAAAACTAATGTATTTCCATTTTGCCAGGTCCCTAATTCTAGACTTGTGTTCTATAAAATTAAATGAAGACATTAACGCTCGTGGCTGTGATGTTAACATTCAGAAGTGAACTCGTGGTAAACCAGAGATCTCATGTTTGCAGACAGCCTGAAGCTTTGGCATTCAGAAGTGAGTTGTTTTCCAATCATCTCACAAGGATGACGGTGAAAACTCACAGTGATGTGGCAACATTATTGACTATTTAAATGCCAGCAAAAGCTTGTAGGAAAGGCAAAGAAATGTCAGGATTAGTAACACTGTTATATTGGCTTCCAGAGTTGAGTGAGACTTAGGAAAGTGTCACCATGCTTTGTTTTTCCCAGTTCCTTGCTGTAGTTCATCCAGAAGGTTGTCTCCTACTGGTGCTCTGGGCACCTCAAAGCAATTCCCCCAAGAGCTTAAACCTGGCTGACGTGCCCTCCCTGTGTGGTCCTCCCCTGGACGACTTCTGGCTCGCGCAGCTACCGGTCAGCTATGAGGAGGCTCCTCAACTGGCAGAGTACCTGGGCTGCTTTCTTCTTCCCTGTTACAGAAATTGCCACCAGTGAATCAGTGATGTGCCCTGCCAGCCAATATAGCTATTTAACTGTCCTTTGTGGTCAAGGCACTTCTCTGGACGAAAGTCTACGTTGTATAGATACTTGCTGATGCAGGAAAGTCTAGTGCCATCAGAATACTCATACAAATGCAGGGCTATAGTGGCAGTCTGCTGGGACTTCCCATGTCCTCTAGGAATTCAAAGTATTTCTTCATGTTCCAGAGTACTCTGGAGTCAAACTTGCTAGACATTGCCAAGTAGAGTACAGATAACATAGGAGATTGTAAGGACTTAGTTAAATTGGCTAAGGGAGGAGGGAGGGAGGGAGGGAGGGAGGAGAGGCTGTGGGGAATGCTTCTGTCTTCCATCAGTGGGATTAAGGCTTCATAAATCCGGGAGGGAGCATTGGGCCAGCAGTCTGGCGGAGCTACCCTGGAAAGTTCAGAAATATCTGCAGTTAAAAGGGCTGGAACTGCACTTGTTGCTCTTTTGCTCTTTTGAATATACCCTTGCAACTTGTGTATGAGGAGGGTGGTGCACAGCAAAATGGGAAGGGCCAGTAACAGCATTCCCATGGAGATGAGAGAAAACATTTCTGAGGAAGGCTGCTTCCTTTTGTGGCTCACATGCTCCCCGGCCCTGAAGGACGTTCTTGTAAAGCACGCAGGGGTGAGGCCGTGGGAGTCTCCTGCTTCTCTCTTGCTCTTGAGGGGGTTTTGGTGCTAAAAGGCAGGATTAGGTTCTGAACTGTTGGCATAATCGCTTTTTATCAAGCCACAATACATTAAAACAGGATTACATCATTCATATAGAGACAGGAATGCATCATGCGCAGTGCCACACAAAGTGGAATTTTGCTAGGCAGCGGGTGCACTAAGCCACTTAGTGGTATAAGATCTAGGCTGTCACAGATTACTGGGAGCTTCTGATTACGCTAACTGTAGTAATGTTTTCAAGTACCCCCAAACCTTTTAAAATGTGTTTGCAACATGACTGTTCTAAACTTGCCTTGGCAGATTCTCATTTTTTTATGGTTTCAGGCTTTTCAGCCAAACTTCATTCTTGTTACACTGTTGGAAACTTACTGATCAGAGTGGTTTGTGAACAGTGTGATTTATAGTATCACAGCCCATCAAACCATTGCTTGTAGCAGGCTAATGACTAAGATCACAATTCTGCTTAACTTCTTTGTGTGGGTAGCTCCACTGCTGTCAAGGAGACTGGAAATGTACGTTATGTGCAAGTGTTGGAGGACCTGAGTCTCAGCTAAATGCTAAGCACGTGTGAGACGCGGGATGATTTTTAGCTGTCAGTTCTGTCGGTCAAACTTTCACAAGGTCCTAGGATAATCCAGGCTGGGAAGGGCCTTGGGAGGTTGCTAGCCCAGCCTCCACCTGGAAGCAGAGCCAGCTATGAAGTCAGGCCAGGTTGCCTCAGGGCTTCACCCAGTTGGGTCTTGAAAATCTCAAAGGTACATGTCTTTTATGGAATCATCTGAATACTCCGCTGAATGTTTGGAGAGAAAGCTATCTCGTTTCTGCTCTGTGCATGTTTTGCCAGAGTCAACCTGTGGTGTTTCTGCTCTGTCTTGGCTGGCTCAGTGCACCAACCTGCCTGGAGAGTGACTTCCAAGAACACATCTCCTGTCAGTCCCGTGCATTGTTTGAGCTGTATTTTTGTATTTTATAACCTAATGGATCAGCGAAGTGCAGGTTTCCTTCCTCAGCATTTTCTGGTCATGCGTGGTTCTCTTGTTTCTCCCTCGTGCTTCCTTGTCTCTAATTACTCGTCAGATAGCAGATGCACTCCAAGTTCCCTTTTCTCTCACCTCTCTGATCCCACGCTTCTGCTTCCAGCATCGTCAAGTCTCTCTGAACAGCTTCTTCATGTGGATAGGCATGTGTGTATATAATTATGAAGAAGAGCAAAGTCAAAGGGAAAATATGATGACAAAGTCAAACAATTAAAAATTTAGTAAGAACTGCTAGCAGTCTCGCTTTGCATTCCCACGTGTGTGTGGCTGATCAGGCTGCTGATAATTACCCGATCCAGCTATTACATTCACAAAACTTTTGCCTCATTTATTGGACAGGATGTGATTCTGGGAGTGAGTCAGGGCTGTGTATTGAAGGAAGTTGTTGTCTGCCCGTCGCAGAGGCTGCGAGGTTTGCAGCGAAAGAGCCCGGCGGCGGCAGGAAGCGCGAGAGGAGAGCCTTGCGGCTCAGGCGACCGAGCGCTGCCCCCGAGAACTAGGCTGACTCTGCTGTGGGATTTCTGTGGTGCGAAGCTAGTGCCTTCCTCCAAAACTCTCACGGGCGGTTGCACCGGGCATTTCTCACTTCCTGAGCGCTTGGTGTGTAATACCTGACGTCAGACTCGCTGAAACTCTCTATCTTCTCAGCTGTAACTAAAGTCAACAGGAAAGATTTGCTTTAAATGCATGAAGAAATATGAAAACGCCAACTGTTTTGTGCTCTTGGGGGGAGAGGGGGGGAAGAAATTGGATCCTTCATGTTTCAAATAGGACACCTAAAGCTAAAAAGAAAGGAGGCACAGCTTGATTAAGACAGCACTACTGGGAATGTTTCTCAGACTCTAAAATGAAAAGAAAGCTGCCATCTAATATGATAGCTGTGCTGAGAAGGCTAAATTCATTTGCGTGTCTGCAGCGTTCATGGCGAGAGCTCCATAAACACTCTCGGGAGGAACCTAGTGCAAGTGTCGATGCCAGGCTTAGAGGTGTGCATTAAAGGCTGAACAAGGGCGCGAGAGGAAACTGTGAGTAACAAGCACTTTATTCAAAGCAGAGGAGCTACCAGGCAACCTCCCAGCCCTGCTTTTAGGGCCGTGAGTGGTGCAGGGGGTCGGTCTCCTTGGCCCAGGCTGGTCCTGAGCCCTTGGAGGTGCGAATGCTGCTCAGCTATGGAGAAGCTGAGCTGTGTTGGCGAAGTGGTCCCTGATTTCCTTTGCTGCCTCTAAGGGTGCTGCCCCAGGTGCCTGTGCCCCCAGGTGCCCCTTTCCCACACCAGGGCCTCCTCTTCCCTCCCCACTTCTTCTTTCAATGGCTGCACCAGAAATTAATTGCTTTTGTAGCCCTAATCCTATGGCAAAAGTAGTCTACGGTTGCATGCTCATGTACCAGAGCAGGGCTGAAGTAGTTTCCTGTGTACTTCCTAAATACAGTGTCTGTCTTCACAAATATCATGTATTTTTTTGATCTGGAGCTTTTTTTATTTGCCTGAGCAGGTTATCCATACTTTTGTTGTGGATGCTTAAATTCTTATTACTTAAATTTAGTACTCCTTTAGTGTTTACAAGGGAAACGCAAGCTGATACACCTAGACCCTATTCCTGCTGGAGGTAACTTGCTTGCCCTTACTGCCACGCGCTAACCTCCTTGTGCACCTCTTAGCTCTGCTGGTTCATCTCCCATTGCGAAATGCTAGGCGTGACCTTGATGGGGCAGAGCCCTCCCAGGGAAACGCTCTCCTCAGAGACGCTGCCATATCCTGGTCCATATGCTGCTGGGTCACGTATTTGGATGTGAACGAGGCCTACATTTACCTTCAGCTCTGGTTGAAAGTGGAGAAATGCAAAATAGAGGTCTAAACGGCCATGTATCTGAGGAAGGGTAGTGGTAGTAACTCTTGCTCCTGCGGTCCAGCTGGTAACGTGCATGCTGGAGCGTGATTTAAGTGACTATAAGGTGCCGTGAGTCAGAGAGGATTGTGCACATATTGCCCAACTTCCTTACAAAAAGTGTTAATGAAGCGGAGGGTGATACTGAGCCTCTCATCTCGGGACAAAAAATCTCAAACGGGCGAGCGACAGGTGTCTCGGCAAAACTCTTGGCTCCTCGGGGAGACTACGCTTTAAATACTCGAGTGACCGCATTTGTTTTGATGACAGGTCGCTAAGCAACCTGCGTTGCTGCTCAGTAAGAGAAAATACCCTCTCCGCAGTGCTGCCAGGTACCGGCGGGATCTTTGGCGCTGAATCACTGTATCGTGAATTAGCGCTGCTACTTAGCGTGTAAATAATATTTCTAAAAGCCCAGAGTCAAATGTGTGTAAATTGAGTGTAAAAATGACTCCTGGTTGAACAACACTGGAAAGGGAATTTTTGTTGAAGAAATTGGAGGCAAACCAGCTGAAAGGAGGGGAAAAAGGAGATAGTACCTCCAGCAGCTGGGTGTATGCAAAATATGATAGCGGGTGGCTCTATGACTGAAAACCAAATAAAACGGGTGACCTCACCCGTTTCCCCCGGTGAACTCAACCCCGGCATGCGTCACGCTTCACCTTTGCTCTGCCATCGCTCGCGTGAAACCCAATTTGGGGAAGCAAGCAAACAAGTGGGCATTTGCCGTGAAGAAAATGCTTTTTTGTTAACTTCTCGGGAGTGTTACGGGACGCGGTTACTGCTGTGCCGGTGTCCTGCGAATGCCTCCATGATCAGTAAAACCTGTACGCCGATGGCCAGCGGTGAACCGGGGCAGCGCTGTCCTGCCCTTCGCTCTCCGACCGGGAGCTGCTGCCCCGCAGAAGCAGTGGCCGCGTGGTGCCCTGGCGCGTTGTGAGCCGGACCAGAGAGTGCCCTTACTCTTGCTGATAAGACTTCAGAAAAGCTTCTTGGCTGAGGAAGAGTGAGGTCCGAATGAGTGCCCGCTACGTACAAATTTTGAACGCTCCTTTGCAGGTTGGGGGTGGAAATCGAGCACGATCCGGCCCCAGGCTGTATGAATAATGGGGAGGAGCAGCCCAAAACCTTAGAAATGATCCGAGGAAACTGGCTGAAGAAGCATTGCAGAGGCACAAAGTAGCACGAGCGCAGTGAAACGCACTGGCGCGAGCGGGCAGGCCGGGCGTTGGAGCTGCTGCCGTGCCTGGTCACGGCACTGCGGTTTCCTCCTGCAGCAGGAGGAGCTGGCAGCGGGTAACCCATCACGCTGCCTCTTCTGCTCGCTTCCCCCCGTCGCAACCTCAGTGTTGCCATAGCATGTTTTAAGCGTGTCTGTATCTGATAAACTGTAGGTTGTTGTCGTCACACGGACATTTGAACGAGGAAGATTTCCTGGATGCTGCCTCTGAGCAACAGCAGGACGTGTGTCCCCAGGAAAGTATGTGGCTGATGTGAGACTCGTGTGACTCTATGGCTGGTGAGGAAGCAATTGCTGTTTCATTTCCAAGGAACGCTTATTTCAGGAGATTAAAAATACATATTAATTGGACCTGACACAGCAGTCTTCCAAGAAAGCTCTGGAAGATGACCCCTGTTGGAGGGATGACTGCTGATCTTGCATCTGTGCTTTTACTGCAATTCCATATAAGACCACTTCTTAAAACACATTTTGCATAGCTCATCCCAGCAGCACAACCCCTGCTTGGTGAGAAGGACTACTGTTAGTGGGACAGTATAAAGGAGTGAAGAGTAATTTAAACAGCTTCTGACCATGGCGAAGGCAGCCGTTTGGTTATGTTGCTTGCTTCCCCCACCTACCACGCGGATGTTTATGCCAGCTCTCTGGTTTCTGCGTCCATAGGTTTGTTGATGCCAAACATCTTCATGCTGCCAGCAGCCCACTCAACTCTAATCTCTGCAGGTCGTGTTGCAGTTCACTTGTTGCCTGGTCAACTGAACTGATGCTAACAAAATCCTTGAGAAGAAAGTAACGCAATGAACTGCAGCAAATGCAAAAACGTGGATGTACGATGCTTTTCGTGTGTTTGCTTCTGGCACCTAGCTAGTTTTACAAGCCTTTGGGAGCAAGGCCATGCTATTGCTGTGCAGGGAGTGAGGGGGACGCTCGTAGTTAATGTTGTCCAAGGCCCCCGGGGGACCCTCAGCAGCCCGGTCCTGTGCAAGGCAGCGTGTGAAGGGGACCTGGTGGCCTGCTGCTAGAGGCTGGTGGCCGAGCTGCAGTGAAGACCGAACTGCTCGGTGGATGGTCTAGGTGCAGCCCCTCCTGGCACCTGCTCGGTAGGCAGGTGGGGTGGATGCTTGCTCAGGGTGTGGGGATTGTTTTTGTTTTTTTCCTGGTTTAGTTTTGGTTTTTGCCATCTTACATGGAGGAAGCAGTATATGGTGAGATTCATCTTCCCACTTTGATAAATGAAGCCTGACTGCACAAAACTGTATAGACAGCCCTGTATTGCATGGTTTTATATCTTGAGGGAAGATAGCCATTTTAGTACCAAATGCACAGAGATTTAATACCATGCACACTGTCAAGAAAATAGTGCCATAATAGAGAAGGGTCTGCTTGAGCTCACGAGTTTCTAAGCCAAAAGGAAAACCACCTTCGTCGTGGGTCTGTGGCGCTGGGCGAGTGCCAGCGGCAGGGCCCCGCGGGGGGTCGGCTCCCCTCGTAGATGCGGTGGCACAGTCGTGCGTCGCCGGCAGCCACCCACCGTGGCCCGTAAGGCCAGGGGCGCGCTGTTCGAAACCGTCGCCGGCCTGCGGTGGTGGGATTTTGCCTGGACAATTTCACAATTTAATCCCTATTATGGGACCCGGGGAAGGACATTGAGTTGCCGAAGTCTTTCGTGGGACGCCTCCTCTGAGGGCGGCTTTGGGGGGCGAGCGTGCAGCGGTGCCGGGAGCCCCGGCGGGCAGCGAGCCGTCCCCGCGCCGGCGGCCGTGGGAGGGGTTGCTAAGCAGCCAAATTCCTGGTGCGCGCTGCGGAAAGTGGCTTGTGGTGGGTTTTTAATGACAAATTGAGACTAAAAGAAGTGAACGCTATGAGAGCAATTCTCTTTCCAAAGATAGAGGCCGGTTTCTTTAAATCGTGCCGTGCCACTGCCTTAAATGGGAATGTTTGGTTTGGGGGAGATGGGAACGGCGCTGGCGTGCTCCTCTCGCGGCCGGCCGGCGGTGGGAGACGCCGAGCAGCCGCGGGGCTGGCACCGGCCGCTTGCTGCCGAGGCGGCTGCAGACAGCTTGGGGCTCCTCCATGGCCAGGTGACAGAGCGGAGCAAAATGCAGACAGAAAGGGGACCCTCCTCGCCCCGCTGAGCGAGGTGCGCGCGGGTGCCAAGGAGCCTGTGTGGCACCTGCTCTCAAGGCTCTAGCAGCAAAGGCAGGAGCCGGTCGTCCTCCCTCCTGGCCATCTCTTACGGGGCTGTGACCTGGAAACTGCTGATTTAGCACAAGGCTGAACGCTGGTGAAATGAGATGAAACCTCCTGCCTTCTGAAAAGATCACTTACATTTGCAATTATGTTTACTGAGATACTCAGAAGGCAGAATCTTACTTATCTTACTAGCACCAGGATCCACCAACTTCTAATAAATTACTCAAGTAAATTAATTTCAAATGCACGGACTTATTTTGAGCGTCTCGGTTTAAGCGTCCCCTGTTTGGGAAAGCGAAGCGCTTGGAGGAAGGCAGTGAGAACGGAGGGTGCTAACAGCCACACAGATAGGGCCTTGGGCGTTGCAAGCTGGGCGGGGCGGGGGGGAAAAAGATCCATGAGAATGATGAACTGAGTTGATGCCTTGTAAAAACTCCTTAAAAGTATTAGTGGCTAAAAAAATTCTAGGGTTCTCTTTACTTAACAGTCCCGGTGATCAGCATTCCTCATAAGCAGAAATAGAATAGCAGGCTTTCAAAATAAGTATGGTCCAATGTTAGTTGCAGAAGGAACCAAAATAGCGTTGGGCTCATTTGTATCTTTTAAGTTTGATGTGATGCTTTCCTGACTATTCCTTGCAAATATATCTGCTTTTCTCTGATAGAAGTGTTTTAGATGGTCTTACAGGGAATAATGCTGAGAACCAGACGAGAAAACATTCGACTTGTTTCACTCGTGAAAGCTTAACTCTGAAGAAAAAACCTGCCATTGATGCACCATATGATGTTGTGCCAAGTCTAGCAATGGAGCAAGGATTGGTGCTTGTGCAAATATGTGAAGGCTTGGGAGCACATCTGTATCCATGTGGCTTTAGGAGCTTATGCAGAGGCATGATCATCTTAGTACAACATGTGCTGCAATATGGGGCAAGCCACATCTAGATAAAATATAACAAAAATAATCAACTGCTATTGACTCTGCCTCCTAACGCATCTGCTGCAGGGAAGCGCCCCGTGCAAAGTGGGGCAGGACCAGCCACCCGTGCCCCAAGGCTGCCACCACTGCAGCTAGAGCCAAGTGCCATCACCCACATATATTTATATTAATACAACTCTGACTGGATACCAGGCATTTTAAAGGTTTCTGCTATTGGTGGGGAGGAAATCCTGTTGCTGCTCTTGTGCAACGTGTGTGCATGGGTGTTAGGGAAGCTAAAAGTAAAATAGAAAGAAACAATGTGTGTTTGGGGACAATGCTTAATTGTCGGTTCTGATTCTTCTGCAGCTCTGTAACGTGGAGGATTTTCCACTTGCAGATTCACTCAGTTCATTTTCTTAAAGAAGTATTCTAGGGAATTACTTGATTAATTTCTAGTTTAATTGGGTAAAACACTATGACGTAAAACCTTTCCTGAAGCACTTTTTAAACTTTTAAGCAAGTTGAGATCTGAGAGAAACTAAAGGTTTTGCTTTTCAGGTTGAAATTTTCCACTCTGTCCTCAGATGGAAATGAGTAGCATAGACCTGATTTAACTTAGAAGAGCATGGCCTTGGTAGCAGCAATCTTGGTTTTAGACCAGGTGCAGAAATCAACTGATCTATAAAAAGACCTGAAATTTCTCCAAGGCCTGTTGTTATACTTCTCGTAACAAAGCTTCTGAATACAGTCACTGTAATATGAAAGGACAAGATCAGCCCAGCATGCAGAACTAAGAAGTACAGCATGTCTGTGTTACCTTGCAGAAATTAATTTGTTAGCATCTTGGTTAAAACAAAACAAAAACCAAACAAAAACCCTCAAAAGGGCATTTAGTTGAAATTAAATTTTTTTTTCTATTTAGTATCAACTGGCAGTGAACCAAGAATATTACCTCAAACTAAATTAAACAGTTTGTGTTTACAAGCTTCAGAATGAACAAAGTACACTGACTCTGAGGGCTGTGCTATTGGAAGGTATTTGTATAAACGCATCAGTTCGGTACAGAAAACTGTATCTATTCCAGAAGACTTGAGAGCTGGAAACTCTCCAGGAAAATGTATGCTGCTTCTGTATAGTGTGTTTAAGAGCAGTGTTTCCTTGGTGGCACTCAGATGAAGGTGACTCTGGGCACAAGCTTGAGGCAGGGAAGCTACAGCTGCTGCTGAAGCTGCATCGACACTAGGAAACTGCCCTCGAACCACGGTGTAAACACCACTGCTGCTGGCTGTTAATGCTACCTGTGCTGCTTGGACTGCTGTTTGCACTGCTAACTGTAACTTTTTGTCACACTGTGGGGGAGGCTAAACGCATGAGCAGGTCCAGAAAAAGATTAGGCACACTGAACTGACACTTGAAGGAAACGCTCTGTGGTCTGCATGCAATTAAGCCCCTAAACTGGTGACTGTTCGAGTGCATGCTAGGGAAAGGATCGCTTTATAAGTGCGTTGTGCTTTACACTCTTTGGTTCAGCATTTAATAGTGTTGGGCAATGTCAGGGCAAAGTGTGGGACTAGGTAGACCCTTGCAGCTGAGCTGTTCTTCCACTGGCTTCGCACTGCCATGGGTACTTCATCGCTGCTGCAGTTCTGCCCTTTGCCTTGAGCATCCCGACAGTGGCTTCGGCAGAGCTCCGGCCCTGTGCCTCTACGCAGAGGCCACTGAAATGCCTAAGAATGGGCTTCCCCCCCTCCCCTCTATGCTGCTTTTGTAAAATCAAGATCAGGAAAATCCCTCTATGCGTTCTCTCTGGGCCAGCACAATTTTTTCCTGTCACAACTTTTGGAAAATAACTTGGGGCTGTCTGGGCTGGTATGGAAAGGTGCCAATAACATCTGTGGATAGTGAACCTTAATAAGAGCAGCCGAAGCTGTTGTTTTGGGGGTTTTGCTCCTTTCCTCCCTGGAATAGCCAGTCATGTAGTACGTGAGCTCAATATCCATTGCAGAGTGCCACTTTTGCCCCTCTCCTTTTCTCACTTTCCTTCATCAGCTCACTGTGTGGAGCCTCCCCCTATATTGGTCTGGTAGTTCAAGAGATATCTATAAAAGCTGACTTCTGCAAAATCTTCTGCTCCTTGAAGAGCTGGACTGGTTTTCTGCTCCAAACCAGCCTGCTCCGCTGGGGTGGTTATCTCCCTGACTTTAAGATACTAGTATTATGCTTTTGGAGACTGCCAGGATGAAGAACGGTGTGATTTTTAGTCTTGCTTGGGTCTATACAAGTGGTGGGGTAATCACCGGTTATGCTGGGGTTTCTGCACTTGTGGGTTGGTTGTATGTCGCGGCAGAGCAGGAAGCTAAACCAATTAATCTGTTAAATTTCTCTAGCACTGAGAGGGCTGGCAGAAGTCTGAATGCAAAGATAAGTTACCATTCTGTGGAGGAAGAGCAAGTGTGTTTGAAGAACCAATCTGCTGGCTGCGGATTTGGCTGGGAAATCAAAGTCTGCTTTCTACTGACAGCCAAGTGGACAGCAAAGTGTTACAGGGCTGGAGAGGATCTGGTCCTTTCTGTGCTCTGCCACAGACTTGGGATAGATGCATCAGCTCTTAGTGCCTCATGTTCCCATTTGTATAATGAAGATCACCTTTCTTGTTGTTTATTTGGATTTTAAGACCTTTGTGACAGTGACTGTAGCAGAGCATGAGGTTTATACGGAGCCTAACGTAAGGGCTGTGATCTTGGGTGAAATGTTTAGACCCTGCACCAGCCCTACCATGGGGACTGCAGCTCAGTGTGGCTGCAGACAAATAAAGAGGTTGGGTTTATACAAAAGGAGGACAGTAACTAAATTCAGGATGACCTACTTAGACCAAGCTTATTGAGTTACTAGGTACTAATGAAATTCGATGTAAAGAGCAGCGAGACAATAAAGAGAGGAAACTGCGGTGACCTGTGAAGGGTCACCTTCAGTTGTCATATTCTAGAGCAAGCGTGTTAGTGGGGAAAGGTTTGGAAATCAAAGTAATTGAAATAGTAAATAAGCCTTCTGCATGATATTTCAAATGAATACATCAGAGGATTATGCCTGCCTTTAAAAATCTGAGTAAAAGTGCTGAATAAAAGGCAGGGGAAAATCATCCTAGCCTATTTCAATAAAAAGCTCTTTTTATTGTGTTCCCCCTCCCCCTTTCATTTCAAGGTGCCTGTCTCTGCACAACTGAAATACCACTCAAAATTGTGAAGGAGGAGTCCGGGACAAGATGGAGGGTTTTTCAGTGTTCCCCATTAATAATGTCTGTGGATCTATAGGGCATACATATGCCCTGCATTCATTGCATGCATTTTACTGCATATCATTTGGCTTTACAGAAGGGGCATGAGTTTCACGCTGGTGTGATGACAAACACACCAGGACACAAACAGGTCTTCCTTGGAAGAGAACCCGAACTTCGGGTTATGTCCCTGGGAGAGCTTCTTGTCCTGTCCTTTGAGAAGTTAAACATGGATGTTTGTAGGTGCGTCGCCCCCTGAAGTGTAGCTGGCAAGGGCTGCTGTGAAGAGATGAGTTGGATCTCAAATCAGCTATGTTTTAAGCCACAGAGGGCTTTGTGTATGAGAACCTTGACTCATTTTATGAAGCAAATAAGTAGGTGATGGGAGCCTGCAGTGCTGAAGTAATTTGCTGTGTTAGGAGGGTCCACCGGTGTGAAACCTGGGGTACATATACAGAGTCCCCTGCAGAGGCTACTAGAAGGTTGGTTGCTATAAAACTGTCCTTGCTACAAAATGAAAGTTTGGAAATTGGGCAATAACAGGTGATGTGGATTATCATGAAGGGTTTTTAAGTTTCCAAATTTCCTTTGTTTCCATGTTTGAAAGTGGCAGCTCCTGGGGTGGATGGAGCCCGCTGCATCTCAGCAGAGGGGGCTTTCAGCCTTGCACACATCCCTGCATCCAGGCACACACCGCTGTGAATACCTATGGCTTCTGAAAGAGAACAAACGGCCTCATCAAAATAAGTTAAATGATCATCAATAGCCAGGATTGACTTATAAGCAAAGGTTTGTGTGTGCCCTAGCTGTCTATCTCCACTCTCTTGGTTATTATCTATAAAATTTCAGCCTACTAGGAGTAACGCTCAAACCAAAACATGGCCGTCTCCTGCCTACATGCCTTTGCTTCTCTTCAAAGATGGTTTTTGCTGAGGAAAAAAATCAACTGTTCATTTTATGTAAGCCAGTGCTTGGTAGGGCTGCCTTTGAGCAGAGATTGCTACAGGGAATTTTGGTCACTTTTTCCTAGTCTCAAACATCATCAGCTCTCAACGTAATACATGTCTAGAGCGGTGTTTGGCAAGTACGCAACGGTTATAGTTAGCGACGTGAGTTGTGTAACCTGTTTGTCAGGACTGGGGACACAACTTTGATCTCGGCTTTTTGTTTGTTTTTCGCCTGTAGGTCTAAAAGTACAATGGTGAGCCTGGTTAAACGGCAGATGAGTCACTGCAGCCCTGGGATTTTCATGGGCCAAAAGCAGCTTTGGGCCCTCTCTGCCCCCGCGACAGTCCCAGGCAACGCGGTGTGGGCCTTCCACCTCGCTGGATGGGGAGGCACCGCCTTGCTCTGCTCTGGGACCAGAGCTGCATGTTGCCAAAGACTATCCAAGTTATACTTCTATAGCAACTCGCACAGAACAGCACATTTAGAAAAGAATATATGTGACACTACGGAGCTATTTGTAGTGTTTATTTCAATGCTTCCGACCTGGATGCAATAAATTCGCTGTCTCGTCCCTGTGATGCGCTCTTCTCCCGACAACTGGGTTGTGTTTTAAGGGAGAGGGTGTAAGTAATTCCTCCCATCTGATCTGTGCTTAATAACATGCTAACGGTGATGTTTATCCCAGAGTAAACATTAGTAGATGTTCTCTTTGTTTGTGTCAATATCTATTGTATAAGGCCATGGGTCTGAAGAAAATGATTCGCAGGGCTGGTAAGAGGAGTACCGCTGGCGTGTGTTTCCTTCCAGCAGAGGAGGCATGAAGGGACTCATAGCTGAGCAAAACTTCCCAGCAGCACAAAATTATGCTAAGTTATTGACATGGAAATTTCAAAAGGACTGCAAAGAACATCTGGCAGCTTCTGCTTTACGTTTCTCTTTCCCTAAATAATTGCTTTCATTAAGTTGCATTCTTGGCTGTATTTATTACTGGACTTTTACGGAGCTTTTTGTCCCAGCGCCTTAAAGCAAATGCCTGAAGTTGCACGACACTCCTGGGAGATGCCCTGTCATCTTTCTGATAGGCGAAGAAAGGGGGAACACAGAAATAGCCAGCTGGCAAGACAGTGCAGGAAACTTTTAACAGAAGGAGGAAGGAAGCCGGGGGTCTCCTGGGGACTCCGGCTGCAGCTTCTTTATGAAAGCCAAGCTTGACTGTAGGATATCATATCTGCTTTCTGTTGGTTCAAAGCATTTTTTACAGGAAAAGATGACTTCTAATATTGGAAATAAGGGCTAAAATATGCATGTGTCCTCTCAAGGGCAAAAATACTTTCTTAAGCTTCCGAAAATGTGCTGCTTGTGTCAAGCAAGGACACTGCACAGCTCCTTCTGCTCTGTTTAAAAATATCTCACGGTTATAACCAGTGTAAACATATTGCCAGCTCCCAGGCTGGATCTCTGGAGTACACACTTGACAGCATGGATAAACTTGTCCTTAATTAAATAAATAAAGGCATGTTTACCCTTCTGAATATTAAAATCTTGCATTTTCCCTGTCCCTTTCATGGAAATTATGAAAATGTTATTTTGGTCACTGAGACCTGAGCTTGGTGTAAGAGCTTCTCCAGCGTGGCCTCTAATGACACTACCCAAAAGACAAACCATAGAAGTCGTTCTGTGGTGGTGCCGAGCCTCCCCGCCGCGCCGTCCATGCTGTGGTTCTTGGCCCACCCAACTCTCTGCTAGCTGCTCCCTCTTGCATCAACTGCTCTGCTGCCTCTTGGCTTAGCGTTACTCTGTGTAGCTACCCTGCTGCATGTCAGACAGCATGACTGCTCTATTGCTTTGCAAGCAGCAAGTCTACGTTTGTTTAACTGCTTGGGGTGGAATTCAATGGAAGTAGGGCTTAAATCAGGCTAGTTTTTACCTAAAGTTAAACTTCTTCAAAAAGCTAGGTCCCACTTGTTGGTCAGAGCCATCTCCAAAGTGACTTTCTAATGGAAAGGGGGAAGAAGAAAAAAAAAAAAGCCCCTCCTATCTCAAACTTGATTGTACATTAATTTAAAAGGAGGAAAAAAAAGAAAAGAAAAGGGGGGGGGGGGGAAATCCATTCCTCATGAAAGTGAAGCATGCTAAACTAGTAACCTGTCCAGGGTGCGGGATACTCCTGGGCATGGAATTGTGCCTCTTGCTGAGTGTGATGCATCAGCTCACGACTAGCGGGAGTGCACTTGCACGCAGCTGGTCGTGTGCAGTTCATACACGCATACAGAAGGGCTATTCCAGCAGGTCAGTGCAAGGATTTGTTCTCTTTCCACTGGTCCCTCTCTCATGAGTCCATAAAAATTCATAAAATACTAGCTTGAAACACTAAGAAATGTATCCATACATGAATATAACTACACAGGTGTGAATGCACACTCAAGTACATCAATGCTTTCTTTCATAAAGAAAAAAACCTTTAGCTTTACTTAAGTCATTGTGTTTGCAAAAGGTGAGCTTACTTTTTGTATGTAATACCAGCTGTGTTAAGAACTGCATCTCAGAAAGGTTGTTTACAGTGCTGGAAACTGGTACAGAGAGCACTTTACCTCAGGGAAGAGACTAATTTCCTACAGAAGGTTTGTCAGCAATGAGGCAAAAAATAATAGCACTAGCAAGGTGAGTTTTTGTTCTGTAACTTCTCACAATAGCATAGCACGAGGCTTTTCATGGCTAGCAACAGCAAAGGGCTTCAGTGAAAAGAAGCCAGCATGACTGATTTCTTGCACTGTAGCATTTTTGTGCTAATTCCTCCCAAACAAAAGAACTGTGCATGTGTTGGAGAGGAAAAAGTAAAGGAGGAGTAGGAGGAGGAGAAAATGGACTAGTATTATTAAGTTAAGATCGAATGTTCTTCTTTTTTTATTAATTGGCTGAGCCGGTGTCAAAAGCCTAGATAATCAAGATGGAACAGTTTCAGTGATAGACTTCAAATATGAAGTGCTGCAGCTTGTACTACAGCTGTTCCAGGGTTACTTAATATACCTCAATGGGCAGATATTAAAGGGCAGTTGCGGAGAGCACGGACGTGAAGTAGCACTATTGATCGTGAAGCGCACGGGAGTAATGGATGTGCCTGGAGCTGGAAGCTGGGCTCCAAAGCTCTCACCTCCATAGCACTAGCTTAATCCTGCTATGATTAATGTTAATCAGGGCTCTACCCTTTTCAAAGGACAGTTAGGGACTTCCGTGAAATCACTGAGTTGCTAATGAGAGAGGATTTAACGATGGGACGATTTAAGCTCTAGCGGAGTACTTGGCATTTCATATCACAAGCTGGTGCCCTGGGTCGTGGCCTCAGCAGAGAGGTCGCGCGTGTTAGGCAGGTTTGGACGCCATGTCCTGCAGTGCAGGGCGAGGGACACGGAGCTCGCCCTGTCCTTGGCCTGGGAGCCGGCCGCCGTGGGCTGGTGAGCCTGGTGCTTTAGGCCGACAGCGGCTCCTCCGCAGCTGGACGTGCTGAGCTGTCGCGAGCAGAGCGCATCGGCGGGGCAGGCTGCGCAAGTCCCGTCCGACACCGACTGTGCCAAAGCCAGCAGCAAACCGCACCTGACCTGGGGAGTGTCCCCTTCCTCTGGTGCGCTTTAATGCAATTTAAAGTAGTGGAAGCACAACTACGGTACAAAACCCAGCAAAAAAGGTGGCTTGTCTTAAGCCACTAGGTTGCTAAGTTAAGGCAGCAAGGACAAGTAATGCTGGTTATTTCAAAAAGGCAGCAAGGACAAGTAATGCTGGTTATTTCAAAAAGGCTGGGAAAGCGTCTGTGAGAGTACCGCTAGGAGCCCAGGGAAACGTCTGGCCAAAGCCGAGGCGACTCGGTCCTTCCCTGGGACGACAGCTCATTGCTGCAGGTGATTGCAGCTCTCTGAAGTATCTAGCTGCCGGCCTGCAAAAGGAGGAACGGCTGCACAGGCATCGAGGTGATGCACGATGTGAAGGTCACGGAAAAGTTTTTTAAAATAAATAAATAAATAAATAACCTACATATAGGTCTAAGTGTAGGGGCTGACCTTTTGGCCGCTTCAATAAATTGGGTTCTAACGTCCAAGGCTGCAGGAGCTGCCGCCAGGCACGTGACCCCGTGTTTGCCCAGGGCGCCGCGTGCTGCCAGCATCCCGCCCCCCTTTTCAAGCCCCTCGCAAAGGGCCCTGCCGCGGCTCCCCGGCCAGCATCGCCAGCCAGCATCGCCACCGTCGGCCCGCTCGGCTGCGCCTCTCATCCAGCAGAGCTCCCTTTCGGTGAGCTGTCGGCATTTACGTGGAGCGGCACCCTATGGGATGTGCTATGGGCGTTAGCTGTTGTCGCTCCTACCGTGTAAAAACCTGACGGCAACGTGTGTCTGTGCTATTTCCACTACGCGTTGATCGTCTTGTTGGCACTTTCAAAGCCACGCTGTGAAGTGCTCCAAAAAGGATCCCGTTCTCCGCTACCTTCTCAGGCACGTGGTCTTAGGATTTCTGAAGCAGTAGTTATATTCCAGGCTTTTTGTCTTATCCTGCTACCTTCCCCCCTCCCCCACCTTGCATTTTGGGCTCTCTTTAGGGCTTTGGTAACTGAGGTTAAAACTGCCTCCTGTGTCAGGTTGATCGGGGCTGGTGGCTCACGTGACCCTCGCTGGTGAGTGACGATGGGAGGAGAGGCTGGAAATCTCATTTCTTGCGCAAGGCTGTCGGGAGCAGAGCACCGTCACAGCACTGCCTCCAAGGGCCGACCCCAAAAGGAATGGGGAAAACTCAGCTGAAGCAGAAGTTTATGTTTTCTTGTTTGTTTTCATGTTTTTTTTTTTTTTTTTTGATAGAATAAAAAATTTAAGACATACACTTTTGATCTGAAATGCCAGTCTTGGCAGACAGGCTTTGTATCATACGCTGGCAGTTCTCCTGTGCCTTTTGGAAAGGAACGAAGCCAAGACCACGTGTGATTTGAGAAATGTATTTGCTAACCCGGATTGGCTTTGACCTCGACAGCAAGGTCCTGCCTACCTGTCTGTCCTTGTTTCTGTCCTGCATCTGTCCGAGCAGGGCACCAGCGGAGCCAGCTCCCGCGGCTCAGCCAACCGGCATGACCCAGCCCAGCCCCCGGCTTTCCTTTTCGTTGGCTTTTGGAGGGGTCTTGGGTGCTTAGGTGGAAGCTAGGTCAGCCACATCTGGGCAAAAATGTCAAAACTTTTTTTTTTCTTCTTTTAAAGACAAAAGGCTGAAACGTTGCACTTCAAAATGAAATTTCTCTGTTTAAAAAGTGCCTGTTCTGACACTTCTGTTGAGGGGGGGCCAAAGTGGCTTCCCAGACTTGCAGTTTGTTTGAATTTCTCAATCTCTATTTGCTGAGAGTTTGACGAGAGGTTTTGCCAAGCTCCAGTCACCAGGTCAAAATGTGCTTCCACCCAAAGCTGCAAAGAGACAGCTTTGGTGTTGCTTATGGCTATTAAATGTTTATCTTCCTGGTGTTTTGGTTTCACATTTCCAGGAGCTGCATTGTGGTTTAAGATTTCAAGAAGACAGGGTTTGTGAAGAGTCCTTCAATGAAGGTACCCACAAAGTGCTCTTTCATAAAGATGACTTTTGGATGTTTTCTTTTATAGTTGACTTGCACAGACAAAGCAGCGAGTACTTGCCACTGATGTTTGATATATTTGCTTTAGTACAGAAAAAAATAATACCAGTAACCCCTCATATGGGCCATGTGTGCTTGTTGCTCTGAGCACTGTTTTGTAGATAGTGATGCTAGTTTTATAAAGCTGCCGGACGTTTCGTCTGTACCAGGTATGTTCCAATGATGCTAAAACAGAAAACAGTGACTGTCCCTGCGTCGTGACGTAATTTAACCAATAGGTTATGAAGATCCAGATGGCTTTTTTCAGTGTACAGCATCTTTATGCCAATGCCTGACTTGTGCAAACCGTTATTTTTCACTGCCCTCTTATATGAGGAGACTTCCTGTGAATTGCATAATTTCAAGCAGAAAAAAACGCAGTGAGCAAATGTACCACTGGGAGAGCCCAGACTACGAAAGAAAAACAATAGGTGTTTTTTTTCTCTTCTTCTTGCCAGCATCAACATATATTCTGTACGTACATCCCACCATTCTGCTCTCCCAGGAGAAGGGCTCCAAATCCAATTGCTTCCACCATTGCTCTCTCCAAGATTAGTTCCCCCCTGCCCCAGTACCAGTGCAATCTGATGTGTACACAGAAGCCGGGACAGGGGATTGGAAAAAGAGTCAGTGACAACTAACAGGGCTGGAGCTGTTAACTTTTGACATTTCTGAGTGGTGGTGAAGGAGCTTGAAAATGAAGGGGGAGGAAAGCTGGAAGAGAAAGCAACAAGCAAAGAAGAGGGGGGAAAAGAAAGCTGGATGAGGAATCAGTGGCAAAGATTGCAGAGGTAGGAAGTACAGCATCCCAGTAAGGGGGAAAGTGTTTCAGGAGATGTTGCAGTGGAGTGAGAGGGTTTTGGTTCCTTATTCTGGAAGAGTCTCTCTGTCTCTGCGTGTGTATACGTTCAGTTTATCTCAGATGTCAGGAAAGAGAAGTTCCTCCTCCTTGTTATGACCCAAATCCTTTCATTTCTATAGAGACAATGACTCCAAAAAAAAAAAAAAGTATGTATACATATACACTGATGATTTGTAGTGTTATCATTAAACTTCCTGCAATGTGAACATTAAATTTCACAGTACCTTAGTCATATAGATAAATATTATTACTAATCTAGAGCAGAGCTACCAGCTGGGAAGCAGAAAGCCCACAAATGGAGCGCACCAACCGAAGGGGTGCAGAAGAGGCTCCCTGCTAGGTGCCCCCGTCAGAAGGGCCGGGGCCGGGGCCGGGGCCGTTCCCTCCTGCCGCCCTGCGCCAGCGCCCAGGGCAGCCCAGCTCACAGCCTGCTGGGGAGGAGGAGGAGATGCCGCACGTCTCGTGTCCCGTGGAAAGACGAGGCAGTTACTTGAGAAAGCTGCTTGTGCAGAACGGCTGCAGGTTTAGGATCAATCTGCAATTGAAATAAGGGCCCCAAGGGATTAAAATACCCTCAAAGGGGGCATTGATGGGCTAAGCCAGCCTTACCTCTAAGCCAGCTTTCTCGGGAGGTTTGATAAAGCTGCCTTCGTTTTGTTTCCTGGTCTCCTCCGGGCCGTTTCTCGCCTCCCCGTGTCTGCGGGTGCGCGCACGTCCCTAGCAGCCATGCGTGCCCCAGCGGGAGGGACGGGGTCCCTAGGGCGGTTTTGCACAACGTGCCGACCTGACCGGCACGGTGTGGGTGTCCTGCCCGCCGCTGTACTGCAGCGTCGTAGTGCCGTGAGGCATGTTGCACGTCTGCGGCATCTATGCTTGTGTGCACAAAGTACTGCAGTAACCCAGCCCGCTTGCAGCGCGAGTGTGGCTTTCCAGGTTCCTGACCCCATCTCGCTCGCGGCCGAAGCAGCGATTGCTCACCTATAGATTACATGTGTGTTTCCGATAGCAGGTGTCCCCTTCCTGCCTATGCGCTTCTCTCCTACGAGTGTGTGCTCCAGGGAACCTGGTGGTTTTGGCCCAAATAAAACACAAGGGGAGAAGAGATCCGACCGGGTTCATCCTATTCCTACTCTCTTTCTAAGTTTCTACTCCTACCCTCTTCCTGTACGCTTGCCCCCATCTTGCTCAGCCTTCATACTGAAGGCACAGTTGTAAAGAGCTTCATCTGCTGAGGGGACTCATGTTTCTTCACACTCCTCCTACGGGACTTCAAAGATGAACTTGTTATGGGGCATTCCAGATAACGAGAAATCCCCACGGTGACTCTGCTTGCGGGCTTCTATTTTTGAGCTGTGCCATCAAAAGCATCCTAGTTACCGGTCAGCACAAGCAGAGTCGTACTTGTTTATCAGACTGATAAATTAGGCTGTGGCAAGAGGAAAGCATGCAGCATTTTCTGTTGCCAATGGAATATTCAGATTTCCTCCTGAGAACTGTTCACTCCAGTGCGACTAGCACTAAGTCACAAACGCTTAACAACTTGTTCACATCCCACCTTAGTTTCTCTTATATGTCTTTACAGGAAATTCTTTATACACATAGACGTCTGGTACTGCAGTCCAGTTTAAGTCCATCTCTGAAATGAAGAGATTAAACTGAGTCCAAGATCATGACGGTGTGGGTGGAACAGAAATAGAAAGCGAAGGCAGTGTGCAGATGTTCATGGAATAAATGCATATGGTCAGCAAACTTCTGCACGTGAATGTCACAGTGAGGAAGTGGAGAAAGGTTGTGATCATGCCAACTTGTGGGAAGCTGCACATGTAGCTCAAGCATGTGAGAAAGCAATGAGGAAGACATTGATGCATTGGGGACTTTTAAAAATTGCCATTTTGGGGTGTCAGTATTAAGACTCCTGTATGTCTCCTCTATTTTATATACCCAAGTTTCAAAATGCTGATCATCTTGGTGAGCGTGGTGAATAGCCAGTTAGCAGATACCCTGTACTGAACGACTTGCTGGTTCTGCAGTAGTGCGAAGAGGCAGAAACTGGATCAGCATTTTTCCAGAGAGTCGGGGTAGTAAACTGATATCCCCTGAAGATAACAGATCGTTGTGGTTACCTTTCCTTCTTCCTCACTCTGTTCCCTCATTGTCTGATATTTGCTTAAAACACAATAATCCCCAGAAGTGGCAGGAAGGAGCCAGCATCCTCTGTCCACAGGTTCCCTGTCTGTCACCGTAGTAAGTCACTTGGATTTAATCAAATGTATGAGGAGGGATGACACTGCAATTCTCATTAGTGAGCACTGTCTAATGTCAGAAGTGTCCTAAGCAGCACAAAGAGGTCATCTCTATGCAGTCTGTCATCATCACTTTTATTATGAGTTATTTCATTCCTGAAGCACTGCCTGAATTTTGCTCGAAGCGAGGCCCAGCACTTGCACAGAATTGTCCCCGTGGTCCAGGCTGTGCTGCCAAGCATAGGCAAGCCGGCAAAGGTGGGCCCAGCTCATTGCAGAAGCAGAAATATTAGCAGGGTCTTCCCCAATCAGATCCTACTTTGCTGCAGCATGGGGAATGGTTTTGTGCTGATCAACATCTCTGTAGCTCTACCCAATAATTGCTGGGGGAGTAAGAGTAGCTCCCGTGGTGCATGAACGCACAACGTGCGCTCAGTGAGGCAGCCTACTTCCAGCTACCTCCACAGCTCTGTTTTGGGGCAAGGTATTTCTGCACCCGAAAAGGGGAGTTTGGCCACGGCTCCTACTGTGACTTTTACGGAGCCTGATGTCTAACACTGTATGGCTGTGTCAAAATTACCCTAGCTAATGCTGGTTTGGGGCTGGCGCATGGGAGTTGTGTCTCATGCTTCTCATGAGTCGTGTGCAGGGTAGTGCGTTTTGTTTGAATTGGCCCTGAAAAATCCCACCTCTTACAAATATTTTGACCTGCTGCTGGGTTATAGAAATCTATTCTTAGCAGCAAATGGTACTATGGCAACTGTCCCCGCAATATGACACAGTAGCAAGAATTCTCTCTTCTTTTAATCCGTAACTCCCAAAATATCTTCTGCACATCCCAAGCCACCTGGCTTTTCCCACCCTCTTCTGAGCTGGGGAAGCAGCTCCTACCCAATTTATTTTTCTAGTTCAGTCTGAGGCAAAGCTATCTTGAGCCAATTTAAGCAGATCTGAAATAATATACTCAGTCCCAGCTGTCATAACCTATATTGCAGGATGTTCCCCTTGCTTTCCTATGACACTTTCCCAGTTGCTCGTATGATCTCTTTTCCCCTCAGGACTTGCTAAATAATTCTTTGACATGGCTTCTGTCACCCACTATATCACTCTTTGTATATATTACCAAAGGTGATTTGTCAACCTGAAATCCAAAAAAGCTTTGGTTTACACATTTTTAATCAACACAATATATTAACCTCCACGTAAATAAAACAAAGCCTCCTCTGACAAGGCAGACTGTGTTTTATGAACTGATTTATTTCCGTTACCATAGCTGGAGTCTTGGGGGCCCACATGTGTCTGGAGTCTGCTTTTGCTATGTAATCACTCAGTCAGATCCTTAAAGAGCAGGAAGGCTGATGTTATAAACACACTCAGCATTAGCTGCTGCGGAGTCAGGCCTTCATATACATGTAGTGATAAACCTATGGAAAAATCTGGGTCGCCTCAGTGCTCTTAAGCCCCGCTAATTGCTTTATCTACACGTTTCTCAAGTGCGCTGTGGGCTCGTACGTGCCGTGCCGCCAGCGAGCGGGAGCTGCGAGCGCTGGCTGCTCGAGTGCCGAGCCACCTACAAGTTTCGCAGCGTTTGGTGAGTAATCAAAGGATTTGTGCGTTCAGTACGTGCCATATGCCGTGCGTGTCTTCGAGTGGCAGCGGAGTGACAGCAACAACGAGGTCGTTGAGAAGTTCGGCAGATAACAGGCTAAATTCATCCCTGATGTAACCCCGCTGGCTTTAGCGTGCCGATAACTACCCCGGCGCAGGGAGAGCGGCACGCGAAGGCGCCTGCTGTGAAGGGGCCCTTCGCCGTTTCCCGCCTGGGCTCTCCTGGCGCTGCCGGTGTGTTGGCGTGCCACCGCTGGGTGAGCGGCACCGCCTCGCCGAGCCGGCGCTGATGATGCCATTTATAGCTCTTCGGCGGGGTCCCACGGGCGCTGGGAACGCAAATTGTCATTGCCAGAACGTGGGCACGAATAAAAATACTTGCCCTGATTTCTCTGCCATAGTAATCGCTGTTTCTAATACGCGTTGTTAACCTTCCTCCTCTCAAAAAGGTGTTTTAACCCTTCAGTCTGGAAGAACAGAGACACGCTAAATATCGCATTTTAAAATTAACCATTTATCCTCAAGCTTTTTCCTTCTTACTCAATTTTATTGATACTGAAAAACATTTTAGGGAGCTATCTTCCATTTATGAATCACAATTTGCTGAGACTTTTGTCTCATAAGTTTTCGGTACTGGAATATAAATACTCTAAAATACTTGCTGTTTGCATTCAGCAAGTTTTCTTCCAGCTTTCAGATGATGTTGCCACTCCGCAGCAGGACGAGCCGCTGCACTTCCAAGCTTATTGTGAAAAAGAGAACGACAGGGAGAACAGATCGAGGTGCAGCTGCCTGCTCTGCCCGCGCTGCTGATGGGCGGCCGCCATCTGCCCACGCGACCCGCGTGCGGAGGCCTTCCCCCTGTCCTAAGGCGGGCAAAGACGTGAACTTTGCTCCCCTGGCTCGGGCGACTGCCCTAAACGGCCGGGCTGGCAGCCCCTGCCCCCGTCCGTCCGTTCGCTGGGCGTTGAATTGCGTCCAGAAAGCAGAATGCCTCCTGGGGGGAGAAGGCGGCCGCCCGCGGGGCCGTAGCGCTGCCGCCCTGCGACCGGCGCCCAAGCAAGCCCTTGCGCCTCGCATCGTGCCTCGTCGGCTGTTATCTCCTCTCGTGCGCTTAGCACACATTTGCAACTGCGTTTAATCACTCTGTCCTCGTGCAAACCATGTGCTCGAGCACCCGCCACGAGCAGCCCGTGTGTCGGGTTCATGCCGTACGTCTCCAGGTGCTACATTTGGGTGTCTTTCTCGCGCAATGCCACGGGTGCCTCGCAGAGGCCGCTGGTAGCCCTCCGACAGGCTCCGGGCCTCCTTCCCGCCGGGCCATCGTCTCGGTGTTCACCAGTGCACTCTCAGTCGCCCTACCGTTTTAATTGCGTCTTTCCAACAACCAGGTTTCCTGTTTTTCAGGCCCGGGTGCTGTTGTTTTAGCCTGCGACTCCTGCGCAGGCTGGGAACGAGCTTTGCCAACTTGCGTCGCCTGCTGACGGGAGGCAAAACCTTCAGAGGGAGCGCAGCGAGGACACGCAGGGTCTCGGGCGCTGGCGCATAAGGTGGATGCATGGCTTCGGCTCTTCTGTGCACCCCTCGCCGCCGAAGGGTCCTCGTGAAGCAAGCTTAGACCTCGGCCCTTACCGACCTTTGAACGGTGAAGGAAATACGCGTATTTTCGTATAAATTCTACGTACATATAAATTCTACGTAAAACGTCCATTGGAAGTTTCATTGTAGAAGTTTGAAAATCAAGAATGTGAAGGAGCAGAGAAAAAAAACAAAACAAAAAAACCCCAAACCACAAAAGGCCGCTGGGGAAGGAGCGCAATACATGCCTCTTGCCTTTGAACAAACCGGCTGTTGAACAGCAGCGGGAGGGAAGTATCACGGGAATGCAGAGAAGTAGCAGTGACAGCATGTAACTATATATTCCAGCCTTCCCTTTTGTCATCATTAACATAAATGAGCTGGAAATTTCTCTTTTCAAACAAGACCAGGTATTTTTAAAATATTCAGTCTAGTACATGTGTGCTCATGCAGGCATTGATGTTTTTGTGCAATGCTTTCTGCATATTTTGTCCTCCAATTCCATTTTAACCTGTAGAAATTGAGACTTTTCCAGCCATAGCCAACTACATAACAAATACTAGCACAAGTGTTTTAGTCTCGTCTTCAGCATGCTCAGCATTTGTTTTCTGAACGCAGAAAGGTTCTCCATCTTTCTGATACAAAGGGGAAAAATTTTCCCCTTAAACCTTTTTCCTTCAGTAAATCATGTGATCTGTAACAAGTTGCTGTGTGTATGCTTTCCTATAGGAATCACTTGCAATAACATTTTATTCCTGTAGAAATACATTTATTTTCCGTAGGAAGTATGTGCAATAAATACATTTTATTCCTCTGCATTTGTCACCTTGAAAAGACTCTCAGGTTTGGCCATCTTCCTGTCTTTGTGTGAAAAAACATCATTTTGTTGAGACTCTGGCGATCCTGTAGGATCTGCTTGATCCTAAATTAAGGTGATCTTGTTTTCTCGCCCTCCTCTCCATTTCAGTGGCTCCCTGCACCTTGAGCGTTTGTGCCCATGAGGTTGGTGGAGGAATCCTTTCTGCCAAATGAAGTCCTGCTCATGGAGCAGCGATTTGTTGCTGTGTTTAGCACCGCGTTGCTCATGGAGCGTGCTCCATAACCCATGCCAGGAGGCACCGGCAGCTTCTCTGGGAGCTCCCCACCACCAAAGCCTGTTGCGCCCGTTCTCGACCAAGGGCAGAGTCCAAGCGAAAAATGTTTCCAGTGATGGTTTTGGGTCAGCTGGCTCTGAAGTGATCCCACCCTGGCCAGGTCCATGCCCACGTGCGTCCAGGGGACACAGTGTTGGTGTGTAAGGCGGAGGGCGAGCACGGAGCAGTGGCGGTGGTGCTGGGAGGTGGCCTGTGTGTTGAAGTCGTTCCTCGTAGGAGGTGCCAGTTTTATAGTTACGCTGTGGTATTTAAAAGTACATATTTGTTCAGTGCTGGTATGAGTTCAAAAAGATATCAAAACAATAGCGCCTGGTTTAGTGCTGGTTCAAGGAAAATGAAAGATTGGATGGGTCTTTGGTTTGTGTCTACTCCCTGTTCTTATCAAATACGCAGCATGTTTCCTACTCCCCGCGTCTTTCATTGCAGCTTTCCTGGCTTCCCTTTTAAACGCTCCTCCTGCAGACATGGAGAGAGGTGCAACTGATTGTTTTGTGGTAACGCTCCTTAGAGGTGGCATAAATGCTTCTCTTGTTCTCCTCCTCTTCCAGTTTAAGTGCTATTTGTTGTCATACGTTGCTGGATTTGAGGCCGAGATACAAGTGAGGGCTCAGCTGAGTCCTGATTCCACATTTGAGCTGTTTTGAGAAACAGGGGACTGGGGATTTCGTGTTTCTGCTTTATTTCATGCTAGACAAACCTATGAATGGTGGGGTCATCGTTATTTTCCCAGGGTCTGCGGACCATAAACCTCTCCTCTTTGCTTGCAATGTGAGTCATGTTCCTAGGGAGGTTCTTCTCGCCTGGAAAAAGGTGATAAAGAAAATCTTCTATGTCAATAGAAAACCCCATGTATTTCAGTTCTTATTAACCTAAGCAGCTACTTATCTTCCTCCTGCAGCGCAGCGTGAATGCAATCTAGTCGTACTGTTTAGAGAAGACTGGTGGAACGGTAGGGAAGTCACAGCAGAAAACAGAAAATCATCACAACTCCTTGGGAACCGGTTACTAAATCCCTTTCTAGAAATTTTCTACAGCATGAGCCCTGTGCGCACAGTAATTCCTTATTGCAAAAAGGAGTGACTAATGTACAGAGTACCCAGAATAAGCATTTTATTAGTGCATTGCTTTTTAATATAACAATTTTACAGTCTAAATGCACTTCAGAAGCAATTATCTCTTGTAATATGAGCTCTGGATATAACGGAGACAGAATAAATGTCTCTGTAATTAATGATAACTTAAAAACTGCTGCATCAAAAGCTCTTTGCTTGTGAGTCTTTCTCACATGCAGCTACGTCTGTGAGGCTAACATGTTTTTCATGTTTGCACAAGCATTTGCCAAATGGGATGTGCAGTTGCTGGCTTTCATGACTACATGCCAGAGCTGCTGCTTTGGGAGCTAATGCCTGAGGCACTCCCATTTCACACCACCTCATCCCAGAGTTTGTGGCTCTGTTGTTTTGCAAATCTGGCCAACTCTGAAACGTTTTTCCAGCAGGATCCAGATGCTGGCACGAAGCTGCTGATGTGTGTATCCTTGGCAGTGCTTTCAGCCAGGGAAGCTCTGGATTCAAATGCCACTCCTGCCTTCCAGGTACAGCCCAGGCAGCAGAAGTATGTTTTCATCAATATCATCTTGTTTTTGAATCCCTACCCAACGGGGCTCTAAAACTGCCGTATAATTGCGCATTGTATTTAACCGCCACATAACCATGCCCTCTATGTACCTTTTCCTTTAGGAAAGAGGACTTTTCTGTGCTAGGAAGGAGGTCTTGTGGTGAGAAGTTTCTGTATTTGTGCGGAGACTTTAATGGGTATACGTGCTCTGCCTGTAATATCTGCCTAACTGGCCAAGGCAAAGCACGTAGGAAACACAGGCCCTTTTTATGGTCAGCTAACCTGGTGTCGAGCATCCTAGCCTCATAATGAGCTTTCTAGTAAGGGTTAGACCTGCTTCTGCCTTACCTGCGCAGAGCTACCATGACTGGAAAAACATGCCCTTTTCAACACTGTGGAAGAGTGTCTGGGAAAACTGCGAACCTACTTGGATCAGCTAAAGTATGATTTTTTTAAAAGACTGGTCCCACCGGTGCTAACAGGGCTAAATTGCTATCCCAAAACACAAGTTCAGAAACATTGATTTTTTTTTTCTCTGTGGATTTTTTTTTTTCTGTGGACTAGACAAAGGCTTTCCTAGGCAACACGTGTGGAGCTGTTCCATTCGCTGATCGCTAGCTTGTGTCAGCTAACATATTTGTACGTGCCAGTTTGCAAATGCCTTATAACTACAGCCTGGTTCACAGGCCCAGTGGAGCTTGAAGCCGGAGGGCCCTTTTGGCAACCTTGTGCAGCCTCTGGGTAACTCAGGTTTGGGAATTCCAGCCAGCCACCTTTGGGCAGAGTTCAATATTTCTTGTTTGCATAGAGCATACCTAGCGCAAACCGGGATGGTAAACTGGGGGGCTGAGCAGGGGATAAGCCTCCCACGCGGTGGTTAGCTGGCTCTCACACAAGAGAGAGCGTGTAAAGAGTCTGCAGTTAATTTTAATGAATTTTATATAGGCGCATGCAAACTTTCTTTTCAGGAGGATACAGATGGAACTGAAAGATTATGATTTTCTCTTACTAAAGCTGATGTGAAAATTGGGAAGTTCTTTTATCCAAACCAGTCAAGTCCCTACTTCTGCAAAAGCGCAATGTTGTTCTTCAGGCTGTTTTATGACTGAGCCTTTCTTGTTGATCAAATTGTAGTGGTTGCAAGCAAGGGGGAGGAATGCAATGGGCCTCTGAGGCAACAGAGATCCACCAGCGCTGGAACAATCTGGTTTGAGCTATAAAATTCCCAGAGAGAAGCAGTAAAAATCACACAGGTTTCAGAGCTGGTTACTGTGGTAAGTACTGGGTCACTATATATTTAGCAGTGCTAACACAAACCACAGAAAACTGTAGAGTGGGAAAAAAAATCCTCCCAGTTACTATAGAGGAGGAAATAGGTGGAGGTTTGCCTGAGGATGTTCCCAGCTGCTGCCATTTGCTACAGATAAATCAGCGAGTGCCCTAGTGTATCTTCTGTGCTTTAGGAGTTTGGTGGACTCGGAGAAGGTCTGTAATTGTTTTGTTTGGTCTTCTCTCTTTGGCGGGAGCTGAAATACAACTGCAGCAATTGCACTGAGAAATTGCACTTAGGGAAGAATAAAAGTGTTCTCCGCGTATTGTGTCTTCTCCACTCCCCTGAGTAGTGAAATAATATTGCGTGGCTTGCAGGCATGTGCAGGATAATAAATGGTACCTTAAAATTTTATCAACGGGTATTTACTTCATGTAGTAGCGGATCATGTTGTGATGACAAGGTAAAATCAGAATGAATGCCTCTCGGAGATTTCGTTAAGGCTTCTTTGATGCACTGTAAAGTCGTGGTTTTGTGGCAGAGCAAAGAAGGAAGAGGCCAGACCCCTTCTGAAGGCAAACGAACTGTTCTGGCTGTCTGACGATGCTTGGGATGTGATCCTTAGTTAGGACTGCAGAACAGTTCACTGCCTGCTGTCTCTCTGGAAACACTTTGACACGGCGAAGAGCGCTCCAAGTCCTTCAACAGCCCAAGAGACGAAGCTTCAGACACTTCCTTTATGCGCACATTTTCCAGCTGCTTCCTAAGCTGGAAGGAGCACCTTTCCACCCGTTCGTTCCTGGGTGCTTTAGGAAGGTGCTTTTTATAATACAGTACCTGTTTTTGCACAGGTCCTAGCCTATACAGTTTTCCAGGACCATCACCCCTGTATAGTACTATAGCAGAGCTTATCTGCTAGGGTTTTTTTTTTCTTGTCATTCTGTTGTCAATGAAGCCTTTTCCTCCCTACACGCAAGAGCTCCTGAAACCCAGCTAGTACCGGTTCTGCAGGCAGTATTGGTGAGGACTGCAAATGGCTATTATAAACGAACAGAAACCTGCAGATTTTGCTGAATGCCATGGTACGAGGAGGAATACCAGCTAGAGCTCCTCTGAAATCCTTGATCAGGTGATGGCTAACAAAAAACCAAGAGGCAGCCGGTGAGTTTGCAGACAACGTGCAGATGTGGTGGGTACTGAAGTTCCTGGTGCCACAGTGCTGCCTGTGACGGGCCGAAGTGTAGGTGTCTGTGTGTCCTGAACAGGCCGCTGCTGGGTGCAGGGGAGGACATCTGAGCGCCTCAGCATCTGAGTTAGGTGTTCCCATACTCCTGCATGGTGGTTTTGCATTTCTCTTTTAAATGTTTGGCCTTTTTAAACTATATTGTGCTGTTAGAATTGTAATGCTGAAAATTCTGTTAGTTTCTCCCACTGCTCACCATCTTCTCTGAACTGTGCACAGTGCAGATTTATTGTAGGCCCTCTAACTTCTCCTCAGTTCCTCTAACTGCTGTATAATCCTGGTTTTTTGTTTGTGTCTTTGTTTTTGTGGTGTGCCACCCCCTCTGCTACACAGCGTCCTCCACGCAGTATCCCGGAGTGGTTTCTCTCTTCAGAAGCTCTAGCGCCTTTTTCTCTCTGTTTTAGTACATCAGCTCTATTCTTATTCAATCACTTTATTTTTTTAAAATGTTACTAAGCATGGCAATGCAGCACTGAGAGCTCCTCCATCTCTCATGTTCATCTCGTGTGATACTTACTGTTTGAGTTTTAAATATCCGTTATCTTTATCCCATTACACTCAGCTTATGAAATTGTCCTCTATCACTGTTTTACCAAAACATGTCCTAAAGCTCATGCAACAGACACCCCTCAGTTCTTGCCCTTCAAAGCAGTTGTTTCTTTTTTAAATGAATTCATTACAGTAGTATTTCTGCTTACAGAGTCTATGCTAACTCAAGCACTCCTCCCCCGTTTTCTGATCAGTAATTTCATAACTACCTATACCAATGAAGATGCCCTCCTTGGAAAGCAAGAGGTGACGACGCTTCCTGGCTCTCCATCCATTCTCACGATGAGAACTGCCTCTGACGACCAGCCGTGCTGAGACTCTCTCCCCTTCTGTCCTACTCCCTTAAGCTAGCTTTGTAAAGAAACTCCAGAGAGGAAATATTGCGTACAAACATCCTTCGAATCGTGGGCAAAGTACTGCCGTCCTTACTGACTTTGCACAGCTTACAATAATACGTAGCATTTCATCCGGGCCTCACTGATGTGAAAGCAGCTGCTAAGGTCTGGGAGCCGCTCGTTGCGCAGATCGGCTCCCGAGCACGGCGACGGCGCCTTGCGGGAGACGGGCTGAGGAGCGGGTGAACCACCCTTGCAAGGCCAGGGAGGGCTCCCTCCCCGGCCGCGGCTCTGGTCCTGGCCGGCCCTGGTGCCACCACGGCCACCTCCCAGCGACCCCTCCGTGCAGGTGCTCGGCTTTCTGTGGCTTGATTTCTGCCCGCTTGCTGACACATTTCTTGGACAAGGTGGGCTGACTTCTAGATGCACCGTAGATTAGAAAGTTGCCAAATTTAAACACTGACCTTTAGCTTTCCTCTCGCCTCCGCTGATGCACAATTTAGTTTCACTCATAGTGAAATTTGCAAAATTACTCTGGGTAAGATCTGCAAACGTTTCCATCAGTCACGAATCTAGCAAAACAGCCTGATTTGATCGGTTTCACTTGATGTGCTTTAATAGGAATAAACCTCACAGCAGTCAATTTTGGGAAAATCTGTCAGCTACTCTTGTTTGTTTAAAAAAATTACTCCCCGAGAAGCTCTACAAGTCTGAGTTATTAGATATGTTTGCTGATGTTCACATTAATTCTCCCCACCCTATGGAAAATATAAAAATAAAAAGTGTTATAACTGAATGTTTTCATCTAACTTTCACAGCAAAAGACACGTCTAGGCTCTCGCTAAATTTGTTTCATCTGTGTAACAATGGTATAGCCAGAAAGCATAAATTAGAGGTGAGGTTAACATTTGACTAATCTGAATTAGAATAAAGCTCCAGAGATTAGGGAGTATCTTAGTGCTGTGACATTCCCACTCTAAAGATTTGGGTATGAATGATAACTAGAGATTCAGCTCTGATTCTAATAATCCTCATTAATAGGCAGCTGTGCAAATCTCTAGGCTGTGACAGCAAATCACTAATGCTTTGTGAATAAGCGTGATGGGTTTATTGGCTTGAACTGTTATTTGGTTTTTTGACGAAGCTTGCTTTTGTGTCAGTGTTTGTGCCCACCAAAGGTTTGGGGACGCTACGTGGTCGCTCCTCTGAAGAGTGACGCTAGACCCGTGCTGGCTCCTGTTGTCTGTCCTGCTTCCCCCGGTGCCAGGGTGTAGCGAGGCTCCGGGAAACAAGGCCGTGAGAAAGGGATAGTGCCGAACCAAAGACACTGCTCAGGAACAACGCTTGGGTTAAATCAGCTTTAATGACTGTTTCCCCGTAATGAATTCACCCAGAGAAGAATAGAATGCTTTCCTAAATCTTGAAGCTGAATAACATCTCAGTTGATTAGACAAGGTATAAACAAGTAAGTCACTCAAATAGGATATGTCTATTAGTGGAGACAAAGCTCCAGCATTATTTTTGTGGCAGAGCAGTCTGGATTGGCTTGCTGAAACCTGTTCTGATGATCTCCTGAGATGTTGTCTGTAATTTTTCTTTTTTTAAAACATTTTGGCACCTTCTTGCACATAAGATTAGCCCTAAAATTCTTCATCTTCTGAATTCTTTTCAGTATTGAGAGGTTGTTTCTGTTTCTTCATCAGCTGCTTAAAAATAAGGATGAGATACTATATTTAAGTAGGTATCTTAATTATGTTCTCAAATGATCTGTTGAACTTGTGGCTCTGCAGTACTTTCCAGTTTGTGGATCACATTTTGATGTCCAGATCTGGCTTTTTTCCCCCCATCCTTTCTTTGGGCAAATCACTCACTGAGCTCACGCATTGTGAATTCTCAAATCCTTACTCATACTGGATGAGTATCTCAAAAGCTGCAAAAACACTTCCTTTTGCGTTACAGGGACCGGAAAGATGGCTCCTTCTCCTCCTAGATACACAGCTATGCCACAAAGGTCCACGCTTTTGTGTCCCATGGGCTCGATGCTTGCAATGCCTTCCTCTGGAAGTGAAACCATGTTCACTGGATGGTGAAGGAGATTCCTACGTTCTAGGGACAGAAAGGCTGACAAGCTCATGAGCTCTCGACACCTTCCATGGAAGCTCTTGGACTAGAAAAGCCTTCTTCATGAGGCAGAGAACGGGAGAACTTGGTCGATGATAAAAATGAGCCATGGAAACGCTACCAGCGGGCGCACTGCTCTGTTGGCTGGCCTGTGCATGCCTCGGCCCTGACACGTGGCTGTGGGGCGCCGCTGCAAGGCGCCTGCCGCACTGGGCTCTGTGGACAGGTGAAGGGAGAGTGCAGGGAGCTCGTGGTTTGGTGTGCCTCAGCTGAGGAGATGCTAGATGGTTTCTTGTGAAAGAAACATAGGCAGCTTTATTGACGTGGAATGATGCGAGTAAGTAATTTTGGTGGTTGTGAGATGGAGATCCAGCCGGTGAGGTTCCTGGGGCAGGACCCCGCTGGTGATGCAGGGCTGTGGCCTGGGGGAGGCCCAGACGGTGAGTGCACCCAACCTGCCTCCCTGCCTTGTCTGCTGGGTGGCTTCTGCGAAACACGTCCCTCCCATTAGACGTCTTTGCTGTACTTTTATCAGAGTCAAAATTTTCTGGCGACACATTAGCTGGCGAACACTGTGAAATGAAATGCTGGTGAATCAAGCTTGAAGAACAGTCGGCAGCCTATAGGTGCAATTTCAAAATAAATAAATAAATGAAATGTATCTGGTTGCTCCTTTAAAAGAGCTCTGCGATCACATCAGCCTGGGTGAAGCATGCAGGAGCAAACAATAAAGGTGAAAAGCAAGTCGCTGTATGTAGGTGGTTAAATGGAATTAAACATGTGATTATGTGCCAGGGGGGCATGGTATGAATCACAAACTGCGCTGCCATTTTTAAAATGAGTGCTGCGGTGAAATAGACCACGCTATCATTTTAAGTGACATAAATGGGGCTTAACCTTGTTTCTTTCTATCAATCTTGATTGATTATAACTTTTTGAAGAAGTCGCTAATTGTTAGGAATGCATTTTGCTCTGTTTCTCAGAGCACTCTGCTGATGAAGTATATGATGAGTCATCTAATTGGACAGGGATGTGTGTCATTATATAAGGAGAAAAACAGATTAAAAATACCACGCCAAAGCGTATTCCGATTCTGATTACGGTAAATAGACTTAGGAATATTTTGTCTTCTTAATACAAAATTGAAACACGTTGTTTGGCTGGAAGATTTGGGACGTTAGTTTAAAAATGAACAAACAAGTGAAAAAAATGGAAAAAAAATCTCCTTGCATCTATTGATGCACAGAAATTTGGAATGTCTTCTGGTGTTTTTGGTGTCAGAAGGAAGATGTTTCTCCCCTTTTCTCAGCCACCAAAGAACCTGATATTTCTGTAAATGCCCCAAAGAAGTTGCTCGGAGAGCAAGGGATGTTTCCAGCACTGTTTCCAGACGCCAAAGCAGTGGGTGGCTTAAAGATGGGGGCTGTAGCCCTAGGGTGAGCGTGGAGCCAGCGCAGTCCCTCACGGGAGGTGGCTGGGCGTGCACGCACCACGGGGCTGGCGCTCAAGGCGGTGGCAAACAACAGCCCCCACTATCCTGTCGGTAAAGCCCTGCCTGCTAATGATGTCAGGGCCATTAAAATTAATGAGCCGCTCATATCTCATGGAGTACTTTGGGTAGAGGTAAAATCACTTAGGCAGCATTTCCTGAGGAGGTGGGAGGGGCAGAAAAGCTCTTTCCACATGGGGGATTAGTAAGCGTGCTGGCACGGACGCTCGGGTAGTGCTTCAGCCTCTCCTGCCTCCTCTGTCCGAGTCACGATCTTACAGCAGCGCCTTTAGCTGTTGGGAAGGACTGACGTTGCAGAGGTTAATTCCAAGTTTCCCTAAGTTGTCTCTGCAGAAAGCTGCATCTGACATTGTCCCACCTTTTTTTGTTGGGCGGTAGTGCCTTAGCATGGCCGGCATGCTCTCCTTCGATCGGAAAGCAGCCGGAGTTTTAGGACAGCCCATCTGCGTGGCTCCGATGGAGCTAGGTTTGAGTTCTACCAGACCCGGCTCAGGGTGACACTTCCCTGGCCCTCCAGTTACAGCTCCTCAGAATTAAAACCTATGTAAAAACTGCAAGCTTTAGCCCGCAGCTAATAAGCTCCCTCTCAAAGCCAGCACTAGCTGCTCCCGTAGGTGTTCAAGGCTGCTCGATAGCCTGGTAGCACCGGGAAGCCCCGCGTTTTACGGGACCTGCCCCAACAAGCGGCTGAGCGCGCTGCCAGCCCAGGACCCCCTGGGGTCTGCGCGCTGGACGGGGCCGTCGGCGGATTTCTGGCTCACGGGGCTCCTTCTCAGTAATTTCTTTTCCTCCTGATAAGGGACTCAGTCCTGTCCCTCCTCCCCACCTCCTTTTCCCCCATAGGAATAAATCTCCTGGAGAGCTTCCACTCCCCAGGCTTCGGGCAGAGAAGGACCCAGTCTAATACAGCTTGGGCTCCTGAAGACTATTTTTCTATTTTTATCTCCTCAGTTGCTCCAGGGCTTACAGCCCCTCATGCTTCTCAGTAAGTTATATTTAAATGGTACTTATATGACGCAGCAAGTTTGTAAAAAAGCCACAGCTGCATAAACAGAGTCTGTTGGGATCAACTGATTGAATTCAGCCCAGCTCTTCAGTCTGCTGTTAAATCAGATCATGCTGGTTTATACAGGTTATTGTACGTGTATCATAAAGCAAAGCTACCTTAGAATGTTTAACATCTAATTCGCAGATAAGGAGAACATATGGGCATTCCTGGGTAAAAACTGCACACGCTGCTTGATTTAAACACACAGCTAGTGAACAGCCTGCATGAAACATTCAGAAAAAACAGCAGCTGAGAGCCATGCTGAAAGACGCACGTAGGAATCGGGTATGTGTGCAAGCCGGGGTGATATCAGCAGGAAGGCGTTTGCACGTGGAAATACCTGACTTGCACACACAGTGACAAATGGTTGCATGCAAATGTAGGTGGTCAGTCTTGTTCGGGCTTTGTGCAGCTCTTGTAGGGCTCCCCTTTTACGCTGGGCTTAACCTGTAAATATCAGGATCCAGCTTTTCTGCTAGTGACAAGCAGTTGCTTATTTTAGGATGGGTCTGTGTTGATCAGTTAATTAAAAATAATAATAGATTGGCAGTTGCTAATTAGGAAATTAATTAGTCACACGGTGAAGTGTCACTTCTCCACGTGAAGGAGCTAACTTCAAGTTGTCTTGGAGGAGGCTGGCTTTCTGCCAGCACCAGTGAGTATCTTTATACAAAAAATAGACTCTGATTATTGATGAGCACTTTCCTTTGAGTAACAGGAGGTCTCTACCCTTAAAGAAATAATAACCTAGAGCCTCTTCATAAAAGAGATCCCTCCTCCCTATTTTGGCACAAAAGAGCTTCTGTGAGCTTTTGCTGATCAATCCAAAAAGAAAATGTATGAGAATAAAATTCTTCAGTATAAGGAAAGCTAGTCCTTTACTGATGTCATGTGTTGGTTTAATCTACTTGGTTCTCCACTGCAGTAAAAAGTTGCATGAAATCATTGCTCTTTTGGCAGTAAGTGAAGCACTAAAAGGGAAGAGTCCATCTATTACTTTCTACTTGTAGCATCCCAATAGCGAGCTGCATTTAACAAAAGTGTAAATGCTCTTAGAGCCCCCTTTTAGCAGCCTTTGCTTCTCTCCAGCTCCCAATAAACACATACCTTATTGCATAACTGGTGAAGCAGCCGCTGTGCTTCCGATTAAATTAAAATGAACAGTGTGTCTGGAGATGTTCAAAGGCAAGAACAGAGTGGCTCAGCATCGCGACAGTTTTATACAGCCCCGGGTTTAATTCCCTAGCTAAGAACCACTGCAACCTCATAAAAAACCAACATACCATAAAGGAAATAGCCCTCAGCAGCTGTGAGGTGCAGGTGCCAAGTGCAGACGGTGTGTGGCTATAGGTGTTAATTATATCGGGAATGCAAACACGAAGGCCACTGTGGGGAAGGCCCAGGAGAACAGACGCCTGTGTGACGTCAGGGGTGAAATTATGGTGGATTTATGAGATATGACTAGGATAAAAGACAGCCTCCAGAATTCAGTATGTATTACTCATCTCCACCAGCAGCTCGCCAGCAGAACGGAGGGGAAGATCTGACTGTGTAAGCGTGCGAACATACCGTGATGCCTCAGTGGTCTCATGTGAAATGCTGCAGCTGCTTCGCTGTGGACAGTAAACCCAGCATAATTATGTGGACAGGAAGAATATTGTATGTAATTAGAATGATGGAGGAGAGGATTTAGGCAGGCAGAGTGTAATCCCTCAATCTGGGATTGCAGACAAAGCACGATGGTTAATTCTCTATCTTAATGGAAGGGTCCAAGGGAGAATGATGTGGCCAGCATTACCCATGCTGCCTCTCAGGTGAAGGCTGCGCTTCAGTGGTGTGTAGTAGGCACAGAGCCAGGAGAGGAAGGAAATACGCAATTTGTCACATCTCTAGAACTATTCGTAGGGAATGGATTCCTAAAAAAAACCCCAAATTTTCTTGGCTTTCGATGTCACATGCCATGGAGGCAGTCTCAAGAAAGGTCTCTCTTAGAGTTTGTCCACAAATCTATTCAAAGACATGTTCAACAAATTTGGAGGGCTATTCTATTTATCTATAGAAAGTAGAATTACCACAGTGATTCCAGTCATTATTAGTGGAGTGTTGCTTTTATATTTAAGAGTATAAATCAATCTGTGAACAGGTTTCAAAGAACCTTCATGTCCTACTCAACTTGTTGGAAGCACAAGGTCTCAAAACCTTCAGCAGTCAGGCAACAAAATGTTAATTTTACTAGTATTTTGGTACCTGACATCAGTGTGTTCCTCTGCTTTGAAGATGCAAGCACGTTTTATGAAGGCACTGGCTAAAGCCACCTAGCCTTTTCCTCTATCCCAAGTACACTGTCAATGGCGCAGCGGCTAGGAATTACTGAGTATTTTGGTCATTAAGGAAATATCAGAAAGGGTGTTCTGCGTGGAGGAGCAGAGGATATAACCTGTGCTTTTAACAGAAGGAGGGAGATAATGTCAAGTAATGTCTAACGAATTATGCTTCATGTTTTCTTCCATAAGGTAACAATTTGGGGCAAAAAAGGTGCTCAGACACATTATTGTAGCTGAAAGGAAATGTTTCATTTCCAAGCTGTTACCCTGTGCTGGCCCTGTTTATTAGGACCCGGGCTGACTCCATGCCCTTTATCCGAGATGTCCTCTCTTATCCTCCAGTAAAGCAGCAGCAGCAGAACTCGTATTGAAAACAGCAGCAGCTCACACTTCCAGCTCTAGCAGGCCAGGAGCCACGCGGCTGAGGCGGCGAAGGGGCGCAGCGGTGACGCCCCGGCAGGTGGGGGCTCGCGCGCGCCCCACGCCTTCTGCCCTCTCGCGTGCGGCGCGCTTCGCGGTGGCAGGCGCGGGAGCTCGCGGCAGCTTGCCGCGGCTGTGTCAAGATGAGCAGCTGGTTCCCTGGCGTGAGGGAAGCTCAGAGCGGCGTGTCTGCCGGTGGGGCGGCGGCGGGTGCTTGCGCTCTCAGGCAGGCAGACGTAGTTTTCAGGGTGGCTGCAGGAGAAATACTTTGGTAAGGGTCATCTAAAGAACGAGAATGAGCTTATTTTCCCTTTCTGAGGCCGAGGGGATGCATCTCTGTCACTTTTTGGGAAAAAGCATGCTATGCATACGCTTGCGTACTTTTGCCTGCCGACCCCTCCCTCTCCCAAATCGCAGCCTGGGCAGCAATAGTGAACCCTTTGGGCCAGTTTTACAAAAGCGACACTGCCTGCACTGGTGTAGTGGCAAGGTGATAGGTGGCAGCCTGTTTGAAAGTCAGCGGTGGAAGATCAAAGGGAGGAAGTGTAATGTAAGAGCAGCTCTCAGGGCGAGAGGATTACAAGCTGACTTTTGTAATTGATTGGTTTTTCATTCTCAAGTTTATAAAAATAAAATGGTTCATTTCTTACAACCTGTCATAAGCAGGAAAGGAACAGATTGATTTTGTCATTTTACTCTTACGGAGCTTGGCACTTCCCATCCTTCACTAAAAGCTAACCCGCCCATTGCATTATGAATGAGTCCTGGGACGCTCTAGACCGGAGAGCTCCAAGAGCTTTCTCCTTTTGACAGACCGTCTCTTTCTTATGAAAAGCGTTGTGTCTCCCCTAGTATTTGTGCTGGAGGTGTGGAAGATTTTTGGATAGCATTCCAGCTTTGGGTGGACATAACTGTTGCTGAGGATCTTCTAAGATCCTTCCCAAGGTAGGGAGAGAAGTCGTGTTGGCTTCACTGATCCTGTCAAGCTCCCTTTGTGCTTTATACGGGTAAAGTCTTTGAAATACCTCTTTGATAGCCTGTCCTTGTTTGAACTCCAGGTAAAGCTGTCACTGGCGGATCCTCACTGTATGGCATTTTATCTACCTGTGATCTTTGTACCTAGAACCAGGAGGAAAATGAAAGGGCTTGTGCAGTCCGCGGTGGAGCCTTGGCGTTAGTCAGTTGTGGACGCAGACAGCGTACTTCTGATGATAGTCCTTTGCAACTGTGCAGTCTCTTAACAAATATTCCTTCGTAACCACGTAATTCTCCCGTTCTGTCATCAAAGCAAGGGAGCTCCAACACAAACCATTGCCCAAACCCTGCACTGCGCAAGCAAAGCACCCTAAGGCAGAGGTGCGGAGTCTCTAGCAAGACTCCAGTGGTGCTGTGGGGAAAACTGTAAGCTCGAACATAGCTGTGCTTTCATCCCTTGTTGCTCCAGACTAGCCCCTTGCTCTGCGAGGACTCAGGACAGTTGCTGTACAAGACTAGAAAGGATGTGCTAATCCTTTACATGCATGCCACTGACTGCGGTCGAGACAGGGACAAGTTTGCGGGCAGATTAAGTCTGGAGATGATAAAGGGAAACATTTTAGATGTTGAAAGCGTTGCATGTCCTGCGGCAATATTCATCAATGATAGTCCACTTTCAGCATCCAGCAAAAAAACATAGAAACTGCATGTATTGCAGGAGTACCACGTGGTCTCTTTTCTCTCCTGGTGGATCAGAAGTGTGTAAAGCTTTCAGCCCAACCCTTCATAAGCCAATAATAATGCATAAAGTAGGGCAGGTCATGCAAAAGTCAAATGGCGCATGCAAATAACTCTGAATAAGGCTGGAGACGTAGGGCTGGAGAGGCAGCGCATGCCTGGACATATTGTCCCCAGGTTACAACGTATACGAGGCGAGGCCGTTCCAAAACCCTGACAGCTCGCAGCCACGTGATATATAGGATTTCATTAACCGCCCTGGGCAAAAGCTGTAAGAACAAGAACCTTACAACACTTTAAGCCGAACTGAGCTCTTCTGCAGCCGTGGCTGGCACAGCCGGTGGGGTTATCCAAGGCTGCCCGGATATGTTGGTTGCTGGGTATAGAGCTAGCAATGTATTTCTGAACGCGCGGTGACTAAGAGAAGAACCATGTGAGTGCAGGTACTTTTCTCTCTGCGTTACGGAAGCATTCGCATGCATTTCAGTTCGTCTGGTTCTGTGCAATTAATCCTCAGGGGCACCTGGGTGAGCTCTTTCAGGTAACAGGATCAGTCTCACTGAGTTAAGTACGTCAGGTCTTGTAATCATCCTGTGCCTTTTGAAAAGGAGCAAAGCTATGACCTTTTCATGCAAATAATAAACATACCCAACATATTTCATCCACTTGGAACAACACTGTTACTGGACTTGACAACTCAGCTCCTGCCTAGTGTCCTTGCTTCTCTTTCATTTCTCCCTGCCCAAACCATAATTTTAATCAATCCACGAATTTGATTTAGGCTCTGTATTCAAACAGCCAAAGATCTATTGGGCAGGTAGGTAAATAAATATGACCACGCTTTGCTTGTCTGCTCTCGGTGAGCCATAGCGAGGCAGGGATTGCAAAGAGCAGCCCTTCATCCGTGGCAAGGGCAACGGGGGAGTTTCCTATGTGTGCCTGGGGTACACTTGCTGCAGACAGTTAGCATGGGGTCAGAGCACCAGTGCTGGTCAGAACATATTTGGCTTCTTCTCAGCGGTTATGTAAATAATTTTTTTTGGCAGGAAGTGGAATATTTCACATTAGGAATACTGCCAAATACCTCACAGAAATGTGCTTCGAGTGCTCCATCCTCCCGTTCTGCCTTAGTTTACAAACTCCTGGTTGAGTTTCATCTCCTGTCATGTACCACCCAGCCCCTCCTTCCCCTCCACTTCACACTGAAGGGAGACTTGGGCCAAAATGGGAGCACTCAGCTTGTGTGAAGAACAAGGTTTCTCCAGATACTTTTTTTCCATTGAAACTTTCAGGCCTACAACACAAAACTCTGTCTTGAGCTTAAATAAGGTTTGAACCAGCTTTAAATGGTATGTGGACCTTTTGTTTTCCCTGTACACAAATAAATTTTCCCTCTTAAAACAAATGCTAGCTGGACAAAGGCTTCTTTATCCCAGTATACCTCCCAAGTTTTTTGCTCAGGATGACAGCAGATTATGCTGAAGAAGGGACTCCTGCTTATGCAGGCTATCAAACCATGAAAGAGCCCAGGGAAGTTGCATTTTCACTCTCATTGTAATAAAGAAATCGCAGCAGAAGGCAAGAACATCTCCTGCATAATAAAAAACTTAAGAAGAATATGTAGTAGAATAAAGTCGAGGTAAACAGGCTAGTATGTTATGCTTCTTCCATATTCAAACAAGTAGAAGTTTCTTCAGTTCTCACCTGGAATGAAACCCCGTGAAAGTTTCCAAGTAGTCAGAAATAAGGCAAAAGAGGAAGGAGCTGGCATAGGATAAGAAGTGAATGTAGCACTAGATAAAGCATACTTGGAGTTAACGGAGACTTCAGGCATGTGATAAAATGTGTACATTCGGCGGTACAGTTTATTCGCCTGATACCTCTTTTGTAAGTACTATACAATTTCTCTGCAAATAGCCTTCCTTTTAAGTTTGCCTCTAATCCCTTGGTGTTGCTGCTGAATTTACTATTTCCCTTGTGACTTTCTCCAAGCTTTAGAAACCCAAAACCTTCAAGCATGTTCTCAAGTCTCTTGTAAAATTCAGCAACATGTCTGCTGTATGGTTTGTTCTCTAGGGCATTACTCAGATTGCAATGAAAACATCTAAAACAGAGAAACAAAAGAAGACTGAGACATGGGGCCCCACTGTATCATAGGCATTTTTCATCCGAACTCTCCATTTCTGTTTCGCAGGACAGATCAGTGAAACCCAACAGTACAATATGATTCACTGACAGCGTTACCCAGAACGTAATAGACTTCCTGTTTAGCCTGCCTGGAACGGCGTGAGCCTAATAATTCCTTAGGGAAGATTTGGAATTTTCTCAAAACCTTGAGCACGTCTGAAAAATTCTATAGTTTGAATCAAATACTTGAAATGAGTTTTGGTATGAAAATGTATTTACCAGGCTATCACTATGATCTAATAGCGGCACGATGAGGTAATGATTTCAGGCTAATTCTTAACAATGTTGGAGATGTGTTAAAGCAACCTTTTATGAATACTGTAACTGGAACGCTGGAAAAAATTTAAAAACCTAAATATTCTTTAATTATTTTGGGGCAGCAAAGTGTAAAATGTCCATTTGAAATAAAAACAACATAGCAGATGCAATTAAAAGAAAAAGAAAAAAGAAATCTTCATACCAAATCTTGGGCCAAAGACATAAATAGCTATCTAAATTAACAACTATTATTTCCAAGAAAGGTGAGAGACGTCTTTCACAGGGCGGAGGGTCAGATGTTAAGCTAAATGCCATGAAACCTAAAGCCCTTTCTTACTGAAGCCCATGGAAGTTCTCCAGCTTCCCAGCTCCCCTGGGAGCCGGGATGGGGACCGGCCCCTGGGGCTGCTTCCCAAAAGCCCCCGAGGAAATAGTGTTCCTTGTGGCTGAAGGTCTTGCTCTTCCTCCCACCCCTCTTCTGCCTCTCGAGAGTGTCCCGCGGCACTCGTTGCTTTTCATAAGGGATTTTGCAAGTCTGGGTGCCCTTTCTGACTCTGCGTTGTTTGGTTAAACCTAAACCTGCCCTTTCCCCTCCCTTCCCTAAATGTTGTGCCGTATTTGGTGAGCCTTGCAAATGGCTCAGACTGGAGTTACTTCTCCTTGGGGTGGTTTTTTGTTTTTGGTTTGATCCCCTCCCTGGTGATCAGCAGTCTGATGGGAAGCTTTTTGGTATTAGAGCAGAGTTGTGGCAATTTTAAAACACTTGGGCTGTCCCATGCTATTCTGTGTTGCTTCTGAGGACATGCAGAACACTTGGGTTTACAAGTGGGTTAAATTCATCGTTTCAAAACCAACGATGTCATTTCTTTTTTTTTTCTTTTTTTCTTTTTTTTTTTTTTTTTTTTTTTTGAGAAAGAACGAGCTAGTTCCTTCCTCCTTAATTCAGATCTGCCAGGTTTCAAGGAATATAATTTATGCTTGGAAACTGCAAGCAGAAGCAAGAAGGAAAAAGAAACAGTCCCATGTTGGAATAGAAATACCCCTTTTATTGAGGGCTGGCACATTTTAATAATTCAGAAAGTGAGTGATATGTATATCAACGCAGTTTACAAAGTGAGAGGAAAGCCGAGATACGTGCATACATCCAGTGTCTCTCCACCAATGCGGTTTAGCTGGGTAGCCAGCAAAATTCGGGCTGATCACTACCCCATCACACCAAATGCTGCGGCAGGAGCGAGGTGCCCCGCATCCGTGGGGGGCAATGACCTTTCTCTGCTTCTTCCTCCGCCAGCCTGTGGGTCTTGCCCTGAGGGCTTTGAACCTTGATTTCTCGGAGGGATGGTTGGTACGTGTAACTATCTGCCAGTCAGGCCCCAAATCCTGTGCCTCCAAGGCCTTTTTGTGCACATTCTAGTATTGTGCTGTGCAAAGTAATACCTGTGAGTTTTAAAAAGCCCCAGCAATGCTAGTGAAGGGTCCTATTGTAGCTTCTCGATTCTTGCCAGGATTTCTTTTCCTTCCTGCTCCTCTAACATGAGTACACTTGTGTCTTTACATAATAGCGGTAAAATTAACATATGAAAAAAAGAGTTTACATGATAAATTATTGTTTGGTGAAATTCTGGTCTAGCAATAGAAAAGAAAAGATAATGTCACAACCGATATCTAGTATTTTGCATAATATTAATAACACAGCATAATCCAAGTAATGCTATTACTACTATCAAGTGTGACTAATTAGATAGGTAAAAATAGCTTTTCTCTTCTCTAAATGCATTTAGATCCCTAAAATACCCCCTTTATTTCAGATGTTTGATTCTGAGCGCCGAGCAGGTAAGGCAGAGATTGACAGCTAAGAGGATCAGCCTGTCAGTAAAGCCCGGGTAATCTCTGCAGGGCCGCGGGCGGGGGAGAGAAGGCGTTTTGCAGCTCCTGTCTCTGTCTGTGTTTGCAGAGGGCCGAGGGGAATGAGCTCTCCCGGCTTCAGGTGTGTTGCTGCTACCAAAGCACGGGTATGAAGGCGCGAAGCAGCGCGAGCCCCTCAGGGCCAACAGCTTTGGGGCCCCGGCGGCAAAAGCGGCGCCGTGCATACAGGCAGGGGCACAGGCGCTGCCGCCACAACGCGCTCTGCCGCCAGCAGCGACCAGCCGGAGCGGCCTCTCTGGTCCGTGTCTGCTTCACAGGGCAGGCCGGAACCGCCGCTCTGCCTGCGCTGGCACAGCCTGCGAAAGGGGCCTTTGGATGCGTTGAATGAGGGGGTCAGTGTGGAAAGAAAGACAGACTCAGCAGGTGTAAATTGAAATAGCGCCATCGATTTCAGCGGAGCCGCGTCAGTTCGTGCCAGCAGATCCTCTCCGCCGTTGTCTCGTCCGATTTAGCCTCGCATGGCTGACGTTGTTGAAAGTGCTGTTGAAATGTCTGAGAGCAGACTGAAAAAAGCGTGTGCGTTTTAAAATATGTGTGTATTCCAGTGTCTAGAAAGTGATGTCAGGAAAAGAAAAAAAAAAACAAAAACAAAAAAGAAACCTAGCAAGAGCTCCCATGCTTCAAATTCCCGTGCCTCTTTCCCCGACTGGTACTGGCAGTCTTTTTCTGAGATGCCTTTTTTTTTTTTTTGAAGTGACAGTAAATTTATTATGGCTGTCACCACAACAGGTAATTGGTATGCTGTACGCGCTGGGGAGTGGGAAAGTGGTGGGTGACAAAATTACACCGCTGCGCATAATTGTGGACGGGAGCAGAGCGCGTTCCCAGAGAGCTGCAGTCGGTCTGCAGACCTGCCGCTCCTTCCCCGCTCCCTCCTTGTCCCGTGGCCCTCCCGCTACGTTGGGGTGCTTCGGGAGCCTTCCGACCCCTCGTCAAAGCCGTGCCTGAAAAGTAACTTTTATATCATTTCCTATCACAGCACAAAAATGAAAAGCCTCCGCAAATGTGTGCTGAGAGAGGCAATTATTTCCGTGGTGCTTCATGGTAATTATTAGTGACTTAAACCCGCTTGGCACATTAGACAAGCTGAGCACTGGGTATCAATTTCTTTCCCTTGCTGCAGCAGGTATCAGCTCTTTCCCACTGCATCTGCTAGTTTTATTCAGCAGAGTTATTCACATGCTGTGGCAGAGTGAAAAATCAATGCGGGCTTTTTTTTCCTCCCTCTGAGACTGGTTTTTAACTGCGGGTTGAAGTTCTCTCCCCGAACGCACCAAGCTCTGCTGTTGGCTCGCTCGCCCGTCGCTGGTGTCAGTAGCTGTCAGAAAGTTTCCCTCGCCTTTACTTCTTTAGACTTCAAAGTAACGTCAAAGATGGTTAGTGTAATAAATTATTGCAATTCAGTATAATAAATAGGAGCCCGTTTTGTATATTTTATGCGCACGCAATATTGCCTCTCATCTCCCTCCCCTTGTAACGTGTGAGAAATGTTTTATTGAGTGGGAGGCGGCAAAGGGCTATCTAAAACTTAACCTTACCTGCCGGTCTCTTGCTGCAGAGGCAGGATAGAGTTGCCTGCTGCGGGGCGTCATGCCGGCTCCAGTGATCTTTGCTCGCCTGAGCACAAAGCGCCCAGCTGAGTAAGGGGCACAGCACTGAGGCCCTCGGTTGCTGCCTCTTCAGCTACTCGCTGCTTTTCCACGGAGCGAGAAGCTCCTGGGTGTTCGAAGGAGACGCTGGGGAGTGGGCGACTGGCCATTTAATTGTCACCCTTTCCTAATGTTCCCGCATTCCTGTGCAGGGTAAAAGGGCTTATTTACACTTGGCACATGGGAAAAAACGAAGGCCCACCCATGGCTTGCCAGCCCAGACCTTTTCACATCTGCTGCACCAAAATGAATGGGTTTCAGCTTTATGCGGCACTTTTCTTTGGCGTTCTAAGGCACTTTACAAAATGATAATGATTGAGTTGAGTGCAATGGCTCTAAAGGCGAAAAGCGGGCAGCCACTGTGTGTTTGATATTGTTTATGCTGAGTAGGGCAATGCAGGCTGTTTCACTGAATGGGGGAAAGTTGGCTGGAAAGCAGCATCCTCTTGTAACAAAATCGAGAATTATTGGTCCTCAAGGTGACCTTTGTTGCTTCCCGCTGTGGGCTTCCTTCCCTAGTGCCACGGAGCTTAAATACTGGGGGCTGCCTGCACCCCGGCAGCTCTGTACGCCAGCGGCAGAGAAGCTAAGCCTGGCCCCGGACCTTTCTGTCCTTTCCCACTGGCAGCCGGTTTTCCAGAGCCAAAGAAAGAATGAGGCTTTTTTCTGTTTTTTTGCCAAAAATCCTGCTACAACGAAGGAGCCTCACTGCCTTACTCATGGTGCCTAGGCAGAGTTACGCTGCTCTCTGAGCTTGCGTGGGCGACTCTGGACCTGGCGGAGCAGGCACCCGGCCGGCCAGCGCCCAGAGCGGCTCCACCAGAAGAAAGCAGGGCAGGCTTCGGCAGCGCTCTGTGCCTTTCCGCTTCCGCCCGGCTGTGCCTTGGTGCCCCGTGTTTCGTGCCGCTCTCCAGCGCACCCATCGCTGCCCTGTAGCTTTCGGCACGGGGTGCTGGCCCGCGGGAAGGGGAAGCACCGCCGCCAAGTCTGCCTGAGCAGGCTGGATTTCAGCAGTGGATTTCTTGGGTCCAGGAACATCTCGGGCAGATCCCGTAATGCCAGCTGGTAAGGCCAGCAAAGCCAGCGTTTCTCTGCCGGGGACGGCTGCAGTACGTCCGTGCCACTTCTGCTGTCCCTGTCTGCAGAGCAGGGTCCCTACCAGGTACTACAGCGTGGCTCCAAAGCCTATGAAAGTGTGGATATCGGTGAAATCCTACAGGACCTCCCTATACGTGTAATTTCTGGCGTGCTTGAAATGTCTCAGTTTGGCCCCCAAACTTGGCGATAGATAACATCATACGGTGGGATGGCAGGCAGCTTTATTTTCGGTGGCTTCACTCACCACTGCTTTAAATATACTGAGCAACATCTAAGGCTCATGCTCATAAGCCAGTACAGTCCTCCCAGTCTAAGAGTACATTTGCCTCCCTGCGCGTCCGAACTGGGGGTCCTTGGACAACAGTGAAGCTTCAGTGGAAAAGGTCAGCAAATAACTGTGCAGCTCAGGAAATTCGCCCGTGACCATCCCACGCCTTCAGGCTCCCTCTTCCCCCTGTGCCGTGCACTGCTGGTCGCCAGGCAAGAGCACATTACAGCTCTCTGCCGCCTGTTCTCCTCCTCCCTTCCCCAAGTAAGAGCCACACGGCCTCCCTGTTTGTTAACTCAGCTCGGCTAACCACATCAGCGCCGCGCCGGCGCAAGGGGCAGCAAAGCTGGCTCAGGTGACGCGGTGGCTTTGTCGGCGGCCAGCGCCTCTTTGCAGCCGTAGCAGCCCACCCGGGTGCTGCAGAGCCTCGAAAGAGGAGGTGGGAGAGAGGAGGAATAAACTTCCGCGGCGTGAAATGTGAGAGGGGGATTGCTTCTCCTCCGCTACGTGCATTGCCCACCATCTCCGCTCGTGCGACCGCAGCGCGGATGCTCACATTTCGCTGGGGAAGGTGAGGGACCGCGGGAAGAGCGTGGAAGCACGGGTGGCAGTGGCCCGCTGCAAGGGTGCCCTTCGGCATGGCTCCTGAGAGAGGCATTCGTACGCTTGTCAAAGTCTCAGAATTTGATCCTGAGTCTCAAATTACTCAGGGTGAGGCAGGGGATTTAAATGAGAGAGTTGTAGTTTTATTTTTTAAAAAAGGTATATTTCTAGCTGTCACATGTGAAGAAAACCTGAATGTTGCTCTAAAGGTCAAAAAATGAGACAGCAACTAAAAAGAGCCCAAACTTTATTTTAATCTCCAGATTTTTTTCCTAACTAATTATATTATTCTGCTGGGTCTTGCAGTTTTTAAACATCTGGGATGAGCAGCGCTCATTTGCAGCAGTCTCAGGGCTGTGCAAAGGCTCGTCCCCCTCCTCTGAGTTTTGTGCCGGGGCCAGCTCCTGCGAAGAGGCTCACGGCAGCGGGCGAAGCGAGCCACGCGCTCCCCAGCGCTCGGCTCGGAGCCTCCTGGGGCTCCGGGCGAAAGGGACGGGGCAGAGGGGTGCCTGCCCCCGCGCCGCAGCCCCCAGGTAAAAGAAGACCTGCCCCAAGTCGTGTGTGTGTGCGTGCGTGCTCTGGGCTAATGTCAAAGCACAGCGTTTTGAAACAAGAAATACTTCTCTCTCCTACGCTGATTAGCATACAGATTTTACATTTGTTCTTGCTTCTCTATTTTCCTTATCCCGAGAATAAGCCATAGAGACCATCAGGCAGATTCTGGGCCCCATTTTGGCCCTTTTCCACTGCGCCTCAGGGTTCGTCTGCGCTCGAGTATTTATTGAAATAGCAAGTCTGGATAATGATACTGGCTTTATACGTAAGGAACAAAACGTGTAACACAGGCTTCGCTTGACTGCACAAAACAGATCAAAAAAGCCATCTATCCGTGCTGTTTCCCTAAAAGTTTCTTCCCATTTTTATTCATAACACGTGAGCGCTTTGCTGGTATGGAAAGTTCCAGATAAAAACCTTTTTTTGAGCATTTTGACAGTTCTCTTTTTTGGCTGGCAGCAGGTAAATCGCATATGTTTGTCTCTGCAGTGAAAATATGAGGGGACCTTGTCCTTTTGTGGTCTTTTTGAGATTATTGGCTGCTATTTCAGTATTTTCACTCCAGCACTTCTCATTTTTTGCTTAACCACCTAATTACAATTTGCTTCTTGTTAGTGGCAGGCTCGAACTAATGACCAGCGCTAAAATAGGTCCAGTCTCAAGCCGTTTGCAATCAGTATCTCATTCTGAGAGGTGATCCCGGCATTTGGGGACAAACTATTGGTCTGCGATTCATCTTTGTGATTTTAATAGGCCAAAATTACACCTGCAGACGAAAACCCCGTTAAGAGCGAGGCTGCTAGAAATCAGGATCTAAATCTTGTGGCGTGGGTTCCGCTTTGGCTATTGATGCCTTTTTTATATCCGTAAACTGGCTTATTTGAGTGAGAAAGTCAGTCCCTTGGACAAGGAAAACAGTACGGGTAATTTGGCTTAGCATTTTACAAGATGAGTTGTCCGTGTTCTCCGTTTCCTTGGATACTGGAGATTCTATACCGTGATTCAGCCGCACACAGGTTTTCTATTCCATTATAGATCCCTGGAACGTGAATGAAAAACCCTCAGAAATTGGTAGGAGATGAGCAAGACCCCAGGTGCACAGCAGAAGTCTGCAGACAGGACCAGATCGCAGTGGACAGGCAGAGCGGAGAGTTCATGATCTGCCGGGTCTCCTAGCTGTGCTCCCTCCTACTTTTCCGAGCAGGGAAGTCTGGCATAGGCAGGCTCTCTATCCTTCACCACTCTGTAACTACAGGTGTCTTTGCTTTTGGCGTCCACCTGATTGACAGCTCAAAACGTAATGAATTAGACCATACGCATAGTTTAGGCTAGAGGCCAGTCCAGTGTACTCACTAACCAGTTTTCTAAAGGCCTTGCACAATCATAAGTGCATGAAGAAAATCAGAAGCTCGGTCCTAAAAGCTACAGCTGGGTGTGCAGATTGACTTCCTAATTTTGCTGGCTCCCAAATAAATCCACTCTTTCCATTCACACATGCAATTTTGCAGTTTCTGAATAGTCACCCTGTATTTTCTAAGTCTTGTGCCATGAATATCGTTATGAGTGGTCCTGAAATTTTCCCAAAGTGGACAGAGTACTGACTCATTACAAGTTATTTGACAATAAGAAATTTGGTTTAAACAGAACTTTTAAAAAAATCACTACATAACCTTTAATCAGATTTGGTTTAGTGTGGATGAAAGGGCAGGGAAGAGCAAGAAAAACCTGGTGGCCACTTTCCAAAGAGTTCTTCCTTCTTTTTGTGGTGTTTCGGGTTTAATAAACCTAGATGGATTTTTCCTGTGAATTTCTTGAGTTCTTTTTTGAACCCAAACATCTTTTATCGTTCACAATGTCTTGGGGCAGGCAGTGCTATAGGTTAATTTTACATTTTGTGAAAAGCTGCCTCCTTCTGCTTGTTAGGAACCTGCCTAGGGTTGTTTCAGTCAATATCCCCGAGTTTTTGTAACAGAAGTGACTGTGAATAATTGGGCCATATTCACCTCCCTTGGGCCATTGAAGGTTTTGCACACCCTTGAGTCTGCACCTTTCCAGACTGAAGTGTCATAAATTATTTTAATATTTATCATAGGGAGGCCGTTCGCTAGCTTCAGAAATCTTATCATTCTTCCCTGTAACTTCCCACTTTTTGTACTTTTTTTCTGAGCTGTTCCAGCCCACCATGTTCAAGATGTGGATGCATCCTAGATACACATACGGTGGCATAATGGTGGTCTCTGTTTTATCGTTTACCCTTTTCCAAACACCTCGGATCTTCCTCTGCTTTTCTGACCCATGCTGGGCACTGCATTGATGTTCACAGGATGCACCTCACCTCTGATGAGCCCTCTCCTTTTTCCTTTGCCAAAAGGGGAGGCACCATTCCTAATGGAACCGCCTCACTTCGGTCTTCAGAGTAGATGTGATGAATTAGGGATTTAAACCTTGTCTGACAGAAGCTGCAAAGAGAACTTTAGGCAGAATATAGCAGAAAGTCATTATTTATGTTCAGACCCAAGCAAGGTAATATACTTTTGTGCTGTTCTTGGTGCTTTTATTTTCTCTTCCAGCTGCCTGTTCAGAATCACAAAGTTTTCTCCCCGTCTCTCTGCATTTCCAGCTCCCTTTGGCAAGAGGGGAACATGCGCATGTCGAGGAACGCCGTGGCCATGCCCTGAACGCTGGAGGCGAAATGGCATTCCTGAGTGTGGACTGCCAGTGAGGCAGGATTTCACTGAAATGCTGAGGTATACCATATCTCCTTTTCCACACCAGCAATGGTTGGTACTTGCTGTTAATGTTTGCACTGAGATTCTGCCAGGGCCTCTTTTCATCAGTGGTACCTACATGTTCCTTAAGCTATGTGAGGATTTCAGTAACACCAGGGAATAATCCTTGGGGAACAACCTGCTAGATCTGGAGCCCCTTTACAATAGCAATACCTGCCCGAAGAGGGCAGAGACCAGCATGAATCAAACCATGGGAGCAAAAGGCCCTTGCAAAACTTCCCACAGGGGTTCCCAGAAGTGCTCTGGTTATTGGGGAAGAAAAAGGGGCAGAAGGGACCTCTGGGGCCAGCCTCCCACTCAGAGCAGGACTACCACCAGCACTAGGTCACGTCTCTTTTTATTGAAAGGTATCGCACCTTGGAAAGGCTTGTGGGGTTGTAATATCCTAAAAAATTCACATTTTCATAACTGGGCTTGCAAACCTTATTTTTATCATTTGTATCACAGAAAAATTCCTAATGAGGATGGGGGTCCCTGATGCCTTACACGAGGTGCAGGCTAGCAGGTAGAGAGGGCTCCCGCACTGGCAAGGCCTGTCTGAAGGTAGGATCATTAATGCCAGCTCTCTCCCAGGAGAGTGGCTTGCTTCATGACTAATGCTCAGCACAGTTAAGTGGCACAGCTAGTGTTCTTGGCAAAGTAACATATGGTGTTTTCAAGCATTGTAGATGTTTCATAGCATATGTTTTCCACTCTGTTACCTTCCAACACTTTGGGGCACCTCTTGCTCTGTTCATCATTGCTACACTAGTCATTTTTACCTTTGTTTTAAAATGTTAATTATTTATACTGTTGATACTACTACTTCATAATACAAAGGTAGACACATCTGTGTCTGCAGTGCTTTATGGGCCTCTTATAAATAAGACTCCAAACCAAGCAAGGGCTCTTTAATGCCAGATTCGGCCGTGACTTGCTGTCATATTGCGCGTGCTGCTCATGAGCTGGGGACTCTGTGCAAAGCACTGTGGCCTTGGTTTTATGCCAGCCAGAAACTCAATACATTTTTTGACTGTTTGGCATGTGTTGTTTAGAAGGATGGCATTTTTGTTTGCGCTTGCAGCCTTTACATAAATAAGCTTGGTTCAGAGGCAGGCAGATAGATATATACACATACAGAGGCATAAAGCCCAGCCATGCTTCGGGGTTAGGTCCATTAGGGCAGTGTTCAGGGAACCTCATTTTGCACTCCTTGGAAAAGCTGTTGTGATATTTTCTCCAGAGTCTAATGAGCCAGTCTCAGAACAAACCTTACGAGTCATCACCGTTTCCATTTGCACAAAGCTGAGGTTAAATGAAATGAAAGAAGTAGGTAGATACTCCATTTATGAGGACTGATGCCACGGTGAAGGGCAGTAACAAAGAGTCTTTCCATCAGCTTAGAGGGGGATCTACAGAGAGGCGAACTGCAATAATGTGGATTTTTGAATGTGAAGGACTTGCCACATAACTCACATGGTGGTAACGTTAGGTCTCTTACTAGCTCAGTGTCCTGTTTATTTCCTGGGTGTCCACTGAGGAACAAGGAAGGTTTTGTATGTTGGTGATCTACTATATTTTCCCCACTTTGAACATTTAAGATACATCTCCATTTTGTGAACAGCTTGTCACATAAAGCAGGGAGGCATCTATGATAGAGGTACTAAGGTTAGTAGACGCATAACCCTACAAAGGTGTTGACTGCGGAAAATGACGACCTTGGTTTCTTCATCAGTACATGGCAAAATCACTGAAAACTGACTCATGCACAATAAGGAACCTGGCATGAAAAACATAAAGATATGTAGAGCCCTGGTCTCTGCTGTAAGCCAGCTCTCCATCCCGGCTCAGGAGTGCGACCCAGCTCAGCAGCAGCCCAACTCCCGAGTGCCTCAGTGCGCAAGGAGCTGGCCTTCCTCTCTAACCTCTCAAGGAGCCCGGCTGGCCATCGCCCCAACCCTGGAGCTGTCTTGGTTGGGTTTCAGGCTCTCTTACGGTGATGTTTAAATCTCTCAGGAGTGAATAAAGCAAGCAAACATTCACACTCAAGCTAAACTAAAAACTCACATGTTGTAATGGGTCACCCAGTCATGTATTGACTTCTAGGAATGCATTCGTTTTCCATTTTCGAGGGAGAGTCGCTGAAAAGTCGAGCAGCAAACTAAGCCAAATGGAAGCTAATGCAATAAGATAATGCCATTGTTGATTCAAATTCAGACTGAACAGTAACATTTGACCACTTAAAAAAAAAGCCCATACAGGCCTGTTTCACTCACACGGCTGCCTTTGTTTCCCACAGTCACGTCTGCTGAAGCTGCAAATACAGCAGAGGCATAACCTAGATTGCTCAGTCACTGTAGCTTGCATTTCTGGGGCCTCTAGTTTCTTCTTGACTTTTGTATATGTTTGCAATGCTTTGCAGTTAAAAAAAAAAAACAACAACACAAATATCCTACCTCTGAGTCTGAGTTTGTCATGAGCTGTGTCAGGTCTCACAGAAAAAATAAAAGCTCAATCACTTATTTTACTTAGAGCTGATGTCAGCTAGCCAGCAACTTGCCCGTGTTCCCTGATATTTGATCAAAGTTCATTTTCTGCTCGGGCAACACTTATGTCAACGGCTTGCTTCACTCACCAGATAAGCTTTGCAAATGATGTGGTATGATCAAAGCAAGGTGTGTTGGGCAATGGTGCTTGTCGATGCACATTCCTCCCGATGAATACGGGTTTATACTTGCGCGAAGCTCGTTTGCAGCCAAGTGGCGTTTCATAGCCTAATGGTACTTCGTTTTTCCACCTTGCAGGCCCGGGACTTGATTCTGTCCTGCCTTACATACTTGTAAATCAGGAATGCAGGAGTGAGGTAAACGAAACTGGAAGCAGGTCAGGAACACCTTCATCCAGACCAAATGGTGGCCTCCTTTTGGCTTCTTAGGGGGAAACTTAAGAGTAGCAGGTCTGCGGGGAACACGCAAGCAGGCAGCCTACTCCGGAGCTGATTTCTGGGAAGGATTAGCCGTATGTGTGCCAATGTTAAACCATAAAGGCTTCTACGGTTTACTAAATACCACTGTTGGAATAATACCGTGTAATAATAATAATGATAGTAATAATAACCACACATGATAATAAGACCACATTAATAATAATAGTATCACATTAATAATAATAATACCACACAATAATAATAATACCACACAGTAATAGTAATGTCACATAAATACCAGATGTTGGAAAAAATCAGTACAAAACTGGCTCCCCAAGAAAATGGAACTGACAGTGATATAATGTGTAATACATATATGCATACACACATTCACCGCATGCTGGCTTTGCCTGGCTGGCCTGATTAAATAAAATAAGAGGTAATCAATCTGTTTTAGCATGTCCAACACCTGTTTCTTTTACGGTTAAAGCCAACATTTTGGTGGTACAGGGGTTACTGCAGACTCTTCCTGTGAGTCTCCTAAATAGTCTTTTTTTTGCCAGACAAGACCATCAACCTTCCAGTGTGGCCCAAGCCATATTTAGCAATTTCTGCACTGTTTTAGAAGTCCTTTTCTGGATGGAAGCGCAGGAAAGCACATATTTAAAGCTAAATACATACTTCAGATTTTTTCATGGGGCATTTTCTTTGTGCACAGTCTTCATGGCTTCCCTTTTCGCTGAGAATGTTTCTCTTGTTGGAAAATCAGTTTTTAATTCCTTCTTTTTGCTATACCAGCTAAATTCATCTAGTGATGGATAAAAGCCATGATGAGGAGACCCCCAAAATTTTCCTTTCGGAGCTGGGAGCCTCTTCAGAAAGTGTGTACATGAGACTGCAGTGCAGTACCTCCCTGCTTGCTCTCCCAGGGACTGTCTGTGGGGCGCTCAGCAGTAAGCCGTGCGCTGCCGGAGCTCTGCTGGCCTCAGAGCGAAAACCCCTGGGGCAGAGTGAACAGGCAGCAAGGATTTACGGCTTTACTGCCGTGAAATTCCCGAACTGATGACTTCTTTTTTCCCCAGTGTACACTTATATCCCTGTACTTAACACTGGAAAGATTATTAAAAGTATAGGGGAAACACGGCTGGTACATCTTTTTTAAGTCATGAGTTGGTCACTGTTTATTCTCAGACGTTTCAGCACAGTCGGATGCTGCACAGGCAGCCCTAACAGGTGAGGGTGTCTGTAGCACATTAGGCTTGGCTGTATGCAATTTGAAAAGTACACCATGAAAATGTCTTTCTAAAGAGATCTCAGCATTAAACCCTTAGAAATGTTACAAGACTAAAGTCCTGATGCAGTCACTCTCTTAGCGATTGCAAATTACTTGGCAGGTATTTTCAGATTCATTATGAAGTGTATTCCCTTTAGGAACAGAAGGACAGAACCGTATGTTGTTTTGCTTTTACGTCCAGGTATCTGAAGGAAAACATTTATTTTTATGTTGTCTTCTCTTATCCTAAGAAATGCGATATCTGCTGACTTTTTGTGAAGAAGAAGGTGAAATCCTATCATGTAAACAGTAAAATGCAAAATCAGGAAAGAAATTACCATAACAATATGCATTTGCATTTGCAAATATCTTTCATTTCTAAATGGCTTTACAAATCCTAGCTTTGTTCAGGCTTAGTCTTTGCATGAGCATACCTAAAGCTCGTGCACATAATTCCAGTGTGGACAATGGAATAGCCACATGAATTTATCTACACAGGCCACACAGGACATGCTAAATTGCAGGTATCTTCACTCACCACTGAAATCACAACAGTATAAGGGGAAGCTTGCTGTGAAAAGAAAGGGGCTATTAGTATTTGTCAAAATAGTGTTTCTCAAACACTTTCCAGCTGCTACTTGTGTTTAAAGACCCATTCTGCTTGCAGTGAAGCCATGAAATGACCATCGCTGAGTCCAGGGTGTGTTGGATCAGGCCCTCCTGATATGTTCTCATGTGCCACAACATTTGAGGCAGCAAGCGAGTAGCCTTTGCCTTTTTTTTTCTGGTGTCACTAATACTGTGTCTGTCCGTATAAACGGCAGCCTGCTTTGTGGCTGCTGTCTATCCCTCCCCCAGCTAACATTAAACTAGCTCTAAACTGACTAGAGGGAAATCAGTAGTGTAACACCTCAGGCTGCAGCAGCGGAGTCTTTACACGGGATTTCTGGCAGCCTCGTGCTTGACCGAGCGCCATCCTGCTGCAGCTGCACCGCGGAGGGTACCCCCGGGCTTAGCGCGGGGGCACGCAGGGGTGCACAGCCCTTCCTTGCTCTTTCTGATTGTGTGGTTGCTAGCTGGGGATATCTGGACAAACTGCGTATAAGTCACTTTCTTGATTGAACTTCTTTTCTTGTTCTTCCCGAAAAACAAAGCAGGAAACCTGCCTCTTCTTTTCCTTTTCTTCCAGCTGTTTGAAAAAACATGTAAGCTGTTACAACTTCAGGCTCTCATAGTTCCTTTGGAAATGCTGGAAGTTGTGTAGGAACAAAAGAAACAAGACTTCTCCTTGCTTCCATTCCAGCAGTTTGAAATGCAGCAGTCTTTCGTTCCCGTGGCAGTGCAACAAGTCATTTGTTAGCAAATGAGTTAAGTCCTCAAAGGAAGCAAGAGTGAAAAATTCTGTGCCATTTGGCATGGAATCAGAGAGGAATATTTTTTTCACAATCTTTTCCCACAGAAGCACTGGTGAAAGAAACATTCTTCCAAGTGCAAAGGGTTTCATCTAGGAAGAGTTGCTCTCTTTAAATGTCAGAGCTCCAGTTTCCCTTGGGAAAACTGTCATTTTTGCAGATTAATTGGCCCTTTGGTAAAGGACTTGCATTCTTTATCTAAAGATAAAGCAACAAGAAGAGCATGGAGCTGAAACTCCTGACATTTGTCTTTCTCCTCATTTGTCCAGCCCAAAAGATCTGAGGACACCTAAGAAGCAAAAGTTTCTGAACAATTAAGGATGATTTGAATGGGGTCCAGTTTAAAGCATTCCTATTATAACTATACATTTGACTATTTTTATTATTTTGTGAAGTATTGGAAGTATGCTGAGGCCACTGATGAGCTGAAGCATATGGAGAAAAATACTTTCTAGAAGAACAGAACTTACAGGGCTCCAGATGGTAAAATAAAAGCTAAGTCTTTTCCTGTTAAAGAGATCAATGAGCTAAACTAATCGATGTCATTCATAACACAAGCTATACGACGCAGAGGACAACAACAGAGTCCGTTTCTATGAACATCTGTTAGATATATAGGCCTGTAAGGAGATCTCTCTCCAGCTTGTGTGCTTAGCATGTTCGCAGTGTATTCATCAGTTCTGCAAACGATTTCGGGTCCTGTGTTGCGGGGAGCCAAGTGTCTCCGGGACGTCACTGCCCCAGGCCTGACGCCTTAGCCCTGAGCAGCCGCCAGGGAGAACTTCCGATTTTGTCCCTGCGTGAGCTTCGGGGTGACAGCAGATGCTCCCGCACATGCTGGTCATTTCTCTGCGAGCTTTGACAGTGTTTTATCGATAGCATTTTCCCTTTTCTATTTCCCTGTCTGCTAGCCCTTCAGAAGCACGTTTGTGCCCTCTAAAGGAGTTGCCCCTTGTCTTTTCCTCACATGACATCTCTTGTCTCTGTACCTCACATGACTCTAATGTTATTGTCCCACTGGGACAATAACTTCTGTCATTGACTAGTTTAATATATTTAGTGTTTTAATACATATTTAGATTTATTTTAGTGTATTTTTAAACTGCAACAGTAAAAACAAACAAAAACAATACAGCAGACAGAGGTCAATGCATTTATTTAGATAGTTTGAGATGCTGTTCAAACAGTGTAATGTTTGATGTATTTTAGAGCAGATAATATAGCATCACATCAATAGTATTTAGATACCATACGAGAGGAATTAAGGGTGCTAATATTTTTCTTCACCAGAAGTTTCTGGAAGACATTCAATATATTGATTTAAGTTAAGAAAATGATAGTGCTGTGAAGACTAATGAAACAACCTCCTTGGACAGCAGAATTTAATTTTCCTCTTCCTGATTCACATCAATACTAATCCAAGCATAATATACTTATTTGTATGCAGCCAGATTTTTAAAAGTATTTAGGAGCCAACCTCTTGCTGATTTCAGTGAGATTTAGGGATCTATTCATTTCTGCAATGTGTATAATATTTTCATAAGGTGAGAATACAAGCCCAGTGTCCAGTTAACATTAAATCATTTGATCAACTTATGTACCAGTATGAGATAATTTCTTACTTTTATTTTCCAAAAGAGAGCTAAGATCTTTTTGCAGCTTTAACCTTTTATATTGATCTTTATGTTGGCTTGTATTTTATTCAAAACATAAATACTGTCATGCTGTAGTCTGTTAACAATCTAGGCAATTATGAAGACAACAGCAGTTAAGCCCCCTAATTCCACATGCACCCAATGTGTTCACTGTCTGGTTTATTTAGAGTAGCAGGGATACGGCTATGTCATTAATATTTGGGGAGTGCACAGTGTTCTCAAGCAGTTCTGCAAGCAATCCGGAAAATCTGTAATACTGTAAATGATCCATCCCTGGCTTTTAGACAGCCAGCTTCTGCTCAGGCGTTTCAAATGGAAACTGTTTAGACCAGCTGCCTTAGACCAACTTTTCAACTATATCCACTACTAGTGTGGGTGTAAGTGCAGGCAAATATATCAGTATTGCTATTACTAGTCTTGATAATCAGGAGAAAATCTATTTTAGTACAAATGGGGAACATTTGGTTTTGGAACAGAAGAGTCTGAGTTGGTTGTACCCTCCAGGGCGCAGGGTTGGGTAGTAACGACAGATATGATTCAGCCCCAGATTAACATAGTGTTTCAGGAGTTTTAGGTGTGATAATATCCCCAAACCCATTTAAAAAACTATATTTCCAAACCTGGTAAGAATCTAAATTATTGTCTTAAGAAAAAGAAAAAAGATTCTACCAGTATCCTCATGCACTCTTAGCACGGCATACCTGAGGCTCAGTGCGTGATGTCTCTATTTTGCAAGTAAACAGTGAATGCTTCTCTTCAAAGGAAAGTCCAAAATTTTATTTCCCCATAGCTCTTAATCACTATAATAAAAAGTATTTGAATTTAATTATTTGTCTTACTTTCAGGCCAGTTCTATAAAATAATCTGTCTTGATCTTTTCAGAGCCATTCCTTTTTCTTGTGTTCTCCTTGTGCTCCCGTAACCCACAGAAATGCATTGGGTATAAAGCACATAGATTTGTGAAGGAAGGTGTTACTTCCACTCCATAGGTGTGTGCATAGATAGTGTGGGGAACAGCACACTCAAAAAATCTGGAAAAATACTGGGAGTTTGGTGCAAACACTATCCAAAAAGGGGCAGTTTAACAGTGTGCCTGGTGCTCTGGGGTTCACTACGAGTGCGGCGAGCTCAGGGCAGGTGAGTGCCCTGACTGGCATGAGGGTGAGCCTGGGTCTCGCCCGCCCAGGAGCACCCCGTGCCGCAAATCCCTGTCGGCGGGGCAAATATGTGCAGACAGTTGGAATGAAAATGCTCTCAGGACTGGAGCACGAGAGAAAAACACATTTGCTGACAGAAAACAGGTAGGTTCCATGTGTTTTTGTGAGCTCTGATAAGAAGTGCCGTCCCAGGCACTTCCTGCAGAAAGCCTTCGCCGCACAAGGGCGAAGGCTTAGGCCACTCCGTGCTGTGAGCATCGTGTAAAGCAGCTACAACATAGGTCTGGGGTCAGGCCACTCCAAACAATTTTATATCACTTTTATTTGGAGACACCATCTTTTATGCAACCCATTTCTGGTCAGTTGAAGGCTAACTCAGAAGAAATGTTTATTGAGAGATATGGTCTGATTCACTAACAAACGCACTATGACCAAAGCTTTCATAACATTTGTGATATGAATGGAAAGCACTTGGAAGAGCTTGAGGTTTGTGTTTTGGATTAATAATAGTTGCTGTGTAGTATGTCTCAGGAGTTGCACTGGGGAGAGCTGCAAGCATCTGTACTGCTGTTCTTTCCTCTAATTGCCCATCATGACCCAAGCAGATGGCTTTGTTTTTCTCCCATTGCTCCTGTGGGATATCTTTAGAGAGGATTTCAATCTTTCCTTCCTGGGCAAAGTAAAACTCCATCTGAAAGAAGACAAACTCCATATTTGAACTTCTAATTCATATTCCTGATCTACAAAAATGTAAATGTTTAAAAAAAGACTTACAAGTAAAAGTGGGCTTGCAAAGTTCAGTAGCAGACTAGATGCATAAGAAGAAAGGAAGGGCAGACCGTGGCTTGCTCACATTTACTCCAGCATATTAGAGACAGCAATATAAGGAAAGTACCTGGATATTGTACAATGAAGTGAGATAAAACAGAGCTGATGGATAAGGAATGACAGCTAAGCTTATTTTCAAGACTGTTAAAAACCAGAACATACAGAGGTATCTAGTAGGATCCCACAAGAATATGCCCTGAGGCTAGAAATCAGTCTTGGGATGGGGATTGTGTAACATGTTCCTCAATCCCTTGGAATCTGAGCTGGCAAATATTCACTTCATGAGGGAACTACTCAACCGTGTCAGATTGTCTGTGCATATTCATGGCTATGGGATTTGGCTTTTGAACTGGGATTTAATTCTGACAGAGCCTTCATGTGACACGATATGGCAGGCAGGATTGTCTCAGTCTGAGCCATAAAGATAAAATAATGTGACTTTCTGGCCCACTCTGTGCCTTTTGAACCACTTGGGCCATGCAAAGATCATGGAAAAAAACATGCATCTCTCTGCAGTAAAGAGTTCTCCAAGTGGGCGAACTTTTCAGATCATCTTACGCCAGCGTTGTCAAAGAGTCAGCGTGCCTAATCACATGCTCGTTTGCCACTTAAGTAATCCGTTGGTCTAGGAAAGGCTGAGTGCTCGATGTATCACTGTCACGGAAAAACAAGAGCAAACAAACAAACAGAAAAAGAGTTTATAGAGAACCTGTGGCAGAAAAAGAGGACAATTCCTTTAATGCATAGCGGTGATCAGACACCTAGTACCTGTTGCAAATATTAATTATCCTCAGCACTGCAGGGTACAACCAAGGTACAACAGGTTATGAGCAGGATGGCATCCCCTAATAAATGGTCATATGATTCTGGCTTGCAGAAATGTTCTGGATCCAGACTTGCTCTTCCTAGGAAAACTACAGTTGGTGGGAATAGCTCTTAACAGCTATCAGAAAGGAAATGATGGAGAACAGGGAACATATCAGCCCTAGTAGCGTGCTCCAACAAAGCAAAAAAATCATATTGGAAAAAAGATGAACTTAGCTTTGATATGGAGAAATTGCTTAAGAAGCTCTGTCAGAGCATATCACAGCTTGTTTAATGGTGTGGTTGCACAGCACAACAGTTTCCAAGGAGAGCATTGAGCCGGAGGGATGTTTTTCAGCGCTATCATGTGCCAATGCAGAATACGTTACCGAATGGACTATTGTGCACTCACTCAGTGCTTTCATACCACTCTCAGCACAGACTCAGCCAAATACCCGTAAAGGGTGCCAATCTGTATTCTGTTTGAGTAATAATCATCTTTTATTTATTTACAGGGCACTGACAGTGTGTTGTCAGAGCTTTACAGACATGTGCCTTTTGGCAAGCGAAAAGCCTTGGAGTCCCCAGCCCGCTGTGGGTGGCCTCTCCTGTGGGTACTGAAGTGACCACTCTGTCGGAGAGCCAGGAGGAGAGGGGCAGGGGCAAAGGTGGCTTTTATGTAATCTTTTATGCTCCCTCATCTCTGGGGATTACCAGTCTGGATGGAGTTTGGAAGTGTCCTATAAGTATGTACGCGCAAAGCGGAGGCTGCCTGTGATTGCAACCCATGGGAAATACACGAAGAAAGCAGAAGCCTGTGGGTGTTATTAGCGGTGGTGCTACAAAACAGCCTGCAGTGTCACCCCTCAGTTTGGCGGCTGGCTTTGTGAGCATATTGCTCTCACCAGCATTTAAACCATTTGTAAGCTGGTCTTGACCTTTAGCTTTTGGTCCATACCCGTACACGGCTAAAAATATCTAATTATCTTGTGCTGTCTGCTGATGCATTATCCCTGCAATTCAGCTACTAGCAGTTACCTGCTTGCATTATTGTGAAATTATACAGTATATTGTTCTACATGTTCTTCCCCCACCCTGCCAGAGAGCTCTGTAACATATGGCCAAGCCTCCCGTCTTCCTCACCTCTGTCGTTTTCCGTAAGCTTGTGTGGCAGACTACTTCCTCTCGCAGGTATAAGCAGCAGCATTACCCTGCCTTACTCACTTCACAAGGGAAAAACTCACGTTGTGGCTTCCTGCATTTCCTTATCAATTGGCAGAAAGTATGGCTCAGCCTGCTACAAGAGCTTTTTTGTGAGGGGAACGTAAAAATACCTCACTTTCGCTGTTGTGCCCCACAATGTTGTTTTCAGCCAAACTTGTATCTGCAGGTTATCTAACTGGTGGCTGCTGTGGTCCGCAGGCTTGCGGCCCGTGTTAGCTACCCAGGGCAGGATGCTCTGCACAGAGTGTACGTACGTCTGCACCACGGCCTTTGCTGAACCATGCATTTTATAGGTGTGGTTAAAGGTAATACAAATGTGGATGTGACTGTATTTATTTGATCTTCCGTGCTGCGAAGCGAACGGTTAACCGAATGTTGATATGAAATCATCAATATTGTCATTCCTACAGTGCTTAGTGATGACGCAGCGCTATCCGCCCGGCCTCCCCAAGCGCTGCATGCAGAAGTGCATGTTCCCTATGTAGGGAAGGGCAGCGTTTTGGGGACTTGCCTCAGGCCTCTCAGCAAACTAATGGCTGTGGTAGAGGCAGGAGCGACGTGCCCAAATCCCCGTCGCCGTTCCAAGTCCGCTGCATCGGCATGCCTCCACTGCGAGCTGTTCCACTCCAGCTGCCTCCAGTGCCTCGCGTATCTGATATCACATTATGCATGTCAAAAAATATGCACTTCTATGTAAGTGACTGTTTCATACATCTTGATATGCCATTCATTTCCACTGAAAATAACAGCTTGATATTTTGCTGTTCTGCCAGCATGCAGGGACTAATCAAAAGTGCTCTGTTGGCCTGCATTCATTTTCCACTTTGAAAGGGACACATCTCTGATATCCCAAGAAAAACAAAAACAGAAACAGAAAATAACAAAAAAGTATAAGAACATAATCTAATTGCCAACCTCAGTTTGAACCTGGAATACTTACTGATTACAGCCTTTTCAAGCCTTGTTAGCACAACTCTTGCCTGGCATTGAAGTTTTCCAATACAAGAGGACTACTAATGTTTCTTGGATTCATTTTCACTTCTGCCTCACTCCAAACCTTTTCTACATTCTTTCTACTGCAGATGGAAATCAATACTGACCCTGCTGTTCCTCCTAAGGTAGGTAGTTATTCAGTAGTAACAATCCAAGAAAAAATCCTTATCACTTTATGCTCCTTTTTTGGCAAATATAGAAGTAATTAGTGGCTTCAACCAGGTCTGCAAATTGTGTATGCACAAAATTTTTCAGGTTCCCATCAGAGCTTCCGTTTCATGGAGCTGTACTGGGAACCACAAGACCGGTGTCTTGGAGGGCCAAAATGTATTGCTACAGGCATGGTTTTGTAGGAACGCTATGCAGGCTACCAGATAGATAAGTCCCTGCCCATGTAACTGGGAAGTCTGACCTAGTCTTGCTGTCTCATCTGCTTCTGCTTGCAAAGTTTTCCCAGCAGGGCTCTTCTGGCTCTAAATGTCGTTTTAAAATCCAGGAAAATGAAAAATCACCACAGCACTGTAAATGAAAAGCTTTACAGCCTCCTGAGCTCTGTTTCCTCTCTCACTGCTTGTGAAGGAAGCTTCGGTAGTACTTGTAATTGCGGCCTGACCACAAAAAGTCCTACTGAAGTCTGGAGGCAGTGTTACAAGCTTGAAAAACCTGTCCAAAACCTAAGCAAAAGGCATTAAGTTACACAGAAATTATAAGTGTGTCAACTTGTTCACACAGCAACATTTCTACTGACTTACCAGGGTAAAAGTTCAGTCAGTACAGAAACCAGGAGAGCTTATCCCAGCGTCATGTAACCTTGTGACTGTGTATCCATGCTCCACATGAGATACCCTCAAAGATCAAGGGAAACATGATTATGTGTTGAGGGTCTCAGCAATATCCTTTCCTCTAAAACTGCACCAAGGTCTTATCTTGCATCCACAAAAATCTACTGCATCTTTTGGCCAAACACTTATTTAACCTAATATTGGTACAGACAGGTATATTCTTGCACAGATACTGTTATGTTTTACAATAAACTATTCCTGAGGCCATGTGTAAAATTAGAGGTAATGTTTAATATGCCCTGGAAGGTGTTTCTCTTTGATAAATGAGTGCTGATTAGAATACTTACTGAATGTGAATGTAAAGGATACTTACTGAATGTGAATAAAACCTGCTAGCCAACTGCTTGTTTTCAAGGGGATAGTAGCCATGACACCTCCAGTGCTTAACCTGGTGTTACTGGAATCTGGAGTAATCTGTGAAACTTGAGTAATTTTATACTGACCCTGAAAATAGTAATTGCTGTTCAAGTAATTGCATTTCAAGTTTATTTTTTGAATCTAAATTTGGACAATGTAGCTCCTCCTTTATTTTTTGCTGTAAATTGACTTTTTGTTTATACTTTGTCATTTTAAGTTGCAAAGACTGGTTTCCATTTTAACTGACAGTGAGTGTGTCTTGCCTCTTTCAGCTGCATATCCATGGAGGCAAAAACTGTGACCATGATTGGCGTATGTGTGTTGCTGTACTGGTTTGCCCAGGTCACACACATGCTCGGTTAGCTGCCTAAGCATGAGGATTCACTTTAACTGACAATAAAAATTGTGGACATAGAACACTTAAAAATGCAACTTTTTAATTCTGGTCTCTACTAATTTAATCACTTAACTGCCACCGCAGCAAGCTGTAGGGAATACAACTGAGAAAAATAAAAGACATTATAAAAATTCAGAGCTTTATTTGGCCCATTATGAAATCAGTACAGAAATCAGTTCAGATGAAATCTTGAACACTTTCAGTTGTGGCAATGTCAGGCCATACATTTCTGACAGACCAAGTGAATCTCTTTATTTACAGAGGGTGATTTTGCTTTTCTGTACAAATATCCTTGCACTCCCTCCTGGTATAGGTCAGCTTTTGCCAGCCAGACATTTTCCTCCTGACCTTCGGAGCCTCTCTCTGCAGGGCGCACTTCCCTAGAAAACCTTCATTAGGTTGCTAATGCATTCTCATTTATCTGCCTCTGACTTACTGGGTTTTTTTTGGAGGGCTGCTGACAATGGCTTGAGCTGGTAGTGTCTTGCCCTTTATGTGACAGAAGGAGGAAAAACCCAAGCAGCCCAAACTGGTCAGCCAGCTTTTCACCGAAGCTACAGAAAAGATCATCAAAAGGGAAGCGATGCATAAGAAAATGCATTGCATTTGGCTGCATTAATAACTAGTTACAGCATAGGAGCTGATAAATTAAGAAGTCACGATAAAAACAAAGTGGCAGAGACAGCTGCTGAGTAAGGTCCTGAAGGCCCAGCATGACTGGTGCTGTCAGTAGTGTGACCTATGCAGTGTGCCAGTTTCGAATACAAGCAGCTGCTAAGGTTGTTGATTGAATATACAAATGTGTACCAGGGAGAGCATCCAATTTATTGCCATGTTGAGGTTTGGCCAAGCTTAAAACTGTCTGTAATTTTGCCTAAGCACATTTCTGTCCTCTGCTTGCCAGACCTAAGATGGAAGATTTCCATAATGTAACGTTTTTGTGCACAGGATTTGGAACTATCGCCTTCATCACACTCAGAAGGATTTTCAGAAAACCTTTGAGGCTTAAGTAACACGTTAGGAAATGTCTGTGTTTTACTGGCATGCCTGCTATCCCTTTCTGTTTGTTTCAAGTGCAGTTACTAGCAAACGTTTTCTTCTTCCTTTTATAACAGCAGAGAGAGGGGAATGAGGGGAGAATTACAGAAGAGCCAGGAATTGGGAGATGATGTGAAAATACATGACGAAATTCTAGAGAATGGGAAAAGGAAGGAAAGAATCAGAGAGAAAAAGGAGGGAATAGGATGAAATATTAAGGAGTGAGATTCTGTTGTCATTTACACGGTTATAAGTCAGGAGAGAGTGAAGGACACTGAAATGAAGAGCTCTGGTTCATTTGGGACCCCTGGATTTGTCAAGTGCATTCGTTCAGTTTTTCATTTCCCTTTTGACCTTCCCCTTCACTTGTAGTGTGAAATCTAGATTACAGACTGAATCCCTATAAAGGTTTATTTTCTTGAAAGATATAGTCTGTTCTTCACAGAAAGGAAAAGAAATGGTAGTTTAGATGAGCAGATATTTCTGAGGACAACATGAAGACAGATTTATTTTCAATACCATCTACATTTTCCTGGAAACACTTACTAAAACTAACCTGCTATCTCCAGCCCTCTTTCTATATCCTGTGATTTTAATTTCTTTGAAGAGGCCTTCTACACAGAATGAAACATGAAAAGCCAAGCTACTGTTGCTTGCCATCACATGAACCACGGAGCAAAGTCCTTTCTACCTAAAGCATAGCTGGTGACAGTCTAGAGTCTAGAGCTCATTGGCTTCTGGGACGAGTTAGGCACTGGACGAGATACTGGGGGACGGTAGAATTAAGCAGAAGCTACAGAGCAACAAACCTTGGTGTGCCTTGGCTGCCAGGCTGCTGGCGCTCTGGGACAGGTGGTGAGGGTTCCTGCCCCCATCAGATGAAGGGGAGCTAACAGTGCTGGGATGGGGCCAGGTCAGGTCTTCCTGCAAAGAGCAATACAGAGAGCTGAAGGGCCGGGTACAGGCTGGTCTGCGGTGGATACTGGAGTGAGATAGTATCCTTATTGAGCTCTAGAGTATCCTTATTGAGCTCTTTGAGGGAGAGACTAACAGCCTTAATTTGTGCAAAACGTCTTTTGCGATAGGATCCGTCATATGGAACTAGTACATTTAAATTCCATGTAAGAAACGTGCTCGCTGAGCTTCAGCAATCCTAAGTAACAAATACCTCTTTTTGTTCTCAGACTCGTGGGCCTATGGAAGGCTCCTACTGAGTACTCAGGGGCCACCAGGGTCAGCATGACAAGCAAACTGAAAGAGTAAGGCAAAATCCACTTCGCCTTTCTCTTTCAACTGCTGACTGCAGTCGTTCCTCATTTTCAGTCTGCTAGACATATTACGTCATTATTCTAGAAGCCCTTTGGGTTTTTTTCCCTAGTATCATGCAGTGGGAAAGTCTGCAGTTTTCTATACAGAAAGCAGCATGCAACTGGTTCTTCCGCCAAAAGCACACTGCCGTTATTGCTCCAATGTGTATGCGACCCTGGCAATGCGATGGGGAGCCTCCAGAGCTGGTCAAAAGCTTTGGAGGTGTCATGCAGCAGTTAAGACCGGTACTGCATACCAAGACAGCAGTTGCTTTGTAAATACAGTCAACTGACTAACAAATGTCTGCATGTGAGTGTGCATGTTTTGACAGTGGTGGTAAGGGGAAGGGAGCTACAGACAGGGCATAGAAGCTGTGTGCATTTTATACCAGAAAATCTTTACGCTGCCTCCTGCCAAACTTCCTTACAGTCAGAATTTTTCAATCTCCTCTATCAATATCTTTAATTATGTTACATGTACACAGTAAGAGCTTGTTGCTGGTTTCTAGAAGGAAAAAATATAAGGAAAGGCCACACTGTTAGTAGCTATCAGGTGCTTCTCAGATGACATCTGGTGGACAAAAGCTAGAGAGATGAAATGCAAGACTTCTTCCCTCCATTCAGCCTGATAGCAGCTTGCTCTTACAACGCAGAACTGAGCCCTCCCCAGCCACAGCTGCATTACCACACCTACTGTGTTGTACTCATCAGGTGCCCCTGCTACTCTGCTTATCCTCTCCTGGAGTGCATTATCAGAGCACCTCCAGGTAAGCACATATCATCTGTGTAATAGCTTTTTTGCACCTGTTTACAATTTTTTCATAGTCTGGCTGATGCCTTGAGTAGGTTTATTCTGATCTGTGGGTCAGAGGCTGTGCTACTACACTATACTGCAATGGAGACTTTGCTTTTAGAAAGAAAAATACAACAAAAGCTTATCTTAGCAGCAACCAGATGCTTTGATAGTCCAAGGATATCTAGACAATTTTATGAATGCTTTCACTTGTGGATAGTTGTTCCCATAGAGCTAAAGACTTTGATTCCTCCTGGTCAGTACTGTTCTCTTTTAAATTACTTTCAGTTTGCTTCTCTAGCACTGGCTGTCCTTTCTGCTTGCTGCTTTACAACTGCCCTAAGGGATTCTTGTCCAGGACCCAGAGATGACGCACCAACAAAAAAACGCGCTCTGAGTTCACTGGGAGAGAAACATCTGTTCAGGGAAGTCTCTTTTCAGAGGCTCCACATCCAGTGAGAAGATGCTAATGCTGCCTAGTAAAATAGGTGGTTTCCTTAGGGCTCTCATGGATAGGAATATAATGTTACTATGCAATCCTTTTTCTTTATTTTGCTTTCAGGATTTCAGGAAAATGGGTGGTATTGCTGAAAAAATACTGTGACAGATGAGGCCTCTTCCATAAAGAAAGGTGGCCATGATCAATGCTTTGATTGCTAACATTGCATCTTCCAGGTTGACAATTTTTGTTTGGTTGCTTGAGATTTTTGGTTGTATGTATACCCAATTTCTTTCAGTTTTAACAGCATTATTTTTTTTCTTGGTGTACTCCTGTGTCATTCCTCACCACCGTGGTGCTCAAGCAGCCATTCTTGTGCTGCAACAAGCAAAGCTAAAAGTCATCTCATATACTTGCAAGCCTCAGGACACCATTAGCTGAACAGCCTGGTATAACTAGTGATACCAAAGCTGTCACCAGAAGAGGTAACTGAAGGTGAAATGGTGCCTGTGTGTGACAGAATGGATTCCAGCCTTTCTCAGGTCAAATCCAGACCAAGATATCTCTATCTTTTAAAGTGGTTATTCTTTCAACCCTCTCCTGGCAAGGTAGCCAGGGTTATGATTGCCTTTTTCCTCAGAACTAAATTGTCTGCTCAAGCTCACACAGGAAAAGTGTGGCAAAGCAAGGAACTGTACCCAGTTCCCTGAAATCCTAAGCTAATGCCAAATGTCTTCCCCGTACAACTGCAGGATTGACAGTGTGCTCATTCTCATTGCAGACATTTTTGTATGCAGGAGTAGATGTCATTGCCATCCACAGCAGTCAGAGCAATGTAAACACTTTCTATAAACAGGATGTTGTATGGCCAAATTCTGAACTACTTACCCATGTTTCAATAGGATTTTGCCCCAAGAGAAACTATGTAAAAAATCTCAAGATGTGGTCTTTTCTGCTGAGATGGGAAGTATTGTAAGACTGTGTATACTAAGGGAAGGGAGCTCTTTTTCCATTCCTGTGTATACAGACGAACCAAATAACAGCAATAAAGCACTGGCGGCTATGGAAGCCCTGTTTACACTTATGCTTCAATCTCTACTGCAATTGCATCTGTGACAGACACTCTGGACTGGACAGACTAACCAGACAGGCTCGTAATGTCATGAGTCTTGTTCTAGGCCAAACATAATGCATTACCTGCTGATAGGAAGCTATGGTTTTCAATACTGTTTAACTGCTGTGTGTTTACTAGAAAGATTGTCCACTTTTGAAGTAATTTTATATTCTATCCCTTTTTACTAGATTTTTACCTCATTTTACCTGTCCCACCTGACCCGTTCTTGATTGTTCTTAACACCCCTTGACCAGATCTTGCTATCCAGTTGAACTGTGCACAGCCAAGATTTGGGGGAGACAGAGAGAGTGCTGTGCCCAGAGCTGATCCCTCTAGCATGTTTAAGGCCAGCCCAAAGTTCTTTTTAAGTGCTTAGCACATGCACCTTTTCCAGATTTAAGCAGGAGAAACAAATACTTAACCACTCTTGAAATAGCAGGCAAGACAGGCAAGACATCTCATGCTAGGAGCAACAAAATAGAAGCACTCCACATCTGAACATTTTGGCCTAAATATCTTCTACTAGGCAAATCCTCTTCTCCGTCTCAGGTCCTGCAATCCACTCAGAGTTAAGAAAGAAAGTGAAATTGTACCATTCCTTCCATGTATTATTCCTGCTAAATGGAATGAAGGGCAGTAAATGAAACTAGTTTTCACCTTCTCAGAAAATATGGCTTTATATTTATGCCACTGAAGACAAAATCTTGAAATGTTTGCTCAGGCAAAGCTATCACAGAATGCAGGGACTTGCTAGAGCCCTTCCATCCCCAAACTGAGCTGAGAAATACAGAATGAGGAAGAGGGCAGCATTTAGCCCCATGTAATTAGCTTATCTGGTTTCCTCTGGATCTAGATTATCAGTTTACAAACAGCACACAGAGGCCACTAAGCATATGTGGGATATTCTGGCTTAGATGAGTCCTGCCGCATAGAGGAATGAAGTGAGGTCCCACTCAGTCAAAAGCCAGGGTTCACCTTTATGCCAGCTTCACAGCTTGATGCCTGGCCCCTCCAGTGCTCAGAGCCAGAGCTAGCCAAGCTCAGACACCTGAAATCTCTCTGAACATGATTTCTAGGGCATCTCCGACAAAGTCCTCAGGATTCTGAGGAACTCATGGGTAATATGCGTAGCAAACAGTAATGTAAGAATTCACCACCCGGAAATTGGTGAACTACTGAACAAAGAGTATCTGAATTAGGTTATGAGTGGAGCCATCCTGACAAAACCCGCTTGCTGAAAACTCACACTTAATGTAGCACAATCCCTGAGCAACTGAGTTTGCTTACCATAGTAACAGAAACCTTGAAAGGGTTGATAGTCACCAAAGAAAAGCAAATACAAAAAAGTTCTACAAATACAAAAAAGTTCTAGAGGATACACTTTTTCTCTTACATCTGAGTATTGTGGGACAAAGATAAAGATGATTAGGAAACATTGCTGTGGAAAGAATACTATTTCAAGCCACTGCAGGTAGTAATCTGTGAGAACAATCCTCCTTAATTTATGCTGATGACTATTTTCAGGTTTTGAAATGTTCTCCTTTACTTGTTAATTTCTATTCAGCAAATACAAAGAAATCAAATGTAAGCGCAGTCATAAAAAATAAAAAGGAAAAATATAGCAGAAAAGTGCTCTTAAAAACATCAATTAGGCAATAAAATGTCTTCAGCATAGGCCATTTGGTTAGCATCTGTGAATGTTTTTGTGTTTTGCAGCTGGGAAAACACCAGTTCATGAAATCTCTTTAGCTAGCAAAGCCACTAAATGAATAGATTATTTCTATTCTGCAGAAATGTTAATTGGCAACTCATTAAAAGTTTGATTGGTATATGTGAGTGAAAAACAAGATCTTGAGAGTTCCAAAAATGTACTGAAAAATGTGAAACTCTTTATTCTTCTGTCAGGATAATAAGGACATGCTCTGGTCTTCATGAAGGAAGTAATCAGTACAAAACCTCAAATCCAGACATAAACAGAACCTTAGCCAATAGCAAACATGCCCCATGAGTTGAGAGAGAGAGGAAAAAAAAGTTTAGTCATATACAAAGATGGCCAGTCAGTCAAATTACAACAGTATGTGCTTCCTTCCAGTTAAAACCAGCCACTTAGGGAAAAGTGGGATATAGCATTACACTGCAACGATCACTTGCTGTTATACATTTTATTGTTCTCCATATACAAGATTTCTAAATAACCTATAGCTCAAGCCAGCTCTGTGCACTGGATGTTCAGCAAGTTGCTATGATGGGACACCAGCATGTGGTTTGTGACACTGTCTCTGGCTTTGGGTCTTCACACAAATCCAGGGAGAGTTAAATAGCAACTCTCAGAGAAGAGTTGTGGGGCTGCCTAGGCTGCTGTCTTCTTCTGAAGTTCCTCACCCTGAGTAAATATCTCCAAGACTTTCAGCATTATGGCACCCTGAAGTACACCTTTCCCATCCAGAAACACAGGGTGGTTAAATGTCTAACAGTCACCATCTGCTTTAGACAACGCAGCAAGGATCCTGTGCGCATAAACCCCACTTTCTTTCTTTTGAAATTCCATGATTTCAGGACCCTGTTCCAGGACTCTTTTTCCCAGCTTAGATTCCTCTTCAAATCATGAAAGGCTTTGAGCTAAGAAGGTGTCCTACTGCTCAAGATCTCTTGAAATGTTTCAGTGGAGTGCTGTTCCCTATTGAGCTAGCAGGGTTGTTGCTGAACCAGTTAGTCCTCCATAATGTTATGTTGCTTCCCACAAAGTGCTAGAAACATTGGCGATACTTGCACTGAGAAGACGACCTGTTCTGGAGCTATACAGAACAGATGGCTTCTGAACCAAATTTTGAGTTATTTGGGGTCTTTTCATTGATTTCATTGGGCATTGGATCCAGCCTATAAATTAATGACAGTCATGGAGCTGGAGACAGGCATGTAATGGCTCGATGTTTCTGACTGTAAATGAGACCTCCGAGAGGAAGCTTAAAATACCCGCTTTTCACCCGGCCACCGGGACCGAGGCACCAAAAGGAGACTGCCTGGAGCAGCTCCTGGTGCCCTCACACGTGAAAGGGAGCATGAAACACCTCTTTTCTTGGTGCCCCTGGGGCAGCTGGAGGCCTCCAGAGGCTGAACCTGGCGTAAACGGAGCCAGGGAAAAATTTCCCCAACAGCATTTGGACTAGAGGTGGGAAGGGGGGAGCTCCGCAAAGGGGGTACCGCTTGCCTCCCGCGCCGCAAGCGCTCGGGGAGAGGCGGCAGTTATCCCAGGGAAACGCTTCCCAAACCGCTGCCGAGCCCAAGCCGTGGGGCGGCCCGCGAAGGGACCCGCTCCCGCCGCTGCCGCCCTGCGGAGCCTGGCAGCCCGCGCCGGGACACCTGCGAGGAAGGGTCTCTCTCTGCAGAAGGGGGTCTCTAAGGAGCAGTGACCCTGGGGGCAGCCGTGCTGCGGAGCACCGGCGTGACCGCTGCCCCCCTGGGCGCTGGTGCCTTGCCGCCTCGGGGGGAATATTCCCGGATATATTAGTGCAGACAGAGCTGAAGGGCTGACAGAAATACAGTGTGGGGCACCCTCAGGGCCGCAAGGCTGATCCAGACAAACCTAATATCACCACAAAAAAAAAAAAAAAAAAAAAAAAAAAAAAGGAGGGGAAAGGGAGAAATCCCGCAGGGCAGCGCCGGACGCCCCGGGCGGGCCGGGAGCGCGGCGCTGCCGCGGCGGGGCGGGGACCGTTGGCGGCGGCCAACATGGCTGCCCTGGCAACCGCCGTTGCGGCGGCGGCGGCCGCCGGGCAGCAACAGGTAACGGCCCGGCCGCGGCGGGGGAGCGGGGTGTCTGCGGGTGGCGCCGCCGCGGGGGGGGCCCCTCTCTGCGGGTCCGGGGCGGCGGCCGGGGCCGGCGCGCAGCGAGGCGGGCGGGGGTGCGGCGGCAGGCCGCGGCGCGGGGCGCTCGGGCAGCGGCGGGGTGTCGCCGCCCCGCGCCGGTCACCGGCGTTGGGGAGCCCGCCCGGGTCTCGCGGGGCTTGTGGTGGCTGCCGCAGCGCGCTGTCGCAGCGCCCAGCGGTGCCGGGTCTCCGGGCAGCCTGGTGCGGGAGGGGTCTCCCCCTCGGAAAGCTCCCGGCCCGAGTGAAGCGCGTGCTGGTGGCGGGAGAGGGGCGCTCGGTGAAGGCGAGCGAGGAGGCTGATGCTGGGTCGCAAGCGAGTCCTCACCTCCTGCCCGCGTGCTCCGGGCTTCCGAGGCTGCGTCCGTGACCCTCCTGCCGCGCTGGGGTCGCTCACCTCTCCGTCCCCTCGTCCCTCGGCGTTACTCACTGTGATGGTGCTTTGCGTCGGAGCGGTGACCGAGCGCCAACCCAGGCCGCGAGGTGCTGGGCCAACGCAAGCTAATAAAGCGTTGCTCGCTGCCAAGTTTCGGTCTTGTGCAAGGTAAAGGCATAAGCGCGCAGAGGAACCTGTAGGACAGAGGGAAGCAGTGCCGATTTGCCAAGATGATCTCGAAATACTGGCCTCATAAATCGAACATGCAGTTCTACAGTCCTTGCTCATTAGTAATCCTAGGATTAATTGATGGATGAATAACAATAGCAAATCATATGGAAGGGATTTTAAGCTTCAGGTTGCAGGATTTGGGGAGATAAGCCGGTCCTTTCCTTGAACATGATGAAATAGGGGGTAATCTGCCTAGTGTAGATTACGCGCTTATAGTCAGGAACTTGGTTTCCTCTTAATCTTTAGATACTAATTGCCATAAGAGCAAGATATCTGGGCTTGATTTAGTATTATACTGTGATGAGCAACCTCTGTTAAAGCAACCTGATGCTGCATTTTTCCATTTCTTTGTTGAAAAATATGTTTTATATACAGTCATCAGGTCACCATCTCATCAGTCAAGTTTTATACCTGTGCGACTTAAAAATATTTGAATTATGCCACCATACGCCTGAAGTAATGCTATTACTAGTTATCTCTACGCTATATTGTTGACTGCTCAAAAATAACCAATGAATATATAAAAACACAAGCTGATTTTTTTTGTTTAATTTTGAATAATATTTTATTTTGTTATGTACAGAACGACAGCTGTTTCAGTACTGCAGGTGCTGGTCGACAATTTCAGTTTCAGAATTGGAAGGTGAAAGCTGAACAAGCTAAGAAGGTTGAATTTATAAGAACAGCAGAAAAACTAAAAACCCAGTAAGTTGGAACACTTCCTTATAAGTATATTTTTCATGCTGTTCTAGAGATAACTCAAGGTTAAAGGTAAGAATTCATAGTAATGAAGCTTTCAGACTATGTTAAGATTTCATTTTCTGGAGTCCAGATGGAGTATTGTGGTCATGATACTAGTTCAGAATAGGCTTCGGAGTTCTAAAATGGCCTGTTGTTCAAACCACCAACATCTGGAGTTGATCAGTCTTTGCTATTGCTCAAGTAGATGCACAAAAGTGAAGGTGCTTGTGACATAATTGAGTTTTCAGTTTTCCTGCTCAGCTGTGCTTAACCTTTCTAAGGACCTTAAACCCTTAAGATTTAGATCAACAAAAGATAAATTGCAGTAGTATTACAACAACTTTCACGGAGAAGACTGAGATCATTTCACCTAGAATATCTAGAGCTTGGTTAATGTGGGTTCAAATCAGCTCAGGCACAGAAATGATTTGAATGTGTTTCCCCACATCTTGAGCAAGTGCTGTAATAACTAAGCTATTGATTTGAAGGACAGAGGAGTTTCTTCCCACGTGGATGAGAAAGAGCTGACTTAGCCACCAGGCTTAAGGGAAGGTTTGTAGTTATGAATCCTGAATGAACTGGGACACTTAGCTCTCACAGCAGCATTTTACACTGTCTGATCCAATCAGCTCCTACTTGGTTATTGTGGAGCCTGGGTTATGGCTCAAATGTGGCCGCTGGGTAATGTAGAGAATCCTTAGTAGCTTTAAACTAGGCAGTGTGGATACAGGTAGCAGTTTGACCACGGCAGCTTGTCCTTCTGTAATTGTTGTGCTCTTAAGGCTTCCAGTGTCTTGGGTGAGATTTGGTACTCAGTTCTGGGCAGGGAATTCCATGGGACAGCAGAATATTTAAACTTGGGGTATGAAGGCATCTCTGCATCATGTAGTGGTTTGAACATTAAAGCAGCAATAGTCTGCTGCAGAACCCGTGCTATTGCTGCAAAGGGTTTCTTAGGTTGTCAGCAATGCTGCTTAACACTGGGAATCCTACCTGGTCTCCCTGTACCATGTGGCGCCTGTGTCCTACTGCCATGATCTCTAACAGGGCAGCCCTGGATTACACAGATATGCTCAAAACTGCAGCATCTACGGCCCTCTTCCGCCTGCTCTCCTGTAAGTCAACGCCTATTATGCTGCCTTGTGCAAGGCCAAGCAAATCTTACTCTGAGTCAAATTTTAAAGCCTCTGACCTTCGTAAAGAAGCAAAAGTCACCTATAGATCTCTGTATTATACATAAAGGATTGTCAGTAGCAAAGGTAGCAGTTGCGGTATCTTAAATTAACACTAACGAACTTGCATTTGACTCTTCTGTTGAAGTAGTACCGGGAGTGTAACACTAACCATACTCATTTGTCTGTGCTGGGGCTCCATCTATGTATGCAACTACATTAATACAGCCTGTCTCCTTTCTATGTGCTTTCTATGGAAATTCTTGAAAAGTTCTCTCATAATAAGCATACAGATAAGATTTTAGGCTCTTTCAGTGTGTGAACCACTGCCTGTCAGGAAGATAATTCAGAATCTAAGAGGGTCCTGCTGACACAGCATCAACTGAATGCTAAGCTGGAGAAATCTGGGGGCTATGCTAAGTGTTTGCATCTTTCTCAGTGCTGCAACTTTTTTCCAGGCTCGCAACTATAGAAAAAGACAAAAATGGACATCTTTACAGCAGGAAGAGTGACTTCAGAGTAGAATATAGTATGCTAGAAGAACTGGAACATAAAATGACTGTCAGTAGGAAGACTGAAAGTAAGTGGTTTTTATTCTCTTTGTGCTTTTTTTCCCTCTGCAGTTATTTGCTTAACTGGTTTATTAATGTGTAGTGTAGAGAGGGATTAGTACAGCTGGGAGGTAAAATCTGATAGAAGTGCGGAATTTCAGTATAGGTACTGCTTATAAAGGAGATTTCCACAATTCACTTGCAAAATTAAGACACACAAATATCTTGGGTCTTCTGTGTTATTAACTGTTTCTTTTTAATCTTGAGTGTAGCAGATACTACCTTTATAAAACTTCAGTGGAAAGTTACTATTTTGGAAACTTAGAAGCAATTTCATATGTCTGTAGCAAAATCTAATGTAGTCTACCTAAGGTACAATAAATATATCCTTCTCACAAAATAAGTTTTTCTACACTGATTGCTGAATATAGATAGGTTTTTAAACACTGAAGTCTCCTGGTCACGTTTTCTCAGCTTCTTGGATAATGGACATTCATAGTCTAAATGGTATTTCGAGCTGGTATGCATAGTTTCCTATAGTATCTATTCCACTTCAGAACTAATTAAATCCTTAAGGGAAAAAAAGTGATTCCCTAGTCACTGTCCCTTAATTCTTTCAAGAGCATTCAAATAAATCGTGCTGTGCCTTCTGATACAGACGATAAAACAGAATAGGTTGAAGAACGGGAAAGACCTGGAGAAACAACTAAAAATACACTTACCTTACAAATTTGTATGTGTTTTAATGTGTGCAGGGTTTTGTTTTTTTTTTTAATTGAGGATCTCTATCATATCCTCTGCATCTTACAAGCCTTATGACATGTAAATATTTCCAAGGGATGACTGAGCTAAGAAGTTCAGAAAACTTTCCAGGCATAAGGAAGGAGTATGGAAGTAGGGATGGCAACACTGTTACAAAGTGACAGAGAGGACAAAGATGAGAGGTATAAGTCACTAGATATAAGATGTGAAAGAGTGTTAGAGTAGGACCTTTGAGGGTGTATACTAGGACCTCCATGCTTGTTAATTACTATGCTGCTATGTTCAGGTCTCTGAGCGTGATTTATGTACTCTTAATGTTTCCGTGGTCTCAGCAGTAATTAGTAGGGTCAGGTCTTAGCTGTACTCTGTTACATTTAGCTCTAGACTCTCTATTATCCATTCCTTGAAAACAATCTTTTTAGGAAAGGAGATGCAGTCCCCAGGCTCTTCAGCAGCTTAGGTACATCCAGGACTTCGTCACTTTTGTATGTATAGATTCTTGAGGAGGCAAGTGGTGACAAAGTAAACAAGTGTGTGCAGTTCCTTGGAGCTCCAGAAGACATGGATTCTGCTTTAATGAACACAACAAATATGCAAATGTAGTTGAAACAGTAAATTCACATGTGCTTACCAAGTTTTTTCTCTCCCCTGTTGAGTGTTTGAAGCCTAAGTCAGAGTCCCCTCAAAATTCTGGAGGAGCTGTCTTCTGCACAGGCAATACTGTCCTCCAAACTCCAGTTACCTGGTAAAAAGGTTTAAGAAAACTAAATTAACCTAGATATCACTCTCCTGTTGACCTCTTTAGAAGTATGAGCTATTACAGTTTAAATCTCTGTTGACCCTGTGCCGGGAGATAAACGTTGCATTAAAGTACTTAGTATTGCAGCAGTTTCATAAGGTCAAACAGAATTTGTAATCCTGCTTAGATGAAATCCCCAATTTATTTTGGACACTTGATTGCGCTCATTCTTTTATTGAATTTAATGCACAAAGAAATGTTTAGGACTATCAGCTAGCATCTTATTTTCTTTAACAGAAACTAAAATCCTACTGAAGCTATCAAAAATACATAATAATGTGAAGAGACTTCAGCGACAATTAAAAGATGTGAAGCCTACACCAGAATGTAAGTCTTGTTGGCAGATTTACGAACATTTTCCTTTAAAGACAATTTTCTTTGAAACTGTGCTTGTGCTTCTCCTGCACACTCAGGATTCTCCTTCTCCAGTCCACCTGCTTTTCTAGGAATCTGGGAAGGAGGATGTAATAAGGGAGGAGTGTAAGAAAGGATGAAGGCTCTTGCACTTCTCTGTGGAAGTAGAGCACTTTATTCTGTCCTGGAGCTGGTGTGGGTTTGTTTCTTCAGGCAGTTGAGAGTCGAGTGTTTTCTAAATGCCAGTCTTTCTCCTATGTAAAATAAAACTAGTATTTTAATGCAGTGTAGGTATAGCTCCCTTGTCATCTCATAAGAGGTCACAGAGCAGAGTCTACAGGGAATTAATTTCTAGCCATCTAGATGGCTTGAAGTGCAAGTTGAAATATTCTGTAGAAAATGCTTAAACAGCTTGTTCAGTTAAATGTCTTAAAACTCTTGGGAAATGAGCATTGAAAGAACCATTCTCCTGCAGTGCTCCACTATTATGTATGGAGCTCACACTGAAGTTCTGCTAGCTGAGGGCTTTACAATGCTACATATAACGCATCTAATTTCATTTATTCAGTGCCTATACTATAAAAAAACCCACATTGTCTTCTTTCTTGAAGTGTCAGCAGGATACCAAGAACTAACAAGACAGGAAAACTGAACTAAGAGTTTTAGATTATACAGTGGTATCAATTTGGCTTTTTTGATTTGTTTGCTTTTTGTTTTAAAGCCAAGTTAGTTAAACTTGTGTGTTCAATTTGTGTCCATGGGGAAGTTGTGCTGGTTTAAACCATTCAGATGCTAAACCAGTTTTGTACAATTGCAAAATAGGCCTTCTCTAGACAGCTGTTTTACTGGACTTTCCCAAACTGGGACTGAAGCATGCTGACAGCACTGTATACAGAATCTAACTTTGATGTTTTGTTGCAGGCCCAGCTTCACTGAAAGTAGGGAGCTGTAGGTTAAACTGGCTTGGTACAACCTGGTGTAAGCCAAAGATTCGAATGGGCTTCTTAAGTCACTGTAATTGCATTGTTGCAAAAAACAAAGGTGGAAACCCTTTACTTTAGGGTAAGGCTCCCTTATTCTGTGAATCAGTTGAAGCTTACCCAGAATGAGTCACTTGTTTAATCCAAATAAACATTTGAGGGGGGAGATTTGCATCCCTGTTAGCTAAATCACTATGAAATTGCACCTTCTGAATAGAAGAGAGTCTTCCTTTTAAGAATTCATTTGAGATGGAAATGCAGGCTTTTTGGTACACGCTTCCCAGAATTCTCTGTAAGTGTCTGTTTCGGCAAAGTGCTGAATTACTGGTAAAGACTTTAAACTTCTGAAGTATTACGCTCTCTTTTCTTCTTTTTTAGTTGTTGACAAGCTCAGGGAAATGATGGAAGAAGTTGAAAATGCAATCAATGCTTTTAAAGAGGAACAGAGACAAATGTATGTTTATACATGCTTCAGCTGAAAAAGTGCTTTAATATGACCTAAAGTAGTTACACAATGAAAACTTTGTATTAATGTTGTATCATGTAAACTCTTCTCTTGTTTTTCTCTTGCTAGTGGCTCCTGTGGTATGTAAATGAAAACTTAAACTATCAAGATTAGAATCTTGAGAAACAGCCTTTGTGAGAGGCTGTTTACATAGCTGCTGTAGTGATCCAATCTAACAATCATTTGCCTATGAAAAGGCTTTTCCGAGAATGATCCTTTTGGGAAGGGGTGTTTTTTTTCCTTTTTTCCCTCCTGACAGCAGGATTGAGTTAGTTGCTTGTGTGCCATAAATGTGTGTTTCCATTAAAAGGGTAACTTAATTCTGATTGTGTAGTGCTTTATTATGGGATCATTACAACTATGCTGTCATCTGTTACACCATTTCTGTTCATAATCTTTTAAGAATAGCTTTTGTGTGGAATTGACAATTCCAAAATTTATTTTCAGTGAACAATGAATGCTGTATTTCTTCTGTTACATTCCAGTGTTTGTTCTCTTTTTAGTTATGAACAGCTTTTGAAGGAGGAAAAAACTTCCATTAATGAACTCAGTATCCTTGAGAAAAAGGTGGAACTGTGGGCGTTAGGTAACTCAACAACAGAAAAGGTTTTGAGATTACCATCAGCTAGGGTCTCAGTTGATAAAACACTGCAAAATCATCTGCCTGAAGAAGTAGTAGAGTTTGAAAGATTTCTTCAGCAAACAGGAGGGCGGCAAGGAGGCTGGGATGATTATGATCATCAACATTTTCTGAAAGCATGGACAAAACACAGAGGAAGGGCATCCTACATGGATGAAGCCCTTGAGTATCTCTCTGGAAGAACAAAGGAAGATGTTGAACAGCATGATAAATGGTATCGAGAATTTCTAGTTTTACAAGAAAGAAAAAAAGAGGTAGGATAACCTTCCAGGGCTTTTGTAACTTTAAGAAAAAGTACTTATTTTAAAAATACATGAACTTCTTATTTTTGAATTTGCCTCTCTGGTGGTAGTGCTAGGTAGATTTCTCTAATAGTTGACGATACAACTGAAGTCTTTAGCATCCTTACCTTGCCAGTAAATATTTGTCTTAAAGAGAGATTAATAAATGTGGATCTAACAACATGCTGAAGTGGCCTGTGTATTGCTGGAGTGTATTATAACGGCTTTTGATAGCAGTTTTCCAACAAGTTAGGGACAAGCAGTCCCACCTCACCTTGCAGTTCTTGTTACATCCTCTTTCTCCAACCATGGGTGTCCTGCTATACTTGTAAGCAATGTACCTGTACCTGTACTGTGCCAGTAGAACTGTGAACTCTTGAGAGAGCTTTGAGCTCCTGCGTAATAAAAGATACACTGACATAAACACTGAATTATTAAGAAAATAATATGTGAAATTGTTAATTTGAAGAAAAAAATTGAAATATATTTCCACTGAGAAAAGCATTTCACACCAACATGTTCTAAGGTAACATGAATGCTATAACTTAAATGATTTTAGATAGTAAGCCTTAAGCCTGCCTTGTGAGAAAGCAGACATAGGTGCTATTTTGCCTTAAGAAGTTGCCTAACTAGACCTTGAATTCCTGTCTTCAGCTTGTATTCTTGTAGCATGAGTTTTCATCTACTATCTGTTACTCATGACAGATTGAATCAACATGAATCTGTAAGATTTTTATGGAGATCTTATTTTTTTCCGGTGTTTTCACGCAGTCAATTAAGAAGTGGAAAAAAAAACAGCATCAAGAAAAAGAAGGAATCTTGAAGGAAAAAGAGAAATCAGAAAAAATACTTAGGAAAGAGTGTTTTCAGCGTGAAGAAGCTCAGAAGCAAAAAGCAGAAGAAGAAAGGAAAAAACAACAAGCAGCAATTGAAGCATGGAAAAAGCAGAAAGCAATGGCTTTTGCAATGGAACAAGCATCACAACTAAAACTAAAAGAAGAGAAGGAGAAAAAGCAACAGAAAGAACGCCAGCGCCAATGCCATGTTAAGTTACTGTTGGAAAGGTATACCTTGTTGAAGAAGGAAAAGGCAGAGCTTGAAAAGATTGAAAAGGAGAAAAGGGAGGAAGCTGAAAGGGAGGAAAGGAAGAAAATTGCTGCAGAAGAAATTACTAAGTTTCAAGAGCGGGTGAGTAATTGCCTTTCCACTTATGTATTTGTGTTTAAATTTACCTGCTTCCTCCTATAATATAATCTGATAACAGTTTCAAAATCCTTAATACCCTAGTTTTACTCATTTAAATCTATTTTAGATTCATTATGAATAATTTTGTCTATGTCCAAGAAAAAGTGTGAAACTTTATTCTAGATAAAGATGTTACTTTGCCTCGAGGTCTAAGTTCTATAGGTTTATTCAAACCCATATTTCATTCTAAATGTAGAGATGGTTATGTCTGCTTGAGTGTGACCACAGTTTGGGAAAAACTCTTTAGGACATGCCATTCAAAGAGTAGAAATTACTCTCCATGCCAAAGAAAATGTTAACAGACCTGATTGCTGTATGTGGATGTGTAAGTAATAAAAAGAATAGATTGAAGGTATTGCAAGTTGTTGTAGTTGTAAGTTCAAGTTAGATCCCAGCTCACTGTAAATTTCATTACGGGACAACCAGTATTATTGTCAGCATTCCTGTTAATTTTCGTTTTTACAACGGGTGGTTGAACTACTGGAATCTGGGTTTTTTTCTTCACTATGTAATTGTGGAGAACAAAATGTCGCAAGTAGCCATCTAGCGTAACTTAATTCTGCACTATTACAAAACCACAGAGTAAACTCTAATTCTGTGAGAAGGATGTATACATATTTTGATACAACTTGGTTTATTTTTCCAAAATAAGTTTGAATTTTGTCTTAATATATTTTTTCAGGATCTACGTAAACTTGAACTAAAGATTCATGAAAAGCAAGCTAAAGAAGAGGAAAAACAAGAAAAAGAAAAGAGACTGGCAAAGTTAAGAGAGAAGGTAGCACTCTAACAACATTATTTTAGAACTTTTTTTCTGTTATTGACTATTTAGATAAGTAAAAATAATTAGCTTTTAGAGCAAAGCAAGAAAAAGAATTGTTTAAACTATTGAGCTGCATATACCTCAGACTTAAGAGAATTTCCCTGTCTCTGAGCAATAATTATTACAGGTAAGCAACAGCTTGTTTTTTAAAAATGCTTTGCTAACATTAGTGGACTAAGTAGGCTAGTGTCCTGAAATGTTTTAGGGACATTTTCTGGGTTCTCACAGTTTAACTTTTTAATTTATTAAAATAACTTAGTATTTCATGGAATAAATGCTTCCAATTTGTTTCCTGGGGCAGCGTGGGTAAAACTCTCCTGTTCATTAGATGGATTTATCTTATGTTTTCTTTGCATCTATCTACACGATAAAGATATAATTAGTTTATGTAATTCATTCTGTGATTGATGATGAAGAACATTGGATGTTTTTTGTTTGTTTGTTTCACCGCAAGGTTGAAATTCATGCAGCCAGAGACCCCTCCAGGTTGTACAGGCCTACCAAGGGCTGGGAGGAACGCACAAAGGAGATCGGACCAACAGGTTCAGAACCACTTCTGCACATTCCCCATAGGTAAGGAGAAGAGCAACGAGTGCATGCCACTTTTTTTTTTTTTTTTTTTTTTTTGATTTATGAGCTATTTGTTTGTTTATTTCAGAGCTATCCCAACCTGGAGACAAGGGTTATAGGTGAGGCCCTGCGTATCATTTTTACAGGATGATCGTTTCCTTGTATATGAGGTGGCCAACGGTCTTCAGGAGTTTTCCACAGAAGTTGCTGGGTGCACTGAAACGCTGTGCTTGCATTTCGTGAGTGCTGAACTCGAGCTGGTTTCAGTCAGTAGTGTTTTCATCATGGCTTATATTTCACTGCATTAAAAGTGCTTCGTTGTGACCCGCTGTTTTTACATTCCTTCTCTGATTTCGGACCGTGTACACGTGCTCGGGAAACGGCGAATAGCACCCAGCTTCCAGTTGCCCCCGTTGGTCTCGATTACCACCGCGCCCGCAAGTCGCACTGCACCGAAGGGCGGTTTGAGGAGCATCAGGCTGCGGGTAGCCGCTGTCCCGAGCGGTGCCGCGGCAGGGGGGGGGCCGCACCGGGGTGGGCCGCGCCTGCAGCCCACCGGCCCCGAGCCCGCCATGAGGCGGACGGGCAAGGACTCCCCGCGCGGCCGCCCTACGTCATCACCCGCCGGTGACGCGCATCGTGCGCGCCGGGCGCGGGCGGCGGGAAGATGGCGGCGGAGCCGTCGGCGCTGGGCTCGGGGGAGGCGGAGCGGCTGGACTTCCTGCGGGAGCGGCATGTGCGCTTCTTCCAGCGCTGCCTCCAGATCCTGCCCGAGCGCTACTCCTCCCTGGAGACCAGCAGGTAGCGGGCCGGGCTCCCGCGGGCCCTGCGGCGCGCGCCGGCGGGAGGGGGCTGCTCGGCGGGCGGGCGGGCCGCGGCGCCCCTCGGCCCCGGCCGTTCGGCGGGGCGGGACCGGGGCGGGACCAGCCCCCTTTGCTTTCGCCCGCCGCGGGGAGCCCGCGGGGTCTCTCCTGCCCGCTGGAGAGCGGCCAGCCCGGGCCGGCTTCCCGGGGGCGGCCCTGGCGAAGCCGCGCCGGCCGCCTGGAGAGGCAGCGCTGCGGCGGCGGCGGCGGACGCGCTGCCCGGAGGGGCGTTTGCGCCCGCGGGCGGCTCCCGGCGAGTGCGCGGATGGGTGTCGGCCGTGCCCGGTGAAACTCCCCGACTTCCGCGAGAGGACACTTGTTGATCCTTCTCATCTGTTTTCAGTCCCATGCTTCACCCTTTTAATCCACCTGGAAAGCCGATTTTAAAATTAGCGATTTAAGCGTTCTGTAGCTCAAAGTCAGCACGCGGAAGATGCAATAGCCGAAATCATTTAAATCTTCATTAGCAAGCGTAAACATTAAAGCATATTAATTGTGGTAGTGAAATATGTTCCTTACCTTAAAGTAGGGAGATGCTTGTCCATGTAATGGCTTCACAATGCATTTATTTTGGATTCTTAATGTCTTCCCATGAGGTAATAAGTTATTGCTGATGCACAAGATGATCAATACCTTGTTTGCAAAGTTGCATTTGAGGAGAAACTTGGAGACAAGTAAAGGATTCAGTATTTTATTCAACTAATAATATGACCTTTTTAAAATTTTGTTGTAGTGTCTTGGAAGTCATATTATGGGAAACGTGCAATTACTTTGATCAGCCTTTTTTTTTTTTAAGTGTACTTTCATGATTTTTCAATACTTTGAAAAGTTTCAGGAGGATTTTTCCAATCCTGTTATTTCACTACATTCATGTTGGTTTAGATGGTGAGTAACAGAGATCTTCTCTGATCTCTAGACCAAAATGCCAGGCCTGATTACAAGTAAAAATTAATTTGGTTATCCAAGCTTAACATTTACAGGAATTACAGCAATGGAGGCAAAGCATGTCGTAGGCTGCATCAGAAAAACTATAGTCAGCAGATCAAGGAATGCAATTACCCCACTCCATTTAAGCATTTGTTATGCCACACTTGGAATATCGTGTTCAGTTTTGGTCCCCCTGTTCCGCAGAGACACTGAAAAATTGGAGGGTCCCACAGAGAAGAACTGCCAAGATGATGAAAAAGGGTTGGAAAAATTGACATCGGAAGAAAGGCTCAAGGGAACAGAAGGCTCAGGGAGGATCTAATCACAGTCTTCCAGTACCTGAAAACTGGTTAGAGAAAAAGTGGTATGATGGTGATGGTGCAAGAGGCAACAGGCACGAGTTGCTTCAGGGGAGATTCAGTCTGGACATAGGAACAATGTCCTTCACTGTAGGAGCAGTTAAATGCTGGAATAAGTTGCCCAGAGAAGTGGTGGAGTGTCCTTCTCTGAAAAAAATTAAGACTCTGCTCAACAGGGCTAATCATATCTGTGGCCGTGCTTTCAATAAAAGGTGGGATCAGGTGATCTCCAAAGGCCTTTGCCAGCCTAGACATTTCTGTTGTGTGATTTACGTTGCCAGGCTGTCTCAATTTGCCGCTGAGCTAAAATAGAGGTTGTAGTGTGCAAGGCGTTGTCCCCAAACTTATTAGCATTACACTTACTTAATAATATAGTGCTAATTGTTTTCAGATCTCTTCTAGAAATTAATAACCTGGTTGAGTTTAAATTTGATGTGTGGTCATAGCAGCCACGATATATTAAATAACCAGTGCCAAGTACATGTTTTTATAATGGTTGTGCAACACTGGAAAAAACCCTAAGTTTTCTGAAAATTGGAACTCTCTGAAATTATTTCAGGACTCTCTGTGTTCTGGCTAATCAGCATATTCAAGTTTAAACCTTCAACTAGAATAAAAATCAAGGTCATCTGAATTCAGCATGTATTTTTACTAATAAAGGTATTCTCCAGTTTAAATGTATAAATTTTTAAAATCAACATTCTGCAGACATATATACCCCTCTGTTAACAAATTCTTAGCAGGTGTTTGCGTCACAGAAGTGTTTGATGGCGAGTGTACTAATTAGCCTTTTTGACAAGTTCAATTGCACCAAGTTCAGCAAACTTCCACAGTTGGCATTGCTGCAGAAGGAAACTCTGTCATCCTTTTATTCTTACCTCCCTTGTTCCTGCATTTGTGTGGTTGTGTGGTGAACTGGATTGGGGAGCTCAACTAAATTGAAGAGCAACTTGTTTAAAAAAAAAAAAAGAAGTCAGTAAGCTTTTTTCTGGTTCACCATGCTGCAGCAGGAACAACTGCATTTGTTCCCACAGGACAAGCTGATAGAAGATGAAATTTTCTTTTTGCACAGTGCTTGTCCGTTCTAACTTGGATTGTGATTTGTCAAACACTAAGGGAGTTGGTAGAAGACTGAAGAAATTCAATTTCATTTTCTTTACTGAAATTATTGGTCCAAGGAAGGACCTCATAATTATTTTAATCTGTAGCTACCGCATGCAACATCAGTGACAGTAGTTTTTGGTGATCTGGTCAGTAAACTCTTGTACACACTCAGTCAGTACCATGAGTTTTGGCAGGAGAATGCACCTTTCCTGGTCTCTGAAGTCTTTCAGATTGAGGAATTTCATGATGCTCTTTGCATCATGCTTGTTCAGATTCTCAAATCATTTCAAAAGGTTTTGGAATTCTGCTGAGAAGCTGCAGTCTGTGTCCTTGCCTGAAAACCGAATCTGTCATCAGAAATGTCTATTTGCTTATCTTTGTGAGGGACTTAAAACACAGATTATCTGTTATGTAAGTTTTCAGTAGGTTAAGTAACAACTTAAAAACAAATTTCAGCTTCAAAGTTTGATATGTGACTTCCTAAATTAATACACATACAGTAACTAAAGTGATGGTAGAAGGCAGGAAGAAAAGGTACAGCAATAGTGATGCTAGACTTGGGGATCGTGTCAAAAAGGAGTGCTCTGTAGGTAAGTTGGTCTATATAAAGCTTTTTAATTTTATGCCATGTGTCAGCTAAGGTACTGGTAACAGTTGTCTGTACTCTGTTAATGCTCAGTGAGGCAGAATAGCATGTGAAGTAAAATGTAGTATGTAGGTGGCTGTATCAGGAGGGCACCGTGTTCAGTGATGCAGGATGTTCTTGCCCATCATATGTGAATTCCGGCAGTCTACATACAGTCAGTTCCTAAATGCTCCTGTTAACACAGAGAATCAGTTCTGATTAGGTAAACTGAAGCCTAGCTATGCGTAAAACCACTTTCTGCACTCACTTATCTATGTGAGTATTTTTGAGTGTAGGTCAGATACATGTTTTGTCTTTTATATGTACAGTCTTGTGTTTTGGGGCCTGGTGTGCAGCAGTTCCTAGTGCTGACATTGGCATAGCGTTTGTGCCTCTTTGGAAGTAACTTAACTGGGTAACATAGTGTGAAAATGCCTTCAAGTATTTGTAGTAAAAGATTCTCAAACTTTGTGTTTGTGAAAATTGGAAATATGTACAGTCTTTCAAAAAAAAATTACTGTAATTGAACTATCTTTTAACCTTTGTTCCTTATGAAGTTTAAAAAGTACTGGTTTTCCTCAAAGTAGCGAGTTATTGTCCAGAGTCTGATTTTGGGTTACACAGATCTGAACAGTGGCAAAAGTTGATGTAAGCCTCAAAGTGCTAAGCTTTCACTTAAAGACAATTTTGCAGCAGGCGGTTTGCTTAAAATGATATTTTTGTTCTATGTAGAAATAAATTTTGTGCGCAGTGTAATTTTTATGACTCTCTATAATAAAAAAAACTTATTTGTAATAATAATAGTAAAGAGACATATCTTAGAATTAAGTGATTACAAAATAGCTTTACCGTTTTTCGGCCGGGAATACTTGCATTGATAGAGGTGTATGCTATTCTGTGTTTGATATTTTTGGCAAGGACCTTAGAGTTGCATAGTGTTTTTTTGAAGAGGGATTGATAGTGGTCAATATCCAAGATTATAAGCTAAAATCTTTTGTTTGTGAGAACAGTCATAAAGAATAATGCAAAACCCCAGGATCTAGGTAAAAGACAGCATAAAATCAAATGATTCAGCTTAACATTCTTCAAATGCATTGTGGTCGCTGCTTGTGGTATGTAATTCTCGGTAATATCAGTTGTGAAGCAGAAGTTGGTGGCTTAAAAATGTCTTGTGAATGTCAGGCCACATGATTACTGTAACAACAGGTTGTCACACTCATAGGAATGTCCTGCTTTGTGGGGTGTGACATTGTATTTGAGAGGAGGGTTTGCTGCGCCTCATTTGGCTGCTGCACTATCATTTGCTGCAGAATACTTTTAAGGCATATTTTGGGCTGACTTACATCACCATTTTCTGTGGCCTTGGTGTTTGTGGCTCTGACGCAGAAGCACAGGCAAAAATTAGATGATCACAGAGGTTTCCATCCTGATCTTCTTCAGAGGTTCCTGCTCCTGATGCTCAGGGTGGCTCAGCAGCCTGCGAGGTAACTGCAAATTATAACTTAGTCTCATAAGGAAAGCTGGCATTGACTTTTGGGTTTCCTTAGTTTGCTAAGCTGTAGTTTCTGTCCATTCAGCACCTGTTTCATGATCAGCTTATCAGTTGGTGAAATGAGAGCAAGAATTTTCAGAACGGTAGGCAGATACAACCGTGGGTGCCAAAATGTACATCCAGCTATTTTTAATCTGACTCAGACCTTCCAACTTACCACTGCGTGAGCATTTTCCCTGATAGCAAGCTATCTCAAGTTCCTACCCTAGTGCCGCGGTGTTGGTGCTTTCTCAGTGCAACTGCTGCAGCTCTTTGAGGGGCTGTACTGTAAACCAGATCATTGAAATGATTTGTGTTAAAAACAAAACCTCCCAACAAAGAGGGGTGGTTTGCAGTGTAGCCTTATAAACAGTTACAGTAGCACAAGTTTAGGGAAGGAGAGAGGAGCTTTAGGCAGGAGGGAACTTGAGCATGCTAGCTACTCCTGACTCCACTTCCTGCGTTGGATACTTGGATGTGACTTGCTTAATTTTAGATGTTTAGTTAAGTTAGTCATCTAGGCTCCTTTGTACTCAAGGACAAGAAATAAGTACCTCTACGTAGTAATTCATCCTGTGTGTTTGTTTCTACATTCATCAGTTATAAAGGAAGCCTCGCTATTCGACACCTAACTTTTAAGCATCTGAAATTGTGTTTAGGACGCAATGAGAGGCAGCTTACTTCATTTCAGGGTTATCTTGCACTTACTGCATAGTTATAAGACTGTTCATATAAGAATTCATCACAGAGAACTAGTTTGGAAGTTAGTAAGTTACTAAGTTACTAACATAGTTTACCTTGTAGTGTCTTTTTCAGGTAAGCAGGCCCTTAGGCTAATGCCTGAATTGGCATCTCTTTACCATGTAAAAGAAGGCATGGCTTATGTGAAGTCTTGTTGAGATGGAGAAATGTTTAAAGTATAAAGAACATAACTTTATCCAGTAAAAATTTAATATTTTCTGAGCTAGACTCAATGTATTGCTCCACTCTACAGGCTGAGAATTCATAGATATTTCTGTTTCTGCAACCGTTTGTTAATCTCCCCATGATATTTATGGTGGGAAGTGTAAGTCTTATCTTTTTCTTTTAGGTTGACAATTGCATTTTTCGCACTCTCTGGTCTGGATATGTTGGATTCCTTAGATGTGGTGAACAAAGATGATATAATAGAATGGATTTATTCCCTGCAGGTCCTTCCCACAGAAGACAGTGAGTGAGTTTTTAGTTTTTTTTATTGATATTAACATCTTTACTTTTGCTTTTCACCTGGGGAATAGTGTATGGCACTTGGTTTTTACAAAATACAAGCTTGACCTTCCTGAGGTGCTGTCATGATAATTTCAGATAGCGGTATGTCCAGCAATTTCTAGAAGTAGATCCCTCTAAAGAAATAAAGCTAGAAGAAGTGATTAGTTTTGCTTTTTTATGTATTCAAGTTGAAGTTATGAAATGTCTTTGAAAATAAGACAATATAAAATACTACTGAAGTTTCACCTTCAAAACCCTTCTCAGATAAGTTTTTTTGCCTGTTTCTAAAAGAAACACATATGCCACATATGCATTACAAGTCTACTAGTGGTTATATTGACTTCCACTAATTGTAGCTATGCCAGGAGCTAGGAGCACAGGTGTGGCTATACGGAACAGCTTTTGAAAAAAAAGGAAAGGTAAGATGAAGAAGCAAAAGGGATGAACGCTGTTCCCACTTTATAATGAAAAATCAGTTCTTTGGATCTGTGGTGGTTAAATTTGCCTAATGTCTTTAGAAGGGAGTAATACTGTTGCTCTGCCCCAGCTGTCTTCAGATTGGAATGTGCGTAGTAGATCCAGGTTAGGGAGGGAGCTCAGAAGAAGTGGCCCTCTCCAGGCCGCTTAACAGAAGCCAAGGGAAGCGCCACTCCTGTGGGCTCGCTGGTACTGGCGTTCTTCTGTGGCGGCTCAGGTGAGTGGCTCATAGCAGCAGAGGGAGTGGAAGGGAGGGGGCTGCAGGTAAGGCAGCTCTGTGACATGAGGTGCTGGCATGTTAAGTGCTGGTGTGGGATAGCTCCAGGCTGGTCTGCAAAGAAGAGGTAATTGTAGGTGCCTGTCTATAAAATCATGAAAGTGTGAAGTGCTTTTAATGTTGGATGGTTGTAGAAATAAAATCATGTTTTTCGTTATAATGTCTAATCATGTGCCGCAAATTGGGTCTCTTCCCTAAAAGCAGTTTTAGGAAATAAAAGCATTTTTATGAAGTGAACATGTGGAAGTCAAGATTGCCGATGCTTGATTTTTACAGCAATAAAAAGAACCCATTTCTTACTCTGGCAACTTGCAAGCCTTCATATCCACACCAGGCACTAGCTCCAATAGATTTTTTTGCTTGGGTTGCATTTCAGGACTGATTATAGAAAATTAATGGGTTTAGATCATATAATTGCTCCTGCAGCTCTTTTAATTATGAGAAGGTTCCTTAACATGAAGATAACTTTCCATGTGTACATTCTTTGTTTTTAGGAGTTGCATGCTTTTTGATCCCTATCCCTGTCTTCGGGAGTGTATTCTGATAGAACAGTCAACTTCACGAGAAGAGGAATTAGAATAGGCATTTTTGTTTGTTTGATAATATGCTGAAATTCTCTGCACCTTCCCCCCCCACCCCCCACCCTAGCCAATATTTGGGATAGTCCCATTGTTAAGGCCCTTCTAGGGAGGACAGTATCAGTCTCAGCTTGCAGATGTGGAGGCTAAAGATCTGGGGCACAGCTAGGACAAGCTCTTCCCATCGTACAGTTCCTGGAGAACACTTTTGCAGGGGGTGCCTCCCTGCTACAGTGCATTCTGTGCTTATAAATAATAGATTTCTCTTTTCACCAGCAGACCCAACCTTCCCTCCAATCCTGTATTTTGATATCCTCTCATAAGAACTTTTTTTTTTGGTTAAGCTCTATTCCTTCTGGTAATAATGCCACTCTTCATCTTGACACTTGACCTCTAAAATTTTAGGTTTTTTTTTTTTCCATTTTTACTTCATCTGGCGGACAGTAGATGATTAAAATGTAAATGATACTAACAGCAACAGATTGGATGCTGGATGACTAAATATTCAGAAAGGAGTGCACAACCTCCTGTAATATCTGGTTTCAATAAAATGTCCCGACTGTCTAATTTTTAATCTTAATGTGTGTGATGTTTGTTGACAGCCTGCCACTAGTAGAGCTCTGACTCCATCTTTTGACATGCCCAGAGAAGTAGCTAAACTATGGTAGACAGTAGCACTGAGGCCTTTGGTTTCAAGTTGATCATACATATCTAGTTAAAGGAAATACTTGCTAGATTGAGGCATTGGAATCTGTCTTGGAAAAAATCTGATTTTACTTTGCTTTAAAGTAATAATCTGTTGCAACTTCTTTGACGTGCATGCTTATATCTTTCTCTTTCTAGGGAAAATTGATCTTTAAGCATTTAAATTATAACACTGTTGTGTAGTTTTTGGAATGATGAAATTCCAGTAATCTTGCTTTAAGTAACAGCATTGCACTTAATATAAATCTTCATTACTTTTGGCTCTAGCATTGAAAACCAGTGGACCTATATTTTAGATTGAAATATATTTTTAGAGCATCTTGGGATTTTTTTTTTTTTTTTGATTGAGTCACTGAATGAATTCCTGAAAGGAGAGAGAAAAGAATACCTGGAATTCTTGGGCAGGGGTGGAGGGGAATCCTCTGTTGTTGGTGTTTCTCTCTCCAAAGCTTCTATATCAGTAGTACTTCACTTGGTTTTACTTAAGGCACTTTTTTAAGGTGGCAAGTTCAAATTATTTTGAGAACTGCTGCTATCTTACAATAGGCTTCCAATGGAGAGGAGACAGAGCAATTAATACTCTACAGGCTTAATTTCTATTTACTTTTACCAATAACTGTTATAGCAGGGTACTGTAGAACTTGGTAGAAAAATCAGAATTTGATGTTTAGAATACTTGTTAGTTATACTCTCAAAATATACTGTGGTAATAGTAGTAGTATGGTTGTATGTATCAGTATGGGATATGCTAATGTAGCCTGCAATTGAAAGGTCTGTAGCCTTTGAAATTTTTATGTGAAACTGAAGTTCATGAAAGCAAAATGGTGAGATCTTGTTCTAGCTGAGTAAGAAAGTAAAAATACAGTTTGTGATCCTAAATGGAATACACTAAAGGAAGCTGAAGATTGAGGTCTGTCAGGATAGACTGAATTCTTCTGTGGTTTTATTGTAACTACGAAACATGAGAGACTCAGAAAAGTAATATTCTTTAGATACCATGACAGATTTCAGCTCAAGTGCTTCAGAGACTGACTCAATACAGGTTGTAATTAGAGGGAGAGAATAGCCATGTCACACATGCCAGCTGATGCTTACTCTCAAACCTAACAGTCTTCACTGGGTGCTTGGTCTCATTGGTGTCTTCTGCTTACTGAAAGGACTCTGTCTTCTGTAACTCTTACAAAATAGTTTGGCTTTAACTTCCATAGCATTTGACTGTTGCTACTTTTCCTTCCTGTTCAGTAAATGCTCTGCTTAGTTGCATGGCTAACAGCACGTGATTGTTTTGTTTGTGTGTTCCTTGTAGTAAGACCTCACTGGGTTTCCTTTTACAAGGATGTTGAAATCTTGAAAAAGCCTCTTTTTTCTGTGGGGGAAGGGGCTGTATTCTTTTACAAGTCCTACTGGAAATGACAGCTTTGAGCTAAAGACTTTTTTTTCAAATATGAAGTTCAAAAAGGATTGACAAAAGATCCTGTCTCAGCTGTTTGTTCTTCTGGTTCTTATCATGTCCTAACTTTACTGTTTGCCCTCTCATAAAGCAGCTCCTAGGCAGAATTTCAAATTTATTGTAACTATCTTAAAGTGCAGCTCTTACCAGTGTGAGAGATATGTATCCCAGTTATTCCTCGCAGGTTGTGTTTAAAACCAGTTCAGCACTTTTGAAAGGTTATAAATACAGAGCTCTGGACCAAAGTGATCTAGTTGTAGACAGAAAGTGGAGGCTGGTTCTTTGGTCATACTCATCTGCCATCCTCCCCTATAGCAACACTGCCACTGTCTGCCCCCGCTGTGAGCTGGTTTGGCTTGTTTAGCTGGCAGAAAAGCATGTATTTATTTATCTATCAGAAAGGTTAGCTTTCTGTTGCCTTGGTGAACTGACTTGGCTGGGGATACAAGGGCCAGAGCCCAGCGGGGGAGAGGGAACGAGATCACATACTTTGACAGCTGGGTGTTTCACTGGCTTTGCTGTAGTAAGAAACTGCACCCCAAGTAAAGCTGAGGCATCTTTCGTTTTCTGGTTTGGACCCCCAGGGTCTGTGCATAGCCGCTTGAAAACCACTGTTCCACACCAGGGACCTAAAACTTTGTTCTGTCAAAGTTTGAATTTAGATTGGTAGCAATGCTTGTGGTGCACGTTCCAGTGCTTTGGTTGGTAAGGAAATTATTTTTTAGCCTTAGTTCAGTAAGAATTGCTCATGTTTATCTGGATGTGCTGTGTCAACCTATGTTAGAGCTATGACTTTTTCTTGTATTTTAAGCTTTTAATGGCCAATGTAAAATTGCTCCTCCACTTAGCAAAATAAGAAAAGCCTAGAAGCCAGAGGAATACACAGGTACTCTGAAGGGGAAGAGTTACCGCTCTTCCCATCAAAGGCTAATTGTAAAAGTCGCATAACAAAAGTGGCCTTTCTGTAACAAAAACGATCCTTGGATAAACCTCCTATGGTCCTCACTTAGGACTATTCGAAGGACCACCTGGCCTACACATACGTAATACGGCTTTCTGCAAGGTAAAGTCTCAGCTCTTGGTGTAAGTGTGAAGTCTCTTACTTTGGGAAACAGGTCAAATTTATTTAATCCTGTTGTCAAATATGACAGGTTTTTCCAGGTGTTCTTTGTTCTGCTTGAAACAGTCATACAGTGATTGATAAAACTTTTATTACTTACTGCTATTTTTTGAGCCCATTCAGAAAGGGATTAAATATGCTTAACTGAAAGTGAACGGTAGGTGGTACCATTTCATAACTGCATTTTACTCGATGCTTCAACTGACTGTGCAGGTGCTGAAGTCATTGCTTCAGCAATTTTTTACACGGCGCATTAATTCTGATTATTATCCCTTTAATTAGGATATGTTTCTCAAATTTGCTTAATTTTTAATGATATATCTGATCCTCACTGGCTGTTTGCAACTCAGCAAAGTAGGCAAGAGCTTGATTAGCACTGCTAAACTATTACATGAGATAAGCACAAGTACCTTCAATAAAATAGTAAAACCAGCTTCACAGCAAGTGAGATGATGCACATAAACTGAAAGATGGGGCTTTTTCATTAAATAAATATTTCCCCTTTTGAGTTGGACTTGGCACTTACAGGAAGCTAAAAAAAATTGAGACACGACGTCAGTGTGCCAGAGTCATATGGCTAGAAATGAGCTGTTTGCACTTCCTGCTTAGCGCTTCCTTTACCAGCTCCGCGTTCTATTTTTAAAGTCAAGAATTGCAACTATCAATTTAGCAATTCACTTGTAATCCTGAAGCTCTAGGAACTTCTCTTACATGAGCATTAATGATGAAGTTTTCCTTTACTTTTATGTGGAGGAGAAGAAATTTTGCCTCTCTTTGGAGATTATGCACTGATAGCTATGTACCAGTAGACTTAGGACTTTTGTCGGTGAAGGATTTCCACATTTGTGCCTTTTTGGAGCTTACGTAGCCTTTTTGACACACTTTTTTTTTTTTTTTTTTTTTCCTGAAAACAGTACTTTTTCACAATGTCAGTTAGGAAAATTGGTATTTAAGAAATGGAACTTCTAATTTTCCTTTTTCTTAACGGGTTCATTCATGTTATATTGTGTTTCAATTTATGAAGCTTTTTTGGCAGGGTCTTTCAGGAACTGCTTAAGCAGTTAATCTTTATTGTGCTTTCCAGAACCTGTTGCAAAACAGAAAGTAGGATCTTTGACTCCAGGAACTAACAGGCAAACTTTCTTTGCTGAAAAGATTTAGGGTACAACAAAATATAACGATTATGTGTTTTTTTTATTTACAAATTCAGATACTCTTTCTGTTTTCTCGTTGTTGCTATAGGATACCAACTTCTAGCATATGCTGATCTGACCTTCATTACACCTATAGATTCATTAAAAATTTTTTAGACCAGAAGGTGGAGAAGTGGGGATTGTAGGTGTTTTTTTCTGTTAAATGATAGTTCACTCCATGGAGATTAGATCCAAAGACTTGTCTGTTAGGAAAAACCTGCATGCTTTACCTGCATTAAAGTCATTAGACTGATGCAAGGTTCTAAATTAGATATTGCATATCTGCAGAATGCATTTTAAACTAGAAGCTACTGTGTTGATTAATTACACCAATATTGGTGTACGACATTGCACAGTGATGTTTTTTAGGGCTTTCAGTATTATAATTATTGTTCAGTTAACCTGGTGCAAATTTTCCTAATCTCCATGAGGCTTTTTGGATTCAAGGCTGAAGATGAGCAAAAAAATAGGGGGGGGGAAGAATGAGTGAATTAGAGCTGTTTTACCTTTGGAGGCAGTGGAGTGAAGCAGTTGAGCTTTTGCAGTGTGGAAGCAGACTTGAGCCCTGGAAATTTATACTTAGTGCTAGACAGAATGTGGTACACGCTCCTCTAATACATGCTCAGATACTGTGACACATTAAAAAAAAATCACATCTGAATCAGTGGAAGAAATGTCTGATTGATAAGGTGTTCTTGTACCTGTGTTTTGAGTGAGAGAGGGGAATGGCTCCATTAAAAATGTCATATTGTTTCAACTGTTTCATTCTGACACTAACTCATTAAATCAGTACTGGCTTAAAACTGCAGATAGTTTGTTTGTCCTTGTATATGCTGCAAAGTATCTTAAAACAATTCTGCTTAGGAACAGACGGTATTACTAGGCAGAAATGTAGAGAGGAAAAAAAAATCTGTTAACTCTGGGTGTTTTTCCAGGGAAATAATCAATCAATCAATCTCTCTCTCTTTTTTCTTTCTCTCTCTCTTCTTTCTTTTTTTTTAAGAACAGGGGAAAAAATTATATGCTGGTATGAACAACATATTTCCACCAAACAAAATAATCTGTTGCTTTGCCATTACACCAGGATCCAGTTTGTTTGATTGTTTTTCCTATTCAGAATGCTAACAATGTGAGGTAGGGAACATACTGAAAGGAACGTACATGCAAACTCTGGTTGTGCTGTGAGTGATGCTGAACTAACAGGTCTTGATCTAGAGAATTGCAGTTTATAATGAATGTTTCAGCAAAGCAAATCAGCTGACATTTTATCTTTCTTCCTTCTCTAGGATCAAACTTGAATCGCTGTGGATTCAGAGGCTCTTCGTACTTAGGGATGCCATTCAACCCATCCAAGGTTAGTTAAGTGTGATGAAGAAATTTCAATTAGACAGTAAATGATCTCCTGTCTTTTTTTATTGTATTAACTGCAGAGTTGTGGAAAACATGGGAGGCAGGGGTTTTTGTTATGTTGATATACTGAAACCTTTGAAGAGCTTTTATAGTATGGTACTCTTAAAATGGTCCTGCTTGTGTGTACAGGGGGCAGTGAAGAAAGTGATGTACAAATTGTGGCTCATCTCAGTGCACTCTCCCCTGCTCTGATCTGTGACTGGGGAGGGAAACTTCTCCAGCTCAAGAACTGTCCGTGGACTTGGAAGAGAAGGACAGAATTGCTGTGTATCAGGTGGTGGAGGGCATGCTGTTCTTCAGTATTCCTCTTCATGTGATGAAACATGGGATATTTCATTGGATATGGGATATGAAATTGAAAGCGAGGATGGACATCTGATATGGTTATGACTGTAGTGGAGTGTAAAAATGCTTGAACTAGCTTGTGTATGAGGATACTACAGCAGCCTGTTTTGACCTTATTTGTATTTACTTTAACAGCACAGCCTTAGGTTTCTGAGTATCTTGTGGGAATGTTAATCTACACTAGAGTAATAATGACTTATTGCCCCTTTTTGCATAGCAAGTCAACCAAGTATCCATAACAGTAATATTCATAGTTTACACTTTGTAATAGGGAAAAAATAATTGCGAAGAGGATTTTGTATGTGTCTGCACAAGGCACTGCAGCAATATGTGACAGACAACGTAATCTGCCTCTTGGTTTGCTTTGGTATTTATCCCTTTTTACACTACAGATGGTGTCTGCAGTGAGCTCTGATTGTAGTACTAAGATGAATTCATCATCTCTTTTAATTGGAATTAACCTCAGTGGCAATCCTACCACCCACTGAGCTTGAAGGAAAGAAGGAAAATGTCTGCTTAAAACAAAACTTAAAAGTATTTGGGATCTCTACTGATGACTTACTGGGATGCTTTATTAAAAATAAAGCTTAAATGCAAAGTAGCAGACCATAATTTCAGTATGGTCATAAAAAAATATTTAAAGACTGGTTTTCTTGGAAGGAAGCTAGTAGTCTTCTTTTTGTTAACAGTTACCTAAAGAAGTTGAGGGTGTAATGCTATTATTGTGGTATGACTGCATTATAAGATGAATAAACACAGTCTTACCAAAGCAAGGTAATAAAAGTGCATCAGCCATGTTTCTTCAAAGGTCTGGGTCAGTGCTATGCAATGTAGTATGTTAAATCAGTATATGCTTTTTGGAAACTTGTCCCCATTACATAAAGCTTGAAGAATGAGTTTTTGCATATAATTCTGAGATTTTATAGAGCCCTTTGACGACAGAAAGTCCAAAAGAACTGAAAAGTGTCATTATAGCTTGGCAGCACTTCCTGGTGTTTTAACGTTACACTCCAGTTCCAGTAGTACATGCTTCAGATATAAATACTCTCTTTTCAGGAAGTGTGTTGCAGCCCATCAGTGTCTCATAACCTGTTAGCCGATCTGTAGGAGGGACAAAGGGTAGGATCATGTAACCTCTGGAAATTACTTACAAGGTTGTTATATCTAGAAAACTATTCACAGATGGATATACTCTGTATTCAAGCTTCATGGTACTTTTTTTATTGCATCTACATTAAAGGGATCAGATCTACCTTGATTTATTGACATACAAAGGTTTAAATATTTCCAGAGTTGTTGCCTTAAAGTATTCTGAAGTGACTCAAGGAAGGAAGAATTTGGAAATCTGCTGTGGGTTATGTTCAAGGTCTTGTTGTTTTTCTTTATTCATCATTTAAATGTGGTCAATTAAATCTGTGTCTTTAAAAACAAAAAAAAAAGGCCTGTAAGCTTTTTGGATTTGCGTTGGCAGTTACTTATTCCAAGCCGCTACAGTGATTTCATTTTTGGACTGTGAGAAAGTGCCATACTGGAGCTAGCCAAATCTCTTCTGTCACTCTGGGGATGCTTGAAAACAATAGAAAAAAAGAAAAGGATATTTAATAGAGTTGGGAGGGTCTAACATGTTATCAGGATATTTCATTTGTTCTCTTGTTTTTATAACTGCTATCCTTTTAGTGTTTGATGGTAGTGACTGTGCAGGTCTTTGGAGTGGTAGCAAAAATGTACCAAAAACATACCACCTCGACCACTCTCCACACAGCCTTAGTAAGTCTTAACAGACTTGATTGTAAATGAAGGCTAAAAGTGCTACTTTTATCAGTGCATTTAAACATGAGTCCTTTCAAATTAGAAAACTGCTGTTTTCTGAAATTACTCCAGATTCTGTGGTCTCTCCAGTTTAGTGTTACTAGAGTTTAAGCTGGCTTTTGAAATTAAGTGTTTACAGTCTCCTTACAGTTTCAGACAGGACGAGGTCTTTTAAATCTATTTAAACTGTTACAAACCAGTTTTAGGGGCTAGATTGAAAGCCCGTGCCTAGCACATTTTGTGAAAAATTGCTGGAAGTAACATGTTTTTGTTCAGAGGAGGAAAAAACATCTTCTTGTGTCTCCAGTACAACATTGTATTCTCTCAAGGCTGCAATGATCCATGTTTGTAACACTGATGCCAGGTGGGAAGACAGCATTTTGAAAGTCTGACTCGGTGTAGCAGTGTGTTTGGTAGCGCACTGTAGTGTTTTGAAAGATCTTGCCTCCTCAGAGTTAATTCTTTTGAGGAGGGCTCAGGTAATAGAGACCATCATGGAATCTCTCATAAAACAGGACTGTTTGACTCCATTGCTGAGAGCCAAATTAATCTGGTTCCTGTGTGCCCTAAAACCAATAATTATCGCCAAAGATGTGCAGGACCTGGCCGTATCCCCATAGCTGGGTTTCTCAGGGTATGCATGCATCAGTATTTTAGTTCAGACCAGGAGAGCACTTTTTACATGCATCTCCTCAACGTGCTCGCCCCACAGAGCGCCAGACCAAACCGGGCCCCTTTGTGGGGAGCTAGTGCAGCGGGTGCGCCCCGCACGCACCCCGCCACCCGTGCCTGGGCAGTCAGGCCAGGGAGCAGCCTGCAGCCGGCACCCGGTCTGGCAGACGCCGTGCGGGGCCCAGCGCCGCAGCACCTCCTGCTCTGCTCCCAAGCCCCCGCCTGCAGCACTGCATCGCTCCTTAACATAGGCATAACCCTAGCGGGTTACATTGCTTTCTTAGGGATACTTAATCTAAGTGTTTAGCCGTCCGTCTGTAGTTTAACACCCTTCTCGCTGCTAATTTTTGAGAAGTAACTGCTGTCGTTCTTAAAATAACTTAATTTTGGTTACTTCTGTGCCCTTGGCCCGTGAAGGACTCTCATGGTTTGAGGTGTCGGCAACAAGGACTTTTTTTATGCCTGGCCTGGCGGTTTGATTAGTTGCTGCTGCTGTGCCTTTGGTCTGCAGTGCCTGCAAAGCAGAAAGAGTGCAATTTAACTAAAAGTAGGCCTCATTCATAGGGTAGAACTTAAGAAGAAACTTCTTTTAACCAAGTCCGAAGGTGCCCATTAAAAGTCAGTTGCTCTGCCGATGATGTCTTTGATAAATTCAGCAGACTTTTACACAGTGTCTGAATTACTTTGTCCTGCATAGCAGAGGCAATTTAAAAACAGGGTTTTTTTGTTAAATAGATGGTTAGATTTAAACACCCTTGATTTTCAACACAAGTAAAGAAACTTAAAAGTCAAGAGTCTTGTAGCTCAAGTGTTTGTCTTTCATTTGATCTCCATTCAGAAAAAAAAGTGCACTTGTACTAGAAAACATCATTTTATGGGGGGCAAAAAGATTGCATTTCAGTACCTAAGATTATTTTTACCTTAAACACTCACCTCTGTAGTATCAAAGGTACAAAAGTAGAATTTTTCAGTTTGAATATAGCATGTTTCTAGACATACTTGAAGAGGGCTTTTTGTTTGGGATTTGTTTTTGTTTGCTTTTTTGCTTGCTTGGGTTTTTTTTGGCCGGATGGGTTTTTTTTGGAAGAGCTCCAAGGCCTATGCCAGAGATAGCAGCTGGAGCTTCTGAGGAGGGTTCATCTTTGTCTATGTAGGTTTGAAATTTAATGGGTCATGGAGAAAAAAGAACAGTAAAAAGTAGTCCTTCAAGCACGCATGAGCATTGTTTCTGTATTTTGATAAATGAAAGGAATGTTGTTAGATAATTTTGAAAAATATTTTAAATACTAAAAGCATTATCTAGCTCGATACCAGAGTGTACATATATGTAATGGAGCCTTCGGTTAGGGTTGCTTTATCACGAAAGACTTCCTCCCATCCACACAAGTTTTAGAAGTACTAGCAGTTATCTTACAAAACCTTTGAGATTTGTTGTTATCTTTTCCTATTGAAAAAGCCATTTCAGTCTTTGTTTTTGGCATCAAATTGTCACAGGGCCAGTTTCTGCAATTTTTGAGTTCTCGTTTAATTTTTGCCTCTTAAAATCATTTACATTTCTTGCATATAATCTGGAATGTCCAGCTCTTCTGATTGATGTCCCCTCAAAGAAACTCTGTTGTTCAGGCTCAGATGTTTGTGTTGAATTCGTGTGTGTGAAAAGTGTATTGGGGTGTGTGTGTAGGCTGTGCGTAGGCACATACATGAAGTGTGATAAGGAGTATTGTGACAACCTTGAAATAATCCCATGGAGCCTAGAGAAGTCTAAGAGATAAGTGCATTCGAGCATACTTAAAGTTTGAACAATTCTGGTTAAGGGACAGAATGTATTACTCTTCTGGAATAATATACTATTTTTTTTATATAAAAAAATTCTTGTATGATGAACAAAGATCTATTAGGCCCTCAAAAACTCCCAAACCCTACAGTAAATTTACGTTTGAAACTTCATGTTGGCCTTTGTGAGTACACCTGTAATGATTTCTGTTTACGTGATCTTGATTCTGAATCTGCTATGTTTAATTTTATTTGAATATTGGCCGTATATGTTGGGGTTTGGGGTTCTAAAATGAATCTTCTCAGGACTTTGGATGCATACCATCACATTGACCCTCTGTCACTTCCACAGGCTTTTTTAGTAATTACATATCAAAATATCTACCAGTATACCAGTTTTCCATATAAAGAGTTGAATTACTTGCCACATGATAATACCGGGATAAAGGAAAACTATTAGCAGTAAAGGTAGTTGTGTGAGCTACTAGTAGCCCTTCTCGAATGCTGAGACCACCTTCCTGTTTCCCTATGTAGTGATGTGTTCGAGCATCACTGTTTACGTTTGCGTCCTAATAGTCCTTTCTGCGTTACTTGCACCTAATGATCTGTGCGGTGTTCGAAGATGGCAGCAGAAGATTGCATGACTAATTTAGCTTTGAACTTCATGATAGTATGTACAGCCAACACTCACTTCCATTTGCATTATATGCACCATAAGGGTGGAGTTTATGCTCTTTGCTGAAACTACGCTACTTGCAAAGTTTTATATGCCTCTGGGGTTGCTGAAACCCTGTATTTGGAAAAACAGTATGTTACTGCTACATGCTGAAATGTTTGCATGGAAAAGATAAAAATGTATACGTTGTCTAGCTGTTGTAGTGATTGATACTGTTTTTTTTCAGGGGAGAGGGGATTGTTTTGTATCATGACCATGCAGTGTACTGGCCTATAATGCATTTTATGCAAACAGTATTTATTGCAGCAAGTGATAGTGTAATAGAAATACCTGTATTCACTAAAAATAAAGATCCATTTATTTTAATGTATTTGTAGGCTACCAAAACTTTACAGGCAGTATGAATTAGTATGTGTATATAAAAAGCACAATTAAAAAAAATCTCGTGAAGCAGAAATTTTGAGCTACTTTGTGTTGAAACTGTGTGAAAAATTGCCACTTAAAGGGGACTTCTTTGAGAATTACAGATGCTTTAGAAAATCTCCTGAATATCCAAGCATGTTTGAAGTAGTTAAGACATTTGCATAAAATTTCCATAATCAATGATTTTAAAAAGTCAAGTCTGCATATCCTCAGGGTAAATCTGATTTGCTTAGTAAATATAATCTTCCTCTGGAAATAATATTTTTGAAATTAAAATTGAACTGTTTCACTATCGCTGTTACTGTTCCATTATTCCTGATGTCAATATTGATTTGGAGAGGAACTTAATAATAGCTATATGAGTGTGTAAACAGAGCAGTGGTATGCAATTAACATTGATTTGCAGGCTGCAGCATTTTCAGCATGTGTGAAAGGAGCGGAGGCATCTCCTGCACTTTCCCTGCTCCTCTGATCCGGGATGTTTGAAGTCGGGCGAACATAAATGGTCCTCTCAGTCCAGTTTAACCTCGACCATACAGATGTTTGGAAACATAGTTTTCTTCAGAATTGCTTGCTGACCTACTGGGATGTTTTGTAGGCAGTTGGTACTAAATATGGAAGACCCTTTGCAGATATTTTTCATCTGCTAGTGTGTCTGTTGTATATCATTTGACAAAATACACGAGAAGTTTTAGCTACCAAGCTGGGATATTGAGAATCCTTTTAGGGCCAGAATTTGTTCAAATTTGGGTTTTCAGGAGAAAGACTCGCTTGGTTTAAAAGTGAATTAATCAATTATGTTAAATTGAATATTTTTCTGTGACAGAGCAAGTTTGTATCACCCTACATAAATGGAGTTTTGAAGCTGAGTTTTACATTTCAAATATACTGATGCTTCACAAGGGTTAAGCTGCTTATAATAAAATTTATTAAGGGGGAGGTATTCTAAACCTTTTTTGGCTTCTGTTAGATTTAAAATGCTGGAATGGGTATGACAGGCCAAGTCATTCCTCCAGGGATCAGAGCCTGCCACCCACCCAAGTCAGAGAAACGCGCTTCCCGGCAGCGGCAGCTCTGCGCCTCCTCAGCGCCCAGCGGCCCTCCACCTGCGGAGGTGGGAGGTGGCCACGGACGGCAGCGCCAGTGCAGGAGCTGGCCACGGCCACAGAGATTTGCGCCCTGCTTCTTGACGGAGACCCCGGGGCAGGACAGGGCCACGGGGGGATCGAGGGGGTGGAGGGGTGCAGCGCTCGGTATCGTCGCGGCCCCTCTCACGCTGCTGCCGCCTCCCTTCCCTGGCTGGGCTTGATTCCCCGGGGGAGAAGCGTTCCTTGCTGTTCAGTGGGTAAGAGGTATTTCTCTCCTAGCTCCTTGTTTGAAATAAAGCTCTCTGGCTTGATTTGGCCTGAAAAATACCATGTACCCATAACATAATCTCATTTAAATTGTTTTTATGCTGCTTGTTTTGTGTGTGTGTGGTTTTTTTTTTAATGAATTGCAAAGTAAAAGTGGCAGTTAACATAATGCTAGTAAAATGTGTTTCAGAAACTCATTTGTCTCTGCTGCTCAGCACAGAAGTAGCTCTTTTATCAAAAAAAAAAAAAATCCTTCAGTTGTTCCAAACTGATCCATCCTAAGTATCTGAAGTCATCTTGTTACATGTGGTTTGTGTTGTGGTAATGTCCAGGACGTACCTATAAAATACCACAAGAAAAAAGAATACATTCAGCACCTATCAGTCGCCTCCCCATTTCGTGATTTGTATCATGTAACTAGTCAGCATTTAGCTCTCATTTTAGCTTCCCTGTTGACTTTTTTATGTAAATACTCCATGTAAGCCCTGATTATTGTTTTATAATACAGACGAAAGTGGATGAGGGGTTAATTTGCTTTCCCTTCAACTGACAGAGAGATTACTAATAATCTCTCTCACGCTTTTGTACTTGCAGATAATTAGGATGTAAAATCTTTGCAGAAGGAACCTCTGGAGGGGTGGCTATCTAACAGAAAGCACATCCTGCTGCCAGGAAACTAATGCCCAGGAGTGCGTCAGGATAAACTTAGACACAGTTGAGCACATCTAATTTTTTTTTTTTTTTTTTGTTAACTCTTGCATATATATCAGTGTTTGCGCTCCAAAGCTTCCTGCTGACCATCTGATTACAAGGGTATCAGAGCTGTGCAGTGAGTTAGTTTTGTTCAGAGAAGTTTAGTGGGATGCCTTCAGTTTAACCATCATTTGTGAAGGGAAATGAACTTTGCTTAACTCTTAAAACTTAAAAAAAAATTGAATATTTGACTGTGATAGAAGGTCTTACGATGTTTCAAAAAAATTTTTTTTTCTTTTTCTTAGGGTCCTGGTATATCTCATCCCTATGACAGTGGGCATATAGCAATGACTTACACAGGTCTATCATGTCTGGTTATTCTTGGAGATGATTTAAGTCGAGTAAATAAAGATGCCTTATTGGAAGGACTGAGAGCTCTCCAGCTGGAGGACGGAAGGTAAATTATATTTTATATTTTACAACCCTCTGGCAGGTTAATGGAAAACTTAAGTGTGGAATGCACCATAGTGCACATGTTTTTATGAAAATAGTGGTGTAATATTTTCTTTCTGTGAGAAAATGTTTTGGTGGAGATCAGCCATAGAACATATGCCACTTCACAGGTACCAAACAGCGCCTTGTGTCCAGGTTTGCCTTCATATTGGACAATGGTTGTTTGCTTACAGCTATAGATACATACTATTGGAAAGTTAATGGTTTGGCTTACACCTTGGGGATAATTGGGGTTTTTGTTGTATCTTTCAAATAAGTGAGATTTTCTGTGTTCATATTGTCTGGTTTTGCAAGGCCCTGGAGCACTATTAAGATGATGTTTGCTCTGCTTTGTGGGAGGGTGAGCTTTAGTTTTGAGACAATCAGAACATTAATATAGCAGGATGGATTAGCCTATATACAACTTATAATAGAAGTATAGTAATATTAAATTTCATTGTGCGATTCATCCTTTTTGCATGCATTTTTTAAAAATACCACACTTCCCCTTTGATCTGCTTCTGTTTGATTTTTATGTAGGCTGGAGCTGCTAGTTAATGAAACTTCTGATAGGTCACATGATCCGTCTGTGTAGTTAGGTTTTACTGGATATCATTTTTGAAAGAGTACTTTGAGAAATGCATAATTATAGAAATGCTATTCCTGAAGGGAATCTGTTTCACTTCATAATTAAATTGTTCTCTCTCCGTTTACTAGCTGTGAAAGCTAGTAAGCTGAAAGCTTTTTTCTTTTTTTTTCTTTTTTAAAATTTTTTTTTGAAAGGCTTTGTATCACCTAGAGGTCTTCTATGATTAAAACCTTTTTTTATGGAATATACCTTTCAAATGTTATATTAAAAAGAAAAACAAAACTCCGGAATATTCTAAATGGAAGTCATGAATAGAATGATGTACAATTTCCTCTTTATATATAGCCACAGAATGATCTTAATGGGCCAAGTCCTAATGTATGAATACAGATAGGTGTAGGTGTGTTTGTTGGTCTGCCTTAGTTTGGAAGCATCTTCAAGGACATAGGGGTGTCTGTGCTGCCGCTGGATGCGCTCCTGTCGCATGCTGAGCCGTTTCTGTTGTCACAGTATCTCCAAGAGGAAGGAGTGGGGTTGAGCTGTGCCAGACCCACTAGCATCTTGAAGTGATTGCTTGCCATGGTGCCTGTTTGCAATAGCAAATTACATGCAGTTAACCTGTTCTGCACGTTTGTATCATGTGTGGTTTTAAGGTACTGACTGATTAAAGCACAGGATTAAGTGTAAGATGCCGAAGAGTGCCAGCTAGCCACCAGAGGGAAAGGAGGGTGCTGTGCCCTTCTCTGGGGCAGAATTGTTACATGGGTGGGAGTCAGCTCCTGGTGTGACGGACCAGCTCCTTCATACCTATGGAAAGAGCTTTTACTGCATCCGAGGGAAGAATGTACAAAAGCCAGAATTTGTCCTAATATCTTGTCTGGGTGGAGATAGTCAGTAAGCTGAATAAGGAAAAGAGAAACTTTCCTGGTTGTAACCCTAGTATAAGTATACTATGCTTAGTTTTTATTTCGTCACCCATGTCTTCTATTAACTTTAAAAAAAAAAAAAAAAGTAATTATTTTTTCTTTCAAAATTATGACTGAATGTGTGTGTCTGTGCATTTTTGCTTTACCTGGAGCTAACATGATCTGATGTGTCTGGATAACATACAGGGCAATTGTCATTGAAGGATGGGGTGAAGTTGTAAACCACATCACTGGCACATCTTAAGAAGTGTCCTGGTTCCCCTGAACATCCTTTGCTATACCCAAAGAGTAACGGAGCTTGTTTCCATTTAAGCCGCACGGACCAGGACCTGGCAAGCATGGGTGGTTAGCAGAGATGAAACTGTCTCCCAGTAGATATTGGAGGCTCTTTTTATGCAAGAAGATATGGAGTGCATACTTGGATCCCATGGTCAAAGGGGGAATGTCACAGTGGTTCTTGAAAGACTCTCTTTCAAGTCAGAAGTACTTTGTTGGTTTTTTAATATTTTTTTGGAGTAGAGGTCTGACAGGAGGACTCCACAAAATATTCTGTTGTGCTAGCTTCTTGCAAATACTTATTTTTTAAAAATGTTCTAACTAGCTCTTTAAACAAAACAGAGGCTTGCCAGGAAGCAAATCATAGCATCACTCCTCCTTTTAAAGGATCTCTTAAAGAAGATGGGATTGTATCTAATCTAGATAAAACAATTTTAAAACATTCTCAGAATTCGGAAAGAATTTAACTATTAGAAACTAAAAACTGGGTTGCACGTAATTTTCCTTTTTTAAATTAGAAATGGCAATAATAACAGTTATATTTATACATATATGGGAATCTGATCCTGAAGTGAGTCAGAAAAGCAATGTGAGTTATGAAGATTTCTAGAGCAGCAAAGAATTCTTGTACATCAGTGTATAGGATGATAGGTGAAAGAGTATACACATCAACATCTTTGGATAAATAAAGACCAGGGTCATGACATTGCTGGAAATAAGGTTACCCAAATGTTAATAGTTCTGTTAATTTTGCCTGGCTTGGTTAGAATCACATGTTCTGAGAAGAAAATCTATTACAGGTTTGGGTTACATTCGTAGTGTTGTTTCTCTGAATACTATAACTGGAATAACTTATTTTGAAAGGAAAAATAATGCAATTCCTAAAATGTTCTTCATATTTTCTAATGTAACAGGCCATACAATGTATAATGACAGAAACCTTTCTTTCAGTTTCTGTGCTGTGCTGGAAGGAAGTGAGAATGATATGAGATTTGTGTACTGCGCTTCCTGCATCTGCTACATGCTTGATAACTGGTCAGGCATGGATATGAAAAAAGCAATAGATTACATTAGAAGAAGTATGGTGAGTTATTCTCAAACAGTTATTTCTTAAGACATTTGAAATGCAATTGTTTTATTTCTTCACTCTGACTATAAATCCATCCAAATTGAAATATTAGTTATAGTATTTTGTTTGGTTCTCATTCCTGTTTTAGTGGGTTGAATATGAAAAAGTACATTCTTTTTTCCATTTATATTTTCCCTGCAATGTGTGTACTAACAACATAATTGTAGTTTTGTTGTGTGTATGTTGACTGTAAGTTAAATTAAATCTGATTTTTCTTCTTTAAAACTCAATTTAAAATTGAAAGCAATATTTTAAACATTGAGGCCTGAAGTTCTTACAATTTAAAAAATGCGTAAATAAAACATTGCATTAATAAATCCTCAAATTTCAATTAGCTCTAGTGCTGCTTTTTAAATGATATAGAGAATCAAAGGAAATATTAATTATTGAGATCAGTTCAAACTTAATAAGTGTTCCAGTCGTGCTCTTCATTAATTATTTATTAGATATTTCCAATAAAGCAAAGTGTTAGTATATGTAGTTTTTTCTGCGTGCATGCTGTCTTTGTTTTTTGACGGAGCAAAGGGGTTTTTAGTTATTTTTCATTTCAGTTTGAGTAGTAGGCGTAAAGAGAGCACATACTTAACCTGAACCAATTTATTCGTATGATGGGAGGCTGCAGATTCAGAGAAGGTGAAGAACTGTTGTTAGACTACAAATAATGTCAAACATGATCTGGATTGATTCTAAGAAACTTAAAGGACACAAGGTGAAACTTTCAGAGACATTTGGCAATGAAGAATATGTGCAAATGCTGAAATTCATTAATTCAGTATGTACAGTCAGTTCATCCAAGTTACTTTGAAAGTTAGTTTAAATATGAAAATGATGTAATACTTTTTAATAAGTATATCCGGCACACTTTTGGTATCTTAGTTAATGAATAATTGTGCTTTTAAAATACTGCTTTTGTTAATTAAATGAATTTCATTTTAAAGATTAATACAAGCAATTAGTAGAGTAAGTTTGAAAACTATAATTCCTTAATGTGAGTAGATGTACATAGCAAACTCTTCTGGTCCACAGAAAAAAAGCCAAGTTTGAGACGTACAGCTGCTTTTGTAAGTTGTTGTAATTATTACCAGTAGTTAAATTGTAAATTTTAAGTGAGAAACAAGTCTAAAAAAAATTTTAATCTCCTACTTCAGTTATGATTTAGATCAGCAAGCAAAAACTGATTTAAATTAATCAGGCCTTGTCTGAATTGGTTTTTATTTTATGTTTAGTTTTTAGGGGGGGTAGAGTTAGATCTTTAAGCATTTGTTAATGTACGTCGCAAAAAGCTTTCTGGCAGACCACCCGTAGACTTGTTAGGAACATAATTTTCTTCAGATATTCTTTTTTATAAGATTTACAGTCACTGATTCATAATACACTGTGCATTGATGACATTAGGCTGCATATTGGAGTCAAGAGTGTGAACAAAATTTTATATTGTCACACCTTGCTTTTAATGCCTGAGTTGTCTTGTTTAATGCTAGTTCCTATGTTTCTGCTCTGCCCTTTGATATAGACACACTCTCAGACTTAAGTTACTGTAGGATATGGTCTGCTTATATGCTGTGTAGTTCTAAATGATATTCAGTGTTTAGAGTGCCCTATGCATGCAGCGTTGCGCTAAGCAGCATTTGTGTAGCCTAGGAATATCGACAGCCTTGGGAAACTAAGTTGAAACGTGGCTCTGTCTTTCTCCTGTCCTGCAAGACACATCACAGTTGAAAAGAAAATATGTGGTAACTGAACAAGTTAATAAGATTTCCCTTAATATAGTACCATTTGCAGTATAGACATTAAAGATGTGTGCACTCAAGCTAAAAATAGCCAAATGCTTGAATTTTAAGAGCAGTTTGACAGGATACCTCATCAAAAGCTTTAAAAACAAAACCAAACCTGAATTGTAGGGTAAGAAGGTGTTCTTTTATGGACACAGCTGTTCAGTTTATTGGAGAGGGCAGCTAGTGTAGTTTGTTAATAATTTTAAGTTATTTATGACAGTAAAGTCAGTTGTCAGACACACACATTGACCAGTAGTCTGCTCACACTCAACCAGCCCCTTCACCCTCTCTTCCCTCAATTTTCCCACGCTTGTTCTTCCCCAGTCCACTTTGAATCCTCCCTTTCCTGCTTTTGGTTCCTTAACCATCCCATAATAAGTTTTGCACGCCCTCGCATTCTTCTTAAAACACCCTGTAAGAAGCTTTACACAATCCTGAAATTCTCTTTCCCTACATCCCTTAAGGAGTCCTGTACACCGGGAGGCAATAACCCCCATTAGCTAGCATGGGTTTCCGGGGAGGGAGTTTCCCAGATGACTCCTCTTGGTGACCCACCTCTTGGTGGGTTTCACGCCAGGAACGATGCTTTAACCCATCTCCTTTGGTGGTCTGAAGGAGCAGCCGCGTCAGGGCGCTCCCTTTGCACTGACTAGGTCAGCAGGGTTCCTGCTCCAGCATTGCTCCTCTGATCCTCCCTGGGCCTTTGTTTACCAAGATTAGCCTTTAATCAGATAGCTTAACAGAGTCACAAAAGGAAAATCAAATATTAAAGAAGAACAGAGAGCAAAACCGAAGAATAAAACCCTCACTGTAGTGTTCTGTACACCACATCAACAGTGAGCTTGCATTTTGTGCACCTGAGTGCAGTTTGGGTCCCGAAGGATACAATAAAACTAGGACACGTGCAGAGAAAGTTGAGTTGAATGGTCAGAGGTGTGAAAGGGCGTGTGTAAAAGGAGTGTTTAGTATACCAGGACTCTTCATTCTGGAAATGAGATGATCAAGTGGAGTGTGACAGAGTTCTCTAAAGTAATAAGTGGCACCGAAAAGATTAAGTAAGCAGGGAACAACTGTTTCTTTCTGAAACAAAAACTGGAAAGCATCATGTGAGGGCACTGATAGAGCAGGCAAGTGGACGTTTTTTGAAAGTTTGGAGCTTTAAAACTTTGGAGCTTTGGAATTGCACTTTGAAATGAAAATTTGAAATTGAATTTTGAATTTGGAGATCTACTGTCTACTGTGAACTTGAAAAGAATTTATAGTTTGCTTGTGGAGCCTCAGAACCTGCAATTTCCGATTGCTATGTTCCTACTGGGAAAATAGACCTCCCCCCCTTTTTTTTTTTTTTTTTTTTAATAATAATTGAAGCCTAAACAGAAGAGACCTCATGGGAAGGCCCATATTAATGCTTTAGTTAACTGATGAAGTTAAATTGTGGTCTGGGCATGGTTTAAGTCCAGAAGACATCAGCTTATCATTAAAGCTAGGTCTGCTTCCGGCTAGCTGAGAGAGGAACCCAGAGTAGGCAGTGAGCTACAGGCAGCAGGCTCCTTAGGATGAGCGAATGTGTAACAAGGGATGTTACATTTCTGCCCAGGTTTACTGTAAATTAGGGAGTAGATCAACTGTGCGCTGTGTTCAGTAGTGCTTTCTAAGCGTGTTGGTTTACTGTGAATGCACTGCAGAGCTGGTACGCACATGGGCAGTGGTTTGATCTGAGTTTTCTGGCTGTGCAGCTGCTTGGCAAGAGCAGTGCTTCCACGTGCTAACTGGGTCGCTAGGCATCTGGCACTTTTGGGCAAATATGTGCAATTTTTGCATACCGCCTGGTCAAAATCACAGAGTCAAAGATGGGTACGAGCAAGCCTCAGATGTATGGTAGCGCTATGTGAAAATTGTTTCGCTGTGGCTGTCATTCTCTCCTCTCGTTTGTCTCTTTTCCCCCCAGTGGCCTCCTTCAAATTGCATTCCAGTTACCAGTTCCAATTCCAGTTACCTATCGTATGAGCCAAGTACGGCAGTGTGTTTCTTAAACAAATGTAATGCACATAATGGTTCTGTTTAATGAAGTGGGGGATACACGAATGTTAGTCTGAGTGCTTAAGATTTTGTGGACAGTGCTAAAAGTAACCTAAAATACAAGCATTTTATATTTCAAAATAAATTTTATTTGAGTTTATCTCATTTGTTTTTGCTTGTGTGATTACACAGTGAATATTGTTACAGATTTTCCTGCAAATGTTTATTCCTGTTTTGCCACAATGTTGCCTTGTTCTGATGCATCCATTAATTATAAAACTAAACAGATTGCATTGTTCAGGAGTAAGCTGCTGTCACATAAAGGTGTGGTTTTGTTTTACCATCTTAGGTCATCATTTGCAAAGAGATGAAACTCACTTATATACCTCTGTACAAGACATAGTTCACAAACTTTTTTCAGCTATGCAAATCAATGTACATGTGAAGTGCAAATAATTCGCATGGAGAGTTACAGGACTGGTTAGTCACTGTAATCGTTGTAATAGGCTTCTGAATTTTTAGCTTATTCTTTGTAATTTATTCTCTGTAGTGATGCTGTATCAGAATTCTGACAGATTTAATTTTGCTAAAAATGAAATAACAAAGGTTTTTGTAGAGTTAGGCACACAAAGGACAGTGGAAGATTGGAACATGGAATAGTTGTGTTGCCTTACTCTGGTATTAACTATATCAAAAAGAATTGTATCATGGTACAGAGCAGAATGATGGCCTTCTGTTATCCAGTGACTAGAAAGTATTTAACAGCACTGGTTAATTTTTGGTCAGTGGAATTGTCAAGTTCTAATCACACAATTTTTATGGGCATAAGCCTTGGTCTAATTTGGTTTTCATATTAAGAAGTCAGATATATCACTAATTAAAAAATAATAGACACTAAAATGCTGAAATTTAGAATGACCTTAGCAACCATAGACTGTAAATGCGGTTTTTTGCCAACATACCTTGATTTACCTCAAATTTGTTTTTAGGAAGAAATGTTGCAATATTTTTTAATTAAGGCATCTGTTTTCACTAGTATAGTACAGAGTCTTCTGCAAATATAACTATGTGAATCTGATGATAATGAACCCGGTTGCGAAACTTTCAGAGTGAGGGTTTGGAGTGGGAAGTGAAGATTGTTTCAGACTGGGTTTACACATTTCCTGAGGATAGCATTTAATTATGCAGCTTTCATGCTGCAATCACCTAGAGCTTCTTTTGCTTGGAATTTCCTGGGCCTTTAACCGGCACGCATCCCCAAAAAGCAGCTGCTGCCTGCGAATAAATAGGCACCAGTCAGCCAAAGGTCAACTATTGTCTATTAAAATTTCAAGCTAATTGTAAATCCCAAGGTAGTAAACTGTCTGGGATGCACACTTAACAGCTTTTCTCCATAACTAATTACTTTGCCATACAAAAAGCAAACCACCTCCTCTTACAATTACCGTTTGTAGAGTTAATTAGCTTTGCCAGCATAGCTTTGCTAATCAGCTTGCCCTTGCTTAGCAGCTAATGGGCCTGAGGAGTGTGGCAGCCTGTTTGGATTGTGCTCTCAAAAGGCGCTGCAAGGAGTTAAAAGGAACCGTATGCTGTGTGTTTTAACATTCAGATGTTCGTAGTGATTACTTAAAATTGACTGTTTTCAAACTTTAAAAGATCAAGCTGCTGCTTGAAGTTTGTGTGTCAGGTGTTCAGTCTTTTTAGATACTTCAGCATGTAGCAACACCTCAAGAACTGAGGGATATAGTTTTAATGTGCTTAGCCACATTAGGTCTGCTTTTCTTCCTTCTTTTTCCCCAATATTTGTGTTTTTTTGTTTTTCGTTCTGCAGAATTATCCTCATGTCGTTGCTAAAGACATGCTAGCTCCAGTAGCCATTCTTTAGTTAGGAGTATGGGAATTATCAGTGGTCTGTCAAGGTGTCCTCTATCAGCTAGCGACTCTTAAATGCTTTGAAGAAAACATGAGATATTCATAGTCAATAGTTGGTGAAAAATAAAAGCTGCTTTCTGACTGTCTAATCAGAACATGACCCAGTGAGTAATTGAACTGTAATATAGAAGCAGTATGATCTGTGTAATTTAACTTTGGAAGCTAAATGTAAAACATTGAATTATTTTTTTCCCTCTAAACAGTTTGGTATTTGTCCAGTGATAATGAATTCTATTGATTATTATGCATTCTGTGAACACTTCTAAATTAAACAGTTTCCATTTTATGAATAATTTACTCTGTTCTCTTGTTTCTTACCATGCAAAATGATTTAATGAATTTGTAGAGAGGAGAGATTGTTATTCCTACATCTACAGTATCACCTGCTCTTAGATTGCTTACAAGAGACCTGCATTGTAATGCTTTGGTCGCTTTCTTTGTGAGAGCGAAGCTGCTCCTTTTTCTTTTGCTTAACAAAGCAATTCTTTCAGCATTTTAAAAGTAACTTTTAACAGTAGTATTTCATAGGGCAGTTTAAGTTCATGTCAAATAGTATGCTTTAGTATGTTGTTGCTTCTGGCTTTTTTCCGTCCATCAGTCTTTAGTTTTGAAAAGCCTGATGTTCTTTCTCCCTGCTGAAGCATTTCTTGTGCTTCGGCGTTGTTCAGACAGCAGAACCATTTTGCCTTCTTGTACATTAACCAGCTTTTGGATTAGAGACAGATTTCATTTATACACTTCAATTTTGTTTGGAAATATATATCCATTTTCCCTTTTCGGTAAAGGAAGATTTCTGTTTTTGTTTTAATGGTTACCTGCGTTGCATGCTTTCCCTTTGGCAAATGTTTACCTTGCTCCAGACTTTTAACATACGTTACAGCTAAAATGAGCTCTGTGTTCTTTAATTAAAGAAAAAGTCTTAAAAACTGCCTATATTGAAACAATGCTGATTTGCTAAGCGGTGGTTTTGTGCCAAGAGCTTTTTGAGGCATAGGTTCAGAATTGAACTAAATTAACATGGTGGTGTGGTCAGATGATAATTTTGCTAATAAACTGTGAAATTGTAATGTCTATAGAAGTGATTTAGCTCTAAAGTAACTGGTTTGTGGTTTTTTTCTTCAGTCTTATGATAATGGCCTGGCACAAGGAGCTGGACTGGAATCTCATGGTAAGAATGTTAAAATGTTCTACACCCATTTTTAAGACTAGAATTAAATGAGAACCGCTGTAAGAAGTGCAGGTTTTGTCAGGTTTTTCCTTCTTTTCTGGCTTTAAAAAAGTGGTATGAAGAGGAGCAAACCCAAGGCATGCCTCAGAGTGTGGTCTGTCTTCTTCCCTTAGTTGCAGCTCAGTATCGGACCAGATGGGCTCTTAAGAATACATGAACTCCATTATTCTTACCTCATGAATGTTTTGCTGAAAGGTGTTGGCTGTAGTCCTCGTTTCTTGCTGACAGAGCAACCTAGTGTTGCATGTACCTACCATTGCAGCTCTGTGGATTTGTCTGCAAGAGATCTTGTGCAATGCACTTGATAATTTCCAGTTTCGGCAGCTATCAGTAAAACCTAGAAACATTTCCTCTGTTAGATTACAGCATCCATTTGGGGCTCAAATCTTGAAGCTGCAGTTAACTTTTGCAAACAGTTGGAAACCATGAAGATAGGAATTCCCAAGAGACTGATTTTTAAGCAAAGTATTTTTCTCTGCAGTGAAGTGATTCGCTTTTTCCTAACTGAGAAACTATTGACTCTTATATGAGTGATATTAAGTCTATCAAATGGCTGCTAGCTTTATCGTTAATATTGAACTTTAATATTATTCCATATATGCTTTTCCTGCAGGATGGGCAAAGTTGAAAAACTTAAATTATTCTCTTACATATTTAAAAATGTAGTTAACTCTAAGTTACTCTGGAATGCTAGAGATAATAAATATCATTGGTTCAGTATTCTTCCTGCCTTTTGTCATCAGAATGAAAAGTATTCTTAGAGTACGTGGTGTCTTCTAGTGCCTGAATAGGCTAACAGTGGATCTTGGGCCCCAAGTCTTGAATCAGCAGCTTGGTCTTTCCTGGACTGTAATTATGCAGTTAGAGGTAATAGAATGAGCTTCAGTAGGTTTTAAGTGATGGCAGTGATGCACAGTCTACGTGAGTTCCTCTTCTAATTCCAAAATTCACCTTGTGGTTTCCTTGACAACAGCAACAAAAAATCCTTGGGAGTGTAATTTATATGTTTGTTACAGCTATGGGAATCCCATGTTTTTTTCATAACATTGACCATGTCTTGTTTTTTTCTGACTTGGTTTCTACTCGTCAGACACCTTCTAAAACATCAAATAGCAGTCGTCTTTACAGAAAAGTCATTTCAGGAAAATGGTTAGCAGTTGTGTCCGTGTAACGTTGCACATGAGAAGAAGGGAGAGTTACACACCCATTTTTTGGTGGAGGACTTCAGGTTAAGAAACCATTAATGCACATGCTATTGTGGGAGTTAAAGGAGGATATGCAGCTGCCAACAAGTAATTATCGGACCAAGTCTTAAGGTGTCTTAGGTACACCTTTACTTTTGGAATCTGTAGTCCAGATCCAATGTCTCCAGCTGTGAGTTTCTGTCAAAGGGAATTACTGGTATCTACCTCCTGTACGCTGCTCCTAGCCTGTATTTCTGCAATGGCTTTAATGCATTGTAGGAGTTGCTGAACCAATTGGAAGACAAAATTTGCTTGTTAAAATAAAAATAGTTTAGCTGCAGCAGTTGATCTGTCCTGTTACATAGCAATAGTAGTGGTCCTAAAAGAAGTATTGGAACATAATATGGAAGAAAAAATTGGTGGAAGTGAGAATGTCCCATCAACCAAAACCAGAGTAATTTTCAGTAATTGCAGTTAGTAATGGGAAGAAAACTAAAATCTGTGTAGACTAGTGTAATAGTCTGTAGAAAGTGGGAGTAGGCGGGATTTTCCTTATAAATTTCCTTCCTTATGACCTGCGGTGATGTATGGGGAAAGGTATATCACATTTTAACTAAAAGCTTTTCTGTATGTTTTTCTTCTCTGGGGGGCTGTGTCTGAGACTGCCTTTGGCATCTCCGTTTCAGTCTGAGTGCTGGCTAACCATTAGTTTTCCTGGGTGAGTGAAGATATGAAGAAATACCTTCTGTTGCATTACCATTTACTCACTCCTGAACTGCTGTGTAATGTAAATGGGGCAGCACTGAGAGGCCCTCCAGCTTTAAGAAAATGAATTCAGGCTTCTTTGTGGAAGAGTGTGGTTTTTTGTTTTTTGGGTTTTTTTCCCCCTTTGATATATGTGCTGAGCTAAAAAGTGTTTTATTTGTTTCAGTTTTAGACTTAAAATTAACACTTTTGTACTCCTTTAGAAATCCATTGATTTAATCATTATTACCCTAGTTACATTGTGATTGGGATCATACAAGCTGCAGTGAAAATCTGGCTATCTTAAAACATTGCATAAACAACTGTTTCCTCATAGGTGGCTCTACATTTTGTGGTATTGCATCACTATGTTTGATGGGTAAATTGGAGGAAGTTTTTTCAGAAAAAGAACTGAACAGAATAAGAAGGTGGTGTATAATGAGACAACAGAATGGCTACCATGGACGACCCAACAAGCCTGTAGACACGTGCTATTCCTTTTGGGTGGGAGCAACTTTGAAGGTAATGTACAGAAAAGCCATAGGATGTGACTGACTTTGACTTGTTTTGGTTTCTTAACCATCTTGTCTGCTCTTTACTTGGCACAGTTATATATTTGGTGCAGATATATGAAGATGCATAGATCACTAAAAATGTCTCTCATCTTGCAAAAATGCAGGATAAGGAAGTTTACCAGATTACTGGAAGTTTACCAGTGCCCCAGTTATATACATAAGTATGCACTATATTTTAGTATAAAATAATCGTATTAAAGTTTAATATATTACTGTAACACTTTACCTTCTTTTCAGCTCTTGAACATATTCCAATATACAAATTTTGAGAAAAACCGAAATTACATCCTGTCAACTCAGGATCGCCTTGTTGGTGGATTCGCCAAGTGGCCAGATAGCCATCCAGGTAAATTTACTTCTCAAATTATGAGTGTGTTCTAAGCTAGAAATGTATTCCAGCAGCCAAACATTTGAGAGGTGTAAAAGAGACTTTTTCCTCAGTCAGCTTCAAGTAATGGGGAAAAAAAAAAACTTAAAATATATTTTGACTGAGATTTTCATGATTTAGAGGGAAAGAAGGGGATATAGCTTTTCCTTGTTCAGCATCAGAGCAAGCAAGCCGCTGTTGTTTAGACTAAGAGTATCACTGTCTACTAAGAGCTGGATGAACTTCTCCATATGTTTTTAACCATTTTAGTTAAAGAACATACTGTGCAGTGGGTATCTTTGTAAATGTTCTGAAACATTTTACTCAGACCCTTTATTTCCATAAGAAAGGAATCCTTTGAGCATATTCAGAAGTCACTGATGTAGTTAAAAATAGCCAACTCAAAATTTAGATAGTTACATATTATCTTTTACAGATTATAGTTAAATATAGAAATTATATATAGTATGTCTGGAAGTTGTATTAGTCATTGGTTGCATTTTGGAAGTAGATACTGTTAGTTTGCAAAGATGCTATAGTTCAAAGGAGATACTGTAAAAATGTGAAAACAAACCTCATGCCAATAGTATTGCTCAGTAGCATTTTGTACAGAGAAGATAAGCAGTCTGTAAACTCACCAAACAAGATTAAAATGTAGTCATAATAAAGGAGGAGACTGTTGAGATTCTGCACAGAGATATTTCAGCCTGGCATCATTTCATTTTGAAGAAAGTTGAGTTTAGAATTCCCTTCTGGAAAAATAATAAAGAATTTGTCAGAGTGGACCCTCATTGTTGATATGGTGCTTGTGATATGCTTTTCTCCCAGCCTCCACCCCTATCCCCTGCCAAAAACTGATACTTAAAAGTCAGCTTAGGATTCCTGAAGACTAGCTATATTTGCTGTACGTTATGTAGACCAATCTATATCTCTGAGAGGAAATATTTGTGTGTATATTGATGAAATGTTTACTTAGGTTAGGAAGAAAAGCAGTCTGTTTAAAACCCTGGTCGTGTGAAAAGTTCCTTAACCTGTCTTTTAACATAGCTGTGATCATTTGAGATAAGATTTGAGCAAGGTAAGACTACTATTTGCTTTGCTGCAAAGCTATTTGCTTTGAATTGTATAGTGTTCCTGCCTAAACACTACTATTTCCTACAAAGCAAGCTTTTACTGTCTCTTAAGCTTTCTTTTGAGAGTAGCTTAAAGTAGCTTATACTTCTGAATTTGAGTGTCCTGTCTGGCCACAGCAATGGAACAGGCTGATTGAACTAGAGCACTAAGGGTTTGCTAGATTATCGTTCTATGAATGTACAGAAGTTTTGCTGGTATGCCAAATTCTTCCCAGCTCTGATGGTTTATAGAATACATGTCTTCACAGATCGCATATCTGCTGGGAAAAACTTAATTTGGTGTTTCTTTTGGTACTGTTGAATTTCAATGTTGCAGAATTTAAGAAAAAAGAAGACTCAGTTTGCACTTTTGTGATTTGTGAGGGGTTTTTGCAGCATTCTTCTCTCAAGCAGATGGTGACATAAGTCTGTGTTTACATTTTCAAGAAAAACAGTAAAATGTTGAATGCAGTTCTAATCTGAAAAAAGACTGTAAATGCAGCATCATAAAAATCATTTTTATGGATCTGTTATTTCAATGTCATGTATGCACAGCTGAGCTGCCTACGAGATTAGTCTAGCATCTGAAAGCCAAGCTGTCATCTTGAACATTATGTGTTTCCCACAATAAAGATTTCACACTTCACTAACATAAGTGTTTGTGCAGCTCCATTGTTTTCAGAAGCCTACTGATGGTTAAATGTACATAGACCTCTTCACTTCAATGTATATGCAAAATGTGAAGGTAACGAGACTGGTATGGGTCATCCTGCAGATGAGTTAATAGTTCTGTTGAGGTTGAATAATGACAGAAATGATTCATTCTCCTTGAAGCACTTAGCTTTCGTAAAGCTGAGGATAGTGGCCTCTGTTTTTGTTGCAAAACTCAGATGTGACAGCATATGCCGGGGAAAGTTTGCAAAGTAAGAATATACCATTTTTCGTAGCTGCTTACTAGAGTAGATTCAGAATTTGAACTTCTGTAGCTCCTATTTTATTCCAAAAAACCTCTTTACATTTGGAAACTCAACCCATCTTTGCTGTGAAATACTGTTTTTTGGGGGAAGAAAACTAGGAGAAATTGCGGAAACCAGAAAACTACTTATGGTAATCTAAATATTACATAGACTACTAAAGCTGCAAGTAACTTTTCACAACTGATGATTCAGGAAAATATTTTATAGTCCTGATGTTCCCATGCTAGCAGACATTAATACACTGTTGGTTCTGGAGGCCAATAGCATTATTAAAAACTGTTTCTTGATTTAATATAATAAGTGTTTGGACCAGTGTGCTTGTTGAGCAGTGAGCTTAGAAAATTGTTTCTTGCCTTTGAAAATCAAGTTTTAACATGATAAAACAGGAGAGTGAGAGGATGAAAATGAGTGCACACAATTACTAAAACACTCTGAAATGAGATTTGCTCTAGTCAATGTATAAATACACTTTGCATTTTTGTTTGTGCTTTTAAGACAGCTACTCAGTAGCTGCAAGGTTCATGCTGTCTTCTGTATTTGTGTGTCGCTCATGAAACAAAACATTTGGACATAGGCTTTTCAGCCTTGAAAAGCCTTATGTCTTTTATAGCTTGAAACAGAAGAGTACACAGGCTGCATAGGTATGTTTGACTAGAACTTGGATGTGTATTAAGTTGGTATGGATTTACACAACTATAGAACTTCATGATAATTAGGCTTGTAATACCATTTTAGTCACATGTGAAATTAGTGATATTATCAAAAGGTTACCAAGCGTTGAGGATGTGTAAGGGACCCAAGAAAGTCACATCCTCTTTCCATTTTTAGGCTGTGATTTCACGGGCAGGTAACCCAGCCTAGTGGCTTGCTGTTGCGCAGAGGAGGCAGGCTCACTCCTCGTCCTGCCAGCTTCCCAAGTGCAGCTGCATAGTCCTTCGTCCTTTTGCACTTGCTTTAGTATATATAGAACCTATCTGCAAACCAGTTTATTCAGTAAAATATCGAAAAACTGTCAAACTTTTCCTGCTTGGGTTAGTTTTCTTCCATGTTTTTTGAATTGCTTTAGGTTACAGACTTTGTTCAGCAAGCTCTAGTGCTGGTGTAAGGTAGACAGCAGGAGCAGTGTGGGATGGGGGAAGAAGAGCATCTCTTTTTGGTGGCAGTGGTCTGTTACAGCTGATCAAGCCACTTCACAAATTCTTATCCCTAGGATATTCTCTCTGGAAGAAGGGAAGTTAGGGAAGGTAATGATTTCTTTTACACTTCTAACCTTTGCTGTTTGGCAGCTACTGGAGCTAATGTTGGTGTTCCAGTGGTCAGCTGTCCACCTGACCTTGAGCTGCAAAAAAATTCCTTCATATTTGAAAAAAGAAAAAAACAAGTTACTTTTGGAAATACACTTTCTTCAACAGCTCGTCAAATTCTTCTACTATTTGGCCAGAGCACTCAGATGAAATTATGTAGTGGGTAAGAATTTTTATAAAATGAAACAGGCTCTGTCTTAGAGATTGCAGACTAGCATTTCATGCTGGGGGGCTTAGGCAGAATTTGTTTTCCTGCCTCAAATCCTAAGTTTAAAATGGAGCACCTGTTTGTTTTCCTTGACGGTAATTATTTAGGGGTCTTGGGATCCAGGAACAATTGGCTGTTACAGCCTGACAGAAACATAATTTTCTTTTTCCTTTTCTGTCCTGCTTTCAGATGCTTTACATGCCTACTTTGGGATCTGTGGCTTGTCGTTAATGGGAGAAACTGGTATTTGCAAAGTTCACCCTGCCCTGAATGTAAGCACAAGAACCTCAGAGCGCCTTCACCACCTCCATCAGATCTGGAAAACAAGGACTCTAAACAGTGTTCAGATGACACACACGTCTCTACATGACTGATTTAGACTTGAATTTAGTTCTGGTAGCATAATTGTAGCCCAAGGTTAAAAGCCATGTATAACCAATGTGCTCTTTTAAGTGCTGGAGTCATACAGTCAGATCTGTGTTGCTGGCATCACTTTGATAGGGAATTGCCTTCAGCCAGTTATTCTGCATTGGGGAAAAAGGAAATAATTAGGTTATGTAGAAGTTTGTCACCACAGACTATAAATGGCTCTTTAAATGGCTTTACTTCTAAGAAATCCCTTGAGGCAATTAAACATCATTTTTATTTTATTTTTTTAAATTTCTGCATACAGTGTCAAAATATATAATGGGAAAGTATTTTCAAAATCTGTTTACATATCATACAGTATAGCACAGGACATTGGAGTTCTTTATGACCTTAATGTTTGACACATTTTTGGGTAGAGAATCTCCCATATTAAGTCTCGGTTAAAAATTACCTTTTGTTGTCTACTTCCAGATTCCATAAACTTTGTTTAAAAAAAAAATAAATAAAATTATTTTATTCAATATACTGTACTGTTAAAGTTGTGTGGCGTTACTAAATGCATTTCCTAATTCTAATTAGTAGCTTCTACATCAGTGCAGTGATCATTAGCCAGACAGTGTTTTAATCAGAAATATTCTCTTCATGGGTTATTAATGAGAGGGCAGAGTATTGATGTATGGCATTGAGATATTTGGCACGATCTTTTGAAAGAATGCACTAAAGTAGCATTAGAACCTGTTTCTGAAGTCAAGCCTTTGCAGTACATTAACATTGTACAACTGCACTTTGATTTTTCAGGTATTTTTCCCTTTTAGTGTGAAATAATTTTAAGTTTCTTAATCATTCTGTGTAATGAATGGAACACAGGGCCTTTAAAATAAGTGGTAGTGGTTTCCTGTCAGAGAGATACAATGAACATTCTCAGCTTATTTAGTAGTGCCCTGCTATGAATGCTTGAAATGCTGCTCAGAATCAAAACAATTTTGCAGCTGTTGGGTTTTTTTGGCAGATTAGTTTGTGCATCTAAGGCATACAGTAAGTAGGAGGATATATTTCTACCTGCACATCATTAAGGTATGTTCTTTTTACTAATGAACTTAAAAATACCAGTCACCAAAGATCTCTCATGCCAGATCAAGCGCACCACTCACCACTGCTGAGCCTGCAGGAGACACTACAGACCCTTTCAGTCAGCAAAAAGAGCTGAAGGAAAGACCGTGGTTCTGATCTTGCAATACAGTGGAAGTAAAAAGGGTGAAGTCGTCACCCCCATACCACATATGTCAGAGAGATTCAATGTGCAGCCTCAGGCTACCGGTATAATCCCAGAAGTCGTTTTTTCTAAAAGCAGAATTTCCATAGCAGCACTGGGACATCACCAAGTGTGCAGAGAAGACCAGAGAAGGAGCATGGGGCAGCACTTGGAAGAAAGACACTTGCTCTGAGCTAGAGATGTCCCAAATCCCAGACTCTTTCCTTGCAGGAAGAGAGGCTACGCAGCTGGAAGTACTGTAAGAGCAGGAAGTCTGAAGTGGTGGAAGCAAGAGGACAGTAAGGCTAGTACTGGGGAGAGGAAGTGAGGTGCTTGAATAGGACTGGCACAGAGTAAGAGAATAATATTAGGACTAAGAGTTATGGAGGGTGAAGACAAAAATAGGGAAGGGAATACAGAGGAAGAGTGGGACAAAGTACAGGAAAGGACTTGAGTTTTCTAGGGTATGTGCATTGCATAGAGGGGACAAGAGCAAGGGGGAGGTCCTGGCTCAAGAAGGCCCTTCTTCCCTGAAAGAGAGGTCCTGTCAGGTAGGGGGTTGCACCCTGAACATCTGGGCACTACAGCAGTTCTTTTGGGAGTCCACATCTGGTGGAGCTCAATAGGACATCTGTCAGCAACAGCAGAGGTAGCTTCCCTGAATATGAGACTCCCAGGCATGGAAACAAAGTCTACCTAGTTGAGAGTCATTCAAAAAAACAACTTCAGGTAAAACTGGCTCAAAATAGCACAGTGCGTGCTTGTCCTTGCCATAGAATGGTGGGCACAAGTTGACCGATGGTAGAGTGGGGTGTAGTTTTGGAACATGGTGGAGTTACAGTGAAGATGAGATGCAAGTGGAGCTATCTTTCCCTACCCAAGGCCTCTCTACCTTGCTGGAGAACTGTCTTACCAGGCTTTTAGCATTTAGTACATCCCCAGCTAGAGGAAGTAGCCATGAATTTCAGAAGAGCTATGTTCTGCTCAAAGCAAGCTGCTCGAAGTCACTGCTGGAAAATAGCCAAAATAACAGATACTTTCTTACCTGCCTTCCTGAGGAATAATGTATTTGATCATCTTAAGGCAAGTACATGGTTAGTTGCATAATCCAAAACTACGGCTCCTGTGTTTCCCCATCTGTGAGCAGGATCTCATCTGTAAGCAATACTAGGGTAAAGGAGCAGAAGCAATAGGACAGCAGTGAAAAAGCACACTCTGCAAAAAATCAGTTAATCTCTTATGGCAAGTAATATAACAGTGTTTTGCTTAGAAAAGCAGCTAATATTTTTTGCTTTGTTTTCTCTATCTGTAAACTACCTTGGCTTGTTAAGACAGATCTTCCATTTCACATTTCTCGACCCCTGTTTCTTCTCCAGCTTTTTCTTTTCAGCTGATAACTTGGCAGCATCTTTTCAGGCTGGATGTTGACAGCAACTTGCCCTTTTCTAAAGGTTGCAGGATGCATATTTGTTTCCAATTAACTCCTATAGTTTGTTCTGAAGTCAGCAAACTGCTTATGCCTTCACCCCTCATTGAGAATCTAATTACTTTGATTGATTTGAAATCTTTAATCTTTTTTTAAGTTGACCAGAATCTGTCTTTGTGCTGATAACCAACTCTGCACACATGAGCTAATGAATATGACCATTGACCGTTCCTGTGCAGCAGCTATTTAGATTCTGACTTACTGTGTGGTTAATGCTGGACTGCATTGCCTCTCCCATTTTTGTGGTTATCATGTCTTCTGACTAGCAAAATGGTAAATGATAAATTAATAGATAAAAAGTTCATGGATAAAAACAGAAGCGGAGTCTAGAAGCTAAAATACCTTTAAAAACTCTGATGTTCAAATCCAGCTAAAACTTAAATGTAAGCTGTAAAGTTTAAATGTAGCTCCAAAAAGCAAACCATGAGATTACTGTCCACCTGTAATAATTTTGTGTTAACCACAGCTTTACATGACAGAGCTTGAGCCCTCAATAAGGAATTAACAAACGGAATAGCTTTACTGTGTACTTGAGGATGTAAAATGTCTCGACTATAAGGGCTTGCATTATGCAGAAGAGCCACTACTGCAGCCTTTTGATGTTTCAGCAGTAGTGTCATACAACGGCCCTGCTCCCTAATTCTTCCTCCTTGTTAAGATTGCATTTATAAAATTAATACCTTATTTAATCTTCAGCAGCACTTGAAACTTACTGATGTTGGCTCCAGCTGACAAATGTATGCCAGCTGGGGGCCCCCATCTTATCTGAAAGGCTTACAAACCATGGCTCATTCTGCTTCCTGTTCCAGAAAAGCAGCTTTGAACTGGCTTCTTTAGACTAAGGAAGTTAAATACATCCTTTCAATAGGATGTGAGGACTGAGGTTTCAAACATCATCATTAAGGCTTTCACAGCAGCTTTAATCTCTGGATTTGTTCATAGCTACCGGCAGATGTGATAACACAATTTTGGAAGGCTGTTGCTAAATATGTTTGTATTTGTATATGGACTCTTCATCTTGAGAAATTTTATTCTAGAGGGGACAATCATCAGCTGTAATAGACCATGCTAACAAGTAAATTGGATGTTGGAGAAACATCTAAATATTATGTATGTTGAAACACATAATAAAGGTCCACCTTGTTCCATGTGCTAATTCCCTGTAAAAAATGAAAAGACAACCTAAGAGGAGCAGAAGAAGCTATGTTAAATAAGCTGGTCTCAATGCCAGCCAATATCAAAAATGAAATCTCCCTTAGAAACAACAGTGTTTCCAGAAAAATACATTTTATCTTTGCAGCAAGTCCTTAGCCATTCTGTTAGGGATTACCTTGTGTGGAGGGGAAGAAGCAAGGATTTCTGAAGTCAAAGTGCTTTTGTGGGGAGCTCATCTCCTTGCATTTTGGAGGAACGGCTGTTGGTGCCCCTGCTGAGGTAGAAGGCACGCTATCGGGACGTGAAAAGGAGGGAGACACCCAGGTAAGCAGATCCTATTGCTGCAACTAAAATATGAAGTATCTCTGAAGTTCATCGCTTGAATGAGAATCTTGGTCTATTTAGGTTGGTGTTAGATCCTCTGGTTGTTATGAAAATTTCTTGCTTTGCTGTTGCAAGTAGGTGCCACCTGATCAGTTCTGCTGACTTTAGACAAGCATTGGATGACTCACAGGAGGGTGTAATTATCTCTGTACTAAATAATTTTTAAATCACTCGATTGAGTGGTTACACTATGGCCTAGAATCATACTTTCAGCCCGCCATTTTAAAGCTTTGGTCTTCCTGGTCTTTATTTGCTTGATTAGCTTCCCAATTTAATAAAAATCAAGGAACCGTTGCTTTGGGAAGCAGGCGAAACTCTTTATTTCTGCTGAGCTGTAGCTCTTGCATTTTTGCAAACCAGTCTCATGCTGTGGGTGAAGAACTGCCCACAGAGCATATTCTCGGAGTATAGAAAATGAAAACCTCCAAGCTAAACCCAACGAAGGCAGCAAAATCCCATACTACTGCTTTGCTTTTGAGACACTGGTAAAAAGCCTTGTTTGATAACTGCAGTGTAAGAACATCCTTTAAAATGTACGTCTGTAAGTACAGACTCTGTACTTGCAGACAGGGCTGGTCAAAAGTGGTAATTACCACTGGAGAATGAACAGGATCCTGAGGAACGAACAAGCTCTGTCTCAAATAAAAAGGGGAAGCTCATCAAGGAAAAGAAAATTTGTGTGGAGATAATTTGCAACGTCTCTTTTTGAGAGAAGAGGAGAGAATTTCAAAATGTGCATGGGAGGGAAAATGTCCGTGGTAAGGAGAGAGTTTTCAACTTGCCAAATAGGATTGTTTATGTTAAATTCACAAATAAAAGCAGGAAGATGTGCATATGGAAGCCTGTATTTTGACGGTTTTAGTCGTGTATGTGTGTGAAGGTGGCCTCCATGTTAACCTGTAATAGTGATAATAAGCAGGCTCTTGCACAAGGACCTGAGGCTTCCCTGTGCGCTGGTTAAAACTGCATTGCATTCTAGTAGTCCTGAGTTGAAATGCGCCTGTGAGATAGCCAGGAGCCATAAGGAAGCTGTTTTTGCAAGAGCCATCACCAGGTTTTCATCCAGATCTCCCTCCCTCTGTCCCCTTTGCTATGTGCATTACAGAGGCTCCGCCTCACCCTGGGAGGGAAGGATCCCACCTTGTCAGTTTATGGAGAATCCAGTAAAAGGCAATTTGACACGAAAATTACAGAATAGAAGTCTTTGCTCTTTATTGTTCTTCACCAGTCCTAAGTGCTTGAGGGGAGAAGAGTGGTGCTTATGCTGCCTAGAAAGCTAAATATGCTGGAATCCCATTGAAATTGCATGCTACTTTGGGGTAATTTAAAGGTTTTTCCAAGCACTGTGCTATATTTATTTGGTGTTATACTGTCCAAGGAGTCTTCATTTAGCAACTTTCTTTAAATTATAACCATGTCTTACAAAAATAGGCCCATTTTCTAAAATTACATTTTAACCCAACCCTTGTATTGCTTATTATAGCATTAAAATCCCCTTAAATTTCAAACTCATTGTGGAGAAGCATTGCGCTGAAAGGCACCTATATAAACCTACTGCCCGGGGAGGCTGCGGAGCTTTCAGCGGTGGCGTTCGTTCAGATCAGGTTAGACTAACAGCTCGGGAATGACGTAGGGACAGCTTACCCTGCCTTGGGGTGGTTTGGTGGCTCACTGATCTCTTAAGGACCCTGCTGGCCTGTTTTCTACAGTTTTTTAATCTTACCTCAACATGAGTTTTTGAGGGTTTTTTTGTTTTGCCTCAGCCTATAAATTCTTTATATTGAGAACTGTTTTCACTGGTTGGACTGGTTAACATCAGCCCAAATTGCAAGGCACGTAAATGGGAACTGGGAGCTGCTTCTATAAATAGTACAAAGACATTTAAGAACAAATCAGAAGTCTTAGAAGGATTGGGCACACTTGTACTCCTGTCTGTATTTTCGTATTGTACAGATCAGTTGTCCCCAGGCCGTGTGGGCCGCCCAGCATTCTTCTGAAATAGCCTCTCAAAATATACTGCTCTCTGGTGAGGCCAAGGACAGGGTTCTGCTGGAGCTGTGTCTGGATGAGGCTTTCCAATGCAGTCACAGGGCTGTTCTATATATATGTATATAATTCTATATATAACACTCTGTTTATGGCCAGAAAGCATGCATGCCCTCGGTTGCTTCCCAGTTGCTGTAGGTAAGTTCCTCAGCAGCCCATGGAAACTGCTACAACTACCAGACTTTCCTGATGGCTCTGTGCCTTAACATTTGTTTTCAGTGTAAATAAATTCTAGCTTCAAACACCTTCCTTCTGCAGACTCAGGAGCTGCTGATAACAGCGAATGCTGTGATGGTAGACATCTAAAGAAGAGGTGTTAACCTTACTAATGAGGTGAGCTGCTCTGGCCATAGGCCGCACGGCGTCCCCCCCTCCTCTGCTGCCCCAGGCTTCTCATAGTTATTATTAACCGCAGTTATGAGGGAACCACGGCGGTGTGTGTTGCATCCTGTTTGCCCGAGATGGAGACCCTTCCCCGGCAAGGGGTATTCAGGGAACTCGGATGGCGGGAACAGCAGCTAGCAGTGGGAAAGCTGCCTCCACATCCCGGTAACCCCTGCCGGCGCGCTCTGGGGCTCGGTGGCCCAGGAGCTCAGCGTCTGCGCAGGCAGCAGAGCCCGCTGCTTGCTTGCAGGGGCCTGTGCCTCATGGGAGCTGGGCTCTTGAACGTTTCTTCTCCTGTTCCTGGGTGACCCTAGTTCTGTATCTCTAATAACCCAACTGTAAGCCTTCCGGACGATTGCAGGCTTTCTTTAACCTCTCATGACTTCAAGTCATGGTGAAGAAGCCCCAGCACAGGGAAGTTTCAGGGTTCCCTACGCAAAGCAAAGGAAAGCAGTCTGCTTTTGGCTGCGGCAGAAGCCCGAACAAGCACGCAGACTGGCATTTGAGATGCATGTAGTGTATGGTCTCCAGGGAGAGCTCTTTTTTGAGCCGAAGACTCTGCAAGCTATGAAGTGCAACAGTTCCCACGAGCTCCCTTCTAAAAAAGGAAAGTGAATTCTGCAGCAGCTGTTGATCTGATAGCCAGTCTGGACGGGGTGCCCCTCTCGTCCCCTTCCGGTTAGCCAGCCTCCTCCAGCTACCCATGCGCTAGCTTTGCCATCAGAACAAGCTGAGCTTTGTGCTGCTTTTTGAGGCCAGCCAGATTTGGAGCAAACAGGAAGGTAGAGGAAGGGTGATTTTTCTTCGTTTCAAAAATAAAAGTTATGATGTCAGCGACTCTGGTGAAGGTCTGCACGCTACAAGCACTGGCAAAGGAAGATTCAGAGGTGCTTTGCCTTGGTGCAGAGAGCCCACTAAAAGGCTGAGACAGCTCTAGGCTAGAGACTTCTGCCAGTTTACCGATGTCAGTCAGGAGCCGATTATTCTTGATGACAATTTAATCATGGTAAAACATAAATAAAATCAAACCAAACCAAAATGTCTTTTTTGCAAACATAATTTCACTCACCCCAGCTCTACCTGAAAAGAGTAGGTAAAAGGTAGGAAGGTAGAAAAAAAAGGAAAAGATAATAAATAATGCCGTATTTCTAGCTAGTGGAAGAAGGGTTTGTTTTGACTTTAACCAGTTTGAAATCCTGCGCTGGCAGGTGGTTTTGGGAGGACTCTGGAAGGAGCCAGCCTTGGCAGAGCAGCATGCATTTGACTTTCCTCTCCTTCACAGCCGGGCAAAGCGAGCGTGACTCTGTGAAGTTCGTGAGTTATAGCTGAATCGGAGGGAAATCCGTTCCACTCAGTTAGGCTGGTGCATCAAGGAGGCCTTTGCAAGCACGCCAGGGAGAATTGCTGCAGTTATCAAGAGACATACAGAAGTCAAAGGAATAAAAAGAAGGTTACATTGAAAACCAGGGATATTTCTGATTAGTGACGCCTAGAAATTACGGGATGGTGTTTAAGTGCTCGTCTGCCAGTGTTAGGGCTGAGAGTCGTATCACCAAGGGCTGTGCTTCTGCTTTTCGCCCGCTCGATAACTAGCCTTCTGCAGCGGCCAGGTCCCTGCAGCAAGGCATGTCCGACCTCGCTCTGCGCTGTGGCGTGTGCAGGGCCGGGACGACGTCCCGAACAGTTGCTGAGCGTTCGTGGGACTGCTGTCTTGCAGCTGGCTGTGCATGTTGTGGCACTCTGCTTGCACTGCATTGCAACACACGTAGGGGAACCAGCCGGAACCACGTTTTGGGCAGTTTGGCCCCAAACAGACCTCTCTCCCTCCTCCCCCAGCCAGCCTTGGCATCCATCCTGCACACCTGGGCTTGGGGAATTGTCCCAGGCCCTCTGGGCTCCTCAGGGTGCAGACAGCTAGCAGGAGGACTGCTGTATTTTGCCCTTGGCTTTTTGTTGATCTAACTAGGAACAATGTGCTTTGTTGTGACTTTGGATAACATTCTGTGAGTGACGTTTGTGGCCTTTCGTTCAGTACTGTACATCCCTTTGTATACATATGCCAAGTTTGTTTATCTCAGTGGATCTCTGAGGGGTCACCAGCATCTTTGTCAGTCCTCAGAGAGGGGGAAGAAATGCAAGAGTCCCCCTGGGCTGGGGTTTGCCTGCCCAGACCCGCTGTACCGCTGCTCTGCTGACCCTGTTACGGTGCTATGGGATGCTCCTCCAGCAGGGTGACATTTGTTTACGTACTTATCCCAGCTGGATGCTGGTATTAAAACTGGGTTGTAGGACCTGGTCAGGGGAACTGCAGACCGGTGGAAGACGCACAGGTAAACAGGAATGCTAATTCTGGCGTGGTGCACAGCAGGTCCACATCGGGATGGTAGTTGTCTGACTAATGCAAGTACAATAGGGTCTACGCAGATATTGTTTCATGCAAATTCAATCCACAGTGAACTTAATCCACTTTCAGTGGGGATTAAGGACAGTATTAACTGCCTGGTAAATACATACAAAGAATTCAGTTGAGCAAACACGGGGCATACCATTTTGAAAAACGAAAGTTAACTCAAACCCAGTCCTGGTGTAGTTAAGCGTAAAGACAAGTGCAGGAGCCCAGCTGCTGCATTTAAACCTTGAGCACATAAATTAAGCAAACTTTGTAGAGAGAGAGGCCTTTAAAGGCCAGCTGAATCTGAAAAGCTTTCAGGCCTATCCATTCTTCTTCAGAGCCTTCACTGTTACAGACCTGTCTCTTCTGTAACTCGAACACGTACATCACTAAAATATGTATCACTGCAGTCGCATGCAGATCTCAGTAGCATTTGTCTTTCCTTCATCTTTCCCTAATCTCCACATGTCTCTGATTTCTTTGTTGGACAAATTCTTTCAAGTAAATTAACAGAATCAGTCTGCCATGTTTTACTCAATTAATATTTTTAAAAATTCTAGATACATGAAATTCTCTTTATATTGTCAAATTTGATGTACTGTGTTTGTAGCATAAAATGGCCACTACATTACATATTCATGGTATGCATCATTACATACTTTGACTGATTCCTTATAAATATAGAATAACATACTCAATATATTAAATATTAATAGTAGTCTACATAATTAACCCATATTTCTTAAATGAACTTGTTCCCAGGGGCATGTGATACTGTACCAGTGTCATATGGGACAATCTAAGAGGAAATCATGCAGAAAGGTATGTTTCTATATAGCACAGATGCAGTTTTCACTCTATGCTTTCTTTTGTGTGTTGGCGCCTTATAGATAGTGCATGGAGATGTTTATGGTACTTGGATGGAGGTGTTAAGTGGAGAAAGGCAAAAAGCCTAGAGGTAGATACCTCTGGTGTCAAAGAGGTCTGAACACAAGTCACAGCTGCCCTGTGTGAACAAAGTCAAACAAAACGTCGGTGGATTTGAAATTCACCTTTTTATTTTACTACATTTGTCCTTAGACACTAAGGAAGACTAGAGACACTGAGGATGTGCTCTGATGGAGCACTGAGGATGTAAAATCAAATTCTCTGACACAAGGTGAGGGTGTGAACAGACAGCTGCATCACAGAGGGAGATGCGGGGATGCCAGGGAGTCACCAACTAAGTCTGAACCCAGAGCGGGATTTATGACCAGGAGGGGCAGAGGGAAGGGGCAGGAGATAGGTGGCCTGCCCTAGGTATCCGTGGTGGAACCTCAGCTGAGGGTGGAATAGATGCAAAAGGAGGCAGCTCCCTGTCTTGCTCACTAAGAGACTCCAGCTCGTTGTCTTCCTTCTTTCTCCCCAGAACACCACAGATGGGAGTGGAAAAAATATAACGTCTCACTGTCATGCCTGAAAGAACAACTGGGGATGGGTTGTGTTGCAGGGAGAGGTTTAGGTCTGCATGCAGGTACTGGGAGCTTTGAAACGCAGTTTGGTCACATCACATTTATGCTGCTTGTAAAGGCTTTCTAGCCATCAGAAGGGCTCATCTGTTTCATGGCAATTTTTTTCAGCTGGTGACAGTTCCCATCAACATCACTCCCTATGGAAAGAAGCTGTTTACATAAAATTCATAAACTATTTACACCAACTCTCTTTAGTATTGCTTGAATTGGATCTAGCCCTTTGAATGCTGCTATGAGAATAAATGCGGGTCACAATTCTTATCAGAGGCATGCATGCTTGGCTATGCATAAGGGTTTTTCCATGATTTCAAATGTTTGTTCAAAAGTACAATTTAGCACTGAGGTAGGTCATACTGAATACTGGCAGTTTTCCACTACCTATAACATCATCTTTCTTGCCATCTCGATTGCTGTGGCATTGAAATTGTCAGCAACATTTGAGTCCTGTGAGATGAAGTACGTTACACAGATCCATTTCCTTATGAATACTGTAAAATGGAAGCCCTCCCCCTCTCCCCAGTACTGAATTAATTTTATTGGTCCTTTCTTTATTGCCACTTGTAACTGCTTTAAAACATCTTTAAGTAGATTTCCTCATGTAATGATGGCCAGCAATTTTAAGGATGGTGTACACATGTATGGTGGGGGAAGCCCCCAGGCACGATACTTAGACTGGTATAAAGGGTGTGTGCTTGAGTGAATTCACTCTATAATGGAAACAAGAAAATATCTTAGACTCCTAGGAGAGTAGAAAGAAAATAGCATCAGGCTTCACTACTCAGATTTATTTCAGAAGCAGAAAGTGAGCTACAGAAGGAGATCAAGCAGCAAATCTAGAGCTGTCACTGCTGTTGGTGAAGAATCAACATATTTCACAGGTCAGGAAATACAAATTTTCTTTACAATTGAATTTCCATATCAATGTGCCAAGACAGAGCACTGTGTCACATGACATTTCAGGATTACAGTACCAGGCCAGATTTTCCACTGGTATACATTTGTACAAATCAGTTTAGATCATTGGATAATCTGGCCCGAGATACTTGCTTGTTTGGAGACCTGCTTGAAGACTAAGTGATGTAAAGCAAATTGAATCATTCTACTATTTATTTTTAATATAATATGATGTTTTTGAGATTGATGGAACAGGTGAGGAGTTCTTGGCTATTCTGATATACAGCCTACCTTGCAAAGGTTTTGTAAAACACTGCAAACGGTTACTAAGAGTGGTGAAAGTTCCTCGGCCACCAGCTGCAAGGCGAAGTCCTCCCATCTGTCAGCAGCCTTCCAAAGGCACATTCCACTGTCATTCTGCAGCTACTCGAGATAAAGCCTGGCACAGACTTTCCTCCATCCAAGGGAAGGTAAACTGGATCCTGCAGAACGGCTACAGGAATCGGCATCTCTTGCAGAGAGTAGTCCTGAATTCCTAACTAGTCTGCATCTTTGGAGACAGCCTGTGTTAATGTTACTGAAGTGTCCACGAGGCTCCGTGAAATCTTGCAGTACTCTGCAGAAATACCCTTTTCTTCAGGGCTGATGGTGGAGAGGGCTAATGGTCATCCCAGAGCTGTCACACAGGTATGCCATTGCTGAAGCTGTAAAATCAATGCCAAAGTGGGCTGTGACATCCTCCTGTTTACCTGTCACTGACAGCCACCCACCCCTGGAGGAACGTCAGTGGTAGTAAAGCTTACTCTGAAATAAAACTGCTCCCAGAAAAGAGCACAAAAGAATCCTCTTTTTCCTTCTCCTCCAGTATCCTTCTTGCCCTGGTTGACTTCATCATATGAGCTGTATTTACATCTCTTTACATATATGTCGTGTTGTAATGAGAACCAGAGCACTTTGCGAGCTGTGAGTGTGTCGTCGATCCATTTAATAAAAATGAGAGATAAGAAGGGGAAACCTTCCCTTTCAATCCCAAGCCCCAGAATTCCACCCCAGGCTGGTCAGAAATCCCATGTACAGCAGAAAGAAGCAAAACAAAACACACTGGTGGAGCAAAAAATCATGAGACAGCAGCTGGAAATTCAGAGCAGTTAATTCAAAATAACAGCCTGATTCATGGCCAAAGAGCACAAGGTAAAAGTGCAGCTATTTCAGAATAGTTGTACGGTGCGCACACCATGGGAGACCGTTGTCTCCTATGGTTTGGGAGATTGGTGGTGTGGGTCATTTAACATGAACATAACAAACCTGCAACAAGATTCAGGTGCAGACACGCCTCAAGCTGAAAGTTTTTTTAGTGTGGTAAACTGCTGCATGAGGAGCTGTTGTCTTCTGTATCGTGCAGCAGAAAGGGTTGTAAATTCCTCAGCTTTTCAAATGGCCTGTCATTACTGAACAGCGAGGTCAAAGGTATGTTTGCTGCTTGGCTCTGGTTATCATTTAGAGATTCACACTGATACTGTGGTATAATCTTCCTTGACGTGGGAGTGCCTCAGTTGCTTAGCTCAGGACTAAAGCAGAGTCCTCAAAATGATTACATGAGCAACTTGGGAAATGCGAGACACAGTCCACCGTCCCAAGCTGAGCGAGCTCTGCTTTCTGACTGCAGTCAGTATTTACCAAAGAAATTACAACAGTGAAAATGTCCCGCGTGAGTGCCATTTACTGAGCTGGAATAAGATCAGAGAAGCAAAATATCTCACATCATGTTAAATTATGTATCAAGGACTTCTTAACTGCATGGGTGATGACAGCTGATTGTCCCCTGTGCCTCTCTCCCCATTGTTTATTCCTAAGCTCCTTGCACAAAAGCAATACGTGGAACACTGAAGCATACTGAAAGTGTGTCTATATCCCAATAACAAGCTATTTGGTTAATGAGTCATCTGATATATATAATTCTACAGTATCTAGTAACAGAAAAGCCTGGTAGCTATTCCTGTGTCCCATTTCCTCAGAAAGAAAGGGTATATTGTTTCAGTGAGTAACCTGTAGAAAGAATCTGGGATAACATTACTACAGTATCAGTAGGCTTAGGAAATACAGCCTCCAAAGAGATACATTATACTGGTAAAAACATACCAAAGGGTGTTTTATAACACATGGAGTGATGTGCTCCGTGGGCTACCTGGTATCTAAAGTGTAAGAGTGGCTTGCCCTTTCCACAGTTTAGTTTTGGCATGAGCAAGAGGGAGAGGAAATGAGAGTGGAGGACTAGCTACTTGTTAGGCCTTCTCTCCGAGTCTTGGGACAGCGGGGCCCTAAGGGTTTGGGGGTGATTCTAGCAGTGGAGGAGGAAGAATTGAGCCAAATGCTGGCTGAAGTGACCTTTTGTGCCTCTGCCAGAAGCAGGCTACTGCAGCTGCTTGGGCGAGGAGCGTGCTGCCTGTGGGTTTGGAGGCATCGTTCCCCAGCTGTCCTGTGGGCCCTCTTGCCCACAGCGCTTGGGTGGTTTTGCAGTGTCTCTCCCTGCAACTGGCCGTCGTACCAGCTGTAAGTCCTGCAGCTTGCCTGCCTCAAGCAGCAACTCACCCATCCCGGAGTACTCCAGTTGCCAGGATCTGTTTTTCTGCCTCAGTTATAGGTGGAGAGACATTGCCTCCATCTCACCTTGAGTGGTAGTATCAAGTTCTGGGATACAGCAAAATAGATGATAGAAGTTTTCCTCCTGAGTTACCCTACAAATACACTGTGAACCAAGTGCAAACACAACCACACAGCTCATCCTCTCAGTTATGTACATCAGTAGATGCTATTCTCTATAGAGGTGCTTACACACTCTTTCATCTAAACAAAAGCTTGGAATTTAAGAAAAACACGGTGCCTTTGGACAGATGCATTATGCATACATCCCATTTTGAGCTGTGCTTTGAGGTCCCTCTTTTTGAAGAGAGGCATGTCTCCCTTGGTACTGCCTACTTCAGCAGATCCAGCTGCAGGATCAGCCCCAAAGGTTTTTCAAAAGCACTTTTTGTGTCAGCATTTAAATGCAACTCATGGCCATGCCATAGGATCCAGCGAAGATTGAGGGTATATTTACATAGTAATACTTCGATTTGGCAAGACTGCGAGTATGAGCAGCCCGCGAGCTTTAACCTAGCACAAGCAGCTGTGGCATCCCAGTAGGCAGCATGGTATTTCTGGGTATCTTGAGGTGTACTCTGACGGCCAGCCCACCCTGAAGCCTGTATGGCTGCTAGGTGCGAGGTTTTCAGCCTGCGGGCTGCGTGCCTCCGCGGTCCCAAGAGTAGCCTCTGCGAGGTGAGCAAATGCGAGGAAAACACCCCAACACGACCCCTCTCGAACACCCTGGAGAGCATTTAAGCGCTTACGGACTGGTGAGGGCTGACGATTGCTTACCCCAACAGCCCTGCCTGTCCCAGCGGACACCTTGGCTGCTCGGGCCGTGGACCAGCCAAAGCCCCATATATATATCTATTTATTTATTTAATATATATATTTAACATATTTTATATTTACATATTTATGTACACAGTGACGGCAGGGAACACGTTACGTTAGCGGGCGGATCCGTGTCGGCACAGGTCCGTTACCCGCCCGCTCGCTGGCAGCGGCGCTGGGAGCGGAGCCCCGCCGCCCTCCCCCTGCTCCGGGCGCGGCGGGCGGAGGGAGCCGCGCACGGCGGGGCCGCGCCTCCCGAGCCCGCCGCCCCTCATGAAATTTTCACAGCGCGGCCGCCTCGGGCGCCCCGCCGCCCGCCCCGCGGCCACACGGCCGGCGGCTCCGCGCGGCGACGCCGCTCCCTGCCGCCCCGCCCGCCCGCCATGTCCGCGGCAGCCGACGGGAGCCGCTTCGGCTACATCATGGACCTGCTGGAGCGAGGCAAGGTGGGGCCGCCGCCGCCGCCGCCCCCCGCGCGCCACGCCGGCTCCTGGCGGCCGGGCGGAACGCGGGGGCCGCGGCCGGGGGTCCCCGGGGCCGGGCGGGGTCCCCGGGCGGGGCGGGGCGCGTGCCGCGGGCGTGCGCGGCCTGACGGCCACAGGTGCGCTCGAGCGGGCGCGGAGCGGCCGTTACCCGCGCGCGCCCCTGCCCCGCCGCGGCGGCCCTCGGCCGTTGAGCCTGGCCAGGAGCGCCAGGGCCCCGGGTTGTGGCTGAAGGCAGCTGGGGAGCGGCGCCCTGAGCCGCGAGGCGGGTGGCCGGGAGGTGGGTGCCGTGCTGGAGCGACAGGAGCGTGCTGGGAGCCCGGGGTTTGGCACCGGCGTGCCCCTTCGGCGGGAGCGCGCCAAGGCCAGCGGCGTCTTGGGAGGGAGCGCGGGGCTGTCCGAGACGTGTCTGGGAGAAGGGGTCGCTCGCCGCAGCAGGAGACGGCACCTCCGGCCCTCTATTTTTAACCATTTCAAATTTCCTCTGTCATTTCTTTTAACTCATCCTTAAGATTGATGTATCTGGGAGACTTGCATGATGTTTGTGGCACACTTCCGAGGCCATCAGATGAAAGAGTAAAAAGAAAAAACCCAAACAAACCCCACAAATGTGGAGTGTTACTCAGTCTGAAACGGTTAGACATCTGTCAGTTTTGCAGCTTTCCGTGCCATAAATGACAGTTTGTCCTTCTGCTAGTTTGTGGATACAGTGTGCTAATGTAGGCAGTATCCATGCCAACGGGTTACTTGGTGCTTTTTCCATTATCCGTAGTTGGTGTGGCTGCAGACAATGCTGGAGTGAAAGTGTCACCCACAGGAAATGATTCAGAGTTTGCAAATATTTGGGGGGAAATGGTAGTGTGTGCATTTGTTAAAACAAGGGGAAAAAAAATCCAACTTCTCATATATTCAGAGCTGCTGATACATGTCAAAAATGTGGAGCTTTTCTCCCCCCACCGAAGACTTTGCTGTGATGGATTTTAAAAAGCCTGAAATACATGGCATTTTTGAATTTAAAAATAAGCGCAGTATATAAAAGGCTTATTTGGAAGACGCTGTTTCTGTTCTGAAGGCAGAGTCATTCTAGATCGTTTCCAGAGACTGCGTTCAAATTGCAGTTCCAGTTCACCCACCATTGCTTCCCACTCCCTCTCCTAAATGGGTTGAATGAATGTGTGGAGTGAGAGACATCTTTCCTGGGCGGTTTTCTGCTTCTCCTTGCTGGGGAATAGTCATGCCTGCAGCTCCAAAGGACAATTTGGATGGCCAAATCTTGTTTCTGTCACAGTCACTTTACACAATACACGTAGTCATAAAGGCTTCAGGCGAAGATCCCCTTTTGCCTGTGATTTCCCCGTGAAGGGGGATGATATTCTGTGCTGTCTCTCACAGTTAAACAGTCTGTGCTGGTAACTCGAATTAGACTTCCCTCTGCAAGAGCATATGCTTCAGTAGACAACTGAGTTAGCACTTTCGAGTGAAATATGCATATTTATTACAAACAGTGCTGTTCTTTATACACAGAACATCACAGTTGCCAAGTCCCATCTCAAGAGACACTTGATGAACCTGAGGAAAATAGGAGCAGTAGCTGTGCTGTGCTCTTAGCAGACTGTTTTGGAGAGGTTGTCACTCTATTTGAGACTCTTCAAGGGCCAGCTCTTCAGACCTCTCACTCTGCTTTTCCTTTTGCATTTATTTCCCTTCAGAGTGGGGTTTTAGATTGCAGCCCCTTTGTAATTTATTGATGTTATCCAGGAGCTTTGAGTTTAATACACCACCTGCAGTTCTGCTTTCCCAGAGACAGTAGTGGAGATTTAGTCTACCCAGCCCAGACTACCCAACTGTACTGGCAATGCCTGCTACAGGAGAGAGCAGCTCGGACCAGCAGAATGGTAATTCTGCTGGGATAATTAAGCTGCTTTTTCAAGTGACATAAACCATGCCAACAAAAGGACTGTCCTGCTTGGTAAACTGTATTTGCTTAGGGGCAGGGTGTTACCGCTTAGAGGTCTCATTAGCCTCATTTTCCCCTTCCCGTACTCTTAAATCAATAAAGCTGTTTCAGCAAAGCCTGAGAGCATTAACATACTCTGAATCCATAGACTGGTAAATGTCTAGCTGTCACAGAACAGTGAACTCCTACTAGAGAAACAGAATGTAATAACAATACTTGAGACTCACATACTCACCTATCTGCTATAGAGGATCCTAACAGGTATGACAGAGCTGATTTATCAGCTTTTAGGCTGAGCAGGTGACCTCTTTTATAGAAAGGGGTCATGCTGTTTTCTCACATAGCTTGCCTTCTGTGTCAAGCCTCTCAAACCAGAGCAAATCTTTGTATATTGCTTTCCCCGGAGGATGTGGCTCCACAGACTTGTTATCTTTATTAGTGATTTAATTAGTATTCCTGTGTGATATTATTCCCCTGTGATTCTGTTTCACATTCACAACTTACACATTGTACCTGGAGCACAAAGATGCATATAACACTTAGAGCTCCAATATGATAGTCCTTGTGTAATCCATATGTCCACAACATCTGTTATGGCTCAATACAATAGTCTTTGAGGTATTCTAGGCTTCCAAGGCACCTGTCACAATCGTCACACTGAGCACTTCAAAATATCCTTGTGAGATAGATTAACTGTTAGCTACATTTTATAGTAGAGGCACTGAGGCATAAAGAGATCGTATGAACTTCTGTCAGGACTCTCAAGTCTCAATTCAAATCTTAGCAAGGAAGGGCATTCAGCTGCCTCAAAATCACATAATGTTCTAGAAATGATTTGGGGCTTTTCCCCCCTCTTCTTCACTGTCGTGAATTTTCTTTTGCAATAGTCAAACACACAAATACCCCCCACAATTATTTTCCCTTACTCCATTGAAAATTATGTTCTATTTTCATAGACTTATGTTTTCTTCATTGAAATGCATCTACTTCCTTTCTAATAACAACTTTAATGAATTTTTAGATGCTGTAAATAAATACTTGTGTTTGATGGTGTAATTGATACCAGTGTCTCCATGTAGTAGTAACATTTTGGGGTATTTTTCTGTAACAGGAGTAAAATCCATGAACCAATACAAAACAGTATGAATTTCAGAGACGGGCTACCATCACTGACACTATGTGCACTAGCTGTTGATTTTGTTGAAATGAGGGTCTTGGCATACTCCATTTTTTGATAAAACCCCTGGTCTCTTCTGTTATTTCCTCACTCATTTATTTTATCATCTATTCCTGCTGAGCGTGGTTTGCAGAAGCTGAAAGCATGTGATTCATAAAGAACAGTTTTGAAAACAGTGCTCCAGGAAACGCATTTTGAGAAACGGATACTTTTAAAAACAAGCCCAAAACCCCATATGAGAACATGTCAACTTTTCAAAATAATTAAGAGCATATGAAATTCTGCAAGCTCTCCATCTAGACCCCACAGATAACTAAACACCAATTTTCTATCCTTGTCTTCTGTCTGTTTTTTTACAGTGACTGATGTAAAATTCTCTTATAATGGCATTTTTTTCATTTCTTCAGAGGAGGATAAGGGATAGAGCTACATAGTGGTGTAAAAACCAAGTCACAAGAGGAACTGAAAAGAGGAAATACAGTAAAAGTTTACGAGCGGCTGCGGGGGTCGGTGGGTTGTTCTGAGCTGCCTGACTCACTCGAATTGAAGTTCTGCTCCTTGACTTCCAGAAGAGAAAGCTTTAGATACTTCTTGCTTATGTGTGGGAAAACACTTGTTCCGGTGTTCGGTCCCTTTGAGGAGACTAATCCCTTCTTTTAACATCAGTCTTTACTACTGTTTACAGAGTATCCAGAAGTGTATTAGATTATGTCTGTATTGTGAGGGGTACTTGTGCAAAAAGGTGACTTCGGTTAAAAGACTAGGGTTAAAAGAGCACGTAAAGGTAACTTCGTGTTTGATTTGGGCTAACAGCTTAAGTTACAAGTTTCAGAGGAGTCTGAGCTTGAAATCTTGCAGCTAGGAAGAATTAAAATACAACTTGCTTATCTTCACCGCTTTTAATCTGAGTTACTTAGCCGAGTTAGTCAGCGTCTGTGACAAAGGTGTGTTTCTACAGCATATACATGCCCTCATCATTTCAGTGATGGATTTTCTGAAGGGTCTACAACAGCAAGGGATGTGATACAGCAAGAGTGAGGTACCAGCTTTGCCCTTAGGGACAGGGATAGCTACAATCGGAAGTGAAGTAGAGAAGGCAGTGGGATCCAAACAGCAATACGCTATGCGGTACATGTGTATTATTTGTGTTTCATGCTGTATCTTATGTGGTGTCAGAAACTGAATCTGTGGTTGAGCTTCCTGTAAATTAGATTTTTTTAAAATGTAAACCTTTCACATTTCAAATGCTTTTAAAAATAACTATTATGCTTTGTTTCTTTTAAACAGTAATATTTGTTTACAGTTGTGATTCTCTCTTAGTTCAGAGCTGGATTATTGAATTTCATGTATTTTTGGGGAGCTTTTTCATGGTAATTCTTACATTTGCTTGGCAAGTGAACACAAAGGATGGCGCGAAATAGCAGTGTCTTCTGTCTGGGCTGTTGTTTGTAGCTGCTCTTTGGATTCCCTGAAACTGCTGCTCTCCAGGTTGTCCTTGATGTGAAGCAGAATAGTGTAGACATGGCAGTAAGTGAAAAAGTAAGGATGTACTAAACTGACTTCTGCTTTGAGGTGTGCTAGCTACAAATCCTTCCCAAAGCTGAACATAATCCTAATATTCTGGCAGTTTGGTGAGCATAGTTGTTATTGGTTCAGCACTCTGTTTCTAGCAGCGGATTACATGACCTTCCTAATTTGTCCAGTCTAAGCCTAAGAGCTTTGTTAGCAAACCCATCAGACTAGCAAAGGTTATGGTCCTGTAGCACATCTCTGCTCCTGCAAAGTAGATAAACAACCAGAATCAAAGGGTAATTTGGATCCAGCAAATGTCTTGCTACCAGAGAAAACACAGAGCAAAGGCCTTGAAGGGTCTACAAGTCAGAAGAGAGCTGTTATTTCTTTGGCATTTGGGAAGGAGGCATGTTAAAGCTGTCATCTCAGGTGATTGGACTAGCAGTATTTATCAGTGATCTATAGGTGCTGTCATCAAATAAACTGAATATTCACAAATGTTCGACATACCTCACAGGAATGCTAATTCTTGTCTTGGACAATATGCAAAATAATTAAGCATTAGTCTCACACAGTTACTGAGAGTCCTCAGCAGGTAAAACGTGGCACCAGTGGGATGGAGAAAAGTTGCAACAGTGACTGTACATGAAAGATAAAGCAAGCACTCTTTAAAATAATGATTCTTTTCCACACTGCAACCTAACAAGTTTGAATGCAGATAAAGTCCTCAGATTAGGGTTTGATATTTTTTATTTTATGACCAAAAAACCTCAAGTCATCATCATTTTCTCTGTATTTTGAAACACCCAAAGGCTGTAGGCCCTTGCTGGCTGTTCAGAGTGACACAGTTGAAGTGTAACTATCAAGAAGACAAAGATGAGCCTGTACTCCTAAGCCAAAAGAAGCACATTTCTCTCAGGCACTCTAAGTTCCAGCCTGACTGCTGAGCTAAATATGTATCTCAACCTGTGTGATGGAGAAAAGCCTGGGAAAAATAATGACCTTCAAGGTTCAATACTTTAAGTAGAGAAGCAAATTGCACCACTGACGATTTAGAGAGCCAGCTGTAGGCTGCAACCCCACTGCATCCATCCTGGCTGAAAATATTTATTGCTCAGGGAGAAAAATGTCTATCTAGTAACTTGGTCCCCGAGACTGTGCCTGTGCTGCCACGTTAGCTGAGGACAAATTTCACACTTCAATCCGAATGTCATATGTATTTATGCTGTGTACATATTGGCTCTGCTCTGATGCAAGTCTGGTGTGAGCCAGTGAGCACTGCAATCAGAGAAATGCAGACCCAGCAGGGAACTGGCACACTCATGCTTTGGCTAGAAAAGCAGTGTAAATAAAATTCTCTTGAATGACTTGGTTCTGGATTTGAATGTGGCCTCGAGTGCAACTACCGGAGGCAGGAGAGGTGTTGCCAGAATGCCCTGAGCTGTTCAGGGCAGGGACAGGGCTGTGTTGCTTTGTACGGTAGGATCACAATCACAGTGCAAATAACAGAACAGTGTAGGCTTTCTATTGCTTACCAAAAACCAGTGCCTCATCCTTCTTCAAATCGTACTGATAGTTAATGCAGATCAGTGCTTGGGAGACTGCTGTGTACTCCTGATTAAATTAACAAGCACATTTAACCCCAGGTAGGATGTAAAATAAGGATAACAAAACCGTCCTTCAGTTTCTCTCCTGTGCAGCTGATCTTGGGATTGCAAAGCACTACTCTGGTTCCCTCAGTAAGCCCCACCTGCTGAGGGGACAAGAGCAAATTATGCAGGATGAGTTGAATTCTCTTGACACTTTCCAGGTATTTCTTGATGTAAAAAAGGGATCCCTAGTTATTCTCTGTAGAACAGCTTTCCAGCTGATCTGACCTTGGTGGCCACGCTGTGCTTACTAACCCTTTCTGCAGAGGCTACCAACAGGAGTCTCTTCTGATAGCAGGTTGCACTCTTAGTCATTTAATGTATCAGTGATTCCTAACTGTTCTTTTCTTCCTCTCAACAGTTTAAAGCTAATGCAGAGTTTGGCACTGCAAATGCAGTGGGACTGGCTCAAAAGGCTAGTAAAACGGTGCAAGTGCAGAAGGGGGAGTTTTGCCCTTTGGAGGCCTTCAAAGACCTTTTTATCCATGTCACATCTTAATGTGGTGGAGGAGATGGTAATTAAAATCCTGCTCTAAAGTACCTGAAGCCGGAGCAAACAGACTTGCAAACAAGTTAATACCTTAATGATCTATTAGGGGATTGAACAAGCAGTCGCTCGCAAGTCCTGACAATGATAGTGGCTGACACTGTGATGCAACTGCAGACTGTGGGAGGACGGGAAGGATGCATGTGCTCCAGGTGTGGCCCCACTGACAACATTGGCCTTGGCTGGCAGCTACACCTCCGGTGTAAAGCGAAGCATGGTTTCCCTTGCTGAGCTGCCCAAGACGAAGCTCGTCATACTGTATCAAAGGCAGCAGCAGAGCCAAACAGGCTTTGTTCTTGTCTGCAGTGGGTAGTTTATGTGGCCCCAAATCAGTCACATCCAGGATCAGCAAGGGGTAGTGTGCTAATGTAGTCAAGGCTGGGTTATGCTTATTAAGAATTATATCCTTTAAAACACGCCCTAAAAATCAGGAAACTTAGGGATAATAAAGGAGGTTAATTGATAATATAATTATTCACAGGCATCCAAATCGTTACTCAATGTGTAGCTGGAAGGCTGACAACTAAACAGGTCCTTATCAACCTGTTCTTCCTCCCTTGCATGCTTTTATTACTGCAGGACACTGTAGGAACTTGGTCAAGTGACAGGATTCATTTTGAATATACAGACTCTGCATTAGTGGCATTGTCAGGATAATTTCAAGCCTACTACTCTATTTTTAAGAGGATGGTTTCTAAAGTAAAAATGTACCATTAAATATAATCTTAGAAGTTCTTCTAATGTATTTTTCTTTGTAGTGCTGGACATGCAAAAACATGACCTCTGTCTTCATAATTTCCAAGTGTAATTTTCCATTCAAATTTCACGGCCAAGTCACAGAAGCCCAAATGTAAATAATGATCAAAACCAAATTAGACTTTTCATATATGTTTCTTTTATTGACTCATCTGAAATGTAATTTTGAGGGGGAGAAGGAGCTTATTATCCCAATGTCATTCTTTTAAATAACTATGTAAAAATAGGTCAAATTTAGGTTTTGTCAAACTGGCAGCCCTTCATCATTCACATAGTCCCTTACTCCATCTGTTTTAATTAACTAAACCTCCTTCCATTGTGTAATATAAGGACACTGTATGTCTTAACCTTGAATTTCCTAACTAAAGTGATTTCTCTCCCTTAGCCTAATACTGCATAACTGCAGACAGCATTGTTTCTGCACTTTCCCCAACATCTGAAGAAGCTAGAGATTTAATGTATTTTCCGTTTGCTCTGGCTGTTGGTGAAAAGGATATTTGCCTCCCCTTTTCACATGCAGACATGTTGTATGGAGAGGCAGACACAAATGCTTGTCATAATCTTTAGTTTTCAGCCTGTCTAGCTGCCACAAAAGCCACGAGGGCTCACCTGGTGCATTTCTGCCCCTAAAATAGCCACTGCCCAGCTTGCTTTCCCAAGTCCTGGATATCATGACATTACTCTCTTTAGGGATGGATAGCCATGTGTGACGTTGTTGTTATTAAAGGCAGTAATAAAGGGATTTTGAATGGGAGAGCAGAAACTATTTCTGCAGTGAAGAGTAAGGAACAGGAACTTAAGCCGAAGTCCTAGGAAAGGGAGCGTTTTGGGTTATTTCTCCAGCGTCGGGAGGGCCTTGTGTGATCCTCAGGGCCGCGCGGCCACAGTCTGATGAAGAAGCACTGGCAGGGAAGGTGCAGTGGGGCAGCGGGCCGGGAAGCAGCGGGGCTGCGGGTGTCTGGGGCCTGCGGCCTGGAAGACGAGCACACGCTGCGGCCCAGGGCAGCAGGCAGCAGTGGGGTGAAACGGTGTTTTGCGCTGAAGAGGAGAGCGGTTGTGTTTTGACCCAGCTGCCGTATGTGCTGGTGAATGCCTGTCACCGGGTGAACTGGCAGTGCAAAGTCTGAATACTTCATTTCCCCGTACTGCGAGGGTTTCTGATTGGAAAGGACAGCTTCAGGCGCTGCGCTTCACTCTGTGTACGACGTGCTAAACACTCCATGCTGCGGTCCCCCAGCTTAGCTGAGTGACGTTCCTGGTGGGTGTCGCGTCACTTGGAAAAAAAATACTCATTTCTCCCTTCAGACGTACAACTCCCGAGAAGCGCTAGCCCCCCCCCGCCCCGCCTCCTGCGCTCCCCGCGTGCCCCAGCCCTCCCCCCCCGGAGCACACCTACACCGCCACACGCGCCGCGCAGCCCCCTGCGGGCCGTTGGGCCGCGCCGGCCGTTGGGGGGCGGTTGGGGGCGGGTCTGTTGGCCGCGCCCGGCGCGGCGCCGAGGGGGGCGGGGCCCTCCGCTCCGCCCCACCGCACCCCGGGGGCGCGGGAGCCGCGGCCCCGCTGGACAGCTCCGGCGGCGCGGGGCGGGGCGGGGAGGCGGCGCCCCGCTGCCCGCCGCGCCGTGCCGCGCCCCGGCGGGCGTGGCCGCCCCCCGCGGCTCGCCGAGGCTGCTAGGTGCCGCGGCCGGCCGCCATTGTGCGCTGGGCGCCGCGCGCGGCCCCACCCGCGCAGGCGGCACTAGGCGAGCAGCCGCCCCGGGGCAGCGCCGGCAGCTCGCCGACCTCCGCCCCGCCCCGCCGGCCGCTGCAGCAGAGCCTGCGGGCGCAGGCGGCGCGAGGATGGAGGGCGACCGGCTGGAGCCCTCTGTGAGTGCCGGGGGGCGCCCGGGGGAGCGCGCCGGGGACCTGGCGCCGGGCTGGGGCGGGGGCCCGGGCGGCTCCTTCCCGAGCCTGAGCGCCTCCGCTTCGGTGAAGCGCAAAGCCCGGCGGCGGGGGCAGCCGTGGCCGGTCCGCGCGGTCAGCCGCGCCGGGGGGGCAGGGGCACGGCCGGGCCCCCCAAGTCTGCAGCGGCTGCCGGGGTGTAAGCGGCGGCCGCTCGCCGCGGAGGGGCTGCGCAGCCCGGCGGCGCTGCGCCTTTGTTCCCGCCGCCCTCCTCGGGGCGGCCCTGCCCGGTCCCCGCGGCGCCCCGGGAGCGGGCGGGCGTCGGAGCTGGGGACGTTGTTTCCCCTTTACTTCCGAGGGGGTTTTGTCTTTCTTTGCTTGTAAGAGCTTTGAGGCCCCCGACCCCTGTGTCTTAACAAGGGGCTTCGTGAGCACGCGAGAAACGCCGCCGCTCCTGCGGGCGGGCGGTGAAGCCGGCTGTGGTTTCGTGGCAGGCTGAGCGTTCAGAGGCCGGGCGAGTCGTCCCCGAGTGGCGAGCGTGTGCCGGGACCCCCGTGCTGGCGGAGGGTTTGCTTGCCGTTGGCTTCCTCAGCGGATTTTCCAGCGTCCGAGCTCAATGCCAGATGGCCGTAGGCACATTAAATTGTCGGAAGTGCTGTAGAGATCCGAGGGCTGCTCTTTGTGCGCAAAAAAAGAAGAGAAAGGGTCCTTGATTAGAACTATTAGCCTAATGAAGTCAAGGCAGTTGCAGTGCTTAAATGTGATTTACACTGCAGGAAAGCCCGATGTGTGGCTCTTGGGGGGGGGGGGAGTTGGTTGGTTTGTTACAAAAACCAGCAAGCAAGCAGAGTTAAACCTATAGATTCCCCTTTTTAATAACTATGGTTGCTCTCACTTCAGTAAGATTTTTACCCTGAGTTAAGGCTACTCCCCTCCTTTTTCCTCCCCTGCAATGCAGACATGACCTGAAGGTGAACTGAGTTTGCATGGTTTCAGTTGAAATGAGTGTTGCCAGTGCTTTCAGAAATGGCGATTTAGATTTGTGTGCAGGGTTAATCAGAGCTGTGCCTCAAAACAGCTAATACTGTGTAGAACAATTGTTCTATAGAGCTGGGGTTCAATGGCATATATACATACAGTAATGCAGTAAGTCCTGCTGGCTTGTGTTTTCTGCACTTACACTTGTTTTCCCCCCCTCTGTCATGAAGGTTACCATAAAGAATATTGAAAGAGAGCTCATCTGCCCAGCATGCAAGGAACTATTTACCCATCCACTGATCCTTCCCTGTCAGCACAGTATTTGTCACAAATGTGTAAAAGAAATTCTCTTCACACTCGAAGACTCTTTCACCGATGGAGGCTCTGAATCCTCTAATCAGAGTAGCCCTCGAATTCGAATCCATTCTCCTAGCATGGATAGAATTGACAGGATTAGTAGATCAGGTACGTATCAGAGTTTTGCATGTTTTTCTAATTTCATGTATGTTAGACTGTTTTGAACTGAATGGTATCTACATTGGTAAAGTGTCTTCTTGGTACTCCTGACATCAGTAGTTAAATGGATAACTTTGGGAATAGTGTGAGTCTTGTTCATTCTGCACTAAGAACAATGGGAATATTTTTATTTTAAGGACAATGCACTCTATTTCATGTAGGAATAAATTAGTCTTTATGGCATCATGTAAATGTTTGTAGCCATTGCTTTTATTTATTCCTATGCATCAAGATGTTGATTTCAACAATTTTATTATCTGTCATAGTACTGTTAAGTTGTTCTCTTAGATTTTTGCCAGCCTAAATTCCGTAGTTATGACTTCCTTCTGAGTCTTTGCAGACTTTCCAAATAATAGTTTTGTCCTATCTATTTCCTTACATTTACATTAAATTATTTCTGTAGAGGATGATCGTGGTTGAAGAACTCTGATGGATTACTGTGACAGTCTCTTTCAGCATGCTCTGCTTGAAGTTTTAAAGAATACTTAGCTTTATGGCCCTTATTGCTCTTTGTGATACTACACTGTAAAGATTCTTAGTTTGATTCTACTCAGTTATCTGTCTAATCCACAGAGAAGTTGATCAGCTTTTATGCAGATATATGGAAAGTATTTCATGCATGCTATACTTAAAAGAAACCTCACATCTTGGCTTTTAGGGTTCATTCAGGAATAATTATCCAATTTACATCCACGTGCTGCAGTATTGTGGGAAAGCATTCATGTGCAAGACAAATCCTAAATCTTGCATTTCACGTGTTCCTAATGTTCATCCTCCCCAGTTTTCCAAGTTCAAATGTTTTATTTCACCATCTTCTCTTAAACATCTCTTAACTTTAGTACTAATATTTTTTTCAAATAACTTTGATAAGTAAATGTTATCTTTTGCCTTAATTTGGCTGATTGATGCTTACATGGCATGAGGGAATCCTCAGTTGAGTGGCCAGTTATTTTCATTACAGCCCTCTTCAGGTATGGGATGGACAGCCCCCCAGTTGCTCTTTAGCTCTACATACAGTTCACTTATTGTCTAGGCCCTTTGCTAACTTCAGTTTCACGCGAGGTTAGAATGAAGAGAGCCCCAGGATACTGAATCCTCCCAAATAGAAGTCCATTTAATTTTTTTTTACCCATTAAGCATAATGTGCTGACATTCCTTCATGTGTATTGACCAAAGCTCTCACTGATTTCAGTTGCAGCTGTCCGCTTTATATTTTTGCAAAGTGGACATCAGACCTCCAGGTTGAGTGCCTGGGAAGTAATGGATAGACCATGGGTGATCTCCCGGTGAGAGCTGTGGCTTATGAAATGTGGGAGTATCAGACAGGCTATGCATGGGGAACAGCCTCTCCACGCTGCGTTTGGCAGCTTAAGCAAGGAGATAATCCTTTCTCTCCTGTCAAAACCTGTCTTCCTGCTTGCTTTCCACAGCCACTACAAATAAAGATCTAACATTGCATGGTCTCTGCTTGCTGCCATAGCACCCATGTGCTGAATGAGACAGAGGCTTTGTTGAGAGACTGACATTTAATTACTATGAGAAACCAAACACTGTAATGTCTCCAGTGTCAATGTATGGAGGAGGAGCAGGTAGTTTGGGAGACTAGAGAATTAAGATTAGAAGAGCTTAATTTGCAGCTCTACCAGACTTGTTGGATGCCCTTTTCACAAGGTTTAGTGTTACTGCTTTGTTATGTCGGTAAGGACAAGACAACAAAGATTCGTTCTTGGGACTCCTCCCCCTTGTGATTTATGCACTCAAGTTATTGCAGGGGTTGTAATTTTTAAATCCATAGTAGTTCTCCACCATCCCAGCAAGCTGATAGGAAGTAATGTGTGTTATCTCCTCATCTGACCTGTTAGTAGAGGGAGATGAAGGCTTTGTTAGAGGTCTTTGTACCTGTTTGATGAGCAGCAGCAGAATGTAGAGACATGGAAATATTGGGCTTTCCCGCCTTCCCCCAAAAGAGCGTTGGGCAGATGCACACTGTAGGAAAAATTATCATCTCAAATGGTTCAAATTTGCAAAATAAAAAGCATATGGAAATGAGAGCTTTAAAGAATGAAGTTAGACATACAAGTTGTGCTGTCTTTGCTTGCAGAGTTGAAGGCATTGCAGCTCCATTGCTATGTGGGATGGGAGATTTGCTCTCAAAAATTCGGTACCATCAGTGTTCAACTAAATTGCAACTGACATTTGTACAATTTTTGTCTGGCATCCCCAGTAACTATATTGTGCATCCTCTTGCTTACTTCCTTTTGTGACTAGACCTTACACATTTTATATAATGCATAAATTTATTATGTAGCCTGAGTGGAATTTGTAATAAAATATTAAAGAAAAACATCCAAAGTCATGTGTCACGTGAAACAGTAGAATTTCTGGCAGGTTTGTATAGGGCATGTTGCTGTAGGACATTATTTTCATAGTTGAAAATACATATGACATCCTCCTCATTTATTTATTTAATTTTCTTAAGGAATCCGTACCATCTGTTGAGGATACCAGCTATTTTAAATGATTTTGGCCTTTAAAATTCTTGAGAAACCAGAAAGAGCTGGTCCACATCTTGTAATTATTGTGCATACACAGCTTGCATTTTCAAATACAGTTTGTCGTAATGTAGAAGAGCTGGAACTGGTAGAACAGTTTATTTTTCAGTTGAAATGGAGTGCATGTTCTTGTTAAATCTAAGGTTTTGGTTAAAAAAAAATCCAGTTTTGTATGTGAAATGATATGATTTTTTTGATTAAAAAAGATCAAATTATGTTGTATATAAAATAAAAATAAAGGGTGTTTCTTATTGCTAATTGATCTTCTGTAATGTTAGTGTAATTAGAAAAGGCATGTGATGTGGTTATGTTGACACTTGTGCGGCATTGATGATGAGAAATGGAATAAGTTTGAAAAATATATATATAGATATCTATCTATCTATATATATTTTTTCCCTCCATCTGTTCTTTCTCCCTTCTTCCTACTTTAATACTACAATTGTTGTGTGTTAGGAAATTAAACAACCTTTCCTTTCAGCCTTACAATAGTTTAACAGCCACAGGAAAGAAAACAATTGATGCTCTTCATCTAAGCCATTGTAAACCAATGGTATATCTCATTTTTCAACTTCTAAAAACAGCTTTCTGTTCATTGTTCGCAGCCTCGCAGAGGAGGTCTTTTGGGTGGAGAGGTAGAAATGCTTCACTTCTTGTATGGCTCTAGATAGTATAGTGTTTAGATCTCGAGTTAAATATTGTTGGTTAGCATATAGTGTTTTGTCAGTGGTCAAGTCCACAAAATGGCTTTTGCAGTGAGCAAAGGTACAGAAGACTTCTATTAGGAAAGCTTTTCATTCTGTTCTACAATTGACTTAAAGGTCAACTGGACTGGAATTAAAGGTTGGATTTTTTTCACATGCGCACGCATGATTCCCATACTTTAAAAGGTGCAAATGCATCAGCTATCTCTTCCCTTTAAAACAAACAAATAAAGCAACAAACCCCTGGCTTTTTAATTTTCAACCGTTACATAATCAAGTTTCAATAAAATTGCTCTTACTACCAGTGAAATGTAGTTATTATATTGATTTTTCTAACACTTAGAGGTCATGGTCAGCAATATCACTTTTAAATTGAAGGCAGTATCAGTTCTTCATTGGATCTGAGTCCCCTTCATTGTATCTGAGTAAAAAGGAAAGGATTGAAATTCACACCTTGCTGATCTGACCGGTAGTTCCGGATCTGGCAATTTAGTATGGCACATACAGGTATCAGGGAAAACTAAATACTTGAAACTGTCACTTTTTTTCTCCTGATTAGCATGCTGACCAACATAGTCAAGTTGAAGGATAGCCAGTGTCTCTTTGTTTTAAATAGATTTAATTCCTGAAAGTCTGCTAGTCTGAGCATCTCCGCCACTGTTTTGGGCTTGTTCTTGAATGTTATCATAAATGTTTCTTTTTAGGTGTGATGCTCTGTCAAAGATGGGAAAACCTAACCTTCCTGTTGGCATAATATTAGCAGGCACATGAGCAGTCCATAAAAATACTGTATCCTTCAAGAAAGGAATGAACTGAACTAACCACAGATCTGAATTTTCACACACCACATGAAGAACAAAGCAGCTAACAGGAAGTGGAAGTTAAATTGCCTCAGCTGGAGAATAAAGTGCCATAAAGAAAGATAGTGTAGGGCCCTTAAAGTTCTCATAAAGCTGCACTTATCTGCCCTGGTCACAGAAAGCACCCCTGACTTGGGGCAGATTTTTGAACTATCTAAAAATCATTTTTTAACTTTTAATTATTTTTTAAGCTATGAATTTGTCTCCATTTTTTTTTCTTTCTTCCTAAAGATCTGTTCACAAGTATTAACTGCGTTTGGGGATGGCAGTATACACACTCTCTCTCTCTCTTTTTTTTAAATGCATCAGAATCCAGTTGACTTTTAAAAACTTTTTTTTTGTTTAAACTCTCACAGAATTAACATTCATGTCTTCCATAATCACAGAATGCTGGTGATACTGTTTACTTGGAAAACACAATTTTATCTTTAAGATGTCTTATCCCTTTCCAAACCCACAGCTGTAGGTGGGTGACTTTTCCACATTTTAAGTGTTAGTATCTCCCTGTGGGAAGAGGATGTTTAAATGATGTATTTATAAGATGTGCCTAGCTTAAGGGTGCTCTTTGGCTTGAGTCTTTACAACCTGTATGTATTCTAATATTTGCGAGTTTGGAGTCCAAGTAGGAAAAAAAATTTTTTTTTTAATTTTTTTAACAAACTTAGAAATCTAACTATTTTTACTGAGCCAGTAATAATCAGTAGTATGTTCTCCAGTTACCGATCGAGGTGTTCACTGAAAGGGGAGTGTTCTGTTTACAGCCCACAATGGAAGTTTTTTTGTGATAACTCCTAGTGTTTCACAAAATAAATATTTGTTGCTGGAAACTGAATTGGCAAGGTGTAAAAGAGAATCTGGGGAGGATCAAAGTTTCTCTGAACTGCTAATCTAATATGTCTGCAGAATCCACATTTTTTGCTACTTGAAATGCTTTTGGGGTTTTTTGTTTGTTTTTCGTATATGTGCAAAATTCAATTTTAGCAAACTGAAAGCCAGACAAAGATAGAAAAACCAGTGCTCAAAGTACTCTGTCATTTCAACAGACAGTGTTTGCTTTTCAAAATACAAGCTTATAGATCCTGTAAAGAATAAGCAGACTAATTCTTACTGCATGTTAATATTTTAACATTCTCACTAGGCAAAAAGAGAATATTTCCATGCTTTAAGTATTAAAGTGGCAGAGTATGCTGAGAAACTTAGCAAGTACGCTTCCAGGTTTTAAAACAGAAAAAAACTGAGCTCTTAGACTACTGTTTAGTGAAAAGGGATGAGACATCTTAAGATATGCGGGACTTTCTGGGTGTTGGATTGCCTTCTGTAAGCAAAGTGTCACCAGTATGTGTAGAGCATGGCTCATCACTACAGTCTTGTTTTGTTCCATGACTGGCAGAATGAAAGGCCTCAATTGGATTGCAGCTAAACTCATCTTTGAGTTAAACAGACACCAATTCCACATTTGAGCCGCTTGGGCCAGACTTCAAAAGCATGCTAGTGGATAAGAATTTCAGACTGTATTTTTAAACTTGACCACTGCACCATATTTTTCCTTGTTATCTTGCTTTGTCATTGCTTGCTTTCTGCTATAGTGAACTGCTTGTAGGCAGTATCATACATACAACACTGTATCATTATTTTCCTAGTTTTAGCAAATGTAAGTATTCCCCATCCCCTTCTTATAGCTGTTGACTGCATGATACTGCATGTGAAATCATCCTTCTGCTCAGGCCGTTGCAGAAGCCTGTGCAGAAGGTCTCTTTCCATTCTGTGCAGAGTGCTAGCTTGGAGCATACATTTTAAACAAGGTTTGTGTTTCACTGCCGTTTCTGTGCATTGCATGTGTGTGTTGCTGTATGTGCCAAGTTACAGGTATTACAGGATGTGCGGTTTGGGTTATTAATTCCCTTCAAGTAAGTACCAAAAAAAAAAAAATCTCTGCTTCCCTTAGCCAGAGAGTTATATACTGTTGATGTGGGTTACTAGTATTGTGTTCTGTAAATGCGATCTAATTGTGCTGCTCAGAACCTGTAGAAAGGAGTAAGAATAGCTGACTTTGAGACCGTCAGCTTGTGCACACTTATTCCTGCTCTAGTTCTGGCTTTTTAGCTGACAATCATGCACAACTATCATGGGACACATTTCAAAGATTTGTAAAGGAATTAGTTCCTTATGGGAGTGTTTCTAAAGAGGCTGAGAAGTGCATGATAGGAAGGGAGGCTTTAAGCTGTTGGTCGTAGCAATCATAGAAGAACATTGTAAAGCAAGTGTCTTTTTGGCTAGCATCAAAGGACACTTCAGAAATGTTGATGCTTCCCTTCATTTTGGAGGGGAGCTGACTGAATACAGGTAAGAACCAATTTCCCATTCTAGTAAAGAACTGATTTCAGCACTGCAGGAATGTGGCTGTATGCACTCCAAGTCATACCCCCATTTACAGTTTGGTTAGTTGTAGCAGCATGCACTCCTCTCAAAGGGATTTTAGAACTGTGCTCCAGTTGGAGGATGGTTTTTAGTTTCTTTGTATGGGGAACTGCAAGGATACATATTAGGTGTAAATGCTGGCTTAGCCTGCTTCAGAATTGCTCAAAGGACCCCTCTCTGTTGTTCCCCTTGAGTTCATAAATGAGGTGGGGGATGCGCTCCCTGTTCCATAGCTTTGAGAGCATTGAGCTCTGAAGAGCTTTTGGGTCTACAAGAGCCATTTCAGAACAAGTTCCAAGGGCTTTTTAAGCTTACAGCTTTACTTGAGCCTTGGATGACTTTATTCTGGAGAGAAGGAGAAATTTTCGCGTAGCTATTTGGTGGGAATGTAACCTCTCTGCAGTCTCTTTCTGAAACAAAAAGCAATAGGCTTACTCTGTTTAATCATGCAGATCTATGGTTCCCTAACTCAGGGTAAGGGAGTCTCTCAAACTTACTCATCTCAGTGATAAGGTTCCCTTTGATTTCTGTGCAGGTTTAGTTAACAATCCTCCTTTATCAAGGCCATTCAGCTGGAGAAAGGCCAAGTCAGCCATGCATGTTTTGACTAACTGATTTAGTTTGCTTTGGTTCTCTTGCTGGCTGTTTTTATGACTCCTCTTGGGAAAAGCAAGATAAGTGTGTCTCAGTCAAAGCAAACTTCTAGGAGCTCAAAACTGGCTATACTCATCTGGGAATAACTATTTGCTCTCACTCTGAGAATAAGCATCCTTCGCTTGAACATGTTACAAAGCCATGACTCTGTATCTGGGCAGCCTAATACTCATTGGTTTCCGGAAGTACATGTTTAGTGTTTAAAAATGTCTGCAACTTGAATGCATCCAAAACTAGACGAGGATCTCCAGAGCGTTCTCTTAAGGGAGTGCCTTTTGAAGCTTTACGTGCTATGTAATTGCCATAGGAGTGTTTTAGGCTTATGAAAGAAAAGAGTTTGTTCCTGTGTAAACCCTCAGACTAGTTAAAGTAACTAGCCCCAAGTGACTTGCCATGAGTTTAGGCAGTCCTCTTCCACACCTTGTGCAGAGATGGTGAGACGTTCTGAACAGAAAAGAAATTATTTTTACAAATGTCTGGCTATGCAGGGCCTGCTTTGAAGAAAAAGGGTAGTGATGTTGACATAGTGATGCTGCGAGAAACGAAATTGCAGGAAGCAGATGATAGAATTGGAACAGTTAAATTCATCTTAACATCAAATTAAGTTTTAGTGTAGTTTGTAATGTGTCTGTACTCAAACATTACAGTGCTTTGTAATGGCAAATCTGTTCTCTTTGGCTTGGCAGAATGCATATGAATTACTATTGTATTGGTTTGGATGATGTGCTAAAATAGTTTGGGATTGGTTCATAAATTCCTATGTTCCTGAAACATCTAAAACTCTCCTGTTTATGCTCCTACTAAACCAGGATTTGCTGTCTATACAGGCAGAAAACGCAATTCACTGACTCCTAGAACAACTATGTTTCCTTGTCCTGGCTGTCGGCATGATATTGATCTTGGAGAACGTGGCATCAGTGGCTTATTTCGAAACCTTACTTTGGAAACCATTGTGGAAAGATACAGGCAGGCAGCCAGGGCAGCCACAGCTATTATGTGCGATTTCTGCAAACCTCCAGCTCAAGAATCCACAAAGAGCTGCATGGACTGCAGTGCAAGCTATTGCAATGAATGTTTCAAAGTATACCATCCTTGGGGAACTGTAAAAGCCCAGCATGAGTATGTAGGACCAACCACCAACTTCAGACCCAAGGTAAGTGTATATCTTAATATAGTGCAGCATTTGGATATAGCTTGTAGACACATCTGTGCAGCGGTAGTTGCTTTTTAGAATCATTGTTGCTTTATTGACTTCTGCTGTTACTTATTGAGTAAATCATAAGCTTTCGTTCTTGTGGATGCTGAGGTAGTTGGAGCTGACAAGTACATAGAAAATGTATTTGAAGGGGACCCTAGAATAAAGGATTTTTTTACTTTGAGGAATGGATTGTGTTATTTGTGGTTTGTTGTCCTTTTGTGAGACTTGATGATCTTGAACAACTAGAATTGCAGTGCTTTTCTCTAAAGGTCAGGTCAAGCAGGACATGTGTGTGTGGTAAACTAAAAGAACACTTTTCCCTCCCCAACTTTGTGCAGGTTCCCTTTGGATGTTTTTTGCCTGAACTTGATCTCAAGCAGAGCATCAACCCCCCCCCCACACACACACAAAGCATCTGCCAGTAGCAGGAGGTGGAGTTCAAGCCTGCACTGTCACTACACCCCATTATTTCTTAGCTGTAGCAGAAGAGGAAAACAGTAATGACTAGTTTTCTACTTCTCATGCTGCTGCTGCATTCAGGCAAAACAGAGTGACTGCAAACTAGTTACCTTTGTTTCTGCTGCTAAGCTGATGCAGAACATGGCTGTGCCCTATTGAGTTGAAGTTACATGAGAGGGGCAATTGTTACAGCTGCCATCTCTAACAAAAGACTGCAGCAGGTCTTAATGTCCCTGCATTTGCAGCATGCCCTGTGGCCTGTGACAGAGAGCCAGCCTTGGGCTGATTTTCATAGACTGGTTTGTGACAGCAAGACTTGGGGCTACAGCTCTCTGGAGGGGACTGGCCATACTTACTGTAATACTAGCTCTTGGTCCCGTGCAGGTAGTGGTTCTGGTGCACAGGGACACAGCAAGCTCAATTCAAAGTACCTCCAGTAATGAGGCATTCTTCTGGAGCTTTTTCCAGCACATTGCTTAGGTCTGTCGTTATAGAAGGGATATAGTGTGAGCGATATAGCACGAGGGAAGGTTTTAAGCAGGAAGGCAGAGTCCGTTTGCTGCAAGCAAGCATGTCAGCTATACCAGGCTTCCTCTTGGAGGAGAGCTCTTGTCTGGCCCCAGAGCAGATTAACATTAGATTAGGGAGAGCAGGCAAAGCACGCATTGGCCCTGCAACCCCTGTCTCATTAAAGGTCCTGCAAACACCAGAAGTATTGGTGGTCAGGGAATTTCAGTTTGGGTTTGTGAAACTTCTTGCTCTGTGCTGCCTCTTCTTATGGCTAATGCTTTACAATACTAGGCTTTTCTTCAGCTTCTCTATGAACCAGCTTTTGTTGTAGGCCAAAACAGACATTTAAGCTTATACAAATGTGGACCCTCTTGTGCAGCTGACTAGACCTCAGCTCTTCTAGAGCTAGAAATAATTCAGGTATTTTATCGGTGTGGATTTGACTTTACAGGAAACCTCGGGTGGGTCGTTTTCCCCCAGTAGCCTAAAATATAGATGTAAAGATTTACCTGGGCTCTAAGGTTAAAATCTACTCATGCCATTCATGAATAATATCACATCAATGCTAAAATTTCTACAGAGCTAACTTGAAATGAGCTCAGTTCTGGAAAAGGCTCCTGCCTGGGCCTTCTCTTGATTTTAATCCTAGAGTGTCTCCCCTCAACAAGCAGGCTCAACTCTGGCACAACTGCTAATTCAGACTCAAAAAGTTAGGTTCATGTTTATATCTCTAACAAAGTCTTCAAGCTAAGGTACTAAATTTAATACTGTAAAATATGCTACTTGCCATGGTTTACCTGTATTTTTCATAAATTTAAAATCTATAAAAAACAGACCTTTCATTAAAGTTATGCTGTGTACAAGAAGCACTGGACTGATGTTCTCTTGTAGGTGAGATTGGAGAAACTTGAGCCTCAAGAGTTAATAAGCCAGTAGATAATAAACATCCAGTAGTTCACTTAGTGGGGTTCTTTCTGGGTTTAACATATTCATTGCAGTTAATAACAAGCACAGCTTTAAAATGTACTAGCACACAGCTATCTGTGTAAAATGGCACTTTATTGGATAAACAAGTATGTTGAAAATGTGTATGCTCTCTTCTTCCCACAGCTATTGATCTAAAATGCTCTATGGCTCCCTACAAGCTTTTCTTCTATAAGACTTAAACCCTCCTGCTACAATATTGCTACTTAAAAACACCAAAGGTTTCTTGAGCTTTGTGTACTCTTAAACCCGAACTTAATCTGCCTGTAGTTTAACAACATGTGGTGCATACAAAAATCAGTAGTTAAATTCTGTTGAAGCAGAGCCAAATAGGGAAAAGTAGTTTTGATCATCCTGACCTTGATATACCAAGTGCTAATGGGAACTCTGGCTTTTTAAAACTATATGCGAAGACAGAGGTATTGTTTAAAAAACAACAGCAACAACAAAGCCATAGTATAGATACATCAGCTATAGATATATTACTTTTATAAAAGCTTCCCAACAAAAACAAACTGAGCTTTACTGTGCTGTTATAGAGATCTTTTTGAGGACTGTTTCAGGTTAACATGAGGAAAAAAAAAATGCATATTTCATTACACTGCCCTGTTAAGACCTGAACTGAATGCTTGGAGTATTTGTTAGTCTCCTACACAATGTTCCCAGTCACCACTTTGATTAATTTAATATCAGACTGGAGAGCACTTTGTAACGTGTGGTGGGGATGGACGAGGCACATACTAGACCAATTGTTCCTGCATTTGAGAGGACTGAACAAGATAATCTGCTGACCTCTTCTGTCTCCAGCCTGCAGTTTGTAATTCATGTTCACATGAGCGGGTGAATAAAAATATATGGTTTCTATTGGTGTGGCTAGACAGTGCTGTGTAAAAATGACATACCTGGACTAACAGCATGACTGCAGGTTTTTGTAGATGTCGGCTTGCACAGCTGGCTTTCAGGAAAGCTTCCTTTCTATAATCCAGTGGGCAGTGACAGCAGAATAGTTTATCGTGTTCTGTCTAATGATAGCCATGTGTACCAAGGTGCTTGTGAGACTGATCTCTTTACCCTGTTCATCGAAGCCTAAGGGAACATTGGGGGCTGGCAGCTGGTTTCAGGGAAGGCCTGTATTTTTAGCTTAGTGTGTCCATATTTATACTGCTAGCAAACTTCTATTTTTGTGCTCTTCCCTGTCTTTTCCTTTTTTCCTTTTTTCTTTTTTTTCTTTCTTTTTTTTTTTTTTAATGGCTCGACTGTTTTGACCTGCATGGTACTGCTGCTTGTTCTCCTTGGCTTGCAGCTGAGAACCTTTTTCAAGAGCTCTTCTGTGGCAGTGTAGATGGTCCCAAACGCTGCCTCACAGTATTCTGCAATGGGGCAATGGATTTTATTCCCCCCCTCCCCCCTTTAGATGTGTTTATCTGTTGTCCAAGCTTGAACTGCATTTTTCTCTTTGAGCAATTATTCCAGCTTGTTCAATTTTGAAAGGTGATTTTTAGTGAACAGCGTATTTTTCAAAAAAACATTTCATCTGATATTGGAAATGGCACTCACTCTGAACAACTTGTAATTGGAGTCAGACAAAATAAAAAAGAAACAGTTAGGCTCACTCTCTTTAAGCTGACTGTAACTGGTGTTGGAGGCTGTGTTTTATTTGTTGCTCCAAGAGCAATGGGCTAAGTGGCTGATTTGAGTCTAGTTTAGATTTAGATCGTTACTGGATTATGCCAACTCTGGCTTCAGGAAATAGTTCATAGCTCTTACGGGAGAGAATTGAGAAGCTGGTTTGGCAGAGGTTAAGTTTGACAGGGCGGGGTGTGTTGCTGTATTGCATTTACAGCTCTGACCAGGAGTGCCAGGGAGCTGGTTAAGTGTGATAATGTGGGGCATGCAAACAAACTCAGGGAATAGCAAAGTTAATTGCAGTGTGCAGGCTATGTGGTGTGTACGTGGACGTTGCTACAGATTTACTCAGTGTAAACCTCACTGATGCTGTGTGTGTTCATTCCTTGGATATCGCTTGCATGGACATATATAAAATGATGGTGGATAAAGTGAATATAAAAATGCAGTGAAGGAATTGGATACTGCTGTGGGATTGTTTGTTTTAATGGCTTGTTGAGCTCCTCAGTTTTTAGAAATACACCTGCATTCTCTCTGCTGTCTTTTCAGATTTTGATGTGCCCAGAACATGAAATGGAGAGGGTAAACATGTACTGTGAAATTTGCAGAAGGCCTGTTTGTCATCTTTGTAAACTGGGTGGATCTCATGCAAACCATAGAGTAACAACTATGAGCACTGCCTACAAAACCCTTAAGGTAAAAGTAAATATTGTTTGACCTGGCCTTAAGAAGGGGAAGAGTACTGAGCTTCTGGTGTAAGGACAAACTCTCTCTGGCAGAAAGCGAGGACACTGAACTAGTCATGAGGTGTGCTCTTGTGCAACATCTGTTAATATGTGTATTAGTGCGACTTAGTGTGTGTCTGACAAATCAAACTATGTATTCCTTGACACTTGAACCATAACTCCTTTAGAGTGCTTCTACTTTATTTTAGCCAACTGTACTGCAGTATTGACGAAGGCAAAAGGCTTAAGCAGTTAATACTTTGCAGTCTAGTTCTCACCACTGAAGGTTCAGACAAGTATCCTTGTGGCTTGGATGAACTGACACCTTAAGACCACTCCAGATAAATTTGGATCTGAAATAACTTTGGGGACCTTGTATGTTATGTATCTGTTAATTCTCTAAGCGTATTAGAATAGGGAAGACTTGCAGGCATTGCTTTGTTATTAGCGAATGATTGCTGCTACTTCCTCTTCTTCCTTTTTTTTTCCTCTCTTCTTCCCCACCAAAAAAACAAAAAAACAAACAAAAAAACCCCAACCCTGCTTGCCTTGTGCTCCTTGGCCTCCTCACCTGTTGTTTGCAAGGCTATTCCTGTATGGTTGCTGACCCTTTTGCAAATAGGGAAGTGCAGAAACACTCAGAAAGTTAGTGTTCCAAACCACTCCTTTTTCTACTAAATCTTATTGCAAAGGAGTTAATAATAACTGAGGAGGCTTTTTGCTAAGTTTCAGTAATGCCCGCGAGCCTCATGTTGCTCGGTCTAAGAGAGGATGGCTCCTGTGGCTGGGGAAGGGTGGGTCAAGTTAGGCTGTTGCATGTTGGCGTTAGAAGCCTCTGCTCCTAGCCCTGCTCAGAACGGTGGGTGGCCTGATTGCTGGGCACGCTCGTTGTCGATCACTGAACAACAGGTCTCCGCAGCGTTGGCTTTCATAACTGGTAGTGGGTTTTCAGCCTCATAACTAGACAAACTGAGGGCCAGCCGGACGACTTACCTGCGCTGGTTTGAGTGGGATATCTGTGTTCTGCCAGCTTGCTATTGTATTTTAACAGGAGAAGCTTTCAAAAGATATAGAATACCTCATCAGTAAGGAGAGCCAGGTAAAAAGTCAAATCTCTCAGCTGGGTCTCCTGATGAAGGAAACAGAGGTAAGCATGACCTGCTAATTGCTTGGGGATGGTCCTTGAAGGCACACAACAGGGACTTGCACTGTTCTCAGTAAAGCCTTTCAAATCCTTTTTTTTTTTTTAATTTTTTCTTTTCTTTTCTTCCAGTTAGCCAATAAAACAGTTTCTGTAATTTGTGTTAGCATTGAATCACACTTGTCTACTGTAAGGCATAATTCTAATGGTGAGGCAAATTTGGACAACATAAGCAATCTGCCCAGAATGGAAGTTTTGGATGGTACTGTAAATGTAATTGGTTAAGGTATCAGATGAGCCTTATTTCAGAGAAGTGGATTAGAGTTAAAGCTCTGGGTATTAATGTCACTGCTCAATTTATACCCTCTGTTTAATTTGAGAGGCTGTTGCAATAAAGTTAGTTAAGCACAAAAACTACGTGTAGAGAACCCAGAGTGGAGAAGCATACTTGCACACAAGCTGAAAAATTTGTATGGAAATGGCAGGAGCTCCTAGCCCTGTCCATATCTTGATACAGACCATACCTGTGCTTTGTAGTTCCTTATCCAGCATAGTCAGAGATGGGCCTGCTGTTCTGAGGGCATATGTGGGAAAATGGATTTGACTCCTGATTCAGGACAATTGGGGAAACTGGAAGAACACCTGGCTCTTGGGCATGAAGACTTCAGAGGCTGACTTGCTTTTATAGTGCTTTCATATGAGCTGTTTAGACAGAGAAATGTCCTGCATAATTCAAGAAGTAATCAGAGGAATATTTTCCTAATCTTCATTTGCTGTGTTCAAATAGTAAATGCTTTCTAGCTTGGGTGTAGTGTTGCTCATATGAGCTTTATTGTGTTGTTAAATACTGAAAATACTAGTCTTGTCTGCCAAACAGATGACTAGAGTGCTATGATGTTTTGAAAAACCTTCAATATGCTGCTGTACTCATGCCACAGTGCTGTGGAATCTCTCTCAAATGTATTTTGTTCCCTCCTAGTGCAATGGTGAGAGAGCTAAAGAAGAAGCATCTCAGAATTTTGAGAAACTATTTGATGTTCTGCAAGAGAAGAGATCAGTAGCTCTCAGGGCAATAGAAGCATCTAAGAATTTAAGGCTGGAGAAACTACAAACCCAAATAGAAGAATATCAAGGTCTTCTGGAAAATAACGGCCTTGTAGGATATGCTCAAGAAGTGCTCAAAGAAACTGATCAGTCTTGTTTTGTCCAAACAGCAAAACAACTTCATGTCAGGTATTTTAAATATCTTCCGTTTTAGGTACAGGATGTCTGTTCAAGCGTACTCTTCTGGTGTCTGATACCAAAGTTCTCAATGCAGTATCCTGTATTTGCAGAGGTTCACAGGTGGTCCAGGTGGTGTTTGGTAGAAATTACTATGTTCCAGTGCATGCTAAGAAATGGCACACACGAGATTCTCTCCTACGACATCTAGCCTCGCTTAGCAGAACTGCAATATAAGGGTAGTCCATTCAGCTCATTGGTGCCTGTCTTTGCTCAGAGATTGTATCGGGAATTTGCAAGTTAATCTAATAGTTCTGTTCTGGCTTTGAACTCTTTGATCTTAATAGTTGTTCTCCATTAGCACTTCACAACTATTTTGTTCTTTGAACGTAATTCCCCAAATAGTTCAGATGTTCTGCCGTCTGAACTACTATGTGTTCATTATCTTTACATCAATATACAAAAGGCATTTAAATTTTGCAGTTAAGTTCTGTCTGGCGAGACAAATTCCTGGGAGACTTCAGTAATTACATGAAAATAAAAATGTTAGTTCTTGTTTTAAAAGAAAAGTCTTATTTTAAGAAATGCATACATATGAATTCCCTCTTCTCTCTTCCCTCAACCTTGTGCTTTCAGAATCCAGAAGGCTACTGAATCTCTAAAGAGCTTCAGGCCAGCAGCTGAAACTTCTTTTCAAGACTTTGTGGTGGACGTAGCGAAGCAAGAAGAGGTCCTTGGTGACTTGTCCTTCTATTCCAGTGGTAAGTTGCAAGAGCAGCAGGTTTTTCTTGATCTATGGCCTTTAAGGCTCTCTCTACAGAGAAACAAGATTTAGACAGGGCTGCAGTTAAATAACTCTGTCATGCACCTTTTGGCTTCCGTTGTTCCCTCTTTCTCCATGATAGACAAAGCATTACCTATCGGCAATGCTAGCTTCAGCTTTGATAAACCTGCTAAGATGCTATCATCTTCCGTACCAGTTTATGTTGCCTTCTAAAATACTGTAATTAAGTAAGACCTACCTCGTCTTGCTAGAAGCTTGTCTTTGAATGAAGAAAAGGATTGGGTTTTGTATGGTTTTTGGCTTGTCAGCAAAAATAAATAATAATGGAGAACTGTCAAAGTAAGCACAGAAAATAAGAGATTTATTTCAGCGCGTGAACAGAACCATCCTCACCTGCACTCTTTCACTGTGTTGAGTCAGATTTTCTTCTTCACTGCACTATAACCACTGTACAAAGGGCTTATATAGTTAATTTTAAAACAACATAAATCTAAATTTTAATGGTTTTTTTCTCCTTAATCTCTGGCGTTCCAGGTCTAGGTGTACCAGAAATCAATGAAGAAAAAAGCAAAATGTACAACAAGGCTGTGATCAGTTGGGAATGTCCTGGGAAAGCAGATTCAGCTGATATCTATGTCCTTGAGTATCGGAAGCTTAATAAAGACGAGGAGAGTGTGACGTGGCAGGAGATCGAAGTTTGCAGCAAGAGCAAAGTAATATCTGATCTTGATAACAACAGTAGCTATGCCTTTAGAGTTCGAGGATATAAAGGGTCCATCTGCAGCCCTTGGAGCAGAGAAGTTATCTTGCATACACCTCCAGCTCCAGGTACTATTTTATTTATATCCAGAAGGTGCTGAATTTATATCTGTAGATGTTAAGAGAAGCTGTAGGCAATTTCTAGAAGCTCTCAGACTTCTATTTTACCGTTTTCCAGTTGCATAAATGTATAGAAGCTTTGTTAACAAACACATTATTTAGCATATGGAGACTATGTTAGCTTGTGTGACATTCCTGGTAGCTTTTATAAGTGAGAATTTCAAATGCCAGTGCGTGCTAAAATGTAGTTTATAAGCACAGAACACCAGGTTGTTAACTAATGGTCAATTTTTGGGATACTATTTTTCAGTTTTTAGTTTTCTTTTTGATGACAAATGTGGGTACAACAGCGAACATCTCCTGCTGAACCCAAGAAGGAGCTCTGTGGAAAGCAGGGCTGGATTTCCTCTGCTGCTAGGAGCTGAACGCATACAGGTTGGATGTTACACAACCCTGGATTACATCATTGGCGACACTGGGATTGCCAAAGGAAAGCATTTCTGGGCTTTTCATGTGGAAGCCCATTCATACCTGGTGAAAGTGGGAGTTGCTTCTAGCGCCAAGATACAGGAATGGCTTCATAATCCCCGTGATGTGACCAGCCCAAGGTAAATTGTGGATTCTTGCATAATATATGTTCTATATAATACATGTTCTTATATAATACATGCTCTATATAAGTAGATGGCTTTTTGAAAAATAAATTAAGCGGAAGTCCGGTCTAAATCAGTAAACAACATGAACCCTAATCAGTGGAAAGTAGTTTGAAGGATCTGGTGTATGCAAAGTTGTTTTTATTTTGGGTTGGGGTGGAGGGTTGTTTTTGTTTTGTTTTGTTTTTCCAAATGTTAATAGAAAGGTGCGCTTTTAATTATCCATAGTCTTATTTTCTTTCTTTTGGGGGAAAGAAGTCATGTTCCTATATATGTCAAGATACGTAAATGAAAGCAAGAAAGAAAAAAATCCTTTAGTTGCAAGATTGAAGCAATGTTTAATAATCAATAGGTGGACTCTGCTTTAATTCCCTGAGCTTGCTACGTTTGCCTGCCATTCGGGGGTACAGTGTTCACTGTGTATCTTTTTGGTAGCTTTCTTCACAGTGGATTCCAAGTCACTGACTTATCCCGGCTATCTTCTTGGATACTGTACTGGGATGATACTAGGCACAAGCCAAAGTACAATGGGCAAACCAGCAAAAACACTTCCAGCTCTCAATTACAATTATAGTAATCTTGGATGTGTCTAGGAACTGTGGGCTGAGGGGGTATTCCCTGGGGACTTGAAATTTTTCAGGAATCTAACGTGTATTGGCTTCTTCCTATATAACGTACTAAAACTGTAAAAATGCCAATGTTTTGAGTTGCTTGAGGTCAGACAGAGCCTTTTTGCAAAGTGAGAAATTAAATCCTGTTTCCTTATCCCTTTTTCCTTATTCACACAAATATCTGGAAACCTTTAGCTGAGACACAGCCAACAAAAAAAGCCACCTAGGAATTGTACACGCAGAAGAATGATGGCTTGTATGCTTCTGTGATCTGTCTTCATCTGGTAGAAAAGTAGGGAAAACTTTGCAGACTGAACAGATCTGGCTACAAACTTCCCCCAGTCACCAACTAGGAACCAGGAGTTCAGGGAGACCTCCCCAAAGAGTCCAAATTATTATTATTTTTTTAAAGCTAGAACATAACATGCTGTGTTGTGTATTTAAAAGACAATATAATACAGCAGTGACATGGAAAACTCGTAGTGCAACAGTAATGTTAAATGTATTTACTTGTGTTGTTTAACATCATGTAAATATGTTCAAGTTGAACATATCCTGCCTGTAGTGATTAGTCATATTTGCTAAGCTACTACTCATGTTAACTTATTTCCTGTAACTTTAAGTTCATTACAGATCATCTTTCACAAGTCTGTTTAGATAAAGCTGCAAGTTGAGCACCTTAGTAAAACTTTCTCCAGTTGCATCCTCATTAGTGTTCACCTTCATTAACTGTGTTTGAAGTGGCCTAAGTGAGTGTTCCCCAACTACTAATGCATCTTTCCTTCTGACTTAGGTATATTCTTATGCACAAGGTTTTGTGGGTGCTTGTGTAGTGTTACCTGTCTTACAAAAATATTTTCTCATTTAAATTGCAGATAACACTTCAGTTTGACAAAAGCAAACTTTTTTTTTCTATTCTAGATACGAACAAGACAGTGGTCATGACAGTGGGAGTGAAGATACCTGCTTTGAATCATCACAGCCTTTTACACTGGTCACTTTAGGCATGAGAAGTTTCTTTATCCCCAAGGCACCTGCTGCCCCAAAAGATTCAGCGAGCAGAATTCTTCCCATGCCATCGTGTATCGGGGTCTGCCTTGACTATGACAAAGGCAAGGTTGGCTTCTATGATGCAGATCATATGAAATGCCTTTATGAGCGCCAGGTGGACTGCTCTGGTATAATGTATCCGGCATTTGCTTTAATGGGTGGCTCAGGAATTCATCTTGAGGAAGCCATCGCAGCAAACTACTTGGAGTACCAAGATGACATATAATACAGTGATCTCTTCCCATTGCTGTTTTGAGATGGAAAATGAGAAGTGTTCTGCCTTAGCGTTCAGTCCTAATTAATTACATCATATTTAAGTGCTGCACAAAAGCGTTTGGGTCATGTTTTTTTTAAACAAATGGCCCAGTCGCTTCTACAAGTGGGAAACGTTCTTCCAGCAGCTCTCCTGCCTTTCTTGTGATCTGTGCGATGCTGTTCTCCGCAGACTTTCTTCCCAGGGGGAGGCGGTTGGGAAGAAGTTTGATTAGCAACCAAAATTTCTCCTCGGGGTGGAAATCTGCCTTTTAAGTAATTTAAATCCTTACATAGTTGGTTTTGCATTAATGGAGTCAAAGCTGCCAGTGTGTGATTGCCATTATCCTTTAAGAAATCTGCCTGAATGCATTTGAGTGGTCAAATGCTTTCTGACTAATCCATGAGCACCACTAGGGTGGGCCTTTTAGTACTAAATAACACTTGCACAAATACAAAGCAGTGAGAAATCAAAACTGCAGCTGAACGTTTAGGTTGTATTTGGAAGGAGAAGGGTAAACTAAAAACTGATCGTATTTCATGTATCTTTAATGTGACTATAAGCTAAAACTCTAATTCTGACACCTGGTGTATAGTTGGTGGCATAATGGTAATTTTTTTTGCTCTTCCAGGTTTTTAGTATAGGCTACATAAAATAAAGAAAGTGCAATTTGACCTTAAACATCAGACTTCTAAGTGTGAAGTCTGAATTATTTGCATGTATGAGTAATAGTACCTGGTATGTGGGCAAAAGCAAATGAGTTGTTGACACAAGTAATGAAATGCGAACTTTTAAATTCAGGTATTTCTCTTAATACATGTTTTATAAGTTAACTTTGTACCTAATAAAGGCTTGTTTTTAGTAAGAATGTTAAAAATGCACTGATTAAGTTTTGAGACCCAAATTTTGCCTTAAAGGGTGTCTCTGTTCAAATTTCTGTTCCTCTCATGTTAAAAACTGTATTGGGTAGTAGTGTTTGCATCTGTCTGGAAGGAATCTGTGTAAAAATCCATTTGAGTACTTGCACTGTTAGCTTGCATCGTGAAAAATATGGATCTAAAGTGAAGGATGTTTCTAACACATACTCGGTGCTTTCTGATTTTGGGGTATAGTAGCCTATCTTGATGAATGTGTGTGAAGTATGCTCACTAAGTACATGTATACAGTTGTGGAAATGGGACCTGAAAATCAGTATACGCTTAAATGAATGTAGGTCATAATGCAAAACCTGAGCTACGCTTTGCTGTGTGGACTGTCATGCTGATCAGATCTAGAGTCTGCCTCTCCCAGTGTCCTCTCTCCTAAGCCTCCATCCAGCGGCCACTGTTGGAAGATAAGAAAGGGGCGATGTGGAGGGGTTGTTCTCCTGCCACACACTCCCAGCCTCTGGTGACTGGCAGGAAAGTCACCTGCACCAAGGTGAGTGCGATAGCCCTGTGGGGGCTAGGTAGGCTCAGCAAAGGCAACCTCTTGTGTGTGTCTTACCATTAATGCTCTTGCCTTACTAACACTGTGGGGCATTAAGCTCCACAGCTTAATCATGTGATTGTGTAAGAAATACTTTGATAGATTTAGGCAGCAGTTTGAAAACAGGGGGTATTTCTTGGGACTTATCCTGCAGGGGAAATGGCAAATCGTTTGTCACTAGTCATCCTTTAGGTTATTTCTCTGTGTAGCAGATGTTTATCATAGTCTTTCCTTCTCATCACACCCTCCCCATCTTTGTATTTTCCATATCCATATTTCCTATCTACCTAGTTGCTCATGACATGGAAGCTGCTCTGTGCTTGTGAGCATCCTGTTGCCCCTCTTTGTCTTTTCTCACCTTTCAAGGCCGAGTAGAGCAGCACTCCATACAGACACTCTGCTGCTGTGAAGGCTCACAAGGTTCTGGGTTTTGTTTTTTACCATGGTTGTAAAATTGTATTTGCCTTTTTGGTTCATAGTAAATACCAGGCTGGTGTTTTCTGAGATTCTTTTGCAATGTTTTCTGCATGATCCTAATGATGAGTTCTAAACAAGCTATGCACATGCAGGGTTTCCCCACTCTGTGTGTTATTTTGTATTTATTAATGTTGAATTTCATCTGCCAGTTTGTCTAGTGACTTAGTCCTGATGACCTCCTGCAGCTCTTCACAATAATTTCTAGACTGGATTGTTCCTGAGTAATTTTGTAGGTAACAGAAGTATCTTTTTTGTTTGCTTCCTTTCCTAGATCACTGAGGAGTACCTTGAATAACTTAAATTGTAGTGAGACCCAGCAGATCTCCTTCCATTGTTAAAATTTATTGTTCCTTCCATTTTTGTTTTCTGTTCAATGAACTATTGAAAACGTCTAAATTCTAGTACACTGTATTGATTAGATCACTCATTCTTTTGTGTGTGAGCTCAGTAAAGTCAAACAGATCCAAGAGACAGGATTCTCTCTTTAGTAGCTGTGTCTTTTCCCATCACCATTTGTCCATTTATCTACCAAATCTAGTATAAGCTTAAAGCTATAGATTTTGGAGGGTTTGACTTTCTGGTCCGTTGTTCCCAGATCAAATCTTTTTCTACAAATGAGTATCACATATGTCACTTTTGATTCCTCTGTTTCAGTAACTGGTCTAAATGGCACATTTTATGTCATGGTTAGCATTCCACACTTCTGCATTGGGATTCTTTGGAAACATCTGGATCAATATCGCTAGGATGTAGCAGTTCATAACTGTTTATTTTAAAGAAATCTTTATAAACTGAACACTTTGTCTTAAATACCGAGAGTCCCTCAGACTCATTCCTTATTTAAAAAAAAATTAAATTGTCCCAGTTTGAGAATAGAGGTAAGGGATGAAGAATTCTTTTTTTTTTTCCCACTCTGGCCTTATCTTACATTCATTTAAGATGTGCTCAGCTATGCAATTACTTACTCTACTGGACAGAGACTGATGCTACTTTATAAACTCTTCCTTTGACAAGAACATTTATCTACGTTTTTATATGTCTGTTTGTATTTATCTCAGTTTAAAAATTGATTTGGCATTTGGTGTTACTTGAATACTTTGGACACATTCATTACAGTACTATATGGTGCTTACTCCCACTTATTAAATAGAAAACATACTGTTAGAGGCAAAGGATTTTTTCACTACAATGAAAAAGTGTCATCTCTTTGAAATGCAGTTCAGTGGTACTTGCGTATCCAGATGCTTTTTTTTTTCCGAAACAAGTTTCTTCCTACAAAACAGCACTTTACAATGTAGACTAAGCTAAGAATGGTGTGGTATTTGTGTGGATCCTTGTGCAATATAGCTGTTTGGTGACTACTGTGTGATCTGCAAAGCTCCATGCAGGTGTGAATCGTGTAGACCCTTTTTCTTAAATATCTAAAGCTTTAACAAGAAGGCCTCGTTTAAAAATATTCTGAAATGTAAATGTGATGTCACTTTTTTTTTTAATAAAAGCTGAAAATCCAGTAGCTTGCTCATTCACATTATTGCACTCCTGTTGAAATGATATTTCTTACAGTAGATGAGAACGGGTGGTCTGGGGGGAGATAGCACTGTTCTTCCTTGCAAAAGGCTTGGCTCTCAAGTCTGCCCATGCACCCACTGAGGGGTGCTCCAGGTAAGTACCTCTAGTTTTTCACTGGATAAGGAGTCTAGTTTGGGCTAGTTGCCACAGCAGGTGTTTACTTAAGATGCTAGTATTAGGAACCTGGCTGCCCAAGGCTCCCTCTCCAGTCAGGGGAGGGAAATGTATATCTAGAAGGAACTTGGCTCTTGGGCATTTTCAGGGGAGCCTACCCGTTCCTTCCTTATGAAGGAAACAGGTAATGCTTACCTCAGCCCAGTGCCTGAAGGTAGGTCAGGTGGACCCAGACCCTTGTCTGACTTGAACTGTAATTGTGAAAGCTGGTGCCAGGGCTTGTATCTGCGTCTCTGAAGTCAGGGCTGACACTTGGGGTGGTTACTGCTTCTAAGTGCCAGCTCCTGGTGGGTTCTTCCTTTCAGGTCTGTTGCATTGGGTACCTAGGAGCGCTGGAGACTGTATTCACAAGTGTCCTGTGAGCAGTGCTAATGTGATTAAGACAGCTGCAAAGCTGTACCTCAGTCAGAAAGAAAATAAATAAATATACACATAACTTCTTTATGAGGGAACAGCTGACACCTCTTGGAGGTAGGAGTATCAAAACTAAATACAGTGTTTGCTAAATTTCCTCAACTTTCTGACTTAAGCTCAAGCCTCAAGTATGTTGTTCAAACCTATAAATGAAAGGTTTGTTTATTGCTTGTGTGAAACCAGCTCTATAAAGACAGAAGAGTGTCTGAGGAAGCACTTGGAAAAAAAATTCAGGGTGAAGAATATCCTTTGAGCCACATCAGCAAACGAATGCTGTTTTCTGGCACTCCCTGAAATGTGTGCCATGAGGACTAGATTCAGACGGTGCATGGTCTTTGACTCACCTCCTATTCTGTAACAGTTTGCTGAAGGCTTATAAGATTCAAAAAAAACATCATTCCATAAGTGCACATCTGTATGAGAGAAAACTTCAGTTTGCACTGGCGTCTCAAATTAGAAAGAATTGGCTTTGACTTGGCCTGAAGGATATTTCTAGCTCCTTTGGCAAAATAATAAGGCTTTTTGTGTACTTATTGCCCAACTATAAACATTGCACTGGGCAAATCCAACTAAGCATGAAAGGATCCATTTGTTTTAGCTGTTCTGCCTGGTTTGACAGGCTTAGTCCTCATTCTTAACCCTTTTATTTCTCTGAACACATCTGCAAGGGAGAAGTAGAGGGCTCAAACAGTTTCTCTTTTGTTTAAAAGAAGTTTTTTTTTCCCCCAAGTCTTTTTCCTACCTGTTGATTTAATTCTGACTCTCCATTACACCCACATCAGCTCTGCTTTGCTGTGGCTATTGAATTTTCTTTTTTCTCTCAGACCGGGAAACAACTACAGCAGCAATATCCTCCGCTCCTACACACAACATAACTGATTGGGGGGGGGGGGGGGTAGAAGCTATCCTTAACTCTTAAGGGGAAAGAGAGAAGCTTCCCACGTAGACAGAAAACTTTCATCCTGTAAAAATAAGTTTCTGAAGAGAGGAAAAAATGCCTGGTTCTTCTTCTGCATGAAGTGGTCCAGCTGGGTGGGGGCAGCCAGGCAGTCAGAGGAGGTTCTCATCAGAGCTGCTAAAAATGTACAACCTACAGTGCAACTTGTCATGTTGTTCAGAAACAGCTGTTTCTGGAGCTGGTAACCCACTGTGGTGTGGTAGGCTAACGCAGGGGATTTGGTGCAGTCCTCCTGGAGAGGAACATGCAGATGCTTTTGTTTCTGCCCTGGCTTAGGCAAAAAGGTTGTATTTGGCCTCTGCCTTTGTCCCTTTAATTTAAAAGATGGACATCTCCTAGGAAAAACTGTTGTCTGAATTGTTATACAGATATCTACCCATCCTTTTCTTCTGGGGGAGTGGTGGTGGGGAGACCTACAGTACAACTTTAAGAGTAGAAATCATGTTAATACAATTTGAAAGGGTTGTCATTCTTAGTTACATTATGCTGTAAATACAACATAACTACTGGAATGAAAATATTTCCTTCAAGAAATTGTCCCATAAATACTCCTTCAAAGCCAAGTTAAGCAATAAATGCAGATTAAAAACTAGGGATTCATTTAAGAAGTTTTTTCCTAAGAAAACTGCAAAGTGTTGGAATTAACCACTTGACTTTGGAAAACAAACAGCAATTCATTCATCACTGAACCCCTCCGTGTACAAATGCATCTACCTCGGGGTGTATGTGCATATGCCTTTTTTTTTTTTTCTGCAAAGCTATTTGGCTGCTTATAAAGAAATCATTAGGAACATCAGAAAACTGTGACTCGCTCAATATCAGTAGTTGTTCTTAGGGCCGCCTTATTCATGATTTGGCATATTGCTGGACCAAGTGTACTCACTGCATCTAGTTATTTAGAATATAAAAAGTGATAGAAGAGAGGCCTTTTCATACACACCTGGGCATGCATTCAGTGAACGGGCTATTTGCAGAAGTTGCACAAGGACCTGGAGCTGAGATGTGACAGGGCACCTTAGCAGAGCTGACAGGCTGATTTACTGTTTCTCTGGACTTAAAAGAAGGTGGTAGAGCCAGGAGTGCTGACTGCTGCAACCCATCGTGTAGGACACCTGACGCAGGCACAGGCTCTTGAATACCTCCTGCAATTGCTGAAGTTATGCTCCCCCCTCGCCACTGCCCTTGGCGGCTTTAAACCCCTTGCCTTTTAGCTCCCCTGAGTCAGCACAGTACTCGCAGCCTTCCTGCTCTTCTGAAAAGCAGCCTTTTGTAGTGGAGATACTTAGTGGCCACAGGCAGGAGACCCCCACCTCCATGGAGCCTTGTGTCTGGCAGCAAGCTCCCTGCGTGGAGGAAGGCTTCTCTCTTTCCCAACAGACCAATGCTCCTGCTTACGGATGGGGATCTAACTAGAAGGGCACCCTGTTTTGTGCAGCCTCTCTGCATTTTAGCTGGATTTGTCTCTTCTTTCCTTCTGCAGAAAGAAAGGTTTTACGTCTCAGGCACCCTCTGACATTTCAGAGTATTCATGAAGGTGTTGCTCCAGGCTTTATGAAATCTTTTTCCCTTGTGCAGACTTCCTGCCTTGCAGGGGAAAAGACAAGAGTCCCTTTCAGAAAACTATTAAGACAGAAAAATATGGATGAGGAAAGATAAGACCAGGACTTGTTATGACAAAAAAATACTTATAGTACCATGTACTATTTTAATTTCATTTCTGAGTACTTTGTTTCCTCCAGACAAGTAAGATTACTAAAACAGTATTTTCAAGGCACTACTGAGTAAAGGATGTATCAGTAAGAACCTCCCTCTACAACCCCTTTTTCTCTCTGAATACCTTGACTCGCTAGTTCACAGATTTTTAATTTTGTACAGTTTATATTTTGTGGTTGTTGTTGACTTTTGGAAGAAGAAGGCCTCTGTTTTCAAAGCCCGTCCTCCTGTGGATGGAAAAACAACCCTGCTTTGGCTTCTGCTTTCCCCTATTTGCTCATGTGCAGGCGCAAAGGCAGGAGTCTCCAAAAACGGGGCACGTATCCTGAAGAGCAGCAAATCAAAGGGACAGGGACTTCACAGGATGAAGTGTATTGCAGTGCATTACATGAACGAAGTTAACCTCTTTTTATTGCTCAACGCTGTTAAAGCCAGCGAGACGTTGCTGGTGTTGCCAGTGAGCAGGGGCTCCGCGCCGCAGGCTGGGAGCGCTCCCCGGGCGCTCTGCCTTTCCCCAGACTCCGTGCTGCACAGCTGCCGGCACCCGCAGCCCCAGCCAGCTCCCCGCGCACCAGCCAGCGCCTGGCAGTCACAGCGCTTAGCCTGGTTAATTAATACTGTAATCAAAGGGCAATAACATAAATCATGCAGATTTCCAGTGTAAACATATTCAAGAGTATTTAAACATGAATTTATCTTCCAGTGCCTTTTTTTTTTAACAGTTCTGTCTGTATGTGCCGTGGGAGCAGCCGGTACGACAGGACACCGGGCCTCGAGGGGCTCTCCTCAGGGCCGCGGGATCGTTTCCGCCTGGTCCCAGGCAGTGGGTCTGGAGCTCCGTGGTCAGATCTGACCATGTGCTCAGGTTGCCGGGAGGTCGAGGAGGGGCCACTGCCTTCACATCACGCCCTGGCAATTAGGCTTCTTCCGAAGCGGTGAGTAGCAGCATTGACAGGTTCCTTTTTATTGCCTTTACAGTGTCTCCTCCTCTATTTTTTTCCTTCTTTTCAAGTTTTCCTACCTAGCCAGTACCTGGATTTCTAACATTAATGTAAACAGAGGTTTTTCTGTTTTTTTTTTTTTTTTTTTTTTTTAAGAGAAACAGCACATAGAAAATGCCCTTGCAGAGCATTCCTGAAAGGATTACGTATGGTAAGGAAAAAATACTAAATAGTTACTTATTTACAATGTTGACATATTGCCTGTTTTAGTATTTTATTATTTATAGCTATTATATTAAAAAAAAAAAAAGACAAGAGAAGACTTTAGCTTAGCTTGAGCCCGCGGGGCCGGCTCAGGCAGCCCTGCTGTAGCCGGGCATCCCCTCCCAGCCAGCCCCACGGGCTCTCCTGCGGGGACCGGACCCTCCCAGCACTCGCCCCACGCTCCCACTGACGGGGCCAGTTACACGTGTTTGCGGGATTGGTGCATGGAGCAGGGCAGCAAGGAGGAAACAGTGAAACATTTTTAAGAATGCATAAGCAAAGCCTATCAACCGAGAAGTAGATGCTGAAATAGTTTGGAAAGATGGGTGATGGGGTTTCACAGCAGCCGTAAGCAGCTCTTCCCAGAAGACAGGCCGAGCCTGCTTAGTGTAGCTCATGGATAGTCAGTGCGTGCCTTGTGCCTCACTTCATACACTCTGCAGTTTCATAAATGCCTACTTACTTCTCAAGAGAGAGGCACAAGATTTAAGATTGTGTGAGGCGTTCTTTGACACAGAACCAGCCCAGGCTTTAATGTATTTTCCGATGCTGCTGGTAGCATTGCAATCCTCTGCAGAACATACACGAACGCAAAGGCACGTGGGCTGACTGCTTTGAAGTAAATCTGGGAAATGGTTCCTCCCCTTTGAAATGCAAACCTGAGGCTGCCGCTCCCTTTCATACCGCACATACAATGCAAACAAAAGCTAGAGAGTGACAGTCAAAGGCTTTGAGAGGCAAAGGGCCACAAAAAACACATTCTTCTTGTCAACTTGTTTGATGCGAAGCAATACTTAGTCTGCTGAAATAGAGTTCAACAAGCAGGTCTGCGGGGACCTACTTGTTGGAAATTAAGCCGAAAGCCTGCACTCCAGTGGAGGATTATACTGTATCTCAGTGTCGAGGTCAGCACTGCTCACATTTACAATGTGTCTGCAATGGAAAATTTAGGTTGGGCTTTGCCAACTTCTATCCGTATTGTTGAGAAATCTACTGGAAGTTTTTTCAGTTTTCATAAGACAAACTGATTTAGTAAGAATGTTCTTTGTCAATATGAACATTTCTTAGTCACTTGCTGAGATTTGTCGCTGTTGTGATACTAGGGATAGCAAGGATGTTAAGACATAATAAGTAGTAATAAAGTTCTTGCTATTTATAAATAAAAACAATGCATCACTATTGTGAAATACTGCCACAGAAAGGATTACAGATGCTTTGGCATGAAGATCTTTCCTGTAGCTATGGAAAACTTTTAAATGAATCAAGAAATCGAGGGACTTCTTTTTTAAAATCTGTAAGAAGTGTACAGGCAAGGGCATGGAAGTACTAAAAGGAGTACAGCAACCTCCTGTCTATGTGGAGTGAAATGAAATCTCCCTGAGCCTCCCTCTGCAGTGTGATGAATTTTGTAGATTTAGCAAAGTGCTGAATTTCTTATATTTGGTTATTTCTTGTTAAAATGATGTAAAACTTATTTTCCCTGTGGTTCCATTATTTTCTGGTGCCACTACAAAGAAAAGCGTCCTCTTGCAAAAAAAGAAAGTCCTTTTCTATTTTCAAAACAATTTTAAATTTTTGTTAAAAAAAAGACTAAGAAGTGACCACAATCCCCTACACACCACATCTGCCTGAAGTGAGATATTGATAAGAAACTAGGTGTCTGACTCAGACATACTTACTTCTCATTTTCAATGCAGATGGGATTTTAACCATGTTCTTTAACCCAGCATAGTTGTTGTTATGGTCTGGATTTATCCAGTTTTCAAAGCAGGCTTAGGTTTCATTCACACAAGTTTTTATCATGTGTGAATAAGCCAAATCATGTCCAACCCAGATTGGCTGAAACTACAAGGTGGGCTTTGTTCCAAGACTTGCTGAAGCAGATAAAAAGTCAGATGAGAGCAGCTCTAAGTCAACAAGTTGGAAAGAAAAAAGTCAGGTTTCCAGAAAATTTAGTGAGTGTTATAATGTCATACGGAAGCCTGCCATTTTTTATTTCCCTCTTTCACACTTCAGTTACTGGCCAGAACATTTATACCCCTCTGCTCTTCCCACCCTTATAGAAGGTTTGGTCTCAATCCCTGTATAGTATTGCAGAATATATTATCACAAACACTGGCAGAAGTATTTGCAGATAATTAATGTTAGGTTGTTTCATTTAATATCTGGGCTTTCTCTTTGTCAGAGTGATAAGGCAAGAATATTGCAAGATAATCAAACTATTTATGAAAGAGGAAAGAAAGCCCTGCTCTACATCTTCATTAACAAGCTCTCATCTGATTCTTGTATAGTTATCACCGGACAAAATTATCATTAACAAACTCCAGTTTCTCTTATACCCATTATGTAATTGGTGTGTTTCTGTATTGAAGCATGATGTGATGCAGAAAGTAGTAGTGAACTAGCCCAGATACAAAGCGCCCCCATAGAAGCAAACCCACGCTGGCTGCAAATGTGGTCATCTATAACAATCTCCCCTGCCCATCAGTCCGATCTTCCTTTTCTAGGACGGGAGGCATTAACACCATCGGCTTGGTAAATCACACTGTCCCCAAAGCAGCCAAGGGGGCACTTAATTATTAAACCCCATTGTTGGACTCGAAAGAAGAGAAACAGAATGTCTTGAGCCTGAGTTAGAAAATTTCAGATAATCTTTCTCATTCTGAAACACAGCTAATCCCTTCCAGGAAAGCTCAGCTTTCCTATATTTAAGAAAGTGTAGTCTATTGACAAAACATCCACTGATTACTTGCTCTTGCAAAACCTCTTCCATGCAACAAGGTCTTTAAAGACAGAGCCAAGCAAATGGAACCAAACCAAGTCTGAGAAAGCAATTAAAACTCCTACTGTTTGCATTAGCATCAAGTCCTCATCATGGAGTTCCTGTAACACCATAAATTCAGGAATAGACCCTTGAAAGAAGCCAAGAACAGTATATTCCCCTCAACTCCAGGTGACCTTCCCACTGGATGGAGTCAGGTTTCTGCCCACACAGATGTCACAGAATGGTAAGGATCTTTGCTTAACAACAGCCACGATCCCTAGCATATTAAAATGAAAACCAGCAAGATTCTTGCAAAGAAATAGTCTTAGACTCCTTCACGTTCCAAAAGTGTCTAATGCTTCCCTCCTCACACACCTGCATGTTTTACTTCTCATCACATAACCATTTTACACACAGTGACTTCAGGTGGGTTTCAAGCTTGTAGCTAGATTGCTATCCTCTGAGATCATTGCTTTGGGCAATTAGCATAATATTCTCTGGTTTTACCTAAACACTCAGATTCAGTTTGAAAGAAGTATTTCCTTAGCCGAAAAGCCAGGTTTCTGTGGCATTGTGCTGACTGCAGACCTCTAGCCAGAGGCCCTAATTTGAAAATTGGCAGGCAGTGGTTCACAGCTGCAATAGCAGGAAGAAGCAGCTATGATTTTTTCCAGGTCTGACAATTAATATAATTAAGTCATGAGCTTAGTTCCGTTAAGTTGCTGTCATTAAACCACGCATCCATCTGGCAATCACAACATCACTTGTGAACTGCTGCGGGTACAGAGTAGTTAGATCTTCAAAATGGAGACTGAGATTGTAATTGGAAAACCCTTCTTAAACAGATTTCCTAGCAAAGGAAAACACTCATTCCCTTATTCCTCAAAGCCATTATATTTTCAAGGGGCATGATTTAATCACTCACTAAATACTGGAAAGCTGTAAGCAGAAGCTGTAAGTTACTGCTTTTGCATTCATTTATTTTTAAGAGAAGTAAGCAACAAAGTCTGCTAGAGGAGACCTGCTGGAAGCATGAAACATCTAAAAGTAAAGCCCTAGAGCCCGGTTTCTGGGCTGTTGGTGATGTTCCTGCTTGTTGCACGTACAACGCAGATGTTGCGGCCCTTTGCTCGGGCTGGGTTTTGCAACCAGTCCGAAGGCTGGCAGAGGCGGTGAGTGGGGGTACCTGGAGCAGCTGTCTGGGGGGCTGGAGACAGACACCCACCACTTGTGGTGGAAGGGGTTAGACCTGCCACCCTTCCAGTGCCTCTATGGCAAGGGCACAGGGCGAGTTATTCGAGAAAGATTGGGTTAGGCCATGTGGCGATCCCTCCTGCGGAGGGCCGGCAAAGGCAGTGGCACCCATGGGGCTGGCAGGACCTCGGGGAGCCCCCACCGGGCTGGGGCCGCTCTGCCGCCCGGTGCATCCAGCCCAGCGCGGCGTCCTTGGGGTCTGCTCCCCCTCCACCCTCCGAAAACCCCCGCAGAAAAACAGGGGAAGCCTATTTATACTGACAAACAACCTGAGTTTAGATTTGTCTCCTTTTTTGTTATAGTTGGTTACGGGCCGTAACGCCACAAACAAAACTCTGGCTAGATGGTGTAAGAGGCCAAGGAACGCGCGTTCCCACTTGGGGTGCCGCGAGGGGCATGGGGGCTGCGATGGCAATGGCCGAAAGCACGACGCCTGCTTAAATTGAAAGCTGGCAGCTGTAATGGGGACGCTGCGCTGTTCAAAGGCCCTCGGCGAGCCACTGCAGGGACGGGGTGCGCCAACACTTGACGCGTGGCTAGAGCGAGCGCCCGGCACAGCGTGCCTCAGTGCAAGCCAATGCAAGCGAGCTACTGTAAGGGCCAGGCATTTCTAGGTGTCAGCGGCAGAAAAGCAACAACCACCGTTCTTAGTGGACTGACAGCTGCAGATACCCGAACAGCTAGTTCTGAAGGGCACTGGGCCTCAAATGCCTGCGGTGCAGATCATTAACCGCCTTCTTCCTTGAAGTATAAGGTATTTCGCAGCTTCAGAGTGACTGGTTGTTCGCGCGTCCCCAGCGCGACTTCGGGGGGGGGGGCGGCAGGTGAACGCAGCCCCTGTAAGCGTGGCCAAAACTGCCTTGAGCTGGGTAATGCCGAAGGCCTGCCGTGCCCGGGGCCGCTGCCCCTCGAGCCCTGGGGGCAGCGCCGCGCTCCCGCCGGCGCTCCCTTCCCCTCCCATTGTAAACGGCCGCGGCTTCCCGCCGCAGCCCCGCGGAGCCGCCTCGCGCGCGGCGGCCGTTGGGGCCGGCGGCGGCCGTTGGGGCGGCGGCGGCTCCGCGCGGCTCTGCCCGGCCGCTGCCACGAGATGGCGGCGCCGCGCCGCGACCTGGCCGCGACTCTGCGGCGGGGGGTCTGTGGGGAGCCCGGCCCCGCCGCGGGGTAGGGGAGCGGCGGGTCGCCCTCGGCCGGCCCGGCCGCCTCCAGAGAGCCCAGACACGGCGCGGGTGGGCGGGCGAAGGGCCTCGGCCGCCTGCGGGGCCGCTGGTCCTGGCGGAGATGCGGGTCCAGCCGCCTGCCCGGTTCTGCTGCGCTGTGGTTCAAAGCACGTGGACAGACTGCAGGACGAGGGTGCTGCTGTGGCACAAACGCTCCTCTACTCTAGCTTTCGTAGGTAAGAGAGACCTTAAGGGCTACCTAGCAGGCACGCATAGGGTTTTGCCTGAATTTGGTGAATGCGTCTACCAAGCATGCTTCGGACCTACAGCCCACTTAGGTCTTTCTGCCACCAAAAGTAGGAGCCACCTAAGCAGGCCGCTGTGCTGTGTAGCGGGCCGGCCTCCTCCACGGCCGGGTCTCCTGAAATCCTGGGCTTTTTCACTTAAAAGTAGAGGAGGTTGAACTGGGACCAACTTCCGCCCCTCCTGCCTCCCTCCCATGTCTGCGGCAGGGACGCAGCAGCCTGGTGGCAGCGCCGCCTGCTCCAGCAGTGCCCACATGCAGCCCTGGTCCCCCGCCGCGCTCGCCTCGCGCAGAGAGGACCGTCCGGTCCGCGGGCAGCCGCCATGCCAGGTGAGCCAAAGCAGAGCCTTTCTCTGGCTGGGCAGGCTGGCGCCATGCGCCAGGTGTCTCAGCTGGAGGCCGCCCTTGGCACACGTTCATGGTGTTGCCAAAAGAGCACGTGGCTTGTCCTGACACCAAGCGCTCCCGACTTGTATTCACTGCATCACTGAGATAATAACGAAATGTAAAGCCAAAGAACTTGGAGAAGGCCACGCTCCCTACAATTTTTTAACCTGCTAGTGGGGAAAAAAAGGTGGAAAGGGGACACAACACTCATTTACAATGCAGGCGCTTCTATTGAAAGGACAGCTTCTAAATTTGTTGCCTAGATGGGTCTGTACCTATCTGAGCAATTCTTCAGAAATCTGAATCTCCCACTAAATAACATGGCTGTTTGTTTTTGGAAAGCAGGCCCACAGGGTGCTGCCAGCATGCAGGTATACCAGCAAGAATATCTATGAATTTTCTGCTTTCTTTTTAATGACATGTATAAGATGAAAAATGTTCCGTGATCAGCTCACTAAATAATTGCTTCAGGATAAAGAGTCAAGTATCAGAATAATTGGCCTTGATGTCACTGATGTTTCTGTGCCCATGCTCTTGATGAGCTCCTGTCTCTCAATTTCAGAAGATACTTTTTTCTTAAGCAGGAAAGAAAGTGAAGTATTTAAGAAAGAAATTGCTTCTCTAGGAGCAGACCAGAAGCCTTCTAGGCAGGCACATGAAAGTATTAAACTAGCGTTCTTCAGGAAGTTGACCAGATGACTGTTACTTCCCCTGAGATTAGCCAGCCAGCTTCTCAGCAGTTAGGACTTGATACCTCTGGTCTTATAAACTACTTGCTTGAAGAGCGCTGTAGGAGAAGCAGGGACTTGACAGGTTCACCCATTGCAATGTCACTGGGTCCTGCGCGGCTCACATGGCTTGCTGACTCTGTTTCCCCACGTGCTTTACCTGCTTTTCCTGTCTTCGTGCTTTTTTTTTGGATTGCTTCCTTAGCCCCACTTAGGAGCATCACAAGTCTACCCTACAATTAGTGCAGTAATCATTGCCTCTCTTCCTGTCTGACACATGCCCGCTCATTTCTCTGGAGCATCTGTGTTTTATTTAAGGACTATGCTGTCAGCACTGTGACATGATTAAGTGAAGAAGGGCTGTGTTTTGGGTCAAGACTGCTAAGTAACATTTGCTGTAAAGAATAACTTTGTGATTGCATATTATGTTTTCTCAGCAGCAGAGCTGGTTTAAGAAGTTTCTGAATGGGCTGCTGCCAGCTGTCCGTTCCTCCCACCTCCAGCCTATTTTTTAAAGAGATGGTAACTGATAGGGCAGGGGTGAGGATGAGCAACGGGGGATGGGAAAGGGAGAACCTCTTTGGCAATGAAGCCACATTAAGAAAATGTGATGTGCAAGTATGCTAGGTACTCCATACCCATCCAAATACCTCAGTGACCTCCTGTTTCCCTTCCCTTTTTTTTCTTACATGATTTATTTCAACCCCAATGCCTGCGGGTTGGCACTGACTAAAGGCAATGTTGCCAAGTTTGTGGGCTTCTATTATTATGCTGTTATTTAATGAGATAAGCAATTTTCAGATAGCCGTGCTAAATAGCCTGTTGGGAACCTGAGCGCTAGTGATCAACACTGACCTCCATACCAGTCTCCTGTAGCAGGTTAGATGCCCAGCATCTTATGTGATACATAAATACCTATTTTTAATAAGAGAATGGGAATTGCTTTTCCTCCCCAAGTCCTTTCTGTAGGTGTGTTTTAAAAGTCTCTTCTGGCAGTGATTTTTAGCACTGTGTTACTTATTCTTTTGATCTGCTGATGCTAACATGTCAAATAGTGGAGAGTTTTGTTACCGTCTGTGGCTGCTTCTGAACAAGGGTGCAGCAGGTGATTTCTTCCACAGATGGCTGGATATTTATTTGACGTCCAAAAGTATGACATGAACAATCCTGACTGAGGTGGCGAGAGAGCAATCGAACCACTGCAGGCTCAGTCCCAAGCGGGCCTGCCTGCCCACCCATGTACCTCAGGGTAACCCGGAGGCAGCCGGCTCAAGGGAGCAGCGCTCTCGCGCTGCGTTGCAGCTGGCTGTGCGGGTGCTGGCAGGCTGCAGGAGACTGACCAAGTTTGGTGGCACCTCCAGAGCACATAGGAACAAGAGCCATGGAAAAGAGCTTGGGGGGGGGGGGCCCTTGCAGTCACAGTAGTACAAAGTAGTACTCACAGTAGAGGTTTTTCACCCTTCATAAGAAGGGAAGGTTCGTGTGTGTGTGTGTGGATCATCAACAAAAATGACTAAATGCTTTGCACTGTCTTAATAAGCTTGACCTGTGGCATCTCAGTTCAGGGCTTTGCATAGAAATGTGGGGTTTATTTGTCTGGACAGCGCTGAGAACCACACTTCGATACGCATAAATCATAAATGAGACCTTAGAGCCAGATAATGGCAGGAAACAACCACGTATTTGCCAGGTCCTACCTTTGTCTGCACAATTGCGGAGATTACCCATAGCTGCAGATGTTTCACTGGGTATATGCTTTTCTGTGAGAGTAGCGGGTATCACTTAAATAATGTTTGGGGAGATCTATTTCTTCCTGTTTATAAAGATAGGCTTGCAATGGTGCTTAGTTTATAAATTGCTTCTTTTAACAATTAGGGTTATTTCCTATCATTCAGTTAATGCTGGAAAATCCTCTCTAACTCCAGACAGGCAGGCAAAGGAACCTTTATAAACGTTGCGTTTTCTCTCTGCTTTGGAAAGTTATCATAGCTATTGCTTTGTGGAGGTAGCTGGTAAGAGAAATAAAAATGGTTGAAGTTTTTTTTTTTTCTAATTCTTGTGTTGTGACACTTTGCTGTCTGTTTTGAATTGCGATGATGTGTCCTAAACTCAGTTTCTCTGCCACTGTTGTAGTGCTTCCACAGAGGAAGGTTTTATGAAGAAGTTCTCTTTCTTGAAGGGCAAATACACTACAAGTTGTTACCAATCAGTCTCTTAATGGCTGTATTCACAGCTCCAAAAGACTGTATTTCAGACTACACAAATACTTCACTGTAGTCCCATGATCAGATGCCTATGCATACCAAGCACTTGTCAACTTGTGCTCAGAAATGGTTGCTGCAGTGTTTCTCAATCACGGCTTCTCAGCCAATTAGTGCTTTGCTGAGGAACTCAGCAAAGTCTGTGCTGGGACCTTTTTAGCAATGTGGATATTTTGGGGGGATGGAGGAATATGCATGGGATGGTGGTATTTGCTTTGCTGAGATGCCTTTTAAGGATTTGAAGACCTCTGATAATTTTTTGTGCTTGTAAAGGAGTACTCTGGAGGCTAAAATGCTTTCTCATTGTACTGTAGATTCGGCTTGGATAATAAGTGTGTGAACTTCCCTGTTAGCCATCCTGAGCATAACTAATGCCTTGTGTGGGAGGGATGAGAGAACATGCTGTGCTTTCAAGTTCATATTTGTGCCTCTGTTTCCTCACCTCGAAGGGTCCCATGGTATTGTTCCATGATATGATCCCGTGGCAGTGATGGTGACAAACTCTCTCTTCCTTGTTGCTAGTATCTATCCTCATGCTATAGTGCTCTGCATACTTGGGTCTCATGCACAGCGAAACTATGGGGTCCTTCAGCCTTGAGGTTGATCTGACTTTCTATGAATTTCAGAATTTATTTGTTGAGCCTAAGATTTGATACCTGCAGACGTAACGGCCAGCACAAATCCAGCTGGTGATGGAGTGGCCAATTTACCTGTTTTTTTTTTTAACTGCCTTTTTTTTGCAAGTGTGAGGGAAATCCTCGTATAGGAGAGAGTGCTGTAGTGAGGGTGGGGAGCGCACTCAGTTGCTGTCGACAGAGTCAACAGATCCCACCGAACTCAGGGCTTACCTGCTCCAGCACTCGCCCACCCACGCAGAGAGGGTTAACCAAGGGGGCGATGCCAAGGCATGCGGGTCAGCTCTGCAGTTAGAGGAAGCCAGACCCTCAGAGCACTAAGCTGCGATTCCTTGCTTGTTTGAGCAAAGATGCCTGATTTCTTATCCTTGATTTCTCTCTGAAAATTAACAGACATACAAAAGGTGCTGGAAGGAATAGGGATTTTGTGAGCTGAATATTTGTTCGTGAAGCTGAGAATTTCGCTGATTAAATGTGATTTAATTCCTTGAGATCCAAAGAGCTGTGTCCACTTGCATCAATAGTGAACATAGCCCTGTTTTGCAAATAACTGTGTGCCTCTGCGTGACAGATCTACAGTTTGGATGCTGATGTTCTTTCTAAATTTGCCAGTACTTTGAGGCTCCTTTTTAAGTACAGAAAGAAATGAAATCCTGTTCTTACTCCCAGGTCTACCTAAAGCAAAATTCTATGCTCATGTCCCCTATTTCCTAATGCAGGCACGATCTCAATCTGTTATCAGCAAATGTCATTTCACTCAAATAATCTTGGCACAGCACAACTGACCAAGACAACCTACAATAAGGGTAGGTGTCTGAATACCTAACCTGTTCAAATTCAATAGTTTTGCCCCTTAGTTTGCTTCGTGGCACAGCTTGGGTATGTGAAGTTCATTCTCCTGGTACTCCTCACAGTAACAGAGTAAAATATGCATTTTCTTGCTGATTAAAAACATAGGAATGATTATTAAGAAAGCAAAGAGAAGACCTCCCACAGTAGGGTCACAGCAATCAAACAAGCACAGAACCAGTCACTACTGTCTTATCTTTCAGCTTTCCCTGTGTTGTTAGGATAGCCCTTATAGCTGGGTGGAAGGGGATTATAAATCTTTTTCAAGTTGGAAAAACATTTTCTTCCATGCACTTCCAATACCCAGCCCTGCTGCACTGCATACCTGGCTGCTCTTTTTCTCTGCCTTTGCTTTTGACTCTCCAGCCTGGGCAAAGGACATAGTATCTGAGTAAACTAAGAAGAAAAAGGTAAAAGCACATTGCAGGTCACCTTAAACAAGAGCCTTCCCTATCTGAAAGGCTGCCTGTGTCATGATCTTTAAGTAGATGTTTAGTGCAGAAGAAATTGTTAGTAGTGTTCATGTCTTTTATTATTTTGTTACTAGTTTTTATTTAGAAACCTCTGAACCAGCCATCTCCAGCAAGGGCTGCCATTGGCCATGACACTGGTGCATGGAGGAGAAGGCGCTGAGCAGACAACAAGCCTTGTCAGTGACTTTACTATGAAAAGTGCATTTTATTTGCTATTATCATACAGCTACTGACAAGATGAACGTGAAGTCTGGTCATTACAGGCCTCACAGAGGACTTCACTTCTGACTTTAATGGGGCCAAGATGCTCCTCACTGCTCTCCCTCTTAAAGCCTTAGAGGGTGCAACGGGCCATATCACACAAGGGCCTTGCAGTCTCTGTGCCTGGATTCATTTATTGCTTCACATGTTTTCATAGGAACTACTACATGACTTTGTGCATTTTCACTTTCATGTTAAATAACAAAGCAAGGCTGACTTGTGAAAACTCCCTCTGTAGATGTCACTAACACACTCTGCTGGATTATCCTGAGAGTTAGAAGTAAGGCCATCACACGAGGAATCATTGTATAAGGAACTGCACTGGCTGTGCTCTGCCTGAGGGTATTTATGCCAGTTACTTTTGGTCATTTTCATGTAATAATTAGGATTTTCAAATCTTGTACCAGTTGGTCATGCATTTTTTTATAAGGACTAATTTATTTTACAGAGACTAATTACTATTCCAGTCTATTTCCCCCTCCCCATGCTCTTTTATAATAAATTAGGAAAGTTATATTATTATTATTTTCCCTGGAGAAAGGAGAGTTTTGAGGGACCTGATCATTGTAATATTCATAATGAAGAAGGCCCTTTTGAAAGCAATGAGATGCTGTTCAGAATAAAGAGAAGTCAAAACCCTGGGGCCTGAAAGTAATAAGAAATCAGAAATTCACTTAGGACTACTTCAGTCAGAAGGAAGATGTGTGGAGAGGGGTAAATCCAAGAATAAATGGCCCAGTGATGTTATAAGATGGTAAGATTCAGGTATTGATTCAGCAGAGAAGTATAATGTAAGCAATATATAACCAAGAGTTGGGATGAATTATATCTGAGAGGAGCTTGCTTCTTTCACTTAATGGTCTTGCATCCCCCCTTATGTGCAGTGCATCTCAAGGGGCAAGTCCTCTTCCTCCTCTGTATAGATTAATGCTGTTTTTCCAACATATTAATGCTGTTTTTCCAAAATCCAGGGCCTTCTTCAGAGGGACAAGTGACAAGATTGAAGAATCTTGCAGAAGAGCCTGTTGCAAACTTTTCAGGATAGGGCCTACCCTAATACGCGCCGACATTTTGAGGGCTCAGTGGCCAAAAGGAGGGGGCATGTGAGCAGGAGGAGGGGGATTAGCGAGAGACCATCTCCAGTGGTGCAGCTAGAGCAGCCCAAAGCCCCACATGTGGGGGGCACGGGGATGGCAGCCGCTGCAGGAAGGCATTGTGGTTCTGAGGTTGCATTGGCACTCTGATATTCCTCCTCCTCCCAAGGGCCACTGTGGCTCTTTGATGCACCTCTTTGTCTTGAGCACAGGGCTGAAGACTTCATTTTTGACAGGAGACCATACAGAAAATGTGTTTGCTCTTTAAATTCGTAGTTAAGAGACATCCCAACGCATTATGGTAAGGAAATGCACAGGTTGGGGGCACAAGTTCTTCCAACCTCTTCTATCCTGTTCATTCCAAGAAGGGTACCAAGGTGACTGAAAAATGTTCATGTTTGAAGTAGGCATCTCCAGGCCATGTCTACAATTTCTTGTAAATTTACAGCTGGGTACATTCCAGGAGACTAGGACTGGGTGAAAGTTATGCCAGTGTTTTTAAAAAGGGAAGTGAAATGATTTTTAGGTCGATCTTTCATTGATTTGTGTCCGAAAGATATAGAATGATTAAAAGATGGAAATATAATTAATGTCAGTCAATATGGCTTAGGGAAAATAGGTCTTGTCAAATGTACTTAATTTAATTGCCTGACAAGTTTGGTTGATAAAAGTATCGTGGTTTTCTGGGCTCCCCTTTTTGGACAGGTGCCAGTCCACAGTATTGGTCCAAGAGCCGTGGCCATCCTCTGCTTTAGGCTTTTGAGGAGGTTTCAGGTGCTGTGTCTAGTTTTGTGGCTTTTTCTTGTGGCTGCCCATCCCTCAGGCTTGCAGCTGACCGGGCAGCCTTGCCTGTAAGTTGCTGATATGTCCTTCCAGGAGCCCAGCTAGTCAGGCACGCTTTTGGAGTACAGCAGTCACCACTCTGTCTGCAGCATGGCCATACTCTTTTGCTCAGAAACCATTAATTTTGTGGAACTGCCACGTTCTTCTGTCAGTTTGTGTGGGTACAATTATTTGTATAAGTTGTTCTGGTAGCTTAGCGTTAGCTAAGTTTACAGGCCTATGCATTGAAATGGACAGCGAAAATGTGGGGTTAGGAAAGCTCTTCAAGAATGTTTGGAAGCTTGACCAGTGGTCCTACAAAGGCACGTTTGGGAGTTTGGTCCTGGTTTGTTTTTATGATATAGAAGTACTCATCTGGAGTAATGTGTCTGATTCTCCTTAGTCCTATTAAACAAAATAAGAGAAAGCCTAAAAATCAAACTGAGAAAAAATATGCCTTGAACAGTCGTATCAAGGGCTAAGATAAATGGTCTGTCATTTGGGAGGCTTTCAATTATGGCTCATGTCTTTCTCAAATATATACATACATATATATAGGCCCCAATTCTTGGGTGTCTGGCAGGATGTACTGTGTCATTCTATAGCTTCTGCTTTTTTGGCTTCACTGTACTTATGGACCAATAATACCTGCAGCAGGAAGCACCTATCACTAATTGAGAAGTACTCATTTTCTCTGATTGTCAACCAAATATCTGAGCTCACATTAAGATACATACTAGGCTAGATCCCTGGTTGTTACTGATTTATTTAGCTCTGTTGACTTATCTGGGGTTGCACTCGTTAACACCAGTTTAATTTTGGTTATGACAATACCAGAAAAAGAAAGGCAAACCTTTGAAATTTGCTTATCTGTGGTATCTGTGTTAGGCATTAAATGGAAAACTTTTATCAAAGCAGATGTGTCATCTCCTGGGACAAAACAGAATTCTTGACTTGCCTCTGCCTTCAGTAAACTTTGCACTTACTGTTCATAACATGGCTGACTAGATTCGTTTGTCTCAGTGTCCCTGTAATACAATGTTCAAATCCAGATGTGACAACAGGGAAATAAATAATGCAACTTTTCTCATGCCCTAAACCTCAAGGCCTTTTTTTAACCACTAGTTTGACTATACCTACTGCTTTAGTATAGAATAAAAGCAAAGATACATGAACGCAGTCAGCTATTCTGTCAGCTGTACAAGGCTCGTGTTTGACACAGCTAGAGGAGTACAAACATGCACAAAATTCATCCAGATGAAAGGATAAGCCGTTTGGAAGTGCAGGTTGCAACATCTGTTTAGGGTATGAAAAGTGCTGTATTCTGGTGAGATTACTGCAGAGATACTGAGTTGAAATAAAGCTTCACTAGGGTTTTGAAGGCAGTGAGATTTAAGGACAAAGTTTTGCTGATTGCAAATGTACTTGAAAACTTATGTGAATAGAAACAGACAGTGGACTTGGGGCCTATAAGAATTTCACTGGTATTGCATTCACAGCAAAATTAGTTTCTATGAATCCCCCATACACACCCTGCCCAGGATCTCTGATCTATTGGGCATCTCTAAATCTTTACTTCTGTTCACCTCCTGTAATCTGATATTGCAGCCACAAATCAATAGATAGTCAAATGTCTAATAAATTGTAGTCTGGCTTTCTTATATATATTGAATAGGTGTGCAAGCTGTCTAGTAATGTCTTTAAATACAGAGAAACTCAGATTTAGAAAATTCTGCCAAGTTACACCATCATAAACTTTACTGATAGTTTACTCTAAAGAAGATGAAATGATCTACTTTTAAGATCATCACATCATTTTTTACTACTTAATGTTGCAAGATGTGTCTGCATTCACTGTATTCAGGATAGTGCCTAATTTCACCATGATAATTTTGTAACTCAAGCCCTATTTAGTGTCTGAGCATTGTGTGTGAATAGCTATAATGTCTACTGATCCACTTCAGTGTTACATTATCAGAAACAAAGGGCCACCCGAGATATCAAAGAGTGATCATCCTCCACCTTAAAGAGTGATAGCGAATGGCTTCTCTGTTCTCTTGCTTTGTACGTGCACTTGCCCATTTGTCATGGCTGGCTCTTCTGGTCTCCTGGACGGTTCAGTTCAGCTCTTTGTTCAGAGGCATACTTGCTTTCTCCAAAGGTGTTAGAAGAACCTGCAGTAGTCAGTGATGTACATCTCTATCTCAGACAGGTCCTTCACTGACAGCCTAGAGAAAGCAAGCCTCTGGGAAGAGCTCTGCTGAACTTGGAAGGCTTTGGAGCAAGTTTTTAGTGAGAGGAAAGCAAGTAAAAAGAAATTACATTTTAATCCTAACTCTGGGTGAAGAAAATGGGTTATTAGGTTGTGCCAGTCAGCTACCTGACGGGAATTGCTCTTTCATGCTTTCTAAAGTTCCATCCTGATAACCATATAGCTTTGCAGCGAGGGGCTACAGCCCCTAGCTTTATGATTTATAAGCAGCTGAAAGAAATGATAACAAAATGTAGCAAAGAGAATGGAGAAGATGTCAAAATATAAGAGGCTATAACAAGGTCATTAATCAAAAATGATGAAATAACTATGTAATAGCAGAGGCAGCCATTCCCTGCTATTAATCATGGCTGTAGTTTTAAATAATAAACACAGCCGCATCTGTTAATTCGGACTCCATTTTATAGAAAGGGATTTGTGTCATCAAAGACAGCAGTCGATTTTCACCTGTAACTCCTTGCTTGGTCTGGAGGGCTCGCTTAGTCTCAGTTTAAGTCTTCCCTAGGTTTAATTAGCTTAGTCAGATGTTACTGATAGCTTCTGTCTGAGATTGTAGGGTAGAATAGGGCAGATGGTCAATGAACCCCTCTTAGGGGTTTCTGAATTTCTGTGGTTGTGAAACAGGCATCAGTTTGCACAGCAGGCAGAGAGTGGCTGTGAAAAGCAGAGTTTTCAGAAAACCTCCCATCATGGCAGTGTGAGAGTTGGGCACTGGGTTTTTGAGAACCTCCCTTGTAGATTACTGCAGAGATCAGAGCCCTCCTGCAGATGCCACGGCCTAACAAATTGCCAAACTTTAGAAAAGCCCAATAGTTCCTGAGTCAGTGTGTGTCTGTGATGGTTCAATGTCTCTGGGGAGCAAGCTCAGGTAAGCAAGAGTCTTTCTTGGGCTGTGTCTAAAACATAATAAATGATATCAGAACCCGGGGACAGAAAACAGCAATGCTTCACAACAGCCCAGTTCTGCACACATAGCAGGCTCTGAATTTTGGTAGATGCAAAAACAAAACAAACCCACACACAAAAAAAAAACCCCAAACAAAACCAGAACAACCCACCCTCCATGCTTGCTACACGCAAGGCAGACAAGATTTGTATTTGACCGGAGTGCCATCTAATTTATAATTTGATGGGCATTGAATAGGTCCCTTGGGGCAGAACTCTACCTTTTGTTTCAAAGAAAGAGCCTTTATTGCTATAAAGAAAATAAAAATCTGAAGAAAAGCCATAAACTGAAAGTAAACTTTCTGACCCTCCAGAGAACTGAAACAACTGCAGTGAGAGGTGTGAAGTGCTACATCCATCTCAACAGGTCAGAGCTCCAACCGACCTCAAAATGAACATTTAAATCTCCCTATTTCTAAGCCAACCACTTTGCTGGGAAAGTTCCATTCGTCTTCAAGGCAAAAATTGCCCAGATACTAAAACCTCCATTTCTTCCCCCAGACAGCTGCTCCAGCACAGCTGCTGTAACCTGTCAGAACAGAAATCTGCAGGGAGCTGCCTAGCAAAACTGTGGGGACAGCGATGCAGGAGTAGTTGAGCAGGGAGGCTGTGCTGGGAGCAAGAACAGCCTGGGCAAAAGCACAGCCTGATGTCTCTGCCAGCCGAGGGCGGTTGGTGGATGCTGTGTGAGGCCCATTGCTGTTGAGGGCCTCTGAATTTACTGCATAGGCTTTGTACACAGCTTTTGATTTTCTTTTTTTTCTCTTCTCACCAAGCTGGCTGTGTCAGCAATATCCCCAGTGAAAGATCCATGAAGGTTTGAGTGTTTACATTATCCAAACTCTGACTCATTTTTCCAAACTAAATTTGGTGTTTAAGTGTTTTACGCCTTCATAAATAAACAATAAACGTGTTGTTATCATTCATATTATTTGCTCCATAAAATGAACACTCAGAGCAGGAACTGAAAATGAACATTAGCATATAACATGCTGCAGTATCATTCTGAGAAAACATAGCCAACCATAGAAACATTTCAGGACCTGACCTGTCAGTCTTGGTTCACAAGAGCAATCTTTACTCACATGAGTAATCCCATTGAGTTAACAGACAAGGATTCTGGCTTAAGACTAAATATTTGCTATCTCTTAAAGATTTCTTTTTGACATAAAGTCTTGTTTTATTGCTATTTTCAAAGATGCTATTTCAGAAAATGGACCAAAGCAAAATTTTTGAATTTTGGTCTGCTTTATACATGTTTATTCTTATAATTCTGTTCTGCTAATGCTTTCTTGACTTATACTGCAACTTGGATATAAATGTAGCCCTGCTGAGGCAATATAATACAGGAGAAGCGATTAGCAAAGCCTAGAACTATTTTATCATATTTTTTAGCACTGTGAAATGTGATAGTAGTACAGAAGCCTGGGTCCTGAAAATATTTTGTGACTGCCTCTGTGCTCTTTCATATTTCAATAGCTGATGCACAGAATATTTTCTTAAGCCTCCCTTAGATTTAGATAAACACAAGAGGGCACTTTAGTCCATTTATTTATTCAAGCTAATGTGTAGGATAATGCTTTCCATTACACTGACCCATTAAAGAGTTAAGCCAGTGAAAAGGCTTTTTTAGCAGTTTTTTTTTCTCGCTTAATAGAATCAAACCACAGAGTGTTTGTTAAACGATCAGAGGTGGTGAACTAGGCAAAGGAATGACAGGAGAGAGAACTAAGAAGAAAATGCATGTTATCTTGGTAATGGAAGTTGCCTCTTGTTAAACAACTGTTTGGTGGTCACACCTCTTTGAGCTGTGGCCTGAAATACTGTCATTATGCAAGGCTGGGCATAGGTAACATCTAGAAAATATTTTAGAAAAGGTTTTAGAAAATATTTTAGAAAAGGTTTTAGAAAATGGCGATTAGATAGCTTGCTTCACTCTAGGTCAAAATCAAGTTGGGAGTACTAAACGTCTGGAAATGCAAGCACATAGATGAGAGCAAATCAAGGCCTTTTTTTTTTTAAGCTCTTTTTGAAGCTTTATTTAGGCATAGAGTTGAAGCTGGAAGTCCAGGAGCTGTGATTCTGCAGTGGAAGTCCTCCTTAGCTTTTGAGTTGGACAGTGATTATGAAAACTGGTTATTCAGCTAGTGCTGGTGAGTGTGGCTATATTCAGCTGCTGAACAATTGCTATATTTTCAGCTGATGTGTAAAGATTAAAAAAAAAAACAACTGAGAGAGGGTGCAAGGGTAATGGCAATAAGCTATTGCCTCAGGCTCCAAGATTTTCATTTTACTGCCTGTAATCAGATACTGTCAGCAGCACTGCGCAACCAGGAAATTCCTTTAAACTCCAAGCAAGCTTTATGATATCTGTTGTTCTCCAATGCAACGGATTTCACATACCTCTTCTTTTTTTTTTTTCTTTCTCAGCCCCACTTTCTCTCTTTACTGTTTTGCAACAAAGGGGGCCCCTTTATGTTCCATGTTCTTCATCTTATTTCTATAGCACCGGGAGTGTTATTGCTGGGAGATTCCAAAGGCCCCATTCTTTCCCTATCTTGCTATAAAATAAAAACATGCACTTCAAGTTAGTAGCTAGGCACACTTGTCTTATGTATCTAGTTGTGTAGCGACTTGGCACAGTGTGTTGCATGTCTTTTTAGGTAGGGCTAATGAGGAGTTGCATCTTGCATCTCACATACCTTTGTGCTGCAGCCTCCTATGGTTTGGGTACACTTCCATCTGCATAATAGCACTTATTCTTTGTAGCTGTATATCTGTTTCTGAATTTGTTTACATCTATTGCAGAGTTTTTATAGAAGATTTTCACTGTTTTCTGGCTGCTCCTTGAGACCTATCATGTTTCCAGGGGATTCTTTTGAGAACCAGAAAGGAAGATGGTTTGACAGGAGGTCAAAGAAACTGGAGGCTAAACTACATAGGGTGCAGAGTGTGGATCGTCTCTGATCAGTTCTCATTAGTATTTGTAATTACATGGCAATGCTCACTGTAAAAAGTGAACAAATTTGAAACTAATAAACATAAACTCTTACTCATTGGTTTAGATTCCCCATTAACTCACTTATATAATTTATTGGACAGAGTATGTGATGTGACTTGAATATGACTCTATCCATTGACAAGGTTGTTTCTTTAGTTCAAGGTGTAGAGACATATGAAGAGACTGTTGGAATGATGAAGTTTGCCAGTTCAGTTCTTAGTGTCAGCTAGGTTTAAAATTCATCATATATCACAGTAGCAATATGACATATATCGTATACGATTGAAGAATCCCTTGAATATTAAGCAGTGCACAGCTAAGTCAAAGGGAATTGTAGACCAAGATAAAAAGACCGATTTAAAGACCTCATTGCACAGCAAATCTAAATATATCCATACATGCTATGAGGAAGCCAAGAAATGTATTTCTTACAGATGAAAGATTCAGAGCTGAACTATTATTAATTGTTTGGAATATTAAACTCTTATATGTAATAATCCATCTATACATACATATTTATAACCATCTGTAGAAAAGATGCTATATGACAGAGTGCTAAATATCTTAGACACAATATTGACTTGAGAAATTCTCTTTTTCCTGTCAAATTGAGTCTAGTTTTATTTATATTGTTTATGAAGCGGCCAAGAAGTTTATAATGGACCACTGCTAAGATGATAAATTCTCACCTGGAGGGGAGTAACTTTTAAACCTATATTGCTGAAATTGATTAAACCATTTTTGTAGCTAACCTGGAGAGTGGCCATGGTATATAAGGTGCTTTTTGAAGTGTGCCGCACTTGGCTGCCAATCTTCCATTAGTCCTAGTAAGTTAATTGGAGCTGAGTTGCCAAAGGCCAGACTGCTGAAATAGGGACATGACCCTTAGCTTTGAAATTACAGGCAGGGTGGTATATGGTACTAAGGCATACTTTTTAGTGTTCAGTTAGGATAGAAATGAGTGAGCATACTGAAAATCTGTTCAGCTGTTTTATATGTACAGTAATATACACTGTATGTATATTATTTATATAGAGAAAGAAAGAAAAAGTATGCTTATGTGTATATGTGCTATGTATAACATAGTGTTACAGCTAAAATGTCATTGGGCTATTTTGGAGTCAGACAAGAAATAACATTTTGCAGAAAGATCCTCTGGGTGTTAATGGTCTTTGTAATAGAACACATTTTTTGATTTACGGATCACTTCAGTCTGCTCTGCACTGCTATAGGTGAATAAAAGGAGATGTGAATCTAGGAAGCTACTGTCATAGCAGAGGGTATGCATGTATTGTATTAACAATGCATGTATGCCAGAATGGATTCACATTCTCCTGCTGGTGTAAGAATGTGTGGTATTTATTAGCTATTAAAATTGGGTAATTTATGTTGCAAAATAAAGTATAAAACAGCAATTAAAATGTAAAAAATCTAATCTTAGTTCACTATAAAGGTGCAGATGTGAGAAATTTATGGGTAGAACTCTGACCTGAATCACTGGTAAAACTTTGGAATTTAGATAAAGCCTGTGTTCTCTGTTCCTTTCAGAAGTGTAGGGGATTGTTTTTTATCTATCCTATACAAGAAGATGGGGCTCTCATCCTTTCAACCCATGAATGCTTTGCGATTTAGCTGAATCATGAGGGATTTGCAAGAGATCAGGCAGTGTGCGCTGATGCCCGTGTTTCTTGCCTGTACACAGTGACTTCTGCTTTGCTGCGCCTCTGCTGGACTCTCATCCGAACTCAGTCTCGCCTTTCCCCTTCCTATCCCCAGGCTGCAGAGGAGCTGTGAGAGTGCACAGTCAAGAGTACTTCAGTCCTCTGCATTGCTGTGGTTACGCAGTTTTGGTGGGCAGGGGACATCAGCTGCAGATACCCCTCTCTCTTGCCTTGCGCTTACTTCTAGCTTGCTCTTACCTGCCCTTTCTGGTAATCATGAACCTGCAGGTTCACCGTGAAGAGACTTGTGAAATATGAGAGAAAGCTGGAGAATACCAAAAAGGGCATGAGGAAGCAGGGCTGACAACTGAGAAAATGTGATTTATTTCCCTGACTCTGTCACCGACTTGCTGTGTAACCTTGAGCAGGTTGTTTTTTATCACCTAGTGTTTCAGAAAAAAGGGAAGAGGACTGCAGAGTCGCTGACTGAAGAGCTGAGATAGTGTGAGCCCTTTCACGGGGGTAATGTAATTGCGATAAGTGAATTCGCCAGGCAGCGCAGATCCCCCTGTTGACCGCTGGAATCGGGGGTCTGACGGGTGGAGAGCACAGCTCATTTTGGTTAACAGTTTGCGGCAATGCAGCACGCTCTGACGGCGCGCTCGGTGACCTGTCACCGCTTTCCCCTGGTGCTGGCGGGTGCCTTCCCTCCCTGGGAGATGAAAGGGAGCAGCAGACTCGCTGGGGTAAGAGATGCTGTACTCAGTTATGTGAACAGAGATTGCTAAAAAGTACAAGGATTAAAAAGCAGATGTGTATTGATATTCAAACAGCTACGTTACCCAAGATCTGAGCTACCCTTACTTGACAGAAGTGTCAAAGGTAACAGCTGAGGTTTTTTGTAGATGTTTTCTTCCTTTGCCCTATTAACTTATGAACCTTTTAAAGCTGCAGTAGTACGCTGTTTTGCAGCTATGTAGTGCTTTCACTCTGAAGTTCCTGAACGCTGGTGAACGTTTTCTCCTTTACTTCCTCTGAGAGAGGAGTGCAGGGTTATGTCACTTGTTTAACGTAACCAAACAGGCAAGTCCCTGTGGCCCAGCAGGGCACAGTCACTCTTTCCCTGCTGTTTTCCTGCAAGTGTGGGGAGATGGTGCCTTACCTCCGTATTTGTGTTCGGCAGTGCCAGGGCCCCGAAGCGCCCACCGGGAAGGCCCGTCCCCGCCTCGCCGGCCAGGACTCATCAGGGCCTGGCCAGGACCACACTGCCCCGCGTGCGGTTTGCTCTGCGGTGTCGACGCGACTACGAGGACGGTTGTACTTTCCCCAGTGAAAAGCGATAGGCTTGGCAATTTCGCACGTTCATTGAGAGCTCCCTAGAAGATTGAATTCGGTTTGAAAGATAAGCTGACGCTACCGTTAGCTTTCCGCTAACAAAATCGAAGTACTCATAAATTACCTTTTCTATAGCGAGGCTTTATGAATGAATTCATTTGTCAGTATCTTTGATCTATACTTTTCTTTAGAGCCAGAGGACGAATGGAAAACAAGCAGAGGTCTTGCTCTGTACTCCTCAGGAACCAATCGCATGTCCGGCCCCTGGGCTGTGTGGGACGGTCCCCTGGGGCCCAGCCGCCCCTCAGGCGCTGCCCCTGGGCTGAGGGGAGCTGTCAGGGCTATGGGGGAACATGAATGTGAGTTTTTAAGGCTTTTAATCGCTTCGGGTCTTGGCCTGTGTGGGGTGTTTCGTGGGGCCTGGAGCAGGTGGCTGGGGAAAGGCTGGCAGAGGGAGACCCTGGTGCACCCCAGGCACTGCAGCAGCTTGTGCCCCTGCCCCTGCCCCTGCCCGTGCCCGGCAGCGTCTCTCGCAGCTCCCTGGGGACGCAGACGGCCGTTTGCCCTCACCTGGCCACAGGCGTGATACACTACTGTGTGGCGTGGGTATAGTGCTTTTCATGGTAACCCAAGGCTCGATCCTCCCGGCTGTGGGGCCAGCCAGGATCTCTCAGTGTGCCTTCGAAAGAGCCAAAGCCATTTTGCTAGTTACTAAATCATTAATGCAGTCTTTCAAATGTGGATCCCTTGCAAAAAGAGAAAGAAGAAAAAAAAGGTATAATCCTTCAGTTAGCAAACATCTGTCTCCTCCAGGAAATCAAAAAGCCTTGAAGGAAATCGAGCAGTGAGAATGAAGCATGCAGACTGTCTTGCAGTCATTGAAGCACATGAGGAAGTACTATTAAAGCTGCAAACACCAGATAATCAAATGATCAGGGCATCAAAATCAAAAGTCGAACATGAAATTTTATCGTATTTCTAGAGAGAATTAATTTTCCAGAGGCACGTGTCTGGTGATGACTTTTAGTTCCTAGCCATGTAGGAGAAGTTACTGTCTAACTCTTCACACAGGCACTCAGAAATTCAGAATAATAAATTTTCCTTCTTTGGTTGCAGTTTCTCCCACATAATCTCCTTGATCGTTCTCTCTTTTTCTTTTTTTTTCTTTTTTCTTTTTTAATGTCCCTGGTGGTAGGTAGGTTGCATATAGAACAGCATTTTATAACACTTAAGTAATCATTTCTTCAAAGCACTACTGAGAAGGAATTTAATACAAAGCAGGCACAATAGCTTTTCCTGAAATGGCTAGAGACCTTTGCTGGTTATTAGCTCTACATGTGCTCTGTGTTGTTATCAGCAGGCTTCTGCAGCCGTTACTTGGAGAATACTATCTTACTAGGTCAACTAAGAGCCTGGAGAGCTTTGATTGAACTTTGTTAGAGCTGAATAGAATAGCTGGTGGGGAACCACTGTATTTTATTGCTACTCTAATGGTTACTTTTTTAAGAGAACAGTGTTTGGAAATTAAAATTCATAAATGGATGTGGAATTTTGTCAGGACAGCTATTACCTTCCACATTAGGCAAGTACTAACTGATTCTGAATCATATGCTTATTGAGATTTACCTGCTGATTGACAGGGCTAGAGATGTACAGGTTTTTGACAGGGTAATAGCTAGGCAGTTGTGAATAAAGCTGAGGTTCTCTGCGTTCTGGTGTGATCTCTTGCTCCAAAGAGGTGTTTCTCACTAACGTGCCATTAAGAAATGCAGATAGCAGTACTCTGGCGTTAAAATAATAAAGTCTTATTTGAATAATCAGTATCCTGTTCAGCTTGTACAGCAGGGACAGTGAAGGTGTAGCTGTGATAATGTAATCTAGTCTGAAAAACATGAAGAGGCCAATGGCTGAAATAGGAATGGAGGAGATACGTAAGCATCTCTCTCATGCAGAAGCCCTGCTGCATTGCACAGCTCAGCATAGACAACTTGAATGTAGTCCCCAGAGGCAACCATATGGTGTGGGGCAGGTGGGTGCAGTATTGTTGCTTCCCTCAAGGACTGCTGTAGGTGCAAATTCCTCCTCGGAAACGCTACAGCTGATTTTTCTAGATGTGATTAACCTCTAGAACTAAGTAATTTTCTTGGTTGATTGTTATGGTAGCATTGTTCTTTATTGGTAAATGTCCTTTATATGTAAGCTAGATAAATACTCCAGGTCCTTTGGTTGTATGGGGCTATGGGGTTCCTGGTCCTGGTAGTCTCTTGGTCTTCTTGAAGTTTGGTTCATTGAGGCTCTCCATTACTTTCTGCGATTCCTGTATGTCACCGCTGATCCTGGAGCTGTCAGTGGTTCTTCCGGGACTTTTCCACTGGGCTTGCTGGGAGCTGCTCGGTGCCATTGGCAAGGGGTGTTTCAGTGGCTCACCCTGTAACGAGATGGGGCCAATAATAAGCAGCCAGATGAACAGCCCTTCAGGAGCAACTCCTTGCTCTTTTTCAAATGCTGCTTGGTGCCTAAAGTGGGAAGATGAACTGTAAATAACAGTAACTAATTACTTCTATTCAGCAGTGATATATATTCTCAGGCAGTTTCAGCCTTGATTTAGCTCCGAGCCAAAGGGCCACCTTATTTGTCCTGAATCCCTGGTGGCATTTTTTGAAACTACTCACAGAAAAACCATTTCTTTAAAGAGTCAGTTCTGATAGCGCAGTTATGTACAAAATAGTTCAACAAATACAAAGGACCTAATTAAAGCAATTATACCAGTAATGTTTCAGGACAGGCTGTGGTGTGGAGGCTTTGCTATGCACAGTGTAGAATACTAGGAACACCTCGTTAACAGTGATCTGTAGCTGGATATCTGTGTCTGTTTTTCTTCCAGTTCAAAGGATTTAAATACAAGGAACTTACTTTTAATGCAAACATGTATTTTTGATTATGCACTGTAGTTATTGTTCTTGCTATGAAGAATAATAAGCAGGAATATCCATTGCAGGTGATACAAGATTATGCAGCAATAAAAGATTACAAACCAGAACAAAGAGTCAAAACAAAAGAAGGAATTTTGCTTTAGATTCATGCATGCATTCAAAAAATAGTCAGTACGATGATGTACCGTCTCACTAAATACGATTTCTGACGCATTTTAGCCTTTCTTGGAGGTCTGAGAAAACCAATCTTTCCTGTTTTGTTTTATTTGCAATTTTATTATTCAGTAAAATGGAGAAAGAACTTGGTAGTCAGCACACTTATTATTAGCGAAATTTTAAAAAGACGCTACGGGAAAAAATACACAGCATTCCTTTGACCAAACATTAACTTTTGACTTCCTTTGACCAACCATTAACTTTTGAACATTAGCTATTTGACCAAACATTCCTTTGTCCAGACATTAACTTACGCAAATTGTGTATTGCAGAACTTTGTGAAATCAGGACTAATGTTACTAGATTATTGTCTGGGTGGCTTTACTAGACAACAAGTGCAAGATAATAAAAGCAAGACGAGAACTGATTTGAAAGGTCAGATTTGCATTGCAGGAAACTGATTCAGTGCATATTTTTAAAGTTAGAAATGTAATTTAAAATTCCCAAACAAAAGTATTGTGCAAAATTGAACTTGTGTTTTTCATCATTCTATCTCCATGCTCAGTACAGAGAAGAGGGATCAGTCTAGCCTGATGTTTATAAACTGCATTGAGACTTCAGGATGCCAGGAATTCTGCTCTCAAACTCCTTTCTTGTAAGTATGGAAGAAAGATGCTTATTGTAGAAGAAAGAAAAAGACAGCAATACAAATAATACCTTAGATTGTGGAACTGTTTTTTTCATGTGTGCCACACCTCCACAGTCTGGACTTATTCAGAAATTATTGCTTAGCTACTGATCTGTGTATTTCAGAAAGCATACCTCATCTGTTAAACGTCCTGATTTCTGATCTGATTAAATCTTAGCTGCTGAGTTGTACTGGTCTGATACTAACAACGCTTTTTACGATTCCTAGTTGTCTTTGCCTACATATAGGACTGCTGAGACAAGACTAAGGAGAAGAAGTTTTTGATTAAAAGATAAATGTGCTGGCAGAATTTGACTGAAAACACTACTTGGAAAGAAAGTGTGATTTTGAGTCACTTTTGTAGGGAACTTGTTACACTGTCCAGAAGAAAAGGATGTGGGAGCAGTTTTTACCTGGAGAGAAAATACAGGAATGCCTAGTGCAGACTTCTGAGCAGGCAGGCCTGGGACGGTGCTTGGGCTGGGCTTTGCCATGTTTCATTTGGTCTCCTTTTCTAAAGAAATTCAACCTGGGAGGGGTAATTCTGACCCATTACAATCAACAGGTACGTTTGGAGAAAAATGGGGAGCTTATATTGTTTACAGCCTGCATGTCACTTGTTAGCAGTGTTTTGCAATATTCCAGAAGGTGTTGTGGTATTTATTAATGGTTTGTATTGCAGTCACACCTACTTTATTTGCATTTCTGTGTTTTGAGAACTCATTTGCTGTGTGGTAAAAGCTTAGTATCTGTTAGATAGAAATGTGATTAGGTGTGTATACTGATATGCAGAGTCTGTAAATTATTGGAGGAGAAGGAAAAAGGAAGACAGATGATGTGTGTAGGGGGAGGGGAGAGGAAAAAAACTTTGAGAAGTTGAAAGGATGACTTTGAAAGTAAAGCAGTTAAGGATGATGGCAGGTTTAAGTGTGTTTTCTGTTGTGTTTTGTCTTGAATTCAAAAGGGATGAATCAAATTATTTTTAAAATTTATGTTCTAAGTATTGTCAATGAAATGTCTGGGCACAGTTCTAGCAACTTAAAACAGAACACTGTAGAATAAGTGCGGATGCAAATACCATTTGTTTTAATGGACTGTGCTATAATTTAATCCAACTATGTGCTGGTAAATAAAATCTAAAAAGATAAAAAACAGTGAGTCTTAAAAGTACTGAAGAATATAAAACTGCGTTGGTGTTAAATAGAGACTGATAACTGACAACTCTGTGGCTATTTTTAGAACATAATTTGAAACCCTAACAATAGTGACAAGACTATCTTGTCATAATGATGTATACGATACTGTGTGCACAGCTATATATTGTGCTGAGTACCCTTAGAATAAAATGTTGCTTTATTAAGAACCTAATGTGATTAGGATTCATGCAGAAGAATGATTATTTTATGTTCTTAACAGGAGTATTTACAACATAATCATATTTTGCAACTGCTAAGGGATGATTTTGGAGAATTTTCTCTAAACCAAGGAAGAACAGCATAAGAGCATGACACTACTGGATCTGCCAGCCGGCCTTTACAGAGTCTGCTTCACCCTTGCCGAAGCTCTGTAGTATCCAATGGTTTTGATGACAGGAATAGAGGTGATACCTGAAGACACTCCTCATCTCACTGCAGGTAAGGGCGCAGAGATTTTAAAACATTAACAATAACTACTGATCAAAGTGCCATATATGAAGTAACATTCTGCCACTGCAGCTTTGTGCTGAAATGAGTTTTCTTTGTTGCGATTTCCCTTTGAGAGTGAATTGCAGCCTGGTTACCCTCTAACACGTATAAGTGACACTTGTGTTGCTCCCACAAGTGCTGAGTGGTGGGGAAATGTGCTTTTGGCAGCCTCGGGAGAATCCCAGGCCTGTGATTTCAGGCCTCTAAGACCTTGACCTTTCTCATAAATTGGCTGAACATCTGCGTGATTCCAGGCTTGGCAAGTTTGCTTATTATCTCTGAGAGATTTCTGACTGTAGAACAGAAATTGGCTTGAGTAATCTCCTTGCTCTGAAAGGATCTCTGTGTTAGTACCATGCTAGGCACACATGTATGCTTGTTATTTCCCTGAGAGAAAAAACCACGAACAGAACATGATGGATCTCCCCATAACTCTTCAGCTATCCACTCTAGTAACTGTTTTTGCCAGTCGCTGTGAGTAGCTATAGCAAGAACTGGATATTCTATACCGTCTGTCTGTTTCCTGACCCTACAGACGCTGGCAACCCTGTCCCACAGTATCACTGATTCAAATGCACAGAGTTCTGGGAAAACCTGATGAGCTGTGTCTCCTGTTACAATCTGCTTTGGGGTCTACTCTCGCAGGAATACTTGGGAGTCGTGAGGACTGGCTGACTCATCTCCCCTGCTATGATTGTAATTTTCCATTTACACAGTAAACCTGGGTTTGTGCACAGAAACTGCTGGAAAATTCCAACTGTCCTTCTCCTGAGCAAGGTCAAAACCGAACTGGATGCCACAGACAGAAACCATAATGCAAACCTAACGTACACAATCTGTTGTGAGTCAGTCATGCGCACATCACTGCTTCCAATCAAAATGCTTAGAATCGATAAGTCTAATGACAACAAACTAAAGACAGCGTAGATAGTATCTGGAAGTTGCCATCAGTTGCTCTGTTCATTAGTAGCTGAGCTGATAGCATCCATTTTAGAAAACTTCTGAACTCTGAAAATCACTGAACTCTGGATCCCATTAAAATCTCATGTTATTGTATAATGGGCCATGCTCTACTCTACCTTTTGGCAATGATGAGCAAGTCTCACTCTCCAGCTGCATGGTCTTTTAGCAAATTGCGATCTTCTTCTAATTGATCTGAATATTCAGACCTCAGAATAGCACAGAGACAGCACTTCTGAGGATAACTAATGATATTTTACAAAATTCAAATTCTGGCCATCCACCAGTGTTCATTTTGCTAAATCAAAGTGCAGTGTGCCTTTGTGAGCTGATACTAAAGCTGAATGCAATTAGAGGCATGCTGAAGAGTTTACTAGAAATCAAGATCTCTCTTGACTCTGGAAAGATTTCTAGCTCATACTAAGAAGAGAAAAATAAAACCTTAATTCCTGTTCCTATGCCCAAGCTTACAGACAGCATTACAAATTATAGTGGGATAAATAGGTTGTGAACTTACAGCATGTCAAACTCTGATACAGAATCGCCCCTACTTTATGATAAAAACAAGGCAGTTCTTTCCCTTTGTCAGTGTGGGGTAGCCTATCTGAAATTACCTAGTGTCTGCCACAGTATAGGAGTATGCACACAGCTACGTGGAACAGCTGCTATGCAGTAATTTGTTCAGTGTCTGCACACTGTATTTCTTGTCATCTTTGGAAAGGGAAATGAAAGTGTCTGTCAGGCAGTAATCTGATATTTTGAGTGCCTGTACACTGTAAACCAAGGGTTCCTTTTTTTTTTTTTTTTTCTGCCTTAGGTACCACATTCAACAGCAATGGTGGTCATATGTCACCCACCATTCACTGAAGCTGCAGCTCCTGGGTGTGTGCCAAGCCCTTAACACTTTGGAGTGATTTATATATTGCAGTTTGAGGACTCATTTCATACATTGCATTTACTGGTAAGATTCCTTCATTAAAAAACAAACAAACAAAAAAGAAACCCCCAAACAGATGGGAGAATCCTGCAAATATAGATTATATTCTTTTCTGCCATTCCCTGTTTCTCATTCACACCTAGTTGTGCTGGTTCATCTGTTAGCAAGGTCAGCATGAGACAGCAGACCAGCTCAGAGAACCAATACACCTTCCAGACAGCCCAGTAAGAAGGTCCAGTTCACTGCACAGCCATGCAGACATTTGTATTGGTACAGTTAGGGCCAGTACAGGAGAATGGGATGGCAGGAGTTGTGTAGCCTGATGTTGCCACCAAAAGAAATGTTTCTCAGACATGTTTGGACAGACTGGATTGACATCAGCCACTCAATCAAGAAGTTAGCAGACAGATGTGCACACACATGTGTACAGAAGAAACAAGTTAGAAGGAAGAACCCCAAAGACAAGCAAAGCCAGAATAATCTTGTCACCTGAGTACGTATTAGAGGCAAAAGACATCTAGCCAAGTCATCAGTGGAAGGCTGAGAGCAGTAGTCTGCATCGAGTATATGTCCTTCTACAACCTGAGTTGGTGATTTCTTACGCACTTAGACTTTCTAGATCTATCCTACTAGATAGTCCCATACAAACACTCAAAGAGATTAACTGGCTGCTTTATAAAGCTAAATTACAAACTACTCTGGGCCTGTAAGTATGTGCAGATACCCACCCGGTACATACGATTTTGGATTCTTTAAAATCTACTCTGTAATCTAAAATGTCTTCTAGTTTTGATTTCTGTTATAACCAGGTTGGTGAAATGAGAGACACCCATCAAATAAAAATAAATTTGACTAAGAAAGAATTAAATATACAACATTCCAGTCATTCCCTAGTGACTAATCTGCTTGTTTCATTGAATTATCACCAACAAGGACATTATTATTCTTACTTGTGTATGTAACTCTGCTGTTTTAACAATTTAGGTGACTCATCCGGAGGAAACTGAACAAGCGACATCTATTTAACTTTGTATTCAGCCATAGCTGGAAGCCATTTAGGTTTTCTAATTTAAAATGCAACTAAAGAGAAATCACATTTGCAATGGTTGGGGGGGGGGAGGGGGGTTGATTAATCTAACCAGGAATACCACCCACTCATTGAGATAATGGAAAAAGTTTGGGATTATGAATATGAGAAATCATTGGATCCTGGCAAGGTGCAGAACCTCCTAAATTCGACTTGACTTCAGTTAAGTGAAGGACACTAAGCACTACCCAGAGGTTTACTCCTAACTGGAGAAAAGATAGAGAATTTGTCTCAGATCTAGTATCTGCTGCTGTAACATGCTAGAACTGCTGAAGTTTATCACTGGTGTCTAAATTGACAACATTACTGTTGTTTTAAATAACAGTTAAAATAGCAAGGTAATTTGTGATTTCCTAATAACGGCTGTCTTTTTGTCTCATCTTGTCATTGGGTTGTTAGCTCAGCAGGAGCAGGCTCTTCTGGCTAGCCTTATGCCCAGTCTATTTGTGGATTTGCTTGCTTGAGAATGGTGTGATATCTTTTCTTTGCTGTTTGTCCAGCTCTGCTGCCAAACAAGAGTTAACCATCAGCCCCTTGGAATCTCTGGGCACTCCTGATAAATACATATGTCCCTGTCACATGCATATGCCTGCGTGGTGTACAGGGTACGCCAATCACTGGATGGTGTCTCACATCCTTTGTTTTGTTTTTTAAACACATTTCACGATTGCTTATGTGCTTTTCTCCTGCCCTTTAGGAGCTGTGAAAATCTTTAGGCAGTGAACGGTTTGGGTGGGCCCTTGAGCTGTCATTGCATTTGTTCTCTTTATTTTGCTTCTCCCTCTTTCCTACTGATTACATTTAAAAGCCTGAGTTCATTGTTGCTAATCCCAGTCTCTTCTCCTTCTTGCTCTTTGAGCTATAGCCTTTGTGAGCAGAATTTGGAGAAGTGATAGATTCCAACTGGTTGAGCTATGAAGGGCTGAGCAGAAGGTACAATCCAGATTATTTATCAGAAAGAGGAGGAAAAAAGTACGTAGGGAGAGCAGCAGTCTGCCTAGATACTACATTTTAAAACGTACACTGTACACAATATTTTGACTATAGTATTAACAGATAAAAATGCCTTATCAATAGACATGTGCTCAGTAACTGCCTTTTTGTATCGGTGGGGATGGAATGAGACATCTTACTATTTTGATGGTGGGGAGGAATCAATATTGTGAAAAGGAATTACCTGTACCTAGCAAAAACTGCTTTTGCTGAAGGTATCAGCAAAAAGTAGAAAATATTACTATCAAAGGAAAAAAAATTGTAAAAAATAATTCTTGGGGTACTTTGACCTAATATTCAAATGTGTGTCATAGTACTGGATGAAAGAGAAAAGAGCTGCATGAAAGGTGACACATTATTGCATACTACCTGCTGCATCTTTATTAGATTAAGTTTCCTGCTCCTTCAGGAGTTTAATGTCAACTATTACAGCACTGACAATGAGATTTCTCATCTCTTTTCCTCCTGTGTCTCCCCATCCTGTTCTAAGCATTAGTCAAATGAGCTCATGATTAAATGATGAGGTATGGAACCAAAGAGAAAGATTTGCTTCAACTTCACTGTTTGTTTGGTTTTTTTTTCTTCCATGAAGTCACGTTTTTCACACTTTGGTTATTGCTTAGATGTATAATTAATGTCAGACACGCGTATTCTAACCCTTGTGCAGACAAATGTGTGACCGTGCCCAGTATAGTATCTGCATTCTTATTTTTTTAATCATATGTAGCCCGTAGTGGGGTTGCTTTTTACCATCACATGCGGTTCAGTTAGTGCTGTGCCTGCTGCCATTATGATAAGCAGTTTCCCAACAGGACAGTACTTTATGATTATGCATACGGACTTGGAGAATGCTTGCGTTCAAGAAGTGTTTGATGACAGAGAACAGTATGTGTAGAAGAGTAGGTATGAACATTGCACTATCTTGGCTCTATCTCTTTAGGCACAGATACAGAATTTGGTGTCAGAAGTGTGTTGCCTCCTGAGGTATGTAAAACTGGAAACTAAACATATTACGAAACAAAGAAGAGCAGGGAACAAAGCATTAGCTGTAGCACCACCCCAGCTCTCTATCCAGGTCAATGGACATAAAGGGGAGGTGTTAGGGACTGGATTGTTTTCGGGTCGCAATAGGAAAATGGGAAAACTCCAAAATTATAACAAATCTGGATGAAAATGGAAAAGGAAGATAAACCAGTGGTAAATATTGCTAAAATCTGGATATGTAGCAGCTGACTTGGAGATGCCATTAAATCCTACCATTTTTCTTCCAATTCAGTAAGCAGAAACTAGCTTATGCAAAAATAATCTTGTGTTAAACAAGCCATGTTTCTTTAGGTCCTTAATCATACATCAGTATGTTGTAAATGGCAGGCTATTGCACTTTACAAAAAGAAATCTAAATCTTGTGGCAGGTTGCAAATGGAGATAAAAGATGAATATCCAAGCTTACCTGGACTTTAGCAAAAACAGTAAGACACATGCAGAACTAATGAAAAACAGCAAAAGTAGAGTAGGGGTGCAGCAGACACAAGGACTGTTTACCAGCCATAAAGGACATAAAAAACAGGGTAAATGTACCAATATGTTTTTTTCCAAAAGCAGTATGTGCGACGGTTTCTGAAAAAGAAATAGTTAAGCCAAAGCTTGCAGGCAAAATAAGCTGAATGGGAGAAATGCACAATACCAGGGAGCAGTCAGTGACCCTGAGGTTGAAATTATGTTCATAGTTCACAAATACTATGTAAAATATCATAAACTATTTGCAAATCCCAAGGCAAGTATTCGGTGCAAAATAAAACAGCGTCACTCCTACAGCTAACAGAAATGATGTTAATAATACTTAACTAGGACAAGCAGTTGATATACTTGACGCACAAGCAAAAGCTGAAATGCATAAAACATGGTGGGTTTCTTGTAATTGAAACAAATAACTATAATGTTCCTGATGGGCTGGAATGTCTTCCTGTTGTCTGTCTGTTGCAAGATATAACGCTGGTGCTCCACAGGCTGATTTGAATTCTAATGGTGCAACCATTGCTTTAAGAGAAAGAAAGAAGATCTCATTAAAACAGTCAGGAAAAGAAGGCTTTTAAAACTAGAAGGATGACAAACTGGAAAGAGAATAGTGACCTTTAAGGTACAGAGGAAGTTGCATTTCTGTAGACTGAGACTATTTTAAAAAATCACTTAACAAAGTTTTCTTTCAAATGCCTGCAGCGAAGAACTGCTATCATCAGACCTGGCAAGAACAAAAGTATCTTCAGAACTTGCTATCAGTAACAAAACATCTGGGCTGATGGCCACAGTTCAGCCAGTTTTCAGATAGTTTGGTTACTCACAGCAATATATGAGATCATGGAGCTCAAGACAGACCAAAAGCCTTACCTGCTTTCTCAGGCAAATAGTGGGCAGGTAGCCCATGCTAAGTTCAGTATCACTGGCAACACTTAAACTTGCAAGTTCAAGTCGGTCCTTGGTTTGTCTGTACCAAAACTGCTTAAATAGAGCCTTACACTTTACTTACACGAAGTAAGTTGCTGTGTTACTGTGCTGCATTTGGAAGCAAACAGGTGGATGCAGATCACAGAGGATGAGAGATTGTGGTACTTGTATTTAATAAATGAGAAAAAAGAAATTATAAGAATGGCCAAAGTAGTATTTATTCCTACCTCCCTCTTTTCATCCAGAAGGAGCAGAAAAAGTCAGTTAAAATATACTGAGTTGACTCAAATGACACATTTTGTTTAGCCATGGAAAAAGATTTAAAAATAGTTTTTTATTCTGTTCATTGTTTCATTCCACTGTAGGACTTCTGGATATTTCTCTTCTGAATTAAAAAATTCAAAGTGAACCATTGCTTTAAAACACAAAATGTTTTGATTTCAGGATATTTTCATTTGAACAGTTTGAAGACAAATTGTTTCAGTTGTCCTGTACACACATTTCTCAGCAGAAAATCGTTCTGACTCGAAATTTTCACTGTTCTAGTAATGAAGGGGGACGTGAGACCCTGATGACAGTCTGGGAAATAGCTGGTGAGAAAGAAGAGCGTACAAAGAAGTGTGTTACTGGAAGCTGCTGGAAGGTGTGCCTGTAGGTGGCTGTATCTGCAGTAGGTGCTCTGCTGCAGGCTGTATTTTGGCTGATGGGTGGCTGCTGTAAGATGAGCGAGGCCACAGGCGCCCTCCGAGCTGCCTCCCCTGCCCTCCTAGGGCAACAGCTGGGTCAGCCAGGGAAGGCATTGCTTGGAAACCAGCCTCTGTCATTGTCCCTCTTCGCCTGGGGAGCACTTTTCGGTACTTCTAGGGTGGCTCCAGGTCCTTGAGGGCTGTGCTGCGACAACTGCCCGTTCTCCTCAGTTCTCTGACAGAGCACGAAGGTGAACGACGCAGTCCCTGGACTGGTCTCGGGTTTCTTCCTCGCAGTGGCTGTTCTGTGCTTCAGCCTTCAGCTGTGAAATAATGTTCAAGTATGTTCATCTGAGTGACTGGTATTCAGCTAGCTGAAGCATTCAATATTAGTAACAGTGTGCCTAAGTGTAAGTAAGTATATGTGTATGTGTGTAGGGGAGAAGGATTAACATGAACGTTTAAATAGCAAATGCATTTTCTTTGAATTTGCCCATGTTAAAAGGACTGGAGCCTTTGTCTTTGATCTGTTGTCTAAAACTCCAGCCCTGCAATTTGCAGTGTACAGACTGCCTTGTAATCACAGCAAGCCATTGGTACATTGTACACTTCAAAACTAGAATGGTTGCAAGGTAAAATCTGCTAGTGCTTTTGCTAAGATTTTTGTAGAGCCTTTCTGACTAAAGATTACTGTTTATGGAGGATCATTAATTTTAGCCTGCATGAAATTTTGTGAAAGATGTGGGTAGGCAAGTTAATACTGACTTGCAAAGATTTTATCGCTCAGGAAAAAGTTACCACAGGAAGCTCTACGCAAAAGCCAGCGGAGTAGCAAATCAAAAAAACAAATTTAATGGTAAACATTATTAGATAAGAAATAGAGAACAAACCATAAACTATGCTACTGTGGAAGTACCTCATGCACGTTATAGTTTTGATACTATACGCAGATCTGCTCTATTCCACTGCTTCCTCTCCAGATCTCCAAAAGGATATATTAGGATTTAAAAAGATACAAAAAGAGCAATAGAAAAGGATGTACAGGCTTCTGCAGTAGGACAGATTACGTGCACTAAGTACCTAGCCTGGAAAAGATTGTTGTGAGGGGACTATGACAGAGATTGGTAGATCATGAAAGGGACAGGAGATGTTAAAAGGGAACAACTGTTTGTTTTTCCTCCTAGTACAAGAACTGTGAGTCATCAGATGAAGTTATGAGGTATTTGGTTTAAGCACACTAAAGTACAGTTTGTATAAATAGCGCTTCAGCTATGGAGCTAACTGTTGAAGGATAGCGTAGGTGCCAATGTCCTAGACAGGTTCAAGAAATGATAGATTTGGCAGAGTCCCAAAGGTAAAAACTGTGAGAAACTGCATGAGTATGCTTGGAGAAGTCTCACTGAGTGATTGACCGTGCCTGTGTTTTTTCCCTAACCTTTAGCGGTCACTATCAGGACATTTGGTCCATTGCAGTGTGATATATGCTTTTTATATAGTATTTGAATTTGAGCTGCATCCACAGTGAGGGAAGAAAACTGTCAAAAGTGTTTACAATAGTGGTATTGTTTACATTATTCCACTGTATTCATCACTATGTATTTTAATGAAATACCATTCTGAAGTGTATTGCAAGTCTGTGGCATTAGTTAATATGCATATTATCTCTAAAGTAGATAAATGTGTGGATAACTAATTGGTACAGATATGCTATGCATTTTGATTTTAATTAGAAACTAATTATAAATCACAGTTGGAAACAACTTATAGACTAATAATTCATACACTAAAATTATCTTTACGGGTTGTTCGCATTTGTATTCAGGAAAGGTGAAGGCATCTACATGCTGATAGGCATTTGGTGTCCAAACAAAAAGCAGCTCACCTGATTATACATGCTGCTTGAAGACTTGGCCAGGAATTTCAAAAGCAACTTGCAATTTTGTGCTACTATGTTTGTAGATGCCCAAATAAAATTAATAGTAAGGCCTGGCTTTTCAAAATACCTAGGCCTGGATCTGGGCAATGAATCTGATATATTAATCATTCTTCTCTCCTGATTGTACACAATTATGAACACCAGTTCTTTCCTCCTCTTAAAGAGATTCAAAGCTCAAGTGGCAAGTTAAAAGAAAACACCAGGCAAAAAGTGATATAAGGATGTAATTGTCATTAGCAGAATCTGATTTCTCTTGAGTCTGTTAAATGCATCTTCAGTAAGTGCAGCATAGCCTTTTTAAGCTTAAATGGCTTGAAGTCTGAATGTTCCTGTACATTAGTCAAATGTATTTATAGTTTTTACTGGAAATCACATATTGTACCAGATCTGAAATCTTTGTCCACAGTTATCTGATTGTTCCTAGTTTCAGATCAAGTATTAGATACTCAGATTTTCCACAATCTCTTTTTTTACAGGAGCTCATTAAAGGCAATTGAGAAGCTCTGTCTATCTCAATTATATCATTTCAGTCTTTTTTCTAACAATTATTGATTTACTTTGGCAAATGATAGCCCTTGGAAGACCCACAAAAAAGGATTGCTATTCAGCTGTAACCAATGGACAAGTCCCGAATTTTACTACATATTTGGAACTCCCAGTTGAAATTAATAAAAATTTGGGGTGCTTAAAAAAATAAAGCAAATTTAGAAGGGGAGACCTGATATTTTCAAACTTATCTGGCCTTCACACTACCCTTAAGGATAGGTACCATCAAAAATATATGAAATTACATGAACATACTTCCTAATTAATTTCACCAGATACAAATAATGGGAATCTTAAATTATCTTCCATGGAGCTTCCACATGGGTGTTCTTCAGCTAAAAAGCATCTGTGTATAATTTTAAGCAATATTACATATCAGTCAGTAGCTCTAGGCACTTCAAAAGGCTAATTGAAAGCATTTTTGAATATTAGTCATGCAACAACTCATGCACAATTTCCAGATTACTTCCTCTAGAGGTCAAGTTATTGATGCAATCATCTAAGTCAGCTGGTCTGTGAAGAAGGCATAATTAGAAACAAGATCAATAGAAACCTACTTGGTTGAAATACCTAGCAGATGTTTCTAATAATAAATAGTTACAGATGTCAGAAGTCACAAGTATTGTGGGATATGATAGTAATGGCTAATTTTATGTGTGCCTTTCCTTTAAAACATGAAGAATGGTACTAACTATAATATTTATGGTTTTTGAAAAAGCCTTTTGGCTGTCCCTCACTTGCTGCCTCAACTTTTTTCTTCAACAGAGCCAACTGTTTCTGTTGCAACCTCTGCCTGGTTAGCCTCCTGGTTTGGTTTACCTCCAGCTTAAACAACAGCAAAATTTACTTTCTTGGGTCATTATTAAGGTAACTTGGATCTCTGTTGTTCTTATCCTAACAAATACTTGTCCTTATTAATAATGGTTTATTAATTATGAAGCCAGTGGCTCTGTTCTGTCCTTAGCATATTTACTCTGTGGTCAGTCCAGTGGATCAAATTAAGGTGGGAACTCCCAGCCCTAACTGGTGTTATGAAATTGCATTCTCAGGAACATTTATCTTGTGGAAAATAATGCTGTAAAAGCTGTTATCATGAGACTGTGTGCTTTATTGCCTTTTAGTTGTTCTCATGTCAGTTGTGCTCAGTTTACAAGTGGAAAGACATTTTTCTCTTTTTGGCTGTCTAATTCCCAAGGGTAAGAGATCAATAGGAAGAAAAAGGTAAAGCACAAAGGGCCTGACAGGACAGAGAAAATGAGGAGGAGGAGATTGGTGAAGCTCAGTCAAGAAACAGTAGCATCTGTTTTTAAGCTCATAGTGTCTTGACAACCACAAGCACAATTTTGAATTGGATTTGGAAGTGGAGAGAGATCTAGTAAAAGGAGTAGAGTATTATTGCCCTTCCTGGTGTTGAAGAGTAGCTTACCTTACTGAAACTCATAAATATTTGGTATTATTTCTTTAAATATAGCTATGAGCTCTTGGGCAGTTTTTTAAATGCTTCTGAAGTGGTGGGAATGCTACCAGCATGCATGTAGATAGACTGTATGTATTGCTTTCTGTTAGTAAATATAGTTTACTCAGGCGCAGAAATCTCTTCCTATTTTCTCTGTGGTATAAGGTGTGAAAGGCATGCCAATAGGGATACAACTACAGCATGAAGAGGGAAGTGTAAAAAAAAAAATTTACAAAGTGTTCCAGTGTATGTATGGATTACAGCAAAGCCAGGGCTGATTTAAAGATGAATTGTTTTTGTGTGTGTGTGTGTGTGTGTGTGTTTTGGGGTTCGGAGGGGAGGGGGAAAACCGATTAATCTGAATGAGCTGAGTGTCCGAAATGTAGGTACTTGTAGCTGTGATTGGGAAGCATACGTTTGCTTACCTACTTAGCCATTTGGATTCCTGATGCTATTCTCAATTTCAGTATTAGAGGTACAGTTGCACTGTATGATATTTCTCATGGTTTGAAAATCAGGCCTGCGAAGGAGAATACTTTTTGGAAGAAATATTCAAGTCCATCACTTTTTCCTGACTTGCTGTATAAAGAATAGTATGTAAATATAAATTACATTGTAATATTCATGGCTCTCAGATAAGTTAAACTAAAGCAGCCTTCAGGAGAATTCATTTCTTGTTCCAGTCATGTGCACTTGAACAACATCTACCCTTTCCTCTTCTCCTGAAGACTGATGGGCAGTAGTCATTTTGATATGCCTCCACATGCAATGTTTATATATTTACTTGAATCTGATCCAGTGGTGCAATCAGGTTACCCCTGAAATAGCAATTCTGTAAACAAAAAGCTATCATCTGTTTTGTACTCTTCAACCTTCTTAGCACCATAGTTGGTACTCAGACTGCTGAGTCTACTTTCCAAAAGTAATTTGTATTAACATCATGCTTTTGTGAGACTCCTAGCTGGTTGCAACTTTGCAATGACTTTCAGTTTATTTTCCAAATGATATCACAGCTTGCTTTCCAATGTGGTAGAATTAAGATTAGCTCTTGGGAGAATGCTACTCAGTGAGGTCAGGTTCTTTAGTAATTCTATCCATCTTATGTGCTGTGAAATCCCACTAAGGCCAAGAAAAATAGGCAGTTATTCTATCTGTGGACATTCCTCTGTGTAGCAATGGTAGAGAATATCTTACAAGAAGCAGAAGAGAACTTATTTTACATCACTAATTCTTATATACAGAAACATACAATATGAGCTAAGTATATCCAGGTATCCAAATAGTGATTTATGAAGTTTTGAGTGTACAGCTTAACGAAGTCTCCCTGACATTATATTATGGGAGCATTTCTTGAGTCCATTCTCTAAGGATGTATCCCACAGCACTCACAAAATCAATTGATGGAAAATGTAGTGCAGAAGTTCCCAGATGAACTGGTAATTCTTTTTACCATAGGTAATCTACTTCTAGTAAAACATGAAGTTAGGCCCTCAATCAGTAAGTATTTAAAGGAATACTATGCCTCAAGTTTTGAGCAGTCTGACTTCTTAAAATACCACTTTCAGATCATAGATCATGTTACTTTTTTTTTTTTTTTTTTGGCAACAATGACAGCTGGGAAAACCAATGTGGGGACCTGTCGCTGGAGGGATCTAATAAGCAGACTGCTTGCTTTAGAGTGCAGAACATTGGGATTTCATTTGTTATTACAAGTTACTCCACAGGCATCTTTCTAAACATGCTCCTGGTGGATGACATTTTCTACATTGCAAAACACTTGCCAGGGCCAGGCAGTTGGCTTGAGAGGTGTGCTAGAACTTAGTGGTGAGAATGAAACCAGAACATTTCTATAATTAGAAACTGAGCTTTCACTATGCAAGGTTTTGATATAAATGAGTCATAAAGTCTATGAAGTTACTGTAGAAGTGGTGTACAAGGACTTCTGAAAGATGTCATTTAAAAAAAAAAAAAACAACCCAAGAACGGCGTGATGTTTGCATAATGTAACTTTTCAAGCAAGATTTTTGCAGGTAATTACAATGCCGACAATATAACTTATGCTGTGACTAATAGCTAAACATTATATCTCCATGGTGCTCTACAGATGTCATGAAAAAGACTGTGGATGGATGTAGAACAGGTTCACACGCAGCAAAATAGAGGGGAATGTTAAAAAAGTGGAGGGAGGGGAAGAGGCTTGCTTTAAAATTCATTGCCGTCCTCTCTCCATAAGCTCCCATTAATTGTAATGCTGACTCCATGGAAGAACAGTGATTCAGACCTGTGAGCAGCCAATTGAGGACTGGGCACATAGGCGTTTCTATCCTGCTGTCTGTTCACATGCTGTGGGGGTGTTCGTCATAATCGCACTTTAAAGCTTTTTGGCTGTCAAGAATAAGATGGCATGCAAATTACTCCATAAATTGTGTGTCTCATAAAAAATGGAGCTGTGAAAACTACTTTATATCAGAAACCACCTTTCGAGGTTTATGAACGCAAACTGGGAACATTTGCAGAACAATTGCCAAAGTGAGTGCTGGGGGAGGGAAGAGAAACACATAACCTATTTACTGTTTTCAAAGGCAGCAGTTACTGTAGATAATGTTCCAACACTGATAATGATATGGAAATGATTAGAGCAGCCTGCCTGCAATCAAGTGTGAACCCTCACAGTCTGTCTTTGTTAGTGCTTCACCTTGAACTAGAGTATATTGTTACAAAAGACACCCCCCCCCCCCCCCCCCGGCTTCCTTTGCTTCAGAAGATAATACAGTGGCTGCTCAGAATTTGTTTTTGGGTTAACAGTGTTTATACTTGACTCCAGTGCATCATAATGGATTTCCGTCTTGGGTAGAGCCTCTGGGCACTCAGTAATCGATAATGGATCAAGTAATTCGTGTTTATTTTGTAGAGGTGTATGCTGCTTCAAGCTCATGTGAGTCCCCAAGACAGGATTCCTTGTGCTGGCCTCTGCAAAGGGGTGCTCAACTGTTAGAAGATACATTCGGAACTGCAGAGTGGCTTTGGATGGAGTGCATTGCTCCCAAGATAGATGCGTGCCTACTCTGAAAATCAGTCCGGTTACTTTTTTATATGCTCTCATGCCGCCTACTGCTTCCAGATAAAGCCAGTCCTTGCTTTATCAGGTTATAAGATGATGAGTGTAAACAGACAAATTCTGTCTGGTGATTATAGATCCTTTGAGTGTTCCCAAATATTTGCAGTCTGACACTGATCTTCATGATGCCGTTGCTATTGGTGATTTGCACAAATGTTATATGTGGACAATTTTCTGTTTCAGGCATATTTTTAAAAATATTCTTGCAGTATTTGTTGTTGATGTTATATATGTTACAAGACTGAATGTGGTTTTTGTGACATGAGATACAGGGCCTAGGTGTAGGGAAAAATCAACAATTCAGGCATTCTTAATAATCAGCCATTTATTTCATACCGTCATGGAAGCTTAATAAAGGCATATCAGAAATGTAGAGGATTTTCTCTATGTGGTAAGAGACCACAAATTCTACCTCAGTTTCATCTGCTCTGGCTGTAGACTGGGGAGCCTTCAGCTTTCCAGCGTAGCCTCTGTGTGTGTGTGCATCTGTGTGTGTGTGTGTGTGTGTGTGTGTGTGTGTGTGTGTGTGTGTGTGTATGCCTACCATAATGTGCTTTGTTCTTGTCTAGGCTTCAAGCATACATAATTTGGAGTTTTGAGTGCTGCAGGATTCTTCGGCTGTTTTTTATGGCAGTGCATTGAAAAAGTCTTCTGTAAATATTAGATTTTTCAAAAGCAAACATTTCATTGTTCAATTTACTAGTCTGTGTTAATCATTGATGGCGGAGAGATGTCAAACTAAGGCTTTGTATTTTTTTTTTCCCCCCTTAACTTGCAATTAGAACAAAATTGCGTTTAGGCCTTGAAATTTATATATACTTGAAGAAGTATGAAATTGGAAAATCTATCTGAATCAGAGCTTTTTTTCCCTCAATTTAAAAATGATGCACTGCTATATCAAAATTTCCATTTTAAGTTATGACCAATGGCAAATGCCCACCAGGATATTTTAGGTAAGAACATGAAGATTTGATATTACCAAACTCTCAATGCTGTGGGTTTTCGGTCACATAGGGTACAGCACAGGTGGATGTCTTTGTTGCAATTTTTTCTGGAGCATACACAGAACCTGTAACTTTCCTGCCTGCTAAGTACTGGGTTACATTGGGAGGTTAGGTGAAGGGAAATGTCAGTAATGTATGTGCTCCCTGTAGCTAGAGAGTGTATCACCTAGCATGCTGGGGCACTGGACACAGGTACTCGTTAAGAGATGTGTTAGACCTAATTCCCATTGCAGTTCAAGTGATTTGGCAGGTTTGCAAGTGTATTATTTCACTGGCATTGAGAGTAGGGTCCCTCAATGGGAGAGGGATCCTGTACGGATCTGACTTGTGCTCCTGGGAGTAAATACTTGTGCAATTAACTGCAATTGTTCTAGGATTAGGCCATAAAGTAACACATACATCAGTCTTGCATTTCCTATGTAGTGTATTTTGTGTGTGTGCGCATGTATACTTCTCTAAATATATTTCATGCCTTCCTTGAAATAAATCATCCACTCCTTGTTTACCTGCAGCATCTCTCTGCTGTTGAGGAACTGGCAAAAGGGTACCTTGTGGTCACTTCCTTTCTGTTCTCAGTTGATTTCTTTTTGTGGACCTTTTTTTTAATTATTACTATAAAGCCTCCATTAATAGACTTAAGTAGCAGTTCCTGGACTTTTCTGGTTGTTGCCCTGGGTTTGGTACAACACCAAACTGCCATTCTGCTGCTTCCAGTGTCTCTGGGTGCATATAAAGAGAACATTATTTCTGATAGCTCTGTTTTGTTGCACTGCATGACAGAGAAGAAAATTTGCCTTAAAAAGCATTCATGACCTCTACAAACTGGTCCAAATTCTTCCACCTTTCTGAGTGTCTGTACTGCACTGCTGATGAAGGCAGCCAGTCAAAGCAGTCAGCATATGGTGATCCATGGACACCATTCACATGGAAGTCATTTCACCTATTCAGCTGTCTGAAAGTTGGGAGTCTTGTTATCTAGTAAACCCCCAAAGTGCATGGAGAGAAATAGCTACTTCTAATGTGTGATTTGATTTTTTTTTTTTTTTTTTAATCCCCCCCCATCCAAATAAAGGTAGTGAAAACAGATGATATAAACTACTATCTGAAAGCACCTCTTTTTGCCCAGTGACCACAGAGAGTGTTTAGATAAACAGCCTAGATGCATCAATTTTAGCAAATAAAGTCGAATGAAACAAATCCCGTTCTCTTTGTGGATGCCTCTCTGCAGTACTCATTCCCTGCAGGTTGCAGCAGTGGTTCTTGCAGCTTTCACAGCTCCAAAAGGCTACTGGCAGCAGAATACGTTAAAAGAAACAGCTGTGAGCAGTGGCAGCCTGTGGCTATGAGCGAAATGTTCCCCATGCAGCCTCAGACTCAGCCAGTTACTGAGTCGTAGCCTGCCAGAAGATGGGAGATTATACCAGGGTTTCTGTTTCTTACACTTTTTGCCTAAACATATGCTAGTGCCTACTGTAAGGCAAGACACTGAATTAAAGAGGCTGCTGATCTGATCCAGCGCACTCTTTTTTTTTTTTTTTTTTTTTTATGGTCTGTATAGTTTGTAAAAATACCCCTTTTGTAACTGTAAGAATGAAGAGAATTCTCTATTTGATTCCATCCGGACTTGGTTTTTAGAAATAATTTTACTTAACCACTATGCATTCTCAACTGATATCTCTAATTATTCCCCCCTGCCCCCAGCAGGGTTTCTAAACTCTGTCATGTGACCCCCAGTAGCTGCACATAAAAGGAGACTCTGGACCACATCCTGGTATTTTTGCTTATTTCCTGCTAGGACCTGAATTCTTACTACCATACATCTTTTGTAGCCATTTATACTTCCTTGCAAAGTTAGTATAAAATATCACTCTTCCAATTTGCTCACTGCTTTAGATCTACTTTGGGTGAGGATAAAAGAGAAGTACAAAAAGGAGTTGTCATTCAGTATCTAAGGAAAACTCTCATTCATGGTAGGAATGAAGAATAGTTTTCAACACTTAGCACTGTGTGACTAAGGAATAGGAATGGAAAATATTTTGAAAAGGGCAGAAGATATGTTATAGGACAGAATGAGCAGGTAATACTGAGTCCTGAAACCGCAAGGGGGGGGGGGAAATTACTGCCTGTAGTGCAGGCAGACGTTTATACATTTCAGAATACTTTCACTTGCCCTGGATCATAATGAAGCTCACTGGAGAGGGAGGAAAACAAGCCCTACACAAACAGAGAGCGGACAGGGTGCAAGGCTGAGGAAACACTGGATGTTAGAAATGCACATAGCAGCTGAGAGGACCTTGAGGAAAATGGGTAAAATCCTTCAGTTTCTGTAAACAGTTTGGAACTAGAGTATTTTGGTTTGGTTTGGTTTTTTTTTTTTTTTTTTTGGATGGACTAGTGGCAACACCTTTGTTCATGGACAGCACTGCTCAAGGGTAATATGGGCAGCCCTGTGAGTATAGATCAATTTTATATCTACCATACAGTTGTTTGAGCAATAATAATTGAAGTGAGGAATATTTCCTTCAGATAAATGACCTGCTAGGTAGAGCAGGAGACTTGAGTCACAGCTGATGGCCATTAACCTTAGCAGATCATTAATCCTCTAGATATGCCATGTGCTTCAGTTATGATTGCTGTTAGAAGTGGAATAACAAAATAAACAGGCTTTGGGTCCATATTCATCTTTAATGGATACAGATATGCTTAGTCAATAAGCTCAAGTATATACCTACATAGGAATAACTGACATCAGGGTGGTGTATAGCCCATAGATAGCTAATTTTAACTGGCAATTCAGTGGTCTTTTGTAGATTTTTGTTCTGAGAATGAGTCATTTAAGAATGTCTTATTTGACTAATTTGATCTGTATCCCTCACTATTTATTCTGATGTGCGTCCTGAAGAATTAATTCTGCCTCATTTGACACAAGACTTTATATGAGTGCTTGAGCAGAATTTGTCCCACTTGCTTTACAGAAACTTCTTACCTTCAATTTTGCCACTGCTTCTGTTTTTACAGTAGGAGGCAAGAGGGAAAAGTCGAGAAGAAGGAAAGCTAGTAAATTAAAGAGGGAAGCTGTGTGTAACTAGCACATACATACAAATATACTTAAGTGATTCATTTTGTTTCTAGTGCAGGTGACTAAATAATTTATATATATTTTACTTGAAGTTTACTAGATTGTGATGTATTAGAAACGGCCCTAAACAAAAGCCTCAGGAAAAAAAACTGGATATGCACATAGGAAAACTGAACCACGATCTGCATCCAAAGTCCAGATATCACCAATATTTTTTTGATGGTCCAAACCACTATCACAAGCTGGTGCATATTTCCTTTTCTTATGTTTAAAACCAAAATTTGCCATATGGGTCAAATCTCTTGCAATTATTAATAGCAGAATGCTTTGAAAATTAAAAATATCAACACTTTGAATCTGGATTTCTCATACCTACTATAAATTTGAGTTATCTCCTCCACACTGTTAAAATTTCCCGTGATTGGTCACTTTCATTATTATCTGAGTGGCAAGAATTTCACTCGACCCTTTGATGTGCATTGGTACATGTCTGTAAAGGCATGAGCACCTTGGGACTGCGTATGCAACAGGAGTGGTTGTCCTGTCATTGCTGTCACATGAGAAACAGGGTGGCTCTGTAAAGCTCAATCATTAAACCGTCTAATGGAAGTAGAGGTGACTATGACTGTTAGTTTTTCTGAGGGAAAGCTGATTGTATGCGTCTGTGGATTTTATTGTTGGCAGCTACATATATATAAATAAATGTGTGTGTGTGCATGCGTATGTGTACAAAAGGAGAAGCAACATGAACAAATGCAGACAATATGTGCTGAATGTAAACTATTAACTACCTAACCTTACAGCAGCTGAGAGATGCTTTGAGGTTTACTTAGCTTATCTAGAGGCCTGACAGCTCCAGAAAACTAAATATTTGATTTGGAGGACTATTGGTTCTTAGATCTTACTTGTACCATCAACAGGACAAATCTGTTTAATTTCCTATGTTTAAAACTATTATGGGGTGTGTGGGGGATCTTTGTGACTTTGGGGGTTGTCTACTCCTATTTGTACTATGTTTTATATTGCCTACATCACTGTTTGCAGCAAGGATTGCAACATCACAGAGATGTGATTATTATGGTTTTTCACCTATGAAATTGGTAGCACGTCGCTATCAGAAAAGTGATGTTCTTAGTAATAAAAATACAGATGTAGAGCAAAAAGGCCTCATACATAGATACACTGTTTTCAGAAATGTTTCTAACTAGAAGCTTTCTAAATATGCACAAAAACTTTCTAGGATAAAAAAGCATTATGGGCAGTATGAATTATTTGCAAAGAACAAAGTATTACTTGATGTCCTTTTATTAATGAAAGTCATATAAAAGGACTAACTTCTTACAGCAATTTTATGGAGAAAAAAAGAATTTGTACACAGATTAAGATTTGAAAGCAACATTTGGGAATATAAATATTAAAGCAGGCAAAAGATAGGACAGCCAGTGGCATGTTAGAAACTAACAGAGATATTCAACAGAATCTCCTTAGTTTGAGATCCAGTTTTTCAAACAGTCTCTATCTTTAAAGGGTCTTAAAGAGACTTTTATCTCACTCTGGAGTTCAATTTTTTTGTCGCTTGCAGTTTGGAACTAGTTCAGAATGTTGTGCCTCTCAATTCAGAATTCTTTCGAAGCCTGGAGGACTTTCTCTCTCAACTCCTCCCGTGGTGAGTGCCCTTCAGCCCCTCTGTGTTTGAGGACTGGAAAAGAGCGCCACTTGATAAAGAGCCGCATCTGTTATTCAGCAATGTTTCTGGCCACTGGAAGCTCCCAAGGAAGTGACATTGGGTTGAACCTGGGCATACGACTGTTTCCAACACATTCTTTCCTCAAGGCACTATAGGGAGCAAATGGCTGTGATCTGGATTTGAACTCTGCTTCCTTTTTACCATGGCTTTGTTATTAGGCCTTTTGGGAGCATTATGGATGATCTATTTAAGGAATATCTCTGTTTCAGATCATTGTTTTTCGTTTAGATTTAAATGTAGGTTAAATGTGTGCAGCATGGGTTATTTTTTCTTGCACAGAGAACAAATGTGTATTCACAGTTTTCAGAACCAGTGCAAATGTTCAAGGAAAAGCAGAGAGGGTATCCTTACTCTGGCAAATCCATCTGAATTAACTTTCTGCCCTGCCAATTTGCAGCAAAGGAGAGAGCTGCTGATATTTAAAGGTGGATTATGCAAAGTCCAGAATCATAACATCACCTCTGCTTATGGTGCTCTGTGCATCAAATCTGTTGTTAATGTAGATTTCCCTGTCGCACATTCCAGTTTATAGACGCCTACGTAGCACCACCAATAGATTTCCTCTGCCTACAGTATTAGCATCCTTTTTGTAAGCAGAATTACTAGCACACTGGGACCGTTGGTAACTTTTCCAGCATTCAGAACAAGGATTGATTAAGTGTCTCTGGAAATGAGCCTGATGTAATTTCTGACATAGGCATGCGTTACTGTTGTCATCCGTACTGTAGCACCTCTCTTGACTTTGGTTTCAAAGACTCTATATGGTACCTTTCTCAGGCTCTCCAGATTCACTCAGTACTTAAGGAGCGGAGCTTCTTTTGGATATGGAAACCTGTATTTTTGTGCATCACTTGAATTTCTGGTTAAAAGAGTGTATATTTTATGTGGCTAGGGTTTTAGAACACAATTTCTGTAACATCAAGTAACATAGCAGTGTTTTTTGTTTAATTCAAGCTTCCGTGTATGTATTAGTATGGTCTATCACAAACTGAAAGCTATCTTTGACTATGTGAGTTAGGAATTTTGTTTTCATCTGTACTTTATACATGGTAGATGCTGGTGCTTTAGAAATAACATAAATGAGCTGCAAATTGAGAGTGTGATTTCAAAACTTTTCTTATATTATTTCTCAAATGCCAGCATCTACAATGTATAAAGCATAGAAGAAGATAAAATTCCTGGCTCATTTAGCACATAGTCTAAACAAAAAGGCAAAATGATACAAACTGCCCTGAATGACCAAGGAATAGTAGCTTTTCAGTATGATGAATTGCACTGCTTACATGGGTGCACTTCTAATGTGCTTGTTGGAAGTCTACTGCTGTTAACACAATGAAACTGCATATTCTTTCTGCATTGTGCAAGTAGGCTTCTGTGGTATATTTGTGCTAGCTCCATCCATTGAACTCACTGATTTCAGTAAGACATCTGCATGCAGAACTATGGCAGAATAAGCAATAAAGATTCACACTGCAGATAAGAAAGGACTGCAGTTTGGTGCCAGAAGCATACTGCTGTTAGGCTGGTGCTTCTTAAAACGGTGCAAAAGGATCTGTCATTGTTAAGAAAGGAGGCTGATAATACACTATTGATTTCACGTATTTGACTTTTCTGGATTTTTTTTTTTAAATGTGTATGACTATAAATAGACATACATGAACAATGACATACTGTTACATTTTGTTTAAACGATAATGGAGATGGAACCACATCTGTAGCACTGTCACATAAGAGGTCTGTCTGAAAAATGAAGAATAAAGCTACTAGCTACCAGGTGCTTGCAATCTGAGCAATAGTCTCATATTCGTATCTTCACCTCTTTTGTTCTTTGACCTCAGAGAAAGTTGTGAAAGAACTTAGTGTATCAGTTCCACCATTTGCTGATTGGGCATAGTGTAAGTATTTTGTGTCCAAAAATGTCTTTGTAGGTATATGTTAACAGAAGGCATAAGGTAGTCCATTTTCTTCTCTGCAAGGTGTAGTAGAACGGCAAAGAATTCTTGGTCTCAGGATCCACTTCTACAGTGTTTTTTACAAGTACCGTCTAGTCACAGTTGGGGTGACTGGGATAATTCATATAATGCTGTATATTGTCTACTCATATCTCTGACTCTGTTCTTAGATTGTGAGATTTTCTGTCTGACATTTAGGGGAAAAAAGAGTATTTAAGCCTGAATTCTGAATTCAGAATGTGGAAAAATCGTGTTTTCATCTTAAATTTTTGACTTCATCCCATGCTGACCTGGGCTCAGTATATTCTCATGTTTCTGATGTGGGCCTTTTTCTTTCTATAGCACTTTGAAATTTGTAGAGTTCTCTCTCCCTCTCTTTTTTTTTTTTTTTTTTTTCTTCCTCTTTTTCAGTAAGAAGAAGGGGGCTAGCTAAAAAGCTACTGAGATTTTTTTTTTCTTTAAGTTTTAAATAGATATGTTCTATTCTCACTGAAGTATCCTTGGGAAAACCTGACAGAATTTCTTTCAATCTGGAAAAACAAATTGTGGACATAAGCTATGACCAAGACAATGCATTTGTGTTTTCATGTTTCCCATTTTTACTATAAAATCATATGTGTACTTTTCAGATGTATGCTTATGAAGCTTCAGGAATTCAGTGCCCCTACAAATTAGGCTACTTTCATTTAGAAAACTCACTGTAAACTAAGAAGCACTCAGTATTGAGAATTATGGCTGGTATTCAGTTGCTAACTATGTTTAATAGTCTGCTCTACAATGCTGTGGAAGATAAAATTTTAATTTTATTCAAGCTATTTTCAAATGAGTTATTTCCTTATGGTGTTAGAGATTTAGAAGGACCAAGCTGTAGCTACCCTGTAGCTACCCTGGCTGAAACTGAACAAGATGGACTCATTCAATTTTCCTGCACAAATGCTATCCTTAGATCAGCTGTCATTATATCTGAGAATCGTAGAGTTAACAGTCTCTCTGCTAGGAGTTAAATGTGACATTTTTTGATATGTCTGGTCTCTGTTGCTTGGTCAGAGGTCTGTGTTCCGGTATGCCTTCTGAGACTGACTGACACCATTAGGCAGCTTTACACTACATTTATCTGCTGTAGCTTGTTGCAATGTACTGAAATCCCTTCCTTGTGGGAGACTACCATTTTGTATTTGGATTGCATGTACTCCCAAGATGGCTCATGCTACATGCTCTGTTTTGGAGCCTCTTTTTCTTATTATCTGTTTTCTTGTACCCTTTTATATTAATGAAAAATAAAAGTTCATCTGGAGCAGAAGTATACAGTTTAGGCTTAGAATCTGCTTATAACAGAGGCATAAAAAGCATGATGCAAAAGCTGCTACAGACACAGCATTTCTATCTCATTCATGTAATTCACAATATTATAATAATGTTTCTGTCACTCTCTTCAACTGATAATCTTTCAATGCCACACTAATATTAAGTAATCTGTAATTATATTTAAGACACAACATTGTTATGTGCAAATGGCAGACAAAGCTGACTGTTGTGAAATTTAAGATTCACTTCTGCTGTGGGAAATGAAAGGCTAGCAAGATTTAGAAAATAAACAAGGAAGTATACAGGAACAGAAAGAGCTCTTTATGATCCTGGTAGTTCTTGCTAACTGCAGTTAGCAACAGTACTTGCTTCAGTACCCAGTAGCTAATAATTGTGGTTTTCAATGAGATTGTATTGAAAAATGATTGGAAAATTGAGGAAAACATCTGAAATGTAAATTAGAAGTGTGTATTCTCCCTAATAAATTCCAAAAAAATCTGTTCTCCTCAATGGCTATGCCTTAGAAGAGGCTTGAAAAATGAGCTATGTGAAAGAAAGTGAGAAACTAGTAAAGACCTCTTTTACAAGAATGTGTTCTGTTGATGAATGAATTAAAAAACATCCTTTAAAACATTTCTTTGGTATTAGGTCTGGGAAACAGTGAAGTGCCACTTATTTTAAAATGCATGGTTTTATTAATACATCAGGAATAACATTCAGAAGGAGGGCTGGCACTTTTCAGGTGACTTTGAAATACATGGTGCCCTTGATCAGTGTATGAATTGTCCAGTGAGTCACAACTTCTTGTTCCAAAGAACCTCTCAAAGGAGAAGGTCATTTTCAGTGTCAGTTTTGCTTCTGGTAGCTCAACTACCACATCATCTGATGGCAACCTGTTCTGACCTAAAACTCTCTGAAGGCAAGTTAAAGTTCATTGTGCCCTTAGGCTTCAGTTAACCAAGAAGGAGTATACTTGAGCTATGGAAATTTTGGGTAATGCTGGCAAAGCAAATAGTTAGTTGTCTAGCCCTTGCTTATTTCCTTGTTCATATAAAAATTGTACAGAACTGGTTCCCTAGTAGCATGGTCTACAGAGGGCCCAAGAACTTCCTTAGAATCACTGAGCACTTTCCATTCCCATGCTCAGCACTGGTAGGGATCAAGCTTTGTCCTTTTTTTAGTCGATTTTAGAGCTTGAAGTTTTTATCTAATTGTTTCATTTAAGCTAAGCACACGGCTGATCTCAGAACAGCAGTGACACAGGCTATGCAATTAATGAACACCTGCCTTTGTGCTGTCAAGGGGGAAGAGAAAAGAACAAAATCCATAATAAAATTAGCTAATATAACTGGGAGAAATGTGATGATCTGAAGTACTAGACAGGTGTCCTAATCCCATCAAGTTTCTTTCCCCCTCCCATCGCTCTGGTGGGACCATTCTCTTTTCTCTACCATCTTGAGCACTAACCCTCTCCCAGTGCTCAAGTATCCAGTGCAGGAAAAGTTTTGCAACTCTGACCAGCCTGACTATGCAGGTAATCTTTCTTTTCTTCTTTCAACATGCCAATAAAATCCCTTATACGAACATGGCCTATGAGCAAAAGCCATATCTGATATGGAACCTGCATATGTTAAGACAGTAGAAGTTCTTCATTTTCATTCAGAGGATGATAGCTAAAAAGCAAAAACCATCTCAGTGCAGATTAAGCCCGAAACAGCCTAGTATGAGAAGCCTCAGAAGGTGGAGTCAGGGAAAGGGAAGGAACAAAAAGGGAAAATAGAGAGGTGGCGATTCTCCATTGATTTTCTTTGTTTTCTTCTTTTTTTCTTTTTTTTTTTCTCCTCCGTTTCTCTGTGCTTTTCATGGTCAATGGTACAAGGGCAAACAGAACTTGATATTCCATCCTTCAAGATAAGTTTACCACCTTTTCTTACATATATAAATGACTCTACAAGGTACAATTCATCAAAATATGAGACCTTTCAGCTTCTGATGTTCATTTTTGGCTTAAATGCTTTTCCTCCATTTTACTTCAGGCAATGAGTATTTTGTCTCCTACACTTTTGGAAATTCCATTATTAGGAATAACATATTTCTTGTGAAATAGTCATGAGAAGAGACTGAAATGTGCATGTTAACCTGGCCAGGTTGTAAGCATCACTAATGATGCTCATTGATGCTTACAGTGAAAAAGGGTGCATGGAACAAGATCAGAATATTTGACACAGTAGAGATGAGGGAAAAGTATTTTGCTTACAGGAGAATATCTGTGGGTTTCACTGGTAGAGCTCATTATTCTGGCATCCTGTCCAGCTAGCTTTTGATAGCCTCAGGAAAGAACCCTCCACACTGACTTTCTGCTTCTGCTTTCAGTCAGGTTTATTTTTCTTTGATATAAATAAATATATTTATTTACAAAGTTGAAGAATTTTCCTTTGTGTACTAGACTACATTAAGCTTTAAAGAGGCAGCTTGCTTTCTCAGACAAAATAATGAAAGGATAACAATATTGAAACAAACTAGTTTTTTTTTTTTTATAGGCTCAATTGCTATATAGAAATTAATTAGTAATGTGTCATTAGGGACATAAAGGTATGTATTTCTAGGGGCAAGGTCAGAAGAGCCATCTGAAGTGCAAGAGTTTGATGCCTTCCCAGCAGTAGCCACCCACTGAGTTTGGCAGTGGCAGCCAGCCCAGCCCCTCTCCTGCATGGTTCTGGCCCCTGCAGCCCAGAGGACGTGGAGGGGATACATTTGGCTGCTATTAGGGGATTTGGGGGACTGAGTGCTGGTGCCATGCTGAAGAGAAGTGCTGAGCAATACAGAGGAATGAGGGAAAGCAAGAGGGCTCCACAAATCCTAATTCTTTCCCCTGCTGCTGCAGTGATGGAGCCCTTCTGAATTAATGCCGTGACAGCCAGAAGAGAAGACTTCCTAGTGGATTCACGTTGTGCTTCAGATTCCGTTTTGATTTATAGGAGTAGATATCCGGAGTAACTCCATTAATGTCAATAATCAATTGCATAATTGCACATAAACAATTTTGAAAATCTGCCCTCTCACTCCCATTTGAGAAAGAGTTTTGAAAAAGCAAGAGATTATTGATGAACTTGGCTAATCTTCAAGTGATATACTTAGAGTATCAGTCTTCTGATTTCTCCAGAATGCAACAGCTTAAGATATTAATGCTACAGTAACATGCAAGAAAGAATTTTTATGCAAATTTTAAGGAAAGCAGTGCAGTAAGACAAAAACAACCACAGTGCAGATACTGAATTTGCATTTCACTTTAATTTGTAGTCTCTGCTCAATTGCTCCTATTCATAGAATCACAGGTTATTCCCAGAAGTTGGCATTGTGATATATATTTGAAGTTTGTATACTACCAAGTCAAGATGAGAAACTTGGAGGCAGTATAAGAAAGGGCCAGGTGTATATGCCAGGCAAAAGTTCAGATGGGTATGAAAGCAAAAGAAAAACTGTGCCTGTAGTGCTGGGCTTCACATTTCTTGATTTCAATCTTACTGTTACATACAAGTGATTACCCTGCATTTTTCTATCGCAGATATTCTCTGAAAAGCATTGAACATCGAATTCCTTGAAGCACTATATTTCAAAGTAACACAGTACTCAGGTTTCTTATGCGTAACTCAGTGCTTGCATTAAATGAAATTTCAGCCTTCGAAATATTCTAGAAAACTTGCAAAAATCACATTGCTGTTTGAGCAAATTATAGAAGAACAGTTCTGACACTTGCCAGGCTGGGTTTTTTTTAGAAGGTCTTATTTCCATTCATCGGATGGATGACAAATAGTTACCGGACTACTTTTGCTTACATCAGTCACCAGTGATGAGTCAATGTTTATATTTTGAGTTGTGATAACTGAAGAGTTTCTTAGCAAAGGAGTAGCTGGGATTGCCAAAATGTCATTGTGTCAGTGACTACTGCTAACTTTTTATTTCCTTGAGCAGCTTTTTTGTTTGTTTTTGCATGCTGATGACACGAGTTCCTTGCGTGTTTGTGCTGTTTCCTGTGATATTGCTCTTGTGAAGAACTTAAAATATCTTTATTTTGGGCATTCTGGCTCATTATCTGCTAAGACCTGAGTCCTACATCTACTAAGACTTCAAGTAACATGAGAATAAACACTTCTACTAGTTAAGGAATCATTACTGCTTTAGGACTTCTTTGGCTTTTATTAATATGTGTTTGATTTAAGATTGAGAAATGAGAGAATCCCTCTTTTTTCTTTGATAGAATCATGGAAATTAATAGGAATTCATCTGCTGAGGAACACGGTGGGTTTAGCTGGTCATATGTAATGATGATCATGTTATAGAGAGAAGCAAGAACAGTTCTACCACAAACCTTTCTGACTGCGTTGGTTATACTTATATTCATTTACATACGAGAGATTTGCTTGCAACATGTCCAAAAATGATTATTTTAAAATCTTATTTCTTAACAGAGAGATTTTATTGAAAGTTATACTGGGCATCACAGAATTGTTTCAATGGCCTCATGGGCAAATCTGCTGAATGTGGCTAGCAGAAGCAGTAAATCTTCCTTTGGATAAAAAGAGATGTTCTATTGTTACCTACAGCCCAAAACTAGGGCTGATTCTGCTGTGAATTGTTTGAGTCTCCTTTCAGGAAAATGCTGAGCATCATCTTCATTTGTAAGCTGCTGTGGTGTCCTAAGCCTGTTCTCGCTGACTCATTTTCTTTAATATTCTGCTTGAAAGCCTATACCAAATGTCCGCATCCAGGCCCTTGCACTGTAGTGGGAGAGGTTGTTATGCTGAATCTGCTCAGCTCAGAGCTGTTACTACGGGCATTGCTTCTTTAAAAGTAGCCATTATTTCAGCACTGACAAAAAGCAGCTGTTGTCTTTATTTTGTTGGTCAGTCATCATCCCTCAGTACCAGAAGAGATCAGAGGTAAGAAATGAGAAATGTCAGTGGGGCCAGCTATACTAGTTCCTACCATTGAGTCAATCCCGTTGATATCTCATCTCAGGGTGACATGTGAGCTAATAAATTAGCTATTCTACATCAACAGTTCGAAACAGCAATTGTAATAACACAGATTTATCAAACCCCAAGTCATATCCACCAAGACTGCAACTGTTGTTGAGAGAACAGTGAGTTACTCTAGACTGCAAGTACATGCCTTACATCTCTTCTGTGTGTCCTTGCTAAACCATGTTAGTGCCCTGTCTCTGCTGCTTCCCTGCTGTCAGTAGAGATAGCCTAATCTATGTTGTATGAGCAGCTTCAGGGGGACGGCATTACCGAACAAGGAATACTTACCCTTCATTTCCATATTTCTGACCTGTAGCAACCTAGGTCTGAAAATCAGGGTAGAATTCAAGCTGATTGACTCTTTCTTTTCAAAAGTGGGCCTGCTATTACTAAATCATGCCATATAATTACTGAGAAGTCCTCATAGTTTGCTGCAGCACAACTGATCGACTCTTTTTGTGCCATTATTCCAAGTAGGTGGAAAAATATAACCAGGCAACCTTGTGATTGCAAAAACCCCCTTTCTCTCTATTGTAAACAAGTTACAAAGAGCCTTCTACCACAGCTACATAGAATAATACGTAAGTGTAAAAAAGTTATTAGGAGAGGTCTCTGAGGAAGGCCTCCTACTCTTCCTGAATACATATCTTGCAGCTTGGAGATGGGTGACCAGCAACTAGTGCTGCCCCCCGTCCATGCCACCTCCCAAAGCAAGTCCATTTCTTTCCATCCAGTCTGTGTGGGAGGTAGATAATAACTTAATTGAACTCTTTTTATAAAACTAGGAAGCTGAACTGTGGGCTTTGTGGAATGTACGAATGACGACTGCCTCCTTTTCTGCCCTTGCTACCCCGCTTTTCCTGTCAGCAAGAATGCCAGGCTCTCCAGCCGAGAAACTGCTGTTTTGCAAACCTCCCATTCATTCACAGTCAGATCTATTGAGAAACTGTCACTCATCCCTGGCAGAAGAATAATGAAGCCAATCATTAACACAATATTCCTGAGATTAGATGAACAGCTGGTGCTTCTGGCTGAAGGTACAGCTGCTGCAGACAGGTCAACCTGCCCTTTGTATGTGTTACCAAGTGAGGTGTGATTTCAAAGCCTAGGTGCTAAAGGAAAGGTGGGGAAAGGAGAAGTAGCCTGTGAGACCAGCATTTTTTCAAATACTGTGTAAGTGAACTTGCTTATGAGAAGGGGCATAAGAAGGATATGAAAGTATCTGTGAAATAAAAGGACTGTTATGTTGTTTACAAACCGCTCATCAAAGATGTCCTTCAGGAGCAGATGAATAAGGATGGCTATTAACTGAAGAAGGTTTCATAAGATGTCTTGGTCACAAAATTAAAGGCTGCTCTCATGAGGGAATAAGAAATTCCACCTGAAGCTATCAGTCTTTCCTTCTTGGCAAGAGCTTTCATGGCAGAAACACTTTGAGAGTAATATTTCCCATGTTTTGTCCTAGTCTCTGTCTAGTGCACTCCTTCCGAATGCTAACTGTGGAGAGTAAACACCCTGCAATGGTCATATAGTCCATAGATTTCAGCATTACTAACACAGCTGTGGAAAAGTGTATATTAGTCTGCAGAACAACCCAAGATTTAAAAAAATATGTATATATTCCACTATATGCTGGTTGCAGCTGCTTATTCCTTCTGTGCATTGTGATTTATGACTTGTAAGAGTAAGAAGCTGGAGTTTGTTCTCTGCAACCAGAAGGGCTAGAAATCTGGTTCAAAAAGCAAATGTTGAAATTCTTGTTTAATCACCTGACTTGAAGAGCTTAGCTGTAAGCAAAAACCGACTACAGCAACACAGAATCACAGGAGGCACACACCAGCATTAGAATTTGGATGCCCATGCACTGTAAGGAAACTTTTGCTTATACCAGGAAAAAAAGAAAATACACAATGACAAATAGTTGAATGCCTCTAGGTTTACAGGATCAAGTGAGTACCTCATCAAAAGTCTGTTCACAGTTTTAGAAGGCTGTATATAGTCTGCCTGGCCCATGCATGGGAATCAAGGGACAAGTGGAGAATCAAGTGGAAAGCAAGTGCTCTTGGTCTTGGTGGAATAAGAGAAGAGCAGCTATGTGACAGTTCTATGTATTTGTCAGTTGTAAGGTAGTAGGGAGAAATCTGCATGAAGTAATAGATGTTAAAGGAAAAGAGCTAAAATTAACAGTGCATTAAAAGAACATTATATCTGAAAAAAGGAGAGGTGAAACTAACCTTTGACAAACCTTAAAGTCCAAACTTAAGGCTCAGCATTAAAATGAGGCAAATGCTAAAAAGTATGGAAATGTACTACTAAGATGAGCTAAATTACCTTTATTCTGCTCCTGTGTTACCTATCTATGGTAATAATCCATAAGGCAACTCTGGGAAAAGGCTATTCTGTATTAAATATTTGTGTGTAATGCCCAGCACCATTGGGCATTGGCCCCTGATTGAAGCCGTCAGGCATTATCAAAATACAGGTAATAGTTATGTTGTTATTTTATAGAATGCTAATAACTAATTACCTGATAACTCTGGTGTCAAAATGCAGCAAAGGCCATAAAACTTGGATTCTGCAGGTACACCTAAGTTTTATTAATGCCAGTGGACCATAATTACCTTGCGAAGTGGGGCCTCTGTAACCTCGCAGCATTCCTTCAAAGGTACCAATATACCTGTTTAGAAAGTAGGGTATCTGAGGAGAGAGTGAGTGTGACAAAATTACTTGTGTACTGTAGCCTGTACCCTGAGTTAGTGGCACAGCCAGGATTAGATTTAAGGATCCAGTGCGAAGTTTTGTGTTTATTCCTTCCCTGAGCAAATGGGCTTTGCACATATGCATGTAAAATGCACATTCAGAACAAAAGGCCCTCCTCTGAAAACCTTGTTTGTGGCAGATCTGTCCGGTCCCAAACCCCAAGAGTGGTGTTTAGATAAAAGCTCCCTGCCGTATGCCGATCTGTTTGTTGCCACTGATATGGGAACTCCCCCAGACAATTCACAACTTGTCACTGCATGTCAGTAGTCCAATTTAAGTGACTGTAAACTGTCAGGGAAGAGAAAATAGAAAGAGGTTGTTCCCAGAGTACAGAAGTAAAACCTTCTCATAAATCAGGTTTTCACCAATGTTAATTTTAAACCAACTTTTTAGTCAAAAAGATAGATATACTTTGAAGCTAAATTTTCAGGCTAATTCATCTCTGAGATCAGAAATGTTATATTTGAAAAACACAAACCAAAAAATGACTGCAACAGTATTTTGGTGCTATGGAAATCAAAATATTTTTCTTATGGTCAAGTTGTCTTACATTTCACTGGGTAGGTAGAGGAGACTAATGTTATGTCTTTTGTACTGCAGAATTATTCGGCTAACATAGTATTTAAAAATCTATCAAGAAGCAAGCTTTTCTTTTTCCCTCAGTGATGATATAGTCAATCGACCAAGAGGTTTGCATGTGTCAAGAAAAAAAGAATGAAATATAGGCTTTGCCAAAGTCCTTTTTAATCGTGTCATTCTTCTATTCGTCCACATACCATTTAGCGTGTTTCAAAGTTTACTTTGGAATAAGTAAGGCATCCACTGTTAAGTGGTCTGCCAGTTCGTGACTGTACATGGACGTAAACCATAGAGCAAAAACTTCACCAGCCATGAAGACTCTTCTTCCTGGAGAAAGTGGAATTTAATTATTTTGCCAAGTGTATTTTGCCTTTTTTTTTTTCTTTTTTTTTTTTAATCATTTCTTGGTACTGATTTGGAGAAGCAACAGTTCCAAAGGGTACCCTAGGGCATTAAATATTCTTCAAAAATTAGAGAAGTAAAGTGAGAAGAGGAAATTAGAAATCCCTAATGCCAGCATACACCATCTAAAATAATATTCAGTTGTACAGTAGACTTCACTGAACAGATCATGGAAGAAGCTACTTACTCTTTTAAAGTACTTAGAATCAGATTCTGCTTTTTTTTAAAGAAAAGATCTTTTTTTAAAAAAAACTCCCGTTTCAAATTACTTCACTGCTGTTTAATTTGTGTGAAATACAGACTTAATGAGAAAAGGGAATTCCTCTCAGAGATATTGGCTTGAGCTATAAAATTAATACAAGCAAAGTACAAAGGCATAAGATGTATCTATCCAGATAACCTCCATCGTGGGACCCATTAACACTTCTCTCAAGAATTGTTTTAGATAGATGGCTAGCAATTTTGATGACCTAGGCACTATTTAGTATTATCTTTGGGAGGGCTGTGCCTGATGCTCTGTGCTCCGGGGTTTTCAAATGAATTGGATAAGCATTCAAAAAATAGGGCAATAAAAGGCATAAATTATTTTAAAAGGATCAAGGGAATTAATTAAAAGAATAGATAGTGCCTTTTAAGAAGTTGGGGGAGTTTTTTGGTTTATATATTTCTGTCATATCAAGAAGACATTTCAGAAGTACAACATTAAACATCTCAAAGTTATCAAGAACACTTCTTATGGGCTAATAGTTGACTCCAATATCATTACTGTGATCCAGTTGTTGTAATCTTTACATGCTCATTTTCTTCATGAGAATCAGCTGGTAACTTGGGATAGGGCATCTCTCCGTTCCCAGGTTTTCTGCCTCGCCTGGAGCCATAATAGGTGCAGTTTCCACCAGCTTTCATCATTATTGTTACATTTTACATCTCAGATTGCTTTCCAACTCGGCCGTGCTGTGACTGGCAGTGATATGAGAAAGTGCTGTGCTGTGCTCTTGAGTTAAGATTGACAAAGACTGATTCACTTTCAGAATTATTTCATATGGGTTATTGAATAAAGCTCCAACACTATTTTTCCATAGAAGATCAACTTCTGCTGAACAATTCATTTTATATAATGCTTATGCTACAGTACATCATTGTTTTCTTTAAATGCAGAAAGAGGAGATGGGTTTCTGTAGACTTCATGTATGTAAATGTGTCTGTCTGAAGCCTATGAAAATGACATGGATTTAATATATGGAGGAATAAAGCCTTTGGTTTCTGGGAGGGAGGTTTTGCAAATTTTGAATATAGATGTTTGCAGATAGCAAGGGGAACAGATCTGGCCCCTTCTTCCTCACCTCCATGGGAAAGATGTTTGTTCAACCATCCTATGGAGTTCTGTATCATTTCAGATTTTTTTTTTTTTTTTTAAATATAGTTTGACTGTGACTTAAGTAACTACCACAGGGTATCGCTGAAAGAAAAGCATCTCATTTTGTAGATGTACTATGGCTGTAAATGCTAGTTCAGAGATTTCAAACTACCTGATTTTCAGGATAGAAAAGATGGGTCTGTACAATAGCTTTGGTACCCATGTTTAACTATTCCTGTATGTTAGAACCAGCCAATTTTGTAATGATTGTTGGCAATCTGCTTTTTTTAAAAAGGGGCTGAAAGTTATGAGAAGGGAATATACAAGCCCAGTTGCTTGGTTTTGCTTTACCATAAGCAGTGTAAAGCATCTGGGAGTATACGATGTGCAGGTGAGCTGACAGTCCCATCGTAACTTTAGTCTATAGGAAACCTGCAGGACCAGCATGAGGACCTGAGACGTCACCAGTGACTCTTCCACTAAACAAATGTGAACTCCAGAGTTTTTACAGAATGCTGTGTGCTGAATTGCAGGTTGTTGACCCTCTTACTGGTAACCTTATGAGAGTGACTAATTCCTACCACAAATCTGACAAGCAGAAAGGTAAACGTCACACTCATGCATGCATACACGCGTACACACACACACTCATGCAACTCACTCTACAGTAGCTCTTTTCAAAAGCAAGATTGTAAATTTGGTTCAGTCATATGTTTTCCAGACAAATTGTATCCTTTATCCTACCATATAACCTATACCTTCCTGTCCGTATTCCCAAAGCTCGCAGGGCACAACCCCACTGCCAGGTGAAACTCCTGCATGTGTGCCAGCCTTGCCCAGTGTCCTGCAGGCTGCTTCCCAGTACTTACTGGTAGGTTCTTGGCCTTCCTTATGACTAGCAGGATGAGCTCTCCTGCGGCAACAGAAGTGCAGAGAAGCTTACTAGCACTTTGCCTCACTCTAGGTGAGGGTATAGAGAAGGCAAAGACCTCTTTTCAATCTCAGCTTATCAGGACTTTTCAAGCAAATGCCTTCCTGCCTCCTGCTAACCAACTGGCCAGGCCTCTGAGCTGTATAACACGTTGGTGTTGCTTTATAGTGGGAAGCAGGCAGGGGGTGTCTGTGCAGTCTACTCTAATGTGCAGGGAAAGATTAAGTGCCAGTTGAGTACTTGGGTTTCGAAAGCCCCGCGTCCTGGAGACTGGTGCTCTGCCAAGGGGGCTTGGTGAGGTGGGGTGCAGCATGCTCGCTTGGAGACACTTTGCCTTGGCTCCCCCATCCTTATGGTTCCCCCATCTTGTCACGAGGTGGCAGTATTTAGTTTCCGCTGTTTGGCTCGAGGTATGCTCGAAACCATCAGGTTCCTTTCCCCCAGATTGACTTTTTTCTTTTTGTGTCCCCCCCCCCCCCCCCATTGATTCCGATAGTGCACGTTTTTCTGCTTGGGTACAAGCAGTTTGCTCTGTATACTGTGGATGTGGTGCTCAGCACCTGGGCTTCAGAAAGGGTCCGAGCTGCGAGGCTACCGCAAAGTGAGGGCTTGCATGGAGAGTTTAAATATTTTATTGCATTGCGTTCATATTTCATCATTACAGCTGTATGCATGATCTTAGGTGCAACAGGTGAAGCAAGATGCTTACCTGGGGTCATTGGTCTATTTAGTTTTTGCTTTCTGGGAATATCCTCTTGCGCAAGTGACTTTGAACTAGAACGCGCCCATGGGGTCGGTAACAGGCACCTTCTCCTCCCCTTGAGCGCTCCTGTCTGCAGTGGAAGTGGGCCTGACGTGGACAAAAGCTGTTGGCACCCTCTTCAAGGTTCAAATGCAAAATCTTTTATATGGGGAAGCTGGGGTCAGCTTGACACTTAGAACAGTGGAAGGCAGGTATGAAATGAAGATGTCCAAAATGCAAGATTGATTAATCAGGAGCTAATAGGAAGAATATCATCTCCAAGCTGGGATTTTATTGATTGAAAACAATGAAAAAATGTGAAGGACCTCAGTGTGGGAAGGTCGCAATCAGCAGGTCAGTGACACTTGTGATGATGGTTTCGTTTCTTATCACGATTCTTAAATTTATACTAACCCATAGGGCAGTGCATACCAAATCCTGTAGTCTCAGGGTGGCTGAATAGCTGGCATTTGACTGTCATTCAGGAACTTCTGAAAATGATGTTCATTGTGAGATGGTGCTGTACAAGAATGGCTTGTCGTGCAAATATTTATGTAAGGCAATAGTCATGGTGATTTTTGAGCATTTATCCTTTTTTGCATTTCTTACTAAAACTAGTTCAAAAAAGCCCCAGAATGTTGGCTGTTTTTTGCAGAAAGCATTGGAACCCATTTGTTTTTTATTAATCCATTTGGAATTAGAAATATATTCAGAGAATATCATGAATGAACTAGAATGACAAGAGGTAAAAAAGTATTTATGGTGTGGCTATGGCAGATAGGTGGGAGAGAGCTGACATACATACATTCCTGACTGAATAAATGCATGTTTATTATACATTGTAATTGTCTTATATAACTTTGCAGTCCAGATTCAAAGCTTTCTGATACAGAAGCTTCCAGTACAATTGCATTTAAACTAAGCACTGTCTACTCAGTAGTTCAAAAATGGTTTTTCTGGAGTTCAGAAATGCTTTTTCTGCTGTTATGAACATTTACCAAGACACAATAGCTTGAATATTTGCCAGCAAATATTGTTCGTATGCCTCTTTCAGTCAGAGTGTAAGAAAAAGTCTACTTGCCTAGCACCTTAAGGAGGTCTTTCTTGAACGAAAAAGCAGTCTAGAAATACACAAACATTAGTCACACATTTTTGTGACATTTGCGTTACAAAAAGTAGGAACCAAAAACCAGGAGCTGCCTTGAGAAATGTGTGCCGAGAGTAAAGGTCTAGAGGTATAGGCTGAGATCGGAATGAAGTCCGGTTTACGACAGCTTGGTTTTCTCTGTTCTGTAGGGATTTGTACTTTTTCTTTCTGCTGAAGGAAACTTCAAAACAATAGTAAAAATTCCGGTCAGAAAGGGAGCAGCACAAAATGCAGAAATAAAATAGCCTAAATCCTTCTCCCCGTGGCCTTGTCAGAAGCATTGCAAGGGCTAATGTGTGAAAGGAAAGGCCAGGATATGACAAACTTCCCAAAAGGCTGGACATAATTCTTCTCCAGACTGGCTGAGCTTGGCAAATTAATGCATCATTCCAGACAATTCCATGATCGTATTAGTCACGGATACAATAAATCCCTATTAAGATAATTTTCCAGACAATTCAGCGATGTCAAATGCTGAAAAGAATTAACCTTTAGGGATATATTTTTAAATTCTTTTCCAAACAGAAAGCTACTGTGTTTGGATGCAGTTTCCTTACTTTGCCAAGTCTTAAAGACAGTTGTCTGATGGGATATGGCAAGTGTTAGGCGTTTCAACCACTTTGCAGTGAGCTACCCCATTTTACCCTCAGTGAGCTTTGTTGTGAGGAGTGACCGTTCCCTAATCTCAGCCCATGCTGTCCGTATTAAAAAAACAAAAAACCGCCAGCACCAAGAAAGACTGAGGGACACAACCCTAATGTTTTTCTACTTGAGTGCATACATTTTTCTCTGGCGTATAAATTCTTGCCGTCATGCACTGCTTGCAAAAAAGAATCCAAAGAAAAATAATACATATTTCTGGCTTGCAGTTTTCCAGGAAGGTCTCTTTAATGACTCTGCCCTGCTACGTAAAGCATGTCATTGGCTGGATACAATGGTTCAGAAGAACGAAAACCAAAATGAGAAGGGGGAGAGGATGGCAGGCTTCGCTGAAGCAGCTCCCTACGCGCCGCAGGGAACGCATAGCACTCCCAGCTGGTTTTTCACTCAGTTAGGGTGTCTTTAGTGCTTCGGTTTGTGGCAGATTAGCGAGTATACCAGCATTTAATTCTCTGTGACATGGGCCATAAGTCATTGTTCCGTCTTCTCAAGTTCAACTCGTCCAAATAATGATCAGCAAACTCTACAGGCTGCATAGTACAACGTGTGCTCATTTATAGCAGTTTTCACAACCAATCAACCACTTAATTCACCTCTAAAAAATGTTTAAACACCTTATTAAATGAAGGCATGAGCATTTGTCTTTAATGAGTCTTGCTACAAGATGGGTTTAACATCTTGTGTGTAAGAACGTTTCTTCAATTTCAGAACCTTTATTTTTTTTTCCCCTGTTGTTGAATTGCAGCCAGACACTTGAGATGCCCAGTAAACAGTGGCTGTTAAGCTCTTGCTGAGAAAGGAGCAGTTCCTTGTTAAGTTCGTCACTCGGTTTCGGAGGCTTCAGGCCCAGGGTGAAATCACAGATGTCTTTCCTATGTACTTGTGTTTAGCTTAGCCTGTGTTTTCAAGAACTTTGAACACTCTTAACTTTTGGAATACAGATCCTTTAAAGAAAAAAAATACAGTTCACTTTTATGAGAACAAAAGAATGTTAGGAGTTGTAGGAAGCTCAGAATACTTTTTTGAAACATTTTACCTTTTAAATAGTGAAAAAATACTATGAGTAAGAATGTGGTGTTTTGTTTTTGTTGCTATGTAAATATTATTTTGTTTTAAAAGTATGTGTGTAGCTACCTTACAGTTGAAATCTTAAAATACAAATCCTAATGCTTTGGTTAGTTCCTGTTGCATGAGTCATTCTCCAGCGTTCTCAACAGCAGTTCCTAGAAGTCTTGGGACCGGCGTCTCTCCTGTTTGATACATATCTTTTGCAAAGCGTTCTGCTGAGATTATCTGTTCCCTACTTATTTTGATCAGAATCAACAGTTTTCTTAAGTGCGTTACTGTGTGTCTCAACTTGATTGTTGACTTTTGTTGCACACCATTACTGCTCTTTTGGCATCAACAGTATGATGATTTTTTTTTTCCTTCAGCTTAAGCTCTTTATTTTTCAGTACATGTTCAGATCACTGGTTTGGAATTCTAGATCTATCATTACTGACAGACATTCATCCAACTATTTCCAAGTGCATTATATTTTGTGAAGAAGATTGGCATAAGTATTTTTTGCTATAATAAAATATGAGAGAAAGAAAGGGAGATTTAATTACCGAGACTCAATTGCTGGCACAGGCTTCTGCTGCCTTTTAGAAATTCAGAGGAAACCCTTTAATTAAAGTAAAATTATATTCCGTGTTCATGTTTTTCTGTCTCATTGTTGATTTGCTTGACAGGTTCTTTTCTTTTCCTGTGTAGCTGCTGGGAGAGAAGTTTTTTAAAAGGTTTATTTAAAAGTAAATGAGTCTGACTTTGCATGGGTTGTAGCAAAGTTGCCCAGTGATTTCCCATTGCCTATTTTAAGTTCCTTCAAGTCTGCAAAATTTCAAAATTTTCAATTTGGACTGATATTTTCTGGGTCAGGATTCAGATTCAAGCTGGCTGCTTGAAGAGAAGGTTGACCTCAGAGAATTATAATCAAAATAGTTCTGTTTATGAGGTGAGAGAGGAAATGCTGGGACCCAGTAGTTGAATCTTCCTGTATGTTGGGGTATTGCAGCTTTCTGTTTGGCAAGGACTTGCTCTTTGTGTTAGAGGTGTGTTTTTGCTATCTCTACATTTTGTCAAATGTTAAATCTTTGGAAAAAAAAATACTATCAGTGCAAGCTCAGGAGGCAGTTTTGATGATTTTTAGCTGATAAAATCGCAGCGATTTCCTCTGCAATGAGCATGTTCCAAGCAGGAGAATGAATAGAGTTTGTGTTGCAATTGCAAGTATGGGCTGTTCTACTCGTTGCTGGAGAGGCTGCATCCTGAGTGCAGTGTGCATTGCAAGAACAGGTAGACCAGCCTGCATCTAGAGCAGAATAGCAAAATTCAGAAAAGTGAAAGAAAAAAGCATGTCCAGGCTGGAAGAGAGAAGATTAAAGAAAGACATTAGGGTGAGACAAAACAGCGTAACAGCCTTAATAGGAAGAAGGAAGAATGAGGCTAGATATCAGATCTTACTTACTAATAGCACCGTGTAGCACTGAAAATGCTACTTAGAAAGGCTGTAGGATCCCCATCATTGCAAATTTTTCCAAAACAGTGAAGAAAAGCATCGTCTTTACTGGTGAAGGCATGCTTGTTCCTGTCTTCAAGCAGATGATGGATTTAGAAGGTCCCTTCCAGGCCCAGATTTGTATAAACATGAATGTGATCATAAACATTCAGAGCTAGACTTATGTGCTGTTTTTACCTTTTCAACCTACACCTGACAAAGATGTAAAATACAGCAGACAAACTCTGCAGCGGTTATATGAATTGAGGCTTGTCTTCATTGCAGAAGCAAGCATAAATTTGCATCTCTGAATTATTCCCCTTGAGCTGGCCTCTTTCCAGCGAAAGAAGAATGACAGTGGCCACACTGAAGAACAACACTGGAGCTGCAGAAGATGATTTTCTTTGCAGAGTGATTGCTTTAGCAGCTGAAGAGCTGGTGTAACTCAAGCTACTTTATCCTTCTTTCTTTACCAGTTCAGGTATCAGCAGCACTTCAGTTTAAAACCCCTTTCAGCAAACTGCCACCTACCTCCATATTAAAGCACCACTGAAGTCAAGCTGCAAATGCATATGGGCACAAAGGCGCTCGGATAGGGTCAATCTGAATTATAATGTGGACGAAGGTCTTTGACAAATGAGCAGTGCAAATCATACTGTGGTAGTTGAGATGTTACCTTCACAGCTACATGCACAATTCTCTGGCTAATAGCTACCAGACCTACATTAATATGGCTGAAGGGAATATGAGTCTAGGACCTTTAGTTTGCAGCCTGCTGTCTTAGATTAAATTTGTGTTGTAGACTCTGTTAAAGGAAAGGTAATTTTTGTGGAGATGTCTTCAACCACTGCAGTAAGATTTGTACAGCTCATTTATCAAAGCCCTTTGTTCAAACTATAATTCAACTCTTGTCATATATACATGTTAGAGACCTATCTTGGATAATTTGTCAGAGTGTTAACAGTGTGATGAATACAAGTTCTCAGGAGCAAATCGCCTAATTCCACAGGGAAAATGGTCAGTAATTACAATACCATATATCTGTACTTTCAAATTATGGGCTTATCCTGAGGAATTCCTTTGCATGCTCACTGAAGTTAATACCAAAATGAGTATGTTCGGTATTCCACAAAATTAGAGGGATTAATTATTTTGTGTATTATTGTTAGTTAATAAGTGAATATTTGTATATTTAAAGCATCTCTGGATGTTCTACCTTCTATACATGCAGTGCAATGGCAGTCTTTTTTGATAGCAGCTCCTGGTAGCTGGTAACCACTGATAATTGCTATTACACCCCCCCTTTGTTTCTTCCCTCCATTTCCCCTAATTTTGAATCAATAAGAAAAATATGTAAAAACAGCCATAGAGAACTTCTCGACCTTGTCACAGGTGGAAAAGGGATAGAAATGAAAACAACCACATAAAAGAAAATGGGACACAGGAGAAAAAAAAAAGAGACAAGGCACTTACAGCTGCTCTGCCTTTCCCAGTTTGCAACATGTTCTAATTAATGGAATATTCATAGGAATGCTCATAAGACTAAGAAGGAATAATAAAATGGCAGATCTCAGTGAGAGAGCATTGCCTAGAGACAAATAGGTGGATATTTTGTAAACTAAATCTTAGCAAACAAAACTTATCCAGGGTATAAGGAATCCCTGGTGAAGGGTCTCAGGCAACTGCTGCTTGGACAGCTATCCATTTAGAAAAGGAAGTTGCAGAAGAAGGAGATAAGAGTCTTAAGTAAGTCAATAGTGTTCTCAGCTGTATCTCCTTTTCCAATTCATGAGGAAAAAGCTCATCAAATAATATGGTGTTAATTTTGATGTGGATTGAATTTCTGCCCATTGCACTTTTCTGTGAAACTGAATGTATCTATCTACTTTGCAAAGACAAAGCAAGATGCGGGGGAACCTTCTGGCTTTTGAAGAAAGACAAAGGGATTTGGGTTTCCTGACTTCCAGAGTTCTCTCTAGTCAGTATGGCTTTGAGACCATGCAGCCTGTGGGGTTTGGGAGCAGACACCAAGTACTGTCTTAACCCAAATGAGAAGAAATTAACACTTTCGAATAATGATCAAGTGAAGTAGCAAAAGACATCTTTGTATTGACAGGAAGAGACAAAAATCGTCCTAAGTATCTTATGATCCTGGCTGATACTGTCCTCTCTAGAAATAAGGCTAGAAGAGAGGCTATGTGACCACATGGGGTGGTGTAAGTGGTAGGGTTCGGTTAAGACCCCAGACTTGCAGTGATGCTTGTGAAAGAAAACTACTCAGATAAAATAAGAATAGAAGGTTACAGAAAATTCTTCTCACACTGCAGTTATAAACGTTTGCACTGAGTGTCTGTTGATCATTCATGTAGAAGCCACAGCCTTCCCTCCTATTTTATAATAGAAACTATACAAGGATATGCTAGGATCATATTTTTCATTTGCTATTAAAGTGAGGTCTAAGACACACTGGATAAAATTGGTGGTGAAAGCTGCATTTACACCCTTTAATTGGAGACTGTCAAAACAATAATGAGCCTAGAAGTCTAGATGAAGCCTCAGTACTTCTTTTCGTGGAAGTGGAAAGTGCAAGAACTGAATATTATCCCAGCAATACTGCGGGTATTTCATTTATCTATTGTCTTTGCAGTTATCCTCTAAGAACACATTCATCTGTCCTTACCTCGGATTTCTGGTAAACATCCACTGAACCGCGTGCCGTGGTTCAAAGCCATGCTCACATAAGTGAGACCGTTACTTCTGTACAGCTCTAGCTGACTAAAATAATCTTACGTGAGTTGGAAAATAAGGAATAGATGAACTTTGTTATGTAACTTGCTAACTTCACACTCTTGCAGTACATTGGGGCTGGAGACCAGAGGGTCAAAGAAATCCTGGTGACAGGGGAGAGTCGAAAAGGTTGGCCTGGGGCTATGTCATTAGCAAGGTCATTGGCAGCTTATGCCAAAAATCTCATATATAAAAATAATAAATAGCTAGGACAGTAGATTCTGGTGGCGGGAAACATCTCCATGGGCATCCAACACAGTATCAAAGGCTGAGCGAGGTGAAAACACTACCTGTGGGGGCCAGGTGGTCAGCCAGGACCCGTTGCGTCAAGCGGTGGCAGTGAGTGTCCTGGTCCCTGGTGCCAGTCTGAACTGGACTGGAGGAGCAAGAGCCATGACTGGTGTGAGCATGCAGAGTGTTTGCCACAGGAGAGAAATCTTAGAATAGAAATTGTTATCCACCCGCTATGCCCTTCCTGCTGGGTAAATAAATTTTAGATTATATGTCACTGAGGGTGTAGGTCAGTTCTTGTGGCCACCCCACCTAAATTCTCTTGTGACAACTGAGCAAACAGCTGCAGCAAGTTAAGAGGTTCCCCCCATTTGCTGGCTGTTTGTTACGGCTTTGTTTCTGGAGGATATTTGCCCTGTTGGAGAGCAGGCAGACTGGGCGAAGTGCCCATGCTGGAGCCACTGCAGTTTATGTTCTGGTGTCTTAATTCAAACTCACTTTCTAGTTAGTGATTTAAGCTAATATGCTGGTCTGTGAGCTGGAGTTCAGAGCTGAAGCACCACAGCTAGATTTGCCAGAGCAATCTGTCCATATAATTGCTATTTTTAGGCCCTGATCCAGAAGAACCCCTTGGCACATGCTTATACTTTAAAATGCTTGCATGCTTAGAGTTAAACGTATTATCTGAGGTCTATCCCCCCAGTGCTGAAATGTTTTAGTAACGTTTATGTTAACACCCACAAGGAGCTTGGATGTTTGAAATTACTGAAATACAGAAAACAGTGGCTCTAATGTGCTATAGCATTTTTAAGTTAGCAAAAGTATTTCCCCAGTATTCCCCAAATGCTTGAATTAGATGCATTTGACAGTAACTGTTCAATTTCCATTAAAGTGTCAGGGTTTACCTGCATATGTGGTTTAGAATAGAAATCTTCCCTAGTATAGTTCACAACACAGTATCTGGAGGAGCATTTTCTATGCTTGCTAATATCTGTTACTAATTGGCCAAAATAATCTGAATGCTTTAATTAAAACAACCTTGCCTTGAAAAACTATTTAACTTTTTTTTTTCAAAGTCATATCTGTTTTACCAAAAACTTGTTTAAAGCATTTCGAAGAACATCTGTAAGGTGAACAGTATTGAAAAATGACTTTCCCATTTCCAAATGTATTTTGAAAAGACTGTTATTTAAATGAAGCCTTTCAAGAAACCTAGAAGCATTGTCTAAAAATTGTTTCACAAAAATATTGAAATTTTGATTGATTATCCCAATTCAGTATACTTTCTCTCCTGAAAGCTCAATTTTACACAGGATTAAAAAAAAAAAAAAAAAAAAAAAAGCAAGTTTTCTTGACCAAACCTATTAGCTTGTTAGCTTTCAAAGCCCGGCAGCTAATTATCTTAAGTGTTTAAGTTGAAACAACATCCTCTCAGGCTGACTAAAAATAAATAATAAAAAAAAGCAAAGAAAACGCCAGCCTCAAACCCTGCCCCTTTCACAATGACACGGAAGACCTCTCCGGAGGCAGTGCAACACTAACTGGCTATCTAGATGTTCCAAGCTGATTAAGAGTTCACTTAGCCCTGACAGACATTTATTGATATTTGAGGTCTCTGTTTCAGTGAAAAAGCATCCTCCTCTGCCTCCTTGCTTTTTCTACAGCTTGTCAATCTCGGGTGAAGATGAACATGTTAAATGACTGCTGCGTTAATTTATTAATGAGTAATGACAGAAAGAGTAGTGCTGAATGCTCATAAAATTCATCTTTCAGTGGAGGACTATCCATGTTTTAAGGAAACACCTTTAACTACCTTTCATGACTAATTTAGCTCATCATTGTGCATTATACTTAAAGATCAACAGCAACCAGCAAACTGCTGCGTTATTATGGAAGTGAATGTATTGAAGAGGAAAGAATTACATGTACCAGACAACAGTTGGGGCTTTCAGCTGTATTGTATTACAAGGAGAGGCGAAACTGCATTAGCATTTGAAAGTAGGATGCAGAATAATTATATTCAATTAACTAAGGACTCCTTGGGCAGCAGCCCAACAGAGGGCTTCACTTGACGAGACCAGGCAGAAGGGAAGGAAGTAAACTGGTTTGAATTCTCTGCTCCTGAAGTGTTAATAAATACAAGTGCCGTGCCAGGGCTGTTAAATATGCAGTTATCAGGAATGAATAGCTGGTTTAATCCCCACAGAAGTAGCGTTGTTTGCTGCTATACAACAGTTCTGTAAGCTGCCCTGAGGCCTGCAGGCGTGTTTGGCTTGGTTTGCAGGAAGAGCCGTCCGATACGCACACGCAGTCCTGGTAACTATCTGTTTGCATGTTCCACGTTCTACCTGCTTTGAAGTGCAGGGAGCTTGCACTCATCCTCAGGTATTCATGCCTACTTATTACTCCAGTAATAGGAAAAATCTTCTTACTAACCATCTTATTCCACCATAAGAAGAAAAGCAGTGTGTTCCAGGGGCTGAACTGCTGTAGGAGAAACAAAAGGTGTCAGTCCTGAATTAGCAGCGGCCTGGGGATATGTCTTCCCACGCAGAACAGAGAGAGTGGACACAAAGAAAGGGAAGTTGCTGCTTTCAGGGCACTACCAGCAGGTGTCCAAAATGGAGCTAATATTTGCTTCAGAATTGCTTTATATTCTCTGCTCTGAAGGAGAGCAGACTTTCTCTCCAGACCCCAGGACATTGAGTGGAACACACCTAGTAATGGAGAATTTCTCCAGTTTAGCTGGCTAATGAAGAGAAGAATATGGCTACAGCTAGTCAAACGGCAGCTGAGAAGTAGTAAATACCAAGTATATAATTCACACAGCAGAATCTACAGCAGGCAGGACAATCATATCACCAAAATCTCTAGGCTTTCATCCTCTAAACATGACCCTTCCATTCAAATTACTGTTATACCTTAAAATACTTTCCTTTCTATAGAACTTTACAACGGATAACATAAAGACACACTAGTGAAACATTTCTGGACTTTCTGTTGGTCTCCTTCCATACCTGTACTTCTTAAAATTTGGTCATGTGAAAGATAATACGTCTGGGTTAGACCAACTCATACTTGATTTGTCTGCCTGTGCTTTTAACTTTCTCTGCATGAATGACACGTGCTGTCCTTCCTAGCTAATGCGCCTTTTGTTTGAGTTCATTGATGTCTCTGCTCTCGCGCTTGTTTATATCATGTGTAAGTGGGTTTATTCATACAGAGGGATGGCAATTAGCAGAGGAATTTTAACTATTACCATTTTGGCAGTGGCATTTCACACTTTTACTTCCTCTCTAGTTCTTATGTCTCAAGTATAGGAAGCTTTTTGTCTGCCCTGGTTTAGATGTCAAGGCTGAAGGATGGAATTTCTTGCAAGAAGTTAATCTGCCTGGCCTATTCAGTGTTTGGTTACCTCAGGACATCACTAGGTTTTTGCAAAGATTTTGGCAGGCTAGCAATTGTTACTATACACCTAGCTGTAGCTCAGTGGAAGAAAACCTGATGTGAAAACAATCTTCTCTGCGAATACTTAGTATTTTTGTAAATAATTTTTATTTTGGAGTGCTGCATTTTTATCTCAGACAGCTACGTCCTGTGCCAGTAAATGGTTCATCATATTTTCCTTTTATGAAAATATCAGCAAAAGGGGTAAATAGGCTTGTATCCCTTTAATGCTTCCTTGTAATGAAAACTGAAGGCTTGAAAGTGTTCTGTTAAAAGGTTGCTTTTCTTTTCCTTCAGTCATTAATGATTTATGTAACATCAGGCTAAGTGGTGACAGAAGAACTGGTGAAGTAATGCTATCAGAAGAAAGAAATGACTGAAAGATGGGCAACCCAGAACAGAGTGTTTTTTTTAAAATCAGATGTTCGAAAACATTGTTGGTTTCTCTTTAGTTAATAACTATTTATTCCAAAACTTGAATTGTCACTTGGGTGCAAAAATGGCTTTGGTAGAGTTTTGGCAATGCCCTCCCAAGCCAAGTCTTTGAAGATGCCTCTTGGAAAATTCTGAGAAGACCAGCAGAATCAAAGAGGAGAAAATTTAACCTCATTTTAGCACTTGAAACACCTATTATCGTACATAGTCAGAAAGGGGGGAAAACAAAGCCCCTAAAGTTTCCAAAAGTCTAAATTATGAAAGGGTGGGTATATTTAAGAGAGAAGGAAAGATCTTCAGGAAGCTCTTAAGTAGATGAGAGAAATATATCAGCATCTTAATAAACCATGTTAATCTACACATTTTGTAGGATTTAACTCTTCCAGTTTGTGTGGTAAAACTACGAAGGTGTTATCTGCCTTTGGATTTTAATATCGTCTAATACATGTTAACAATACTCCTATTAGTGGTATTGATGAAGCCTAAAAGGGAAAAGAATTTGTGAAGAGGATTTTTACACAGCTAATCTTTTATTTTGTACTAATCCTTTCTGTGGCAGTTTCAATTAAGAATTTGTCAGAGGAATTATTCATGTGATCTAAAAGTACATATTCTATTTAACTCCAGTGGGCTTTTGAGGAAGCTGAGTAAGAACAAGGATTAGTGTCTCCTTAAGCAAAAAATACATAGTATCATAAGGCTGTATGGTTTATCATTCCATTTTCTCAGAATACTTCTCTGGCTGGCAAATTCTGCAAAAGGCACCTCTCTGAATTTCTATTGTCATGGGGAATAGTTTCTCTCTTTAAGAGAAAGACCTCTGATTTTTCAAATGAGCTGCATTGGTAAGTTAGGCTCTCTGATTTCTTTGTGCGATATCCAGAGTAACATCTTCTTTGCCTTCAAGCCAGGAATCTTTTCATCTGAAAAGTGCAAAGCCGGGCAAGTTTATTTTCTCTGAGGAAGCCTTTATAGAAACTGAGGGAAATCTGTTATTACCATGATTTAGAAAGGGGAAAAAAAAGGGAAGTGTCTTTTACCCCCAAAGCACTAACTACCTGGAAAACTCTCCTTTTGAAATGGGGAAACTATTGATTTTAATTGCAAATGTGTTCTCCTAAGTTTGGGAAGAATCAGCATCACTTGTTTATCTGAACTGTTGCAAATTGCAGGCAATAGCACTAAGGTTAGGTAGGAATGTGTGTGCTGTAAGAATGGTGTGCAGTCTCTTCTTGAAATGTTGGCTTCAAATAAATGGGAGAAATATTTTTCCCAAGTTTCATGTCCCAGTCCAAATTTAGATTGAGGCTTCTTCTCCAGTAAGAGCGTTCCTTTTCTATACCATGGCTGCAATCATTGCAAAATGCAGTGCTTGATTTTTGATGAAATGCTGTTTTTCTTTTTTATTTTTTTTGCCTTTCTGGTAAAAGTTTGTTTTCACCCCTCTCTTTTAAATCCCGTTACTGGTAAATAAATACCTACAGGTTACTCCCCTACCATTCGCATCCACAGATATATGCTGTGCTTCTCAATAAGCTAGTTGCCCTGAACCCCAAGAACAAGAGTTTGTCCTTGGCAGAAGAGCTGTGCAGCTCTCTCCTTTTATGGCTCCTGTCCATGGGACTCCTGTCTGCCAAGCAAAATGCTCTGGAGTCATGTCAGCACGCGGAGGGAGTCTGAAAGCTAATCTTTGTAAATTAGTCCTTTATAATGAATGTTTTTGCTTTACCTTATGTTACTGCTGAGTGCATTATTTCTGTTTTTTTTTTTATATTAGTAATGTGGTGAGACTCTGTGAAAAGCATTTTAAAGATAAATCCTATTGCTGTTGTTTCTTGTAGTTATATGATTATTTATTGCTTTGTATGACAACTCAATTTGCATTAATGCTTAGTCACTGACAAGCGCAAAGGAAAACAATTGTATTTCCTTCCTTTATCCTTTACAGGAGCAAGAGGTAGATATCTAACATTTATGTGTGTTACCCCCAAAATGCTTTGTTTCTGTTTTAATGATCCTGTGTATCTTGTATGTGGTGGGAGAGGGTAAAACAATGAACCATGCATGGCAGATGTTAGTCATATTGCTTAGAGTGCTCTTGGAAGATTTTCAGGTGCAACAGAGATGAGGGCGGGGAATTAGCACAGGATAGAATAGAAGAGGATAATTTAATGAGCGTAACACTGCCTTTTAGTGGCTGTCTCCAGGGGGTATTTAAAGGACCTTCCAAGACCATCTAAAAATCTTTTAATGCAGGAGTGATAGGCCTGTGCTTTTGAGGACAAGAGATGTAGTCTTGGATTTCTTTGCAATGTATACAGTAACTGTTGCTTGTGCTATGTGAATTCTTTACATCAGCTGCTCATATATTGGATGCACATACTCAAACATGTACCTCATAGGTTCCTAAGATTGTTTAGAAGTTTAAATGGTCCGTAACTTCCTTCAGTGCAAATTTTTGCACCTACATGTAGGCTTTGCACATCCTAGTTAGGTACCTAACCTGAAAACTGAGTATCCAGATCGAAGGGTGAAGTAGAGAGTGCGTGTTTGGTGCAGATTTGAAGCTTTTTGCATGCATAATATTCAACTTCAAAATTGAATGTAGCTGCACTGGACAGACATATATTCATCAGCGCTTGGTAAAATATGAATAGATAGTGGTTATATTATTATGTGATGCTTAATGGAAATAGAGAGTTGCAGATGGGAATGATATCTTAAATATTAGAAATCCAGACTCATTCTCCTCTGAGTGATGCCAGAGCAATCATCGTCATTCCCATGGGGCTGAGCTGCTATAATCGGTCGACTAGGTTCAGCCTTCTACTGCCTCCTACCAGTTTAATGCTAGTGGAGTTTCACTGATTTCGTTGTTTCTGTGCTGGCCTAAAACTGGAGTAATAGGGAGGAGAATTAAGTCTCTTGCCCCTGAATAACAACTAACTATACCTCTCTTTTTGATAGCAGAAATTTGAATGATTTTACTTGGTGTAATGGAAGTGGAGCACTACTCATTGCCAGTATTATGTCAGATTATGAGTAGGTTTTACTTTATCTCTGTGTGCCAGTTGAAGAGTAACTGGGAAGTGGAAGAATGTGCACTGGAGTGGGGCTACAGTAAACTTACAGCTAGTTATAATAGCTTTTATCTCTTCTGCTACCTTAGAAATATGTGCCTGCCTGCTGTCATGGCTCTCTGCCTGTTTTAGCAAGCTACCAGTATTTCATCCATGCCTCATTCCCTTGTTATGAACTATTCTTGTAAGGAGATCTTATTCACGGTGTCATACTGACTAATGCAGAAAACAATTTAGAGCTCAAACATGGAGTCTGTCATGATATGCCTGAGATCTTCTACTATTCTGTACCTACTTGAATGTCTAAACAGATGTTGGTTTGACTTTGCATGTCAAACATGTCTTTGGTCTTTCCTTTTTAAGTGCTAAGAGATGAAGAACCAGTGTCATGGAGTAACTGGGCATTTTAGTATTCCAGCTATATTATCTTGATGGGCACAGAGACTGAACCAAAGCCATCCAGGGTTGTCAGTGTGAGCTGCTAATGTTAAATAGCCCTTGGCTCTAGAGCAAAACTGTACCTCTGTGAATGAAGAGGAATGCAGAATCTGCAGCAACAAGTAGTTACCAATGGTGAAGATCAGCAGATCGTGCGGAGCCTACAAGGCTTGTATCCCTGGGCTCGTACTATCTGCTGCCATCAGCCCAGCTCTCTGTGACAGCCGTCACCTTGCTGGACTCTACAGGTTGAACAAAGGGAGCTAGGGAACTGAAAGTATGTCTTAGCCACTTGAATTAAATAGTGTGTGTAACGGTTTTGCACCCTTTAGGAGCGAGGTATAGCAGGAGACACATAATATGCATGGACCAGTGAGTTATGTTCGTCTCAAATGGATAATATTCCAAATTGCTTTGATTCAAGGGGATAAAGCAATTTTCATAACTTCTACTGTTGTCTCCTCTTTTGGGTAGTTTCATGTAAATTTTACATTAGGAAGACAATGAAGCTGTTAACTCACAAAAGGAGCTCTGAGGATCACAAGGGGAAAATACTCTAAAATGGACTCTGGAGAGTAAAACTTCCCAAACCACTGCAGAGACTGTGCTACCATCCAGAAATGACTGCAAAGCCTGTACGTGTGCACCGTTCTTTTTGTGAGTTGGGATGTTTATACCGATTCATTTGAACAACTGAAATCTCGTGGGCAGCATGCAACTTGCTGAAAGACGCAGGGATATCAGAGAACGCACTGCATTCAAACTAACACAGTCAGGTTATTCAGTCCCTGTAGTTTATTGGTCGGACCTATGCAATGATATGGCAATTCTTTGGCAGAATAGAAAACACAAGAGGTGGATTTGAAAAATGAACAGCACGCTCAGATCAATCTCTCTGGTATTCTTTACATTCGTATTTATCTAATTCCAAAATAGTCCATTTTCATTTTGCAGCACATCTTTCTGTTAGTTTAGTTTTTTTTTAATTGCTTCGAAGAAGTTGCCTGCAAGGAAAACAGAACTTTTGGCTTCTGAGTTACCAGTTTGAGCTTATGGTATTTTGGAGAACATTTAAATTAGGGAGCTTGATGTGCTCTTGAGACTTTTGGATGTGAGAAGTATATTTTTCGTAATCCTGTGGAAAAGGGCTGTTCTGGCTTTAAACCTGAGAATGACATGTTGCTCCTCTGCCTTCTGCTGCACCGAAATGGATACTTACTCTAGGCAGCGCTTAGCCTGGTAGCCTTCTACAGAGTACAGCGGTAAAATCATCACTGAACAATTTCACACTGAAATGAAATGATCCTCATAACGGCATAACAGCCAAAGATTGAGAACATGATACTCTCAGTTTTGCATAAGTGAAATTCTGTGGATTCTCCTGGAGGTACTCTCGATTTAGCCTGGTATGAGAAAAGGATCGGATTTTCTCCTTTGCTTTTGCTTGTTTGTTTGCTTAATGAAAGCAAATATTTGGGGTCGCAGTGGTGCTGTAAAAGATTTCAATTAGAAGGTTTTTTGTACAGCTGCGTGATCTATGAGGCTTGCCAGACGCTGCTTGTTAAAAAGGTATAACATACAGAGTTGTATCATCTACATCCGGTTTTCAAGAGCAGATGTATGTAATATACACAAAATTATATAAAAAATTGCAAAAGTGTTGTTTATTGTAAAATTTACTCATTTTGGAGGGTGAGAACAACTACTGGCTCTTTCTACTTAAGCTTTTTCTCACTGAGCTTAACATCTTTGCTAAATAACTAATTCTTCTCTTTCACTGGCTCCTATGCCCACAGTTTCTATCCATTTTGGTCGGACTATATCTCCATAACCCATATCATTTTCCTGCTGGAATAAGTTCTCACCAGCGTTGTCTATTACTCTACATTATCACAGCTATTCCTCTCCAACCCGGTAATACTCTGCCATGCCTACATCTCCTCTTGACTGTCCTTATTCACCTCCTTACTTATTACTCTCATCATTTGCCAGGCTCTTATTATGTGAATATCTACTGTAAAGCACTTCATAAACAAAATCTGTTTATAGAAACAAATGTTTATGCAATTAATTTTCTAGATCTGGAACCACTTAATACATTATTGGTGAGTTTCCCATTGTTTTCCATTAGAAGGATGAAATTACCTTTTCAAACGGACTTCGTCTGAACAGTCAACTAAGAAAACACAGCAAGCATTTAAAAGATTTACATCACGGCTAGAATTCAGAATTTTCTTTCTTTCCTCTTCAGTTTTTTCCGAGATGCACTTGTATCTCTGTCACACAAGGAATTCATTTAAAATTAAATCACAGAGATACAGTATGGTTTTGGGGGCACACGATTCATCATGAAAGAGTCAGCTCTCGTCTTCCCCTCGCAGCGCTGCCGCACGACGTGTGCTTCACAAGCACTGATGAGAGAGAGCGAGCCCCTTCGCATTTCCCCATAGATTGTACGCAAGGCACGGCGGGGGTAAAAACACAGGCTTATGGGTGGAGCCTCCTGCCACCCTCATTTGTCGCTAGTGTGTATCAGCAGTAGCTCCTCTGGACTCCTCGGGCTTGCTCTCCTGTTAAATAACCCTAAGGGCAAGCAGTCGTGGCCGAAGCCCTGGAGTGATGCCCCGCAGAGTGCCGTCAGGGACCGGCCTGTGACGAGCCGCGGCCGCAAGGGCTGGGATACTATGCACAACGTGCATGCGGTCTTCTCTTAGTAGTTACGTTCTTGTTTCCCACGTTAAAACCTGTCAGGTGACCTAAGAGCTGCCCCGGTGTGCTGTGCTGTGCGGCGTTTTTCTTGTATTTGAAACTTTGCAAGCCAAGAGGTTAATACATCCGTTTTCATCGAGGCGGGGGCTCTGCAGCGCTCCCTGTTCTCAAGGGCAAGGGTGGCCGCCACGGGGCCAGCGGGCCCCACCGGGCATAAGGAGGCAGGCCAGGGCAGGCCGCCGACCCGTGCTGTTTGCTAGAGTGCTCTTTTGCTCTTCTTGCTCCTTTAATTTTCAACTAGCAAATGTAAAAAATAAATTTCTAGTGCTTCTTGTGCAGGGTAAATTTGGAGAGTGTAGAATGAGTGGGAACTGATGGTGCAGCTTGAACCCCCCGAGCGGTGCTGGGAGCGGTATCTCGTGTTCGCCCTGGTGGCCATGGCAAGAAGCGGAGCCCCGGCTGCTCTGCCCCCCCTTACCCAAGCGGCCTCCTCCCTGGTCTGCTTATAGCTGGTGCCACCCACTGAACATCAGTAAAATGAGAGCAACACATATTTTCCTACCGATCTCAAGATGTTCTTCAGATAGATTTATCAGTCTTGGAAAGTAGTCTTTGCGTCATTAGTACGGTATGGCTGCGATGCCGCTTGGCAAACAACCATTATGCAACCCTTAAAGCTCTTATACAGCAAAGCTGCAAAAGGGCATATAAATTTAAGCGTTTCTGAAAGTTTTAGGAAGGCCAGAGAGCTTAAACACTTAGAGACATAGCACTGGGAAAGATTTCCTGCATTACCAAGTCTGCTCACCCTCCTATTTTAGGCAAGCAGGTCATGCAAACTGATGAAGGAAGTCACCAAGCTCCTTATATATAAATATTTGGACTTTTTTGAGCAGTGAGGGAGTCATAACTAAGGAGTCAGTTATCTTTAGGGTAAAGAAATACACCAGTATCAAGTAGTGACTTCTAAACATGATTATACATTTGGAGCACATGGCATTGGCAAATGTATTTGTAGATGAGGTGTGGAAGTGTATGTGCATTTCGGATTTGCAGAACTGTGACTGGACTGAAAAACCTCTGCTGTTTTTTGGGGTAAGCACAAAGTGTGTAAATTTCAATTGATCACATTTATCTTGTGCCTTCTTCATACCTAACTTATCATTCCAAAGCACAGCTTTTTAATTAAAACTGAGAAAACCAAAGCAGATTGAAAAAAATGTTTTAGCAGTATTAATGGAATAGTCTAAGTGACCGTGCTGAATAACCCTTTTCCCCCTCACATTTTGGATCAATGCCTAAAGGATGCCTTTGCTTCAAAATGCCATATGTTAATTTTCTATGACACCTGTAAGGAGGAAGGCATAGATAAGGATATGTTTCAGAATTCAGGCTTATAGAAACAATTTTGAAACCTGGCACGGCGTGCAAGCCCTGGAGAGGGAGGTGCCGTCAGGCCTGCAGACTGTCTCAGGTTGACACTCGAAACAGGAGCTGCTGCTCTGTAGCAAATGGATTACCGAGGTCAGGTATGGCAGTGTCCCTGCTCTTCTGGATATAATTTTAATGATAGAATTAGATATAAGCACATTAAAATAATAAGATTTTTCACTGTTCTGTCTTTCAGTTTCGGTCTCTGACCAATTTTATTAGTATCCTGATTGAATCTGCTACAAATTCTGCCATTGGTTATTACTAATTTTTTTTATTGTTTTCCTGGCATTAGCTCCCAGGTAGATGTGGAGGTCCCCTTGTGCTGGGGACCATTTTATTTGCCCTGTCATAGAAAAAATTTGCCTGTAGTCTAAAGAGATGGTAGAAGAACTTGTAATAAGAAAGTCTGAGGTTGGCCAACAAAAGGAGGGAGGTGCTGGTAGTGAAAATCAAGCCATGCAGTTACACAGCTTAACTAATGCACAACTTGATAGCCGCAAATTATCTGAATTTCAAGACTATATAAGCATACACAAAAATAACCTCAGCTGCTGTGCATGCTGGCCTTCATGGTTTGATACTTGGCCAGCAATGCTCAGAACTTGCAGTGGTTTTATCTGTGAAGTATTTTCTGCCCTAATAAATCACAAGGAAGCGCCACCACGTCCCGTCCAAGTCTGCCTTTGCCTGCTTCGGTCTAAGTATCTTGCTCTGCTCTCCCCATACCAATGGAAGGGCTACCATTTTTTTAGCAGATGCTTATCTTAAATAGCAAATCAGCTTCTTCTTGATAAAGGCAATGAAAATAGGAACAAAATCATGACTCGGAAACAGCGGGTATGAAATAGTTTCTTACTGTAACGCCTAGCCAAACCCTGAGTCAAAGGTCCACCTTTCTGACAAAAAAATTTCTAGGAGGTTTGAAACAGAACACTTATCACAGCAGGTTTTTTCTGGAGAAGCTGAAATATTTCCTTCGTTTTTTTAATTTAATATAAAGAAACTTTGAGGCAATAATGTGTGCATAATGGTGGTGGCACAGGGTTTTTTATTTCCCCTACAGTAACAGCATGCACTTGTAGAATAGGTTCATTAATCAGTTCTTTATACGTGTTTTCTAGGTGCTTATTTGTTCCGAAGCAAATCGTGAACTTTGAATTAAGCTTGCCTGACTTTATACCCAGAACAAATGGTGAAGGAAATAGGCAGTCACGCCATTAAGCTCCCTGTTTAGCCTCTTCTGGTACATATCTTCTTCTAAACATCAGCTGCTTTATTTTTACTTCTCATATCTCTGTTTGCTGTGCGCAACGTACATACTTGTATGCCTCATACATGTGTGTATGGCTTTTGTAAAGCATGTGGTGTATAATTCTGCATGTGGCTGTGTATCAGTGTATCCAGAGGTAGGATCTGGTGTCAGAGTGAAAATGGCACGGGGGAGGGGAATGAATGGGAGTGATGGGAGTGATTTGCCTACTGCTGGCAACTGGCTTAGGTTGTTGCTAACTTTTCAGGTCAGGCTTACTACAGTGCTCTTATGTTCATGCTTTTCAAATTCTGGCTTTTATATTGACTACCAGTTTTTTAAGAGCTAAGTTCAGATCCTGTAATAACAAAAGACACAGTTGTACTCACCAGCAGTTGACTCTGATGCTGTTGGAGAGCAAAATCTGCACAGTGGCATGAGTCTCTCTGGTCCCCTGCCGACCTGTGTACTGCCTGATACAGAAGCAGGCATTTGTTGGCTGCATTTGAAGCTTGTGCTTGTATGCAGTCTTATCTTCTAAATTAAACAGTTTTTCATAACTTCTAACCAACTCTAATTCATATCCCTTTACTAAGAGTGACAGCAGACTGGGCAACTTCACACCTGAAAATACTGGTAGATTTAATTTATGAGGTGTTTTAATGACAAGGTCTGAGAAGCTGAAGAAAGAGAGAGTTGCATCTAAATGTGACAAACAAGCATAGAGCTTCTATATTTATATAAACGTAGTTTAAAAGTTTTATGCTCCTGACTGCTTTGTATTAGACTGACATAGCATTTTCTGATAATGTATGGAAAGTTTGAGGTAAAACTGCTTTTCTGTCTTCATTTATTCTCTTTGGGGCGAATCCATCTCTGCAGAAGGATGGATTCAGGAAATCTGGGACAACAGCATGGCCATAAACTGTAGTTTTTCATAACCGTGCTGTCTGTGAGCCTAGCTTTTCCATACAATAAATCGTCTTCAGTAGTGGTGAATAAAAGCAGGAGGCTATGTTTCTTTTTGTATCGGCCATGTGACAATGGCTCTGAAATGGGGTTGCAAGTTAGAGAGAGATTAGTCCCTGAGGACGTAGATTCTTACTCTCGCATCCATGGAAAAAAGAAAGGTGAAGGCTTCTCACTCCTGCACACCTTCATCTTTACCCTCTTTTCTGTGGAATCTGATGGAATTACTGGGAATTAAGTAATTTCTCGTTCCAGTTTGTTTTGTAACATGAACCTCTAGGTACTTTGTTTTCATATGCCTTTGTCTACCACAGTGTCAGTCTCAATACAGTTTTATAAATGTGCTGTCATCTGTGTTCAGATGCTCTGTTTTGGTCTGAAAACAAAACATACCTACTGCTAAAATAAAATTAATATTTGTGAACTGTGAAAGTATTCTTCTGAAGTTGCATAGCTTTCTTACCTGAAATATTTTGTAAGATTTTTTTAATCATTTTTTAGCTTTAAGTAGTATCAACTACTAACCAACAGATTTCATGGTACATTGTTAAAAGAAAGTGAAAAGGACTTTGTTTAAAGGCTTAGGAGGACGACTCATCTTTTCACTCTACCATCATATTCCCTAAGGTCATGAACATTACAGAGAGTTACTGTGTCCACTTCCATCACCAAAAATATATGAAAGCAGTACGTTCCCAACTTCATCAAATTTTCTAAGGTCACTCTTCTACTGGAATAGTATGGTAAACCAGCACGTAGATCTGATTGCCACTTATCTCCATGTAATCAGAAAGTTACTTAAACTCAGTGCTTCTAGGTTACATTTTTGCACAAACGTGATGATGTGGTAGCACAACAGAGAGTTCACCTAGAAAATTATCAGCAGGGCCAAGAACAAAAACTATCCCTGGACAGTATCAGAGCTAGAGCTCTGACCTGGAATTAGTTTGAAACATTTAGACATTTATGCACGCATGGATTCTATTAACTTTACTTAAAACACAGACACCTCACAACAAAATTTGCCCAGAGAGCAAAATAGTGTCTAATTAAAAGAACATAAAAAGCAATATCATTTTTGCCTGCGAAGGGGGATAAAATGCACTTAGAACAAGATTCCCATACTCAAGTAAAAAGTGCACTGAAATTTTAAATCCAGATGAAATCTGATGGATTGCTTTGAATAATGGACTCAAGGAAAGGAAATGCAGTGTAAATATTCAAAGCAATTTTGATTACAGACATGTCTTCAGTTTCAGCATTCCTGAAATAGAAGCAGATCTTCAAATTGCAGCCATCTACTAATGGTAGATAATGAACCAGCACTGCAGTCTTCAGTTCTAGTCCCATCTTCTTGTAGGAATCGTGACCCAAAATAAACCTTCTTACGGACTCTTTCACTGCACAGTATATATCAGTGATTAACCTGTCCTGCTGCTGAAGCAATGCAGAGGATGGAAAATCCATGTAGCAATGGCCATTGATATTGAATAGCTTGCTAATAATTCAAAATGGTGTATCAGTGCATCACAAAATCATATGATAGTTATTCAAAATTTGCTTTATTTCAGTAAAGCATTAATGTTCAGATATTTTTTTCTCAGAGGCAATGATCCTGCAAAGACTCAGCTTTACATTCAGCTTTACTTACTGAGAATGCTCCTCTGGACATGAATAGCTCACACTTAAGGATCTGTGGTGGTATCTCAGCCGTAGGGTGTTAACATAAAAAGGGTTAGCAAAATGTTGGGTGTCCTTGTCTTTAGCTGCAGTTCATTTTTTAATTCATGCCACCAACAATTTCTTTTTTCACAGTGATCCACACTTTCTGCGTAGATCCACTGTGTCTCTGCCAACATACATCGTCACAGCTGACTCATCCATAAGCTTATTTTAATGCTTGCTGCCTCATTTCTGCACACCTTCCCTTTTCAAGGTCATTTTCATTTATGTCCAGGACCTAGTCTCCTCCTTTACGGTTTAGTTCAATTCACACATTTCTTAACTCTCAACACTTTTGACAGTCTTCCCTGTTTCTCCCCTCAAGGCAAGTACTTCGTTAGGGGCAGTAAGTCTGTGTGCTCCTGCCCACAGGAGGAGACGAGAGGGAAGAGTGCACAACAGAAGGGTGGTTGGACTGCCTAGACCAGACAAGATGCATCTTTAACAGTAATAGTGCCCGCCACAGTTTATCCGGTTGTAATGGAGGGCCTTCCAATGGTCGCTGCGCAATGGAAAATGAAGCGTTTCCGGAGGACAGCATTTCAGCTCCCTGGTGCATTGGCAGGATGAGTAGGGAATATTTTGCCCAAGGACATTCTTGTTAAAGGACAGTGTTCTGCTTCTTCCAAACTCTGATTTTATGCGTAAGTTCTCTATTTTTTTCCTCAACGTGACTGATGTGACTGCCTTTCATGTTTCAGAGACCAAATGAGTTCTAAAGAAATGTAACAGGGGATAGCAAATGACATTGCAAAAACAAACATAATCAGAATATCTGAATGGGACACTGAAAGCCTCTAATTTATTTTTCCTATCCCATTTGATAATGGACGGTTTGATCGGCTTGGATGAGTTTGTCCTAATACATGCTGTTATATTTTTAACAACCTTAATCATATCCTGTTAGCCCTACCATAACGCGTTGGCTGTTCAGACAAGAATCAGAGAGCTACAGAACAATCCTTCAATCAAACCCAGAAAGAGGGTCTGCTGAGGCATGGGAAATGAGAGTATTATGGATTTTAAGTGCTTCAATGGTAGTGTTTTTAGGTTGTCAGCTTTGATTTATGTCATTTAAAGTTGGCAGTACACAAATATGCAAATCACTCCAGCACTCAGCAGATCAGATGCAGTCTTGAATGTACTGGAAGATTATGCTCCTAAGGATGGAGCAACCCTTGAAGTACTGGGGCTCAGCAAATCTTAGATGTAAAATCTGAATTGCCAGACATACGTTGCAAAATATGTATATGTTGCCTCACACATTGCTTTAGTTGTTCCTTTAGCTGCTGTACATATCCCCTCTAGGCCATTGCATCCTGGGCCAGGTGGAGCAACTCCGTGAGCAGCTATGTATTTTCAGCGGGGAGCAGCTTTCTAGCATGCAGGGTCAAGGCACGTGGAGAGAGACACAGCTCGGAGGCAACCTGGAGAAGCAGTCCTGGCTCCCTGAGAAGAATGGGGAGAAGACAAGAAGGCAGGCACTGGAAATGATGGAAAGAAAGAGATTTTTTCCTGGACGGAGTGGGCAAGGAAGAGATTTGTTTAGAAACCCGTTTAATTTGTTCTTCTGGACAGACGTAGAACTCTCTCTAGTCCAAACTCCCGTGTTCTAATGAAACATAACATGAGTTTCAAAGATCTTATGGTGAGTACATTTTAAGGAAAAGGTGCAGGCAGATCTGTCTTAAAACTGTGGCCAGCTTAGGGTCATATCATAAGAACATGCCACGTTTCCACTGCCGCTTCACAGATTGGGCAGAGCCAAAGCAATGCTGTCAGCCCTTCTAGGCAGAGTCAATATCAGTCTGATTTGTTGCAGTCTGAAGTTAAAATGGTCCTTATGTTGTACTTGTGACAATATTTCAACACTGATGCTAATTCTTAGTTCCTTATCCAGTATGTAATCAGTGCTTGCATTAGCAACTTTCGTTGAATTCTTATAAGTAAAAAGAGGACAAAACCCAACAAATCTCCCTTCTTCAAAAAATTCAGAAATTACACAATAAAAGTTATGTTAATTCTTAAACATACCAATAAGCTGGGTTCAGATAAATGACTTTCACCCCAGAAGCTCTCAAAGCACTTTCCAAATATGAGTAATTATAATTCTGCGACACCAATAAAATAATAAGACTTTGTGCCTTATAGATAAGGAAACATAAGAGTATATGGCTTTTTCAAGAGTTTTAGTTAATTTTCCATCAGTTTCTTCATTCAGAGAAAATACTTCTTTCCTTATAACAGATAAATAAATATCTTTAGATTACTTTGTTCTCTTTTGAATTCTGATGGCATAAGGGTGTTCAACAGTCCAAAAAAAAAGTAACCGTAATATTAGAAAGAAGACAGAAATACACACACACACCAGCTACAAAAAGGTGCTATTTTTCAAGGCACTTGAAGATTCATTTCAGAGGGAAGAGAGAAGCTGTGCTAGTTCTCTACATAATTGTTAAGCAACATTTAACAAATAGTATGATGCCACGTAGAAAAAAGCTACTGCAAACGTGTTGATTACTAAAATGGAAGTGTGACCTAAGGAATGGCTACGTAATTGTATCGCAGCTTAAATGGTCTTGTGTACGTGTGTGTTCAGAGTCCTGCCTCACATCGTTAATTTTTTTTTTTTTGTACTCATGTTTCTCCAGAAGATGCAACAAGAGGGGGAGTGAGCTGGAATCGATTCCTTCTTGTTAATCACAGGCAGAACCGATCCTTTACAAAGTCAGTCAGCAGCATATGAGCAAAGACATGTGAGCATAATTTGAAGGTGATGGGCTGTACAAACGTAGGTGTGGTAGTAATCTGAACCCTTTCCAGCTCGTCGTGATGTGTAAGAGGGAAAGAACCCAACCTGACCTTTACGTCTGAGGTTGAATTTGAGACAGATGGTGAGGCACAAATTCTTTGTTGTGAATTGAGCAAAGTCAATGTAAAGTCACTGGCACACAACAAGTGTGGAGTCATACAACTGCTTTTGGACAGACTCACTTATGAAGGAGGTTTCGTGTTGAATGGCAAGGTCAGGACTGTGTGTGAAATGAAGTGTGACCAGCCTCAGGACAAAAGATTCTTCTGCTTCTCTCGAATTCTCGTTTTCACTCTCTTCCCCTTAACCTTTTCCCCTTTGCTCATCTTATATTGATACCTGCCTACTGCATAGCAAGTGCAGTCCTGAAGTGTCTTCTTGGCCTCTTCACTTCCCTGCTTTGACGCTCGTTTGGCAAAGAGTGCCAGTTGCTTGGTGGGTGTTTATTACAGTGCCGGATCAAAGCTTAAGGACATTGGCACTGCCTGAAACTTTCTTTGATCCACTGATGGTATTTCAATTAAAAGCAGATTTGGCAGGGCCTCTTGGTTTTCCATCAAACTTTACTTCATAGCCTATTCCTCTTTCACCTCCTACGCTGGAATCTTCCAGGGAAATGTCATCTCATTACTTGTTTTTCAGACCCTTCTCAAGGACTTAGGTCATGTAACAGTACAACACTTGTTTGATATTACCTGTTTCAACTCTAATGTCAGACTAGGATGATCCCAGTATGATTTCGAGTCACTTCTTCCCAACATAGGGTTCATTTATCATGTGTGTCCTATTTGCTTTATTCTTAAGTACATGCCTTCACATGTGATGTATTAAAACAGACTTTAGTTCCTTGCACTCTATTTACCAGATGATACACACTGTTCTGCAGTGGGGACCTGACTTCTGCATTTTGAAGAAGGCAGAGAGTGTTTTAGAGAAAACCAAAGGATGTTAAATGTGGCAAAAAGATAAAACAAAATAACTAATGAAATGAATTATTTAAAGAGAGAGCAAGAGCTAACAGTCTTAGAAAAAGTAGACTCAGAGGCTTAAATTCATGCGGTTACAGGAGGTGAGGGGAAAAGTACTTCAGCTTCTGTTTGGTTTAAAAAGAGCATAAGGCTTTACTGGATAAGTTAGCTGCTGAAAAACGAGTATTTGCCGATCAGCTGTAAGGAATGATTTGAGCAACTGAAAAAACAGCTCACAACACAAGTAGATAAGCACTGGCACTCTTTCAATTTGGCTGCATCACACTATAGTTGGAAAGATGGTACTGAAGATAGGCTAACTGAGTCCAGGCCTCCCAGCTGCAAAATCTAGGCAGGTTTGTTGGTGCTTTTCGAGACGTTCATTCAAACAACGGTATCATCCTTGGGTTCTACTGGTTGTTTAATTTGTAAGAGGTGATGTTATCTCCAGTTTTTTTAATCCGCTCCCAACATATTATGGTACCATTTTGGAGGAATATATCACTCTTCATCTTGAAAAGTTTTTAGATAATTTATATCCAAACTGGGGGATGGATTTCTGTTTTCTTACAAGCAGTGGGTGCAGACAAAGTTGCAGTGTCCTCACTCGTGCTGTCTCCTGGAGATGCCTGGGAAGGCACTTGTCACCTCCTGTTCCTGGCTGCAAAAGTGGGTGATGCAGGGGCTCAAGAGGCAGCCTGTGTTGGCTCGCAGGGGCAAACTTCACCCCCACCGAATGATATTTATTCATACAAACAAACTGGACAATGACCCATTAAAAACTCTTCAGATATTTAACAATTACTCTTCTGTTAGGAGAGTGCACAAAATTATTGATGTGGGGTGTACCATACTATGTTCCACTTCCTTCTGTTTTATTGAGTACAGAACCAACTGGATTTAATGGCAGTGAGAAATGACATACTGTATTCTGATGTGTAATGGAAATGTGGTGGTGTTAACTTCCGAAAACCAGATCACTGGGTAGTTTTGGGTCACTGCCACATAGTATCAGAAAAAGCACTGTATAGTAAGTAAAGTTATTACATCGAAGGATACTGTAGATTCATACTGATTGCTGTCAGTTGGAAAATTTTCCAGGCTTGAATTTTATTCCCTCTCCTTGAGTTCTGGTTTGCAGCTATCAAATAATGGTGCTAACTACTTCAGGAATGTGATTGCGCTTCCTTTTGTTTTGTGCATTGTAGACTCACAGTTTTGCCTTGCTCATTATATACCCTGAGGGTACGTCAAGTAAAGTTCATGTTAAATGAAGTGACAGGTAGCATATTTAATGTGATTATTTTAACCAGCCTGCTAAAGCTGGGAAGATTCTGATTGAGCTGCAGCAGGAAACAAAGCAAAATTGCCTGCAGCATGCTAGGAAATGCAGGAAATTGCCAGTCAAAGGGAGTATTACAAAATATACTGAAAGATAACAGCAAACTCAGAACGCGTTTGTGTTGAGATGAACGTGAGATTGGCACAGCCCAGAGACACTTCTGACAGAGCTCTAATTTGGGCCACTTTCTAATCCATTCAGTGAATGTGGTCCTGAAAATGAAGTTTGGCTGGGGAATAGAGGATGTGTGTGGGGCCGCTCACAGTGGGAGACTACACATCTGAGAGACAGCCAGGAGCAACAATAGAGAGAGAAGTATTTCTTGCCGTACAAATGATCATATGGAATATTAAAATATGCATTGTAGCAAGATCTAGCACAACGGAAAGCTTTTATAACCCAGATTTTTTTAAAGCTTTTGAGGAAAGACCTAGCTTGAGATGTTTCAAAGGGACCTGCATTCAGAAGGCAGATGCTCAGCACATTTTGTAGATTGGGTTCCCTTCAGATTTGGCCTGCAAAATTGAAGCACCTGAATGATTTAATCACTGTTGAACTTAATCTTTTGTGTAGCCATCTGGTCTTGATGAGATTTCTCACAGAGTCCCATGGGATTTGGGGTGATAGTCACCGCACTTTGGCTCTGGTGCTCTAACCGCATTTGGCTTTCCCTGCACATTGGCTTGAACACAATTGCGAGCTGTTTGTAAAGATGAATTCACAAAAGACTACGCTACTACTAACCTGAAAAGGAAGGAAGTCTTTTCCTATGGAATTATTACTCAAGAAAACACTACACAATGGGTTTTTAGTTAGTATTTTCTTTAAAACATTTTAATTAAACTTTTCAGAACTAAGGCAAGATAGGGCTATTGACATTATCTTCTTTATTTCTGGGATTGTGGATTTAAGCCAGTTTTAAATTAATTAGAATTCTGTGTGGCAAGGCTTCAGAGGTGTTTCTGTGCTTACCATTTAGCTTGAAAATGAAAATACTATTGTGAAATATCTAAACATTTACAATAAATTAATCAAATGAGCAAATTTGATTACTTGTTTAATTGTCCCAGAAAGGAAGTCCCTTTTCATAGTCAATGGAATTCTCTCAGCAAGAAAATGAGCTTTTAAATTGTGTGAATGTAAATATATATACATACATATACACATATATATATATATATGGGTCAAAAAGCATAAAGAGTGATTTTCTGTAGTCCAAAGTATGAATTCCGTGGATGTTTCCATAATTGGGATCACTCTCTGAATCTCATATCACAAAGCTCTCAGTGACTGAGAGTGAAAAAAAGAGCTTTATCAAATTGTTTTCTGAAGATCTTAATTCCTCATAACAAATAGATGATAGTAAAAACGAGATAAAAATTACTGTTTAATCACATGACCTTTCTTCCACCACTCTTTCCAAATGGCTAAATGTCACTCTGCCCTAGAAATGAAACATATTGAACCAGCATTTTAGTTTATTTTAAAACTTTTTTCCTAGTAATTGACAATATATGCTTTTTGTCCTGTGTTCAGTGCAGTTGTGTCTGGGTGATGCTTAATCCAAGGGAAAAATATTTCAGTTGTCACATAGATTGGAGAACTTTTAGTTGTGTGCAAAGAGTCTGTTGAGTACTGATTATGTTAAAAAAAATTAGAATAACTCAAACTCTCTGAAAAGCAGAACTGCTTTATCTTTCTTTATAATATACGATAAAATATAAGCTGTATGAGACAAAGTATTTCTTGATGTTTGGGCAGAGCAACAAGCAATTGTACTTCTATCTTATTTTGACTTCTTAATAACATGGAAGGTCTCATAAGCTCTTATCTCTCGTTACATCTGTTACAAAGCAATGTTATTAGTAGGCATATATGATAATTAGTACTATAGTATGCAGTGCTAGTACTGCATTTCTGAAGTGTTTAGCTGCCTTGTATAGGATTTTATATTATGCCTGTCTTTTAATAAAATGCCTCTCTTTTAGTAAAGCCAAGATTTTGCCTAGTTTTGCCTAGGCTTTCAATACTTTAATGAATAAATTGGACTCTGTATTATCTCCTGATTCCTGTGGGAGAATTACTCATTGTTTCCACTGCAAGCCCATCTCTGTGATGCCAGTTACATTCATAAAGTTAAAATGCTTGTTATTCCAACTCAGCACAGCTGCCAAGTAATGAAAGTATTAGAGTAGCATTGTACATCTGTCAGCCTATTTTGACTTCTGTATAATTGTGCATATATTGTTTTAAAGATAGTCTTATACTGTTAAATTGATGACTTAACTACTTTTTCTGTTTAGATTGCCCAGCTCTTGTCCAGTTCCAGGCTGTTTTCCTCTGAGGCTAATTACTTGGTTATTAGGAGCAGAGTGAAGAGTACAAGAAAACTAACCTGTGTAGGAAAAAGGAGAGGTTCTGATAGTATGGAAACTGTTCACAAGGGTGCTGTAATCAGTATGTTTTCTTGAAGCACAGTTGAGGTAGCATGAATAGGGAAGGAGAAGTTAAACTTTTGATAACCACTGATAGAATTCATTGCTATTAAAAGCAAATCTTCCAAGCAGTCTGAGCAATAACGCCTTAATGTCATTTTGTGATAGTAACCCCAGGAAGAATAACAAACTTTTAACATTTTAAAAACGTATCTCTGTTTTCCATGTGTTGTCAGAAATCCTTTATAGCACAAGCATTAAGTTTCTCTGGCAGCCCCTCAAAGACGTTGTTACTCTAGTTAGCCGCTGTGTGTTACCAGCATGACTCCAGCCATATCTGTGCTCTGATGCCATTCATCATGATCCCTCTGACCTCACATCAAATGGTGTTTAGGCACCAAGTTGGCCTCTGCTGTCTGCTGTGTCTTGCTGCATGTTTTAATCCTCTATTTCAGCCTTCTTTGTGCATGTGGCCCCTGTTGGTGTGAGCCCCAAACCTTAGCTTGGCATCGCATCCTGAAGCTAGGCACCGCACTTTCCCCTCACCTGTGTTGGCTTGAAACCTAACCCTGCTGCTGGTCCTGAGTTTCGTTGAGAAGTCTGCCAAACACCCTTATCCAGTACAAAAATGGTGGCTTGCTAAGGTACGCTGTACAGGCTGCCACAGCCTTTCTGAAGTTGCATTAGGTTTATAACCTTGCATAAAGTTACCAGTGAGATCAGGTGACCCAAAAATTAGAGTGAGGCCACTCTTGCCCATCTAGATCCAAAGACTACAAGTCATATTTGGGGCCTGTATCAGCTGATGAATTAGGGCTAACTCTTAAGGTTAGGGTACGGTTTGCTACTTGCAATCCATAAAAAAAACTGCTGTAGTTGCTGAGGGTATTTAGGCAACCTTCACACGCTCAGAAAAGATGTGCAGGGATTTCAAATGAAGTTCCGTAAGGTGAATGCCTAATATCTGGGCATTGCAGCATTAAGCAACACAGCATCAAAACCCCTTGGTGGGTCTCAGCTGTGCTCCCCAGTAATGCCTAAGCAGGACAGGTTCCAAGCTTTGTATAATTTTCTTTTTTGTATGAGTTATACAAGTGAGGCTGACAGTTTTCCACAGTACAAGCATGTTTTCTGATTTCCCATAAAACAAAAATTGTTGAGGATTTTGCTTAAATATTCCCAGCAAAAAACCCACCCTGCCCAGTCTGAAGCCCAGCATATAAATATCTCACCATGCTATGACAAGCAACCACATGAAAACAGGAGTTATCCTGCAAACAGTTTTATAGTATCTGCAATAGTGGGGAGAACAGTATCTGCTACAAGAGTGATTTGCCCCCAGTAATTGACTCATTATTTAAGTTGAACAATCCATCATAGGAAGAGGGAGGACATATGGAAAAGATTAAAGGAGTATTGTAAAAAAAGTAATAAATGTAATATTGGAGTATTGCTTAGTTAGCAGTTCCTTACTGAATGGGATGCAGCTGCAAGGGTCATTAATCCTCTCTAATTCTTTGCCAATCTTGATGTTACATAAGCAGTGGGAGTAGGACTAATGGAAGCTGAGTATGGATATTAATTCTCCTTTTGTAATTTCCTGTTTCATTTGTATTCAGTAGTCTACAGTTGCATACAAAGGAGGAAATGAGACTTCACCAAGATATAAAACAAACAAGGATGTTAAAAAAAAAAAAAGAGAGATGAAGTAGCTCATAAAAATGAAGGACTGCCCAAACTTGAGTCATTTTTTATCTTCATTAGAAATGTCTCAGATTTGCATCACTTCACGACAAAAAACTTTCCTTTCTTTATTTATTCATCTCCTTGCTAGTTCCCAAAATGCTAGAAAACCATCTACAGAAGTTTTTCTGCTTTTTACTTTCCCTACTATTCTCCAAAAGCATAATGACCCTTTTGTCAGCATATATTCCAGATCTTCCTTCTCCATAAACTTACAGTTCCCTTTAGGACCTAAGGCTTATTCTGTATTTGCCACAATTTAGAAAGCCGACGTGGAAATCCCAAATAGGAGTAAGTAGTTCTGTGATCTTTCTTCTAAGCCCTTGTCCCTGATGACTATATATCATCTGGTTCATGATTAATGGGGGTCATCAGGAGAGACACAAAGACTCTGTGGAGTCTGAACCGCAAGCAGGAGCAGAGACTGCAGATTTTGGGGGTGGACGAACATGCTATTCCAGAAGCTGGAGGTGGCAGACCAGGTCAGACAGCAGCAGCTCCTCTGGGAGCTGCTCAGCCCCATGCTATTCCTGCTGCTGCTGCTCCCAGATCCGGGTGGTCACAGCCCCACCAGCGAGTCATCCCCTTTGGTGTGGAATCTCCTCGACAGCCTGAGCCAGGGCTTGCAGTAGCTGTGCTAGGACTACCAACCTCGACACTGTGACACTTGCACTAAATCCAGGATTGCAGCTAAATCAGATGAGCTTTTCTATGTAGATGCATTGCCACTGGTGAAGTGTTGTGGCTGCTGTTGTTCTTAATTTAAAAATGCATTTCTGTAATAAAAACAGGGGGCTGCAATAATAGGAATAGTATGGGGATTTGCAGAGCTTTATGTACATCTCGCCTGGGTTATTCATGCCTTTTATCCACAAAGCTGGCAACTCCCTTCAGTTTGCCCAGTCTCACAGACCCAGTTAAGTAAGAAAACTAGCCTGGTCTTAAATGCAGAGCTCCCAAATGACATCTTTGTTCATAATGACCTTGCTCAAATGCAGTTTCCTCACCTTCTTTCTAATACACATCAATAATATACTTTGTACAAATATGAGTCATTGCTCATACTTCACATGATGTGCTTATGCACATCAGCTATCCTTATTTAGTAACAAGATTCTTCATCGGATGAGTTTTAGCATCCTTTAAACTCTTGCTTGTGTCATGGCAAGCCTTCAGAACAGGGTTTTCAGAAGGGAAATCTCTGTCAAATGGGTTGGAGGAATTTGGGAATGTTGACTTAGGCTTGTGGAAATGGAAGACCAGCGTTAAAAAGACGAAATGTATTGTTTTCTTTAGAGCATCTTTTCTTTCTCTCTGGGAGAGCAAGCAACAAAAGATGGTTAGACCTCAAGAGAAAATCAATTAATAAAATGCAGTAAAACATTGAAATAAATAAAGAGCCGACACATCTCTCTCTGACAGTTCTGGCTATCATATTTCATCCTTAGTTAGAGGTTTTAAATACACTTTCGCTTATTTATATAAGTAGTATAGGTAATAGAGATGAGAATTAAATAAATACTTACTTCAAATAAACCTGACAAGTTAAGAGGCAGTTCTTCAAGCACATTTCTTTTTGTGTTTAGAAAGTGTTTGAAAAAATATATTATTTCATATCATAGACCCTAGAACCTGAACTGGTATCAACTCCTTTAATTTGAGTTACATCAATTTCCATTGTATGGAAGAACTGGTCCTTGATATATGCTTGAAATTGACAAGATAAATAAGATATTGTAGTTTTATTTGATCCCGATTTCAAAAATACATAACAATTCTACACTTTGTTACAACTATGTGCACAGTTTCAAGAACTGGATAGAAACTATTTTGCCAAAACAGATGTATGTTGAAGCAGAATTATCAAATGCCACAGAGATCTTATTGCCCAAGAGGCGAAATATTTAATATAAAATAGAAAGAACAAAGTTTAATTTTTTCTCAAGCTTTGGCTGAAACATAAACCAACTAATTGTATTTGAAATCCCAAAGGCCTTAAAGAACATTTTTATAAGATTCCTTGCATCGTTTTGCAGACTCATGAGATCTGAACATTTAATTATTTTGCCTGCCCTGACTTTCGAGTTTTCCCTTTCATTGATGCCTAAAGTGCAGCCATTCATTTCATTAGATATCTCTACAGAAAGCAGGTGAGTGTGCCTAGACCAATGGGATAAGTCAGAAAATCAAAATGGACAATGCTATGCTAGAAGATACTGTGCAAAAAAAAATAAGCAGGCCAAAATCTTTTCCAGCCTGAGACCCTCTTCAAACTAAGAGCACTTGCATACATTTTAAAGGCCCTCATCTGCAAAAAAAACAAGCTGAATTTCATTACTCATTCGCATCAACAGACTAAATAGACTAATTGGGCCATCCAGAGTAGAATTAGAAAGCTGCACGGCAAGTCGCACAAAAAAGCTTTCATTCTTAAGACTAAGGCATTTAAATTTGAGTGGTTTTAGTGATGGGCAAATCTTCAAAATTTTATATATTGAATATTGTAGGTAACTATAAAGAAGTACTCCTCTTCACGCAAACTATTTTAGAAATTTTGGTACCAACGTTCCTCATACCTTCCACTTAAAAATACCAACCTACGCCAACTGCTTTGCCCCCTTCCTCCCATTGCGCTTGGGAGCAAGCTCAGCAGGATCATGTATTTTCATAAATGGTCTTTTTCCTTTCTACAAAAGAAGAGGGGAAATAAAGAAACTCTACAATTATTTTGTACCAACTGTAGCAATACTGAAAAACATCTTTGTAATCTAAAGCACTTTCTTCCATGTGTGAAAACTGTTAATAGAGACTCCCTGGAGCTAACAGCAGTTTAAGCATTGGGGCAGAATATTAAGCAGTGGTATCTCTTTGTGGAATATGAAACTCTTTCTTCAGTCCACAAAGCTAGTACTACTGTACCTGTCACCATACACAGTGTCTGAAACCATAAGTGTGTGCAGAGGTGTCTAAATGGCCTTGCAGTTACAAATGGGGATTTATTTTTCTCTTAATGAAGAAAAGAACAAAAAATCTCTTACAAAGCCCCGAGCCAGGGAACACAAACAGCAAACCCTGCATTAGCTTGCCTCGTACATGCCCTGTGCTTTCCCGTGATTGCCCACCGCCCAGCACGGGGACTGCCTGCCGGGCCGGCCGCTGTGCTCCTGCCCAGGAGGCAGCTGCGGGGCAGGGAGACATGTCGGGGCATTTTCTCAGTCACATGTGGATTATTTTTTCCTGTCTCTTTTCCCATCACGTCTTAACTACTCTCTATTGAAAAGAAGGTGGGGTGGTAAAGGCACCGAGTAAGCTAAAGTCGGTTTTAAAGACTTCTTGCCACCGTGCTATGCAGTTTAGAAGTACGGGAACTGGTAAATTAGTGGTACAGCTTCGGCTGCTCATCAGCCAGGCCTGCCCTTAGGTCATTCCTAAGTAACTGTGATACCAAAGCGGCATCTGACTGGCTCAATAAAAGCAGTGAAAATAGCTTGCTTATGTTTCCCTCTCCTATATCCCAGCGGAAGATTGGCTGAGCCAGACTTGAGCATCTGCCCTCGTGTGGAAGGGAACTGCGAACTGTGGCTTCTGAAATGCCTTTTGAAATATTTTATGAGCAGATTTAATCTATGCTAGGCAGCGTTTGTAAATAGGAAGTGTGGTACTGCTACCGACGTTGCTCCTTGTGAAGATTTGACCTGGTTCACAACAGCCGTAGTGAATGACCATAATGATACTATAGAGTTTCCTTTGGTTTTGCTTAGTGCATAAAACCCGCCAAACCTGCAAGTCTCACCAAGACTTCTTGCTATGAAAGCTAACATAAAAAGCATCTGAACATCATCTACATTTATCAGAAGAAATAATTACTGGTACTTTCCTTCCTTCTGTGAACTCAGCAAGAAAAATGAAGTCTAATACAAAGAACTGCAGAGCTGCCATTTTTTAGGAAGTATAAATATCATATATAACATGATACAACACCGAACAAAGCCAGTAAATCATTTTGTTGTTATTGATTTTAAAGGTGGGGCTAATTGATTTATTGAGACAGTCAAACAAATCATAGTGAGTAATATATTCATCTAATTGTATCTCTTTTGTTGCTCATGAAATATTTGCAAGCAGATCCTGAAATTCTGAGATGCATTTGTTTTTCTAAATAATTCACAAGATATATTCACCAGCACTTCTTAGCCCATGATTTAGTATCATCGCCTCAGAATTCTCTGCACTTTGTTACTGTACAGGGTGAGACTTCATTAAGATGCTGAATGTTCTTTAACAGTTTGAAATATTCAGATTTTTTTCCCCTTAGTGAAGTTTTTTTGACAGCTTTTTTCATGATTTGCTTGCTTGATTCCACCTAGCAGTAGTGATGAGCTTTCTTCAGAAAAACTCATATGGCTCCAAGGAATAATATTTCAAAACAATCTCAGAAATTGGGAAGGCTTTTAAGAAGTGAGAAAAACCTTTCTTTTATCATTACTGTAAATTATATGAAAAAGATAGCCTGTTGTTATCAGGAGGCTGGAGATTATCAGTAGGGACAGGTGGGCTTAGCTATGTTGAGTCAAAGATATCAGCAGTGAAGGATGCACCAATACTGCTAAATAGGAGGAGACCAGGGGATGCGTCAGAGCAGTGGGGCTGTGATTATCCACCGAGTTTCGTTAGTTCTCTCCCCTGCTGTGCTTTGAACTGCTCCAACTGGCTCCTTCCAAGATAAATTTGTTCCAAAGGTGGCAAGCCCTAAAGTAGTGTCGACACTTGTCAAGTGGTGCCATCAGAGAGCAATTCTTGTCCCTCTTTTATTTAGCAGTATAGGTATAACCAGAGAGGTAGAGCTACCCAAAGGTAAGTGGTCAGGAGATCTTGATTTTCATCTAACCTAGGGGTTAAGCTCACTGTGCAAGCTTGCTCCTGCATCTTTTTTATAACACTTTGAGATCTATGGATGAGGAGTGCTTTGTAAGTGCTAAATGTTGATTAATTACTATTATTACAAGCATTGCCAGGTTGGCATGCTGGGGCTGTTCAGTGTGAGCGGCCCTAATCACAAGTAATGAGACATCAGTGGGAAATGACATTGGTTCCTGTGGAGTGCTCTATTGCTATACAGAAAATGCTTTATTTCTCCCCTCTTAGAGAACTAATTGCTTTGTGTTATTGTTTAACATCGTGTAATTGCACTAGTTGCCAAGAAGGAAAAATAAGTGGTTCTTTTTGGATCAGGTTGTAACTATGCATTTAGAGAGTGCCTAATGTGAAATCGTGACTACAGATGAAAGAGGAAGGAACCCCAAGGGCACCATAGTCCCTTCTGAGTGTGCCTGAGCTTCCTATTTGTAAATTAACACCATTAACATTAATGGGAGTTACACGTGCATATACTGTGAGGAGACTGGCATCCCAAGTGCAGAATACTACAGCGCAAATGCAATTAATGACTCTGCAGTGTGACATGCCAGTGCTTTCCCAGGCACTGAATTAGCGTTGAATAGCAGATGGTGGGCAGTAAGAATGTGCAAGTTTAAGATAGATCTCTGCATTTTACACAGTTGCAGTTTTGACATCATCTGGAGGCAGATGCAAAATAAAAAAGAAAAAGAGGCATATAATCCAGGCGGTTATATACGCATACAAATAGTTTGCTGCAAAAAAATTTAATATTTATTTTTAATATTTTTAATATTTAGCTCCACAAAAATTGTGAATAGAATACCTCTATTTTTAGAAATGAACATTAGTATCACTAGAAACTTTTACATGTAGAAAGACTGATGAGACAGAACAACAAACTCCGTCTGCTTTGTCACTCGGGTAGGTGCTGTGGGTTCATGAAAAGCCTGGTGGGCCTACCACATTCCCGCAGAGCAGGGGTATCGCCAGGAGTGAACCTGCCCTCCCCTGATCTTGTCACACAGGTACTCGTATTCTGCAGTGGAGCTGGGAACACCTGCTTCAAATTCCAGACAAAAAGGAAATAGTGGCCCAAAAGCTGCGCTTTTTTCTTTTTCTTTTCCTTCTTTTTTTTTTTTTTTTCCTGAAAGACAGCTCATGGATGGCAGGTTATGGTTAAGCTCCAGGCTATAGTACAGCTACAATTAATTGACTTACTTTCCCCAGGTAATAGCAACGCTGATATATGCCAAAAGGGAAATCCAGAAGTTTGTGTGACATACAAGGCATCTCAGAAACTAATTTAACTGTATTTGGTGTTCTGAACATATCTATTAAGTAAGCAATTTGAAATGCTTTAGTATGCTAATGTTTATTAATAGCTTTGTTGAATAGGAAAAGAAGCTGCAGGAAATTATCCATCAGTCTCTTGGTTTCGGTAGTAATGCCCCTGCACTGCGAATGAAAGGTGAAAGGAGGTTCCCCAGAGGTGTCTGCAGGGACCCCTTCCATATACATGATTCCTACTTTCTCTCCCTTTACTGTGCTTTCTTCCTTTTCTGCTTTATTTGCTATGGGGAGTGGGGGTAGGAATGAGACCAGAAGAAACATTTTACACCAAGACTAGCCTCTATTAAAAGAACCATTTAAAGTTGCCGCAATTGGGCCTTTCATTCCAGTCACACAGACAAACTTTCTGTGTTATCCCAGACTTTTCTGCACTGCAACTTCTGTTCCTTCTCCTAAGGCTCACGCATGTCATTGCGCTCCCATACTGAACCTATTTGTCTTTAAGGCAGGGAGAGACCTGTGTGTGTGAATTCAAGTCTAAAATACAAGACAGTAAAAGGAGCCAGGACACAAAAGTGGGTGCTCTTGAGCTGGCACAAAGCCAATACAAAGCCAGTAAATCCACACGTCCCTCTAGCAGTCTAATGAGGATTCTCTAGGTCTATGGTTAATGAGAAAATGAATAGTTGCTTTGCTTTTAAGAGTAACTGCACAAATTTTGCATATGATGACTCTGGTCTCCTGTGTGATAATAGATACTGACTTGAATCCCTTCTATCAAAGTTGACAAAAAAAGAATGTAGGAAACAACACAGATGTTTCATTTTAGCTCCCCTTTTTTCTTTCATAAGAAAATACAACTTTAAATAAAGTGACATCCAATTTTCATTTGATATTTGTGTTTTTTTCCTCTAGTCTTTTTTTGTCATAGGATCTTTTCTAATGTATTGTGCTGCTTAGTTCCAGTCTTCCCTTTACATGATGGTTTATTCTTCTTAAGCGTAGTTCATAGAGTAGTTTTCTGGTTGGATTTTTATCATCAGTTTACAGGCTGCTGCAAACACCTGTTTTGATTACAGAACTGCTGGCTGCATACCCTGTAGTTTCTTTAAGAGTGGTTATGGGTTATTATTTCACTTCAGAGCTAAACATTTACTTAGTGTATACCCCATCCTCTTGTGTTATAAAGGGAGCTTCTAAGGTGATAGATGATTTACTCAGTGCTTCACAGTACGTGTTTCTACTGCATCTACCACTTATTAAGCTTATGGAATGATCCTGATATTGGTTAAACAGTGTTTTCTGTTATAGATAGTTGATGCTTCATGTATCATGTAGTGCTGAAACATAGCTTAACTCAAGGCTGTGGCTTCTTAGGATTGGCATAAGGACTAAAAGAATTAATATTTATGATACTAAAAAGCAATTCTGAATAGTGCATTCAGAGATTTAATTTGGCCCAGTACTTTTACTAGGGAATGGCCTGGAGCTGCAGAGTTATGACCTGAAAATTTAATTTGGAGACATTGCTAAAGGTATGTTTAATCTCTGTCTAACTGCAAAGCCTTCTCACATAAAATTGCTTTAATTTTATTAGGCAGATCATGACAACAGCTGAGGTCAGCAGAGGTAGCAACTGGATGTCTGCAGCAAGAGAGTGTGAGCTAATTCCTTCCCCAAGGAGCAATGGAAATAGGATCTGGAGGCCACTCAGCTTGATTGGGGGTGGGCAGTCTTCTGGAAATACTAAGGGCTTGAGGCAAGGAGACAGGTGATTAGAAGATAAATGGTCTTTGCATGAGTTTCGGACTATTCTTTCACAGGGGCTTCATGATCAAATGTTCCTCTGGACGTGTCAAATTAATTTCACCCTGAAATAATATTGAATGCATGTAAGCAGATGAAATATGCTATGCAAACCATTTCCTTTACTTTGGTCTTACTCTCTCTCTTTTTTAGCACTTTTTGTTTATAAATGAAATAGCATAGCATAGGTGCAATATGACCTCTAAGGGCAGAGTTCTGTCCCTTGCATGGAGGTAGATTTAAGGCAAAAAACACATCCACAGCTCATAACTACACTAATTGCCTCCATCAAAAGGCAGGAGTACCAAAACAGAAGAGATACCGAAAGCAAAACTCTTGCAGATGCCTCAGTGAGGAGAAGCCACAGAACTCAAAGGGGACCTATGAACTGAGGAGGCATAGGCAATAAAGTTATATAAAGGCTGACCACCACTGCCTCTTCTTCTGGCTGTGTTTGAAAAGAAAAAAAGCAAGGCCTGCTCACTCCTTTAAAAGGCCGCTGTCTTTTTGAAAAGTATTTAGGTAGTAGATCTGAAATGGATGGAGGTATCCACTCCTGAAGGGGACAGAAGGACAGGCAAATGTCCATGAGTTAGCATTCTCCATTGCTGAGCTGTGGGACATCCCCAGCAAGTGGTCTTTCCATGTTTCTGAAGTCCTAGTGATCCATATGGAGAACTTACATGTATTGAATTCTACTCACGAGAGGCCTTCTGAGCTGTATTTGAGCAGGACCTAGCCAGGATCAGACCATGCCTCGGTGAAGACAGAGGCATGTCTAGTCTGCAGGCACTCTTAGTCAGAGGCAGACTTGGGCTGCCAAGGAAAGTTTGGCCAGTCTACTCATGGAAGTGGAGAGAAAAACTGAGAGCATGGAGCTGCTGAAGACCAGGCTTATATGTAGGGTGGAGGAACAGCTGGTCTGACCCCAAAGCCCAGCCCCAGGTTGGTAGAGTCGCTACCCATGGACCTGTGTAAGAGCAGCAAATCCCCTAGAAAAGGGGTTAGCTGGGGAGCAGGCCTTGCTGGAGATGGATTTTAACAGCCAGTTAAATAAACTTAATATTAATTTTATTAATAATATTTATAAATATATGTATATAATTAATACTAAACTTAATATTAATTAAGTTTATTAATATAAATAAACTTGATAAAGGCTGAATAAACTTGTACCAGCCTGCCTCTGGGTGAGCATGCCCCAGCCTTGGGTTGGGAGCTGGGTGGTTCAGCTGGCTGGCTGAGAGACAGTGTGTTAGCATAGACACAGTCAGTAAGGTAGCTGCGCAGCTTCTGCACCAGAGGTGGTTTCAACCCGCCAGAGGTGGTTTCAACCTGAGTGCGTGTGGAATGAAAGTTTCTCTGCCTGCTCTTGAGGCTTGCTAGACCTATTCCTAAACAACTAAGCAAAACAAGTGGAATACAAATGAGTGTGAAAGGAGGGCAGGGAAGCAGTGAAAATAATAGTAAATATAAATAGCTTGCAAAACAGGAGAAGTAATCACAGCTCTCCGCTTCTTCAGCTTCCGTTGTCATTGCTAGAGATTAACTTTAGCATTTTTCTCTATGATTTGCGTACGAACTCTAAATGGCTGGGCTAGTCATGGTGACTTCCATGAGAAATGTAGCTTGTTTCATTATGAAGGTGCTTGGTGAAGATATTTTTTTCAGAAGGCTCTTGGCAATTAACTATTTCTCTTGAGAACCCAGAAGTATATTTGACAATGACAAGATGACTCATTTTTTAAAGTAATACGAAAAATTTTGATTCTTACAACTTTCAAAAGAAGAAAGTGAAGAAAAAAGGTTTCTTGAGCCCTAAATGTGCACATGGTTCTCAAATGGAGTCTAACCCACCACTTAAAGTGCTGTGAGACTCAGAATTGGTACTGCTGGTAACAAGAAGTTTTGTACAGTTAGAGTTGACCTATCACAGAGCAGTTGGAAAGCAGCCAGAATTGATCACCCATCATTTGGGAAAAGTTGTTTATTATTCACCTTGTCTCCACTGCCCCTCTCCAGCTGAATGTTCTGACATAAACGCAGCAGGTCTGTGCTGTTTTACCACATCAGTGCTTAGTCTTAGACTTGATTTCCATATGTCACAGAAGAATCCAGTAATTACTCACTGTTATTTATATAGTAAGATGTTGCATTACTTGCTAACACCCACATATTGGGAATAAATATACCTCCAAGTACAGTTTAGACCAAGCTGTTAACTGCAACCCACATTTTCTATTGGGAGTTTAAGAATCTGGGGATTTCAGAAGTCATTTTCTTGATTCCCTAACTTCTTTATAACAATCTCTTATTTTTTTCCCATTCTCAGACTTGGGTCTCTGTCATCAGACCCTTCTTTTTACAGAAATCTCTTAAAAATGGTGCAACAGCTGAGATTATTAGGCTAGACCTCATTTAAAGCTGAGTAGGTATCTTCCAGATCTGTTTGCTGTTTCTGCCATGTACACCATGAGAAACATCTCAACCAGATGAGTTGGATTTATGAAGCAGCAGTAACAGCCTGTGTTAAATACTACTCGCTGCTTCCAGGGAAGTGGTCAAAGAGTTCACGCATTCACAAAAATAGTAAATTTGTCCTCACTTGTGTGTCCTCTGTTGCCAGCTATTACCTCTCTCTGTTTTTCTTCTTGCCAGCAGATAGGAGATCCCTGAACAGAGAGTGGAAGACCTTCCCTTAGTTTTCCCTGCCTTCTTTCTCTCCAATTGAGAGGAACTGTATCATTTTGTTGCTGTCAGGGAGCATCTCTACTCATCAGCTGCCATGGAACGGGAAACAGCCTTACGGACATTCGTATTATAGGCACATGAAACAGCAGGGAATATTTCTGAAATAGTAGATTAGCATAAGAGTACCAAATAAGTATATTATCATTTCTTTTACAAGGAATGTTGTTTTCTACTGCTTCTGCCTTATTTCTGTCTTGAGGTTGTATAAACCTTCAGATTCTGTATAAGCCTTCAGATTCTGAGGCTACACACAGAATTGTGGCTCGATAGCCATAATTTTTTTATTTGTCTGTCACCATTTTTTTTGGAAATTGGGAAGTCCTCATCATCAAGGCTAATCTGAAAACCAGAAGCTGTATATGTCTGTCTTTCCTTATCATCAATTACAAAGCTTCCTTTTCTGTCTTCAGGGAAAACTGTCAGGTTGAGAACTATTATACTCTAGTCATGTTATATTAAGTGGCTAAGTGATTAGTTGCAAGCTAGTACGAAAAATCCCATGGTCTTCTATCTGTTAGAACTAAGACAAGCAATGTCACTTGCAGCTGAAGCTCTCATTTTGTGTTAGCTCAAGCATGCAGTTTGTTTTTTGTTGAAGCTTTTTAAAAAATAGTTGCTGGTAGTCTGTGCCATCCGCTGAAAAGGGATGGGAAAATCAGCTGCCTGATAGAAGGGCCTTAAACACCCGCTTGACAGTAAACATTCAGTAGCTCCATTGACTGCAGTGAAAGTATTCATATGTTTAAAATTAAACACCTTTTAAGTGCTTTTCTGGGTAGGGCACATTTTTTAAACTGGTGTGACTGAAATGCCATCAACATAACAATAGCTGCAGGTGGCTGTATAGTTAGGCTTTCTTGAAGCAAAAGGCTTCAGTCTGAGATGGCCCTGGCTACTCCAGTGCCCAGCCTGTGTTTCTGGTCTTATTTCCCTCTTTGGGTTAAAACCGGAACGATACTCCGGTTCCCCAGTACAAGCTGCCTGATTCGGTGGTGCCACATGCAGCATCTCCCTAGCTGCCCCCCGTGCCCTGCTCCCTCGCGGGGCGGTGGGACAGGCCCGGGCTGCCAGGCCCTACCCTGCCCCGCCGGCAGCCCCTGCGGATGCCAGCTCCCCCGAGCCGCCAGCCTGCGCGGCACCCTGACGCTGAGGTAGGTGTGGAAAAATACGGTGTTTTGTATCTGTCATATCTCAAAATCCAGGGGACCGTGAAGGAAATCGTGTAGTTCCTGTCTCTCTGTGGCACTCTAGAGGAAGACCAGTGTGCAGTAGGTCTCATTTTTGAGCATTTTTACAATGAAGAGGAAATACAATGTTGTTATTTTGAAAATAAAACCAGAGTCCTGGACACAATTCTCTGGGGAGGCATCTTGATGCAGTCGTAAAGCGGCAATAGCTGAGGCCCCCACTGTTGTCCATCTCTAAATAGAGCAAATCTAGTCATGTTTTTTTTAAATTTTTAAGTTCATTGAATAGGTCTTTGGAAATGATAATTATTTCCCATGATCCTAATGCTAATCCTTGGCTGTTTACAATGGTTGTAGCTTTCTGTGTACACGTGGGCTCTGTGCAAATCTGAAAAAATGACACAGAAATTTCCTTTGTAGGTGCTATATGTACTTTATTGTAATAAACTCAATGTGCCACGTAGCACAGAACTTCCCCAGATTTCTCTTGACATTTCTGTAGCGTTTTTGTTTTGTCATATCGCTGTATCCACTTTCTGACTTTACAAAGTTCAGGCACTTCCAACTTGCCTTTCTATAAAATGCTGCAAGGCATTTAATTAAGTGGTTCAAATATGCCTGTAATCTAGACTGAGAAAGGTCTCTTCATTGTTGCCCAAAGCAGGTAAGCAATTAAGCTTTGCCCTCCAAGGTTGTCGCGCTGTTGCAGGGGATCCTGCAGCTGCAGAAACCAGCGGCTTTCACAGGGACATCAGTCAGAATAATTCATGCGTGCCATATGCTGTCGTTGCTCACAACTGCAGTTTTTGCCACTGGGTACTTTGTTTTCTTCTTTTAATGTCAGCTTCTCCTCCCTGCCCCACACCCATATCATGGTACATCTGAAGTGAGGTGCATCCCTACCTCAGTGACATTTAAAAAGGAAAAGATGGAAGAAATATGAAGTGTGACCAGTTCATGAAAGATTGTAGTATTTTAAATATATGTGCGCTATTCCAGGTGTGTGTTAGTTATATACCCTTCCTGAGCTGAAGCTTTCTGAGCCTTCCACTCATCCGTTGACTGATTCTGGGAGTGATCCTGGAGCCTGAGCTGCTCCAGAAGCCAGGATTTTGTGTTTGGTAGCCAAAAAATAAAAGCAAGGTTGGTGAAACTGCCAGATGGAAATGCCTAAGAAAAGAGTTATTCTGAATGCTCTAGCTATTGGTCTTCTCTAGGTTGAGTATAAGCTATTGTTGATTTAATATAAAGCAGGAGTGGAAATAGATGGTAGCTTGCTTTTTCAGGTTGTAGACTGGTACTGAAAAAAAGGGGGGCATTTCCACTGTATTGCTCTGCTGTGCCTTGAGCCAATGTCACTGTTATAAAAAAAGCCATGGTCATCCCAGGTATACCAGGAGCTTTCTTGTCCACAGCTGCTCTGGGGATCCCAGCTCAAAGAGGGGGGTTCTTATGACAAAGAGGAAAACTCTTTTCTGTAAGCACAAACTTTGCAAAAATGGGGATCCTTGTGTATCACCCACTCTGTCCCTTACGAGCACCTTGTCTGTGGAACTGAAACTCATAAGAAGCACTATGGTTCTCCTTGGTGAGGACTGTCGATATTTAGGAGAGAGGAAAGCCTGAAAGACAGGCAAGCATTTAGCCATGACCTCCCATTTAGGACCCACTTCTTCTTTCCAAGGAACTGTGGGGCTCAAAGCCACTGATGACAGGAATTATTTAATTACTAAATAAATTTTTTAATTTAGAAAGTTGTTCAGACTATAACCACATAAGTTAACCACTGTAAAAACATTACTGATAAATATTTATTAATTTTTAGCTACTAAGTAAACAGTTGTCTGGTTTTAGACCATTGCTTATTATAGCAACTTACTATTTGCATGCGGTGACCACAGTATACTCTCACAGAGAAAAAAAATGTGCCGTTCCGCTCAGCTACTGAAAAGTTCATTTACTACCATTTGCTTCCATCAGAGCATGTTGGGACGAGGGGGAGAATGGAGAAATAAACTCTCTCCAGAAACACTTGGACATCCGTTTCCTTTCGTCTTCTCCATTTACATACGATGGATTGGAGTCTATTCTCCTCTCACGGGTGGGATTTGTCATGGACCATGGCTAACCAGAGACCGCCATGACATGACAGTAGCATGCGACATGCTTAAGTGAAGGCTCAGGTTGAGGCTGCACCATGCAGGTGAGTCGATCTACGAAATATGCGTGTCCCACCCCCCAAGCTGAGATCCTGCTCCTTCGCCTCCTCCCCACCATGTTCCCAGCCCTGTGGTCCAGCCTAAAACTGCCTCAGCAAATTCAGAAACACTTGTGCTGCTGAGCTAACTGGCAGTAGGGCTGCGTGGCTGGTGGGTGAGGGCAGGCGAAAGCCAGGCAGCCCTTGTTGGTGGCAGCATGCTGTGAGGTTGGCTCAGGTCTGCTGTGAGGTTGGCTCAGGTCCACTGTGAAACCTCATCCTCAAGCCCTCGTGTTGTTCCTTTGAACTAGCAGGGTCCCGACTGGGGGTCAAAATGCTGTGGGCACTGAAACAGCCTGCAGAATTATTTCATTCATCATTTGAAAAGCTCCTGCTGCTAATGATGATGTACAACTTGGATGTGTCCATCAGGTCAGCGTCACTGTGTCTCAGTAACATACCACAGATGACAAACTGGGATGCTTCCTGCTTCTTGCGAATAAGACACTTATGTCTCATCTTTCAGACTCACTTTTGCCCCAGTCTGTTTGAAGTCAGTATACTTTTCTCTTGTCTTCAAAAAAGAAAAAAGCTAGCACTTCCCATTAAAGCCCAGCCCTTGCTCTGTGCACGGTGACATTGCCTCTGTTTGGTGTCACCATTTTGAGATACTCAGAGGAGCTCAAATGAGGAGATGACTGTGTGCCTCTGGCTTCACCACTGGGCCTTAACATTTTTGAATGGAAATGTTTGGAAATATCATTATCTCCAATTTAATGTGGTCTAGAAAATATCTGTTTCTTTTGTGTCTGAAAATGCTCCTGATAAAATTCAAACACTTTTATGTTGAAGTAATGTCCTGCGACGCAAGCAGAAGCATCGCAACTGTGCACTCAGGTCTAATTAAGGAACAAATTACAGCACGGGCCTGCCCTTTTAGGTGGTGGTAATATCCGTAGATTAGATTGCTCGCTGGTGTGCTTGCTTTCGCTACGGCTGGAAATGTTACAAGCCTAATCTGCGTCCTAATGAAATTTGACTACTACATTGCAGCCAACAAGATCAGGTGTCAGCCATGATCATAGAATGTGATTATTGGTGTCAGGGTTCATAAATATTGTAAGTACCTTTACCATATTAACCAGAAATATTGCCAGCTTTTTTTATCAAGCCTTCCTTGGTGAAAAGGGAACCAGAGGGTAAATCATCTAGAAGGGGAAAGAGAGGAAATCCACTCAGAAGGGTACAGTTATGTGCAATTAGGAGAATTAATCAGTACATACTTTTCTGAAAAGTAACAAAATAAGAAATGTGTGTTGCTACACAGAAGAAGACTCAGAAGACTCAGCTGACAAGCTGCCATTGCACAAAGACTGGTGCACTTTTCCCTCTTTTTCTCCCCCCATCACCTTAATTTTGGGCATATTTTCTCAGGGAATAATAAGTACAGAATGCAATGGTTTGTTTTGCATGAAAAATGTCTTAAAAGTAGTTTGCCCATTGTAGATCTGAGTAACATTTTAAAAAACAAACAAGATGTTAATCATGAACTAGCTTTCCAACACAAACAGTACTTTGGGAATTAAGAAAGCAGCTCTGTCAAGGAATTAGTCATAGTCAAAGTCTGAAACGAAATAAAGCATGAAAAACCACAAGGGTTCTCAAATTCGAGTGGTTTTCATAAAGTGTACAACCCCCTGTAAGCTCTCCTGCCCACAAACTCACAGCAAGCTGAATAATAGAATTTCTGCCAATCTCACCTCTTCATTTTCTCTTTGTTTGCAAGGCATCTTTTCATACTGAATGTAATAACCCGACTGACTGCGTGGATCTTACTTTCTAAATGTTTTGTAATAGCTTGAAGCCACAATCAGCTGAAGGACAATGTATAATAATTTGGGGTAACATTAGGGAATAAGTCTTCTCTGTGTGTAACCAGTAGAGAGTTTATGGATGGGTCTGACATTTTTTATTTAATGCGGCATACATGCACGGACAATTTCTGAATATGTTAATCATTATTTCTGACAAAATGGTTTTCAATTACATTAAACAATGTTAGAAATTAACCTTCTCCCAGGAATCCTCTTTGAATTGAATGCCTATTTACAAAAATGATTGTGGTTTTAGAAAACCATTTACAAAACAAAATCTTTATTTACAGAAATTATTTGGTTGCTGTGGACACTCAGTATTCTGTACTCTCAGGAAAGATGCAGGTTCATTTCTTAGACCCAACCTTCATTGCCTGTGAAATATGGGCCTATACACAGAATAATCACTGATTTTTTTGATGCTGAATACTGTGCTTTGAATATGTATCAAAATACGTAGTCCCTTTCTGGTTGATCAATATTCATTTCTTCTAAAAAAAAAGAAAGCTTTCTCTTTTGTGCTGTCCTGATAAAATTTATGAGACCTTTTTTGCTCTAAAGCCCTGAGCTTTAAAACATCCTGCTCAAGATGAATGGTCTAGTGAAATGGGTTATTAATGGGAGTTTCTTTCACAATTAGAAGTGAAGACTCAGGCATGAGAAAGGTGTTTATCTTAGAGTTCCAGTTTGTTTTTAATGATGGTGCACAAACAAGCCCGAAGCATTAAATAGATTAGTGCTACTAACCCCTTAAAAGACTGAAAATGCCATTGCTCTGTAGAATACCTGATTCGAAAAGCTCCTATTAGATATCCTAGTGAGGCATTAATGTGAGATCTTCTTCTGCTCCTCAAATGGGAGCTCTAGCTGAACCTGAAAGCTGCAAACTAAGAGACACAAGATATTAAAGTACATTTTAATCTTCTTTCTCCTAAGCATGGCAGCTGCAGCATCTGTGAAATGATTATGCTTGCTCCTTTTTCCCTTTTATTTTAGCTTTCTGTTGGGCGTAGTGTGACCAAAAGGGAACATTTCACTTTGAGTTTCTCTGCCATGGACTTCTGCTAACGATAATCCCTCTGCTAATCTTTATAAAACGTCTGGCCTAATGACACAATGCATCCAGAGCACAGTTGTGTTGGGTGCGTCCAACGTCAAAGCTTTTAAACCCCAAGTGTTTTTGCCCCAGTGACCACCAATGGGTAAGAATTCTGTGTGAAATTGTTCTGATAAAATGTCCTTTTTCCAATGATGGGGAAAAGAAGCAGCAGGAGATACGGATTTTGTCCCATAATGGTTCAAAAAGTTTATTTTGGTCCCATAACGGGATTATGAAGAACTGACTGAAAAGATTCTTCATGCAAAAAGGTGCTAAGAGGTACCTGGTTAATCTGATATCCATAATGGGCTATGAATTTTTGTTTCAGTCTTTTTGTGTACAATCAACATTTTGCAGGGTTAGATAATAAATCACCCTTCATTTTCAAATCTTCGCATAGCCACCATCTTTTATGGGAACATCGTCTTTAATGACAAGTAACGAAGATCTGTTTTACTTTGAAAGGACCCTATTAATGTTCAGTTACACTGAATATATAACGTTCAGTTTATATTACAAATTAAAGGAAAATGGAGACTGGTTTCTATGGAAAATAAATGTAAAAAGAAAATATTAAAAAGTAGTAAAAATAAACAAAGTGCCTATAAGAGTTTAATGCATAGAGTAGATTATTTTTTTTAACTTCATGTTTTTTATCTAAAACAGAAAAAATAGTATTCTAAAGTATTTTGTATGCTTTTTGGAGAATAGAAGATACATATCATCAAACCCTTTTCTCTTTCTGAACTCCTGTGAATAATTATGTGCTTCATGTATTTCATCACTCATTTTATATTGATCGTAAACATTCATGCATACCCAGGAAACAAGGCATATATTTTTCAGTCTAATATATAAACAGGTTTTATTTCTATTTCAGGAAAACCAATAGAGAACAAATGTCTGGTTTCCATATAGAGAGAACATTCTCTTTATTCTTCTGAACCTAAATCCTCTGTATTTGAAGGAGCCATTTTCAAGAACTAGGTGGACATTTGCTTTCAGTTATATAGCTATTTCAACAGCCGTACAAAGATGGCTCCAATTTAAAGATCTGAAGTGAAGATGTGATTTCGCTGAAATAGGCTTTAAAAAGAGACACAACAGGAGCTACACCACAGTCACAGATGTTAGTAGTAAATATTTAATTAGGGAAAAATCTTGTTCTGTTCTCTGCTTTGTATTAAATGCCCTTATGCTAACAAGGGTAGCAGGAGCTGGTTCTGAATAAACACTAACAGAGACAATTTCCAGAGCAGTAAGAATGCTACTGGTAGCAGCTTGATGTAAAATTTGTCTCTTCTATAATATTTTCATCAGCAGTTCTCAAAAGTGGCTTTGCAAAAAAGTAGCTTCCTCCATGGGCAAACTGGGGCAAAGTAACCACAGCTGGAGAAGCTGCTGAAGTTGGCCCCCCGTGCAGCTGGGGGGGGACGTGGGCATCCCCGCACAATACCCTCCTTATTGAACAGCACTGTTTGCTTTACCAGCTCTTAGTTAACTAGTACATCATAGTCCCTTTGATATTTCTTGAGTAGCCAATAAAATATGTGGAAGCGATTTAAACCAATAGGTGAGACCCGAAACAAAACTTTCCCTGGGATTTACAAGTTTGTAAATTACTAGAAATTCATTTAATCAACTGAAGTCTTAGGTAAACAGTTGCAAATCTTTTGGAAGCTAAAGCTAATAGCAAGCATTTTACAAAACAGAGTAGCCTTTTTAGTAGGACATGAAACTGGACACAGCTCTCAGTGACACCAGTAAGAGTAGATCCAGCCTAGACTAAAGCTTAAAAATGATAATAGAAATGGCTGTCCTTATTTATAGCTGGTTATCAGATCATCTTGAAAGTGGCCAATGCTTTGAATCTGGCCAGTGCTTTGAATCCAAAATTGTGCTAAAGTCTTGCTAAAGGCCCCTTTAAAAACAGACAAACCAAAATATGCCAGCTAGACATTACTAATATTTAGGTTGTTAAATGCCAGATTTGTCATTTCTATTTTTAATGCAATCTAATGACTTCATGCTCACTGTAATTCCCTTTCTTGTAAAATAAATATTACATTTGCTAATACTAATAAATACTGCATTTGGTTACAATAATAAATGTGTCTGAGTGTGCTGATTGGCTCTCTTTTAGGGTATTTCCAAACTGATGGTTCTTATTAATGTTAATGAAATTGCCAGATGGCATCCAATGTTGATGGAGGCCTTGGCAAAGATGACAGTTTGTGTGGTGTACCACTTCATCGTGTATGTAGTTAAATTTAAAAATGTGGCTTGAAGAGCTAACTAAATTAATTATGGAGTCTGCAAAGAGAAAAAGTTTATGATCCTCTTGGCTTTTCTACTATGCAGTTGTAACATGAAACTCCCCTTTCTTGTCTTTTCCTTGTTCATTGTGTTTTCACATTATAAACGATATGAAATATATCTGCACCTAATTGGCAAAGAGAATTTTCAGCAATTGTTAAATGCATAGAATACACAGCAAGTATCTATATAGGCTTAATGGCCTGAGATTTTTAGAGGTGTATTTAAGCCACTCTGCAATATAATTGTTTCCTATAATTAGTATGATTTCTTTTTTATTTCCTCAGTCTTTCACACTCCAAACCTGGCACATAAACTCCATAGATATCACCACAGGACTGCACTTGGACCATCGGAAACTGTGACCTATCCGCGGAGTCTCTCTGCAGGTAGTTGTTCCCGTAGGTCTAAAAATCTCCATCTGTAAAATATAGAATTTTTAATCCCTCACAGAGAAGATTGGGAATAGCAGAACTTTTTGTTCAATTTTTGCATGTCTTCCATTGCAGAAATAAGGAGTTTAAAAATGTGCCTGTTGTCCCTATTATGTCAAAGACACATGGAGATCTCTCAAGAATCATGACTAATATAGACAGTATTATTGAGTTAGTAGTTATATGACTATTGTTTCAGCAATAAACAAGGACAATCTTTAATTTCCAAATACTAATTTAAAGATGTTTGTCATCTGGCAACCATAATTAAATAGAAATACCTGGTGAAAGGTTTTGTCCTGAGAATACTCATCTTACTTTCCAGAGAATAGCTATATGGCAGTCCCAAGAAAAGATTATTTCTTGACATTTGGGTACAGTCTCAGAGCTTCAGACTATGCCTCTGCAATCCTGAGCTTTCTTTAAGCAACGTGTTAGTTGTATGACTTATCACTATATACAGTTTAGAGCCTCTTTTCTGGTGTCATCTTTTAGTTGTGGAGTGAGTCATATTTAAGCACTTATAATTTCACTACAGTGTTGATATCTTTCTTTTGGAAAGAGTCCGTGGAAGCCTGACAGCCTGTCTGTGTCTGTGTGTAACAGCAAGACTTTGAATTTACTGGTTAATGCGCACTGCCTATTTTTGCTGCTGAATAAAAATGCATTACAATAAAGAACCAGAGACTCTAGAGATGGAAATGGCCTACAGTCTTAGAGTGTCCCTTTTGCCTCTCAGCCTGTTCCACACCTGACTCTGCACAATGCATTATCCAGCATTGTGTTTTGTTTTGATTTGAAGTTCTGCTGTATCCTTTGGGACCGTGTTCCCCATGCAAAGTAATGAAATGTCAGGAATTGCCCTGTATATGTGTCGTACTCTTCTCTCCGTTTCAGCTGAGCTAATACCTCGTAATTCTATTCTAATCGTAATTCTAATAATTCCTCTATACTGTTCTAATTTCATCTCCATTCTCTCAGTCTAAGTAATTCTCAGCTGAATAGATCTAGGGAATAATTGGCAACTTTGCCCATCAGAACAGTGAAAAAAAATTACTTTTTAAAAACTGTTTAGGGCAGAGATTCTTTCTGCACGTGCGTTTTACTATGCTAAGCATAGTATAATCCAATCCACAAATAAGCTCCTGCATAATGCTGTGATGCAATCTGGGATACTTAATAAAAGTAGAAGTGGGTAAGAACTACTTCCAAAGTGGATAGGTATGTTATGTAAGGTACAAATGTTCCACTAAAATGCTTTTTACATTTTTAAAGAACATTTGACATTAGTGAGCTGTACTCAACCAACAGTGCATAGTAGGGTTGTAGCAGAGGTTTTGTATGTTTTAATATATTCTGAGCATTCAACTCAAGCGCGCAAAACCCTACTCAGTGATGTTCTAATGCCAAAGCAAAAAAATGGACATGAAGAATTACTGAAGTTCTGACCATTTAATTAGAAAACATTAAGAATTTCATGACAAACCAAGCCTTGGACCCATTTCTTGGATAATGCCTATAATTTACTGATAAATATGAATTCACCATTATCATATTCTGTCTTTTGTAGAAATGTAATTGTTATAATCCATAATTGTTATAATCTGTATGACCTGCTTGAATATTTTTATATTGTTACAGTTAATAGTTAGCCTTTGACTCAGCACTGACTCAACCGAATGATTCCTTTGAAGTAATAATGAACAAACATGTTAAGCACATTTAATGTGCTGTTCTTTATGGTACAGCTTTATTTAAAAACAGATAACTATATTCTGTAGATAAATATATTGCATGTTGTCACTGGATAAGATGAAATAGTATTCCTATTTGATCTCTGAGAAAATTATTAAATTATAAAGTGTTATTCCTTTTCTCACCATTCTTATTCTCACTAACTACATCTAGAAAAGAATGTAGGGATGGTAGGTTCCAATTATTTGTATTGCAGTTACAAAGATTTACTACAAAATTCACAAAGCAGTTAAGTTGTGACCAGGGTTGAATAGAATCAAGCAGCAAATTATAAGATAAAACATATGCTCTCTAGAAGCTTAAAGAGTCACAGTTGCAGTGGTACCTGAGCACCTAAAAGAAAGTACAGCATCCTGAAATAGCAGTGGAAATGTACGAGAGTCCTCTAGCAGCAGCAGGAAACAAAGCGAGTCCGGACACTCTTTCCTAATCATATAAAGAGGTTTATGTGGCTCCTGTCCCTTCCGGTCATAATGTGTTTGAGACCAAAAGGAATTAAGCACCAGAAGCCCCTTCCACAGTCCTCTCTGTAGAAGGAGGCTAACCGGTCAAAGAGGCTGAAAGGCCGAATTGTCAGCCAGTGCAGACTGATGTTGCTCTGTAGATGTCAAGGGCACTGCACTGACTGACCTCACCTTAAGATCCACCCTATTACAAATACAAATAGCATGGTTTGATATCAGTGTAACAGTTATAGGCAAAGGGAACCGCTCCATTTCATTTCTAAGGAAAACAAAATGGCTTATATTTTTATCAAACTTTTGCACTTGGTTTAATAAAATTACATGCATGTTTTTGATGCCCTGCACAATGCGAAGCCCAGGTGTTGCATCGCCTTTACAGCACAGCTCTGCCTTGCCACAGCTGCTGCTGCTCTCTGTCTTTCTGAATCCCACTGCCCCCAGCCTTTGCAGCACTGCCTCTGAGAGCCTTGGTTCAGCAGCCTGGGAATCCCACTGATGCTGGTGGTGGGTTCGAATGTCCCCTACAAAGGAAGGCATAGCTTTTGGGAAGCCACCTCAAAGAGAAAAGGGGACTGAAGAAAGAAAGATGGACTTATTTTGCAGCAGACAGGAGTCATCAGGATCTCTGGCCTGGGAGAGGGAGAAAGAAATGGAAAAAAGATGAAAGAGAGACAACCTGCAGTCACTGCACACAGAATAATTCACTGTCTTTGAGGTGAAAAAGAGTGCAGTGAGACTTAATGATATCCAAAATTCAAGTGAAACTTCAATGAACAAGTTAAACACTGTGAACCGTATCTCTCTCAAGGAAAATTTCTACGTTAGGAAGCCCTGCCTTCTTAGCCTCCCTTGACTGACAGCTGAAAGCAAGTGACCAGTAGTTCTGCGAAGAACAGTGGGACATGTCCCCATGTCAAAAATATAATCTTTCAAATATAATTCATGGTTGAAATACCTTGAAGTCTTTCTCCATTGGGAACAATTAAAGCAAAACCAGGGCAAAACGTCCCGCAGATGCTAGCTGTCTAATGGAAACTATTCAGTAACATCATCAAGGACGATATTGCACAATCTGTAGCCTTTCTCTCATTTCTCATTCAGACCAGGAGCATGCAACATGCTCGCACTGCAGAGTATCACCTGCAAGGCAGTAGCAGAGTGGAGCATGATATCTCTCTGCTACCAGCTATGAGTTGGCAGGATGCAGGCATACATTAAGGGACGTCCTCCCATCAAGTGCATAGCTAAAATGAAATTATATTTTTGAATAATATAAAAGGAAGTCTTTGAAAAAGAAGACTTTGTGAGTATCTGGCTGTTGTTTTAGTTCTTCTTTTCTCCTCCCAAGAGATAAGTGAAGGATGGTAGTGATTTTTCTCCATTAAATTTTTTTTAAAATTAGGTTGTTTTTTAAAGGTTTTATTATGAAGATAGCACTTTTGTACAATCATTCATTTTCTTTAAAACGGAATTTAACTTCATGGCTATTGCTGGCAATATTGCTTTTTAAATTTGCTGAGTATGCAGTAATAGGATTAATCACAAGACCTTTTTAAAATTACAGTGAATTATTGGTTGAGTGTTCCAAAAATCATTTTAGAAATTGAGTACAAAATGTGCAGTTTTATTTCAGTTTCTGCATGTACAGTACACTCTTGGAATTTACTTGCAGTATCAGATCAGGGATTGTTTTTCAGATGTTTCAGATATGAAGTCTTTATCAGTTTCTACATGGACATTTGCATACTTTATTTGCCTGTAGTATCACCGAAAGTACATGTATCACCTGCTGTACTGTGCTCTGGTGCATAAGCTGCCAGGAATTTCTCAATGTTAATTATATATAGCCCTCTTGTAGCCACTGCCTTATTGGCAAGCATATTCTTTGGTAAAAGGGAGGACAGCCAAGCACCTATGTATACTGGTAATCTCTTGCAACCAGAAGAGACTGGAAGAACCAAGACACATCTGTGTGTGAGTGAACAGCAGTGGTGAGGATGTGCTAATTAATCTTAGAGGCAAGACTGCTTTATTCCTCTTGTTCCATCCTCCTTCCCAGGTCTGTGAGGCAAAATTGGTGCCAAATGCAAGGGCTAGTCTGCAACTGCTTCTTCTCAGCAATGCATGAATGTCTATAATCCTCTCAAAGTATAAGGATACTTCTATTTGAGTGAATGGCAAAAAAATATATTTAATGTACTTTGTTTTCCCACCCGAAGTGCAAAAGATGTTTTTACAGAAGGAGATAGAAAATTATTCAGCTCAGTTGTATTATGGTACAGACTTCTGGATCAAGAACTGACCTCAAACTTTCTCCTGCTATGTGTGGGCCTCTGTTATGATGCTGTTCAAAATTGGAAACATTTTTCCTTTCTTATGGAAATAAGAATAAAATTTTATTTACTGGAGTAAGAGTCAGACCACATATTTTTCCCTTTCTCAGTGAAAGGCTGCAAATTTGAGCTCCAGAAACTTAATTGGGTTGTGGCTATTTAAAATACCTCCTAACTCCTAGCAGCTGTGGTTAATGGAGCTCCTCAACACAACAGTCACCTGGTTAAACACGATTAACCTCCACAGGTTTCACACTGTCTGTCTTATGCTGGAGTTGGATGCTTCTGAGGTCTTGAGGAATATTTTGCTCTTTTTCTCAGGTTGGTGAAAGAAATGTATTCTGATTCTAAACTAGCTTTATAGTACTGTTCTTTTGATACACTCAATTATTGTTTGTATCCTAGGCAGTAAAATTTTGACAGCTAAGAGCTTGATTTAAAGTCATAATACTAGAATAGCAATAGAAAAATGGGTTCCTTTTATTTTTGTGTTACTTTGAATTTTAGAGAGGGAAAATATTTACTTATTAATCTGTTTTGTCTGAATAGAAGGTTATGGTTTACCAAGTAAATACAAACCTAAGTGGAGATTTGAATTTCTCTGACCTAATAGCCAGCAAAATGAAAAGTCTTTGCTTTATCCTAGCTATTAACTCCGGTTTATAGGATTATCAAAATAATATGTGCTGGTAAGGACAGGAGAGGCTTTGTGTCCTAAGGACAGGAGAATCTTGTATGTCTGACTAGGGGAAAAATTCTGTTTAGAGAACGTCTAATAATTGAGGCTTCTTGAGATTCCCTTTCACTTTCCTGGAACCTTACTTTGAGAGATCTGTGTGACTTAAAGAAGAGGAAGAACTTTGGCTTTAAGGTGGCCTTGTTTCTCTTTAGTAAGAACTCTTTAAAAGAAATACTCCTTTTCCATTTATTTATTTCAATCAAGACTTTCCTCAATCTTATGTTTAGAGTGCCTCAGTTTATTGGTTCCTTACTTACATTATACATTGGAAGGCAGCGAGAATTAATAAATACAAAATGTTATAAATGTTAAGCTAGTTGTTCACTACTGTTCAGTAGCCACGCAACAAAAATGACTGTTTTTGAAGATGCGGCTTCCTGAATTTGTGTCTGATTTAGTTTTCCAAATGTTTAGTTTACTTAATGTTTGTCTAGTTTGTTATCATGACTAGCTGAGAACTAAGATCTTTAGATATTTTAAAATGGTATTTAGACTCCTGTTAAAAACCTCAAGAACAAAGTGTGTGTGGTGGTGGAGAGATGAATTTTCATCCTGTCTCTGTGCTGATGCTAGCAATGCAAATCAATTAGGAACCCTGACTTGCTCTGCTCAAGGCTCAGCTGTTGCTTCTCAAGGTCTGTTTGAATTTGTGTGGAGAGGAACTAAACCCTGGCAGTTGACATCCAGTTGAAGTCATTCACATTGGCCATATTTAAGTGGATCTTCCAGGGAGAATTAAAACCACAAGTGTACTGCACGATGAATTTATCTACAGTGGGTCAATTTAACTGGAGTGTTGAACTTGATATTAGAGGAGCAGTACATCTACTTGGTGGAGTAGATGACTGCCCAGTGTTGTTTAATGAAAAATTCCAAAGCCTGCTCTTCCTCCCTGGTTCATGGAAAAAAATGTAAAAGAAGTGGCTGAAAAACATTGGCCAAAAAATCTGTGTTTTCCCAAGTAAATATTAAAATGAGCATTGAAACTAGTGATAGATGCCCATGCTTAAACTTCTAGTTCTTGTGTGGGAATCCATTTGATCTTCTGAACAAATTAAGTCAAACTGATGTCTTTGAACTACAGAAAGCTTGTGTTATTCTTGTAAGTATTTAGAAGTCTGTCACTCATGCTTTACACCAGTTAATCTTGTCTAATCTATGTCCAAGTTGGAAGTAGGTGGGTTTTTCATTCCTATGTAAACAATACTGAATGCAGTCCCTCTGTATACAGGAAAGACTGAAAATTTTGAGGCATTAAGATTGCAGGCATGGGCCCTGCCATCCATGTGCCATGTATTACCAGGCAGTGGAGTGCAGGTGGCCTCCTGCATTAGCCTATGCAGCCTGCTGAGCTAACAAGGCTCGAGGTAGGAGAGAGAGCAAAGTGGAGGCCAGTGGAGTTCATGCTTTCCTTTAGGTAATAAGATGCCAGTAATCATGGGTGTGTACTGGAAATTGTTCTGAAGTGTAGTAGATGCAAGATTTTGGCTTTTGCTTTCCAAAAATAGTTACAGGTGTGATACAATCTTGAAGGAAGAGAAGATGAAGAAGCTATGCTGCAAAGTGCTATTAAGTATAAGTAGAGTGCTAATGGCAGACTGGCAAAATGCTGCTAATTGATACTGTGGTTTTTAGTAAGAGAGTGGCATAGTTATTCACCCAGGGCAATGTTCTTGAGTAGAAAATACCTCAGAAACATAATGCTGAGGGTTTCCTCAATACAGCAAGGCTTGGTAGGCAAGTTGTGCTGGCAGCTCAACAGGGTGAAAAATTGGCCTTGCTGACTCCGGGGCTGGGTTCACCCGCTGACTCCGGGGCTGATGATCTTGCCTCAGGTCCTACCATTAAGACTGTTGAGGGTATGACTCTCAACTTTAATTGGGGCTTAATTTTTAATAAGCTAGTTATTCTCTTTTCATCGTACATAACTGAAGCTTCAAATTTATTCATTTGCCTCAGGATTTTACTTTTTAATAAAATAATTAGTGCTCTGGCTGTTTTGTCCTGAAACTTGGAACATAAAAGGTCATGATGTTTGAATTTTCCTCTGATGACCTCTCCCCTTCTTAGGGATTTCTTTGAATTGGCTGGTGACCTGAAGCACATCAAAACAGCGTCAGGATACTGGTTATGTAGTGACAGGTTTGTTTCATTTCAAAGTTTTGCTAAGGCTATCGGATATTTTCCAGCTTGTGGTATAGCCTGCGTGTTGAGCACACCAAGGAGTACGTCCCTGAGAAAAGATCCCAACAACTGGAGAAGAAAGACTTTTGAGGTCATTTAGTTTATTAACCTGCCAGTTCAAGGGGTTTTTTTGTTAGTGTACATATAGGGCTTTGTATAGCCTAATTTAAAGTCTTCAAACATAGGATCCCACATTCCTGTTATACAACTACATGACTCTTGATATTCATTCCACCTCTTGTCACTCCTGTAGTCCTGTCCTTCACTGTCTAAAGAATAAGAGTAAACAAGGAAACCCCCCCAACCCCTCTCCCAAAGATGCACAGAAGCATGCCATGTTTTGCCTGGAACCCTTTACAGCTAAAAGTCAGCTACAGTCTAATCCGCTTTTCAGAATTATTAAGAGTAACAAGGTATTCCCTGAATCCCTTGGTGTGTGTGCGTGTGTGTTTTGCACAGATTCCCCACCCTGAGCTGCTGGATGGAAGATGCTTGTAGCAGCTATATTTAAGAGATATATATTTAAGACCCTGCACAAATAAGAGAGGGCATGGAGGAAGCATACAGAGGAGTGGATGTCTCAGGCGTGGGGATGTGACTCACCTGTGGGACAGTTGAGACAAAGCCAAGTCCTATGTGTTTTCCCTGTTCTGCCTACCTACCCGAGTGCCCTGTGCTGTGCTCTTCACCGTAGCACCTGCCATGGGGATGATACTGCAGGACTGAAATCTGGGGTGCTTCTCAATTATGGTGCAGTAGGACTTTCTGGAGGAGAGTGGAAGGAAAGTGGTAGAAGAATGTGTTTTTTTGGCAATATGTCTGACTTTCTTCCCTTGTTATCTAAACCAGGCATACATACTTCCAGGCTAGCAATTCTGTTTCATTTTTCTTAGACCAACTTTTCCTCATAGTTCTTTGCAAGTCTGTCCCTTTAGGTTCCTAATTTTTTTGTGTGTGTGGATAGGATATTTTTCGTAATTGCTCCAATTTGCCTCTGTTTTCCTATTAGGGAGTGTTCTAAAGATAAATGCTTTATTTCACATACAACCACAGTAAAGCTGCTTAGAGAGAGTCTGTAGCTTCATTTCCTCCATATGGAAACCAAAATTGTGCTACTCCTTTTATGCTGCCATATGGCCTCGCACATGCATGCACTTGCAATTTACCATTGCTGCTACAATAAATCTTTTAGCTGCTTTACTGCCCAGGTTCTTCTGGCTTTTTCACTATCTTCCTCCTCCTGCCTTACTGAGAAAAGAGTTCTTATTATGGGTAGCAAGTATAAACAATTTCATGCCTATATGCTTTTCACTTATTTTATAGCGTTCTCTCTTCTCATTTTGGTTTCAGCATGTTAGGTCTTCCAGAGCTAGCCAAGTAAGAGTACTTGAAATTCAGAATTTTCTACCTGCCCAACTTCTGCAGGTATGTGAATTGACTAATGTATTTAACAAAAATCAAATAGCTATCCAAACATTTTCTTCAGTGATTGCCTGTCTCCAGAACTTCCAGTAGTCTTTACATGAGGGAGGAAAAAATGCTATTGTTTAGGGAAAAGAAAAAAAGGGGGAAAAAAAATAGAAAAAAAAATACTTTAGGATGGTCCATTCTCCTCAAGGTTTCTACATGGTGAAGGGTTTTCAGTAATTTTGGTGTGTTTCATTTGAGTTTCATCTCTTTATTTAAACAGAAGTACCCACCCTGTGGATCTTCAGAGATGCTCGTGAGCATTTCCTATAGCTTACTGATTTAAACAGAGCCTTAAAAAAATCTCCTGCAGTAATATTGACAACATGAATTCTTTGCTGTATCAGCAGTGATCTGTTTCTCTACAGCATTGTCTCATTCATCTCTTTATTAAGCAAAGTGCACAGAGTCTTTATAAATCCATCTTAGGCATTCCAAGCAGGGGCAGCACTTCACGTGTTCTTTATAGTAAAAATATAGCTATTGTTGAGATTTGATAAGGAATAATATTGGTATTTGAGCCTGTGTCTTTAGGGATGCATGTTGGAGCTCTGCAATGGAATGTCGTGATGATTTTGGGGGCTGGAATTGGGTTTAGGAGACATAAGCTAGATGAGTGAGCAAAGGAAATACAGGGTCACTAGGGCACTTTGTGCCATGACTAAGGTCACCAGTTTGGCCTGTCTGCAGCCCTCAAAGTGAATTCTTAAATCAGCTCCCTAAAAAAAAAAAAGAGTTGAAATCTTTACATCTTGGGAAAAGGGCTATAAGAGCTACTATTTCCCCCCAAACCCCCTGGAATCTAGGTGAGCACTTTGAATTGCAAGACAGCTCTTTCCTGAGACCTGTGAAGTCCCCGAAGTGGTAGCGTGGGGTGGTGTGGGGCAGGGAGGGGGAACATGTAGGAGTAAAGTAGGCAGTGGCTATGGAGGTACAGCCTCAAAGTAATCAGTTCAACCAGATGATACAGCAGGGCTGGGGAAAAAAGTGGTTTTGAGCACATAAGCGCTCCTGAAACAGCAAATTTCAAGCAAAGTAAAATTTGAGTTAATTTGTCCTTCAGCTGGGCAGTGTGAGGGAAAGCAGTAGCTGGTGTGTGGGGCAGAGGAGAAAGTCAGCAAAGGGGAGAGTGACTTGGAATCGGCTGCCACACGAGGAAGTGTCTGCAACTGGCTGCAGCTTACGGCCAATATGAGTCACATTGGGCAAGTGTCCAACGTGAAGGCATGACCCCTCAGAGCATAAAGGAGCAGCTTTAAAGACCTTGATTCGTGATCTGAAAACCAACTTGCAGAAGGCATGATACAGATGAGAGTTGAGGACCTTGAAGCTTAGAGAAGAGGGTGCTGAGAAGGGGCAGGAGATGGAGGGAATAAGAAGGAGGTGTTCTAAAAATAGTAACATAGAGTGGTCTCAATTAGTATTTATAATCATTACATAAAGTATAGTATACAGCTGACTGAGGTTAATTCTCTAACAGCTTTGATAGTGCTTCCTCTGAATGTGAAAGTTTTTTTTTTTAAAAATTACTTCTTAACTGTTACAAAATGCATTATTCCTATCATAAGTACTTGTTTAAAGTGTAGGGGATGCCTAAAAGTTGATTCAAAAAACGTAAGTCTCCTTGCCTTTGCAGATGTAAGTGGAAAAAGGTTTACATTTTTATCTTGGGTACTGATACATTTTTGATGTTTGTCATATTGTTATTGGCAAGGGTCAAGATGAAGTTTTCTCGGACCTTCTTACAATCCCTGCATGACTGCTGAGCCGTAAAGCAAGGACGAACCATGCAATTCCAGCGTTCAAAGGCTGTGTCCTAACTTCAGCACTGCTGTTTCTTACTGTGTGTCTTTACGGTGAGTCTAAAAGAACTTAAACTCCCATGTGGGCTAGAATAATATTGTGTAACAGGCCAAACAAAAGAAAAAGGAAGAATGTCTTCTGTTCTGGAAAGCTTTCCTGTGTCATTCGTTTGGCCACCCTTCTTCCTAAACGGAGTGATGGGGAGGGTAACTCTCTTCACTCCATTGGGTTGTAATCTAAAAATGCTATCCTATCACACATATCATATGCATTTCTCGTAAGATAATGCACTCTGTAGATATCCAGTAGCTTTAATAACTTCCCAAATGAGTGCAAAATAAACACTGGCTTGTAGGAATGTTCAAGAAAAAAACTTGCGTAACTGAATTGTATGCTGCTTTACATCACAGTGAGCAAGTCAGAGCTATAATCGCTGCTGTGCTAAATCTCTTTGGAGAAGGTAGTTAAACTACTTAGTATAAGATGTGATACATTTCACAAAGATTCTGAAAAAACTTATCTATGTATGTAGGAATTGGTCATGACTACAATATAGCCACCTTAGGGTGCTGAAAATGTACAGCAGCTTTTAGTAAAGAAGATTAAGAGAATTTCTTGACTAAAGAGCACAAAGGATGCAAAACAATGTTCTAGGTGATTAAGGTTAACAGTGCTCTGTTTAGACGGTATGGTAGAGCCTTCACAAATGACTAGGGTCTCTTATTTATGCTACACCTTGGGATTTGTAGTGATGATGTATGTTGTGCTGGGGTGCAGTCTCAGCTCTTGCATGACATGAAAGAGTTAGTATCACTCTGTGCAGCCCTTGGCTCTTCCTTCAAGTACTGACTAGTCTTAAGGCTACCAAGTACCTTAGGACGAGGTCAATGGTAGAGGTGATTTGGTTGCAGCAAAATGGCCGATAATCACATAACAGATGATAAAACGTTAGAAAAAATGTTTAATTATTGTGAGAAATTACTGGAAGCACAAAATATTCATTTGTAAGTGAAGAGACCTACCTCATGCTGAAAGATGCTGTGGAGTTTGAATGGTGCGCGTTGCCAGGCTGCAGCATTGGTGAAACACAGCCATTTCAGATTCTCAGGAGTACCATCTTCCGTCTTGATATCTATACTTAAGATGTGCTAAGGGTCATAACATCCAAAGGTAAGTTGTCCTCTGTGCAGACTTTGAAAACTGTTAAAATTTTTCAGCATGATGCAGGAGAAATCCAGGAGTTCAGTATCCACTTAGGAACAAAATGAACTGGGAAGCATGTGGTCGTGCTTGTCTCTAGATGATTTTCAGTGCCCAATAAGGGGGAGAAAAGTTTTCATGTGAGTCTATTTTGTTAGTTTTTTCTATTTAGGGACATCAAGTAACTTGTCAAAGTCTACTTCTAGTGTTGTAAGTAGTGCAAAATTCTAATTTACTTAATTAGAGTTTACTTAATTTATTTAATTCTAGTAACGAAGATGACAATCTCCCCTAAGGCTCCAGGAATATAGATTAAAAAGGGCAAGGGAAGGACATGATCTAAAAGCTGAAAATAGTTGAAACAAACCCAGCAGCACTGGTTCATGCTGGGACAGAACAGAAGATTAACAGATCTGTGCTACTGCTGGGGAGCAGCAGCGGAGCCAAGGACGGGCCTCCGCGATGAGGGCGCAGGCCTGCAGCCCCTGAACGAGGAGAGCGGAGTAGTACTGGGAAACGTGCCCAGGGACAGCCGAGGAGCCTGTGGCCAGCACACCAGCCCCTAGTAAGGGGCTTGCTGATGCATCTCACAGCTCTTCCCCACAGTCTGGCTGTTTTCCCAGCAGTCTGATCCAAGGCTGCACCATGGCAGGGCTGACCTTCGACTTGGGCAGCTAAATGCTTAGGGTGTATGGGGAAAGCATTTGAGCCTGTTCGTGTGCTGAGTACCTGGCAAATGCTGACCTTAAAAATGTTAAGGATGTGGAGCTGATGTCAGGTTCCTGTTTGCATAAACAATGCAGTCATGTGTTAACTAACACTTATGCAAATAATTGGTATAGGTACAAAACAAAAACCTGCAGAGAAATACTTAATCAAGAGGATGGAATTGTTTACTTCCCAGTAACTTTTAACATGCTACATGTAGAACAGAATTTGTTCAGGCGTAGAAGGTGCGTTGTCTTGTAAACCTCTTGGGTGCATTCAGCTGCCGCTTCCACAGTTGTAAAACTAGATCAGTGCAGTACTGAGTCACTCAGTGATACCGATCTCATCTGTGTCTCGCGTGGCATGTGATCGCACTTCTGTAGAACTAGCCAAAGGATGTGGTAAAGAAAACAGACAAGACACAAGCTTGTCCATCTTCCATCAGCCAACGTAAAATTAGCATGAAGGCTGCTTATACAAAGTTCATCTTCCTGTGACAATGTGACCTCCCAAAGTTGGTTTATACCAGAGCAAGGCTGTGCATCACACAGCAGTGACATCTTCTGGTCCAGCGCCAGGAGCCTGAGGCCTGGAGGCACCATGTTCGTGAAAGTGCAGCATTAGTCCCCTTGTTTTGCCAGGGATTGGTGCTGCTTCGATCACGTCTGGATCCCTTCTGTCATGCCCAATATTTACATGCATAGTTTAGCTTGCTTTGAAAGAGGTAACCAAGAAGGTGCCCTTGTGAGATTGTATCCCATGTTTATAGTAAACGTGAGACTTTGATCTTTCCTGTGGTTGGAAGATGAACTGCCTCTAGTTCATTAGCTCGCCTGAATTTTTCATTTGTAACTCTTGGGCTTTTTCTTTATCTCTCCTTTCTTCCCCTTCTCTGAATTAAGTGCAAGACTTCAAACTTTTTCTGATTCATTAGTCTAAAAGGATGATTCAGGATGATGTCATGCAGGAAACCTTGAATCTAATACATCACATGTGGTGTTTGTACAATGATGACTGCATCCCAAGAGTGTCGGAAATTGCCTTTATCTGAGCTATTCATGCATTTTATGTAGACATCCATACTGAAAACACAGTTTCAAGAGAGGTGGAGAGCCATGCTCATGAAGTAGGTAGCCTCCTAGCACAGGAGAAGTCCCAACCCAGAAAAGGCCATTAATGTTCATACCTCTAAAGGAGGGGAGCAGGAAGTACCCTGAAATGATGGGTTATTATCTAGGGCTCTTGCATTTATATTTCAAAATCTAATTCTGAAGCTATGCAAACAAGTATAGGGAAAGATTTCAGAAATTAGGGTGGATTTTTGAAAGTAAGGGTTTCAGGATTGAGGCAACATTTCTGCTAGGAGGGTGATAAGCAAGTCTTAAAAAAATGTTTCAGCTCAGACTAAAATGCAAGTGTTTTGTTTTACTCATCACCTTCTGCTTCTTCACTCACAAATAAAAGTGTGACCTTAATCTTGCTTAAGATGTTAAAAGATTAGATGGAGGAGAGGTTCTTAGACTGAAATGGGGAAACTCCAGTGCTAATCTCCACAGAGGGTGAATCCGTACCCCAGAGTGTTTGTAGAGACATATAAGTACTCAGATGCTGGGGACTGTTTCTTGCTGAGCTGATGAAACCCAGCATGGGGACTGCTATCACCAAGTGCTAAAGACAGATTCTCTCATGAGGCATGAGCCTGGGCTTTGCTGCACAAAGCAGAACTTGTTCCTTGAGAAAGGAACTCAATAGGCCTACACAAACCTTCTATCTTTGCTCTCCTGCACTGGGTTTCAATCATGAGTTTGCTGTTCGGTCAAATTCAGCGTGCATAAGCTGCTTCCATCTTGTGCTGCTGTAATGGTGCTGAAGTGCAGAGGCAGATCTGTTGGGGCACATCAGGGTAATTGGAGGGAAACAGGAACAGAAATGAGACCAGCCTTAGGTGTTAGCGAGAAGGAGGAACAGAAGTAGATCCTTACTATCACAGTTACAAAGGAAATTGCTTTTGTTGAAAGTTCTCATAAGTAAGGAAGTTACTCAAACTATATCAAAACACTGCCTGCTCTCCTTGAATAACGTGTGAAGAGCATTATTCAAGTGCCTCTGAGTGTCTGGCTTGTAACTTTCACGGAGGACTGCAGATCTATGCATTGCAAAAAATGTTAACAGTCAAGGGAAAACCCCCTAGGCTAGGTCTGTCTTTCAGCTAATAGTTATTTTTCCCTCCCTCATTAACTGACCCTCAGTCAGTATTCCCTCTTAAATCTTCTGCTCTTCTTTTTACTCTTGGTAATGCTGAAAAGAGGAGATGAAATACCCTAGCAGCATAACCAAATTGGAAAATGAATGTGGAGTCCTACTGATGTACTTCAGACTTCTGGCACCTTCAGAATTGCATTATGTTTATTCATTTCTTCCCATGATTTTATAATCAAATGTTCCCTTCTCCAACGATAAATGTTAAGAGCAGGAAAAATGTATTAGTATCTGTTGGAACTGGGGAGAGAGAGAGTGGAGACAAGTAGATAAGCATTGCCTGAATAAGTGGCTGTTGCAGGCATTTTCATCTCTTGAAAAATAAAAACAGCCTTCTATTCTTGTTTTGCAACCATGTCAGATGGTTGCTCCTCCCTTTTCTCATTCCCTATCTCTTTGGGAATTCTGTTCTCCAAAGGCAATAGTAGCTTCTGCTGGAAATTTCTGATGGTGCAGGAGGTGAAAGGGTAGTGAGGAGCTCAAACAACTCATAGAAGCTGTACAGATGACTAGCACTGTGGAGAAAAGTGCTTTGGGGTCTTTTTGTTTGTTATTCTGCTGAGGAAGAAGTTTGGTGCTGACAGATATAAAGGATATACCTCCAAGGAACAGATTTGCTGAAGAAAAAATACCTCCTGCTTTGCAGGTAGAAACCATTCATTCTTCGCGCTACGCTTCCAAGGTACATCTGCACTTCCTTGAGACATCTTTTTGGCATGTGTCTCCCAGGGAGCCTGACCAGGAAAGCGGTCTCTCAGTGATTCTGAGACTGCATAACCCAGGGAAACTGGAGAAACTCCTGAAAGAAATGCCCGCTGTTGCCCTGGGCAATGGTTTGCTCTCTGCAGCATTATTCTATGTACTATGTGGCACACAAGCAAAAAAGTCTTTGGCTCTGATCTGTCTCTGTTTCTTTAAAGCTGTGGGTGAGGAATAGGAGAGAATTAAATTATCTTAAGTTCTTGCTTCCTTCAGAACCCTCATACTGTCTTCAACTCTTCTATATTTGTATGTTCAATAAACTTTATCAGCAATTTTAATGCTATTTGTTCTAGTAATCTCATGCTGTACCACCAAAAGCTTTGGGCTAATTGGTGGGAAAAGGCAACACTTCAGTGTTACAAAGTTCTGCAGCCACTCAACTGAACTTAGCTTGCAGCAAAGGTTTTGAGAAGAGTGTGTAATAACCATGCTCAGCAATACTAACAAAGATGAGAATTTGCTGGCCCTGCTCTTTTTTAAGATCTAATCTTATCTTGCTGTGAATTTGCCTGATGCTGAAATATGCTGTCCTGCAAAGTCCTCATGATGACTAGAGATCCACTCAGGAAGATCACTTTGTATCTGCACAGCTTTGGGACAGGATCAATACCAAAGTCTGCATGTTCTGTAATGACAGTGATGGCTTGAAAACCCCTGGGGAGTAGCTCTTGCTTACCATGCTAGGTAATCTGGAAAAAGAATGCTTGTGCCTGATACCCAGCCTGTGGTCAAAACAGCTTGTAGAAGAGTTGAGGATGGTGATGAGGAAAGGCACTTTTGGGTGTTTTATGCAGCTTTTCTGGAGTGAATTTATCTCAAGCATGCTCAAAACTATAACTGATCATTTACGTTCATAGGCTGTATCTTTGATCTAGGAGAAAGATGGATTTGAGCTCTTACAGATCAGCAAGCTGATAACATCATCAGAAATTCTTTTGGACTGGGCAAGGTCACACAAAATAACCAGTTAAAGAATGAATACAAAGTACATGAATGAACTTGAGAAAGGTTGTTTTCTGTCTGCCCTACCAAAAGTAGTAAGGAAATAACCCTTTAGCTAGGAAGCAACCCAAGTGTATGGGTAGCCATACAATGAGTTAGCTGTATCAGGCCAAGTATATCAAGACATAAGAAGCACAAGACATTACAGCAAGCTTCATCCATCTGTTGCATTCTCTTTCAAAGTCCTCGATGCCTTATGTTAATGTCTAGAGCTGGTGTTGTACCATGTCTAATGTAATGGACTCTAGCCACAAGAGCCTAAACAGGGCGTCTCAATGAAAACTTGAATTTTGAAGGAAAACAAAAGGTGGAAAGTCTTTAAAAATAAAAACAAAATAAACCCACAACTTTAAATGCTTCTATACTCTGTGGTTTACTTTGGTCCTTTCCCAACATAGACGGTATTCTTCTATCAGCTATAGGCTATAGTATTTGGTACATACGGAGGGATGCTAATAAGCACTGGTTTCTTTGAAGTGTGGTTGGATGCCATAGTAAGCAAAGAAAGCCAAGAGATGCAATGGAGAGATGTGCAAAGGTGAAGTCCTCTGTGAAAGTACAGAGGTTCTCATTCATAGCCAAGAGTATTTGGGAAATGGCAAAAGGCCATGGAAATGTTCTCCTCTCTTTTGCACAGTGTGGTGGGACCTTTATAAAGTAAACTGCTGGGAATGGAGGCCAGCTGGGACACAGTTGAGTATGAGAGTAGATGACATGATTTTGTTAAAGGAGCATGGATGTGATAGGGTAGAGTAGAATAGAGAGGATGAACTATGATGCTAAGATCTCTTTAATAACACTGAGTAACTTCTGAGTAAAGAGTAGTAGCAGCAGGTCTTAGGGTCTGCTTCTGCTGCCAGTTGGATTCCTGACAATTTTTATTAGCTGTAATTGAAAACACAATCTTATCCAAAATGTGTAAATAAGTTGATGTATGTGACAGAACAGGAGAACTGTAGTGTATGCATTGTTAAACTAGTATAATGCTAGCAATTGCATGCCTATAACAACTTAAACTGTTTTCTTTTGGAAAGCAAGTGTAAGTGTTGTGTGGGGGCAACTCGATACTTTTTATATAAACACCTGTAATTGCTTTTAAAATTCGGTTTTGAGTTGTAAAAATTTCTGCTCCTGAAGGCAATTAGGGTAGAAAAATATTGAATTTGAAAGAGGAGATTGCTAGGACCAGCAGCATTTATATGCCCATAACTTGCAGAAGGTTGTGTGATTATGAAATACGGTGTTGTATTTTTAAAAAGCAAGAAACTGCATGCTTACCATAGCAACCTTTTTGCTGCATAGTTCACATGCTACAAAGATACATGACAACTTGCTCAAGAAACTCCCACGCTTGCCCTTGCAATGTAACATTATGAATTTGTAAAGCTTTTTGTGGAAATTGTTTAAAGAAACAATTCCCAGCATCTAAATGCAACTGTTGGGTGACAGGAGAGGATTGAGGGTTTTTTTTCATCTTCTCATTCACTGAAAATTGCTCCTAAGGATCACAAAAAATGGTAAGCTTCTGTGAGTTAGATAACATTTGCTTTTTCTATTGTGTTATGTGAGCAGGGATAGGAAAGTAGCAAGTGTGTGATCCACTTGAGCTGATCAAAATCAATGGCACTTTGAAAGTGCCCTGGATTAAAGCAACTCTCCTGTGTAGACGATCCTTATGAGTTAAAGAAATGAAAGTCCCCTAATAGGCACTTAATTCATTGGATTGATTGCAACCAGTTCTCAGCTAATGTCTTCAGAGATTCCTGAGACATTCTGAGAGCAGAACTGGAATTATTAGTTGATTTGGTGCCTAGGGCTACAGTGCATTGGAGCCGAACAAATATGTGACAGAGTGTGTCCCTGCCCTGAAGTGGATATAATTTGAGAATTCATCCTGATTTCTGTAATTGAGAACTCGTGGGATTCCGTGCAGGCTGGTCGGCATGCAGTTTTACGGGAAGGCTGAGAAGAAGAATTCGCCGTTCTCCCTGGATTTCCCCACACCCACCCCCGCTGAACCAGGAATAAACGCGGAGAGAATCCACCCGGCTGCCCTGCTTCCCGCCCCTGCCAAGCTGGCTGCTTGTTAATGCTGCGAAGGAAAGTGGGCCGGGGTGGGCAGGAGAGCAGCTGCTCAGAACATTTTGGGGAGGGCATTCCTGAGAGAAAGTGCAAAAGCAATTGGGAGTGGTAGCCCCGCGCTCCAGAGCTCCAGATAAGTTTGCGATGCTGGTATGTGACCCAGCTCTCCCTGGTTCAAAAGTTGTTCTGTTTTTGAGATACCGTGGGCAAGAGAGCAGTAGCAGAGCTGGGAGCCGAGGGTGACAGCAGAGCAGGGCCTCCCCGATGAGGGCGCAGGCCTGCAACCCCAAGTTGAGGAGAGCAGAGTGGGGCTGTGGACAGCTGAGGGACCTGCTCACCAGCCCCAGCACCAAGGTGGGCCCAAGGTCAGGCCAGGGAACCCCATCAGTGGGTTCAGGTCAGCAAGGTACGTGCTGAGAACAGCGTACCTGCAAGACAGCTCAGGCAAGGACCTGGGGAAGGGCCTGAGCTTAAATGCAGCTCCTGAGCCAAGGGAGGCTGAGGCACTCGACAAGGTCTCCCCAGCTCTTTGCCACTGTGTAGCTGTTCTCCCTACAGCCTGACCTGGGGCTGTGCCACAGCAGAGCTGACTTTCAGCACAGGCAGCTAAACCCTGAGGAGCAGGAGGAAGAGGCTGCAGCATCTCTGCTTCTCACTCAGAGTCCGCACAACCTCCGTGATTTTTGAAAGCTTTTTCTCATTTAATTTTGCAATTTCCACAGCTCCAGCCTCATGGTAATATGTTTCGTGGGTTCCCTGATACACTCATCTTTCCACCCATTGCACTACAGATTATGGAGGCAGAAAGCAAACTGCACATAGCAACTATATCAGGCATGCTAATAATGTTTGTTTGCCTCAGATACTCAAATGCCATTGAACAGAACAGGCATCTATTGTGAAATGACGTTCTCGTGACCCGGCCCTCCCAGCAAGGCATTGCAACCACAGGAAACCGTAGAAATAGAAAGCTCTTAGCCCTGTCTTGAGTGACTGCCTTGCCTTTCGTAGGGGGCTGTCAACTGAGCTCTGTGATTCCCTGTTCCCCTCCTGCTGATTCAGCTCTCAAATTGCAAAAAATGAAAGTGGCAGCAGTGTACTCCTCCTCCTCTGAATCCTTCCCTCCCAAGCTGCCTCCCGGCACTTTTTGTAGCCCAGCAAGGGGCAGGGAGGGACGTGGAGCAGCAGCAGCACTGGGGATAGAGGCTTTGTGGGGGCACACTGAAGATCTGTGGCAATTTTGAGCCTCGGAGGGAAACGGCTCCCTCAAAAGGCCAAGTCTGAACCCTGATGGATGCTGTGCTATCACGGTAACCGTGTTGCCACATCAGCTTGCGATGCCCACATGGTAGATAAGTGCGAAGTTGGGAGAACAGAGTGTAAAATGCTGTGAAGTGTTCAAATGGAAAGTGTTATAAATGGGGAAAATATCACTTACGTTATGGAGGCAAGGACTGTTTAGTGAAATTAGCTTGACAGTTTCCAAGATGAGCTCCTGTGTTTGACTTTTCTCTCTCCTCCTCTCCCCTCTTGACCTAATATAGTACCAAAATGACACTGGAGTAGAAAGGTCAGATTTTGACAGCGTATTACATTGGCAGCTCTATATTTGTGAGGGTGAAACTGGATATGATTTGCAGTGGTAACGTAAAAATTATTCCTCCTCTTTTCCTCTGTAAATGTGCTATCTAGTATTATTTGATGCTGAATTTCTTAGTCTTGGATGCTGTGACAAACCAAGGCAGGGCTGTGCCAGACCTGTCCAAATGCCAACTTCCAATCCTCCTGCCCAGGAGTGGGCGCAGCCCTAACGTCAGTGAGCTGACCCTTGTCCTGCCTTCTACATTGTGGTAAATGACAGGGGATGGGACCGCAAAGCAGGGCTGCAGACAGTGAGAAAACCTCTGCTCTGAACAGCATTGCAGACTCAGTTCAGTTCCCCGGTCCTGGCATGTGGGTGAGAGGGCTGGGGAGCCCGGGATGTGTGCTGGGAGGGAGCGAAGCACCCTCACCACATTTTTTTGCTCCCTTGCGTGAGCAGCAAGGTGCTGGTTGTGTTCAGAGCTGGAAAAGGATGGAGGAAGGACTAAGGTTAGAGCCCTGGAGCCTGTCGCTAAGTAGAGTTGCTGTGGTTTATTTAACCCCCCCGTTCATGCTACGCTGCTCTCAAGCTCTGAATTTGAGGTGGGCCCAAGACTGCCATTTGCTCTACCCACCCATAAGTAACCTCACTTATTGCAAATATTATAGAAGTTGTACGACCCTTGTGTACCCACATGCTTTGGGGTATCTGTGCAAAGACCTGTTCTTTGGGCTCTAAATGGGTTTATTGTGTGTGTTTTGTTTTTTTAACTGAACATGCATCTCCTCTTGTGCTATATCTGACAGCATGTACAGAACAGGGAAGCTATGGTAGATGAATTAGATACCATGCAGAAGGTGTCTCCTGCTCTCGGACAGCTGTTCCTGGAGTCTGGATGCATTGCATCTCTGCAGAGATCACATCATGGAGTTCTTGCCTACTTTCTTCTTTCCCCTTGGTTTAGATTTTGTACAAGTTTTTGTAGAAGTGGATTATTTTCTGGTACTTAAAAGCCAGTCTTAGGGTCTACGAGCTAAAGGATCCTGTTTGTATTAATTTTGTATCTGGAAATTCTGTAAAGGGTTTATGTTGGGGATTTTAGAATAAATATGTAGTGGCGACATCCAGAAAAAAAGGCTGTGAACTTGTCAATGTTTACAGATTTCTGGGTTTCTGGATTTGCCCTTGTTAGGGAGAGGCAACATTTTAGGAGAGTCCTTCACTCTCCCCTCTGTAGTAGAGGAGAGAAATGAAATATAAGATGGTTTAGCTTGCATTGTAAGCAAATCCTTGATAGAGATACATTGTGTATTAATATATATGTATACAAGGTCAAATGTTGTCTCAGTGATAGTGAGATGGCTGCTTTAGTCACTTGCTAGTGAGAGGACCACTACTGGTTCCTGGAAATCTGGTCGGTCAGTCGTGGTATAAAATCAAAATAGATAAATGAGCTTTCTGATCCAGGGAGGTTTTAGAAATTCCTCCGACTCTGGTATCTAGAAAATTCTTTCCTGAGGTTAGAAAAAGCTCACTGTGTGGAGCACAATTTAGCAGCACTGAAGCTGAACTCCTTAGACACAGCTGCTCTTTGCAGGCTATTTTGTTTCAGTCTTCCCTCCGCTGTGGTTCGGGTTTCATGGTGATTGCGACAAGCCCTTACCAACAGCTGCTGCGGCTGAACAGAGAGGGCTCCTGCTCTCTGCCACTGCCGAGCTTTCCCTCGGAGCTACCGCCAGGATGTCTAATTTAAAAAAGCATGTGGTGTTTCATCATTATCTCATTTTCCGAATATGATTTTTGGGACCAATCTGAGTTAATTGATTTCCCTCTTATGACACTGGGATCGATGGTATTTATAGCAACCTAATTTAAGTTTTCACTTGCTCAAATGGATATGCTGTTCATATTAAGTTTAAAGATGTACTTGGATCTCACTGAGGGCTCAGTTTTCCGGGCTAGGAGGCTCCTGTAGATGGTATCTTGCCAGCTGCCGGAGGATAGCCTTGTGGTCACAGGGAGTTCAGGTTGTGAATGGGCAGCGGTGTTTCCTTTTTTGCCTTTCTTAATCAATTTGTTCATGTTAAACTACTCTGGGATTTTAGTCTATTGGCAGAAATGAATGTGTGCTGTAGGATTATGCATTTATGAAGTTAAAAAAAAAGTTTTAGGTGCTACAGTATTTTAATGATGGGTTTCTTCTCCAGGGGTTGCTGTGAGTAGCAGTGAAAGTTTTTGCACCCTGCAATGCACATGAATCCCCCCACTTTCCCCAGAACCCCACCCCCCAGTACTGCAATGTTATCTCTTTAGTCAGCTAAGCTTAATTGACATAGGCACTTATTTAAGATAACATGTTTGTGTTTTCATGTTTGTTTTTTTTTTTTTTTATTACACCAAACACTTGCCAGTGGGTAAAATAAAAGCAAGCTAAAGTAATACTTGGCTAGTATGATCCTCTGTCACAGATTCCAGGCAGTTCAGAAGCTGGTCACAGTGTCATCATCTGCGTTTGTTCCTGAGTGTCACCAACTCCCTCTGTCACACCCTGCCTTTTCAGCAGCTGGGTGCATTCCAGCTGCTCCTGTAGCTGTTTCAGAAAAATAAGTCCGGTTGATTTTTGATGCCCTCAGTCATAAAGAGAAGATTTTCACAGACACTCTTCCAGACTTATTAAAGAACTTTGGAATTGGGACAACAAAATAATTCCAGTTTGTTCAGTCCTGTGTTTACAGAGAAGAGACTTTTTTTTTGAGGGGGTAAATCATTGCGACTCGTTTGTGTTATCTGTCTTAAATGAGCAGTTTTGCTGTATTAGAATACAATATTTTGCTAAATTACTCACTTTTCTTGAGTGCCTCTGGCATTCGCAGAGGAGAGTGGAATGGAGCTGTTGGAGGTTTTGAGAGTGCAATAAGCCTAAGCCAGAGCCCTTAGCCGTAACTGCCTCTGCTCAGGCCCCAGGCTGTGCAGGGGCAAGATAAGACTGCGTAGGGCTTGGACCCTCTTTCCTTATTACTGCTTTGTACTATGGACAGGTGGACCCTGTGTGTGTTTCCTGCTCTAGCTGAATACTCTGAGTGTCTGTAAGGCTTACGTCTGCACAGGAGGGCTCTGCTATTTAGCAGTCCTGGAAAAAAAAGTTTTAATTTCTTCTAGAACATTGTCCGTGAAGGAACTTAATTCTGGTGTAGCTGAAAATGAATTAATATCTCAATGTATTCATGGCCAGAAGTATCGTCTAAACAAGTTTAGACTTAAAACAGCTTTCAGTAATAATTATTTCTTTTAAAACTGTGTTTTTAGCACCTCCTTAAGAAATGCATCATCTCTGACCTACACTTCACGAGGTACAGCTTCAGAAGTGCAGTGTCAAGAGGGAGTTGCTCTGTTTTTGCCTCCTCCTTCCCTCCCTCCCTCCCCTCTCACAAAGGTCATTTGCCTGAAAGCACTAGGCTACCAATTCCTTCCTTGTCTCATGTGGGAAGCACACAGGAAAAGAAAGAGCTTCATGTAAAGCCTTTGATCCACATCTACTCTGAAGCAGGCTCTTCAGGAACAAAAAAATACACTGCTTTTTGCAGTAAATGGGGTTTCCCTAAATGTAAAGGAAGCTCTTGCTTGAATATATAGAATTTGAAAGAAAACTAGCTGGGATACCATATTCTGTATTGGTATCAGATGCTAAAGAGCGTGGGCCAAGTATCCTTGGATTTATGTGACACTGGTTGAGGCTGCATTTGACACTGATGTATCAGGAGACCAGGGGCCACAAGAGAAACGAGCGGTTGTTCCCTGTAGTGCTCATCACCAGCAAGTCTGCACATTAGTTCTCAGTTGTAGTTGGGGTTGCATCTTGTTCTCCAGCTGCCAAGGTAGTCTTTTGCATGAGACGAGGTAGAGGGCCGCTGTCTATGCGATTAAGTTTTATTTTGCAATATGATATTTAATATGAACTTCGTATTTGCTTTTTAGCATTAAGTTATTTCAAGAAAAATGTTTCTGCAGCAACCCCACTTGATTTGATTATACCTTCTTGGCTTTCAAACACATATTTGAGAGAGATTCCATTTCCCTGTCAGAGCATACTGTAATTAAAGCAACACTACTTATTTTCATGTCCAATTTCATCTTACTGCTAAGGCTTTATTTTTTCCTTTTTGTTTTCTGTTACTGTCCTGCCAGTCATTTACCTCCAGGAATCATAGGACTGACTGGAAGAACATCTGATCTTTGTTCTTTTTGCTACTAATTTGGTTAGCAGACAACAGAAACCTTCCATTCAAGAGAACTTGCAGGAGGAGGCTTGTTGTCTTTACCTGCGATAGTGCTAAGCAGCCCTTCCTCTTGCATTGTTGGTTGTCCTGGATTCATTCTGGGGAGGAATAAAAAATGCACTATCCTCCCTCCCCCTTCTCACTTTGTTTACTAAATCTCTATGGAAGTTTAAAAGATAAAAAACGGAACAAAAAAACCCAACTCCCCCACCTCTGAAAAACCAAAAAACCCTTCCTTGTGTTAGATAATGGGATCTCAATTAAAATTCAACCTATTTAAGAGACTAGTATCTTCTTATTATCTTATCTCTTTAAGTGACTTAGCATGTGCAACAGTGGAAGCAGAAGAATCAAATGCAAGCACTTGAGCTGAAGGGTACAGCCAAAGAGGTTATAGTTGGGGCTGATCAAATTAAACAATGCTGTTTTGTTTACATTGCAGGCTGTGGTTTCATTTATGCACAGAAGACATAAATAACTAGTTTTAACTTACAGGATTTTCAAAATGTAGGATGGTATGCTGCTGTTTAGGGATGCAAACTAGTATCCAAGCATTGTAACATGTGAAGCATCAGGAAATTTGATAGAAGCTAATGCATTCTCCAAGCTCAAAAAGCAAGTTGGTTATTTATGTACTGACATATGAATTCAGAAACTGTATGTGGACACTTCTAAGGTCAATATGAATAAATCAGTTTTTCTCCACAAACTTGCTCACATAGAAGTGTGTGACCATGTAATTCTATGTGAAGGCTAATAATAAGCCCTTCTAAAAGCATTAAAACTTTGATGTTTATTTACTGTGTTCAGGAAATCAAGGTGTACCTTGTACCCTACCAAACATTTGGTTTATTTATTGACGTCTCTTTACAGTTATTTTTCACATAATATCATCCTGTCAAAGATTTCTTTTTCTTCATGTCGCAAATAGAAGCTAGACAGATGTTCAGATTTAATGAACTGGGCCAGTTAGTAAAAACTCTTGAGGCAAAAGTGTCCTAGGAAGGAGACTTTATAGCTGATGTACCAAAATGATATTTGCAAGATTTTTTTTTCTCCATCACTACTGCTTTAATTAAGCACTAATAGTGCTTGTTTTTCTGGAGAGGAATCTTGATCTGTGAGTTGGTTTACCCCCCGCCCTCCATGCATGTATGAATGCAATGAGCATCTACAAGCTTAGGAGTACTACACATGATTAGAGCCTGCTGTAGACCTCAGATATGCCTGCCAAGGAGATGTATGTAAAAAGTTGAGAATCAGTAGGAATACCTATAAGTCATTGCCAGTTTTGCATGTGCAGTAGGATACATCCTAATGATGAAGATGAGTTGATTTAGTTATAAGTGTTTAGGGGATCACTACTGTGGTGGTGGGCTTTTTTCTTCCCATGAAAGCACAAATTTGAGGCTGAGGAGAACTTCACAACTTATTTCCCCTTAATATCTCGCTTTCACATTTAAAGGTCTTTGGGAATGGGTTGAGGTGTCCTACCATAACGGTGAGCATAGGAACATTGAAAAATAGCGTTGATAGCTAACACTGCATTGCATCAAGGAGAAATAAAAACATCGGTAGTAAATGCGCACAGAAAGCAGAATGTAGATTTCTTTGTGTACAAATGAGTAAGCATAGGCATGCTTTAATATTTAGACAGTCAGATCGCTCTGGCCGGAAAAGTTGCACTATAAGCTGGAGAGTGTGTGAGATCTCTCTGACACTGTGGACTCCAACTCCAAAGGAACTGACAATACCTTCTGACCAGTTGTGTAGTGCATGCATGAAGAATGTTAGGACTCTATGGGAAAAATATTCTAGGATTTCGCTACTTTAAAATTTTTTGTTCATTTGTTTAATGGGGGTTGTTGTGCTGGTTCTGCAGAGAACGTTACATTTTCAGGTGTCTGATGCCCACCCTCAGACTCAGAAACCACTGGATTTTGAGATGGAAGAACTTTCCCTCAGTTTTGATTGCAGTGATCTTTTCCTTTCCCCTGCTCCTCTGCCTGCCTTCGAAAGGTGGCATGTGATAATGAAAATCGGGAGATAATGAAAGGGTTTCCCAGTTCTAACCTTGTTTATCTGGCAATACTGCCCTTAGTTAGCATGAATCCCCCTCCTTCCAGTTTCACCTGTTGCTAGAAGAGGTTTTGTTTTGGAATCCGTTGGATTCCCTGGTGGAGCCACAACTTTTTTGGCCTCTGACTGCCTTCCCCTGAGGGGAAGGCAACAGCAGCTGTGCAAGACTGTGAGGACTGAAGCTCTTCAGCAAGAGTTTTCAGAGCAAAGAAAGAAATTGCACAAATTGACGGGAATTAAGGGACGGAAGGAAAACGCTAAAAACTAGATGAGCAGCTAAATCTGTTTTAGAAATGCATTTCTAGCTTAATTCTTGAAAATGAGTTGTCTGTAGTTGTAGCCTATTATTTAGATTTTGTAATTTTAAATAGACAGCAGTCTTCAAAAGTTAATGGTATATGGTATCCTTCCAAGTTAATTGCCAGGTACAAAGACCAAGAAAGTTTCATTGGGTTTGTAGGCAGACCTCAAGACCTGAAGCAACATAAGATAAAAAGTAAAAGGGAAACTCCATCAGTAGCAGTGCAAAAATGCAAAGCCTGAGTAAAAGGGTTTAGATTTTTTGCACTATCACTTGCTAAGGTCAAAGAGTTTCCCTTAACTAGGGAAAGCCTTGACCAAGGCTTTGGTCAAGTGGAAGTTGGTCATTTCCTTATTTATCCTTTGTGACCTTGACTGCCAAAGCTAGGTGTCTACGATTTGCAGGCAATGCATCTGAAGAGTTAAATCCTTTAGAAATATGGTCCCTAATTCTGTATGCATAGCAGAGAGCTGCCAATAGCTGGCTGGTGGAAACGCTTTCCTGAGAGGCAGGTGGCCTAGTAGCTAGGCCTCCAGTCTAGACGTAGATCTCTCTGCTGTGGGTTTGTTTGGTGACCTTCGTGGATGAGTTCCCTCTGCTTTCAATCTTATACAGGCTTAGATGCTTTCAGAAGAGAGCTGGGACAATCCTGCTGTGAGCAATGACAGCCCAAACACAAGAGACCCGTGCTCGTTGTGAACTAGCACAAAACCTGTTTTTGCTGTATTGCCAATAAGGGTCATCTGAATACTGATAATATCACGACTTCAGCAAAGCAGATTTAACAGGGAATGAAGTCTGAGCAGGAGGGCTCTTGCCTTCTGATACAAACTCTTTGCAGTTGTCTGCTTTTGACTATGACTTTTTTCTAGTTGTGTTATGTACTGTCTAAATATACCTTAACATCACAGCTTATAGAGGAGAGGTACTTTGTTAAGAAATAAGGTCTTCCTCTTCCAACTTCTGTCATGTGTTGGCCCAGAGGGTGATTAGCAAGCGCTGAAAACTTTCAAGGGCAGAAACGCACAACAGTTGAGCACAAGCAATGCATACAGTGTGAAGTCCGAAGCCAAATGTCTTTCACTCTTTGGAAACCTGCTGGGAGATATTGTAGCCAGTTGCAAACCATCTGTGCAGCCACAGAAAACAAAATAAAGAAGGTGGCTTGTATCTGAAATGATGTGAGGATGGTTTGTATCTGATGATCACACCGATTCTTTTCTGGAGTCTGTTGCTTTTGCTGTGTTACTTTTTTATTTAGTCCTCCAATAGATGTCCAATAGCTTGAAGCAGAGTGAATGAGGTAACTGCAAAGATGAATGGATCTGTATAAACAGATGCAGTGATTTTGTGAACTTCAAAGAAAAGCCAAGGAAATTCTCTGCTGTTATCAAACTGAAGGAAGACAAATGAATAATGTATAAACACCTCCATAAGGTGAAAAAATTGTACCTTAAGAGGGAAAAGAAAACACTCTGAGCTGCTTTTACGGTAAAAAGGTGTGTTGTACAATTGAAAGGCTCTGAGCTTTTGAACAACAGCGTAACTGGCAGAGAAAGGTGCTAACTGTTGTTAATAATGAGGAAAATAATGCTGTGCATCTCTGTGCTGTGTGCTCCTATCTCCTCACTGACAAAATTCACCTATATTAGTGGCACTGCAGTTTTTTCCCCTCTGAGGGTGGAACTGATCTCGACAGCCCATTTGAGAGCTGAGTGGCCTGACTGACCTGTAGCTAGGAGCAAGCGAAATATAATGGCAACCTTGTAGGATGGGTTTTTCTCTGACGTTAGGAGTCCGTAGGGCCCTGCCTTTCTAACTTAGCCTGCTTGAAACGGAAGTAAATTCTGCTCTGCCTTGGGTCTGTCAGCCATACCGTGGCGGGGGGGGGGGGGCGTACGCTCTGTCGGGTGTAGCTGGCCAAGTGTGTTTTCAGGGAAATCAGTTTGTTCTTTGAGGTCAGGATGTTTCATGGAGACATGTTGTTCTCCTCATGACTTGGAAAAAGTGAGGGAGACTTCAGCTGAGATTAGAGTGCGGGGCTGAAATGTGTCCAAGGCAAGTAGGAACTACCACTGTTTGATTGTAGCAAAATGCTAGTCTTGTGTGTGCTGCAAAGCAAGACTTGAGCCAGGATCTCCAGGAATATCCCATTCCTGTGCATTTACCAGCATACACCCACTTGTGCTTTGCCATGAATACCTTTGAAAAGCTGCTTTTTTTTTCTTTTTTGGTCTTTGTTCCCATAAAGAACAAAATCAAATGTTAAAAGCTGATGTGATGCTGAATTATTTCCCCTCGCCCCCAAGAGCTGTGCAGCTGAATGCTCTTGCAGCTCCCTGGGACCTCAGCAGAAATGTGGCAGTGTCTCTGCACCATGGCCTGGCTCTGGGGATCCAGACAGCTTTTGCTTTTCCTTCATGCCTGTTTTTTGCTGGAAGATGCAATAGTAGCGGGCTTCCCTTCTTGCCCCCTGAGGAACAGACATGTGGCGGAAACTTTTCTTTGGAAGATGCTACAGGTCATGAAGACCCGAGTGTATGAACGAATCCGTGCCTGGATTAGTTTAGCCTCTCTAAGGTAGTGTAAAAGCATCACATTTACAGAGCAAGAGAGTGCCCAAGAATTAACTATTCTTTCTTTAAAAGTAATGAGAGAATGTACAGTTCCATAACCTCGCTTTGCAAAGAGCTGCAGTGGGCGCTTTGCACTGGAGTTTCGTATTGGCACCCCAAGGCTGGGGGTGGTGGTTTGCAGCGATTTTGAGGAGTACAGAAAAGCGGCTGGAAGAGGGCAGGTTGTTCAGATTGCCAGGAGCCCAGGCTTGGAAAGCCTTGCAGCAGCGAAGATAGTGGTCCAGGCTGGGTACTCCTGCAGCAGGGCATCTGCTGACTTCTGGGCACTGGCATGACCTCACTGCTGTTAGGTCTTATTTATACTTCTTGGAGATTAGCATCAGACAAAAAAATGCTTTGTCATGTAAAAATAGCTTACTTGTGCTACAGATCACACTTAAGTTCTGTAGGAATTCTTCACATTTATGAGGCAGAAACTACTTGTGCTGTTAACGGCAGCCGGGAAGATGGATATGTATGGTAAGGGAGGCGTGTTAATGTTATGGTGAGGGGACAGGTGCTTTAGAGAATTGAATCCTGCGTTAAAGTTTTGGGGTTTGGGATTTTTTTTGTTTGTTTGTGTGCTTGTTTTAAAGTATTAATTCTTGAATCATTTATTTAGAAAAGTATTTTATTTCTAAGTTTCCGTGCAATGTTCTCCATTGTTGTGGGTATTCTGATTCTTGGGGGTTTTCTGCTGTTTTTAACTTATTTTCTCTCCACAAGTGTGAGGGAATGGCTGCATGATCTTTGCTTATAACAGGGTAAGACTCCAAATCCAAAACACTTGCACAGGATGCCAGCTATTTTATGTGCTGGCATTGCTCTGCATGACCTGCCCGTTACGCTTGGGACTTACCCTAAAGCATTTTGGGGTTGTGCAAGAAGTGACGGGCTAGGAACAGAAACTGTCGTAACAGTTAGTTACCGGTGGGTGAAAATCCACCGGGAGGTCTCCTGGCTAGCAAGCGGGCAGAGGCGACTGCTGCCGTGCTCGGGTTACCCACCAGCCCACCTCGTGTAATACGGTGTCCAGCACGTGAAAATGAAGCCTTTTTAACTTCTGGAAACAGGAGGGTCCCTCTGAGGGAGGAGTAAAGGAGGTGCTCAGTCTTAGGGCACTGTCAGCAGTTGTGTTAACTCCAGTGCAGCTGCGAGTGGATGGTATTGCTCACTAAGAAGTGAACAGACTATTTCGCAGAAACTAGTAAATGTATTCAGTGTTGAAAGGTTTTAGCTCCAACAATGAAAGCTGCACTGGATTTCAGCATTTGACCTAGGGGTGAGGCATAGTATGTCCCCTTTCTGATCCCATTAAACCATTAAGGGCTTTAGCTAAAGCCCATTGGAATCTATTTAAAAGGCTACTATTAATTTAGACTGACTTTCCTTCACGGCCTTTGTTTCCAAAATACTTCCATGGCGATATTTTTGTTTGTTTGTTTTTAACCAGTGTCCTCGTTACTCTTTCTGTAATCCTGTCTCCCACCCCATTCCCTGTTATTGGTATTTATGAGATTTTTCTTCTGGCTGGGTATGCTTCTGCCTTCGTGGGTTACAGAATTACTAGGGACTGGCTGAAGTTAGGTTCCTGGCCACGACTGCAAGCTTTCCATAATCCAGTGATTTTTGAAATTCCTTGGCTGGGGGCAGGAGTGAGGTGCTGAGTAACGAAAAGAGGACTTCAGATCCGCTGATGGGCAAGTGGTATCCATGCTAGACTTCTGTGCGTTTGGCACCACTTAAAGAAAATACTAATTGGGCAAGTTGGAAGTATGGGAGTCTGAAAGTGTGTGGGCTGTCAACAGACAAGCAGGAGCACTTTTTGGTGTATGGCTTGAAAGGAGCATCCCTGCTTAAAAAAAAAAAATTAAAAAAAAATTAAAAAACCCTCAGCATGAAATTCTTTCTTCAAACCACAGCACTAATCTCTTGCCAGTAATTCAAGGAATATTCAAATCATGCAAATCTGAAAGAAGGAAGGGCGAAATATAACACGTCAACTCTTCCCACATACTTTGTATACAGTCTAGTACAGTCACAAACGGTGAAGCTGCATAAATATTTCAGCAGCAAATTCTCATGTGCTTTTTCTAAGTGACTGGTTAATGCCCAAATGGTTGCATGTTACAAATCACCTCTGAAGTGGCTGCATCTCTTGTGAGATAAAGCACTTACAGCATTTCACATATCATTAACTTCCTGCAATGTTTTAAGTGAAAAGTAAACTGCAGAGACAACAATGATTTAGCTTTTCCCGTTCATTTACTGTATAGCCAAGTACTTTCGTGGCACTTTGCTTGAGTGTGTACTACAAAAATTCCTGTATTATGCCCACAGTGCACTGGGAGTTTAGAGAGATGTTAACCCCACTCGAATTGAGGGGGAACTGAGATTTTTAATATAACTTTTATGATAATTTAGAGCTGGGGTCCCAAAAGAGTTTAAGTGCCACTGTGCTTGGATTTTTGTCATACCTCTTCCAAAGATCAAGCTGCTTAGTGCAATCCTCAGACGTGGTTTAGGTACCCAAAGCCTCTCCTTGAATAACAGGGAGAAATAACTCCTCAAACGAAGATTTCTTTGTAGTGGGTCAGCGTGTTTTGGGGGGAGGTAGGAAGAGAGTTTAGAAGAAAAATGACTAAATGCACAAAGTTGAGTAACATGGTGTGGGAAAAGGACTTAGGCCCTAAGCAGGGAGTACTTCTGTCTGTCTGGGCTCATCACCCCACTCCATCTGTTGGAGTTAAGCTCTCTCCTGTTACATTTGATGTCTCTTAAGTCACAGCTGAAGAAAAATAATCCTTGTCTTCTAGTTCATCACTTAATAGGACAATAGAGACTCAAAATCTTTAGTGAGAAACAAGCATTAAAATGGTAGTTTATGCTCTTGAACTCTGACCATTTCGTTGTTATAACTATTCTGTATATTTTCATGTTGAAGCAATTTTAGCCTTGATCAGACTAAGCGTTCCTATAACCGTCGCCCAGATTGCATTCAGTCTGTTACCAGCTTGCTAGTTTTGCCTGTGTGACAGCAATAGTGAAGTAAGAAACAACTTTATGTAATGTTGTCATCTTGTTTGCTTTTTGCAATATATTAAACGCAACATCCAGTAAAAATATAAACACATCTTTTAACAGTAGTAAGCTCAGCACTTCGTAGCAGAATTCTAAGCAGTCCTCTCTGTGAGCTTTTAGGCTCATAATTTTGTTTTCCTAAAGCAATAAAAATACACAATAAGGCACATTCCCCTTGATTCATTTACTTACTGTGAGAGTCTCATGGATTTCTGTTACATATAAAAGGGCGCTGCCTGATGCAAATGTTCAGACTGTCTCTGACTCCATAGAAGTGGAAGAAGCAAAGCACCAAGTCACCGGTGCTCCCCCCATCCAGTAAGGCAAGAGAGAGGCTGTCAGGAAACGTGCACTCGACACGTCTTATTACCTGTGGGGCCTGAGCACAGCCTTCCTGCTGTCTAGGGGAGAGCATGCTGTGACAGGGAGAACGGCGCTGACTGATGTGCCGTCGTTACGGCATGCGCCTGGAAAGGAGCAGGAGAAGAAACGTGCATGCTGGTGCTTTCTCTTATATATATCTTTATATTCTGGTCATCTGAGCACATACAGAAAATGACACAGCTGAACCAAATCTTCTTCCAGAAATGAAAAATTTTCCTGTCCTATGAGTGTCTTTGCTAGCAAGCTTTTGGGTTATTTCAGCTGCTTTTCCTCAAAAAAAAAGAGGAATTTTCTGTTTTGGCAGATGCACTGATCTCCAAGTATGTTCACAGGTTTGGCTTACGTACATTCACCGCTGAGGGAATAGAAATCAAATCTTGGGGAACAGAGTGATATTTCCTACAGATTAATTTGGATAGATAAATTGTCCTCTGTGACTCCTCTTTCATGGGAGACTTATGTACTAGCAATGGTACAGGCTACCAGGATGTGCAATTAAAATATGAATTTACTTGCCATCAACATACTCTGACAGTCATCTTGCAAGTTACTTGAAGCAGTAGTATGTGTGCAGCTTCCGGGTAACTTCTGTCTCTGTTTAAATGAATTAGTGAGCAGTGGAAGATTGCTGCTTGACTGACTCTTCACGAGGTGAATATTGCCACATCCCTTTCTGGGCTCCTTTGTGCAGTTGCCTTGTACCTAAATTTATCATCAGCCCACTTTTCCCTTCCCCACATGCTTCTGACATGGCAGTCACTGTATCCCTTTTGTGACCAGAAAATGTTGGTATTTAATTCTATGATTCTGTGAAATAATTGAGATACCTTGCACAAGCAATGCATCTTCTTTTGGCAGGAAAAGAATAAAGGTCAGGCATCAGATAGCTTTCCTTAATCTTTGAGCTGAGTTTTATTATTTGTTCCACAGAGCCAGGCTGTGGAGCACACACAGACTGGGATAGCCCTGGGTAGCGTTTTGACTTGGAGCTGAGTTTTGGGTTCTCCCCCTTGCTGTTCCCTCCCTGCTCTGGGATGGAAACAGAGAGAGAAATAAGCATCTGCAATGGTCAAAACTCTTAGAAGCAAAGATCATCCTCGCTCGGCTTCTGCATCACGCGCTCAGGCTGAGCCAGAACTGTTCAAATAACTCTCAGACAACTCGAGCAGCAGTGCGAGGTGTGCTACTCTTGAGCTTCTTGCAGCGCCAACCGTGAGTGTCAAGGCAGGGGGAACTTCGTAACCTGAATTGTGCATTCAAATGCCACCAGCTCGTATCTGGCCACTTTGTAGACAAATAACTGTTGTTTTCTTCACTACCCTAGAAGGTTGCAAAAGGCCTCTGCATCTGACAATGTCTTTCTTTGAGCCACTGAGCAAGGATCAAAGTGGGGAGGGTGAAGACAACTTGCAGGGGGAGAGAGACTTTACCAATCTGCTTGTCATTTAGAAAAAGCTTAATGTATAAATGTCATGGAAACAAGCTGTTCCCTCTGAATAAAACCAATACTGTGCTTCATACTTCTTCCTTCTTAATCTTTTTAATGCAAAGGAAAAAGAAGGCAAATGTTAAACAGTTAAAAGCAAATATTTTCTATGGTAGCAGTCTAGCTGTCTGTAGTTGAATGTCTAGTCATCTTTGAATATTATATGCTACAGCTGGAGATCCTTGAGCAGGAAGCTGGCTACCCTGACAGGTGAAGTGGATGTTCAGACTGAGGAAATCTAGGCTGAGACCAGAGACTCTTGTGCTGCCACCAGATACCAGACCACATCAGCATTGCTTGTAGAGGTGGTCCATCTCTTCTTTGAGGCAGAGCTAGGCATGGCCTTCAAAGGACATTTCAGACCTATCCATTGACCATTAATAGACAGGCTCCAAGCTGTGACAGTTGGCGATCTAACTCTGTCTCTGCCCTATTTCTACCTCTCTGAAATTTGTTGCAAAACTTATTTGGAAAGCCTACCCACTACTTGCCCATCTCTCCTCTGTTTCCATTCTGCCGAGAAGGATATCTGCAGTTCTGAAAGTGCACTTATTTCATGCTGCTGTATTACAGCAATTGCTTCAAACCAAAAATAAATATAGCAGAATCACTAAATAAATTTTATAGGCTGGAGAAAACAGGGTAGCATGGCAGGAAATATAACCCTGAATCTTGTAGCACTGGAAAAGCAGTCTATTTCTTACATACAATTTTTAAGTTTCTTTTCATGCACTTGATAACTGAAGTAAGTAAAGTATGGCCTAATTTCCTACCAGCGCACTTCTGATACCTGAGCAGCTTCCTCTGTGTGTAGATTGTAACTAAAATGGCTAAAAGAACAGAAACCGGTCCGCTACTCCTGTGTTATCTTCCAAGGTAGCTTGGGATTCATGGGGAAGCTGCTTCTCTATGGAGCTAATTTGGGATGTGCTAAGCACCCAGAAGGTGTTAAGTACCTGCTGAGTAGGTGGCTTCAACGGGCAGAGACATTTCTCGGTCCTTCTGTGGAAATGAACCCACAGTGGTGCTGACTGAACTACCGAAATTGGGTACACTGCTGACGGGATCCCGAGCCCAGCAGCAGGAAGTGCTTTAAAAACCTGTTGAAACCACTGATAACACAGTAAGTTTGAGTCACAGTTATTAGTCAAATGTATTGAAAGCTTTGTCTCAAAGGAAGCTAATGAAGCTGGATAGCTTGTTGGCACGTTTCCACCCAGGGACCGTACTCTGAACTCATGTGCTGGGGAGTGAATCCCTCAGCCTCTTATCTCACCGCTGTGTAGCACAAGTCAGTCTGAGCTCCAGCGAGCAAAGATATCAATAAGCGGTAAGGAGCATCAGACAAAAATCAATGTCTGTCTTGACACTAGCCTTAAACATTTTTGTTTTGTTTCTCTTGAGCCAGATAACGACTGCCGACAGAGTGGTGTTGGTTTTGATCTTAGAAGCGGGTGGTTGTCTTGAGGAGGTGCTGCAGAGCAGCACAGCTTTGCCCCGTGTGAGCAGGGAAGCAGTAGATGCCGTGTTTTCCTTGCAGCAGCAGCACAGACCTGTCAAAATGAGCGTTGTCTTAGCGTGCTTGAGATGTGATAGGAAAAACATTTTCTTTCTGGGCTGTATCATTTGAGAAACATAGTGATATCTTTGGGTGGGAGAATGGACGGAGTCGTCATAATTCCCTGGTTACGAGCACGGCCACGTGGTCGAGGCGATGTTCAGGGGTCCGTGCCCCCTCTCGGGAGGCATCTCACCATCTGCTGCCTCCCGCTAGGTGAGCGGGTGTCTGGGGCCCTCTGGTCTTTCAGATCAGGCTGGCCCGGGGATGACAGCGCGATAACCGTGGATCCCGGGGCTGAGAAGTTGAAGGAAAACACTGCAAAGGGCTGAGGGTGGGCGAGAGCAAGGGAGGAAGCGGAGGCGCCATGCGCTGTTGAAAGACTTCTTAGCTTAAGCCTACGTGTTTGTAGTGTAATGGGGTTCTCTCTTCACCGTGGCACGCGCTGCTTGAGAACGTATTCTACCATACCCCGTCACATCTTCGTGCATATGTTGGCAATGCCTCTTTCAGTGCCTTTAAAATGGTGTCTTCTGCTAAGTGATGTTTATGAAATTCAAGTTTGGGGGCTTTGATCGTTACTGTAACACTACCCTTTGTGCCACAAATGTTTGAAAGTGCAGGGTAAATTTAGGGGTGATTCTTAAGACAGATTTCTTGTTGTCATAGATGCGTGTGAAGCTCGTCTGCCAGCTAGGTTTATCTCTGTGGACCTTTCTAACTTCTGTAGAAATTTGTATTCTGTTTGTTTGGGATGGCAGAGCACTGCCACGCTTTGTTTTGGCCAGGCTGACTTTTGCTGCTCAGCACCTTGTAAAGTTTTTCTTAAAGGGCAATTCTGAGTGTCCAAAACTGCTCCTGAGGTAGTTTTTTATTTTTGTTTTGTTCGTAACTTCATTTCTTCCAGTTTTTCTGGAGGCTAGCTGCCTGGCAGGATTGGCTTTTCAGACACTAATTTATCACAGGCTCTTTCATATTTTCTTCTGCTTTCTATTATGGAGTTTTGGAGTTCTTTTTTGGGGGGGCAGGGAACTTGTTTCATTTTGTGTGGTGAGCAGCCCTCACATTTCTGATTGTTTGACAGCTTTCGCTGCATGAGGCGATGGATGCTATTAAACACAAACAGTGCATCCCTATTGCTTCTTGTTAGGAAAAATAATTGCATTGTCTCTTCCTTCACGTTGATACCCGTGACTTTCAGACCCAAAGTGAAGCTTCACTTAAATCTCTTGTAAGCTCTGAAGCCTGTAACTGGCCAGTGCACCTATCCTAGCATTTTCTCTAACTTCTTTATTGTTCCTTGTACCCTGTGACTGAAGATCCGTCTGGACTGGAGGTGCTTTTCTGCTTAGAGACCGGTTTCGTTGTAATGTAACAGAACATGCAGCCACTCTTTAAGCTCATCTTAGAATATTTGGAAGTGCGGGTTTGGAAGACAAAGAGAGGTCAGAATAAGCATCATTTTAAAGTAGAACCTCTGACTCGACATAAAGGCTTGTTTTCTTCGTGTATAATTGAAAACAATCTAGATTCTCCTAAGTATTTAAAGATGCTAATGAGCTTAAGTGAATCTCAATGCAAGGGAAGTCAACATGAAGCATTTTATGCTTCACCTCTACATCCAGTTTGGTTACTTGCCATGTTAGACGGCAACAGGTTCATATTTATGGCTTACAGTTTTACTAGAACTGCACCTGTATTGCATCTCCTCCATTACGTGGAAAGGCTTGAAGTTTTCCGCAGGAGAAACTTCTTCATGTGAAAGCCTGAAAATTATTGACTCAGTGGAACCTGAACTGTATCACTGTGATAAAGTCTAATACAGGGCAACATGCTCATGCTAATTCTGGCAGCTGACTCCATTTTAGCTTTCTTAGAGCATATCTACACACCCTGGCCAGACTATACTGCACCTGCTCCATCCATATGCTGAACTGCCTGGCTGCAAGCAAATTCTTGGCTGAAAGTCAAGTGTCTGCACTAGGCTCGGTGCTGTGCTAAGCCTCCTGTCCTGAGGACAGTTACATAAAATAACAGAACTCTCCTCTCCTGATAATCTCGCACATTTGCCCATTCCTGAGAGATGGGGCTTGTTCGCTCAGCGCTGTTAACTCACTATCATGTCTCTGGACCAGCGTTGATGTGCAGATGATATGTTGCTCAGGCAGGTCGGAGGCATGCTGGTGCGCAGCTGACCGCAAAGACATTTCCTAAACATCTCTTTCTTTAATCTCCAATGTATAGAATCAGCTTCATAAACCTTGACTGACAAATTTAGAATAATTTTATTATTAAGTAAAGTACAACATACATAAATGATTGGCTCTGAACGTGGATAAGCTCCACCTCAGGACTGTACTAATATGGCAGTGCTCTTCTTGGGCCACAGCTGGCTCGTATTGAGGTAGCCAGGAGTGCTGGTGGGGGAGATTTGTGACTGTTTCTACCTGCACATGCAGATATACTGCTAGGGATTAGGTTCCTAAAAGTTAGACATCATTGCAGTGTTAGCTCTTTCCTTTTCCTTTTCCTTTTCCTCTTTGGCTGTTCCTCACTGCTTAATTATTCTGAGACAGGTGGAGAAGAAGAGCCATAGGAAATGTTGATTTTTTTCTTTTCTCCCTCTCGAAAAAGAAAAAATATGTGCAACAAGATTTTCGATAAATGGAAGAACAGACTTATTAGAAAATCTTTTCTCTGAAGACAGAATTTGCTGAAATTTTTTTGTAATTCTTCACTAGGGGAAAATAGCTATGGGACAATTTCCATCTGGAGAACATGGGTAATAGGTTCTATTCTGGATATTAGGCACTCATATTTAAACCATTTATTATTCTTTTATATTTAAATATGCTTTTAGTGTCCTGTGCGTCACTTTGAATGCCCATGTTTGAGCTAACACGGGAGGAGTTGTGAAAACTGAACAGCAGTAAAACAATATGCCTGTTGCCTCTCTTTGACCTCTAATGATGACAGTGGTTCAGAGCATGCAGTGTAGGGGCCCAAGGTTTTTAAATCATGAGAAAAGATATGGGCTTCCAGAAGGCATTCAGAGCTCCTAAGCTGGATGCTTAACTTGTAGGTAGTGAAGTTTCTTCCACATCAGAGCCAATGCTATGGAGTTGTGGGAGGTAAAGAAAAATCTGAGTTGCACAGGTCTATCTGGGAACATCTGCAAGCTTATGAGAGATACTGATTTGCAGAATTCAGATTTCCAGAGCATTTTGCAAGTATATTATGCTGTGAACATATTATTCTGATCCTGCAAAGAGTGAAATATAACATACACTATTTAAATCAATATACTTAGCCGTAAACATGGGAAATATGCCTGTTTGTGATCATCTTTACCAGCAAGGTATCTTTGGTGAGAGTCATTAAAAATGCAGGGATTAGCAATAAGACTCTGAAGTAACTGGTAAGTGGAATCAGTATGTGGAATACAGTGAAACGAAGAGATTCAGCAGCAAATGAAAGCTGAATTTTCCAATCCATGAGACTAAAAGAAAGTATGCATGAGGCTTGTTGACTTGTAATACAGTAAATGTGTCGTGTGCTTCCTGTGAGAGATTGCTTGTTATTTGTAAACAATCAATCAAAGAAAAATCTAAATGTAACTACAGAAGCAGTTTCAGAGATCTGCCATAGTGTTACTTTCTTATTTTGGTGAGTTGATATGGTGAACACTGTGAAGGAGCTTATGTTTCAGAAATGAATTTTTAGAAGTTAGTAATGGCATTTGTGGTACAAGATTCAAACAAGGAAAAATGAAAAGGAATTTTGTATTAGGAGTAAGAAAGTTAAAGCCATAGTACTTTGTGCTCTCCTGAATGTAAGGCTATATCTGTATTTTCTTGGATGAGATTCACGTGTAGTGCTTTTCTAAGCCAGATACTAGAAGGAAAGAATTATCAGTGTCAAAAATTCAGATAAACTCTGTAGTAAGCTATAGAGTAGATCAAGAAATTGAACCAGCTTATTCCATGGTGTCGTCATTTGTAGGAATAGAAAAGAATTTGGCAGACTATTACGAAATCCTATTGATGTGATTAGTCCCATTACATCTAACAGGACTGCTTGCAAGAATTTAGTAGGTTCAGGCTCTTGAGTCCTACTGTGTAACAGAGGTTGGAGAGGTTAAGGTGACAGTTACGCTTTCACAGCAGGATAAGCCAGCTCAACACTTGTAGCCAGATCTTGACTCAACCTTAACTCTGAGGGACTGGCAAGAATTTTCAGTATGGAAGTACAGTTCTTTAAAGACAGAGCTGTACAATCTAGAGGGGGAAAAGGGAAAATGAAAAGGGTCTTACAAATATAAAATGTTGTAAGCAAGAAAAGAACTAGCTGAAGCTGTTAAGAGGAAAAAAAGCAATGATTTAAGCTACAGAAAGAGTATTTCGCATTCAATGTCAGCAAAAACATTTTAAACTCTACATGAAAAAATGGGAGAATGCCTAAATGAAAATCTTCAAGAAAAAGATCCTGATGCCTAACTATTCAGTCCCAGTATTACTAATCAATAAATACTTCTAATCCTGCCACCTGTGTAAAGCAGATGGCTTCATGGCCTTCCAGAATCGCATCTAGTTTAGGATTTACTGTGACTGAGCTGGCACAGTGGTAGCACTATATAATATCATCCATCTTTTGCCTTTGGTAACTCAAAGGAGATGAACTTCTGAAAAAAACAAAGCAGAATTGTAAATACAGTGCATAGTGCTTATTATTTCCAGTCACAAAATACCACAGTCTGTGAAGAAGCAGTGCTCAAGGCATGCAACTGTGCTGCTCATTTGGGGGGCGGGGGGGGGGAAGTACTGTAAAGCATCATCTTTCCAAAGGATGAAAAGGCATTGGAGAATCTCTTGAGCTTTTTATAACCAAACAGTGCCTCTGGACGTAACTCATATTCATCAATTATATATTTTGCACTAAAAAGGCAAGCCCCCCCCCCCCCTTTTTTTTTTTTTTAAATAACTAGGCCTAAAGTGTGTGCTGGTTTTCAGTTTATGAAAGGTCATGCTTTTGGTGTGGGGAATATTGGGTGTTGAGAATAGCTCCTCTGTTGTGCCCGACTTTGTGCGTTACTGTCCTCCCTGGCTGTCATGACTGACCAGAAGGCGTCATCGTTCCATAAAGCAACCCTCATTTCCTTCACCACGCATGTTAGTTACAGCTAGACAGGCTTAGTATTCCCAGGAAACAGTTACCCCTGCTTACTGGTCACACTTAGCTATAGTTGTAACCCTTGTCTGTAAATTAATGGGGGCTAATGTAATTTGCTACTTATAAAAGAACAAATATTATAAAATATTTTATAAAGTAAAATAATTTCCTATTTAGAAATTATGAGTGCAAGTTGTATGTACTGTGCATTTACACTTACCTAGAGTTGTTGCTCTGGAATAGAAACCAAGAGAAAAGTCAGCTGGAACTGTTTCACAGATGTGTACCATACGCTTTCTAAGGACAGTAGGAGACTTTATTATTTTTGCATGAAAGTAAAGTTTCACAGACACCCCGCTGGTGTAACCCAGTCTGTGCCAGGTTTGTTTTGAACACTTTTGAAAATATTGTTAAAAGCATCTTACGAAGCTTGGTCGCATAGCAATCTGGGGATTGCCTGCGTGGGATGTATGCAGAACCCTGTGTTGCCGTAATGCAGCCATGTGTACCGTACTCTGTCTTCAGTCACTCCAGAAACTTCCAACACAAACACAGGAGTGAAAAAAGGACCAACCTAAGACTTTCAAAGCCCAAATAGTTTTAATGGGAGACTATCAGCTTAAAAGTCATACTACTTTCTGGATATACTCACCTGGTACAATTATGAGACTCTAATAACCGAATAAATTAATGGGAGTTCATCCATGCTTTTTGCACACAGTTTAAAAAGTCTTTGCCATGGGCATTGCATAAATAATTTTTGTGTGTGTGTGTACAGATGCGTTATTAAACAGAAATGCTAAACAGAAATGCTAAACAAAAGCCATAAGAAGATTTTTAAAAACTCATGGCATACTTCATAACTGATTTTCTAGGATAAATTACATTTTTAACTAATCACTTCAGTAACTGAAGCCGTCAGTGACCTTTTAAAATGCCTATACATACACAGCACGCTGTTAGAGGAACATCATTGATTTTTTTCCCCCTCCATGGCAGGCAAAGTTTAAAGAATGAGTTTTCATACTGAGGGATAATTAAACTTGAATTTTGTTTCTTAAAGGTTTAGTATTAGGGCTTTGATCACGATTTTTTTTTTTAACTGTTAAAGTCCAAGCAACCAAGCAAGTAAATGCAGAAATTAACCTTTTTATTATATTATATACTGTAGTAGTAAAGTTTGTTTGAAGTGCATGAATAAAAAGTTAGTGAAATTACAGGAGGAACAATCTAATATAGCAATAATAGGTGCATTCACTGTGCATCTGAGAGGAGGAAGAGGGGAAAAAAAAGGAAAAAAAAAAAAAAGTTTTCACTCATTTTGGCCTAAAACATTGTGTTCAGGTTTCCAGGATTCTGACATCAGAACCCAGATAACGCTGATTAGAACCATAGGGCTTTACAATAAAAGCTAAAATATTGACCATATGATGGCAAAAAAGTCTTTATTTTGTGGTTAACTTATTGTCTTCTAGCTACTCTCTGATGAAGTTGGTGGTGCTGTGGAGGAGGATCTCCTTCTTCTTGACAAAGACCGTGATCGCTCAGCACTGTAGGCGACATGCTTATCATAATTTTGTATCTGAGCCTCGAGGAAATCCCTCTGTTGCTGGCTGATTGTCTGGCTAATCAGTCCCGGGAGAGCTTGAATGCTACCAATTAAAGTTTCCAGTTTAGTTTCCAGAGTAACAATTCTCTTCTCAAAATCTTCACTTCTTTCATTTAAGTCAGAAATCATGTCGTACATGATATTTTGAGTCTGAAAGTAGAAGGATGTAAGCAAAGGTTTAGAGAGATCTTACAAACATTGCAACATACAGCGCAGCTTTACAAAGCTCCTAAATGGTGTTGCACTTTGCAAAAGAGGATATGAACATTAGAACAAGATCTAGTCTTATGAAATAATTTTACCTGTAGATTCACAACAGAACTTTCTATTGGTGCTAAATTTTTTGAATGTAACACTGAAGTTTTCAGTAGCATTTTAAATGTCAAGCTCTTAATGAATTACATAAACTCTTTTAGAAGTTCAGGTGTTTAGAAATGCACCATCGTCAGACTTGTGAACAGAATTAATTGTATAAGTGAGTCATGAGGAGACCAAAAATTGCAGAGCACAGTGATACACTCTTGACTCTCTTGTACTTCCTCTAATTTGTTTAAACAACTTGATCCTTTTAAGCAGAACAGTTTTGCTTGTTTTCTTCTTAAGGTGAGCAGGTTTCCTTGAGCTGGTTGTAAATAAGAGTAGTAGGGTGGACTCTTTTTGAAATGTAGAGCATGGAGTAAAGCCTCAGGCGTACACTTCTCTGCTTCTACCTTCCCCCATCTGTCTGTCCTCTGCAAACAGTGTTTGTTAATGGAAAGTATGCAGGTAGAATTTAAAATGTCATAATGATCAGTACCAAAGTCATCTAAGGTGTATTATTTCATAGAGTCTGTCACTTTTTATTCTTTCATTTGTTTGTTTTTCTTGCAATTCATGCGCAGAAGTGGTTAAAAATAATGACTGAATTTCTTCTTCTTGTAGTCTAAGACTTCAGATTAGACTTAAACTAAAGTTAAAATAATTGGATGTAATTCAGTAGACACACAGGCTGAAGTTTATAATCCGTTATACAGGGATGAAAAATTAATTGAATGACTGACTACCTGAAGTACAAAGCACTGAAGTATTAGATGAGTGTCTATAATCCATTTTCCCTGCCCCCTGTTTCAAGATGCTAGCATAATCCTTGAAAGCAAATTAGTCTACATGAAATAGTATCTGAAAAGTCCCTATCCGTTGCCAGAAACAGTAGAGTGAAATGTATTTTCAGCAACTGAAACTAAGGCAGGTGGTTCTCTACAGCAAAAGGGGAACAAACACTGCCGTGTCTAATCTTTGCCTTGATGATGCATTTTAAATTGAGATGGAGTTTGAGTTGCCTGAAGATACGTGTATGAGGAACCATTAGGAAAAGTATACAAATGCTTCCAATACAGCCTCACGTGAAGTCCATACAAAGTAACTGTAACATATTAGTAGTCTAATGTGAAACCCGAAATGCACCCTGCTGCCTGTGTCTCATTATTATTTTATATTTAAAAAACAACAGGCAAGTAGTTTGTGCTTGAATAGCCTCTTTTATCTCAAATGGCTTTCAAAAAATTAAGAAAGCCTTATAATAGATCAGCAAAGTGTCCAGTTATTATTCATTATAAAAACCTGGAATGAATAGAGACTTAGTCATTTAAAGTCCAAAATCACTGCTTCACAAAAGAGCTAGAGTGGAAACACAGACCCCCTGATTTCAGTCTGTGTGAGCACCTGGAAACTGTGGTCCCTCATAGTGCAGTTGCTCTAAGTGGAAAGGAGAATCCTTTATGATACGACTCTACACAAATGATGCCCTGTCACAGTTCAGGCTACACATTTACCATGATCACTGCAGTCGGTTCAGCAGCTCTTAGGATCAGCCCCTCGGTTATGAAATATTTTTTCAAAAAAAAAAAAAAAAAGTTCATTCAAACCTTGACTGGTGCTGTAAATGCAAAGTTTCCTGTAATAACTATTAACCCAGAATAGATATTTTCTTTTTCTACAAATAACAAAGTTAACAGTATCTGCATGTGTAATGCATAACATTTTCACATACACACTCTTCATTTCGAAAGGATGAATGTTAATGCAAAACAACAATAATTGCCTACTAACCTTTGCCAGGTCCACCAAAGTGTTGGCTTGATCGTTCAGTTTCCTTTGTTCCATTTTTACACTTCTTAATCTAAAAAGTGGAATTTTAAGTCAGATTGTGTGGGTGGCTCTGTAGTCATCTGAGGTTTTCTAAAAAGCATGCATAAAACTTACAAGAACAAATAACTGCATGGACAATGCCTCGAGTACTTTGTGTAAAGTCAGAACTGGTCATGTGTCTGGTACAATGAGAAGCATGCTTCTTCGACACCGCAAAAAAGAAAGAGCAAGGAAATGTGATGTCCTTGAGACTACTGTTTGCCATGGTTGAAGTTGAATTCAAAAAGGGAGATAACAGTTTATCCAGGCTACATGAAAGAAAGCCAAAACATTCCTCAAAGCCTCAGTATCGTGACAAGTAGATATAGGAAGAAACATGAAACGAACGATTTTTGTCATTAATGTTGTAGCAATTGAGAATCTTCCCATGCCTACATGACTAGATACAGGTATTAGCCCTGTTCAGTCGGAAATGGATTGGGTTAGCAGGTGTTTGAACCTGATGGAAATACAGTGATAAGTGAGTTTCCCACTACTTTAAACAGAACTTTCACCTGACCAGCAGCTAAATAACCAATATGCTTGCCAATACATTTAATTTCCTTACCTTTCTGTACATAGCTTGCAAATCTAAATATGATTACATTTTAAACTTATGTTAGCCATACCTTTTCAATGCACTATTCAAAAATATTATGAAAGAATTGAGTGTATATTTTATCTTTTATGCTTACCTAACTGTACTGTGCACATACTTTGAAAGATATATGCATGACCTTCTCTACATGTTCTCTGAATTAAACTCCACGTTTTTCAGATTAACTTCTATAGGAGTGGTTTCTATATGTGATTTTCAAAAATAAACAACTCTTAAGTGTATGAGTGGTTTATTAAACATTTCCCAACAGAGACTAAATTGGGCTTTCAGTGACTTTTCCAGTGGATGTTCTGAGCAATAAATAGCATTTTTCAAAAACAACACATGAATTTATAACACATGGATGATAGATGCCATGTAGTCTTCTAATATCTAAAAGGGCAACCAAGTGCTTAGCTCTCAAATGAAAATAACAGCAGCATTTTATGGCATGTGGGTTGCTAACACACATTCTGCCTATTTATTTCTCAATATTACGTTACTTAGAAAGTTATGTATATCTTATAAAGCAAACATGACTTTACAAAAGCATGTACAACTGTTCTTGTGAAACAAAAACTGAAACTCTGGCAGTGGCACAAAAGCGCTCCATGCCACTGCCAGCTTGTGTGGTATAGTCATGGCAGTTGCAAAGAAGTTCTCCTTCACTTCATGGCTTTGTATGCCTCAGAGTGCTCCAGCCCCAACGCAGATGTGGAAAATCCTTTTGCCTTCTCTGTATTTTGAATAAATAGGGGATGAAATTCTGACCCTGCTTAAGTTAATAACAAAACTGCCGAGGCTTTCAGAGTGATCAGGATTATATCCTTAGACTCTTGGAAGCTAAGCAATCTGTTCATCTCCAATAGCTTGACATTTCCAAGATAGCTATAAATTATTTTAAACTGGAGACAGAATTTAGGGAAGAAGTGCTATCCTGTGATGTTTATTTTTCTAAACTAAATTGGAGAAAATGTATACAAATTACCACTTAAATCCTGAGAAGCAGGTGAAGGCTGGTAGCTTCAACAAAGTTGAAGCTTTTGTTGTGGGTTTTTTGTTTTCATTTGTATGTATACATATGTAGATATACATAGGTGTATTTCTAGCTGTCTATGTGTCTGTCCATCCAGCTAAATAAATAAAAGCCTTTCGGGAGATGCTCCCAAATCGGGGAGTTTGTATTCAGATCTTTGGTTACCAAACATTTGCCTTTCACATCTAGGCTAACCTCCATGAGGAAGGTAAGTAAGTTGTGAACAGTGAGTATCTTTCTTAATATGTAGAAAGAACTCTGTTAAGGTAGAAATCAATTGTTCACATAAAGTTGACATTCCAGCAGCTTGTTACTGAATGTCTTATGCACTTTTTTTTCCCCTAGAGGCTTCCTTCAGAGCACAATGTATATATGGTTTGTAGGAATGGGGCTTTCAGAGGCTATGCGCTGGAGCTATTTTAAAGGAAAAACCATGGAGGACCATCCAGTGTTATAAGTTATATCCTCACAGCCCCAGGACAGAGTATTTACTCAGAGATAAGCACGTAGTGATTTGACCAGAATGATAATACTAGTGTTATGGTGAGCACTCTCGCAAACAATCTGCAGGATACATACTTTCTGCTCAAGATTCTTTGAATCATCTATTTGCCAGTTTCCATGTTGACTGACTTCTAAAATTTTGAGCAATCTGTTATCAAAAGCAGTACCAGCTGACATCAGTGTGACAGTACCTAATGGTAACCAGCCCTAAACCCACACAGACTGTAAAAACGTATCTCTAGGTAATGGCAAGTCTTTAGCTGCAGCAGCCAGATTACAAGAAAAGTGACAGGCTTTTGTTCTCAAGTTCATTAAGAGGAAATATAAAACATCCTGATTTTATGAACTTCACTTATCACAGCAAAAGATCATGATTCTGGATCGCGTTTCCATGGCAGCAATCAGACTATCGAAGTTCACAAATAAAGACTCTATTTTTCGCATGCAGACAGTGGTAAATTCTGCAAATTTAGAAAGGAACAGCTCATACAACTTACTTCCGAGCTCTATTTTCATTTTGTTGAAATAAAAAGACAAAACAAAAGAAAACAAACTGTAAAATATACTAAAACAACCAAATGAGCACAGTGGGCTTGATTCAGCACGTCGGACATCCTAGGGACTTGCTACTGCTTCTACTCAGTAACTGCCTCATGTGGAGTCTAATTCGCTTGTATTTATGACAAAGGGACTTGCAGTATGTTGAAACCTTCCCATCAGCTGTAGATTTTCTTAATAATATCGCATTTTTATGCATTGTATGAATGTTTCTAGTGCTGATTTCCCCTTCACCTTTTTTAGTGTGTATGAGGAAGAAAAAAGACCCAGACCAGCTGAAGGTAGCACAGTCACAGGCAATATCTTCAGACCTTTTAGGGTTGTGAGTTTGAGATTGTTACCGTGCCCTACTCCGATTTCTTGTATAATACTGGCCCTAAAGCTTCATTCTTTTCTTCCCTGCCTCCAGCCCAACGGTTAAGGAAGTGTGGGAGAGGGACCAATAAAAACCTGAGAATCCAGAAAGATGGAAGAGAGCCATAGGCTGCAGTGAGTCCCTTGCTCCCTTGAGAAAAGCTCAAAGATGCAAGGGGAGAGCAAACAAATTGCACTCAGCTACTCTGCTGCCACTGGAAGAAAGCAGGCTGCTAGAGCAATGTTTCCATGCAAGGCACATTCCTCAGCATGCTGAGAAAGCTATCCATTTTTTTTTTCTTAAATAGAACAGTTTTTGGAATGGGAAGCAAAGTGCTAAAGGACAGAGGGAAATATATTATTAACATAGCTCTTCAAAGTTTGGCTGGTACAGCTAGGAAAAAAAATGACTGCTGACACCTTCTCCTTCCCCCCCTCCCCCTACCTGATTAAGGCAGGTGCACAACAACACTTTGCAACCTGTGATGCTCTTCTGGGCTTGAATGGTAATGCAAAGCTGCAGATCGAGCCTGCTGTGCTTTTTATTTTAGATTCCTCTTTGCACGCGCACACACACACACACCCACACCCCCCCATAAGTAAGTAATAAGGTTAAAATGTTAAGGCATAACCTTTGCAATCAGGGATTCAAGTCTTGCAAAGGATGCATAGGACATGCCATCCTCTACACCCAAACCCCTGCCCCTTCTCTTCTCCCCCCCAGTCATTTAAGCTGAGCAACATGTCAGAATTGAGCCAATATATATATTTTTTTCCCCTTACCTAAAAATGCCTCAGCTTTTGTGGCTTTGTTATTGCCTCAACTATTTCTACAAGAGCACAGTAACAGTTAATCTTGCAAGTTTGCTAAATATGGTTTGTAGAATATTTCATACTTTAAAGTTTAGCTACCTCTTCCTTAAAACAATGCTATTAGACAGAGGAGCAGTGACTGTTATCCTCAGTTTACTAATAAGAAATAAGATAATGTGGCCTTCTCTCTCCTCTCTTTCACACGAAATGATGCCACACAGGAGAGTCTGCATGAATGTAGGTGGGTCAGTGGTACATAGCCCTCCTCGCAGCTCGGCTCACATAAAGACTGCTCTTAAAGTTATCAAAAAAAAAAGTTCAAACTGAGTCTTAATTAATTTAGGTGCATTTCCACAATATGTCATGAAAACATATTTTGTAGGCTGTACAAATGGCTGCTACAGGCTAGATGGGTATGTCAAATAGAGCACACAAATAGTGGCATGGGTCCTGGTCATTCACTATGATGAATATGTGGTTCCTGAGGACAAAAGGCCTTTCTCCCATATAATCCAAGAAATAGTAACTGAATCATTGTACAACTCTAGCAGTGAGCTAGCTTTATGACAAATACATACTACAAATTTTAGCTAAATACTTACAGACTGGCATACCATAATTCAGCCTAATCCTACTGTTGGTCACAGTTCTCAGGCTTGCTTTCAGTTCCTTCAGGTGTTCAGCAGAGGGGAAGAGCTGAGCTGAATTATGCCAGCAGTGTCCAACAGCCATACAATGGTTGCTGGCATATACTCCCATTTGCTACTCCTGATGCCAGGGTTAATAGCTGACATATCTACTTTTGATTTTAACCACTAAGAAAATATGGGTGAGAGAAGCAGCTGATTGCTGTTGAGCTGCACAAAGTAAGCCGAGAACTTGATTGTATGTGCTTTTCATTAAACACTACATACCCATTCATAGCAGCTGTTCTAGCACATCATTCTGATGTGAAATTATTAGAACATTTGCTACAAATGAAACCATTTTTCCTATCATCTACTGTACTTTGTAGCTTTTTTTTTTAACCTGTAGGGCAAAGAAATACAACAAAGGATAGTCTCAGTGGCAACACACCCACCCACACATGCACACCCAGACACACCCACCCACCCACAGCTAATTCATGAACCATTATGAACACCTATGAAAAAATTTATGACCAATTGATTTATCCTGTGTTGGGCATACACAGCCAGCATACTTTCTTTTCTAAATAGACACTACAATAAAAAAAAAAAAAAAAAAAACCCACCTCATTTTTGTCTTACTCTGAAAGAAGGAGAAAATGCAAACTCAAGAGCAAAGTTCTCAGTAGGGGGAGAGAAAGTGAGACCAAAAATGCTTGGACAAAAAATAAAAAGCAAAATAGTACTTACTGATGAATAGCTTGCAAGAATTTGCGTTGATGTTTCCTTACTTTCGCATGGTCTATCTTTTTAACCAGCTTTGTGTTTTTATAAATTAACCATGTTTCCCTGAGTACATTGGCCGCTGCATTTTTCACCTGTTTAATAAAAGAAAAACACGAGGCTGACAAAAAATAGCATTATGTCTGTTTTTTTAAATCCATTCTAGTGTAAACCCTTTCTAAAGTACCTTAAGACTCTGCCTGTGGGAAGTGGGTATATGAGGAAGCTGCAGCAGTGAGGCCAGAAAGAAATGGCCCGACCAGAGAGACTGCTGAGCAATTTCTGTGCTGCTTGTAAGAGTGATACTGGGACCAGCTTTCTTTGCATCTGGGAATTTCCTGTCCCTCTTGAAAACAGTTAGGACCATTTGGTGTTTATGGCAATATAAATTACAGTGAGGGAGTATTAATGCATTATCTGTACGGTAATTAACTAGATGTATTTTATAGGACCCTAAAGTTCCTCTCTTCCTGTTCTATGATTATTACCTCCTACTTCTCTTAGCAATTTAACAGTCTTAAATTTCCAGGACTGTTCAAACAGATTTTATTTTTCTGCATTTGTTTCCTTATTCTGGTTTCTTTTCTTGCCATTCTCACAGGAGATGAAAAATACCTTGTTAATGAATGTAGCTAGTGTTCTATTTCATGAATTCTTTGATTATTTTTTAGTGGGTCTGTAAAATGTTAGAGTACCCACAGTTCCTTCCTAGGCCCTCCAATATTCTGAGGAATACTTGAAAACAATAGACAATTTAAATGTAATGTTGTTTAATGACACAATTACTACGTTACTTATAAAGGCAAACAGTCCTTATTATCTCTACTTTCTCTCCCGCTGGCTTTCTATCATGCCAGCCACTGCAGCATCAGAGCTAAGCTGATGTATCGGTTCAGACCCTGTGGGAATGCCGTGCAGTTGCTCCTTCTGTGCAGGAGCTCCCACCTTGCACCTGTAAAAGCACTGGAGGACTTTGGCCCTGACTTCATTGGAAGCAGGATCAAGTTTTAAAGCCTTCCTCCAGATCTCCAGTCCTTGCATTTCCGTAAGGTCTGGCTGTCTTCAGGCTGCAAGGAAACCTCTCCCGTATCTGTGGCACTGATTTGTGATAGGCATCTCCAAATTAACGGGTTGGTTTGCTTTTCACTTGCTTTGAGTTTTGTGCGTACTGAAGCTACCAAAGCCCTACTTGGATACCCTACTGAACTGATATTTAGATTTATATGAAGGATAGCTGAATGGAATAAACTTTAAAAGGCACAAATGAGCGCAAGACTCTCAAAATCTGGCCAATCTTCACAAACCCCTCTTTCCCCTGAAAGAAATTTTCAGCTCAGCTGTCAGATTACACTTCAAAAGTTTTCTTGTCAGCTCCTTGAATGGCAACTTCTTACCTCATTGTGGACAAGCATCAAAGCATTCTGCTGCATTTGAAATCACCATCTGTGAGCGAGACTATTTTAGCTACCTGTTTCTCTGTACTCTTCACATATTAGTTTCCTGCGGTGGGATTCATTTGGCCAAATGTCTCAATTTACAGTAGATTCCTACTCTAATCAAAGGAACTGACTCAGATAAGATTCACCTCATTTCTGGTACCACCAGTGTACATTTCCAAAAGCATATGTCTCTGTTAGGAAGGGACAAACTGTTCTCTGTGACCCAGTATCAACTGGACCTTAACTGATTATAATGGGGGTGTAAAGCAGCAAGCTCAGCTAGACACTTAAAGGTAGGTTACATGAATCCCACCCTTTATGCCTATGTAAGAACTGCCTTCCCACTTGTCTTTGGTTTTCCCCGCTGTAACTACTTAGGGGAGATGTATGCTTTTCCCTGGAGACTGGCACAGAGATGTGGAAGCTAATACAACTGGAGGAACATTTTGACATGCCCAAGAGGAGCATCTGCTCCAGTGGAGACATTTCCCAGGTCTCCTGAGCAGTGGAGCAGCGCCACGTGGCACCACTGCGAGGAGCTCTGCTGACACAGCTGACCTGCCCGATCCAGAGAAGAGCCTGCTTTCCGCTTCAGGGCTCTCCACCCATCAGTAAGGACAAGCTCCGGTGAGTTCCCATTCTGAGTGTGAAGGCTTTCCTCTCAGTATTGGTTCTCCTCAATAACTAAAATTAATCAAGGGGAGAGGATGTTGTAGCTCCCACTCATTTTTGCATTTCCTCAACACTGACCTGTTTTTCCTGGATGTAGGATTTCTACTGCCTCCTTTGCTGTGTTCTTTCATTTTCCAAGATCTTATTTGTGAACAGAAATTTAAGTTATATCTCTTAAGGAAAATTTAAAAATAGTTTTTATGAATGTTAATGATTTCTGAAGTTTTTGTTCTTATTAATACCTCTTCCAAATATTTTTATTATCTACAAAATATCTTTCAGGGTGCTGCATTACTGTGTGCAGCTGTGTGAGCCATGTGTTCAGTACACAAAGCAATTGCAAAGACTATCTCACTCACAAACTATGAATACTTGAAATTTATTCTTAAGTATAAGAAGGCATATCTTTTTCTAAAGGACAGTCCTTCATAGCTTGAAATTCTGAAATATATCATTCATTTCATCTATTTTAGCCACAAGAATTCTACGTATTCTTTTCATAGGCTGTATGAGAGTTTGTCAGTTTAAAATATTAGTCTCTAGTTTCATAGCTTTTAACTGTTGGTTATATGAGTTGTCTTGCAGCAGCAAGGACCCTCTATAAAAGAATAAGCAAACCCTCAAAATCTGCCAGGGAACTGCTGTTGCCCTTGACTTCAGAGAGCTCAGGGCATTCACTTCCTTCATATGGCACCTTGCAAAATCACACTTATGAAGAAGTTCAGTAAGAGAATGGAGCAAGAGATCATTTAAAACAAATGCAGAAATAGATTTAACATACATTTCCTTTTCAGTTGTGAATATAAAGTGCGACTTACTCTTTTAGTTAGCTGGGTGTCCATCATGAAATTATGCACATGTTTTTCAGCTTTGGTAAGTTCTAACTTCCTTGCAACCACAGCTACCACCAGTGCAGTGCACCCAGCACCCTGAAAACAATAAAACAAATCCCCAAGATGTTACTACTGCATTTTGCAGGGTTTTTAGTGGAGTTTTCTCCTTTGCTGTAGAAATATGGCAGGCATCAGGTAATTCACCATCCCTAGTAAATACAGCGAACACGCTACAGCTATTTCAGTTCAGAGTAATAGGAAGAGTCAGCAATTGCAGCCTAGTAAACTGTCAAGGCATCAAAATAATTAGTGAGCAACATCATTTAAAAGTTCTGCTTTTTTTCCTGCAGGAGTTGAAAATTCAAATCCCATTTCTAGTGCATAAACAAAGGGGGTTATGAGAACAAGTTTTAAAACTCTCATATTAGTAAATAAATGCAGAATACCCTGTTCTTAACAACTGACTACAGTGTATGGAATTGCTAAAGAAAAAATTAGATTAGATTAATACTTAGCACACAAAAAAGAAAGCTTTCTTAGGATTTTCTTTAAGGCCTAAAGTTATCATAAATTTAGTATTTAACCACTTCAGTATACTTCTTTGTTGTTTTCTGAGGCCTACAATGATCTTCTCCCTATAGAATTTCTGTATCTCTTATTACCATTTAAAATAGTACACAACCACAACAGCATTACTCCAAAACTTGAATGTAGAAAGTTGCAAGTTTCCATTTTGTGCTGTGCATATGTATGTATGTATACCTGTATATATGTACAGCCATGCATGTTCGTAACAGGCCAAAGCCAGCAGGTGCCAGTTCCTTTGAAATGACAGTACCTTTATCAGCATTGCAAGATTAAAGTTTTTTAATGGAAGGAAATGGAAGCTAGAATGAGTAAGGTAACTAGAAACAGCATATTACACGCGGCTCCTGGTACCATTTACTCTGACACCATTCCTAAATTCTACTGCTTTAGTATTTTTTTTTAAACCATGCTTCACAGATTGTTTTTAAAAAGGTATAAAATCACATTAAATATACTACAGCAGTGTTTAACTTGCAGGTTCACCCAAATCTAGCTGTTTAGTGCATCTGTATCAGTTACTCTCCTAGTGAAAAGCCATCTCTGTTTGAAGCTTACTACATTTTCAGTCACACAGCTTTCTTCCAGTCTTTCCATATTTCTCCCATTAATTTACTCTCGACCTGTTCCTCCTCTATATCTGCTTTACTGTCTCCAGAAAATACAGGAGAACATTGCTGAACCTAGCTTCCCAGGCACAAATTCCACTACTAAACACACAGAGATGCCAAAACAAACCAACTGATTGGAAGCCCTTATTCACACGCTGTTCTCAAAAAATGCATCGTTTTCCCTCTTAATTACTGATGTACCCAATGAATTTTGTGAAAGCCTCCAGTTAATTCGTCTCCAATTTCACTCCACTGGTAGATCGTCTCAATAAATTCATCTGCTCCCTCACAAGGACCCATCGTCTTCAATTAGTTCTGATCTATCAGAGTTTCTATCCCCCAGTACGCCTCAGGAAGCCCTCAGGTAACTCCCTTATAATTTTGCTGTGGTTGCCCATGTAGGTAAGATAGTTGGAGGCTTACTCTCTAATTGTGAGATGAAGGCAAAATGGGGATATGACAGGTTCTTTGCTTCCCCTCATCTCACTAGGGTTTAATGAGGAAGAAGATAGCTAATGCAGCTTAAGGCTGAGCACTCCCAAAACCCACCCAGCCTTTCGAGACAAGGATGAGACAATCCTATGTGATACAACTGAAAGAAACTCCCCAGAAAACAGGCAATTCTTCTCCAGTCGCCCTTCCTGTGAAGGAGGGCTGGAGGGAACAGCTAATATCCTTCTGTGTGGCAAAAAAAGCCCCTACCCCTTGCGATGGCAAGAACAAGAAGAGAACAGAAGTCTTTTGGCCCATAAGCGAGGCTAGCGCTCAGCAGGCCAAACGTTGACTCAACGACCTAACTCAGCACTATGCCTGCTTACAACAACAACATGCTTGCACTCACTGACTGCCAAACTGGTATGAGACTATTAATACGGAGCAGCTTGCTTGCCACTGGCAAAGTGGTGCAAAACAGCTGTTTATGCCAAGCAACTATGGAAGAGAAATATTTTATATATATAAAAAAAGAAAAGGAAAAAAAAGGAGGGATGTGAAGAGGAATGGTGCAACAGACAAAAGGAATTCAGTTTGAACTGAAATTATTCCAGGCATTTGGGATTAACTCTTATGTTTGTCACAGCAGTCACAATGGTCAAAGCTCTTAAAGGACAGTAGCTTTATATGTCACATGAAAGACAAGTGCCTGCAGCAGTAGCATATAGTCACTGGCATGTTATGGAAACCGCTGCTGTGGTTTGTATAACCTGCTAGCTTCCTCATCACCAAATTACAATTGCAAGTTATTCTCCATTCAGATTGCCACTCTTGGCTTCATGGGCTATGACATGATCTCAGGAGATGAAAACAGGCTCTTTTAACATTTCTGCAAAAGAGAGCAGTAAAACACTGGCTGCTTGTTTATTTTTTGCAATACCTTGAAGAAGAGCAAATTATTCTTTAAACAACTAACAGCTTTACAGACTAACACATTGAAATTCTCCTTAAAGTACATGATTCTAATTAATATTTTATGTTATTGCTCTGCACTTCTATATGGTTTCCCCTGAGGAGCTCAGCATCCTTAAAAATAATAATAAAGTGAGAATTATCCCGAATTGCAGCAATGAAACACAAGCGGTACTGTTATTTTTAAAATGGTAGCATCATACTCGCTATGTTTTGGCACATCCCTGTTCATCAGTAACATGAATTCAATGAGTTCATGCTCATACACCCAGGTTTTTTTCATTTATCAATACTATACAAAGCAGAAGCCTTTGGCTTCTTGTTAAAATAACTTGGGCTAAGTAAAAGCCCATGCTTTAACTCTAAGAAAGTCTCTTTTGAGAAAAAAAAATATTCTAAAAAAGGTCTTTTAAATTACTGTATTTTATAATTTCCAACATAATTCTTTTTATCCTGTTTTCAAGTAAATAATAAACCAAAACACTGCTTCAGGCTCCTGCTCAACTTTGAGGGGAATTATTTATCATTAAAAGCAAAGGAAAAAGGGAAGAATGTAAAAATTTTCAAGTATCAAGGCAGCAATTAATTCTACTTGGAATCTGCACTCTTCAGTCAGGCTCCTGTCTGCCTCTTCCATTACAGTGTTATTTTAAATTGTGTATTTTGTGTTGGTAAAGAGCATGACTTTAAGGGCACTTGGGACTTCCAGTACATGAAAACTGGAGAGAAAAAAGACCGAAAAGAATATTCATAATGTTCATCATCAGGCCTCTGAAACTTTAGCTACAGCTATACAGCTGAAAGCCACCCAAGCCCTCCACCCCACTGAACTGTCTATTCAAGGGGCAGCTAAAATAAAAGATGCAAAGGCACATGGCAGATTTCAAAGAAGTAAAAAGCAGCAGTTTGTCCTAATTAGTAAGTGGTGTTCACAACTGTGTACATCAGACCTAAACTTTCTGTCTTGAGACTATTTCAGAAAAGAGCCAAAATGACCAAAAAAAATCATTCGCTCATTGTCACTGTTCAGCTTGTGAATGATTTGAGGCAAATTTGAAAGACAGATGATTCATCTTTCGCAGTTTTTCAAAACTGCAAAATTCTCCTTTTTCAGTGCAGAAAAGCTTTTGCTTTGTAAATGTAAACATTTACAAACTATGTTGACAAATCCAGACACATCTGTTTAAAAACCTGGACACAAACTATTATAACACATACAATGTAAGCATCCCAGGCAAGTCAAAGTGTGCCCATATTGCTCAACTGCTCCATTTAATGCAAGAAGCTAGTAAGAGAATTAACCATCCAGCGTCTGCTCTCCTGAAGTACTGTATGGTCAAGGGTTTGCCAGCAACCACCAGGTTTAAAAGCTGATCTCCCTGGATTCTTCTGTTCTCCAGAAAGCATGCAGAGGCCAAATAAAACTATCTGCTAAATCAGGAGAAGCCCCAAAAGATCAGACTGTTGAAAATGGGTTTCTCAGAAATGCTCCAGACCAGCCTGCCACCTGCGAGCTGAGCAATGCCTGGCTTCGATTTGCAGTGAGCTGAAACCAAAGCATGTGAACCTCATCCTGAATGCACAGTATTTGTTGCTTCATATGAAATGGTGTGTATCAGTCCTTGGTAAAAAGTCTGAAAACAAACATATGACACAGCCTTTCAGTTAGGCAGAGCAACAAACACAGAACTGGATTTTACTGCATAGTGGTATCAAATCTCTGATGATGGTGATACAAAACCTGCATTTGGGAGCAATGTCCTTGAAGGAAAAGCCATTTATACTACACAGAGCATTCCTTGACCACTGATCCACTTAGCTGCTAGCCTGTATGAAAACATTTTGATATGTCTGCAAACAACTTAAGAACATTCTTCACAGCTCCAATTTTAAAGCTGCTGCTCCTGTTCCTAACAAGGAATGATGACTTAGGTTCAAATGCTCATCCAGGTAAGCCATAGCCCACGAAAGCTATCCCTAGGTAAGCTCTTTGATGCCTACAGTCCAAAGTAAATGGCACAAATAAATAGAAAGAAAATTTGTGCGGGTATCTGATACACATACGTACTTTTAGGTACTTGTTAAACATTTTTTTTCAGTTATGCAAGTCTATATGATGACTGATGTTCCTTAGAAAAATTAACATGAAAGAACAGGTAAGTTGAGGGGGGGAAAAAACAGATTCTGTCAATAGGTGTATGCTTTCTGACACAAAGCCTACACTATTTCAAAACAGCAAGAAAAGAAAGGTGAAATTAATTGTATTTTAAGTCCTACTTTGAATTTAGCAACTGAAAAAAAAATGCTAAAATGCACCTCCCAAGTGATGATACTTAGATTCCTGGTGTGTCATGATCACTTGCTCTAATACTGTATCGTAAGGCCTCCTTGGTCCTCTCTCTCTTTCCTATATGGGGATGGTAGGCTGTTTGGGAATTAGGACTACATATTCTCTTGTCTTTATACAACACCTGACTCAATGGGATCAGATAGAGCTCAGAAGTTCTACAGTAACATAAGTAACAATGAATGCAGATCGTAGGTCTGTACTGTACACATCACAACACTAGAGCTGACTTCGTCCTTTTTCTCCTTCAGCTCCCACTGTGCTCTGCTGAGATACCTATCAAGATACACATTATATACTATATCAGCTGAGGTACCTGTAGTAGTCTCATCACAGCCCACTATTCTGCTCTTTGCTGATGCAGCCCACCCTGAGCTTTCTGCCATCATCATCAGGGCTGCCAGTCTTGAGCTAATTAAATTAAAGCTGTCACAGAGAATTTAGATTACGGTACACTGCAGCAGACATAGCCATGCTCAAGTGCAACAGCCGCTCTAGAGGGGAAAAAGCTGCTGTTGCCCAGACTAACTAACATTGTATCTGATGAGGATGAGGCTACAAAGTGTGGATGAGGATCATGCCTTTCCTAAAATTTGCAAGTGCTCAGACTGAGGGTTCATTCTGACACTGTACACAGTGAGCACAAGACTGCACTATTCAGACTCAGACTTTGACAATGTCTAGGTTTTGGGTCTAGCATTCTGGTAAGGGCCCAATTTCAGTGATAACCAAAGAGAGGTGCTTGCAAGTCTTCACTTAAAGGTTATGTTTTGGAATTCTTTTTGTTGTCTTGTTTAAAAGCTAAGACAAAGAATGGTTAGCACTATCTGAGAACCTGCACTGAAAGCAGCATTTGGTCAGCAGCTTAAAAACCTGGGACTCAAGACACCCTACACTCCTTTAAGTAAATGCCTCTGGCATTTCCACTTGGTTCCATCTTTGGTAAGGTTCCAAAACGCATTTACAGGACAGCAGTGAATTGGGCAATTTCTGCAACTACTTTGACTGCCTGGAGGTCATATATATGCCTGAAGGGTGCCTACTGGTGAGAAAGGAAGCAATACAGTGTATCAGTGGCTCTGCTGAACGTCTGCCTGCAGCTTTGATTTAGCTGGACTGGAAGTGAAGTGCAGTCTTTAGTACTGTAGTTGTCACAAAAATGTCCTGCTATACTTGCCTGTAGCTGAAAGAAGGCAGCTGCCACATTTCTTGCTCATATCCCTTGGGATCCACTGAGGGAGAGAGAAGGTCCGCTTTGCAGACATATGGCTTTGGTGGGAAACTTAGCTCTGCACCAGAAAAGGCACAACATTCCTCCTGCTGCTCTGCATAAAATGAAAAGCCTGTAAGAATTTAAACAGATACTCTGCTCATTTGGCTCTCTAGAAGGTGGACTTACTGGACTACCCAGGGAGGAAAAAAGAAATAATAAAAAAATCTTGCTTGAAGTAAAAAAACAAAAACAAAAAGCTCTCCAAAACAAGCAATGAAAAAATTGAGGGAGGAATCCATCCATGAGACAGACAGAGGCTATGGAAATGGTATCATATAAGTGTGGTTTTGCATTTGTCGTTGTTTACTGAGAGAGAGATGTAATCTTACAACACCGAAACAAAGTAGGATAAGTAATAGGACAACAACTATACCATCTCAGCCAAAAATGTGACCTAAAATAGTTTTGCATTATTTATACTTCCATATATTTAATATTTTGGCTGGCTACTAACGTCTTTAGTGGAGTTTGTAAGTCTGTACCACAGCTAAAATTTGGTTGCAACATTTCAACTTCTGTAATACAGCAGATGAGCAGTAAGGGGTAATGGCAGGTGAGCGATAGCTATGTAGTAAACTCTTTTACTTTAGTAATGCAAGAGGAGTACTGAGAAAGGCTCGTGGGACAGCGCAGGAAGTAATGGTTTGTAAAACAAAGCCAGTCTCTCTTCCACTAGGTAAAACTGTAAATGATGGCAGCGCTAACTCGAACAAGCCCAAGAAGTGAGTGCACCCCCCGGATGGGCTCCTGGGAAGCCTTCAATCATCATAACAGCTGAAAAGCCCACTGGAGATCGTGATGAAATTGTTCTGCCTGGCATGCAAAACCTCGTTGCTGAACAAGGAGGTGAAATCTGATTTCCCTTAACTGGCAGGCTGAACAGCCTATAAAGCTGATGGGAAACATTAGTTTAGTAATTCAGGATGAGGCTACCAATGATGCTCTTGTCCAATGTCTGTCACAGGAAATCATGCAACCCCGAGAGTGTAAATACCAAACTTCCATGAGAATACTTGTAAAGGTATAAAACAATTGCTCTATTAAAATCCAAATGTATTGCAGATGAAACCAAATCAAATTACTTTTTTTCAAAACAAAGCAAAAGTTTTCCTACAACAACATTCTGCTCCAGTCATATTTATGTAAACAAAGGTATCTTGGGAGAACTGCTCTCCATTCCAGTCAGTAACTGACTGCCTTTGAACTTGCTGAAATGCAACCGTAATTCCTAATTACATCTAAGAGGGAAACCGTTTCTATGTCCTCTGACACTTCAAAAACTTCCCTATTCTATCAGGATGAAATTAAGACCTTCTGAGTGAGGGGTTTTTTTTGTTTGTTTGTTTTCCAATTCTAAAAGATGGTTACACCTTCCAGAAGATTTTGTTTATTCAAGTGGAGACAGAAGACTGCCTCTGCCATTCTTTCACAATCCAGCTTACTGCCCTAACCACTACTGCCCCAGGGATCGCTCACATGCTCTCTTTCTCTCTCAGGAACTATTCAACTTCATTTTTGTAATTTTATGTTCCTCCTTTATTTTTTCTTACTTCAGCTAAAAATTTCATCCCAACAAGCCATAGTTGTAAAACAACCCAGAAGAAATAACTACATTCCTGAGAAAAGTTCCCATTTTGGCAAACTGGTGTGCTGGAACAACAATAATGAAGGAGCTGAAAAAATTCTGACCAGCCCAACTACTACTAGTTTCAACCCTAATAATTTGAGCATCATTAACTCTCTTCTCCATTGTATGTTTCTGCTTGACACATCATCCATTTACATTGTGTTACGTTAGAAGGAACGAACACAAACTGTTCTGAACCCTGAGGTCACTTACATTTATTACCAAATTCTCACAATGAAATGAATTATATTCTAGCATATAGCTGAGAAGTGGACCTGAAATGCTACCAATCTGCATGAAAAGCTTTTCACATTTTCCTGTACTGTCAGGGAAGTAAAAACCAAGCTGCGTTCTAGATTTTTGAAATTCCTCCAGTAGGCTTCTCATTGACAAAGCTGTTCACCTCATTGCTCTGACCTTTTACCACCAGATAGGAGAAATGATAAAAATACTACAGACTCTTGATAAATGTGCAGAATGCTCTAGGTAAACCTTCAAATGGCAATACAATCTATTATCCTCTTACTGCTATTACAGAAAATTGAGTCACTTCTACAGTTCAACCATATTCACAAGGCAGTGTATTAGTCTTAAGAATATCTTTTCAGCTCTTTGAGCGTAACTCAGAATAGATTTCTGTGTTTTGTAAGCAATTCCATGTTTCTGCACCTAATTACAGAATTAAATGATGTAAAGAAAAGTTTTCATAAGAATCCCACAATGTTTTAGGCATTACAATGCAAAATAATTTATGATCTTTTGGTACATTATCCATGGAAAGTTCTTAAAATAAAACAGTTTTCAAACGTCACCACTGAAATCTGCTGTTTACCTTCCTTTTCTTTTATTCAGGAATCTTCCCAGGAGATCTGCAGCCAATGTTAACTCTGCAGTTACAGAATTACTCACCTACATGAGTGGGGTTCAGATTCAGGAGTTAAAAGATGCTACTCAAAAATTTTCTAGAAGAAACACCTCATCTCCTCCTTACCCACCTCTATACTGCAACTTGAAGAATACCTTCAACATTTGTATGCTTCCCTCATTGGCTTAATGAGCTCTCTGGTGTTCATTTTAATAAGAAGAGCATTTGAGCTACAATTTCAGCAACAATGAGGCCAACGTGAAAATCCTATAGGAAATTTATTTGATCTAAAACAATCTTCATTCAAGCTTTAGCCAGCCACGCTGTGCAGCCTGTGATTGAACAGTTATAACAGCTGCAACTCACCCATTTTGTCATAGGAACATAGGTTTGACCTACTAGTTCTGTCAAGTCTGCTTCTTGCTGTTGACAATGCTCTTCAGGAAGGCAATCCTTAACTCTGCACCACACAATAATGTACTAGCTCCCCATATAATGCTGCACGTAAAAGCAAAAGAGCCCTTCTCAAACCTCGCAGAAGATCCTGTATTTGAAGCCATAAGAATGTATTGCTATTATTTTATCTTGCATAACAACAAAAAGTTCATACAGATCTGTAAAAATTACCCATAAATACAGATTTACTCAGTAATTGCAACATGAATTGCACAGAATGACTATATGTAGCAGGAAGAAGCATTTCTACTTATTTATTTCAAATGTAATGGGTATTAATGGAGCCAGATAGACCACCTGTTCTCATACTAGGCAAGGAGCTATTCGATATCCTCCATATTCTTCATATATTTTTAATAGTTCATTTATTCATTCTCATTCTTCCAATTTTGCAGTCAGTTATGATGCAGCTTCCCAAACTTCTACTAGTTTCTACTATCCTTCTTTACATTTTTGCTTTGATATACTCCTCATAAATCAAGGAAAAACTGGCAAATCTCTCTGACATCCTGATTCTATAAAATAGTTCAGCAGGTGAAAACACTGTCCATGTATAAGCAGTGCTGCTGACGTTAACAGTGGCATGAACAAAGTGCTGCACCTGTAGCTGAGCTCAGCCTGCTGACCAGGACCTGTGAGGGCTGTTGGAGTGTGCACTGACAACCCCTGCATATTTGGTGGACAGACAAAATTCAGATGCATCGCATGGCACGGTGAAGACTGCGTGGATCTCCCCATCTCTTCCATATCCTGTTCTGATACAGAAGATGGCACTCATATTTCATCCATCCTTCACTATCTGCATGCCTACCTGATGCGTAGAGAGGGTGGCAGGCACGTTCACTATTAGATTTATGGCCTACCTGGTCCATAGTCTACTACTACTGCCAAGTGAAGTTACATTAGAAAAAACACTGATCGCTAATTAAGAGGGGGTTACCCAGGTTAGCTTCTCTTGCCAGTTTATTAAAAGCATCTGTATTTACTCATGCCACCGACTCTGTATTGTCCTGTTTCAATACTTTCATTAATGATTCGCATGTTTATGTGCTCTGCAAGATCAAAAATTAAATTGTTCAATATGGCAGAACACATTCTTTTGGTATTTCTCCTCTTTTTTCAAAAGCCAAATGGTTCATGGTTTTCTTTTTGCTTGTTCAATTGTTCTGATATATTACTCAGAGTTCTTTCTTTAGTGGCCTACTCTTAATAATTCTCAAGTGCTTTTTTTTCTTTTAGCATCATCAGAATATATTTAAAGTTTATCCTGTTTTCCGGGAGTATGTATTTGCAGAATTTAAAACATGTCACTTGAACCAATGTCTCAAGAGAGCAACAGCTATCAGTTTTAACAGTGCTGTCAGCAGACTGCATAAAGTTGACTTCCCTGGCTGGAGCCCAATGCAGGTTCAGCTCACGCAGTCCAATTTCCATCCCACAGAAAGCAAATCCTAAGGCAGAAGTGGGAGGAGAGCCAGCGCACACCTGGGCTCCTCTGTGAGCAGGGTGAGGACACAAAAGGAGCCCTCTCGAGGTATTGATCGCACTAGTCTAACAACGTATGTGCTACTTCAGATGCTAGGGAATTACATTTTTCTCTAAAAATCACACAAACGGTTTGATTTTACTTGTTATATTCATTTCACAGTTATTCTGGTGTATCTTTTAATTAGACTATCCATCATTCCTCTGCAAATGGAAATTTGTAAGCCTGTTCTTTTAGGATCTTATCTTTTCCACAATAAACATAAATTAGTTACTGTACAGGTTTCAAAAGAGTAGTTGTTTTTAAAGAATTATACGTAAACCCTATGAGCTTTTCGGTCTTGAACAGATCTTCTGGCCTAGACTTCATTAATATATTCACTGTTTCATACTGCTTATCTTTCAGATCTTTTACCAAAAGAAATCATTAATTTCAACATCTGAATTTGTCCCCTTGCTCCATAATTTTCCTGTCAAAGATGACAGTTTACCAAAGCCACATTACTGATGTCCTTTAAAATGCAATTAAGGGTCAAGACTTCCCATACTGTTTTAACTAACATCACTCTCTAACTACCTGACCCCTTTTTTTGTCAAGAATGCTTTCTTTCTGTGTCTCTAGGTATTTATCCCAAATTCATTATCATGTGATTCTGACTATGTACGTATTTCTGAGTGTTCAGAGTCCTAGTGCTTCTAAGGTAGTTGCAGAATTTTTAAATCATGGGGAAAAAAAAAAAAAATCAAAGACATGAGGGTGAGTATCATCTGTACATTTTACAACCCAAATTTTCAAAGGCATCTTATTTCAGCTGTGAAAAAGAAAAGCTATATATGCAAACGTAGTATACATTAACCAGCACTCTATATATGCAAACAGTATACATTAACTAGCACTTTAAGCTTCTCTCCAAAACAAAGGAAACAACCACTGTAAATAATTTTAGACCAGAAGCCAAACGGTGCTATCATAAGTAAAATTACAAATATAGCTTATAATTTCACCTTCTGTGTGGTTCATTCACCAGCGTGTAGAATAACACTTGAAATAATTTGGAGAGCGTTTCTGTGATTTCATTTTTGCCTTGTTCTCATTGTAATAAAACTGCATAGGCTACCCACGCCCATCAAACTTTTAAGACCAGTCCAGATGCTGATGTCATTTACATCAACATAAACCCGGTAGCAGTGTGAAACCTATGCGTGATTTGTATCAATACTAATATTCTTACTGCACTTCTGCAGGGATTTGAAACTCCTAAAATTTCTGTTGTTGTATGTTTTTTCATACTGAAAATGCCAAGAGTGCAGAACAATTTGTTTTGAGTGCATATTCAACACAAGTTAATCCAGAATTTGGCTGGTTTTGTTCAGAAAAGCCTAGTCAGAGATTGTAATGAGAAGGGATAACGATCTGATACTTGCATCCCAAAGCATTTGCTTCTTACTTCTAAATGGTTTCTGGGAAGAAGAAAAGCATTATAACAGAGTTGAGTCCCCTTTCTGCACATCCGTGTGGCAATATGTGCTACTTGTTCTCCTCTTTTCCTAATGAACTTATGGCACTATTTATCCTCTTTGGCATCAAAATCCTTCTGAGAATGAGGAACAAAGGCAAATACCCCAGAAGATGGCAGATTTGAGCTTAGTCAACAGCCTTTAGAAAAGCCTTCTGAGTCATTCCTCTTCAGCCTGTATTTTCCAACTAAATTAAAAACTGTATTTAAAGAGACATGCATGTGCCACCACCACCAAAATGCACTAGAAGTCCTTCTCAATAAAGGTCAAGGACCTGAAATCTGTCAGATGTTAAAAATTAAAAACAAAAACAAAAAAAAGAAGCATTTGGAAAGAAATCTTCAACAGTAAAATAATGCACTGATCTATTTTACTTTCTGGACAAAACATACATATATTTATAAATAACAGATTTACCAAAACACCTGTTAAAAAGAAGAAACTTTTTGCCACCATTTTTTTCAGCCATAATCCCAATATACCAGTTTAATAAAAGGTAGATATTTGAGCTGCGTTACTTTTATGATCAATAGATAAGAAAGCAGAAATAAATATATATATATATATATATGTTACTGTCAGATATATTATATTATGATGCCCATCCTGTTTTTCTCACTCATAGGGAAATTTACACAGGAGCTTTACACAAATAGAAGTGGCAGGATCAGGAGCCTTATTACTTCAAATTTACTGTAGATACCTAGAAGTTTCCAAGACAGTAATTTATTGTCCTGCTCCCTGCCAAATTGCACCTTTGGCCAAATGGTGCAATACACAAAAACTGAAATTAGACATGAGGTACATCTAATAAATATGTACTGAATATGTATCTACTAACAATTGCTGCATTTTATCAATGGCCTGCAAAAACTCATAATGAAAATGGCACTACATAAAACCACTTAGAGCAATGGAAGCTTGTGGACTGTATGGTATTAGACTCATAAGAAACAATGTAGAAAACTATGCACAGCCAAAAAGCTTATGCACACTAGCCACCACCACTGTTCTGTGCCTGTAAGTAACTTAATTTTAAGAAGCAAACGTCAGATCTGTAGGTTCCTTATTAGTAGTGGTCAAGTCACACATGTCTAAAGATAATTCAGAAAATGTGGCATCGTAACATTTAATGAAAGACTCTATTGAGATTTTGAAGCTGCAAATTACATTAGGGTGGAATTTGTTTCTCTGTATTTCATTACACAGCTCTTCATTTTACCTCTAGAGGACGAAAGCCCTCCGTTCCACAATATGGAATGAGAGACTTTGGGAGTGGTGAAAGTAAGCCTATACACTCTGCAAGCTTTTTGTTTTGCCAGCCAAGAGTTCTGGGACTAATTCCAGCAAACTTAATCTCATATCCGGTAAATAAATTCAGGAACACTCACCATGATTCCAGTGAGTAAACAGACTCCTTTCCCACAGTATGTATTAGGTACCATGTCACCATATCCAATGGATAGAAAAGTTATTGAAATCAACCACATTGCTCCAAGAAAGTTGCTAGTAACATCCTGTTGATCATGGTACCTGAAAAGAAAAAGAAAACAACAACTTTATCACAAAAACTTGTAGTAAATTTTTGTGCTGTCAGAAAGGGATATCACTATCTGATGATCCAACTCCTCTTGTCATTATTTCTTTTTTGAAAGCAATTATAAGAGATAATATAAAACTCAAATACAATGACATTAGCAGTAAAGAACCAGAAGGTACAGCAATAGCACAAGCAGCAGAGATGCTCATGACATTTTATACTTCAGTATTCTGTTATTATTAAAATAGCGAAAACCTTGTTTTTTAATAGAATCTCTTCATGGGGGGGTACAAGTCCTCTTGATCCTCTGCAGTTGCATAAGACATCAGTCTACTATAGATGCTGCTGTCTCAGGCATATATGGAAGTCAGAGATGGATGTGTGGGCAAGCAGAGAGCAGAGCAGATCTCCATCTCCTCGGCCTAAATGTAACTCTGTAAGCAGAAATCTAACAACGAACTGTCACGTGAATGAATGCTGAATTAAACAACCTAGGATCCTCACTCTCCTTCAGCATGTTCAAGATAAATAGAACTGCATGCTATTGTATTTCTCATCACCACAAGATCTTCACCTTAAAAATAAGAAAGTCTCCCTTTTGTGTTAATGTCAGCTATGAAATGCAATTTTCTGATGTGCCATTTGGTGTCTTAGTTTTAATATTCTAATGGAATATGTTCATTTTCTCCTTTATAGAAAACAAGCTCAATTGAATAATCTAGTCTTCACATTACATACAGACCTAATCAACTGAGAAGCCATTAAGACCTGTTTTAGGGATAAAACCTGCTGTTACCACTCTCTCTGCAGGAAGAAAGGCCTAACGGATTAATGTAGATTCAATTTTGCTTCCCAGATACAGAGTAGCTCTTCAACAGAGACAATCTCAAGGTTGCAATAACCCCTGCAGCTGCTGTGAAGCCTCAGGTTAGTTATCTATGCTGTTGGATCCTCAAGGGTATTATTTTAGCTAATCCCCAAATCAGTGTCTCACAGTGGGTCACAGGGTGCCACAGGGGAATTCGCTCACAAATCCATGAGCAACCCACTTTCCACCACTGAAATAATTGCTTCAGTTTTCTTCCTTTCCGGACCTCACTCTCAGTGATGGAGCAGGAATACAAAACCAGCTTCAGGAAATTCCCTGTTCTCTCGCTTGCAAGATATTCCTTGCATGTATCTGCAGAATACTTTCATTCTGTTCTTCAAAGCCTCACCTATGCCCTCATGGTTGCAAGGACTTACAAACTCTTTGACTGCCCAAATACAGCTATCATTGCAACCCAAGCTGTTCCACTGGTCGCCTGTACTCTTCTCTCTGTTGGTGGAAATGTTGTCTTTCTCACATACTTTATATAAACTTCTGAATTTTTTTTGTTCTGCTATTGCAGCATCTAGAACAACACCATAACAGTCTGCTGTTGGAGCTCCTAAGGATGACAGTAGCACAAATAACAATAACGACAACAGTAACAAGGGTAGGAACGAAAACAACAGCAAGCTCTATTTAACTCATTACCACAGAGCTCTGCCCAATCACAAAGAGATCTGACATGGCTTTTTTTTTTTTTTGATGCTGCACTAAATGTTATGGGTTTTAGTCTTCATTTAATGAATTTTGCAATTAAAGAGTGTGAAATATATGGATGCACAGAGAGAGCTGTATTCATCCCATTCAGGAGGCCAGAAGAAAGCCCATGTATCATGTAAGTCCCTTCAGAATATCACATAAGTGCCATAACCCATAGGCTTTGGATAAGCTTCACAGAAATGAGCTAAAACCACAACAGATACTCCAAAGCTGGCAACTCAATTAAATATAAATAAATGCTTACACAAATACTTAAAGACATTTCTATAATGCCCATGTTTTGGTTTTGAACCTGGCCATTTCTGTATTTCAGATAGAAAACAATTTACCTACAAAGATGAAGGAAAGCGATGCTTTGGGTTTTTTTCCTATGTGAACGTCCGAATTGTTACATCCTGGCAAAATTTCAGCCCTACGTGGAGATAATTTCAGAAATGTTGATATGACTGAAAATGGAACATTTGAATACAAGTTACTGCGCTCCTGAAATAAATACCTGTTTCAGGTAAAGACTGCCAAAAGCTCTCTCTCAAACCTTGAGCAACACGGTGTAAAAATAATGGAGCCTTTATAGATCCCCTTTTATTTATTCCAGAAAATACAGAACTCAATCTATATATAGATCATTTAACAAAGGTGACATAGGGTTACACTAAAAAAGCACAACGATCAACAACAGTATTTTAGGTTTCATTGGAGATGTGGATCTTAATTAGTAAGGTCCCTTAGATGAAATATTCATTAAAGCCATCTGCATCCATATTTAGTAGCGCACTTCAAGGACCTGTTCAAATGTTTCTATCTTGTTAGCTCAGCTCTTTTGGATTTTCTACTCTGAATATTTCATCTGGTTATGATTTTAAGATTATAGTTCAGCAAACAAATGATGTGCACACTCAATTTTTAAATCATCATCAATACTTACGATTTTATTGTGACCAAAGTGCAAAGGATACTTTCTGTCCTCTCTGTGGGCTCAACTCCTCGAGCATGGCAATTAAAACATAATTTCATCTTCCAACAACATCAAAAAAATCCTTTCTATCACAACTGCATGGAGGAAGTTGAAAGAGTAACTTCTCACATTAAAAATCCATAAGAAAAACAGAGGCAACCTGAAAGGGAGACTACTGTCCTGATAATCTCATACTTTCTAAGACAGACTTACAGGAATGAGGCTTATATATGTCTTGTTTATTTTGTAGCCTGACTCATGATTTTTGAATTTCTGTGGTTAATAATTCTGGTACATGCCTAAATCCTTCTGATTTTCATAACATTACAGGAGTGTTTGAATAGATTTTCAAGTGCTTCATTATGTATTTATCTAATATGATCACTGAGGATTCAAGCATGAACTAGAAAAGCCAGGGGAGTTTTTCTTTTGACCTGAGTGGAGGCAAAAACAGAACTTAGAAGTTACAATTTTGGCTACACTGTGTCTACCATCAAGTAAAGAATCATTACATCTATATCAAAAAAGGAAGGCATGAAGAGGAATTTCTTAAAAAGTAGAAATTGCAATATCATATTTGTACAGCCCTGGGAACAACAACTGAAAATGAGCACAGGAGACATTTAAACGGCTTTGTTTTGGGGAGGGGGAAAAAAATTCCTCATTACCTCTCTGACTTGTTTTTACACATATCACAACCCCAAGATTCTTCCATTTTCCAGGGAACAGTAAAACACATAAAGCGGCAATTAAACTTCCCCTAGTTTTTCCATCAATCCAGCTCTAATGTGTTCCACTCAAGTCACCAGAAGGCTTGAGAAAAACAGTCACTCGCACCACTGTATTTTTCAGTTCAGTATTGAGATTGTCTTCAACAGAGCCAACTGCAACGGAGATTACACTAAAGAGAAAACCCATCCACACAACTAGCCAGAACAAAGCTATATCTTGTTCACTGTCATTAAGCAGCCACCAACTAATACAAACATTTCCTCATTCTGGCTGGATGTGAAAGCCAACTTCGATGTAAATAACACCAGAACACAACTACATTGTTCCTAAATTATCCATTCACTCTACAGTTTAGAGCTCTCAAACTTGATAAGAATATATGGTTAACTGGCACAGACACTATGAAAAGCTTGGAAAAACAAACCAAAAGCTTCAGGAAAAGAAAGAAAAAGAAACTTTTTTTTTTTTTTTCAGAAAACAAGTTCAACACAAAATAAAATCCAGTCATTATCAATCAGATTCCAGAGTTGGAGCTTTTTGGCATTAATCCTTAGTTTAAGATTTTATTTTTGATAAAGATGCTGTTCTTTTAATTAGACTCACTGGAAAAAAGTATTTATTTAACTACTTAAAGCCCACAATTCTCAGTCAATAAAAACCAGCACTAGAAACACAGTGAGCCACTTAAAATAGAAGATAAGAGCTAATATTTTGTGTTAAAACTGCAGCTATGAACAGGCTGATTTTCTGGATCACATCCAGCCTCACACAGCAACAGAATAAAGGGCCATTTAGAATAGTGGTGTATTCCCTGAGGTAGGAAAATCCTTGGCTGAAGCCACACAGGCATAAGTCCTATTTATCACCTTTTCTTTTCTTCTCTAATAAAGAATGTGCTAGTAGGCAGGTGGTGCTAGAGCTAGAACATGCTACTCTCCAGACAATCCTCATCCTGTGAAAAGCCACTATTTGGTTCTCAGAAACCAGCATGTATCAGTCCTGAGACTATTCTAATTTAAGCCAAAAAACAGCTGAATGATTAGATCTCTGCAAAAATAGAATGACTTGATTCCTCCTCAAGCCAAACTGCGTGGGAGTTTTACCATTCATCTCAAGAAGACACAAATATATTCTTCAACTGACAGTACTGCAGTGGTTTGGGTTGTCAAGGCAATATTCCAAATTCCTCACCAAACAGCAGTCCTTTTCTTCTGGATTCACTCTCAGTATAATTTTCAGTATTGTTTTCCTTCAGAATTATGTTCATATTTGATGATGTTTCAATTAACTGATACAACATCTACTTTTTAGGTGCACATAGTTATCACCCATTGATTTAATCTTGACATCTAACTCACATTCATCTTGAAAAGTGATGAGTAAGAAGAAATAAAATATAACATTAACTTAACCACTGATGCATTTATTCACACTTAGCAGCTTCAGTGCAGTTTATTTTGCCTCCTTGGACAGCCTCTGATAACTCTGCACTCTTTGGTTTTCCTTTCCAGGACAACTCAAGGAAAGAACTAAAAAATAAGTTGAAAAGATCACCCTTTCTGTAGGGAAGAAAATGGACTGCTGGTGTAGTAATCATACAGAATTTCCCAGTTAGCAATACAATGCCAATCCAGGCTGAGTTTGGTCTTGTTAAACCTTAAAAACTTTTAGACTAACAACGGCTGGAAACAGGCTCAGCCCATTAAATCAGATTCTTGTCAAGACTCAGTTGAGACAATGATTGATGTAACTAGCTATTAGAGCTCTCCCACAGCATTAAGCCTTTCTGTTACTAAGTGCCTCTTTAGTCTTAGTTAGATAGTAGATATTGGCAGATTTTTTTCTTTTAATATAGTGACAATCACAGACACGTCCTCTTATTCCTTCTCATTTCCTCCTGTTTAAAAGAAAGAAAGAAAAGAAAGAAAGAAAAAAAAGAAGATGATGAAACAAAGGCCCTGACTGAGACTAATGAAGTCAATGGAACTTCTGCCTATCTTAGTGGGTCCAGGATCAGAAAGATTGTTTGAGAGGTGGAATGTCACTCCTTTTTTTTTCTAACATATCTGACCTCCCCCAAATATTCCTGTCACAAAAAAGGCTTCATGGAAGTGCAAGGTGCTAAGGCAAACATCTGGATTTTACAGAGATTCACAACTGTAACAATTCTAAACCCAACCGAGAGAGAAGGTGTAAGTCAACAGTCTGGATTGTTTCTGCAGGGGTAAAAATGTTAATTATTTTTCTCTTAATTAAGAATATTTGTGGAGTAATGGAAAAGAAAAACTAACAAATCCAACAGAGGAATGTTAAATACAAATACATAACTAGCATTTATGTTTTGTTAACTAAGATGAATAGGAAGAATAGTCTAAAAGAGAAAGAATGACAGAGGTGATAGAGAAATCAACACACATAGAAGGGTGAGGGGGCATGTTTTAAAGAAACATCATTATGCTTGAATATAAATTTCAGTTTCAACATAAGCAAGCAGACAGAAAAGAATTTAAACCTCTAGCTGCTTTCAGAGATCTACCTCACGATGCCTGGGCAACGGGTAACCTGCTATTAGAGCAATAAAGACTAATTGCTATTTTTTTCCAAAGGATACCAAACTTCTGTTCAGCTTCAACTGGCCAAGGTCTTCCCTTGTTTTCTTGAAGCTGTAGAGAGCTGATATTCTACTAAATCAGTATATCTTAATTGCTATACCTGTGTGCAGCCTTGGGAGATGGAAAGAGTTTCCACCACCCCAGGAGAAGACATTTGGCTACAAGCATAATCTGGATATACCAAAGATGCTGCAGTTGGTCTGAAGACTGGGCGTAATCCTGAATGTTGGGATGGAAGTTCCTAGCATTGCCTGAAATGCATGTCACACACATCCCTTTCCAGAGCATCTGGACCATCTCAGTTCTGTTATTATCAAAAACATTTTCACCTGCCTCAACTAAACATGAAAGAGTTTTAAGGAGACTCTGTTGGATCAATTTTACATGTAGAATGACTGGGAACCTTTGAATATTGTAACAGACAGCAATCCACTAAGATTCCATTTAACTTTCTTTTCTGGAGGAATACAAATTGTTCGTGATCCTAAGGGGTCCCCCCGGAAAGGATATGATATAGTGGCAGGCCAAGCATATTTATCAGCTTCTCCCTCAAAGTAATTTCAACAAATACACCAACTCTGTAGCTTCTAACGCACTGAGACTAGTTTATTTTTCCAGTAAATACAAAAAGAGAATGGAGCACATCTGAGGCTGGATGAAATAGTTCCTAGGATGAAATGGAGCTATGAAAATTCATAACAAGTTAAGATCTTCCTTACGTGTTTTGTAGGACTTAACTATACCAGCAATGGCTGAGATTGAATTAGATATCTTTTCTATTTCTGATTTCCTCTTTAACTATTGTTACATTTCCACTTTAACTATTATTACAATGCTTAAATTTTTACAGATGCGATGACAGCAATTCTTTTCTTCCTACTGTGGATTTGAATAAACAGTTATAACCGGATTTCTTCTTTTAAATTAGTTTAGAATATTATGCTCCAATTATATGTATTTACCTGGTTTTATAACTAAATAAAATTGAATTTCTAAACAAAAAGTGTAAAGCAGATTAAAATAAAATATTGAAACAAACACTGCATTTTGAGGCAATCCGAACACACATTTTTTTAGCTAATAAACATGTTTTTTCTGAAAAAGTTTACCCCCTACCTCAAAGTTCTCTTTGAACAGCAAAGATGTGTTAGTTATTCATTTCCTCCTAAAATCACTAAAAAGCTATTCATCGGACCATGGGCGTTAGTAATCAAGTATAGTTTGTGTTATATTAAAGCCAATGTCAAAATTTAAGATCTTACACAGGCTTCTTCCAGAAACCGATGCCTAAATGTACAATACATGACACAACAACAACATTTTAAAAAGTCATCTTTTTTCAGACATTTTAAAAGAACCACTTCTTACTACCAATATTTCAAATTTTCTGAAATGTAAAACCCTTGTATTTGTAGAAACAATAAAGAAATTCCAAACTCAGAAAACCTGGACCTGAAAAACTGCACCTGAACACATCTTTTTTTCACAGCAGCATAATAGCTGGAACATATTTCAGATACGCATGAACTGCTCTTCATGGTTTTATTACAATTTTTTAATTTATCCAAAAAGCCTGTGCATTATTTGACTAGCAATAGGAAGAACTCATTCCTCAAAGAAAATCATACAGGAATTATTTCATATTTGGTTTTTAGTGAAGTAAACACTAGGTTACGTGCCACTGTTGACCTGTGCATTGATTCTGCATAAAAGGATAACATTTATTCTAACATGTTACCCTCAGATAAATCACACCAAAAGGCTCCATCCAGTAAAGTCCTTCCTCAATATTCTTTATGTATCCCAAACTGAAGATGTCTTTAATTTATCTCTACTATGTCCACTCCTCTATGAGGACTTTTCTCTATGATGGGCAAGAAGTATGGCCAGACTTCTTGGGAAGCGGTCCCCACGGACAGAGGCAAGAACAGGAGATGCTTCCCCAGTGCCCCTTTGCCATGAACACGCACGATTCTCTCATGTGTGTCCTGATTTCCTAAGAAAAAATGTCCTTTTCCTCATATTTTCCCAATGAACATGAACAATGCTGTAGTTTCAAAGGCCTTAGGTTATATGAAAATTCTAAGGTCTTATTAAAGCTTTAAAATTGTTTTGTTCGAAGAGGATTTTTTCTGGCCTTGCTTAACAGCCTCCCTCCCCTGCTACACACGCCCCTCCAAAACCCCACCTTTTTGGCTTATTCCCCAATAACATCATATTCTTACCCTCACTGTGTTCTTTAAAGCAATTTCAAGCTATTTGGTTCCTGCAGTGGCATAACAGAAGTCAAATCCTGAAGGAAATTAAAAGTCCTACTCTTGTGAACACATGAGTGCTAAGAAAGCAAAGCAGCCTTATTGCTGATATGGAGAAAGTTTTAGTGGTCTGGATAGATGATCAAACCAGCCACGACATCCCCTTAAGCCAAAGTGTAATCCAGAGCAAATCTCTGTTAAGGTCAACAGCAAAACACTCACTGACTTCTGTGGGACCAGGATTTCTGTTCTATTTTTTTGCTGGAGTTTCAGCTGATCATCCCTTAAAATGTTTCCACACACGCACGCTTCAGAATTCTTACTTTGCCTTTGCCTTCATCTCATGTTTTGGAAGTCAATAAAGCTTTATTTTTGAATGTAATTCCATAGGTCAAGACCTTTCTAATAAAATAGCTAAGCTAATTAAACTGAAAAGAAAATGTAAAAATATACTTCTCTTCGTCAACATTTAGAAGTGTAATAATGAAACAAAACACTCATCTGGGGACTTAAACTTAGCTATTACTTATTTATTTATTCCCAGTATGTTTGTTGTGATCCAGTATCATAACACTAAAGATCTTGGAAAGCCATACCCTAAGTCTTAAATCAACCATTACCTCTTAGAGACCGAGCTCTGCTGGGCTAAACTACTTTCCATCTGCCTACAGCTCATTCTTTTAAATATCTGCTATGACCATTTTGAGAAACAAGTTGCTTATTTTGATAGACCTTGTCCCAGCTCCTTTACGGCAATTTCTGCATTCCTGTAACCACCTGTCGTACAAGAACGAGGCAACAGCACAGTGAAACAGAGCCAAGAAACACTGGCTGGAGGGACGCAGCCATGCCCCTTCTGACAGTAAGAGCAGCGCCATTTCTCCCGTTGAATCTGCTACTGCCATACTGCCTGCAGCATATTAAGAGCTTCCCCTTCCCTTTTGCCCCGTGCGTATTACGTCTTCTACATCAGATACTGCTGACTCTCTGAAGAATGTTAAAAGGAACCAAAAATCATCTTCAGAAGGTTTTTTCTTTTTGTCTGTTCTTCACCTTAGAAAGTACAGTCTCAGCCTCTTTTTCCTTAGACTCCATCGTTGGCCACATAGAAGTTATAATTTCTATCCAGCCAGAGTCTGTCATTAATTTCTTTTTCATACTCCCAATCTATCTGTCCATTTCTGCTTACTAGTTTAATGCAGCAGCGGTAACTGCATTTGTTTGTGAAAGCACAACATAGTGTGCTTATTAGTAAAAAGACCCGCTAATGATAGTTATAAACATACTCAATTTGGCATGTAGCCTACAATGATTACAATATAATGATATAATGATATAGTATAATATATTAGACTTGAAGATATTAAAAAGCACATAATGTGATACCATGCTTGTTTGTCTTGTTCCTTTTAATGGAAAGTTTTGCCTGTGTCAGAATTGCAAGATTTTGGTCAGTGTAAGAAATAAGAATGCATAGAAATTCTAAAGGATTACAGAAACTTATAGGAAGAGGTAGTAAAATAATATATAAATATTACATAGGTCTAGATTCAACAAAAGATTGCATCTACCTGCCAAAATTATTCAGCTGGAAATACCAGCACTGAGGGCCTGGCTTCCATACCACCATTACTGAGAGAGTTAATCACCTAATTGTGAGATATTCTGAAGGCTTCTGCTTGGGATTCCCAGTCCTAAACTCTATCCTGAACTGAACGGACTAAGCCAGTAGTTTTATCCTATAACTAAGGAAAAATCTGGGTTCCAGTCCCTCAGAAAAGTGTACTAGCCAGCAGATCAGACTCTCTCCCCAACACTCTTGCTAAAATGTAGTCCCAGAATAACCAGTACCCTATTAGTTAAACATTTGCCTAGGAGTAAGATTTGGCTTATCTCTCAGAGGCAATTTCATAAAAGAAATTTTTAGAGAACAGTGGAAGAAAACTAAAATCTGGCCGCAAATGATATCATTGTAAAATATATTTTCTATAGGCTGAATGGCTTGTCCTCCAGTGAAGGAAGACACCACAGTGCATTTAGTTCATTAAAACAGAAGAACAAGTCAAGAAAAATAAATTTGTATCTCTTCATCTCTTCTGCCTCAAGTCACACAGGAGAACACCTAGATCACAGCACTGCTACAATATATAGGCTGTGTATTACTGCATGCTCAACTACCCAGCTTATCTCACAATTAGCAATCCTGGAGGAAAGGAGAAGAAAGCATTGTTTAAAGATAAACTACTTTGGTAACAATAAAGTTATACAGGCATACCTCATTTTATTGTGCCTCGCTTTATTGTGCTTCAGAGATATTGCGGTCTTTACAAACTGAAGGTTTGTGGCAACCATGCGTCAAGCAAGTCTATTGGCGCCATTTTTCCAACAGCATGTGCTCACTTTGTGTCTCTGTGTCACATTTTGGTAATCCTTGCAATATTTCAAGCTTTTTCATTATTATTACATCTGTTAGGGTGATCTGTGATGTTACTATTGTAATTGTTTTGGGGCGCCACAAACTATGCCCATATAAGACGGCGAACTTAAACAGTAAATGTGTGTGTTCTGACTGCTCCACCGACTGGCCGTTCCCCCGTCTCTCTCCCTCTCCTCAGGCCTCCCTATTGCCTGAGACACAACAATATTGAAATTAGGCCAATTAATAACCCTGCAATGGCCTCTAAGTGTTCAAGTGAAAGGAAGAGTCGCACATCGCTTGATATCAAAAGCTAGAAATGAGCAAGCTCAGTGAGGAAGGCGTGTTGGAAGCTGAGACAGGCTGAAAGCCAGGCCTCTTGTGCCAGTTAGCCAAGTCGTGAATGCAAAGGAAAAGTCTTGAAGGAAATTAAAAGTCCTACTCTTGTGAACACAGGAGTGCTAAGAAAGCAAAGCAGCCTTATTGCTGATATGGTGAAAGTTTTAGTGGTCTGGACAGATGATCAAAACAGCCACGACATCCCCCGGAGCCAAAGCGTAATCCAGAGCAAGGCCCTACCTCTCTTAATTCTATGAAGGCTGAGAGAGGTGAGGAAGCTGTGGAAGAAAAGTCTGAAGCTAACAGAGGTTGGTTCATGAGGTTTAAGGAAAGAAGCCATCTCCATAACATAAAAGTGCAAGGTGAAGCAGCAAGTGCTGATGTAGAAGCTGCAGCAAGTTATCTGGAAGATCTAGCTAAGATAATTGATGAAGGTGGCTAAACTAAACAACAGATTTTCAATGCAGATGAAACAGCCTTATATTGGAAGCTAGGACTTTCATAGCCAGAGAGGAGAAGTCAATGCCTGGCTTCAAAGCTTCAAAGGACTGACCCTCTTGTTAGGGGCTAAAGCAGCTGGTGACTTTAAGTTGAAGCCAATGCTCATTTACCATTCCGAAAATCCTAGGGCCCTCAAGGATTATGCTAAATCTACTCTGCCTGTGCTCTATAAATGCAACAACAAAGCCTGGATCACAGCACATCTGTTTACAACATGGTTTACTGAATATTTTAAGCCCACTGTTGAGACCTTCTGCTCAGAAAAAAAGATTCCTTTCAAAATATTACTGCTCATTGACAACGCACCTGGTCACCCAAGAGCTCCAATGGAGATGTACAACAAGATTAATGTTGTTTTCACGCCTGCTAACACAGTATCCATTCTGCAGCCCATGGATCAAGGAGTAATTTTGACTTTCAAGTCTCATTATTTAAGAAATACATTTCGTAAGGCTATCGGCTGCCATAGATAGTGATTCCTCTGATGGATCTGGGCAAAGTAAATTGAAAACCTTCTGGAAAGGATTCACCATTCTAGATGCCATTAAGAACATTTGTGATTCATGCGAGGAGGTCAAAATATCAACATTAACTGGAGTTTGGAAGAAGTTGATTCCAAACCTCATAGATGACTTTGAGGGGTTCGACACTTCAGTAGAGGAAGTAACTGCAGATGTGGTGGAAATAGCAAGAAAACTAAAATTAGAAGTGGAGCCTGAAGATGTGACTGAATTGCTGCAATCTCATGATAAAACTCTAACAGATGAGGAGTTGCTTCTTATGAATGAGCAAAGAACGTGGTTTCTTGAGATGGAATTTACTCCTGGTGAAGATGCTGTGAACATTGTTGAAATGACAACAAAGGATTTAGAATATTACATAAACTTAGTTGATAAAGCAGTGGCAGGGTTTGAGAGGACTGACTCCAGTTTTGAAAGAAGTTCTGTTGTGGGTAAAATGCCAAACAGCATCGCATGCTACAGAGAAATCCTTCATGAAAGGAAGAGTCAATCGATGCGGCAAACTTCATTGTTGTCTTATTTTAAGAAATTGCCGTGGCCACCCCAGCCTTCAGCAACCACCACTCTGATCAGTCAGCAGCCATCAATATCGAGGCAAGACCCTCCATCACCAAAAAGATTATGACCTGCTGAAGGCTCAGATGATGGTTAGCATTTTTTAGCAATAAAGTATATATTAATTAAGGTATGTATATTGTTTTTTTAGACATAATGCTATTGCACATTTAATAGACTACAGTAGAGTGTAAACATAGCTTTTATATGCACTGGGAAAGCAAAAAATTAGTGTTACTCACTTTATTGCGATATTTGCTCTATTGTGGTGGTCTGGAACTGAATCCGCAATATCATTGAGGTATGCCTGTATAGGAATAAAACCGACTTCAAGCTTTCAAAGATTCCAGTCATTTTTGTCTTTGATCCAAGCTATTAAAAAGACCTTTTTCACAAAAACTGTATGCAGTTTGGAAACAGAATTCATACACATTGCATTTGATATGACTGATACAATGGAAAAGTAAAGAAACAAGTTAAATATGGATAAAAGGAGGTACCATTATTAAATACGTAGTATTTCTTGACACTGGGCATCACGGGAGAACTAGATTTTTGGAGGATTCAAAACTGAATTGTGTTATATGCATAACAAGAACAACCAAGGTTACCGTAGTACAATAAAAACATATAAAGATCTTAATTTTGATGTTTCATAGCATAAGGCAAATATTAAATGTCAGGGATTAGGAAGAAGTTTTGCCTATAGGCAGCAATGACAGATCTGTTAATCTCTTTGCGATTCATATCTGATTTAAGGCAGAAAAATGAACGATATCAAACTGTATCTTTAGAAGCAGAAGGAGTTAGTTTTAAAGTGATACCTCATGGCAGCGCAGCAGCATGCCAAGCATCATCGTTAAAATCCAGCGCTGCACACAGAGACCCCAAAAGGCATGAACACTTCAAAGCCGTGAGACAAGAAGGTGGAATAAGCAAGCAGGAATAACCAGGGTAGGCCCATTGCTTGGTTTAAGTCTGTATGACACATCCCAGCCCTACAGGAGAGCAAGAGCCTGACCGGCACTGCCTACTCCATGGACAAATGGAAACCCTGGAGGGTGGTCAGAGGCCTGGAGGGCCTCACACTGCACACGGGCTCCGGCACAGCCCAGCAGGAAAATGGCTTTGGAAATCAGGGAACTTGGTTCAAGACAAGAAACATCCATTTTCAAAACTTGCCAGGCCCCAAAGATCTCTTTCCTAGTGGGATGGCCAAGTGAGCAAGAAAGGAGAAGCAAGTTCAAAAAGCTTTTCTGTCGCCTATCATAAGCCCTGAGGTCTGCCTATCACACGGAGCTGCAGAATAATTATGTTCTTCACGCAGCTTATTTACCCTAGATTTCTTTTTCCTTAAAGTAACATCTAGGAATTTGATATGAACTTTCTTGAAGAGCAAAAAAATAATAAAACCCAGAAAAACCTCCAAATCCAGAAAAAAATCTCAATATATTCTTTGTAGCCATTGTTCAAATCACCAAAGGAACCATCCCTCACCCCCGGGTCACTCACATGTCTGTGCGCCATTGGTGTCTGGAAGTATAAGATTAAACACAAATGTTAAAATTGTTCCTTCACCACAGGGATGGAAATCAGCAGCAGGGGAAAAGAATCAGTTTCACTGTTTCTAAACATGACTCATTTTAATCAAAAACACATAAGAGAAATAGCAAAAAAAGCAAAGCCAGTAAGAACACCCCTTTCTCTCTCAGAAACTATAGCTGAGACTACTAGTAATAGCTATTGTTACGGTTACATGACTGATTCTTTCCATTTCAGAAAACTTTTATTATCCATTTTGCAGAATTTTGCACAGTGTTAATTATTTGGACTAATACACTTTATTCCATTCAGACAATCTTTTTTTCAGATAGATCTAGCTTTCTTATGCTACGGAGCAAGCTCAGGGATTCAGCTTCTGCCAGCTTTGTTGAAATTCACTTACATTTGGTGTCATTCTGGGTCTCCAAGAAAAACAAAAACAGTTCTCTTACATTCCACAGAATTGTCCTAGAGGTTAGAGACTCAACTCTTCTTTCCCAGCTCTTATACACACTGTGCAGTCCAGACTGCACAGAGGAACTGAACGTGCTCTATACAGCTCTGGCTCTCAGAGGCAAACTGAGACCCCAGTACTCATTTTTAGCTGTCTGAGCAAGAGCAGCAAATAGGCTGAAATGCACAATCATAATTCATGCTCTTTGGGCTCATATATTATAATGCACTTTAACTCCATTATCACATACTACTGCTTACCCTTCATGAAAATGCACAACTACCTAGTCCTGTCCTAGAGGATGGCTCTGTACCAGGGATGAACAGCAGAAAAAAATATTTTATTTTCTTATGTCTTTCTGCCTCATTTTTCTGAAATGAAAATTTAGGTTTTAACTTTTTATAGCTTTGTGACAGAATTCGTGCATGACATTAACCATATTTGTAACAGCTCATCCTTGTTTTGCTGGTCTTCACATTCTGAGCTTTCAGCTCCATACTTCAAAGTTTGGTTTGCCAAAGTCGTGGATGCTCAAAGCTGCAACTAAACAATGAATTCAAAGTTCTCTATAATGACGAGTAGGTCTAAAACCAAGAATTTTTTTTTTAATTAGACATCCAAAAGTTGCTTAACAACAGAATTCTTCTTGAGGCCCAAAATACTGGCATGTCCCAAAGCAGCAAAATAGCCCTTCAAATGCCTCAGTACCTATAAGCCAAGCAAAATGGATGGAAAAATTCTTGGAGCACAACTTCCTATGGGCTTTCCACAAGGCACAGGAAAAAGAGCTGTTGATACCTTTTTCCTAGCACCTCAACAATCCGGGCACCCACCATGGGTAGCAAACTCAATTTAAGTCTCTTCTCAAGGCCAAAGCTGATTCAAATCAACATCACCATCTCCCTGTCCTAGTTGTCAGGATACAGGTTGTGAAATCATCTCAGACTTTCTTTTTGAAGCTATTTCAACTTTAAATTGAGTTCAGAATGGAGAGAGCCTGCCTCTGTGACCTAACAGAGAGAGATATTGCCTGAAAGGACCAGCGTAGAAGTCGGCGAAGGGGACATGTCGATTCCAACCCCTGACAAATCACCGAGTAAACATTAGTTCTGCTTTCAAAGCAACATTCAGCAAATACTTGAGAAAGTAGAGAGACCACACACACATTGACTAATAGAAATAAAAAACAAAATAGTCAAGAGCTGCTCCTTCTGTAGTTCTGTACCTCATCATTATCAAATGAGGGCCATTAAAAGAAGCTACTGTAAATAGACATTCGGTTAAAAGAAATATTCTAATGCGTGGGCCAAACTGAAGTGCCACAAGCAACTCTAAGGCAAAATTTTTATTTTTGAGTGTTTTAGTTTGTGTACTTATTTTAAAAATATATATATGCAGGTATATTTTCTTTCTGCAGCCACAATTTTGTTACACAGTATAATGTTTGAAGTTTGTTGATACAGAATGAATCTTATTTTTCACAAGATCTTCTTTAATTCTTCAAAGTCTAACAGCATTAGTTACAGCTGTATTATTGGAATATCAATCATTCAAAAAAATCAAAGAAAGTTCCTTAATAAACTCCACTGTGAATCATTTCATATATTCACTAGCAACTAATTCACTCCTGAAATTTTCCTTTATCTTGCACTTTACATTTTCTCTGGAGATACTGTGCTACAATTTTATACCTCTTAGAAAGAGGAAGGCTTGTGTTTTGTTCTGTTGGTTTTTCCTTTGTTTTTTAAATTGGGATCATCAAACAGAATCAATTGACAGCTAAAGAATCTGAAGAAATTTGCTGAGGAAAAACTTCAGAAATAAAAGTTTTAGAAATCACAATCTAGAAACAGAACTAATTATTATGCACTTAAAACTAAGCCCACTACCCAAACTAGGTAAAGGTTAGCCTTTCTTTTCTCCTGTGTACGTATGTGGGGAAAAGGATGGGGGAAAAGAGGAGGAGGGCAAAATTACCAAGCAAAGATAATGCTTAATTCTCAGAGAAGACTCTGTTGCAATCTGAGCAGTTTGAAGATATTTTTCTCTCATGGAACTAATTTCATTTATCATCATGCAAATTATTTTTTTTAATTCCTTGTTTTTCTACAGCGGAACCTGATGCCCTCCATAAAAAGCAATGAAGGACAAGCTCACAGTCATAAAATTTCATCTTAATGTCAAAACTTCTTGCAAATATAAACTACTTTACCAACATGAGCATGTTTTCTAATGAAATGCACATTGGAAACAGATGACAAAAAAAGCCTAAGACAATTTTGTATCCCCTAGAATTAAAAAACAATATAATCAGCAGATCCATCCAAATGCATGTTCTGGATAGACTGCAGAAAAAAACTGTGCTATATAGGATAGCATCATGGAAGTAATGATTTTAAAAAACCAAAGCAGAATTGTTTTTAGCTAACTCTGTGTCTGAGACAAAGCCTGTGGTCAGTGGAAACAATTTCATTGACTGCCTCAGATTTTGGACTAAGCTCACACCCCATATCATTGGTGATGCTAGCACCATGTATTTAACGTAAATGAATGCAAAGTATATTTGTTCCTTGAATATATTTTAATATATTTTATGAAAAGGAAAGGTTGTATTTAGTTTAACGCTTCCATAAGTCACACTGCTTGGAACTAGACAGATTTTACTGAATATTTATAAAGACAATTCCAAACATGAAGTCTGTGTACTTGAGAGTCATCCGAAAGTTGTGCCAGATTTCACTAACAGTCTGTTACTGATGTATTGGGGACAATAAGTACATTTAATTTCATGAAATATAAGGAAGTATAAAAACATAATTATATATTCTTATACAGCAAATGAAGCAAAGAAAGCACTTGTAAGATAAATACTTTTCCACTTATACTTTTATGTATGAAACATTAGCATGAGGCTGTCAATCTTAAAAAAAATGTGTTCTCCCTTTTTCAGTTTTATTCTTTTCATCACTGATACATAAGGCAGCCAGAAAAATACTTCAAGGTGAATTCCTGTAATGATATGAATCTAAAAAAATCAGTAGTAGTATTAGTCATTTTACAGCCACATTCAAATAATATAGAATCTTCTCAAAGTACAGTATGTGGTACAATTACCTGACCTATACCACAGAAGAATTTAGTTCAGTAAATGGCTGAAATAGACAAACTACTCGTTTCTTCTGCTGGTCGATACTAAGAAACAAAGAAAAAATGGCTGGTTTTGCTTTCCTCGTAGCACCAACATGCCTGCCAATACATCTTGGAGCTACACATGAAGGACAGCAGGTGACAATCATATTTCACCAGTTCATATGGGAGATTTTGGCATTCCAAGCTCACAGATTTCAGGAATTTAACTCTTCACAAACACCCTTAACTAAACAGAAACATTGATTTGCTAGAGATCAAAAATGGTTATCTGTGTAGAAGAAAAATTTTTCTTTCTCTCTGGTACAACCAACACATTGCTGTATGCTTTACACTGGAGTGAATGGGTATACAGATAAACTATGGGACAGCACTTCTGTCACAAGTCTTTTATGGGTAACACAAGTTAAAAGAAATACCATAGTTTCTGTCACGCTATCAGAAACAAAATACAGCTGTAGTACTTAACTAAGTAATTAAAGAGTATCATCCTCTTTTGCTTGTAACAGACCTCTCTCAGATTTGAAGAAGTAGTCCTCAGCCAAATACCTCTGAAAGAAAATGCTTAAGAGGTGGTATGTCACCACTGAACTCTGTAGTATTAGAAGCTTGAGATTATAAGGAGCCTGAATCTTCTACTTTCTTCCCATACTTTCTCATTAAAAAAAATTATAAAGCTAAAATAAAACTTCTTGGTTTTGCTAATTTTGCAGTTTCAAGTTCATTTGCGTACTTGCTTTCAGGACAGCATAACACTAAGGATCATTAACCCTATAGGGATCATCCTCATTTTAATGATAGCAATTTATCAAAGAAGAAAAAATCCTGCAGTATTTTCTCCAAACACCATGCACATGGGAGTTCTATCTACGGCCACGTTCTTTTTACCAGGAACATTTTCTTGCCTGATCTCTTGGCCTTCATTCAAGACTTTCTCACCGTTCTCATCTCTAGCAACTTCACTGAAGAACTGGAGAAAGCAGTGAAATGCTGTACTCTGAAGGAACTCGGGGAGGTGACTTTTTTTAGCATGAAACAGCAGTTCTATGTAGTCACTCCATGTTCTACTGCAGGGAAGTAACTTGAGTGGCAACAGAACTTAAATTTGGCCCTATCTACACCTATATCATGTGTTTTGCAGTCTACGGCTTAAACATGTTGGAAAAATCTTTTAATAATAATACAGAGATTTTTGTCTAAAGTCTTAATTGCTCTATTGGTAATTTCTATGCAAATTGTACATGTATGAGGTATCTATGTGACAGTTTCATATTTAAACTCAACTCTTGGGCCATTATTCAGGCAAGCAAGCATGTAATCAGGGTCACGCTGAACTAAGGATTTATAGGAGAGGAATCTGTGACTTTGGGGATGCTACCTACAGTTTTACTGATTTGATATGAATACCATACTGAATTTCAACTGTTGCTAATTATTCGTTTTTTCAGGCTGTGGAACGGTTCACAAAAAGCTGTCAACATCATTAGTATTAAATTGCAACAAAGAGAGTCTGAGTAGGAAGATGAAATGTTAATTGAGCTTAGAAATGGCCCTAGAAACGAGGTGATCTCATTGGTGGGGCAAACGTGGGGAAGCGTGCGTGCATGAGCAGGTAGTGTTCTAGACAGAAGAATGCTGCCCTTAGAGAGCTATTAATCCTCCACCCTTCACTTGCTTGGCAGAACTGGCCTTCTGCAAGACTTTACATATACAACAGGAACTGAATCCAATTAAAAAAGAAAAAAAAAGCACTCATAGAGCTCCCTTATACAAACATGACTGTGGAACTACACCTTATTCTGGTATCTTGGCTGTTTCAGGGGTCTTGCTTCATAAAAGTTCCTGAGATTATCATTTGAAAGCATCACAAAGGATAGCAAAAACAACCCAATTTTTGTTCTTTGCCTCTTGTTTTAAATAAGTAATGACCACCAGCTTATAGCTTAAAGATACCTTATTCCATTAGCAAAAATCCAGAATATTAAAGAAAAAAAAAGTCAGAGAGACACAGCAGAGTAAGTTTGGTTTGAGAGAGGAAGAAAAGGACTAGACACAGAACTGAAGACGTGTGTCACTCTACCAGAGCTGGGGCCACTTTATACATAAGTAGTATTTCTGGAGCTACAAAACATTCATTCAAACATTCATTCATTCACCAAATTTAACAGATTGAAAAATTTTCCTATGACAGTTCAACTACATCTGAATGTTATCTTTTATAGAAGTCAAAAGGAGATGCGAGTAAAGGTAAAATTACTGGGAAAATAACCTTAGGCTTCTCTAAACTGCAACTTTTGAGTTCAAGAAATGGAGTCGTGAGTCTCTCAAAGGGGAAGAGGACAGACCTCCAACTACATTGATCAAAAATCCCTGAAAAATGTATTAGATCCGCAGTCTTACTTTTCCACTCCACCTAGCTCCAGTTAATTTCTCCTTTAGGTTCAGAAGCTGTGATCAAACAGAAGTAGGAACCGAGCTGAAGGATGGTCACAAAGCCTTCTGCAGAGGATGGCCCACATTTCCTGAAAATCAGTCCCCAGAAAGTGAGAAAGCATAAGGTAACCATACAGAATAATCACATTTCCTGCATTTTCACTCTTCCTACTCAGAATATGTACTGCTAGATTGCATCTCTCTACCTGTACAATGATTTTAAGTGACATAAAAGCATTATCACTGTAATCATACTTTAATAGGACTTTTTGCTGGGTAAGTTCAAACCATTTTGTTATTCAGTATAAGGATACCATGTCAAACAGTAAAGATAAATATTATTACCTGCATGGAAAAGACACATAGAGCTTAAGTGACTTTGTCCAAGGTCTCAACAGATCTATAAGATGGATTCTCCACCTCATGCTTTAACAAACAGAACATCGTCTATATAATTAAATAACTGCATTTTCCACCAAATCTTTCCACTTTTTATTTTTCTACATTTTTATGAATTTATAAATTATTGCTATAAATTTAGCATACTTTTGTTGGCATAGTAAAACTTTCATTTCAATAGTCTATACTATTTACACAACTATACCCTGTTACTTGAATGATAGCAAAGTATTAGGGTTGATCCTATTAAAACCATACTAAAATTCTTTGAGTCTGAATTTTATTTTCCCTTTGAAGAAAATGAACTGGTCTGCTGTGTAATTCCTGGTGCAGATTGTTGTGTCTCCAATGGACACTGAACATCAGGCCACAGCATCTGCTGCTTGACTGATTGTCTGTGCCAAAACTCATTTTGCAAAATCAAGAAATATCATATTCCTTGCCGTCAGAAATACAATCACTGAAGGACAACAGTGTCCTGCTGTGGTACTCTGATTGTGTCAGCAGGTCATCTACCTACCAGGACACAAAGAACAGGGAAGGCAACTGATGTGATCTACTTGCAAGGAGATGCAACTGTTAGAGTGAGTGCCACTCCAAATGCAGTATTATCAAGAATTATCAAGCACAACTTTTTGTCAAATGTTGGTATGCTTGGAAAAGGAGGAAAATTAATGCTGCAAGTATTACTGAGAGCTGACAAGCCTCTTTAACACAAAATTAACTAAATGTAACATATAATTTGCTCTTGAATGCCTTGGAAAGAATCTACTGCAAAAGATTCCACTTTTGCACCAAAGTTTAAATAGGCAGGGATACAATTTTAGAAGCTCATTAGTCTGAAGGTGTATGATGATCTTCTGAAAAGACGATGATTTTCTGAAAAACAAAGTCAAAAGAAAAAGACATTTGGGCATGAATATTTGATCCGAAATCTCACCGTTCAATTTCAGATAATGTTTCATCTCTATCATTTTGGATTATGGGAAGATTTTCAGGCTATCATCTACTGCATTCTTTAAAATATAGGATAATGTAAGAGATCACCTTTAACTCAAGGAATCAGAACAGCAGCTATCGTTTTTCTGAAACACAGCTAAGAGATAAATTGCTTTCTTTTGAAGACCAGTACTTAACGTAAATCATTTGCAAGGTCATTTCCCACATACACTACCGGAGACTCCGAAATATGAGATCCAGCCCCTGGTCAACACTTAGGTACCAAAGGAAAACATTTTGGATAATTCTCAGGTGAACACAATTAAACTAAGTGACCACACAAGTGATAAATATATGCTATTCAGTAACGACAGAGATCGGGTTTGACTGAAGGAGATGGGACACAGGGATTAAGGTCATCCCTCAATATCTACAAGACGCAAGGCTGAAACAGCAAGTGGACGGCGTGCTTGCAAACAGCACCTGCAGCAGTGTTGGCTCCATGTTCTCCTACCGTGACCCCACTCCAAATCCAGCAGTTGGCATGCAATGTTTTATAAACATGTTTAACCTCTGCAAGATGCACCATAGCCAAATCTTAAATTCTAGAAGAAGCTATTGAACTTTCTGACATGACTGATTATGAACCAAGATACTTTCCATGCTCTGCCACGCTCTTCTCCAGAGTCGGACAGAGGGAACAGCTTCTCCTCTCTGGGTCTCATGTCCGATATCCACCCAACTAGAGAGGCAGCAGCAGTAGAAAACAAGCCAAAAAAAGGAAAACAAGTGTTCAGCGAACATCCTTCTCTCCCCTCCAGCAGCATGATGCTGCCATGGGACTAGCATTTTTCATCTCTTTGAGATCAAATCTTTCTGTTTAACACTTGCACAGTCAACGAGGGAAATAATCTCGTTTGAATCTGTTGCTTTGTTTTGTTTCAAAAACACTCTGACAGCATGAAACAGCTAATAGGCAGCAAACTAAGGACAGAAATGGACTACTGATTTAGAATGCTTTCTGCAAGCAAAGACATGGTGCTCAAATTGGATTTTTTGATATTAATATCTGTGTTTGTGAAAAAGAGCATAGCTTTTAAAGACAATAATCAGGCATTGGTGTCCTATTCAAAAATGACACTTCCATACTGCAGAATTTTTAATTCCAAGATGACTGAGCACCAGCTGTTGAATCAGACCCATTCCTGAACTTGGATTTTCATGGCTCAGGCTGCCTTAACTTATGAGAGCGTGAGGTCACAGCTTGAACTCGCACAGGGTTTGTCAGGTGAGCCCCCAAATTTTTAAAGATTTTTAGTCACATCTCTGCTCAGGTGTTTGTTCTGTTTTGTGATTATCTGAAGCATATTACTTTGAAATTGTGTCCTTTACAGCTTTGCTGTTCTGCTATTTATGCTAAGAAATGAAGCACTCAATCAGAGATAGAAGGATGAATTAAAAATGGATGTCTAGCTACTCTGCTCAAACAGCAAGATGCAAATGTTTAATATTCTACAATTAAGAACATGTTCAAAAACGGATATGCATAAGCTAGCACTGCCTGGGGTCATAATCACTAAATTTTCCTTTAAATTGTAGGAACTACAAATTGCCCCCCACCCCCCATGATAACAGCAATTAAAAATGCTATCCCCTATTTGATTACAGATGTTAGCACAGATACCTTTGTGAGTTAACACAAATTATATTCTACATAAACAAAAGAGTGCTTCCCACAAAAATGCATTTGAGACATCATTGAAGTAAGATGAATCAGACACGGATGAATTTCATTTACATGCAGATTCTTGTCTCTCAGAGGACCTGGCAACATAGAATCATCAAAATCCCAATATATAAGCACCAGCAACTACACACTGCCTATAAAAAGGTACTTCATTAAAATCAAACAGCTGGTGGCAGCTGCCATTTTGGAATTTCTTTTGTTTAAATTAAAAGTGTTTTGTAAGAGTCTTTCACTAATTCCATCAAGTTTAACAAGGCATAGTCTCCCAACAGAGAATTTAAAATTAAAACACTTTTACTGCCATAATATTATTCAACCCAAAACCCTCTTAGTGCCTTATAAACATTACAGAGTTTGAAGAGAAAGAAAATGATTATCCTCTTTTTATTGCAGCGCTCTCTGCAACCCCTGCTGTAGACTTCTCCCCTCCTCGATATGGCCCAGTATCACCACCTTGGCCCCAACTCCTGGAAAGAACTGTGAGAAAGTCTGTACAGAGACAAGAAAAGTCAAAATTACAGAGAGGCAAGACTGCTGGGATGGGATGGTTACTAGCTCAAGGATTCAAGAGGGAAAAGCATCAGCCTGAAAAGGTATAAAATCTTAAAGGAAAAAAACAGGGGGTCCAGTCAGGATGGCTTGTCCAGCTGGGGCTAGTGAGGCATCACCTGGCCATCACTGTGGAGGCACTGGATGGCACCGCAGCAGCACTGAAGACCCATCCCTGGGAGCCACTGAGGCCACCCTTCCCCATGAGCTTAGCAAAGCCTCTCAGGGGTCTTAACAGGGTGCTGAGCGTATCAACGCTTAGCTGAGCACAGGAAATCCTAGCTATAGCTCCTGGATGTGTTAGCAAGTATATAATTGCTTTGCACTTCTAAGCCATGCACACCCTGCTCACAGAGCCCTTTTTACCTGGCTGAAGGTTACCAAACACTCTGACCCAAAAGAGGGTCAGAGTGTTACAGGTAAGGAAATTAAAGACGTAGTTAACATCATTAGTTAATCCCTGGATTGCAAAGACGACTTTGGCAAATCTAGTTTAGAGTAATCTAAATCCTAATCTTCTTATATAAAATCCTCATCTTTGAAAGAATATGTTTGTGTGTTTGGCCCACACAACTCTCAGTTCCTAGGTTTTCAAAACCTTCTTGCTTTGTACTCCAAAGTTACATACAACTCAAAATATTTTTAATGCAACTTGTCAGATGAGACAACATGTTATGTGACTATGACTATGCTCATATCTACAGATTTATCCTCAAGTTTAGGATTATTAAGAATACTTCCTAACATGATCACCATCTGCTTTACTATGCTATCGTAACAAAATATATGCAGCTTGAACAACACATCTATTACACTCCACAAACTGGGACATAATCTTGCAGTCCTGGGCCACACACAGTACTTATTAATATAAATTTCATTTAATTTATATTAAAAAATCATTGCTTTACACTTTCAGGCGATCATCAGGAGAGACTGCATCAGCATTAACTCATTATCTTCTGTCTTACTGTTTTACCTTTAACCATTCTGTCATGTCTTCTTTGTGTACTACAATATGTTGTATTGCTTCAAAGACAACATACACTATATACTTTACTGGTATATTTGCTTTCTAAATAGTCTTTTGCAAGTCAAAGTTACTTGTAAATATTTAGTGCCTTCAAAAAAAAAAAAAAAAAAAGTCATTTCATGGTAATTACCAGATATCCTTCTCTTCTTTCTTTCTTCCTCTCTTTCAGACATACACACACACACACCAGGTGACTATAACATTACTTTTCATTCATGCCAATGCCAGTAACCCTGACTTCCTAGCAATACAAAGCATATTTTCAGACAGTTAAAAAATTCCCTACAACTGACACCTGTTTATATCCAAGGCTTGTCCCAATTGTGATTACACATTGAATACGTTCATTTTTGCATCCATCACCAGAGGCCTGGAAGTCAATGAAAGTCCACGTGCTTCCACAGGTTTTGCCTCAGGTCCCAAGCTATGCAGGAGCCCCATAATTGGGCTAGGATTTATTCCTGTCTCTGCCCTTATCCTCCTCAGGAAGCTGGTACTCTGGGCTTAAGATATCTTTATACCCTCATTCCACTTTTCCAGTGGTCAGGGGCTGGACTCTTTAGCTTGACATCAGAAGATTATGCCCTGGATCACCTGCTGGCCACACACAGTCCATGGCAGGGTGTACAGCGCCCAGACACCTGTGTAGCTGGCCCGTTCCAACTCAGCCCGATACACGTCTGTGGCACAGTGCTGGGCACAGTCCACAAGGAGAACTCGTGACTGACTGAGCAGTGGATCTGCTGCCCCCACCGCCAGGCTGACACAAACACAGCTTCCCATCTGCAGGTGGATTAAGACTACCGAGACCCTCACCTCAGCCTTCGGCACCTCGGGCAGCACACCTCCAAGGGGAAAAGAAGCTGATTAGCCCGGTGTCACTCCTGTCGGGACAGTGCGCACAGCCCAAACTGGTAGCACAGTTGCCATCAGTCGAACCTGAACAGTTTGTCTTAAACTGCTGTATAACATACATAGGCATCCATCTTCATCTGAATATCAGCAGCTTTCAGGAGCATTTAGCTCTCTTTCTCACTAAAATTTACTATGCTTATTAGTACTGCACTAGCATAAATGGAAGTGTTATTCTCAGGTACCACTGTGCTGAGCAGTGCACAAATACACAACAAAGCCCCTGACCCAAAAGCTTGCAGCGCAAATTGGTAAGTATCTCGGATCATTTATGTTGCACAAATAGCTTCAGTTTTCCATTAACATGCTTAGATTCAGGGAACTACTCTTGTGGAAACCCATCAAAATTTTGCCAATGGATTTCATTTAACACAGAACAAGGCTTAAAAACAAATATTGTATCTCACTGACATAAACCCTGTGTTTCACAGAGAAATAACTGAGTAGGTTCATGTTCTGTTTTCTAACTCAGGAATGGTTTTGATTGATCAGCCTACAACTAGTTTAACATCACTGTTTTTTGGAATCTAAAATGTAAGTGTAGGTGATAATGCACACTGACACTTGCACAAATAAAAAATTAAAGAAAAAGTATTGTACCATAGTCCATGCACTGAGCATCTGAGAATACTGAGATTCTGGGAACAAATACAAGCCTTGCTGGTAATAAGGGAGGAGAAATGGAAAAAAAACCACCCTCTTTTTAAAACAAATTCTAATGCATTCCTTCTTACTCAGTTACCCAAATACAAATGTGTAAAACATGTTACACTTGTTAGAATATAGGGCATTTTTAAAAAAGATTAAAAATAACTCAGTATAAACAAAATTCAGAAAGATGTCTGAATTTCAGTGCAGAAATACAGCTGAAGCTTTCCAGAAATACTACTGTTAGAATATGGCAGTTCCTGTGTTTTGGGCCAAAATGATTAAGAGATTTGTCATTTGCGATGAAATTACAAGGCAAAATGTTCTTCCTTCTACTGCTTTGTTCTCTTTTGACCAGCCATCCATTTTAAGAAGAAATACTAAGGTAAGTTCCTTGGAAGCAGACGGCAAAGAAACTGCTGACACTTCTGGCCGACTCGCAGGGAGACCTGCCTGCTGCGGCCACCCCGGTCTCACAGGCTGACCAGTGGATGTCATGTCGAGGGAATTCTCCCCAGTACCTGCTGCAGCTATCATTCCCATTTGGCAGTACCTATTTCCTGCAGCATTAACTAATTTCTTATACTCAGTAATGCAGAACAAACCATGCAGGCAGAGCTGTGCCCTTTACCGCTGTCACTAAGTGAAGAAAACTGCCCTTTCTAACCTCTCTACTGATACAAGCACAGTTTTCTTGGGTAATACTCCATTATGGCTACTGATGGGACTTCTCCACTCGCAGCGCAATGATCTGCAGCATTGGCTTTAACATAAAATCTGCTCTTTGTAATTGCCCTGAAACTTTGTTACAGAGTTAAATATCAAATGTTTCCATAGGGATTCAGAGCTTGCTAAAGAGTTGATACCAGAGTTGTACTGAAGTTAATGGGGTTGGGGATCCTTCAAAAGAGCAGTCGTAATACAAGGCTCTTACAGCTGCATGTAAACAAGACGGTTCCAGTACCATATTACCTACTAAAGTGAAGTAATTTGTAAAAATATAACACTGTAGGCCTTGTCTGTAGTACAGATTTGTCTGGAGAGCTATTCTACCCATATGCATGAAGAGTATGGGGCTTTTTCCTATAGCACCTTTTTACAGTTATTTATCTAAGTGCAGGCTTAGACCACTAGTGCGATGTCCCTGCACCACAAATTACACATTTGCTACAAATTACAATTGCAAGAACAGGCATAAAAACTTTAACAAAGCCTATAGCTGATTTTGAACTTTTCAAGGTGAAAAACACAACCCAAACAAATGAAAAAAATAAATGTACCGAAACAACAAATAAAAGAGGGGGAGGGAGGAGAATGTGGAAAAGGAAACGAAAGAACATGTAAAATATTTGAACAGCACCTTCTGCTGTTTCCCTCCATATAACCATTAGTCTCTTTCAATTACGCAGTTCCTCCCACACAAATTATCTGCATAACTGACCTTATAGACATGATTTTTTATGGCTGAATTGTTATAATATCTATAAATAAATGAATAAATGTTGTAATATCCAAGGTCAGAGTTCAGTCAGCATATCTTCATTTTGTTAGCAATGAACCGACTATCAGAATACAAACTCCTCACTGAGGTCTGACATCTAGATAGGAAGCAAATTAAAACAAATAGTAAAGCCTAAATCCCCCTTTCAGTTTGTATTTTTCACATATATTAAGCTACTGCAGCAACAAATTATATTTTGAGTTGATAATAAATTGACTTCTGCTTCAGAATGCTTATATTTTCCGTGGACTGCTTTTAAAGTAATATTGTGAATTGTTTTGACTCCTTTTGAAGCAAAATTTTCTGAATGATTTGAGCTGCTGGTTAAAATGGGGAGGAAATGAACTACTGCATTTAAAAATGGAATGCAAGGGCCAGAGGATGCATCCCTGGCCCCAGTGATGAAATGATGATAGACGAATGTCCATAAATTGCTCTCTGAAAAAGATGTGGAGTGGGTACATTCTCGCTGAACAGAAGAAAGATCAGCCCCTGCACTATGTTTTACAGATTCCAGATTAATGAAAAAAATGCATTTTGTCCTCAAAAGCAGATAAATACTACTTTCATAGATATTTTCATTCTGTTTCAGCCTTTTGTGGTTAGCGAAAAAAAGTTTTCACTTTACTCACCATTATTGTGAGGTCTTGGAACTACGTATGAGGTTTTCTACTTCATTCTAGTCTCATACAACTGTTGTATGTATAAATTCTTTGTAAATAAAAAGGGATTTAATGTAAAAAAAAAAAGTTTTCATACTTTAGTTAGATGACCTTGAAAACAGATATAAAAAGTCATACGATCATCTTTTTTAAAATGAGGAATGTTGTGGTTTGTTTTGCTTGGAGATTTGGGGTTTTTTTCCCTTTACTTTTTACCTTTTACACCCCCTTCCTCTAAGTTCGGTCTGTTATTTTTAGACTAGAGAAATACTGAACTATCTTGGCTTGATACATTTTTGTTAAGGGATGACTATACCCACTGACTTACTGCTGCAGTTATTGTTACCTTCCACAGCTAGAAGGATAATTCTGTAAATACAAAAAACCCCAAAGAATACAATGCAAAGTGCAAAAATGTTCTTGCTTTTATTCCTAAAATTCTTAATAAAACTCACTAGTAGCATTGTTCCAAACGAAAACATGAATCCAAAAGAATGACACTCAAACTCTATATGCCTTAGAATAGGTGTTCCTGTGTTCTCTATTAAATCTACATAAACTGTTTTCTATCTTCAAGCAGCTGTAGAAGAATACAGCATTTAGCTATTGCTCCTTCTGCATCTACCAAGGAAGCCAAATTTTTATCTGGATACATTACCCTCTTTTGAATCTGGGTTATGTATATCAGACATACACTGACGTACTTCTGTGACGGACTGCCTTGCTGCCTTTATTATTTGATAAAATATCTGATGTCTATTGGTAAATTTTCAGTCAAAAAGGATAATTTCACAGTTACATCTGGTTTTATTTATGAATTGCTTTGAGGTGTAAATATTATAAAAGAATGACATAACATTTACAGTCAATCTATATTGACTCTGCAAAATCAGGAACTACGATGAAACTGGAAAGCAGAGTTGTTTGATCATTTGTAGCACAGGGCCAGAGCAAGTCAAGGCGATACTAGGGCATATTTGATCACCGTGGTGTAGGACATTTAACAGTTACTTTTACAACCACTGGAGAAACCTGACTGCAAGTAGCAGATTTTGGTTTCAGTCAAACCAAGCGAAATTAAAGAACTGTGTTAAATGGACAGTACTGTCAATATGCAAACATTATTTTATCTGTTGAGAGTGATCAGAAATATTAGCTAGAAAAAGGAAAAAAATGATAGGTCATTGCTTCTGAGCTTTTGGGGCTAAAAATAGGTTTAAAACTAAATACCTAAACGCGGCTTTCTAAAAACTGCTACTACAAATCTCTGCACTGGCATTGCGGAGACTGCTGAAGACAGTTTGCAGTGTGGGTTTTTTCATGCAGTGTAACAATTTCAGATAAGGCCCTCAAGCCAACCAAAGAAGCCAAACATGTAACACGAGGAAATCAGATAGCTAGGGAAAGTTTTTTCTGCATGAATTACAACTGAGAATCTCACTGCATCCATCTGCTTGTATCGAATGAATCCTTAGCATTTGCCTAGCAGTTGTCATCTGTGAGCTGCTTATTGAAAGCCTTGAGAGGGCATCATATTTCTAAAAGTTAAGACAAATTTATTTGTAGAAAACACGAACGAACACTGAGCACTAAAGACTTTCACCTTCACAAATACAGAGTTGTCTTGTTTGTTTGTTTGTTAAATCAAGGACAGAATACAGAGCAAAAACTGAATGGAGGAAAAACGCTGACTAAACAAACTGCTCAATCTGAACTGACTTCATTGCCAAAAGTTAGACAGAAGTACAAACAGAACCAAAATTGGTGCCAAAAATGTGCTCTCTGGGGAAGCAGAAAATCCAGCTCTGTTCTCAGTTCTGCTACTGTAAATCCACAGTAACTCCTGGCATGTGATATGAGCTGTTGTGGACACACCACAGTGTAGTGTGGGCAAACACGGCTCACGTTGCCCTGATACACAGCGTACATTAGGGCCACGTTTGCATCCAGAATGCTAGGTTCTTTTTTTCTTTGCTTAGAAAAAGTAAGAGAACAACAACAGCAACTCCCGTCTATACAATCTGGAAAGGCATATTAATCCTCACAGCAGAGGCAGGTCTGCTTCAAAAGAGTAAAGTAAATCTGTCAGGCTTTTAAATGACACAATACTATGCACATTGCATAAACTTTTAACTTTTTTTGAGAAACATTTCTATTTTATCTGCTAAAATCAACTAACTGCTGTGCCCAGATCTATTTCAGTAACAAGATCATTAGGAGAGACCATGGTAAGTAATTCACTTACAGGGCTCATGATTCATGTACAGAAGTAACACATTTACAAGCACTCTAGACCATGTGCCTCAGGGATGTTATGAACGCAAACATCTATTGAGTTAGGCCTAATAAAAAATTTAGAGTTTCATTATGAAGCCCACGTATGATTGACAGCAATATACTGATGCTGACAGTTAAACGGCTGCTATTCAAACCTATGTAATGTAATCTTCCCCTCAAAATAGACATAAAAACCTAAATAAAAAAAAAAGCAAGAGTTTCTGGCACTGTATATACAGCAACCCTTCAGTGCTTTCCCCACCTTTTCCTCACAAGCTCCCTTGGCCAGATGACTCTGGAGCCTTAGCAACCATTCTGTGCTCAGCGTACACTAGCTGCCCACTGTCATCGTCTGCACCACAGTCTGCCCTCACCAATGACCTTAAACTGCAGTCCCGGAAAATACCCTGCTCACCAACACAAAGTGTCACACGCTATAATTAGCTTTCTGGGAGCTAACAATAAAGCCATTAAGGCACTGAGAAAGACACATGCCCTGCCTTAGTTCAGCGTACCTCAGCTTACAGACCATTACAGCAGGGAAGCCTGTGTTCAGCACAACGCAGGGGAGTGAACTGGCCTGCTGAGGACCCATAGCCTGTCTCTGCGCAGCTTTCTGGGGAGAGATGGATGACGATGCTCCTTCACATCACCTTGCTCACTACGAAAAGCATTGCTTCCAAATCTCCTTCCATTCACAGGACAGCAATTTTTTTTTCAGTGAAACATCTCCTGATTTCAAATAGCCCAACAGTTTCAAAGTCATGCTGTCATTCAGCAGCAGTGGCTTCTGCTGAGAATCTGTGTCTTCCCAGTAAGGACACTACCTACTGCGACTAACCCCCATCTTCAAAAACAGCTGGAATAGGATGAGACTGTTAATCGTATTCCATAATTTTAATATTTTAATCTATTAAACCTTATCTCCATCATTTTGTTCTAATTTGGATGGCCAGCAAACTGCTTTAATAACAAGCAGTAATACTAAAACCACTAATGCAAAGCTTTGTGTAAAACCCCTACATAATTCTTAATGAGCTTGGTGCTAGAGTGATTCTGAGAACTCTTTATACTTAAGACCATTAACTTTCATGTAAATTCCCCCTCATCAAAAAAAAGCCACCAAACTGCTGACTAAGTCCTAATTTCTGCTAAATGTAGCAAAATATATTAGGGTTCCACATATATATACTGTTAAGTGGAACTCTTTCTAAAGGTAACATTTATTTTTTGAATCATTTTGTGTATATAAAATAGTCTATTCCATCAACTAAAGATTCCCTCTAGTCATAATTAAAAAAAAATCAACTTAAGCACAGATGAAAGAAATGTATTTAATTTCTGTAAACTAAACTTCAGCTATGGAGGAAAACAAACCCATTAAGATCCCAGGGGACATTCCCTGAGCCCGATAACCTACACAGCACAGAATGGATTCAGTGGCCTTTTCCATGAAAAATGGCTATCATAGCTATCTAGAGCTATACAAAAATGGAAATTTATTTAGAGCACTTCAGAGGGCAGAATGACAAAAGCTTTCCATTGTGCGGGGCTTGGGGTTTTGTGTGTGTGTGAGGGGGATGTTAAATGAACTTCTCTGTGGGGTAAGGACCTACATGTTTTCAGTGGACTAATAGTAACTAGGAGCTAGAACCAGTATCATTCACTCAGAATATTTATATATCCCCTCTAGGGAAAAGCTGAGGCAAAGCGTGCATAAAATTGGGTGTGCAACTAGCAAGAATGACAGGAGTATCTAACTCCTAAAGCCAAAACCTATCTCTTTTAGTGTTTTAGAAGTGTAAAATTAATATTGTTAAATGTTAAGGCACATGACCTTTGATTGGACTCCACTGACAGAAGGTAATTATACTAGGGACATATTAATCCAGCACTCAGTTCTATATTTAACTTGCTTTTAGTTTAGTTTAGTTTAGTTTTTAAAGAGTCAGTGGTTATCCAGCTTACCATCCCAAGCCTTACACTTCAAGAACAGCAAATCTAATTTGAAATGTGCAATATCTGCCACTAGTTCAGCAAAGTTCACTGTACCTGACTGCACAACTAAGCTTCTTCCCAAGGATCACATTGAGGCACAAGTGCCTCGGTTCTTGTTCAATAATTTTCACTGTGAGAGACACAAGCTTTATATGTTCATTTTGAACATGCATTAAAAAGTTAGTAATACAATGAATTTTTAATGAAGAGATTATTTCATAATAATAAAATATTACAAATTATTAACCAGTGATATATAAAATAGTGATGGGAATGGATGCTGAAGTTACTCAGAACCACTTAACAAGTGATAATTTGGGAAATTCCTGAGTAGACAAATTTTGTTGAAAGAAAACTGATGGGAACAGAAGTGAAAAATGTGAGACAAAGAGAAGGGGTTTAGCAGAAGTTTGTTACAGCTGAAGCCTGTTCAAATTTCTATTACAAGAACATCGTATTAAAATATAACTATTATAGACTAATTTGATATCTGGAATGTTCTACCTGCTCCAAAAATGGGGAATATTTTGAAACTAAAATATGCTACTGTTAACATGGCATTTTCAGAACGTACTCAAATGATTAGCCTTGCCATAACATGATGGAACTACATTGACACAGGCATCTACTGTAACAAACTATATTCCACAATTTGGGGGATATTAACAATAAAAGAAGCAAGGTCAAGATGATCTCTATATTCAGTTTATAAGATCAGCTATTTTTTTCTGTAACAAATGGAGAAGTAAGGCAATGAGTAACTTCCAAAAGTAACCTGACCATAACAGTTGGCTTGCATTTTAACTGCTGACCTAAATCAGCTAACTGTCACAAGTAACTCCTCTGAACTGTTTCCAGAATGAGCAAAACAGTGAAAGGAAGAGGAAAAACAAAATGATAACAACCAACAGCGGACATCCCTTAAATATGTTGAAGAAGGTCTTCTAGCTTAAGTAAGTAGAAATTCAACTGGATCAACTGGACAGAAATTCAGTGGATCTGAGAGCTGCCCCAGGCATTAAATCTTCCACAAAGAACCAGCCTGTTTCCTTCAAGTTAGCCTGTTTCACACAGCGAACATTCCCAAGCAGTCCTGTCCAACCAAAAGTTACCTGCTCATTTCTTTTTTGTTGAAGGTATGCTTGAGAAACTCAGTTTCAAGGTGTCAGCACTGGTATCCATATGTTCTGCACCTACACTGAAGTTTGGGGGAGGGGGAAGTTTGAAAACTAGGTGAAATGAATGAAAATCTGTTTCTCAAATGCACTTTTTCTATCTTTAGGGAAAGAAAAAAAAATAGTTACATCATTGTAACTTCTGCTTCTTCCTGTTTTTTGATCTTGACTACTCCCCAACATTTTTGCACTTTCATTTTTTATAAGGGACCATAAAACTACATTTTCCATTGAAATTTTCCGTGGCTATTTCATCTGCATTACTCTCAATTAAATTAGCTCACAAACAACAAAAATGAAAGCTGATATCAACGTAGAGTATCAACAACTATTGTTAAAGACATGTTATGGCATCTGTCCCTTTTTAGCAAACATATATAAAGTTTGATCAAAACATCGAAATCAAGTTGCAATGCTACAGTAAATGTTGTGGCACAACTCTTTTTAGAAAAGTTCTTCAGATTAAAAGGTGAAGCACTCCTGACAATCTGTTGTCAAGCCACCCAGCACTCAACACGAGTGCTGCATGAAGGACCTGCAAGCTCCATTCCATTAAATATTCAGGTCACCTCAATATAAAACCAAAGAAGCAAAACAAGAGAGAAAAATAGAAAGAACGAACCAACCAAACAAAACAACCTTACCTTTCACAAGCTCGGACAGTCCATGCAGCAATTATCCATAATGAGATACTAAAAACCAACAGTACAGTTCCTGGGCATATTGTCATTAAAGTCTTCATAACAAAACGGGTATTGAAGTTTATCTTATTTAATGCTCCAATGCTTCTAGATGAGGCATCAGTGAAAAGTTTGCTATGCAACAGCATAACTCTGGCAATAAGATATAGTCTTAAGAACATTGGTATAGATAAAATAATATCCACATCAGCTGTTGTTGTGGATGGAGCGTAAGAAAAGGCGAGCCGGGCTGTCCATGTGAATGTATAGTTCCCAGGTATGGGATGTATAGCACACACCAGTATTTCCAAGCAGATAAAGAAAATACGCTCATAAGTCATGGCTATTCTCCAGTCATCTGCTCCATTGTCCACCATGAACAACTGAAATAATAAAATATAAAGTTAACTTTAGTACGTCATTAACAAACCTTGTTATTATTCCATTTAAAAAAAACATAGCTTTCAGAGCTGCTAATGACCACTAAAAATAAAAGAAATATGCCATTTCAGCAAAGGACCATGAAGTGAAACACAATTTTGGCCAAGCCAAAAAGAATTTTTTCACTTTTTTTTTAAAACTGCATATAAAACTGAATTTCCACATACTATTTACTAAGAATTTCTCATAATCCTGTGTAATTGTGATTTCTTATTAAAAAAAGAAAAGAACTCTCTACCAATTAAGCCTTTTCCCTTCAAGATCAATTGGTTATTCAAAGTTCGGAAAACTGAGAAAAAATTAAGAAAGTGTTTTCAGGATGGAGATTTAAATTACAAATTGAAACTACTTTTTAAGGTACAATGTTTAGTTTTATTTAAAGCATACCCACGCTCCAGCCAGGACAAGATTATAGCTTCAGTAGAAATATCCAAGCTTTCTTCCAACTTGTAACTTCAGGTACCAATATAGGTCAATGCAGGCTACAAAACCATTCAAAAATTATCTAAAAGGTTAACTCATTGAAAATTAGTTCACCTGTAGCTCTACTGCTGGCAATACCTGAACTAGCTGTTATAAAGCTAGGTTGAGCATGTTTAAATGAATGGTAGTCACACCTTCAAAAATTAAAAATAAAAATAAAAAGCATAAGCCTACATATACCAGAGTAGTCCCAGACAGCCAGGTGATTCTATGACTTGCTGAAAACTAAATGCGCTTGTAAGTCCTTACATGATCAAGGGCTTCAGTTTACCATCCAGGAATGAAAGTAACCAAACATTTCACACTGTTTAGTAAATGTTGTTCCTGAAGGTTTACTAAGTAAATAATCGAGTATTTGTCATTAGCAGAGAGCAGGGGTATGCAAGAAGCTGCAAATAAGCTACTTTCGGGGGGGGGGGGGGGGCAGAGAAAAGAAAAGAAAAGGAAAAAAAGGAAAACAACCCATAATACAAAGAACACATAAATTCAGGAGCAGAAGGCTGACCCACTACTACAGTTGTGGTCTGAATTTAGGTGAGGCTGTTCAGTAGGTAGTAGTAGATTACTCAAAATCCAAAAGCAATTCAAGGGCTGAGGAAAAATACCCAAAGAATGCCCTCCTCAACATAAGAAAAGTATTTCCAGCATGCTACACACCATATAATGGGCCAAACAATTCCTCATCTGCATTACTCTTTGTGCCTCTTCATATTCTGAGAGTTTATAAATAAAAGCCTGAACTCTCTGTATATGTGCTTTAGAGACAGCAAACACATTCTACATCTTCCTGCCAATACATTCAGTTTGTTTTTCAGAAAAATGCTCCAGTCTTTTGTTTAAGAAAGTGATGACCATAAATTAACTTTCTGGTAGTTCAACTGACTCTATAACCTAAGAGAAAGAAAGAAGTTAACCACAATATGAAAACAAACCAAACCAAAATAAATTCTTGTATTTGTGGACCTGTTTTTCACCCCTTCGTGTTTTCTCTCTACCTCAGGTATAGTTCTTACCTCCACTGCAATACTATTAAAGCCAAAGAAACATAAACAGTGTTGAATTAAGAAAAAGAAACATACTCAATGAATTCAATGTATGCAACATTAGCACATCCACTTTATTTTACTTGTGGTCTTTCTGAAGACTTTGTATGCTAGGCACAAAAATTAAACAGATACTGGTAGGAAGGCCAATCTCTCTCTTTAGTTATTTGTTCATTACCAAAAAAGAGTTGTGTTTGCACTTACTAAATGTACTATTTGATATAAAGAGCCAAACTTTCAAAATACAATGAGGCTCAAGTGCATTTGGTTCTTATGAATAGCCCGTAAATGCTGTCAGTCACATCACGGAAATGGTCAAACAGCTATACAGAGGTCCAGGTATTTAAAGCACTCATGATACAGATGAATAGTATCAGCTTAACTGGAGAGGAGGTACATAATACCAAATCCCTCAATTGCTGTGTGGTTTTCTGAAGAAATGAGTAAGTGAACAACACAGCTAAACATTTCAGTTCTCAGATATATTCCAAATGCACGTTAGGTCAGCAGTGTTTTACAATACTTTTTGAAGTTGCACAATTGCTGAAAAAGCAATAATCTTTTGTCCTCTCTTTCTACCTACCATCCTCACAGATTTCAATACGAATACTGCATGCAGAAAGGCAGCTGAAGAAAAATGATGCTTTAAGTACTGATTCAATTTAAAAAAATGAGAATAGAAGAATGTTGAGTTAAACTTAAACATTAAAATTTGATCTTACAATTTTCATAGAAGAAAACGTTATTTAATCACCTTGGTTTTTTTTAAACTTTAAGACTTCATTATGGAATATATACTTGAGAACATATTCACTTGTCAGCAGAAGAAATCCCAATGCACTGCAAAGAAAGAAGTTTCTTGGTAGTGTTAAGTGGAATATGTTATGTTTGTAGACGCGGAAAATCCCTATCAACTTCTCTTGACCTCAGTGATGCCAATTGCTTCTAAGAAAAATAATATTTGAAAGTGATAATACCTTTGGCTGTCACATAACAAGATTTAGGAGGTGAAAACATGAAAGGTAGAAAGCATTAGAAGCCACAGAGGACCACAGATCCACTACAAACATTTTTGTTTCCCAAAAATATTAACATTTCCAAATCATACTTATGAGGTGAATTTCCACACAAATCTGCGTCTCCAGAATCAAACAATGAAATGTGTGAATACCAAACATTCTGGAACAAATACGGGCCTCTAAATTAGGCTGTGGGTAACAATTAAAATAGAAAGTACTGAAAATACATAGGAATTAGTACAGGATTTCACGTACATTTTATATACCTGCAATTATGCAACCTAAAAAAATGCAATTCTTCATTTTTAATTTTGAAAATGCAGTGATATTTGTGCATGTCTGCTTGCTTGACTATGTGTATTTACTATTCAGAAAGCACGGAAGGAAAATGAGAGAAGGAGACAAGTAACAGCTGAATAGCAAAATGTTAAGGATACACATATACCCTCTGCTGCTGTATATATACATATATACCCTCTGTTATAGTAACCACGTATTAATTTCAAGATACTACTCCCCATTTCAATGGTGAATGATGCTAGTAATAAAGAGAGAACATGCTCTTCCCATAGAACTGAATCCCACAGCCTACACAGGAGGCCAAACTCCATTCAAAGCCAAAGACGTTATGCCTGATAAAACCTTTTAAATTTCTCACATTAAAGTTCAGTGTTAGACTAATAATTTGCTGTTTCATGTCAGTGCTCTTCAAAGCATCTTCTAATAAAGAACTATCATATACTTTTACTAAATCTGCACTCTACAAGATAAATTAAGAAAAGTTATTTTCATTGAAATTATATAATGCATTCCCAACATGTGGAGAAACACGAGACGTGTGTCAGTCTTAAACAACAAACAAACCTGATGTTTCTATTGCCACACAGTATAAATGTAAAAATAAATAGTATATCATAGATATTTATATAGGTGTGCATATATTTACATAACAACATTTTGTATTAAATTCATATAACACCAGATTAAAAACGAGAAACAAATTCAGAGTAGATAGATTGCACACAGTGACAACTTAGATCACAGACTCCCTGAAGTTCTTTAAAACAGAAGTAGAGAAGTTAATGTTGTAAATGATTCATGTATCAAAACAAATTCATACCAGGCTATAAGAGCATGCTGGTGGATGCAGAGCAAAGGAAATTGTCCAGTTTCTAAGCATGCCTCTACAATCCAGGTAAAAAAACAAATGTGAAAATAATAGCACTACTCGGCTCTAAGACTGTGAGGGTATGTTAACACAGAAACACAAAGGAAGCAATAAATGATAAAGTAGCATCAGCGGCACTGCTAGAGGCATTCCTTGCAGAAAGACAATGAATTGCACTCACGAAGGCAGTGTGGCAATCATTTCATTTAAAAATCCAGATTTCAAGCAGTTAAATATTGGAGATACTTTAACCTTCTAAACCAGAACTATCAAACAAGCAAGCCAAATATAGCAACTGTGGCTGCTGAGCTACAGGACTTTTTGACCAAACTTTTTTCTATAGTTTGTAGTCCCAAAAATGTCACTTATACAATCAAAAACAGCACTATAGTAGTCAGAGAGGAAGAAGGTATTGCTCTCATCTCACTACTACAGTCAAGTTATGTCCCCACCTCTTTCCATTAAGTACAAATGATTGAAAACTATTTGGCAGTTGGAAATAGAGATCTTAAGCCTTTAACACTATTTCCCCAGAATAAAAGATGAAAAAGACCTCTTCCATTATTATCACATGGCCTGTAAGTTATTCAAAAGCCTGTCCCAGACCTTGGAGCGCCTGCAGGAACTCGTGAAGGTTACTGGACTCCAAACCCCGAATACAATCCCACAGAGCAGAGTAGTTAATGAGTTTAAGTCCTGAGGCATCAAACACCTTTTGCACGCAAGCACAGAAGGCAAAGAATAATGTATTTCACAAAACTACATGTAAGGTTGGCTAATTTGTATTTTCTAGAATGCTTCCCACATCCACAAACTTCACATCCATGTGTGCTTTTGAGTAAGTAAACTCAAAATATACCCATTGAAGACAGCATTAAACCTGACCATTATCTTCAGGAAAACATATGTAACTGAGGCTCTGACCACTTAACAGTCTTTGTGTACCATATTTTCAAAAGTGCAGCATCAAAAATTGCTCATTAAAATATATCCAAAGAATACATCATAATTACTTTGCAGGGCACACACACACAGAGGAATGTAACCACAACCACCTCGATAAACATGTATGCGTTATTCAACAAACTTACCAGGTTTGCCCATGTCTTTTTTAATCCCTGTCCCTCAGGTCATTACAAAAAAACTAGCCCAAATATTCTATGAGAATGATTTGGGTTATTTTTTTTAAACAAAGAGAAGACATTTATGATCATGTAAACAAACAAACAAACAAATTCCGCATGCCCATATTTTCCTTCTGTTTTAAGTAAGATACAGACAGCATTCTTTTTTCCTTTCTCTCTCCAAAGATATTCTAGGGCATTGCTCAGTATTTTTAAATGCTACAGGCCAGACTTTCAACTTTATCGTTCATCTCAGATGACTATGAGGTGTCTTAACCCTTGACAGCCTACAATGCCAAGGAATTGCACTCGGCAATTGCTGGGATATATGGATTTTCCATGCATGTAGTTCTCCCTGTATATTTGTGCTTCAGGGACCCAAAGCGTCTAAGATGCTCCTAAAACGACAATCCTTTCTATTCAGCAACACTTTATGCAGGAGATAGTGTCAAGAAGTGAAATCCAAAGGCTCCAAAGGAAAAAAGGATGTTCTTAGATATCTAGATTTCTTCCCCAGTGCAATGGAGAAGAAACCCCTGAGGAAAGCATAATTATATAATGGACTAAGAAATCCTCACAAGCTTATGAATTTATAACATGATCGAAAGAATTTGATAATGAGCTTATTATTATTAATAGAAAGAACTGGTTTTGACCAAAAAGATAATAGTTAAGCCCAAAACAAAAGATCTTTACCTTTTCATTATTAAAAAGGTATTTCATGAGGCAATTTCCTATTTTAATTTAGTTCAGACTCTTGCTAGAACAATCACACTTGAGCCTCCTCACATTTGTAACCATGGGAGATATTTAGTTATATGAACTTTTATGAACCTTTAAACCAAATCAGTTCCAGAAATAAAAGTCCACTGCCCAGGGTTACCATATTCATCTGAGATACTTAGTAGATCCATCAGCAAGTGACTGAAGTAAACATACTGAATAAAGAGTTCTTTCAAAGTCAGTATCTGCTACAGGTATTTCTCCATTTTAATAATATTCTTCATTTAACAGTTATTCTATTCTTAAGTAGATTCAGACCCCATTCTCTCCAGCAGGGTAAAACACAGTAAGTTCCTTAAGTTACCATATTTGGAAAGCTTCCATCCAGTACAAACAGTTCCCAAAAGCTCTTGTGACTGGGTTTGACAGTCAAAAACGTCCTGCAAGCTGATGAAGAAGGAGCATTACTTAAACCTCTGAATAGGATATCGAGCATAAGTGCAGGAAGAATAATAAAGTAAGAGCAGTTTAGGTAGAACTCCTGTTCTTTTCCTTCTCACAAAGATGCAAAACAGGAGGAAATGGGACCAGTGAACTAAAAAACTATTTTTCTTGTTTTATACTATGTGTTGTTCTGTTATTTAAAACATAAGGAAGAAATAAAAAAAGAAAAGTAAAAGAAGTGTATGTTATTACAAAACAGATATGTTTACTAGCAAATACACTGGCTGATCCAGAGCTATCCAGAGTAGCTGCTCCATACAACTGACAGAGGTGGAGTAAAAAACATACACACCTTTAAAACCATACTTCTGTTCCGAGGAATTTAAGGACAGAGCAGGTTACTTGCCTGTAGCAAGCCTTTAGGAAACACTTCAACCAAGCTTCTTAAATACAACTTGTGCAGAACCCAACTCCCATTTGCTGCCTCTCCACACTACTCCCTACTTCTACCTGGCCTGTTCTGGCTCACTCCCACCTCTAAGAGAAGAGACTGTAAAAGGACATTAGCTATGCCAGCTTTATTACACCTGAAAGCCAAAGTTGCAAATAATTTGCACTTTCACAAATATAAGCAGCAAATGACTGCACTGAACAAATTTAAACCAAAAAAAAATTCCAAAAGAAAATATCTATTTAAAAACATTTGCTGGTCTTTTAGGTGGCTTTCTGTAACTGGTATGCTAATCTTGGCAGTACTAGTATGGAAGCATTGGTCAGATTCCAGAGTTAGGGATGAATTTCATTTTGCACTGAAGCAGCAATTCCAAAACTTTGTGTCTGAAGGACACAGCACATCTTCCCACAAAATAACAGTACTATTTTACAGAACTGATTTTTAGAATAGATCCTGTAAGAAACCTAGTGTTCTCTGTCATATTTCTTCCCCAATTCAAGTATCTCAGACATAAAATAACTCTGATTCTACAATCTTCTTGTAGAAGCAAAAGTCACTGAGAACCATCTACAATTCAATATTTTTGTGTGTTAATTTTAAATCATCATTTTACAATTTTTCATTTGGATTTGTTTTTCTTCATTCAGTACTAAAAATAATTTGTTCTACAGATCACTGCATGATGAACTGCCATCTCCCAAAACGGCTGCCATCTGCCACTGTTCCCAATGTGAAAGAAGCCTCACTCTCTTCAGGGAAGATCAGCTTCATTACAACTGGGAAAACTGAAACCAATTAGAAAAAGGATGTATTTACTGAAGAAATTGGCAATATTTTTGCAAGGAAATAGATGAAACACAAGTTAAAGGAAGAAACACCGAATCTGAAGCTAGATAAAATGAGTTCATTCATTCATTTTGCCAAAGGAGTACCCCTGTGACTCTAGACCTAGGAACTTATTCTAAAAAAAAGACTGATACCAACACATCATATACGCAAGAACCTTCCTTCCGAGTTCCTCCTTTAGTGTTTATGTATGACTTATTGGGGGAAGTTTGCATGCTTTTTTTTTAAGCTGGATTTTATTTAACTGGTGATGGGTGAACACACATCAGTACCATAGGAAATATTAGGTCCCTGTAATGTGTCTACCATCTCATAAACACAGTTAAATTGGGAACTTAATTTAAGGTTATACTTAAAATAACTCCAAATACAGAAATGTAAAATCTAAGCATTTAAGCGTTGTCCTAAAGCAGCACCATTTAAATAAGGTAAACGTCTTGGGCAGCAAGAGAAGTAGAGTGGGGTTAGGCACACTTGTGTATTTAAAAATCTACATAAACTCCATCATGCTTTGATCCTGACTGTATAGCCGCAGTCCTGCAAGCACTGCCTCTATAATGCATGCTGTCAGGCAACACTGGGGAGGGAGCAGCAAAAAAGCAACCATTTAGTATCTGTTATCTCCTTGAGGCCTAAAGTGGGCTTCTGGCTAAACCATATAGCAGATAAAAGAGTCTTCATACTTTTTCAAAGATTAAGTGAAAATATCTTTTGGAGAGGTAACTTTCAATATCAGGTTGAATAAACATGGACACAAGTGATGCATTGCTTTAGAGGTAAAAGAGTTCCACTTGATGACTACCAGTTATGGCTGAGGCTGCTCCATTAGCACAAGTGACTTAACTGAGCCACCTGGGTTCGCTGAGGAATTCTCATGCATAACAAAACAAAAATCCCAGCATATTCCATCAAACACTTCCCCTGGCGTACACCCTTCTTGAGGCTGCCCTGTTACTATCTGAATTTTACAGCTTCATCAAATTTGTCTGGTTTACAGAAACTCTCTCAAGTAAAAGATGCTCTGTCTACCCTCAAAGTTACTGGGGTTTTTTTTTGTTTTTTGTTTTTTTTTTTTTTAAGTCTGCAAACCAAATAAATGAGTTTGAACTGAGCGCTGCCAACCCCACCATCTTCCATGACTTACAGATAAAACTGCTTTCCAAAAATGTTTTAGAAAGCTTTATTTTCACAACTATGTCCAATGGGGCAGTCCAGGTCAGCAAAAGCCTTATGTCCAGCAGTGAACATAGGACAACACTAGCCACAACACATCTACAAAAGTCACAGGTGAAACATAAGAATTATTAATTCTGGATGAGCTAACTGACATCTCTTATCAGAGGCCAGATATAAAAAACTGTTCATCTTTTTTTTATTTTGCTTCTAAGTGCCAAATGGTAGGAGAAAAGAATGGCCTGCCAGCTCCCGACCACACTGCTAAATTTCTCATCTGGCTTTGCTGCAACCCTATTCTGTTGCTGGGAGGCAGACAAATGTCTATTCATACATGGCTGCAAATAAAGATGGATAATCAAACATTATCCTATCTCACAACCAAATCTGGAATGTAGAGTGGCCATGGGTAATCTTCTTTCAAAAAAACTTTTTTTCCACATCTTGCCATTAGACTATGTTACAAGTATTTGGAAACTGAACTGGAAATAGCTCTGGCCAAGCACAGATCTATGCTACTGTGTAAGGACGTCAGAATTTTAAGCTATAACTTTGCATAAATCACAACAGAATGGAAATTGTCTTGTACCATACAGCCCAAAACTGAATGAGAACAAAAACAGGGAACTTTCTGTGAATCCACTTTACCCCATGATACCATTCCGATGAGGATCATATTTTGTAGTAGAAGTCATGGAGCACCTTTTCAGATCTGGATGGATGAAAACAACTCCTATGTCAGCCCATTCCTTATGCAAAGCCCAAGAACAATGCTTGGGCAGTATCCTACAATCAAACAAATAGATGCAGCCACAGTCTGGCTGTAGTAGCTACACAGCCAAAACAGAATTTAGAGCCACACGAGCAAGCAGGAGAAAGAAAGAACAGGTACAGAGCCTCCTTAACTTTTTCATAAATCCATGTCCAGTCAAGAATTTTCAAGTCTCCTTGAAAAGAATTTTTATTAATAACAAACTTTGATGTGAGAGGGCTTGAAAGATCAAACCCCTAGCATATCATGAAGACGATCTAAATTAAAACACTCCAAAAATCCCACTAATTTAGACACTTTCACAAATATGAGTTTTTCTTGGAAGTCATATTTTGTCAAAACACACCTCAAATGTGCACAGCTGATGTAAAAAAATAATAACTAATGGTATGTAGAAATTCATCGACAACACTTTTGATGCAAACTTCAGTAATAACCTAGGTGCTATCAGTGAATGATCAGTGATGGCTATTATTAATCACATTTATTATTTGTTTCAGCTGAGAAACAACTTACCATGTGGTGTCTAGACACATATGAACATCCCAGTCTTTCTCCAGTTTCCCAGACTGAAAGCAGAGTTCTATGCACGCAGGTTTTACAGGTGCAATGGTACAGGCTGAATCAAAGCTACTATGCGATTTTTGTTGTTGTTTTTAATTAAAGATATGCCTCATTCCCTGGCTGCAGCAGATCGTATTCTTAAAAGCATAATGATTTGTCTCAAAACAACAAATAACATTCATAGGCTGGGGTGAATCTTTGTATCTGTTAAGAGACTGAAGTTGAAATATTGGTTCACAACACATTATTCTAGTGAAAGACCCTACTGTCAGAGGTTGGGGTAGGGCAGATGGAAATGACTGCATACACCCGCAGTAATGTTACATGAAAGAAGTTGTGGTGCTATGAAAGCTGGAATAAACAATTGTAATAAGAACAAAATACTTCAAAAGATCCTTAACAATCTGATTAGGATATATTGTTGAGCACAGCATTCATTTTACATTGCATCATCTGGGAACGTCAGCTGTTCTTGAAAATTATAGGCATAGATGGTTGACAAGAACAGCATTTTATTTATGTGAAATATGACTGGTCTCAGCATAAGACTATGAGCTAGGCAAGCCTGAGCTTCAAATGTAGAGATGAAGCCATTCCCAGATTACTTCCAAAGCACTTGAACTCTTAGTCTCGGTCTTCCCTTTGTAAAACCATCACTTAAATGGCAGAAAAAAAACATGAGGATTCCTCTGGGTAATTCCCTTTGACAATGATAAATGCAATATAAATGCTTGTTATACATGCTTTTCCTTTTCTACAGGCTAACTTACACCTGCCCATTAAAGCATATAACTGATGTATAGCTGTTCATGGAAGACACACTGCTACACTTAAAAATACTACAAGCAACCATACTTACTGCAGACTACAGGTGAGAAAGCTCAGGAAGCTCTATTTCCACAGGTGACAATACAATCTATGAATACGAGGCTATGTACGTTTATTTCTCAATCATTTTTATTTTAAATATGCTCTCTTACAAGCAAAAAGTCTTCCTTTTCCTCTGATACCGCTTCTGAATACCCAGACTCACCTATTGCCTTCAATAACTTTGTCATATGTGTTCAAATAGAATTCAATAAATAATTCTGTTGGTCAAGCATGTAACACAGAACCCAGCTCTCCCCTTTTCATCAGGATAGCTCTATAGTATTAACAGGAATGAAAGCTTAAAAGGTACCACTGTGACAGAGTGGGTTTCCTTTAAATAAAAAGGCTCATTTGGAGAAAAAAAAAACAGAGTGAAATACTCCTTAAAAACTAAGTGTAGCAATATTAAAATACAAATATAAGTTATTTAAGGCCTAGACACTAGTTTTAGTTCATATGGAACTCATAGATATATTTCTTATCTATCATGCAACAGTTTACTACTTCTCCAAAAGGGATTTAATTCTGAAAGGTCCTGCACTCCCCACCAAATCAATGAGATAAGGAAGCATCTTAAAAGATGCACATATCCTTCTTCAGAATTCAACCTTCAAGGAATATCAGACTTCCACACTTTTTTTTTTTTTTTTTGCTTTTAAAATGTCAGTATAAAACTATTTTTATTAAGGACTATTTTCACACAAACGAATGAGAGCAATTGCAGGGACTGTTCAAGGGAAGAGATTCAATGAACCAATAAGCTACAAATATGTGATTTTCAGTAACTATATTTACACAGTGTTCTCTAAAGTATAGATTTATTATATAAGGTGAACATTTTTGGTTGCAAAACTCTAGGTTTAGATACATCAGTTTAAAGTGAAAAATGCTTATTTTTACTACTCACTTTAGACAAAGAGTTCTAAGGCTGTAGAACATGCTGTCATGACAATCTCTTCTCAGATCATGACAACCATAAGAAATTACTTAATGCACTTTTCAAAATTAAAATAATTGAACAAAATCAGTTTTTTGCCTCAGTAAAAATACAATGCCCACTAGAAGTAAAATTGGATACTTCACATATCACATTTTTTGAATGGAAGTTTTCCACTCACCTTTTCAGTGTAATATAGCTAATACTATTAAAAAAAAGAAGAAGAAAAAAGTGATATTTAACACTGTTTTTCTTTATGTTGTCATGATGTGTAACTTTTCCCCTTTCAACAGAGCAGAACTATAATTTACTTCCTCACAAAATTATTTGTTTTTCTGCTTGCTTTAGAGTTTATTTTCAGTTAATAAAAGAAATGTTGTACAATGACCAATATATCTAGCTTACCTGAAAGCTAATTAAAAGATCAATTATAGCCTCCTCTCTTCAAGGTAATTTATGTCTTAAAAGGAGCTACACAGGCTCAAAGCAGCAATTCATCCTCTAGTGAGGGAGCATGACAAAGATTTTTATCATCAAAATCAAGGGTGAAAAAAGCTGATTTAACTTGTACAAAAACTTCCACACAGCTTCAACATACTCCCAAGGCCTACACAGCAGCTATTGCTGTGCTGATCTCTGCTCAAAATGGATCATACACGTGTCTCAAAACAAATTCAAAGGCCAGAACACCACATGTAACGTATTACATATAAACCATAAACAGAATCACAAGAATGTTAATCTACATTTGTAAGGCTTGGTACTCCGTTCACTTAAACTTATGTAAACCAGAGCTGCAGTCAAGTAAATGAGGTAAGTTTCAATAGTGAAGAATCTAACGCATACAATGCTTTTACATTAAGATGTGCATGCAAAATGCCTCTAAAATAGTACACAACAGCTTCTCTGTTGATTTCAAATAAGCTAAGTAGTGTGTACAAATTCATGATCTGGTCTCCAGTTACAAACGTTCTACCACTGTGTGTAATAACATTCCTTCTCACACTTTATTATGTATTACTATGTCTTGATGAACTTTGAACAGCCTCATGACAGAGCACTGAGAACAACAGTGCATTTCAATGGCCAATGCTAGTGATTGTCGGGTGAACCATTCAGCAGTCTGACCATCAGATACAACCTCTTCCTATGCCCTAATGGAGGCTGTTGAAAATAACCGTCTTCTACATTTAACTTAAATGCAAAAGGCCTCAGATCCTTTCAGTTGCTTTTCATTAGATGCTTGACCAATGCTAACGGATTCCCTTTGCTGCCTTCTGTGCCTTACAGCGCATTAGAGTGCTGATTTTCAGAGATGCTGGGCATCCGTAACTTTTTGTAGGTCAGAGAGTTGTACAGAAATAATCTATTCAGAAATGCACTCAATGGAACTAAGAGAAAATACTTACCACATAAATAGTCTAAAGTGTTAATTTGTCAGGATATGGTCTCTCTAGATTCTTATACATGAAGCCACTGTATCCTGGACCAAAACTGCCACATAGTAAGTTTTGCTATCGTCTGATCTATTAAAATACACAGAAAAATTTCAGTAATTCTCATCAAGGTTTAGCTCAGAATAAAATGATTACTCAAAGTTTATTTGTTGATTTTCAGCTGTTATTCAACATACTTGCTTTCTGTGCTAACTCTTAATCTACCTCATTTGTTTTCACAGCAGCAATAAGTTTTACAGACTGTATTTGTTAGTCCTGACGATACAACATACCTAAGTAAAGAAAAGCTAGATTCTGTTTCTTTTGGCACAAAGTCAACAGACTTCCAAAATGAGAGACAATGAGGTAAACGTGTATCACCACAGTGAAGGCAAAAGGATTACACAGACACAAACAAATAAATAATTTGGCCAGCAGAATACCCATTATTGCTTGTGATGGGAAACGGTAAGAGTTTAACTTCTTATTTGTTAGTGAGCACAGGATTTTTACTGAAGAACTTTACACTGATGCCAATAAGATAATTAAAGTTCCATAAACTGTTTATTATAATCATGCATTATGGAATTTCTCTAACCAATAAGTCATGAAGTGTATTTATTAATATCCACTGCTGTTTCCTAGTACTGCCTGTTCCTTTTCTTCATTTTCTGGAAGACAGGGAAAAGGAGAAGAGATTCTTGACTCTTCAGCAAGGTGTTTGGCTCACGTCAGTGATAATTTTCCATGAAGTTAATGAAGACTGAAGGTGTTTCATTCCAAATCAGTACCACATGATTTTCCCACCACTTCAGAACACTCTAGGGACTGAAGGTACTTTCTCCCTGGAGGCCTGGAAAGTGACGGATTGAATTCTAAAAATGAACTCTGCTGTGACAGCAATGGCTTAACCTTAACTTTTAAGTTTGCATGACTTTCCATAGGAGTTCTACCTAAGCACAGACACTCCAATTTATAAGTGTTTAAAAATATCAATACACATACAAGAAACTGAAGATTTCTATTCATTTCTGGCAAATATCGACAATTTTCATTTTTCTGCATGACTGAGAATATCTGTAACAGTGAAAAAGAGTGAGAAGAGATCCAGATTCAGTTCAGGAGAACACAGGTTACCATTATTCAGAAAGGGCAACAGAAGGGCAATGTTTATTTACAGAAGGGATACTCTAAGTATTCTAGCACCAAAGCACAAATTTCCCCATCGACACAGTCCTTCTACCCAGTAACAGTCACCTCTGAATAAATACCAGGCTGTGACAGAACACCCAGGAAAAGGGATTAAGGGCATCTTATAAGAAACCTTAGCAAACTTGGGGTTTAATTCTTTGTTCTGAGTGATATAGGAAAGTGCCAGTAAAACTTCGGAATGTACATTTAAAAAGCTTTTCCATCTCCAGCAGTACAAGAGAGAGACAGTGAGGTCTACTGTGCCAGTGAAAGTAGTAAAACTGCAGCTTTACCACATGAACTGTTATCCAAAAGTTTAACTTCCACCTGTTTATTAATTTAACAGCAAATTCCATTAGAGAAAGGTGGAATGGAACAATCAGTTCTCTAGAAACAACAGTTTTAATCGTGTTGTATGGTGCTGTTTTAATTATGTAAAATACCATGAAATAACAAACTGTTTATGCATGAAGTGGGTAATTTATTCATTATACATTATTATGATAATTGGATGATGCTATCTTCTTAGCTCTTCCCTCCTCCACCTCTTCAAACATGTATTTCTCAACTGGAGCAATAGTTAGGGAAATACCTGTTCCAGGCTGGGATAACGATGAGTTACATTTTTCCTACTGGCCTTCCAAACAAAGGACGCTTTCTTTGAAGAACTGAATCAACAACTACACAAGCCTAGAGAAAGAATAATGAATATTTCATAGTGTCCTAACAACATTACAAACATGACAACAATGAACCAAAAGGAGAATACAAAGATTTGGGATTGTCACCATACTTAACTCCATCATTATTGTTGTTTACTCGATTTTTTTTTGGGGGGGGGGAGGGAGGTGAAGGAAACATTGCTTGTGGATTTCTTCCTCTTTTCTGTAAATGACAATGTAAGCTAAGAATTATCATTTAAAACTAGCTGGTTTAATTCGATTTTTATTACAATCTTAACATTAACTCACATTAACAAATATAATAACAGCTCATGCTTTACTCCCAGAGTTAAAGAGAATAATGAATCTACTGCAATCACAGAAAGCCTATTGGAAGAAAATATTTTCACATTTCAAATATTTCACAGGACTAGGCAGCGCCCAAACAGTGATTCTGGTCTAAATACTGCAGCTACACCATTCTGGGGACTCTGGTCTGTCAAATGCTGGGCAGGTTTCTTGGAAGATTAAAAAAAAAAAAAAGTCTGTTTTGCTAACGGGTTTAGAATGCAGAGAAGAGCACGCTGGAAACGCTGCGCGCGGGGAGGTGGCGGCAGCGCTGCCCGGCTGCGCGGTGAGGGAGCCGGGGGAGCGGGGGTGCCCCCGCCGCCGCCCCGCAGCCGCGGGGCCGGGCCCCGCCGGGGCGCCCGGAGGCGGCGCGGCGCGCGGAGCTGTCTGCGGTGCTGAACGGGGAGGCGGCGGGAAACACCCCACGCACCTGGCGGACACAAGGTGCCACGGCTTCTCCGCTGCTTAGCAACCACGGTCTAACCGAAATATAGTAAGAATAAAAATAACCAGTGCAAGCCCGTTTGTCTCACATCCATGTAATGCTCTTAAGAAGAAGCTCTAAGTCTTATGAAATCTCCTTTCCACAAAATAGGACCTTCGGTGGGTCTGGGACAGGCAAACTCCTAGGCTCGTTTAACTGACTATTTGCCGTCAAAGCAGAACACACAGGCAAGGTCATTTAAATGGACAGATTACAGTCACCTTCTGTGCCATTAGGGACTGCCACAGGCTTGCTTGCAGTATGGCTCTTCAACCCTCCTACCAAGAAATCAAGGGAACAGACTACGGAAAAAAATGAAGAAGCCAATTTCGGTTAACAGGTATTTTAGGTTGCCAGGTACTTTGAAGTAGTAAATCTGCAAGTGCTAGTAATTGCTAAACTTTCACCTTATTCCCCAACATATTTTGGTTCATGTTTCATAGAAGAAACTCTTTTTTTCTTTTGGTAGGTTTGCTTCCATCAGACTGTAAAACATACCACACTGCAAGGAGAGTATGTTGATATTCTTCTGTTCCACACAAAAAAATTGTTCTCTCAGTGAATTCCTGCTAATTTACACTATACTTACTGGTAAAGTCTAAGTACCTTTCAGAGAAAAATGAAAAGGAATGACCAAATTTGAACAGGATTAACAAATAGCTGGTACAAATGGTCCTCCAGGACACAACTAACCATCTGTGGGCATGATTCTACAGACTTCATCCATGGAAGACTCCACTGCACTTAGAGGGTATTTGCCTGAATTGAAGACTGGAGAAATTGACCTTACAAGACTGTCTTCAGAAAACAGGCTGCTTTAAGATTATTTAAAAAACACTATGTTATTGGGCTTACACGCTTTTTTTTTTTTTTTTAAACCTGGAGTAGGTTCTGTACATTTCCAAGGCGAAGTATTTTAAAGGTACCTCTTGTTTTCAGATTTCAGCTGTAGCGTAAGTTTATGACCACAGACAGATGTAAATGTTGCTCTGCATGTTTTTCATTTTATCTTTTAAGAAGTGGATAAACATACTATGCCTAAATTAAAAAGTTATCAGATACCTAACAGCTAGCAGTGGTACAATGCCCTTTCCTTCCAACAGTCTCCTTGAGATGGGAACTCCCCATTTGTTTTCAAAATGAGTAAGAGCCCCTTGGAGCTGCAGCTTAGTCCGGGCCCTGCCATGATCATTGCAGTCTACAGTGTTTCTCAGACAAAAACATAGGGTATGACTGTTTTACAAATAGGTATGCTTATGTTCTATAACCTGCAGTGTTGAAAACTACATTAACCTTGAGTCACACAATTGTGCAACTTCTCCATGTAGTCTTATTAAAAAAAAGAAAAAAAATCAAAGAAATGCAACTGAAGTTTTTTAAAAGATCGTGTTTTCTGATCCATAAAAAAAAACACTGAAAGACTGAAAATTTGTATCTCTTTAGCTGAAAAAAAAATATAAATGCTGGAGTAACTTACTGTAAGCTGATGCGTACAGAGACCTATAACTGTTTGGTTATTCTGTATATGATTTCACATTTAAAGCCTCTGGAAAATGCATAAAATAATCCAAATCCTTACAGAGCTTGTTTTTTAAGCTTTGTTCTTAGTTCCTCAAGCACCACTTATAGCAAGGGAGAAGAAGACTCCCACATTGCAGCAGCTACATTTATATTTTTCCACAAATAAGGAAACCTCTTCATCACCATTCCACTAGTTTCTAGTAATATTCTTTTATAGTAATACCTACTTATTGAGTACAGTAAGGTTAGGCAGTTGTCCATCTTTGATACTAATGCAAAGAAAGTGGGTTCTCTGCCAGAAATAGAAATTTTGCATGTGTAAAGACTGCAGGGCAAGATCCAATTTGGCAAACAGTTCAGTAACACAATACTTTCTTTAGCGTTAGTCTAGGCAAAAGACTAGGGTACTCTTTCACACAAGAAGTACTACAGTACCCATTTGCATAGAAGAAGGGAACTATACAATTCTTAATTTCTCTTTTTTCTTAATTGGAACAACCGCAAAAGCCTTCTTTGCCCTTGAAAACTGTCATTCCAGCCAGTATCCCAAGGTCTCTCCAATTATAAGTAGCAAAAGCACCAGATAAGATATTTTTCACTTCAAAACATTGAAAACTGTTATATGTTTCAATTTAACTGAAATCCCAAATTTTCATCTCTTGATCAAAAACAATCAGAACTCAGTAAAGCAGAATGTGGGAGAACATCTGTTAGACCTGTTCTATCGCTTTGATCATTATGTTCCTCCTACCTTTAGCCCTACCCGTCTTGGCAGTTTTCCTCTGTCACATTCCCTGGTGGCTGCAATTTCTGTTGCATTAAATAAAACAAGTCTAACATAAACATTCCCCATCTCTTTAAATACTCTCCTAGTGTATGCCAGTTTCTGAGACAGCACAATGAAGACTACATACCTAGAAGTTAGTGAAGCCCCTTCCCTGACAATTAAGCCTGCCATCCAAAGGAAATGCACAACACGAAATTTAGTTACTGGGAGATAAAAGAGCACTATCCTACATCTGCTACAGAAGGCAAAACGTACGTTATAGAGAAAGTGTGTTGTAACCTTGGGACGAAGTGATCCTACAGCATAATTGCAGGTAACAGCCCCTAGCAAGCAAAGCTTCCTGGCACACATATGTCATGTAGCCTATCATATTTCTCTCCAGGGCTGAAATATGTTCACTGAACTTTGGGAAACACTAAGTGATTGTTTTCATCTTCTGGATCCGCGGGAAGTGCGAAGTACTTACCACAGCAACACCTTTAGAAAAACCGACTCTGCAACCGCCGTTATGTCAACCCTCAGTAATTCACAAAGCGAAGCATTACCTGGATCTCCCTGGCGTGGTACACAACAATGAGGCCGAGCAGGATAATCGTGGAGAGGCTAATAAGGCATTTCAGAGCGAGGGAATACAGCGACTCCTGCAACGGGAAGACACGGCCGTCCCTCAGGGACCCGCGTGCACGCACCGGGCTGCCCCGCGCTGGGGGCGCCTCGCCTAACAGCTGCGGGGGGGTGGGGGGGGAAGGGGGCGCGCGGGGGGCGCCTCGCCTATCGGCTGCGGGGGCGGGGGGAAAGAGGGCGCGCGGGGGGCGCCTCGCCTAACGGCTGCGGGGGGGGAAGGGGGCGCGCGGGGGACACCTCTCCTAACGGCTGCGGGGGGGGAAGGGGGCGCGCGGGGGACACCTCGCCTAACGGCTGCGGGGGGGGGAAGGGGGCGCGCGGGGGACACCTCGCCTAACGGCTGCGGGGGGGGGAAGGGGGCGCGCGGGGGGCTCCTCCCCTAACGGCTGCGGGGGGGGAAGGGGGCGCGCGGGGGGCACCTCGCCTAACGGCTGCCCGGTGGGGGGGGGTGGGCGCGCGCGGAGGTCGCCTCGCCTAACGGCTGCGGGGGGCGGGGGGCGCGCGGAGGTCGCCTCGCCTAACGGCTGCCGGGGGGGTCGCCTCGCCTCAGGGCGCTGGGGCCGGGGGAAGGGGGTCGCGGCGCCCGGCGCCGAGGGGCCCGAAGCGGCGGGGGGGCGGTCGGGCGGTACCTTGGTGTAGGCGCCCCAGGACAGCTCGGTCTCGATGACCATGACCACGATGCCGAACATGCCGAAGATGAGCGCGTAGTCGCTGAGGCGCTTGCGCTTCTCGAAGAGCGCGCGGCGATGCCCCAGCTTATAGCCGATGTTCTGGTTCTTCTTCTTGCTGGACTTGCTGCCGCCGTTGTTTGGGGCGCCGGGGCCCGGGCCGGGGCCGGCGGGGCCGTAGAGCGCCAGGTTGTTGGAGTTGTTGTGCTCGGGCTTGGACACCACGATCTCCGGGGCGGCGGCGGGGCTGGGGCTGGCGAGCGGCGGCTGGAGCGGCTGCGCCTCGGAGTCCAGCTCGTGGAGGTTCCTGCGGGACGAGCTCAGGTTGCTGAGCGGCCGCATGACGCCGCCGTTGTACCTGCAGCTGCTCATGGCTATTTCGGTGAAGGGGTTGCTCTCCCGGCGCTGCTGCTGCTGCTGCTGCTGCTGGTGGTGGTGATGGTGGTGGTGAGTGCTGCCGCTGCTGACACTGCTGCTGGGGCTGGCTGCCTGCTGCTGCTGCAGGCTATGGCACTGGTGGTACTGGGGGTACTGGTGGGGCTGCCTGGCCGAGCCGGCATGGCTGGAGGGGGTCAGCTCGCTGACGTTCAGCTGGCTGCCCTGCCGGGAGGAGGCGGCGGAGGAGAGCGGCGACGAGTGCGTCCGGAAGGCGCCCGAGAGGGGCGAAGCGGTGCGGAGCAGCAGGGGCAGGTTATCCCCCGCTGCTGCCGCAGCAGCCCCGTAGTAGGCGCAGTTGTTGCACTGGAGGCATGGGCTGTGCTGCTGCTGCTGCTGCTGCTGGAGGAGGCTCTGCTTGTCCTGGCCGTGCGACGGCGGCGGCTGGCACTGCGGCGGCGGCGGGCGCTGCTGCTGCTCGGCGCAGAAGCCCGGCGGGAACTGCAGCGGGGTTTCCATGCCCGCGCCGTTAAAGCCGCAGGAGGACCAGGCGGTGCTGCGCCCTGCGCAATGCGTTATGGTCGGCAGGGGAGAGTCCTGCTGCCGCCACCGAGGGCCCATCCCGGCTCCCGTAGAATCCAACCGCCGCGTCCGATTGGTCGGGCGGACCAAAACAACGGGCATCACGTCACCTGGGGGGGGGGGGGACAAGCCGCAGCGTGAGGCGCCGGGGCGGAGCCGAGGGGTCCCCCCGCCCGCCCGCGGGGGATCCCGCCGCCGCGGCTTCCCCGCCCGCCCGCCGCCCCGCGGAAACCCGGGGGCTGCCGGGGGCTCCCCGGGGGCGGGGAGGCCGCGCGCGCGCCCGCTCCCGGGATGGCCCTCCCCGTGGACGGGCTGCCGCGGCCCGGCGCCCCGCGCGGCCGCTCCCCGGCCCGGCCCGGCCCCGCCGCCGCTCACATCTGCGCCGCCTCCGGAACATGGGCGCCCGCCGCGCTCCGGAGCTGTCCAGCGCCGCCCCGCCGCCGCCGACCTGCAAGACACAGCGGCGCCCTAAGCGGCCCGGCCCGCGGCGGGAGGCCCCGGCGGGCCCCGGGCTGCCGCCGCCGCCGCCGGGCCTCCCCCGGCGCCGCCTCGGGCCTGCCCGCCCCGTTGTGTCACGCCGCGGCGCCCTGCGGAGCCTGGTCACACACGGTCATGGCCGAGGCTTTCCAGAGCCGTAATGGGGGGGGGGGGGGGCCTCTTTCGGCCACGCTTTTCCCAAGCCGACCGAAACCGGTCGCTGGCAGCTTCACGGGGCTGGAGGCCCGGAGACGCCCTGCAGGGAGACTTGCAGGTTAGAGCCTCTCTTCGAGGGGCCGGCAGAGGCTCGCCAGCCACACACGCCGCCTCCGCCAAGTAACCGAGTTTCTGTCCGGATCCAGTTTCCTGAAATGCTGTCCCACAGCGATCTTTAAGTTGGTCACCTGCTACCATTTTGCCTCTTCCCCTTCCTTTTCCTTCCCAGACTGTCACTGAATAATTCATTCTGGCAACTCCCTTACACAGAGCAATGTCTGAACGAGACAGAGGCTCGTTTTTGCACTTATTTAAGGAAAGAATGAAAAAGGTAAGTGATTTACTTTATTATAGCTATGCCATTCATGTTACCTAGCTGACATTACAGGAGGTGGTTCTTTTTTCTTTTTCCTCCAGACAGGCATCACTGTGTTTGCAGATTGAAAATTCAGCTGTAAAACTGCACTTTAATAGCATGGAAGGTCTCTTTACATTCTCAACTTCTGTCTAAAAGACAAAATTCACAAAGCCTTTCTAGGATAAAAGCCTACACCTGTATAATTTCTGCATCTCACACAGCATTCAGTTTCCTTTGCCACTCTGCAGACTTGAATGGCTTGCATCTTAAGTTATCTGGATGAGGTACCATTACTGACTAAGTTTTTAAATATGCTCTGCTATAAAATTTCAATTACTTCTTAGCCAAAATGTACCTTTTAAAGCAAGCATGTATTGCATATACACAATCAAACAACTCTCGCTAATGCAGTAAACATTACGGTTCAAATATATAGATAGATTATTCTGAAGATGACCAACAATTAGAATCTTTGAGTACATTTACACAGCATAGGCTATTTTGAAAAAGAACACATAAATAGGGGTGTATAATGACATACAGCATCGTAATGCCTTCTGGTATGTTACAATTTGTTTAATAATCAAGTTCTGAATAAAAACTCACACGTTCTTGCCTGAATGATAAAGCACTTTTTAAATACATTAGTCTGCGCTTTTAAATTATAAAGTGTATTTGGATGCTTTCCTTTGCAGTCAGTTCTCTCGAGCATCTAAGACCAAAAAGAAGCTTTTAGTTTTAAGAATGAACAAGCTGTTTAACACAGCTTCAAATCTTCCATTGCCTGTCTGTAAAAAAAACCACAGTGCTATAATTCTGTCTCAGTCGTCCTATTTTGCCTGTGTTTTCAAACACATGAATCAGAAAATCTTAGTGAAAATACATTTCTATCATGGTGTAAATAAAAGTTCTGCACTAATGTGCTGGCAGAATATATGCTTTATGAAGTAATTAAAGATTTAGATATGCTTAGTTTTCATCCTTCCTTCTCTGTACATGTCATGTCCCTTAATGTTTGCTTAAATATACTTTCTTTTAAGTCTTCTTTTTAACAGAAGATAAGATCCTCAGGATCTAGTTTAGCATGAAAGACTTCAACAAATTTGTAAATCTGCATATTTTATTTGGAAGTCAACAAGGATATGTCCTGGAATTTCATCTACTCTGATCATGTAAGGTTATTAGAATTGTGAAGAAAAAACTGACCTTTTAAAAATCTTAGTAGACTACAGTATAAATATGATTGTTGTGTTTAAATGGGGAAATGATTGCATTTCTTTTTCTAATTCATATGTAACAGCCTCAAACCTCAATTTTAATATATCTACTGCTGATAGCCTATTTATTTGTAGAACTGGGCAAGCACATTGCTGTTACTAGCTTTTGGATATTTCATCTACTTGCTTGATAGTTTCATTATGTCAATAAACAAATGAATGTTCCTGTGTTTAACACAAGAGGTCATACTAATCACACATCATGTTACAAAACTAAATCAGTTAGAGGTTTTTTTTCAGTTCCATTGTACAATTTGGGGTATCTTGTCACAGTTTCACGGTCTAAAGTAAGAACCAGTGACAGTTTGCTTCTTCATTGCTAGAGAGGCAAACCTTCCTCTCTACGACAGTAATGAGTGATCTGGAATAGCAAGATGCTATTTAATCTAACAAATATCCTTCCTTTTAAAATATTTTTAAAGTTTACTTTTAAAAAATGAGTGTATTTCATTTCAGAAATAAAGTATTGATGTGAATTGAATTGTTATATTCTTTTATATCTCCAAGAAATTAGCATGGGCAGCTTAGAACTGCTAAGACTTACTAAGATGGGAACAGGAAACCCCTATGGAACAAATATGATCTCTTTGGGTTTGGGGGCTTTTTATTATTAGTACCTTTTCACTATACACTGAGTGGAACTACTCTTACTGATCATCATAGATCCTGCTGCTGCCTTGCCAAAGAGGCTGTTTTTACATATATAAATGTGTTCATTTGTTTAAAAAACGTGTGAGAGAGACAGAGACAATTACTGCAGATCTCACTTGATAATGATTATTATGGGAGATGGTTGGAAAACACTTTTTTTTCCCAAGCCCACTAATTGCAAGAACAAGATAGATACTGTTGAGCAAAACTGTACCAGTAGCAGGACAAGAAGCTCAACAGACATAGGAAAAATTAGATTTCCGAGAGAAAAAAAAAACACTATGAAATATCTGAAGTGACAGCTAATGGCTAGTCATTTTAAAATCTCACATAACAACATCCAAAGATGATACAACACCTACAGGATACAATAAAAACTATTAGAAAGCTTTTTTGGCTTTTATCCTATTGCCCTTACTCATGCCAGACTCCTGTTACAGTCACTGAGAGTTTTGTGCTTGTAAAAATGTCCAAAGATACAGGAAAAGACAGAAAAAGGAAATAAACAGAAAAAAATAGAATAGAATAGGAAATTCTATTCTGTTACAGCATTTTAGCCTCAAAGCATATCCTGCACTAGACCTAGGAGTTTCTGGAAAGCACTGAAGGAAAAGCAGTCTTCTCCACTTCAGAAAAAAGCAAGCAGGTATGTAGCTGAGCATGTATGCAGAAAGATGCCATTCAGTGAAAGCAGTCACGTTAAGGAAAATAGAGCTAGCAGACAGCAATAGGGTATCACAAGACTGTTCAGGGGTATCCGTGCAGCAATAAAAATGCTTTGTGAGACAACACCAAAATGACTGCAGCATGGCTGCCAAGACCATGAGATGAAAACTAACCGTGTGAGCCACATGTGGAAGCTGCCTTCCGCGTACCATCTGGCAGGGCTTCACCTGCCAGATGGCTCTGACATTCACCCCAGCAACTTCTGTCACTTATTTATGTGCTCTAGCTGGAATCCCACCCCTGCTGGCCCTATGCTGACTTCCAGGACTTCTCATACACTTCCACAATTCTGGAGGAAGGAGAGGAAATACCAAATAATGACTCCATGCAGATGGTACAAGGACATGTTAGGAGGAGGCATGCTTTACAGCTTCTACTTTGGATTTTGCTCTTCCAGTAATCTGCACATTCCTCCGCTCCTCTAGTGTATCACCAATGAAAACGCAGATTTGTTCTAGATCAAAACCAGCACGTGTTAAAGGGGGCATTTAGGATAAGCAGAAGATAAGGGCCCTGGACTGGCAGTTTTAACATTCTGATCAGATTTTCAAAAGTGGAGATGCTTTTGTTCCTGGGGATGCGGCGTAAGAAATAAGAACAGGATTCAGAAATGCTGCACACCCTTCATCCAGCAAATGGGCCCTCTTAAAGGGATGGGTTTTTTCTTTCTTTCTTTTTTTCCCTTCTTTTTTTTCTTTTTTTTGCTAACAAAACTTTTTATTACTATTAAGCAAGTTTAAAATATTGGATGGGATTTGCAAAACAGCTGGGAAAAGCACTTCTTCCCTTAATTCACTTATCTACCCTTTCTGGATAGCATTTAGAGATCAGACAAATGAAATGATTTCCTTTTTTTTGTCCCTGCTTTTTTTTTTTCCCCTCATTATCAGGGGATCCTGCCACCCAGGAGGAATTTCTTATCTAGCTAATTGCATCAGCTTTAATACTATTTTGTACAGCCTTTGCAGGTGCTCAGCATGTGACTACTACATTATTTTTAAGTACCCTTTTATTATTATTATCTCACAGTTTGGGGCAGTTTTGTAATAGAACTTTAACACAGGGCAATCATGGGTATCATACTACCATTTAATATTTCTATTTCAGCCTATGCAAAAGTAGAGAGGGACTTGGAGTGAGGGGGAGGGTTATCAAGTGTGTGACCTTACTCTTAACATTATAGAATGCAGTATTTAAAGAATTTTGACCAGTTAAGTCCAGTGAGAGAGTGTTTACATCTAAATATAATACCATACTTGGTAAAGTTGAACATCTTAGCTGCTTTCCTCATCTCCATAAAATATGTCATACTTCTGAATCATGTAGCAATTGATTCCAAGTAATTAGGTGTTATTTGTCCATATTTGGAAAATAAATGTTTCTTCCATTGATACTTTATCATCAGTGCTTTCATTTTACCATCAACACACAGTTATCATGGATTTGTCCTGGCATTGTAGTTGGAAAATTCATACTAGCATATTTAATATGATGATACCTTGTTAAGCAGTAAAACATGAAGAATAGACTTTGCTTTTATGAGATGACAAATATAGGGTGTGTACGGTTGATTTCAAATCTTAAATGCACTATATAGAAGGTTCTTATATCTGCAATCAGTAGCCATCACAATTCAAAACACGTATGAAGTTGCTTCTTTGGTTGTATTTACTGGGAGCTGTTTTATTTGTTCCTACAGTTCCGATGCCCTGAAAGACTCTATAGCTTCTACAGAATACTCAAATCCCAGGTCACAAGAGTCCATCAGCTTGTTACTGTCACCTCATGACTAATCATACCTACAGCCTTTTGAATACATTCATATTATACACAAATGTCATTATATGTTGTGGCCCAATTTGTAGAAATTATATCTCCCACAAGTTTGCAAAGTTAATACACTTACAGAATAAATAGAAGAGGAGGAAGAGATGAAAGCCAGGGTCCACTTCTGTATCATCTGAAGTACCACATTCTATTTGATACAGACTTAATTTATTTGTGTGCTTAGATTTTTAATTTTTGAGAGGGCTGACTCAGGCAATGAGGTTAGGGCAGAGGAATGAGGCTGTGACTGACAGAAGATCATCTGACTTCTCCCTTCCTATCTAGGCAGGTCTGCATCACCTCCTCCTTTTCACTCCCCTCCACCTTATCTCTTTCAACCTGCTGTCCTGCACGTAACAGGGTCTTCTTCACCCTACTCCCTACTGCAGAGGTGATAGGACATTTATTTTTATGGTGACTGACAGCACCTCCAGTTCAAATGATGGAAGACAGGGAAGAATTATGCTGCTCTTCAGCTGTTGTCAAAGTAGGCTGCTGTTAAAGCAATCTGTGCTTCAAGCTGGCTCTGGTTTGAAAAGCCCAGCAACCCAACAACTATTTGAGGTGACATTCCTTTCTTATGTAACTAATGGATACAAAGGTGGGCAAGTAAGGCAAATATGGGAGGAAAAATGAGGTATTTCCCCACAAGTAATTTGGCTAGACTTCCATTTATATATAGAAGAGAGCGAAGTCTCAGAAGGCTATAGATGATCTCTTGCTAGCTTCTGTGTAAGAAAGGCTACTGAGGAAATAGGACCAAGCTGTCCCTCTTCCCTGCTAGATCACCTACCAGGTGAGGACAAAGGATCTCATCCAGTCCCTTCTGAAGTAAGTATGGACTCCTGTAGGTTTTAACTGCATTTGAGAGATTCAGCAGGAAGAACTGTACAAGCCAGAAGATTTTATGGAAATTTGTGTTCCCTGAAGTATAATTCTTGCTTCTCTCCTTTTTAGCCTATGCTTCCATATTACTCAACCAAAAATGAACTGTGCTTTTGAGAAAAAGACTAGATGCTTTTAATTACAAAAACTAAGTTTAAGGAGAAGAAGGTTAACATTTGTCACATAGCCCACAAAATCTTAACCCATTCAGAAAACACTGCCATACAGCTAAATCTCCTGCATTCCAGCTGGGTAAAATCATCTCTGAAGCACAATACCATCAGACTAGTAGCTCTTGTATTAACAAAGTGACATTTTAAAATACACGTAACACTGTAGACTGCTTTTGAAAAGGTAGGAGGACCAGACCATTCCTCAAAAGAAAAACTCCCACTTCTTTCATTCTGTCTACAACCTCACGCATTCAAAATACATACTCTGTTAGAGGGACTACATTAGAAGTCTGATGCAGAAACAGGAAATACAAGGAAAGCATAGTTTCTCCACTTCTGACAGGCATTTTGGCTTCTGTACCTTTTTGGAAGGTCAAAATCAAGTTTAAAATGGAAAAGGTCTTCTAGCTTTAATTATGAAGTCTCTACTGTAACTATTATAAAGTATGTCCTAGAAGTTCCTTCTCAGACTAATTTTCCTAATATTAAAAATGTATCAGTGATCAAGCCAGTCTGAATAAAAGTAGTTTGTCTGTCTCACAGAAACTTAATTAGATATCCTCCAGTTAAGAAAGCCACCCATAGGCATGGTAGGAAACCATTTTCTCCTTCATGATTGTTATCACAAAAAAATAGGGTAAATAGGTAAGATACCTCCCTGCACCATCTTGGGAAATTGTAACGCAGATGTCAGACAATGTTGAGAGTGACAAGTTGTCAAAATGTCACATACTACTCAGTGATGCACACAGTTATTCACACCGGTATTCACAAGTAATTATAGTCAGTACACTCAGAAGGATGAAGATGATGTACCATCTACACATGCCTCTGCACACCTTGCTTCCAGGCACCTGACCTCTAACGCAGAATTCAAGCCCATGAATTAGAGGGGTTACAAAAGGCACATGCAAAGCTTGAGCTAGGCAAGAATATGAACTGAGAATAGGGATGTTTCCTCAAGACCAAGAGTTAAGCAGTGACTCTCCTATTCAGCTTTCACAGCCTTGAACTGCCTCCTGATGGGGTAGGTGCCTAAGCATTTTCTTTTAAACACTACCAACAGTTGTGTTCTTCTCTTAAAATGCAAGATGCTTGGGTATAAAGCTCTGCGTATTTCTGCTCCACCTAAACACAGTAGGGAAGAAAATGTGGTTTTCCTTTCTGTCCGCTTGCAGGGGCTTAGGCACCCACTCCATCTTGGAGAGCAGGACCTAAAAATCAAGGTGTAACATAGCTGGGAGGAAGGGGCAGCCAATCCCTCCCCTTGCAGTTGTTCAGCCACGAAATGGGTGATGATTTGCTGGGTCAGACAGAATGAGAGTACACAACACAACGCAAACCTAGCCAAAAACCTGTTGCTCTCTTTGGAATAGGAACTGGCCTCCTCTCCTAGGAAATGAAGAAGAGACCCAGTCACAGACCCCTCTCCAAGAGCAGTGCCCAGTACCATTCAGCTCTGGCAAGTTCTTTTCCAACTTCATCAAGCTTTTTTTATAATTTGTGCTTTACAACAATGTTTTGCATAACAGACAAATGGAAAAATTGCTATTTGAAATAAAATGCATACATAATTTTATTTATAAAGTGTGGCACTAATGAAAAAAAGAAAAGTAAATGCTATAAGAGGTTTAGCTATGTTTATTCACAAAAAAATGCCTAGACTACTTTTTGTCTGATCTACCAGAAATTTACTTTTTAAACTCCTGAATAAAATTCCCAAAGCAGTATTCCATGGTGGCAAAAAGGAAATATCACAACTGTCCTGGTTAAATTCTCTTATCTTCTGTACCCAGAGGCCTGTTTTACAGAAGTTAGCAATTTGGTTCTACTTTGCTTTATTTTTTGACAGCCACAAACACAGACAGGACAGCTAATTTACTATTAAACAGCATGACTTTGCAGAAACTACACTTCAGGTTTTATTTGCCTATTAGATTAATCAGTGCTATTACATAAACAAAAGCCCTATCAACTAAAATAGGCAAGACTGGAAAACTGTGTGTTGTGGCGATTTCATAAAGCTTAGAAATAGGTATGATGAGAAGTAAAAGTAACATTGCCAAATATGTTTGCAATGCAAGTTAGAGGAAATGGTCACTTTTTCAAATTCCTAGTTAAAACCACAATTCCCTCAAAGCAGAACAATCACGTAGAACTTTCTTTTTTCCTGACAGATACTACATTTTTCACAAAATCAGTGGCTGTTGCCAAGCCGTTTCATGACAGAGATAAATTGTCTCAAATTGTGTTGGCAAAAATAAATAAATAAAGCCCAGCACTGATTTTTCAAATAATCAGCTATTATTCAGTGATCCCAGAAGAACACTTCCCAGGCTATAGGAGACGCAGGCTCCCTTCTGCGCATGAGGGGATTAGAATGGAAGTTTTTCAGTTTCCCCTTCTGAAGCAGCGTTAAACAAAAAAGTCCCCAAGAGCGGTCATGCCTCTGTAATCTGGTAGCTAAGACTCGAAGGTGAACACTATAATTTCCATTCCTGCACCAGTGAATAACTGTCTAGCCACTACAGCACAATATCGAGAGGGTAGCGCAGGAACATCTCTGCCTGGTGCATTTTGTGATGTGCTGTTGGGCTGGATCCCCCCGGCAGAGCAGGGCAGGGAGTCAGGCTTTGCAGTGTCCTCGGTGACCAGTTTAACGACAGGACTACTGAATAAGGGAGAGAAAAATGCCACCCACTATCAAACTGTTTGCTCTCATCTTTTGCTTTTATTACAACACCTAAAAACTTTCTTTTATTATTATTAAATAGCATTACACATTGAGAGCTTCTAGTTAAACCACAGATGAAAAAGAACTCTTGAATCTGGTTTGATCTGAACCTAAACTTCCTAAATCTCCTGCTGAAAAACAAATTATTCACACAGTTCTACTCCTTCTAACTTTGCTTGACTCTATTTCAAGTGTAAAGCTTTGATTTCTAGAGGCAACTATTTACACAGACCAAATGCATGTCTCAGAGGACAACTGTTCATGTCTTCTTACACAAGTGTCTCTTTGCAGACGCGAACATGTATTTTGTAGACACAGTTTGAATGTTTGCTTTTGAAAACTGTCCTAATAGACAGTGGCAGATGTAGATGGAGAATCTAGGTTAGGATCATAAATCTACAGCAAGTGAAATATGTGAAGCAGTAATAACACAGGCTTAACAATTATCAGTGTCATTTTCTGATGAAGCGTAATGGCTTACGTTTGCAGAAAGGTGGCTTCTGCATGGCAGGCACAAGCTCTGCCAATATATTTGTGGCTACATTTGCACTTGAAGCTTTGGGACTGCAAGCAGACTGGGAAGTTAGAGGCACCAAAGCACCAAAAATGAATATGCATTTCTCGCACTGGGGTGGGGGTGTGCGGGGGACACATGCCTATTACGAGACAAAGCCTGACCTTATATGAAAACGCCCCCTCGTACACTCATAAACAATTTCTTTGTAAGTGGATAAAAGCCACTCAAGTGGATCAGTATGCTCATTGGTCTCTGACCTGCAATACAAAAGTAATACATGACAGTGGAGCTAGAAACGAAAATAAGACAGCAGTCATTATGAAAGAATACTGGAACTATAGAGATGAACTATGTGAGGTGGGAAGAATGATAATGAGGGATAAAAAAAGCTGCAATTCCAAAATAGATGTGACAGCAGATGTTTAAAAAAATTGGAGACAAGGGAATTGAAAAGTGTAATTACAAGAATGAGAGGTGATGTTTTGGCCAGAAATACAACATGCATATAAAAGGAATTGGCTGAATTTGATGTGCCACCAGCGCTGAATTTCTTAAAAAGCAAGAATGTCACTTATTAAAGGCCAATAAGAAATTCGGGGAACGAATTTTAATCTACGTAGAATACGAATATCATTTTTGGCGTAAGTCCTGAACAACAAAAGTTGGCTTGCTGATGCAAGATACTTGCTTTTTTAAAGAACAATCCTACCAGCGAGCTTGTCATTTTTGCAAACTTGATCCATGTCCGCGAAGTCCCTCCTCTGGCTCTCTGCGTTAGAAAATCAGATACGGCCGCTCAGCACCGGGCCGGCCGCTCTTTGAAACCTCTGGGCGAAGGCAGTGGCCAGGCTCACGTTTACCCTGGCACCCTGCCTTCAACAGGAGCTAAGCAGGGATCCTGCACGGACTTGGCGACAGATGTGGGGACAGGCTGTCCCCCGCGGTGTTTACATGGTGACGGCAGGATAACGCGGACGTGTTCAAGCTGGCTCTATGTGACTAGGAGAACAGCAGCCTGGTGCTCAGCGCAGAAAGATGAGTCGATGCGGAGCTACGAGGAGCAGAGCTCCGCTGCTGGTGGAGGCTCCTCGAAAGGGCTTCTCCGCTGTGCAGCAGCCCATCGGCGAGGACGCACCCAGCTCAGCTCCGCTCAGCTCCCTCACAGTTTTGACAGCAGTGGATATGAGATCTGAGTTTTGATCTCCCTTGTAAAGTTTCTTATTTGAAATGCCAGCTATAAAACTAAATTGATACCTGAGCCTCCTTTTAACCTCTCTGAGCTAAAAGCTCACACTTATAAAGGCAATAATTTGCACAGGTTCTCACTTTATGAAAAAGAACCCCGTTCTAAATTTTGAGTGTGCCCATTTCTAAAATTTCATTTATTTGCCAGCAACTTTTCTGGCAAGAGAGAGAAGATACAGGTTCTGTTCTGTTTTTTCTATATCATGTCTTTTATTTTTCAGTCCCTTTTATTTAAGCCACTATTCTTACAGCATTACGAGGTCCAAATATTTAGAAGTTTGCTCAAAAAAGCTAAGAAGTTAGGAGGTCGTGTAGTATGTTTTTCACAAGTGTTTTCTATGTCTTGCTGAAACAAATTATTCCCTTTGCAGCCTCCTTTAACACTGAAATTCCCTTCTTGAAATGAAATGTCCAGTGCAGCACTTGCATTGTCTTCAATTAAAAATGTATACAACTATCCCCCTTGTTATTATTCATCCTACTATTTACACATCGTTGGCTTTAACCACATCCTGAAGCTTCTCACTGAGCTACTCTTTCTGTCTCAGGTCACCTTATGAGAGGTTAAAAATCATTCATTTATTGCTATATTAAAGCAGTAGTTTCTGCAGGATTCACAACTTTTCCTATAATCACTTGTTTAAGCCAAGCTTATCTAGAATGTCCAAGCAAAGAACTCATAGTAAGTAGTTAACAGCTCAGAGTAACATAGCTTATCCTGCTAAGGCATGTGCAGAGATTAACCCCGTGTACTTTTCAGAAGGCTTTTGAATGTTCAGGTTTTTCTTAACGTATGTGTAACAGAGCAGTGCCGTCAAGAGGAGAGATTCTTTTCTGTTATATCCATGAAGAACATGGCTCAAGCACTCAGCGAGTTATATCAAACTCTTACAGGCCGTGAGCAAAATCTCTTGGAACTGCTTAGTTGATTTATTCTGTCAAACTGACAATTAGATGTTTGGGTGCTCAGCAGCTCTGAAAATTAAGAGAATTGCTATGATACTAACACAGAAGGAAGCAGGGGGACAGTGGCAGCGTAGGCGAACACAGGTGACTTCCCTGGATGTAAAGCCTTTTTCTAAAAGCAGTATAAACATGACAGTATCTTTCAAAAGATTTTAGAAAAAACGAATACTGAACATGTGTTTAGTGAACTATCTGAGAAGAAAGTCTTCGCAGCTTTGATCAGGAGTTTTGATTTAGAACTGCTATTTTTCTTGTTGGTGTTTGTTCACTTGTAGCATTAAGGTAAGTAAGAGTATTAAATGACTATAAGCATCATATTAAAAATAGATTACTGGAATTATGCTAATTCAGGGAGGAGGGGAATATATAAGACGACTCAAGAAGTCCCTGAAGGCAGAGCTACTGAAAAATTGGAAAGCACTTTCTCAGTAACATTATGAGGGTGGACACAAATCAGATATGTTAAATAAGAACTTTTAAGGAGAAGCCCAAAAGATTTGCATCTACAAGTTGAAGAACTATGCACAGTATTATTAGTTTTGTCCAACTGTTAGCACCCCTCCAGGATTTCTGCATAAAGGGGTTGCATAAATATGTGTTTACTGCATGAACACATTCCTGAGTATGCTCTTAATTACATATGAGGGAAGGTTCTTTTCAGGAACAAAACAGGCAAGCCAGCTCAAAGCAGAAAGACTATCCACACTTCTCACAGAAAGCATCTCCTTAATTTAGGTTTATATAGCTGTCTGGCACAGCGTAGCCTCTTAGGCTCTCCAAAAATAGAACTATTTGATAATGATTTTGTGCAATTCCAAAAATTATCCATGCTAAGCGGTTATCCCCTTGCACCTATTTCACTACAGAGAATCCCTCTCATTTTACCTAACTGAAACACAATGAAAGAATAAGTTCGCTGATGAATTTTAAGATTCATCATTTAACTCTGCATAAACATAAGCAAATTCAAAACTACAGTAATCAGAAATTGACTGCTAACTTCTCTTTTCCACAGCTCCTGTATAGAGACATATTTACAGCAACACCATTTCCAATCCATCATGGTTCTAAACTTCTACTTTTTACGATAAACTAAGTAAAGCTATCCTCCACTGGCAAGGAGTATATCAGTATAACTTCTGTTACAAAATCCCTTTTCACTGTTTTCATTTCCTCTGAATACCTGCTGTCTCTCTGCCTCTCTCACAAGTGAACCCTTTGGGGGTCATTTTTGGCCACCAAATTGCTGGTCTCCTAACAGCTTCTTTCAGTGAACCAGTTTAACACTAGGTACATATCTGAGCTGGATTAAAGACATGTCAGAGTCCTGGCACTTGTAGAATAGCAAATAATCAGTGAAGCACTGAACACCACTGGCAAAAGAAGAAACTGTTAGAAGAGAGTCCAGGTAAGGGCCTCAACAATAGCTCACAATCTTATCTTTGGATCTGTATTTACCCAGGTTTAGAAATGAATTTGAAAAGATGCTCATTTCGGGTAGAAAAATACATGTTATGTATCCCAGAACACCCTCTCTCATTTCAAGATTTGTCTGTTTTGAATAGCTGCTCAGTAGCTTCCATAGAATAAATTAATGGTCTCAGACTATCTCCTAGTAGTAGAGCGATTTCTTAATCATGATTTACATTAATTATCTCTCAGCTGAGTACATCTATACAGTAATTGTGTATAATGATGAATTCTATTGCACTAGAACATAAGTGTTTTAACTCTAAAACATTTATCCAGTGAAATTCCTCACTGTTAACTACTCGCTCGGCTCCACAGAGCATCACTTCACCTCTGAGGCAAGAACTAGAGGTTTAAAAATTCTACACCACATTGGCTATAGAATTAAATGCCCTATTGCTCAGCACTGCACACAGGGTGGACATGCAGCTCCACACCTCTGCCTGGGGCACAGCAGGTACCCCCGCTCCTCACCAAACATGGTCAGGGTGGGAAAGGGAGGATGCAGCGAGGTCTGTGCCATGCTTTGCCGGGTCAATACACACATCCAAGATGCAGAACAAACAGGTTCAATATCTTCCTCTGCCTGAGGAGCTTTAATGCGCATCTTTTAGCTCAATACTCTAGCCGCTCACATAGAGGGTCTTCTGACCTGGGGCTCCTAACAGAGCATACTTCAAACACTCATAAGAACAGGGGCTGGAATCCAGGTTTCCAAGTCCCCAATGTCTCCCTCAGCCATTCGTCTACAGAGCTTTGCAGCGGCTATTTAATTATTCTCTTCACCAGTAAGAGTAATTCAGAAAACTTTATCCTATATTCTGGCAACTAGAGAATTCAGCTCAGAGGGAGGAGAGGCAGATTTAAGATTTTATCACATAGACGAGATCCACAGCCTGGTCTCACACCCAAACCTAAGGGACAGGCCAAACACCTAAGTTTATTAAATAAAGTGAACCTGAGGGAACAGGTAGCAGCATCTCTATTTTGAAGAGGGAGTGAGGGGACAAGACCAACTACACAGTTAGTGAGCTGCAAAGATGCCTACTCGAGTGGTCTCCAGATGGTGAGAGATGTAAAAGAAATATTCAAGATCGATTGCTTTGTTTTGAGCAGACACAGACATAAACTGGGTGCTTAACTGCTCATCACATGCAAGATTTTAGTCCTAGGCACCCCCAAATTGAAGTGCCTCGAGGACTAAACTGGCAGAAGAGAGAGCATCTGCACAATCAAGTAGCAGATGTGATGGAGGCCTTGAAGCCTCAAATCCCAACCTTGTATTTTCTAACACGTCCATTCTAAAGAAGGGATCCAGACTGACATTTTGAATACTTATCTCATATTGATTTCTCAGTAAAGGAGGATATGGGACAAACAAATAAAAGGGGGAATAATAGCTCAGTATTTACCCAGGCATTTGGTGATTCAGGATGAACTAGCTGAATTACTAATTGCAGAATATATAACCTCTTGTTAAAACTGCATCAACACCAGACAACTGGAAAGCGACCAAGGTTCCTGGGAAGATATGCGGTACTACAGATCAGTAAACCTGATCTCTGAACTGTGAAAATGAGTAAAAGCTATAATAAAATAAGACAGGATGCATACATGGATGAACATGGTTTTGGGGAAGAATGAACATCTTTTTCCTTCCCTTTAGAAGGGGACATATTTAAAAATCTGATGGATTTCCTTGAAGAAATCAACACAAGCATGTTAACAAGGGAGAATCATTTGATACGCTCGACTTGGATTCCAAAAGGACATTTAACTAGGACCCTGAAATCAAGTTCTCTTTGCAGTAAATCATCATTAATTTTTTTTCTACTGTGTAATTTTTCTTAAGGACTAAACTAGTTTACTATGTGGCAAGGCCATGGCACTAAAATATACTTAAACAATTTGTTTACTGATACAGAATGAGAGTTACTTTATCAAAACATTTCAGACTCCTTATTTCTGATAGGATATTCAATTTTCTTTTCTTTGCATATGGGCTTTAAGATTATGTTTGCAAGTCCTAAGATGATGCATAGCAGCCCTGGTAATGTTATCTGCTCTTCCACCAAGGCTCTACTGTCAGTAAATGAAATAAAGGAAAACGGTAGCTGAATATGAACAAACTTTGCAATAAAATTTAACGTACCTCTATTTTGCCAATTTAGATAGTGAGGATGTGAATCCTGTAGCAGAAGCGCCTGTTCAAAGGTGGCTAACTAGCAGCACAATCACAGCAACCCAGTTCAGTGACTAGTCAGCAGACAAAGACAGACTCCTCCAGCAAACTATTCAGGGGACTTCAAAAAAAGCTCTTTCAGGATTAATTTCTCTGATTTTAGAGGAAGACTATTCATATGACTAAGTTAGCCGAATAACAAGAGTAACCAGACTTTAAAGTGAAAAATAAATAGGCTCTTTTCAAACGGAATAGTTTCTCTGTCATCCTATGTGCATATGGCAGCAATAGCTTGAGTTTTATACTTATTTAACTATATGCAATTGCAGGCTGACTGAATTTTAAAAAAATGGAAATATGGTCCTTGAGTCATTTTTCAATTGACAGCTGGTCAATACTTGCCACGCAACATTTTCCTTCACCTTTCCAAAAGGACTCTTACCCCAACATTTGTTTCTGATGGAGGGGAAAAAAAAGGAAGCTTCAGATTTTAGTATTGTTTTCCTTTTCCCCTGTACTCCTTCACTCCCTCAGTGAAGTGGATTTGGGAGGCAGTTCTAGCCCACAGTATTGATTTCAATTATATGAACAGGGAAGATATAGAGGGATTACTGAAAGAGAAAGAGCAAAAAATGGAACAGTGTTGAGAAATGCTGATTGTACTAAAAGAGAAGCACCTCTGTAGTGGAGATATTCTGTTAATGAAAGATAAGCCAAATCCACTTTATATATTAATTTCTCCTTTGAATTCTCTCTCTTTCATCTAACAGGAGCAGCAGTAGCAATCTACACAAAAATAATTGTGCCTATCTTGTAACCATGCAAGTCTGAGGAAAAAAAGGAAAATATGAAGAAGCTGAACTTCATCAACATTTGCAGCTGGACTATTTATATCCAATCTATAAATATATAGGACATTGGTTCATACTCCCTTTGTTTTATTGTACACCCTCACATGGCTAAGCCAAAGACAAAAAAGGATCTATTTTAGTTTTAGTTACAGCTTTTGCAGCACTCAGTATTGCTGAAAAGACAGCTTTCTACTTCAGTACTACTTCCCATAATATTTGTACTTTGCAGATGAATTCTGTACAAAAGCTTTGATTTTAATTTGGGGGAGAGGAACTGGAAATTACTGAGGCATGAGAGAACTAGATAATCCTTCTAGATCTCTTAGTCATAAGTTAAGAGCTGCATGACAGTATGGTTTCTATTCCATTATATGTATAACCATACCTTATGTTCATTTGCTTAATTCATCAGTCTGCATCTTGACATGTGCAGTGCTCATGTACAAAGAAACTTTGCTTAAAGAACCCAATGTTTCTATATCTTTTAAGCCAGGTTTTTCAGCAATGGCTTTAAAATTTGGCTGCCTTATTTTCTGACAGACACACCTGACTCTCTAAAAAGGCCTGAACTTCAGAAAGCGCTGAGAATCCAGTCTCAAATATTAGGCCCTTTAATTGCATGAGGTTGAACACTCTAAAAGCAGGGCTTCCAAAATCTTTGCAGGCTTATGAAAATCTTGTCTTACTTTCTGTCCCATATAACTGCAGTTGCTGCAAGGTGAAATAGCAATTGTAATACCTTTCTCTTATTGAGAATCCCTATCAGAATTGTGTTTAAGCCTATCTTTTAGCCTTCTGTTTTCTGAAGAATACAAGTCAAATTCCTCACCTCAAAATCAAATATTCAGTAGGATCAAGCACCTACTGTAGTAAATGAAAAGATATTAATTTCCATGGATGCTGAATCAAACCTCTATTTACAGTAATATTAGTGGCTCTACCTCCTCTGTAACTGTTACATTTAGCACGCTACATCGTAAAACAACTTGACGCCACAGTGCTGAACATTGCAAAACTCTAGCTTGCAGGTAGTAGAATCTAGCCATAAGCATCTAGGGTCCCTGTGCAGGAGAAAGATATTTCCAAAGAGGATCCACGAGAGCTAGCTAATAGGGAAACACAAGCATATAAATGTACCTTATTTGCAGCCTATTTCCCAGATTAGTAAGCATCATAGCCTGCACTTCACTTTGGATTCAAAGTCTGAAACCTCTCCTGAACAGAGACACACAGACACACACAAAAAAAGAAAGCCAGAAATAGGAATGGCAGCTTCCCTTCTACATCATAGTCTTGGGATTAGAAGCTCATCTCCTAATTTTTGGAAAACCTCTCAAACTAGTATTTTTACTGTCTCTCTCTCTCCTCTGCCACAGCGTTGAAGAAAGTTTCTGAGGAAGGAGAAGAGGGGGAAAAGAGCATGACTGTTCAGCCTACTGGCTGTATACAGCATTCAGTGAGACAGCAATTCCTGATGTTTAAAACTCTGGTATTTATCCTATACAAGTCCCGAAGCATCTCCTCTTCCAGTTGTGTTCTGAAGAAAGCAATGGCTGCACCTACATTTGATGAAAAGCTCCATCCCTCTAGGTTTTGCATGATGTGTGTTTTATGAAAGCCTACCAGACTGCTGCCTCAAAGAGACCGATGGAGTAACATCTAGTTTCTGTATCCAAGTGAGATTATGCATTAATTCTTCAGCAATGACAAGACAATGTTTCCAGGTTTATGAAACTTTTGGAGACAGAAACTAAGATGACTGTGGATTACATCCCACAAAGGTTAGACAGAGGCTGCACAACATCACTTACTAAGGAGTCTTTAGGTGCTTGCCTCCCCCATTTTATACACCTCGGTCCTCTTTTGATGGACACAATGTTATGACTAGCCTTAGGAAGGACGGGGCAGCAGTAGGACTGCATAGTACATGCAGTCAGTGGAGAAAGAGAAACTGAAGCCTCTGCTCTGCACTGCCCCCAGAAGAGCTCCCACATGAAAGTTCGCCTTTGTGAATACTTCTCTATTTTGCTAGATGCTTCCAGGTGGCCAAGGAGAAGGGTGGGTACAAAAAGCTATCCCATCTTGCATTTCTATCTACACAGCAGCAAAAAAACCCATCCAAACAAAAGAAACCAGCTGCAGTCTTCAGCTCCCTTGTGTTGCAGCTTCTTGGAGTACCTAAATTGCTCCAGTAATTCAGAATCTGCCTACACCTCCCATAGGACTGGTCCCTAATAAGAAAGAAAAGATAAAATATCAGTGGTTCATTTGAGTTCTCTTATTTATGATTCATCAGCAAAAGCTTTAGGGTTTTGTAAAAATCTGTTTTCTGAATTTAGCTGACATGGCAAACAGCAACAATGGTTCTGTCTTTGATGATGTAATATCTCCACAGAGCTGAATGGTAAAGAATTATGTGTATTTGACTATATTCATTCTTCTAAATGCATTCGGTAACTACTTTTTCCCCCTCTACATGAGCTGTAGATCTGTTAAGGCAATAGCTAGAAACTGAATAAACTAAATTGTTCAAAGCACATTACCTTGAGCTAGGAAGCACAAATTGCTTATCCAGCCAGCTTAGGTATGTCCCACATCCTTCTTCCCTGCACTTACGGTCTCAAGGTGAGAAGTACAGGGAAGCAAGCTCAAGTCTGATCACGTTAATGTGATCAACGTCCTTAAGAATCATCTCTCTCCCAAGCTTTTTTTAATCAAGCAGCCTCTTCCATTCAGTTATGATTCATGGTCTGGAATCACCTTTCTGAGGTAGCAGACTTTCTCCTTTAAAAAAAAAAAACTGACTAGAATAGTCTTAAATATGCAGTAAAGGACATTTTCCCAGGACTTAGACTCAATGCCTCCTCTGCATAAGTTGATTCAAACCCATATCAGGGAGAACCCATTGGGCTCCCACAGGGTTTCCTGGGGAAGTTGGGCCACTATGTACAAAGAAAGCAAGATGCACTGGACAAGAATGAGTTCAAAAAGATTTTAAATCTGTTCCCCCCCCCCCCCCCTTTTACAAGTAATTACAGCAAATGCATTTAAAGTTTTCAATAACTGAAGAGTATCAGCTCTGGTACTGATATCAACAATTACTAAAACTAGCTGACTGTACACATACCATATATTATCAGCTGTAGAAATCACTGACTTCTTTCCTTCGATGTAAGAATTTAATCTAATCATTACTACCAAAATGATCAGGAATAAAGTATGTTCCCAGTTTCCTTTTCTGTATAGTTTTCATGACTTCTACTATGTAGTCACAGGGGTGCCACTACCACATGCAGATACTTGTAAATACAACTACATGGAAGCCACAGAAACTATTTACTTGAATACAGTTTAATGAACAGACAGAAGTATGTAAAAAGTTAGAGCATCAGCTGGGTCTTTTCTTTGTGCAGTGTTTTGCAAGAAACAAGGGTGATGCAGGCAAACACAGCTGCATAGCAAGGTCTAGAAATGCAGGCACTTACAATGCCCACAAGATGTTTGTGTAACAGTTGTTACTAAGAAACTTCGGCAAGTCTGTGAAGTGATTCAGAAAACAAACTTTTGCTGGACATCAGAACAGACATTGATGAGGTGAAATTTCTCTTCTACTGTCTTTGACTGAGTAAGGGAAATTCTGTATCTTTCTGTTTATACCTTTTGCATTTTCTGGCATGCCCTAGAGGAGCGCATAAAAGCCATACCAAATAGTCCCATCTCCAAAGGTTAACTGGCTAGCATTTAAGACATGAGTGCTCTGTAGGTAATAAGGAAGCCACAAAGTAACCATTTTATGTATTTTATTTTACATTGTCAAAAAAGCATATTAAAGCTCAAAGGGGAGAACTGCATTTATTCAGAACAGTAACTCTCATCGCTCCCTTACGTTCTGCTGTGCTGCTTTACCCTGTGATTACTCAGAGCTACCCTCTGCTCCCAGAGCCCCTTAGCCAAGCCCTTGTCGCAGCACACAGCCAGAGCAGCCAAGACGCGTGCTGGCTGTGCCTTCACCAGGGACCTTCACTTGCTATTCACACAGAAATGCTCCTTTCTTCTCAGCCATGTCTCCCTTAGATTCATGAAAAATGAAGTGTTTTTACACCATGCTTTAAATATGTTGCAATTTCCATTTTCTCTTTGCTACGTTAGCATAGCCAGAGACCTGTCCACACGTGGGCCAGCTCCTAACGCATGTTCCAGTAACACGGTAAGTCTGTAGGCAGTGAGAGCAGTGCAGTCACGTTGCTCCGGTCTCGAGATTTGGGAGACTTGTTCCTAGTGCAATATTGAGGCTTAGCACACTGGAAAGAGGAGCTTGGTTACACTGGTATGTAGATAGTGCACTCCCTCCTCCCCATCTACAGTATGGACACTGGAATAACATATACTTAAACATGCCAGCCAGAACGCTATGGTTGAAATCCTTCCTGTCATACCTACGTGATTAATCACATTATGAGACAAACTTTTAGAAGGACTAAACACCTGCAAGCATAATTCATAACATCTTGTGATATAATAAGCATTCATAGTTCTCATTGATTTAAGCTATTGAGTTCTGAACATTGCATGACTAAGGCAGGATTTGACCCTAAATGTTTGCCTCTAAAAATAAAATCAATTGTAAACAGATTAAGCTCAGCATCATCCTAGCTGTAGTCCCCAAGATAGATAAATGTTTAAAGAGGTGATCTGTAATTGTGGTCCCTCATTCCCCTAAATCATTTTGAAGTGATGAAAATAGAACTCTCTTGCCCCTCAGTGGCTTTTTGGTGTCCTTGTCTACAAAGGAAACTAAAATGGTTTGGAATTTAGTGTGATAACAAAGTGAAAAGAATAAGTATTTCCAAATAGATAATGCGGTGCTCAACAACTGTCATTCATTTTCCATTCAACATAATCAGTCTGTGTCTAGTGAGAAGCAAAAAAAATACCCAGCAACCTTTTCACATAAAAAGATCCATTCTGCAAGTAGTTTAGCATCATGCCAAGGGTCCAGAATGTTCATGATGTGTGGGTTTTTTTACTATTAAAAAATTTATTTTCAAAAAGTAGCTTTCCATTTTCTCAGGAACATTCAAGACTTCTGTAGCAATCATCCGGAATTTATATAGCATAGGGGCCCAGCCTTTCCTTATTTATTACTCCTATTGTCATTCACCTTGTAATCTCATATACAGCCACATAAAGCACTGAGTGCTGGCATAGATGAACATAGGGAAATCTTCAACCTATGTGTTGATAAATAAGTGATGTAAGTATTAACGTATGATGGAAATATTAACATAAGCCACAGCCTCACTACATGACAGCATGGTAGCCATGCTACCAGGAAGCTTTAATTCATTACAGATTTGCTGCCCTTTAATGCTATTCTGAGAAATGTCTCCAGTAGCTGAACACTAAAACAATGTCTGATACAACATACTAAGCTTGGTACTAAGACACTAAGCTTGATCTTTTTCATAAAAATAAAAAATAATAATAAAAAAAGGAAAACCTCACACCTGTTATACATTGAAGTCAAACGTCACATCAATATTGGACGCCTTGATGTGGACAGAATAGCATGCTGCACACTTGCTACCGTCAGGTTCTGGGAAACAACTGCCTCCCCGACACGTGATTATGAAAGCAGATTGAGGTTTGCATTTAATATCAGGCCACACTGGATCTTTGTTTCCCCACACATTGTCCCTCTTTCTCCCCCACCTCTTTTAAACAAACTAGTCCCAGTTTGTATTGGGCTTGACACCTGAAGCTTGCTTCTGACACCATTAGTTTTGCCTCATTTTCTACAGGAGATGTGAAATATTCCTTGAGCAGTCTTGCATTCATGCAGCTATAAGCTCAAGAGACTACCACACTGCGTGGATTACCATGTGTTTCTGCATCTTGTATGAAATTAGCTCATTTAATACAAACTGAAGAAGAGGAAAAGGTTTTCACTTAAGATTCCAAAACATAGTTATTCAGTTTTAAAAATTTTGCTATGGCTGCCAAATATTTTAGAAACAAAGTAAAAGGTTGGGGCAGGTTCTGATCTTTGTTAAAGCAGTGATGTTTCATTCAGACAAGGCAATCACTCCAGAGATGACAACTCAGAGCAGAATCTAGCCTACACTCTGCATAAACAAGGACTTGTGCTACCTGTAACTCAGTGAACAAAAGGCACATGGAAATCTGTAGTATTCCTCTAAGAGATCTCTCTTCCTAACTAAGGTGGGCAAGGACTGGAAAACAGACTGTGCCTCTAACATGTGAGCTCAAGTATGGAACACAGCAGAAATATTTCAGTGAGCTGGAGCTCTGGATTTAACCTTCTTAATATACTGTGATTTGACTGAAGTCAAAGATGGAAAAGATTCAGACCAAGGAATAACTTCTATACATGTGCTCACCTCTACAGAATAAGAGATGAGAGCTTATAACTTGTTTTACACAACAGATGTCAATCTATTTTAATATTCTGGACAGAAGCCAGAATAGCTTTACCTAGACAAGACCAAAGTTACTGAGGAAGTTTGACAAACTTAACAGACCATTTGGACAACAAAGAAACATGGGAATCACAAAAAGGCAACTTCTTAAGATTATTCTAGAATATCCATCACATGAACACAGAGTAGCTTATTGTTTTGTTTGTTGATTGCAACAAGAAATAGCATACCAAATTTCACAATACATAATTACTGTAAACATAAGAATTGCCATTCTCCCCATAAAAGAGAGAGACGAGTTATGTTTCTCACCGAAAGGAGAGGGAAACAGGGCTGCCACATACATAGTTAAGAGACTAGTCAGCTTTCGGAACCGGCATATCCAGAACAGCGATTTCTGCCTCTGCCCACTTTCCGTGGAATTCAGTCTTGCTAGCTAAGGTCTTACGGAAATATCAAAATAACCATCATACGGTTTTTATACGCGTTTAATGTGTTTGCACAATAGGAAATACGGAAATAAAGTGTTAGGCATTACCACCCCTACTATTATATTTTAAATATCAATTATAAAAAAGACATTAAGGAAGGGTCAGACTGAAAAATGCATTGTTACATAACTATTGCTTGATGAAAAGCCTAATTTTGGTAGAGACCTAAGTCCAGCTTCTAAACTGCATTTACTAAGCAATACTATGCTCTCCTACTGCCAGGACAGTAATCACCACGGGGCTAGATGGGTGCAACCTTTGGCCTAGGCTGGAGGCAACTCTGACATCAACAGAAAGTTATCACATGCAGGTGAAACAGAAGCCAAAAGCTGTGTGTACATCCCCTCTATGCTCCTTTCCCACTAACTCCCTACCCTGACAGCAGGGAACAGAAACAGCTATTACATCTCTATTCAACACATATCAAGGCATCTCAGTTTAAAGCACAGCTCACAAACCACTCTTTCAGCCCACTGTACGCAGAATTGTATCACACCTCAACTCTGCAAAGTCAGAGGCGGACATAAACCCTTGAATCAAGCCCCGAGCTGAACCAAGAATGTGCAAGTGAACTCCTGTAACTCCATCGAGTGCAGTGTAATCCACATGAGGTTCAAAACTCCAGTGTCAAAGCACTTGAAACTTGTTGGTGAACTGGCAAATATAAAAGGACAGAAGAGCAGAAGGGAAACTAGGAGAGTCCAATAAAAACTGACAAGTTACGTCCATATGTGGAGCATAAAATCTCCAACTAAGAACATGTGAAAGCAGAGACTCCATTAAGATTTTACTATGGGATCAATCTTTACTTAATGATGAGCGGTATTCCTGAAATAACCTCTTTCCATTTCCCAAAAGATTCCTTTCACTAATACCCCAGTATATCTCCTTGTTCCAGCTCTTTTGTGGAGCACATATAATTGAGTTTTACATGATAAATCTCTAGGCTGGATTCATCAGGCTCACATAAAACTAGCAGAGTGCCAAAGAGCAATTTAACCAGCATTGGCTTTGTATCACAGAAAACAGGGATGCAATAGGCCTCAAGATGTCATCCAGCCAATTCCCTTAACCAATTCCCTTCTGGCATTCCTGACACAAGTTTGCTAACCTTAAAATCACAAGTGAGAGAAAATCCATTGCCCTTCAAGACAATTTTCTCCAAGGCTAAAGAATTTTGACTATTAGAAGGTGCTTCCTAACACTCAACATACACAACATACACGTTCCCTGTTGCAATTTTAGCCTACTACTTCTTTTACTGAGTGTGCTCAGAAAGCAATCTTTGTAGCTACTTGCTTGTAGCTACTTGCTTGTAGCTGCTTGCTTATGTATTTGAAGACTTCTCATGTTTCTTCAGTCTTCTCTAAACAATCCAACAATTCTCATCATTTCCTCATAGATAAAATTTTTTAAACTTCTGATTGTTTTCACTGTTTTCTCTTGGACTCTCACTCATTGATCCATGTATTTTTTCAAGTGCAGTGACTCAAACCACACAAGCAATTTTCCATCGGAGACCATATCAGTAATGAATAACAATGCTTTGTCCATCTTACAGATGTTCTTCTCCTATAAACTTCTGGCTCTGTATAAACATTATACATGCTTCTTGGCTTTTGAATCCCTTCCCCATATGCACCAAGACACACATGGTTAAGAAGGAACACACATGTACATAATAGGGAGACGAACACGTCTTAGATGCTACGGTGCAGTCTGGGAAATGCAAGTAAGTGTCCAGAAGCCATTTTTAGAACTTTTGACTTCTATTTATCACCCACTCGAAAGCAGTCTTGAATATGGATTTCAAAGAAAGAGGAGTAAATAGTGACAAACTGACTCCAAATTCCCATAAAATGCATGCTATAGGTCTCAGCTGGTATAATTTAGCTCTGCTAAAACCAGTGCAGACATGCCATGAAATAAATAACAGTCAGCAAGGATTTGAGAAAAATAACATCACATCAAACTAATTTCCTTCTATGATGGTGTAATAAGTATTGTAGATGGAGAAAAGACAGGATGTGCAATATGTCTTACTTTAGGAAGGTTGTTGACTGCCTCTGATGACCTTTCTGTAAGTGTGCTGGAGAAATACAGTCTAAGAGAGAGCTACAATGAAGCAGATATAAAAGTGATTAAGGAAAACCATACTCAGAGTAGCTCATAACGGTTCACCATCAAACTGTAAAAATATTTCAAATAGGGTTCCACATTAATGATCCGGATCTCTGAGTAGACAGTGCACTTATTAAGTTTGCATATGTGTATGGAGTGGAAAAGATTGCACTCACTTTGGCAGACAGACAGCATTTAAAATGATCTTGACAAACCAAGGAAATCATCTGTGCACAATATTACGTTCCTGCAGGGATAATCAACTACGGAAATTCAACACGAAGGACATCTATGCAGCAGCTTTGCAGGAAAGAAGCTGGGGATGGAATTAACTGCAAACCAAAGAGGCTTTACAATTCATTCTTTTGCAAAAAGGCATACTATCAGGTGCTGAGTGTCCAAAGTCAAGACACATTAAGGAATCCACATGAGTAAATAGCCTTAGTAATGGAGTACTCTGTTCCAAGCACCATAGTTTAGAAAATACTGTATTAGTGGAAAGCTTCCAGAATAGTATAACAATTGGAAATCTAAAGAAAAAGAAGATCACAAGGAAATTTATTTAGTCTAGGAACTACATTGCAATGAGAAAATGAATAAATATTTTCTTGCGTCCAATTAATGTAGAATGAGAAACAACAGGTCTAAATCACATATAGATTAGGCCTTTTTGAACATGTGGATGGTGAAGGACAAGAATAGATTATCCAGGAAAGATTACATCATCTCCTTCCTAGCATACAATTTTTAAAAACAAGCTAGAACACCTGTTGTCAGGAAACTTCCAGGTAGAATACCTGCGGTTGGGGATGAACTAGATAATCTTAAAAGGTACCTTTTAGCCATATTCTCTGTCATTCTGTCTGTAAGAGCTGAGCATCCGGCTCCTGTTCTCTCACCTGGCTTTACAAAAGGCTCATGACATATTCTTGGCAGAACATATGTAATGGTTCTCCAGTTTAGATCATTATTTTCTCGCAGCAGACTTCACCCACACGGTGCACGCGATTCTTACCACTGTCGTCAGTCCTGCCATCTTTCACTGACCTCTCCAGCACCACAACTGGAAAGCCTCTGTTTCCAAACTTATCTTGTGTTTGTCTCCACGACACACTGCTGGAGGACAGATTCCTGTTCCAAACCCATAACTGTTTTGCTATTCACTAAGTTTTCTTTTAAAAACTTCCGGTAATGCTTCAGCCATGACTTTTTTCATCAGCAGTTCTGCTGCAGTGACACAATGTAAAGTTCCGTCTATCGGCATACAAAGAAAAAGAATTCTCCTTATTCATCATCTGGTGTTATACCCATGCTATGTGACACAAACGTGAGCGACATTGAATTAGCATGTCTCTTGGAGCACAATACGTTACGCTGTGTAACGCCATGTGTCAGCTTTTGTCTACTGCAGGCTGATGGCAATAACCCCTCAGGTCAAAGGTATCAGAACAGCCACAGATTTTTTTCTTTCTGTTGCTAATTTAGAGTGACAAGTGGTTTTTGTTTTCTTTCAACTATAGTTCTGATAATAAAGTTGGACTGATATCCACAGAAAACAAAGCTGTGTGTTCATCTTTTCCTCCCTGTTATTGCTGCAGAAAAACTAGCTATAAGACACAACTACTTTGAACTGGGTGTGGATAATCTATGATTTGATGAAAAAACATGTTTAAGTTCTCCTCTCTCCCTGCTATCTCTTTTAAATCACCACAGATTTATTGCCAGTAAGACTTCTTTCCACAGGAAATTGGGTAACACTGCCGAATACAGGTTCTACTCCTAATTCACAAAAATGATCCATACTTGGGCTGAAAACCAGGGAAGAAGAGTGTCCACCTCAGTAAACTTCTTTCAAGTCTCAAGCTTGTCATCCTCTCTGATTTTCATAGCAATATTAGATACAGAAAATTCTCCAGTTACTAACCCATTGTCACCCCATCCTCACCCTCACTTCTTCGGAAAAATGCTGAAGTAGTAATGAAAGTTAAATTCAAACATTTGAAATCAGCCTTCAGCATGGAGATGCCAGGCAGGCCCAGAATAATCCACATCAGAGGACAGATTACCTCAAAAACCTAACTGTAACATAATCCTTCCTGAGCAGCCCATATTGACTCCACTTGCCAAAGTGGCATGAAACTTCATAGATCACTAAGCCTTGATGATGGGGTGATGTTACTGGCACAGCTGACATTTTACATCTCCAACAGATAGAAACTACTAACCCTTGAAGAGGAGAACTTGCTCCAGTGATCTTGCTATGCAACTTCCCCACTCAAGCGTAAGCCTTGTTTGCGAAAAATATATATAGGTAAAAGTTAATAGAAATGGAGAAACAGTTAGCTGGATTATGGCAGGTCACAAAATAACCAAAGTCTGTCACTGTGAAGTTCAAAGATTCGTAGTTTGTTTTCACTGCAGATTGTCAAAGACAGTGTTACTCCAGAGACACAACCTCTCCATAAGCCCTCCAAGACCACTTCATTCTTTCAAGGAAAGGCAAAGCCATGGGTGAAGCAAGTGACAATCAGAGAGAAATACACTTCTTTTTGAAGTCTTCATGGATTGAATTTCTAGAAGAGCTCAGTTTGATCTCGCCAAATTGCAGAATTTTCTCTGTAGAAGTTTTCCTCACTATAACCAGGGAAGGGGACAAGAAAGAGCGACACACTCTATGCAGATCTCCCTCATGTAGATAGCTCTGTACAAGAAAGTAGGAATAAAGCTCCTCGCAAATCACCAGTCATTCTTGCCTTGCAAATCCAGTTTGCTAGGGTATTGCCTTGGTGACAGTTGCTTTAGATATTTTGTAACACAGATTGATACTCCGGGCAAATGTTTATTCAGTAATTCAGAACCAAATCCTGAATAGGCACCAGTGTTCAAGGTCTAATGCGACTCCAGTGCGAGCTGCATAACCTACAAATACGTTGGCACACAGAAGTGTGTACTAGTTAATAGATTCATTATCACTACAGGATGCTCTCCATCAAATTTTTTACATTGTCTTTGATCCAACAGTCTCTGGCAACATTTCAATCCATGGTAGCTACTTTAAGTTATCATGTTGTTATCCTTCTATGCATGTTTAAAATTTGTATAGCTGCAAAGCATTAATTTTGCTCACAGTCGGGGTTTCTGTATACTGATGTCTCATCTGAATAGTTAAAAGCAAGAACTGAAATCTCCTTGCTCAAAGTTGTTTTCTTCATTTCCTACACCCCCTGAGCGATGTTTCAGCTGCCTTGAAAATACTTCCGCTTTGTGATGAGCAGGAGGCATTGTTCCTTTTGGATCATAATGCTTCTCTTCCCACTTTTTTTGACCATATTTTCATTTCAATCAGTGGGATATTTTAATTATCTGCATCAGTCAGTAACCAAAGTAAAAATTTAAATGTTAATGTATCTTCATACCTTATGAAAGGAATTCCATATAGAAACAATTAAAAGTTACAGCTTTGCTGCATGAGCGCCACTTGCTTGATCTTTTACTACTGTTGTGAAGAATCGCCTCCCTCCACAGCCCCCCCAGCACACACATCTCTCAAAGCAGATGCGCTACCGTGGGAAAGAAGTCCCAGCGACAACGGGGTTTGGCAAAAGATTGGCAGAGAGGGAGTCCTACTCAACTCCCTTTTTATTTCTGTTCTGTCTTAACATGTTGTTTTGTGTTTTCTTTACTTCAAAAGAAGAAAGCTTCTAGTGTTTTGTTCAATGAAAAATAGGATTTTTCCAAGTTTAAAAATCTTTTGGTCTTCCATGCAGAGTTCACTACAGGCAAAGATCTAAGTACATCCACCTCAAAGTTTGGGCCAGGTTAGCCTTCGATCCCAGTGCTTATAAAACAGTGCATCTTTATGTCTGGAAACTGTCAGATGGTACTTTTCCATCACTTTACATTTTAATGTAAAATGTGAACATCATATAGTATCACGGTCACCAGACAATCAAAGTACTGTGCATTGCAAGTACCTAAAGTAAGGTAAGTGCCTCCTGCAAAATGGAGAAAGTCTCATCAGTGACTAAACGAGGTACATAGAAAAAGAAATAGGAGCAGGAGAAAAGTTATTTTTAGAGGCTAGGGAGAAAGGATTTATTTAGGGATTTTGTATTTTGTTTTTTTGCCCTTTTATGGCTTTTTAGAACAGGGAAGTTCTCTTAGCGCATCAAACACAAAGAACAATATCTGAATCTTACGAGCAAAGATAGACTTATGTATCATAACTATTTGCATTCAAAGTCCTGCACTCACAAATAACTGCATCTAATCCAAAAAAGTTTGAAGAATGGAAAAAATGATAACAGATCAAAAGACAAACCCAAAAGACCTCTCTCTATTAATAGGACAATGAAAGTGTTAATTTTAATATCTTTTATAGGGACATTAAAATCACAATATAAATATAATTTTTGTTCAATTTGAACAAGACTCACGAGAAAACCTAGCCACACTTCCACTGTGATGAGTGGGAAACCTTATATTACAGCATTTTGAGCCTAAGGTTAAAGGCTTTAGTTATTAATACCTGCTGCCTTTCATGAGACTCACATTTTCAGCAGAGCTAGCTGGAAACCAACCTGCTTTACAGGAAACTGACTTTTCAAAATTAATTTTTGTTCCAAACTGGATGATAAAATTTTGATGTTTCCCACAGAGTGGAAAGTTCCCACAAAAATCTCAGAGGGGAAATATCCAAAATATTTCAGGATATTAGTGACTGCTCACATCTTTGTGATCCAAACAAAATACACTGAAAATTTTTTTGCTGTTATTGCATATGTAGTCAAAACTAAGACTGTATACCTCAAAATCATTTCCCAATTTATCAAAACCAGTATCAGAACAACCACCTCTTTCAGCTTTTCCTCCTATACTTCCACCAAGTCAGGCTGGGAGCTAGAGACATGTTCACTGAAGAAATAGCTGCAACAGTTTAAGATGTTACCGCCTCATGTCAGAGCTCACTTCTTACGCCAGAGCAAATGGGACAAACCATGCTCTTCCTTTTCAGTGTGAAGTCAGCAACTTGGTTAGATTAATACTGCTTTCTTTATCCTAAAACTGATGATGAATACTCAAAAGATCCTTTCCACTCACTTGCCTGAGGTTCTGGAAAGAAGACAGCAGCAAACGATCCCAGGAAAATAGCTTTTCAACTCACCCCTTCTATGGGGTGAACTTCTAACTTCAGCTTGATACATTTTTAACATCTACCTGACAAATGATGAGAACACCACCAGCTAAAGGAAGGCTTAGCAGCACATATTGGGATGTACTGTGGACTAACACAAACACTTTTTATTTCATGAGCTGTCTCCTGCTTTCCATGGACTGTTGTGAAACCACACGTTTGCGCAAGGGTTGTGGGCTCCCTTTATCTTTGGGAAACCAGCAGAAACTTAACTTAAGGGCTCACTAGCACTGAGAGGAGTTACATCAGCGTGACTTAATGGACCAAATTTTCTAGCACGCAAAGTCCATTCTTTGCTGAACATGAAACAGGAAATTTAAAGTAGCCAAAGATCAGGGCTTGAAAACTAATCAAGTAGCAGCAGTCTCTGCCAGCTCAAAGCTAATATAGCCACCTTCTGTGCTTACTTGCATTATGGTTTTCACTACAGCAGTCTTAAAACAAACTCCTTTACCTGTGAGATCTAAGCACTTCAAAAAGATCCTCCCAGTAATGATTAGTCAATTAAAAGTAATGTTAAGTAACGTGTACATCCACTAACCAGTAGTGGACTGTGAAGCTGCTGAATTTAAGTTGATTTTCATCTGCAAACAGAAAGAGTCCAAGCTGATTTGACTTCTGGCTTGATTTGATTGAAGACTGGGCCTAGGGTCATTTAAAGATGGCTCTGGATTTGTTTACAGACCTTTTGGGAAGCAATTTGTGGGTAAGAGCAGGAAGAAGTGGGTCTGAAAAGACCTGTATGGCTCCAAGCCAGGGATATTAATATACAGCAGATGCATGCTGTAACTCATCGGTGAATTTCAGCAACAAATACATGCAAGTCTAGCTTATGTCAAAAGGCTTTTTTTTTTTTCTTTTTCCTTTTCTTTTTTTTGTACAGGGTGATTTTGTTAATTAGAGCTTAATTTCCAGGCTAATAAGGATGTGGCCAAGCCCAAAGCCTGACATGTTCTGCCAGGCTAATGTATCAGCTACCATGAACACAAGAGTGCCTGGAAAAACCCTTGTGGAAGGAAAAGTCCTTTTCCAAGGGAACTGTAAGGAAAAGTCCTTGGATTTTTGTTTGTCTTCAAGGATCCCTGAACTTCAGCAGGCGAAGAGGTGAGAGGAAGAGAGAGGCTCACAATTTGCAGGTGGTGTACCTGGCTCCCTCACAGCCGCAGCGGGAGCTGAAGGAAACGCTAAGAGCGCCCAGGGTGTTATGACTCGACAGAGAGGAGAACGGGACCTGAGCTATGATTAATGCTCCTCACGATGTGCATGCTGTTAGCTGTGAAACCACCTCCACACTCTAACTCCCCTCCTGTTGCTCATCATACTTGTTACTGCCTTCCCCTCCGTTCTGCTAACAGTACATGCCCCAAAGAACCACATATGTTTTCACATGTGTTTCTACCTTATCAGCACAGTAGAGCTCCTATCTCGAGCTAGGATGGTTTAGTGCACCACCACCACCACCAAAATAGTAATAATGCTGGTATTTTGTACGGATCCTGCAGGATGCGAAGTTTAAGGATTGGCAAGCAGTTCGTGTTACTATGGGAACTGATTTCTTGGTTAGTCACACATTCAATGTATTTATCTCACTCTACACTTTACACAAAAACTGTGCTGTGATTTTCTTCCAGGGCTACCTGAGAGTTGCATGGAAGGAAGGAAGGAAGGAAGGGGTTGGTTTCTTCGAAGTAAATCCACTGCTGTAAATAAAATGCTTTTCCTATAGTAACACATTAAATTCAATGAGGCCACAATACCTTCTGATGGAAGTCGGAGGTGCTCGTGATTCCGACAGCTTTAAGGAATGACAGAGCAATTAAACTTCCAAATCGGGGCAGCTCTTGCAAGGCTGCAGCAACCGTAGTGGCTGGACTCATGCCTAACTAGCCGATCCATCTGGAAAATTCCACATGGGACATTATTTCCTACAAAAAGGACTGATTTTTCTCTTCTTACCAAGAAGTCCGGATCAGCTGCATTTTCAGTTTCCTCTCTGTAACTGAGCAATAAACAACTTTGGCCCCAGCATTACTTTAAATCAAATATATGTCAACATCAGCCTGGAATAAAATGCATAGCTAGGATATATTGATATAATTTCATATTAAAGTAATTTTAAACAGCAATAATGAAAAGCCCTTTAGGTCCAGGAATTATTTCACATCAAGAAATAGATATGCTCATCTCAAGGAGTTATGGCATTTGCCTGCAGCATGGGAAACTGAGGTGCAGGACCCCGTTGTACTTGGCAGAGGCTGTGCATTTGAACCAGAGCTGCTTATACTCCCAGGGAGTGCTCTAAGCAGTTGGGGTTTCTTTCTCTCCGCCTGTTTCTTCTCTCACCTTAGCCACCCTTCCCAGTTGTGCCACATAGCTGGGGTAGAAGCACATACCAAAGAAAGTGCTCACTTACAACATTGTTTTATTCTTCTTTTATAACCAACTAGGTTAAACGTTTGTTGATCCAGGGCAAAAAAAATGAGCCAGGACTAGGCAACATTTGTGTACTCTTCCCAATTCAATAAGAGATTGCCAAAGTCTGGTATTATTGCAGAAGTCATCCTCTCCCCTCCACAAACACTCCCTCCTTACTCTAAAAATTAGAATAAATACATAATACATAAATTGGCATTTCAGCCTGCCTATATGAAAACCATGAACAATACTTAGGTTTAAACTTCACATATGCTAAAGACTTTAGGCATCCTAGAAAAAACCCCCAACACTCTAGAAATTTTATTCACTTATTGCTTTGAAATTGTTATGAAATATAATCCTGGTAACACCCTCCATACAAGTTACCTTTGTAACAAGCTCTGCAAATCTCAAAACATCATCTGAATATACTGCAATAAAAGATGCAAGTAAAGGGTGGGAATGTGGCTCTTGTGGGATGTACATGTGTGAGAAAAAAAGTTTTTGTTTCAAGAGCACACTCTCTGAAGACAGTGATAAATTCTTGTTACAGAAAAAGAGTCTTGTATCTCATTAGGCTGCACTGCAGGTGACAAAATATGAGGTTCTCACACAGCTAATGGCATAACAGCAGATCATCCACATACTACCCCTGCTAGCTACTAGGAAATTAATAAGCAAATGATCCCTTGGGATCTAATTCAACAGAAAAACCTACCAAACTAACAACAAGGAAACCCACAGAAGCTTACTGAAGCCTCAAAATACTTGCTCACACACTGTGAAAGCAGGTGGGCAGAATTTAAACTGGTCCCTTGATAATTATTAACTGCAATACCTAGTATAATCTGGTTTGAAGATGTACAGCTTGAGAGGGGTTAGAGGGGGAAAAAAAAAATTAGCTTCCAGGGCTGAGCACCCTAAATCCTGGGTGCTTCTCATGCTCTCACTTTCTTCCACTGCAATTCTCTCTATGGGATGAATATATATACATATATATAAACAGAATTGTTTATATACATATATATACACATATACATACATATATTGTTTATAATACATATATATATACACACACACACATCTATATATATATAAAATTTTCAATGAGATGCCTCTCAGTGAACATTATTTTCACTTGACATATGACCACCTGCTTGAAGGTAGCAATTTTTTCATATACTTTGAGGAAGAAAAGCAAACCACAAGTTACAGCAGCTGTGAGTAAGGCTTCTTCAGAAAAGAAAGAAATCCAGCTTTCTAATATTTTGATTATAAGAAACTTCTGTTAAAAACATGGAATATAAGTAAGTTTTTATTTCCAGTTATCTGAAGAACTCTACCTACAAGAGGACTGGAGGGAACGGAGGAAGATAAATCACAGAATCATGTAAGCTTGGCAATACCTGAACACACAGTGTCAGGAAGGAAACAGCAGGAGATCATACTTTTACTTCCAGTTCTAATTTCTACCGTTTATGACATTAAAACCATATGCAGCTAAGGCAGTTTACTAGTCATTAAAAGCAATGCTATTTTAAGAATCTGAGACCAGCAGAAGTGGCTTGCCCTCCGTGACAATACTAGACTGGCAGGACTGCAAATTCCTCTAATGTGCATGGTATAAAATCTAGTAGGAAAAAAAATGCATCTGGCACTAGTTTCACAGCTGATAGAGAACAGATTGCATCAGATAGGTGTATTATACACTAGATTTTGGCATCATCTTATTAATGTTGTGGCAGGTCTCAATAACCATGGCGACAATTTCATAGCAGTATCTGACATGAAATTCAAGAGCGTTATTTTGCGTCTAAGTTCTGGGCTGTTAAATTTGGGAAGGAAGGAGTATTGTCATACTATTGTACCTGTAGCTATAAAAGCAACTATTTTCCATAAGTGAAGGGCAACACTGTTCTTTATCTGATCTAAACGCAACTCCCACTGAAACTGTCAGAAGCAGCACAAGCACGTTATTCTCATGCAGGTAAATCTTCAATGAGATGCCTCTCAGTGAGTATTATTTTCACCTGACGCGTGACCACCTGCTTGAAGGTAGCAATTTTTCCACGTGCTTTGAGGAAGAAAAGCAAAACCACAAGTCACAGCAGTTTTGAGTAATGCTTCTTCAGAAAAGCAAGAAATTGCCATTGGCTCATAGAAAGTTTTCCAACACAGCTGCTTTTTCTGGAGTTCTGACAGCAGAGCTGTGCCTCTGAATTATAAACATAGCTGCTGCTTTGGCCATTAGAAATACAGCTCAAAAATATAAACCACTTTTGAATAAAATAGCCTTGGACTGTAATAGCCTGTGAGTTATTGAAAAGGATGCGGACACAACTGGAAGCCATTCTTTCCTAAATGCTCAGAAACCACAGCAACAGTAATTATTTTTCCTCCGATGCTTTTAAACTCACTTCAGCCATTGTTCAGTGATTTGTAGGCTCTGCAGAAAAGCAGATGGTGTGCTTTAACCACTGCTTATTTTACCAGCCAATTTTATTCCACTGTTGTTTCATATCCTTTCTCCATTTATTGCATCTGCTCACATCTTCAAGTTATACTTGAGTAATCCTCCTGGAGCAAGGGCCATTTCTGTGATGCTTGAGTGGACAGTGCCTAATGGAGGACGGCCTTGCGCCTAATGCAGGCCTCTGAAGGCAAAAGCTAGACACTAAACAACCTTTTGGTGCCCTGTGCTATCTTGAGCCACTTAAGGTGTTACTTTGGTATTTTCATCATTGTAATTTTTGCCCAATTAAGAGACCCAGTAGGCAGAAAAGCGTACTTCACTTGGTGGATTGCAGGAAAGAGAAGGTGTCTAAGAAGCAGCAGGAATAGTCTGAAAGATGGTCCACTCAGCTTTCCTCGGGGAAAAAATGTGAAAGGACAAGGGCAAAGTAAGGAAAATTGCTGACAGTCCTATCAGTGCTACAAGCAGCAATAAGTGATACTGAGGAACCATGCATGTGCTTTTCAGTATTTGAGTCTCTACAAATCTGTATACAACAAATACACCTGTTAATCCTCACATCTCTTGTTCCAATGATAATGCCATGACTTACTCTAAAAGTAGACTCAAATGAACTGAGAAACGCACCTCAGCCACCTAATCAGAGGCAACCCAAATCTTTGGCTGCAAGGAATACTGTGGTTTAAAGTGACCCACTCACAGAAAATAAGATAACAACATTGGAGTTTAGTTTCTAGCCAGCATAAACAAGTACATCTATTTTTTAAACACTTTTTTTCTAAGCAAATTATTCTTGAAAAGCCAAACTGAGACTTTTAAGAATGTCCCTGCTTTATTATCGAGCTCTGTTTTACTGCTATTTTTCAACATCCTTTTAGAATTGGTTTATAGAGGAACAACGACTACTCCTTTTTGATTAGGCTTAATTCAACTCATTTGCTAAGGGAAAAAAAAAAAAAAAAGACTTTGATCAGCATTTGCACTGTGTTCTCCCAATGGACCACTCAATCCGCAGGCCCTTGTTTCCTTCTGTACAGTGTATGCACCTACATAACACCATCACGGTGAACTGCAGTTCTAGGGATCAACCATTCCATCTGAACCTTCTATGTAACAAAAAGTTATATTTTTGGGTTGTCACTTAAAATGTAAACTTTTCTTAAATTTCTGAATAAGTGGTTTTGGCCCTATTGCATCACTATTCCACGAATAGACTATGAAATATTCAGTCCTCCAGCACTGCAGCCTGGAGATCGTCCCGTCAACACAGCCGCCCTGGCAGCAGGTTGTTACGTTGCCCCTTTACAAGCGGCCAGTATTGTTCAAGGAGAAACATGCATCCCATTGCGAGGTGGCACCATGCGGTCCAGCGGATAAGAAACAACAGAAGCAGCCACAGCAGCAACTGCTGCTCCGGGAAGAACAAAGAAAAGGGTCATTACTGTAAGCCAGAGTGCGTGTCTGCATGGGTCTCCCACCCGGTCAGAGCCAAGATTAGATGGTACCTTCTCACATGAATGCACGAGCACCCACAGTGCCTTTGGGGGGGGGGGGGGGGGGAAGAAATGGAGAGAGAGGCCAGATGGCAAATCCAGCCAAGAGAAACCGTTGCAAAAGCTACCCGTGCTGTGACCATGCCACAGACAAGCTCTGCTTGTGAGCTGTCACTCTTCCTCTTCCCCCACCTTTTGTGGGATTCGGATACTTAGATTGCTTATTGCTCAGCATAACAAAGCCCCATTCTCAGTTGCCCACAGACATGACTAACAGCTACAAGAATAACAAAGAACTTCACTGCCAAATATCTCATCTAGGTGAAAGCTGGCATAGGATATGTAGAATGAGTCACTGATGCTACCTTAGTATGAGGCAGAAATTACAGTATTCTAAACAGAAGGAATATCAACTACAGGAAAAGCAGGTTTCTGAATGATTAGAGGATATTTGAACACAGCCTTTAAATAAGAACCTCAGAGAACTCCAAGACCTCTGAATCTGTGCTTGTGCATTCACACATATTACCCTGCTGACCCAAAAGCTATTCAAGAGATACTCCAGTGTGACAGGAGTTATTGGTACAGGCTGAGCACTGAAAGCAACAGTTTCGATAGGACTGAACAAGAGTAACTCCATCACAGAATATATTATTGTGGAGGACTGGCTTGATGGCAGAGGTCATGTGAAGATTGAACAAATAAAGGAAGCACAACTAAGTACATATCGTACACAGTTGATGTGAGCCAAGTCACGTACGAGAGTAAAAACAGCTAGTAAGAGCCAAGGACACATTGGCTCCAATGTGTTACCAATGATAAGGAACTTGCGGCGTTGGGGTAGACAAAAATTGCTATTACCAATAAGGAGCTCAGCTTTTGCAATATGTATGAGCCTGATTAGTCCTGTGCTATATAAAGGAAGATCACGCCTAATAAAGATGAAGTATGCTGATCACTCATATTGAGCGTCTGGGTCTTCCCTCCGTCGGCTCCTCCCGTGCAAGTTTCCAACAAATGGCGCCCGAACAGGGACCCTGCCGGTCAGGGACTCGGTGATTAAAAACTCAGGAGTCGACGGAGTACTAGGGACAGCTGGTCCTGCTGTGCTAAAGGCGACGAGACACAATCGGGAGTCTACGTGCCAGAGTTACAGAGGAGGTGGAGAGGACACAAACAAAGGGGGGGTCCGCACCCAGGACGAGAAGGGGTCCTGCCAGAAAGTCTCGCCGCAGGTCTTGCAAAGGTTGCAACGGTAAGTGAGTAACCACGGAGCGACAAGCGGCTTATGATTTGTTAAGATGCTTTTTAGAAAAGCGGGGTACTCAAGGAATAGAATGTCATAAGGAACTCCCAGGGCTATTAGCTTACGGAGTGGCTAAGGGGTGTTTTGTTAACCCAGATACCGTGTTCGAACAAACTGAATGGAAAAAATTTGGGGACAAGTTGTTTGATGAAGCAATAAGTGACAACAAGACAGCAAAAAAGCTGATGAAACCGTGGAGGGCAGTTACTAATGCTCTCGCAGTACATCAGGCTGAGCAGAAAGTAGCTGCCGCCGCCGCGGAGCGTTTGGGAAGCCCCGATGGGTTCAAGGAACCCCCGCATGCAGAGGTGTCCCCATACCCATCGCCCCCCTCGATCCGAACCTTTACTATTGCCCAGGGAGGGTCTGGGAACACAGGCCTGCCAAAAGGAGCAACATTGACCATGCGGCAGATCCCCCCTCCTCCCTCAGCGCCTCCAATAGAGGATGAGACGGGGGGCGGGGGATCGGAAGCAAACCCTTTTCTCACAAACACCAACCCATTTGTATCAGGTCCCGCGAGCAGTGCTAATAAGTGGGAAAAAATAGCAAGGGAAGCTATGCAGGAAGGGAATTACGAGGTGGCAGCACAACTAAGTCAGGCATTCCCCGTGGTATATTCGCCCCCCGATGCTCAGGGAAACGTCACCGTAAATATGACAAATCTAGATTGGAAGTTGTTAACGCAATTGAGATCTACTGTAAATGATTCGGGAATAAAGGGGGAACCAACCCGACAGATGTTGGATTATATTTGGGGGACAAATATATTGTTGCCGGGGGACATACGCAGCATAATGAAGTTAATACTAACACAGCATCAGTAGCTGCTGTTTAACGCGCATTGGCACGCAGTATGCCAGGAAGCGGTAGCTGTTATAAGGGCTCCAGGGGACCCGTTGTATGGAGTAACGTTAGATGAGTTGATGGGGATAGGCGCGTATTTCCGCTTAGAAGCGCAGGCCCTGCTGGGACCAGATAAAGTTAAAGAATCAATGAAACTAGCAAGGCGGGCGCTTGATCAATTAAAGGAGCCAGGGGGTATCCCATCTTATATGGGAATAAAGCAGGGCCGGGAAGAGCCTTTCGGCTTGTTTATTGACAGAGTAGCCAATGCTATACAAGCAGCAGGGGTACCAGAGTACCTGAAAGGGACTATCTTGAAACAATGTGCAATACAGAATAGTAGCCCTTCAACGCGTAGTATTTTAGCCACGCTCCCGGGAACATGGACTATTGAGGAGGGGCTAGAAAGAATGGCACAGGTACCTGTAGGACCGCAAGCTATGCTAGTAGAGGCAGTGAAACAATTAGGAGAGAGCATGAGAGAGCAAGCACAGGCGTTGCAGGATAATATGCAACAGAATCAAAGACAGGTATTCGCTGCCCTTGCTCCTTTGCAAACTCCCGGCGGAAATATCCCCCCTGATCGACGATCGGCACGCTGCTACCGATGCGGCGTTGTTGGTCATCTTCGCAGAGAATGCCAAGCTAGTAGAGTATGGTGTCCCAACTGCAAAAGCAACAAACATGATGGAGCGGCTTGTTGGAAGGCTGGCTCGGGAAACGCCCGGAGAAGCGGGACGAGCCGCCCCGCGACGACACAAAAGGCGGCATTCACCACAACAACTCAGCAACCCCCGCAGTTAACACAACCACCTCAGCCGGCGCCCAGCTCCACTCCGAACGGCATGAACCCCTTTGTCTTCGACCAGCCACCAGAGGGAGTCTCGGGCTGGACTTGGCAACAGCAGTAGGCGCCACCTTATTGGATACAAAGCCAACAAGAATCGGGACGAATGTCTACGGACCAGTAATTATTAATCATGAGCCAGTAGGTGCCTTACTGATTGGAAGATCGTCCGCTACAATGAAAGGATTACAAGTTTTGACAGGATTGATCGATAAGGACTATTTCGGGGAAGTACAAATTGTGGTTTCAGCAATGTTTCCACCTATGCACATACCACAAGGATCGAGAATAGCCCAGCTTATTCCACTTCCCCACCTGACTGTAGGGGTGGCACCAGCGAAAGAGCAACCACGAGGCTATGGTGCTTTTGGTTCCACTGGAAGTGTAGTATTACTGACTGTCGGAATGCATCAAAGGCCCCGACAAACCGTGACTGTAAAGTATAAAGAAGAATCTATACGCACTAATGCCTTATTGGACACTGGAGCGGATGTATCAATAATTAGCACTAAGATCTGGTCCCAGCATTGGCCAACCCGAGAGACCAGCTCTACGGTAGCTGGAGTAGGCGGGGTCACCCTCGCCCGAAAATCATCGACGCTACAATGGACTATAGGGAACAAGGTGGTTAATTGCTCCGTTTCCATTTTACCCCTACCTGAAGGAGTGCAAGCATTAATAGGGCGCGATATCCTTGCCCAGATGGGTATGGTGCTTACCTCAGAACACCCTTTATAGCACTGGCCATTGCCTGGACTTTCCCAATCCCACTCAGCTGGAGGACTGATCAGCCTGTGTGGGTAGAGCAATGGCCGCTTAAACGGGAAAGTCTCATTCAAGCACATGAACTAGTAAAGGAACAGTACAAACAAGGTCATCTAAGACTATCTACCAGCCCTTGGAATACCCCAATATTTGTGATCAAGAAAAAATCCGGCAAATACAGACTCTTACACGATCTACGTGCTGTAAACAGACAGATGCATGACATGGGTGCTTTACAACCGGGGTTACCCAACCCAGCAATGATCCCAGAAGGCTGGCACCTGCTAATCGTAGATTTAAAGGACTGTTTCTTTACTATAGCCCTCCATGAAGATGATAAACAGCGATTTGCATTTACACTCCCTGCTATCAATAGAGAGGGGCCAGACCAAAGATTTGAATGGACAGTACTACCGCAGGGTATGCGAAACTCACCAACCCTCTGTCAACTCTATGTCGATGCGGCACTTCAACCGTTACGTCAACAGTGGCCAGAGACCATGATATATCACTACATGGACGACATATTGTTGGCACAAAAAAACCCCTTTTCTCCTGAACAAAAATTTGATCTAATCACACAATTAAAGAAAAAGGAACTTGTGGTGGCCCCGGAAAAGGTACAGGAATCCAGCCCCTGGCAGTATCTAGGTTGGCATATTTCGAATGCCACCATCAGACCACAGAAATTGACAATCAGGACTGACATAAGAACACTCAATGATGCTCAAAAACTATTAGGAGACCTCCAATGGATCCGTCCGGTTGTCGGCATTCCTAATGAACTTTTAAATCCGCTACGCCCCTTGCTGAAGGGAACAGACCCAGCAGCTGCCGTCACGCTCACAGAGGAACAGCAACGGGTACTCCAGGAAATTGCATCGCTAATTACTACGCGTGCTACGCACCGACGCCTGGAAAATCAGCCACTTGATCTTACTATTTTATGTGGCCCACAATACCTAATGGGAGCCATTACACAACACAAAATAAAAATGGGGGAAAAAAGGGGGTTGGCGGAACCCATTGTACTAGAATGGATAGCACCACCGTTACAACCAAAACGAACTATTCAAGAAAAAATTTCAACGCTGGCCGAACTCATTAGGAAAGGAAGAAACCGAATATTGCAAATTGAGGGAGCACCACCGAATACCATTTGGCTGCCATTGAAACCCAACGACCTAGAATGGTATATGCAAAACTCAATGGAGTTACAAGCCGCTTTGTTACAGGATGGGGCGAATATAGTAGCAAAGCCGCTGCCGTCCACTACATTAGCGTGGATGGAGAACCATGACTGGATAATTAAGCCCAAGCGGTCTGCGTCACCGCTGCAAGAGGCACAAACAGTATTTACTGATGCGGGAAGACGGTCCAGGACTGCCGCAGTGACATGGAGAGATAAGGAGGGCTGGAAACATAAATTATTAGCTGCCCAGGAAGGAGATTCGCTGCAAACCTTGGAACTTTTTGCTGTTGTCTGGGCATTTGTGAAATGGAAAGATACACCACTAAACATAATATCGGACTCGTTGTATGTAGTAGGCATCGCTGCTAGAATCGAAGACTCCAATTTACGAGACATCAAGAATAAAAGGCTGGCGAGCCTACTGATTAGTTTGCAAATTGCTATTGAACAGCGGCAGGAACCATATGCAGTAATCCACATTAGGAGCCATCTCTGGGAGGAAGGCCTAGGAGAAGGCAATGCCAGGGCAGATAGACTAGTGGCTGCTCCAGCAAGGGAGGCGCCGCTATCGCCATTTTGCCGGGCCAGAGAAGCACATGCTACCTTTCACCAAAATGCAAAAGGACTCGCCCGGGCGTACCAAATAAGCAGGACCGACGCGCAGGCTATAATAAAATCATGCCCTATATGTAGTCACCATAATGCGGGTGCAGGAATAGGGGTGGGAGTGAACCCACGAGGTCTAAAGGCAAATGAGATCTGGCAAATGGATGTTACTCACGTGCCTAGTTTTGGCCGGCTTAAATATTTGCATGTGACGATAGACACTTACAGCCACGTGATATGGGTGACACCACAGTCTGAGGAAAAGGTGCGAGATGTACGCCGCCATCTCACCAGCTGTTTTGCTGTAATGGGGGTCCCAGAAGCCATAAAAACAGATAACGGCCCTGCTTATGCCAGTAAAGCCATTAAGGAATTTATGAGCTTATGGAATATCAAACATATAACAGGCATTCCCCATTCACCCACAGGTCAGGCGGTTGTTGAACGAGCAAACAGCACTGTCAAACAATACATAGAAAAGTTTAAGGACATCCTAGACATCAAGGAAAAAATTGATAAGACCCTATTCGTACTAAACTATTTGTGTGTATTCGGGGACGACGAAGAACCACCAGCAATCAAACATCATATAGAAGAAGAAAAGGCTGGTAGCCGGACCTTTAGAGTAAAATACCGGGACATGAAAACGGGAGAATGGATAGGTCCAGCAGAGGTAATATATGTAGGGCGCGGTTATGTGTGTATATCTTCTCCCACAGGACCGGTTTGGGTTCCCAGCAGATTTACGAAACCTGTGATAGACGAAGGAGCGACTGTGGACAAAGACCATGCTCGGAATCGGACAGACAACTCTGCACAAAATTGTCCTATTGATCATGATAATTGCTGAAGGGTCTACGATGTTGTCTCAGATTGATACTCAACAGAATATGTGGGTTACATGGGCTAACGAAACCAACCAGCGCTCCTTTTGTTTGTCTCTAGCCTCAGGAAGCGATCCCTTCCGGACGTGTCTATTTGGGGTGCCTATAGGAGCTCCAAAGGAATTGGTCAAGCTGTTAGGCCCATACTCAACTTCACTCACTCTCTTAAATGGGTCCTTCTCGAGCAACCTCTCAGACGGAGTGGTTGCTGCACTGCAACATCTTAATATATCATTGCCATGGGATCCACAAGAATTAGATTTGTTAGGGTCAGTAGCAGTAGGAAACACTAGTGATAATTGGACACAAACCTGTTTTATACTAAATGAAGGTAAACAAAATAAGACTCATTGGACGAACATAACGTCTAGAACTTTAGGGTTTAACGCCAATGGTAATTATTGTGGGTGGAATAACTCCAATAATAATAGTGAGCCACTTGGGGCCTATGGAGTAAATGATCACAACTCGACGTGGCCTATGAGTGCCCCTAAGGCACTGCCTCCTGGTATTTTTCTAATTTGTGGTGACAGAGCATGGCAGGGTGTGCCAGGAAACGCTTATGGGGGACCTTGTTATATAGGACGCCTGACACTCTTCGCCCCTGACTTACATGATCAGCGTTGGTCAAATCTGACTGCAGCAATCAAACATAGAAGAAGTGAGAATCGTCGAGGCAAGCGTGAATTGAAAAAAACTAGGTTCAGATTGTGCTGATGATGTAGAATTATGGGGGCCTGCGGAAAGGTTTTTCGCTGCAGCTTTAGCTCCTAACGTTGCAGTTGCGCATGCCATGTCTAATCTAAATAAACTTGCTTGTTGGGCTGTTAGGCAATCAAATGTTACTACACAAATTCTCTCTGAAATGTCACAGGATATGGATAGCCTGAGACATGCAGTGTTGCAAAATAGAGCAGCTATAGACTTTCTGCTTTTGGCACAAGGACGCAGGTGTGAGGATTTTGAAGGAATGTGTTGTTTTAATCTTTCTGATCATGGACAGTCAATCCATGAGCAATTGAAATGGCTAAAGGACCACACCCAGAGAATCACCGTACAGTATAATTGGTTTGATGATCTGTTTAGAAAGATGTTTGGTAATGTGAGTACCTGGATTTTGGGCTTGATCAAAGAAGGGCTACGTATTCTACTCATAATTGTATTAATTTTAATTGCTGCAAGAGTGATTTTTGGCTGCTTAACACAAAAGCTTGAACAATTAACTGAAAAGGTCTTTCTCGCACAAAATAAAAACGGGGGAATTGTGGAGGACTGGCTTGATGGCAGAGGTCATGTGAAGATTGAACAAATAAAGGAAGCAGAACTAAGTACATATCGTACACAGTTGATGTGAGCCAAGTCACGTACGAGAGTAAAAACAGCTAGTAAGAGCCAAGGACACATTGGCTCCAATGTGTTACCAATGATAAGGAACTTGCGGCGTTGGGGTAGACAAAAATTGCTATTACCAATAAGGAGCTCAGCTTTTGCAATATGTATGAGCCTGATTAGTCCTGTGCTATATAAAGGAAGATCACGCCTAATAAAGATGAAGTATGCTGATCACTCATATTGAGCGTCTGGGTCTTCCCTCCGTCGGCTCCTCCCGTGCAAGTTTCCAACATATTATAACTCAGCAGTCAAAACAACATAGCAGGAGATGTGGGGTCAAACCACTTCTGTGGGAAAAGAGAAGACTGTCCACACTAAGCTACTTGATAAAGGAGAGCTGGCCATCGGCTTGTCTTCTGTGGTTTTCGCCCAAAGGCTGATGCAAGAAATGCTTAAGCAAAGGCAGGACCCACACTGCTGAACAGTGTCCACACACAGGCTCTTGCTGCTGAGGCCATGTTAAACTTTCACTGCCTGCAGGCTAAGAAGCAAGTGAGTGAAGGGCTTTGACGATCTAAATTTTGGATTCAGACACTTGCAAAGAAAGCTAAATACATAAATCCTTCTGTAAATGTATTCCGCTTTTTGAAGAAAGTGTCTCTGTAGGATGCCATGAAGGTCCATGGAGAAAGATTCTTTGAGGGTTTGCTTCTGATCTGTGATACAAAATTTAAGTCAGAAGTAATGCCACTGAGAAAAGTGGAATGTACTGGGGTAAAAACGGTTAAACAAGATCAAAATTTGCCCCACAACCAGAGATGTCTGCAACGACTGGGTGTTTTTTGAAGCATTATTCAACATATTGCAGCAAAATATCCACTTTCTTTCAAAATTTTAAAAAGAAATTAAAATAAAATTATTTTTTAGAGACAGGAAGCTCTGATTATTAATAATTATGCTGAATAAATTTTCATCCTACTTGCTTCTCATATACAAAAGTACATTATTAAAGACAGCACTGGGTCACTTTATCTTTTGTATCAAAATAAATATCCTTTAACTTTTTTCTATGAAGAATACAAGGGTAGGATAAGGAGAAGCTGTAAAATTAACAAGAACTCTTTGAAATGGAAATTGTCTAATAAAAGATTATCAGTGATAACAGAGGATTTGTAGAAAGCGATAATACGTCAAGGAAATGGTTTTTAGAATGCTGATGCACACAAACCTCTGAAGTGGATTTCTATGGCATGTCCAAAAAAATTTCATGTTCACTGACTGTACTTTTCAAGTATGTGTACACACACTTAAGTTGGCAACTACTTGGTGTGTTCACGAAAACTCATGACTTTGAAAGAACACATAGGTGATGCAGCAGGCATGGCTTCTGCAGCAAACAGTAAAAAGCCACTGCCATCATCCTCTGGACTTCAATTAATAAAACTTTTAAGTAGGAAAACAAGAGTTCTAAAGTGTCTATAAAGTTTTGCAGGTATTGAATTATTCTGTGACTTTAAGGTTGCAGATGCCTACAAATCAATCACAAACTGCAGAAAAAAGGATTCAGTAGGGGAAAAAAACAGGGAGGAGGGTTGGAAGTAATTGTTTTCATGTCAGATCATTGGCAGACTTCATTTGTCAGATCACTACAATCTTATCCCTGTTTGAGTGTTACCAATGTGACATATTTTTGTTAAGAAAGTGCCTGCCAATGATAATCACAAGAGAAGAAATCTTGGCAACAGAAAGGCAATTTAGGTTTCTAGTTTATTAGACATTTTATATGTTTGGAATTTATCTTACCCACCTATATCGCTCAGTCACGCATGCTAGTTATGTCTTCAGGATTATGCTCTTTTCCACCTTTGCCTTGATAGTTTAATTTTTCTTCTAATTACACCAGCGTGCTACCTCTCTAATCACGATGGAGCAAAACAAAGTCTGGATGAGACCAACTGGTAACGTCAGGGCACTGCGTGGCCAGTGGCTCCCAGCCCGTCCCCCCACCCCCAGGGAGCAGGGCCCTGGGGCATCCCCGGCCCCGGGCACCGCCGCAGCGCCCGGCCAGGCGCCACGGAAAGAGGGGACTATGGAGCAAGCGGTGACAGAGCTGCCCTCCTACCGCAGCTTCTGGGCTCATGCCGCTTTTGTACCTAGAGAGCAAATAGCAACCCCAAGGGTTTGCAGCAGTGGGACCCAGCGCACGTGGGCTTGACAGAGATGTTAAAGTTGACAGCATTATCACCACTACCCACCTGCAGAAGAAGGGAGAACAGGATCCCCATACGATATATGAAGCCCAGCTGGCTCATTTGTTCAGCTCTAATGTGGACACACAGGTGGCATACAGCAAGCAGCACTTCCACCCGTCCCCTCCTACGAAGGCCTTAGCTCCTCAGCCCTAGCTGTAGCAGTTTGTACTGAACCCCGCAAATCAGCTTCCGAGAAGCCAGCTGAAAGAGCTCCGTTTTAACCCGAACCTGAAAGAGCTACGGTGCACATCACGCGCTCCCGCCAAGGCTTCCTCGACCCAAAGAAATGTGTAACCCCCGGTCAGCATGTTAGCGGCACCCCTTCCGTGGCTGACCCAGGGGAAACGCTAGCTGCCAGGGCCACCACTTACCCACTATTATTTCAAAGCTTATCAGCAGTTTATGCAAGTAGACCAGAAAATCCCCAATTCCCCATTTTACACAAAAGGAAACACAACAGGAAAAAAAAAGGAAAAAAAAATCAATGACTTTTTGGATAGGTACCATGTATACTTGACACTTCAAATAACTCCTATGTCTGCGCAAAGTGTAACGACAGCTTAAACAAACGTTTAGCTTTTCTAAACCAAATTACAACTAAATGTCGGTTATATATTTGAATAAGAGAGATGATCAGCTTGCATTCAAATTGAAGTTTTGAGTCTGTGAAAGTTTCATTTGAAGATTTTAGCTTTGATTAATTACAAAAATGGAGGATTGAAGCCACTTCACATTTAGACACATTAGCTGCTTTGGTATTTAATAAAAATAGCATTCCCAGTTAGGAAACAGGCAGCAGAGAGGGTATGGGGGTGTTTTTTTTGTTTGTTTTTTTTTTTTTTTTTTTTTTTAAGTACTATAGGAATAATTTTTTAGAGAAGCCCTCCAATAGCAATAGTGATGACAAGAAATTTAACTGATTTTGAGAGGCAGCTACTATATTTTATGAAACTGGGGCTATCTTCAACAAGAGAGTGCTGGCCTCTATAATCCAGAACATCATTTTTCCAAAGTTAAAAATATTTCACCTGCTAAAAGGCTAAATATAAAAACCTACAGAAACCACTGACTTCAGTGGGCTTTGGATGAGCCACCAGAAGACATGTGACTGAATGTCACTACATCACTTACTTTCTCTCTCATCTCTCTCCCTCCTTATTTTCAAGACCTTCTTCCCTGCTGTTTGAGTCATTTATCCACTGTACCATGAACATTTCTTTAATTAAAAAGAAAAGCCTCAAATTCCTTTTATTTGCATTAAATGAAGTAAAGAGGCTATTCTTCAACACATACAATGAATGATCCCATTTTGGACACACAACAGCTTTACCTGAACTTTTCACTTGCTTTCTTCTACTATGCTATGACAGACACCTTGACAGCATTTGTTACAGAAAGTTTTTGTCCGTTTTTAAACTTCCATAACTTCATCTTGTTTCTTTCCATTCACTCAGGAACAACTGAAGAGTAACTGAAGGCTTTCATCTCCTCTTTCCCACAAGGGAAGTCTGGCTTCACCCTTGATCTCCTGGGCACACTGGTTTAGGAGGTCTTAGACCAACTATTAATGACTAGCTTCCTTCTTCTTCTGAAACGGCCATGGGTGCCACATAGAACACGAAGGTCCATTCACACAAAGGAGGAAAATCTGAAATTATTCCCTTGTTTATTTCTAGCTGAATACCCAAAAGGAAGCACAAAAGCAAACAAACCAGGAGACATCCAGGACTTCCTGAAGCAAGAGAAGATTTTGGCAGGTACAACAGTGCAGAGAGGTTTTCACACACCATCTTTTGGCAATTCACATTTGAACACCCAAACTACTGCTACAAGGTCTTAACTGTCTTTGCTGTTACCAAAACAAAATTTCACCATTGCAAAATAATTCCAAACACTAAATAATACCTCATTTTAATGCTGTATCATTGCTGCTTTTCTGCTCACAATCAGTATTTTCTCTTTTAATCTATTCTGGAAATATATTTTCAGAGAGTCATTTACCTATCTGCAAGAAACACTTTATTCATCTCAAGCAGTTTGCCTTTGTCAGTGATGGTCCCTCTTCCCCTGACATCTCATGTAATCTACTTGTTTATTCATATCCTGATATGAAAGCCAATAACAAGAAAGTGTAGATTAGGACCAAGAAAGATGACTCCCATGCATAATCTTTCATTATGACTTCCCCCTAACAAATTTAATTTACACAAATGGATATTGTTTTCCTACACAAACCCAATGCATGAAGAATCAAAGCAGTAAGAGCCAGGCTTGTGCATCTCATTCTGGATTCTTTTGCTCTCCAATCCCAAACCTTCTCTCCCCTACTATTTTCATTCCTTCTCTGCTATCTCCAAACACCTTCTCTTGCAAGGCTGTGCCAAATCTCATTTCTTCTCTGCAGCCGTGTCATTCTACTTGTCTTTCATTCCAGTCCTGATTTCACAGCTTTTTCCCAATAAGCATGGCCACACGCGATATTTCCTCCACGTTCCATTAAATTTCAGTCCCACAAAGTTCTGAACTAACACGTCCAGCTTGGTGCATGAAAAATACAATGCAGTTCAGTTTATATGGACATATACATTGCTTATATACCCAAAGTGAAATGCCTTGCTGGGTCTGACAACCATGATCAGTCCCAGCGAGACTTGTGCCTATCTTTCACTGAAACCACGAACAGCTTGGTGGAGTTTTTCCACTCTGCATTAATCTAACAAGAAACTCTGAGCTGGTTTTAAGGCTATTTCATCAACCATTCAGGGCATTAGAGACTAGCCGCTAAGAACAACCCTTTCAACCAACTGCCTGAGGAACCTGGTTATTAGAGTTAATAACCATCACCTAGGCACTTTCAAGTGCTTTCAAATCTGCAGGTCTAAATGAAGCCAAGAAAGATTTTTTTTCCTCCTTTTTTTTTGCCAACACCTGAATTATAATCAGTCTTCATTAAGCCCTCCAACTTGCCAGGTGTTTATTTTTCCTTGTTTTCAATATTTTTTTTCATTGAACCAAAGCAGACTTCAAATTAAACAAGATAAAATGGATATTGTGCAGTTAAATTGCAGCAACAACAACTGAGGTATGTTAAAAGCTCAGGACTTAGGAGCCTTTCATTTTTCTGTTTCCATGGCAAATAATGGCATCCTAGTCCACTTCTAAATGACATATCAAAAAAGAAATGACATCTTCCTTCACTATTTCTACAATAAACTGATGAATTCTCAAAAGGAAATGCAGTCTAAATAGGTATATAAGTGATTATTATAGTGAAGCCCTGATTTGTTAGGAATTTCTACCTAAAGGCATTTACAACACCAGTTTTTCTCTATTAGCAAATGTTGACTTTTTAATGAGATCATTGCTGCAGTCTCCAGTGGTGCTATTTCAGTTTGTCTCCAATTATAAACTCAGTAGGTCAGGGCGCAGCCTGAGAAAAAAGAAAAAAACAAATAAAAAAAACCACAGAGAACCAAACCTATCAATAGTCCCATTAAAAATATCAAGTACAAACTTTGGGCAGAGGGGGCAATCATTGAACCCAATTCTACCGTGTCATTTTATATTGAAAGAAATACTAACACATCCCCAAACTGCTTAAATTTAAATCTCTTAAGTCTGGGGGTTTCACCTGCAGTAGTACTGACCCCCTATCTCAAGTACTCCAGGGGCAGCACCGCAAGCCTGCAGCAGAGTGCCAACATTAGGAACATCCCTGACAATTTTCCAGTGAGAAGGAATAGGGACGTAGACACATCAGCATTTTAAGCCAGCCTGGGAACATGCTTTTGGAGAGAATTTCCCAACCACCTCCACATGCATTGGTTCATGCCATGGAGCAGTCTCAGACCATATATGCTGGATTTCTTTTGGATGAAACCAAACAGGCAAATTCCCTAATGCACTGCAACCGCTAACGGGCATTCAGGCCGCAGGACCAGACTAGCCCTTGTTCGAAACAACTCTACCCCACTTCCGAAAAACGTCAGGGTGCTGACAGCAGGCCTGTGGCACCAACCTTGTCGCGCTACAGAGTGGCTCCTCGCAGGCCACGCTGCTTACTGGCATGGACACAGGTGGTGCAGCATGACGCGACACACCCGCAACTCTGAGGTTGTAACCATATCACCGCAAACTTGTTCCTTGACCTCAGACAATTGTCCATTCCTCTCAAAAGTACTCAGAAATTTTTAAAACTGCCTCATTAGCAGAGTTTCCTAACAGAGTGAAAAGTAGGCTTTGCAGCTACCCAGTTAGCAATAGCACTGAAGGATGGAGAGGTCACAAGAAGTTAACATTAATCTCAAATATTTCAGAGCACTGTTTTGCCTGAACCCCGAAGCGAGGCAGGAGGCGGCAACCGTGACTGCAGTTAGACTAGAGATTAGAAAAAAGCTTGTAACCAATAAAGGAGTCACAAGTTGAAAGCATCCCAGAGGCTTCTGTTACCACCATAGCTAGCTAGTTTAAAGATGGAGCTTGATCATATTTTGAAAGGTATTGTATAACATATCTGGCTGTGCGTGCAGTAAATTAGTGTCTGTGACCCAGTAAATCTCTTTTACCCTTATTTTCTCCTAAGCTCCTCAGATAGAGATATACTGTGGGCAAGAGTAAGCGAGAGTATGAGTAGGGATAAGTACTTGTTACTGCACAGATCCTATGTTACCTCTGCCTTGCCTTAACAGATGAGGACCAGCACAGTCATTGCTTCTCTTCAAACACGCGTTTGAAGTCTGAAAGAGTGGAAGGATGAGACAGCCTAAGCAAAGTGACAGCATGCCATGGTCATCTCTCTCGCTCTCCCTTCCCCCAAAAATATTAACATCTTTATCTTCAAAGCTTCTCTAGCTTTTATGAAAGATTTTTCAACCCAAATCATGTTATTCTAATATCATGTACATAAAGAAGATTGTACAGGTATTGACCCTATAAGAGATACTAATTTTTAGATAATAGCAATGCCTAGTAAATGTGGCAAGAAGCAAAGCAATACTGCTGTACATACAGGTACAGATGTGTGTATCTGTAGATGGAGAAGGATTACAAAGATAGACAAAGCTCTTGGTAATTTATGACTTCCCATTTTACTGAGAGAGCTGAAAATGCTTCACAGAAAGGAAAGCCTACACTATTTCCATGTTACAAATACAGAAACAAATATGAGGAGCGTGTTCCTCCATCCTTATTAATTAGAATTAATAATTTAAGAATTAAGAACTAGCGACATCTTACTTTGCACACAGCAGCATTATTCTGCTGGGGTGCAGAGGGCCACCAACCCTGACCTGCCCTAAGTTACAGAACAAACTGGTGAAGCCAGGAACCTCATTGTCATCCTCAAGCAGGACAGCTTTCCACATGCTTTTTGGCTTCCCTGCAGTTGGTTCCTCTTTAGTACATCTCTTATTACTTGCTATCAAGCCTTTATCACAGGTTTTTCTTTAGCAAAGTCTGACATTCAGTTCAGCCAGCACTCCACAGGAAATAGCTCCCTGTGCTATTAAGGAGGACATGTGGCACAGCTGCACCATTGCTAAGCATAATGAAAAAATGAAAGGTTTCAGGCTTATGATCACTGAGAAAGAAAAGTTGGACGCAGCAGCACAGAGACTCCTGAACAAAATGCATTTAAGATCAGCTTGTACCATGCTATCATCTCTGTTTGGCAGGCTCCAGCCATATGAAACCAGCTTGGGTTCATCCTGAAGTATCAGTTTCTCTTGCTTTAATTTCCTCAAGGACATCTCTCCTTTTTCAAGAAGGAAAGTGTTCTTAAAGTAAAAAAAATAAGTTTATATTAACACTCCATGAAGGCAACAAGAAGCCAACACAATTCTGTAAATGCTTACCACACTTCATATTTAAACTTCAGGCACTTTGGAAAAGAAACTCTTACTGACAAACATACCTGGCCATTGCACACACATGCACGCGCGCACATACACACACAAAACAAAAACCACACAATACCTTCTCACCTGGCTTAAATAAGAGAGTTTCTAATCAATGCTAGTTTCTGCTAATGACACCATTCATTTAGTTGAAGCTGGTTTACAGACTAGATACCCTGGCACCGTATTCATCATTTATACCTCAAGATAAACAGGGAAGATAAGATGCAAAAATACAACTCAAACAAAACTCCATCTTATTATCTGTCAGTATAACTCCAGAGGAATAACAAGTGACTTTGGTTTCAGGACGGCCTCTGATTTTATTGTGCCATGTTCATGTGGTTTAGGACTGCCACTGAGGCAATCCTTTCTCCTTCCAGAGAAAGGAAGTGAATACTCAAGTTACTAAAAAAGATACAAATAATTACTTTATTTCTTTTTGACATGAAGTGTTTTAAGAACATAGCTCTACAGAGTGGATAAAGCTTCCCAGTTTTATTCAGGTTTATCATAACTAAGAAGATCCTATAAAAATAACTCCAGATTTACCTTTTACTTAACCTTTCAGAACTTAGTTATCGGAAACTTGGCTCTGTGATAGCATTCCCCCAAATAAAGCTTTGCATGCTTGAGGACAGGGACAGAGCTGTCATCCTTCCTCCTTTTCTGCAATTGCATACTTCATGAAAGAGGCTGAAGTTTTGTCAGAATACTGGGCATACGGCACTGAAATTCTGCAAGCTGCCGCAGAAGATTAATTGAAATCAACAGGCTGGTGCCCTAACAAATTTTTAAAAACTGAGATTAAAAGCGTTCTGCAAGTACAGAGACAAGTCAGAAAACCTGGTGATGATATTGCATTCTGTGAAGAACCTGTCAATCCTGATAATGATTGTTTTATGCCGTGCTCACCACTATCACAAGAAATATTGTTTTTTGTTTGGGCATTTTTTTTAAGAGATGGTACAGTACTGAAATGTAAAAGCCATATCAGATTTGAAGTTTTTAATCTGTGACATTAGTGCCCCCGACAACCCAAGCCCTAAAGTCAAAAGACTGGCCAGGTATCTCGGAGAAGTTTCAATTATTCTTTCCTCCACATTGTGCTTCTCATCTAGTCCTTCAGATTGTTTCCCTTCCAACTGCACCTCACTCATACCTCAACATTAAGTACTATAGGTATCTTTCAACTCTTCTGCCAAGTCTGATGCTCCACTCAGCCAATATGTTCCAAAAATAGCATTCTGAGCCTATGTGAATGCTTTTGGCATTGCTAAGCACAAGAAACAGTTAGAGGAATCATGCTAACTACAGAAGCAGCAAGTTCTGACAGAAGGAGATCTGGAAATTGAATATGTAATTGAGTAAGTTAGAAAAAAGAAGAACATGGAGTGAGGAATTCAAAATTCAGGAGCAGATGTGAAAGCCAGGAAACTAAATAGAAACAGAACATGAACTCAGTGGACGAGAAGCACAGGTAAAAATTCCTCCAAGAAGAGAGCTGTAGTAAACTCAATGGCTTTCAACAAGGATGCCCGGGATTCCCCTGTCAGTGAAAGTTTTACCACTGAGATCAGTGTGATTTGAAGTTTCATGCCTAGAGGCTCGGTATTCCTCCCAGGAGTGACTATTTTTACAGCATGGATATCTCCCTGTTAGAGCAAAGACAGGACTCTTGCATTTATCAGAGCCAGCAGCAGCAAGCATGTCTCTGGAAAAAGTGAAATACTACATTAGTGTATCAGAAATTAGTAGTATGTTGGAAGTACGTTGAGATAGCAGATGTTTATTCTTAAAAAGCCACTCTAATTTTAGTTTACATCAGTTCTAACACTTAATGGTCATTTATGTCCATCAGTGAGCCATCACATCATTCTAAAGAAGATTTTAAAGGTTTTAAAAAATTGCAAAGGACCGGAATAGGAGGAAGCACATTTGTTCCCAGCTCCTCTCTACTCAGTGGCACTGAGAGAAGTCCTCATCTCTCCACTGGGAAACACCTATCAAGTTGCTGCTGTAAGGAATATTAATTTTCAAATTCTGGGTGAATTTTAACAATGTCAAGCAAACTCATAGTATCTAAAGACTTTTACTGTCTCAGCTCTTTCTAGTTTTAAGGATCTCTGTCAAGATAACAAGTTAGACTTTTGCTGACTCAAACTCAAGCAACAGCAAGATATCAATGTAAGAGTCCCAAACACATCCTAAAAGCTGCAAGATTTTAAGACAAGTTATATTTTGATGAGATGTCTGTTACACAGGATGCCCACATAAGGTACATACAGACTTACTGCAGGCACATCTAACTATGCAGAGAGAGCCCTTAGGCATTTGCTTTAAGGTGAGAAAATCTTTTGAAATGTTTTCTTATTCCTCATTTCTCTATGTAGTCAATATAGAAACATCCCTATCTGTCAACAGTGATATGGTTCTTCAACATTTGTCACAGGATGATCTGTAAATGATGTGAACCAGAACAGAAAGACTCAGCAGAGCTATACACTTGGCCATAGCATTATATATATTAGTGTTTCTCATACTAAACTAGTTTTGCAGCTTGAGGCAGTCAGGTTTCAACTTGCTCTCATTCAATGCCCTCCTTTGGGGGTAACATGGGCTACGAGCCCAAGGACCAACACTTCCCAGCCAACAAGCAGGGGCACAGGAGGGTGAATAGGCCTATGCTCACACATGCCCCCACACAAACATTTTGCATATAACAGGGGTATCTAGAAGCCTCATTTGGGGCCAGCAACCCTTCAACCAGACCTCAGCACAGTCACACAGGCTGAGGGACTGTCCCTGCTCTGGGAGCTCTGGGTGGCAACAGAAAGGGACGGTGTATGCGGGAAAAGAAAACATCACTCCATTTTACAGACAAAGCTGAACCAGAGATGGCAAAATCCTAGCTCCACTGAAGTAAGTGGCCATACTCCTTAAGGTCATCATCATGCACCATCAAAGTCCAAAGAATTTTCCCGTGACTTCAGGCAATTCGTTCTAGGACACTTAGCCAGAACTGGGTGTTGAATGCAAATCTCCTTTGGATATTATTTTATGAACAGCAGCAATTTAGGCAATGATTAAAACTGGAAAAAAGTAACTCAAAATCTACATTGTTGTTGACATGGTGAATGCAAGCTGTAGCTTGAAGTATTGCCTGACAAACTACATAGTACAGTACATCCAGTAATGTTTTTTAAAATCATCTGACCCATGCTCCTGATTTTCCATTTCTGACTGAAAGGGAAGTTTGTGACTTTCAACAGCTTCTGTCTACAATTAGCAGATTTCTACTTCAGACAGATGAAGTACCCCTGGCTCTCAAAAAATCTTTCAATTGAATTTACAACAGTCATAGAATAAAATGACACTTAACATTGACACAGGGCTCCCTGTCATCTGCTTTTCAAACACTTCACTAAGCAACGGAGGAATAACTGGATGAGGCAGAATGAGGCAAAGCAAAAGAAGGTACGTGACTTACTGAAGGTCACATAACAACTCACTGTAGCAAAGCCAAGAGAAGAAAACAGCCCTCCTGCTTCCCAGTCCAGTGGATCTCACCGCTATCCAACTGTAAACTCCTGCCGGACACAGCTGCAGGAGGAGGACCAACAACTCATAGAGACTTGCACAGTAATCGGCAACGAGGTACAGAGAGGGAAAAGTAGCCAAGAAGAGCCCTGACGTTGCAACTAACCAACGGCCCTGGACAGCCCAGAGAGCGTCACAGCAAGACCTGCACCAGCACCTCAGGGCTAGGGCTTAAGAGCCCTTGCAGCTGACTCCGGGAAGCGTTTTTGGCACGCTAGCCACAGCAGGAACATCTCATACAAGCAGCATCAGCAGAGTGTTGAGAAGCCATTTTGAAATACTGTTGTATTATTTTCACACTCAGATTTATCTGCAGTTTGCACTAAAGACCTAGCTGATGTAGAAGCCAAGGTGAAAACCTTACACAGGACAGTGAGGAAAAAGAAAAGAGCCTGACAAAATTATTTTCTCATAAAATTCTACACACCTTCTAATTCACTAACATGTAACCATATCTGAAGTAAGATATTTTTAATTTTTATGATGCACAACTGAAGAACAGTATCTGGACCAGAGTAAGAATATAAATCTTAATAAAGAATAAATATGTTTTAAGTAACCAGGGTGGAATTTCACTAATATATTTACACTAATTACATGTTTTTGTGGTAGAAGCCCTCATATTTGTATAGGATGTTATTACAACATTGTTTCTTTCTCCTTTCTAGTGGCATCCTAATTTGTTCTGTTCCAAGTCAGTATACTGCCAAAAAGAAAGAAATAACCACTCATCACCACCCATATATATGGACACACACACAGGCTCCAAGGAACTAGTAGAAGTCACATCACCATGAACAGGCGCTCCAGTATAGACCTAAAGACCCGTTATGGCCTTTTGATCTCTAGTGAGCTAGCCATCAGGCAGAACACAAGAACACATGAACCCCCTGGGGCGCACAGTTGCAAATGGCCACCAACAACATCAAATTTCTCTTTTTTTTTTTTAAAAGAAACCCACATTTTTCAGCAAATGGGGGCAAAGCCAGATTTCCGCTAAGCAAGTTGTCAGGAGCTTATTCCAAATGTCCCATAACCTCAGGTGCTGCTCGGTTTGGTACTTGTGCTGTGTCCTACTAGTGCACAAATGCGTGAACGTTTTCTCAAGTTGCAGAGTGGCAGCAACTTACCCCACAGCATAAGAAGAGGTAAAAAATAAAATAAAGAAAGTACATTTTTGGGCCAAAATTGCTCATTCATGACAAAACAGACGATTGATTATTTCAGTACTTCCATCTCATGCATCTGTGGTTGTATTTCAGTGTTTTCTAGACTGCTGACCAAAATAATATGGTGTGTTATAGTGTTTATAAAACGTGAAAAAAGTTTTGCAAAAAAGATTTCCTTTCCCCAAATAAAAATGGATAATTAGGTTTTTTACAGAGCTGCTTACAGAAGAGAATCACCTGTAAAGGAGGGCTATTATTAACAGTAGTCTTGATCATGTTAGCATCCTAGAAGTATGCTGAGCTTTTTACCACACTGTACTACAGCAGTGAAAATTAAGTGACATTAATGTATTTCTGTGGATATGTATACCGGTACATGTAATCAGGGAAATGATCTCTTGCAAATTAAATAGTCTAAGACGCATTTTCAGCGGGCTGATGAACACAAATATAATGAGAAAGTTTTGATCTTGTCTGAATCCTCAGGCAATAAAATGTCTCTGATTTTATACTGAAGGATACAATGCCTATGAATTAGAAGAGGTCATAGAAAAGTGGTAACAATGAAAATAGGAATTTGGTCATGCTAAGTTTGTGCTGAGTCTACAAGATAGAGTGCACAGCCAAGGATTAGAGAAAAGAATAAAACCGGAATATATGTTAATGAGCTGGAAAAGATCTAAGATCAACAGTGATGAAGTTTTTATGGATTAACGCTGAGTACTGTAAAAATTTAATAAAAGCTATCTTGACACTGCATTTTGTAAGTGATCCAGTGATGACAATCACATGTGCTTTTGAGTTTAAAATAAAACTATTAATTGATTGAATATCTCTAGAAAGAAAATGCATGTTATTGGTTTTTATGTATAGCAGTTCCAGGCCATGTTTCATTCTTTCTCTTCACAAAGAAAGCTAGTGGGGGAAAAAGGCTTCCAAAAATCCTGTCTTTGCTGATCTGAGTAAAGCAAACTGCATAGAGGAATAAAAGCTAAAGGACAAGATTTTCTATCTTCCCCTTGTATTTCCTTATGATCAAATTATATGGTGCATTCAAAGGTGACATTGTCCCCAAGTACAGAGTTACAATATAAATGCACCCTGTTCATTATTTGAAATGTACGCAATGAAGCTCTGACACCTGAGAGGTGCTGTTGATCCGGTAAGACTCTAAACCAGCTGTTTTACTTATATCGATAAGCAGGGCTACCTAGACCATGGGGTGTTAACCTTAATGTGCAGTAGAAACACAAATGCAGAAAAGGAAAAACTTGTATTATCAGGTAAAGCATATTCAAATCAAACAAGTGTCAGTCAGCTGAGGCACTGGAGAAGTTTAAAGAGAAATGGATTGCAAAATAGTAAAAATGGGTAAAGAAAGAAATGAGTAAGAATTATATAACACAGTTCTCCCTTGATTGAAGTGTTCACCTCAAAAGACATTCCAGCTGCTAAAAACACCCGAGTGGCAAGCACTATAACTGCCCACGCACAAAGTCATCTCTCTGCTTACCTGTGCCTCACTGTCACCTCAGAGGTGTCCTGCTCTGACAGCTCTGCCTTTCAGCTTTCGGGATCAGCCCGACTGTCTCCCCTAAAGGCTCTTATTCCTAGGATGCAGTGCCTAACGGTGGGCTCCAATCTCTTCCATCATGCACAGTCTTCTTGCTTGCCTCTGTGTACGTGTCAATTCAAGAGCTCCTTGAGGAGCGAGTAAAAGAGGGGCAAAAGCCGTAGGCTTATTTCAGTCACTCCCCATTTCCACCTGAAGCATTATCTTACCATTTCACCCATAAGGGGGATACAACAGCTAAACCATTGCAGGTGAAGAAGAAAATGACCACTCATAAACAAGGCTTAAAGTTCAAAAAGAAGTACTAACAAAACCTTCCAAGGCATAAAAAAACCTGTTTATGGGTCAATCAACTTCTCTGGGAAGAAAAGGGAAAGAAGGGGGGAAAAAAAAAGAAAGGAACTTCCATGCTTACTGGAGAGATATCTGACAGGAGAGCAGCTTACTGAAGAGGAGGGGACAGGCTATAGGAACATCTGCATGACTGACAGCCTAGAGTACCATTTGCCTTTTGTTTCCTTCTCTTTCTCCTGCACAGTGCACACAGAGGCACACATGGATACAAAAACAATACAGTGCTAGTTGTTTTCATACCCTCACAAAATGAGGTCTTTTTTTTTTTCCCTACCCACCCAGCTCCAGCAAATACGCATTTCTACGTGTAGTTTTGCTATGCTCCCTGCTTTTGTATTTCAGGGTTACTCTTTTATTTTACACACCACAAAATATCCTGAGTTTTTAAGTGATCTCACTTCTACAAAAGAACAGATCATTTAAATACTCAAAACTTGGGTCGTCCCTGCATTTTTGTCCCTTTAATTGGAGAAAGGCCACGTAGAAAGGCCCAGTGACCCTGGATGTCAATACTACTTATTAAGGGCCAGATTTACCATTCTTTGTCATCCTTCTCACGTTAAGTACGCTCACTGCTTTTAGTGGGGATGCTTTACTCAATGGAAACTCTCAGGGAGTGAGCAGTGTGGTAGCAGCACCTGGCCCTAAGTCCTGATAAAAAGCTAAAGGAAAGTGCCAGCTTGACAGTTCTGGAGACCAGTCCACCATCTATCCAAAATTCCTCAGAACAAGCAGAAGCACAAAATCCCATTCACCAGCTATGAAAAAATAAACAGAACGGACATGAAAAAGAAATTAGCTTTTTCTCTTCAGAAATCAGTTAGTTCTTGACTTCCTCATCAAGTTAACAAGGCAGACGACAAAGTCACTGAAACTCTAGACAATGTCTCCATTTACTCTCGATTGCTTTGGAGTCCTCCTTTCTGCCAAATCCTGACAGTACTGTGCGAGATAAAGGCAGTCTTGGTATCATGTCTATCTCTCAGACAGGACACCGACCAACTTCGTGGTGGAAACAACTCTTACTGGACTACTGCTTACATGTATTTCAATAGGTCACACAGGCTTCTTTATTTTTAATGATCATAGATTTTATTTCTCAGACCAATTCATAGTCATTTTTCCCCTGACTCCACTCAGCTTTCTCTATATTTTTAGAGCAACAAATTTTATCTCTATGGCTACAGCCTTTCCAGTATAAGAATCAATCACTGACATTGTAAGATCAGCCTTGTCTTAACATTTCATACAGCATTGCTTTTTTCTTAAGTGTACCCAATTACTGCCCTTTCAAAGAGTATTGGACATTCAGAACATGCTCGATTTCATGTCTCTGCACACATCTTTTAATATCAAGTGGGATAATGGTCTGCTGCTGTTAAAGAATTAATAGCTTGACGTAATTTTGAGGGGGGGATGGACACCATCGGTGGGAAATAGAAGTCAAAAGTGCAAATAACAAGAAACAAATAATTGTTTTTATATCTCACGATGCAGTTTAAAGAGTTAAATATTGGGATGCAAGTATAGTTTGGGGCAGACATTAGGCATAAGTAATTCTCCAGGTACAAACATTGACAAAGAACAGCTTGGTACTATAGTCCAGAACCCCCAGTACAACAGGACTGAAAGGACTACGAGATGAAAACGTTAATGAGAAGATACTCTTCCTAAGTTCTAAAAATCACTTATATGCTGCTGCTGCTGGCCCGGGACTCTCGCCAGGGCACCCGTCTCTGCAGACGAGAGCTCTGCCCCGCACTGGACACCCCACTCCAGCCACAGCTTCGGTGCCCCCACGCAGGCAGAACAGCCACATCCACTTTTTACCTAGAATCTTTCCAAGGATCAGGCTGACCAATCAATACTTCTCCAAGTGCTCCTCCTTAAAAAGATAAATATTATATCACCTCCATTGTCCTAGAAGTTATTAGCAACCTGAGTAACTAATGCATCCAGTTACCTAACCAGTGAAAGATGAGAATATAATATGCAGGTCAGTGAGTCTACATTGCCTTTAAGGAGCAGGAAAAAAAGTGCTGCAGGATCGCAACTCTCACTGGTGACTGGATCTCGGCACTAGACAGACAATATAACGGAACACTTAAGCACCTGGCCTAACACAAGCCACTATACTTTAAGAAAGTATACTAACTCCTAAAACAAGAAATAAGCTCATCATTACCTATATGTAAATAAACATACACAGAGGACAGTTAAAAAGAAGATAAGCTGATAAACTATGGTTTTCCATCGGATATAGAATATTTAGTATTAGACAGAGCAATTGGTCCTCTCACACTCCTTCATCAAAAAAAAAAATAAAAAAATTTCACCCTAATTCTTTTTCCTCTATGCATTGTGCCTTTCATCCCAAAGATTTTTTACACCAGTTTGTAAGACTCTAGCACTCAGTTTGGTAATGATTAACACCATGTACACCGGTAGCAAAGCACTGTCCCCCTTAAATCATAGTGCAGACTTATGGCTAGAGCGGACAAAGTTACAATGAGGCCCAGGTTAGTTCATTCACCCTCAGCCGTAATCCAACTCCTACCATGGATAAATGAATAAATAAATCAGGACTCCTCCACAAATCCAAGTCAATATTCGCCTCTTTGACACCTAATCAGCTTCCATATGGGCTACTGGCAACTCCCTAGGGAGTATGAAAGGGGGATACACTATACCATAATTATTTTGTCAGCAAAAAACCCCAAACTATATTGATGTGATGATTGAGGAGAACATTACTTTGATTGCCAATGCAGCAAGTCATCTACTCCTATCATTAAGCTTATTAAACACATACTATTTGTGCAACCTTTTCAGTTTCTTTCCCTGATAAACCTAATCAATAGGCCGGAATGAAGAGATACCTTTGCAGTGGCAGTTTAGTTGAAACACGAGGTGATTTATTTTTATTTACTTCTTGGAAAAAAAAAAAGTTAACTTTTAAAGATGTACAAGTTTATATTATAGCTTTTTGGCAAGGTCTGTAATTACTGTCATTTGATTTCAACATTATTCAAGCAGAACACATTCACTGCTGAACATTAAAGGAAAGAAGTGATCAACATCACAGGTTGAGTACAAAGAACAGTTTGTTACAGCACTACACCACCTTTTTAAGTATAGTTTCTTCAACAAGTGCAGTAAGTGTAATTTTCTCATCTCAGTTTACTTAGCCAGTTCACCAGAAGTTCTACTAGCTCAATGAGGAAATGTCGTGCTTAAGAACAACCAGGTTCATTTATTAACTACAGATATTACTTCCACTATAAATCAATGAGTTTCAATAAAAAACTTATTTTCATAAGATTTCTTTTTCTTACAGGTATTTGGCACTTTTTCTATAGCTTTACTTAGCTAATGTATCTGCAAAATATAGGTCTTGAGCATTTTTAATTAGTTTACAGTTTCCACCTGCACATCATTTCATAGAAAGCACAAGTCAAACAGTTACTATGTAGACTTTTAGTAACACCAAGATATGCCTGAATTAAGCAAAAGAAATACATTTGGTAGAAGGTGGTTATCAACCAAAATGCAAGCAACTAAATAATAACAGAGCAGCATTTTCAGAAGTAAAACAAACAAATGCAAATAAGCCAAAAGCCAAATGCAAAGCAGCGAAGGGTAAAAAGGAAGCACTTCACCAAGAAAATTCAATGCAACAGAGGAGCCTACAGCTCATGAAAGCTAAGCATCATGAAAAACCAACAACACAGCAAGAGACAAAAACAGATTAGCTGGACTTAGGTTAATGCAGAACTCAGGGCTCCACTATGCACAGCAACACAAGTGAAAAAACAGCCCTTCCCTGAGAAAGCATTCCCCAAATCTGCTGACAAAGCCTTTTGCAAGCAGCTGTTCAAAAGACTAAGCTTTTAGAACTGGAAAGTACCAGCAAATATTCAAGACAATGAGCCAAAAGCAGGAGAACGGGTCAGATTTTGAGCTAGGTTGCTGCTAGCTCAGTGTCCAGAAAGCTGCTTACCCAAATCTGTGGCATTTAACGCGCTCACCGTTGCAGTGTTTGCCCTGTCCTGGCAGTAGCGGTGGCACAGCAGGCAAAACCAGCTCTCCCAGGCAGCCAGGCGCAGGCAGGGGAGCAGGGAGCACCCCAGCAGCAGCGGCCCATGGGCTGCTGGGCAGGCAGGTGCAGAGAGCAATCACCACCAGCAGCCCTCTGGGGCCCTGGGGACAAGCCACAGCTGGGCAACAGGCATCAGGGCAGGGACACAGTCCTAGGGACTTGCCAGGGCTTACACAGAGTTGGTCTGCTGAAACCTGCTCGGTAGGAAGTAGAAAGCACCTACCCTGCAAAGATACAGCTAGGAGAGAGAGGAGACTTGTCTCAAAACTTTTATGTCTCATCCAACACACCTGAATTTCTTTTATTTTAAAAGCCACCTTGTTCTGGTTTGTTTTAGTCAAGCTTAGTGATAGAAATTGAAAGCCTTCTTTATGAAACCTGGCTTTATGAAAAAGATGGGTTCAGGGTCCCATTACACCAGTGATCTGAGAAGCAATTAATTTGTCCTGTTCCTTGCCAAAGTCCCTGTTCACCCACACTGTCAAGCTGCTGGAGTGCCTTCCAAGGAACTGTCAATCCCTGAGGAATGAAACCCAGGAAGGCATCCTGTCCCTCCAGTTCCCCCTGTTATCCCCCTAAATAAATACCCCCAAACAAGCAATCTGGATAACCTGCATTCCCAGAGCTCCCCCACCTCCCCAAATTCTAACTTTGGACATAGGCCAAAACTTCATCCTGCATAGTCCAAATCACCACCCTCTTATGCTGTACCAAAATTTCTTTAGGGTCTTATTCAAAACATCTTCTCCCCTGCCCCACCACAGCATCTCTTTGATAACAGCTGACCTGTTATTGCAGTAACTGGTATCAGCTGTGCAGAGAGAAGCATCATTCCCTCGTCTGCACGTGGTAAGAGTATGCACAGAGCTACAATTTTGGTAACACCTGAAGTGCATCAGTGTTGGGATAGACCAGCTAGGGAATATGCAGATCACGCACTACTGCTGGATCAAAGCGGATAAGCTGAAAGAGCCATCAGTGAGTTAAATTAGGGGAATAAATGCTCAAGATGAAGGTGGTAAAATGCATCTTCTTCCATGAACAAGGAGTTCCTGGAAGTCTTGAGCAGAGAGCATGGGCTATTCTCCACCACACTACACATTTTAGCAGAACAGCACTGTAGATAGAAAGGGACCAAATCCTAAGAGGCCTAGTTAATTAGAATTTTAAGTACTTGGCAGAGGTAGTACACAGAGTAGCCTGCTTTTAATCCAAAAATGTGTGTTAATTGTGGAAAATAAATCAACCTTGCATTACCTGGGGAAAAGATACAAGCACGTAGTTCCTCATTAGCTAGAAACACATGTAGACTAAGAGCCAGTTTTCTTTTGGTAATGAGTGTTTTGATAAACATCTGCCTCTAGCCACCAATGCCTGTCCCAGCGAAGAGGAGAAGGACCTGGACCTCAATGGCATCCTGCCTCCACAGTGATCCCTATTGCAGAAGTCTCCCCAGCATTGCCTCAGCAGCAAAGCTGCGCATTGGCAAACATTTATCGGTTACCCACTGGAGACCGGAATTTAGTAAGATCAAAAAATGATTAAAGAGCTCCTGTGAAGAGCAAGAGACAGATTATATTCAACTAGGAAACCTCAACAACTCCCACAGCCCCTCCAGCACGAGACCAAACATCAGAGAGCATATTGTCTTCACAGCATGCAGAGATCAGGTCCTGGGAAAGGACTGGCAGTAGCTACAACAGACCTGGGAGCAGCAGCCCCTTGCTGAGGAGCACCTGGTCCTCCTCCGCTCCACAAAGAGCCATCAGAGGCTGGGCAACACAAGGGGTTTCTGGCACTGGAGAAGTCCCTAGTGTTTCAGTCACAGCCCCCTGGAACCTTCTTGCTATCTGCTAACCTCAAAGCTCATCAGAAAACACTCCTGTGACACCTCTGCTGTGGGTGTCAAAGGGCAGGGAGAATCCCTTAAAACCAGGCAGCATGAGGAGCTGCAGGGTGTAGATGTGCACCCGTGCCAGGGGAATGGTGGGGTGAGCAGAAGGGGATGCTGCAAAAAGATGGGGGCACGTGCCAGGCAGCAGCTAGATTGCAGCTGGGATGGTCTGGAGGTGGTGGCATGCTTATCGACAAAAAATGGTACTCCAGTCCGGGTAGCCTTACCAGGGCAGCTGCTGGCAATGGCATAATGAGAGACTGTGACATAGCCAGTGACAGGATAAAACTGCCCATTAAGAATAACGTTTAGGATTAGAGAAGATTTTGAGAAAATACTGATGAATGTTATAAATCCAGGCAAGTAGCTATCAGAATGCAGAAAGAAATTTATTTCAGACAAAAATGATACAGGAAGAAGAAAGACCTATATATATTGCTGTGTCCTAAATTAACCTACCTGGGAAAACAATAAAGGACTATGGACCAATGAGTGAAAACATCTCTGTTCAGTGATAAACAGAAATGAAAACAAGTAGACAAAACATTCAACTAAACAAAGAAAGGTAGAATACTGAAAATATTATCGGGGTAGTCTGATATAAAGCAATTTAATGTAACTGTCCAAATTTAGCAAAACTTGTTTCAAAAGGACGCACAAAGAGACAGGAAAATACAGATAAGCCACAGACTGCAGGAAGCACAACTAGGCTTCTTCCACTTGGAGGCATGGCAGACATATAACTGAACAGACTGGAAGAAGCTGGAATTGTTTAATTAAAGAAGGAAAAAGGGTGTAAAAAGAGTGAATGGCTGGGAAAAGATGAAGTCAAGTATACACAGTGCATCTGAAAGCCAATTTCAAAACAGATAAAAAGAAACTTTTTCCTATAACTTAGCCAATCTTTGGAACAACAAGCCACAAGACAGCAAAAGTCAACACTTGGTAAGATTCAAAAAATCATTAAAATGTAGCTAATGAGAACACCTATAGGGGTTATTTATAAATAAAATGGAGCGAATTTGAAGTCCTATGTTTCAGGACAACAGGTTATTCCAGTAACTGTCTACTGTGTAATTTCTGACACTATTCCCTGAAACAGTCACAGTAGCTGGTATCAAAGACAGGACCAGATTGGATGAATTACTCACGTAATCCAGGATGGCAATTGCTCTGTTCATGTATTCTGTTGTGACTGTAATTTATGATCTACTGTTTGTTGCATGCTACTGTGGCGTGTCTCTGGAACTCACAACTCACAGCTAGTTTTTCCTATTGCCCCTTACTTTTATTAGTTTTGGTATCTTGAGGTACTTTGAAAAGAGACAACAGCTGATAAATGGTATTCTAAAACCAGTAGCCATAAACATGTAGTGATGTAGCAAAGCCAAATGTGTTGCAGCATTTCTGTCAACTGAATGTCTTCAAAGTTGAAAGGTACCAAAGCTGGCAATTAAAAAAAGAGAAAGGACTGCAAAGACACAACTGAAAAAATACTCAATATACAGGTCATAGATTGTGACAGCAGATGAGTGGGAAAGATGCTTTCTGGTCCCAGAAAACTTAAAACAATCTCTATTCTGATTTAGCAAGATGTTAATGTTGTTTGGAAAACAAAAGAAGAAAGCCCAAAGCAAACAAGCAAACAAGAACAATAACAACAATAGAAAGTAAATGAGATCAGAATAGCTAATTGCTAGTTAGTTACAACACTTACCCATGTTGTTGCTTTATGTTCATTCAACTCAGGGCACTGTCATCCACACAGCTCCTAAAGAAGCACTTTCTCTGCTAGAGTTCTTCGGGGTCAGGCCTCTCTTGATATTGCCTGTTGAAGCAGTTCCTCTCTGTAAGTTCTGTAAGTAAATATGTTTGCACAGTAGCTCAAGTTGGGAAGTCCTCAATATCCCAGATATATGCATGAACTAGGGTTAGAGAGAAGGCTGGTCTCAGATGCTCTCTTTCAAATTCAAAAATGCATGGAAGAAGCAGGAAGTTCTATGTCCCCAACCGTGGGCATAAAACATGAATGTATGCCTTCATATCCTATGACTAATATCAAGTGTGGCTATCATTTATTCAATTTGCTTCTAGCCAGTACCTTGTGAAAAGGAGCTACAGTCCCAGTTTACCTATCACAACACTTTCTGTTGTGTCTTATCAGACAGCCATGGGCTGGGATAGGGTAACCTCCTGAGGTCCCCTCTGTTGCTTTGTTCCAAGATTATCACCGCATCAGTTTTTACAGACGCTTGTTCATCTTTTCTGAGAGGTTCTTGAAAACAGAGGCTCCCTGGCCAACCTAGGCAATCTGTTCTGGTGCTCCCCTATTTTGCCAGTAGACAATTTTTCTTACCACCTAATCTGAATCCTCCTTGACACAAATTTTAGCCCATTACATCTCATCTCAGCACAGAGAACAGATTAGCATCCCTGCTTTTGCAGCACTCTATACATACTGAAAGAATGTGTGTGTCCTCTCAGCTCCTGCAGTTCATCTAGCTGCTCCTCAGAGCTCATGTTTGCTGGACAGGAGATCATTCTCACTGCTCTCTTCCAGTCTGGATCTCCTCCTCCTGTGTCTCCTCCAAACCATCAACACCTTTTTTGAAGTATGCTACCTAAAACAGGACACAGTAGCAACAGGGATGCCTTTCCAGTGCTCCATGGTACCAGACTTATTGTGCCTACTAGCACAGTTTCTCCATCACCTTACGAGGCCTATGGGGCAGAACGGTGCTTCACGGTTTGTGTTCCAGCAAGGACTTTTTCCTAGACTAACCCCCCTGCACTGCAGCTAAGAAGGCAAATTCAAAGAGGGAAAATCTGTGGCCAGATCCTGACCTCTGAACTTCACTAGCAGAAAATAAAAAGTATGAGAAGGAAGCAGTGACTGAGGTAACTTTCTCTGAAAGCAATTGTCAGGAAACATGAAGAGCGTGTGAAGAGATGGAAGAGAGCAGGAGTCTTAAACATCCTGACTGCTGCACAGACTCCCAGGCACTCCCGCAAGCACAGCACTGACCCAGAACACCTCTCAGCACGACACAGCCATGCTCCGGCCCTGCCCTTCCAAGGTGCCGCTACCACGAGGCACACTGCCAAGAAAGCCATCAACCTGGCAGGATTTTTTCATGTTCATTTAACAACTATATTCTGGGCCACCTGCACTGTCTGCTGTCCAGAGGCTAATTGAGAAAAGAAGGGTGGACAGACAGAAGCACAAGTCCCAGGATATCACGTGGAGGCAATCTGTGGCATCAGATGGAAATCTCCACTATGTTCACCAGCTGTTGAACCAACACCTATCTTCAAGACAGAAAGCAGTGCAAGAAAAGCGTCTGTGAATAACATCCGATGTTTTTCACCTGATATGAGCCTCTGCTCATACCTTGAAGCCAAGAAAGAAATCTGAAAATAAACACTTCTTATCCGTACCTCCTCTCTACTTTCTTCTCAGTAGGAGGATAAGAAACACAAAGAATGAATTATTAATGAGGGTGTAAGGCATTACATTAATACACTTTTTCAACTGATGAAATACTCCCATATGGCTTTAGTTACATGCCACAGAAGTGATCATTAATAAGGCACCTGAACACGGCAATAGCAACACCCAGGAAAAACACCTGGATGGCACCAGCCATTTCACCCAGCAGCAGCCATCCTCCCTCCATCACCACTTCCCAGTTCCACCCCTTTGCTGACTGTCAGCATTACAACTTAGGTTTCACTGAATCATTAGCACCTTCAAACAGCACTTTTTGTGGTTTGCATGACACAGTCACTGCCAGTCCAGCAAAGGATCTATGCATGCAATCAATCTAAACCATTACTGAAGACAACTGCTTACTTAAACACTTAGATGGACTGAGCTCTAACTTTTCTGCACCATTCAGAAAGTTAAGGACATGCCCATTAAGATCCCACCACAAATTTGGGATAACCAGATACTACTTGTGACCAACCAAATGTCAGCCAGGAATGTAACAGGTTTCTTTATAATCTATATTAGAGGCTTATAATTTCTGTTGGAGGCTAAGACTAAGCAGGGACAGCTCAGTCTTGATTCCACTATGATTTTTTCACTTCTCATAATAGTTTAATTTACTCCTTCAGCTTCATGAGGAATTTTTTTCTTCTTCCACAACTCTTAATAAGAGGCTTCTCTTCTGGATTGATGTGTCTAACTTTTAACCTCTTCTGACTGGCTGGGAAGGTGTAAATTTGCACTTGTGAAAGAAAAGGGAGAGTAAAAAAAACTACGATCTGTATAGCCACGCAGAGATCTTTTCTCCTCCCCATCACTCTCTAACAGTGCCCCAGCCTACCAGATTGTGTTCTGCAAGTGTTTGTATTGCCAAATATCTGACCTAAAAATAATAATTTAAAATGTGCTTTGTATTTAAAAAATAAAATTATTCCTGCACTGATCCACTCTGCGTTGTTCATTGCTTTTTTTGCTCCACATAATCCTACTTTTGCTGAGTCAGAAGTCGAAAACAAAATACAGGTGAGGTTCATACTCCAAGGAAAGGAAAAGGAAATAGTCTTTGAATAGGGAATAAAAACTGAAAAAAAGGAGGTAATTCTACTACAGTCCATTTGCAAAATGTGCAATTCCTTACAACCAATGTTCCTTACAACATCGTTACTTAGAAGATACAGTTCTTGTCCCACTGAGCAGTTATTTCCCTGGAGGACACACAAGAACACATTCCCATGCCCACCCTCTGACCCTGTGGAGTATTATTACAGAGCTTATAAAGACACAGAGAGAGTCTAAATCACTTGATGCAATGCTATTCCTAATCTGACTGTGATTCTTCACGGATTTCAGTAGAAAAACAGCAGCGAAGGACAGAATAATAATAAATAGATTTTCAATATCTCAAGATCATCCTATAAAATAACTAGTGTAATCTGAAAATCCCCTTCCTTTAGGTCAATAGCAACATATATTGTAACAAACAAAGTTCAATCCTAAATCAAAAGATTACAGATCTAAATTAATGAAACGTATTTAAAGTGAAAGGTGTGCTTCAGTGCTCAGTATGGAATGTGTACATTTTATATTGAGCTGTGATGAGTTTTAAAACCATAAATATCCAGACTCATCTTAAAGTAAGTCATCACTTCTCATATTCCCTTCTTGCAACCATATCTAAAATAGATTGCAGATCTTCTAAGTATTTCAAATAGCCTCATCAACACAGCATCAGTCCTTTCAGAATAGGTCAGGGCACCTATGTGTTTTGTTGCTCAGTCTATACATGCGATTTCCCTTATTCTCACCAGACCGGATAAGCTGATCAGTAGAACTTTAATCCACACACAATATTTGCTTGTTCTATTTCCATTTCCACAGGGATGGGGTTGTACATTAGAAAAATTTGCCAAGTACAAAACTGTTCTAAAACAGAGAAATATAGATCCCTTATCAACTTAAAGCATGCATAATAATTACAAATTTCAAAATGGATAGAGAGCTTAGAAATGAATTTTAAATTACTTTTGATAACAAGAGCACTTTACTTATTAAAGATTATAAGCAGTTTTATTAGTATTGTATAATTTGCTTGAAGGCCAGAAAACAATCTGCATTTGAGATCACTCGGGGGCTGCCAAAAAATTACTCTCTCTCTAAATTAAAGATATATTCAGACAATTAAACACTTCTTGTCATTGTGCATCACTACAGTCCCAACCTAAAATCGGACAGCCATTTTATTCACAGATAGCTCTAATAGCTAATGTTATCCAATGAACAGGCAAAAAATATTCTAGATTTATTTGCCAGTCATTCCAGTGCGGCTATCTGTAGATGCAAATCACAACCCCAGGACAAATCTCTTCTCCTCTTAGGTAACTCTCACACAGTCCTCCTGAAAAAGGTGGGAGTCAGACATAAGGGTTTTGGAGGGGCTGCAGAACTACGTAGAGCAAAGCCAGCCACAAGGAGACTACGTTGAAGGGGAAGGAGCAAAGATGGGTTGCAAGGATCAGCCTTAGCCCTGCCATACCACCCTGCTGAGGACACACAGGGAAACACACACGTTCTGCAGCAAAGACCTCGTTGTCACAATGGCTCAGGATTTTGGCTGGGTTTCTCAATTTGTTTTTTAGATGTAAAGTGGAAAATAATTTTGCACCCAAATCCAGAACCACTGAAAATTGAGGAAAAACTCAAAGTTTACTGGAGTTTGTGTCTCTACAGTCTGCACGATTTTGTTCGCATGATTCTCACCTAACATTAGCATTCCAAAGTTTAGAAGAATGCAGAAAAGCCAACATTGCATTGTGGTCAAGTGAAACTTTATCCATGTGATCTGGTTGACAAACCCAGATATGGAAACATCTTCCTTCCATCACATTTTCAAAGCAGTATGTGTGTACGTACATAACATTCGAGTTGGAAAAATAAAGAGGTGTACAAGAAAAGACTTTATGAAGGGGCCTTATGAGCCTTAGTATCTGTGCAAAGCAGATTTGGAGAAGACTCTGGCACGCATTTTAATAACGATCAGAAAAAGAACATTTCTAGTAAGTGTGGCCAACACCATGCATGCATGTATGAACATGCAGCACCCTTTTACTCCCTGTGGCCCCACCAGTAGATTTTCCCTACCAAAAGCATACACTGTGCAGTACTGATGGTGCACCAGGCCGCCCTTCTCCCGGCATCTGCACCAGTTTATGCAGTTCTCCTGCCTGTAAGCAGATGTTGTCATCAAGAGTTATATCAAAGACCCTTTTGAGTTTAATATTTGCAAGCCATTCCCTTTTTTGTTTTGTTAGCATTTTCTCTCGTACATATTAATTACTGCAGACCTCTGCCAACGTGTTAATACCCAATCACAGTCTCTTTCAAAGGGAAATGTCAAAGATTAATTCAAATGAAGGATGACATTTCAGTCTGCTATTCCCTGAATAATGGTTCTTCTGTACCCTCTAGAATCTTCAGTGGCAGAGAAATACAATATTTAAAGAAAAAGCCCAAACACACACACACACACACACACACACACAAAGTTCACTGTAGTTTGTTATACAGGAATAAGTCTCCAAATCACCTTTCTAGACTCAAAACAAACTACGTGACAAAAACATTAGAAATAAAACTAAAATCTTTCAAAATCTGCATGCTTCATTTGCCAAGTGCTTTTGAGAACTGCCAGAAAAACAATAAAACATATTCCCTTCTTCTGCCCCTTGGCTGCCCCTGACTGCACGCTTGGGCAGCACGTATGAACCAGCCCTTGCTTCTCCTAGACCCTGTTCCCTGCTTTGGGCTAATTCGCCCCGGCGGGCAGCACCTACCCACGCATGGGCAAGCAGCGAGGGCAGCTGAGCTGGGAGCTGGGCACTCGGCAGGCAGCCACCCCACCGCCCCCCAACAAGGACAGCAGAGCAGGGCCGGGGACAGTGGCTGGGGATGGCCGAGGGTGCTGCAGCCACCGCACCAGCCCCAGCACCAAGGTGAGTCCGGGTCAGGATCTGGGTCGAGGAGGTGCGGGACCAGGCAGAGGTGTCCCTGCAACACAGCTCAGGCCAAAGCCGAGGGCAAGAGCCCAGCTCAAAAACAGGTCCCACGGCAAAGGGGGGTGCAATCCCCGGCCAGGGCTTCTCATGGCTCCCCAACACCCCGCCACATGGCCGCCTGGCCCAAGCCGGCCCCCTGCCCAGGCAGCCGAACGCCCGGGAATGGGACAGGAGATTGCTGATGCCCTCAGGGCCCTGACACCATGGCCATGGATACCCAGGAAGAAGAAGGTGCTAGAACTACTTTTGAAAGGTATATTGAAGAAAACCACAAAAATTAAGCTGATTATTCGCAGGCTTGAATTCATACGTAGCAACTGCATTTTCCGTGAAAACATTCTAGTGACCTGCACATTGAAAAGCACCAGTCCAGGGAGAATTTTGGACTGAGTCCTCTGCTCTTTCTTTTGGTCTTCTCAATGCACATGCTGTACCTCTACAGGCTCTTTTAAGGTTTCTCTGAATTCACAAAACAAACATTGGAAGTGCTGGATAAGTTAGATCTACAACAATTTAAATACTCTTAACAGAAATGTCCTGGAGATTCACTCAAGTGAGACACTGATTCTCCTCAGCTTCTCTTCTCTTGAGAGTCTTGGTGTTACTAATACTGTCTTTGTGGGGAAACACAATGGCTGATTCAAAGATTTACGATTTATGAAAATACATGTAATTGTGGTTAGAATGGACAAAGACAACAATATGGTGAGAAAAAGGGCCTGAAACTTTAATGTTTTTACACTGTCAATGACTTTTAGACTGGTACAATTTGCATAGTGATGATCTAAAGCACCCCTGAGAGTCTGCAACACTAGAGAATTTGTCTGCATAGGAAAAATGAATGGCATGGCCATTCTGGAGTAACTAGTGAGATGCTGATATTCACATATAATGCCTTTACGTGAGCTCTGTGCTCTGAAAATCAAAAAACACTTAGTCAGGAACTAGCATCCGTGTTTGGAACCATGCAGGATATCAAAGTTATTTAACATATCAATCAGTTTCCTGGTGTAAACAAATCCCCATAGAATTTAACTGAGTGCAACCTGGACATCACTTCTCAGTTTGACTTTAAAAACACAGCCAGTATTACTACTCCGTATGTTTTCTTAACATTTGTGACCTTGGTTTGACATCTTAATAACAGACAACATTAGCAGTGATATTTAGGTTCCTTAGTTCTCAGTGGGACCCAGAACTAGTCCCACTAGCCTTTTATTAGCAAGCTGAAAGACAGATAACGACTATCGAAATTTGAAACACAGAGAAGTTCTCGCCTTCTATGCTTTCAGCATTCTGGAAATATAAATGAAGCAGCTTTTCAGTAATTTCTCCAGAACCTTCATGAAATATTGCATTATATATACATACAATTGAGTAGAGGATAGCAGAATATGAATCACATTACAAAATTTAATAAAGAATCACATTGTTCTTCCAATGAGAGCTCAGAAAGCCCCTAAAATATATATATTTATACCCATCAAGCATCACATATGTCCTATTTAAGACCTTGAGATTTATATAAAATGGACCATTAATGACCGCCATTCATTCTTTTTTAAGCAATTTGCTTGGCACTCTTCAAGAAGGTTGATAATATGCAATAGACATCATTCCCTTATCTATGTTTTCTTGAGAGTATATAGTCCCTACCTTCCGTTTAAATGACAGATATTTGAAATAATAGTATTTTGTTGATTAGAATTTGTATTTGTTTTCTACTACCATAGACTTTCTTTGTTCAGAAGATTTTAATAACTTTTTCTGCTAAATTATGTTATTTTGGTGGCTGTCCAATGTTAAAAGCTTTGAAATATGAGCAGGAGAGTAAAATCTCAGCGAGCAGAAAAAGAATAGCAGTGAAGTGGTGGTACCTTAACTATGACTGAAGGCAATTATTGAAGGCCATTTGGCTGTGGTATTCCATCCGGAGATGTATTATACTATATTATCTGCACAATCAATCATATTTATTCATCCATCTTCTGGCATGGTTACAAGCCAAGCATCCAATATTGCAAACACTTAAACACATATACCAATGTATTGACATGACATTTTATGTTAATAGGATTACATTAAAAAAATCCATCATCTCCATGAAATGAAAGAGCAGGTTGTAAACGCGCTTTTCACCTTATGCCACAAACCGCAACAGTGATGCCAAGCATGAGGTTTCACTCACTGCCCTTTCTGTGGCTGAGTAACACTACCCCTAGCACGGTCCCCTGGGAGGGAGAGCGCTCTTCTCCAGCCGCCTGGCCCCACAGCCCAGCAGGCAGGCAAGTGGCAGAGGTGGGACCGCGGCACCTATCATACTACCACAAACAGCATTGCAACCTAGAGCCCCACAATACGGTCAGAGAATTACCTCTTTCCCACAGCTCCCGAAGAACAACTCCAACGATTAGCAGTCAGTCCGGAGGAGCCAGGCAAATGCTGTCTCCTGTACAAGGTGACAAGAGATGTCTCTTGTAGCTGGAACACAGCGACAGCAGAGCTGCACACCAGAGGCATTTTTGTGCACACTGCATATCCTCAGGCAGCTTTGGGACAGACAAGTCCAGGCTCTTGCCCATGGCCAAGGTACGGAGAATTAGACATTGGCACAAGTGCACCACTACTACCCGAAGCCTCACTTAGGTTTTTCATGTATTATCCCCACTATTTAATCCACAAACAGTATCTGGGCATAGGATCTTAAATTTACTTTGTCCTGCTGCTGGAGCACTATTTCTTAATATAGGCTTTCACTCTGACCAGTATTCATTGCCCACCTCTCTTCCCTCACGATAATATCATTCTTTGCTCTTTTATGCTCCATCTCTGCACATCTCCCTCAAGGAGTTTTGCAGCTGCAGCATATCAATAACCTTATAGAAGCTGCTGCATGACTGATTCACATCTATTGCTGCAAATCAAGGATGAGGAACTGAACTGGCTGATAAAAGTAATTGCAATTTTCCATTCCTGCTTCACAAGCAAGCCAACCAAATGGGTCATTCTCCAAAAAAGCTGTTCAAATTAACTAGTGATTTCTAAAATAGAAATAAATAGGAATGCACTGAACTGCTTAAAACAAAAATATAACAGAAGAAACTCTGTAGCTCATCACTGTCTGCACAGTTGAACATTTGAGCTTACTACTTTCATTGCTGAAATAAATGAATGTCTAATTCATAATAAAAACAATGGGCCAAATCTTATGTCCTTGACGTCAATAATATTTTGCCTGCATAAACAGTCCTGAATGCCCTGAACCCAAGCTGCAGCATCAGTATTTGTCCTGTGCTATTCAAATTTAAGTAATAATGAATTCAGTGGGTAGTGAAGAACTCTGATCAGAAAATCCTGACCTAATTAGTAAGACATCAAACGACCCTTTAAAAGAGATTGTTTATACCTTCTGTTTTCATTTGCCTTGTTCCAGACTATCAAAAAACCCTCTCTTCTTCCTTCTCTTTTTTCACTTGTAAGTCCTTTGAATCTTGACCTGTAAAAAGAAATAGCAAAGGCTGAAGATGTTGTAAATTAATGTACCATCTGATAGGTCACATCGTTTCTTAAGTACCTTACTGACAGATTAATAGGTTCTCTGTAAGAACCCAGTAAGCTGCACATTAGTTACTATGTTATATTTTCATAACAGAACATTCTTAATCATAAAAAATAATCATATACATCTGTGGTGCCTATCACCCATATGAGCTCCAAACTCTGTCTCAGATTATAAATTCAGAAAATTGTTCATTCACTGCTGCTATCCAATCTTGACTGGATAGGAACAAAAAGCAACACTTAAAGGGCATCCATTTTTAGAAAATCTAAGGAAGAATAAGTTTTGCAACTTCTCATGAATTATGTATTGTAGAAGATACTTGTATACACATTGCTGTGCATGAACTCCTGGGGATGTTTTTTGAAGAATTTAAACTTTAATAAAAAATAAGGGTTGCTGCTAAAGGAAATGATAAGGTCATTTTTATAACCAAACCACGAATATTCAGTTCTATCCTATCCTATCCACTGCATATAATTTCTATGGAGTTTAACCCTGTATTTAAAGGACATCTGTGAAGTTAACTCAAGAAGTACTGTGCATCCTCTCCTTAACTCTCTTAAACATTTTGATTGAAAAACTCTCCTTGTACATAGGTCTAATGCAACTTGGACTGCTGAAGGGTATTTGTGTTTTCTTCTCCAATTCTCACTATCTTATGGTTTCATACTCCTTAGCTTTGTATTGAAAAGAAACACTCTAGACAACTGCTAATTTTGAAAGTCTGCGATACTTTTATATGCAAAAGCCTATAGATAACACAATAGCATGCCTTTGGGCCTTGTAATTTTAAGCATATAAGTTTTAAATGAGATAATCATGTACCTACAGAACATCCTTGCATCCTTCACTCAATAGAGGCTCTGGGATCTAAATATTTAAAGGTATTTAAGAGTGTATAGACACTCTGGTTCTCCCAGAATAATGTCTGAGTTGCCCTGTCCTCTACATATATATTTATGTGTATCTCAGTTCTGTAATGACATTACTTCTGCTGTCCTGCTTAATGAAACAGTAAAAATTAGTAAGAATTCTGAGACAATAGAAACATAAATTGCAATATTTCTGAAAAGTTGCCAATGTGAATGATTAACAAGACTGAGGATTTTATATGCATTCCACTAAGTTTTCATCTCTGTCTGAGGAATATAAGAGATTTAAAACACAACATCATGAGAATACTCTTATTTTGTAGTACTGGGGCACAAACTTTCTTGTAAATAATAATAATAATAGTAATAACTTTCCCCTGGATTTCATCCAGTATTTTCACTTCTGAATTTTGCTCTGAACTTGAGCTACTATTGAAGTAGCTCAGAAAAGTCAAAATAATCAAATCTCAGATCTCTCCTTCTCTTGAACTGTAGAAATTCAAATTATTAATTTCTTATATTTGATGCAAGACCACAGGTCAGTCCGACATAGCATAAAAAAGAACTGCACTGCATTTCTACAAGTTCCTAGGAAACCTGTGACAAACCTGATATCATCTTAGACTTTGTAGAGAAATCTAAAATTAGATTTTTCATGAATTAAATTCATTTTTCACAAAATTTCATGAATTGAATTCATTCTGTGGCCCAGTACATGGCTCACTGTAAGCCAGTATCAGACCAGTACAAAATTATTTGTGTGTCCAGATTTCAGTGGTGCATATTCTGAGCGCTACGCCCATTTGGGAAATATTGGTATATACTAAGTGGAATTTGACATGAAAATTTGCTACATTAAAGACACCCACATGAACGCACAAAAATTGTTCGCAAACAGACCAAGCATAGAAGATTTAACTAATTACAATGAAAACATCAGCAAAGTAGCAAGCCTGCTTCCTCCACTACTTCCTGTCCAAGTGGCAGTGTTAACAAAGCTGTGGAAGGTCTTGGTGAGCAAAAAAACCCCTGACCCAACTGCAGTTTGTACTTTGCTTTGTGAAAATGAAAAAAGTATTTCCCAATTTGTAAAATATATCTAGTTTGCAGCAATAGCTCTCCTCTGTTTAGCCTTCTGTTATAAAAATTATGGATTTTTTTTACACTTTTGTTCTCATGTTTTGCTTCCATTAAAATATATTCTAAAATGAAATAATTTTTAACTTTCAAAATATAATCAAGCATGCCTTTTTTGTACTGTGTGATATTTTATGACGTGACAGGAATAAAGAGCATTATTTATAAACCACTCATTTACATTGTTTTTATAAACATGCAGAAAAAGAGATTAATGGAGCAGTTTCATCAGTTAGGTTTATAAGGTGCTTACTGAGCCTTTTTCTCCTAATGCATCACTTCTTAGCACCACGTCAAATGATGTTAGTCTAATTTCAGTTTATCAGTTCAGTTTCTTGCTGGCATTACCATAAGAAAAATCTGCAATTTTGATAGCTGCGCTTTTGTCTTTTAGATGCTATAGATAAACTATGCATTTACCACAGTAAGATTTTGACTACTGGTCTCGTGCTTACCTTCTCTTAGTTATCCCAGAGGAAGCACCCATGAGCACTGACCCTTATCCTAGAGTTTCTGTTGTGAGGTAACCTCTAACTGCTGCTTCTAGCTGGTAGGAGGCATACAGGTTATCTTTGAAATGCAAACATGCTTTGCAAAGCAACTATTCAAATTTTGGGCTTCTATGCCTGGAGCAAAGACGACAAATCTCTTCAGGCAATAATTTTGTCTGACTGCCAATGCTGTGAGCATAGGTCCATTTTTGATAACAGAAATAAAATTTCTAATTCACTTCAATGACATATGAAATCTCTTTTTCAGAAAAATATTCCAAGAAAATAAAGGTGACATTTGTATACAGGAAAGTGCAATTGCATGAGTATTTGTGCTGACATCATGAAAGATTTGGCAAAGTTAGGCATTATGCACATAGGAACTTCAGGCAATATTTTGCATTCACGCAACGGAGCAAATTCTTAGTAGTGTGTGCATGAAATAATAATAAATATTAACAGTGATCCCAAAGGCCTGCAATTTTTCATTAACATATTATATAATATAGAGAATGCTATCCTCAGAACAGTATCAATGGACAGAAAACACAAAAGAGATATTACTGAGAAATGTAATCAAGGAGACAGAGGACGTCAGAAATGACAACAGCCACAAACTTTTCGTAAACCTTGGGTGAGAAAGGGAAGTAGCAAGAAGGTAACCAGGGCAGTCTGCAAAACGCCCGGCACATGCCAATGGGCATCAACATCACATTAACGACATTGTCTTAAGACAAGACTCCCAGTCATTCATTTGTTCACAAGTAGATCGTTTCAAACTAAGCCCACACATGAAACATGGGTCTTGGTTTATCCACTCAATATTTATTAGGATTTCACTGGCACTATTTATATGAAGAAGTATTATTAAACACAGGTGGAGGACGACTACTCTGACCGCTGGTAGTCTCCTCGTGAGCAGAGCCAGAAAAATAGAATCCAATATTCACGTGCATTTGTCAACACACTATACACAATAGCCAAGCTCAGTTCTGCTATGACAGAGACTAGCTCAACTTTACTACCTTCAGAAATCCTTATTCTTTTGAATAACTTTATTACATATTAGTAGGCAAGAGAGAGAATCAAACCTGCAATTTGTGGAACTATTTTTCAAGAAATTTCTTATACAAGCTCTTTAATTAGGTCAAGTTTTTCTTATATAGTCAAAGAAAAATCATAAAGAAACCATCATTTGATGAGAACACATACAGACAATATACATGATCAAATCTGCTTAACAGATAGCTTCAGTTGGGCAGTGTGACTTTTTCTCCTACCATCTGTAGACAAGCTGGTCATTGCTTCTTGAAAATTACTGGGCCTTTGCATGGAATGATGGGACAGGGTCCTGTAGGTCTGTTTAAAGAAGTCAGTTAAATTACCAGAAAGTTATAAGGTAGCAGGAACATATATTGAACTTGAGAATTTATCAGTACTAGTAATAGAAGCTACACTGCTGTAAATTATTCTTTTCATGCACACACATTACTTCAAGACAGAGAATTCAGGTGCCTGGAGGAGCTGATGACTGTCACTAGTTGAACATTCCTCCCAAAGAAAATTACCTTCATTTTTATTTCAGGCTTCATACTTTTTGTCCATTGCCCTGATCAGAATTTGGACACTGAACCTAGCAGGACAGTCATTGCATATTTTCCCAGGAGAAAGGATGCGTGTAACATTACAATTAAGTATGAACTCCAATGTCATTTAAAGACCATCTTTCTGGACTACCTGAGGAAAGACCTTCTTTCCATAATCCAGCTGAAACAGGGGGATAGTTTCTTGTTATTAGTCCTTTTTGACCCTAATCTTTTTTCTTCTTGAAAGTTAGTGTGCATTTAAGTTAAAAAAAAAAAAAAAAACAGCTTTCTCTACTACCTCCTACTGTAAAGTGATCTTTCTGTAGCAATATACAAAACTGGTGAAAAGCAAAGCAACCGTACAACTAATTCCTGCATGCAGAAGGTCTATTTTTCTTGCTCTGCTAAATGAAGAACACTTGATTGCTGGCCGTACACCAATCCTTCATCTCATTTTATTTTCAGTTTTACACTGTAGCAGCAACAAAGCATTTTTCTCACTTATAGGTAAGTCATACTCATTCATAATTCTTCCTTCAAGACTTTCTTTTGTTTGGACATCTCTGATTCCCCCTCTGCTTTCTCCTGAATTTGGCTAGATCCTGATTCTTTTCCAGTTTAGCCTAAAAGTTTTCAGTCATGCAAAACAGTATCTCCCTTGTAAGCCAAAAAGTATTAGATCACAGGAGATCCACTGCCTCACAGTGAATCGCTGGGGAAAACAAGAGGGTCTGACAGTCGTTCTGACAAATCTTTGAATTCTTCCAGTGTTTATCCTCACCTTAGCCAAATATCTTTGGTTTAGGTATACATATGACAATTGCACAAAACAAGCTGTCTCCTAAGATTTTTAGTATAACTTCTATTTTGCCAGGCAACCTCTTCATAAGCTAAGCATCTCTGGAAGGGCAAAAGCCATGTACATTCAGAAGGTCTTACATTGCCTCTGTGGATGGATGGAAATATGATGGGGGACAGGATTACTGCTAGCAATAGTGTAAGTCACTCACATTATAATAGGTGCAGCAAGGGCTGTTGTGATTTTTTTCCCCAGCCCTGCGGAATCCCACGCTAGCAAGCAGGACCTTCCATCATATCCTTTCCATCCATATGAAACTGAAACTCCTTCAGGTGAGACTCACACTAATTCATCCCAAAGCAAAGCATTAAGAATGCTGACATTACTGCAGCCTGATGTATTCACAGAATCATAGAGTGGTTGAGGTTGGAAGGGACCTCTGGAGTTCATCTAATCCAACCCCCCCGCTCAAGCAGGGTCACCTAGAGCACATTGTGCAGGACCCTGTCCAGGCGGGTTCTGAATATCTCCAGAGAAGGAGACTCCACAACCTCTCTGGACAACCTGTTCCAGGGCCCTGTCACCCTCACAGTAAAAAAGTTTTTCCTCATGTTCAGGTGGAACTTCCTGTGTTTCAGTTTGTGCCCATTGCCTCTCATCCTATTGCTGGGCACCACTGAAAAGAGTCTGGCCCTACCCTCTTTACACCCTTCCTTAAGATATTTGTGTACATTGATAAGATCTCCCCTCAGTCTTCTCTCCTCCAGGCTGAACAGGCCCAGCTCTCTCAGCCCTTCCTCATAGCAGAGAGGCTCCACTCCCTTAATCATCTTAGTAGCCCTTCGCTGGACTCACTCCAGTAGCTCCATGTCTCGCTTGTACTGGGGAGCCCAGAACTGGACACAGCACTCCAGCTGTGGCCTCACCAGGACTGAGTAGAGGGGGAGGATCACCTCCCTCAACCTGCTGGCAACACTCATCCTGATGCAACCCAGGATACCACTGGCCTCCTTGGCCACAAGGGCACATTGGCAGCTCATGGTTAACTTGTTTTCTGCCAGGACTCCCAGGTCCTTCTCTGCAGAGCTGCTTTCCAGCAGGTCAGCCCCAACCTGTGGCTTGGTTTATTCCTACCTAAGCATGGGTTTATTCCTATCTAAGTTTTGATTGTATATTGATATTATATTAAAAGCAAAAGATGTTCTCTCACTTATTTTCTTCAAATATCAACCTTTAGAGTAAAGGAGTAAAATTGTGCCCTTCCATATGCAACTGCTCTTAATCAAGCCCAAGAAAGACCTGAACTGCCTTTGTAGGAAAAGAAATTTATTGGTCTGAGCAGATTTTGCAATATCCCTTAACTTTACAAGTTTTAGAGATCAACGATAAAGACAGGAGAACTGATGGCTTTCAGGGACTGGAAATCAAAATATTACAATTTTAAAATGTATTTTTGCCAGCCAGATTTTATTCCATACTGAAGAGGCCAGTAGGATAGGATTTTCTTTTCCTTACAAAAGAATTCCTTTCCAAATGCAGACACAGCTGACTCAGTAACACATATTTACTATGTTCATGTAGACTGATGTTTCTGGCCTATCCTTATACATCCAAAAAGCTTGAAGAGTAATTTCTTTATTATGGCATACAACTATTTATATGAAATATGTAAGCTTCCATAAAATATTTCAGCAGCTAGGACATTCATTACAAATAGGAATACAGAATAAGTCTTACTGAAGCAAGAAACTATATTTTGCTGTAAGTAGTGTCTTCATCACCAGAGAACCATCACAAGCCCTGGCAAGAAACAGAAGTATAGTCTACCTGCCACAAATTAATTTGTGGAAAACTAAATGAAGCACGTTCTTATTCTGCAGTGTTCAAAGACGCATTGATTTCTTACCAATGTCAAAGTAAAAGGACATGAAAAGAAGATAGGCAACTTCTTTTAAAGCCTAGAGTTTTTTAATCTGCCAATCAAATGTCAATCTATTGGAACACAGACCTCGCTCCTGCACCTATACAGTTTTCTTGAACACCAATAGGTTTAGTTACTTGTGATCAGCTGCTTTACATTTATACATACTTGGGCTAACAGTGTTTCCCTATGTGTCCAGGACTGATACGAAACCTTTGGGAACTGACCATACAAAGCTTTGAATCCTATGGCTGCTATAAGGAGTGCTGCACTGTGGTGAAATGCTTGCAAATAACTTGCTTCCCTTTAGTGACTGGATATAAAGAGGAAGCCAGAGCCCAATAAACATTTTGGGGTTGCTTTAATTCTTATTAGGTCCAATGTATGACTTAACATAACAGAAGAAAGGGAACTTCTCTGTTTCCAGTGAAACCCACTAAATAATCAAGTTTTTCTTTTGACAGCTACAGAAGTATTAGTTTAAAGACATGACTTAAGCTTAAACAGTTAGGAATGCATATTCACAAAGCTGAGTAATTTATATATGCAATTAGCTCAATTTGTGGCCTGTTCTATGTCCATCTCCTGAACTCAGGATAGTCTCCCAGAAGCAGGAGGGAGGACTTTCTCCAGAGAGGTGGCATATCAGGTGGCTAAGTCCCCAGGACATACAAGCAGAGTTCAAATAGCACAGGGGCCAACAGAGATGCTCTTACACAAGTCAGGCAGGCCTCTAACAGCAAGAGGGGCACATCCGCAGGGCAGCACAACCGCGGGGCCAAGGAGCGCCTGCAAAAGCAATGTCACCCGGGAGATGCAAAGAGCAGGTACATTAATACAGCTGCAAAAAACTCTGCATACGGCCCAGCTATTTCAGTTTTACTTCATAACAAAACAGACTCAATCTTTGTTAAAAATGTCACCCATCAGCGCTGCAGTTCAGAATTAGTGATATTTAGGTCTGCCCCAGGAAGCCTCAACCAAACAATCTATACTGGCTCGCTACAGTACTCAATTGCACTTCTAATTTTTGGGAGATGCGGGCAAGCACCTCCGCCTTTTCTTCTGTATTGCTTTCAGCAAATAAACTTAATAAATGAGAACATATATATTGCTGAGCCCCTACCTCACTCTGGTGCAGAGTGGTACTTTCCTCAAAGTCCAGAATACATAGAGAAAACTGCCATTTTGCACCCACTAAGCAAGTGGCAGGTCCCTGACAGCAGCTGTGGAAGGGCCCATGCACATCCACAGTCTTCAAGTTCACAGCTAAACTACGCTACAGTTTTCACTGCCAACTGCCATGTTCTCCTTCCCTCTCCCAGCTCCTTTTCATTTGCAATAAATACAAGATTCAACAAAGACAACGATGGCAATCTGTGTAGCACCTAAGACTAATACCAAACTGAAGCCCCTAAACTTTATTATGGTAGCAATATAAATAATATTTATTCAGTGCTTCAATTAGCTAACGGCATTTTTAAATAGCAGCAAAACAAGGACAATTTATCAATTCATCAAACTTATGTTTAATGCATAGCCAAATGTACCACGAAGCAAGACAAACACACTCATAATGAACACACAGTTTAATGAACCAAACTCATATAACCTTTCTCAGTTGAATGATTTCCTACTCCACAAGCTATCTGAATGTTTTAAGTGCACCTTTTATTAAGTAAAATATTATTCAGCATGTCTAGAAGTAGTGAAATCCGGTCCCAAAGTAGAATATTTTTCATGCATGCATTTATTTTAATGAAAACATTAGGTTCTCACCTAGACTTTGGGAATCCATTACATAAATTTAAGCACTACTATAGCCATAAAATATGCTACAATAAAAAAAATTAACTCTTTGCAAATTTCTGCAACCTCAGCCATCACCCATATAAAAGAAAAGTAAAAGAACAGTTTATATCGTAAAGTCTAAAATAACCTATAGGTCTAGAAGAATTGGTTACAAGCAAATGCACAACACTATCAAGGAACAATTTTATTGATGAAATGATTGTATTTTAAAGTGACCAGAATTTCTGTTGGTAATTGTCAGAATTATTCAGCTCTGCCCACCATAACGACAAAAACAGAAATCTAAACAAACCAGTTACATGCCAGTGTAGCAGTTAGTAACCTCCCATGGCTTGTTACCACATAACCAACATAGATAATTTAGAAGTTTCTGAAGAATTTGCTCCAAATACTAACAGTAGTGCAATGAAGTCCTGGACACTGACCAGGCAGCCACTGAGATAGTTCCAGGAAGAAGACAGCCTCTGTCCCATGGACCTTTCAGTCCAACTACTTAAACCTTTGAGATTTTTGTGGGAACATAATGAAGCACTCTAGCAGTGCTTCCCACCACAATAGAAATACCACCCTTTTCCCCAAGAAAAGACATCTCTAAAAGCTGCTGTGATTAAAAGAGGAAGCTACAGCTGAAACAAAGGTTTACCCCATGTGGAACCATTAGTTCCTTATGTGGAACATTACAATCTTTGTATTGCTTTGGTTATTCCCGATTCGTGATGCACAGAGAAACCCCGCACAACATGATGATCAGAGGAGAAACAGGCTGAGCACCCCTCTGGCTTCCACTGCCTCTCCTTGGGACTCTGCAGTATAAATACACAATCCTCCTCCTTGCACTCCTATGACCAGCAGCTTTTGAACCACTTCTTGTTTCACAGATGCCTACAGGCTGATGGAAAAGTTTGATTTTTCTTTGTATTACACAGGTTGTATTTTGTAGCTTAGAACAGATCCACAAGTAAACAGGCGAGGTTTAAAAGAGAGAAATGCAAACAGAGTGCAGCTGTCTTCCTAATAACCTCCAATAAAATCTTCTGCTGGGATTTTCTCTGGCCTACAAATCCCTTTTGTGCAGAATATCATTAAAAAGAGAAGCCTCATAATTGTCCAAACATTTTATTTATAGGCCCTGTCGAGAAAATTTTGCAGCTTCCCAGAGGAGCAAATAAAAAGACTTTGATGGAGAGACATTCACTGAGAGCAGACATTTTTCTGAATCGCATGTTTGCCATTTGGAAATGTCTTCTGTGTCCCACAGACATCACGATGTGGTAAGTGCTATCAAAAGTAGAGCTCTGGGCAATAAATTATCTGAGTAAGTTTTTATGTCAGCAGTTTTCCATTATATCTAACCAATACTATTAAAAAGTCATCCTAATAATAGCAATGGCTGAACAACACATGACTGCTGGAACATGGTCATGAATAATAACAGAGCCTCCAAGCATCTGAATTCTCTCTTTTCCAATAATGTGAACATATAAAAAGAATCTCTGTTATATCTTTTAAAATAATTTACAAAATCATGACTTTTATTACCGCTATTGATAAACTCTCAAATTCAATATATGTTCTTGCTACCATATAACTTTCTAGTATACTAATAGGCTTCTGTAAACAGACCTAAAACAGTCTGTCCTACCATTCTATCCAAAGGTCCACTAATTTTCAAAAGCAAAGGACCAGCTCAGGTAGCATAGATATAGGGTTGGGGTTTTGGCCAAACCCCTGTGGAAAAAAAAATAGTTGGGTCCAATAAAATAATTAGTGGATTTATGTCAGTTGCACCAAATTAGTCAGCTTTGGAAATAAGCCTGGAAAAACTTTCAAAGTAGAAATTCATTAAAATTAACTGTGAAATTTTTAAAATGCTACATTACAAAAGGCAGATTTTTTTTTTTCTCCCAAGTTTTTGAAACTTTCAGGTTATCAGAAATATAACACAACACACACAACTTGTGAAAACCTTGCACACACAAATTGCAATGCAGAACTAATGAAGTCAGACCTTCTGTCTAGTCAAATACCTTCATCAGCGCCCCTAGACTCCCTATCCTAGTCCCGTACCAAGGCTGCTGGGTCCCATCATGCAGACGGGGGGCTTGGCATTCCCATGCCATGAGGGCACTACGTGATGGGGAGCACACACGATGCTGAGTAGCACAAGGAGAGGGAGGTCCATACCTTGTGCACAGTAAGTGTTCACAGAGATCAGCAGAAGGACACCCAACCCCATCCTTTCGCCCTGAGCTGACAAAACCAGTCCTCCCCAGTTACAGTCCCAGGCACTGCCCCACAGGTATTAGCAGCTTTCTCAACACTGGAAGGACTCTGGCACTTCAGCTGACGGCCAGTGTCATGCATTTTGAGGAAGCAGGGAAGTCCCATTTGCCCCTAAAACGCTGTACAGACCCATAAGTGGACATGCCAAGACACTTGCAGCCACCCAGTATATGGAATGAAAAGAAAATCAACAGCCTACAAAACACACATGAATGAAAACTTGAAAGAGCAGCTTTGTGTAGAAAGCAGAAAGGAAACCTAGACTTAAATCTGTCTTCTTGTTTTAACCTCTGGGAGGAATCTTACTACAGAGGTAGGTGCTGTACTAAGAATTTGGATTATATTAGTCTGAAGCATCTTGAGATCAACATTCAACCCAATATGTTTCACCTGGTACCCACCCATTCTTCTCCTTGATGAGCCCCTAGATAGAACCAGAGCCCACATCATCTGTCTTCCATCCAAAAATTATGTCTAGATAAATCTGCAAGCATGCACCATGACCAGTGGATTTCTCAAAAGTGCAAGCTTATTTCCCAGGAATCACTTTGGATACATTTACTCTGTCAAAGCCAGGGGAAAGCAGAGGAAGAAAATGACCATAGGAAAGTCAAATAACAGCCTAAAGGACTTTCAGAAAAATTAGGCATAACATCCCTAAGCAAAAAGAAATTCAGTGTCACCTGCTGTACAAGCTATTCTCCATTCATAATGCTTAGATCTGTGCATTGCCTGATACCCAGCATGAGAATCACAAAACCACTTGCAGGAAGGCTGATGAAATATTCCAAATCAGCAGTAGCAGGAACATACCGGCACGCATAATGGGCCCCGAGAGAAATGAAAAGAATCCTTCTTCACAGTACATATTCTAAGTGCTTCCTCCTAAAAGTATCTGGTTTATGTCTCTAAATACATTCTGGTACAATTATGGTTATGAATGCTCGAAAAACCCTTAGCTGTAGCTGCAGCAGCAGCCAGTGTTATATAGCCAATTACCATGCGTAGCACCTACTTGAATACACATAAAAATGCACTCACACAAAGCATTTAATAATTTTAAAAGCTTCCAAATAACTGAGCCCATGTAAGCCACCATTTTTAATGACACTGAATTTGATTTAAAAAAAAAAAAAAAAAAAAAGATTGAAATCTCTCTGGTCTAAACAGAAATCCATCATATTAGGCAATCTATAGGCTGGCACAACTGACTTCAAATCTATCTTCCCCACTTCCAATGCACAAAAAACATAGTTCTCCTAGCTACTCTACCCTATTCTTGGCAAGGGACGGGCAGTCCAGTACAGGAATGTCCATGTTCTCTCCTCTCTAGTCCGTGCCAAGCTGATTGCAGTTTAAGTTCATAATTAAGAGACTAAAAATCTATGCGTGGAGGTGTTGGAGCACATGCCTGTTTTTACAGTATTAGGTTATTTCTGCAGGAGTAGCAGCTGAAAATTCTCTTTGGAGCCACTATTCTGCCAGGCATGGTGTGAAAATGAAAATAGAAGGCAATTCTTATTGCAAGTATTTTATACTGTAAAGTTCTCATAAGACATAACTGATGCAGACTTCTTGGCTTTTCACTTGGCTTTCCACGGTTGTCTGGAAGAATGTGGTTTTTTGTTATTTAGAGGCATCACAGAATGAAGGGAATCTTAAGATGGTCAAGATGTACTTCTAAAAAAATGCTACATTTTTCAATGCATTTTTCCCATACATATTCTTCACCAAAAAGAAAAAAAAAAGACTGTGATAGTATAGTGGAGCCATTAGAGTAACCTCTCGAGACTAGATCAATAATCATCTGCCTATTTGAACTGGAAGATTCTTTATGGCAGGGATGGACAATAGTTGCTTTCCAGTGAAAGATTCTACGAGAGCTTGAGAGCAGACATGCTAAGCGAGCAAGTTATACTTCCGTTCTTCTTTAACACTTGGTGTAAGGGGAAGAAATACGACATATTATGCCAGCCCATTTTTAAATATGCAGTGTCACAATCCTGCGCCCAGGTGTATCAAAGCGCACTTTACAGCATAATTGAAAACCGCATAATAAAGCTTTGAAAGGAAATAGGAGCATTATAACAGACTACGCAAGCAATTTTAATACTGCTACTGCCAGTACTGCTGAAATTTTACAGTCACTACGGAGATCTATGGACAGCAGTTCCTCAAGACCAAGAAAAAGGCTGAAGGTGAGATTAGTCAAGTGTTGGGAGAAGATGTTGATTTATTTCAGAAGGGCAAAAATTATACTGGGCATGCATATTCTTATGCCTAAGCAATGGCATTTCATTCAGTGCACCTGCAGAAGTTTATGCAAGAGGCAGGGAGAAATTTAGTATTTCAATTTGCATCTCAACACAAAATAAACTGTGAATTTAATTTGTGAGGGATTGTTTGTTTTCCTTTTTATTTTCTTGTAGTGGAAGAGAAGGTTGTAACTGGGTCTACTGCTAGAAATGACTACTAGTTTGAGCAATCTTTTATTTTATTATTTGGGCAGAATTTATGGTTAAAACAGGAATAATTCAAATTAGACATAACATTCAACATTAATAATCTTGCTGACTAGTCATTAGAGTATATTCTCTTGAATAATGGCAAATTCATTATCATTTGGAACCTCTTTAAAAAACACACAAGCTAAAGACCAACATTATTCAGTAATCTGGTTAGGAAAAATATTCCTTCCTGGCAGAAGTTAAAAAGCATTCATATAATACAGGACATCATTCCCATTTATTACAGCAAGTGTTAGATGCTTTATTTTTGAAAAAATACCCATCCAACAGTGCCTGACTTTAAAGAGCTGCACTTCACCATATTTTCATTTCTGATATTGTTAATTTCCTTTGTATTTCATATAATAGTATTAAGCAAATGACTGTTTAAATTGCTTTCTCTCATAAACAGCTTATATCTATGTTATATGTAAGCTCAGGAAGCTATATGTTGTATACATACACTTACATGTACATATATGTGTGTGTATATATACACAAAATCTACTAGAAGTCAAAAAATACTCCTGATATAAAAACACAAATCACCCACTAGAAACTGTAGTCAGCATTATCAACCACAATCAGAAGAACCTGACTCAGGTGGTCTTTCTATTCAAGTATATTTGCCAGTTTCCAGCACCCGTATGGGTCGGCAATCAGTCCCCATAAAGGGATTTCATTTTCTAATGAATGGCATTACTGTGAAAATGAGAACTCTTAGTCGGACAAATCAGGATAAGTTTTCTCAAGGTTACTTTTCGAAAATAACAGCATCCAGTTGACTCAACTAATCTCTGTCCAACACAGGAAGACATGACAAGTTGAAGGAATCAAAAGACTGAACCAACATCTCTACCATTGCTTTGAAGTCAAAACTTGAAAGATGATAGTAAGTCATAGGAAGTTAAAGTAGCCTACAAGGGGAAAATACATTAATCATCAAATTAGATAAAAAAAACTCAGGCTCATGGCACAGACTGCCCAGCAGCTTGCTACATTTTAGAAGAGACTGCTAATAACTGACACTTGAAAATAGGCCACCAACCTTTTTAATAATTCCTAACAAACCAATTTGATATGAAGAACTGGGGAGGAATTCATCATTAAACGTGATACTTCTCAGAAGAAGAACATTCTCTTTCAATTAAATTCTTTGTTGAGAAATATGTAACAGCTGCGTGACACAATTTCTGATTAAAATGATGGAGCACGAGACGAATCCTAAAGCCACCACAGCGAAGGGGACCTTGGAGGCGTGAGACCCAGACAAGCAGGCAGGTTCCTCAGGCAGAGGAGGAGTTCAGTATACTTCTTCCCAGATAACTTATTTTTCCGGGCTGAATGAAAACAGCAGACTGGGCCCTTTTCTATCCTGGACCTCTTTCATTCATTGTAGAACAAGAGCACTGCACCAGTCTTAAATATTTTGTAGCATTTCCCACTCAGAGCTGCTTCTACATGAATAATCTTGTTAAAAGTTAATTTCTACTAATTACAGGGCCTCTGTACTTCTTTCTGTTTTTATATCAGTTTTGTGAAGCACTTCTAAAAATTAGCTTGCCTGGATTCCCCATCTACTGCTGTTTTTTAAACAGCATGCAAACTTTGCTCTTTACCATGGAACATTTTGAGACCAAGTCTTGCTATCACAGCAAATTAAAAAAAAAAAATTTTTGAATCAGCCAGCTCCTTCCATCCGAAGCCACCTACATTTCATACACACAGCAGAACCTGCATCCAGTGATGATTCCACTATTTCCCTTTTCTCGGAAAAACTGCTAACTAAACTGCTTTTAGCCTAATGATGCATCTCAGAAGAGTAGCTGTAAGTCTCCTTTAAAACAGTCTCTCTTTTCGCTTCAGATTTGTATGTGCAGTCGAGACAACTGTGCTCATAAGACGGGCGCTGGAGCAAAAGAATAGCTGGCTAGAGGCTATGGATGAGATTCATCATGTTATCAAATTCCACAGCCTTCTCCGATCCCACAACCTGAACCCTCCTCAGTAAATACACATTGTACTCTGCTGACCACAAAAAGAGTTTTGATCCCTGGATTTTACATGCCTACAGTTAGATGATGAGAACCCTACTCTTTCTTTTTATCCCCCTTATTCTTGCTTTGCTCAACAAGTGACTGTTTTGGGGAGTCTTCAGTACATCAGAATTAAAACAAAAGCTAGACCTGAACTGAGACATGTGTCTCTTTTAAGAAAATACAGCAAATTGTCCAAGATCTTACTCTCCACGCAACAGATCAGCATGGGTGGTTTTCATTTATTTGTTTTGTCATTTCCCTTCTCTGAAGGCATTCACAATGAACAGATACATAATGCTTTTGTGTATGGAAGAAAGCACAGAAAATGCAGTTCAGGTTCTGGTCTGATACCTTTTTTCCTAAAAGGCACGTAGTATCTTGCTGGAGAGCCAACAATGGACTCCCAGCTACCCCCACAATGTAGTTATTCAAAGACAGGGAGGGGTGGAAGAAATGACATAGCAGAGAAAAGAAAATGAATATTTTTCTCGCTATGACTCTCATTCCATCTTATGCACATAATAAAGAGAAAAGAAATAATCAAAAAAATTCCTACCCACCCCCGCTCCCTTCCAAAAATGGCTCCTTGGAGCTTTTGTTTTCATTGAAGCAGACAGAAGCAGCTACAATTTCTGTCCAGAGAATGGCACTCACATTTATGGCCAACAGTTCTGCATTCAAATAGGAATATAACTGCTTTCATATCAAATTACTGCTGTCACGTCTGCTATCTCCCAGTGAAAAGCCAGTTTTGTGAACAGGTGATTTTTGAAAATGAGAATGTCCTATTAAGTATCTCAAAATTGTGCCTTCAGTTAAGCTAAATATTTCTGTCAACAGAAGTACGTATACTTATGCCCAATCTTCCAGCCCCCTGTTTGAACCAGAAAGAGCAAGTCACTTAACAAGGTTTTGGTTATAACTGAATGACTGCATAATATAACGCTACTGTGAAAAATAAGCAATTTCTATTTGTAAGATTCCTTTGAGTGCGCTTGCAAAGTTCGTGCTCATGGGTGAACTGGCATTCATGGCCCCAGAGGCTGAAAACTGATATTTAATCCATCGAGCATCCAAACTCTACACTGAATAAATTCCTCTTCAAGCTTTCTATGGCACTTATCACTTTGCTATTTGAAATGATTCCAATTACTTAAGTGCCTCCACACCAGGCACAAAGAAGAGAACTTCTCAGCACCATGCAAACACATAGTCAAGACAAGTCCTACCTCAAAAACTCCACAATCTAATGTAAAGGACAACAGAGCGAATCACAGAGGATCAGAGAAACAAGCAAGAAAATACTAAGACATGAGAAAACACAGCCAGCAGATGGGCTGTGGCTTCGACACAGTAGCAACTTGCCTGTTGCCACAACATTCACAAACACTTGAATGAAAGAGAGTGTCTGAAGGATGACAATGAAACAGTCGCAGATACTGACAGAGAACGCCGCCCGGATGTGAGAAAACATCTGAGAGAAAGTGCAGTTCTTGTCAAGAAATAAAACTCATAAATTAGGAGAACTCACATCATGGTCTGCTCAGAAGCAGGGCTCAATTTCTCAATACTGACTAATAAACAAAAGATAAGCAAGAAGAATGTGAGCGCCTTGGAAGTGAAGATAACTCATTTACAACTGACATTATAGAGAAGCACCGCATGCTGATGAAGAAAGAACATCGATATGGTCAAAAATGATCTTTGTGCATTCTGCACAGCTATGAACAGTATTTCTGAAGGCCAGAGAAAAGGCTACTGCTGTAATCAAGTGGCAAGGAGACAATGACCTGGATAAGGAATCCAACTATGTGGCTGGAAAGGAAAATACACTCTGCAGAAAAAATCTTCAAGACTTGGATCTTAGGTGTCAGAACCTCAGGAAGGGTAAAAGAAAGATACCTCTGAAGAGAGGAAGAAAAGATGAAAAGAGTACAGTTACGTTGTAGTTCATCAGCATGATATCTCAGTAACGCGCTGTACAGAGTGCAGGAGCAGAAGACAATTTGAGGAGTGAGGAGTGAGTTAAAAGCAAAGCAGAAAGGGAAAAATACAGCCAGTTAGCAAGGAAGACAGAAAACTGGGAGCTGGCAGAACAAACGCCTGGTGCAGCAAACCAACCACGCTGCAAGGCTGACAACACAGCAGGTATAGTTACCCAGAGACAAAATGCACAAGGGAAGCCACAGTTAAAAACTGGCAGAGTGGAACTTTTGGGATGAGGACTGAGACCCCGAAGGATAAAGTGGAGCAAGAAATGGATAGAATCAGCAAGAATACTCATGGAAGAAAAGACAGCATGTAGAGAGCTGAGGGGAGATGAGAAAGTACCAAGACCACTGGTCTAGAAGTCATGGAAAGACCATGTGACAGGCACAAGTGACGGCACTCAACTCACAATGCCAACAGAGAACCAGTTATGGTCGAAAGTGGAGGGACTCAGCACAATAGTTAAGAAATAGAGCACTGCTTCGTGAAGATCGAGTTAAATGAAAAGATGGTCAGGTGAGTCGAAGAATTGAATTGGAGCTGCAAGTCAAAGACAAGAAGGGTAAAGCTAAGGAGGCAGCTGAGTCAGCACCAAAGCTCCCCATGGAGAAGAGCTGGAGGCTGCCAGAGAGCAGAGAGACAGCTTCACACGTTTGTAAAAACAAAACTAAGCTCTCCAGAAAGCTTGCTGCCACGGGAGACTGCAGAAGCAGACAGTATCAGCAGGTTCAAAGAGGGACTGGACAAATTCATGGACAACAGCGCCATGAAAGATTAGGTAGGATGCACTCTCTAACATCCTGATACTGGGATTGCAGTACCCCTCCAGTCACACATTTGAAAGGCCTGATCAAACCTTGAGGAGCAAGAACATTTTAATGGAATGAGGTCTAAACACAAAAGGTTGCTATGGGCAGTATAGAATATTTTCTCCCAATTTAACTCTGGAATCTGACTGGATTATTATTTTCTGAAACTTTTTGAAGGAAAAATAATTATAGCCTTAGGTAGAAAGTGGCATGAGAAATAGAGACCTTGAAAACAGAAGCTTTAATACGGAATCAGCACTATAAAACATCAGCCAGTTTAGGTTAAAAACAACAAAAAAAATACTTTGCTTGTAAGTGAATTTGTTAATTTATTGATTGTTTTCAGGGTCCCTCGCCAAAAGGGACCTGTTTCATCCATTTCATTATTACTATCTTTAATCACATACAAAATCTTGCCAGTTACTAGCATAAACATTAGTCTTAGCTGATTCACCTCAGGAGACTCCTCTTGTCCATGAAGGGACAGAGGATGGGGGAGGGAGATAAATGTTCCTGCTTCTGTGTAACTATCGGTATGACTTTCAAGGAACATTAAGTTTGTTCTTGCACACCTCTCAGGAACAATTCCAGAAAAAGCAACCCTACACAATATTTGAATATACATTCATCTCTCCACTGACACACAGAAGAACAGGTACTGCCCTTTGACACAAAGATGGGATTACAACTTCAGCGCAGGGTTCCCCTACTGGAGACACACAAAATTAAAAAGAATAAGACTAAAGGACAATATTAGTAAACAGAGAGCTTGAGAGTCTTCCGCAAGGATTTCTTTATGTAGCAGTAAGTCAGGGCTCATTATTCAAATTACTACAGTGCTTAGAGGTACCTTGACCCCACTTTACTAACCCCACAGCCTTTCTAGTCCTGTGTTTGCACAGCCTTTTCTTCAAAATGCTTTTGATCCAGATACAAGACAAACGAAAAACAATTTATGCAAACCTATGACTGCAGAGGGACAGTGGAGAAGGGGAGAGGTTATTACAGTTAAACAACCAATTAAGTAGTTAATTATCAAAGTTGCAAATCTAAGCACATGTTTGAACTCATGCTTTACTTGAAGCATGTGAGCCATCTCATCCACATCTTTTGCATAGCTAACGTAAAGGTTTAAGTGTTTCATGGACCAGGACTTCGGTCCATGCAGTGGGAAGTAAAAAATCTCAAGATCCTTACATGCCTTCTCTCTTTCTCTCCATCAAGTCTCCAGTGAAGAAACAAGGAAAGGTCGAACAGGAGCTACACACTCTATTAATCACTATGTGAAAAGGAAGTTTTCTATCAAAATTTAAATTCGTCCCTTTTGAAATCTTTGGGAGTTTCATTCATAATGAATTTCTTACTGAGAAGCATGTAAGTAAAACTATAAAGATGGAACGAATAAAACTTAGGTTTACATATGCAATTTGCTTCTGTAACTAAGCGCCTTAAATCAAAGCCTAGAACACAATGAAAATTCAGTTAAAAAAACTTATAAAAAAGAACTTTACGCTTCTAAGTGACTTATAAACAAAGTAGCTGAATCTGTATTCCAAGAATATTTGTTGCTCTCCCTCTGACCTTTGATTAGAGGGCAGAATAATGGAAAATATTTTCTGCTTATATTCTTTCTAATGCAGAAGCAAATTTCAGTTCAGTCTTGCTCATGATAATTTTGTTTCCAATGGTTTAGAACACTTGAGCTATTTTAACATAAAGGGTTAACATAATATTAAAGTATATTTTTTAAAATATGCAACTGTATATTTAAAAAGGAGTATTTCATGAGATAATGAGATAATTCAATGTGATAGTGTGACTGGCAAACATTTGCAATAAATCCATCACAAACAGTCAAAAGTCCAAACATTGCAGAATAAATCTGATTCATTCAGGTTCTTATGTCTTGGTGATACTTTCAATACAAAGCCTTTCCTGAACATAACCATTATAAAGCTATTCCTTAGAAGAACATGGAAACAGAAGAAGAGAGCAATATTATTTGAATATATTATTCATTGCTAATCATCAGTTTCATATTTAAGAACTGTGAAGCACTGGGTTATATGCTGTATTATTTCTATGGTTATTAGGGATAGCACTGTTTATTCTGTTCCTTCTTCCATGGGCTCCAGTTCCCCAGATATTCCCAGGACAACAAGCCCCAGTCACCACTACTTAACTGACAATGTCTATGTCAGCACCTTTAAAACTTGTTCTCTGCTGAGCTACTCAGCTTTCTCTAACTTAGACCTGAATCTGGAATAGATATGAAACCTGACTCCCGAGCTCAAGGAGGGATAGCAATAGCAGAGCAGAAAGTGAACTACAGAGCCCAAAAGTGGGGCCTTCCTAAAAAAGCAATGAGGGTTTTCTGTGGCAAAGCGAAGTAGAGGCTAAAAAAGCACATGCTCTTGGGATATATAAGTTTTGAAAAAGCTCCTGAGAGCTGTTGTGTTCTTAAAGCAATCACAGTGCTTCCCTTCCTCCACTGCAAACAGATAACCTTCTTTTCTGGGAAACCAAGGTTCAAGGAGGAGATGATATGTCAATATGTGCTCAAAATTGAGTCAGGTGCTAACCAGAAAGCATATCTAGAACTGGGAATGAGGAAGCACTCTGAGGTTATGAGGTCTGGACATATGGAGACTTTGGCATAGGTTAAATCACAGTGGACCCAAAGTATCAGGGATGGAGAAGTGACTGCCTGCAACCAAGATGCTAGGTCTGCAGGTGGGAGCATCCTGTGACTTCACCCTGAAGGGAGCAAAACCCAGTAAATTATTTACTTGAAAGGATATCTCCAAGACTAAGGGGAAAGGTGCAGCTAATCCTTTAATCATGACAGATCCCTGCCTGGAAAGTACAAAGGAAAAGGAAAAATAAAGGAAAAAACAAAAAAGTCAAAAAAAGAACAACATGGTAAGTCATTTTCTAAATATCTTCTCAGTGTCTCAGTCTTAAAGGAACAACTCTGTTTTCTTCTATGCTATTTGGCACTCAGCCCACAGGCACTATCTTCCCAGCAGATTTTAGGAATGCCACAGACATGGCATCTATACTTATCTTCTCGTGTGCACTGGAGATGAAAGCTGTGCAGACAGGAAGGCATAAGTTTTAAAAGGCTATAAGGAGAAAAATCAAGATACTGGAGGAAGACAGGCAGGAGGGAAGGAAGGATACCTGAGCTGACTGGAACATGGTTGCAGAAGTCTGACCAGAATGAGGAGCAAGTGAGAGGATGGAGAAACAGATTAAAGGAAGCAGAGAGGGAATTGGCCTGGAGAAATATTTGCCATCAAAATTGTTTTGCAGTTACGTTTTCTCTCTTTTCAGTTTGCATGTTTTTGACCATAAAAATCCAGCGCTTTATCTGAGACAGAAAAATCCCTGTCACACATTTTCTAATCAGCTCTAATGCAGAAGGCCAGAACAATAGCTCTCTGCCTCAAGGAAAGTCTAAATGACATGCACTCTTAGAAGACAAAGTCAAGGTGAAGTCTGTGCATTCAGGTCGCTTTTTCTGAATTCAATCTGCACAGCATTTGGAGTGGGCAGATCCTTCTTAAAGCTAAAGAAACCACAAGATGGCTAAGAGATATTTTAGCTTAAAATACATGTATGGAAAGTTATGATTTAAGAATTTTGAAGGATTCACAATATTGAAACCAAACTTATTCACTTGTCACCACAATCACCGGAGACATTTGTTCATAACAAGAACCTACAGAAACATGCTAACAGCTTGGGAAATACAGGGTACTCTCACCTAAACAGGGTTAAATTTCCTATAGCTAAAGCCTCCTGCTGACATAACGCTATCAAATATATCTCAGTTCTTACAACATATCCGATTGATATTATAATTAGAAAGTGGAGGATGTAACAAAGATTTTAGCTACAGGTTGTCCTATTATGTGTAGAAATTACAGTTCTCATAAATTCTAGGAATACAGTAATTTTCCTGTTAGAAGCCCTGTCCTCAGCATTGCTAGGCAGAAGTATTAGGAAAGCAGCAGAAGGCTAGCTGAGAGTGTTATGACAAAAGTCTGGAATCACATTCATTTGAAAAACATATGGGCAACAAGCTAGTCCTGGACAGATACTAGTGAAGTTAATAATTTTTTGCACAATTAAAATTAGGCATGTAGTTGCACATACATTTGCATATCTCCTGCTATCAAGCACTTCCAGAAGTTTTGTCTCAGCAAACAGTATAATCAGCTGTTCTTATCCACCATTTTCTGACTTCTTTTTAGAGTTAAGGTGTATCTTTCACTGAATGAAAGTGCGTGGGCAGGAAGATAGAAAATTTAGGTCTTCTTTAAGTACTGTCAGGAGACTAGAAAATAGAATAGCAAAATCTACTACAACACTGTCTTATCTCCTAGACTTATCTCCCGCTCTTACAAGAGTATTCCATAGATAGCATGCATATCATTTTAGGAAAATAAAAAATTCCAGAAAAATGCAATCTAGAACCAAAACCAAACAAAAATCTAAACACCCACTCATTTTTCTGCATAGCTCCCTATTTAAGAGTATCACTGCTGTTATGTCACTCTTGTTTATAATATCTACAGAAAAGCCAATACTTTTCTAAGGCAATGATGCAAATTTAAGGCCACAATAACTAACTAGCTGACTAACTAGATAGACAGATAGGTAGGTGAATAAATAAATACATGGAAGTACTTCCTTAAGGTCATCTGTCATCCAATCCCCTCAGTGAGCAGCACAGACTCTTCAAAGCAACATGCTATAGGAATGTGAACCCCAGGGGTGTTGCAGTGGCCTCAGCTGTTACACTGACTAAATTTAACAACCATACTATTTTACATCCTGAACACTACTGGGCAACCTCGTGTCCCTATTCCCTATCCCATAATACACTAGCTAGAGTATAAATTGGCATTATAAAAACAAACTAAGCATTTCATTCACAGCGTCATTTCTTATATTTTATACCTGAAATAAAATGCAGCATTACTTATTTTCTGAGACTTACCCTTTCCATTTGCATATTATAGGCACATCAGCTTTTCATTTGTTTCTGAAAAATGAAAAATGCTCTCACTGAACAAGAGTATGAGACTGACGTCAGTATCCCTAGGCTAGATATGTGCATTTGCAAAGAAAATCAAGACCCTGGTGTACACTAGCAACTTGCTTGCTGGCAGACTGCAATTGCGGGTTAGAGCCTGAGCTGTGTTTTAGCTTGGCAAGGAACTCAACCATTTTGCAAGCGAGGACACTGGCAAGCTCACTCCACTGCTGATATAGTCTTCCAGCACACTTCCCACAGCTGAAACCAACGGACAGAGGAAGTTCAGCCAACTGCCTGGAAAAGAATACTCCCACCCCTTCCTTCAGAGGACCAGCGGGTATTCTGCCAAAATATACGGACAAATATAGGATCCGGACATATATAAGAATATGGTAGGATTAGTTTGGACAGGCTCCAGCTTTGGCTAATCTGAGACCACCCTCAGCACCCCCTGAGTTATGGTACTGAAAGCCAAGGCAGTGCTACTGACTCCAAGGGAGTGCAGCTACCTCACCCTGCGCTCTCCTTAGCTCCTAGCAAGTACGAGCCACTTCAAGGCAGCAAAGGCCCCTTGCTCTGCTTCCCTCATAAATTCCTGCCTGAGCATTATATAGATCCACATATTTACAGGTTATGTTGAGATCTGAGTCAAACTAATCCAGAATATTCAACTAACTTCTTCCCTGAATTGAGGCCACAGTACCCAGAACTTGCAGAATCTAACCCTCACTTGAGATTGCAAGTACATGAATAATGGTGTCTTAAAACAGTCAAGCAATGGCAAAGTTGTTAAATCCATACACATATACCACCCAGAAGCCTCTAAAACTGGCAGAAGATCCCAGGCTAGGGCAACAAGCCAGCAGCATTATCATCAACACCAGAAAGCAGTGACTCATCCAGCAATGGTTAAAGAAATTCGTAAGATACAGCAAGATGCAAGCACAGATGGAAAAGAGAAAGACAGGCTATCTTCCCCCCCGATCTTAGCAGTTGCAATAGATTTTCCGCAGAGCCCCGAAAAAGCTCACAAGTGGAAACCGGCCTCAACATAGGAACGAGCAGAGTCATTAATCAGACTGTCTAGTGCTATAGCAGAAACTTGTTAAGTCCCACCTACTGCATAATATTATCAGTCAATCAAATGCCATTGTATACACAACATGCCTGCACAGATATACACAAGCAAATAACAGTAATAAAACAGAGATTAATGACTCCAAACAGATGCAAAATCCCTCCAGTAAACGCAGCAGAAATAATCCCCAAGAAGTCTATTACTGTCAATATCTAATTAGGTTTGCATAATATACAAACTGAAGACTCAAAAGGGAATGCCAGTGCAATTTGATCCAGCAATCAGGTTGCTGGCTTTTCGGGAAACAAATTAATGACCTTACAAAAGAAAGAATCTGTTAAAAAAGCATCACTTTAAGAAGGTCGCGGCCTGTGTTGGCAAGAAAGCCAAAATACCTGTATGTACCAGCAATCATCACACAAACTACAAGGTCAAGGGCATAAAAAGTTTGAGAGTCCAAATATGAATTATTTCCCTTCCCTTGTATTATTTGCTTCCCTGACCAATTTTGCTGGAGAGAGGTTTTTGACATACCATCCTTTTTACCCTTACACTTTGATTCGTCATGCAAAATTGACTAAATTATTGCAGCAGTAATTTTCAGTTTTCAAATCCCTCATTGCTCTGGAAGTACCTTTAGAGGTCTTGTAAACGTCAAATCAGAATAGGGCTTGGAGAAAAACATCTATCTGTCTTTCTAAACCCAGCATTGCTTTGTTCTCCACTGCTGATAAACTTCATGGTAAAATAAGCGCATTTGGAGGTTGGATGCTTTGCAGAGAAACTCATTTGTTGAACTGTAAACACAGGAACAGCCCCAATTTTCTTCCTTTGGCTTACTTGTATGCTTTAACACAAGCACATAAAAACAGTGATTATAAGATTTGGGCTATAACCAAGAAGTAATCATAGGGATATCAAACCAGTTTTAGTTAACTGTGAACTAAAGTGATTTTGAAATAAAAACCAAAGGAGAAACAGACATTGCAAATGTTTCTGCACACATTTAACTTATCAGCTGTAAGTGGTCTCATTGATTTTACAGTAGACAAGTAAAGCAGATGTGTGAGTATTTGCACAGTATGACTCTAGAATTGGAACTCATTGATTTAAATGGATAGAATTAAAGTGTTACAAAGCAGTGTATTAAAAAAAAATACTTGAAAGCTACTTTAAGTCGAACTCACCTGCTAAGACCTGAATTCCAAAATATTTATTCCTCCCATCTCCCTGAAGATTTGAATTAGTATAAGAAATGCAACCCTCTTCCTGAAGACAGGCAACTGTATCAGCACTAACTTGTCAAGAAGACATGCAGTATTAAAAGCACTGATCTTGACATCAAAAAAATCCTTTTGCTTATTACAAAAATACATTTATTTATCATATAAATAAAATTTCTGCACTCCCAGTGGCATTATTCACTCATGTAAACACTGCAGAACTAGCACATAACAGCGTTCTAGGTTATTGCGTGGTTATCATTTTTTATAGTGACCTTGAAGTTCCTTCGATTGTCTAATGTAACATCTGTCACCTTCCTTCAAGGCTGGTGCCATAGCTGGTGGTAGGACTCCCAAGGAATGGCAAGTTCATTTGGAAATGTCATGCACAAGTCCTGTCAGAACTGTAGAAACTCAAGAGGACTTGAGGCAGGACATGACCGATACATGATTCCCCATCAACAAAAACCAGGGGTTCCAAAATTCAGGAAGTTTCTGAGGAATGCAGCCGAAAGTTGGCATGTCCCAAATCTGCTCTCACCCCTATCTTTGTGATTAGATTCTGTGCATCACTCTAAAAATAAGTAAGATGAAGGGAAACGAGCAAAGTCCCTTTGTAAAGCAACTAAACTAAGTTATGCTAAAGGAAGTTTCAAGTTTCCTTTCAGAATTATTAATATTTTTGTGCCATTCTCAGATATTTGACATCTAATAAGCTCATCTCTGGAAACCCCTGTCACACTCTGAATGTTACTTGGCTGACAAGTGAAACATAAATGCTATTTAAAAGAAAAGATTTGCAGATAGTCCAGAGATAGGCAAGTACTTTGAATATTTAGAAGATATCCAGGAAGACTCATTTATTAACAAGGTAGGAAACACTGTGGGGAAAATGATGACCAAATGAGAGAAAAGTTACATTGTCATAAGGTAATCAAATCAATCAAAAAAAAGTGCATGACAAATATCTAAATGCATATTTACTGTTCACACTCACTAGGAAAAAAATCTGTATTATGAACGTCTTTGTTTAGTGAACAATACAGACTGAAATTGCTAACACAGGAATTTTTAAATACAAAAACCTTACACGTTCATTCACCTAAAGCTTATGTAGGGAAACAACAGTCTTAAATATATAAACCCCTAGCTTCTGCTATACTATCAAGAATAAAACAAGATTCATAAGACTGCTTACTCTAAAGGAGAGAGACATGGAAAGGTTTCATGCCATCAAAGTACTGCTGCTTCAAAATTTCCTTTTGATCACAAGAAAAAACTGAGCAAGAGAACTGACTTTTAAAAGGATTTACTAGTAATGCATATGAAGGAATAAGAACAAAAGATTGAGAAAAGAGCACTATGTCACTTCAGTTTTGGCTACCAAACATATTTTCCTGACAATAATTTGGTACTGGCATATCCAGATTTTTAAGCATGTCCGATATGTATACTTTCCTCTAATACAATGTTTCAAGCATAATTTGCCTGAAACTTAGCAGTTTGTGGTCAATATGATCTTTTTTATGGGGTAGAACAGTGGTAACTAGAAGAACTTTTTGACCATATTAATACATAGACAACAGATACAGGATACAGAAAAAGGCACCTGACCTTTTTTTTTCTGATTATCTGTAGACAGTAGATAAGATTGAAGATCTCATCTTTCTACTGCTATAATTAAACTTATTAGGGCAGTTAAACATGAAAACTTAATTAATCTTCTTAATTTGATTTACAATGCTTTATACAAAGATGCATATTATATAAAAATTTAGAACACTACAAAGTTATCTTTTCCTCTTCTTAAACACATTTCTATTTTTAATGGCAACAATAATTATCAGATCCCCTCTACTCTAGTTTGTTTGATTTAAGTTTATATTAACGAGCATTGAATCTTAAACTATGCCACATAACAAAGCCCAGTTTCACAGCCAGTTCCAGTCTCCTTAACAGTGGAAACCAAACTGAATTTTTTTCCCCTGAGGGGCCAGGGTCATGGAGCAAAAAGAAGGGCTCCAAGGGCAAAGCTTGCCAAAGGAAAGGAGAAGCAGGGGCAGGCACCATTGCTGCTGGAGGGATCTCCCCAGCAGTTACCATCACTGCGCTCCCTGATCCAACCCTGCAGGAGCTGCAGGCAGGGCCTTCCGGGGCTCCAGCACAGGCAGTCTGGGCTCTGGGGCCACTCATCTCTCGTCATCCCCAACAGTTTGTGGAATTTGGCAGCTGTCTACTTTGCCCAGAGCTGGAATGAGCCCTGCTTATTGTGGAATAATTATGCAAGGAGAGCAGCAAGTGTGAGACCCTGCGTGTGTACACCAAGCTAGTACTTTGAACCTAAACCCTTCAGCAGTGCTACAAGGACGCAGCTCACCTCTTAACTATTCTGCCCTGAATGCCATTAGAAACAAGCTAAAGTTGGGTCCCCAGCATCCACATTCAGTTACCAAACTGTCCTCGCACAACCGCTGTGCCCCCCAAGAAAAGCACAGCATACCCCACGCTTCTGCTGTATGATGCTCAATACTGCCTACATCCCAGGTGTGCTGAGGTAATATTCAAATTTTTACTTTATTCACAGAGAGAGACTAATCTATGTCCCCGACTTCCCACTGCACTTGTAAATTCAGACACTGGTCATCTGGACACTGTGCAATAACCTTTACTTCCATAAACTATAAACTTGAACTGAAAGGGCCGGATGCCTTATACTCTAGTGCAACTAGTGTCAAATGGAGAACCACGAGGAAGACAATTTGAAACAGCTTTCTAAAGATGCCAAATGAGAATCTGGCCACCTGCGAGTAGGGAAAGAGGGAGAGGAGCTGCTTTGCCCACACTAGCAGTTGTGGGAAGATAGATATTGTAGAACAAAGGCATCTTAGGAAAAATAACAAGAGGCCTGAGGACTTCTGGGGAGGTATACTTTGCAATATATTAAAGCCAGGTACAATTTCAGGCTTATTCTTGTTCTGCATTTGAAAAAGATCTCCCTTGTGCAAGTTCTAAACATTGTGTTCAAATACTAACACACTGAAGTTAATCTTCTTTCTGTGAATCAGATAAAAAAGCAAAGCAGTGAGTAATTTTACTTCTGTTGTCTCCCAAGTCCTAGCAGATCCAGCAGCAGTCTTACTGATTCACAGAAGTCTGCGTTTATCCAGGGCAGTACTGTATTGGTTTTACTGAAGGACACCTTCTATGTGCATGTTTATGAGAACAACACAAAAAATGAGATGCTGAACCCACACAATATGACAAAAGATCCTCTCAAAGGCCAGAGGGTGAAACTCAGAAACTGCAAAGAAGTTTTGGAATTATGAATTGAGTAAGCAAATAGAGTTGACTGTTCCTTTATTATTAGGGTAAATCAAAAGTGCCACATACTGCAAGTGTCACTGTAAAGCAGAACATTTTGGCATTGCTATCTGTAATTGCTTATGGACAAGATATGTTTCTGAATTTCTTGCCCGTGAGTAGCCAACAGATATGGGACCATCAAGACTTCATTTTCCAGATAAACTTCAAAGGGTTTCAGGAACTACTTGAGGTTCTCTCTATCATTACTGTAAATGTAAATTAATATAAACTTAAAGATGGAAGCTAGAGCAGACTGGCAAACACGCAGACAGGAGGGCTGGGAGAGATATAAGTAAATTTTGCCTCTACAGTCTCTACTTTGCAAGTCTCTACCCTGCCTTGTGATGAAAGAAAAAGAGAAATTGTATCTGCTCCATCCACGAATCACTGACAGCACAGGTTTTTGTTTGTGCATCTGCCTGAGGATTCCTTTCTTTCTCCGTCATCACAGGTTTCAACGGCCCTCTTCTGCTTGCAGACAGCATCCTACTGACATCCTTGAACTACGCCATGTTTTTCAACCTGCAGAGCAAATAATACCTTCTAAGAGAGTGGTACTATAAAGCTTAGAGCTCTCTGCAGTTTGGCATATTTTTCTTTAGCAGGAAACAGAAAAAGAAGTGACTGAAATGAATGAGCTGGTTTAACCTCATTATTTGTGATACCTCAAACAGAAGTGTGCTGCCCACTTCTCCCAGAAGAAGAGCAAGCGGCATCCACTTGTCTCCTTTTCAGTCCCACTGTCTGCATGATATGACACATCTGATTATTTTGTCCACCTCCAGTGAAGTAAAAGTTCAGCCTGCGAATTCCAGAGCTTTAAGAGTATTCAAGACCAGGACCTCCAACGGCTGTTCCTTTTGCTAATCCTGAGGTTTCCTGATGGGGGTGTGGGTGGGCAGCAAAGGAAAAAGAATTGTGAGGGAACATAATGAAACAGTCACTTCAAGCTGTTCACAAACCAAAGGAATGAAATAGTGGGGAAGGAAATATCCTTAGCGCATGGCAAACTCAGTAGCTTGCCTGTACATATCTACAGAGCCACAAAGCCAAGAAACCACTGAACATGCATCACAGGCCACTCAAGAGTGTGTGTCAGGTTCTCAGCACCAAAGTGTACACAGGACACACACGCTTGCTCCTCACCCTAATTAGATTATTTCAGTGAAGCCTTGCTTTGATGCAGGACTTCAAAAGCACACCCTTGAAGTGCTATGATTATCTAGTTTGCTTGGTGTTAAGCTCTGACTCCTCTTCCTAATCCTTTTAAGGAAGTCATTTGCCCGATTTTTCTTTCTCGTGGTTGCAAAAGGGTAATGGCATCACTCTGCAAAACTTTCTCACTATGGTCTGAATACTCAGAATACCCAATCCCTACTCAAAATATAAGCACGTTGTGCTTCCAGGTTTCACTCCTTATGTTAATGACTTGAACTCAATTTCATAGCCTCCTCCCATTTTGACTCACAGAATTGAACATTTCTTTCTACATGCATTATGCCATATAAAGCCATCTGTTTGCTCTGAGGCATCCCAGACTCATTACTTGTGAATGACTCTTAGCAAAAATTGAGACAGAATGAAGAATAACGAGAAAACGTGGACGCCAAATTGTGCTCAGATTTTGCAAATCAAAACCCTGCAATCTCTCTCAGACAGGTTAACACCTTGCATCTGATAAAATGATTCAGGTTAAACAAATATTCTGTTTCTCAAATCTTTTGCTAGACAGGCTGTAACATTATTTAGTATTGTCTCTAGTTCCTCTCCACATAAAATAAAATATCCAGAGCAATGTGAATTCAGATAGGATAAGAGTTCTGAGTTAAAGCTATGGCTTGCCTCCATTGCTGGAGGTATTCAAACACAGATTACATAAATCAGCAAGAGAAATGAAGCTGGCAACAAACTGATAGAGCACAGGGGTCATACCAGGTTGCTCTGCAGCACAACTTCAACCTCAACACTTGTCCTCTGGAAAATAAGGGCATAAGTTGATGTTATTCTCCTATCTCCACTGACTTCCCGCTTCCACCAGTTTTATGTCAGTGGTTAGCTCCATTCATTTCAAGGGTATTACTGCTGATGTACGCTGCTGAAACAGAAGAATCAGAGCCTATAAGGTCTTCCACTGGTTGTGTCACATAAAGAGCAAAAGGAGTCACACAGTGAGAACACAAAAGACTTGAAAACTGATGTGGGGAAGGACAGTTCGAACCCACATCTTTTGAGTTTTGAAAGACTGAAGTCTTTCAGTTCCTCAAGAAACGATAAAGGAAAGAAAGAATGATAAGCTAACCCAACTAAGCATTTCTGTACACATGAAATTAACTCGCACGACAAACCTCAACTCCACAGACTCAAACCTTTTTTGCAGCTTCAAATGTGGCACACAACAATTTCAGTTTAAAATTCCCCATGCTACATTTTGCAAGCAATTTTATGTCGTTGGCGTAGAAGCCATCAGGCAACTAGAAATACTGCTGTTCCCTTTTCAGCTTTACACTAAGAGGATCGACTGCTTGCTTCAGTTGTGTATACTAGCCAATCCTGCTGAGAACACCAGTGAAGCAAACATTTTACTCTACTGCATGAGTAGTAACATGCTGTGCTTAGGGTAATTTCCTGGGAAAAATTCTCTTGGAATCTATATTTGTTCACATTTTTTAAACAGAAAGTTCTATCAAAAGCTTTTCCCTCCTTCAAAGCAATGGTTGCTGTAAAAGTGACATCATTTTGCACAGCAAATTCAGTTAATTTGTATTAATCTCTAATTCGATGTACAGCATTATCTTACAAAAAGAAAAACTGCGGGATTTGAGACCACTATTCCCCTTTTTTGGGTAATTTTAAGCTTGTGGTAAAAAGATTCAAGTTTTTCTGCTGGGATTCTAGCCAGTACCTCACTTTTTGCCTTAATAAATGAAAGAGTGATAATTATTGCAGCTCTGGGCATTTTCCCCAGGATAATGATTAACAGTTTTCTCAAAGTGTCAGGAAACACCTTGACTTGGAAGGATTCATCACACACTTGGTGTTGCATTGGACAATATCTATTCCTGAGGGCTTTGCAAAATCCAATTGCCAAAGATTCAGGATTCGGCTATTCTCCACTAACAACAGACAGATATTGCTTATGCTGGGACAACACTCACTGGTATATTTCTTTCATTTTGATAAGGTATTTCTGTTGCACATGCTTATTGATAGAAATCATAAATTCCTCTGAAGTATTTTCTCTAGTGGTCAGTTTTTGATTCTGCTATTTAAGCTTCTTTACCTCTGACCACTACTTACTCTAAATACTATCTCCCTTTAAATCTTGTGAAATGTCCAAAATCACATGACCTCCATTCCTAGGACCAGTATTTTACCATCAGAAGAACATGTCTGGCTTAATAATAATGCATTTACTTCCTCCTACTATCATCTCCAGCAGTCTTTAGCAAATTTATGACTCTTTGCTTAGTTCCCATTTTCTCCTGTACAGTGACATTACTCATTACTCCAGAAACATCAAGAAGTTGCTTACACAAGAAAATGTATTGGAAAAATTATAAAAGAATAATTATATTGCTAGAGGAATACTGGCACAGCTATTCATTCATGTGAACTTTCATCCCAAATCAAAAATGTCTACATTAGTAGTTACACTGTCAAAGTTGTAATAATAGCATAACTGCACACTAAAAATATGCCAGTGATTCCTCTTAATTAACTTACTTGGGTCACTGCTGGCCATTGTCTTTATTAACCTCAACAGACAGGCTAAAATGAGTTTCAGTCTTTGTATGTATTTACCAATATCATGTTTCTCTAATATTAAAGACATTACCCCCAAAAAAGTAACTTTCACATTAACACATAACAGATGCTCATGAAAGTGTGGCTGCAGCAAGCTGAACAAGACAGAAATGTTCCTTTCTACCAGCACCTAGCAGGTCACTTATTAAAAATGAGATACTTCTGATAGCCTGGACAATACGAGCAAATTCTTATCAAGAAGAGCAGAATCATTTCCAGGACTGTCTGAGAAGAATCGCCTGTCATTATAAATTAAATATAGTTTGCACTTATAATGATACCCTGCGTTTAAGGGTCTCTGAGTTTACCGATTATAACCTGGTGCAACTGAGAGACTGTTGGCCTTGTCTTCCTCATGTTGTGAAGGCTGAATTCAGTGTATGCTCCCCAGAGCCTCCTCTTTGTGGGAGAAGGCTATGAGAAGGGACCTGTACGCTCAGGACCTGCATGCAGAAGGGGAGGCAGCAGGATGCTTCTAAGGGCTGTCTCTAAGGAGAAAGTTATTCAGCACACCATAAAACATGAGACATGACAAAGGCCTTCCCCAATGCTGTTGTGCTGAGTTTTGCTCAACAGGCTCTTGCTTGTCTGTGAATCAGAAAACACCGTAATGTGCTAGGCAGAAATGGCCAGCTTCAGAAACAATTTGTATTCTGACAGCCAATTTCCATTTCTGATCCATTTGCCTCTTCCTGGGGCATGTTCACTGAAGAAAAATGAACTCACATAGAGCACAGCTAAATCATTACACCATTTCAGCAAAGGCTATATGTGTTTAAAAAAAAACTGTTTAGGAGAAGCCAATTTATTTCTATAGACATTCAAAATTCCTGAGCCTCTTGGAACCTAATCAAAACCAGCCTGTGATGAATTGTTGTGACAATTTACCTCCTCCTTGCACAGTCCAGGCTTGTATTCATTACCTGAAGATTTACATTGGTGCTACAGGAGAATCCCGCTAGATGTATAACCTTGTCACTCGAATAAATTCATTCATTTAGAATGTCTCTGTCTCCCACAGAGGACTGGTTCTAGGACTCTGTTACCTGAAATAGTTATGCTTTGACATATATCAAATGTTGTATTCATCTAACACATCTGTTTATAAAGCAGGTTAACTTTTCCTGGTGTTTATTTCATGTGGAAAACAGGAATCAGATACTCCTATACAGTGTAATTCACTTTTGTGAAGGAGATTCACACTGGAGCCGAACGAAGCATGTAAGTCCCTTGCAAAGTGGACTGTAAGTGATTCTCTCTTAACAGGAGTGCCTTTTCAGAAATAAGGGTCTTTACAGTAGAAACTATTACAACAGCTTTCCACAAAGGATTATCAGACACATGCAAAGGTCTGAGTCATGTACTTACTATGTCGCTTATACAATAGCGAACACATTTCCTTTCAGAAGCCTGTGCACCTGCTTTGACATTACTGTCAGAAACAATGTCATGCTTCCTTAAATCTCCAGATTTTAAGTTTTAGATTAGGCAGGAAATATTGCCAAGATACAGGGGAAACGTGGAGTACAGAGGAGGTCATATTCATTCTCACACTCAAAATAAGAATGCACAGAGTGAAAATGCATCAGTTTTACTTTTGAATAATTTTGTAAAAGCTGTCAAATTTAAGCAACTCAAAACCTTGACTATGGCCTTCTTTTAACTTATTTTCTCATCATTCCAACTGAGGAATATTGTGTCTTCTTAGAATCTTAGAAATCTATCTAGATATTACCTTAGAAATTCTCCTAAATATTTTAGGCTAGTGGTTAGAACATTTAATAGCTACAAGAGTTATTAGTGCCCCTCTAATAATAAGCTAAAAATACAAATCAGTGTATTTGTTTTTACAATGTCACCATGATCTATTCTGTTTTGCACTTGACTTTTCCACAGCTCGGTGCTGTTTGCTTTTTTTTCTCTTTCTAGACTTTGGACTGATATTTTCCAACTTTCTGTCTTCTACCACCGATTCTAGGGAAAAACAAGCCACTCTTTGGGAGCGCAATGAGGAGCATGAGGAGGCAGTAGGAACATAAAACCTATCATCAGAAGACAGCGAAAGAGTCAATGAGCCCCAGAGACAGCTGTTCATACATCGTGTACCCTAATTACTCAGAGGCAGCAATCTGTCAAGCACATCTACGCTGAAGATATCTGACAGCAGGGTGAGCTACCTGCTCACCTTTGAAAAGAAGAATTTGAAAGACCACTGCAGCTAGTAGCTCTTCTGTCCATTAAAAGAAAATGTAGCTCTTAGGATCCTCAAACAGGCATCAAGTCAAACTGTATATAGCAAGACAGCTGAATAAGAAGAGATGGGGAAAACAGGGCTATTTGAAGAAACTGAACTAACAAGGAAAGCTTCAGATCACTTATAAGGGGTAATGATTTGTGCCAATCTTAAAAGACTTTGAATACAACCTTCAGAACTGTAATTCTACAGGCCGAACTGCATTATTCTTTTTTCTACATCTTGTTTATATTTAGCATTCTCACAGTAACAGGGACGTGTTTCATTTTGATGCCCAATTAATGAATCTGAGATCTGAGTTGCAATGTTTGCATCTGATATTAACAGACTGAAATACTTACTATAATATACCTTGTGATCTCTGTCTCTCAATTAACACTTTCCAAGTTGTGTGCTGTCATCATTAATTATGCTAACAAATAAATAAAAAGGTCTGACATAATAAAATACTGTACACATCAAATTATCTTATTACTCATCAATCATTAATTTTACCCTTCTTTTAAAGAGGATAAACTGCCTGACAAATCACTAACGTCAAAATTGGCAGAAAATAACTTGTTTTCAAGCTTCTAACAGGAAGAGTACATTACATATGACTATGTAAAAATTGTAAGCCATTGAAAATATCTAACCTTGTCCTTCAATATTTATTTCCCTCCTTATCAAATCACTGAATAAGGCAAATTGGAAGCAGATTTTCAGTTAATGCCCTGAAGAATTTTAACCTTAAAAAACAGATTCAGAAAGCATAATGCCAGAGTTATGCTGACAGATGTCCCAACCTCTTTCCACAGGAGGATAGGATACAGAGGAGGAGGAGGAGGAAGCTTTCCAATATATATCTGAGTGTTTATGCAAAAGTGATAGGTGTCCTTAGTGCTCAAAATAAATGCAGTGGACAAGGCATAACACTGGAAATTAGGAATTAGCCAAAGTACTCTCAATATTTTGGTATCAGTAAGCTTTCTCAGTTTCTTTATTCCATACTCAGTGTTTGAACAAAGAAACTTTGTCAACAGGAAGAAAAAGTCCCATAAAAGACATTCACGTGGTTACTTGTGTCAGGAATATTTTTCGACTCCACTTGAACACTCTTCCAGCAGTTGAAATCTGTCCCCTCAAGGAAAACAGAATGCTGAGGGCTGGATTCTTAGAACTTTCCTAAAGGCTATTTGTGCCAGGCACCTAAATACTCCTAAACAGACAGTCACATGTGCCCTAGATGACTTACCAGAGTATAAAATAGCAACTAGCCAATAGATCTTGTTTTAAAATTCCTGTTGAAATTTCATATGAACAGCAAGCATTGTTTCCTGACCAGATACATTCAAAATTAAAGTTCAGGGCCAACATTACCCTTATTGAGAAGAACAGAGCAAGGTCTAAATTCCTGATTATATAAGACATTCCCTCTACAACTATTCCTCCTTTCCTCCTATTTCTGTCCAAATGCTCAAAGTAAAAAAACTCCACATAATTCTTTACATTCATCTGCTTGAGGCCTTCAAACATAAACCTGAGAAAGCGTTTTCTGCGAACCCAGAGTACCCAGCAGAACAGGTCTCTTTCATGCTACTCTCATATTGAATAATAAATAAAAACATCATCACTGCTGTTGTCAGAGTGAGTTGAATATGACTTAAATCTTGTTTCAGTCCGTAGCAAAGGGGGATCTCAAACAGCAAAGAGCACACGATCTGTAACTAGAGCTATGTTTTCACACTAACATTTCAAGGAGCAAACACATTAGTAAACTCAGAGTAAGCTCAATGATAATGTGTGAACAAAGAATGGAGGTTACGTTCATTGTATAATTTGTTGTGAGGAGTTAGTGTGTGAAGATTTAAAACACCAGTTTCAGTTCTCTGAAGCTTGGAAGCCTTCTATAAATTTCAGCTGGCACAGTTCCCACTTTTAGCATGGTCTTCCTTAATAAGAAAGGGAAGGGGAAATAATCTAACAATTATCTAGAGACTAAATACAATTTCTTAAAGGAAAGGAGAGACAAACGTTATCACTTTCTGAGTCTGTATTTATCAAACAGTGACTTGAAGAGGGAATTTAGCCCTTCCTGGGAAAATGAAGGGTTACCCAGCTGCCTAGTGCTCCAGTCAGAACTGGTAGATGGTCTGAAAAGAAATAATTCTGCTGTCATTCAGCAGTCTCTCAGCTGATCACTAGGCTGGAAAATAAACACTGTAATACACCAGCTAACTGTGGAAAAAGATTATGCTGAGGAAGACTAAAAGCCACAGGAGTAAAAGAGGCTCAGCTCTTTGATTTTTGATAGAAAGGTGGACACACACACTCTGAGTCCTACCCAGACTTCTGTGCCTCAAAAGTGTGGGGAAGGGGCACATCACAACCCAGAGGAAACAGTCCCTGAAGGACAAGTTGTCTGCCTGTGGAGCTGAGTTTTCCCTCCTATGAGTTCTCAGGTTAACTCTGCTGCCTTACAACTCTCAAGTCTACCACCTTCTGGGGACAAGTTTCAAAATAAGTCTAAGAGGACACCTGAGGGTTCATTGCTGCTTCTCTTATAATATTATGGATTCTACCATATGAAAGTGTGACTCAGCCCACTATATTTTCATATGTATTATGCATTTTGCTACATTATTAGTAAAACTTGGAGTGCTGAAACAGCATTTTGCCATTTATTTATATTTGCAGTCCCTAGATATAAGTTACTTAAATGACAACATTTGGTCTAGATGTTGATCATGGATGGATTTGCACAGATATTACCAGACACCCGACACCTCTCATATCCTTACAAGATATCTCCTAGTTCTTACCATTTGCATGGTCTCTGAGGACCAGATTCTGAGTTCAGCTACTGATCTCGGCTGGTCCAGCAGATCTCTGTAAAAGTCAGCAGACTTTGGCAAAGGCGTTCAGTGGTCCTTGGTTCTATCACTTAGATGACCTTGGTAAAACGTCCTTGGTCAAACAATGAAAATGACTATTTCCTTTCCTTTTTCTCAGGAATTGACGTAATGATTCAACCACTGAGTAACATATGTAACAAAATCACTTCAAACAAACAAAAGAAAAGGGCTTAACTGATTCTCCACTAAATTTAAAGGGCATAAAATAATGCTGCTTATTATTTTCCTCAAAAATCCGGAAACACCTTAGCCTAAATAGAATAAGAAGAAATTTAAAACAAAAAAGATACAGCAGCAAGAGTTAGGAGAAAGTTATGAAAGCACCCACAGCAAAGAAACGAAGGTGATGGAAAGTAGCTTTTTGAAAATTGTTATGCTTGCAGAATTGTGTTACCATACAATAACACTAGACAACAAGACAACAAGATAATATTGTACATCTTTACAGACAGACAAGCGGGTGACATTCATTTCAGCATGTTCTCAGTAAACTGCATTAGGAATGTTTAATTCCATGAAGAGAGATTTAGCATCACACATTATCTCTATTTGTATCACCCCTTTTTATTCTCTTTGTATTATGGTCTTTGAATATGCAGCTTACAAGCCATTTGTCTCACCTTTCAAAAAATTAAACAGATTAGTTAGCAATTTTAATAGAATGCAAATACTGGCTTTAGACCCTCTTAGGTGTACTGGAAGGGAGACTGTTGTCAATGGACAACTGGGATTTTCACCTGCCAGAGAGTGAAATATCCATAGCTACAAAGTTGCCACCGGCAATTAAAATACCCAGCTTCTCACTTTGGGAAGAAGAGGCCAGTGGGGTGAATGGATGGATATCTTTGGGCAGCACAGTCTTCAGGCTGTTTTAATTTATACTGTAAACCACACAGCCAACTTAGTGGCAACTAAACACTCTCTCTTCTCTGTTCTTCCCATCCAGGCTCCTAACCAGTTATAACTTGGGCCACACCAAAGAATCAAGTCCATAACATCTGACTGTCCTTTGTAGCACTTCGGAGTGCAAGGTCGCTGAAGATAACCTGATCATTTAGCGTGACCTTCTACAACATGTGTTTCACCGTACCATCTTATATCAAGCCCTCACAGCAAAATCTCTGCTCTTGTAACAAAGCCAGAGAACAGGCAAGATCAAGAGGTGCTTGAGGCCCCAAGGAAGGGACAGCCAGAGGCAGCGGATGGTAAGCCCCCTGGAGGAAAAAAGCTATTAATTCCAGCTGGTATGCCTATGTGTTAGTGTTTAACCCTGCTGCACTCTCAGAGGATACGTTTTGTAATACTCTGATTTTTTTCTGAGAAAGGCAGCTTTTTTTTTTACAGGTCAGTATCATGGTTTTGCATATATCAGTTGGATTCAATTTTGTTCTCTCTTGAAGAATCACAGCTTTTATCTCTACAAAAAACACACTAAAATAATAACTGTGATGCTTCTGCTGATAAGTTAGCAGAACTCCTCTGTTACTAATAATAAATAGCTAGTATTTGAGTGCTGTGAACATATCTGTGATGATGTATAGGTAAGAAACAAACTTATGGTGTATGAAGATCTTGGGGAAACATTATTTTCTAAACTAATTTGAGGGACAACCAAGGACATGCAAGATATACATCATATTGTGTGTGAAGCCATCCTTGCTTCCAATAAGTTATATTACAGAATAATATCCTCTGGTTGCTTTGGTTTTATTGAATGCCATTTCTTTTCTGCCATTACTGCTCTAGCATATTGTTTTCAAATTGTTTGAAAAGCTTAAGAGCTATACATTAAAACTGACACCTTTTTATTGCATGGGACATGCTTGAAAAAAAGAATACAACTGCTTAGAATTCAAAACAAAAAGGTGGTGGCAAATATATACTGAAAGCTGAATTCATACCAGTCCCGAATGTACTGACTGCATGTGCAGAAAGAGGGGGGAGAGCACCAGGCGTCCCAGGCACGCCGCGCACTGACTCCCTCAGACCTCATACAACTGAGAGGCACATGCAGAACAAAGCCATGCCCAGCTTTGGTTTCCTCACCACGCTATGAAGGTGGCCTAAACAGCACACTTACTCTGGTCTTCTGCTGGGCACTACTGCCTGACTTGTCTTCTGCCTGGCAGCCAAAGAACTGCTCTTTGTAGTGCAGAGAAAACTTTGGGGAATTTGGTGCCCTGTGTGCAGTGCTCTGTTTTCCTCTTCATTATTTGATGGCACCATTCAAAGACATCTTATTCACTGTAACAAGATCCCATATGAGTCAGAGTTTCAGGGTACATTTGCATAAACCTTTGCCTATACGGAACACCCCAAAGAGACCAAAAAGGCTTTTTAAACTGAAAAGCCAAGTTTTATTTAGACAGAAGCTAGAACATACTTTTTTTTTAAATGGAAAAACTCAAATGAGGCAGAACAAAAATAAAAAGGATTTGTAAAAAACCTGCTCTCCTCTTTCCACCCACCCCCCTACACACACACAGTCCTGCAGAGAAGGTCCTTTCTTTCAGATTTGCTTTCAGCCTAGTGCAGTGATTTTTAAGGTTGCTGCAGACTGTCCTGCCCAACCCCTTCCCTTCCGCTTCCCCAGGAAGAGTCTTTCTTCTCACGGCCACTGAGGTCTGGCTCTGTGTTGGTTCCTTATGCTTATCAGCAGGGTCTACTGCAGTAAAGCTCACCCCTTCCCGAGGCTTCTCATTCTCAGCCTTTCTCCTACCTGCTACACCACTTTGCCAGGCCCCCTCCTGAAGCCTGCGCCCCAGGGAAGTTTCATGACTGTGCCATCTTCTGCCCTCTCCATGCATCAACTTGTGAAATGTAACTACCATGAGCTGCAACTCTGTTCACGCTGTTCCCAAATGCGCAAAAAGCACAGGCCGCAAGGAAGTGTTGCCACCAGCACAATATAACTCCCCTGTCAAATTCTCAGGTAGTCTGCTACTAGGTGAGTTTGAGAAACAAATATATAAAAAAAGCCAATTATGGAAACTGAAGTGAGACACACTTGGATAAAAGAAGTAAGTGCAAAATCTTACCAAGTGTTTTGATGAACTGGCAGCTTTCGAATTAAGACTAGATGCTTTTTCTACAGAAGATACTGAATCTCAGAAAATTCAGGAAAGTCCAATGTCTTATGTTAACCAAGGGGTCAGGCTAGATGATCCTCACTGTTCCACTATGCCCTTATCATCAAGTTATCCTTCTTCAATAAAAAAGACCACAGGAGCATGGAGAACAAAGTTTTAATCATAGAGATTCTACTAATGTAGATGAAGACTAAAATATATTTAACCTGACATTATCACTGTTTGAAACAACATCTGTTAGTGTGTTGACAAATATCTCCTTCCCATAAAATAACATTCCCTGTACTCCACCCTGTAAAATACTGAATGCCCTCAAGTGCATGTTCAGCCCCAGATCCTCACAGGACCAAGACCTAAGCCAGACAGAATTGTGCATTAACTCTTTTCAGCTAAAACAGTCTTAAAAGCAGCAGGGATAGTGCCATATTAGAGAGCACATGTGCTGTGTGGCAAGAACAACAATAAAATCCTATTATATTCCCATTCCAACTGCTCAAAGTAAAAGAATGGTCTTCTGGTCAGCTGTAAATCTGTAAACTATCACTAGAAGATATATTTTTAAGATGCTCTTTGGCTTATTTTTAAAGTGACATGGGGATTTTAGGAGGTCTTCTGTATTTATTTCAAATGACACAAATGTACCACCACTGCTTCAGTAGCAATACTCATCTGGTTATAAAGATATTTCTGTATGTAAATGTCTGCCTTGAGACCTAAGTGTTATCAGGTCTTCTCCTAGCTCTTGTCAGCTAAATAACAGCTCTCAGAACACGTATCCAGGTACTACAGGATGATATAACAACTACTAAATGAGTTATACTGACTCAACTTTAGTACAAAACCTTTTATATCCCTTGTATTATCCTGCAGACCATCTACTCATCTATACAACAAACATTTTAAGTACTTAAGCTAAAAAACCCCAATTTTAACTGCCATACCGTTACTATCAGTCCTGCACAACTGAAACTGGTTGTATAACAAACTCTAATAATAAGATATTCACCAGGAGAAGTTCCCCAAAAGAGTGAACCAGATTCCCTGCTCGTTCCAGCAAAAGGGGTCTGACCAGCTCTTGGCAGCTAGCGATTCCTCCCTCTGTGTGGGAGACCACAGCAGAGACGATCAGAATAAAGAAGGCTCCATTGAAGCCTTCCTCAGAGATGGGAGATGAGAAATTCAGCCACAAATACTGCAATTCCCTATTTACTGGCATACAGAAAGAATAATAAATGGACACCAACAAGCATCTGAATTGGCCACGAAGAAAACTAAAACAATTTCTTTGTAAAAATTCAGCTTCTGGTGCTGCAATACAGACTGAAGCACTTAATTCAGAATGTCCACTCTATTTTAGATATCTACGCATGAATATAGGAATACTGTTCTAAGCATACAGAGCTGAAAACACTGGTTCTAAACATATTTACTATGCAGTAAAACCTTGAAATTACAGAAGTAACTATCTTACTCAAAGAGAATTCCCTTAAAGCATATATACAAGAGAGGAAATGAGAATGCTAATTCATGATTCTTGTGACAGACTAGAGTTGAAAAAGTGATGTGTAGAAAACTATTCAAAAGAATGTAGCACTGAGAAAGAACCAAAATATCTGCAGAGATTTTACACAGTTATTCAATAAGGTATATAATGGCATGATTTTAAGGTAATATGGAAAAGGAACATTATGTCATTTTATATAACCTAGTAACTTTTCAGTATGTATGCTCCCATGCTCCTTGTAGCACTGAAGAACACCACCATTCTCCTGTTCTCATTTAAGTATTTTAAAGGGTTTGACTTGAACATATTTCTAGAAGACACCTTCTGGGTGGCTGAGTCAGTCTCCTGCTACCCACAAGCAATCACGTCACATATCGCTCTTTTATAATCTGATTCAAGTTTGACATGCCTGTCCCATTGTACACCCTCACCCTACAGTAATTTCAGCGTAGCTAAGATCATTCAAACTACCTTGCATTCACTTGCAGGCTAAGAGAAATGCACACAGCTTTGCTGCCTCGCTGTAACTTGTATGTTCCCTACCATCAGCATAGCTCAGGGTAGTGAGCTAGATCCTATTCTGTCCTGTGGAGCAATGGTTTAGGCTGCGCAAACAGAGGTGTGAACAGAACTCACCACGCAGAAAATCTGCATTGGTGAGGAGGATTCAGCAACCAGATGGAACTCAGCAGGAGCTCAGTGTTCAGGCTGGGACTGAAAAGCCAGCCATTAAGGTAGGGGGGGGGAAAAAAAGGTTTTTTCTCATTATAAATTCAGCAAGAGCTACAGAGCTAATTCAGAAGAAAATCACTGAATCCTACAGTTTTTAGCCATGTTTTTAGTGCCCTTTCAGAAGGTATCAGCACTTCAATATCTAGAAGGTAAACATACCCAGAAAAAATGCAGCACGTAAAATGCAAGGCATTGCCAGAAAGACTACACTCTCGGGAAATTCCCAAAGATCTGCGGACTGAATCCTAATCCTCACACTAAAACAAACCCCAAAGGTCCTAAGAATTTAGGCCATGCTAGCTACTACCATGCATATCCTGCAGTCACTGGACAAGGTCCAACAGCTCATGTCCTTAGGGTCATATTTCCATTTTGAACATTTGGAATCTGTCCTGCCTTTCCTTGGGAGCTCAGTAAGAGCCCTTCCCTACCCCTCCCACAATCCCCTACTATCTGTAATTCCTCCCTGACTTTTTCAAACCCTCCTTACTTTCCTAATTTTGAGTTAATAAGTAGAGAGAGACAGTCATCTCCACTATGACTGCATTGTTCCCTGTTTTAAGTTAGCCATGGCAGGGGGAAAAACAAGCATATGAACCTTCTATTCTTTTAGTGGTTTTTAAAGCAAATACTGCCTATTCTGTTGAGGTCAGATTCAGCCTATTCACATCTTGTGTCAGACTGGGAGAGTAAGAATTTGCACCGGGGGTACAATGGGTATTTTCTACCTTACCTTCCTTTTTGGTGTTGTGTAAGTGGCCTGGGACAGGAGATGAGGGACTCCTGTGCAGAAGGTCCATGCAGATTTTCCCATTCCTCATTCACGCAGAACTGAGATGATTTCAGTTCCTCTCAGCTCAAATGTAACAAATGTAAACCACAAATATTTAGGGGAGAAGTAGGAAGAGAGAGTGTTATTTTAAAGAATCAAATAGAAAATCAATTGACTGATTAAAAGATTACAAGTTATCCTTCCACATGTCCCACCTTTTGCATCCATGATGCTCTCTTCAGTAAGTATAGAGGCATTTCTAGCTTACTGATTTCAGAGGTATCCAGGCATTAGCTCGTGAGCATTCGTTTTCCACTGTCTCTTTGTCTGTGCTACACAATTAGTGGGTAATTTTAACTTTACTGTTGAATGCTTCCTTTCTTTGTCTGAAAAAATAGCTAATTCCCTCTTCATTTTTAATGCTGTAGACTTATTTCTTTCAAACTCTTAGAACAGAAATTGAAAGGATTTATTTATTCTATTATAGAGTACTACTTCCATCAGATTTTTCCAGGGCTTCATTTGTCAGGGATTATTTCCCTACACAGCTGTGTTCATGCTGCCACTCAGTGGCAGCAAAGAGATAAGTAAATCAGTAATGTCCATGTTTATGCTGCCCTCCAAAATCCCTTGGAATGACTCCTAAGGCAAATGAAATATCATGTGCCCATTTTCTCACTGCAGAATAGCCACAGCACTTGCTCATACAGCCCAACTGCTATTTATGCCAGGCATATATAAGCAGTGACTCCTATGAAATCGGTAACATTACTCCAGACTTGCAGAAGATTGCAGATATACTTGACAGTGGAATTTAGTTCTCCTTATTTCTTCCAGGGCTTTTAAGATAACATTATTGCATACAATACACAGGGTAACTTGACAGTCTCCTTCCCAGGTCCATTGGAGTTATTTGAATCAAATTTTCCACTTTGTTTTGCTGATATAAATCCTGAGTTATGCTGATGACTTTTTGTATTCTCCTGTAACAGGGAAACTTTGCACCAGGCAGCAGGTCAAAAGACACTTAAACTGCTCACTTTCTCTGGAGCTTTTATATATCTGTCAGGGCCAAATCAGCTCCAGCCACAGCAGGTGCTTTACTGCAGTAGAATATACAGAGAGTCAAAAGAGGCAACAGAAAGCGTTGATCTCAAGCAGAGAGGCAGCTGGCAGGCTTCTGTAATTAAATTCCTGGCAGTCTTTGTATGTTTTTATAATTTTCCCTTGGTCAGCAGATATTTAAGTGTGTCGACTCCTAGAACTCACTGCGTATTCTTTTAAATGTCACTGCACATTTGCAGGTCACTGCTCAGTTAGGCTCCAATGGTTTTCCATTTACAAATCTAATTCCTTAATTGTTTCAGAAGTATCAAATCACACATGATTTCAGGTCTTCAGTGATTTCAGGTCTGTCCCCTCCCAAACACAGGCATACCAGCTGGTTCAGGGCAGCTGGGACCTTCCTGCTTGTATCATGACTGGACAGGATCTCATTTTCCTCAGCACTTTAAAAATTATCCTTACTGTCAAAACTTTTTGTTGAAAAGAAAAAAAAAAAAAACAAATGGTACAAAACAATGATATTGTCCTAACAGTTTAACTGAAGAGTCCCTTTCTCTTCTACAGCATTGCTAATCTCCAACAAAATCTCTCTGTGACCTTGAATCTCTACATGGTTATGTGAATTAACGAGTGATGCACCTTCCTTTCCCATTCATCCACAGTCCTTTGTTTCGTTAGCACTTCAGGTAACTACTGAACACTACTTTTATTTTCTGTATTTGTGTACAATATTATGTAGCTTCTTGTGCTTGTTGCTAGCATTTTATAATGCTTTCAGAAGAAGCATTCCATTATTCAAACATGATTTAGAAAAAGATCAGTTCATATTCAATCTCTCCAGTCCTGCTGATGGCAGATTATTATCAAGTCACTGAAACAACAGTTAAATTAAGAAACCCTACAAAGAGACCTGGAAGAAAACAAAAGTCAGATCTCGTATAAAGACGCCAAGCTCTAAAGGCAGAGGCCCTCAACAGCAAGCCACCTGCATTCAGGCATGGAAAGCTGATCCCAGGCAAACGAGCAATAGCAAAGATTTCATCTTACAAGTTCCCTCATTTGCTATTTCTGTTCATCTTTGAATATCTATTCCATTTCAATGCACCAGAGTCACAGCAAGACAGCTATTTTTTTAGCTGAGTGCTGCGGAAGGATCTTCAAGCAGCTGAATCTCTGCAATGGTCAGGTTAATGTATCATGCAGTTTGTCATCCCGGGGGATCACAAGGCTAAGCCTCTTAACCTCAGCGGAAGATCTGTCTCAACGCTACAAGCTTTCTCCCATAACAAGGGTAATCAGGTAAGAACCTGGATTAAAAAGGCTGGTATCAAAAAGCAAGTAGAACAACATTAAAGTGCTTATACTTCCATATCACAGTTTGCAGGATGTCTTCATGGTCTTATCAATATTTTGTTCCTGCAGCACTGGGAGACAGCTTTCTACTCCAGCATTCATTCACGCAGACAGCTAGGCCGGAGCCTAAATCAATCAAAACTTTTCAGTCATAAATGAAAAATAAGAATCTGCTCCAACATTATCACTTTCTAGTTCTTTCTTCAAGACAGAAGCCTGGAAGGCAAATGTCACCCCAAAGAACAGCCCCAGTCCATGAAGAAGGAACCACAGTGCATCTATGAAATTTATTGTCAGACCTTTGCAATTGCAGTAGCAAAATTTTCCAGTAGTATGTGCCTTAACGTGTCAGACTTTTATTTTGCTGTCAGATATCCTTTTGGCTTACACAGTCTGTTCATAAAGAGGAGAACGGTCATGAATAAATGTTAAATTGTAGGAGATTTTAATGATCGCTTCATCTCTGACATAGAACCTCATGAATGTTTCCCACCTCAGCTCCATAGTCAGCTGATACTGCCACAACTCACATGACTCCTTTTCTGACTGCAGAACCAGAAAGGAACCATTGTGCATACAGTACATAGATCAACAGTCTGCCAAAGAAAATGATGTTGTGCAATGCCAAATGCACCTGAAATTAAGGAACACAGGCTACCTTAATCTGCACTTCACTTTATGCCTCTATTCATATGAACAATCTACCGTTTTGTTCCCACAAATCTGGAGACAAGCTTTCAAGCTGCTCACTGTTGCATAGGAATGAGCATCCCCTGCTAATTAAAAAAGGCTGCCCTTCTTGGGTAAGATACCCCTCATATTAATTCCTTCATTTGCACTATTTAATAACCCTTGATCAAAGATACAGTGCCCTTTGCATCCAAGCAGAAAATTGGAATTACACAAGTAGTTGCTTCATTTAAAGTACGGTTATTTTCTCCAAATCTGTCATTTACTATGCATCTCCCTCTTATATACTGGCCCCTGTTCTCACATGTTTGCTTACGGTTCCATAAAGGCTCCTGGAGACATCCACCTATTTGCCAGCACCTATTGCCATTATACGGAATGGAAATAGGGTGATGTCAGGCTTTCTGTTGACACTTCAGAACAGTAAGTTTCCATTTGCTGTACCGTATCCCTGAAAGCACAGGACTTCCAGATCAGCAGAAATTCTGGCAGAACTGCCTACAGCAAGTACAAGAGAAGAAAAGCTGTTACAGTATTTTTACCTCTTTGTCACAGAGAGTAGCCGAGGCCCAAGCACCGCTGGGGTAGCAGGTTGTGCAGGACGCACGGTCAGAGCAGGGCAGACCGTGCTCTGCGAACACTGCCAAATCCCACGCCCAACGTGCTACAGCAGGGACTCCATGCTCCCTCTTGTCAAGCTCTCTGCAAATGGGTAAACCCAGGCAAGAATTTGCTACTCAAAATATGGTTTCTACAGTTGCTGTGGTTTCTATATAATTGTGCTTCCTGTTCTTCTTGTACCAGATCAGTTTTGAGATTTAAAAGCACAAACTGCCACATTTGTAAATGCGAGTCATTTGAAGCAGTCTGCAGGCCTATTTTTTGCAACAGAATAAAGTGCGACCAATTATAAACTAATTCTACCGAAAGGAATACTAATCTTTTCCCAGCAACTCTTGTGTAATAGCAGTGGCTCCTGATATGTCATGATGATATATTTGAGTCCCGAATAAAATTCACCCTCTCTACGTTGAAGTGATAAAAGCTTAAGTTTTCCCTTGGGTTTGAAAGAGTCCTTGTGTGTGACAAATCTCAAAGCACCCTCCAACATAGAGAATATAACCCAAACCTGCTTCCTGACTTTTACACACTTTGAGATTATACCTATTTTAGATAACGTAAAGGTGCGCCAATGCTGTTACTTTCAAATAAGGAGCAGATTCACTACTAAATGTGATCATTTGTAACGTCAAAAACCTTCATCTTGTTGGAAAGATATCACTTAAAATACAAAAAGAGAGGCCAGAAAAAAGCAAAACATTTTCACATTGCTTATTGCAGTTTAAATTTCAACCATGATGTTCTTCACTTTCTAATGAAATACCTCAATGAATCCCCAAAGGCTAATGTGTGAGTTTCAGGTGACTTTTTCACCGACAGTGATGCGAACTGAAGTAAATGATGCAGACACCAAAGTAATTGGAATTCCTATCTAGAAGTTCACAGATCAAGGCTGGGATATTTATAATTCTAAGGACAGCATGTTATGGCTGCTCTTGGCATTTGACATGAGAAGAAGGTTAAGAAGGCTTGAGCACAGAATGTCAAATATGAAACAAGGTAAAAGCACAGAGCTGGGAGGCACAAGATGTAGAGTCTTTTAACAACTATTTTCTTATATGACCATTTCATTTTCGTGCCTCAGTTTACCCAGTTTAAAACAGTAATATTTTTGTCTTTCAGATGCATAATGAAGATTCATTCATTTACTGGTACCACTGTTAATAAAAATTGTTTATGATTTGAGAATTTTTAGCAATCGCAGATAAGCTTGTAGACAAGGATTATTTGTCATTTTTTCCCATCATCCTCATTTCAAAAATTAAGGAGTTCTCCAGATTTTACAAGCACCTAATCAGAAATTCCATGTTCAACAAAAACTTGCTCCCAGTCTGCCTGCTTGACAAATGCCTTTACCATTTCTTATTTATGAGTAATTTAAACAGCTTAGAAGACACAAGGACAACAGAGTACCAGTGTGACTTATTCATTTGTTTACTTGTTTCTTATTCTCCAAAGTGACCACGAAGATGTAGTGTTTCTAATTATCAGGTCAAGACACGGGCAGCAGCAGCGTTTATGAAAGCTTCCTAGCAGAGGACGGGAGGCCAGGGGAATGCTGCAGTGCATCGCTGCAAATGAGAAAATCTAGAGCTGACGCCTGATAGCTCCACTTGCAGAAGGTAATTAATGAGGACAGTAGGCAGCTTTCAATACAACCCCTAATTGTAGGCTAAACATAGCAGAGCACTGTTGTGAGGATTAATTGGTTAATGTCTGTAAAAGGCTTTAAGCATGGAGTCATAAAAATGCTAAGTGGCATTATTATTTTAATAGAAATAGGATGTCACATATTTTCATTTTTCTTTGCCATGGGCAGCTACAGAAGACCTGCTTTCTGTATGAACAGATGTGAGTTATGAGCTCAAAACTGTAATGTAGTGAACAATTGGAGCTGTAATCTTCTGTTTACAGCACATAATTCATGCCTGGAACCCAGTGCCACAAGACGTTAAAGAGATGAAAAATTAGATTAAAAAAATTAGATTAGGTATGTTTCCTTTTTTTCAGAAGTAACTAATATGGCATTCCTCAAAATTTATGCACCAAGTTAGAGACTCCTTAAAAGAGATAATCAACATTCCTATAAAAAACAAGACACAGTCAAATATTTCAAAATGGGCCCCAGGAACTGAGACCTCCGAAATCACTAATTTGAAAAATAAGCCTTTTTATAAAAATCAAGAATTGTTCCAGCTATCTTAAGAGAGTAAAAATTTATGAAGGCTTTCACCCCAGTGTTTCATAATTCACAACCACCACCAGTTGCCTGGGGTCAAAACCAAACTTCCTTTTTAAGGGGATACTAATGCAAAACTGTGGAGATCATCTTTCTTCTCCTAGAGCCTTATGTCAGTGGGGTTGTCAGACTGCATATTGCACAGAGCGGGATTCTCTACCTGTTTCTCGATCAGAGGAGCAGGGCAGAAAACCTAACTACTCTTAAGCTCAGCCTTCACAAATGTACGGCAAGGGCTAGGTAATGTGATCCAGAATCCCTTCCTATTTTATAAGCTGAGTATTAGAGGAGGCATCACAGATGTTAGAGACAGGCAGGAGAAACCCTCAGGCAACAGTGATGCCAGACCTGCCAAGCTAAAGTAGGGCTTCTGGTAGCACTTAGCTGACTTCTCTGTTTCAGGAATGACTAAGTGTGAAAGATGTCCTCCGAGTACTCCAGTCTTCATGCAAGAATGTCATCCAATGATCCACACACGGGACAGGGAAGGCCATTTTTGACAATTACTATTATTATACCTCATAGCGAAGCCTATGCATTTCTTTCTTAATCTAAAGTTACTTAAAATTACTTTACTCTATTATCACACCATTTTTAGTATATAATTTTCCAGTGGCAAATGATTGTTATTGAAATGACTTCTCTCCTGTTACATTCAAAATACCTCTCATTCATTAAAGTGAACTAGACTATCATAGTGCTGAAAGTGCAATATAAAGCATTTCTATCCTAAGCAAGTAATTTAATATTTTCTACTGCAGCAAGGCACTTGAAATCACACTTTTTTTGCTTCATGTATGACTTTATTAATGTTTCTAATCATGCTTGCTCTGCAGATGCCAAAACCCACAGGTAAAGGCTTTCAGTGAACTGGCTATGAAGTTACCTATACCTACACCAAGGGAATAACGCTTCTAAGGGACAGTTGTGCTCTACATCTGTTACTGCTAGAGCTGAGCTCAACGGTCAGTAATTACATGCCACTAATAAAAAGTATAATGGAGCCACATAAAAATTTCCTTATGTCTAGATGAAACAGTGGCACAAGCAAAGAGATTTGAATTCGGAAAATGGGAGAGAAGAAAGTAAGAAACTGTAATAAGATACTGCTATACGATACAGTGGGAAGTACTGGACAGAGACTACTCTTCTTCCTTTCTTTATTGAGAAAAGGCGGCGTGTCCAGCCAGGCAAAGCACTGGACGGAGCCTCAGCAGACTTCACTTCTAGCCACGGTTCTGCAAGCAACTTGCTGGAAGACCCCGAGGAAGTTACTTCCTTCAGGACATTGTAGTCTGGAATTTGTCTACCCGAGAACGTGTCCGCAGCCGTAACTCCATCTTTTATAGCTCACTAATGACAATACTGGGTGTTGTTTTTGTGGTCCCAGTGCCCTTACCTGGGACACATAACACAAATGAGAGTACGGAATCTGTTTGCAAAATCATTGCTCTCAGAACACATTAAACTACCCGTAGGGTCTATGTTCTGTCCAAAGGAAAAGGGGTTGGACATGTTGGTTTAGCTTCGAGTCAAACTCAGAGAATAGTTTAGAATAGATATTAAAATGAAAAAGTATAAAAACACCTTCTTTTAACATTTTTGAAATGTAAATTAATTCAGGCTAAATTAAGAAGGGATTTAGATAAAGTTCATTAAATGGAAGAGGGATATACGAAACAAACGTTATCCTTATAGCCCATGGGTTGATATGTCTCCAGCATAATGAATCTGAGTTCAAGACTCCTCTACTCTACTCAAAACCAGACTCTTCAATTTTCCAGCACCCAGGCAAATATTCTGCTTGCCAGTTTATAATGATGCTGGCACCACTTTCTTTTCCTTCCTGGTTTTGTGAAAGGCTCTGAAGTTCCCTCATGGCTCAAAGCCCAGCTTCAATTAAAAACAGAGTAATTAGAACCCTAACTAGGAACTGGAAGTCAAAATACTTTTTTGGATCACGGTTCTCATTCTTGAGAAAGTGCCCACAAGCAGATTTTTTTAAATCATTTTTATAAATAGACCATTTTTTAAATTTTTTAGATCAGCAGCTGACCTGAAAAAAAGCCAGTAGTGATGCAGAAGACTATGCCCTAGTGTGAAATCTCTTAAAGAATTTAGTCTGATGTATAGAAAACTAATGCTGGCCCAGGACCTGACCTCTTCAATATTGTTCTGTTTGCACAACAATTTTAAAAGCATTCAGCATTGAATTTTTTAATTTTTGGATTTCTATAAGGAAAAAAGTTACAATGATTTTTAACAATATATTTTCCCCAAATTAATCCTTTTGTTTAAGTTTGCTTCTCTAATAAAATTGAAGAACATTTTAAAATGAAAAATCAAATTTTAACTTTAAAAAGTTTCTTTTTGAAAGGCACAGATCAACTGAAATAATTGCTAAACTTCACATTAATTTTAGAATTTCAGACAACAGTAGCTAAATTCATATTCTTTTTATGAAAGAAACTGAGCTGGAAAATTTAAGGTGTCTTTTACTATTTCCTGCCTCCTCTCTTGCCCATCCCAGGTGATTTTAAAGCTCCACTCTGAGGGTAAGGAAGAAATCTTTCTGTGGCAGATTCCTTTTTTTTTTTTTTTTTTTTTTTTTAACCAAAATGGCAGCTACTTTTAAGTGTTTTGACACTGGAATGAACCCAAGAAATCTAGATTAGGAAGAAGGAGATGGGAAGGCATGGTTGTTTTTCGCATATATAACAACTCCGTGTATCTGATATACATTAACATACAGCTAGAAAACAAATCGACATATGTAATTCTGGCCTCAAGACCTGCCTGTAAAACCAACTCAGCTGCATTAAGGGTAAGTGTCCCCACATTTTTCAGCTTTCTAAAGGTTCACAACATCTCTTTGGCCTCCTTCACAAGTTGCATTTCCCCTCCACTTCAGCTATGAACCCTGAAGCGTCCACACTCCTGCCACAGCCTAGACTTTGGTCACATCCACCTTCACACCTGCAAAGCTGAACAGATGGCGGATATGGACATGAATAATCATTGAAGCACACAAATCAAGAGGGTTGAATAAAGCGTTTATGCTGTATCTCTGAAAAAGGAGCAAGAAAAATGTGGCAGGCTGCAAAGATTCAGCCTGAATCAGGAGAAACCTGAAGTATATTCACAGAAACAGGAAATAGTTATGCTTCTAGTATAGCTTCTAGTAGGAGCCATATTGCTGGGCTCCCCTGTACAGAGCAAAAGGTATGGTGGGTGTTCAATACATAACAAAGAAATAAATGAGACATTATTTTCTTTGCAGTCTTCGGTATATGAATTAATGACTTATATTTCACTTGCAGCTTGTTCACAACAGCTGAAGAATAGGACTTCACTGATAGGGCTGATCAGGGATAAAGGAAGGATAGTAGAGTCCACCCCAACTTGCTGTAGGCCTGATTGTAAGTTATAAGATGGCATGATTAATTGTATTGGATCAACATAAAAAGCTAAAAATAAAACACAGGACACAATCCAAACTACCTCTGCTGTTAAATTAATCTTTCTGTTTCTGCCAAATGGAAGGAGCCTATTTATCAAAATGAAACTTCAGGCTCATTTACTATAATAAAAAATGAACTTTCAATGAAATTTAATGAGATTTCAAGATATGTCAGGTATCAGCACACTCTTCTATTTTGAGATAGCAGTGTTTTTAAAGTCATTCTCTCTCAGGCAAGCTGAGCTCTAACTGAATGACAAGCCACTGATGTAACCATTACTCTTCCTAGATACCACAATGATTGGGCTTCCCTCACTTTCCTTTATGTATCCTGTGTTGACTGAAAAATAAAGCAAAACAATCTTCTCAGTTCTAAGTTTGTTGCATGGGGCTTTTTGGTTATGTTTGCCTGGTGCAAATCTAGTCTGGCTACATAGAGATAACAATTATTTTAAAAAAAATTTCTGATATCTTCAACATATATCTACTTGAGCTGAAAACACTTTTTGAGAGGCTGAAAAAGAAATTTATGGTTCATTGGCCTCTACAGACACTTTGCAATTGTGACAGGGCATGAACCTCACCTATTCCTTTATTCCTCCAAAGAACAGTGGAATTCACAATAAAAATTAAAACTGGATGTATTGCCATACACACATTTATCCCAGTTTTTGTCACAAAAGATTCTTTCAAAGTTTGTCTGTGAAATTCCCAGGCTTCTTACTACAGAAATAGGCACAAGAAGTCCAGCTTCACTCAAGTATTCACTGTTCTGGATGTCCTCACAGCTGCAGGAAGAGAGGGGAAGGTATCCCACCAGGTTCACCCTGTTCACCTACAAAGGAGCAGCGCAAAGCCAAGAAGCGGCGTATCCCGAGATTACTCACACTCCACTGCTGTTGGCTTTAACAACTCTTTGCATTGCAGAAGCAGAGCCTCTAACGGGTGTTTGGCTAGTTGCCCTCAAACCACACAGAAACTCCAGAACCAGGCAAAGGCATTTCTCTGCCCTCCTGTCTGGATACAGTGAGATAGTACGAAGCATACCAGGCTGACTTAACTGATGATTTCCTTAAAAACTATCATTTTAGGTCCACATCCAAACGCACAAACACCTTCTGCTAAAGAAAGTACAAGGTGCATAAATTAGTACCCATCTGAGATCTGAAGCTACTCTGCATTTAACAGTCACATCAGCCACTTCCATAGTGTGCCTGTGGGGAGGAAGAATAACAGAAGTCACTGTGGGGCCTCAGCAAATCCAAGTATCCCACTCACTCCCAGTGGTTGTCTAGGCCTACTTTCAGGCAATTTCAGAGCCTCAAGTCTCTCCATTAACATCAGTGCAGGAGTTTCTACATTGTTTTCAGGAGCTCCCACCTCATCCATTTGATTTTTCATCACTAGAAATTATTAATGAAATAGCAGCACATACAGCTCAAAGCAAAGAGGAAGGCAAACATACTGAAAAGCAAATACACCAGGAGGGCAGGCTATAAGTCTTCAGCATTAAATTGAATTCCACTTTGATGTTTCTAGATGCATGAGAAAGGCTACTAAAAGAGATTGTTTTCTCAGAAGTGGCTAAAGAACTGAAAGAACTTCCCATTACCGGTCATACATACAACTCGTTTCTAAGTAGATTACTCCAGATCGCTAACATCAGCTCAGTGATTCATCAATGGAGAAACCATTATTTGACTTCCGTGTGAATGACAAACTACAACCCAGCAAAGTGCGGAATAAATCAATTCCTGATGTCCAACTGACTTTCTTTGGCCAAGTGGAAATTTCTACTTTCTGTTCCATGAAGAGTGTAATTCCCCCACAGAAACACGCGTACGTCACTGCCCTTCCTACCTGGCTGTTACCCACATTTGTGGTGTTGCAGGCAGCTGCGTCCATTAGGGAAGAAACTCATAAAGACTCCTTGGTGCAGCCGTGTCTGGGACCAGAGACACAGCAGGGCAGGGTCTTCTTGCTCTCGTCTCCAAGCACCTTTGGGCCATCCCTTCACAGGACAGTGCTCCCAATGCTAGCTCAGGTCATTTGGGGCACTGAAAAGGTACGTGCAGGTACCTGTCGCTACTGCTGAAAAACACCAGATCTGAAAATCCAGAATTTCCAGTATTGTCTATAGCAGGCTCAGAGCTAAAAGCAAAATCCTCCCTGCACTCCGCGCATTTGACACAATGCATCTAACCTAAAGCAAATTACTTCCAAATGGGGATATTTTCTCTTCCCCTCAGATGGATGACAAACTGCTCCTACATCTTTCTTGTAACAAGAGGCAGTGTGTAAATAGAAATGCATTTTCTTACTCTCTTTCTCACTCTCTCTCACCCACAACCACATCTTCCTACAAAAGTTAGGTCTCGACTGCAAGCTCATTTCTACTTCTTGAAATTTTATAGCAAATGAATTTTCATGAGATTTTTCACCAAAGAAATCTATTGTCTTGAAAAGTCATGAAGTATGATTCTAGCATCACACAGTCCTACATAGCAAAATATTTTTCGCATATGCATACAGATCAATACCTGGCTGAATTACAGATTTATAATTAATAAATTTAAAGCAATATTAGCAACAATATCCACATGCCTTGTTTTTCATATTCTGAGAAACAGTGCAAAGATTGAATAACTGGGGTAAGCTCTTAACTCAGAAAAATTAACACAGAAAACAGTGTGTCCTATTAATTTAATGAGAAACAGAAAACTACATTTTCTGTCTTCCATTTTCCAGATCTTGCATAATTATTTAGCGTTAGAATAAGCAGCATATATCCACAAGCCCTAAGCACTTTGCCAGTTGTTCGAATTTGACAGATACCTTATACAATAAATGAAACAGTTGCTGATTGATACCAATTATTGATGCAGATATTGATTATTATTATTGATTAAGTATGCTGCAGAAAGGCTCCACTATTTTTCTCTAGAAGAGATGTTCAGAATTAACATAAAGATATTGCTGTAACATGATCAGTGTGAAATACATCGGTTTCAGACGAAGTCTTTACTCTAATTCCTAGCAAGGTCTTTATAAATGCAAATTAAATAGCATATATTATATATTTTGGGTCTTCTTTTCAGATACCTACTACTAGTTGCAATACTTTAAGACACGTATTAATTGTTTTTGTTTATCTGATTTTTGTAATGGTTATTACTTTTGCACAGACATAAAGAATAATATTGCCTTTATGATATTATCAAGATATACTTACAAATATTCCACTGGATTCTTACACTGACAAGGAAAGCAGCTTTCCTCATATAATTGAGGTTGAATGACAGAAAACACTTTAGTAGTCTTAAGCTAAAAAAAAAAAAAAAAAAAAAAAAAAAGACTCAATTCTTCCTTACCACAGGTAAGGCAAGGAAAACGAATTTTTAAGGATTTAAACAAGTCAGGCTTTGCAAAAAGAGGTCTTATCTATGTTAGACTAAGCTGATAGAACTGAAAAAAAAATGACAAGCCCCTCTGTGGATCATGTTTGTCTATTAATATTTCCCTGGCCTTTATTTTCTATTTGCACTGATTGTGTACTGACTTCTGGAAGCTTTGCTGTTTTTAAAATGAACTGTTTACAATTCATCTTAAGGAAAACAGACTTGTGAAGAAGCTCTATTGCAGATTATCAATATGAAGAGGGAAGGGAAGAAACTAAAAGGAATACTTTTCTGTAACACATTCAACTGCACAGTCTGAAAATGTATCAGGAATTCAGAATTGAATCAATATGTCCAAATTGCCCAACCACCACATTAATTCAGCCCGTAATTAAATCAAGTTTGAGACGGTCAGACTGCTTCTGCCAAAATTTTAAATCTTCCTCTGTTCCTCTCTGCATTGCCTATCCTGGGAAAAGAGGTACCAAACACTGATCACTGCTGAGGGCAGGGAAAAGCTAAGTTTTTCTTCTAAATCATACTTGAGATGGCCTTAAAAGTAACGCATGAGGCTCATAGGATACGGGGGACCACTTTGCAGCCAAAGCTAAGGCCATTTTGTATTACATTGCTGATAAAACTGTCCTCCAAAGTTATGCAGCCAACCTAACAAGTCTTTTACCCTTTCAGCCCCCTTGCGTACTCTGTTCTCTAGAACAAAACTTAAGAATCAGACCTATTGCATGAATTTGGACTCAAAGCTTTCAAATAGACACAAACAGACTTTGCCACATGGAAGAAAAGCTTTGACTATATACAAGGATGCAGTACTGTCCTGTTGAGTATATAGAAAAAAATTAATTAAAGAGAGTAGTTAATTATGCTGTGACTTTGCAAGACTTCACAGGCACCATCTGTTCTGCACTGGCTTTAGGATCATTACTGGGAATAAAACTCAGGGCTTGCTGTTCCCAAATACTGCTGCCTACAGTTTGGATTAAACTAAAATCTCCATTAGTGCCTCCCCTGTGCCTGTGTCTGAGCAGGGGAGCTGAGCAGAAGGGCCAGGTCCCCCCTGCTGTCTGCAGAACTGAATGGGACCCAGCAGACGAGCCAAGCAAGGCAAGGAGCCTTGACAAAAAGAGGACTACGCCTGCTGTCACCACAGTGCCTCATTCCTCGGCAGTCTCTCTCCAGGCAATAACCACAGCATCCCTTACACACACTGTTTTATACACTCCATACTCTTGTATTCCCCGGCCTTAGATTTTAGGAACAAATGAACACAGACACACGGCTACCACTTTCCCCCAGTGGAGAATTAAGGTACTATCACAGGGTCTGCCCCAGAGAAAGCTGGCAGTCATCTTTATTGCTTCTTAAGTATAGCACAGATGGGGAACAGGGCAAAAACATTTTGCACACTTACCAGCCAGGAGTATAGGAGAAACACCACAGGAGCTTGTTTAAACTCTCGTTTTCTTGTTCAAGGTCACTAATTCTTTCTACAATTACTGAACAAATATGAAAGATTAGCACCTTCTTTCTTCCCTTCCCCTCACCCCCAAATACCAGCTCCCTCCCTCACCAGGAAGGTCCACCACCAACCTTCTACCTGTAAGAGCAGTCCATATTCCTGGGCAGGACATCACCTAGAGCAGCAGTCTTCAACCCTCTTTCTTCTCTCTGCTCACAATAGCGTAAGCGAAGGCCAATTTCCCATTATCTAGCAACTCCTACCCAAAGATCTCAAATGTCAATCCACTAGGTCTCTCGAATTCCTCCTTCGATGGAGTATTCTGCTAACGTGGATGCTAAAGCAGACTGAAAAAATGTGGTGGGATTTTTAAAAACTTCTAAGTGACTAGGCAGAAAAGGCCCATGGAAATCCCTAAGTCACACAGGAAATCTTTTGTAGGAATCATCAGTCTTCCTTCCCACCTAATGCATTACCCACTCTATCTTTCCTTCGTTTCCCAAGAATTAACACTGGTCTTGTGTACTTAACAAAAAGTTAGAAGACATGTGAAATACATGCCAATCAATGAACCAAAAAGGAAGAACAGAAGAAGACATTTGATCCACTTCTTATTTCTACCTTTTAAGGTCCGAATCATGCTCACTTGCTTTTGATTCTCTCTGGACTGTGCTCCCACACGGACTAGGTATTCGTGCGTAGTGAATGATAAGCAGTGCACTGGCAATGCACAGGAAAAGACTGGAGGAACGCCACTGTGGCTATAACTATATCCAGCTTTGTAAAAATCTTTGTTGTTAATAGACATAAGGATGAAAATTCCAAACTACTTGACATGAAAGCAAACTGGGCTTCAAATACATTCATTCAAAAAATATATTCAAGCAATGCAATACTTGTCTGCATGAGCAATTCCCAGCCTCAGGGTCCCTAGTCCATGTACCATTTTGATTTTCCAATGGACTATTTTACAGTGTATTACTGTAACACATTACAACACACTCTCTTCATTCTTATTAGTATATAGTTGGCCACTCTCTGTTAATGAGGGAACTCTTTATTAATTTCTACAGAGAAATATCAACCTTCTTAATCTTTGATACTTATCTTATTAACCTTTGGTGGACAAAATGTAAGAAATTACTAATTTCTCTGTATATTAAAGCAATGAAATTTTGCTTCCATTTTAACACCATATACAATGATCAAAAGAATTCAATCACAAAAATCTTGATTTTATGAGTGCTAATTATAGCTATTTCTTAAGAGTTCACAATAATCAGTTTGAAGCTGAAGATATGGCAGTTTGAAAAAAAGCATGGACCACAATTTAACAACAAAATGTATATTCTTTTTTTTTTTTAAATCTCTGAGAAAGAGCTGGGTCTAAACTACATCCTGGTGATAAGTATTTTTTGGAGCGGGGAACTGAAAAAAATGGAAGCTCAAGCCTGAACCCTTGCAGACTTCACAAATAGCTTCTTTCTTGGCCACTTTTGGGGACAGAAACACGCTTAAATGAATGTCTGTTTACATGCACACATGTGCAATGAGGGAAGCTGGTGTTTGAAAAGCAGAACCATCACTGATTCTGCAGACCAGTGCTGCCTCCATTTTGCAGCTGCCACAGCCACTGAATTAGGGTGTACATAAATATCAGGAAAGCTGAGTTACTACAACTTTTCCTTGTTTATACACTTAATATTTTTATTTTCACTTTTTAATCCAGTAGCATACACCTCTGTCACTACAGTACTTCTTTCTGATGACTGAATAATTTATAATGTAAAAATTCAATCGAGATTAATAACCAAAGAGGGCTTTGATCATGTGTAGCCAGCCGCTTCAAATAAACATTTTGCCCAGAGGTTCTGCTGATTGTGTATACTGGAACTGTATTCAAAACCTGGGGGAAAATATCAAAAAGATGAGCTGCACTGGGGAGTGATCTGCTTGCTGAGCACAGCAATGTGCAGTTGGCAGACACAGAGTCCCTCAGAAGATGTCACGGCTGTCAATAAGAATCAGAGCAGAGGCTTCAGGAGCACAAAGGAAGTAATTCAGCCACTAAATGAGGAAAGACCGCTTTTTAACATTACAACCGCTGCCTAACTGGTAGTCTTCTGCAGGTTTCTGTTTTAAAGCGGTGAAAATGCTCACTCCTCATAATCATTTTCATCATATTCAAAAGCTATATCCAAAACTCCAGGTAGACAAAAAGCAAATCTCCTTTATTCTTAGGACTATTCAGTTTACATGGATTATAGGATATGGTCCAAATAGAGCTAAAATCACACGAAGTAGCCTGCAGTTCTATTTGTTCTTCCAATACTAAAAAACACTCACCTTAAAAATATTAGTACCTGACCATCTGAGAATCAGTTTGACTTTAGCATGTATAACTGCTGAAATGTTACAGCTCAGTCCTGCTTTCCCTGAATACTAATGGATCTCTCAACTGTACAAGGTAGACAAGGTACGCAGCAAATGCAAGCGATTGCTCCAAACCTTTAATTTGTTTATTACTCCTCAAATCTACTTTGTTATTTCTTTAATGTTTTACTTGTTTCACAACAAAAATCATGATGCACAAAATTAAGTAGAAAAATATTTTTATTTATTGTATTGGACATTCTCAAAGGCACAGGAGATTAGAAGCTGCTTTCGTTCAAAGTAGCTCTTCATTTAATTTTACTAAACCAGATTATTTCTCTAAGATCAGCAATACCAATGAATAAACTCCCTTCCTGACCAGTGGTATAGAAACATAGACTCACCCTTGGAAAATACGGATACTCTGACACTTCCTCTAGCATTAGACCACAAATTTGGGATATGTCTCTTGGTTTTTGTCAGTGAACATTTTCAAGACTAAATTATCTCATCATGAGACAACAGTAACAGGTCCTCAGTTACTGAAACTGCACAAAGTCATATCCTAACTTCGGATAGGGCAAATTTTCCAGCTGTGACCAGAACTCCAGCTGCAGCAGAAGTCACAACAAGCACTGTGAAGTCGTGGGGAGTGGATACTGAACAAATGTATGTGGAAAAAGCTTACATATTCTCCAGAAAACAGGAACTGTCTACCAGGAAACAGGCTGAAGCAGAGCTGCTCAGTGCATCCATAACTACTTGCATCATCTGAGGGAGCCCAAAGCTCCCCTAGGTGTAGGGATTACAGTCCACTGTGATCCTAGTGCTGCAGGTTTTGGCTGCCATGAAGAGGTAAAGTCTGTCCTACAGGCTTTTCCTCACCAATCTTTCCATCTAAGCTGGAGATGGGAAACCTATGGCTAATTAGTTACTCATTCAACTGCGACTCTGTGCTGCTATTATATCACATGGCTAAGGGCAAGACTTTGCTGGTAGCAAAGTCTGAATTCCCAAAGCTGCTAAAGCTGATATAGCAAAGATACCTCGAAATCTAACTGCAGGCCTCGCCTAATCCAGCCTCATGCTGAAGCTGTGGGACCTCTGAGAAGATACTGTCATCACCCATCCTAATATCCCTGGAGCTTCCCCTTGCTTTCACAGGTATATAGTTAATGTTTTAAGACTCTCAGCCATACAGAGATTTGGGTACATGATTTGTAAATCAGGAATGCCGATCACCTTAATTTAACTCCTTTTACTTGAGTTTATCAGAGGGCAGAGAAGCTAAGCATGCAAACAAGAAAGTATACATGCTATAGAAATGGGGCCACAATACATAAAGAACAAACAATAAAAATAAGCAATAAAAATTGAAGAGTAAGATTTCGATTTGGATTAGTGGAATATTGTGAGCAATGCTGGACATGTTCAAGTGTACTGCTGCTCATTTGTTTTACACACACACACACACACACACACACACACACACACACACACAAAACTGCCTCAATTCTGCTGTCTTCTCTTAGATACAGAGCTGAATTTTGCTGCCTACATAAGAACATGTTTAACAGGTAACATAACAAGCTTTTAGAGCTAGACAGATATAAAATGATAGAAAAATGTATTTCATAGTGAAGAATACCGCATGGCTCCTCTCTACATACTGATTCCTCCCTTACACTGAGCTACCAAAATGATAAACTACACCATGTGTCCTTCCATCTATCTATTGTCAATCTTCTACAAGTATTGGTAGCTGTGATTCATGCCAGATACCAAATGAAAAGGTTTTCACTTTGACAACTGGGTAAATAATTGTTAGCAGACAGAATGGGAACGAAAGATGACAAAGGATCACTGCAGTAGCGCAGACAGTAGGAACAATGAGCTATTCACAACCTCCAATGCTAGAATGACAGGAGGCATCTGATTTCACCACAAAAGACCAAACATGCTCTTCTGTAATAAAATTCCTCTTTCACAAAGCCTTTTCTGCTTTATATATCCTACAGGCTGCTTGCATTAGTCACAATAAAAGGCATACTTTGGAAGGAAAATGCCACAAGTCAGTCTCTTTGTCACACAGTTCCACAAATAAGTCATCTTCTGAAAAGCAGATTCTATTATTTTCCTCTCCTTCAGCACTGAGAAGAATACACTTAAATGAACTGGCAAGCACATGGCATCTCTATAATCTGGTAAACAAGCAATCTACAGCCATTTTTCTTTCTTTCTTTCTTCCTTGCTTCCTTCTCTCTCCCCTCCACCCTACGTCTTCATTAGTATGCAAAGCAAGTCCAAGGAGGGAATTTCTTCTTCGCTTGTTCACTAGCTAGAGGGTTATTCCTTTGCTGTGCTATTTATAGATTTGCTTTCAACTGCAGTGGGGAACTCACCATTTGCTGTTCAGCATTTTATGCTCAGCTAGCCTCCTGGGGATACAGCATTTTCATAAATTCCATGAATGGCACCGAGGTTGCCTCTAACATTCCATCTGCCTTTCTACTTAGCAAACAAAATCCTTTCCTATTGCCATTTTCGAAGTTAAAACAATAAATTCACTAATTTCATAATAGAAGTACAAAGGAAGCAAACTAGCTTGCTTCTGTGGAAGGGGTTTTTTTTTTAAATACAGTTTTTTATAACACTACCTATTACAGCCTTGCAGGACTACTACTACTCTGAAACACAGCAGGTACAAGTTAAGGAATGAGATATTAAATTTATTCATGAAAAGAGATGACTCATTTGACATGATATCATCGCCCTTTGAATAGGGGCATAGCATCACCATACAGAAAAAGATATGTAGATCCATTTGTGTTATAAATGATAAGATCATTTCTAGGATGCAGCTGCTCATTTGAAGCTGCTGCAGTAAATGGCAGGCCCAGTGTGCTGCTAACAGTGAAAAAGTTCAGTTCTCATTTGCCTCTCTTTCCTCCTCATCCATGTATTACTCCAAAAGCACAAAGGGCCCTGAACTAAACAGCCAGAGGCCAAGGGTGATTTCCCTCAGAGGAGCCACAGTTCAGGCTGCCATAATAGGGTGCAGAAAATCCAGCATAGGAGGTAAGTGCGAGCTACTAAAACCATCGGGGGGAATGCCTCCATAGTGTCCTTGTAAAAATGGGGATCTGGGACTGCAGAATAGCCCACTGGCCAGTCTGTGGAAACCACCCCCATGCAGAGCTCCCGATTCCACCTTGCGTCAGCTCCTGTGGCAGCAGTTTTCTCTTTGCTGTTTCTGCTCCTCCACAGGTTTTTCTGCCCACCACACACTGCATCACAGAAGCGCACAGTAAATGAGGCTGGCTACTAAGTGCTGGGTAGTTGCATTCATAGGGGTAGCAGAAAAGAGACTCCACTGGTCCTAAGTGTGACAAATAAAATGCAAAATCATACCTCTGAATGGCAGGCTGAGGCACCCTACAAATTGTCTCACCTCTTGTGGGATGCATATTATTCTGTCTTTTCTCCAGCCATTGGCATTAGACCTGTAGCCTGCTCTTGTGGATGACAGCAGCAGTTTGCAGGGTGCGAATGTAAGCCTGTGGGGCAGGCACAGCCCACAGGGGTCAAGGCAAGTTGGAATCAAGAAAGTGAGAGAAATCCCCTGCTGACAATAAAACTTCCCACAGGGGCCAGAGGAAGCAGTAGAGGGAATTCTCTCACCTCCACACTATCTTCACCTGTTAGTGAGGGAGCAAGTTCAGCTCTTCATTTTGATACGTAGAGCATCACTGACCAAAGATACTTTCCTCTGTTGAAATTCCATGTACTTTGGCACGTAACAGCCCCCACAAGCTACAGTTTGGACTCTCCCAAGCTGCAAGTTGTACACGATGTATCTCCACATGTTGGCCAGCACCAAAACACCTGAGCTGTGCTCTAACACCTTGCAGAGAGAAGTTTACATCACAGTAGTGAGCACTTTGAGGATTAATTAATAGTCCCTTTGCTGACTGCAGTCCCTGAAGAATCCAAAGCCTTGATCCCTGGGAAGGTCAAGAGCAAATAATCATGGAAACCATTTCTAAATATGCATCAGACAAGAAAGTGATTGGGAGTAATCAGTATGGATTTATGAAGAGAAAATTAAGCCTGAGCAACCTCATAGCCTTCTATGATAGAAGGCTAGCTTGGTGAATAAAGGACAAGCCATGGACATTATTTATCTTGACTTTAGTAAGGCTTTTGACACTGTCTCCCATAACAACCTTGTTGACAAACTGATGAAGTACGGCCTAGATAAGCGGACTCTGAGGTGGAATGAATACTAGCAGAATTGTTGGGTTCAAAGTGTTGCGATCAATAGCACAAAGTCCAGTTGGAGGCCAGTCGCTAGTGGTATTCCCCGGGGGTCACTACTGGTACCAAGACTGTTTAACATCTTCATTAATGACCCTGCTGATGGGACAATACACACCCTCAGCAAATTTGCAGATGATCCAAAAGAGGGAGCGGTTGACAGCTGTGCTGCTGTTAAGAGGGATCTCAACAGGCTGGAGAAATTAGCAAACAGGAACCTCCTTAATTTCACCAGACGGAAATGCCAAGTCCTGCAGCGGGGAAGGCACAATCCCACGCACCAGTACAGGCTGGGGAACGAGCAGCCGGAGAGCAGCTTGGCAGGGAAGGGCCCGGGAGTCCTAGCGGACACCAGGTTAAACGTGAGCTGGCAACGCACCCTTGTGGCAAAGAAGGTTGCGGGCATTTTGGGCTGCATTAGGAAGAGCGCCGCCAGAAAGTCTCGGGTTATTCCCCTCTACTCAGCCCTGGTGAGACACATCTGGAGTACTGTGTCCAGTTCTGGGCTTCCCAGTACAAGAAGGACATGGACATACTGGAGCAAGTCCAGCAAAGGGCCACTAAGATGATTAAGGGACTAGAGCATCTGCCATATGAGGAGAGGCTGAAAGAGCTGGCACTGTTCTGTTTCACAAAGAGAAGGCTCTGGTGAGAGGGTGTAAGGAAGACAGAGCTAGACTCTTCTCAGTGGTATCCAGTGAAAGGACAAGAGACAATGGGCACAAACTGAAATACTAAAAATTGCATTTAAACATTTTTTCACAGTGAGGGTGATCAAGCATTGGAACAAGTTGCCCAGAGAGGCTGTGAAGCCTGCATCGTTAGAGATATTCAAAACCCAACTGGACAATGACCTTGTACAACCTGCTCTAGTTGACCCTGCTTGGTGTAGGGGCAGTGGAGTAGATCATCTCCAGAGGTCCCAGCCAACCTCGATGATTCTGTGAATACAGGTGCAGGACAACTTTTACTTCTGCTGTTCCTCCCTCAAAAGCAGGGCTGAGCCCTCTTTGTAAAGTAATATAGGGATAATCAGAGGACTTCAGATTCCAGAAAGACAAATCATGCCTTTCAGCGTGGAAGCATGAACAACTTACATTTAAAAGAAAAATAAAGATGCTTTAAGCTGCATGCCAGTAAAACATGTAGTCTTCTACTGCACGATGAAAAACACCCAGGGCATACTAGCACCACATTTCTGTTTCCTGGCAGAGTTGAAGCAAGAACTACATAGTAATGACCCAGCCCTTCTATTTGTCTTTCTACTTGTCACTGATTAACCTATGGAAAAAAAGGTAGGAATACTTACAACATGACCGATTTGGTCTACCATAATGATAAACAGCAATATTCAAAAAGACATCTCTCTTCCAGATCATTTTTATCTAAAAGGAACACAGATGCACCCATGCTTGCACACTTCTGAATGATAGAATCTGGCCTAATTTATATTCTGTATTTCCTTTCCAACCTAAGAAGCCCAGATTTTGGTCCACTGTATCAAGAATTGAACTGTTTCCACTGATTACAGTGGGAGCAGGAATAGGTCCCTCTAAATCCATTCACTTCATTTTTTGACCACAATGTACTACACACAAGCACTGGAGGACAGAATGAAGCACTCACTACATAAAAAACAAAACAAGGCTCATATTTAGAAATAATACTTCCAAAAATCCTGTGAGATTTGTATAAGATCTAAAAATGATTACCACTAAAAGTGATTACCACTACTTATTTTTCACTTTCTAAACCAAAAGGACAGGAATAATTGTCATAAAACTATTCCAGCCATGAAGCAGCTAATACTTCCCAAGGAAGGAACAATAATGAAGTCACAAGTGGTGCCATGGTCTACTATGAAGAGTCATTACCATGTAATCCAGTGTCTTCTGTGAACTCTTTTCAGGCAAAAGAAACCTAACTATTCTTTTTAACTGCCAGTACTCAGTGGAAGATTTAGCCTTTTTATTTGATATCACATCATTGTAGTTTACCTGGAGAAGGGGCAGACCAAGTCATTAGCTGGGTATATCAGAACAACTACAGAACACATCTAAGTATAGAGAACACAAATGATACAGAGGACAAAACCAACAGTTGATGAAGTCATCACATCCCAGCACTGTGTTATGATTAATTCATGATTTTTCATAAGCTGAGGCTTTTATGTCCATAAACGTTCAATAAATGGCAGAGTAGTTTTCAATTTCACGTGCTCCATTTGTTTTAATTGAATTTGAAAGAGAAAGCCAAGGTGTAAGTGCTAATTTATGGGATTTAACTAGGAGCTCAAGCAGTAAAAACACATTCACTTACATGTTCACTAGTGTCATCCTTCTCCTTTTCGCTCTATGCTGAAGTTTCAATTTGGCTTTGCAAGCAGTCATGGCATGCTGGCAACCACTGTCCCTGTGACCTGAGAGGAAGCACAGTACTATGATTAGAGCACTAGCAAAAGACTTGAGACACCAAGTGCTTACCCTGATACATTTCCAGTATGTCCCTGGGCCTTTAGCTTTTCTGACAACATTGTCCATTATCTTGGCTTTGAACCCAATTCACAGTTTGTCTATAGTGCCCACTGCATGGACCATCTTCTATCCTCAACGTGAAACAGGCTTCTCTGACTGCCATCGCCAGATTATCTGATCTGTGTTGCTCAGACAAAGCCCGCAGGAGATAACTTGGAGCCCAGTGACAACTGTGTGAGCTTGTATCTCAGTCCATGGAAAAGTCAGCCTTAGCCCCAAGTGACCTGCTCTGGATCTGCAACTATGGTGCCTGAGGGTGTTCACTCCTGATCAAGGTGCTTGCTTTGTTACTAACAACAGGTGGACAGACCGAGGAAGGTCAGAGGGAAAGTCGGACTACCTGAAGGCTTTAGGTGGGCTCGCCACGTCTAGGCAAACACTGCTAGCACAAGGTATCCACGATAGAAACTGCGTCTCCTGAGCTCCTCTGGCAGGGCAGAGCAATGTGAGAAGAAGCAGAGGCAGATGTGGAAGGTAGGATGAGATGCTGTGTTCTGGTAGGGCAAGGGGTGAGTAGCACCAAGAAGATGGATGAAGAGTGAAAACACAAAGGAAATACTGCATGTCCTCCCTTGAGGGTTTCCATATTTAAAGGGAAATCATTTTAATGCATTGTTAGAAAAAGCCTTCAGGCTGGTGCTGACTCAGGAACAACAACTTACAGTCCAGCAGTGTTCCACATAATAGTATGAGGAAATGGGCTAACGTCTTCAGCAGGTACCGTGGCAACATATTCTCTTAATTTTCCCATTGAAAATATTCTCACTCCTAGCTCCATTTTAAAATGTGTTTGGATACATTCTCTTGCTATTGTCACTTGATTTAAATGTTTCTTTCCCTGTCTGCCCAGAGGAAAATACTAAAAAGGGGAACATAGGTGTTCTGTCCACAGACTATTAGAAAAGAAACTAAACATTATTTGTCTGGAAGCTTGGGATTTTAATAAGCCTACTCAGGTTGACGGCATTCCATATTGCTAATAAGCAACTAGGAAGTGGAAGCACATCACTTAATTTGTAAAAATATTTATATATTAATTAACATAGCTTGAGTCAACAAATACAAACCTACAATACTGTCTGCAGTACATTAGTCATGGTTAAGCACTGGAAAAGTTTGCCCAGAGAAGTACTGCAATGGTCTTCCTTGAGATTTTCAAAACTTGACCAAACAACGTCTTGCACAACCCAATACGGCTTTAAAGTTAGCTCTTCTCTGAACAGCAAATCAGACTAAATGACCACCTCTAACCTAAATTATTCTATGACTGCATTTCAATAATATGTAAACAATATTATATTTATGTGTAAGGCCAAGCTAAAAAACTGAAACCAAAAATAACAAGATTTTTTCCAGAAGAAATATCTTTTTTTGTAGCATAAAACTAGAAAGAAGAAATGAATCTATGTGAAGTATAGAAACAAAAATGTCAACTGTTTATCCTGCAAAATTAATGATGATTGATGAGCACTGAAAAACACACTGAGGAGCTTATATTGATTAATACAGAGTATCACCTACACAGCCATATAAATATGAGACAGCAGCATCTACAGAGATAATACAGCAAGATATACCAATAGTATTTCTTCTGTACTACTTCGCATAGTCCTAGCATGAAAATTTTAGCAAAACTAAGTAACTTGAAAAGTGAACTCATCCTCTCTCATTATCCTTGCCTACTTTATACAGCTGTGCAATTCCACTGGCAATCAAAAAAATGACTTCTGGTGTACACTTGAGTAAAAAGAATAGCTAGTCTAAAGCATCTCTTACAAAACTCTGTCACCCTACTCTCCCAGAACTCCGTGGTTTCCTCAGGAATCCCACTCCAGTCAATAGGCGTTTCAGGTGATCAAGAGCTGAAGAATAAGGCCTGACATTTGTTTCTTGTTCTTACCTAGTTTTGCCTCTGAAAATCAAAATGTTCAATGTGAGCTCACTGAATGACAAATGACAATCATTTTCCCAGCTGCTCCCATTCTTAATTGCCTAATGTAATTTAAAATTGTTATAATTAAATTATATAGAGTCACAACAAACAGCTAAAAGTCTGCAACAATTGCATCAAGGCAAAAATTGGTCCAAATAACAGTTTTCCTTATGTTTCCTTATGTCAAAATCAAAAACCAAAATTCCTTTGTCACATGGACTTCCAGAACAATGTTATCCTGCTGAAGTAGACATCAACCGAGAAATTGCATACCCCATCAGTACAGGAAAGCATATAAATGAGGATAGAAAGAAAGCAGTAACAAGAACATCCCCCTGCAGAGCGCTGGGAAGGAAGTTGTTCTGCCAGGCACTACTCGACCGTTTTCATGTTTCATCAGGCTGGCAAAGGCGGAGGGGCACACTCTCCTGATAGCCAAAGAACGGGCAAAATCCCAAGCTTTATGATTACTTTTTACTACATTTTGAGAGAAGTTTTAAACTGGTGACAGGATCTGCATATCCTCATATTAGAAAGTACTGCTAACTGAAATAATCCCTTGAGTAAAGGCACCACTAGAATCATATGTTTCAATTCCCTTCTCTTCCTGCGAAGCCCCTCTCTGCTCAGAGTCATTCTCCGTACTTCATCTACACAGGAAAGCCTTTTTTCAGATGGCTAGTGCTACACCGAACAAAGGGCAACTCACCTGCTTAGCGCATATAGGAAATGTGTAAATGTTCTATTACCAAAGCTGGAAGCAGGTAACTTTCAACTTGCTTCGTCCATCAGTACCGCAGTGCTTTTCTCCCACACACCCGTACCTCTGCTACTTGCACATGACACACACAGCTTTGAAATCCAGCCCACTCCTTGGCCTACGCCCACAGCGCGCCCATTTAGCTTGTACATACACTGCCATTGAAATTACTGAGCCTGTAAACCAAATGACATAGGGGAGGGAAGGCCTGGGTATAACCAAATGACACAGGGGAGGGAAGGCCTGGGTATACCTGGGTGCAGGGAACTCCACAGGGCTCCAAACACTTAAGAAAAAGGGCAGGAGAAGGAAAGATAAAACAAGGGGGCTAGGAGAACACTGTCTTTCTGCAGGATTTATTGAGCGAGTACCCACAGCATCTACTCTGCCCCAGTGAGCTTTTACAAACAATGCAGTGAATTTTTATAAAAGACTGGAAAAGTACCATAGTTTCATATTTAAGTTCATTTTTCAAGATTGTGCCAACAAACAAAGTTGGCTAAAAAAAGAGAAAGAAGATGAGCCAAGGACCTACAAACCAGTCAGCTTAGTTTGAATTTCCAAAAAATCCCCACAAGAAATTATCAAGCTATTTGGAACCATCTAGATGGTAAAGAGTTACTGTGCATGGATTCGTCAAGAACAAATCATGTTCAAACAGCCATAATTTTTTTCAAATAGTGGGCAGAGGAAAAACAGTATATCTTAACTTAATATCATATATATTGACTTTACTAAGGCTTTTGGTACTATTATAAATGACTTTCTCATAAATGAGCTTAGAAAACAAGGTCTAGAGAAAAGTACGATAGGAAAGATGCAAACTAATTGAAAAACTGTACTCAAAGACTGTATTCCTAATCATTCAAGCTGGAACCTGCTGGAGGACAAGACTGAAAGTCAAAATGACCTTCGACAACCAGGGAAATGGTCTTAAAAGACAGAGACATAACACAAAAGGATAAATGCAAAATTTTGAATGTAGGCAGGAATAATCAGTTACACAATTGCAGGAAACACAAGCTCAGCTCTGCAGAAACAAAACCCAAAAAGCTGAATAGGAGTCAGAAAGCATTCTGGGAGGTATAAGTGGTGGGAAATCTGCAGGACACCGGAAGCAGTCCTTGTGCCCCACTCGGAACTGGCAAGGCCTCTGGTGGTAGGCTATGTGCTCTTAGGGAGAAGCCAGAAAGCAGCGAGAGTGATATAAATCTAGAAAATATGGCCCTTGAGAAAGATCCAATGAATTGGGCTTGCTTAGTTGGACAGAAATAGATTGAGGACATGCTGTTAACTGACAATTAGTTGCCCAATTATCAGTGTAATTATGATAATTAGTTTACAATAACTAAAGAATTATTGAATGTTTCTGCAAGTGCAGAATATTCTCAAGCACAAAGAGGCTTAGAAGGCACCTGCGGTTTTCTTTTGGAGCCGGGTGGCAATAGGAGTAACACGAGATAAATTGCTTCAAACATTACAGAAATGTGAATTGTTATCTATGCAATTTTGGGGTGTCCAAAATTGGAACGATGGCAGTAAAAATCTGCAGATGTGGGTACATTATATATTTAACTCTGCTAATGAGTTTCAGAGTTAAAACAAAAATATGTGGGCTGTGGGTGCCAAGCGAGGAGGAGAGGTAGAGCTCTGTGATGGACTCTTTCCTCACTTTTTTATGGGCTGCGCTGCTAACAGCATATGTCCTAAAGCAACCTTAACACTGAACTGAATGCATTTTTTGTTACACTTCAAAGAAGATACAAATAAAATTTAAGTTCTCACAGAGGGAAAAATCTATAAACATCTCTTTTTTTAATGAAGGCTTATTTTAAAGAGTGCAACTCTAGCAAAAGAAAGTGTTTTCAGACTTACAGTTTAATAAGAGATGGTGCAATAGTGAAAAGAAAATTAACTTTGGTATAGAAAGCACATGCATCCTGATTTATACATAGCAGAGCAACACTAATAGTCTTATAAACTCAGTCTGGCTTATGTGTTCATTAATTTAATTTGTTCTTTCAATCTGCATTGTATGGAGAAAGGAAAAAAAAAAACTAAATAACCTCCTCTGTACAGAACAAATAATTTAAAAGTAAGTATATGAAGCTGGCAGATTTTCCGGTGACCACAAACCTATCTATAGAACAATAATTAAAGCCATATTTTCTTGAGGGTGTAATTTCTGCAGTCTTTCTTTGACATTAAGCTGAGCACCTACCAAGTAAATCGAAATCAAAAGACTTAGGGGAATGAGCCAAGCTCTGAGTGTATTCATCTTTCTGTTCATTTCCTCTCTACTTCTCCTCCTCAATTTCAGTACTACACCAAAAAGAGGTTGTAGCAGATTTTAATCACACAGATCATAACTAGAATATCCAATCTGAACTTTTTCATATCACTGTGGATTGCTTGGACTGGATCCCTGGTTTCTTACCAGTCCCTTCAGTACCAGTATAAATATTGGTGGCTTTCAAATGTTACGACAGCATTTGCATTTACCATGTTTCAGCATTTGCATTTACCATGTTTAGTGCTTTCTTATGCAGTGATCTCTAATCATATCACTGTCTTTACTTAATTAATTAAGGTACATACTTCCCCTGAGGTGGGGATTTATGGGAATCACTTCATATGAGCTTGGAAAAAAATCATTTCTCATTTGGAATATGACATCAATGAAATACGGCACATCTGCTCAGGAAGAAATTAAAAACAAGTATTTCAGCCCTTTGAAACTGAATAGCTATGGCAAAATGGGCAAGGATTTTGACCACAACACTCTAATTAACCCTGTTTTTGCATAATACACTGCTGGAACATTGTCAGAAATTCAGTACAAGGTCAACAGCAAAGTTCTCCTGACTTAAAGGGAGCCGGGATTTAAACCTGACTTTTACAACTGATCCAAAGAACTATTTTCTCCCTGTACATCCAACTTTTGTTTGTTTTTCAAGGCTTACTTCGTTTTCTTCATGAGCCAATGGAAAGAGCACAAAAACAGATCACCGAGAGTAACTGATTCTAAGGCAGTCCTTTCTTAAAGGTTTGCAGGGAATTAACTGTAACAAAAGATCATCCGAAATAAAAGAAAGGGTGGAAGTGACAAAAATGACTCAAAGCTCTCAAAAGCAATGAGCTACCTTTAAATATGATTAGGCATGTGAAGTTTTACAGAGACAAAACACAAATCATAGAAACACAAATCATTCTTGCATGTCCTGTGTTCATTATTTCAGTACTTGCCCCTCCCAAAAGAGATAAAAAGGTTGATGCTATGAAGTGGGTTAGTCTGCAGAATGCCTGCAGAGAAGTGCCTCATGAGAAAGCTTTAAAAAACAAAACAAAACAAAAAAAACCCCAAGCATACAACATTCAAAGAACTCTGATACTTCACAGAATGCATAACTCTAGAAGCCATGCAGAAAAGGCAAAAGTTCACTTGAATTCAAATTCTCACTTCCAATTCGTTTCCACTGGGCTGAGAAAGCCAGAGCAGATCCCTCCCAGGCACTTCAGTTCCCACTAGAGAAGAATAATACATTAGTTTCAGCTCCCTATTTTAAGCTAGTTATGCCTACGGCTGGTCAAACAGGACAGATCCCAAAACAACATGTGTTCCTCAAGAACATGTGAATGGCACCAAAATCACAGACTGCAGACTCCAAAGAAGTGCAGGACCAGAAACAGGTTGATTTGTTCAACTCTCCCTCAGTTTGTTCTTGGAAAAAAGCCAGCAGAAATCTAAGGAAACGGCCATCATTTGCCTTGAAAGATATCTTGAGAAGTCTCATTTTTCATATTCACAAAGCAAATCCTCTGGGTTTCGCAAAGCCACACTGCACAGAGTGGTACTTGGAAAACTCTGTGTGGAGGAAATTCTAATGCATCAAACCTTAAATTTGGAGATAGCTTACTCTTGGAAAGCATCATTAAACTACAGAAGTGTTTATTAATCTCTAGCATACAAGCCCATCAGACAGGCCTCCGAATGTGTCTCGTACCTGAGGACAACGGCAGGCTTTTGACCTGAGCCTCCTTCTGCAGTAACATCGTTTTGCCTAGGGATCACAGGTCTGGCAAACACCTGCCAGGCACCAGGAAACAAATCAGCAAGTCCCAACTGCCTGAATACCTTTGGCATTTCCACCTGTCCAGAAAAGCTCCCATTTATGCAGATTTTTCAGCCAAGAATCTCAAATGCTTTGTAGCTATCTATTAAGCCCGATGCCACTCTTCAAGCATACCAGGACACGCTACCCCTGAAGCTCCTCCAAATCCTGGCCAGAACTGAACTCATCCTTGGACAGCTCTGGAAGGACACAAGCATGCAAAGACAGCCATCTCGCCACTGCTGGATGCTGCGCTTCCCGTCTTCAGCAAAGATGCTGCCCATCATATGTAGAAAATAACTTTCTGAAGTCTTCTCTTGTAACTTTTACAATAACTTTTTACCTTGATAACTTTTCACAGTGGCTACTTATGTTCAGTGCTTTTCTCTAAGTTTAACACTAGGTCTACCAAGTTAGGCTACCTAAATTGAAGGCATCCATATGAATAAATTAAAAGTAATAAATTTTCTGTTACATAGGTAAAGAGCTCTTCCAATTTCCCAGACCCTTTGCTCCAGTCAGTAGGTGCACCTTCTCCCCTTCAAAATTTCATTACGTCAGAACTCTGACTCCTGCCCAATTCTTGTAGAAACAAGGGATAAGCTCTTCTGTATCTCAGTATTCAGCACTGGCAAGAAGTCATCAAACATGCTAATTACAACTTCAGAGAAGATTCAAGGATGATTTATTTGGTTAAGCTTTAAAAAAACCCCACATGAATAGAAGCAGAATATAAAACTGCAGTGACTAAATAATCAGAGATGACTGGTAGAGCATACAGTAGCTTTTTGTTCAAGTCAGTTGTTTCATGGCTGAAAAAGAACACAGATCCTGTCATTGATAGCTTTTGTCTTCAACAACACTCAGAACTGCTATTACCTTGTTGGTACTGCAGCTCAGTACTATCCTTATTAGCTTTGCAAGATGATGAACAGAGTAAACCTTCAAATGAAATACCTTCTCTAATCATTTAAAAGATGAATTGTGCAACCAGATCCTCACACAGTGCTCTAGTCACTGGCACTGTCAGGGCTGTTGCCCTACTCGTTATACTCTGTTAATGAACAGTCTTCATATTGTGCTTTGTAAGGCAGGCAAAAACACATCCCTGGCTCCACGGGTGCTACAGTTTGAGCCTTCATCCCAGAGAAACCCTCTTGTAATAAAGCCTGTCTTGACTGAGGGGCAATTTACCAACACAAGACTCAGACGGGAAAATATCAAGGAAAGTTTTCTACATGAAGAACTGTGAGTTTGAGGATCCAGAAAGTGCACACCTTTTAAATTTGCTGGCTATCCCCTTACGTAGCATTCACACTTCTTGTAGCAACAAACCTGTTATCACTACAGAAACAGAGAAAACACAAGAGCAACAACTAAGAAGTGATGCCAATACTCCTGCCATCCCCACAAAAAAAGTCCCAAAGAAGCTCTGATGCCTACTAGCCAACTTAACTTTCCTCAGCACAGAAGGTCTTTGAAAGGGTCTTCCCTTCAAACTACTACCAGGTGACCTTTCTGGACCCCTGTACAGCCAGAGTTCAAGGTATTGGTATCAAGATGTAGTATCATGTATATACACGCAAACACACACATATATGCACACGTCGTATACCTAACCACAGACCATGGCACAATACTCCTTCAAATAATCCTGTTTACTTGACAGTTACAAGAACAATGCAGGAAATAAATGCTTTTTCAAAGCTCCCAGACGTATCAAGGGACTTTTTACCCTTAACCACCATTATCATAATTATTATTCAATTACGGTAGCATATAAGGCATCTCAGCTAAGAATCGGATTACGTAGTTTCAGGTACATATTAAACAAGTAATAGCTAAAGCTTGCAGGCAACAGATTAGAGAGCAAGTGACTAATGAATGAAGTAAACACATAAGCTAATGGAACAGGGAGGATAAAAAACAAAGGAACGAAAGATTTTTAAAAAAAAATCAGAAGCCTTAGCCTACTTTTCACCTGGCCAGTATTACATGGGATGATATGCAGACATAAGAGAAAGGTAGTGTTTAAGGAGAGATTTTGAAGATAATTTTTTTACAAGATTCCTACGATTTTTTAAGCATTCCAGTTTCTTCAGTGAAGGTCAGACAAGCAAAAATGCAAGAACAGTCATTTCTAATAAAATATGAAAGGAAACAGGGGCTGAGTGGTAAATAGCATTAAGGGAGAACATTATTGTATCTGGTATGATGTGAAGGGCGGGGGGGACATACCAAGTAACCTTCGAAGGATTTTGAAAAAAATTTAGGAACAGATGAAAATATTAATCATCTATTCCACTATGGTGGATTACACTTCCCTGGCAACACTGTTCAGAAGATGTTAAGTGGGTATGCAAAACAAGCCTTGATCACTACTTATATTTCAATTTACAGCCACATTAAATAAGGTAACTTGTGACCTTCCCCTGGAATCCATTCAAACAAACCATTGGTCTGCACTGTTGGCACATGTAGATATTTTGGAAGCATCATTAAAGAAATGTCTTTCTAGGGTGATCAGGCACACATAGTACAAACAGAATTTGATCTGAGAGAGTAGGTTTTCTTTTTTAAAACCAATGGTATTCTGAAAAAGTGTAGGTCTCAAAATTGTGCTTGTGCGTTTAGGCTCAAGGAGATCAAGATGTCAAATCATATGTCAAAAAACTGCTGTGTAAATATCTGTAACACAAGAGAGCTTTTGCATTTACATAAAAGCCCAAGAATATATAGCAGCTCTACTTTCACCTCTCTTACATTACTGCAAGCAGAGCCAGATTTAAGGGTGTGTGAAGTAAATAGACATCTACCCTAGACAATAAAGCAAATTTGCAAATAGTAAGTGTCAAAAATTCCCCATAAATATTTATTTCTTGCTAAAACTGGCAAACTGACAGATTGCTCAATGAAATCTACTTGGTGCTTTACCACGGAGTTGGGAAGTCAATTGCAAAAAAACTAAAACAAAAAACCCTCCTGTTGGAGCAGAATGTCACAGATTTGATCTGAGTGTTAAAGTGATGTGAGTACTGGAAAAGTTTTCTGAAAGATACTTACATGTAAACTGGTCTACCAATACTGAACGTTATATACTAGCTTTACCAGCTCATGTGCAATGACGAGGAAGAAATCAGCTAGGAGAAAACATAAGTATTGCCTGGATCTTATGCTGGCGATCAACATACAGCTGAATTTCAGCTTCCGGAAAGTATTCCAAGAGAGAAGCTCACTGTCACAAGCAATACTGGAAACCACCTATTTTAAGGCAATGTTAGGTACTATTTGTGGAATGTAGATATTGATTTGTACAGTGCAAGTATCCTATCAGAAAGCTATTGTTAACAATTCCACTAATACAGGCAGAGAACAGAGAGAAAAGTTTGGCCAAAATACTAACATGTCGTTCAAATGTGTAATACTGAGAATTTGGAGTCAGCAGCTCAAAATCCTTTAATAATTCTTGTTCCAAAAGTAGAATAAAAAAAAATGCCAGGACTCATTTCTTTCTTTGAGTGAACATTCACAACATTTCCCCCTCACCATCCCACGCTCTTTATTCTTAATCAGGCATCTATCTCCACTTTTGAGAAAGCAGCGGCCTTGAATCCAGTTACCACCTTCTATTTCTTCCCCTCATCAGCTTTTGGAAGTAAAAGACAAGCATTAAAGGTAGAGTAGAAGAAAAGAGAATGTCCTATAATAATGCTTTTTAAAAAAAGGCTTAAAAATTTGCTAATTTCCTGCTAATAGGCAGGAAAAGCAAAAGGTAGGAAAGCTCTGACGAGTCAGCAGCAGAGAGGAGCAGGCGAGGGCACCCAGGGTCTCTTGGTGCTTCCATTAATAATCATTGCACGCTTGAGGAACCAAAAGTATTTTGAGTCCAACTGTGAATCCAAATACAAGAGCGTAATTTCACTGTTCTACTAACCAGAGGACCATCTGTCCTCCATGACTATGTGGATAGTCCTAAGAATGTTTACATCCAGTTTTCCTTCACTGGGAAGACTTCTGGCAGACTTCCAAGCAGTTTGAATATGAACTAAAAGAAGATAATTTAAATTAGCCACGTTTGGTTCACGTCCATCAGTAATTTAATGCCAGCACAATTCTACTTATGAGATTTTAAACAATCCAATTGCTAGGCATAGAAAACTCTCGAGCCAAAGCTGTGTCAGATAAAATCAGTACAAAGCAATTCTACACGAGTAAGTTCATGTGGCAGTTTACACTTTAATTTTGTTTGCAAAATGGTTCATTTTTCAAAGAATTTCACAGATAATGCATCTCATATTTGATTTCTGTGAGCTGGGAAAAAGTGTAACATTGTATTTAAGAGTATCTTATGTCTTTGGCCTTTTAAATAACAGCAATCAGAAGCAATTATAAGTAAAGCCTGCAAAATCACTTCCATATCATGCACTGGCTATTTCTGCATCCTGGAAAAAAGCTTCTTTGGCATGGTCCTATATCACGTGGATTAGAGAGGTCAATTTGGGAAAATCATCGTGTCTATACTAAAAACTTTGTGAATATTTTTTTACCCCAATATAATTCTGAGGAATCTGTAGCACAGAAGGGGTACAATGTGAATGAAGGCATTACGTGGTGATGAAAACTACTCGTGTCTTCACAGTAACCTTTCAGCTTCCAAGCTTTGTCACACTGCTGGAACTGGACTCGGGTTTACCAATGTCTCAGGATACATCCACCCTTACAGTGAAGCTTTTCTTGGTAATAACAATACTTAAGACAGAAAACAACCAACAAAAGAGTAGCATGTCAACAGGCCTTCAGCATCTAGAGACACAGAAGAGCAGACAATTGTAAGACTCATAGCAACAAAACACTTCTCTTGGAGAACATTACAAACTGTGAATTATTTTCAAGTGATAGAGATGATCCAGGAGAACCAAAAGAGAAGATCCACAGAGAAGACAGACAAGAAACAGAAATTTGGAAATGCAGATAAGAAAAGTAAAGGTGATATGAAGGTAGTAGTTTTTAAGCATCATCCTCTCAAGAACATGCAGGATCCAGGTAACAACACAGCCCTCTTCCTCCACACAAGCCCTGAGCAACAGCTCTCTGGGCAACAACTTCCCTTCAATGAAGTTCTGGTTATTTACTTTGGCTAACAACTGGAGCTAATCTTTCTAAAAGTAGGAATAATAAAACCTTAATCCAGACTATGAGATGAAAGTCTGCAGCTGCTTAAGATGTCAGAAAGTAGTGATTCCCCAACAAATAACCGCTGCTGGTTTATCTATCACTACCGATGCCAGTCCAAGTGTGAAGACAGATCAGTCAGACCAGAGAGAACTCAATACTGGGCTGTATCATATCCAAAACATCTGCATATAAGTAATGAGATGCTCTGACAAATTCATCAGAGCTCAAGCTTCTTCTCACTTTCTGGGCCTTGCCTGGCCTATTTCTGAATTAAAATCTTTGCCTGGCAAGACCCTGACCGCCTTTTATCTGTTAAAGGATACAGGGAAGCAGAGGAAATGAGAACAAACAAGTCTAAGGAGGGATCAAACCAAGCTGTATCTCCTTCCTGTCCATGTACCACTCTCAGAGAGGACTGTCTATGGAGCATCTAAACATGCAATCTCTGTTCTTGTAAGACCCACAAAGAAAGTCTTGCATTTGTTCTTTTAATTTCATTTTTTAAAGTGATAAGAAAGCTCAAAAAGAAACAATGATGCATATCAGATCGATGTCTAGTAAGAAATGGGTCAGCTTTCTCCTGGAATGGATTCACGGTGTGCTCGGTGGAATGGAGCTACACACATCCAATGGCACACAGCCAAAATTTCCATGTGTCCTGCAGTCAAAGATGTCCAGGAAAACCAAATAAATGTCCAAAATTTTCAAATTCCAATAGGAAATATTTTTCAGGTGGAAAAGCATACCCTTGCATTTACAAAATTCATAAAATACTGTTAAATTTGAGAGGCAATTTGTTTTTGCTCAAATGGTTTGTGAATTCACTTTTATTTTTGTTTTTTTTCCTCAAATAAGCACTAAAGAACTTTAATCTCACTTACAGGGTTTTTTTTAAATGAACATTACGTTTTTGGAATCTAGGTTTGGCAAGTAAACTCTGTGCAATTCTCTGTCAAACAAAGCACTTGAATATTTCAAGAGTATTTTCTGACTGTTTTACTTTTTGTGTTTCTATATACTCATGTGCAAGAATACGCATATAGACTTATTAAAAGTCACCCGATAGAATGGCAAGCTCAAATTAGATAATGACTGGCATTAGAAGTTTTATAATAGCTTAATTAAGCAAATTTAACTTGCAAATAAATGGCTCTGTGTGGCCTCCTGAGTGCTATTGGCAAACGCTGTTCTTGTATGTGTAAATGATTATAATACCTATGTGAAAGTAACTTTTGTACATGGAAACCCCAGTACAAAAGAACGAGGCAAGTCACAGACCTTTGCAGAGAGAGGCAACCTCTCCTCCCAACACCAGATGACGAGGCTATGAATGCACTCTGTGGTGGTGTTAGCTCAGGCTAATAAAACCCTTCTCCTTAGCAGGAAAGGAAGAGCTATTCCACAAACAGGAACACATCCCACAGGGAAGCTGCTGCTGGGCTTACTGCCTATTCCGGCTATTCCTTTAGCATTCATCCCAGAGTATCTAAATGCACAAACTATTAACACAAGCTTTCTCACCAAACCCTACATTTTGAGAATCCAAGACAACCTAAGTTCCTTAACTCAAGACTACAGGGTTTAACTGAGTGTGCCTAAGTGACATTTGTATGTAACTCTAATCCTGTCACATACTAGCACAGCGGATCAACAATTTAAATGCTGTGGAAGAAATCCATTTTCCAAGAAGATATCTCCATTTCAGGAAGCCTGCTTATATTCCAACAGGCCGGGTGGCTGCAATTTCGCATCTGAAAGGCTGGTATATCTGACTGTGGAGTGCAAAGCTAGCTAGCACTGCCAAGCCAAAACTTTTAAAAGAAGCTTTAACTTTTGTTCTTTCCAACTGTATGTCAAATCAATAGTCCTTCTGTGGAATTAATTTACTTTGTGCCCAAGTAGACAAAACTAAAAATCTAATCAATATGAAAGAAAACTTGTTCGACACATCCTGGGTGACAATGACCAATGTTTTGTTTTTTCACCTGCATTTTTGCAAAAAATTGTTATTGTGTATGTGAAGAGCTATAATAATAATACTAACACTATATAGGAAGGTGTCCCATCCTTACCACCGTCGTACCTGGCAGGCACAGCTCAGTGGCACAGCAACACTCTAAAAATAAGCTCCATAAAATTGAACAGAAAGCCAGACTAAGGAAAACAAAGGAAGGAAAGAAAAGGTCTTAGGAAGAGTACAGCATACCTGTGAGCACCCATCTGAGAAAATGTTATTTAATCACATTCCAGTAACAAAGAGAGGCTTATTTAGGAGTTAATGGCACCGTAATATTTAGTTCAAGGTATGCATAATGCTCCTGGAAGCTTAACAAACACATGCGTGTGTCTGCGCGCATATGTATTCAAACATGTGTGTGCATATATATGTGTATATAGGCACATGTATGTGCATATATATTCAAATATATATGTATGTGTGTGTGTAAATACACCATATATATACACATACATACTATATATATACACACACACATGCACATTTCCGAACAAAGACAATTCAGCTTTGCCAACCTCTTTCAGCCGGCCAACTACAAATCTAGCTCTCCTCAACTTTAAGCTACTCTGCACTACAGGGATGTACACACAACCCTATCTGAAAAGCCCTAACAATGAAAAAGCTTTTGTGGCATGGACAATCATTGCATTTGGGCTACTACAGACCAAAAAACTAGTCCAAAGTCCTCACAAAGAATGAACCGTTAACAGCATCTCTTCCATGTAGAGATGAAGATTCAGTTAAAAATCAATGGTGCAATTGCTGTGGCACTATGTCACAAGGAGAAAGGCAGCCTCACAGGTAAGCAAATGATCCAACAGGACAATATAGAATGAGAGGTTATGTATCTACAAAACTGGCATATATAAACATCTTCATCACTGAAGAAGGAAAAGCATAATGAGAAAATAAACATTAAAGCTTCTGACAGGCAACATAGCTTTTCTCAAAAGGCATGGCAGCTGCTGCTTAAAATGACAACACAACAGTTTAATCACACTTCCTTAATAGCATATAAATTACTCATCATCTAAATGTACATATACATCATATGCATATGGCATATTAATTGCTCATTACTAATTACTCATTGCTTAACTCATATTAATTACTCATTATATATATGCATCATGTATATGCATGTAGCACTCAGCTCTTAGGATGGGATAGATCTACCTCACCTAACTTCAGGTGTCTACAACACAGATGTCTGCAACTGAGCTATTTACCTTAAGCCCCCTTTATAGTCAGAGAAAAACAGGAACTTTTAGATTCCAAGTCATCTGATGTTTTCCTACTTCTGCTTCAGGAAGACACAAATTATGCTGCAGAAATACCTATTTCTTACCAGCTCTTACTTCACAGCTTATTCCACTTCACATGGATGTATATCTGGACTAACATCACTTCCATAAATAGACAGAGTGGAGTAAGATGAAATCACTTCAGTAGCCCTTGCTCCCCCATAATTTTCCATCCTAACCCCTTGGTTCCCAAGCCACTCCAGCTTCTACAGGGCATCCAAATCAGAATTAAATGCAAGACTAGGAAATTCGTAAGTGTGACACTAACTCTGCTTTGTCTATGCAGCCCTAGAAAACAGCAAGATCTCTTTTCCATATGGAAAGTGGGAGGATATGTTAAGCCCAGATTCAATACCCTGACTGAAAAATAATAGCATCTGAAGTGACAATATGAATTATTTTTATTTATTTGCTGCAGTGTTTTTTTGGTGACCTGAGTAGAATTAACATTCTTCTTGGCCTTAACTTAAAAAAAGGTTTAGTCATTTGATCAATATTTTCCTTTGAATAAAATTTTCCAGAAACTGCAGTCAGAAAGTCACAGAGATACTTCCAATTTTTGTTCACAAAACTCTTGAGAGACATTAAATTTTTCCAAGAGTGATTTTTAAAAGTACAGCAGGCCTCTGGGAAACTACTGTTTTGGAGATTATAGTAACCAGTGTATCATTACAGAGGACCTCATTTCCCCAAGTGTTGATTCTCTAAGACAATCAATAGCTGGTCTCTCCTACACTCTTATGATTATTTCTTCAATAAACAATCCATCCATTCTTAGTATTTTTAGGACTTTTTTTTCTGGCATTTGTGAAGTATTCTGAAAATCTCCTAGTCCAGCCAAAAATCTAAAAATTGTTAGATAGAACAAGTAACTTGCTCCACAGACTTACTATTCACTCTCTCATCAGGAAGCCTGGAGTATTCAGACTCCCCACGGATATCCTGCTGAAGCACACTCCCACAGCCCACACCCAGGGATACCCAGGCCTATCCGAGCAGAAAAATACTCCCTTTCTCTGACTCCCTCGTGCTGACGGGGAGACTAGTAGGACCACTAGATGCTCTCCTTTTCCCACTCTGTACACTAATACACCTGGGAAATACATGCTGGGAAGCGGCAGCCTGCTCACGGGGCTGATCCACTGGCAAAATAAGGACACACAATCTCTGTGAAGAATTGGACCAAAGCAAAAAGGCCCCTGTCTGTGAGGTGAATTCAAACCTCAGTGCACAAACAGAGTGATACTTTCAGAGATCTCTACATGAATAAAAGCCATATATTCACAGAGTGGGAGGGCTATTAGTAAAAGGAGCTCAGCTTGCAGCAAAGCAGCCAACTGCAAATTAAAACATCAAGTAAAGATTATCTGTCATATTCTTATGTTCTATACAGCTGGATGCCCAGAAAGAAAACTACCTCATGTATAAACAAAACCTCTTATACAATTATTGAACGTCCAGCTGGAATAGTTGCTGAGTGATTACATAGTGATGGAGGTCTGGAATTATTATGTAAAGTATCAATCAAAGCCAAAATGATGAATGATGGGCAGCATTTCTTTGATTAATAGATACAGAGGGGAACAAAAATGCAAAATCAGTACTGCTAATTTAAAAAGTACATAACTAGCCAATATAAAGAAGCCTATAAAAGTCTGCCATAAAAACTTCTATAATGGTTTTGTAATGCTTCCATTTCCTATAGTGGAAAATGAATGCATTTCATGCAGAAGAGACATTGCTCCAAAAGACTGCAATTTGTTTCTTCTACAGGAAATACTTGTGGGAAGAGGCTCTCTTCTATGAGATCAGTTTACCAGAGATAGGATATATAGCTTCACACAGCAGGTACTGGCATAACCCTTCCAAACCAAAGCCCAAAATCTTGAGGTAAAAAAAATAAATACATAAAATAAAAAAGCCAACGCCAATGCCACTTTCTCCAAAAGTCAACTATAAAGATGCATTCACCCTATTTTGGTACCACTCAATCCCCATCTCCTCCCCATTCCAGAGCATGCAAAACACTTTATGCTCTATATTCTGACATAGCTTAGCTACTTTATTCTGGTATTTTACTCTAGATAGTATGGAAGTGCAAGGAAATTGCAAATTTGGTCAAATATTCGCTCAATTTTATGGCAACTGAGCCATTTGCAAAACATGGAGGTTCCCGCGGAGAACTCGGAAGCCCCAAAATAGAACTAGAAAAGGCATTCTTATAGTATTTCTCACCATAACAAATGCAAGAAACCTTTCTAACTCTGCAGCCTGATTTTGAAGGTTCCAAGAACCTGAGGTAGTTCAGGTAAGAAAATGAAAAGTACAAAAGAATTGATTTACCTTATTCATTCATATAATCACCAGTAAATTTAGCTTGCAACAAAGGAGACGTTGCAAAAGGTTTCTAATGAACAAAGCATTACTCTATTTATGTGGAGGAATATAGGGGTTTATAAAACAGAAATATTCTGGCTACTCCAGCGGTGGGGTTGTTAACACAATTGTTATTAAAGCTCTTGAACAGTTCCCTTTCTTCACTTCCCTGTAACTTTACCAAGTGTTGGGCATTTTCACTGGAATGTAGATAGAACCCTCCAGGGCAGCACTCAACTGTCATAACTACTCGACCAACTTTTTCTCTTCCTGATATTCCCTGTCTTGTCCACTACACATCTTCCAAATTGTGCAGTAAATGAGGCAGCAGTTTGACAGACAGCAGCCTTTTTTTGCAAAAGATTCCTGATTAAGCCTCAGAGCAGCCTAGCTTGTGCAGAGGAAGAAACAAGCACTCCATGGAAAAATACAACGCAATCATACAATCAAGGGCTTAATACCAACATCTTCTGACTTTCATAAAAGTAATACATTATTTTAAAACACCATTTTTAGGTATGATTACTTACATATTACTGAGAGTAGCATTTTACAGACAAAACAGGCATCACTGTCCTAAAAAAGCAAGATGGAAAATGTTTCAAATATGCAGCTGCAGGAAACCAATTTAAAAATACATCTTAAGCACACAGTGATCAATAACCCTGTTTAGCTCTACCCCTAGCCAGTACATCAGCAACTTTCACTCAAATTTGTTTGCTTGGAAGACTGTCTTTGTGTATTATCATTGGTACTTTGGAGATTTTCCAATATACCCCACTTTGCTTTCTCAGAGAGAAAGGCTTGTAAGAAACTACAGCTCTGGAGCAGAATGTTCCCAGTATCCTAACTACATTTTTCATCGCAGCTACTGCCCAAAAGACCCAGTGGCCCCGTGGCTGGACTTGCAGCTCCAGCTTTTGAGAAGTGCCAGCCTGCAACAACCGATGAGCAACTGAGCGTCCCCAATTCCCAAGCACTTCCCGCTCCACCCCGATGCTGGCAGGCAAGCGTGAGATCTGTGATGGGGCTATGCCTGCACTAGGGCTGCCGGGAGACGCCATGCCCAGGCACGGCAGGAAGCAAACCAGCATGGGCTGCTGATTAAACTATCAGGAACCAACTTCTCAGCATGCATCTCTCAGCTGCCATGGAGATGTTACATAGGCATGGCCACACAACACCCCAGCCAGAGGGACTCTTCTGTTCGAAATGTCCGGGCTATGGGTTTTGACCTTTCCACTGCTCCTCAGGAGCATGAGGATGGGTCACTTAATCACTTTGTTTTCCTTTACGTTATCAGAAAGCTGACTGCCAACACTATACGTTTGTTCGTGTGTCCTCCTAATATTGCCAAACATAGCTATAGAGTGAGAGGATCAACAAACATTTAGGTACCTAGTAAAGTTAACCCACTAATTACCTACAGCAGTGTTAATTAATGGATATTCCCTAACCAGCCCTTCACAAGAAACAGAACACTATTTTCAAATCTTGTTTAATAAATCTAGCTCATTGAAATCAGCATAATATTCTTCCTGCTTGCAATGAGTACAACACTTTAGATAATTGCATTTTTTCTGTGTCAAAACTGCAATATTGTGCCAAACTCATAAGACCAGATGGGTCTGTGTTTTACAATGAAGCAGTCCTATAACGTTTTCCAGGAAAGGAGAGGGTAAACAGATGCAATTTATGAGGCTACAAGTCATCAAGCTTAGTTCTCATTTAGTCTGTTGGGAGCCAAGAGCATTCTCTTTATATGCAATTAACAAACCGCACATTCCAGTGAGGCTGAGAGGTCACTTAATGAAGTCTGAATGTCTCCATACGAGATTTTCCTAGGTTAGCGATCATCGACTACACCTGGCGAGAGCAAACATCATAAGACATGGAAAGAAATACAGAGAGGTATTTTTAGCTTGCACAGTCAGCTTTTCTGGAGTAGATGTGGTACTCTTCCTTCACCATCCCTGCTCGATACTTAGGTGTAACATTAAGGATAGAAAAACGACTTAATATTCACCCAGAGTTCTCTCTGCACATACATATAAAGCCCTCCTGATTTGTAGAGGTATAAAACTCACTCACAATGAAGAAAATACTCATTTTCTAAAATTACGGTTTTGAACAGCAGACAGAATATGATTATTGAGGAACTTCTCTGCTCATTCAGCAAGTCTACCTCATCTTAAACACAGAAACCACTTGCTTGTAATGAAGTAAGACAGGAGCCAAAAGCTCCCTTGTTTCAGTGGTATTTGGTTCAGAATCACTACTGGAAACAGTGTCAGTTGATAAGCAGCATGGCATCTTCAGAATACTACTGGAACTGGATAAAGGGTTCAAGAACCACCAAGGAAGCAACATACAAGAAAAAGAAACATCAAGTGACAAGGGAACAATATACACAGATTGAAATTAAAAAACAATGGACAGAGAAAAGACAAATGGAAAAAAGGAAACCTGTAGAAGTGAACTTCGCCTCACAGTTTTAGGTGTTTACCATGCAGATGTCCACATCTGAATTGCCTATCTTCCCTGCACAGTCAAGTGAGGTGGTCACAATCCTGTCAATGCAGCTTAGGGTGAGGTTCGCCCAACCAGTTCAGCCATCCACTTTAGGATGAGATGAATCAGACATAAATTTCACTCCCCAAACTGACCACCTCTCCACTGATGAGAAAGCATGGCCTGTTCGGATACCAGCACAGATGCACACGCAGGGTGAGATGAATCCAGCTGCTATCTGCTGAGCCCAACATTGTTTAGTTGCCAAAGCGAATTACTGCAAAATCACCAAAGATAAGGGATTAGGGGGCAGGAACTCACTGTTCAGAGAAATGAGACTGTGTACTTCTTCCTCTTTCATTTAATAAATGTTTTTTGCAGACCTATATGGATCCTAAGTGTGAAAGCCCCTAATGCTGACAGAGGCCAAGAATTATTTTGGCTTGCGATTTCTCAAGAAACAGTGTGAAGGAAGGGAGAAAGGAAGGATAAAATATTTTAAAAATGCAGTAGCAATACAGCCAGCAGGGAAAGCAGTATTTCCTCTCTGCTTCTCCCTCTTTCCCTTCAAGATTCTGGGACACTGCTATAAAAAGCAGAGAATAATGTAAAAATGAAGAACTATATAAATTGCACTCCAGTAGCTCTGCAGTCTCAGCCTGGCCATTTCTCCATCAGGAAGTGTTGGCCTCCTCTTTTTCTTGCAAAAAAAAAAAAAAAAAAAAAAAAAAATTTATGAAAATGATAATAAAAAGAGTTAATGAATCTGAGCTACTCTGCAGGAAAAAAAAGTTACAAAATGTATTCATCCTGCTGGCCCTGATATGCCTCATGACCCAAATGTGATTTGTTGACTGCTCTCAGTATTTGGGAGTGAGAAGGGCAGGTATAACTAAACTATTTCTCAAGGTCTCCCTAAGAATATCTCCAAAATCCTGCTTGGAACTGATAGTTTAACTCCTGGCAATGACAAAGCGATCATTACCTGGGTGACTGCAGATAGCCTGAACACAACACCATTCACTCTGCAAAATCTACGATGCACTGAAACACCAAGAGTGAAACTGAATTTATAATGAAGTGTGGCTTTTACCCAAAGGCCAGCTTACATGCTTTTTCTGATCTTCCTTAACCTTGATTTATTGAAATACCATTAATCCTGGTAAGTGCCTGCACTGATGGACATAGTCAGTTTAGTTGCATGTCCTGGTAGAGAGCCTGAACTCAGTCACCAAGATAGGAACCTGTAAAAAATTACAATTCAACACAGTCTTTGGCAAATTATATGGCTAGTACTGGACAGCAAAGAGTTTTACAGCCCATGAACTCCGAGATTTCAAAAACTACATGAATGTCACTGAATGTCTGCTTATCTGGAGACCATCAAAAATACTATTTGGCAAGAAATATTATCTTTGGAGCTGAAAATCCTTTCTTGGTAAAGTTTCTGCAAGAGCGGTACACTTTTTTGAACTTCAGTGAGTTGGCATTTTCTAGTAAAACATATTTTGTCAAAAAAATCCTGAGCAGTTATACATAGAACATGACTTTAATGCTAGGTCAGAACCTTGGAACTATTTCTTCACCACATAAATGTTGCAGTTTCTGCACTTGGAGCGAGCCTGTGTTTTAATCCAGGGCCTAAGCACGTACAAATTCCAAATCCTCTTGATGCTCATCTTTATCTTGGATTCCTATGTAAATTAACTTACCACAGCTCTTAACCAATTTCCATCAAATTAGAAGGAGGGTGAGGAAGAGGTCCAAAGATGTTAAGTTATTATAAGTTTTGTGAAAATCAATGACAGCGTAAGGAGAAGAGACTCAAAATCAGTACCCCCCACTAAGGAAAAGGATGTAGCATGAGTGCTACCTGCTGACTAGTCAACTGGCACATGGTGAGCTCTTCCCAGCCACAGCATATGCTGTATCTAGTGCAATAGTCAGGGAGCAAGGTAGGGATCCAAGGTAGCTCCATGCTGGGAAAGGGGCAGGAGAAGGTGGCAGGGTTAAGGAACACAAAGAGAAACTGGAGCTATTACAGAGAGATCAGATGTGTGGGAGGGAGGAAGTTAATGCAACAGAACAATGTCAGGTTCAGGGACACACAATCACAAGAAACCAGATCTGTGTGCTTAAAGAATATAACCTACTTTACTTTTGATGGGTAGCTTTTGTGAAGAAGTCTGAGCCATTATGACTTCTATAAAAATAGTCTTTTTTCCCGCAGCTCCAAGGTGAACCTTATAGATCAGTTACAAAATTTGTCTGTAATGAAAGCCTGGAACAGGCTGGCAAACAAGTGTCCAAGTTTATACTCTAAATACACTAAAATATCTTCATAAAAGAAATATAAATTCTCTAGTCAGGCCTCAGAGCTCTTCAGTACCTAGAGCTGGCTGTAAACTACTTCAGGTGTCCCAAAGTAACCACAGGCTCTTTTGCTTCCATGGGGCTCATGATTAAACGTTATCTATCCAGCCTGCAGTTTCAGACCTTTTTGAAGTTTATGCTTCTCAGACACAGACAGCAGCACATCACTGGCACATACTGATCAGCTGGCCCATCCAGCAAATATGTAACAAATGATTACTCAGATTACTGACTACAAACAAGCTGCCACTTAACAAAATAATAATGCATGTTGGTTTGCTCATTCTAAATTATACAAATAATCGTTTTGTGAATATCTCTCAGGAATAAAGTCTAAAATATTCAGAAAAAAAAATACATTAAAATTTTCCACTATATTTTACCAGAGAATCTGGAACTTTCAAAAGCACTGGATATTCTACAAAAAAAATGTAACAATGCTAAAAGTTGCAATATGTTGCTTATACAATGCATGATTTAGCACATAGCCTAGGCACTGGCCATCATTCTTTTCACCTCTGATAAAATTAACAGATATCTGAATGGTGACTCGATTCTTAAGTTCATCTGAATTCATTTTGTCACTTTGGTTCCAGTATGACTGCCAGTACGTAGGCAGACTATGTCCACATGGAAAGAAACTTCAAAATTAGTCCAGCAGCTGTAACATTAATTGCAACTTACTGAAGATGTTTCCCATAACAGAAAATTTTTCCCACGCTCAGTCCTGATACAGATTATTTCTGAATGCTTGATATCTGCACCTTCTTGAAGCAGTAGCTAATGAATCTGCAAGCAGACCATTTTTGCTGAACTATGTTCTCATCCATTTTGGTAACACAGCATGTTATCCAGGTACCTCTTAACAGCTGTTCTTCCATAAGAGAAAAAAAGACTGGATAAATGACTGGGTGCAACACTCACGCAAAAAGGAAAAACAACAGCTTATTGCTCATTCTAATGCAAAGGGGAACTCTGAAATTCTCACAGTCTTTCCCAAGAACATAAAAATTGAAACTTGTACTATATCCACCAAAATCATCACTGACTAAAAGCATATCAGGTTATCAGCTTTCCTTCAAATATTCTCTGGAAAAAAATGAAAGTGTATCTACTATCTGTGAGAGTTTCTCAGATGATGAAAGTATCATTTGAATTGTTTCAGATTAGTCTGAACTGGAAAGAATGGGAGAATATAATGAATTACAATCCTCCTCTTATTAAAAGAAGCTGTCCTAAATGACTCAGTTATTCTTAGTCTTCTTTCACAGCTAAGGATGTGTCTACATTTTGCAATGCAGCACAGTGCAGAGAAATTTGGGTTAGGTGCAGGTCTGAACATTCGTGCAGCACAAAGCAGCACAATGCCAGGATCCTGAGATCCTGGAAGTAGAAAAAAACCATGCTACTGTTGTGCTCTGCTTGGGGCACTCTCTGAGCATCAATCACCTGAACTAGAGCACTGCATTAAAACAGCTAAATTGCTTCAGTCTGCACATGAGGCTGTTTGGAGCCAACTGGAGTGCGTCTACACATGAAGCATTGGGTACGGACCCTCACGTCCAACAAAGAAAGATGGCTCGATCAATCTTCTTCTAACCAACGTGGCTTCTTACCGTTGTGATTTCACAGTCCTTCCCTAACTTCCTAGCCTGAAGGACTTGTGATAGAATTTACTACTCAGCACTCCCAGTGGGTGTATCAACATAATACGTGGTAAGACAAAAAAACTAGCAACATGCTGTTGTATACTCCAGCTAGGTTCATCGCTTTGAGAAGTTTAGAGGTCTACTTACTTAAAATTACACGATAAACCAAACAAAACAGGAATACTATTTCCATTCTTCTCTAACAGAAGGCATGTAGGTACAATCCTGACCTCAAGGGAATCTTTGATAAATTTCTCAGTAGCACTAACAGAATACAGATTTCACTAACGGGTTATCAACATGAATGAATTTAGATCAATGAGTTCAGAAAAGGACTTTTTTCTTTTTTCCTTCCTCCCACTCTTCCTCTTGCCATTTTTTCCTTTGAAAAGATTAAACACAGAGAATCTTTGATCCAGACAATCTGTAAGAAACCCCTTACATTCTCTAAACCAAAATCTATTTGACCTGTTGAGAAACACTTTTATACTCTACGGCTGTTGGCACACTAGCAGTTTCAACACTGTGGACAAAATACCCTTCCTGAGCCTCCAGTATTCAATGGTCTTTCTTATGAAGAATGATAAGAAGAACCACTTATCAAGAACACCTAACAAGAAAGGCAGATGCCATTACTGTGGCCAGAAATCTTGACCTTGCTTCTTGAGGTATCAGCTGCACACCCAACAACTAATGATGTGAGCTCTGAGATGTTTGGCTGCCCACATGCCACCTTCCTTTCCTATCAACTCCTTGGCAGACCCCAGGATGTGCCAGCACCCATTAAGTTCTGCAGGTTACAGAGCAGACATTGTAGCACTGCCTCCATTTATGAATTACTTGAATGAGGAGTAAAACAAGCAGCATCTAACAGGTAGAAAGTCAAATTAGAAACAACTACATACTTTATGAAGAGCAGATGAGAGCACAATTATCAGCTGATGAGAGCCTGATCAGCTTAATTCTCCTCTCCTAATCAAGCTCTACCTAAATGCAAGCTCTGTTGAGCCAAAGGTAATTACTCCCAGTTTACACGAGGACAAATGAAATCAAAATTAAGGCCACTGCACAATATCTGAACCTTAATTCTGAGTCACTCCAGCCCTCATGCCTATGACTGCACATTTCATGGCTCTATTACCTCTTTAAAATGCAACGTATTACTCAGGCCTGCTAGGAAACACCTTTACAGGTACTGCCACACTCAAAGCCTTCTGGTTTAGCAACCAAATATGGGAACTAGAACTCACATGGTGAGACACGCCTGCACCAGAATGCTGCAAAGGCCAAAAGAGAGTCACACTTGGAGGTCATTTCAGCTCCCCCACTCTCCAGGCCACAGAGCAGCAGCCCTAGCCTAGGGCCAGGCACTACTTAATGCAACTTCAACACTGCTCATGCTTCGGCATAGGAAGAACGCATGACAGCGCTCTCCAACCCAGGAGAGGGATGGACTGAAAACACGTAACTTTACATGATTGCTCTACTAAAAGAGCTCTCCTCCAGCAAGGAATTCTCCAGTGTCCACTTAGTGCCAGATTACAATTCCTCTGTGTCACCAGAGGAGCCCTTGAGGGCAGCATCTCAGCCCAAAAACTGTTTGGGACAACATGGCAGTTCCCATCCAGAATTTTCAACACTAAAAGCTGGGCAAAATTTTACACTTTGAAACTTTCTTCCTTGGAAAACTGCATTGTCCAAAATCAGTATGTTGTAGGGGGAGGACTGACAATATTAACAAAATTGTTGATTTTTCTAGCTCCAGAGAACCAAGGCAAAAACTAATAATTTTGTTTGGAAACAAAATTTTCAATTTTAAAAGGCTGTTTCTAAACAAATTGTTTTCATACAGCATATTTTGTTTGAAAATGTCTTAATTACTCATTTAAACATTCTTATGCAAAACATTTTTTTATTCCCTGAAGCATTTGGATATTCTGACTTTCCATTCTACTTTGAAAGGGAGATGAAATGTCAGCATTTCCCAAATGGTGAAAACACTGTTCTCTCAATCCACTGTGTCTCATATCATTAAGCAAAAACAGTTCCTTTCTCACCAAGGTCAAGGGTTTTTTTTTAAACAATAAAACTTATGATACTTCTCCCCCTTTTTGTTCTTAAGAAACTGGGACAACAAAATGACTGTAAGCTATTTTTAATATCATACAGACAGCATGTGACACAGCCAAAACTAGAATGCCAAATGCTTGACTCCCATTTTCCATGTGCGAATCAAAAGACCAATCAAGGGTTCTTTTTGCAAATTACTGGGGCAAATATAGTCTTGCCCCTGTACTGGCACATGTACCCCAAAATCACACAATAGATGGTGAATAGATGATTCCTGTATAGAATGAACAAACAAGACAGGAAAGCTGTTCCTCCTTCTGTTTCATAAATGTCAAAAGGAAGCTCCAAACCTCAATATCCACAATACTATCCGACAGCTCCAACTAAGTATTTTATTAACAAAAAGAACATCTGCTCTCATACATAGACCCAGAAGAGACTGACAGGGCCTCTGAGTCAAGTCTCCCATGGTGATAAACAAGCATGCCACAGATGTGGTTCAGAAGAGCCAGCAGATACCCAATACATATCTTAGTCTACTTCATCACTATTGATTTATACATATTTTTCCTTCGAGTAAAATAAAGCTCAAAGCAGGTAAGAGGTGTTTCACAAATATCTTTGGTTACCTATCTACTCAGAAGAAACTATTCATTTTTCCTAGTAATTTTCAGAAAGAGAAAGGAAATTTCAACATAAATTCTTCACACTGTCTCCAGGCTTGTATGCTCTGCACTTAGTTTTACATCTTCATGGCATGTTCCACTAACCGTAAGAAACAATTCTAGTGTACTTTTAACTATACAAGAATGAATCTCAGATAGTAAGACTCAAAATGTTTAGCTGTTTCAGAATAATTCTGTGGCCTACACACCCCCTCTGGAGGTTTGTATTATTTCCAATGAGCCCTTAATGTACCTTAACAGCTTTTCTTGGGAAAGCATAGAACTTCCCTTTTCAAGTCCTGCAAGCCAAGGGAAACATTCAGCCTCCAATAAAAGGAGATTAAGAGCTTTGGAAATGATTTTTTCCTCATCTGTTTATCAGACTGTCTTGGAGACTGTCATGCACAATGAAACAGTTGCTAGAGCATCACATATAGCTTACGCTGCCCAGAGTTAGACAGCATGAAAGAAGAGGATCCCTGAATAAGATCTTAAACAGCAATCTATAAAAAGACTGCTGTCCTTGCCAGCTGGTCTCTCCTTTTTGGTCTTTTCAGACAGCTCTGGCAATGGCACACAGAAAGCAGGATCACTTACTTTCTATATTGGACCTGTCTGTGGTATATACTCCTGACGTATGGCATGAAGTCAGAGGGAGGAAAAGCAAGAGCACAGCTGCAAATTCACCGTCACTGCTGCTCCTTTTCCTTCCTTGCCAGCTCGACCCTGGAAGTCAGAGCTGAAGCCCGGCCTCACACAGAGGCAAGATACAGAAAGTAGCTTGCTCCAACAAGCTAGGCCAGTCCTTGAAGGCCCTACTGTGAGATGGAAAATGGGCCTCCACTGCTTTAAAAGTTTTAAAAAAAAGAAAAAAAGCTTTATGGGAAAATGTTATCAGAATATGTTTTAAATTTCACCACAAAGAAGCATTACGCTGAGCACATTCCAAGTGCACATAAGCAACAGTGAAATGAAACTGGGACCGAATTTGAAACACAGTAAAGATGACTGTGTAGGTAGGTAACTGAATCAGGTGACAACAGTTTTGGAAGATCAAGATAGCAAACACTATGCACAGACAGAATAGTTCACTGCATCTTTGATACCACAAGTTTTTGCAGCAATTTGGCATTAACCTTCTTTAATTTGTGGTTACACTGTTAACTGTCACTTCATCAGAACTGTACACAACAGCATCTTCCTTTTCAGCTGACAATATTGGCAGTGAGTACTGATCTTTTCACTAGCCAAGTTCCCTTCATTTAACACTAGTATGTTGAAATAAAAAGGGGCAATGCTACCTCCTAAACAATGGGAATGAATGAGTTTTTCAGCAATGCCAGCTGGCAATGAGGAAGAGGAGCTACACAGTTCACCTGTAAAAATCCCCTTATCCAGCAATGGCTTCTGACTGTTGCAAAGGGCTCTTTAAATGCAACAAGAATGCAGGAAATTTGGGGCTTAAATACAGTGCATTTACTATACTCATCAGAAGGCCAGCCCTATGGGCAAGGCATTAGCTCCCACTGCAAAGACTGAAGAGTTTTCCTATCATGCTTGGACAATCTTACATGGAGGTTAATCCAACTACACTATAAAAGAGCAACAGGTTCCCAGGCTTCACTAAAACAATAAACCAAAATAAAGAGAATAAATGAGTCAGTGATACAGGCAGGTAAATAGAGCAGAAATTTTTAAAGTATTCAGTGTCAGCATATTTCTGATGCTGCTAAAACCAATGGCAAAATTATCACTGGCAAACAAGACAAATTTCCTCTTGGTTTCTTAGGAAAAAAATTCTATTATCCCAGCAATTAAGGGGTTAACAATCACTAAAAATATGCTTTATTAATATTCCAAAAAGTCACAAAAATATTTTTCTAGATGATTTATCATTCCTCGAAACTTTATTTTATACAATTACTTTATTCAAAAAAATAGTTTTTTTCAGCATGCTAAATCATTTTTGCATATAAGCATTTTCAGAACCGAATACTTAAACCTGCGACAAGAAGAATGATGTAGCCTGCCAATTTTATAATAATTATTTGACTTTAATATGCAGAGACAGAACTGACCAAGTATCAACATCCATATTTAATCTATTCTTATTAGAATATCAAGGTCATTGTATCAATCTACAATTGCCAATTAGCTTTTCAGAGTTCACAAAAATAATTAGCAGTGGCATGAAAACATCTGAATTTTCTTTATGGAAACAATTTTCAAAAGCCAACATTTTCTTACTTCTGTTCAAAATGGTTCATAGATCTGTCCTTGATTTGTCAAGCTTTCAAACATTAATCACGTTTCATGCATTGGTAAATTTTCAAATTTCTGCAGGGCAGAAACTCTTCAGTGAAGATGTATTCTCATTTTTGTATACATGGCAAACAACCACTATTTTGTTTGTAATGTGTGGGGTCTTAATCTACAACAATTTATCTTTATCATCCAGACATGCTTGACAATACAGGACATCATTAATCCTGATTTCAAACTGGCAGACAATTTTACACATACAGTGAGTTTCAGCAAACAAAGGATATCTCATTACTACCAATTTTTATGGTGCTTGTTGCTGTTTCTTCTAATTATCTTAATTTTGTTACTAGCTGAAGTTAATAGTCTGTTTAGAACTCTGCTTTTGAGTTTTACAAAACATTTTAAAATTGTAAATTTATTTAAATATAGTAATAGTCAGTTACTAAACATGTGACTCTCTGTAAATGGTTGGCCTTCTTACTCTTTGCCTACCTTCAAATTTGTACATATATACCTTAACCAATATCTTCTAGGAAGAGCATTCGTCAGAAATTGAGGTGACCTATTGTACGTAAGAACAGGAAGACTAACTATTCTGCAGCAACCAAGCTACAGAAACACCTCCTCAGTCATTTAGGATGCTATCGAGCACATGAAAGAGACCCCAGCAGGATGTGAAGCTCATCTCCCAGTGCAAGGCAGCTACCTGTTTCTTTCTGTTTTGTCTATCTTGTTCTTAAAGAAATCCAGTGACGGACACTCCACATTGCTCTGCTGCAAAATGTTGCAAAGCTTCATCATCCACATCACTAGAAAGCTAAATATCAACATCTCGTATTCCCTACTTTTTATGAATTTGTCCATGTTACTCTTGTTTTTCTCCACATACAGGCTTTTTCAGCCACCCTTCCAGCCTTGCTTAAAGCCATCCTCATCAGATTAGAATTGAGTGAATGAAGCTATTCCTTCCTTTTTTGGGGAAATGGTCTTAAAAAGGGCAACTAACTGTGTAGTGAGGGAGCTGATGTTTAAGTTCACTACTTCCTATTGGTCCCTATAAGTAAACATTTACTTTTGTCTTATCTCGGCTGTGTTTGAGCCAGTTTGCCACCATTCAAATTATAATCTTATGTGACACCTAGTCCAACAACCAGCAGTATGCGTGAAATGAAGTGATCTCAGAGAGCTGACGCTATCAATCAGATCAAGTGGCTACAACAAAAAAAACACCCCGTTATCTCCTGGAAAACCCTCCAAGACCCTTTGGAGGGATGTCAGCAGGCAAGTGGGCAGAGCATGTCTCTCTGTTCCCTGTTTGATGCCCCCCTGCCAGACCACTTCAACAATCACATCATGCACTATGCTCCAAATATTCACCATGCCCCTCAAGCACAATGCCTCCTACTTCTGTCCCAATCTACTGTAGGGTCAATTTAACCTTGTGGTCAGTATTTGCAAAAGTAGATGATGTATCTAAAATTATCAGCACGGGTACACAATTCATAGCGTTGCCCAAATGACTGATACAAATACAAGGCAATCTCAGTATCATACCATGCATTGAAACATAGCCAAGAAATCAAGGATTTTTGAAAACCTCAAGGATTGCTGTAACTACTTTGTCACCATCCCTGTATAATCTTTCTCAAAAACCAGGGATCCACGACAAGAGTCATTGCCAGATGACGGGCCTTGCCGAGCGGCGCTGAACAGAATGGCTTCTTTAAAACACATCGGCACGCTCCTTTGTCAAACAGAGGTGGCCTACACCAAAACCAGACCCACCATCTTCTCTGCTGCTGAAGCCAAAGAAGAGAGCCCACTATACTTCACAAGTATCTAGACCCTCATGAATAAAACCAGCTTAAATTCAAACAGGGAAAACATTCTTTCCTACCCCTCTCCCACAGTGTTAATTGCTTCACAATGAATCTTGAAAAATCCTTACCATTCTACCCCAACTACCTATGAAAGCCACTGACCAAACAGAGCTGTATGTCATAACTACAGAGACACCTAACAAATCACGGTTTGAAAGCAATTGAAAAACAGGTGCATGCAATGTAATAGGCTTTTAGGCTAAATGAGTAATTCTGCTAAAACTTTGAGCAAACAGAGCTGTGTGTTTGTATGGAGCTGCAGCACTGCATGGCAGTTACGGCATTTAGGAAACAAACTGAAAACGATGGTCACAAAAAATGAGTGTTTTTCCAGTTCATAACTGAAATGATGTTACGACACTTTCACCTGTAATTAACGATGCAGCATCCAAACAAGCAGCTGTATTCCAGTTTGCGAACAGGACGTTCCCAGGAACAAAGTGGCCAAGCTGTTTCTTTGTCTGTGCCCAGCTGCTAATCAGAACATCTAATTCTCGATATTGCTGCCTGCTTAGCGGGTATAGTTCAGTGACAAAAGGATCTCCTCCATTTGCTTCCTCCATTTCATTGCTTCAACAGAGATATAAAAGTGGACATGCAATAAAGCATAGGGTCTTGTTCACAGGAACACCTTTGTATCAAATTGTAATGGCATTTTCTAGAATAATATTATCCATAAGTAGAGATCAGAAGTAGCAGCTGTGGTTCTTTTACCACATAAACCATTTATGTATATAATTACATTATTTATCAGGATTGATTTGGCTTCTCCACCAATTTATATATTACATGTTAGTGGAAAGAAAAAATTAGAAATGCAAAGAATCCATATGTTACTGTTTGCTTTACCTACAGTGTTGCAGATTCCCTTTTGGTTTCTCATTGATTTCCTAATTTGCCTGGAAGTACAAGAAACTGACTCCATGATGAGATCCTGTGAGTCTATATTTCCATACAGTCTATCTGCAGTGCCAAGAACTAAGCTAAAGATATTTCAGAAAACTGCTGCAATGTAATGTACAATACAGCATTTTAAATTAACTGGCACAGTAACTATGAAAACTTTGTACATTTTCACCTATGATTCAACAGTCTGGGATGGTCTAAAGGTATAGCTACCTGGAGCTTTTAACTTGCTTGAGGCATATCACACTTCACCCTCTTCCATTACGCCTCAGTCAGTAAATCTCAACTGCATTTGAAATGTATTTCCAGCCTCCTTGTGCCAACAGTCATACTGTTCTCTTAGCAGCTTTCCCATCATTTGCCTTCCTTTCAAAAAAGGAAACAGAACTGGAGAATGTTTTGCGCTGAAGGCTGCATCTTTGGCAGCACTATAATAACAAGCAGTCTGCTGCCACCCTCAACCATAAGGGACAGCATTATAAAAGGAGCCTTCAGAGACATAAAAAGAAAGTGTGGCCTGAGATATTAAGGAAAGGCCATGAAATGTCATTTCAGATTATTATCACATTGAAGTCATAACACAGTCCATTATTCCTTCCTCTAAATCATCTCAGCAACAACCACACCTCTGAGGTCATTACAAAAACTTAGCATTTTCTGCATGAAAAATTGTTTCCTCCCATCTGTTCCAAATTTGTTTCTCATTAATTTCCATTTGTGCTTACTTGTCATATTTAAATTGGGCCATTATTATAGATTAAGATGGCACAGACTCAGCAAATAGCAGGGCACAAAGAACCTCCCCTTCCCATATTATTTTTGAAGGCCTCCTTGACCACACATCCTTCCATGAATGCTCATCACACCGTTTTGCTCTGTTTTTATCAGACGCAAAGCTTAATTCCCTCAATATTGAAACCTATGCCATCAGATCCCAGTTTCCTAAGGGCCCTCCTTTGAGACCAAATTGAGAACCCAGACCTGCATGCCAGATTTAGACTGTAAGTCTCAGACTACCTGAGCTACCTGTCCTCTCTGGCCTTAAAAGCTGTGATCCTCCCACAGTAAAACTGAAGAGGATGTAGATATTCTTTCACATATATATACGCTATGTCATAATAGTTGTTTACAAAAATAAATTAACTGAAAGGAGACTCAGATTCCCTCAGGCAGTGTAAAATACTTGACTACTTATAGGATTTAATTTGCAGCAGATGGAGTAAGGCTGCATTGCTCCTCCTGATCCCAGCCACCTTCTTCGACGTTTATCTGAAATGACTCGGCATTTCAAATCTTAACTTCTTGTTCATTTAAAAAGCAAGTTTCCTCTACCTTCTCATCACTACGTCTCTTGCATTGATCCAGGAAAGAAGGTATCGATAACTATCATTAAGAATATTCTTAATGATAATCTAGGCTAATTAATACTTATTGATCATTTCATTACAATTGCATTTTAACTGGATATATCAAATTTATAAACACTATAAATTGAGCTAACTGCAGTACTCATCAGAGGTAGGAGTATTACCATCCCGGTATTGAGGTCCAGGAAATCTGATCTGAAAAGAGGACAAGGCATTTTGGTATGCAACTCCTTTTTATAAAGTGAAAATAATATAACTGTCCTTTTTAATGTCTCAATATAATCTGTATAATTCTCAAGATAATTCTCCTACAGTTATTAAACAAAAAATGGAGAAGAATTCTGTTGATGTCCTTCAACACACACCACTGCAAAATGAGCTCCTAATAAAATAACTAACCAATTTTGTTTTCATACTGTAGAAAGAGAATGAGGGCATTATTAATCTGGTAGTAATAGGACGGATTTATCACTCTGATAAGATGTAGGAACATTATTGAATTTTTAATTCATATAAATACATACAATTCTTAGTCATTAAAGTATAAAGTGAATGAATTGCTATACTGAGTAGTAATTGCCAAATGGAGAGTAGTAATTGCCAAATGGAAATGCTAATAGCAAATCAAAACTCCATAAGTGTCAAATTGTACTGTTAACTTCCCACTGTTATATCATTACATAAATGTACTCATTTTTACAGACAAGCCAAAGACAGCACTCGGAATCACATCTGCTTATTTCATGGCCTTGTCTTTGTTCAAGTAGCAATAAATTGTCCAAAGTATAGACAACACCTTTCTCTTAGCACCCTGGGATGTCTTTTTTTTTTTTTTTTTTTAGATCAGAAAACATAGGGGGAAGATCCAGATCAACCTGGATAAACGAAAACTTTGGGGATTGCAAATTAGAGATCCTTTGCGATATTAAAAAAACAATAAAATGATAAAAAATCCTTTGATGATATAAAGTAGAAAAACAACAAGAAAGTGGGGCAACTATGCAGATGAAGGAGTTAAGATAACTAAACATTTTGGTCTAGTTATCAGGTGAGGTGATTCACCCCATGCTAGGTGAGAGCAAAACTGGAGAAGTTTCATGTCATGAAGGAAAACCGGGGAACCAAGTAATTCCCATCTCTGCACCAAACTGTAAGTTTAGCTGCCAAGGTCTTTCACACATTTGCCAATAGGATTGCTTGACTGCAGAACAGCAAACATAGTAGAATGATTAAAAAAGGAAAATAAAATCTGGAAAATGAACTAGATTTAGTCTGGCTAAATCTCATAAAACAACGCCCTGTAAAGTGCCACACATCAAAATATTTACCTGGAGAAGCTCAGTAAAAGAACTATGTGGTAGGTAAGGAACTCACTAAAGGAAAAAGACATCACGTTGTGCTGTGTTGCGTTATGTTGTGCTGTGACAGGCGCTTTATAGCCCAAAAGAAAACAGGTGGTATGGAGACAGATGAATTGTGAGAATTGTGTATTCTTATTAACGGTCTCAGCACAAAATAGCAGGAGCATACTAATGAAATTTGCTGAAGTCAAAAAGCTGAGAGGCATTTTCAATACAGTAATCAGTAATGTAGTTTCAGTACAGTTGCAATATCATACGAAAAGCACTGGATGGTGGAACATTAAGTGTGATCGTCCCATTGCGCAGAATCAGAAGAAAAACTCCTGTTACAGGATAGGGGTTTATCAGCAGTTGCAGAGGGAGAAAAAAAGAGCTGTATAACCATAGGATGATTATGAACCAGAAATGTGATAGAGCAGTGAAAAAACAAATGCAGTCCCAAAACATATTAACCAAGGACATCCTTTATGAAACGGGAATATTAATATCTCTGTATAAACCACAGTGAGATTGCACTGGAAGAAAACATTGAGGTCTGGTTTGCTCACACTTCAAGAAACGTGCTCTGAACTGGAGCAGGCACAGAGAAGGTCTCTATGACCATCAGAGGAATGAAAAGCCTCTCTCACCTGAAGGAAGGAACGGAGCAAGGCCTGGTAATCTACCAAAATGGAAGCTTGAAGGATACCACAGGTCTTCTATAAGATATTACTATGGATTAAAACAAGGAAGGAAAAAGAATGTTTAAGGCCAATATTTGCTCAGGAGAAATGGATGTAAACTAACCATCCAAGTGAAAAGAATCTTGACCAGCCTCCCAGTAATAATGGACCCAATCATCAAACTGGTTCTGAGATGCATTTGATACCTTTATGAGCAAGATTACATGATTCTCCTGTCTTAAGTTCAATCTTTTACTACATACAGTTAATAATCGGATGAAGTCTTGCAGAATCACATGTATATCGTTAATGGCCCTTGTCCTTGGACAATTCTTAGGAGCAAGAGCAGGGATACAGACTTGGGGCACTGGCCCACCTTAGAGTTCACAGGCATCTTTCTTTAGGACAGACTCAGGAATTTCAGTTACCTGAGCTGGAATACAAGAAAGCAGGAGAAGGGGAAGACAGCAAGTGTGGTATTATTTAAAATGAATGAGGTTTGTATGTAAGAAGAAGAGAAAGTGCAACAGGGGAAGAACAGAGCAAGAAAAGACAGGCCCTTCAAAACACAGATGCCTAGGAGAAGGGCTTTAAGTCTAGTGAGAGGCTGAAGGACCTCTGATGTTATGAGGAAGGAAACATCTTTGCAGTAATCATAGCAGCAAGCTTCATCTACATTCTCTGTAAATACACAGGCTGCATAAAAAAAACAAGGCTGCAGTTACATATAAAATAAATATTTCACCACCAGTGTCTCCTTCTAGCAGGAATGACTTATAACTCAGATTTTGCAAAGTCACTCAGGTGTACAGGTAACAGTTTCTCAGTTTTCAGTGAACACACGTGACTTCTTGAAGAATATTTATGTTGGCTATAAATTATGTAGTGCAAGTAAGACCAGTCAGTCATGTGCTAGCCTGACATGCAACCAGTTTGTTTACAGCAGATCAACGGCATATTAAATAATTTTATATTGCTCTGTTTTTAATTCCTCAACATGCAGCAAAAATCACCTCAGAATTGCCAAAAGACTTGGCTACAAAGAATAATCTTATGGATTCACAGCAAGCTGCACAACAACAAACCCAAAGAAAACCCATCCATTTTTCTGACAGAGAACTGACTTGCATGTCTTCACATTTGTCATTTTCTGGGAAGCTCTTTATCATGGCCTGATAGAGCCAATGCCCACTCATGTAAGTGCTCTGATGGGCAACTCACCTCTGCACTCACGGGTACTTCCTAACAGATTCAAGTTCACTGGAACAGATTCAAAAACATTAGCCCTATGTCCAGCCCCACGCACACTGCAATACCCTGACTGTGCTGTGCCAAAGGCACCTTGGTACCAAGACATACAACAGAGAACAAAGGTGCAAGTCTACCAGCCACGAATTTCATTAAAATCCCTCCTGGTCACTGCTCTCTTAGATCATTTAAAACAGCTGGGAATGTAGCCAAGTTGCACATTTTGGCTATATCAGATAACGGAACAGCTTCAGAGGACCAAAAATCACTTCTGCTAAATTCACCATGTTGGCCAACTTGCTTTATCCACACACTAGTAACGGCAAACTGACTGCCATCTCTGGACTGAGCCGGAAATATCTGAGTCAGGCTCCATCACGTGCAAAATCAGCAGAGCTGCATTACAGTCACTTTCCCAGCTGTTTGTTCTTTTTGGCTTGGAAACACTTCTCCTTGTAGAAGATCTGTAACCATATCACTTTAAAGAGCAACAGAGGACTTACAGCGCCTGACATTCAAGTCTGGAAGGAATCCATCTTACAAAAACCTACTGTCAGATCCTGAGCTGCCTTCTCAAACACAGTGGAGAACATTCACATACCCCAGGGACGATGCAGAAGAGCACTAGAATAGCACAGAACAGAATCAGAGGCTGTTCTGGGTACAACATGGTCCCTGCTCACGTGGTTTAAGGCTCTGGCCATTTTCCTCAGCATAAAACCAAACAGTGTAAGACCCCTCTCAGGAATCACTCTGGCAGCCAAGGTTCACCCAAGCATAAAGCTGCCCTTATCCAGAGCTCACTGATCCCCTCTTTGCTTACACACATCAAATCACAAACACATACAAGGAGCTGGAAAGAGGAGTATTGTGGAAGCTGCTACAATTATCCCAGCACTTCAGACAGCCTTCCAAACTGAGAAATCCTCATGAAACCAGAGCAATCGACTCACGGTTGCTGTGGATTACTGGAATGGCACATGGGAACGGGCTCCCACCTCTTCAAAAACAAAACCAACCAAAGGACCAGCAACCAGCCCTTGAGACTTTTTGCTTCTTTAGGAATATGTAGAAGTACCCTATAACTTACAGCATGCTATTTACCGACTCAAGAACACTGCAAAACTGAGCACCTAGATTTTCAAAAGGACAAGAATTTAACTTTTCAACTAGAAAAAATCCCTTCAGTTTGGTGATAAAGACCATTTGATGCCACACTAGTGATCTTCTTCCATGATGTTCAACACCATACTTGAGGCTATATGAAAAAAAGATCAGACCAAACCTTTCTATACATTCTCTCTCACAATGCAAGAGTTTTTAAAAGAAACCCAGGCAAATTAGTCTGTCTTTACATTTTTGTCACATGACAATCTTTTCCCAAGGAACTCAACTATTGCTTCTCAGACTGACCTATAATTAAGTGTGTGTGTGCGTGCATGCACGCACATGCATGCAAATGGCTGGAGTATCAGAACAGTAATGGAGCTGTATTTAAAACATTTCACTCCTTAAACAAAATCTTATGAGTGCATATTTGCCAGTTTAATGGCTACTATATACTGCTCACCAGATGTGAGATGTGGGAAAACATTGCTCAGTAACTGCTTGAAAGACAGTAGTTTTCTATTATTGTTTTAAAATTTTTTAAGCTCTTGAAGTCTAAAATGCAGAAAGTCACAAGAAAGCTCAGTTTTAATCTTTCTTGGCTATTCAAAAAGAGTGAATTAACATTGCTGTTAGCCATAGTAATAACCTTTAGGACCCACTGATTCCCTTTTTATCGGCTAATAATTTTGCCATGACAGCAAATCCAGATTCCCTCTTTGAAGGAATATGATCCTTATGTTACTAGTTTCTCTGCAAACAGCAATTTTTTTTTCAGTTATTTAGTATACAAAGATCCAGTTTATTCAGTTTTCTGCCTCAAAATGCACAGTTTTCCAGCAGCAAACCTCAGAAACATGTTCTTACACCTGCTCAGAAATCAATTTCCCTGAGTGGAGTGCTGCAGTCTGCCAGAAAGGATGAAAGGAGAATCACATTCATCAAAAGCCAAAAAAAAAAAAAAAAAAAAAAAAAGTCACTTTCATAAGATTATCTGTATGTGTCCTTGTTGGCTTGAGAAGTATAGTGGAATGGATTTAACCACTTCTGCTCATGAGGAAGCAAATAACCTGAGATCCAGAGGTCTGCCTCAACAACTGGATTTCATGGCTGCAACAAACAGGGACCACAAAGGAGCACAGAAGAGACTTGCTTTGTTTCAACTGCCTTGCCAAAGGCTGTGATCTGCAATCAGAAAGCCTATCTCAGGGAGTATTTGACTGTACAAGGTTGCTGCAGTTACCATACTCTTCATTATGACTCTCTAAATATACTGATAAGCAGCGCATAGCCCCACAGAATTAAAGTCTTTTCTGGAATCTTGCTGCGATTATCTTAATCTCATGCACTGACTCTGACAGTCTCTGATAAAAGCTATGACTGAAGAGGTCAAAAGGAAGTTGTTCGTCTTCCACTACATAGTTCCCCTTCACCATGGCTTGTAACTCTTCTCGTCCTTGATAATTCTGACTGAAGAGGAAAAGTGCAAAGCGGAAATAACAGAAAAATAAATGTAGTTAATTTTAAAAACAGTGTGGTGTTTTCATTCATCTCATTGGACACATTTTCAAAACAATGTACAAGTTAAAAAATACCAATGCTTCTTGAAAGCATTTTTCATCTCTAACCTTTAAGGAACGCTCCAATGCTAAAGTCTTGGTGCAAAGATATTTCACCAGCTGCAGCTGACTTCAGCTACATTACATTTAGCTGCAGCAATCGAGACTACAGCTCTTCTAATTAATGGTGACTGTTCAATATAAAGCTAACAGCACTCAGGCAAATGTCAGCAACATCCACAAGATTAAACAACTATACATTTTGACATCACAGTATGTGCTCTATGTGCTCTTTCCTGAGGGAGGAAACACAGAGGACTAGATTCTGATGTTTCCACAAAAATGTAAATCAAGAGCGAGTTCCTTTCAGTTTATGGAGCTATCCTACAAGACAACCAACATGATCAGCTGGAATCCGCCCACAAGCTCCAAGCCAGATTTAGCTAATGGACTCCTTTCAAAAGTCCTTTTCAAAACCTCGGTGTCAAGACACCATTCCTCTACTGTCCAAATCTTTCTCCCACAAATCCTTCATCTCTTACCACACTCCCTACAGCTCCAAGCTAGGGCCCCGTCTTACTGAACCTCTTCTTAATGAATATCCCTTCCATAAGGATCCTGCTCCTATCTAACCACCTCTCACTAAAAAAAAGAAAAAAAATCCAAGTTAATTCACGGTTTATTTCTCAACCAGGAAATAATTCATCTGTTTGAAGGAACCGAACAAATAAGGATGATTTACTTGTGCACCCATACACTGCAATCAAAACTGGGAGGAAGAGGGAAAACATTCTCTTCTTTTTAAACTTTGCTGGAAACCACTATCAGAGACACTACACTGCACATTGGTATCGTTCAGTGGTAAATGATAGGGGAACCAGCAGGCTAAGCCTTCTGGCTAGAAACTAAATAATATGCTCCAGTGATTCCTCTCAGAAATAGTGCCCTAGTTCTGCTACCTGCACTATGGCAGCTCTTTTTACTTTCGAGACCAAAATTACTTTTGCACAAAGATTACTGTGACAGCCAAATGATTGTTTGTCAGCTTTAGAATCAGACAGAAAGCCTGAATAAGAAATGGTTCTATTAAATCAAAGAGATCATAAGCAACTATTTATAGGAACCATTTGCTGCTGACACACTACCCAAAAAATTAACTATTCCCCTGGACTTCAAAATGAGTGTTCAGCTCGCTCGTATGTGATCATACTGAAATACAAAGGAAATTAAAATGGCAAGACCCAAGAGAGCTGTCATGTCTCTTCTCATTTCCTATTTGCCAGCGGGGAATGCTTTGTATTCCACCTGCACGTGGATTTAATTGGTGAATCTATTTCTATAGAAAAATGGACAAATTGGCTTTTTTTGTTGTTTAGTTCTTTTAAATTTTAGCATGTTCTTTTACCCCCAAGTTTGTAATACGCTAGTTCCTTCTCCTCTTATTATTACTGTTTATATGACACCAGCATTCAGGACTTCCGGCCAACACCAGAGCAAGTATTGCTGCTTTGCACTCTTCTACCACAGAGCAAGTCCCAGACAGTAAGAAGTATGATACATCTGCTGCTCCAGAGATTTTGCCTTGTTCCATTAAATACTTACTCCAAGACAGAAATGGGATATAGCAAGAAAAGCAAGTAGTATCTCCATTTTGCATTTGGTGAAGTGAGGTACAGCAGGACATAGATCCCACCGGCACCACCAGTTCTTCCCTGGGGCCTATCTCTTAGGTTGCCAGGGATATAAGCTTGAACCGGCAGTTTCCTCTCCACAAGAATTGGCAGGAACTGGAGCAGAGTCATTTGTCAGGTCAAAGTCTGCAGCATAGCTAAGAATCAAACCTACATCCCCCAAGCCATAGCTCAGTGCCATCAGCAATCAGCAAACTTCTTGTTTGTGAATAGATGGCCACAATATTGCCTTTTTGTAAAAAGAGAACCACTCATTCAGGAATAAAGACCTGCATCATCAGGGTTTTTAAATGCAGTATGTCCGATGACCATGCTAATGAAGTACGTGCTGCAAAAAATGAGATGGAGTTCCCCACATTTCTATATTGTGCTATTACATCTGGAGAAAGGGAAAATGTGCAAAACAGCCCCAAACACCTCTCCATGTCCACTGAAGAGAGACTTTTTTTCCTACCATTTACACTGAAAAAACAAAAGGGGACTTTATTAACATGACAGGGAGTTAACTAGATGAAGAATAATTTACATTTTCATAGGATAACATATCTGCTTTGAATGGCTTTGGCCTGTTATCACATTAACCTTTTGGAAGCCTTCAGAAGGCAAACCAGAGCAAGCAGTTTTTGTAAGTGAAGAAGCTGTACTATACGAAGCTCTACTGTGGCTAATTGGCTGCTGATGACTGAACTGTTCTTTAGCCCTGGGAATAATACTCGATTCTTAAAATAGTAATACAATTATCATTATTACTTTGATTTCCAAGATTTTATAATTGGTGGCCCTCAGACAAAAAGTCCTTTTTCTCTGACAGATAATATATTTCACTTACAATTTCCTGATAATGCTAAGTGGTAAGTAGCTCCACTTCCTGGCTGATGTTTCCTTTTAATAAGCAAATTCTTATTATCAAAATCCTAATAATCCTTCAAGATATCTTTTGGTAATCCTTTCAGATTAGCGAATTTTGGAGACATTCTACATATCCAGCACTGTTAGAAAAGTCTGTATCACTCTTTTTAAAAACTGATTATCCAAAAGTTTCAGTGATACCCCCCCCACACACACACACATGTGGACGACTAACATCAACTTATGCAGCAAGTGCAAAAATCCAGGCAGGCAGGCATGCATAAAGGAACGATAACTATATAACCAACAATATACTTACTTATCCAATCCTTCTCTTTCATGTACATGCTCTAAATTAATATTCACAAAGCAGTTTGCAAAAACATTTCAAGGATGGAAGGGGCAAAAGGCCAAATAGTGAAGTCAAAATTCATTTTATTTACCTCCATATATTGGTCTTTCAGAGTAGTAATATATTTTGCTAAGACTGAGAAGTTTGAAGTTTGCTCTGTAAGCAAGGACAGACAATTTGTCAAGAAGTCAAATTCCCCTTCTGCATTCTCCTTCTTCTGAATTCATCAATACCAATAAATGATGTATTCTAAACCAGAAATTGCTTGTGACAAAGTGAGGAGAATAAGAAAATGTGTAGCCATTCCAACAGTGACAGTGTGAGTACTTCCGTCACAAACACTGACATCAGTGGCAAAAAAGCAGAAGCTGTCTGCTCCGCACAATTGAAAAAAATATATTAAAACCAGTGCATCCTAACAAGGTGCCACTGACGACAGTCCCAAGGAAGTATTTATAAATGTTGGCATCTGTTGTGCACAAGGTCTATTTGCCCTTCTTTTCCTTTCATGCTGCAAAGTGGAAAAACAAAACCTGAAAGGAAGCAAATGTAGACTGAACATCCATGCAGGGGCAAAAACTACACTTGTGTATCTGAAGTACTTAAGTAATTTCTTTTCAAATTGCTGTGATCTAAGCTCCCAACATAGCAATGAACACTGCACAGGCAGAACTTTGCCTCTGCATTAAGCTCCTCTTATTTCACTGAGGAAGTATGAAGTTTCTGCATGAAGTTCCTTGCACGACTTTATCACCCAGTGTCATATTAATGTACTCCTTAAAAAAAAGGAAACAAAAAAACCTCTTCAGCCTTATGTATTTAGATACACGCTCAGTGCATTAAAAACAAAAGAAACATAGCAGTTCAGACAAGCTACTCCCAAAGCTGGATACTTAAGTTACGCAGAACTCCAGAACTCTGATGGGAGGAGGCCACCCAAATCCAAGCTGGCACTGCTGGTTCTGTTCCCAGCTGGCACTAGGAGGTGGAAGCTTGACAAAACAACCATTTTGCCAGAAAATTAAGCCTTTGCCGAGTACAGCTCACTGAACCTTTTCCAGCCTCGAAGTGCTAAGATAAGTTGAAAGGATCATGATGTTCTGTTTAGTCATATCAGATCAACTAATTTGCCATACTCCTAACTGATGTGCCAAGTTTCATACTAAACTTAAACACTTGGGAAGAGGAAGCTTCCGCATAGCTCACATGCACTGGCATGGTATTTAAACCATTCCTTCTTCCAAATGCAGAGAAATTACAGAAAAGTGAGTTGGTTGGGATTTCAAGGGAACAACCTCTTTATTTCAGGCATGATCTCATGAAGCTGGTAGATTTTAGCTAACCCTCTTTTAAAAACCTCCTGTGATGATGATCATCTCAGAACTTAACCACATCCAGAACATTATCATTGTTCAGCTAGAAAATGTTTCCTGATATCTAACCTTAAACTCTGAAAGACCAAATCAATCAGTTTCTTCTTGTCCAGCTCTTAACTGATATTCAGAACAGTTGATTGCTGTCATCTTTTGTAACAACCTGCTACACCCTTGAAGCCTTTTCTGTTGCCCCTCAATTTTCTCTTCTGTGGATTAAAACATTTCTCTTGTATCATGTTTTCTAAAGCTATTATTTTTGGTTCTTGACTCTTCTCCTGGGCATTCTGTAACTTCTCTCTCTCTCTCTTTCCCCTTTTTAAGGGTGATACCCAAAATGAGACACAAAGCTTCAGCTGAAACCCCACTAGCACCAAGTAAAGCTCAAGAATTTTCGCTCAGTTTTCAAACAACACTTCTGTTAGCACTTCTCAAATCAGTATTTTTCTTTTCAGAACTGCATGACATTGATTCGTCTTCACGTATAGTCTACTATAAAATCCTGATCCTTTTCTCCACTATGCCTAATGAGATATTCCCTCTCCCAGGTATACTGTTTTGCATTGGTCTTAACTTAGTCTTACCGATTTTACATTTTACAGTTAATCAAGAGCATTATGAATTCCACTCCTACTGTCCAGAGCCCTTACAACCCCTCTTAGCTTGGCATCATGCACCAATTTTGTTCAGAATCATTGCTTAAAGCAAATAAGCATTTACCAGTTATGATGTTCTAAAGATGCTGACACAGATTAGAGGAAAGAAGACGCCATTCTTTTCAATCCAAATCATTCAGTGCACGATTCTCCCTCCAAAAATTCAGATATGGCACGTAACAGCATTCGCCATGCAACTGTTTGCCAAAGAGTGAAAAATTAGATAAGATACTGACCTCTAACAACTTGAGGGAATACCAGTAACAACAAGCTGTCAGTCAGCTGATAGGCTTTTTGTTGGTCTAAGTATTGGTGTGGGGGCCGCTAAGATATTCAGGTTCTACCATAGAGCCCTCTGGTATGTGACATATGAAGGGAATCATAAATGTTAAAAAGCCATGAGCCATTCAGATATACCATTATATAGCATTGATCTGTGCTAGAATGTAATTAGGCAGAAGCTGCAACATATCATTCAATTAATATCTCTCCTCCGTACAAAAATACCAAATGTATGCTCACTGCAGCTCTATATTACCCAAGCAGTGGAAGGAGAGGTAAAGAACCTACCTTTGTGCTCTAGCTGTATGCAAACTCTTTCCAAAGGCAAAGAGAGAGACCTGAAGACCCTTCTCCATAAATCAACCTGCTGAGAATCTGCCAGACTCCTTGCATAGGAGTCCCAAGATGAGTTCTCTCATGTCCTAGTTCAGGTAAGCATCCCCATTCGCCCATCCTAATCTGTTATACTCAGCTGTACACATAATTGAATCCTTGTGGGTGCATATGTACAGATACATATGGACGTAAGTAAACAAATATATACACATATGTGAGTCAACATGACATAAAATGAAAAAGTGCATTCTTTCAAAAATATAAAATTAATTTTAGGTGTAATGTTTGATCTGAAATAATGTTTCAATTTTTTCCTATTTTTAAGAAGATCAAGAAAATTCAGATATAAGTAGATTTACAAGAGCATTCAGCTATTATTAACAAAGTCAAGGAAGAAAACCTTTCCCCAGTCACTTTGTTTCCAATAGCTCGGTGTTTAGGATCTGAGGGACTGGCAAATTATTTCAAGCAGAGCACTGCACTTATGCAGCTTCTGCACCCACATCAGCACATCAACTCACAAAAATGACACAATAAGCTCATGCTTTCTGTACACACTCACGTGTGCTTATGCACAGGCAAAAAACATGAATAAAGAAAGGGAAACAGTGCAAGAACAGCAGAAAGCCAAAGACAACAGTATTTCTGGCATGACCCTGATAAAAAAATTAAGAAAGTAGAGCCTAGAAAAAGAAGCTTGAAATATCCAGAATGGAAATCCCTACTCCCCAGAATATGACTGAACAGTTGTTAAGTTCCACGGCACTTAGAGAAGCAGGACTTTTTGCATATTCTTCATACTGGATCACAAAAATACTTAGCTCCCTCCCCAATATTTCCTATGATCTAGCAACAAGCTATCAGACTGGACATCAGCTAATTGCTGGAGCCAGAAGGAGTAACACAGAGTTTCAATTTTAACCAGCTTTCTCAGAATTCAGTTTCTAGGATTATGCCTCATACTGAAAGCATATAACTGCTCCTTTTCAAACAGTGCATTCATTCTAAAAATGTTTTATTTAAAATTCCCTTTACTGTTACATATGATTACCTTCAGGATCTCTTCAGTGCATTCACTTTCCATTTATACATCATGGCCTATATCATCTGCCCTTTTCTTGCTGCTCAAGTATGTTAGCACCCCACAACACAAGTGAGTCAACAGCATTTAAAGTTCACACAAAACCTTTCTATTTTTGTTTCTATTTGTCCTTCTTTGAAAGAACCCCTGTAGAAATATAAACATTTGTTCTGGATTACTGAATGAAATGCACACCTTTTTCCACAAGATAGGAGCCCCTCTGCAGTCTGGGTAAAAACCTGGCCTTCCTGAAGTCAAGGAAAGTTTTGCTATTGGCTTTAATATGCAGGATCTTAGCCCTAATGAAACTGGGAAAAAAGGTCATAACTGACCTAACTCCTTCCTGTATCTTTTGGTGTGGCTGTAATGCCAGCAATCTCAGCTGGTAAATGCAAATCACAAAGGTGGCAGCAAGATGAACTTTGTTGTACCACAGATTAGTGAACAGAAGAAAATATTCATTTGTTGGCATGATATATCATGGCCTGATATTTTTAGTTCAGGTCTTATTATGCCAAAAGACTATGCAATGCATATTGCAATGCATATCACATTTCCTCAAATCAGGAGCTACAATTGAATTAACTCAGGCAACTGAAAACTGCATTTATTTCATATTTTTAAGTGACTAATAATCACATGTTTAAGATTATCAAATACTTAGAAGACTAACTTATTCATTAAACCAAGCTTCTCTCTTGTAATATACACCTGATCATCTCTGTCATGGGAAGAAGTCCTGAAGCTGCTCCAGTGTTACTTCCCTGCGTATCTGCGTAACACATTGCCGCCATACTGTGGTACAAGAGAAGCCAGAACAATTACGAAGAAGCTTGTGGATGTCTGCCTGCCCGGTATCTCCCTATCAAATCTGAACAAACTGTTAGGTCCTTTAGAACAAATTGTGATTAAGCCAGCTACCCCCAAACCACTTCGCATCTGATGCTCAAGCACTGGAAATATCTGACATGTTCCAGCCTGAAGAATATGGACTGATATTTTTTCCACAGATATCATATGCCTCTCAGGTAATCTGTAGAAAATGTTACTCTGACTGAGGTCAGAAAGTTAAATCAGGAGAAGGTGTAAGATAGATACCGATGTCAAGCCAAATAACAGAATAGATAAGATGTTCTGGGATCTTGAGGTCTCCTCTGGAAATAATTTAAGAATAAACATTGTCTAGCTGCACACTTACGAGGTACATTCTTTGAAATCCCATGAACAAAAAGAATACTAAAATTTTAAAGATGCTGGCCTGTACAACCTATGGTATGTTACCTGCAGTACAGACTGACAACCTGAGAACGCAGATAGAGCCTGCAGTGAGCAAGATAGGCAGCTCCTCTGCCTGATAGCTGACTCAGAGGAACTTACAGAATGAAAGGTAAAAATAAAAAAATATGAATACTATCTTCCCCTTTGCTCCTCATGGTGCGCACCTTAGATTAAAAAGGATACTTCTTTAATCTGTTTGGAAGATGCTTTCCATTTCGATAGGCTCAGGAAAGACCAAAGTTAGGTGTGTGGACTGTCATTCTGGCTCAGGTGCAAAACAAACCATTGCTGCCCAGGAGCCCCTTCCAGAAAGCATTAAACTACCTGATTCTATCCTAAATGAAAAGTAGGAAACCAGGCCCATAAGAATACAACAGAAGGGCCTAAAACAAGGCTAACGTATACACAACAGCTCTACTTACCCACCACCAATATCTGTGGGGTTATTCCTAGTTTATACCAAAGTAATTTAGAAGTTCAGGCACATGGTGACTCACAAACCCTAAGCTGTTCTGGTGTGGAGAAAAAACTGATGAAATGGGACCAACAAAAACAGCAATTAGCTTACTCTTGAGACTATTTCTCTCTGCCAAGTTATGTGCGCACTATTATCATTCGTGTACAAAACTAGATTAGGAAGAAATCACCACCTTCAAAAATGAAATGTTGTTACTTGTTTACAAAAATGCAGGCAATGCTGCTAACAGTAGTCACCAATACTGAAATAAACATCCTAAAATAAATTATACTCATTTCCAAGGAATTCGATGAGCAGACTCTCCTGGGAGAGTAAGGCCCTTTCAGTCAAGAAAGAAAAAACTCCATCGGGACAGACAAAACTCTTTGCTAAATGACACCATGGCTTTTCTAACATGTGGTCATAATTTCCCTTTGCATTAAGGATGTATTGCTGAGGCAACGTGGCCTAAAAGCAACACAGAGTGCCGTAAGAGTCCAACTTTAGTAGGAGGATGCTTCTGCAAAACTAGTACTTGTATTTATGCTGTCACATTGGCCTTCAAATAGAGAAATATGACATCAGCAATACAACACCTCACTACTTGCTAGCTATCAAAACAGACCTTTGAGAATAATGGCAGCTTAGGCAAGAAAGCAGCAAGGAGAAAATGATCAAGAAGTGATTCATAAAACACCTCAAGAAGAATAAATGTGACCACCAAACCAACATCAGACATAGTACAATAACCAAAAAAGGAAAATCAGTTCCATAGATATTTCCAGAGCTTGATCTTGGAGGTCTGTAAAAACCTATGTCTGCAGATTCCTAAGCTAGGGAATCTTGGGATACTGGGACTGGGCAGCATTTAGAAGACCATTTTCTGATTCATGGCCACCAACAGCTCCCTGTTCATCTTCTAACTGTAGTGCTAGAAATGGCTACCCTCTTCCTAGCTGTTGCCTGACAGAATAGAAACCAGCTCGTCACTCATCTGCCAGATTAGCCTCAGAGCACAAGGTCAGGCAACTGCCAGCCCCTAGGCACACTGCACCACGGAAGGCAAGGAGAGCAGAGGAAACTAGGCTGAAGTCATCTCATCCATCAGTTTGCCCCTTCTTTGACCATACTATCTGGGAATTTTTTTCGTCCGGCTACCCAATGGTTGGGAAAAGAAAGGGGATCCCTTTTCCTCCTGTCTCTACATTTACATGAGTGGCCCTTCTCGCCTCATGAAAGAGCTGAATGATATTCTTTTGAGAAATAGGTTTCCTTACTGCAGTGAAAAACCCACTTCCTAATGGGATGTCTGAAGAACAATAGCAAGCAAAGAGTACAGGCTGCACACTGAGATCAGCGGAGGAAATCGGTGAAAAATTCTGAAATAGAAGGATGTTATAAATACTATGTTACACTGAAAACATAACAAAAATTGGAATCATTGCAACACAGTGCATACACAGAGATGTAAAATAATCTAAGAGACATTGCTGATATAAGAGTAATCACAGAGCACATTTCTTCTACTCAATTACACTTCCTCCTAGAAAAACAACTGATTATTCAAAATACTGGTTACAGGTATCCTCATCTGCTGCCTTCGCTTCTGGCCTACCTCTTTACCAAGGCTTGGGAGCATGTCCTTACAAGGTTTTCCCTAACTGTTATTTTCTACAGTTTCTGCACTCCTGTAACCATTCCCCAAGTGCAACTGGCCACCTTCTACCATATTGTGCATATGGGAAACAGGCCAATTCCCTTAACGATACAGAACAGAGTATCTTTCATTTCAGAGTTGGCAAAGCTTTATTAGTAGCCTAACAGTGAGGTAGTTATTCTGACAGAGCCATTTTTCAGGTGACATGTTACAAAGGTTCAGTGTACAACCACCCAATACTTTTAGCAAAAAAAAAAAAAAAAAAAAAAAAAAAAATTACATCTGCAATTACATCAGCAATACTTCTAATTCTCACAGTGGAATCACCTCTAACACACCCATATCCCAAGTGGCAATGGCAGCAATACCAGTACAAATTAGCCATTGACTGATCGTCACTGCTTTGCCACACAGTCCTGTTGGGTTTTGTCTTTTTGCCCCCTCATTGCTACAATACAATTTCCAAAATGAAAGAAAAAAACAATAACCAACTCATCAACAGGAATGAACAAATATAGCTATGAGGTAGCTCTGCACAGCATCGCAATACAAGAGTCAGCTAGTCAAAGCCATGGCTGATTTCATGTACTGCTGGCAATAGCCCTGCTTCAAACAGGAGGCAGGACTAGGTGATCTCCAGAGGTCCCTTCCAACCAAAATCTCTATGGTTCCTTTATATACTGATTAATAACAATGAGCAGTTTGGAGAATGGGAGCTGAGCATAGGAAAAACCCTTAGCTACAAAATCAACAAGAATACCTAGGAGGAATAAAGGAATCTGCCATTTTAGCTAGCATATCTGATCTGTACTGAGAAATATTGATCACAAATTCCCTATATTTATTGTAAGGACTTTCCTTTTTTTTAAAAAAAAAAAAAGGTAGAAAATGGTGGCTTTATTTTTATCCAGACATTCTTTTTACACATAATTTCTGTCAAACCCTATTTTGATTAGGATCAGAACTCAGTAAGAATACATAAAAGAGCATTTTAGATGTTTCTTTAAATAATTTTTGATGTGCTGAATATACCAACAGGGCAGATAGCTTATCCAAATATACTTTCAAATCAGTAAGTATTAGACAAATACTGAGTACCTGTAAACACTTATCTGACTCTTTTTAGCCACTGGGTGAGAACCCAGCCTAACTTCTGAGGCCTATACTCTATATTTCTACTTCTGAGCTAATGAAGAATCACTCTGCATTGCTACTTCTGAGCCTCTCCACAGCCCAACTGCAGCCCAAGCGCTCAGCTGTCTCTCTCCTACCCTCGCCTCACCTATCCTTAGGCCTCAGTCTCAAAACTGCTCATTGCGAGTAATCCCTGTATAAAGTCATCATGGAAATGTTGCTGGGAACAGACCTCTACAGGTCACCTAGTCCTAAACTACGTCTTTCCAATTTGTGGCTTTTGCCTACATTTCATAGCTATACAGCCATTGTAACTCGATGCTGGACAGATTGTTAACAATAGTTATGGCTTTTCCCCAAAGTAATGACTGGTGCGTGGGACTGTCTTACAGTGTGCCACAGAATGTAAATCCTTTAATCCCAAATTAAACACTTTTGCCCCGACCTCAATAACAGTGCAAACCAGAATTAATTATCTTTCGTTTAATCAATATTTCTTTTTTCTCTGTTGTGAATTGAATGCAGCACAAAGACCGATCAGCACACGTTCCAGGCAGGTCACAGAGAAAGGAGTATCGATCGGAAGAAAGGCAGTTCTTTCCGATTTGCGTATGTTGTACAGTGAAAGCAAAAGTGGCCTGATTCACTTAAAGCAAGCAAATCAAGTGATTTCCTTCCAGTATTTTCACAAGGAGCTCTCAAAAACCTTATCCTTCCACATGTGATTAGCAACCTGTAGCACAATGCATCTGCTTCCACAGAAGAGAGACAGAACCTGTTCCTAACTTAATCAAATATTTTTCTATTTAAATATGATGTTCTCCTAACAATAGCAGAATGGTTTAGAAATGTGATCCTGACAAACCTGATCAGTGTATTACTGGATGGGCAGAGTTTACTGAAATGGGAAGTGATGACCTTGTACACAAAAGTGTGCATGTGGGATGACTGGGCTTCCTTCTACAAAGAAGTGAATTCTTCTAGGATAGACAAACCGATCCCAATTTCCCCCTCACATTTGTTGCTGAATTGCAGTCAGGACTGTCTTGACACCTTAATCAGAGTAGCACAGGACTTCATACAATGATCACACCGGTCAATATCTATCCCGAGTAACATCAGTAAGAATACTTTGCCATCCAGGTTTCCCAAAGCAACTGCAGGGTTTACAGTTTGTAACTCCCCAGTAGCAGCCCACCTCACTGGCCTGTCAGGCAAATCAATATTCCACCCCGCAGGAGGGATCCATTATGCTGAAAGCTCCCCTTCCCAGAAGGAATATCAGTCTAGTCATTTTGGCTAATACCTGATTTTGTGGACATATGATCTCACGAGACCTGCACACCACATTGATATATGCCTCTCAAATATTTAAGTTAAGCAGCTTTTAAACAAATTAACTTGATGATCATATCATCTCTAAGTTACTGAGGCACAGAGAAAGCATGATGTAAAATACTGCATTACGATCTCAAGCAGTTCATTAGCATTCTCACAAGATAGTCCTATCTCAAACAGTTCTCCAATTAAACAGAATTCAATCAAAGGTTTAATAATCCCCAAAACAACAGAACACTCAACCAACATGCATGTATGTATCAGTCTACATCTTGCTTACTTTTATAGGAACAAGGAAATGCTTAATTACTACAATAATGTATCCCCAAACTTACTTAAGGTATATGGATATTTATAAATCCCATTCAGAAATACAGTTCTCACTGAAGATAATAATAAAGTAAATGCAAGCAGAAAAAATCTGAGGTGTTGGCTTATATTTAGATTCATCAGCATTTAAAAAATACATTCAAAGCTTCTTGAAAGACAACGGGGAAGAAGCATGCAGTTTCTTTTTGTTGGAGCCACAGGAAGTACTCTGGGACTTCTGCTGCTCCAGCGATTTCCCCATACTTACACTATCACCCAACATGCCTCATAACAGTTAAATCACAGCTGTAGAAACACAGAGGAAAAAAGAAAGGCCCAAAAGGAAATTGCGGGTCTCCTCCTCGCTGCAGACCAAGGCAGGATCAGCTATCCATGTCACTTCTGACAGATCTTTTCCAAGCAGTTCTTAAAGACTCCTGATAGCGGTTGTAACACCACCTCCCACAGACATCTACTGCAGCACTGCAGTGCTCCATTATCTGTACTGCCAAACAGTGTTTGGCCAACTTGACCTCCTCTTAGCACAACTTCTAAGCTCAGTTTTTGTCCTACTCATTACAGAAAAGGAGAGCAGATTATTCCCTTGCTTTCTACAGAAAACTTTCACATATTTGAAGACTGCTATCCAATATCTTCCTCATAGCGTCCCTGGGATAGTGATGTATGCAAAATCACACTTTTTTCTAACACCCTTCTTTTTCTTGTAAGTTTATAAAGTCTATCCAGAAATTAAGGACAGTTTCCGTCATCTTGGTGGCTAAATGCTAAAGTTGTCTTCGTGATACTACCACCAACCTGAGTAACTACATGCTCTTTGTGTTAAAAAAAATCTTGTATTTTCATGCATGTATTTCGCAACAATTGACATACCAAAATGGTGGGGCGATGGATGTAAATTCAAGAAGTCATCTAATCCCCTCTTCCCCCAGCAGATCATACTTGTTTAAGATTTAATCAATTCTTTCTTACTTATTGATATTACTCCGTATAACAAAGACATGGGTGGGAGTTAGTCTGACATATTTTCTGCATAGCAGGCTTTACTTACATTGCCTACTGTAAGAATCACTCCTATTATCATTATATAAAGTGCTGCACAGGCAGAAGTCTTCACAATGAAGAAGTTCAATAGGTTGCACAAAAGCCAAGTGCTAGGTTACATATTCTGGAGTGCCATCTACTGGTACCTTATCTGTTCAGAAACTCAGAGCTACCTGAGTTTTCCTGGCCCAAGGTCAACTGCACTGAACAAATGATAACGTAGGTTGTTTTCCCTCTTGACCTCAGTTACAACTTTTAATTTCCTGCAACCACAAGCAGTGTCAAAGGGTCCTTCAGGCAACAAGTGGTGAGATGCCACACGTTAGAGGCCTTTGCTGTACACGAAAATTGCATGTCCAGTGTGTTCCTGCAGCATTTCTGATGAAATCAACACAGATGCTTATTTTTACTACATGACGATATGACACCAGTTCATTTTAACAAAGGTTTATTACAATACTATACGATTTGTACTCCAGTTTACCTTGTAAAGTTTCATAGACTCACAGAGGCCCTGTGAGCCCCCACAGGGTTTTACAGACATGCCTATTTATATCTCTATGCATGAGGCAGAGCAAATACAACTTAATACTACTTTAGAACCATATGAAAAACAAGTATTCTACTTTTTATCAGTATGTCCAATTAACATGTATCTCATCAGGCCTTAGTCCTCTACTCCTCAGTGTTCCTTTGTTCACTAGGAGGAACTCTAGTTAACAGCCTATCTTACCCCTTTTAAGACTCCAGCCTAAGCAACCCAGCATGGATTTACAATTGGGTTAAGTGGAGGCACTGTTTGATGCAAGTCTGAAGAGAAGTGCAAACTCACACCTTTAGACCCATATGAAGACTGTTAGCTGCTTTGCTTTGGCACTCACAGGGTGAACAGGTGCCTAAAAAAAGTGTGTAAATTGAAAGGAAAAATGCTATCCTGTATTACAGGACATGATGATGGCACAGTGATGTTTTTGTTTCCTACGGTTCTTAAAACAGGAGAGTTTTAACCTTGAATATATAAGCCTGTTAAGTTGTCCTCCTTTCTTCTTCTCAGTGACATCAAAGGTAGCATTGGCTCCTTTCCTAATCATTCTGCTACACTGTGCAGAGAGAAATTCTCCTGGGGTTTCATGCTGCAGATCACAAACATTACTATACCACAAACAAGGCACAAAGAATAATACTTGACTAACCTGCAGTTAAATCTGAATCTAAATGATCTATGGAGAAGAGCATTGTCCAGGCCCCAGGGGCACGGACAACCCTCCCTGTCCCAACTGGTGTGCCACCTCCCAGGCCCCCCCCACCCTGCCCAGTCCCAAGCCCTCATTTCAGCCCAGCCTGGGGCCATCAGGCCGCAGCCCCTGCCCAGCCATGGACCCTGCTGACCCCGACCCAGTCTCGGCCCATCCCTGTGGCAGTGCCTGATGCCCAGGGCTAGGGCTGCCCTAGGTGCCCTGCTTCCCGGGGGCAGGGGGCCTGGGCTGCTAGGCCTTGCGCTGTCACCACAGGGAGCCCCTGCTACCAGTGGCCCCTGGCCCCCAGGAAGCAGCCAGCCCACGCTGCAATCTGAAAAGCATAAACTCTTATAATAGGACAGGACTGACATGATAAAAATGGTATCTGCCCAAACTATCGATATGTAATTTCCCTGAGAGCAAGTAAGATATGATACAATTCATTCCAATGCAGGATTCTGGAATGGGCTGTTTATATACAAAACCCAGCCTGCCTCTCTCAGCACCCACTGTTTGCCCAAAGGCATAGGGCCTGAAGCACTATGGCTGCATCTGCATTTGTATCTTGGTTCAGAGCAGGGGTGCAGTTTCACAGCAAATCCCCCCATTGTCTCCACTTAATGCACACCAGTGCAGAGCAGAAAGCAGCTGTGGTGCACGCACACTGGACCGCTCTGAGCAGAAGCAAAATTAGACTCTCCAGTGTACGCACACACCAAATGTGCTCCAGCCCCTTCTTAGGCACTTAAAGATTTCCATCACTTCCCCTTTCTCTGAAGCAGTGATCCAGTTTCTTGTATACTGCATTCTTCCTAGGAGATCACTCAGACACAGGCCTGTAAGGTTTCCTGTGGGGACATCAGCCACATGCCAATAAACAGGACGGGCCAAAAAGGCCTAAAAGACCTAGGAAGACCTGGCCAGAAGAATCCGCTTGCCCAAACACCAAGGACGTAGCAGGTAAAGAAGACAAGTCTTTGCATTACATTTACCATACTGGAAAACCTTTCTTACTGCCCAATAAAACAGGGCAAACAGAGTCACTGTAGAGAGAGACCTGTACCATGGCTCTGGTGTCAAAACAGCATCCTATAAGCAGCTGATTTTAGGTAGACTGGTTCTACCCATCTACAAAGCAGTCTTTGCTTACAAAGCAAGACATACTATGGGAATGGCGAAGGGGAAAGTAGTTGCCTTGTGGTGTTGCACTAGAACAGGTCCCTAACAAACAGTCCTACAAATCTGCCCTCTCATTCTTAGAGTGTACATAATGCCCTAAGCATTTGCTGTTATCTGAATGCTTTGGGATCAAGAAAAGCTACTGAACGTGACCTAAATGTAAGATGTCCTTAGTTTCCTTTTTCTTCTGAGACTGGTAGGTAAAAGTATTTCAATCTCCTTTAGGCTTTCCCTTCCAACAATACTTTGCCAAGATCTCCAGCTGTGGGCCTTAAAAATTAAAGGACTTGTCATTATGGTATGTGTAAGGTAAATGAATCATTTAATCTATGATATAATTAACACCAATTGCATTCTTCATTTAGCACTTTCATGTTTCAGCTTTTAGCAGAAGCCTTCTTGTTTTGTTATGTGATGTTCAGTATACAAAAATGAAACACTTTACTCAGTACTGCATCTTAAATTTTTCATTCTGTTTCTGCTTTTCTCTTTCTTAGCTATAAGCCTGAGTCAAAGCACCCCACTAAAACACACCCCAAAATTCTGAATCAGCACTGTGATTCCAGTTGATCTAATTTTAATTTAATTTTAATTTTCCAGTTGGTTTAATTACAGACTAAGTTACCATCTAGGGTAACCTTTAAACATTGGGCTGTTCAAAAAGAGCTACAATTTGTAATATCTGTTCATCTGCAACACCATGTAAGTCTTAAAAATCAAGAAAAGTTCTTGGTACTAGGTGTTCCATTACAAACTCCTCAAACAAGTCAGAGAATAATTAAATAACTATAGCAGGATCTCATTTGTTCTCAAACCAACCACTTGAATTCAAAATTGCATTAATTTCAGTAGGAGTTTTGTCAGGGTAGTAGTTGTAGTACAGGGACTTTACTGCATGTTTTTACTTAGTTTACTCTTTATGTCTGAAGAAAGTCTCTTACTAGCAACAAGCATGTCCAAAACCTGTAGCAGGATGTCTCATATGCAAAAAGAAATATACAACTCAGCAACATGGACTGAAAACAAAACACAACTGCAGAAATTTCTACATCATTGAATAAACAGATACTACATATTTAATATTTGCACACTAAAAGGTTTATTTTCCTAAATAATGGAATAACTCAAAGGTCAATAGTTAACAAGACAAAAGTGAGCATCTTCCACAGAAAGTGAGGAATTCCTAAATAGACAAACACTGAGATGGTTCTCCAGTGCCCTGTACTCTTGTCCCATGAGCAGATGTACATAGGGAGAGGCAATCCATTACCAAATCACAATAGCAAATGCTCAGCTTCATTTTGTGCAAGAACATTTTACAGAAGGTTTAACAGAGGCCTATCAGATAATGGTGGAGCATTTAACTGTTACTTGCAAAAACATGCAAAGATTCAAATACATTAACTCTGATGCACCAAGTACTCTAGATAGAATAAATACATAAAGCCTGATCCTCATCTCCAATGACTTTTAAACATATAAATGCTTCTAGCTCAGTGGAACTATTCCCTATTTACATTAGATGAGATCAGAGCCACTCACAGTAGAATACAAAAATATATTTGGTGTGTCGTATTTTTTCAACTCAAACAAGGCCAACAGCTTTATTCTTTCTTCAGTATTTGCTTTAGCTCTTACTAACAAAAGTCAGACTATTAGTCAGGATTAATTATTTTCTAACTAAAGAAATTTAGAAAAAGAGGGGTAGTGAATTGTCAAGGATGGGATCTACAAAGGATACAAATTTTCAAAAAGGGCAAGGTGCTTTTCATTTCTTGGAAATCTCCACTTTCAGAAGCTTGTTTATGCAAGCAACTTTTTCACAGGCAAAAGAATAACAGCTGAGGCCAAGTACTAAGATGCAGTGAGCAAGCAACTTTTATTTGTCCCAAATGGCAATTGATAGCTTAGTGTTTATGATCAAAGCTACGCCTTCATTAAGGAAAAATAGCTTAGAAAACTGTAAAGGAAGAGACAATGATTTCATGAGCAAGAAAACCCAGGCAAACCTATATGTTCATGGAACTCTGTTCACTGAATTCTGCAAGATTCAATGTATGGATTTAGGAATCCACTCACCTACGTTTCTTCAGGTGATCAGAGTCTAACACTTCTCCTCTTGCACAAGGATGTAGATTGTCTGCAGCTCTATTACAAAAACAGAACATCAAAGACAGGAGTTAGTCGTGGTTAAATGTTCAGTTTAGAGAGGACTAAAAAATATGAGCAGGAAAAAAATCATTATTTTTTCAAAACTTGGAAAATGTAAAAGAAAAAACTTTCAAAAAAAAAACTTCAAAGTGTTGTAAAAACCATGCCCATCCTGAAAAAGCTGCAAAACTGCTCAAGATGACAGCTTGGTCTGGGTCAGAATCCAAATAAAATGCTAGGAGTTGGGAACTCCTTGGTGCTCAGCCTGAGCACCTCTCACTGGGAGAATCATGATTCTCAAGCTTGCTGGACCTAAACTTGTATTGTGGTAGGCAGAAATATTAGCACTCAGAGAACTGAAAGCAACACAGCTGTGAGAGCATGGTGCTGCACCCAAGCAAATTTGCTTGGCTGAGATACAGGGCCCAGCTCTGGGCTAACATGGCTGGTCTACTGATTCCAGAAGAAGCTTGGTCAAGGCAGCTCTGCCTTGCATCCTACCACATGGGTATAAGATTCTTCATCTATAAAAATAAACATATTATTGTACAGCTATCCTCCTAACAGTTCTGTGAGGACTGATATTTATATTGCTCTAAATAAATATTTTGTATTATTTATAGAGATACTTGTTCGTTCTGGATGTTTAAAATCAGAGCCAAATTCTGCATGGTACTCACTGTCTTTTTGATTCTCTCACCATTCATTTGGATCCTACTACTTTGTCTGTGCTATGCCCCAGCGAGGGAGTAGCAGCTCCAGAAAGGAGGATTTGATAAATCTTAAAGCAATTTCAAAATAAAACAAAGAAACCCACCTAGCAGAGATGAATCCAGAAGGCTTGGGGTAGTTTTGAAATTCAGCCAAACTGATTTTACAACCAACTCAGGCTATGAACATATGGACAGAGAGGAGACGTTCAAAGCATAAATCTGGAGCATATTGAGCAGTTGGAGCTACATGCAAAGGAGCACACTGTGAATTTGAAACCTTAGGGAACGAGCAAGCTGTACCTTCGAAATGCAAGCATCTGAAAACATGATGCATTTAGTCCCACTATATCCAGGGGTAAGTTTGTCACTTTTAGGACAGAGCTAACTTGGATTTTAAAAAGCATAGCACACATTCACTGCTTTTTTAAGATAGCCCAAGCATATATGTATCCACAGTCCCAGTTAGCAGTGCAAAGTAGATAACTGACTGATGTAAGGCTACCAGAGTGCTTAGCTTTAACAAAGCTTTATTAGTTATAGTTTAATGTGTCACAACTAACCAGCTCATCATAAATAGTATATTAGACATTCAGGTGTAATTCTGCACAAGCTGCCAACAATCATAAACTAGGAGCCAACAGTCATAAACCAGGAGCCAACAGTCATAAACCAGGAGCTTTCACAGTCCACTTGTTGCACATGCATTATGAACCAGGCAACTCTGAATTACTCAGTTATTCAATTATTCACTGATGTATACTGATGACTCGGCCTTGTGCCCACAATCCAGTCTGTGGCACAGCGCCAGCAACAGAGATATATGTAGATCTCTAGATCACCCCCAATTTGCCTTCTGCTCTTCAAAGCTGTCCCTGCTGTCTACTGGCAAAAATTTACAAGTTTTCTAAACTTACAAACATATTACATACGTTCTTTCAGCCTAATTTAAAAAAAATGTTACATTATCTATATTTTCACTTTATCTGGGTCGTATCAATGCTTCTCTCCCACAAATACTCTGAAAAATTGTAAAGAGACCATACCATTTCTTAGTTGCATGACTGCATTTTACTTCTGCACTAAATTTCTCCCTGATCCAGCACCGTGCGTGAATGAAGCAGGGTTGCATAGTGATGGGATTCCTGTCTATAATGCACTTTTTCTCCTACACAAACTGGAAGTTGCACAGGAAAGCATGGGAGGAGCTAGCTTGCAGATGTCATTACAACACCACTCTTCATCACACCTGAAAGGTCGTGGCAGTTGCAAGAGGTCCCCAGCGACTGGAAAAAGGCTAACAGCACACCCGTCTTCAGAGAAAAAAAAAAAGAGGAGGGAAAAAGGCAAAAAGATGGATCTGGGGAGCTACTGGCCAGTCAATCTAATCTCAGTCTCTCAAAAGACTGTGAAGTGTTACTTTCTTTGGTAGGTTTCTGCAGCTATTTCCAGACTCATGAAAGACAAGAAGGTGACAGGGAATAACCATCCTGGATTTACCAAGAGCAAATCATGCTTGACCAGGCTCACTGCCTCCGACGAGATGACTGGCTCTGTCAATGAAGGGAGAGCAGTCGATATAAACGATGTCCTGACCTAATAGCTAATAAGGATGAGCAGGCTACAAGGTAAGTGAAACCTGGGCTGGACATTGAAGTGAAAGGGTCAAAGCCTGTTTAACAGATACACCAACAGTTATTCTAACTCAAAGTCCAACAGTTACAAGAAGAGTTCCTCAGGAGTTCATAAAGGTGCCAATACCATTTAACATCTTGATCAATGACCTGGACAGTGGGACAGGGTGCACCCAAAGCGTGTGAATGACTCTACATGGCAGTGGTTAATAAGCTGAAGGGAAGGGTTACATGACAGGAATACCACAAAGTTCAACAAAGATAAATACAAAACCTTGTGCCTTAGATGGAAGACTTCCATGCATCACTACGGGGTCAGCACCTGTCTGGGGAGAAGCTTTGCAGAGAAAAACCTGGGAGTCCTGGCAGACAAGAAGTTAAACATGTCAGTAGTGTGCCCTTGCAGCAGTGAAGCCCTACTGCATACTGCCCTGCATTAACAAGAGTGTAGCCAGTAGGCTGTCAGCAGAGATCATTCCTCTCTCTGTGGCACTCACAAGGCCAGATGTGGAGTACTGTGCCAAATTTAGGAGCCCTCAGTACATGAGAGAGATCAACAAACTTGAGAGAGTCCAGCAGAGGGCCACTAAGGTGCTCAGGGTCCTGGAGCCCATCATGTGTGAGGAGAGACTGAAGAATTGGGCTTTTCTAGCCTGGAGGAGAGAAAGCTAAGAGAGGATTGTCTTCCGCTACCTAAAATGGGGTTATAGGGAAAGAGAGAGATTCTTCTCATAGGGACACAGTAAAAGGAAAACAGGCAATGGTCACAAGTCACAAGAAAGAAAACTCCAGTTGGAAATGAGGAAAAATTCTTTACCATAACAGCAATTAAGCACTGGAACAGATTGTCCACAGATGTTTTGGTATCTCCATCTTTGGAGATTTTCCAAACTAAACTGGACAAGGTCTTGAGTAACCCGGTCTAAGTTTGATGTTAACCCTGCTCTGAGCTGGAGGTTGGACTACATGACTTCCAGAGGTCTCTTCCTACCTAAATTCTTCTATGATTCTGTGAACAAGAAAGATGGTATCAGGAAGAGAAACATAAAAACAATGGTATGGTGCCCATGAAAATTAGATTTAAAATTAGGAAGTGAGATTCTAATTATAAAATTAGAAGATTAGAAAACCTCTTCCTCTCTCTGTCATGGGGTTTCTACAAGGTGTTAGGCAAGTACATAAGCCATTTATTGCAAAGTTGATCACTTATTGTGAGCTTTTAATTTTGCAGAGGCATCATTACTTTGATGCTTGATCTAAAGAAGCACCAAGTAATCAGTCTGCAATTGAGGCAATACTTTTTGCGTTTTACGATATATTAAGTGTTACACAATGCTAAGTTCTCTAAAAAACATATCAGGTGTCTCAGTTACTGAAGACCAACTTTCACCTCTCTGTGCCTCAGTTTTATAAAATGGGGATGATAATGTCCTCTCATCCTAGGGATTTTGAGAAGATTAATTAATGTTCATGATGCAATCAAGTACTGTGAAGATGTACATCATGTGTCTTTAAACCAGCATTTGAATATTGTTCAATAATTAAAGCATAAGTAACATACTCTGCAAAAAGGAAAGAAAAAATACTGAATAGCTGTTCATGAAGTAAGCACCATCCATCCCGTGCACCAGATAAAGGCCTGAGAAAAGGAAGAAAAACAGAAGACAGAATGTACCCCTATAATCAAATACACCCTCACAACTCAAGACCATGAGAAAAAGAGTGTAGGAACGAAAGGTGTAAAGCCAACCTTGATCCAGCTATTTCCTAACTTTTGAGCACCTGAATTTGCAACATTGATAATATTCTTTCAGTGCAGTAGGAAATATAAATTTAGAACCCAACTGGCAAGAAACAACTAATTAGGCCATGGCAGTCTAATCAGTGGGATTATGTTGCTGAATGAGATTCGGTCCACGTGCAGTAGATGCTAACATGCTCCTCAACATTCACACAAGAGAATAAGCATTCCTGATACAGAGTTAGACTTTTTCATCTAAGGTCAGTTCAGGCTTATCAAACCCAACTTTCATATCAGATCTCACAATGCCTTTCCACTTCACATTTTTGATTACAGAGAATCTTATAAATGCAGGTTGTACTCACCTTGATGACAGGGCCAAATGCCAATGCTCTGCCATAGATAAGGAAAGATAAAAAGTAAATTTTATTTCCTGCCAATGTATTTTTCACTGGGCTTTTGATCTTACTGTCAAATAATGATAACACCCTGCATTCTATTATGTCATTTTACCTGTGTTTTCCTGACTGATTGAGCACAACAATTACAGACCACTGTACAAGACAAGCCTAAATAAACAGACCACTGTAAAGAAAAATGCAAATTTATTTCATAATAAAGAAATCAATGTTCTAAAAAAAGGAAGCAGACCATGGAAAACAGAAAAGAAAAGAAATTAACTCAGGTAAGACTTCTACATTAGAGACGGGAAATTCAGGAAACTTTCTTTTTTTCTTTTTTGTTTTTTTTTTGCATAAAGATACTTTCCTTCCTTCCTTTAGGATAGCTTCTTAACAACCTCTCCTTTTTTTTTTTTTCCCTTATGGAACTGCCACAGCAAGAAGGACTTGCTTATAGCACAGAAGGATATTTTTCACCTCAAGACCTAGTTTTCAGGCAGCTAGAACGTTCAGTCCAAAAGGCCCTGTCTGAGAAAGTATTTCTCTATGACTTTTAATATCCCAAAAGCAAAAGTATATTGAAAGAGAGGACATCACTTCACTCAAGCAATCTTCTTATATCTAATCCATAAGTAAAGTTTTCTATCTCTGGGTTAAGACTATTTCTGCCCTTACTATTACTGTGCCCAATAATAATGGTTGAGAATACCTATTTGTGTGCAGTCAGACATCTTATGCCTGCAGGAGAACTCACAAGGCCACTCAATCCTATTGCAAGTAGCCTTTCGCTCCTTGAGAATTTGCTTTGAGTTGTATGTAAGAATCATCCAAACAACATTAAGCCAGAGAGGAAGAAGGAGAAATAATATGGTGTATATTTTTAATTTAGCAAGGCCTCCTACACCACAGTCTCCTCATCACCAAATTAGTGAGATACAGGCTGGATGGCAAAGTGGGTGAAAAACTGGCTGTATCGCCAGGCTGAAAGAGTTGAGATCAATAGTCCAGCTGGTGGCCACTAACTAGTGGCATCAAAACAGAGACCAATATTGTTTAATGTCTTCATTAACAACCTGGATGACAGGACAGACTGCACTCTCAGCAAATGCGTGGACAACAGCAAACTGGGGGGAGTGGTCAATACACTGGAGAGCAGGGCTGCTATTCAGAGGAACCTGGACAGGTTGGAGAAATGGGCAAACAGGAACCTCATGAAGCTCAAAAAAAGCACATGCAAAATCTTGCATTTGGGATGGACTAAACCCATGCAACAGGACAGGCTGAAGTCTGACTGGTTAGGAAGCAGCTCTGCAGAAAAGGATGTAGGAGTCCTGGAGGACAAGAAGTTGAACATGAGCCAGCATTGTGCCCTTGCAGCAATTCTTTGTGGCCAACCTCATCCTGGGCTGTATTAGCAAAACTATAGCCCGCAGGTACAGGGCAGTGGTCCTCCTCCTCTATTTGGCACTTGTAAGACTGCATCTGGAGTGCAGTGTCCAGGTTGAGGGTCCCTAGTACAAGAAGGACATGGACATACTGGAGTGAGGCCAGTGGAGGGCCACCAAACCGGTCAGGTGGCTGGAGCACAGTCTACAAGAAAAGCCTGAGGGTTTGTTCAGCTTGCAGAGACCTATTCACAGCTGTTTACAGCTACCTGACTAAAGGGTACAGGGAAGACAGAGTGAAACTCTTCTTGAAGGTGCACAACAGTAAGAGGCAAGGCAATGGACACAAGCTGGGACATGGGAAATTCTGATTAGATAGAAGGAAAACCTTTTTCACCACGAGGGAGGTCCAGTACTGGCACAGGAGCCAACAGAGGCTCTGAGTCTCCATTCCTGGAGGCATTCAAGACTTGACTGGCTGCAGCCTAGAGAAACCTGATCTGATCAGACCTGCTCTGAGCAGAGAGTTGGACTAGATGACCTCCAAGCGTCCCTCCCAACCTAAATTATTCTGTGATTCAGTGTACGCAGATGAAAAAACAGCAAATTGTCCCTGAACAGTGGGCACCTACCGAGGACAGACATGAAAGAGAACTGAACCATTCTATCTCTAGTCCAGTTCTCCACTGAAGCTAGCAGTTGAACAGAGGGAGGGAGGTAGCTGACACAGAAAGTCCTTTTTCTTTAGATAGATAACAGGTGCCTTACAATTGTTACACAAAAGGCTGAGTTCACCTGACCCTTAAAGCCAGAAATAAAGATAAGATGCCTTACAGAAGAGTCAAAATTTGGACTGCCCACAGAACATGTTTTCTCTCCATCAGCGTTAGGGGACACGGCTTCTGCTGCTGTGGGCAACATTTATCCTCTGTGTCAGAGAAAAGGGAAAAAATAATAGAGCAGTCTTTCGTAAAACTTAAAAGTTTTAAAAACACTTCCATACTTCACTGCATTGGCTAACACATGACAAACCTTTTCTAGTGCACATTTCAATGACAAAACACCTCTATGAAGTTCATCTGACATTCGGAGATACCTAGATATTAACAAACATCTTATCTTATAAAATGTGAATTGATCCAAGCTTCCCGAGTCTTAAAATGTAATACAACAAAATACAATACAATCAACTTCAGAAAAACACTTTGAGTCTTGAGCAAATTATTTTCCCTGCCTCTAAGTAATAACTGTAACTTTTATCTCCAGTGAGGCCCTCTGTAGTGATGATTAATGTACTCTAAAGAAGGCAGTGTTCTAAAACAAATGCGTGAGGAAAAAAAATATATATATATATATGCATCTTTAAATACACAAGCGGTGCAAATGACCTCCTGTTTATCTATCACTTACTTTTCAGTGCTTTCTCATCCTGCCATCCTGAATAAATTCAGAGCAAACTTTTCCTGCCAATTCACAGCCCATCATTTAGTTAAGTCAGCTCTGGGACCAGCAGAGACTTTCCTTATAGCTAGAAGAAAGAAAAAAAAACACATTCAGTAAAATAACCTTGCCAGCTAAACCACAGTTTCAACATGGATTAGACTGAATCACGCCTTGCAGGCACAGCCCTGCATGAGGACTGGTTGGGGGATGTGTGGTCCCAGCTACAGCACTTGACGCCATGTCCTGGAGAAGCAGATGTTTCCCACAAAGCGTGCACTGTTGCATACTCACTCCCTGCCCAAACACTGCACAGGAAGGCCATTTCCACCCACTCCCTGCTCCTCTCTCTGCCTCCACAATCATAGGGTACCTCTCTTCCCAATCCCAAATCTTTCTATCATTTAGTTTGATCCTGTCTTGGTAGCAAGATATATCACTCAAGCATCTTGAAAGAGGATTTATCTTACAACTCCAGAGCATTCATTCACCTTGGATGGTATCTAGTCTCCAAGAGAGTGTTTGCATTCCTATTCGTAACCACTATCACCTTTACTATACTGTATTATCCCAGCTGTGCATGGGAGAGTTAAACAGGAATCCCAGAAACTATCCTGAAACATGAGAATCGATTTTAGTCCTAAGGAAAAGCTGTCAGGAGCAACAGATGCAATCCTGCTCTCTTAGTAAACTTTACAGTAAGGGAATGACTATGGAATTCACTGGTTTAAGAGCATGAAATACCAAAGCCAGCATGGATCAACATTTTCTTCAATCTGCTGCTTTCCTTCTCAGTCCCATATGCACAAACCAAAACATCTCTGATTAAAGAGGCTGATTAAGAGCATCGCTGATTAAAAAGCCTCCAAGCTGCAATGAGCCATTGATAAGTTCTTTCAGCTGCATCTTTTCTCCCTCACCATCTTATCTGAAGGCTGAACCTGATTCCTAATTGAATTGCCAGTGTTCGGACACAATCGTTATGCCTTTCTCAGCAAGGCTGAAAAAGCCTGTCATCAGCTACTGCAACATGCAAAGGAACCATAACAATGGGCAAGTCACCTTTCTACCTACAAACCTACAGTTTGCAAACAGTTAACCTCACCTTGCAAATTTTTCTTCCAGCCTCTGAATTTTTGGCAGTTTTTTCTGAAGTCCTTGCAGGACTGTTTTCTTCTTGAAGTACAGACACCAGAACCAGACAAAGTGTTTTTTACAGAACTCTCACAATTTTTGTACTTAAAGACAAGAATCTTGCTCAACCTCTACTTGATATTGCTTTTTTAAGATATGCCTTCTTTAAGTTAGACCCTTCTAGGCTGAATGTCTCCTGCCTCACACATATAACTTGTATTCTCCATATCTATACAATTTGTGTTTGTTCACATTAAAATATGTCTTCATGTCCTGCAATTATTTAACCAGCTACCTTGGATTACCCATGTACCCATATCTGACCTGTCTTTCTAGCTGTTTACCCACCAGTGCCATCAGTCTTGATATTGTCTACATATTTTACCAACAACAAGTGTCCAATAAAAAAATGACTTATTAGACCCAGAACTAATGCCTAGAAGACTCTGCTAAAAATGAGCTACCTCACTTGTCTCTATCCATTAACAATTACATTGTGGTTGATCAGTCAGCCAGTTTTAAATACATCTAATCTATTAAGTGTTAGTTTCCAAATACTGAAAGATTTTAAAATCAAGATGTTTCCCCATAGTAGGTCAATGGTTTTGATGAATCCCCTGTACATAGAGCTGTCTTTCTAAAATCAAACCTATGTAATCAAGTTAAAAAAAAAAGTTACCTGCTATGACACCAAGCTCCCTGACACCAGTTGTTTTAAACCACTACATCTTTTTGACAGAGTCCAAATAAATGGTTCCATTACATCTTTCAAGCGCAGCTTCAGACAAATCTGCACGCAATTCTTCAGCCATTCCTGTTGTATTTTTTAAAAACTAGAGACTCCATTAACAGTCTATGAAATCCTTCCCTGGTGTTAGGAGATTATCAGCATTAACGATTCAGAGAACTCCTTATCTACCGAAATTTTGGGGAAACCAAATTGGTCAGAACAGCTGATATGGAAACATTTAATTGAAATTAATTGGTTAGGGGGTGAAGCATGCAACATGCAAGGAGAGGCTAAAGGGACAGTTTCTTTGGCCTGCAGAAGAGAAAGCTAAGGGAGGATTTAATTGCTGTCTTCTGGTACCCAAATGGGGCTACAGGGAAGATAGAGCCATATGCTGGTCAGAGGGGCACACTAAAAAAAAACAAGAAACAATGGTCACAGTTGCAATAAGGGAAATTCCAACTGGAAATAAAGAAAAAAAATCCTTCCCTATGACAAGCAATGGAACTTAGCCTGTGGACTCTTCAGCCTTGGAGATTTTCAAAGCTCTGCTGGCCAAGGCCCTGAGCAACCCGATCTAGCTTTGACGTGAGTCCCACTTTGAGCAGAGGGCTGGACTACACAACCTCCTGATACCCCTTCCACCCTAAGTTATCCTATGATTTTATAACTCTAGTTCTAGCAGATGCATCTTCTCACTTTTCTTCTGTTACAGCTAGCAGAAGTTCCACTTCAATCAAGATCACCATATGTGAAAGAAACATCTCTTCTTTCATTCCAAACACAAAATGGAAATATCTGCTAATTTGTTTGCCTTGTTAAAAAAAAAAAAAAAGAAAGAAAAGAAAGAAAGAATTCTGTAATTTTGCCATCTGCATTTAACAATGACCTGTATCTGACCTAGAAGTTTAAGCAAATTAAAAAAACCCTATTATGTTTAGGAACTCTAAAGAAGTTTCTGACTATTTGAGAAGTCACCCAGGTTGAAATCACACATAACAACAGTCATTCTTCCTATATATTCCTATAAATAGATGCCTAATTAGTAATTTGTTGTTCTCAGGTGAATCTAATGATCCATAACTAGCTGTCCGCACACACCTCATCTTTAATTATATGTAATAGTATCTTCCATATAAGTAGCAATGCCCTCTTTTTTGTTTATCCATCCTAATACAACATAATTTAACTCAATTGTCCAACTAAATAAATTGTTGCTTTAAAATGTCCCTTTAATAAGAACCAATTGAGAGCCAATTTCAGTAAAACCACACTGTATTTTCTTTGATAAACTAGCATCACTAGCTCCTCTTGCTCACTGCCTATACTATTTGTGACTATTTAAAACATTATTGATTATACAGTCCTTTTTCCTTAGATTTGTCATACAAATAAATCCACAAAAAAGATTTATGTATTATGGGATGGTACCACAACAGCCTCTTTATCCCCATCCACTTTCAGGATTGATCTAATGCTCACCTTTACCTTGACCCAGGGGCTGAATTCCTTAATACTCAGGTGGAGGCTATCAGAGCATAAAAGCCCTCCTTCCTATGTCACAGATGTCCTCATATTCCCAGAAAATAAGCCCTCTTGCTGCAAAAAAACATAACCCACTGTTTGTCTCCAGTGGTTTCTGGCTCCTCCCTCTTCTTCCTTCTCTGTTGGCCTTACGTGACGGCCAGGCCACATTTTCAAAATCATTTGGCTAGTTCTCCCTTTCAGTCCCATTCCCTGCAATCTTCCAGCATCTCTGCCTGGAGTAGTACTTGATGAGGTCTCACATAGGCTGCCTCTGAAGCAGTCCTTCCTACCAACATCAGACATCTCTTCTTTCCAGGTGATTTTCTTCATTCCTGGAAGGCACAATTTGCCCTCTGCAAAATATCCTCTCCTCTCTTCTTAGTATAGAGCCCTGAGGGAGAACCTTTGTCTTTGGCCAACTCTGGAAACCCTTTTGTTTACTTGAGATCTGCCTGGTTTAATTTTGTTAATAGCTCTCCGTAAATTAGTCAGCCAATACTTTACGCTTCCACCATCACATTGATTTCAGTGGTGCAATTACCTTACTTTAAAAAGGACATTCACTGGAGCCGTACAGAGTGGACAGAGACACTCAGTATAAAACTTCAGCAAGAGAAGTGCTTCATAAAATAGAAAAACCTCAATTAGAAGAAAATTGTTGGTGCCTTTTTTCAAAGCCACCTGGAAGGTGACTTCAATACTAAAATGCATTAGATTCTCATATGCTCCGTTAATTTCAAATTAAATTGAACTTGAACAGTATGATACTACTTTTACTGCAACAACTTTAGAATATATTTCAGATGACTGAACTAAATAATACTCAAGCAGCTCTGCTCCAGATACTGTAACAATGGCTTAAATATGATGTATAGAAAGAAGTAACGTTAAAAATGTAAAGATATGCTCAAATGTCAAAACTCAACATACAGATAACCTGCAAATTGAGACAGCTTGAAATAAAGTTTCAAAATATTGCAGAGAAGATTCATATCTTCTGGAGTACTACAGCTAAAGTAAAAGGAAAGTGAAAGAGTTACTATATCTTATTTTTTACATGTTCAAAAGGGTCTAAAGTACCAATTATTTGCTTGTTTTAAATAGCATGGTAAAAACATACCACTTTTTCCATTCAGAAAAACAAGCAATGACAATTTATATTATATGCTGTTCACAGTGATGTGCAAAGAACCCAATCCCATGACTGGGAGCTTTCGCAGTCATTAATTGAGGAAGCAAAGGTGGTGAATTTTAGAATGATCTTTTTTCCAAAAAAAGATATTTTTGTGAAGACTAGAAAAATCTCTTCTGGAACATTAGAATAAGCTTAGGCTTGATGTTGCCTTTACTCCTGGGGCACAGAGCCAGTCCCAACAATATTCGAGGGGAAAGCAGGAGGGTGTAAGCAAGGGCCTAAGGAGAAAGGACCTACCCAGCACCTCTGCAGCCTTTCTTCCCACATCAATCACCTTCTCATTTCCCGGACAAACACTACTCATTCCTTGCATCCCCCAGCTTGATGGCACATCACTAAAGCAGTGGAGAGCTTGGGCCAGAGTCAGGCTCCTCCTGACAGGAGCAGGAAAGAACAGACCAAGTGAGGGAGCCTGGGGACATGCCCAGATTTAAAAGCTAGTGGCTTCTGCTGACAGGAATGGGACAGAAAGAGGCATGACGGTGTCTTGGGTCACACAGGTATTCACCAAACCCTTCCTTGGCTTTGGGAGCAGAAGTCTCTGCCAGCAGAGATCACCTCTTCAGGCAGCACATGCTGCTCTTCCCCACCTCATCCAGCACAGAGAAAGCAGATGTCAGGCCCATGGCTACACCAGGCAATCTACCACCCTGGGCAACTGCCTGCTTTCACTGCAAAAAACATCGTACCATCTCTAAAGTTAATAGCTTTCTCTCCACTTCCAAAATAAAATAAAAGGAAGTAAAACAGAAGGAAAAAAACAAAAGCCCAGACACAAGACCTTAAGTCCTAACATTAAAACCAAACTAGAAGGCAAACTAAGAAAAAAAAGGATCAAGTGACCTTCATATATCATAACGATTTTTTTTCCTTCTCAGTAGATAGTCTTTAAAAATAGAATATGTGAGAATGTTTAGCACTTTAATGGATAGCTGCTATATAAACCAGGAAGCAAGTCAGCTCTAACAGGCTAAACAATTAACCTTGAAGAACATTTCATGCTTCCAAGCATAGGCAAATTAACGTCTCTTCTTGCTTTTGATGAAAATGTATATACAATGTCATTATTTTGACATAAAGCTTATCCCCAAATCAAGAATTCAAACTCTTACTGTTGTACATGACTGTATCTGAAAGCAGAAGGACTTCCTTGTGAAGTGTGACAACATGTGAAGCCTTACAGGTTTAAGTTTAGTTTAAATTAAGTTCAGATCCCGAATGACAGATTGTTACAACTGTTACCATTTTAAGGTGCTGCGCTATTTATATCTGAATTCTGGCCCCTGTTTTGAAAATTTTCAGAAGAGAAATCTGAGTTTCTTACTGTGTGTGGGAATGAACTGAACGCTAATTCAGTAGGTTTTTTTGAAATGATGGAGAGGTTTGGATCTGAGTTCCCTTATGCGCCTGCATGAAGTTATCTAGAGTTGGACTGCATCCAAATTTCATCCGTCCTAAAATCTGTATTCTATTATTACAGTTATAAGTTATAAGAAGTCCACACTATAAACTGGAATTACAATTTAGCAGTAAAAACAGTCAACAAACCTTCATCAGTGCGGCAAGTGGAACAGAAGACAGAACGTTGCCTAGTTTTTATAAGAAGCACAACTCCATGTGCACAAAAATGTCTTATTCCTAAATTTACCTTCCAACTTCCAGAAGTAACCATTTCCAGACTTCTTTGCCCTCTTCTGACTTGTTCATAATTGTTCCCCTCTTCCCAAGATCATCAATCTTGCAGACACCACGACTGTTTCATGACAACAGCTTTTAGTACATATTACATTAGTCTCACAGTAATAAATTTTGGATAAATAATTAATTCCCTTCATTTAGGTTGTCTTCTATTATACATAGGCCTCAGTTTTCTGAGATATGGGCCATTCAGGGTAAGAGTTAAATCCAACCTCGTGCCATCCATGTTAAGAACTAAGAATGCAAGACCATTTAAAAATGAATATTCCAAGAGTATTTTACATATGGGGCCATGGCCAACTATTAGACCTTGACAAAACAAATAGGTGAAAAAGTTATCTTTCCTAGATTGCTTACTCATACTTTATGGAGTTCTTTCCAAATAAATATAATATTTTAAAATAGAACACATGGCTTCCTCTTGGCACTCTTCCCAGTGGATTTTCCAAAGAACACGCAAACCGTGCCTGCTTTTAAACTCAATTAACAGAAATACTTTGTAGTTAAACACATCCCTTCATCCTGTATTTTTTCTCAAGTGAAATTCCAAATCAACTATAATCAGAAGTGAAGCTTCAGGCCTGAAAAATCCTCATGCATCCCTAACTTTAAGCAAATCCAAATCTTGATCTTGCTTTGATCTCTGAAGTTGACTCCTGTGGAAAGTTTGGTTCCAACCACAATTTCTAGACATTTGCAAATATGCATGCATGTCTTAATACAGAGTAAATCACTATCATCCTAGACTAGGAAGGAAAGATAAATAGTCTCAAGAAATAATTCCATCTTCACTCATCTTCAATAGTATGAAGTATAAGTTTATGTAAATTGAAAAAAAAAAAAAAAAGCTATAGCCTTTTTTTCAGATATGCTAAACCCCATAAAACATCACCAAAAGATGACCTATAAAATTAAGCCACTGTTAAACAGAGCTCTAAATTATGTAAAGGTTTGCAGCACACATTCCCTTTAAACTGGCAGGAGCTTGCACTGACAGTGAAAGACATGGCCTTTGCCTTGGCTATTCATTTCACTGCCTACACCATGGTGCTAGCACCGCGTTCCTGCAGCTGCACGCCAGATCAGATCAAGGGACTACTCCAGGTTAAAACTACTTTTGTTTTGGTCTTACATGCTAAGGTGAATTCTATATTTTCTTGCACATTAGGAAGAGTTTGGAAAAGCTAAATTTCAGGACATTTCATGGAAATAGTTTCTTAGGAGGAGCCATTCTCTCCCTATTGACTACAGTGGGAGTCTGGGGAAACCAGGCTCTCTAGGAACTGCCTCCCTAGTGCTGATTATAAAAAGACAGAGTTCTCTCTTCAGTAAAACCCCAAACTTCTCCCTATTCCCAGAGCTTTAGAGAACAGCCTTCAGCATGGGAAATACAGGGAAAGCTGTCAAATTCCCCTCGGGCCGGGAAAGGGTATCCGTTATGGAGTAGGAAGCCGGAATTAGTGCACATTGCAGCAGTAGGGTATCGGGGGAAGAGCCTGTCAGTCTGTTTGAATGTGTACCCTCTGGTTACAATCCGCTCCTAGAGACTGCTCACTCCTGAGGTAAAGGTCTTGGCTTGGGACCCTGTTTCACTTCGTGATGTCCTCCAGGAACCATCAGACCACTGTATAAATATGGGATTCAAACGGAGACAGGCTGGTTATGCTGAGGTTGGGTTTCCTTGAGCAGAGTATGTTTGTAACTCAGGTGAATGTGTTTTACTGATCCCTTCCTAGCCTGCAGCTTAGAGAACAGGAATCTCTTACAGCTCCATCAAAATGCTGTCTGCTCAAGCCAGAGCAGCTCATTTTAGCTTTGAATGTTTTCCAGTTCACTCCCCAGTGTGCTAATCAAGATGGTGGGCGTCACAGTGGCACCATCTCCAATTTCAGCTCACAGCACTGACAACGTGAATCCTTTTGCTCTGCCAAGGGAGCCCTCTTGATACATTCTCTCTCAGATACATCCAAACCAGAAACATTCACTTGGGTGGGGGGTGCAAAATGCCACTGCTTTTATTCTAACGCAGCTAGCAGTCTCCAGGCAGCTTCCCAGAAGCTGCATTGCAGCAATGCCTTCTCATCAGCTTGCAGTACACACGGACAAGTGTGATGAGCAAGGACTGCTATTTTTCATTGACATGCTGATCTCGCAGTGCTGTGGAGCCCAGAAAGGCATTCCTCCGCTCACTGTGGCTCTCACATTGCATATTTCTTCTGACCCCAAATTCCCACTTTCCATTCACCACAGCTTGCTTTACACAAATACGACATCCGCTCATCAGCCCCTTCCAGACCCTGTGCTCTGCAACCATAATGCCGCTTTCAGCAGAATAAAGCACAGTAGAGAGCATGTGGGATTCTCCCCATAGTGCTGGCACTGCTACGAAAAAAGTCTACACGTCATTGAAAATTATCACCACCAATAAACAACAAATAAATAAATAATAAAAAGGAATACCAGAAGGAGAAGGCTACTAAGTTAAAAAACAGCTATTCATTGCAGTTTTAAAGAGTGAATTGGAAGGAAAAACAAAAACAAGAAATACAAGAAATGTATGAGGCAGAAATTAGAATGCCTTATCCAGGAAATCCTTTATGTTCCTTCCTCGTGTGGGGAAAGCAGACATTTCTAGATGTCCTGATTAATGTTACCTTTCAAGTTCATCAGTCAACAATGCAAGATCTCCTGAACTGATTAGATTTTTCAGGACTCAAAACTGATAAACACTGACAAAACACCATCTTCAACAGCAGCATCTTTCAGCCACTGCTATAACAAAGAAATCTGTGACTAAACTGTCGTACGGCCACTTACATCCAACCACTAGATTTTAACACATTCATTCATCTTTTTCCTTCTGGCATCTCTGGTTTGGAGGAGAAAGGGTTCTGTGAAAAGTCCATGCTCTTTAAGAAGCTAGAGCCCTATGTACTGGAAGAAATTTTTATTTTTCTTTTGGAGACTTGAGGTGGAGCTATGTCATGACAGAATACACGGCAAATGCATGAAAACCGAAGGGTATTTTGCTGTTAAAGGTCAAAGCCCACAGTCTTACATAGATATCTGTGGTCAGTCCTTTGCAGGATTGTGGCTTGAAAATGAACTTTAAAAATAAAAACGAATGTGTATAAGTAGAACATTACTAGATAAAAAACCTCTAAAGGAAAGGGAGAAAGTGTCAGGACAGCAAGTAAAAGTGGGGGAGGAGGCGAGGTGAAGGGGTGTTTCCTGAAGAGAAAAAGATTAAAAACACTACATTATCTGTGGATCAAATGTCGGCTCCTGGCTGGAACAAAACAAGAAGATTCATGCTCCAACTACAACCTTTCAGCACACCTCTGAGTAGATGGCTGAAAAAAACAAAAGCATTCCTAAGTTCTTTAATATTTATATTATATTTGAAGAAAATGTTGACATGCTGTTAAAGTATTAGCTTGTTAAGATTCAACCTTACAGCATCTCCATATTACTATTCTCATTAAAAAGACAAAGAAATAGACATAGATGGAAATAAATGATTTATCAAGATGACATAATGCCAATGACAAAGCCAGCATTAGACATCCTATTAGCTCTAGATTCAATGCATTTGGCATACGAACCAAAAACATTAGAGCATTTACCTCTTCCATCAGTTGACCCAGTAATTTGAACATCATACCTTGAAATCAATCCTCTCATTCCACTCTCTTTGAAAAATGACAGCCATAAACATACATTTCCAAAAAGTCCCCAATACAGTTAAATTTCAAGTAGTAAGAATAGTGCTCTGCCCTTGAGAGGAAGTAAAAAGCAGTTCATAGCACTGCAGCTTTTTTTTTTCTTTTTGGTATGAAAACACACTGCACAATACATTTTCTGTATGAGCAAGGAGCAATTGTAAGACTAAATTTTCATGTCAGGGTTTTGCTGCCAAAAGGGCTCTTAAATTAAGGGTGCTACCAGAGATTTGCACAAAGGAATTCCAGCCCTGTAATTAGGGATTGCCCAGGTTTTCTGGAGGCAATGTGCAACAGTTCACAGCGATGCTGGGGTATGGAGGGTTAAAAGCAAACAGAGAAAGCGCACCTCACTCAGCAAGCTCCTGATCAGGACTTTTGATTCCATGAGTTCTTGCAGGGCAAATAAGTTCCACGCAGCCATCCCCCTCCTGAGAGACAGAGAATTTAAAGTTCAGGAATCGCATATGGCATCATCGCTTTGCACACAGGCATGAGGAAACAGGATCCCTAGCTGAAGAAATCTGCAACCCACAAAGTTGTCAGGGCAAGGAAAATTTGCTAGTGTCAACAAAGCAACGCAATCGGCCAACGCACGTAAAATAACAGCACAGGAGTATGCCCGTGCCGCCCCAGCATACCTGCTGGTTTTCCTTGTCCTGCCTACTCCAGGAAACATGAAAAAAAAATTTTAAAAAGGCAAGCAGGATGAGCCAAGCTAAAAACTGGACACAACGGAGAGATAAGAGGCCACTGCATCACGGGGGTGGTGAAGGAAAATCAGCAGTGTGAGCAAAGCACTACTGTTCAACAGCATTTTTCTTTTTATCACAATTACTGTCAGGCGATGGCATGACATCAGCTGGTGCAAGCCTGGAGGAGGAGGAAAATGCTTTTTTGGCTATTAAATTAAAAAAAAAAAAAAGAGGTGAAAAGGGCACGGGGGGGGCAGAAGAAGGGGGCAGCCCGGGCCGGGGTGCGTGGGGGGGGGGGGGGGGGGGCGCGGCTGTCGGGCAGGCCCCGACGAAGCGGGCAGTGGGGGCCACCAAGTGGCGGGCGCGGGGCCCCCGCCTCGCCGCGCACCGGCGCGGCCGCCGGAGGAGCTCCCCGCTCCGCGTTTCGGGGGGATTTCCCCGCACCGCGCGCCTCACACCGAGGGCGTCGGCTGCCACAACCGATAACGATCCCCCCCGCCCCGGGCCGCCGAGGCGGGGCGGCGGGAGCCCACCCCCGGCGGGGGCGGCGCAATCTCGGCCGGGCGGAGCCGCCCGGGTCTGTCCCGGCCGGGCGCCACGGGGGAGGCGGGCGTCCCCGCGTCCTCACGGCGCTCCTACCTGCTGGAGGCGCAGACGTGGCGGCGCCCGGGCCGGGCCGAGAGCCGGGGGCGGGGGGTGCCCTCACCGGGCGGGGAGGGGAAGCCCGCGAAAGGCGGCGCCCGGTGTCCGCGGGCGCTGCGTCACGCCGAGGCCGGAGCCGCCCTCCCCGCCCCGGGGGCGGCTGCGGCGCCGGCCCGCTGGCGGCCGGGGGCGATGGGGGCAACCGCCGCCCCCGGGGGGGGGATCCCGGCTGGGTTTCGGTCGGGAGCGGGAGCTCCCTGTGGGGAAGCCGCCTAGCTCCTGCGGGAGCCTCGGCGTCCGGGGCCTTCAAAGGCGGTTTCCCGGCCCGGAGGCCCTGCCGGGGCAGGTGGCGGCTGCAGGCGGCCGTCGCGGCTCCGTCGGCCGCGGTGGGGAGCCCTAGGTGCTGCGGCGGTCCCCGGGGCCCGGCGCTTAGGTCTGGGGTTACTCGCGCCGCACCCATCAGCAGCTGCCTTCGTAGTTTTGAAAGCCGTTCTCCCTCCTGAGCAAGGCTGCTTCCCTTCCTGCCACGCACGAGCATGGCGAAGCAGAAGGTTTTGGCTTCCCAGGTGTATTTTTACTTGAAAAATCGTAAGGAATCGCCACATAGGGATACGCTGGGAGTCACGACTGCACGTGCGTTTCTGTAGCAACGCATGGATTTTGCAGTCGGTTCGTGTACTCGAGTCCATGACACAAAATGGAAATGGCAACTGTTATTCAATCGTGAGCAAACCAGAGCTAACCAGAAGGGTTGTTTTCTTCCCGAGTTGGATCCGCTGAGGGTATATCTACATGGTAAAATTTACGTGGTAACCTGTGAAACTCAACCCTCCCACGCATTGAGCTGTTCTGCCCAAATCTTCCCCACGACTGCAGTTAGGGCAGCAACAAGGGCACACGAGGGCTCCTGGTTGCCTCAGGGCATAGGCTGAGCTGCTTTGCAGCCGCTCAGGCTCAAATATAGGGAAACTTTCTGCAAGAGCCTTCCTCTGTCAGCTACCAGGACTAGCGCTCTGCCTATCGGTTCCCTAAAATGAGAAAATGAAAGGTTGGGATATCATTTTTCATGCATAAGGATTAATACTTCTTCCAGAATGGACTGAAAGATCAAAAAAAATTACTGTAAAGGCAACAGCCAGCTGCTGCAGTGTATTTTACCTCATTCTATAGGAAAATCTTAATTTAAGAAAACTATACCCTCTACCAGAGAACCAGAGGACTTTTCAATAGCAGCTACATGCTTTTAAAGCATACGTTCCCCCCTTCCATGTGGAACTAAAGACTTCTACCACACTATGCAACTATCCTGTGTAGTTGCAAAGAAGCACTAGAGAGAGACATTTCCTTGATGTTAATAACAAGCTTGCTATGATTTCTGTTACGTTTTTACAAAATCCTAAGAAGTTGCTGGAATGGTATTACCTAAGTATTTTTGAGTGACATCAGGAGATATATTCACATACATTTCTGGCTATGATTGCCAGAATTGGCATGAATGAATTGCTCTGAAACATGAGGCTGTTCAAAACCTCAGGGACTCGGGGCTACGTTCACTGGAGGGACGTTGGCTCAGCTTTGTCTCACTTCACTCTTAGGCACTGTGCCATTTAAGCATATGGCTGGTCAGATCTGCAGTAGAGGTGGAGCAGAAAAAAGCTTTTCCCTTTTTTAGTACGAAATTTTTAAAAACAGAGCTTGGAGATCCACCCAGGTTCAAACCTGTCTTCTCCCAGTTTATGGCAGAAAACTGAAACAAATACTCAGCTGCAGAGTTATGGATAGAGCACTCTGGAGTGCAATACCTTTCCTGTGCTTTTTTTGATTGACGAAAGCCTGAAGGTCACTTAAAGTCAATGAGTGTATGATACAGCTTACCTCTTCGCCTCTAGTAACAACAGATCAGATCTATTTTATATGTGGAAATCAACACAGATCTAATATTTTCTCTATTTTTTTATTCATACATTTTCTAATAAGCATTTAAAATATCCGTGACATTTTTGCAGTGTGTTAGTCCTTGCTTTCATTTTAGATTCTTGCTTTGTTTTATTGAGTGGTTAAAATCAACAAACATTGGATCAGCAAAAGCAGCTACTTGATGCATATCTTCTCTAGGGTTTCTAGCAACATTTGTTAAGCCTGTTTTAAAAAATGTTCCCATGGCATCTGAGTGGGCAAAACAAGCATAGTGTTCAGCTGGAGTAAACACAGCCAGATGTTGCTCTGTTTACCACCAGCAGAAGCTTAAGAGAAAAGCAGAAGTAACACTGGGTCATAGTGACACAGTTGTTCTCAGCAGGATACGTGATCCTTCTGCTTTGCATTCAGCAGGGACACTACACTTCAAGAACAGTGTGACGCAACTGGGGAGAGGTCAGAGGAGTCCAAAAAGAATGATGAGAGATTTGAATATGTGAGGAAGACGAGACTGAAATATATAATGAATTGGGTTGGTGCAGTCAAGAGACATAACAAGTTACTACATTGTATTTTATGGTATCTAACACAGTGGTTCACTTTGTTGACACTGCAGATTAAGAATGGTTGTCACATTTGGATAGGAACCATATCCACAGTAATTTAAGTCTGTCCAAATAGAGAAAAATACCACCATCGAAATCTCTAGAAGGCACTTTTGTCCCTAACGGCAAAAGCCTTTACATTTTAAAGGTTAATGAGCAGTGAGAAAACTTTTCTGACGTGTTAAATAGAAGACAAAATTAAAAAATGCAATTATCTTTTATTATTTCAGAAACCAGATCAAAGCGGTTAATGTTACTCAGTAGCTGAAGAGAAGATTTAAAGAGGAAGGATTACAAGTTGTGGACTAAGTTCATCCATGCTAAATCTCCAGAGGTTCTCTAAAGCAGTGATCCTGCTTCCAGGAGATCCAGTAAGCTGGGAAAAGCAAGCCTCATGTTAGAAGGCTTAAACTCATTATGCAGGAGCCAGCACATCTCCTGAATGCTTGATTGCAACCTGAAAAGGGTTGAAAGCCCTTGATCTAATCAGTCTGTCAAGGGCACACTCAGAGCTGGGCTAGCTGGTGCAGACAGCAGGCTTAGCAGTGTCACCCCAAGTTCCTGCAGAGCGTGTGCAGTTCAGGTCAGGCAGCAAGAACCACCTGTCTGCTTGGCTATGTGCTGCTTCCTCGCACAGGCTGCAAGTACAGAGCAAATGCAAGGGCTCCTGATGACTCCATCGGTAAGAATTAGTGCTGAATAGGTGCCCACTTACATTTCACTTTGTCCAAAACAAGTTGTATCAAACCAACTTACCCTTCTTTTATCTCAGCAGGTCGAGCTGGATATGCTGTATCCTGACTTCAGATAGACTTTTTACATAGTCCTGCAAAGCAAACTGAGAAAGGAAGTTGGCGTCGAGATGAACTTACTGAAGAGGGTGATCAGAGGTGAACTTGGAGTAGCTGACTAGTGGCTCTCTGTCAAACAGGATGGACATATCACACATGTCCCTGCAGAAAGCTGCCCTGCGTGCAATTTCTCCATACTGCCGTTAGTCTTACGGAGTAGGAAGCACACTGTCAATGAATCTCTGGATAGCTCAAAGTTTGCAGGGTTAGAAGCACTGTGCAGAAAAGGATTAGGATTCAAAATGATCTTGACAAATTGGAGGAATGATTTGAAATCAATAACATTAAATTCAGTAAAGTGGAGGAACAATCACATGCACATACATGGAATATTGGGGAAGGAATCTGGGATGGGGTAAGAGCAGACCATAAACCAAAGATGAAACAGGGTAACACCATGAGAAAAAAAAAATGCAAATCTCACTCTGCAATATTGTATGCAAGACACAGCAAATGATCGTTCTGCTTTATTTGGTGCTGCCAAGACATTAGCTGGAATATTTTGTCTTATTTTGGACACACACTTAGAGATTGTTTAGAGACAGTTCAGAGAAGAGCAATAAAAGCTGCAAGAAGCAGGGAAAACAGCAGCCAAGGAAAGACTGAAAGAAATGGAATTAGTTACTCTACAAAGAACAGGGAGAGTGAGCATCAAAGCAGTCTGCAAATAGATAAAGAGTTCCAGAGAGGAGGAGAATGATCAGTGGCTCTCCATGTCCAATGCACGATATGACTAGGAACAATATTTGCAAGTTTAAGATAGATGTTAGAGGAAACTTCCTAGCTGTAAAGATGGTTAAAAACCTCCAGTAATAGGCATTCCTCAAAGACAACTGTTCCAGTTCTGAGGAACTGTTTGTTGAATATCTTTGGGTGAGATGATCCAAGTTTACTTGTCCTTGTTTCAGAGCAAATGAATATATTTTCTGACAACCTAAATTTTCTTTAGTTAACATTTCTGGTAACAAGCAAAACAAACCCACAACAGTGTGTAAAACCGTAGAAATAAGTACATCTAAATTATTTTACAAAACTCAGTTTATGCAAAAGGGTTTTATTACAAGAAATGAATTCAGTCACTATTTATATAAATCTGTTAATCCTTTTTAATTTCCTTAAATATTGTAAGTATGTTGCTATGGATGATTATGTAAACAAGTGGCATTTAAAGAGAAATGTAAAGAGGCAAGATTAATCTTCTGTCTTTGAACAAAACATCATGGGAAAGGAAAAGCTTCCCAGCATCTTTTTCAACTCCATCAGTTCAGGACTGTGAAGAGGTAAGAACATTTAGGCACATGCTTAACAGAGCTTGCCAAAAAGCAGGAGTTCCAGGCAGTAGGGAACTGTCAACATTTCCCACAAACCAGAAACTTCAGGAAAAAATTGTTTCGGAAATGCTGAAATAGGGAGCCATTTTGTTTCAGGAAAAGCCCGACCCTGCTGTTGCTCAGATTAATAGTCATATACATTTCCTTGAATGCAGCAGAGCTCCTTGCATTTGAGTCTTCAGCGTGGCGTGCCAAGTTTCCCTGAGTCATATGCCCTAGATCCAGCATCAACAATTTCAAGCGCAGAATTCCAGCTCTGCAGCAGAGCGCCTAGAAGCCCTGAGCCCTCAAAATTGCCATCTCCCTGCAGGAATGCCAGGAGCCAAACTGTGGCAGAGATTAAACTCTTGGAGTCTCAGATCCATTTAATGTAGAGAGCCAGGAAAGCTTGGCTTGGCTGGCTGTCCCAAAGCCGCGGTTTCTGCTTCTTCAGCTCCAAGACGGATTATCACAGAGCTTGGAAATGAAGGAAAAACTGACAGGAATTTAGGCAGATTCGTTCAGAAACCCATTTAGGATTTTAAGAAAATTGGCTCAACAAAGGATGTTTCAAAAGAAACATTTTGTGCATAAAATAATCCTCACTTTCTGATCAGCTGAATTGCAGACTACTGCAGGTATGCAAGAACATATGGAGAGAAATAAATCTGATTGTGAAATGAGTACCTGTCATATGCTGTACCTTTCCATTTCAATTATAAATAAAAATAAAGCAAGCCTCTAGCACAACCAAAGGTAAAGGGCAGCAGCAGAACCAATTTTAAAAGTAATTGGTTTTCAAATTAAACCCACACAATCAGTGTATGGATTTTTCTTCCCCAGGTAGAAGATACAAAGTTTGAAAAGATTCTGTCAAAATATAACTGTGCACCAAGCAGAAACTCACATGATCTATATATTTTCATCTTGATGGTCTATTAATGGGAAGAAATGGTACAGGTCAAAATTTTGATATGCTGGCAGGCAGTTACCATAAAGTCAGCTATGAATGTTTCGCAAGTAAGCTTTAGCTATATGCTATTTTCTTTTAAATTAACTTCACTATGGAATTACTTTGGGGAAGATTTATACCACCTTCCAAGTTTTGCAGGAATTAGTTATCTGAATTTTAGGCTATAGACTGGAAATCAGTATTGGAACCTTTTAAGAGCCACATCTCATTTCTCAGACTCAATAGAGAGTAAATATAAGGCAGGATCTTGAAACCTTTATTTACTTTACGCCTATGCCATTTTCTAGCTTCCCTCAGGGAATAGTAGGATTTTTGCTTAAGTAAGGAGTTTGGAAATTTGTCCAAACACAGGACAACTGAGGAGATATGAGGAAGAGTAGAAATTACATTAAATTACATTAAATTAGCAATAAAGGAAGAAGAAAAAGCATTTAAAGGGAAAAAGCAAGGGAAGAGCAAGCATTTGTATATCTGATGAGAATTTTTCTAACCTAGTGATCTTAACATACATCGAAAAGAGATATTCTCCTTGTGAAGACACATGGGAAGGAATGGAAGAATTTCATTTTCTCGCTCCTCTTTCTTTCTAGAAACTCTCCTTACACAACCATCCCGAGTGAATTGCCACGACCCTTCCTAACCTATGTCTGTGAATTGCTACAGAAAAGAGGAAGAGAGATTAAAAAAGCTAGAGGGGATAGCAGGTAAAATAGTAAGTGACAGTGAGGCAAAGAGCGTACTTTGACGAGGGTATAAGGATGTGACTTGTGGCATATGTGTGAGAGAATGAAGGCTGAGGGCTATAAACACTGTGTGGGACAGCATCTCTCCAGGGCTGAATGGAGGGGGAGCTGGAGGTGGGAGCTTTCGCCCCTCTCAGCTGCAGAGGTCAGCAGCTCTTGGCTGGGACATCCCCTACCATGGCAGAAAGACAGAGAAAATTTGGGAAAAGTTATCTCAGGACCTGGGAAGCAGCAAGAGGTGGCAGAGAGTTTTAAGACTGAAATTTATTCCAGTTTGTATCTATGTGACTGTCATGCTTCTCTCTTTCTGCAATAACTGCTTGAGGCTACAGCAAGTCAAGACCTGGGACGGGAGCCAGTTGTGCTTGCTCAGTTTTGTACGCAGGAAGAACATGTGACACTTACCCCAGTGTGCACTTGCTGCAAGTTCAGGGCCCATCCCCTCTTCCCTGGGTTGTCCATAGATTTGTTGCCAGTCTTTATAACGCAAGACAAATATTACAGCTCACTACAGTTTCAGAGACTGAATGGCTGGATTGTGAATATAGTTTTTCCCTCAACAGTATGGATGCACTGCAAGGGTAACACCATGAGCAATATAAACATTTCCTTTAAAAACAAGTGTCCTGGCCAACACTAACAGGCTTGTGGCACTGTCAAAGCCCCAGCTACATGGAGGTATCACCCACATAAACATGCCATATCCATCCACAGGAGGGCCTCACCGTGGTCTGAATATGTTGGAGAAAGCATGCATTTCACTGTCCAGGACTGAGTCTAAGCAGATTTGGGAAGTTTAGCTACAGAGGGGGTGGGTTAGAAAATACACACATGCACATTAGAAAAAAAAAAAAAAAAATCCCCAGGCCCTGGAAAGAGACGGAAAAGAAGAAAAGCTGCCAAAAAGCATACAAGATGACCAGGTCAGTCAGGCCTTGGTCATTTTGCACTCTGACTTCACTTCAGCACTTCAGCTCCAGGTTCACTAATGTCTATTACATACTGTCTGCAGCTTTCATTTTCACTACTCTTCACATGTCATAAATCACTTTTCTCCCTGTCCTTAGCCACAGCAACAGTATCTCCCCTCGCCTCTGCTGTCACCACATACTGACACACTTAGATTGTGAGGCCATGGCCTTCTCAGAGAGCATTTCTCTCAATGCATTTATTTTGCATTTGCTTTGGGAAATGACAGTGCTCACGTTCACAGTTAGGCAGCTGTGACTGCTTTTCCCCTGGTGCTTCTCTCCAGATTTCTCCAGTCTGTACTCACCAGAGACGAAGAATTTGGAATTGAGGAATTCGTCCATAAGCCTGCGAGGCCCTTGGGCATTTCTCATATGAGTTTGGAGGCATCACTAAGCCACACCACAGGTGCTCTGGTACCTGCAGATGCAGTGCTTGGTTTGAGCTGGCTTTTTTCAGACTTCATTAGGACAACATGAAACAAGAACTTCAAATTTTGATTGACTCTTTGATTTTTAAAGAAGTTTCTCACTCTCTCTTTCTCTGTGTCAATTCTATTTTTCTTCTTTACTTGGTTAGGATATAAAATATGTCTTAGCATAATAGTGTTAGAACAGCTACAAGGAATCATTATGTTGTTGCCAGGAAAAGCATCTTTGTACTGACACCTATGCTCAGAAAGTGAACCTGACAGGAGCGTCAGCCCTAGTACTGATTTCCTAACGCCTAGCACCTTGCCAGTGATTTACTTCACTGCCAGATCAATACAAAATGCTTCAATAAAGGATTTTAGTCATCTTTGTATTCCATTTGCACTCCTGTCAGTCATTATACACATTTGACACCGAAGGGGAGACTTACCTGTTTTATGGGAAGTTTTCAATGTGACCAAATTCTCTTTCTGAAAACTTCGTGTTTGTTTATCTACAGCTGACCACCTTGACCCTGTTACAGTCTTAAATTCAATACAGTGGTAGCAAAGTTTGAAATTACATTAAGAAAATGTCAGCAGTGAAATTAATAGTTGTAAATTGAAGAAAGCATTATAATTCAAAAATTTAGATTTATGTGCTGTGTTAACCTTGCTGCATTCCACAAAAATATAATGCAGCATTTAGATCATTTGCTTATCAGCCTTTTTAAAATTTATTTCCAGCACTTCTGCACAAAATCTTTATGCTCACTTAAGTCAAAGGTACACATCTCAGCCAGTGTAGATACTGCAGCTTTTCTAGTCCAAATACAAAGAAGCAAGGCTGGTAAACATAGGAAAGGTAATTTTAGAGACTACTGAGAGTTTATTTTTTCATAGCACTACATACAATGTCATGAGCGCTACAGCATGCAAAGACAAAGGAAAACGACTGTCCCTGCACCAAAGAACTAACACTGTAATAAGAAGGGTTTCTTGTGAAAATCGCTGGGTTCTTTTGAAACTGAATATTGCAGTCACTTTCCAATACGGTCTTTTTACTTTCCTACAATCATAAACTTAGTAGCCATTCTCTCCCTAAAAACTGCAGACAGTGTCATTCTGCCTCTCATATAAAATTAATCATTCATCACTTTGACACTACACAGTCAAGAACTAAAGATGGTTATTAAACTTACCCAAAATATATTTTGAATCTTACAGGAAAACATTCTTGTTTGAATACAAGAAGAATATTTAAAAGACAAGGATTTTCAAGCATCTTTTCCAGAACATGAACTCTGAGATTGTAATAGTGTATTTAGTCCTATAAAGTTAGCACACTATCACAATATCACAGAAGTATCATTAACAACTGCTTAAAACCTCTGAGGTTCTTAAATAGGAAGAAAGTTGCTAGGTAAGACTTCCAAAAAAACCTGTGTACCAATGACCTTGGTTTTAATGGGAGAGGCGCCCCAAAATATTTTGACAGTTCCCCTGAAGACCTATCTGCAACTTTAGGCATCAGATATTTCAGAAAACCTGCCCCTACACTTCATATCACTTTCCATTAAAATAGGAACAAGCCTACTTAGGAAAAAAAACAAAAAACAAAAAACAAAAGTCTCCAACAAAGACACTATTTTAGGTCTTTTCTTTTGCCAGAACTCCAGTCAAGTCTGTAAGTCACCATTTTCCTTAAATAATATGTCAGAGGTTGCATCCCTGCAGACTTTAGGATTTGATTTTATTCTGTTATAACAGTATAAATCACAAATAACTCCACTGACCTCATTGAAATTCTAAGAGTAAAAGAATGGAGAACTGGACTGTTGGTGTCTACTCAAAACTGCCTTTATCTATTAGTTGCTGCATGTATAAAAGAGACCAAGTTGTGCATAAGGTTAGAAGCAGAACAAACAGAAGAACTGAACAAGTGCAGAAGCGTTCTAGGTGGCACGTACACAGTCATGACTCATTTTGCAAATAGTTTCCACTGAATGAGAGGGAGAATTTGGACAAAGAAAATAATTTTCTTAAGCTTAAATATCAAAATATTGAGGGAATAAAGCAGGTTATCAGTTAACCGGAAGCCAAATAAATGTAATAAATTCTGACAAAAATGACAACACTGACAACTTAAATTTAAAGAGCGTGGTATACTCAAAGCAAAATTGAAGAGCTACTATTAAGTTAATGCTAGTTATATGCATACACTGGCTGCTATAACTAAAAGATTTCTTATCCAAGTGGTATAAAAGAGAGAGATCTAGTTGTCTGAGATGCCGTGAGATGGCCCAGAGAGACTCCATTTCGCAGGAGAACTTTAAGCAGACGTATATCTGATACATTCTTCTTCTATGCCGGTAACTCACCACTTTCCAACTATAAAAAAGCAGGAGGCTTCCTAGGAATAGTCTAAAGCATGATGTTAGGAAGACCAAGTAAAAGCAGGTGTAGCCACGCTGTTAAAGGGACTCTATGCCAGTAGTATAAGCCAGGTGCATTACTGCATAAGTTTATTTTGCACCGGTGTTGGGGTTCCTTTACTTCAAGAGCTACAAGTGGCTGTGGCGATCCTTCTCTGTTACAAGTCAAGACCTAACTGCTCTTTACTCACATCCTACTTTTGTGCAGTAGATTTTCTGGACAATCAATTCCAATCAAGGTTTCCTTTTTCCTTGTCTTATTTTGTATTCTTTCAAAGTATGCCCTTCTTAAAATCCAATATCTGTGTGCTACTTGCCTTTGAGTATGCCATTACTGACATATCAAATCCGATTGCATTGTGATCATTCACCCCTGAATGTCCACACAATTCTATCTTCTCATATTTTTCTTGTTTCCTTAGATTGAAACAGAGTCAATTCTGCTTGGACATTGAACAAACTGAAACATGCTCTTGTCTTGTGCTTTCAGAGACATGTGGTTTATGTCTTAATTTTTTTATTGTTAAAGAAACTGAAAAATTCTATGACTAGCTTTCAGGCCCTGTTATCTACGTGAATATCTTCTGCTTCTGTGTTCTTATAATTAGTTCCCTCTAATCCAGCTAGTAATCAAGGCAGAGGTGACAGCAGCTATCCTAACAGGTATAACAAAGATTATTAGCTCTGAAAAAAAGAAATTCTTGGTATTTCCATGACAGTCAGATAAAGCTGAAAGTCCCAGGTGAACTGAAAGAACTGCGTGGTATGCAGGTGTACCTTGCCAGTACACATAACCAGAGATGAATAGCAGAGTTATTCTTCTTAAGCATCTCTCTTCTCACTTGCTCTTAAAGGTAAGACCCATGAAGTGCAGCAAAACAATTTCTATCAACCCAAAGCCATGTTGTGAGATGTTCTTAAAAAGAGGAAGATAAGGAAGCAGTGCCATCTATGGATTGTATACCACCTACAGATTGCATAACAAACAAACAAAAAAAACCCTGAATGTTTTATATAGGGCAGAAAAGAGTTCCAGTATTTTAGCAACAGGTTGCACAGCTCAAAATGTCTGCGGCTGCAATATGTTTCCAATTAGTCTTTATCTGGAAGCGTTATAGATATACAACAAAAGATTAAATTGGTACAAGAATAAATAGACTAGCTTTTCCCTTGGTCATTAACTACAAGGCTTCCCCTTAATATCTTACCTAAGAAAGGCAGAAATTGTTACAACTGTTCACTCTAAGGCTGCATTTTAATTATGAGTTAGATATTCTTCCCCTCACACCATCCTATTTTGCTTACTCCCAAACTGTATTTCTGATCTGTGTCCTCTTCAACTCAGATTTTGTGTAGCTGAAAGGAAAATTATGCACCCGCAGACCAGTTCCTGAACCATAGATGCCACCCCCTAACTCAGGGAGGAGGAAAGAAGTGGAGAGTGTGCTCTGTGCAGAGGTACCAGGATGCGGAGGGTGGAGCTCACACTATACAGTGGGTGCGCTGAAAAGTGGATTGACCTGTCCTCACCACTTTCTGAAGACAACACACTCACCACCATTTCTGAAAACAAAAACCAAGGACAGGTCAATATGCCAATTTTGGTAAGTCATCACATTCAGTGCCAGTCTCTGCGTGATACCTACTTCGTATTAGAGAGATTTCACTTGACCAGCAAGGAGCACAAGAGCTAAGTAGAGGGGAAGAAGAGGCTTGATTCCAACCCCACCTCTCAGGCCTACTTATACATGTTATATTAAAAAGGTTTTGAAGGAGAACCATAAATTGAATCCTGGAGCGCTGAAAACCAGAAATTTCTCTTCTTGGTACGTGTCTTAGCCAGTAGACTATGGTGTCACTCGTGCTTCTATGCCTGGTTTCAGCTGGGGAGAGGGAGGGAGAAGAGTAGAGGGGGCATCCCCCAGTCAGCCTGCCCTATTGCCTTGGAAAGCGGAAACCTTGAGTTTGGTCCTCCTTGACACCTAGTAGCCTAGAACCCATCTCCTCCCTGGAGGAGTGTTCTAAATATTTTATTAAACATACAACAATTAGAGTATTATTAATCAGGGTAGTATAAAAAGTTTGAGCATCACTATCAATACTATTGCAAAAGAAAACTGAAGTACTTGTTTCTGGGAAGGGTCCAAACGTCTCGGTATGTGTGGCACACTAGAACATATATACTGGGCTGGACCACAGTGGGACTTGAGTTGGAGATATTTGAATTTCAAGCATTATTATCTAAAGTATTCCAGAGTCCTCCCTTCAGCAACCCAAGTCCTTTGGAACCTTAATATAATAGACACATCTATAAATGCAATGGTATCTGTATTAGGACTGTTCTTTTACAAAGCTGGATTAAATAGTGAAATGACTGAAAAGAGCATCTCCTACCTCCCTGCCACCATCATGTTTTTCTTATAGAAATCGTTACTGTAAATGTCATGACTTTTGGTATCTTGTTATTCCTATGAAATACACATTAGTGTCAGGCTTGCTACCCACATTTCCAGAACAATGCAACATTTTAGTGTCATATGTAATTACAGCCAAACCACGAGTAGCAAACTCAGTATTCAATACAAGCACATTAGAATCAAAGAATTTCTTCAGTGCTAGAACACAGTCACCTTGAAATCTTAAACTCACAGATGAGATTTCCCCTAAAAAAAATACAACCTTTAATACAACCCTTAATCTTGTCTGTCATTCCAGGCCAGCAAGAGTTGACTTTTCCAACCTGTATTATTGCACAGGGCAGAGACACTAATCTGAATGAAAATCTCTCTGGGAAACACTGTCATTGCCTCATACACAATAACAGCCAGACTCACATTTCCAGGCACTTTCCACACCTAAGTAAAACAAGAGCTTATCAAATATAATAGAGTTGTCCACAGATTCTGCGGCACAAGTACAGGCACTATTATCAGCCAGAAAAGCAATTACAACAAGAACAGTCTTGCTAATGGGTGACATTTTGGTCTTTACTGCAACAGTTCTTCAAAACTAAGCAAGTCTTTAGACATGGTAGTTTAAATTTTGTTACAATAAAAAGGCATTATTCCTAGATAGGATGGGTCTACTGGTGAGAAACTGCACCTGTGTGATAATAAAAATAGGCTAATAACAAGGATACACACTTGACAAAAAAAAATAGAGTAGCCAATAGGAATTAGATAACAATGTACATGGTTAGAAAACGCCTGGAAAATGAGTAGATAAAATAGCTAAAATGAGGTGTAAAAGATGGTTCTTCTAGGCATTTATCTGCAGATGTCTCAGATGTTGGTTACCCTGTTCTGCCAGGCTGTTTTAAAAGATATATAAGATAAACAAGACAGCCTTATTAGAAAAAAAATTGCTTTGATTTTGGTAATAAAACAAAGCCCCTTAATTTTGTTTTAACTGAATGAGTGGCTTTCTGTAGTAATTTCAGTGTCTCAGGTCAGATAAATCCAGCAAAAGCAATAAGCGTTAATTGGGATTTATTTAATCTCTTTTGCAAAAATCTAAATTTCGTATTAAAGAAACTTTTCATCCAGTTTACAGTGTCAATCTCTCTTGATTTTTGCCTTTGTAATTTAAGATACGATCCAACGATAACTAAAACTAACAGAAAATTTTTAAATTGACTTCAGCGTGTGGGTCAGCCATTTAGTCATACAGCCCTTTTCTTGCTAAGAAGCTTTAGGATCAGCTCCTAATGAGCCTGATAAGCATCTGGTTTGTTACTCTTGGGCACCACAAGAATCTGATCCCAGCACAGCAAAACCACATGCTCACTTATGTCTTCTTTCACCCCACCCTCTGGGGAAAATATCCCATTTGTCTTAGGTGCAGAAGTAGCAAATAGCAAATTGCAGTTAAATTAAAAAAATCTTTTCTTAAGCAACATTCCAACATCATTTCAAAGACGTTTTGTATCACTTGTACCCTAAAACTCCACACAGAGTTTATTATTTTTTTTTAGTCTGCAAAAAATGCAATTGGAATTAAAAGATAGTCAGTTATAAAAGAAGGAAAGTGTTTGAGTTTTTCAGTCAGTTCACAGTGGACATAATTTCAATTCCATTTTTTTTAATTCTAGTAAAGAGATTAAAAAAACTTAGTTCCAAAATAGAGCAATTTTCTTCTGCATGCCCCACCGCAAGACAAGCTAAGCTCTTCCATCAACAGCTGCAAATTCTAGTTCCATCTCAGGAGAGAAAAGAATAAATTCTAATGTGAAGTTGGTTTTCAGATGAAGAGCTATCCCTATTGCAGACGTGCCTGAGCACTGGTTTGCTCTGGTACCAGTCAGTACCAATTCATTTCCCACTTGCAAGTGTATTGCTCAGTGCAGTGCAATAGGTGCGTGTGTTGCAAAGGAAGCTATGCCAGACCCACTGTACCTGCTATGTCTTGGACGTAAAGTACTTTCTTCTTCTTACAGTGGCATCTTCTTGCAAGCGATGGCCTGAAGAGCAATCTGGAGTACTGGACAAACTTCCTGGACCGGGGAGAAAACGGAACTCTGTGTGGCAGCGGTAATCCAGAGCTCGCTGGTCTACGAGTTCAGGCCAAGGAGTCTCCTGAAAGCACAGGTAGCAAAACCGAGTGCTCTCTCCCAGGCCATAGAAGTTCATGGCCCTGGCTGCAGCGCCCGCTTGGGCACCATACTAAAACATTAGTGCTCAATAGCAGAAAACAAGAAAGAACCATCCTCACAGTAAGAGGAGAGATGAAGGATTGCTTGTGGGTGGAGGAGGGCAAGGGAATGGGAAGCAATTTCTAGTACAACAAAAACAATTGCTCCTCTAATCAGACCTCAACACCTGGCCTTGTATTTTTCCTGTAATGTTTTTTGATGGCAGGGAGCTTTGACAAACAGCTCTGTAAGTAGTGAAAGCAGCATTGGCCATGATTCTGCTTCTGGCCAATGCCACTGAACGGGTGCAAGATTCACTGCTATTCACTCAGCACTGGAGGAGATTTTGACGGGTGCCAAACGCCATCCCTGCCCACTCTACAAAACGTTTTAGCAATGAGCAAACATGGAGGGGCAGAGGGGGAATCATACTATATTGTAAGGAACAGAGGAAGAGAGCACGAGGGGAAAGGAATGTTTATTACTATTATTAATGGTAGTGAAATTAAGCAGTAAATATTCCAAAGTATTAGTAAAGTAACATCACTCTGTAAGAAAGACCAATATAGTGGTTTCACTGGTACTTTTTCCCAATGATATCTTCTTCAGTCCTGCCTGGTTTACAAATAAAGCTGTATTTTCAACTCTCTTGTATATCCCAAGTCTAGATGCTGAGAGTGAAGGTGGGCTCATTCTTCTCTTGTAACAAAGATTTTTCAGGATAAAGAATACCTTCAGATAAGGCTCTGAAAAGTTGTTCTCCAGTGAAATTGTGACACCCAGGCAAACCTCTTCTCTTCTCCCTTTACAGCAACAATTTGTAGAGCTGCCATTGATTGAAACTCAGTGATTCTGTTAGTGAGTGACACATGGGAAAAATATATGACTCTCAGCTCCCTCTTTATTTCCATTGCTAACAGGAATAAAATAGCAACAAAAATGTTTCTAAAATCACCAAAAAATATTGAATAGCTTCAGGAGCTTACTGTTTTGAGCAGAAGTGCCAGATCTACTGGCACGTTTCAAAGCAGAGAAAGAGTCTCCTTTCAAGCACTGAAGAGGTCTGCTTTTAAAGTGCAGTATTTCAGAAACTATCAGCTTCAGATCTGCCTAATCCAAGGTTCAGGTTTCTGCACTTCTGCAACAGGCGAAAATCTTCAGACACTGTTGCCAGCTACCTGCTGCACACACACACACCTGTCACATGTCGAAACTGAAAAGTGCACATTAACGTTCATAATATAAAGGTACAACTGAAAGGTATATTTGGAAATTAGAAAAAAAGACCTTTGAAACCATACTTGGAAACCATAGTCTGCTTTAACCATTACCTTTAAAAAAATACATTTGACCCTATGATGAAGAATTCAATTAGGATATTTCACAGGTAATGACTTTTTATTTTCTAATTCAACCATCCATAAAATGGAGTCTTCTGTGTGCTTACTGAAGCATTTTTAATTGGGCTTTTCTTTACAACCAAACTGAAGGCCAGTAGAATAAGAAACGAATTTGAAAGTTCATTATATTCTCCAGTTTTTTAGGGAAAACATTGTCATGAAGTAAGCGTGGAGTTTCTCCTCACTTTCAGAAAGAGCTGTTTGGACCACATAATTGGTGACTAGTGAGCAGGGAAACACCACTTGCGCTAAGCAAGTTTTTCCTGTGGCAGAGGACGGGCCCCAGCCCTGTGCAACGGCTATGCCGGCTGCACACTGGCCAAAGGACCGATCAGCTGCAAGGTCTGGCTGCCTCGAATGGGAGGGAGCTCCCATACGAAGCCCCACCAGAAACAGCAGCTCCCTGAAGGCAAGCTTATCCCAAGACCTGTCAGAAGCCCCTAAATGGGAGCCTGGCACAGGTGGGCGTGGCTGGTGTAAGCGGTTGGTTAACCGTCACCTACTCATCCCTGGACCTGCGTGGCCACTACAGCCCTGCCGGGGGATCGCTGGGCCATGCCAGCCCTGACACCAGCTCTGGCCCCGATCCCGACTGGGACTTGTCACCCTGCGCCCCGGGGCCTTGTGGCGAGGCCGCTGCTCCCACCTGCCCAGCGCCACTCAGCTCCCAGCACACCTTCTCAAGCGGAGCAGCCGCCCTCACTGCACCCCAACAGGAACAAGTTGGGTGAAACCAGTCAGCCATTAGGCACTAAAATAAATTCACTCAGAGAGTCCACAAAAGACAGATACACCCCATGGCTAATGGCAAAGTAATCTGATATCTTATTCCATACTTACAAACATCCTCAAAAGACAAGTCTGGGAACTAAATGTAATAAACCAACTACACATTAAAAATCACAGATTCGAGAAAAGCATTGGTTTTTTACATCATCATAGTTTTCCTCACACGTCACCTATGGTTAAATCCTTCATGTCCAACAAGCAATAGTTGTCCATCCCTCTCTCTGTCCCTAGGAGTTGTACGAGCTCCTTGGCTATCTCTACACTAATGCCTCCAATACCTCTCTTCTACCAGCCATTTTCCTCTCCAAGTTGTCCGGTTTTTTAAGCTAAACTCGGGGCATGTTCTCAAACCATAACTTGGCATATTACTATTTTTATATGAAACCTACAAAGGGCTTGTGTGCCTAAAAGCTTATCTGTTTTTTCTAGCTATACCAGTTGATCTCAGAAGAGCTACCACCTCTTTCCCTACCAGCACTGGCTTGCCAGGTAACTCCTTTTATTGCCTCTAAAAAAATTTCTGTTAGAAGACCAGGAAAGATGATTTCACACAATTTCTGGTCAGGAAAGACAAAATACAGATTAATTAAAGGATTAGGTCTTGGTTGAGAAATTTAGCTCTAATCGATTAATATCTATAACACTACGTACCCACTTAGAAGTTATATGCAGAGAAGAGTTTCCTCAGTGTGGCTTCTCTCCCTTTTCTTCAGTTGAGGTAGCCCATACAGATCTTTCTTTGCCCTTAAAGTGTATTACTGAAATTTTGCATAGGCATAAAAGTCCTTCTACACCAATCAGGGCATAAATTAAGCTCTTCAATTGCTAAAGCAAACTGCAACACACACAGACTTTATGCCATGAGTATTTAGAAAGCCTAGGAAATGCTGTCTCCAGTGTTTTTTTTGTTTGGTTGGGTTTTTTACAGAGCTGTTTTCTGAGACAGTTTCATCCTTATCTCCTGAATATTCAGGAATTGTAGTAATACTAAAACTATAAACAAAGACTATGGAATAATAGCTTTCCTCTACTGTGGCCTGTGCTAAGGAGTCTCACTGTCACTGCAAGAAATTCATGCTTGGGTACTTCAATCATTTGACTTTAATTGAACAGAAAGTCTGGTGTCAGAGAACAGTGCAAAGTCAAAGTTGAAATCTGGCTTACTTGCTTTGATCTTGCTTCTAGAGACAATACTAAAAGATGTGATAAACATGCCATTGAATAACATGAAATATAGCCATCTCTATCACTAAGAAGGAGGCATGTTATAAATCTGCTAGGCCATTACGGTGACGTGGTAACATTGCTAACTCTGTAGAGAGACCAAGTGAAAAATTTTCCAGGGTGTTGACATTTTTGCAAAATTAGTCATTCCAGACCAGATGGAGATGTGCTTAGTGATCACCTTTCTTTCTCCAAGTAGGTGATGTTCTTCATTACTAATGTCACCCAAATTATATTGAGCAATTCACAGATAATTGATCACATAACCATTTATGAATTAATAAAATAATGAGCTTTGCAAAAAGAACAATTAGAAGAGATTGTTACCCTCGCCACTGTTAAGGTAAACTTAACAGGATGAGACAGCATATACTGTATTTGACATGCTTTCTATAGTGAAATAATTAGAAAAGTGGCAATCAGGGCAGATGCAGGGCAGCAGAACAGTCACTACTTGCCTTTAAAGTCATGCTGATGGTGTCCTAAAAAGAGCTTAGAATAGGTAGATATCAAATGCAGCAGAATTTCTTCATCTTGCACAGTTCCAGGAAGAAAAATGAGTCTATGAGTCTTCTATGAGATAGAGAAGGATTGACTTTAGGGCTTATTTTAATGTGTTGTAACATTACCTCATCTTAAACGGCTCTTGCCCTATTGCCCTGCTAAACAGGAAGGCATGGGCATGAGCTCTGGCTGTTCCATGGACAAGTGTCCCAGCTACACATCTTCATCTACTTATTCTGAGCATGTCTTTAGTGCCATAGTTGCTCGTTAAAGAATTTCCCTGTCTACAAGAATGAGATGGGGACCAACATACTAATGAAGTAACACCTTTTAGTTCCCACAGAGAAATTATGATAAGACCAACTGCAATAATCCTTTATTATAGTTCTATTGATTTTATTTGATATGCACCACAGACAGGATCTCACCCAACATGCCTAGGCTGTCACCGAATGAATAAAATTTAAACCTCATACTAGCAGAGCTCAAAATACAACCTACATTGCAATACAAATAAGCCATTTGATTCCCAGGAGTCACGAAACTGGCATTTTTATGGAGTCTAAAGCTTATATAGTTTCCTACTTCAACTGTGTTCTAACTTTAATTTGTTAGAGGAAAAAAATTATTCTTAGCAGTGCACAGTGTTTACCAAAAACTGCTTGCAGTGGGCAACAGCCAGTCCTTCTGAACTCTTCAAGGCCTCATATCACAGAACTATTTGTCTCTCATATTAAGAAACCTACAGGGAAAATTGCTGCTAGGGGCTTCACATCTCCTAGGAGTCCCAAATCTTGTAAGGATGATTTTTTTGGCGCTTTTAGTCCCCCAAAATATGACTATCAAAAATAATGTGCCAATAGTGTCAGTAGCCTTGAGAATTCAAGTAACTATCTTATAGAAGTGTATTATTATGTATATTCCTTAAAAAAATAAAAATAAAAAAAAATGAAAGAAAGAAAGAAATCTCTTCAGTTATTTTCACCATCACAGGTAATCTATGAATTGCTGTGACCTTTTCAAATGCTTGTTATTTTGTTAAATTTTATTGACATAGTTCTTACATGTGGTTGCCTTTCTTTGGCTACGTTACCCAATTAAGTTGTTCTTGAATGTGTACACTCTTGGCTTACTAATAATTAAAGCTTCTTGTTCCTGGAAATGAATGACAAACTTATCTACCACTTTCCAGGAAATTAAAACAAGTCAGACAATGAACTGGATACATCCCTCAAAGGGATTTTCCCTGCCTGTATAATACTTTTCTTCACTTGGAAGTTAGGTATTTTCTTTGCTTTAGTGCCATTCATGCTCAAAGACACTGACCTGAAACATAATAGTCCTTTTCTCCTCAAGCTGCCCTGCCAACAATCCACAAGCTGATGCACAAGTTAGCATAACTCATCTATTGTTAACATGACCACAGTGCAAACTTAATTATAGTATATGGCCCTAACCTTTGCAACAACTCCCCCTCTTAAAAAGGGATGGACATATACTCTTATAATTACAGGAGAGAACTCATGGAGCAATTTAGCCTGCTGCAAGGAAAGCATTATGGAAAAATGCCTTCACTCCCAGGTCTTAGAGCCATGTAAGTGAACTCCTGCTGAAGCCACATTTAACATTTATTTCACATCTGTCTGCTTTTCAGTAAGGATGATCAGAAGCACATAGCTGCTTCCTTGAAAGCACCTGTTCTCTTGTTCTTCCAGTGCAGAATATAGGGTCATCAAATGAAGCTAGAAAGAACTGGATTAAACAAACAAAAAAAGATGTTTTTCCCTGCCAGAGTATCAGACTTACAGAACTCCCTGCCAAAGTATGCCATCATGCAGAAATTTATGTGGCTTCAAAGGAAGAGTGGACTAGTACTTTAAAGAGAGATATGTTAAGGATTTATAAACCACATCAAATTCAGGAAGTTTCCCTGAAATGAAAACAGAATGAAGCTTGGGAGGGTACCTAGGGAAAGTATCAAGTGTGTTTGCCCTGTTACTACCTTACCTGGGCATCTGTTCAATGACTATTGTTGCTGACAGGATGCTGAACTGGCAGGAGCTCACGTATAGCTATGTTCTAGCCTATCATCCGGGTCACTAAGACTATTGAATAGCACTGGATTCGGACCAGATCCCTGATCCTCTTGCATTGTCACAGAAGATGACTTATTATATTGGTTTGACATGATACATTCTTAACAAACAAACACTGACTGTTTCGTTTGGTTTCTTCTAAATTCAAATAGCTTCTTTGGGCATTTTCTAGAGACTTTTCCCTGGGAATTGAAGATAATGGCAGCTGATCTGCAACTTTTCAGTTCTTCCTTTATTTTCCTTTTTAAAGATAAATAATACATTTGTTCTTGTTCATTTTGCCATTGCCTCACTAAACCTTCACAGGTCCTCAAAGATGCCTCCTGCTTGCCCCGAGACTGCTATAGCTACTTCAAGAACAAAGTTCTGTGGTTTCAGATCAAGCTCATTTCAAAACACCTGCTTTACCTAAGTATTATTACAGTCTTTCCCTGTTACATGTTGAAGTGTTATGCCTTGAGGTCAAGTACTAATTATGCTGGCTTTCTGATTGTAGTTGAAGTCTTTCGTAAAGATCAGTGTCAGAAGATACTAACCTTGGCCTTCTCAGTTTCATGTGCCAGTAATTTTTCTTCTCTCTTCAGTAGCGGACCAGCCTTTCCCTTGACCTCATGTTTACTGCTAACGCACTAATAAAATGATTCCTTGTTACCCTACTAGCTACATGGGTATTTTGTACTTTGTTTTTTTTTCTTCAGATTACGCTGCACTTGCATCCTCATACTTACTCATCTGACCTAGTTCCCAGTTCCTGTACACTTTCCTCCTGGTCTTAAGTCCATGAAGTTGCATCTTTACAGCATCTCCTACCTTTCTTCTGCAACAGGATAGTTTTCATTTGTGTGAGTTTGAATGAAAGTGAGTATCGCCACTGTTAATTCAGTATTGTCCATTGTATGAACCATACTCTGAGCACGACCAAGAGATAGAAATGCTCAAAAAACCTAGGGACTTCCCCCTCCCATTTCTGGACCTCAGCAGAGTTTATGTTGGAGTTAGGCACAAAGGCGCTCAGACTGGAGATGGGCTGGCCGCAAGGACATCACAGAGTAGCAGGTACCTGGAGAGCTTTCATGTTAGAAGGAGATGCAGTCGTATGCTCAGGCACTTCCAGGAGTTGACAGCCACTCAGCAGGTCTTGTGCACCACAGTATCCTACATAGCTAGCTCAAGCCTTTCTTTAGATCTGACACATGGTCAAGAGTGACTATAGCCACTCCTTCCCTCTGCTGATTTTGAAGTGAAAAAAATTGTTCATGGATATGCAGACAGTGTCAAATAGTTGAGAGAACTCAAGATTTCAGAGATTTTCCAATTTGGAAAATGTATTTTTCTTTCCCCTCTGAAAACTGGACAAACTTCATCCACAGTGATGTACAATGAATACTAGTGCTATAGTATTTACAAGAAAAGGGTTAAATTACTTGGGGAAACTGTTGTCTTAGTGCTGTTGTATTTCTGCACTAGAAAGAAAAGGAAGTAGAATCTTAGACTGTCTGGGGTGAATCTTCCTTAAATGAGTACTGCACAGCAAGAAAAGACATTAACTCTACAGTACAAAAATGATTGCATCATTCATCATAGATCACCAAGGCTTGTAGTTTTCAAGGTTTCCATACTAAAAATACAACAATTTAATTAGGATTATAAACTGTGCAATGCTTTACTGCCATCTATTTAATACAAAAATGTCCAGATTCTGGTATGATAAATATCCATTCCACATCTAATATCCAAAGGCATCCGTCGCTGATCATCTGTCTCTGTGCAAACCGTGATAGAATTTATAATATAAACCATTATTATTGGGATGATTAAGTACAAGGAGTTGAATCCTGCTCTCCGTGCAGTGGTGTAAATGCAGAGTAATACCATTGCCTTGCATGGCATTACCCTACATTTACATTGGGAGGCAACATGATTTCAGTTACAGAAATGCTAGTGGCAGAGCCCAAGAATGCTCCGTGCAAGCACTTTAGGGTTTTACAGATAGGCCAACCCTCTGTCCTTCTCTTCTCCTCCTTCATCCCACTCCTACGTGGCATGTCCATTATCAGCATTTACTACCCACTGCAGCGTGACAGCATTGGTCACCATGACTGGCCGGTCATTCCTACCAACACAGCTGTCCGGTCCTGCCGCTTCCAGGAGAACTCAGCAGAGAAAATACTGTCCTGGAAATACTGTTAACACAGGTGCCTCCAACATTTATGGCTATCCCATGAAGGCTTTCATTAATCTCCTATCCCTAATTAAAACATAAATAAACCAAAATGCAAAAGCTACCCACAAAGCAGTCTGGGAAGTGTTTGCTTTTGGGATGTGTGTGTTTGTGGGGGGGTGACAATGGGCATCATCTCATCAATATCTGTCCATCACTTCTGCACCCAGCAGTTAATGCCAGTCTTATAGTCAAATTAATGCCATCAGTCACGATGCTTGCTCTGCCATGCCAGCTCCAACATTATTAAACCTTCCCTCCCTGACCCTAATCCCAAATCCCAATACAGTTACTCCAGTAGCTGCTTCTCCCACAGCTGCTATGGCTGGGGAAGATAGCCAAGGAAGATCTTCCTGTCCTCGACAATGTGGGGAGGGGGAGAGCAGGAAAGCAAGGATCAGAGGAAAGAACTAGCCAACCTTGGGCTGCTGGGCTCTGTGTGACAAGAACGGGCATGCAGCCCACCAGCAGCAGTCCCGGCCGAAGCAGCATGCTAATGACATGTGCCTCCTGCTTGGAAAACTGTATTTTCAGGCTGTAGAAACCACCTCAGTCTTTCACACTAAAAGATTTACCTCTTGCATTTAACATGAAGCAATAATCAGGATGAAATCAGAAGGCACCTTTATACATTATTCTGAAAACCTGTGGAATTTAATAGAGAAGTAGATCCTTCCTGCTTTTTGTTGATACCCCTGCAATAAAATCCTGTTAGATTCTCTGGGACTTACTCACCAGAGAGGAACTTGCAGAGACAAAAGCCCTTCTGAACCTCTACCTTTGTTCTCCAAGACAGTCTCTCAGCTACTATTTTGGAAATTGTAAGAATATTATATTTGGTTTTAAGGAATATCACCTACATACCAAACGGGTCACAATATCCCAGAATTGGCTATGAAGAATTAGGCTTGATGAAACACAACATATAATCTGAGTGAAGTAAGCAGTTAAAATTTAGGAAGCAATCCATTTTTGTCAGTATGCTCATATGCTAAAATCAAACAATAAGCACAGCAAAACTTCTCCATAATAGTTACTCAAGTTCTACCAAATCTTAATGGAAAATGCTTCCAAGAAACAGCTTCAAAAAGACTCATTTAAGGCTAAAATTATACAAACAGCCTTTTTATTTATAAGCCCACATTCTCCCTTCCACAGAAATGGAAACAACATGCATTCTTATGCGGGATCATTTATCTGCGTAAGTCAGGCTTCGGATCCACACCACATAACATTCTAATCTTTAATACATTTGTTCTATAGGTCTGCTGTGTGCAGAGATAAAAATGTTACTAATAGTGTCCCAAAGCAGCTCACAAAACATCACTTATTATTTATGCAAGCAAGAAATGTAAAGAAATCTGTAACCTTTGGGTTTTTGAGAAAAATACAGAATACAGTATGGATGAATACTTGGATGCAATTTGTCTCACTCAAATACTACTAATATTGACAGTCGCACAATCTGTTTCATATACTTTACAAATTAGAGGCTGATCTAAAGAATAATTCTTTGGTGCTGAACACATTTTACTCATTTATTTGTGGTTAAAAATGTCATCACTATACAGATGAGCAAAAAACCTGGAAGTTTTCTGTGGTGCCCCTTGCAAAAGATAAGAAGCAGGCAACACACTGGAGACTTTTTCAGCAACAAAGCTAAAAAGTCACTATTGTTCCCCGTCTCTTGAGGAGCACCGTGTTGGAGAGGCAGGATGCTACTTCTGTCTCAGCGGCAACTCAGACTGAGCAATCAGGGTGTAGATCCCAGACCGCACCTCTGTGTTCGGCTAACGCCTTTCGTAGAAAATAGTGTGCCGCTAAATGAGGAGATGGTATTGTAATTAACAAGAATTAAGGAATAATTTTCTGAAAATGATAGGGAGGACTTGCTTTTCTGAAAATAACAGCTAGACAAAAAAGCAAGAGGAGAAATTACTGCCTACATGCTAACAACGTCAAGAATAAGAAAGAAGAGCTGCTTCTTATGAAGCAGAGTGAAAAGCATTATAATTAACCCTACAACTGGCAGAGGCTTTGGATTGATGTCTTGACTGGCTTCACTTGGCAAGAGCAGGTGTCCTGACTTACAAAGGCTTGTTGTTTTTAGATAGGCTGGGTTTGGCAAAGGGCAGTGACGCAAGCCAATATTTTCGCAGGAGCACTTAGAGGATATGAATAGGAGAAGGACAGGAATGATTGTACAGCATTTCAAACCTTACCCACACGTAAGGACACAGCACAAGTACTTGTCACAGGGTGACTTGTGTAAGGCACGGAGGCTGTGAGTGGCCCTCCCCTAGAATAGTCCTGACGTGATCCCATTAAAAACATTTTCTATAGAGCGTGGGTTAGGATTTGGGGGGGTGGGGGGGGAATTCTGTTTTATTAGTATGCTGTTCATTCACCCAGCATGAAATAAAAATTCAGTTTTGAACAGGTAAGTGAGAACAGAATTCAGAGTGGATAAGTTTCATCCCTACCTTTACTGCCCCTTGCTCCAGAGTTGCTGAGGGTTGGTCAAGCACATGCAGCTTCTCCCCCAAAAAAGAAAACAGAAAAGATTTTCTTAAACAGAGCAGATAAGATGCTGGTGGCAAGCATGATCGCAGTGTTAGGGCAGGGTTTGAGTAGCTAGTCATAGATTCACTTTGCCTGTATAAAGAAGAGTATAAATCATAAAAACCTTCCTCTACTCAAGCACGCATTTCTTCTTTATCTTTCTTTGCTAATGACCCTGTCCAGTCTTTATAGCCTTACCAAGAATCTTGACTGCTTTGGTACTGTTAGTTTCCTTTAGCAGGCAAAACATGTGCATGCTAGACAGAGTTGGTCTCAAATCAAAAACATATTTCAGAAGATGGCATCTTCTGGTCAGTGAAGAGAATTAAGGAAGTGTCTTCACACCATTTTAATGTAAAAACGGCCCAAATTTCAAATACTCAATAATGCAGAACAGTCTATCTCCTTTTATCAGAATTTTAAATTGCACAAATTTTATCAAGTTATCTAACTTGACGCCCTACCCGCCCCTGGCGCAGACAGACATTTGAAAAAATGTCTCATTAGCCTAGTTGTAAAAAGCATGCCGAGCTGGATTAAGCAACAAAGATTTTAATGAGGTATTTTTACTTTGCTGGAATTGCAGCAGATATTAGTTTTCAATTTTGTTGAATTAGTACAGTTCTTGTATTCTCATATGGCTCCAGAGCTTTTAAGATAACCAGTAATAAATACTACTATGTCACTGAGGATTCTGAGCCAGGCTGATATATGAGAGCACAAACAGTTCTCAAAGAGATAAACTTCAGTTCTCCAGTGATTATATAATACAGAATTTAAATCTTTATTCTCCTGCAAGAAGTAAAATTAATTTCTGCCGTCAAAAGTCAACAACCTACCTATAAGAGACTGGTGGAAGGTTATGAACTCTTTTTGTTTAAAAGGCCATTAAAACTCAGCAAAGCAGACAGGGTTTTTTTTGTTTGTTTTAAGTTCTGTATTTATCTTTCCAAGTTTCCCAAAATAGCAGCAATGACCTGCTGACTTCATGTCCTGTTTCACAAAAAAACTTTTTGTCATCTTGTTTATATTTGGAAGACTTACAAACAAGCGGAGGAATTCAGCCGAGTATACCTGAGAATCAATGACTCTGCCATACAGCGTGCTGCCAAACACACAAGGCAAAGTCTGTGGTCTGCGGAGACCGATTTTGAGGTTTTCTCCCAGTTGCCCTCTGAGCTAGTCATCTGAAGTGTCGTTTATAAATAATCATTGGTAAAAGCATTCTCAGGTAGGACTGTAATATCACAGTACTTACTATTACATTTACAGCTCTTATGTAAGGATAAAATAGTCAATTGGACTCAAGCTGAAGTAGGAAAGAAGCAAACAGAAGTGGTAAACTATGCTAAGGGGCTTTGCTTACAGCCTTACCTTCAACTAGTAACGTTCACAATATATGTCCATAAGGATTCCTTCCACAGCATAAAAAGGGAACCAGTATTACAGAAAGGTCTGCTGTACCACACTACTAAAACCAAAATATTACATATGTGAGGCTTAGACAATCTTGAGCAAATTCCCAGGCTTTGACAAGAGTAGAAGCTATGTTATCAGACTAGAAGTGCAATTTGCCGTTTAGACCTGAACCTTGAACAGCAGTTAAAGAGATTAACATGGTCCAAACAGATATTTTCTATGGACAGATGTATCCAAGAGGAGAGGTCAATCACTTCATTTTTGCTATACTGAGACTTAACCATAGGACTTGATATGCATGAGGATGCCAAGACTGATTTTTGCCTTACAGTTCCTCTCTGTCTCTCTAGGAAACTTTCCATCACGCCTAATTCTTTGAACAGACAGAGCAACCTTACACACAACTCTAAGCACTGCATTTATTCTTTGGGCTCTCAAAATGCCCTTCCTCCCCGCCTGATTTAGCTTTAGTAGCAAGCCCAGCACTTGGGCAGAACCAGCTGATGTTGTCCTCCAGCCCAGCCCACCGTGCACCACCAGCGGGGCCCTGCTGCCGCCCTGCGCAGCTCTGAGCTCGCTGCCTGAGCACACTTGGGTGGAGCAGCCCCAGGACTGCCCTCTCTCGGCTTTGTACTGCCTGCTACCTGCGCTAGCCTGAGGCCTTTACAAGATTAAGGAGGTATAGCAGTGTGGCAGAAGGACTGATTCATGGGGTAACCAAACTACTTGTTCGTAGTCTACCCGAGCACTCAAATCTTCCGTTAAGCATGACAACACAGGCTACTGAGGCTGGATGTAACATGTATCCCCCTAAAATAACCTCTCATAGCTTCTTAGGGACTTCCCTTGGCAGTTCATACTGCGGCTTGTCCCCACCAGCGTACAGCTCCATTCTGGCCAAATGCCAAGGAAAACAGCACAAGAGCAGAGCCTCCAGACTCACTTTATGGAAAAGAAAAAAAAAAACCAAAAGTATTCTTTTATTCGTACAATGCCCAGAGTGCGGCGGGATGAGAATCGTGGGCGAAATCCTGCCCCTGGAACTTTACCACCCACTTTAGAGTTACCAGCGGGTTTTCCCAGAGCTTCATTCCTGTACAGCAGCAAGACTAAACATTGAGAGACTCAGTAGGGAAAACTACTTACGTCTTCCATACAGCTCCATTAAAGCTAATGTCCATACAGCTCCATTAAAGCTAATGAAAAGACTCCCAGTGATTCCAGGAAATACTTGGACAAAAGTTTTATGTGCCCTCCAGAAGACGACTTAAAAAAAAAAAATACACACACACACACACAGATTGAGAGAGAGAGAGAGAGAGAGAGAGAATATGCCTCCATGGAGGGGGATAGAGAAGCACAGCTTCTGCCCACGCTCCAAACTGCCCCTATACAAGCAGTTCCAGCCAGAAGCTGCGCAGAGCTGCACAGCACCTGATTTAATATGCCATGTCTCTGAGCAGGACTTACTAGTTTGAGAAGAGCCCCATCCTGCTGTCATTGTGCAGGTTTCTGACCCCGACTGGCTTCCAGCCAAGGTGGGGCCACGAGAAATGAGCTTGCATCGGCTTAAACCTGTCCACAGAAACATGCCCATAAACTAGCTGAGGCTCTAGATAGGCTGATACACTTGCTATAACAGTCATTCTGGGCAGCAATGATTTTAACTGAAATAATTAGGTCAGTGACTGTTAAACCCGATACGTTTTGCTGTAAAGAGATAAAGCTTGAGTGGACCATAAGTAGAAATACATAATAGCAGAGTCTTCTTTCTATGAAACACAATGACACTAAGAAAAATAAGAAGTATTATATTTTACAATATACATTTGAAATAATAATCTATTGATATGTAATAATTATTATTATTCAAGCATGATGTCCAGAGAATAATCATTCTATATTAATATTTATGGATTCTTCTTTAAAGAACTGATTTGATAACAGAGTACTCATGAAACAGCAGCTCAGAATCACTGCTTCTCTCTGAGCATACTCTTTTGCATGCTACTTTCTGATGTGGAAGCAAACCATTATTCAATATGCAGTGTAATAGAATTAACTGTTGGATCATTCTTTGGCAAAAATATACAAATATTATATGTGCATTCTGGTGAAGATTCTGAATGCTGTTCAAAGCTCGATAGGTTATATTGTAAAACAGAAGGAGGTCAAGTGATGTAGTTTGTATTCAACAGAGTTGTTCTAAGTCAAGAAGAGGGGAGCGTGTTCCAGAAGCAATTGGGTGCCAGGCTTTATTTCATGAGATTCTACATTAGCACCATTATTACTACTATTTTTTCTCTTGCTTTCTTGCCCAGCACACCAACTTTATTCCTAAATAGAGATACAGTTCTCTTTGTGCATATATCATCACCATCCTGCAAACAGCACGAGCAGGCTCAGTTCTGTTAGGCCAAGCTGAGTTAGATCAGCTGTATCGCTGCTTCTCAGATAGCCTGGCTTTCAAGTACCAAAAAAAGAGGAAGCATACATTGTAGCTGGCTATTATTTCTTACAGTATAACACATTAGAGAAGAAAGACATAGGCAAATGGCTTGTAGCTGCATGTAAGCACCATTGATGTATTATTCTCATCAGCACAATACATTGCCATCACCTCCCAGCCACTGAAAAAAGTTACCAGCAGTTGTTGCATAGTCATTAAGGTCTTGTATCTGTTTCTGTTCTAACAGCACTTCTCATAACGATTAGTTTGGCTGCTGTCTGGACTGTGCGCTTTGCACCTCTGCAGAAAATGCTATTAGAGCCTGGTCCTGTTCCCACTTAATTCAATAGACTAGACTTGAATTACAGCAACAAGCTTTTATAGTCCCAAGTTGTACAGTAGACTAGGTCAGGGAAGGGGGGAAAAAAGAAAAAAAGTCTGCTTTCTTTAAAAAGACGAAAAATAAAGGAAAAACACACTAGTGTGTGTGGGGGCGGGAGGAATGGAGATCGTCAGTTGTTCATTACATGTGTGCCATGCACCTGTGCAATGCCAAAGACAAAATGATGGTAATGATATTAACAACATACGTGCATACCTATTGTTTCTTAAACCAGCTTTTACTAGCTTTTTGCACATTCTCTCCCAGGGTTCTTGGGCAAACTGTAGGAGCAAAGGGAAAAGATAGGCAGGCAGAGCTCCGAGAAGCGTCAAAAAAAAAAAGATCAGTTCAGTTTTGTGGGGTGAAGATTCTGCAAGGGGATGCCATCTACACTGAAATTAGAAAATAAAAATTTCTCTAGAATTCTATAGAATTAAAATAAATAAGACCAGTGCTGCCTAAATGGAGTTTATACTATTGAAAAATCACCTGGGTAACTGAAGTGAGAGTCACAGCTCTGCGCCCTGTGAGATGCTGCCTGCACGGCCCGAGCTCCATCACTGCTGCGCTCCAGGCTAGCACGTCTCAGCAGCCCAGCCCAGGCTCTCCAGAAGCTGCAAGAACAAAACCACTCATATCGGGGAGACTACAAATTCCCACAGCTACACTCACCCTTACATTGCATATTTCAATACGTAAAATCTAGCTGACTGCCTTTATAATGACAGGAAACAAAGACTACTAGAATGCAATACAAAAAGCTGTTACAAGTTTTGCATCTTTGCATTTCATGAAGTTATATAAAAAATAAACTCTTTTCAGATTCTACAGTCTATGGAACTGATCAGAGAGAACAATTTTGAAAATGGAGAAAATATTTGCGTACATTTTTCTATTTTTTCAGCCAACATTTTAGTTTATATAGAATTTTAAGGAATCTCAATAACGCAACAGTATGTAGCAAAAAACAGTCAGTTGCACCAGAGAATTTGCATAAGATCAAAGAAATAATAAATCCCACTAACACAATTAATACACTAAATATTTATAACATACATGGCATCCCCAAAAGACTGGGCCTTCTCTGTCTTCTCTTTATCAGTTACTACTATGATACACTATAAAGAGTTTAACAGCTGTCATTTTGAACTAACCTGTAGAGCATCGCCATTGGTGAGGAATGCAGATATCTCATGCTTATCACAATACAGGTTTTATACTACTTATTCTGTGTTTTTAGAAAAGCCCTGATCCTGATAAGAGGAAGAGCAGACCTCTGGGACATTGAGGTCACACATTTGCCATACAAATACTGAAATCCAGCCCACACAGCTCTTCCTGGAAGAACAGGCCAGAGAGATCCTATAAGTCCAGTCTTGTTCCCATTGATAAAATCACTTGTGAAGTTCAGTATTGCTTCCTCAAGATAAAGGGTGGCAGCATTCAGCTGTGATTGACACCTGTACAAACCTCTTGTTGTCTAGGAGCAGACCTTATTCCATCCATTCAGCGTTACTGAATCTCATACACGATGTGTTTACTGTCACCAAAAGATTTAACTCCTAAAGTACAAAAACATATAAATATATATGTATATACACACCTTTTTCATTTTAGCAGGCGAATGTACTTTAGCAAATTTTGAAAAAGAAAGGGATAATGTATTCATAGCACAGCTTTGCTATATGCTTCACCGTATCTACATAGTACACATTTCCTTTTTAAACCTTCCACTAGCTGTGGGATAACCTCTTTCCTCCCCCCCCCCCCCAAAGAGGAAATTGTAAGTGGATTTTTTAACTTTGCAAGGCCTCAACAAAAATTAAAATAAATTTTCTTTTCTCTTTCTTTAGATCACATTTTCAGGACATTTTAATTCCACAACATTTGTTTGTCAAATAAGTTCACAGTGGAATAGAGATAATCTATTTGCTTGCATTAGTCACTTTTTTCTTAAGTCTGTACAGCATTAAGATCAGAGCAGGATTCACTCCACTCCGAGACAAACATTTCCATCTTTAATTGAGGACTATGAGTTGTATTTTGATACACACTACAGACCATGGCACATTTTGAAGAAAAATTCCCCAGTGAATCACAGAAATGATGTCTGCACCTACAAATATGAGGGTAAGCAAGTACAAGAGTAAACAAGTTTTAAAATGTTCCCATTCAGTAGCATTATTTCTCAGAGGACCTCATATCAACACAAAACAGCTTTGAGATTTTTTGTGGGCTGCTTTCAGTCAGAAATGGCTGTTCAGGTTCAGAGAACTGGGATATTACTAAAATTTAAAATCTTCCCAGTGAGACTTTACAGAACTATTTGAGGCCATATGTCATTTGAAGAAGAGCTCATTAACCTGATGATAACCAGAATTAAAACATTAGTCACCATGTAAAGAAAGAAGGGTTTTAACAACATGAAACAGGGCAGCTAGCAGGAGGAAGGTCGTATACAGATGCTAAGGGGCCAGGAGCCAACAGCTCTTGTTCCTGCTGAGCATCTTCACCTCCACCAGCTCAGCCAGCCCTGACTCCTGCTCGCTCTTCCCAAGAGCGGTGGGGACGCAGATGGGACAGAGGCTGCTGTGATCATATTAGGCAAAATTCCCTTGCCAGGCAACAGGGCAGGATAATGCAGCACTTACAAAGAGATCCCTCAAAATGCCACCACCTCCTCGATGCTACACGGGTTTGCTGACCCCAGGGAGGTCCTGCCTGGCACCCAAGAAGAGGAAGGGTCTTCTCCGTACTCTCCTCTCGCCACTCTGCTCCCCCATCAGCACCCACAATCTCACCGTGCTTTCTTCTGAAAAGCCTCTCTAAGCCACAGTCTTTTCCCCAAAAACCTTGCTAGCTTTCACACCTAAACCTTCCTTCTGCCGTAATGTAGGGTCCAGCCCCATACTTTACTTGAAGCTTAGCAGCACTATGTTTCAAGGCTTCAAACTGTGATGCATTTAGAAGCTTCTTTACCATGCAGAATTTGAAAAATACAATAAAACCTCCAGCTCTACTGTGTGACTGTCGTTCTATATTATCAAACTGATAACGCAGATACAAAAGGGTGGCCCCCGTTATGGGCATGGATAGCTGATGGTATGAGGCTCTTCCCTCTGTCATGGCTGTTTGCTGCTACATACCTAATAAGTGATTTTCATTGCACTCTACATTCCTCAGCTGTAGCATAAGGCTAAATCTTTCTGCTCTTTTAGCAGTGCTGGGAAGTTATTGCCACCTGTAAACTTCTTTGATATTCTTAAATAGAAGACACTATAGAAGAATAATATGGAAGTGAGAGGTAGAAAGTTCTCTGGATAAAAGTTAGAGACAGACTACAGTGACGATGAATATTTCTGCCTCACAGAAAAACTTTTAAATATTTTCCATAGGAGAATTCCTTGATGTCTGTGAATATTCCAAAGAGAGGAATTCCCTTTCAACTACATACTTCTGTTTATTAGTGAGCACTCCTTTAATGTTAGTATTAAAGGCTTTGAAGTACAAGTGCCTACAGACAGACTGCATAGTTTGAAAAGCAGTGGCAAGGAACCTGGTGATTTCTGAACACGAGTAAACACCAACAGAAGAGATGAGCAAGGGAAGGATTTGATTAAGGATGCAGGCATCAAACGTGATGGTTCATCATTCTAATTATGTTAATAGGACTAATGTACTTCAACCTGTCAGTTGTATTTAAAACTAGCAAAACACGATGCTCATTCTCAAGGAATGCACTCTCCTTCCCTCTGAATTTTAGGATGTTACAGTTCACAAAGCACCAGTCATATGAAGAGCAGCAGGCAACAGCACAAGGGAAATGAAGAGCATCTGGCTACGACATAATTGCAAACGTAAGCAGTTTCCAGGCTACCATGCTCACGAACTGAACAGAGCTAGTGCTGTATTATTAGTAGAAGACTGGCCTGTTTTGCATTTGACTAGGAAACAGAAAAATTATATGCAGCCAGAGCTCTGCAGAAAGGTCACCCTCCCATATACAACTGGCAAAGTACAGCCGAGAGCTCAGAGCAGTGAGGACTGGCAAGGCCTGGTGCTTGGGAGAGACAATCTTTGGTCTCGCTTTATCTAGACCCCCCGATCTAGAATGAAAAGGAGGCTGCGTATGAAGTGTTTCCAGCATGCAGGTGAGGCCTCTCTTGCTAACTGAAGACTGACATAACCAGAGTAATGTATTTCCCACCCTTGAATCTTCAGCCTCGTCTGGCCTTATAGAGCAAATCGACATAAGCAGTGCTGACTTATTTGGGTACAGTCTAACTAATGGAGATGTCTAAAAACAATTTTTAAAATGTCTTACCGGTTTTCCTGAACTGATAGAAGTACCTGCAGATCATAGTGCTTCCTAAGGAAAAACTTCTTGAAATCACCTTTCTTTCCCCAAGCCCCCCACTCTTTGTACATGGCTATGTATTCTTAATCTGTCAGAAGTCTAAATGGGGCATGTACGGGAGCAGGGATGGGGAAACTAGACATGCCCCTGCATAGCCCCCCCCCCACACACACACACACACTTTCTCTCCTCACCCTGTTTGTCAAGCCAGGGGCTTACATATCCTTCCAGCACTATTCCCTCTTCTTCCTAGTCAGACGATGACAAAAGAAAACATCACCACGTGATACGATTCCGTGACATGAGACAGGAAACTTAGAGCACTGTCTTCCCTTATTTTGATATCACTAATCACGTTCAAGAACAAGGGCAAGAAAAAAGTAATAGAAATTGGAGTATTTACAGCCAACTTCTCTAAGGTTCATTAATCAGAAACCATAGACTCTGCTATTTGAGAAATAGTATCCATGGATAAAGGCAGCTACGGATAAGAGAACAGGAGCAAGCGCTATGTATGCTGACATAGATGAAGCATTTTTTTAAACTCATAGGTTAAAAACTGACAGTTTAAACTGATTATGAATTATCATCTGACTTCTTTTACATGATGGCAAACAGCAGGAGCCTGTAGTAGTGAGGTGCAAACTGTACAGCAATGACAGGGTAAGTTGCCCTATTAGTGAAATATATGTAAGAGAAATCTTGAAGTTGCATAACAAACATGCATATTAATACATGAGAAAATTCTACAGCTGTGCAATGGATTACGCAGCCAAATAAAGAGGGCAATATTATCACCGTTGTCCAGATGGGGATGGTAAAAGTGACCTTGAAATGTTAATTAGATTAGAGAGACTACAAAGGCAGGAAACACCATAACAATTGGAAACTGCAATGACTGTCAAGCAGACTGAATAATATTGGACTATAATAGAAGAACTACAGTTTCAGACACCATAAATGACTGGTTTTGGAGGAAATATACAAGTGGAACAGAAACTCTTGACCTAGGGTTGCATAGAATGTGGTTCAAGATGTATTTCTCATAAAATAATGAAAAACAGATCCAGAGAGGATCCCCTTTCTGTTCCGGACAGGGCTAGCCATATATATATACTAATCCTACCAGGTGGTTTTCCAACCTGCTTTTACATACATCCAACAGTGAAGACTCAAGTAAGGCCTTCTCAGATAATCTGTTGAAAAAGCACTTCGTAGCACCAGCAAGTTTTGCTTAAATTACACTCCAAACATTTCCTCCTATAAATTTTTTTTGTCCTGTCTAGCTGGACATGAAGAGCACAGTCCTCTTTGCAGCACACCTATGTCCTTGAAGAGTTAGGGATCCCCTCCATTTCCTCTATAACTTGAACAACTCCAACCCTTTCTCCCCACAGGTCCTGTTTTCTAACCTTCTGATTATCTCTGTTGCTCTCCCTTCAGCTTTCCACAGTTGGTCCACACCTTTCTGGAACTACAATACCCAAAATGCAGTATTCTGCAAATGAATTAGTTTCTATCAGCACTGCTCAACTTATACTTTACACATGATGCTTTCCTTTTTTTCACAATACGTGACAGTGTTGACCTGTGCTCAGTCCAAGATCTGATACAATTCACAGTTTCTTCTCTAAAAAACTATTGACTAGAAGTTCCTCATTCCGTACTGGAGTGGACTCATTTTGCCTAAGTTTCATACTTTGAATTTGTTTCTATTCATACCTTAAATTTCATACAAGATTTTGATTGTCAAGATGACTTGGAATTCTAATCCTTGTCTACAAACTTGCAGTCTCTCACAGCTTGATGTCATCTACAAATTTAATACTCTTTAATTGTAATGATCTATCCCTCATTAAGGAAAATCTTAAATAACACCAAGGCGGGGAAAAAAAATCAACAGGGCTTGTATGAAAGAAGCTATTGTCTCACAGTTCCACTAGAGTGCTCAGAAGGAAGCCACCAGTGCGTAAACAGGGGTGTTTCAGCTCATGTAATATACTTCAGTTTACAAAAACTTTGACAAGATCCCCACCAAACACTAAGAAAGAGACAAAAGGGAAGGTCCACTCATGCATAATAATTGTGTACAAGCTAAGAAATAAAAGGTAGAAAATACGGTGCATTTTCAGAAGAAAGGAAGATTACCCCTGGAGTCTGTGCCAAGATCTGTGCCAAGTTTCTGCTGCTTAACATATTTATATGATCCAAAACAGGAAATGTAAAAGCAAGATTGAACAGCGAGGTCTACTGATGAAACAGCTTCTTCAGGATAACCAGAGCAGAAGGTAACTGAGAAGAGTTGAAAAAGGATATCACTATCACTAGAGGATTGACTAGCGATAAAATGAGGGGTGAAATTCTGCACCAATAAACGCAAAGTACTGCACATGGGGAGAGGGGAGACTCTTGATGATACATATGCAATGAGAGGCTTTAAATTAGCCATCATCTCTCAGGAAAGAGCTTGGAGTCATTTTGGACATTTCTATGTAAATTTAAGATCAATACTTAGCAGTAGTCAAAAAGGCAACTAGAACATTAAGTATTATGAAAGAAATCGAGAACAGAAGAGAAAATATTGTACCACCGTGCAAGTCTTTGGCGCAGCTTCATCTCATTACTGTGCACAATTCTCAAAAACATCAGAAAAGAGCTTCCCGTCCAAAGGCTCGTGTAGAGCTTCAAGAGCTATTGTGAAGGGTGGCACCAGGGACCAAGTTACTTAGTGGCTCCTGGAGGAAGGGAAGATAGATTAGGATCCTCAAGCCTAGAAGAGAAATAACCGAGGGAAAAAATGGTACATGAGTGGTATCAGAAAAAACAAACAGGGAATTATCAACTCTTTTGCTTAACACAGATTTTGAGAGGCACCAAATGAAGTTTACAAGCAATGGCTGTAGCAAAACAAAAGGAAGTCCTTCTCCCCAGTGCATAATTAAATAGCAGAATTTGCTGCATGGGATATATCAGAGGAAAAACATACAAATGGTTTCAGCATGCCTACAGAAATTTGTGAAAGAACCATCAAGAACTATCAAAACATGTAATTCAGATGCAAACTCCAGCTCAGGAAATCTTTAAGCTGCAAAGTGCTAGAAAGGCACCCTTGGGAAAAAGTACCACTGGAAGCTTGCCCTGCTCATATAATCTTCTAATGCATCCTTTACTGGCAAGCATCAGAATAGGATAGTGGACTGGGGGACCTCTAGCGTGACCAAGGACAGCTGTTCTTTGTTCTCATGAATCACCTGCGAACAGATTTGCATTGTTATTTATAGATCAGACATTCACAGTTACCTGCTTCACAATCCATGCCAACAGATTTCCTCCTGTGGACTTTTGTAGCTCTAGTAACACAAGAAGGTTAAGGTCACTTACTGCCCAGACTGTAAAAATAGGGAAATGCCAAAGCAAAAATAAATAAATAAAACAAAACACAATGTATTTTCCACACGCTGCAACATCTGATCACATGTCAATATGAATTAGTTGCATGAAAACAGACAATTACCCAAACGTTAATACATCTCAAACCCCAAAACACAGGGCTTCTAGAAAGGAAAGAAAAATCATAATTCTTGGTACCATTCTTATGACTTAGTTGGCGTTCCACAGAACGCCAGGGGTCTTTCTTTTTCTTTTTTTAAGCATAAATGTAACCAATCAGCCAAGCCATGTACTACCAGCTAAACTGACAGTAATGGCTGCCCCAAAATCCAAATGAATTTCCCTTCTCATGGTTGCTTGTTTTTGTGTGATTCATCTTGCAGCAATTAGTTGAGACAATATGGGTAAGGCACCACCTCTCACTTGCGTTCCTGGGGCTTTTTTGTTTGCTTTTTTTTGTTTTTTTATTGCAAATGGGTGTGCATTACTTCCATCAGCACAGGAACATCGGTCTTGTTCTCTCTTCTGGGTGACGGGAATCTGTGCCGTCCCTGATGAAATTTAGCTGTCCCTTTGGTTTTGCTACTACTGGCACTTCACAGGAACAAAACAACAGCAAACCTATAGCACTGATCATGATCTGCAGAGAAGGAGCTATCATAAGCAGGATGACCTGTGCTTTGCATTGGAGCAAACATTTACTATTTTCCAGTCCTCACCCAACTGTAGTACGATGTTGCAGCAGTTGTGAAGCGAGATGCATCTCATTAATACTGTATCTGATTCTTTACATCAGGAACAGATGCAGTGTCTTCGAAGTCCCCGCATAGATAAAGGAATGCATTAAAAGGAACTTATTTCTTTTATCTACCTTTATAAGAAAGAGATCAATGGAGAAAAGATGGTTTTTTATTTGTCAGTATCGTGGCACAGGAGACACCTAAACTGATGAAAGAAACCTGATGGCAGTTGACCTACTTAGAGGAGAGAAAGACATGAAACAGAATTTCAACCAGGCACACCTCCTGCTTTCCATACATTTGCCACATTAAAAGAATTTCTCTTCCTGCTCCCAGGAGCTGTCAAGTAGCATGGGCCATCTTGGAAGGGCTTTACACAGTGATCTCTTCTTTTGCTTGCTGAGTCACAGGGCACTGAGTAATAGTGGGCTACTGCTTCTTCTTGGATGTTCAATTCACCCGCAATAGGAAAGGTATGAGCCACAACGAATATCTGCACTAGCTAGGTGCAGAGCTACTGACCATGCCACTTCCTTCCAACGTGCCATCAGGGTGAGCCCATGGCTTTTGGAGCACATTGAAATACCGCTCTCAACCCACAAACATCGGTCTCGGTTGGGGCAGTTCACCACACACTAACTGAAAGTTGCCAGTGTAATGTTTAAATTTACACAACATAAATGCAGCTGAGGTTTCACGATCACAGTAAGTCACCTAGAAATGGTCAGGACTGCAGCAAGAGGCTGATAACAACCCTTTTATTCACCTAATTTTGCTACTTGCATGCATTCTAGCCTCCCACTCCACTATTTTTCTCATCTCGATTTGGTGTTACAAATTTCATCCTTAATTACACTCAACACTGTGCTGTTTCTGCCAGAGATGCCACACACTAGGAAGATCTCCAGTAACTGAGGTCCATTCGAGGAGAACCTGAACAGCAGCTTCAGAGTCCCCTGCGCACACAAAGTGCGAAGAGCCAGGAGGTTACAAAGACTTTACTCTGGGCAGGTTGCAAGCTTCAGAGCACCCAAATCTGGGTAAGTGCTATGTCCCCAGAGGAACAGCAAATTTCAAGACAACCTGAATTACTGCATGGACTTTCAAGATCTTAGAATAGCCGACCTTTTAAACAGACAGCAGTTCACTGTCTTAGGTGTAGCTGAGCTGCTATAATTCTTTTAGAAATAGAGAGCAGCTAAAGAGTATTGAGGCTTGACTGGCTTCACATTCAGTTAACGATAAAGGCTGCTGGTTCATTAATCTTCTGGGTGACACAAACTCTACTGCTGCAGACCAGCCTGTCATTTAAAGGCCTTGGGCTCAATAGCCCTCTGGTGAGTACCTTCGCTTACCTTGGTGAATCCGAGGTGCCACAGCCAAGGGCTGCAAATGAAAGCGAGGGCTGCAGGAACACGAAGAGCAGAAAGCAGTGAAGACTGGGCCGAGGAGAGGAGTGGAAGCTACATCGTCAGGAAAGCCTGGCCTGAAGGAGGACAGGAGTCTTCACACCAGCAGTGAGAAAGATCCGATGGAAAAATCGACAGCAGAGTCATGTAATCAAAGGCTGCTGAAGCAGCAGTGCAAGGCGCAGGACCAGGCTTTGGCAAGCTGTGCCTGGAGGACGCTCAGACATCAGCTGTTCAGAGAGCGATGCTGGACCCGGCAGGCAGCCAGGCCTGTGCTAAGAGGAGAAGACCTCCTTTAGCCCTTGACAGCCATTTGCCCACTTTCACTAGTACTGAACTATGCTTGTGGAAATGCAGCCCAGGGGAGGAGGGAAGGAGGGCACAATAAGGAGATAGGGATGGGAAAACTAAGAGGTAGGCAATGGCAGCAGTCACTTGTACTAATGTTTGCCAAGTATTTTTGTATTAGATTAGTAATATTTCCATCAGACTACAAGCCCCAAAGCTCAGCACAAAATGCATTAGCAGGCAGTTTGCAGACATAGAAGGGATTACCAGATACAACTGCTTTTTGAGATTGGGTTTATTTCCAGGTACCTCAGTGATCATCTTCTGGTCTGTTAATGACTTCAGTTGAATTTCTGTGCAGTAGCAGCCCAGACCCCCATCTCAATCTCAGAAGCGCAAAAGTATCTCCAAGTTACATTACAACAGCCCAGCTTGGGGACTGTTTATTTGCACTTGAATCTTCTACATGCAAGGAAACTTAGGTTTAATGGGCCTTATTCGAATACAGACTATCAGCGTAGGGTAAAGTAGCATGACCTGCTGAAACGTCTGAGCCACTGTCTATCTCAGGAACAGTATAAGTGGTTTCATCTTGTCAGGTCTTATTATAGTAAGGAAAAGCTACTGAATGCTAAAGAAATAATCTTGCCTTATGCTTTTATCCTGCCTATTTGTTGTGCCCCCTGTCTCTCATCTACCAGTATCTTTAACGTGCCTTTTAAAGCTCAGTATTTAAAGATCTCCTACTTTTTTCAACAACTTGGGTGTTTGGCTAACGTTTCTGCCCATAATAGTGTATTGCCATTCACTTCTGATAGCAGATACCACTATGAAAGTGACATTCTACTCTTGGGAAACCAGATCACAAGAGAAAACTGAACCACCCGCAGTTGAAGTAAAAACAGATTTCCCTAAGCCACACTTTAACCAGTAATATACTCAACCAGAAATGCAATTTGAAAACTTAGTGTGTATATACATGGCAAATTTGCCCTTCTTCTAATATACAGGTATATATAGTACATATCTTACCTTGAAAAGGAAGTTATTGCAAAGTTAAAGTACACATTAAAAAGCATTTTTCTTGATGAGAAATGACCGTGGTCTCCCGTGATTGCACTATACGGCAGGCACCATTCCATTCTGAAGATCGGGGAGTTTCAACAGCTCTGAGGAGGTTTAACAACTTTCTTAAAGTTCTGCCTTTTGCCAGTTCCAACAGTGCCTTAAGAAAACAGTATTTCAGCCTTCATGCTGATTTCACTTTTTTTTCATGGTATGCTCTCGTATCACCGCTGACTCTAGAGGTGACTTACAGCTCACAGAGACCAAACCTTTTTTTCCCTTGAAAAAGAGAAGAAAAAAAAATGAAACAAATGTACGAGAATTTAAAATTCAGAGTCAGCCCTTTGAAAGTCTGATTCTTTAGTAAAGTCTAAGTCTCACCTGTAACCCTTTTGTTTCTAATACGTACTGTTGTTGCTGAGGGTTTTTTGTGTTCCTGTTTACCATTAGAATTTATAATCACAATGCAGAGACAAATTTATTATGCGCTATGAGATATTACTAGAGGTTGCCCTTAAGATCTCACTGGCTTAGATAACATCACCTCAAGATTTACACAGTCTTCCTTATACCTCACATAGAGAACACAGAAAAGGAGACGATGTTATTTATAGTCTAGTAACCAAAGGTCCTTGGAGCTGTATAGTCACACAAAGCAACCCCACCTCAGCAGTCTGGATCCTGAAAAGACAAAATGCAAGTGACCGCTGGGAGGAAAAGCCAACAAAAGCAGAAACCGTTCAAATAAAGCGACTGGAGCAACAACAGGCACGCATCCACTGCTGCTGGTGTTAGATCTTGCCAAGGTCAAGCTAATGTAACAGCAAAATCAACACCAACTAAAGTTTAGGAAACGCATGCAGGAAAGGGGGGAGAGAAACAGAGGGGGAAGGACAAAAGGTCCTGAGATCAACAGAAAAGGCAGCTTTTGTGTCCCCGCAGCCCCAGACAGCAGCACGGCTGTCCCCGTCCCTGCTCCGGCTCACAGGCTGACTCCCAGCCATGCGCCAAAATGGGGATTTGCCGCTGGCGGGGCAGCTCCGGGGGGCCCTTCTTCCCCCCAGTTCCCAGGGCGACGTTATCACAGCTAACGAACAGATTTAAGGGTCGCCTTGCGCCTCAGCATCACGACCACAAACGGCAACGACTGGCTGGGGGCAACGGGAGCCTCTGCCCCAACAGCACAGAGGGAGGCAAAACCACCAGTTTCTCAGAGGGACTGGAGGGGCTGCATTTGGGCTAAACCCGTAAATACCTTGGCAGAAGATATTTGGGAATGGCTCCTTATTTTAAAAAGTATCCCACAGCTTCTCTCTCTCTCGTAAGTAATACCGCAGCTGGCAGACAGGTATGAAACTTCACAGGAGCGCGAGCTCACGGGAGGAGAGTACAGGCAGGGGAATTAAGGGATTTCCTCCTTGCCTGGACACACCTTTGCTCTACGACCGCAGTCAGCACCACTGTTCTGCCGTGTTTCATTTCACCTCTCCATAAAAGAGGGAGAGTTGCAGGCACAGCCTGCTGCACGGACGAGCTAATCTGTTTAATGTTTTTAAAGCTGAGTGGGCAGAAGGCAATATCAAACTCCAGGGTACATATTATGTGAACTAATTCAGTAGTTCTCCAATAACTGTCTTACTAGAAGAATTTCTGCACTGGAGCAACGTTGCTTGCAATTTGCAGTTCCCTCAGAATATATTTATAAGGAAACTGAATCCTCGCCTTAAATCATTGTCAAGAAGAAACAAAATACACATTTACTGGAGCAAAGGCATGTAAAAACTTGAATTAAAATAATGGCTATGTACAGACAAGGACTTTAAACAACTTGCAGTATCACTTCTTGCACTGAAGCAGCCAGAGCTGCATAACCTTGAATCTGTATTTGTACATAGCAACAGAAGTGAATTTGACAGTCAGCTCTAACTATTTCCATTCTGTGCTATCAGCTTTCTAAAACATAAATGCCTCAATTTTACCACTCATCTTGTATAAAAGTAATTTAGAAAAGATGGAAATCTGGTTTCTGAACCTCTTTGCCCTTGGCCAGCAGTGAAGGAGAGCTGAAGCAGAGATAGTGTCTCAAGGACAGAAATCAGTTACCAAGAGAGAGAAATGGAGGAGAAAGAAATACTCCCTGTTCTCCTTCCAACCCCTGCACTTACTGGTGTACAGTCTGACCCTTTTGGTAGCTTGTCTCTGCAACGAGGACCAAGATAGCTGCCCTCCTTTCCGGCGCAGGCCCTCTGCTATCGTGTGTCACAGCTGCTTTCGACCACTGTACTGGGCTGTGGTCACCCGGAGGTCCGGGTGCTGCTCCTGCTGGGTGTGGGAAAAGCAAGGAAGAAAAGCAATTCGTTGCTCTAAATTCACTTGACTGCTATGCTCACTTCAAATGGAAAATTTGCAAGGATGCGCAGTCAAAAGGTTGCTGTTTCGCAGCCCTGAGTGGCGTGAGAGAGCATTGCAGCTGCAGGGCAGAGCCCGCAAGCGCGGGAAGCTGCAGAAAGGAGCGGCTGCTCCCGCCGCGGCCTCCCGCTCCCTCCCTCGCTGCCCGCGGCTGCCCTGCATTCCCTGCCCACCCAAAAAACATCCGTCCAGGATTGGGATTTCCCCCCTTCAAGTCACAGGAAATCACGAGGTTATTTTTGTTTGCAACCAGACTGAGCTTAAATCCTCCCAACCAACCTGCACTTGCACACCAGCCTTTGGAAGGGTTTCCAAGCAGGCCCCGCTGCTCCGATTACAAGTGAAACGAGCGTGCCTTCCACGCCAGTCCTCTGCCGAGCCCCGCTCCGGCGGCAGCGCACCAAAACTGCCTGCGGCACCCTGAAATCACCTGCCTGGGCCCGTCCCAGCAGTGTACTGATCCACCAAAATCGGACTGAAAAGAGGGCTTCCTCACACCGCCCGCTTTTGGTCCTATTTGACCCTATTTGGCTCTTTTTGCCCTATTGCGATTGTGTGGCAGAGTCGATGCCACCCCAGGAAGAAGGATGCCCATCTTAGCGCAAGGAGGATGGAGGCTGTCGGTAGACTGCAGGGCTCACTAAAATTGCACAGTTCACACTCAGGTTAAACCCCATAGCATGAAACGCAACAAAATACCGCCCTCCCTTAAACTGGCAAATTGCATGTAGGCTATGCAAAACCCGGGGGGGGGGGGGGGGGCAGGGGGAGGAAATTTGGTTTCTTTCTGTTTAAACATGCTACCAGCAACTGTTACAGAGAGAAAATATTTGGAGGGGGGGGGATGGGGACACAATGGGTATTAAAAAAAAGCTCATGGTACCAAGTCAGATGGAACAGGCTAATCAGGATTTTGTTTCTCTTCTTGTTAGCACAAATTAAAACAGCCAAACCTACATTTTTTCCTCTAACTAGGAGAAAAAGCCCCAAGTAACTGGAGTCTGGAACCTCACATAAACCTCTTAGATCCCATGTGGATTTCTTAACAGAAAAAAGAGGGTAAAAATACATTAACGCCCCCCCCCCCCCCCCCCCGAGAAGATCGTGTCAAGAGCAAAGCTATTGTTAAAAATACAAGCAGCAGACTGGGGATCTCCCCAGTCAGCAGCATGTGTCTTCCAGGCGAGAGGAAAACTCCCTGCAAGGCAGACAGGGAGTCTGAATTATTAAAGCTGAAGGAATAATCTACTCAGACTGATCAGAGTGGAGCTCTCTCGAGGGTTGGTGGGGTTTTTCCACTGGCAGGCAGACTACCTCGTACATGAGCTGCATTTAAAACAGTCACCATCGTATTTCCATATTGCTTTCTCAAGCAGAATTTCTATTGCGAGTATTTTCCGAAAAAACAAAAAACAACAGAACACCCTACTGTTAGAGATGATCGAAAAAATCAAATGAGAAAATGGAATTAGATCCTCCAGAGAATATAATGTAATTTCCCCACCACTTCACTGCTTCCACAGGAGGAATTCTTTTTAATTATAAATAATTGCACCTAGGAGTGCGTAATGCAGCAAAATGAAAATCTATGGGCACAGGGTTTCCCAGGCAACCTCTTATCAATGGTCTGTTTCTAGGTGATACCACTCTCTACCCTATAAAACCTTGAACAGCCTCATCTGTCACAAACCAAGGCGGGGGGGAGAAAGAGAGGCAGAGGGAATCACCCTAACAAGAGATTCATTCGAATGTATGAATGCTCTACAGTTATTTTGATTCCTAGGACTGATTTTTTTGAGCTATCGGCTTGTAAATGCTTGTTGTACAGCAGCACATTTGAGCATGAAAGGAATTTATTATTTATTAAAAGCTATTTTTAGTCTCCTACAGAAAATTTTTTTACATTAAAAAAAGTTTCCTGGCATCCCTGTGGAATATTTCTGGCTGATTTTGTAAGTCAGTTGTGTCACTCATGTTTAGTGTGACTTTCACCTCCTGAGGTTTCACAAGAGGAAATGCCCATCATGCTGCTGACTCCGATATAAAATCAAATCACTTGATTTGGAAACTGCCTTCAAGAGCCAGGCATCATCCAAAAAAGCAGTGCTGAATACTGTAAACCTTTTCTCTCCATATCAGTTGCTTTGTTTCTAAATGTTCCAGGATGGAGAGCACAAAGATGCTTGGGGCTGCGCTCTTGTAGGGGGGCTCGGCATGGTGTTACTAAAGCAGGCTGGAAGCCCTGCAGGGGCTGAAAGCATCTATGTGTCACCGAGGTGCCTCCCTGTGCTGGAAAACAAATTAAAAGCCTTCAATTACTAAACCTAAAGGCTTTTCAGGTAGCTCAAACACTGCAGGTGATGAGCTTCCCAAACAACTTGCAATGAAAATTCTCTTGCAAATGTCTTCAGCAACTGCATTGCCCCCGCTACTTGCCCACAAGCTCCACTCCCTTTCCACACTCCTTTCCTCTTCTGTATATGCATCTATGTGAAAAAACAGCATTTAGATCGGTCCTATCGAGGCAGGAAAAGGGGATGAGCCTGTAAATCTAATAACAATGCAATCACTAAGAGATCACCAGTGTATTGCAGGAGTCGTCTTCCAAGCTTCAGCCTGCTGTGCTATCCGCTCGAGGTCCTCTGTTACAAGAAGGAAAAGCATGTCCTTCCCCCCCACCCCATGAATTCTGTTCCCTTGCTACGACTAAGAAAACCTACCCAATATATATTTCCTGGCATACACACAGAGGGAAACAGATCCTTTGTTTTCCTTTACTGTCACCTCAATATGCCAAAACAGTGGTAGCCTATCGTTTTCTACACTCTGCTTCTAGAGTCTTCCCTAATGTAATTTAGGTTGGAGTTACAGTAAAACATGGGGCCCAGAACCTGCAGATCACTAATAATTAGCAAAGAGGTAAAGAATAAAAACTGATGCCAATAAAATGAAAAGGTCAAAAGCTGACTCCTTATTTTGAATACTAAACAGATAAGCACTGCCTGGATACGTTCAGATGCACTTCCATGTTTTTGCTGCAGCTTCAATCCAGGTTTTACAGTAAGGTCACAAAATTAAAATACTAGAGAGAAAGAAAACTTCAGCTAGCTTTGGTAACAGTATTAACAGATAAACAGCAAGCACAAAGCTTTACAGTCTCTGATGATGGTTTACAATAACTTACTGAAGTAGAGTTTTTTGAGACTCTCAAAATAAAACTTATCATGAATTATTTAAAATTTACAAAAAAAGATTGCTTTTATTTTGTACCCAGACCAAATCATATGATGCAGTTTAGTCCAAATATTGTATTCTTTGTTGGCTATAAGTAAACATCAAAACACAGAGAGCAGATGCTTTGCGACTAAATCGAAGCAGAAGACAAAGAAAATTATTTGGTCTTATCTACAAGAGCAGGAGGGGTTACCCAGCGTTGTTATTTCATGAAAATTATCCTAGAACATTTAATCCACTTCACAGAGATAATGAATCCAGACCCTGATCAGTTTTTATTCCAGAGCAGTGCATCTGGATGGGAAAGCATGCCGGAAGAACTGCTTCAGCGTTGCTTATCCTACGATGGTCGGCGGGCCAACGTGTCATGGAGGTAAAGCTCTAGACAAAAAGGAGAGAATACAGTTGGTACGAATGTAATTGCTTCAATACCCCATGGTACCCCATGGCACTACAGAGCCGAACCATTTTCAATTGCAAAACTTTGCCTTCACAGAAATATTTCAGTGCTGCAAGAGGCCTCGCCAGCATCAATGCCCTGCCACTGCGAGAAAGTCAAAGCACCACGGGACTCTCCTACCTGACGTGCCCTTGGAAGGCAGCACAACACTATTCTTGTTCAAGTTTAGAACCACATAACCAAACTATGTTAGCACTTCAGTCAGATGTGCAAAACATAATAGATGGTTGAGAATCCCTGCCAAGGAACAAAACGGCTCATGGGATCAGGAGCGGATTTTGATGCGCAGAGCCCTTTACCTTTGCATCACTGGTTCAAAGCTGCCCAATATCAAAGGACACAGAGGCACTGTCATCTGGCAGCAATTACATGAACTGTGTGAAATGAACTGGTGTTTTCATTCAAGTCGCAAAGAAAGTGCCCTTCTCAAACCCACAATTCAGTAGCTGTAAGATACAGTACAAGGACTCTGTGCCCAGCGCGCGGAGAGCCTACATTGGCCTCTCGCTCTATTTTGGGATTTTTGCCAAAATAGAAGACTAAGTTACAGGTTTTGTTGCCCTGCTGCAGGCTGTCCCTGCGCCAGAGGCACGGCTTTGCATCCTGCCGCGAGGCATCCCAGCGGCACACCAAACCCCCAGGCTTCGGGGAGAGTTTTGGCACTGCTGCCAGCACAGGCTCCTGCCACAGCTTTGCTGGGGTCAAAGTGACTTAAGCTGCAAAGACACAGCTATGTCTCCCAGAGATTTCACAAACACAGACTTCCGAACTAAAAAGAGAAGTAAATAAAACTACTGTTATGATAATCTCATCATTTCAGCAATAGCAGAAAAAACTTTATGTCTGTGATTTCTTATTAGCAGTTTTACCCAGGATAGCCTGAAAAGACCCAACCAAAAGCAGTTACTGTTGCACAACTCTGGCACTACAGCGTTATTACTGGCTATTCCAAATTCTGAAGTTAACCTAGTGACTAAAGTCTCCTTTCCCTCTAAAACAGGATCAGGTAAATTTTGAGAGCTCAGATTCCATTCAGAAAATGTCACCCACACACTTAACGGGCTTCAGCGTTTTATTACGTTGCAATAAAACCCAGAGCAATATCAGTATTCTTGAGACCAGCCCTGCCAGGGTTTGAGAGAAGCAGAGCTGCTTTCCAGAGGTTAAGAGCATGAGCCTCAAAGCTTAAAGTCTGTTTTCTCCTAGTGCTTCGTAATAAGACAAAGTGTGGCATAATTAAATAAATTAAAAATGAGCTTTCTATCAAGGGTAAACAAAATGAACCTAAAATATTACCATAATTACAGCCAATCTGCATTCATTTTAGACACAGAATCTGCAGGGTTACTAAGTGGCAGCATTAAAAAGCTGTAAAACTAAAAAGATATTATAGAATTCAGTCACTTACAGAGGCAGTATAATTTTCATATATAAATATGAATAATATTCTCTCAACCACAGCCTGCTTTTTAATACAGAAAGCACAGCTGAAAGCTTATTTTTCTGAAAATGTAACAGACTTTCCTTTATGAGCGAGGACATTTCAAAGGTTATTAGAATTTTCAGAAGGACTTAATGGAATCAGACGGTGGATTTAAAATGTTTACTTGCAAAAGGGAATGTGCTAGAAAGTGCAGTTGCATTGTTAAGAAATTATGATTGCTGGTTAGTAAATAACCTGGACAGAAATGGAATTGTGTTTCTCTCACCAGCAGTGTTAGCGTTTTGTCCTCTGCAAGCAATTAATCCAGGTAAGCCGAGACACAAGCTCCCACCTCTCCTGTTTGATCCGACTCTGCACTTGGCTGTAAAACCAGAGTATGAAATTAGAAAGAATTATATTAAACACAGACGTCTCTGTAAGTAGATTACAGGCAGATTCCACGGTGTCCTGCCAACGCAGGGTTATGCAAGTTCTCTGGCAGTTTCTTGAGATTTCAGTGTTATGGTGATGGGCAGCTTGTGACTCCCTTACAGCATTCTTGCCTTCCAGATATGGTCAGTAATGGTGGCTCGGCATTTCCCACTTCGGAAATCCTTCCTTTTACAGCTCAATTTGGTGCAGCATAAGCAAGACACAAAGCCTTCGGCCGGGGCAGTGCGAGCTGCCGAGTTGCTCTTATGGTGCATGTTTTCCAGTGTGGAAAACAAACTAAAATGGTGCAGTTTTGCTTTCGCCTGGAAGTCACCTCCACATCGGAGGGCATCATCAGTGCCCACGTCTTGACCGACACAAGGATGCTGGAGCAGCTAGGATATTCAAAAGAGAGAAATGTAGGATTTTAAAAGGTCATCAGAAGAGTCAGTAAGAAAGCAAGAAGGTCCTCTCAAAGGCCTGGTCTACAGCAGAGAAGGTTAGATGCAGTGTACCAGCAAAACCTCGCCGGACAGACACGGCTTGCACAGCAAGGCTTCCTGTGCTGACACAGCTTATTCCCATTGACACAAATGAAATAACCTACTCTGACTTGTTTGCCAAAATGCCTGCCTCTGCACCCAGCTCTGCTGGTACAAAATTACTGAATATATCTATACACACACATATACACATGTATATGTATAAAAGCTTTCTTGATACCCCATAAGCCTCACGGCCATCACTAGCCTTGCAAAAGTTCTTTGCCCAGACCTGTCCCAAGACTTTCTTCCTTTCCCTCTCCCTCCTCCGTTGCCTTTAATTTGAAAACTGACTCTACTGTTTATAAGGGTGGTGGGTAGCAGTATCTAGGTATGTGGCCCGTGAACATTTGTTGTTTATTAACCTTATCAGTGCTTTCTTAGGAAGTATTTTTGGGCGGCAGAGGTGGAGGAGAGTTACTTTTGATCTATGTTTAATGAAACCATAGAAATTAATTTTGCAGTGGAGTCTCATTCTAGGTGGAAAATACTGGTAGTACAATATGGCACATGCACAGTCCAGGGAGACATGCCAGGTCTTCTAGATCAGTCAGCAAGGACTCAGGAGGAGGATATTCTTCTTCCCCCTGCCACCTGCCTGTTCCCAAATTTAGTGTTTAGAGATTAAAGTCTCTGATAACACACAAGATCAAGGAGGCCTGCCCAGAAGTTTCTCATATCATTTCATTGCTTCCAGTGTTTTTCTGCTTCCTCTTCATCAAGGAGATTTCAAAGACAAAACAATTTTGCAGGTGTACAAATGGTAACCAGCCTAAGGAAAGTTGTATTTGCTGGAAAAGCATATAACAAAGAAACATGGGTTAAAGGGAAGACGTGACCAGATTAATCTGTTTTAGTATGCAAGTACTGCATGTTCCAGGGGAAATTTGTATTTGCAAATAGGCATTTGCCAAAGAAAAAGGAATATGGCATGTCTTTTCGACTTTTTTAATATACAGATAGATAGATACTACTTGTGTTATACTTTGGAAATGCAAATTCTATACATCTATCTGATCAAAGTTTTGGGAAGCAACTAAAAATGGAAGAACTGTGATAGAAAAGAAGGAATTTTTTGTTTGTTTTCAAAAACTGCCTGAAAATTTATCTTAATAAACACTGTGAAGAGATTATGGTTCTTCTGAAAGTCCAGGTCCTCCACACACTATTACCTACAAAATAAACAACAAAATTCCTGGTACTTAAAGGTGAAAACAACTTTTTTTTTTTTTTTTTAAACTTTTGTGTCTCCTTACAGATCAAGGAAGCATAACAGAGCACAAATACAATTATCAAAAGAGAAACTCAGAATAATCCTGTGTCAAGTTCAGCACTTCCTTTACTCCCTTCTATAAACTGGTTCCAAGAATATGCTTAAATATTACCTCTGACCATTCACTATCAGGTGTCATGAGCTTTCTCGAGCTCTTCACACTAGTGTTAACTCTACTGGATGGTGGAAGACATAATTATTCATGTACACTCTCACCTCACCCCCAATTAAAATAAGGGTCAGAATGAATCATTTGCCTGACTCAAATTAAATCAACCAGTAACAATTTTTTCCAAATACACAGTTTCTCAGGACAATGTAAAGAAAAAACTGCAATAATTAAAGAACTCTAATTTATAACGGTATGTTCTATGGTGTCGTCTCCTTCGTCCTTTATTCATGAATTTGTATTTTCCATGTTTTAAGCATTTCTTGACAGAACATCACCACCTAGTGACTGTGAGTGCTTATGGGAATTTCCAGAAACCAGATTAGTAGACCTTAAAAGAAAAGGCTGATAGGAGTGGAGGAAAAAAGAAAGAAAATGAAAATGAGGAACAATCCTTCTTGTTATTTAAATTGGAGTTATTTCCAAAGCAAGCTGAGAGCAGACATTCTAACGAAATGCAAGAAGGTGTTTACAGGTTGGTTAAATATTTACAATTAAGTAACAATACTTACCATTTGAGATACAAAAAAAGGTAAGCTTTTAGCTCACTATTCTCAGAACAACTTAGTTCAGCAATATCAGATATATTCAGAAGTAACTGAAGTGTAAAATATTAAGAAAGAGGAAATTCAGACGATGTCAAGAAAACCTTCCCAGCAGTGATGTATATTCCCTAGAGATAAGGTCTCCAAACAAACGTGCTGGAACTTGATTCCTTGTTATATTTTAAAACTAGACTATGCAGAGGTGAGGAGCTCAACCCCATATTTATGAGATGGCAAACCACTCAATATAGTCCTATGGATATTTTCTTTCTCAGATGATATTTTGGCTTTGAGATATCTAAGAATCAAGATAGGGTTCTCACTTCTAGGTACGGCTCTCCTAAATAAACTGCATATTATCGTTTCCACTATTAAAGTGGTTCTTTCTGTGAGATCATACTGCCATTTTCCAGTTATGCTCTGCTCAGCTTCAGAGTACCTTTACAAGACAGATACAAAATAAAGACTGACTCCGTACATTGTTTACCTCTTTCAAGGATCAAAAAACCCAAAGAATCAAACCAGATTTATGCAGATGTATATTTAGACCTGCAGATAAAGTGTCTTTATTATAACACCACAGGGTAAAAGCAGATGGAAGGGGAGATGTTTGTGGTCTAAAACAAGCCAGAGCAGAGTCTGACTCTGTGCTTGTTCCCAGCCTTTTTTCTCCAAAGCAGACACACCTAGAGCTTTCCACTTGGTCAGATGTTGCACACAGCTGGAGCTAATGCTGAGCAGTCTCACCAGTCTCTGCTAAAAGTAAGGGATAGCCACAATTAAATTACCTCACAGCTGCTTTAACCCGGGAATAATGACATTGACAGCAAGGGTTCTTTTACAGAACCTCACTTTAGCATATTGATAAAGTGCTTTCTCCTAAAATGCTTGCTAAAGCATTTTCACCCTAATTCTTTCATTGCTCCAAAGTACTCTGAAAGGATCATTTTTAAGCATTGCCTTCCAATAAGTCTAGTTCCTGGCCCTGTTCCGAAGCTTCATGAATGCAGCTGCCAGGGGGAATCCTTTCAGGGAGAACGGCTCAAATTGCACATATATCACCCTGATTAAACCTAATGGCAGCTTAAGTTACCAAGAGACAAAGCCGGGTAAGAAATAAATGTGGCATTTGGATGCTCTACAGAAAGGCACATTCAAAAGCCCATTGACCCAACACTTGTATTGCTATAGGTGTCAGTTAAAGCAGTGCCAAATCTGAATTAAGATACCCACTGTTATGCTTATATTTCTTAACTTCTTAAAGATGAGGTTCATCCTTTTTTCTTACGGTTTGCAAGAACTCAGTCTTTTCCACTATGAACGTGACTTAGATTACTCAATTTCACATATATAAGAGGCATCACTGATGATGATAATTTGTCACTGGCAACCAATATTACCTAGGTTCGATAGGAGTAAAATGCTCACGTCTGATACTGTATTTTTAAAAGCAAACAAATAACCCAGCTTAGCATGCAGCATTGATTGTGTCTATCATATTCAAGATATTATTAAAAAATATTAAGTAGCTTTTGGTTCTAAATCTGTAAATAAATACAGTCCTACTAGAAAAGGGTTTTCTCAAACATTGGTAGTTGGAAATGGCAAAAAGGATGTCCAGCAATAGGCTACAAACTGGATTCATCTTAAAGCAAAGATAAAGTTTTATCTTGCAATGATGCCACACTTTCCAGTGGTTAAGTTAAATATGTAACTCCACTTCTCATACTTTTAAAACAGAGCACGTTAAGATCCGTACAAAATTACTGAAGGCAGATGAAGAGGGCATTTTTGCCCTGCTCTTTAAAGAAAAAAAACTTCTTAAGTTATGTATTATTTTTAGAAACTGGTTCATGTCACAGAAGTTGATAGAAGACTGACTTACCCAACCGTGAAACCGGGCCACTGTGGCACGTTCGAACGCAGTGCCTCTCCCTAAGGCAAACTACTGCCTTAGCTGTGTTCAGCCCACTGAGACTGCCCACTGAGTGGGCATGACTCAGTAGGAGCACATCATCTCAAAACATACAGTATTTGGTGCCTGGTGCCATATATAACTGAATATTTTGTGCATCATAAATAAAATGCGGGTTTAATTAGGTGATGTATTTACAACCTGGATCTCTAAATGAATCACAAACTTTGTTATGTTGTTAGAAGTCTTGTCATCCTGCACATCTAGCAGCATCTGGAAACATGCAAGAAGGGAAGCACAAAGTCCTTGAACATATTTCATTTGATTGTAACCCAACAGATGGATGTCATGGTAAGTCACCTCAGGGACCGTGGTAACATTTACTCTTCTGCTTTACAAATGGCAGCAGAGCCCAAGAGCAAAATAACCATAACCAAGCTTCAAAAAGAAAAGCAACCAGCTATGCGCTTTGGGGTTGTTACTCATGAACAGACATGAAAAAAGGGGACAAATTCTGCTTTTGGATGGAAGCAGGAGGCATCATTCCCTGTGAAGTTTAAAAAGTCCATTTTTCATGCAGTATCAAACTTCCAGGAATATCTTCCGAAGGCAAGTCTCCATCGCAGTATTCTTTAAGCAGCCCTCGAGAAAAAACAGGCTAGTATCTACCTGTCCAGGAAACACATCCCAACAGAAATGCTTCCAGTGTAAAGCGTCCTGCATTCCAGATTGCCTTCCAGCAAAATTACTGAGTTCTTGTTGTACGTCATGGCATACGCTCACGGAAGTTCAGCTGCAAGCTACTCAAGACGCAGACACAAATATTACTACTATATCGTAGTGCAGGCCGAAACATCAACAACGGTCATAGCCCTCTATGCTAGGCATTGTGTTTTAATATGCTTGTACCAGTAGGAGCTTACAATTTAAAGGAAAACAGGCTGCAGTAAATGAGAACAGTAAGACAGCTGTAGATTAAAATGCAAGTATACAAATTAAGAACAGAAAACAGTCATATATGCTAGCTTTATAGTTTACCTGTTTCAATTCCTAGCTCTGATGTTTCCAAGACAAAAGAAAAAAATATAATACAAATTAATCCTAGATGAAGGCATAATACCAGTGATCCTTCATGGCTTCCCAATCGCAATGCCATCAGCAGCATTCAATATTGTGCTTCTTTACATACCCCATTACAGCTCCATTGTGGTCTCCTATCACTTTCATAGTAGGAAATGAATTCCAGTGCAGTGCCTGTGGCCAATGTGAGTAATAAAATGATGAGTATTTCATCACACCTAGAAAGCCTTAAAACTGTCATCTGGCCTGGGAATATTGAGTCTTGCATATTGGTGGATAAACTTGGGGCAGGAGAAAATAGGGTAAACTAGATGTGGATCAAACAAATCATATTTGGTAGGGAAGAAGAAATGAAGATGGAAAATTTAATTTTAAGCTGACCCAACGTGCTCTTCAAGGCAAAACACAATGATTTCTCTAGGGGCTCCCTAAGCTTCTTGTTTCCGAGGAAGAATTTCCAAAAGAACAACCATTCTAAACTAAAAGAATAATGCCTTCGTTTTCAAAAGATTTTCAAAATGTTTGTCCCAAATTTTTCATGGTTAAATTCAAACTGACTTAGCAAGTACCTCTTTCTCAAAAACTACTGTCTTCTTTAAGCTTACTTTTAGATAAAAACATTTTGCTTAGCTATAGTTAAAATAAACCCTTAAAGTAACTGTAGTTATTTTCTTCTCAGTAACAACACAGTAGTTAGGACATGTACCTAGAAAGCTCAGCAGCAACCCCCTTAGGGATGTTCTTAAAGATCTATAGCTTCCAGGAGCATAGAGTGACAGAGGCAAGCAACCGTTGATTTGCCATGAGAGACCTCCATGCCCATTTCCCCACAGGCCTGGTTTAGAGCTGTCTAAATAATTACAGCACTGCACCAGCAGAGCATGGCCTGCAGAAACACAGGTCTGCCTCCCACGGTGCTCCGTGCTGCCCACTGCGTAGCACAGGGTGCGGGGGCGGTTGTGTTCTGCTTTCCTTTTGCATTATCTCTTGCCTAGAACAACACAAATCTGAAAATTGAGTCCAGCTTCCAAACCACAGTTATTACAGAAGAAGAATGTATTACATTTGTTGCACCTCAAGTGTACTCTGGAGGAAACACGACTACAGAAAGTGCCTAGCTATCTCTAACAGCAGGATAAGCCTTCAGGTACAAATCAGATCTACGTGCATCTTTTGTGCTAGGTCAAATTTAATGGTCTATATCATACACAAGGTCAAACTGCACAGTTTAATGGTCATGTCTGTCTTTAAAGATTGCATAAAGCCTGAGAATATCCTGAGAAGAACGAACTGGCAGTCTCTCTCAGGAAACAGCAGAGAGGGGGCAGCCCTGTGAAGGACCAGGAGTTATGTGAGCCTCTGCTGAAATCCAGAGAACGGAGGAAGGTCAGGCAGAGGCAGTAGTGCATGACTTCCTCTGCTTTCCCAAACTCAACATTTTTTTCCACTGGCCTTAAAACTCTCTCCTCACCTTGCACAATCAGGAAATAATTGATTGGCTTTGGGATTCTTTGGTAAGATCATGCAATACCCGTCACAGGCAGAACAAGTAAAACAGAAGCTACAAGCAGCCCACAGCACATTCCCAAATGTGACATTTTAGCATGAAAACAGAACTTCTGGCAGTGACAAAAGTCAGTTCTTTGCAAACAGAAAACACAGTGCGCAAGTTTTATACCTGAGCACTCAAACAAGATATGTGGCAAGCACAGCCTAATCCTGGTAAGCAACAGCCAGGAGCTGACAGTTTGGACTGACTTCTAGAAGTCGCTCCCCAGTTGCATCTTGGCACATGTGTTCATTTCTCCCCCGGCACAAGCCCAAGGACCTGCAACCAGATATTCTCTAAGCTCTCACCGCATGTCTCCAGGAAGGCCTATTTGTTTTCTTGCCTGGTGCCTCCTCTGTTACTCTGCAATTAGCTCTAGGATCGCCACCAGAAGAAGCCAGGTTGGGCAGCTGATTTTTTCCCTTTGATTTCGGCATCTCCACAAGTGATGCATCAGCCAGAATCACCTCTGCTGTGTTTAGTACTAATTACTTGCAATCCAGGGAACCAGGATTCCTCCACTGAGAATGGAAGAGGCCCAACTGCAGCAAGGTTCACATATTATCCTTTAGTAAGGGGAAAGACAAAGGTATCCATTTTAATAAACATAGCAAAGCAGAAAGCATAGTGAAACTCTTGCTTCTCCAGGCTTGGTTCCATGCTGTACTTGTATTTACCTAGCACTAAAATGAGCACAGGTGAACAGATGGGGAGCCTTTCTCATGGCATCTCCAGCTTCTATCTTGACTATCACCTTGTTCTAACTCTGCTGCTCAGCACCTTTCCCCAGTCAGCCAATACAAACCAGACCCTCAAAGTTTTCTGGTTCCCTTAAACAACAGACAAAATGCAGGTATGCTCTGCTTGCCTCACAGCCTGCTGAAGCAGTATTCCAGGACACTGCAGAACTTTTCATAAGGATTGCCTCAGGCCAGATCAATATGAAAGCTTTTATCTATTGTTTCATTACACAGTACTTCGTACAGCTTCCACTTTGACAGCATGAAGACAAAAACAAACAAAAGGCTTAAGGCTGGAGGTTAGTCAAAGACACCAATCTACAAAACCCACAGTTTGTGTCATGCACGCAGTACACTGTGCAACAGGAACACTGAGACTAAAACCAGGAACATTCAGAGATTAAAAACTTAGTTCAAGTTATCTCTCTCCCCTTCAGTACATCAGCTGATTTCAGAGAAGAAAGAAGGATAAGGAAGAAACAAGCACATTCCACTTTCTGCTCTTATGAAGATAATTTATTTGCATTGGGACTTTGTATGCAGGTTTCCTCAAAGTGCCATGTTAATGTACAGGAGTGACTGTTTTGATCACTGCAGAAGCACATTGCTTAGTCGCAACCAGAGGAAACTCAGCTACTACCCTAATTTTTCCACAGCAGACCTGCCCATCCAACATAGGCTCAGTCTCCTGGTTTGCAGCATACAAAGCTCAAGTTTGCAATTCCACCTTTTGATCTCAGTATTAGAGCTGACACATCTCAAGATTTTTCAGGGAAGAGAATCACAGAGAAGAGAATTATCCCCTAGTCCTCACTTCAAGGACAAGAGCTCCTCCTCACCACATTCCTGCAGCCAGATCCAGGCAAAACCACAAGTTATCTAAGCTAAAGTAGTTAGGGAAATAGATGAAGTCTACCACAACAGACGGTAATAAAAATAGTGTTTCGGAATAAATGCAGAATAACCATTCTCCATATAATAAGCTGCTGTCTCTGCCCCATTCCAACCCAGGGAATGAGAAGGCTTCCGAAATGTCAGTCAGAAACAGGTCCATTGCCTTCCTTCCCTCCCAATATCCAGTATGATTTTTCTTAATTGCTATTCTGCAGATGTCACATAGTGGTTTTCCCAGATGATAGGATTCATTGTTCACCCCCCCCCCCCACCCACCCAAAGGAAAAAAAAAAAATCTTTGGAGAGTCAAACCACTTCTGCCCTCGGAGAAGACAGGGTAACAGATGGTGTTATTTTGAACATTCATCAAAAGCCAAAAGCGATCGCATTTCCAGTGAAGTGGTGAAGAAGGAACGATGGAGGACAACGCTTCTGAGTCTTCAGAAGCAGCTGGGGAAGAAGGAAAATCAAGAGCTCTCACCTGAAATGTTCACTGTCATTTCCCTTCATCACAGCTGTTTTCTTTACCTATACAGAGAGGATTAAACACTGGAAACTGTCCACTTTGTGAAAGCATCAAAGCCCCACAGTCCAACAGTAGAGAAAGGCAAAGCCCTTCTGAGTTTTTAAAAACACAATTCATTGGGACAATCTAAGGCTGGAAACCAAAACTTGCAATAATTCCTTAAAATGCACACTGTCAGGAGTCCACTAGTGCGCCCATTAAACAGAGCTCATGTGCGAGTCAAAATAATGAAGAGGTTATGAGCAGTCTTGACAGTACTCTGACAGTGGAGAACTAATATATCTTCTTTTGCACACCAAGTTCAAAGACATTTCACATGATAAACCTCAAAAAATGGGTTCAGTTGATTTCTTAGATTTTTTTTTAAATGAAATTGTTGCAAAAAAATCTTTTTGAGCTCTCTTGGGCTAAAAACTAATAAAAATTTGGTATAACTAGTATTTAACGCAAAATTTTAGGGGCAGAGCAGTAGGCCACATACCTAACTTGGCTAATTTGCTTTTATTTTCCTGCAGGCAGTTTGTACATATCCAATTAGGACTTCTTTGTTTTAGCCAGCTATGTTTGTGCTTTCTACTAAACAAATACGTACTTTTTCCCTTCTTGACGTAGGGGCTCTTTTGTTTATTTCTCCTTCACATTAGCTGCTCATTTTCTACTTTTAGCATCCTCAACAATTGACTTGCATTAAAAAAAACCAAAAAACAAAAAACTTTGTCCAAACCAGAGACAGAAGACTGTCCCATTGAAAGAATCAATTTTCATACAGCTGATTTCCAGAGATAATGGTTGCTGTGCAGAAGAAATGCCTTTTACTTTCAGATGATCTCCTGTACTGAATGGTCCATTGGAGGACAACTTGCAGAGCTTCTGTATTGCTAAGGCTGGTTTTCGAAAGCATTACAAGTTGATTGGCTGAGAAAAGTAGTAAGATGCTTTGTCCAAACTGTGCAAGTACTGTTAAGAGTTCTTGTAGATGATCTTCACCACTCATTTCAATTAAATAGGCTAATGTAATGATAAATCTATCCTGAGGGAGAAAAAGGGGTGTGTGGGGGGGTGTTTTTAAATAATGCTACTTGATGCAAATGAGAATACAGTTCTGGGTTCAAGTTTAAAAACCACACTTTGCCTAGCCTTGATCTCATCAGCATGCTTAAAACTTCTTTTTAAAACTTTAGAAATCTCTTCTTCCTCACCCACTTTCTGATCCAGCAAGCCATTCATATCTCTGGTAGTCTTTTCAGCAACTGCAGCAGGTCCTGCAGTAACTCGTTTTAGGTCTCAGCTTTCTAACGATGCTGATGAGTTCACTGTTGCTTGATTGTTTTAAAAGGCTCCAAAAGAAATATCCAGTGACATTGGTCTGAAGCTGTTAAGCTTACGCATTTTACTTTTTTGTTGTTTTTACAGTTGCTACAAGTAGTACCAGGGCATACTATTGCAAAGTCTCAAGTAAATAAAAGACTACAGAACTTTTTAATCTCTCTTCTGCCTATGTATAGTAGTATTTGAGAACAGAACTGTAGATACATTTTCAATGCACACAGAACGCATCTTCTCTCCTCCCAAAGAGCCAGTCACTGACTTCTTATAGGAATAAGAGAAAAAAATAAAAGAGTGCAAAAATATTTTCCAAGGTTACAAACCCAAGTACAATAAAACAAAAATGCTCTGGAAAAATTCAGTTGCTAGCAATCTAGGACAACAGAAATAGCAAAGAGCCGACCTCATGATTTTAAGCAGCCTGATGTTGGCACTTCAGCTGGACAAAGAATTGCATTCTCTGTACACTGAGGGACCGAGAGCTGACTTAGCTCAAGTATAAACAAACCTTAAACTGTATTTGTACATGGCATTTCAGTAAAAGGCACTTAACAAGCATTTTCTAGAAAACTCCTGACAAGCAGTACAGATAAACACCTCACTGTCTGGGAAATGATTCACTGAGCAAATTATACACAGTCACAGAGAGGGGCCAGGTCAGGCCTGGGAGCTGGATCCTGAACTCTGACCAGAGCACATCTTTTTACTTAGAAAACCATCCCGACATCAATCATTTCTTAGAGGTAAACAGTGTTTTTACCCCAGGAATGTTTACAGATAAACAGTATTATTTAAAGCCTTTAATAACTAACATGTCCATATTGTCCTAGTCTTTCACTGTCTGCTTGCCATAGGAGAAAAAAGAAAGTAATCAAAAAGGGACTTTTAAGATATGTCCTTTAATATCTACATATAGCCTAAAGGAAGAATCCCTTCTCCTTCCCTCTATGAAAGTAAGAACTGATAGATAAATGAGTCAGATATAAAGCAACAAGTTACTGTGCAATTTCCCCACATCTTGCTGCTTTTCTTGGGGTGAGGCTATTTCATTTCCATGCTCTAATAAATCTAGATTTCCTTTTAAAACATAAATCCTCAGCAGAAAAAAGCTCCTACACTAGCCAGCTGCACCACCTAGCTTCTCTCTGAAGCATCTTCAGCATCCTATTTTTCATGACAGCAGTGTTTATATTCCTTCAAGGTCAATGCTTCTTCCAACCTACCCCCTACTCATCCACTGTCTCTCACCACTGATTTTACAAACAATTCTCCAGCTGTGACACTTGGAGATTTCAAGGAACCTTTCACCTAACCAAGGCACAGTACTGGCGGTCACAGAAGGGTAACGGAGCTGCTTTCAACTTCCCTTCCATTCTTTCATCTTACACAGAACCAATGTGACCTTTCAACCCAAGGTTACTTCCTATGGCTTCTGTGTCTGCACTTACCAAAGCCTCACACCATCTTTTCTTGGTTTGATTCATTATTGAGTGAAGAGTCGTCGATAAAACAAACATCAGAATGAAGGCCAAATGTCAGAGTAACTCCCTTGATCCCCTTTCCAGTAGTACTTCCTTTCCTAAGAGTATTAAAACAGGACACCTGTGATCTGATTTCAGTCAATTTTTCCTGTTTTTTTAAATGAAAACTGGCACATTCACACTAAGCCTCGGTTCTGACAGAAAGCTCCCCCATGTCCCATTTTTGAACTTCAGTGCTAGGAAACAAATACCAAAGTAACAGACTCCGTTTATCCCCCTTGAGCAAATGCATTAAGACACAGTCTTCAATTACCATCTCACCTCATCCATAAAAAAATAAAATAAAATAAAAAAAGCAACAACGCCTACCTTCAAGGCTCTGAGCAGGAATGGAAGCAGAAACAATGTCTCAACATGAGACAAAACTGCAATATAAACATGGCTACAGTGCTCTAACATCCACGCTGGATCATGGTCCCCTGTAATACATTTGCATGGTGCCTATGAAGACACAAGGCCCAAAGATAAATTCACACATGAAAGAGACTGATGTTGTCTGCCACATACATATTAGGTTAATCAGTGCAATCCAGCCAACATAAGTAACTAGGAGGATAATCTAGAGGATCAGCTCATGAGTCTCTTGAAGCTTTACAGCTTACAGCTCATCTCTTTTTCTCTCCTTCCTGAATTGGTACTTCTCATCAAGTCCCAGGGCTTCCCCTAGAACAAAAGGTATGTTCCTCTTTTGTTTAAAGGCTGTGGACGGAGCATAGCAATTCTCTTACAGTGATAAAACCTCTTTTAATATCATCTTGTGATACGTTAAGACTTAGCAGTGCCTAAGCTGCTGAAAGCGGTGACCACTGAAATGTTACCCTTGTTGAATTGAAAGACAGAATTCTTCATTAATAACTGCATTTCAACTGGTAAAAGAGCATGGGTACAGAGAGTTTCTTAATTTGAACAGAACTGTGAATCAGAGCAAAAAAAAAAAGCAGAGTAACATTTTGAAGCTCATAAATAACTCAACAGAAGTCATACTTAAAATGATACTGCCATTTAACAATTTCTCCAAGCTCCTCAAAAGATATTTCAAGATCTTAAAGCCTCCTGTTTTGTTTCAGAGTTATGCTCCTAAATCAAATCCTTGAGACATTTATTCATGTGTCAAAATGGAATTCAGGAAAAACTTGCATCAGAATACATTTACAGTTCATTGCATCTTGGTGCAGTTTTATACGATTTACTGATGAAGGTTATCACAAGGGAAGTTCGTTTATTTTACACAGAAAAGTATTGATGAAGATAAAGCAGACTACACTATTTCTTGAAAAGGCAGTTCAGGTTATTACCAGACACTTGTACAAAGGAAGCTATGCAGTTACATTTACCAAAACTCCACTGAAATCCATTAATACACATTAACAAATGCTCATGCTAGCAAAATTTATATTGAGCACCCAAAAGAGTTGGTAGTTTCTCATTACGCACCAACTATGGAAAAAACTTCTAAAGCACGTAGTACCCTGGCAAAGCTCATTAAACAGCAAGGGAAACAGTATATATTTCCAGTTTTCCTTTCATTAGTTAAAACACTCCCACTCAACTGAAAAATTCCACAATGCCTAAAAGTTTTTTTTTCCTCCTGGAGGAAAAAAAAAGAAAAAAAAGAAAAAAAAGAAAAAAAAGAAAAAAAAGAAAAAAAAGAAAAAAGGAAAAAAAGGAAAAAAAGGAAAAAAAGGAAAAAAGGAAAAAAGGAAAAAAGGAAAAAAGGAAAAAAGGAAAAAAGGAAAAAAGGAAAAAAGGAAAAAAAAGAAAAAAGAAAAAAAAGAAAAAAAGAAAAAAAGAAAAAAAGAAAAAAAAGAAAAAAGAAAAAAAGAAAAAAAGAAAAAAAGAAAAAAAGAAAAAAAAGAAAAAAAGAAAAAAAAGGAAAAAAAAGAAAAAAAGAAAAAAAAGAAAAAAAGAAAAAAAGAAAAAAAAGAAAAAAGGAAAACAGGAAAAAAGGAAAAAAGGAAAAAAAGGAAAAAAGGAAAAAAGGAAAAAAGAAAAGAAAAGAAAGAAAAGAAAAAGGAAAAAAGAAAAGAAAAGAAAGAAAAGAAAAAAGAAAAAAGAAAAAAAGAAAAAAGAAAAAAGAAAAAAGAAAAAAGAAAAAAGAAAAAAGAAAAAAGAAAAAAGAAAAAAGAAAAAAGAAAAAAGAAAAAAGAAAAAAGAAAAAAGAAAAAAGAAAAAAGAAAAGAAAAAAGAAAAAAGAAAAAAGAAAAAAGAAAAAAAAAGAAAAAAGAAAAAAGAAAAAAAAAGAAAAAAGAAAAAAAGAAAACAATGCAGATTGCAATGCATTTTCGATTAAAAAATGGTAACACGCTTATTAGCACGCTGACCTCAAGAGCAGTATATATTTTTTTGTTCTCTTTAGCAGAATAAACTTTTTTTAGATAATATGGTACATTATGTCAAAATACCTTATCGACAGTAACAATTACTAGCATAAATAAACAAGTCAGTCTATGAATACCAGACAAGAAGTCTCATTTTCTGCCAATCTGCATCTCACTGTGGACTGAACTGAGTATCTAGGAAGACAGAAAGAGCTCCAACTGGAAGTCTTCAAATGGTTTGCCTTCCTGTAGATTTTTTCACATCTATCAAGGAGCAAGCTCAGGAAATTTAGAGGTTTTTAAACCACCTTTTTCCCATAGAATTTGTAGGGCCACTCCTATAAGTTTAGTTAAAGTCACTCAACTGCTTCAAAACCTGCTGTGGAAGGAAGCATCATTTCTGCAGCAAAGCAGGCAGAAAGTAGCAAAAAACACTCAAAAAAAGTGAGGTCTGTGTTCTTACTTTGAGAGCTAAGAAATAAAGAAGGTACACTGTAAACTAAAAAGGTCACAGTGAGTTTGCCAGCCCACAGAGAGCAGGAACTTTTCTCTACACACCTTGCTTTTTAAATGATTATCGAGATGCTTTACAAGAGCAGAAGATATTAAATCTATTTTACATGTCACACAACTGCATTTTACTCTCAGTTTCTGCCAGCATCTAGAATATCCTCAGACAGAAACAATTTTGACAACTGTGTTTTGTTCCTTAATCTTATTTGATTGCTGTTGGGCTTCAGATATTCCCTATAGAGAGAACAAAGCGGTAGGTACTTTAAGTGCCTCAGGCTACAACCTTTACTCATGCATCAACAGTACCAAATGCAATAGGCCTACGCACACAGGCAAAGTTACAAGATCAGGCTGCAAGTCTGAAAGCCATGCATTATACAACATAAGAGGAAGGAAAAAAAAAAAAGAGCTTAACATACACATGCACACACACAAACTGTGAGCAGCTTTAAAACTCTTTATATGTTTGACATAAATAAAAACACAGCCTCCTTTCCGAGTTGCCCGACTCAATAACGTGCCATGCTTTTTAGTATTTTCAGGACTCCAACTTCGTATTCTGTAACGTGATACAAAGTATTCCCTCAATTTGATTTCCTGAAAACTAATCTGTCTTTAAACCAGGACGTTTATTTTAATTTTAGGTACTGGCACCCTTTCAACAACTACAAGAGAACTGTAACAACAACTAAAGCTTTCAGTTTGGAGAAGCACCTACTGCCTGTACTACACCGCCCACTAAAGCTGCAACAAAGAGAGCAGCAAGAGAGCAGCAGCGATGGCTGAAGACAACTGAGTAGAACCCACAGGAGAGAAAATAACGCAGCTGTTGGTAAAGAGCTGTAGGGCAACAGGAAACAAACTAGTAGCATTATTTAGATGGTAAACCTAAGAATGAATTCATCTCGAAAGTGATTGCTCTGGAACAATCACTTCAGATCCACAAGGGGCAAAAAAAAAATTTAGAGTAGCTGCAGAAACCACTCTAATTCACTTTAAAGATGAAGTACCTTAGGGGTAACTATGAATTGATCCAATCACAAGACAGAGAAATTGGCCTACCAGGTCTGGGCCATGATTTCATTTTGACAACAACCAATATCAAGCATTTAAAAAGGAAGCTACGAGGAATCTCATAGTAGAAATTAAACCTGCAAGCACTAGAGGAACTGTCTTGAAATGCCTCTGTAGATTTTGTGATCAAGGAGCAGAAAGCACATATTCAAAGAAACAATTGCAACAAATAACCAATTTCAGGCTACAAATTAACAACGAATAGGTTTTTAGAGAAAGGAACCAAGTTCCCACCCTAGCAAAAGAGCTTGCCATTTTTACTTTATTTTCAGAAGCAGGTTATTGAGGAGACAGCACACCTCAGCATTTTCTTACATGAGACAGTAGTATACCTCTGACCTACTCTCTTGAGTAACACCACTAGAGTTAGCCTGAATCACTGCTGCTCAAATTAGCTTTGCTCATGCACAAACAGTTTGCAAACATGTGGCTGTAATCCATAACCCCATTTCTTTTCCTTTCCCTCCTCACTCTAATGTTTAGGGACAAATATTTAGCTTGCAAGAGGGCTGTATCCAAATCGGAGTAAATCCTGGCTGGCAACGTCCAAACTGGGATTCTTACTATTGCACAGAAGATGGTGATGGGCCATTTGTCATAATAGGACAGAGCTTCTGTAAGTCGCCTGCTGTTCCTACCCTGGAACAGCTCTGGAGCTCTTCCAGGGACTGATGATACTTCTAGTTGCTACACACAGCAACCAACCTTTGGAGACCAGGAAGATACAAGACACAGAGGGAAAACAAAGAATGTCAATACGCAGTCTCAGAAAATTGGAATTTGCTCAATGCCTCAAAACAGCACTTGTTTTCCAAAACATTCAACAAAGTAACATGACCCCAAAGGAGAGGACTTCAAAAGAACCATCAGAAAGGTCACTGCTGCACAGTGAAATAACCATACAGACATTTTGCATGGATTCAAAGTAATGCGTGTCCGTAGACAGAATACACTGTCTATGTCTATGTTTCCACTGGATGAAACCTAGCAAAATTTATACGGATGACAATATAGAAAATTAATGGAGATTATTTGAGAAAAGAAGAAGGTCACTTACCACTGAGTTTCAAGAGTGTAATCTTTTAATGTAGACATGTTTTTTAGATTTTTAGATTATATCAAAACAGTGCTTAAAAAGGGAATCTAAAAGAATACCAGGTAGACTTATCCAAAAATTATTTATGCTAATGTATGACAAGTTACCATTCAGAAATGTATATTACTATAGTACTACCAGAAAACAGCTGCTTAATTTAGGTGTAAAAGGGACTGACAACACAAGGTTAATATGTCTTTCTTCTGTATTTTTATTTAGAAATAAAAGTATGTCTGCAAGTGACTTTGCACAGCAAAACAAGAGTACCATGCATCACATTGTTCAGTGTTTCTTAGTTCAAAATAACCTCTCCTAGTAATCTAGTTCACAAATAAAAAATGAAAACATTTACATCTACTATATGATACTCCTTGTAGACTGTAGCATAGACAAGTTGTAGTATTGCTGTTTACAGAAAAAGCATTTACCTTCAGTTTTACAAACCATATGATACTGTTGCTGAATGTCGAAAGTCCACAGAATGAGCAGCAGCAATTCTAATTACAAACTACTGGTTGATTCTGTCTTGTAAAGGTGGTCTTGAAAGTCAGTCAGAAGCACTGATGCGCCATAGCACGGAGCTTACAATTGTATAAATCAGAGGTAAACTTTTTTTTTTAATATATATATCTCATTTAAAAGCTAGCATAATCATCTCCTTACACAGGACCTTTCTATGCCTCACCTAACGTCAAGACAGGCCCTTTGGATTTGTGTTCAAGACATTATTCATCTCTGATTTGGTCTTCCCTGCGTTCAGTTTTTACTCAGACACTGACAGCAACAACCCTGAATGTGTATCCATGAAGATATGTGCAGCTTCACGGGAAGAAAGGGAGAAGGCAGAAAATACAAACAGTAAAGTAAGGTAAGTACAATGGAACCACAAAGTATCAGCTTATTAGAACCAGAAAATAACATGGAAGCATCCTCGCCATGAGCATTGATTTATCCTGGTTTGTCAGTATTAAAATGAGTAAAACAAGCAAAGTCATGTGAACCTTGTTTTAAAATATTTGCTTATCTGGTAAATTGAAAGCAACTGCAGGAAGTCTGATCATCATGAAACATTCACAAAGAAAGAAAAGGAAAGTTTTAAGTGTATAGTTTTAAGTCTCAGTACTAAATTAGCTCCTACCTTCCCTCCTAGAGCTTTAAACTGAGTACAATACTGGATTTTAAGTGCTAACTCATTACAGTCTGAGCACTGAATTTACTGAAAATGTTTTAAAAAGCTCATTTTGCAAAGCAACAATTTAAAACCAAAACTAAAATTGAAAACAACTTTATTACAGAGGCTTTTGTATTTCAAAACACTAAACGGTCAAATACAAAAATATGAATTCTAAAATCATTGCCGGGAAAATTTAATGGCAGAAAACATAAGCAATGATGCAGAATGGGACCCAATTGTTTATGATGTCAGATCACGTATTTGTCAAACTGAAACTTGAATTTAATTTGAATTAAGAAAATAAAACACACACAAAAAAGTCAGTAAATATCCTGAAAGTTTTCGTTGATGTAGATAATCAACATAAAGTTTTCCTGGAAAAAAAAAAAAGCATAAAGATACTTACAGTCTATTTCTTCTTCTCTTACTGGTAAACGCCACTCATGACTTTTTGTCTCCTTTCATGAGCGTTTGAATGTAGGACTGCTGTCCCTTTCAGAATTTAAATCTCTCTCTCTCTCTCTTTTAAACAGTAATTATTAAATACTGAAAGGAGAGCACACCTAATCATGCTTTGATCGTACTTGAAGTTCAGAAAAACATCTATAAATTCTTTTTCCTCCATCTGCCCAAAGTTCTAAGGAAACTTCCTGCATACATCCTTGAAAGCCATACAACACAGCAGGGAGCCCACTGCATACCAGAGAATGTACATGAGGCAGGGAAAAAAACAAACAAACAAAACTGTATCATGACTTGCTGGAAACCAAGGTTTTTGGGAGGACTCAGTTACTCTTACAAAGACAAAGCCTATTCTTTATGTATGGAAGTCACTACACGGTAAGCAAGAAAGAATACACAGTGTACCCTGAACTCTGTGTGAATATTCCTAGCAAACAATAAGACCATAAGCCTGCTCAGAAGCAGGAAAGCTCTCAGTTTATACTAAAAGTGACCACAACGTAAGTGCAGACAGTGAGCAGAGTGAATTTATATCACCCTTACACTGCAGTAATTTAACCTCTAATGACAAGCCCAAGAAAATAATAATTAAAAAAATAGTAGTATAGAAGAACAAAAAAAATGAAAGAGATATAGAAAGTACGAGGACTACATTAAAAGATGAAAAAAGTTCTACTGGTAATTTTTTTGGAAGAAAAAAAAAAAAAAATCAAACTCTTCTTCTAACAATGCCCATGTTAGTGATCTGCTAGAATATCCCTTCACATCAGCCTTTTGAAAGGTTACTTCACCTTACCAAAGTGACACTACCTTTTAAGGGAGATAAATAAACTGGAAACATGTTGGACCAACTTTCTCTCAAAAAAGTGCCATGCGCCTTTCATTTATGTACTTAATGGAACTTGGGCATTCTCCTTCTACCTAGTTGTCTCTCTGAATATATCTTGCTCTCTCACATTGAGCATATGAAAGTTCAAAAAGTACTTTATGGAATCTTCAAATATATTTGGAAACATCTATTCTCATTTATTCATTTTAAGCAAACTGCAAGACTAATTAATATTACACTGGTTTCTCTCACACTTTTTGCTGTGTTGAGACTGTTTAAATGTAAACTGTGTATTTAAACTATCTGCTGTGCGACACTAAGCCCATAATGAACTTATATGCTCCGTTGTTTTAAACTTCATTTGAACTTAACCATGTTTTTAAATGTCAACTGCACATTGAATATCCTACTCTAAAAGAATTGTCATTCAGTCAAAAAAAGCCGGGTGAAAATTTACATTTGTTATCACAAGGAAATACTGAAACTAACAGAATTCCCTCTATTTTTCCAGTGCTAGCTGTAGAGCATCACCAGCAACTTCAAGAGCTTGTTGCACCAGCTTCTTCCTCATCTTTATATCGTAGACACGCTGCTGGTTCTACCAGTTATAAAAGATGTTTTGACAACCATAGCTGAAAAATCAAGAGGAAGAAAGAATTTTAAATTAAGTAGACCTGTTCCTCACCAGACTGCAAAGGAAAAACAAATACTGTAACAATACATTGTACATAGATAAACTTTTCCTCTATCACTATCTATCACAATAAAACGAGTAACGCATGAAGTATCTACCTCTGGCACATTACTTCATATGGTCAATCAGTTGAATTTTTCTCTCCCAAAGGAATACGATCCCAAAGCTGTAGCAACTGCTCTCCAACTTGTGGTTCCAGCTCCTAGAAATGAGCAGGAAATTAGAAAAGTTATTTGGACTGCTAATACTAAACACAGAGAAACCAATTACCAAAAACAGCTAAATAAAGTTAAGAGTGCTTGCTTTTAGTCTTTTTGAAAGAGTTCATTCCTTTTACTATGCGTGTGTGTGTGTGCGCGTGCGCATCTATATATCGGTCTGTCTATCTCTAAGAACTGGCTTACAGTTTGTTTGGGCTTTCTTCCTTTCAGAGTAACTTGTCAGTTCTGGAGAATAAAAAATTCAGAGTGGACAAGACTGTACGTGCCATATATCTTGTACCTTCCATAGGCCACTTGCTTATAAACTAAGGATCATGATTCTCCACATCTTTTAGGCTTAGCTGAGTGTCATGGAGAACCTGGAAAGGCGGTCACAGGTAACACAGAAGCTCTTAATGGAAGCATGGACAACATTAATATAAACCAGTTGCATAATGATCCTTAAGACTTTGTCTCTGAAGAAAAACTTATAGCAGAAGTACTATTACACTCCATCACTGTCACAAGCTACTGGTATGTTCCTTTCCTCATTTACACAACGACAGAAGTTTTGGGCAAGTGTAGTGAGAATATGATACAAGAGATTTAGAACAAGTGTCTAACATGAACGAGATATTTGTACGTTTTTTGAGGAAGTGGGGAGGTCACAGAAACTGCCATAGAGAGCTCCTGTGTTAATTCTCTTCCAGCTACTTGTAGCTGCTTCTGGCTTTAGCAGATTAGAGAATCTGTATTAAACTCTATTCTACCTCAAATCTCAGGATTCTCTATAGATTTCAGAGGAAACCCAAAGGTGCAGTTTTGAGCACTTATTTGGGTGTGAGAGAATATCTTAGCAGCAAACAAACCTGAAGAGCTCCAGAAACAACATTACAAATTCTGGAAAACTTTAGTTTTTGTGGACATATATTAAGCAAAAGGCTGCTTGATTTTATGAGACTATATGACCCTGACCAGAAACAGTACTTCAGAAAAGCAATATTTCAGAAAAGCTGTTCATAACTTAAAGTGAAAAAGCCAGCACAGTTCCAATGCATATCACACTACTTCCAAAAAAGAGAGCGGATGAATATACAAAGGCTTTGTATACAGAGAGTAGTTTGATCTCTGAAATGCCTCAGTTACCACAGGCAAATATCCATATGTTCACTGTAGCTAGTAAACCTGGAAGCTAAAGGAACGATATCCTTCCACAAGAACTTTCAAAATTAAGACTATACAATTTTGTTAAAAGCACAGATATATCTCTATCTACAGCAGTCAATTTCCATGGCTGGTGGGCAGCTGTAATTGCCTTCTGAATTAATTCTGTATTATTCTCTTACAGTTTATCTAAGTTATACTTGATAGTTTTTTTTACGAAGGAATTAACATGCTTGATTATAACATTTTAAAAGTTGCTGTTTACAGCATGACTAATCTGTTTACAAACAGAAAAACCTAAAATTGGTATTTCTAACCCTCCCCCCTCCCTCCCAAAAGAAGAGGGAGTAATAATGAAGTCTTCCACATCTTTTTAAACAACTGGGGTAGAATACACAAAGGGTGATAAATCAGCATAGCTTCTATAGTTGGACCTAGTGTTCCAAAGGCATGGCTGCATCAAAACTCTAAGTAAGGCTCCTTCTGTCAAACATACATTTTCTTGTTCTACAGTAAAGCTTCCATTTCCTCAACAGTAACACACAAGCAGCACACAGCATGTGTGTCAGTGAACCACGATTCAGATTAACAGATACATGAGGAGAGCTGACAGAAATGTCAAGTCCAACAAAGCTAAAATAACACACAGTTCTGAGTAAAGGAGACTTTATGAGCGAATAGCATTACCTGGCCGTCTCTGCTTATTTGTACTTTCTTATTGTCATTCCAAGGGTTGAGCAAATGGTGTGCACACTGAAAAGGAAGACTTTCTTTTCGGATCCACTCCACCTTAAACACACCTCCTAAACCTGTAGATCCCCAGTCTTGACTTTTCTCACGTCCTATCTCTGAAGACATTCTAGCAAAACCCTGGAGTAAAAAATTGAAATATCAAAGGAAAAACACAGAGGACATCTGGTCACTTTGGAATTAAATAAATGATTAGACTTCATACTAAACTTTCAAATTAGTTTCAAAGTGATTCACACACTCTTCCCCATGAAGCAAGATACTTAAATAATTTTCTAGATGTAAACATTTCAAGAAGTGTCAACCTTTTTTCCACTTGATATATGCATTCGAGGGTTTGACCACTGAGAACATCTCTCAGTTAAACCCTGACAATTACCATTAAAATTTTTTTAAACTTTGTAACAGAATCTTTCAAAAAAAGTGTAGTAAAAACATCTAAAGTGTAAAGAATCAAGATGAATGCCTTATTATGTTGTATTCCATCATCTATTCCTTCTTAGCTGTAGACATTTTTTAGAGATTCATTCCCTTCTTCCCCTCTCCCCTCTAGTATAACAACTTTCACGTAGTATTAAGAGAGTGCAGCTGTTCTTCCTGAAGAAAAGACAAGTTAAAGTTGCTGCTGTTTTCTTCTTCAAAATGGGAAGAAATTCCAGCAAGACAAACGTTCAGGAAAGCAGGGTAGCAGGGTGAAACCCCAAATCCAGAACTGCTTCTGCCTGTTATTTAAGCAGGACACCTCTCCTGCAGGGGCGGGGGGTCCATCAAGCATTCTGGCAAATCTGTAAGACGCTATTTCTGTTGGATTCTCTGGTTGCCAATACGCACTACCGCTATAAGATTTGCAATCCTGAACAACTCAAGCCAGATTTAAAATGTAAATCAACAGAAGGAAAAGAGGAAGAAAAATAAAAAGACACATGATGGAAGAGCATGTTAATAGGAACATAACGCTCACATTTCCATGGGTGGCCAGTGCACTGCCAAAACTGGAGGGCAAGGCAACATCAACCACCTACACTCCTGACTTCAGCAAACTAAAACCTTTCACTCCCCTCCTTTTTCCTCTAAGAACACAACTAAAACAGCCCATTTACCGTTTTCTTATTACAGAGCAGAAAATCACAACTGACATGATGAAAATAACTTTCCAATATTACATCTGTGTTTACCAAATCATCGTATGTATCTCCCACCATAATCTTTCAGTGGTATCACCAAGACTGCTGTGTTTGAATTAGCTCATTATGTTTTAAGTTTAGCTGACTTTTATGAATAGGTTTATATAACAAGACGAGTTCAACTTTGCTTACTAGGGACAACTGAGTTTAGCCTTCTCTACAACACAGCTCATATGCAACTTCACACCATCAGGTAAAGCCTTTAATTTGAAATTGGCTGGCTTTTGTTGACTATCTTGCTAACTAGAATGTATTAAGTAAAACATTGTAGTAGGGGTCTTTTTTGTTTGTTTTTTTTCTTAAAACAGGTCACACTAATCACACCTTCTGGCCTAAACATCTGTGAAGTCAGGACATCTCTGCAAAAAACATGGCCATGACTTTCCAGCCACCTGGCTTTTAGAAGTTTCCTGTTCAGGGAAAGTAGATTTTATTGCAGTTTATTATGAAGACATCTGGGAGTCTTCTGACTTTAGAAAGCTGCCATTTGATAACTGCTTATTACTTTATAATATTGATTTTGGCATGCAAAAAAAGGGGCAGCAATCCTCTCCTTTGCCTTAAAAAAATTTTTTTTGAAGGATTAACCTAGGATATAAAACATTACTGAAGAAGCCTGGAGGTAGTTCAATCTTAGCTTTGAGTGACAAGCTGAGTTAGCTAAAAAGGCATATTTCAGAGCAGAATGAAACACTTTCACCTTCGCAACCAGATACACTCATTTTCCTGCACTACTTTTTAGATGGTCAGAGGTCATAACCAAACCCTCCACACTATGCATAGTCATCTGTTGCACTCTCTTAAACCATCAGCTGAAGCTAACATTTAACGTTAAGGACTCACCTGAAAGTGTCCAGATCCTTGGACAGAAAATATTAAGTAAACCATGCTGCTCTCCCAAAAGGCTCTATTTAGTTTTCGCTCATTACTTGGCGTAGTAGACCATATACCTTTCTGCTGAGAAATATCAAGGTTTCGCAGGTTGCTACTTTTCATTATAAAGTACCGAACTGGCATATTTGGTCTTGGTGAAGGAGATTTGGAACCCTGGAAGAAATTAAATTAAAATAAACTACAATAAAATAAAGCAGGTTTTAGTTCTAAAGTTTAGTTTTAAAGCATTTTAGTGCATGAAAATAAAAAACCCTTGAGTACACTCCTGCCTTCCTCCCCCAGGTTCTAATAGAAACACAGAAAATCTCAGCTGGTACTGTCTGCCTTGTTTTTTAAATGTATTTCAAATCTATTTTACATTTCTGAAACACCTTCCAAAATAATCAGTCATTTTGAAAAGAGGATCAGCAGACAAGTACAGCAGAGTAGCAGTGTAGCAATTAAATATAATTCTTTCAAGTTTTACACACCTTCAGTTGAGACAAACTTCACTGCTCTAGATTGTAGCCGAAGATAAGCTATTCACATTTCCCACCTTTAGAAAACACACAATTTCTCCCCCTGTTACATCACGTGAACTTAAAATTTGAAAGATTCAAGAGGAATTATTAAAGCCTCCAAAGAGTCAGTGCCTAGAGGAACAAGAGGTTTTCTTCTCAGTGTTCTGTGGTTTACTATTCAAATATGCAGGAAGAATTAAGACAACTCAAAAAATGTGTGCTCTGTTAAAATAACTATCCTAAAAAAGCAAGCAGTCATAATAAGGCAGATAATACAAAACTTAAAGAGAATTAGTGTCTTAATGTATGCTATTAAAGAAAGAGGGAAGCAGAATTCAGAGCAAAAAGGAGAATTAAGAGAAATGCAAGTTCTGTATATTAATTTAGCAAGAAAATGAATACATCTGCACTGGTGATTACATAAAGTTAAAAAAAAAATCAGATTGTTCTAGACAGTTTTAACTCAGCACTCTGCAAAGAATAATATTTTACTGCATTCCACTAGCATAACAAGGGTATTTAGTCTAGATCATAAGTTCCAAAAAGAAATAGTATTACGCAGGTTAAAAAATGAAAATCTATTTTAGGCTCTTAATTTATCAACCTTAGACAGCTGCTGAAAGATATTATCTAATTTATTTCTGAAATACAATTAATATTGAAGAGTGGGGTAATTTATTTATGAGAACTCTACCTTTCCAGATAAGGGAGGAGAAGGACTGGCACATGGGCTAGGATAACTACTGCTGTCTGTAGACTTCACTGATGATTGATCTGACCTGTCATCTGCAGTTCGCTTGGAGTGCAAAATGCTTTTTTCTTTGTACTTCTGCGCCTGGTGAAATGCCGGAGGCGTAGATTTCATTAGAACCCTAAGAGGTAAGGGTGGATTTAGGATAGTTTAACACGCAGAGTTTAATAAGCAGTCACAGTAGAAATGAGAACTAAATCTCAGCCTATTGCATGACTATGTGCATTACAATATTACAAAGCGTATTAAATTAATTAACTTTAATTAAGAAAACTACTTACTATGCATTGTTTTTGAATGCTGGGGTTATAGCTCTTCCAATACTTCTTTCCAGAGATCAGATTTCATGGACAATATGTTTCTGACTGACTGTCCCCTCAAATAGCAGGTTTACATATGAAATACTTAGCAATGAAATCACGACAATGCAACATAGGACATAAGCATTTCTTCCAACTGTATTATCATCCTTCTGTTATGAAACATACGCAATTCCTATTCTTTTTTATTACTAGCAGAAATTCAAGTGCTGCTTTCATATCTACAAAAATTACCACCTATTATCTCTAGAAGGCTTCAAACAACTTACTTTTCAGCATTAGAAGAGTCATCAGAGAATTCTGTTTCTGCTGAGCTTTTCCTGCTGTTACTTGATCTCCATGAAGATGCTAAAGGAAGTTCTTCAGAAGACATAGGTCTTGGTCTCTGCCCAATTCCTGAAGGCTGCTGCAAACCTGCAGACTGTTCTTCAGTGCTTAGAACAGTTATAATTGCTCTTATAGTTGCTTCATCAACTTGAGACCATGGTTTAGAAGGAGCTCGCATACGACGCAGAAATAAGCTATGCCACTTCTGTCTGAGTTGCAACAGCAAACCAGCAGCCTGTAATGAAGTTTAACGCTGTTAAAGACTAATCCAAATTAGATCAGCCAGATACAGGCTGCCTATGTCTCTCTTCAACAGATAGTATCTGGTATTCTAAAATGAACAGGGTCCAAACTGACTGGCAAGAGTAAAATTGGGTGGGGGCTGGGGGAGAGGGAGAGGGTCTGAAGGGGGTGGTCATTTGAAGAAAACTTTTAAAAGTTATCCTTTCTTCTCTGTGGTTATCTAAAATTATTTTTACAACCTTCTATTTCATTTTGCTCTCTTCATTCATACCTGAGGAAAAAAAGATCAGTTCTAAATGACACCTAAGACAGACTTCAGCTCAAATGCAATGACTGAATTTAGAACACTACAGTCTAATTTTCATGCTATCAAAACATGCTTTAGTTTTCAAAAACCCCATATTTGAACATCTCTACAAAAGATAATATTATTGTTGGATCTGAAGAGTCTGAGCATTTTGTAATTCATAAGCAACTTCTCTTCCCACAACAACCATCAGAGTTTCTCAAGATAGGAAGATTTTTATCTTCGATGTATTACTTTCCTTTTGTTAAATCTGGTCTTTCTTATATTATCTCCAACTTAGTGCTCCATCTTGAGCTAGCTTTAATCATCCTCTCAGAGAAGGAAATACACAATTTTCCATTTTTTAAAGGAAATTTTCTATTACCTGAATGTTTAAGAAATTTTTGTAAATATATAAAAAAAAAAAAGTAATAAATACCTGATAAATACGAAGACAAATATTCTTTTTCAATAAACAAGCATTAAACTGATACATTACTTACTTCAGGATCCAGTTTGAAATGGAGCCATTCATCCAGCTTCAGTACTGCCAAATTAGCAGTTGTTTTGTCCTCCATCTCACTATCACTGCTATCATTAGGTACACCATCCACTGCATGAAACAAACATAAAGGGTGCATTAGCATTTTTATATTGTTTCCACTTGCATATAAAATACTGAACATTATTGTATTGCCTGAAATAAACTCATTTCCCTTCTAAATTTCAGTTCCACTTAATATTCTCTCTTCATCTATTTCTAAACACAAAGACATTTTAATATCTTTTTTATTTTTTTGTTGAAACATCTCAGTAAGAAGTCTGTTGATCTGCTTTTAATTCAGTAGCGGAACTCAAATATTCAGACCCACTGAGGGTCTTGTTATGTAAACCCCTGCACTGCTGTGATCTGACTCACTCATGTACCTCCATCAACAAACCATTAGCACACACAAACTTATGCCTAAATCTATTTGCAAAACCATATATTGCTCTATGCTTTATTTCTTAGTAATGCAGCAGATTCAACATCCATATAAAAATACATATGGCTATAAAGTAGGATTCCCATTTCTCAAAAAAAGGTTTGATTCCATCAGCATGAATACTAGTTTTAACAGTTAAACAGAAAGACAAGAAAGCATCAGTAATTTAATATAGGCTCTTTCTTTGATTCTGAGATAATATTTCTGGCAAAAATGAACCACAGGATAGATTTTTTTCTTCTATTCCTACAGCACTCTATTTAAATAACAAAACACATTCCTTTATATTCCCAATTACTTCTGGTTTCTGGTATAGCTAACTGTCATTAAAAGTTACATGTAGAAGACAATAACTGATAATTATTTTAAATCCATGTTTTGGCTGGAAGCAATATGATTATATTGCAATATTGGTAATTTCTATATTATTCAGTTTGAATAATCTGGTTCAAACAGTATCAAATAAACCGGTCTCTAGGGAAAAAAAAACAAAAAAACAACAAAATAAACTTTTCAGCATTATTATTAGACATTTCCTATTAATCAAATAAAAATGTAGCTATTAAGAATTATACTCTGCTATAATTTGTGAGATGTCAGAACAACGCAAATATTATTTATGCATATGCGCCCATGAGGACTCATACGTATGAATTTAACTGATGTAATATGACAATACTGCTTGCATTTCTTTTGGAAAAAAGATTCACTACTGCTTGCTATAGAAATATTAGACAGAAAAAGTTGCGAGTTACTCTTAGAATTTTATACCTAATACCAAACTAAATACTTCCAGAATAGGCACCATGATGTGATAATTATAGCCACTCCTAATGTCCCAGACAAGTTCATTCCAGCCAAAAACATGTTTACCATTGCCATGAAGTTAAAAATAAACTTCACGTTGGCCCTGCCTTCACAGTGACCAGACAGACTGGCCTCTGCTCTTGGTTATACCAGTGAAGTTGTAGGTATAGTAAAAGAGGGAGGGAAAAAGTGAGGGTATTTGGAAGGAGCAAGAGAGTAAGACAGCAGGAACAGAGGAACTGCTAGCAGCTTCTACAATCTAGGGACAACTATCATAGATACAGTTCAGAAGAGCCTTCAATATCCTCTAAAACATGTTGGATAACTGTATCTAAGGAAAGAGCAGGGGTCTGGCGTGCCAAATGTATAATCTTTCTTCAAAAAGAAATAAATTCCTTACTACAGTAGGTCTAGATCATCTAGTTAACTCTTCTATATCAAAGCCTATCCTAATTAGGCTCTTCATGCCTCTAGGAGGCAGCAGTGAATCTGACCCACACAGTATTTCAAGTTAATTTCAGAGATTAAAAACAGCAGATACTCAAGTTAAATGCTACAGAATCAACATATCCTTCAATAACTAACTAGAACTGCATTAGCCAAAGGTAATTTAGGATTAATTATAAATTCTCTGATTATAAATTAATTAGTAAAGTAGTCACATTATCTTATTCATCAACTAAGCATAAGGCTGTCTCAAGTCAGTACGAATTCACTCGACTTTAAGACAAAGTCATTTCGACCCAGGCAACACTCAGTGGTATATTCATTTTTCATTCATTTAAGCAACTAACCTTCAAATCTTGGAAAACAACCTTCTATAAACCTATTGCTTTATTTTTTATAACCCAGCATGCTACTGGAAGGTTCTCAAATTAGGCATAACACAGAAGAATTATTCATATATTCTCCATGGACTTCAACACCAGTTCATTTGTTCACAAAACCCTTATCTGGTTAGCTAACTTCAGATATGTGAAAGCAAAACTGATTCTGTCCATCAAGGACCCTGATGGTTTATTTGCTGTGTCTCCACAAATAGATAAGGCAGTAAGAAAGAAGGTGAAAGAACAAAATTAAAAGAAAGAAGAGGAAAGAATAGAAGACCGTTGTTGTATTTCAACAACCTTATACTAGAGAAAGCTGAGACTTCAGGCATTAATGCACTAACGATATCCATGTGAATCAGGCTTGGCTCAAGTAATAAAGATGGAGGTAAAGGAAACAATACTTGAAGAAAAAAAATTTCAGGGAAGATTATGATCACTAATGAAACACAGGTACAACACAGGAACTACCGCTCCCCTGGCATGATCCATTAACATCTACCCAAAAAAACCCAAAACAAAACAAAAAAAATCAACTCTTCAACTCGTACAGGTCTACTCTAGACTATGACTGTAGATCACTATCCTCGTCATAACTGTTTCATAACCTTCATATATGACAGAACACTAAAGGAATACAAGATCAGGGGTGGGGATCCTTTCTGATGATACTGTTGAAGAATTAAGTTCCTAATTTTGTATTTTTCATTATTTACCTTGTCAATAGTAAAAAGTTAAATTCAACAGAATCAAAATGCAGTACTTAAAACTATTCGTATATAACTTATTACAGGGCCAGTAAGCTATTCAACAGCTGCAAGAACTCTGGTGTTGTAGCTTTGAGATTTAGAAAATATATATATTAAATACTCTGGAAAAATAAGCCTTCTATATCACATACTACTGCATATCAGCAGATTATATATATACACATATATACATACCTCGAAAGGATGAAGGCTCCTGCAAAGCATTACTTGGTAACCTAGCTGGTCCGCAGAAGAGTGACACCGTGACAGGTGTTACAACTGAACAACATCTGATATTTGCTATCCTGTGAGCCCTTGTCATTTCATCATATATAAGCCAGTCTGTAGGGAGTGCCTGAATGGCTGCAGCATGCCCGTTTGCTGGAGGAATCTGTGCAAAAGCAATTAAGACTTCAGGCTGTTTTACCTTTTACTTGAAATTAAAAAAGTGAGTGAGCATGTGAATAAAATACCTTGAAGCCAAATATTTTGCTTAAAAAAAACCAAACAAACTAAAAATCACTGTTTCAGAGCAGAACCCCTTCTTTCTATCAGCAGGATCACTGCATCTTCAAAACAGTTTCATAACTATTTTTTTTACCACTTTGTCTTGTTCTACACAAGCAGAGGACTAACTGAAGTAAGTTCTGATGAAACAATACTGTAAAAATAAACTGACTCCAATTCTTTATTTCAGCAATTGAAGGAAAAAATGTTTTGTAAAAAGTAGTGTCTACACATGCACATGCTGCCTTTAAAGTACCGACTACTATGAAGACAAATTTTTAAAAATTTCATAAGCTTGTTAGAAGACTCTGCTCTTGTTTGTGGACTATAAATTTGAAAAGATTTTACCTTTTTATACTGAGGTTGGCTAAGAACAGAGGTAGGATGAAACCGTACTTTCTTCTCCTTTGGTCCAGTCAAAATGAGGCTTTCTCTGTCCACATGCACTAGATTTGGATACATCCCAGCCACTAAGGCACCTTTAACTACAGCCCAGTTTTCAGAGTTAGTGTTAACATCTCTGATATCACCTCCTCCTCTGGCTCTCACAAAACCTGAACAAGGAAGAAGACAAAGATGTGTTATAGTGGACTTCATACTCTCTTTCTTCTCAAAATCCTGTTGAGAACCAAAGTGAAATAAAATACAAATTTGCTGCATTTTTCACACTGCCAACCTTACTACCACCAAGAAAAAAAACATTAGATTGAGATCCTTCTAAATAATGAGTTTTACTACCGTAAAATACTTACTTGTACAGCACAAAGACTTTTCACACAGAAATAATTTAATAGAACATAAGAATCCAAGAAAACTAATCTTGCACTACGAAAGCTAGCGAAACACAGAACAATGAGGGTGCTTTCAGTTAGATCAGCATCTGATTCTGTTCCCCAGCAACACTACTTCAGTCTAGAATCTGCATCCTGCCTAGAATGAATGTGTACCAGTCAGAACGTGTATCAGTCTATTCCAAATCAAGGAAAAGAACTGACACCAGTGAACACTGTTCTTGTTTACATTCATACTAGGCTGGACTCCAAACCTATGCTAAGGTTTTCTATGAGCTATTTACCTGAAGCTCTGAGCTGACCAAGCAACTGTGTTCTCATTCCTATGATGATTTCCATGGTGGCTTGAGAAAGAAAGTTCTTTTCACAGAAGGCTCTCTCCCAGCCATCACTCCGTGCCTTCTGCCATGCCTGTAAACAGTGTTTTTACATTTGTCTATAAATTTGATTAACTAAAAAACAAAAATGCACTTTTTGTTTAAGTACAGTGAAATTTACGTCAATAAAGTGAAGACAAAACCCGTATTTGAAAACGGATATATATATCAAACCAGATTTATTCTGCTCAACTAAAAGTTATCTTTATCCATATCTTTAAATTAACATAAAGTATCTCCACGTTATTTTATAGCCTATCACACCGATAACTTAAAATGACATCTTGTCATAACATTCAGAGTTTAGCTAGGCTAGCAAGTAATATAGTAAAAATAAAATTAATGTGAAAAAACATTTCCTAAAGATAAAATTGTTAGTGAGTTCAATAAACAGGAAAGCCACTAGGCAAAAAATAAAGTTTCTTCTCTGAAGAATTAATTATAGTCTATCTATTCTATATCCAGCTCTGTAGGTACACCATTTCCTTTGATATGAAATCTACGGTGATTAGTACTCTTTCTGAAGATGAAATAATACCTGGAAAGCCCTGAGAAGTGCCATATGGTCACTAAATGTTCCTGCAGTAAAACGTTTTCTACACAGCATGGCTGCACGCTTTTGAGATGCCTGCGTAGGTAGGACAAAAGGGTCTCGATAGGCAAGAGTGCAAGCAATGGTAAGAATAGGATCCAGGCACTTCAAAACAACAGCACACAACACCATTTTACCAAGGTGTGGCTCTACTGGTAAATCAGCCAGATGATAACCAAGTTCGGTGAGATCTTCCCAAGTATCCATAGCATCTATTGTCTGATTTAAAAAGAGAGAGAAAGGGGGAAAAATGAGTCTACAACAAAAGCAGAAAGGAAATTGATATAAGACATTAACTAGATTAGTTGCCAAACACTAAGAACGCAAGTCAAACTGTGTGAAGCTTGAGATGAGAGTTTTAGGCAGTCTCTCTCCCCTTAACAAGAAGGCATCTGTCCACATGACAAAATTGAAACAAAAACCCAAAGCATCCCTGAGTGACTAAACAACAAAGTCTCGCTACACGTAAAACAGAGAAAGACATATTGACACACCACAGACAGAAACAAATACAATTCCCATATAAATCTATTCCATTGCTGACCTTAAGCATTTGCACAGCATTTCTCACAATTAAAGCTGGTGGAGGATCTGGAGCTTTCATGAGAAAGTCAGCAATTGGGCAATTAATTGGAGCCAGCAATTTTGTGTGCAAACAAAGTTCCTATAAGTTAGAAAACAAAGAACTCGTTAACATTGTGCAAAAATCAGTATTTTGTAGTTAATAATATGGTGTGGTGATACTACATAAAAAAAAGGTATGCTTTATAATCAAATGTGTACCTGAAGTGGCATTCTTAGAAGTTCTGGAGTCTGAAATTCCAACATATTCTGAAACCGGAGCTTGCTGAAGAGACGGAAACAGACTCCAGGCCGACAGCGACCAGCCCTTGAAAATAAAATATTAAACGTTGATAAAACAAAACCAAAAAAACCCAACTCATTTGTAGTTATTTTAGGTAAAAAACAAAAAACAAAAAACAAATTCATACTGGGACATAGAAGCAGGTTTAATGCAAAGATAATTTTGTCATTAAGCATAAGCCCCACACATGAAGTGAGATTTTTCTAGTAAATGGATTATTTTTGATAATATGGAAGTTTGTTATTATAACTTTACTCCAACACCAGAAGATCTGGAGAAACAAAAAGAAGTCCTATTTAAACAGGTCTGGGTTTTTTGCTAACATAAGATCAATCCAAATCTCGCTGTCCTTTCTTGTAAGGAAGGTAAGTAGTAAACTTCATTTCTTCCGAATTTGGAGCAGAATTTGGAGCAGAATTTGGAGCAGAATGAAGTTATTTCAGGAGTAAAAGGCAGACAACTTAAAGGGGAAGGGACAGAGACAGCAAATGCTCACGTGCACACCCAAATTCCTGCAGGTTAATACTGACATTACAGCAGCAAACATGGGTACTTGTCACTACGTAATCTCTTAGCCCTCACCCAGGGTTGATAAGAATATGATAAAGGCCTATAAGGTCATGAACAGTTTGTAGAAGTGTGAATAAGGAATGACTTCTTTATCTCTTCTAATCTGGGGATGAACAGGGATCAAAAACTAGCAAAAGGCAGCTATCTGCCCACAGAGATAAGCTGTGTAACACCGTCTAATTGGATATTGCATGTGCTATGCATGAGGAAGAGGAAAATGAATATATCCATTTAAAAAATTTTTCGAGAAAACAGATCCAAAGGGGGGGGGGGGAGGGGGAAAACATTCATACATAAAACAAGATTTGAAAAATCCTCAAATCAGTTTTTTAGGACTTGGGGAATTCCAACAAAGTACACGCTGACCCTCTATCCTCTCACTCTTCCACAAGGAATTAGTATTGGCCATTGCCAGACAGGAAACTGATAGACAGGAAACAGATTAGTGATGTGATCCAGTGTGGCTGCTCTTACTTTGTAGACTTTATTTTAAGCATACAAGATGACAGATGTTTGCAAAAGAAAATTCAATATGAACCATTTATTACCTGCCTTTTCTCTGGATAGCACTGGCTTTCGAAATCCACACCATTTTTAACATGGTGACACAATTCAGTGCATCAAAAGACTTCTATAACAGAAAAGTAAAGAACAAAAAAAATAAGATTTAATAAGGTATATGAAATAAGAGATACTAATGACTTAGCTCATCAAAACAAGTTCTCTAAAAATAAAAATAGCAGCAGCAGCAGCTTCTGACACAAGGGTACGTTTTAAAGCAGTTCAGTTTCGAGTGAATTTATGCTCTCTTCTTTGTAATATGTTTGTACTATACAGTTTTCTAAATCAGAAGTTTTCCAAATCACAAGTTTTCCAGTCAATAAGTAATTTGTAACATGGATTTTGTTTTGCAGTATCACAAACAAAGCAAAAATATGTTATTATATGCAATAATGTTTTCTTCTTCGCCACATTTGGAAATTATTTCCCAGTTTTCTTAAATTTGGTGCAAAAATACAAAACACAATTGTATTACCAGGAGAATTTGAAAAATGTAACGAACATACATACTCTGAAATTCAGTTTGATTTTCTAAGCCATACCCTAGGTCTTAAAAATGTCTCATTACTGTATGTTATCTCATGTTTCCTGTACAAATAATTAGGGAAGTGCCATTCAACACTGTTGTCAAAAAACAAAGCTTAAAAACTTAGCTATGGATTAGATCTAGTCTGGATACAGTAACAGGACAGAGAGAACTCCCAGCTTTCTCTGACTTAGAAAGAGGGAGGTCTAAACAGCTGGACATTCCTTGAAATTGAACAGAAGACTGCATTTTTAAAATCAGCCCGCAGCAGCTTTTCCAGGCTTTTAAGAGCTGGCTGTTTACAGTATTTGTCATAAAACAAACAGATGTCAAAACTGCTCATGAAGTTTTGTTACATGATATGTATTTCCAACATGTACTAACACTAAGCCTACTAATAAAAAAATCCTTCAAAGGTTATGTTTTTGTATTAGTATTTTAAAATAATATTAATCAAAAGGAAATTTGAGCCAACCATACCTCTTTCATCTTCCCTGAATCAATAACAAATACAACATCGTTGACTGTGATGCTGGTTTCTGCAATATTAGTAGAAAGAATCTGTAATTAAAAAAAAATTGTAGTAACTGTAGAAGCAAAAGACTATATAAATCAATGTAACATTGGAAAAAGTCATATGATACTTGCTATTTTGCGGATGCCAGAAGGTGGACTTTTAAGGACTTTCTTCTGATCTGAAGTCTGCATATTTGAATGAAGCATGAAAACCTGGTATCTAATGCAAGGCAGAAAACACTTTTTAAGCATCTTCACGAAAACAGTAAAAATTCAAGTCAACAAGATAAACTAGAGTTTTTACCTGTGAGCATTATCAGCAAATCTTTTGTCATCGAAAAGAATACGGTCTCGCAGGCTAACTATCTCATCATATCCTGGAAGAAATATTAAAATCGCTCCTAAGGGAGGAAAAAAAAAGTTTGCATATAGAGTTAAATAACAAACTCACTTCGAGTATACAAAGTACACAAGTATACTTAAGAACCATGTATATCAGCACCCAAAAGATTTTACCATTTTGGTATTACTGAACAGATAACACAATCTATCAGCAAAAGCTTAACCTACAGCAATTTATTAGAAGTGTGTATATATACTTACCAGCATCACAACTATGACAGATGTTGTAAAGTAAGTGCATAGTCAGATCCAGATCCACTTTCTCATCATCAAAACTGTGATGATAAGCTTTCAACAATTCTCTGTCCTCTGCGCTGAGGTCACTGCCACTTGTTTGGACCAGGGAACTTTCATCCAGATTTCCAAACTCCAGTGACGCACTAGAATATATAAATACACAGGCCAAATTTAGATCAAGACTGACACGATTACTATGCCCAATTTCAGTATGAAATATTTAAAATGTAGCAGCACCTCCACAACACTATTACTGCTCAGTGACTTAAGTGCTAATCCAGCAAAGCATTCGACTTGAATGTTTAGCATTAACTTTAATCATCTTATACTTCATTGAAACGCAATAGAAAGCAATCCTGAAAGAACTGAAAGTATAAACGACACTTTATCGTTTAAAGGGAAAATCCTAAAAAGAAACATGTATTTTCTAACTACTTTCTGCCACGTAAGTATAAGCAGGTACTATACTAACAAAAACTACACTAAGAGAAATTATAACAAAATAGGACTCTACAGAGTCATAACTATTACCTGTAAGTTAATCAAAAAAAAATTCTTTAATGTTTTAATGGATGTATTGCTCATCTGTAATATTTCTTTTAGTATAGATACATCATGTATTGACAATACACATACACCAAACACACTACAGAAGATAGATTTGCTCCATTTTATTACAAAGCCTTAATTTGGGAACATGGTAGCACTTTAACTACAGAACAGCTATCGTCACCACACAGGTAGGCAAGATGTGGTTATAATAACTTAGCCTAGATGTGGACATTCTTCTCAGGGAAGAAGATCAATGTAAATGACGTAAAAGAGGTCCTAACCATTAGAACTATATACATCCTAGGACCTATGCCATCCTAATCACTATGATACTGAATACGAAACAAACTGTTGAGTAATAACAGTATATTTTGAAAATGTTCCTATGCCCATAAATCTAGCTATTTTTAGACCATTCTGGTTAAAAGGCAGCAAAATGCAAATTGACATTCTCCATGTTATTCCTGCAGAGTAATTATAGCTTACCTGTAGGATTCCAAAAGATCAATAACCTCTGTCTGTCCAAAGTGCTTAGCCCAGTCCAAAGGCATCCTGAAAGAGTTACATAGCGATCTTATTCCTCTCTTCAAAAGATGCATATAAATACTACATTATGTCAGGAGACAACTGATACAGTGCACTTTTTCCTAACAATTTCTGCATTATGCTTTAATCAGTTACTGCTGGACCTGAAACATCCCATTTCCACATGCATAAAAGAGTATAATAAATAGCTACATGATTTTTAGGCAGCTACAATTCTCTACCAAGTAAGAATACACACAGTGTGCAGAAATACCTGCAAACGTGCAGGGAGAAAAGGGTGGGGGAGAAGGAATTTGCCAATTCCTTAAAGAAAAGCAACAACAACAAAAAACAAAGTGCAAAAGCAAGCCATGCTTTTTGCAGCACCCTTTCACTAGTACCCAGAAGTCATCCTAAAAAGTCACACCCCAGAAGTTTTCTACAGTAACGTGTTTTCTCGTTTGTTTCATGCCTAATGGACGTTACCCCCTCACAATGCAGATCATTCTGTTCCCCTCTCTGATTGTATTCCTTTCCAAGTTTTTTTTTTTTTTTAAGTGGTATAACCAAATATCAACCCCCTGGAATCCTAATTCTTTTCTTTCCATATTACAATAATTTAGAGTAATTCCATCTTATTTTTCTAACGAAATAATTAATGGTCAGAAAAATCTGATGCACAGATATTTTTATGTGACAAAAAATATTTATAGCTATACTACTGCAAAGGTCCTTGCAATTGTAGTATATTATTTTTTCAGTCCTATAGAGGTTACTCTCTTGTACTGCAAGTGGCCAAGCATTTTGGTTCTAATTCAGCAAACGCAGAAAGATTCCCATTTCTTTCCCAGTGTGTTAAACTGGATTCACTGAAAACAGAAGTGTATATCTCTATATTCAAAATTGTTTAATTAAAAATGTAATTACGGTTACAGAAAAGAATGATGAAACAAAAGTTAGAAATTTTTTAGCCTGTCAAAATGTGTTACTGCTTAAAGTATTCTGATAAGTTGGTAAATTAATTCATTCAGAAAATGTAATAGAAAACTTTCATTTCATATGAAGAAATATATCTTTTTTTTACCAGCCATTGGATGATTTGCAGTGGATATTTGCTCCCATACTGATCAGTTGCTCTACTTGACTCAAAAAGCCTCTCCCTGAAGCAATCATTAGTGCAGTCGCACTGGTTTCACTGTGCCTATAATCAACTGACAAGTAGAAAGAAGACAGCAAAAAACAATGCAAATGTTATCATTTCATCTAAATGTAATACAAATATGACTTGCAAAAGCCAGCCCAAACGGAATTTATTTCCTTACTCCATCCCACAGTTTATAATATTTTAGCACTATTTAAAAAAAAAATACTATAACACATCTGTCAATACTTCAGAACACATCCAATAATGAATAACTACACAATTCACTAATCCAAATCAAGCTATTCAGTTTTTCCAACTAGCATTAGAAATCAAAGGTAACACCAAATTTGAAACCGGAGATAATGACTTGAGTTTCTGTGGCTTCTTTGCCTAGTCCCCCAGCCTGTGTGGAATAAAATAAACGAAGGAAACCTACCACTGACATTTTCAGTTAAAATGAGATGAAACACCTGAGCAAAGGCATCAACATCTTTATGCAACCAGATGTCGGAAAGACAAGAATCCATTTCTTTTATTAGCCATGGTTCAAGGCAATTTACATCTTTTTCAGTCTAAAGAGAAAAAACAGCATTGAAAGATCAATCTGTTTTAAAAAGTTCTTTTGTCTCTTACTATATGCAGATACTTAAAACAATAGCTGTTATTTAAATCAACTAACTGCTACAAATGACTGTCATCATCATCTAATAAACAATACCTTGGTTATATTCTGGAACAGTTAAACTAATTAAGAAAACCTAATTTTTTAAAACATGTTAATACCCTCCTAGAAACTCAACAGGAGTAATGTCTCTATAAACCAGCTTTTAAGTGTTTACTAATATAATGTAAATCTAAATCTTTCCAACAAAAGGAAATGCTTACCAGTTGACTGAATACTGTGTCACCACCATCATCTAACAGATCATACTCTTCAGCCACACTTGGGACAGATCTTTGCCTCTGAGATTCTGGTTTGCTATTATTTTCTTGAGCAGAATACCACTCTGTAAGAGTGCTTTGCTGCTTTTCTTCTAGAATGCATAACATATTTCCAAAATAAAGTTTTAAAGTGATTTTAGTCATCCATTGCTTTCTGTTACAAAGTAGTAGTATTCTATTACGAGTAGTTAGACTGAGCCAAAGTTTTTATCTATTAAATCTTTCATTTATATTAGACTGGGACCAGTGTTCTAGATTAAAATTTCAGTGATTAAGGGCTCCCAAACTCCACCACTGCAAAGCTTTGCTTTAAGAGCAAGGCAAAAATATCATTTTGGCGCTAAAACCTCCTAAGTCTCCAGTACAACTCAGTACATTTAAAAGAGTTTTCTAAGTAAATAGTTGCTATAGAATTCTGAGTCTAGATTTTATTCCAGAAGTGAAAAACAAAAGAAGAGGAATGAAACAGCTCCTGCATAGAACAGCTAATTTTTCTGTACAAGCAGAAGAAACAGTAGAAGACATAGCAGTGCTTTAGCTGAACTTTTCCATCCACAGTAATCAAAGCTGAGCAGCATGATAACCATACAGTTAGGACTATGTTATATACACTGGGACCATTCTGCAATAGCTCTTAATTTAAAAAGTATGCTTCTTATGTTGTAAATTAGGAATACTTTTTTTCAAATACCATATCTACTTAATCAGTCTAAAGACAACTGTACTAAGTAGATTAATGTTTCTATTAAACACATTCATGCCTGAGAAATGCAGTGAAAAATGTTACCACTAGGAACCATTTCTGTGCAAGATGTCCAAAAAAAAAAAAAAAAATCCTGCCTGTATAACAGCTGCAGTTTAATTTGCATCCAAAAGTCATCATATAATAGTTTCTGCTTCTATGTCTTTCATGGGGGCAAAACACAAAATTATATTCCATTCTGCTCCATAATAATTAGGAAAAATAAAACAATATTTATCAGAGGCAAAAAATATCAGAGACAACTATCAAAAGAAAGTGAAAATATTTCATTTTTACCTAATATACTTCAATAAGTAAATATTGAGAGCTTAAAGATACTTGCTTTCATCTCATCTTGTCTCAGCTAGTATTCTGTCTTTGGAATTTTACATACAGAATCACTATATTTAATTGTTCAAAGAATCAATGAGCCCCATTCCCTACCTGCCTCCAGCCCCCCAAAATATACCAACCTCGCTGTTTCTCCTTTTTGTACTTAACCATCTCTTTATTTGTATATCCAGTGGTTCGTAAAATGTCCTCCAGAAACATCTCTTTAACTTCAAAAGGTCTTCCTTGTACTGAAAATATAAATGATTCATACTATATTAGATATTCCCTGGGCCCATTGATAATCTTCATAAAAAACCCTGCAATTTAGTAGACATGAGAAATCAATTAAAATGGTTTAGTTTAAAAAATAACTATTACTTTCCTTGAAAAATCTTCTAAGAGTATCTTTATCAGGCATTTCTCTTCTTAACCTTACTGGACTGCAAAGCGAATTAACATTTAAAAAGGCAAATACCAGTTGGGTATATTGACTTTCACTAACCTCTTGAATTCTATTGAATAGATATACAGATTACAGATATAACAGTAATACAGCTTTTGTGCAAGATACCACAAAAAAGCTGAGGCTCTTATATTGAAATACTTTCTTTCAAGAGAAGTTTACAAGGAGATGCTTGCTTTACTGAATACTTCCTAACAAACGAAACATTCCAAATGGTCCGTATCTCCTAACAATTTACCTTGATTTCTTTTCTAATACACAGTATTGCTTGTTTCTAGACAACCTTTATGGACATTGATTCTTCTGCACAGGAAAATTTAATCTCTAGATTTTAATTTCTGCTCCCTTAGTAGACTTTTGAGATAGCTGGGTTGAAACCACCCAGGACCTTTATCTCCTCAGATAGGCCCAGAAGAACCAGCTTTGGTTCACATAATTTAGGAAGCTGTAAAGTGTGAGCTAGAATCTACTGGATTGAATTAATGAAGATCAGACTCTTGTAGATCCTGGGACATGGACCAGGGCCTCGAGATCAGGGCCTCAAGAACTTTTTCGTGCTCCTTGATCTGAACACCTACACAGGGGGAGGATTGGGAATCCCCACACTTATGGTACTTCCTGTGATAAAAACGCTTCACTCCGCTTTTGTTGTTTTTAACTGTTTGCAAGTATTTCAGAGAACACCATTGTTCTAACTCTGATTAACTTCATTCAATGTATTTACCATGTTCCCTTACTCAGAATGATTCGCTACGGTTTAGTAAGATTTATAAATCCTAGGCAAGTATAGTCAGATTTAAGAACTGACATAAATACTTACTGTGTATTATTGGACAACTTCCAAAATACCTAATAAAGAGATTAGCATCTAGAGCAGCACTAGAAAGAATTAGTTTTAAACCAGTCTGTTTTTGCAACACATCTCTCAGTTTTATTAACAAGAAATCACTGAATCTATCCCTCTCATGTACTTCATCCTAAAAGGAGGAAAAAAAAAAAAAAAAAGTCATCATGGATCCAGGATTACAACCTTTCAGAAATGTGAACTTTTTAACTAAAATACGTATTTTGTTGGTACATTACAGATGCATTAAATAGTAAATATCACTGGCTTTAAATAAGGATTTTTTTTTAATACCCGGAAGTCAAACTGTTTCAAAAAGTATCATAAAGATATCAGAGCAGACTGTGCTGTTAATGTACAAGCCACATATAGCTTGATTTCAGAGGCTGAAGTGAACTTCTGGAATTTTTCTAGTATTTATATTTGAATACATCTCATCTTTAACATACTGACACAAACTGCAATCCCACAAAACATATTTTAAGAAACTCAACTCAAACCTAACTTGTGTTAGAGAAACATGAGCTACCTCACAATTAGAAAGATTGCTTAGATCTGTTAGCCATGTACAAACTTAGCTCTCCTCAGTCATACGCCTTAATTGATGTTATCATCTTTGTCGCTGCATTCTTCTATTTTGTTTTACATTACGAACTTACAGAGTAGAGACCCAAATACAAGATTTTTAGACTGAAAGTTTGAGAATGTTTCATGCATTCTTGCCTGTTTCATTTTGGTACTTAAGCGACTAAAATTATGCTGTCTTCAGCAGTGGAGATCTTAATTTTGGCAAGGTGATAAATACTCTGGTCCCACTGACTTCTCAGACTCCACAGTGGGAGTATCCACATAATAAATCAACACCCTCAAGTAATTTACTGAAAATCAGACTGCTTATTATCTTGAAGACATTTGTGCAAACATGGACTTCAAAAATAAGTGCAAGACACAAGAAATTCTGACACGTTCACTTTGAATCATATCTACAAGATTCTCCCTAACACACTTCTGCTTTCTGACAGAGAATGTTGCAAACAACTTAGGGTTCTATTCTCCCCAACTGCATCATGATACCCAAAAATCAATTATCAGCATGAACCTAGGGGAAGTCAATAAAATTACTATTTTACAAAAAAACAAAACAAAACAAGTACATGTTATAAGAGACACCAGATAAGGACAAAAAAGAAAAAAAAGCCACTTTAATTCAGTTTCAGTCCAAACGAGAACATCTTAAATGCTCAACAAATTAATAAAGACCACCTAGAATATCATGTTACAATTATCAATATGTACCTGCTCCCCCTCACATGAAATACAAGATTCTTACCACAATAACATGTGTCACTGTTGATAGTGTGCTGTCTCCTGCCATTAGCGTGCGAAGTAGTACGCCGTTAGTGCAAAATGTTAACAATGTCTTCGGAGAAACCCTATTAAACAGTTCCCAAAGATATTTCAGTCCTTTGCACCATTTAGCTGTGTAATGTAAATACATGCTATCTTTGCTCTCTTTATTAAAAATTAAAGGATTTAATAGCTGCTCACCAGAAGGGGGATTAGATTACAGTTCTTTTACCAAAGAATTCAGGCTATGTGCTTTTAAAAAACGCCTATTCCCAGAGAGTTCCTAAAAAAATCTTACGGCTTATGTTCCAAAACTTCAGATGATGAATTTATTGACAAAGTCACATTCAAATTGAAATAAATAAAGAAAAAAAAAGAGTCTGGAGAGCCTGTGTTGCTTAATTTACTGGAAAAACAAGAAATCAGTGTGGACTGCTTTGCAAAAACTGGGCTCCCATTTTTCAACATATACTTCAACTGCAATATTTGTATTTGCCTATAATTGACTGGATGACATAAGATCAGCTGATATATCAATTTTTTCTTCAAGAATTTCAAAATCTGTAAAAGCTACTATTCTGGTAGCCATAGCAGAATTAGCTGTGCAAGTCAATACAAAGATTGTCACAACTTTCTCCAACACTGTCAGTTCGAGTTCTGAAAAGTTCCTTCATATGGTGCTCTACAGGTCTTTTCTTGAAGGCACAGGAACTCATTAAGTTATCATATGTACATTTCTTCCCAAGTTTGCAATTCATTCCTCCTTTCAAATTTCCTCCCAAATTTGAAGAATGTAATCAAGATGGAAATGCTTTACTTTTCCCATCTCTCATCTCTGCTCTTCCTCTCTAGCGGCCTCTTAGAGAAATCCTCATTGCTATCTAAGAGCTAATAAAAGTAAAAAGAAAAAAACCACACATACCAAACCCTCCTGTGTGACTGTAAACATTCCTATTCCCACCATTTTCACACAGCATTGGAAATATTCCCATCTCTCCCATTTACCCTTCCAAATACTATTAAGAAACCTATTAATTCCTCTTAAATAATATTTTCCACACTGCTTCTAGAGCTCATCCACTTTGATCTGACTTTTACTGGGTTCTTCTTCAGCTATCATAATACTTCCATATGTTAATCATCCACCTCATTTGCAATTCATCTTTAGTACCTCTTTAAATCCCTTCACAGGCTTGTGAGCTTTTATATGCATATTCAGATTCTTCTGTAACTTGGCTTTATTGTTCCATTGCATTTGTCTTCTTTTGTCTTCCTATTATCTTCACCCACACAAGCAACATAACCAGCCATACCCTTCGCTATCTTCTTCTCACTCATCTCCACACTGCTGCCCATTTGTGAAAATCCCATCAACTACACAGCTCAGTGAATCTAGAAATCCCACTCAATTTCAGACTTTCATCCATTCCCATTCTGCTTTAGGAAAATATTCCTAAAATGACCTAGAAATCTCTTTTTATATCACTTCATGCTTTAAAAATCAAAGAAAAAGTTGAAAAATAAACTAAGTTTAAACCAAACTAGATAGGTAGGTTACGCTCAAATTTACTGTTCACTTTCAAAGTTTTGTTTTTTTTCCTGTTAGATCTCCTATTAACTCTTGCGATATAGCTTTTGTTAGAGCATCCTGGTCCTCCTACCTGTCTCCAAAACTTGTATAACTAGAACCTATGCATTTTAAAAGGGGAAAAAAAAGGTGGGAAGAACAAAAAAAAGAGGAAAAAGTAGGCTTGATCTGCAAGTAATACAAGAATACCCCTTCCCACCCTCGCAAAAGCACAAGCTGAGTGAATGCTCCTGCAATTCATTTATGTAAGACAACCTACTACATGGAACTGCAAGTCTACAGGAGGAAAACTGTTTTCCATCCTTAAATATTCCATTACCTGAAATAACATATCCTATACTTTACAAACTAGGATGAACTCTTTGTTCATTTGAGCCTTTACTAGACTATATCCCAAATATACCGTACTTTAAAATGCACACAAGATGAAAGATCACACAGGATCAACCGACTTTAAGAAATATTGTTACTACCTGCTTTCTAATCGGATCTGATAACCAATTGTCTGGCCGATCTTTTCTCTTCTTTCTGCTGCCACTCTTTCAGCCACTGCAATAGCTGCCAAGCGTCTTGGCTGAGTGCAAAATATACGACAGGGAATTCCATTTTTGTAACAGTCATCAAGAAGGAACTGAGGAATCTACAAAAAAAGTCTGGATTTATTTTTTAGCGTGATAAAGTTATAGGTTTCTACCATAGTGAAGAAATTTAATTGCATTTCAGTATTACACACGTTGCAAAAGGATTCACGTAAGATTACTTTGTCAAATGTACTTGAAGGGGCAAAAAGATAGCAAAAATATATTTCTGATGTCAAGTTTAAGCTCCCTCACAAGCAAAAGTTGAAGCTTTTCCCTCCTTTTTCAGAGAAATCTTTAAAAAATACATTGAGAAGAAAACTGGAAGGAAAAGAGCTAAACAAAATGACAGCTATATTCCTTTAAATACTTTAAGTTATTTTAATGGAAAACTACATCAAAAAATTGTGCAGAACCATTTGCTCTTTTAATAAGTATCTGCTGGCTTAGTAATTCAAGAGCAAGAAAGTGAGTTTTATCAAAAATCAAGACTTTCTACTACAGGGAGGAAAAAAAGCTAGAAAGTTAGCATAAAGAAATCCTCTATTACAGAAATTACATTAGTTTTGAATAAATACTGGGGTTTTTTTATTATTTCATTTAAGTAACGTACTTGAGTAGTTTTTCCTGATCCAGTCTCTCCTACAATCAAAACAACTTTATTGTCCTTAATTATTTTTACGATTTCTTCCTGTTTTTCAAAAACTGGTAGCGATTGCCTGAAGGAATCAAACTCCGATTCCCCTCTTTTCACTGGAACCTGAGGGATACCGTTGTTAAGTCGTCCACTAGTCTTGCTCATTTCTCTGTTTTCTGAGAAGTTAACAATACATGTGAACAGACAGATACAAAAGGCACTATTACTGAATAATCCTAAAAAAAATGAACGTTCCTGACTTTATATGCATCACTATAAACAAAGTGATACACCCATGACACATTTAAAGAACACATTCATAGTAAGGTATCCTGTTGCTGTGCTTGAAATGAGTATTTTTCAAAGGAGTTATTACTTTTACAGCTATTTTGAGGGAAAAAAACCCCACCTTTCTCAAAACATTGCTCAGGAAGTCTAAAAACATTTATTATGCATCAAAAGCAAAAAGAAAGCTAGAAACTAAACTGGAGAAAAGCAGTCTGGCATATTTTCTTGGCCTTCATATCACTTTTACACATCTACACTTCCACAATTTGCCCAGAAAGAGTCACTCCATAGTTAAATAAACAACTTTTAATTTATTCCAAACTGACAAATACGTCTTTTCAGAAAAAATAACTTTACTGTAATTCATATTCCTCCTTTCACACTCCCAACTTCATTATCTCCTTTTAGTCTATCTTATATAGTCTGATGCTCTGGTCCAAATGATTTATCTTAAATAACACAAATTAATTATGCAGAATCTATACCCCTAGACCCACAATGTGCACCATCACGTATTAGAGAGTAATACATAAGTATTCAAAGAACCTGTAAGTCTTCAGAACTAGAGACTACTTCAAATTCAGTGTTAGTAAATACTATCCTAAAATTGTTTAATAATTATTTTTTAGAAAAATTAAAAGCTTGCTGTAAATTCAATTATATATGTGTAATGTGATCAACAGCTTAATACATTAAATTACAAGAAGCATTGTTGTGCCAAGAATGATGCAGACTAACAGATTAAAAGGACCAAAAACCATAAAAGTAATATCTGGGAGTAATGAAAAGATTAATTTTACATTCTTTATTAGTTTACACCTTCCCTTTCTAAGGAGCTGCTGTTAAGTACTTTTATTATTGTTTCTTCACTTCCACCTCAGAACTTGTAGGAATTCATATCTTTGAGAAACGTAATTTTCCAGCCAAATTTGGTTGGAACTGGCTAAAAGATTCAGAAGTAACTTGGCAGAAAAGGAGACATCAGAATGCGAGTGACATGATTGCTTACATTATAATTCCTCAGGAAAACATGTTTACAAGACCTCTGCAAGTCCTTATCAGAACATACACTGAACATACCGGCTTCAACAGCAAATGCATTTCCTCGCTCAGTCTTTGGTAGAAGTTCTGTCCGCTCTTTATTTGTGACGGGAAATCTCTGAATTAAGCTCCGCACAGCATGCTTCGTATTGGGAGTCAAACAGCAAGACATTACTGCATGGGCCAGTTCTGATCCATCTTTCTTCCTTACGGTCAGGTATCGATTTGCTCCTTTCCTGACAGGAAAATAAATTGTATATTATGAATAAGTAACCTGTGCACCTCTGTGTAATGGTATTTGACAAAAATTCTTTTTGACTACTTTAACATTATTTTCAAATAAAAAGTCATATCTAGAAACTTCCAAGTATAACGCACTGAAACATCTACCACCAAAACTGCACACCATTAACGTGAAGTAGTGCAGCAAAAACACTGGTGACTTCTGATGTCTAAATCCAGTACAGCTTTACAGTTAGGCCTCCATAACGTTACATTGTTCAGTTATCCTTTCTTTTAAAGGGCTATCATTGCATTTTTTTCCCAAAAGATAGTAGATAGCTCCATCACTCACTGTATCACTCAATAGTGACAGGTATTATACACAAGAACTTCTAGACAAATTTAAGAGACTTAGAGGCTGTTAAAAATCAACAAATAGAAGCAACAGAAAAATGACCTGCATTCTAGCCATATTCTAGTAATATGGTAATATAAACCTTAAGCAAATCCAGTAAAACAAACAAAAGGCACATACATTCCTATGATGTTCACTATCAAAGTAAGTTTTACAATTTAGAATTAGAGGCAACACATTTAATTATAAAACTTCAGTGTGAACAGTTACTGCTCATTTGTTCTAAAACTGAACTCTGATACTGAAATGCAAAGAACTGTTGTAAAAATGTCTGAAATCTAACTGATTTGTGCCTGGGCTACAATAACCTGTCAACACACTTTGAACATGACTTGTTAAGATAACAGCGTAAGTTCATACCAAGAATCAAACACCTTGCCTCTGACAGGGGTTAAAAGATTCACTGGTGGTAAAGTGGTGCACGCATGCTGCTTTCTAAACTACTGGCTTGTGTTCAGCTCCTTGCCAATACAAGATTTGATTTTAGAATTACAAAAATACTGAAGCTGAAACAGTGATCAAAAGAGCACATCTACGGAAAAGCTGTCAGGAAAGAAAAGAAACATACAGCAACACTTGTCCTGAGTATGGTCCTAGTCTTCAGTAGTTTTCATCTCAGCAGCTTCTTGTACACAACTATATGTACACTAACTCAATGTCAAAAGAAAACATACTAGCTATGAAAAGTTTACAACAAGATTTCTGTAAGTATTTAACATATGCTCAGTCAACCCAAAGGAAAAAGCGATGGACACAAAATACTGTCCTACGTTTCTCAAGAGTTTCTGTTATTTATTCACTCTATGCAACAAGTACAGGTATGGTAATGAACGTTAACATTAAAGTTATGCTCTGTCAAGACACACGATGAAAATCAATCATGATCAAGCTTTTAAAGATTTAAAATTTTAAAGACTTAAAATTTCTTCTTATTGAAGAAATTTGGGAAGACTAAATCCAAGTAGAACACTGAAGCTTAGAGAAACAAATTTCCTTTTAAAGTCACTTGCAATGTATTATTACAACCAAAAAATTTTCCTAGGTGAACATTCCCTTTTTCGGAGTTGACTAAATTTTAGTTCAACTGTTTTCCAAGATTCCTGCTGCCCTGAACACTCTGGACAACGGAAAAACCTGCAAACAACATAGCACAGAATCTACTAGGAAGCTGCTTACAGACACTTAAGTAGCTCTACAAACAATCATTAAGGATTCAAATAGGCTTTACCAGCTACAGTTCAGCACAGGCACCGCACAACCCAAGCATGTTTCTGCTGACCATATGGGTGTTTCTGACATGGCTTTCCAGCGCTCCTTGTTCCCAAAATATGGGACAAAGATACAAAAGCTCAGCTAAACTTACTGGTTCAGGGATTCCTGCAAAATCAGCTGCAACACTCCTGAGACTGGAGCCAATGTAGAAGCAACATAGCTTCACTTGAACAGCACTACACCCGAATAAGCTCTGCTGAAACCAAGATATGCATCCAGCATGAACACTGCTGAATTGTGCTTACCCACTGAAAGTTGACAGGTAAGAATTGATCAAAGAATTAGTATTTTCCACTACCTCTGCAAGAATCATGACATTTCACCAAAATTGAAGAACAGCAAGTGCTGCTACAGCTATACAACAGTTTGACATGGCACTCCATCTGTCTGGGTCTTTTTCTGATTTTCCCTTTCTTGTTGCTCTGCCACCTTACCTCCCAAGTAAAATGCGTTCTCAGCTTCTATCCAAAGTCATAAGGTAAATATGGATTTTCTCTTCAGAAAACCAGAGTGGGGCAAGAGAAAGAAACATCATAATATCTGTATATGAATGCTTCTTGCCTGCACTTCTCAACAAAAGCACTGTTTTGGAGGTGCTATTCTACACGCCATCTTACTCTGCCAATTTCTCAGATACTATGTAAAAACCCTGGGCATACAGTAGTGCAGTTAAAACAGAACTGAACTTGGTGAGGAGCCTTTTTTTAAATGAACACATGAAAACCGCAAGAGAGTAAAAGGGCAAGCTATCTCAAACTAAGCATGCCACAAGTTTTTTTAGCTAGCCCTAAAACAAAGCCAAAGAGAACCTTATTTTGTCTTTACTTTTAGCCTTTTCTCCCTGGTATAATCTTTTGTAAAAATGCAGGACACACTAGAAATATAGATCATTTTACACCTAGTAATGAAATCCACTTACAGCTAATATGAAATTTCATATATTTACTGTAAACTAAATCAGATTCCAACTTACCCTTTACTTTTAGAAATCAGCCCAAGAGACTGACTGAGACGGTGAATAAAAGCTCTTTCAGTACTAGTCAAAGAAGAAGGGAACTCCATTTCTAGAAACACGATAAAAAGAACAAATGTGACAACACAGCATGTAATATTCTTAATGTCATCACTGAGATGTTATGAGTTTTTCAGTCCCCAAACTTAATATGCTTATATTTTCCTGAAAAGGGCGATAAATCCCATAGGTGCAAAAATTCTCCGGGCAGCCACAGAAGCAGTGGCAGCGGCACACCCTCACACCCGTGAAGCAGGGAGGTTTACGCACGCACGGTGCTATTCTGGCAAAAAGGAGCTGAAAAACGGTTTCCATTCCGGGCCAGACCGTCCGGCACCCCCGGCCCTCGCCCCTTCCCCCCGGCCGCTCGCCCTCCGCACCCGCAGCCCCGCTGGCGCCGGCGGGCCGGGCCGGGCCGGGCCCCGCCTCGGGGCAGGTACCGCACCTGCGGGGCGGGGCGGGGCGGGGCGAAGCACCCCCCCAACGGCCCGCCCTGCCCCCAACGGCCGCGCACCTTTCTGATCGCCGTAGCGGAACCGCTCCAGGGCGATGTTCACGGCGATCTTCACCTCCTCGTCGATGCGGATATCCTTCAGCCCCTTCGCGCGGCCGCGGGCCGCGGCGGAGGCGGCCGCGGCGGGGGTGGCGGAGCCGCCCGCAACGCCGCCGCCGCCCCCCCCGCCGGGCTGCCGCGGGGAGACGCTGCTGGGCCGCGACATGGCTGAGCCGCCGCAGGGGACGCGGCGGGCCGCGCTGGGGGCGGCGCTCGCGCCCACCTGTGCGCACCGGCGGCGGCGGGGGCCGGCGCGGGGCCCAGCCGGGAAGCGGCGGAGGCGGCACTGCCGGGGGGGCGGGCCCAGGCGGCGTCGTGACGCACGCGCGTGCGTCGGGCCGCGCGCGAGCGAAGCCGTCCCGGCTCCTGAGGACCCTCCCTCCCCCTCCCGCCCCAGGGTCCCGCCGGGCGCAGGCCCCGCCCCCAGGGCGCTTGGGGGCGGGGCGAGGCCCAGGTCCTGCCGCGGGCCGTGTCCGTTAGAGCGCGCGTCCGGCTGGTCGCTCCCTCGCGTTTCTGCCTCAGGTGCCCAGCCGAGGGCGCGCAGGCGCCGTGTGGGCCGGGCAGAGGGCCGGGCCGGGCCGGGCCGGCGGCGGGAGCCGGGCGAGCAGGTTGGTCGCCCTGCCGGAGGCGCTCCCGGAGCGGGCTCTGGCGCCGGGCCCGCCGCAGCAGCTCCGCTGCGGAGTTTCCAGGAAACTTCGGATCCGCTGCAGAGCGCGGTTGCTGGGCAGCGTGCAGGTGGGTAACATCACCGCAGCCCTCAGCCTCTTCGTTGTGAAATGTTACGCTCCGTACGCTTTGTACGAGCTGCGCAGTCGTTGGGTGGTGAGGGGACGTTGCCGGTGTTCTGAGTATTCCGTAGGTCAGTCAATAACCCTTTGGGTAGAGTCGTCATCTTTTCGGCCGTTTCTTTCGGCTCCCTGCTGAGGATGTGGAAAAAAAGATCTTAGACCTGGCACAGGATCAACAGCTGAAGATTGCCTCTTTGGAATGAATCATCATTCAGTCCCCGACCACGTGTTGAAGTTTTGAGTGTACTTTGACCAAGAGCAAACTGATGCTCGAGTGTGGACTTCAGTGGAGCACTGAGTAGATGGCCGACAAACACTTGCTGCCCGATGTGGCTGCGTGAAAAATACCTTTTAAGAGAGTTCTGCCGAAGTTGTGTGCAAAGCTCACTTCAGCATAAAGCTGCTCTGAGAAGTGGCACTAGAGTTGAAGGTTTGCCTGGTCGTAGGGTTATTTAAATCTCATTTTTTAAAATCTGGCTTCCTTCCTACATATCTTCAACAGAAGCATTTAATGCTATTTAGCTACAGGTATTTCTGTGATATTCCTTAGTGTAATGTTTGAGCACATCCCATTTATTAATGAGTTAAACTTTATAACATCACAAGATAAGGATTCCTTTTCCTTACTGTTGACAGTAATAAGTGAGAGATGATACCTGGTTTGAAAGAGTCACACTGGAAATCTATAATTATGAACATAGATCTGTTACCAATTCCTGTGTCTTAACAGCATCGTCTTGCCTTCCTACAATAAATGAATATGATTCTGCAGGCCCTATTCTGACCTTAAATTTGCAATCGTATGTATACAGCAGCTCATAGACATAATTCTTAGCTGTTATATTAAATCAATCTGTAAATCTAAGAGCATGGTGGGGCACAACTGGATCTTACATAACAGATCTCTTAATACATGCCTTGCTTCTTCCTGTGTCGTGTTGACTCTCCAAGGCTATTAAATGTGAAAAAGCAGGAAGGTATTATTTTAGTTACTCAAATAAAAAGACATGATTCAAAACACACACAGCGAATATACGCACTGAATAAGAAGGAACCATTTTTATGTAGTGCCTCTTGAAAATAAAGCTGCACTTTAAGGAGTGTGGCCTGAATTCACAGCTAATGTAATTCCATTGGTGGCATTATACCAGGGGTTAATTTGTCTTCAGGAATTTAAGACAGGAACTCATAAAATATTAGTGAAATAAGGGGAAACGTGACTCACTAAACTAATAATGTTTAAATTTCACACATTGTAAAGATGCGTGGGGTGCTGGCACATTAAGCATGTTTTAAACTATCGGTTTGCTATCAATTTTTCACTATAAACATGTCTTAAAAACCCTCAAACAGCCAATAAATCATGTTCCCAAAACTGCTGATATAAATTGGAGGAGTCAGCATTTATGTAACAAAATCTACGGAACACAGGGTAGTTCTATGCTACGATGAAGCAGAAGGAAGGTTGTTATCCCTATATTGCATGCTACAAGAAGTGCCTAGTCCTGCTAACTGGTTGATTACAATCTGTATGGAGTACACAAAAAACAGAGTGAAAACAGAAGTTTGCTGTAATGTAAGCCCACGTGTTAGGGGATGGTTGTGCAAACTGGTGTCCTGGTTCTGAACACTTGTGAATATACTTTCAAAAAGTCACTAAGGGTGAATCTGGACCACTTCTGAGGCTGCGCTCTAGCCCAGACTTGCCTAGGTGCAGGCAGCAAGCCTGGGGAGGACAAGTAGCAGCACACTCTCTGCAGCATGTGGGAGGGATCCAGATGTGCCATATTATTGTGCCACAGGATGTGCCCCCACAACCTGTCTGCCAGGCTAGAAGAGAGAAGCAGAAGACAGCGTGCATCATGCTTCCTGGTGCTTGAGAGGTGCTTTTTCACAGACGCCTAAGTTTTCTGCTCTGTGAGGAGCGGCACAATCTTGCCTTTAGTAATGGACACGTGGATCTGTACAGCTAGGCTAACGAACATATGGGATTTAGCAGTCCTGGGTTTTTGTTGAAGTTAGAGATCGACACATTTTGTTTGTTATGATTAACCCTAGGGAAGCATTACGAGTTTAAAAGTTTGTTTCAAATTTAAGTCTGTTATATGTGCTTTCCATTCAGGAGACAGTATGAACAGAGGAGCAGATTAAACAACTCATGAAAAATGGAGTGAAAAATGAAATGGTAAGCAGCAAAACAAATAAGCAGACCATGACTAACAAGTCAAAGGGTTAACTGAGAAAAATTCTAATGAATGCATATATCTACTATGTGTTGTTTGTGTATGTGTGAATTGTTTATATATGTATACTACATGTCTAATCCCCCTCAGCATGGCCATGCCAGCGCAAGGGCCCAGTTCTCTGCAGATGCTGCCATTGTTTTCACCATCACAGTTTATTATCTTTCTGTAGTCAAGAAAAGATTGTAAGTGCAATTCTGACAGCATATACTCTTTTCTCTGTAGGAATGCTCTGTCATTTTAACATACTGGTTTCTCATAATTACTTGCTGAGTAATGTACTCTAACACTTAGGTCTAGCTTCTCGTTAGTTGTCTTCTCTCAGGCGTTTGCCAGAGAAAGCTCTATGTCTCTGAACAAAGGAAATGCTATACTGTATTTACTCATAACTTCATGCAGTTTGGCATTCCGTCTCCAGCTGAGGTCAATATTACATGTAGATTTGTAACAGAAAGATATAACAGACCATTCTGAACAATATATATACAAAACAGCTTTTGTCTTTGTTTCTGAGTTCTTAAACATGGTCGTTTATGTATATTCCTTAAACATTTTATACTAATAAAATTTACTAGCTGCAGGTTTTCTTATTGTAATTAATAACCCATAATACTTTTTAAAACCTTATTTCATGGTTGGCCTCAGAAATACCTTCTGGCTGAGGAGTTCCACAGAGCAAATATTACTGGAATAAGAATTATTTCCTTCTATCACCATAGGTCTGAATGCCCATATATATTTTTATGAAAAGTGGTAAGAGGCAGCAGAGTTTTATGCTAAACATATCTGCATGTTCAAATACAATAAAGCATTCTTATTTTGCCCTCCTCAGAGGCACTTTTATTATGTAACAGTTTTTGCTGGCTTATTTTTACTTTGCATAATATTCTTCCTCTCCTGAATACCTCCACAAATGATGCCACTATAGCAAGAAAAAGAACTTTAAAGGAAATCTATTAAACAAATTTAGCCATTATGTACTAATTGTGAATGTGTATTGTGTCAGAGTTGACTCGTTGGTCTTTGTCATTTTTTAATGTTTCTAGTGGTTAGAGTCGTAAGACTTGTTTTTCTCCTTTGAAATATCGTGCAAGGATCACCGATGATCTAATATTAACCTGCAAGATCCGGTTAGTCAAAGAGAGAATATTTCAGTTCTTCCATTATAAAAATGGTATTGTGATACCTTTTTATTTTAGGCACCATAGTAAATTTGTAACCAAATAGTTACTGGTTTATTAAGGTCCCATTAAAATGAGTTATATATTTTTACATATTTAGGAGGGTATGGCTAATCTGAAATTATGATGGGACATGTTTGTTTAAGAACTGACTTCTAGTGAAAATGGGCCTCTGGTGCTTTACTGCGCAAAATTGTATACACTGAGAGTTCCTCAGGATTTTGCTGCTGCTGTGGGATATACATGGACGGTTGCCTCCTCCCCATTTATGTTATCACTTGTACCATGTACTGACACATTTGCCATAATTCCTCCTTCATTTGTCTCTTCCTCCACCCTTACTCACTTTAATTTCTATTTATTATTTATTTTTTAGACACAAGGCAACAAGTGTATTGGTCGGTTTAATCAATAATATATCAGTGAGTCTGTAGATATATAAATGTATGTACATGTATGTTTTCGTCTGTCTGATCTCATTCCCTCCCTGAAATAATATTTGAACGTGTTGAACAGTTTAAACCAAATTTAAAGGTGGGGTAGCAGGGTAGAAGTCTTAGATATTAAATACCTCAAAATTTAATGAAAATAGGCAGCAGAGCAGAGGATAGAAATCCTGTTCATATTCAACTAAATAGAAAGGCTGCAGCAATAGCTCAGTCCTTATCAGGTAATGTAGACATTTAAAAATGCATCAAGTCCGGGAGAAATTTTAATCGAAGTTCATATCTTAGTAGATACCAGTGCATCCAACTAAGCACACAGCTCTGTAGGGACAGCATGACTCATGGGACTGATTTTTTTATTCTTTCCCACTCTTTTACAGGTTCTCTCTGCCTTCATTCATTGCCAATACTTGTTCTCACAAAGGGTTTCAGGACAAGGGATGTAGGAGGCTTCAGAGGCAGGGTAGTATCACCTGGTGACATCCAAATTTGCTGACCATAAGGTAGAGAAGAATAGGTGACAAGCTATAGTTTAAGCCTTCAGTCTTCATCCTTGAAAACTGTTCCCTTCTCTACTTGTATTAGAGTCCATGATGGGAAATGGAATGCCATTGAGTGATTCAACTCAACACCTGTAGGCACAGAAGGTGTATGTGGATGTCAAATCACACTGTTCTGAGCCAAAACCTGGGAACCACAGGAGTTCTAGGGACCCTCCTTAGACACTCCCAACTAATCTCTTATTTCTGAATCATTTGGCTTTCACTTAAGTTCCATTTCACTTAGGTTCTAAGATAGGAGTTCATTTTGATTTTTCTGAATAAAATACTCAAAAACAACAACATGAATCTAAAAGGTAAAGTCAGATTTTTTTCTATTCCGTGGAGAGAACTGCCAAGAGCTGGACTTAGCATCAGCCTTAGCCAGTACATCTATACAATACAGGGAAGCCTAATGCAAAGGTGTTGTCTCAGCACAGAAAGCAGCGCAGTTGCACTAGCATGATGCCATCCCTGAACCAACTGAGACCAAGCTTAGTTTCAGTGCTATAGTGACAAACCTTCTGGTTCCAGAGCTAATACTCACTTTCCTTAAGTCAGTCTTTTACATTCTGAGGATGTATAAGCTAAAGAAAAACTGACAAAAAAGGATAGGAAACTTTCAGGGTTTCTCTGTATATCATATTTTGTAATGTTGTAGCAATTAAATTACCTATAGGAGTCTGCAGCAGGCTTTTCTCTCCAGTGAATATACTGAACTGTTTGTCACTGTCTCCTGTGTCAATTTATGAGGGATATGCTATTCTCTACCGTATTGTGGAGAGGGAAATTGCCTAGGTTTTGTTTGTTGTATTTTTTTGTTGCTTGGGAAAAAAGTTGCAAGACTGTATCATGTAGCAGAATTGCCTACATCATTCTTCTATAACAAGATACTTGTTACACGGATTCACAATTTAAAATCTAATCATGGGTGTACATTTCCTGGATCTTAATGAGCTTTCCTTGCTCATAAATTAAGTTTTCATTTGGTGCTTCTTTATTTTTTTATTGTTTTCATTTCATATAATTTCAGTTTTCAAATAATGTACATTTTGTCACAAAAGAGAACTCATATAAATGTTTCCTCACTGATGGGTTGCTGGTCTTCTCTTCAAGATTGGTGCTTAGAAAGCAAGTTGTATATCCAGTGAGAAGTCATCATCTTTGGTTATAAATAATCTCTGTTCTGTAATAATGATAGTTTTGTCCTTGATTTGGCTATGCATATCCTGTATCACTATGTCTAACTGTTGCATAGTAAAATTGTATCTACTATATTTAAGATTTAGTTTTAAAAGTATAAAGGATTAAGCTTTAATTATAAAGGATATAATCTACATGAGGCTTAGTTAGAGCAGAATCCGTTTCACTGTAGCTGATCCAAAATAATTCTTTGTATAGATCCTCCAATGTGAAGTAAAAGTGACTTTATTGGGGATTTTTATTTTACCTTGAATAATTAAATTACCCTATAAAACCTGTAACACAAAATCACTTTCAATTCTGCATAAATTCGCCATGCTCAATAATTTAAAGGCAGAAATCTACTATAGCTGCAGTGAAATGTGGGCAATATTACACATCAGCATCCTTTCATTCTTTGTCATTTTCTCTTTTAGTATCCTGTGGAACTTGCAAATTCCATAAATACTGATGTTGAAGGTTATACTGCTGTCTAATTTATTCAGTGGTTGTAGGATTACCCCTCTTAGGTTCCCACTTCGAGCAGTTCAGAACTTGAAGTGTTGAAGCTTCAGGAGAAAATAGCAATCTCTTGTCGAGCCCAAGGCATCCAGTGAGTTCAGCAATATATCCAAAGTGAGGGCTGGGAAGAGCATGGTTCCAAACAAGGTTAAGTATGCCCCAGTTCTTCCAATAGCTGTCTCCATTGCTGCTCCCTGCTAAAATATGAAGCTGTAGTTCCTGGGTGAGCAAATGACAGAGGGCAGCAGTGATAGTGGAAGAATCCTGTTTCAAAGCGTAAAGTAATGCAGAACATGGAGGATGGGTAGAGCTGACTGAACACTAGCAGGTTTATTATGTCTGAAATGTTATAAAGGCGGTACAAAAATTCCAGGAATCCCATGTCTTATCAGGTCAAGAGGTGAACTGAAGGCAGAAAGATTTCATACCTGTCATTCATATGCTTGTGTCTCTGTTAAAATTGGAATTCAGTGGAATTGATATGTTCCCTGGAGAAATTTAATTAGGCTGAATCAGCATTTCCTGACAGAACACTGTTTCACTGAAATATTTTGACCAACATTATACTTGAGTTGCAAAAATTTTCTGGAGCACAGAACTTGTTTAACTATTGCAGCCATCAGCAGTCTGCAGAAATTAAAAATTATCAAGGTTACCTCCTAGCCACAGTCTACAAGAAGGCCATTTATCTTTAAAATTGTCACTACTTTTTTCAACCAAAGTAGCATTCTGTTAACAGCGATATAGATTCGAAGAAAAAAGCTTTGTCTAAATATACATCAAAGAAATTCAGGAAATAAATGTTCTGTCATGTACACAGATCCAGATTGTGGACTTGTATGCAACATTCAGGACTGTGGCAAGTTGTATTTAGTAGGAGAGTGTTTTAGGGCATTGCTTGCAAAAAGACAAACCTTTCCCCATTCACATTCATTATCATCAAACAAAAGTACATCCTTTGAAACAGAACAGTTTTACAAGGTGGCTGAGCATTACAAAGATGAAGAATGACTAGAAGGATTCTCAGAAGAATGGCACAGAGACCCCTAATATCATATCTAAATGAAAGTATTTTCACTTTTAAAATACATCATTTTAGCCAATCATGTTTTGGAGCAGAAGAAAATCACAAACAATTGTCTAATCAAAAAGAAATTAATTTCCTTTGAAAATACTGCTTTGATGAAGAATTTTCAACTGGCTCTGCTTGATAGCAATTCCACAGTAAAGGCTGCATGAGATTTGCATTTCCAGCAGGAGTGAATTACTATGCCTGTGATGTGAGATGGAACTAAATGAAGTAATGTGAAAAGGATAACATAATGACTCTGGACATCAGGATTTTGGTGAGGATTTAAGTAGCAATTTCCTAGCTAAACCATAGCCCTGGTGGTGACAAATGCACTTTGCTATATATGGGAATGTTTTAAATATTATTTACTTAAACTCACATTATATGTCTGTTACTTTTAATTTTGTTACAGTGAAGACAGATAAACAAAGATGGTCTTTATTGAAGGCTACTGAAATCAAGGATAGTCTTTCTTTTCATATCATCAGCCACTGGTTTCAGTCCTTGCATATGTTAAAAACTTCAGTCTGAATACTTAAGCAGCTACAGAAATTTAAACAGCTAAAACCCCTGAAATGTATTATAGTAACATCAGAGTAGGCATGTTTTAAGCTATTTGTTAGAAATTAAACACACTTCCCCTATTGAAAATTGTTTACATGTAAAAATATTCACATAGATGTTACACACATCATTGCTAGGTGCAGATTTAGCTAAGGGCTATAGATGCTGGCATATCCTCCACCTCTTCTTAGTGTGGTATACATGTGCCAAGTCTGTGATGTGACTGCACGTATGCACTATACATTTTGCAACTGGACCAAAATCCCTGCTAAGCACATTAACAGCCTCTATACCTCATTTTATTGTCTTCCTGGTGAGATTATGGCAGGGCCCTGAGGGCACTGCAAGACCTCCCCAGCCCAGCCCAGGGCTGTCAGTCCCTGCCTCACGATGGCACCCTGCCATGGCCCCCCACCCCGACTCACAGGTGTCTGCCCAGCCCGGCCACAGCCCTGCTCTGTCCCTGCTCCCTCCCCACAGCAACGCCTGGGCTGGGGCTGCCCCCCCGTGCCTTGCTCCCCTGTGGGCAGTGGGACAGGCCCAGGCTGCCAGGCCTTGCCCTGCCCTGCCCTGCCCTGCCCTGCCATTGCCAGGAGCTGCTGGCCCTGACAGATTAAGTCATTCTCCATAGGAGTCCCAGATGTATCTCACCTTGTATGCACAGATATGGTAGGCTCCAAAGGCACTTAAGGCTCAAGTCTGGGAAAAGTAGCTAGAGGTGTAGGAGAAGGGAAGAGAAACAACTCTGATAGCTAGTTTTCACACCATTATTACCTGCCTCTGGCTGCACATTCTTTTTCTGCATGGTGAGCATCCACGAGAAATTTAATGTTTCTTGAGTAGTATTAACATGGTTTCTGTATCATTATATATATATATATGTGCTCCTGTAACTAAACAAGTAAATACAGAATTGCTGGTCAACAGCAGAGTGGACAGAGCCATGACACCAAAGGAGGCAAAACTTCCACAAATTATAACAAAAACAATGCTCAAGACATCAAATGGTTGTCATTTATTAATTGCTTTAAAACTAACTGTTTTACATAATATTTGCAAAGTGTTCTTTTACATAATATTTGCAAAGTGTTCTTAAAGCATGGTGTTTACTGCTCTCTTGGCATTCAAAATCTTTCCTGCATTTGGCAGAAGCAGCAGTACATTAAACACAAAGACTTCAGGGATTTTGAAAATTTTGAGTGGTCTGGACTAAGTGTGCTAAACTTGATGTTACCTTCTAGGTGTTCTTCCTATATTCTCATTCCTCTGTCCTCATTCTATCTTTGCCTGAATAACTAGGTAATTGATTAACTCTTGAAATGTGCTATGTGTTTCAAAATTTGCTCATAAATGTGGCCTGAGGTGCTGGCATGCATAGGAAAAAAATGGGTCTCATAAAGCTACCTGTCCCTCTTGCCTCATTTGCATTTATTGGCGGAAGCTAGAGCAGAACACTGCTGTCCCATCTCTAAAGTGTAGTCTAGGGACTAATTACCAAGTACAGCTAAAAAAAGTGGGTAGAAAGTTTGCTTAAGTTAGCTAGTAACCTGCCAGTTCACACTTTCTTTATAGCGGTGTCAGTCAGTTTACAGGGGGAATACCAGTTACCTAAGAACGTCATGGAGAAACATGGAACTTGAGAAGGTAAGTGTGTCTGGCACAAATGAAAAAGGGTGCAGAAATTATGAAAAAGTAAGGCCTGGTATTCTGGGAAATCACACTCCTTATGCTTTAAGAAAGTACTCTACCGCACACCTTGGCTGTCTTGCTTAAAGGAGTATTACTGCTTGAAATCTTAAGTTACTGGTTGTTTTGTTTGCTGGTTTGTGGGGAGGTTAATCTTAGAGTGCTGTGGCTGAAACCTGTGCAGCAGGAAACTTTTTTTTAGTCAGCTGACTTGGGTCATTTGGCAGCTTTCTACATACAGTCAGTTTACGTGTTTTCTTATGTAAAACCAGCTGTAGCTAAATTTTAATATGTGTACAATGGTTTTCTCTTCCTATTGCTGGATACCTAACTTTAGATATTCTAGACTTGACTTTTAGAGATCACAAGGACTTAAATTTCCTATTGATTTGGTGGAAGTCTTAGGAGTCCAGCACCTCAGGGAATCAAGTAGCTCATGCCTATCTTTGAGATCTCGGATTTTGTCTACATAAATATTGGAGAGTAGTACAGCATTGCTCTTCCTGCTTGCAATGGCTGTCAGGTATATTTTTGCATTTGAGTTTAGAAAATGATATTATGGAAAGTTGATTGTAGAATAACCTAATGTTGAAAAAATTATGGGTTCATTTAACTTAAATGAAAATATAAACAAAAATAGATTGATACTTAAGACCCTCAGTTTCAAAAAGAAAACCTACAAACTCTCTCCTTTTGAGAAATATCAAGCTTGTTTTCTGAGAGGGGATAGACTGAGGAGGATGGGCAGCGGTATGGACGTCTTACTGCCTGCCTTCCTTCCCTGTTCTCTTTCCACATCTTCCTGGACACCACTCACCCTTCCCACCAGGAACAGTGAGAATGTGCTTCAGGAAGGATAGTATCTTCTGCTGCAGAGCTTGTTCTCTGCTTTAATTATGTTTTTTGCCATCTGAAATTCATATTTTTGGCTGCAGGAGTAGACTACCACATAAATCACAGCAGGCACTGAGAAGTCTGGGGAACTACTGCTTAGACTGCTGCTTCCCAACTGATGCGATATGTCTTCTCTTTAAAGCTTGGATTTGGATCAAGATACCAGCCAGTAAGCTCAAGTGGTTTTATTCTCTTTTGTTCCATATCACAGCTAGGATATCAGCTAGATGAAAGTGTCTGCAGTGAGTTTTGTATAAGGAAAAGTTAGAAACTACTGTAGTAGGTTTAAAGAAGAGTCTTGGTGCTTACCTTGAAGATGCAAAAATTAACTGCAACTTTCATTCCCCCCCCCCAAAGGGAAAACCTGTCAGAAAAGACTCAACAGATATATTTGCTCATAATATTTGTTTATATTTGCTCTGGTCGTTGCTAATGTCTTTCTGAAGTCGGTTATTTACTCGTTTCCTTCCTTGGGAAGAAACTTGTTTTAGGACTGCTGTACAGTTAATAACAAAATACGTGTGCTATATTTGCAGAATGTGTGCAAGAATTCTTGTGTGTAGTGTTAAATAGCTACAACCTATGGGATGTGGCTGAAGAGCAGTGGTCTTGTGACTGTCCAGCTGATCCAGCAACATTCTGTTTTCAACATAAGAGAAACAGCTGCACTGAGCAACTGGACTCACACACGAAAAACATCCTTCACAGGATGGAGAAAGAGCAACTGTTGGTAAGACTAAGAAAGAGCTTGGAGGTCAAAAGTGGAACATGATGTAAATCTTCAAAGACTACAGACTCTATATATTCTGAAAGAAGAAGGATACTTGCGGGCATTCTCTGCTTCCATTCTCTTGATGTAGTGTGCACACATGTTGGACTGGAGCTTGGTGCCATACCCCCATGCTTTGGCCATCCACCAAGCAGTGCTCTGGGTGATGGAAACTGGAAAACTGCAGAGACTGAGAATACATGAGTGAGTGTATATTTGTACTTGCAAGCAGTTTTATCCTATAAAAACATAGAGGCTCTTTGCCTTGTAATGACATAATCAAGATGCAATAAATATTAACAATAAGAACTATTGGCATCAGTTATTCTACTTGAAAGGAACTGTGTGCCAAGAGGAGTTTGATTACTTTGTTGACATCACAAATTCATGAGCCATTGTCGACTGCCAGGAAGATCAAGCTGTCATGTAGGAAGAACTGGCTGTCTTCAAAGACTGAACAGGAGTAGGATAACATTCAATAGTATGAACAGAAATGATACGTCCTTAATAAGAAGAATTTCTTCCATATGCAAAAAATAGGATAGAAGAAGACTTAGCTGACCTGATTAATCACAGGATAGCAGAGTGACAAATGTAATGCTACTGTGAAACAGGCAAATGCTGTTCTAGGCTGTTTCAAAATAGGTATTTCCAGTAGGTGTAGATAAGGGTGTCAAGGATACTATAGGAAATGAAGAGGCTATCCTGTATGGATGAGATGAAAAGGCTTGTTTAATCTGGAAACATGAAGACTGTAAAGGAAATGAATTTTCTCTAAATGCAAAGGAGACAAAGATTGGGGTGGTGGGGGAAGCCCTGAATAAGTCTGGAAATTAAGTGTTTTTTAAGCACCAGAGCAGGCACCATCATGCCTGATGATGAACTCTTGGAAGAGAAAAAAATGACTACCTCTTGAGGTAAAATTTGATCAATGGAGAGGAAATAATTTATATCAATACCAAGAGGGGCTGGTGTTCTGTGCCCCAGAACACTCACCTGTTCTATCCACCATCAAAAAGACTCAAGCTTGCACGTAGTGCTACCGAGAAAGTTAATTTTTGTTATAGTTTGTCTAAGCTCAGCTTTTACAGGCGAGCCAAAGTCAAAGAAGGCTGCAGCTCTCCTGAAGCAGGGAGCAGGGCCTGTGGCAATGCCAGGGCCTGCCAAGTGACATGGAAGGAAAACAAGGCCCCCAGACCGCCCGTTCCAGCGAGATTTGCCCCGCACCCGCTTGCTGGTCCCCAGGGGCCTGCCCTCCGAAATTAAGGGAGCGACCAGCCCTGCTTTTGGCTAGGCCACTCGCCCTCTCACACACCACAGTGGCTTCTGGCACTGCGAGGGGCCGGGGGAGAGGTGGAGGAAGGATGGCCGCGCTCTCCCTGGGAGCGCGCATAGGAGGCGAGCGGGGAGGGTGAGCCGCCCTCCCCCGAGCCGCGGCCGGCCGTGCAGCTGCCGCAGGCCGCTGGCCGGGCCGGGAGGCGGCCCCCGCGCGCCCGGCCAGGCCGCTCGGCCTCGCGACCGCAGCGCCCCGCCCGCCCCCCGCGGGCGCGCCGGGGCTGCGCGGGGCGGCGGCGCCCGCGCCGCGGAAGGTGCACGGGGGCGGGGGCCGGCGCGCGCCTCGGGCTCGCGCGCCGCGGGGCCGCGCGCCGCGGCTCCACACCCCCGCGCCTGCATTGTGCTGCCGCTCACACTTTGCAGGCGCGGCGGGACTGGGAATCCCGGGCGCCTCAGGCAGCCTCACCGCCGCTGCCTCCTCCTCCTCCGGAGCTGGGCGCATGATGGCGGCAGCCGCGGTAGCGGAGGTGAGCGTGAGCAGCGCCGGGAGCAGCAGCAGCGATACCTCCAGCACCGGCGAGGAGGAGAGGATGAGGCGCCTCTTCCAGACCTGCGACGGCGATGGGGACGGCTACATCAGCAGGTAGCAGCAGCGGGAGCGGGGAGGCGGTTCTTTGCGCGGCTGCTACAGAGGTTGCCCCCCCCGAAGTGGCGTCTCAACTTCTCAGCAAGTTTGCCGCGGAGAGTTTCAGCAGTTTGCAAATCGCAGCACCGGGCTGGGGGCGGGGGAGAGGAGCGGGTCGGCGGCGCCTCCGTGCCCGCCGGCGCCAGGCCGGGCCGTCCGCCGCCACGAGCCGTGTGCGGGGCGCTGGGCTGCAACCGGGGCGGCGGCGGGGAGCCCGGGCGGCCCCAGAGCAGCGCCCGCCCTGCCGCGCTGGGGCTTCTGCCGCTGGGAGCGTGAGGGACCCACGCTGCCCGAGCTGGCGTCCGGCCCTAAAGCTGCGGGGTGCCCCTCTACTGCGGCGCTGCCGGCCCGAGCCTGTAACAGCCGTTATCTCCTCGCGCGCGGGCCGGGGCAGCCGTGAGGAGGTGCCCTGCCTGGGAGCCCCTCCGCGCGCCCCGCCCCGGCAGCCGTTGGCGGCCGTTGGCCCCCGCAGCGTTCCTCAACGGCCGCCTAGCTCTGCTGCGCGCGAGGAGCGCGCGGCTGAGGGTGTGGGGTTTGAGATCGGCGCTTTGGCCGTGTGTTAGGGTAGCCGTATGGTTTTACGACAAGGCATGATGCATAAAAGTGTGAGGCCTTTAACTTTCCCTGGGTCTGGAAGTTCAAGTCTTCTAACTTGGATGGTTTTTATGACCTAATGCATTAGGCAGGTGATTTCTGTAATTAACAAAGTTGGTCAAAGATAAAACTGACGCAAGGCTTCGGGGAAGACATATTTCTATCAGAAACATTTCTGCTAGATCAGCTGACATTCTTGGGAAAAAATGAATGTTGGACGCTTCCTTAGGTATGTCTACTTCTAAATGTCAGTCTAAAAAGATAAAGCTTCTTACTATAATTCTTGTCTTGCTTAAATCTGTAGTAGTGGGCGATGCCTTAGATATGGCAGTCTAAGATAAAAGTCATACCAATTTCTGAGAATATCTAATTTTCTTGTGTTTTTATGGATATTCTTGTATTATAACCTAACTTGTAAATTAGCCGTAATGAGATGTTCATATATCTGGAACTATTGACAGTACATTTTGATCAGGATGGAATTTGATGGGAGGTATTTCTGGAACTAATCCTCTGCTCCCACACCATAATTTAAAAAATGCCTGTACTTCTAAAGGCAAGATTTTTCTGAGATGCTGGGAACTTGCAGCTTTAAAACGAAGCCAGTGTTAGCTGTAGTTAGTAAGTGCCTCTAGAGAGCTGAGTTGAAGTGAGGGACAGTTTCTAAGTTTGTCCTCTAACCTGAAACCTAACAGTATGACCCTACAGAAAGGCTAAGTAAACTTCAGCCCCCTCTGTCATCTCTTTGGAACCAGAAAGTTGCTGAAAATCTCAAAGAGCTGGCAGTCACTAAAAAATAAAAGTTCAAGGTCATGATATTTCTAATCTAAAGGGCTCACATACACTGTTTTTTCCTATTTAATCATTATTTTGAGAACTGTAGTTCTGAAATGAAAGCTTTCAGAACACATGCTTTTCTACCAGGGTGCTAAGATGACTTCTCTTTCCACCTGTTTACCTTGTTAATGGAAGTTATTCGGAAGTCTGAAAATTCAGGATTTTCACTTACAGCGCACACTGCGTCCTATGAGCATGCTCTGTGATCTGTTCACTGTGATGCTTTTCTGCAGCATAAACTGAATTAAAGGAATGCTAACGCTGTGGTGCTTCGTCATGTTTTTGATGGAGTTTACTACATTTCTTGTGTTTTGTTCCAAATCAGTACTCTGTGTATTTCAAAATGGATGTTTCTGAATGTTGCTTGAACTACACTATTAAAAGCTTCTAAGACTCCATGACATGTCCTAGGAAGGACCCTGGATTTCATTAGGAAACAGAATTAAAGCTCAGAGGATAGTGGCTGAAAATCCTTTAGAATTTAGTGGGTCCATTGTTGATGGTTGCTAATACCTTGCTTCATATGGGAATGTGCCTTCAAGGCAAATATTGGTGTGGCCGTGGTCAGAACATAGTATCATAAATTGTTGTCTTCCCTTAAATTTCCATATTTGTGAAAAAGTGGTGAATGAATATTTGACAAGTGATCTTTGGCATCAGAGTCATTTGCTTTTCTTGATTTCATTAGCTCACCGAGGTAATCAGTCTTGTAAATGGAATGCATTCCTCGCTTTGCTTTGCTTAGCATCTGAATTTTCCTCATAACCTATTTTATAGCAATGGTTTTTGCAGGAGCAGACTTGCCCAGTGGTTTTTGGATGCTTTTGTAATGCATACACCACCTTAGTCTCAAAGACAGCTCCTTCTGATTCATGGGCATGAGAAGTATAGCAACTGTTCTTTCATTGTTTACAGTCTCAGGACACTGTTTGGGTAAATGCACTTTTTTAATGTACCAAATTTTTTTAAAAAAGCCAAAAAATTCGCACCTGCTTTTGTATTTAACTTAATCTTGCTGTCATCTGCATACTCTTTGTCTTGCTTCTGCTTTTTCTTTTTTCATAGAGGCCAGTTGTTTGGCTTTCGTGTTCCCCCTTGCCCTGCTTCACTGGGCTTTCCTTTCCTCATGGGACTGCTGGTGTTTTTGATCCTTGAGAGTAATGCCGCTTTCTTTGTTGCCTTTCCTGTAGCCCCAGTGGAGATGGTAGGCTGACTTCTCCACGTTCCTGCACCGTTTACAGGAGGTCAAACATTGCAATAAATGCCTGGGCATCTGCATACAGAGCTGAAAACAGAGGAGCCAGCACTGTGAAACCAGCTGCTTCCTTATGGACTAGAAATCTATAGATTTTTACTAGTTTGAGCCTCTTTTTGGAACTTAATTTATTTTCCATGTAATGGAGTTGAAAATTGTTTGTGTTTTTTCAGTTATTCCTTAGCATAAGTTGTCGTATCTTTCAAAACGAGTACCCCTTCTGTTGTGCTTACAGGGATGAAGCTTCATCAGTCTTTTGTTTGCATAGTACATGCAGCAGTTTGTTCATAAGATTACTTTCTCTCCAACTCTAGGTCTGTTATGGAAGAGAATATTCTTGCAGCAAAGGCAAGGCATTTTGTATGCATGTTTATTTAGTTATATTGCATGGGGAAAAGAGCTATTTGCATTCCTAATGAAGTTATATGGTGTGTCAGCTGTGGAAATGCTTTGTTGTGCATCTAACTGTAAACCTCTTCAAATAATAGCAGGGAAGTAGAGGCACAGATGGAGAGGAGGAGCGTGTCCTGAGATACTGATTAATTTTCAGGCTCTCAATAGTTGGGATGATATTAAAATGAAAAAATGTAAGTACTAAGTGTGTGCTGTTGGTGGTTGTATTGGAGAAGAAATTGAATGATGGGGTGTGGAATGCTAGGCCTGTGTCTGTCGCCGCGCATTACGTTTTGTAGCTGTATTAGAAACTTGCACATTGAAATCTTGCAGCATCTAGCTAGATAAAAATATTAAGAGAACATAGGCGTTTTAATTTGCTAGTTTGTACAGAAACGTTTTTTTCTCCTTTGGGGAGTGATAGTAGTTACTAAATTATTTAACGTCTCATAAGGGCTTGGCATGTTTGTGATATGTCGTCAATAATGAGAGGTAATTACAAACAAATATATGTAAAGCAGTCCATGATGAAGGCTGGATCCTGAACTCTTAGATCAGCTGGATCAGCCTCACTGGGAGCAGGAGTCAGCTTTAAACACTGTTTACATGAAAACTTTATTTTTGCAGCTGTAGCTGGATTGTGTTGTTATTAACAAAAAGCTGTTAACTGAAAAAACACTGCATTCATTTGTTTTGTTTTTCTTCTGTTTATTTTGAGAAGCTTGAGAATCTGATGTTATGGTTAAAACTGTGTTCAGCTTCAGAGGGTCTGTGCATTGGGGAGGGCACCTGCTGCTTTTGTGCGTATGTGTTTTTTGGTTTGGGGTTTGTTTTTTTTTAAATAAGGTCAGCATATGTGGTCTTGGTGGATGTCAGTGAGGAAAGTGAGAACATGCTGGGTTTTTACAGGTGGCAGGCTAGATTAATGTCATCTTTAGAAACTTGATTGCCTTGTATTTTTACTGTATTTTGACTGTACTGAAGTTCTAGTTACACACATAATGAATATCACCTTTACTGCAGTAGTTACTAAATGGGTTTCCAGATTATTCTTTTGCGACACTGCATGCTCTAAATAAGGTAATTTTGTATCTGCAGTAGATACTTTCATTTACAAAAAAATGAAGCTATGAGCTATAGAGATGATTGATGAAGAAAAATCTAATTTCATTATTGAATTACAAATGTATGATAGTTTTATAATTTTAATGTTTAAACATGGATAAATACTTTTTAGGGTTATGTAACAAAGATGAAGTTAGTGTTGAGTACATAAGGAGAAATTTCATCACGATATTCAGAATAACAAAATAAAATTCTCTCTGTAGAGTTTGTTTGAAAATATTTTTCTTTTGTATATGCTAATATTTTTACATTGCAGTCAGTATTTGTCATACTCTGCTTCTAGATGGTTGAAAAGCCACAAGCCTGCTAATTTTTGCAGTGAGCTTGTACAGTCCATTAAAAGCACATGCTGAAAGAGTGCTTCCTTTGACTGCCCTCCTCAGAAACAGTTAAAAGAAACTTGTTGCATTTGATCTATTACGTGAATGGTTTTAGTGGTGTATAGCTTTGGGAACTCTCACAAACTACGCAATGACAAGCTGATATTTCTTTTCTTAATGGGCTGCAGTAGTTTTGTAGCTAGGTAGTTGTAACCATGGAAGAAACTGTGAAAGTATTTATTGCTTTAATCCAAGTTGCACACCAGTGTTCTTGTAAATTCCTTCATTAACATGGTTGAGCTAGGTCTGTTTACAGGATGCTTGATGTGTGTTTTTGTGCGTGCATGTAATTTTCTGTAAGTCAGATAAGTACTGATGAGAAATTTAAATGCCCAAACTAACTGCCTTGGAATTTTTTAAAATAAATCAGTAAATCAAAATCAAAATTTTTAAATCAGTTTTTTTCTTAAAATGTTTTTGTATTCTCCCCTTTTCCCCCTCCTCTTCAAAAATAGGTAATTATGGCAAAGTGTTTGGAGTGAATATGGGTAATGATGTTTCCCAGGATAGTAATCTGTTTTTTTTCCTTGCAGCTGATTGAGGAGGAGAGTTTACACTTTAGGTTATAGCTCCATATGAGATATAAATCATGTTCATCCAAAGCATTGTCAGAGATCTTGACCAAGCATCATGTGTTTTAAAATCTATATACAAGTTGGAGGCAGTGATCTGGATGTCATAGAAGATGTGTAAGTAATGAGCTCAGCACTGTGCTGCAAATTATTGTTCTGGGGGGGGGGGAGGCAGGGGGAAATGGGGAAGCTACCAGTGTAGGGTAAATCCTGATGAACTTGTGACAGATCTCATAAATAAAATAGATAAATGTAACAAGAAAAGTACTTAACAGATTTTAAGTACTCCTAGGTTCCACATTCATTGCTATGATAACCGTTAGGCGTTTAGAAGAATTAAAGATGATGGAGGTTTGGCCTTGTGTCGTCACTAGCCTGTCTCTTATGCTACTCCTCAGTGTGCAGAGGAGAACTGTGTTAATTTTGAGGTGAAAAGTTCATTGTTCCCAGTGGAGCTGACTGCAATGTGTTAAGGTTGTCAGCCATATAAAGAATATGCCTACATCATGGCTATAAGGTTCTCAAACTCTTGCTTTGCACTGCGTATTTCTGAGTATCGCAATTAATAACTCCAGTACTGGTGATAGTTGTAAAGCAGAGTACAAACAACTCTGTTGACAGGGAAAAAGGGTGTTTTTCTCACAGGTTGTACTTACCAAGGCAGTTTTGACAGTAGTAGCCACAAGGTAAACATACAGTAATGAAAACTTGAGTAGGCTCTTTCTGTCACTGCTTTTTTTCCTTAAGTTTTGATTGCTATTCAAGCCATTGACATATTCACGTAGGTAGCTCTCCTTACCTGGGCATGTTGTACTGTTGCAATAGAAGTGCCTGTGAAAGACACAGCTTGGTCCCTTCATCCCATAAAGCCTAAATAAGGCTTTGTAGAATTAGTTAGTCTTAAATATAAACAGTGGTTTTTGCTCTGTAGAATACTGAGATAAAACTGTCTTCATCACGAAACTACATTTAAACTGTTCACAATCAAGTGAAAATTTTGAAATATACTTTGCAGGTGTAAACAGTTTGTACTTTTTATTATATAGTTGCCTTTTCTAAAACATCCTTAATTAGGAGCGAGTCAAAACATAGGGCATGTCGAGAGAACGTAACACTTGAGCAACTCTTGTACAACTGTCAGGACAGAGCTATTATAAAGTGCCTAGATTTGCTTTCACTGCATGACAACTTTTATGGATTACTGGCAAACTACAGAGGTCTCTGATATGGTAAATTGTTTTCCTTTCATTATGTTGTCCCAGAGTGACCAAGAACAAAGATGACAGAGGCACTTGTTTGGTTATATTAATGCGGATTTAGAGTGTAACGTTAAACGCCTCTTCTGAAATAAGCCTAATATACAGACCTTGCAAAAAAGTCTGAACAAGAAGTTTTTCCGTTTTAGCTCAGGAGCATACAGTTACCCTGCTTCTTTTAACTGATGCTTTTTAGATTCCTCTGAAACAAGTGAACAGCTTGGGAGACAGTCACCACCTGCCCTGAGTAGCCAGCTGCTCTAGAGCATGAGATGCTGTCATTAAAAATCATTTGGAATATGCTGGAGCAGCCGGACTGGAGACTGATGAAGGAGGTTGAGATGATTACATTTGTGGCATGTTGTATTTTGTGAAGGACTTGATCATTACTGTGGTCAAGGCCTAGTTTACTTTTTCAGAAGAGGAGGATTCTCTGTTGTTCAGAGGCTTATCACATCTGGAAGCTGCTGTGCAATGATCCTGTTCAGTTTCTGAAAACTGTTCTATATGGGTGCTACATGCAAATGGCATATATTTCTGGGTCTTTATGTAGAAGAGTTCTGGGAAAAAATATTCTCTCCAGAGTTCTCATTCAGCAAATGTGTTTCTGAAGTTGCCAGTGTATGACAAGAGTGGATGTTTGTATCATTTAGGTGTTTTTGATTCAATCCACTGTTTCCCAACACTTATTAAAAAATGATTGATACACTTGATCCATACATACACTTGTAACCTGTTAGAGATTGCTGTACCTTGGTAATTGCCTCTAAAGTCACACTGAACTCATAAATGTGCAAACATGCACAGGCATGTTTATCAAAGTTTTTAATCAACTTCTTTTGCTATTGAGGGCATATGGCTGTACATACTGTGCATACTATTTTGCAGCCTCATGGTAATAAAACATGAATTTTCCATAACAACACGGTCATTTACAAGCCCATGCAAATACATTCAGTGAGGGTCTCAAAAAACTTAATTTGGGCATGAGTTAATACTCGGCCTATAGATATTTTCTAGTCCCTTCAGGCTGTTCTCTGCTGCTTGGAAGCAGCATCAGGAACAAAATGTGCAAGTAGAAAGCTGCTCTGAGTGCTCAGCTGTGAGCAGGCTGGGGGATGATAGAGCTATACATCCTACAAACGAGGTTTAGAAAAGATGAACTCTGCAACACAGAACAGGCAGAAATAAAACTGCCTTTGAAGAACTGGGAGAAAAGTAACATTATTCTGGTAGTTTTGCAGATGCTGCAGTTCCTGATTTTAAAAGCAGTTTGGTCCTGCACAGTCCTGGTTCTGGCCTCAATCCAGCTGTCTAACTAGGGAACATCACTTTGAAGTAGCGTGCAAAAACTAATCAGGATGAGGACGAGATTTTAGGTAGTCCTTGCATCATATCTGGCTCTCTTCTGGGTACTTACCTTCATGCAGTTAGAAAAGTTGTTAGACACTGGTACAAGATTTTCTTTTCACTTCTGAGAGCTGGACTATCTGTTCTGTGCTTTCCTGAACCACCTGAAATCATGACACAAATCAGTTTTAGGCATTCCAGCAAGGAATTGTCTGTGCCTTACAGATATGGCATGTTTATCTTTCCCCTAGTTTTTCAATATGTCTTGAAAACAATTGCAGCTCCCAGGTTCTGCTCCTAGACTTAATTTTTTCATCCATTTCCACTAGGAAGCTGTCACAGGAACTGTGAAGCAGGTAACTAAAGGGGTGTTTTTGTACGGATACAGCACAATACTGCGTGCCAAGTAAGATGGTGAGTAGAAGCACTGTGCTGTTTTTTACATAGTTGTAGTTTGTTTTCTCTGTGTCTCTTGGGGCTTGCCTTAGTCAGTGATTCCATAGTTGTATGGAATTTTGTAGGTTTTTATTCTAACCTTGTCCTCTACATATCCTCTCAGAGTATTATAAGCAAAAAAGAATTAATAAGGTATTGGAGGAAAACAGATGGACTGACCTAGAAGAAAGGGCAAAGAGACACTCCGCATGCTTAGCTTGGGATGAAGAAAAACTAATCCCTTAAGTTAAATACTGCGTCTAGCAAACATACCAAGAATTAACATTTGTTAAGGCTTACACGTTTCACAGTCTGTGTTTGTTACAATTAATACACAGTCAGAAGAAGTTTAAACTTGAGCTTTCAGAACCCTTCATATTTTCGAAGGTTTATTTTATTCTTTTCCTCTTTCTTGGGAGCTTAATGTCCAGGTATGGTGTAATGTGGAAAAAACTTGAGCAAATAATCAGTTACTTGAGAATACAATTGTCAAACTCTTTGTTCCTTTTGAAAGCTACCATTCAGTTAACATTTAAGTGCTGAAGCTATTTCTTATCTTTAATCATTTTTAATGAGTTTGTTGCTAATACCATGTTATTGGGATTATGGTTGTGAGGGAATTAAACCTGTGTATAAATTCAGTAATCTCCTTTTTGTGGCCCTTGGGGGGGGGGGGGGGGGAGGGGGAGGGGAGTAGTTGTTCAGCTTTTTCTTGTGATCTTCCAGAATGACCATCAAGAAGCCCAGAAAAACATAACTTTACTAATATGTTGGATGTCCCCTGTCCATTAGCTTATAGCATAAAGACTACTGGTGGCGATTCTCATCATATGACTGTGGCTTCAGTAAATATTTGAATTTCTCTGATTCCATATGATTGCATTTTCTTCTGCTTATGACAGGCAAGGTAGTTAGTATCCTCCATAACCACTGTCGCTTAGCTCACATTTCTTTACAAGCAGAAATTTGCTAGAAGTTTTCAGAATTAAGTTGCCAAAACCTAGACTTAGAAACTAATGGATAGGTTGACTGTTTTGGGAGGCTCTTGGATGAGAGAAAAGTCCTGCCACTGAGTGGGTAACCCGTTGTATTTTTTATCTCCTGTTGTTGTCTGTCCAGTTTGAGGATGCCCTGCAGAAATATTTAGCTGGCCATTGTGCATGGATTCTAAAACAATTAAAAACAAACAAACAAAACAAACTTTGTCTTAGATTTCTGACGTAGGAAAGTCAGCGTCTGAACTTAATTCAGGCAACAGGTCATGAATGTTGCGGTTGGGAGCAGGGAGCCTCACAAGATACTTGGGCATCTGGCCTTTCTAGCAATTCCACGGCCCTGAGCTAGGTGCCTGAACTCCTTAATGAAATAAATTGTGAAAAGTAAATGAAGGTTTCATGGTGGTTTGAAGTTAACCTAAGTGCCAGGTGCTGCTGGAAGAGTTGTTCAACCCTACACAGTCTTGAAGTCTCTTGTAGCTGTACTAGAATTTGTTCGGTGAGCCAGATCAGAGAACTGTTCTGACTGAAAACTAGCTCAAGAATAAACACTAGTTTTCAGCCTGGTTAGTTTGTGCTGCTAGCTCATCGTACGCCTGGGGTTTAGCTGTGATCCTTCTGGTAATGTCTGATTTCTTATTTATTTATTTATTTGTAAATACAGTTTGCTTCAAATGCTCTGAACTGGAAAACATTCCTAAAAATTGATTTGTGACCGTAAAAATGATGTTGTTTTAAAAAGTATAAAACCATAACAAAAGTTTTTTTAGTCTCTTAGCACCTCTGTTGTAAGTGAAAGAGAATAACAAGGCCAATGTTGTGCCTTATTGACTGTTGTCCAAAGGACAGACTGGGAATGGTGTTTGGAGAAAAATGGCTAGGCTGGGGATATGTGGCTTTGGAAAACTACCTTGTCTTTACTGTTAATGTTCACATGCATCTTTGAGAATAAATAGTACATGTGTGGAACTTATCCTAGCTATGACTGTTCCCAAGCACTTAGCATGTTAATTGGCATGGTTAGCTGTAATGAACACATTTAATGTCTCATTTCTTCCGAGAGGTTTTTGCAGGACTACTTTTTTAAATTTAATACAACAAAATAGTACTTATGTAGTATTAGCAGTAATTTATTCAGTGGAATTCCTTCTGACATTTGTAAGGGTAAGTTAGACCAGACTGCCCCGAATGAAAACTAGGCTCCTGGTAGTTCCTACCATGTGGTAGAATCTGTGGGCTGAATTGATACTGTGTTTTAATGAAACTTCAAACTAGTAAGCAGCACAAAGGAAAGCATAGAATGGCAGAGGTTCTGTTGACAAGCAATGCTTCTCTGTTGATAAACGGACCTTTGTTTGCCTGCAACAATTCTGTCTCCAGAGAAGACAGCCTTGACCAAGAATGGATGCGCTGTTCTCCCACGTTGTGAGCTGCCGTTTGTGTTAACGGTTTGACATAATGTTCAGAGTACACCATTTAATTACTTTATTTCTAATGAGTAAAATGTGCATGTGTTGTGCCTACTGTAAAACAAACATATCACTTCTGGATGTTCCTGCAACAGACTAGCAGTCTTGCCCATATCTAGTAGGAAATGGGGTGGGGATGGGGTGGGGGGAATCCTGCTGGGAGATGCTGACTGTTGGAGGTAGCTTCCTACTGCTTTTCCAGGAGAAGGAGTGGCATTGGATACTGTGCAGAATGTGGCTGGAATAGTGCTGTGAGAGGTAGCCAAGCTGGAGTAGAGCTCTGAAGTAAATGCTTTGTTCGTTATGAATAAAGCTAACGCCCTGAAACTGGAATGAATCTTCAGCTGTGTTCAGCATACGGAGTTTTTGAGCAGGTTGACTGTTTACTATTCCTTGTTATTGCTCAGCATAGTGGAACTAGGTCAGGTTGCTAGGGTTAATTGTGAACTTACAGAACAAGTGTTGGACCATGCAGGGCAGAAAATGAAACTAGCAAGGAGTTTCAAGAGTAAGAAGTTATTCCAGAGTGCAGAAGCTGTAAGAGGAAAATGGAGGAAAGGAGGTAGTACCTCCCTACCTAAGGGAGGGAGGTAGTAAGCTGTTGATGGCTGATGCTGTGAATCATGAAGAGCTTTGTCTGTCTTGTTTCTGACAAATGTCAGATATGGTTAGATGGCTCCTGCAAATAGCATTGGTGACAAAAACCTTGGAAAGATGAGGAAAGAAAGAAATTGGAGAGTGCTTGGATTTATGTTTTAATTAGTTGTACTTGATGAAGTTGATGTAGGGTTCCTAAAGAACTCAGAACTATTTTGCAAGTTTTTTTCTGAGATCTTTCAAAAAATAGAAGGGGGGGAAATGGTAAAAGATAGAATATGGTTAATCCCTTTAAAATTGTGGTAGGATGGGGAGAAGCAGGCAAATGGATCAATCTGCGTACAACCTATCTGTAGTTAGATATGAGATAACTAGCTGAATATTGTTCGTCAACAATAAGTTGTATCAAACCCATTTGATCTTTCTGAAATGTAGTAAGAGCAGTTGATAGAAGTGAAACAGTGAAAATTTTGCCTGAAGGTTGAGCTCAGTGGAAACCTAGTTTTACTCCCCCCCCCCCCCATTTTTGGTGGCTGTTGCCCCTACTTTCCTTCTAAAATTTTACAGGAGGTAACTAGTCGTGCAGTCTTTGTGTGCTGTCACAGTTTATCACCTGTGCATTTTTATCTGCTTAAAATAGTAAGAATGAGATGAGCTTTTACCTGAAGGTTTTTTCATTTGAGGCTACTAAAGCAAGTGAACTGGAGCACAGCTGTTCTTTTAAGTTCTGATGATGGATGAATTTGTGTAAAATTTGAGTGTTGATCAACGTGATGGAATTGTAGTGTCAGTTGAAGGTCTCCATATGTATAGTAGTTGCCATAGCTCCTAGATCACAGGCAAAGACAGGATTGCTTGCCCTGGTAGGGCACCAAGTTGCAGAAGGTGAAGGCAATAAGGAGGCAGCCTGGTACAGGTAAGCTGGGCTGACAGCTAGTTTACCTCTGAAGGAAGTGGTGCTGTTGTTGATCTGGTGCTGACACTGTTGCTTGTGTGCCTCTGTATGGTGAACTAGTGCAGGGAGCCAAGTCAAGCAGAATTATTCCCTTTAGTATAATGAGCTTTATGTTGGTTTAACTGCCTGCTGAGTCAGCCCTAGTAGAGGAAAATGGAAGGAGATGTGGGGAAATAGGACTGAGAGTGGGATCATCCCTTTTGGCAGCAGCAAGCTGACAAATTGTATCCTAAGCTCTTGCTTCTTTGTATAGAGGGAAGAGTATAAAGCAGAGCAAAGAGAACTGTTGACAGACTGCTTTGGGGAGCCAGAATGAGGAGGCAAAAAAGACCAGAAAGATACATTTTCACAGTAGAGAGCTACTTCTCAGGTGGAAGGAAGCTGATTTGCAGGGCAGAAAAAGGATCTGTGATTTGTAGGAAAGCTGCGGACAGCAGAAATGACTGAGGTGCTCCTTGGAAGATTTTGATATGGCATAGGTCTAAAGAAAGACTGGTGAAAAAACAGAGGCAAAAGGTATGTTTTTGGTTGGATCCATGCTTTTATGTGCTGTCTCAACTAAGAGCAGTTTGTTTTAGAATTCTGTGTGCAGCACATGTCTTACAGATTTATTACAAATCTCACAAGGTGAAATTCTTGGAGGAGTGTGTGCTTAAGCTGTGTGGGAGTCTTTGTGGTCTTGCTTGCTGGTCTTGAAGCTACACAAAGGCTTCAGCCAGTGACAGCAGCTGGAATCTGCAGAGGCCATGTGTCTGGAGCCCAGGCATAGCAGTTTGGTGAGTGCTCAGTTAGAGGTGTGGAGGCTCTGTTAGCGTTGTGCGTGACCTGGCAGCATCCATTTACGCCAGACTGCCAGTGCACAGAACTCTCTTTTCCTTTTGCAAGGGCCTGCAGCTTCTTAAATGGAAAGGAAAAAGCAGACAGTTTAGGTAAGTAGCAAGAAGAGTAGCAAGTGTGAACAATATAAGGAAAAAAACCAGTTCTGAGATTGTTCCCATGACTGCTTGCTTGCTGTTGCTCATAGAAAAGTGAAAGCTAGGGAACTGCTGTAACTCGGTGATTTAAGTAGTTAGGGGCTTGATTTGCTGAGAACGAAGAGAGCCTCAGAGTGGACGGGGCACCATGTGAGGCCTGGAAATGCAGCAGTCTGGTAAGTGTCCAGCAGAGGGAACTCCAAAGACTGATAGTTGCACTAGAGAAATAGATTATGCACTCTGCTGCTAAAGGTAAAAGTAAACAAACTGTAGTGATTTCAGGAAAATATTTTATATTGATAACCCCTTATTTCTGCATTTGCTGAGAGTGTTACAGAATGCTGCATCAGAGAGACATTTTCATTTTAGTCCTAGCCAGCAGTCCTACTGGCTGTCCACAGAATTGATCTTGAAGTGACTCATAATTATCTGTGTGGAACAGGTTTTCTTACAGTTTGCTGTTTGCTTACTCCGTCTGCCTCTCGGGAACTTGAGTGCATCTTTAACCTTTCTTCTTCAAAGGAATTTCTGTGCCTAGACTGCAGATTTTATAAGCAAAGAATAAATGTTTCTTAGCAAAGTGTCCTTAAAATCTTTGTAGTAGCTGAAAAGTTAAATAGTTTTGAATGGATTTATAGTTGCTCTTGGTGTTAAATGGTGACAGTAGAACCAGCATTCCTTTATAGATTTGATAGCATATCAGAAGGGATAAGAACAGAAAAATTATTCTACTCGTTCAGTTAAGTCTCAGAGCAACTAGCTGTAGGTATTGCACAGCATGCAGGCATGCTTACCTAGGTGGTTCCTCATGCTTACTAAAGCAGTAATCAGAACAAGGTAGAGTACAGCAGGAAGTACAGATGTGCTAAGATAGAAAGACTGTGTCACTGATCCTGTTTTGTGGTCTAACAAAATTATCACCCTTTTAAAGTTTGATCTTCTAATTACAAAGAAAACTGATAATACGTATGAACACCTCCCCTGTTCTAATTTTTAGTGCGTGCATGTATGCTTGCTTCACATGTTTAGCTGCCCAATATTATTATACTGTGCAGTAGGTATACTATGTTTGTATTTAATTTCTCTTGGGGGAGGAAATCTAAATGTTTCAAATTTATATCAAATTGCACACTTTAAGTGGACTCATTTTATAATTGTTACAGAAATCCTGTGCTTTTAAACTGAGTTAGTAGGAGTTAGGAAAATGGTGTGTGTAAGGCTTCTCAAAGGATTGCTATGGTAGGTAGATGGCAAAATAATGAAAGCAAATTATGACAGAATAACCTGGATTCTGATGCCATCCTGTTAAAAGAACAGTATTTCTTGTGGCAGCAGGAGTTCAGCTTCATAGCTTCTTTAGCTCTTTTTCCAATTGTCTATAAAAGTCTTGCTTAGGGATCATTGGTATCATAGCTGTTGTGCTTAAAACCTATTATGTGGTACTTTTTGAAATTTTTTTTTCAGTAAAAGTGAAATTAATACAAGGTGAAATTGAAAGAATCTATTTAAGCATATGATTTTCTTCCAAGCATTGAGCTGCTTAATCTAAAAATATTCCAAATCATGTATTTTGAAGAAAAGGTTTAATTTGATATGGCAAGCTTGCTAAATCCAAAGTGGAAAATACCTTTCTGATTCTTGGAGTGAAAAATGACTTAGTAACTGTATCCTTGCACTGATGTCAGTAAACATTTTTATATGGAGTTTTTGATATGTTTGGTGTATAGTTTATTGAGACTATTAATTGAAACTGATGCTACGCAAAGTCCAGATTGGTTGATTTTGTATGTAAGCTACTGTAGTCTCAATTTGGTTATATTTTATGTTTCTTTTTTGCCCCAAGAAGCTCAACTTTAACCTAGATTGAAAAAAATAAAGCTGACTGACTAGATTCTGGTTTCCAGTTGGTGTACTGTGAGTGAAAACAAGGAGAGTTACTAACATGAAAATGGGGCAGCAAAAGTGGAATGAAGGCTTAGCAAGACTGAAAACCAAATGTTTAAAATTGTTATAAATTATAGTATTCATAATCACTTTAACTAGTCTTGTAACTGACTACTCTAATCCTGTAGCTTTTTGAAAACACTATTCTCTGTTTTCTAATTGTTTTTTCTAGTGCTCATCAGCACAACATGAGCAGAGATGGACTTGTCATAAGACAGTGTTTAATAAAATAGTTATGTCACATGGTGATGTGTGTTTGTATGTTACATATGAGCTGGTATTTTCAGAAAGTTTGAGAAGTTAAATGCCCAACCTTTTAGACACTGAAAAATTCTTACCTATGAACACAGGTAAGAATTCATTTGAAATGTGTCCAGATCATATAACTGGATTCTCTAGCATAGAAACTTCCTGTTACCAACTGTCCTGTGTGTCTGTTACCATTAAAAAAAGGATCCAAATTTTGTAGAAGTTGGTGGAAAGATGTCAGGTGACTCCAGTTGAATGAGAGTCAGGTTCAAGAGAAGAAATGTGATCATTTCTAGCTTTAAAATAGGTTTTTTCTTTAGACACTCAGTTTGATTTGCAGTGTAGTATTTGCATAGGCTTCAGTTCTACAAAGCACTTGAGAACATGTAACTTTAAGAATAGGTGTACTGGAATTATGTACATGTGTCTGCCTTTAAGCCTTTGTGTGTGTGTTGAACTCGTTCTTAGGAGCAACTTTGATACTCATCCTGATGTTAAAAATCAGGTCAAAATAGCTGGCTGAATTATTCTATAAACAAAGATATTTTCATTAAAAAGAATTCTTTGGTTTTTGTTGTGAAGCAATAGAGCTAGCTTGTTTCATCTGCAGCAGGATCCTCTGGTGTTGTAATTGTTCCTTCTGGAATTTTATGTTCTCAATTTTTTCTGTTTCAGAATGTTTTTGAGATTTTTTTTTCTTTTTAAAGCTACTAGAAGTTCCGATTAGTTGTGCTTCTCAACATGCAGAAGTTTACATTGAGAAACTCCTGTAGATGTACAAGGGAACACTTGTAGCATGTAAACAGAAAATGTTTTTGTTTATTAAAAACAAAAAGACTCCTTTTGATAATATTTGTAGATGGAGATTAGGAAGGCTTTTGTCATGTCGGATGGGCTCACCCTGAGTAAATGGAATCTGTTTTCAGTAGTACTGGTAGTCCCGAGTTAGTTCAGTAGACTCTGATTTTGTGTTTTTTGTAATTCATTACATCGTTCCTTATGCTTCTATAGTTTGTTTCAGGATATGTCCTCAAACTGCAGAAGTTACAAATGATATTTAGTTAATATTTGCATGATTGGAAGGAGCTCAGCACAGACAAGCCTTTTGAAGGTCAGGAAGCAAACATCGATTTGGAGATGTGCTTTGTGAGCCTTACAGAGACACTAGTGATGGAGACTTGCAGTTGTCACAGATGCTATGTAAAGCACTCCACTAGTGCCACAGTCTCCTCCCATCTGTGTGTGTGGCAAAATGGCTCTTCTGAGACTAGGGCAGCAGGCCTTTGTCCTGGAAGCCCTTGATAGATTCACTCTACACTGCTTTTCCCTTTTTTCCTTATTCCAAAGGTTAGTCCTCCTCTGGGCAGTCCGTCAGTCTGTGGTGCTACCTCCGTTCTGATATAAGAACGTATAGCATTAATTACATAAACAGTTCTTTTGTGAATAGCTGTAAAAACATTTGTTGCTATAGTTAAATGAAGCCTAAAGAAGTTGCTGCCAATCCTGCCACATCACTGCTCTGCTTAAGGTTGAGGCTTAATTCAGATTTGAATCATCAAATCATTGAGTTGGCACCCGATACGCAGGCTAGTTTTACTTTAAGTTGCTAGTGTAGACATAGTTTAGTTGCATCTGTGGTTCCTCTTGTGAAAATTTGAATGCATTTTGTTCCTTATTTTTCTTTACAATGCCCTTGTGAGATTGCTCTGTATTATCTTAATTTTTAAAACCAGGGAACTGAGCCATAGTAAGATTTCTTTTCTTTTTTTTCCCCCCTTTTCTTGATAAGATTAAAAGTTAATCAAAACTCTTACAAAAATTTTAACTACAATTATCAATCACTTAGATTTGGCACACATGATGTAGTTTAAGTTTCTTACAATAAAGTCATTTCTTAGCCTAAGTGGAGATTTTTTTTGGCTAAAATACATAGTCATAATGTGGCTTATTTATTTACTGTATTCCAGTTTCACTATAAACATCTCTGCCAAGATGTCTGTTGTGGCAGCTGTTCTGGATTTACGACATAGAACAGATTTCCAGAGCTCCATCCGATGTGTAACTTTTCTATATAACAGATGGACACTGATCGTGATATTAAATGGCTTTAATGTAATATTTGATGCAAGAATTTTGGATATTTTGGTATTTACAGAAACCTTCTGAATAATCAGATACTAGTATTGAAATGCTAATAGTGCTAAAAATGATAATAATTCATATAATATTAATTTTATTACACAATTCCTCTTCCTTCTTCCTATGGAAAAGTTTTGTACAGCATAAAAATGAATAACAGACAAAAGAAGCCATGAAATATTCATACCGTTTGTGGTATGAATCACTATGGTAGTGTTGTGGCAGTCCAAAACAAAAAGTATTTAAGAAAAAGGTGAAGGGAAAGCAATAGCAAAGTGTGAGAGTGCCAAAATAGTGGCAATTTTTTAAACTTTGAAATCAGACAGAATGCAGCACCAAGGAAATCTTGGTAGTATAGAGCAGCTATTGCTTCAGATGTAAATTGGGTCACCCACATTTCTTTTTAGAATCTGACTAGTTGGCATTTGGCAAGTAATGCATCTGTCTTCCTTCAGTTTTTTGGAGAAGAAGTTTCAACATTTTCTTTCCTGCTGTGCCCCCATACCCATCACTCTGTAAAGTGGAATATTCCCTGGGTAGAAGGGGAATAGAAAGAAAAAAGGAACAAAGTGAGTCTTTGACTCTCCCTTTTGTGAGTAGATGATTCTTGTTTTAAGCCGCAGTGGAATGAGGCAGGCCTGAGGCTACCAAATTTGTCTCTTGCTGTTTGGGAAAACTATGAGCATCTGGAGAGGAAGAGATGCACTTTCTCTGTGCTCAGGAAGACAATGCAGTCTTGGCTTACAGTTGCAGTGTTGTGTTTGCACAAAGGTTTACTGTTGTTCCTTGGCTGGACTTGTTAATGGTTACTCACCATTCTGTATTTAGTAATCAAGTTCTAATTCATGCAGTGTTTTTTACCAATTGCTACTGTTGTGAATTCTTTCAAAACCGTCAGCTTACCTCAATTTTGAAAAGGAAAAAGGAGTAGAGAGTGGTGCAAAACAAACACCTTAGAATATTTTCTCCTCAGAATACTTTTCTCCCTTAGATTGAGTCTAAGGTATGTTCCAGAAATTCTTTTCAAACAGAATAGAAAATGGCATTGGTCCTAGTGTTCTTGAATGTCTTCTTCCCCACACACAGAGCAGGTTAGGGTTTAGGGTTATTTGCATGCATCTATCCCAATAGCACTCTGTACAAATTTGTATATGTATTGTATTTTGGAAGTATCTTTCATGTTGATTTGGTTGCAGCTGTCTTTTGGCCTCTGACACTTAGTGTCAGAGTACTTTTCAGAGAACTGCCTCCTCCCCCTTTTGTGACTTTCTTTAAACAGTTGGACCACGCAAGCTTCTTAAAAGGTTTTGGTAGTCGGAATGTTTGGAGACAGGCTTGAAGTCAGTTATTAAAAGTATTATTTCCCTTTTGACTCTATTTTCTTTGTCCTCCTTTGTTTTTTTCCTATTTAACTTACTGCTGTTTAGTGGCAAAAGAAATTTTTTTGGCCTGTCCTTCAGTTAATGGAAATTTAAGCTCTCATCTAGTTAGAAGATAATTATTTAAATTTGTATGATGTCACATTCTTCACAAGACACTATGAAGATCAACAGCAAGTTTCAGCTCTCCCTCGTTGTGTATTTCTCTGCTAGTAGAAATGTATGGTATGAAAATAGAGGTTAATGCTTAAAGAAAAATGTTACCTGCCTTTCCATGGTCATTCTCTGTTGAACTCTGTTGCCATCCTCATGATTTGGACAAAAATCATGGTTGACTCATTGAGTTTAAGTGTCTGTGTGTTAATGCATTTCCAGATTAAACAGAGTTAGTATTCCTTTTCTTCTAAACTAAATTGCTCTCTTTTTTTTTCTCCCCCTCCCCCTTTTCCTTCCCTTTTCATCCCTCCTCTCCCCCCACTCTCTCTCTAAAAATATCCTCAGGAATGACTTGCTGATGGTTTGCCGCCAGCTGAATATGGAGGAGTCTGTCGCTGAGATCATGCACCAGCTGGGAGCAGATGAAAATGGAAAAATTTCCTTTCAGGATTTTAGTCAGTGCCGCATGCAACTGGTGCGAGAAATCAGGAAGGAGGAAGTGGAGCTTTCTGTGAAATCGGATGACTCTTGTAAAAAGAAAAATTTAAGGGATAGGATGGCTTCCTGGCCAACTAGCAGCGATAACAGTTTAGGTAGGTATGACTTTTAAATGTTCTGCTGGTGTGACCCAAGAAGAGGTAAACTCTTGGGAGTTTTGCTATCATTTTTACTGGCATCAGGGTTTTACCTGCAGGGTTTTGTGAATATGCTTTGGCATGATTTCCTCATACATTAGAGTGCTGTTATAACTGTTATGGTCTAGTCATTCTTAATGTGAACTAGAATGTGTGCAGAACATACTCTTCTAAAAGGCCCAGTTGCTCAAGACAACAGTCTTCCTTGAAAAGACAGGAGTTGCAGAGCGCAGCTGGTAACTGAAGACCTAGTCAGCTCTTCATTGGCTGGAAAGCCCAGACAGGTAGGTAGTTAGGTAGAAATGTTAAAACCAAGGAGAGAATAATTTTAGTCTCGTGTCTGATATATAATATACAGTAGGAATGTCAGTGTTTCTGGGATGCTTTAGAAAATTGATCTACTTACTTGGGGATCTGAGTGCTGGAAATTCCTTGAGATTTAGAGAATACTAACCTTCTCCTTTCCTTTTGCCCTGCCTCCATGCAAAAAAGGCAACAAAAAAAACCTTTCCATGTTATGCGCAGGAACACAGGGCGTAGGAAGGAATTGTCTGTGTTATCGAGTCTCGTTCTCTCTAGCATTGTGATCAGCTGTCATTAGATTGGAAAGGTTAACACTTACAAATATGTATTTTTTTTATATATATACACACATGTATATGTAAAAAAAACAAATGCAAGAGACCAGAAGACAACAGCTTCTATGGCCAACCCCGCAAGTGCAGGGTGCTGCAGAAAGGGCTGAGGATGTTGTCGGTGATCTGACACAGATGGGTACTAGTTGAATGTGACAGCTGGTCCATGATCTAGGGACTGACCCACACCCATGCTTCAGAAGGTGGCCATCAGCCTTTGGCTGTTATGTAGAGATTTCTGTATCCCTTCAACCTTTTTTGTTTGTTTAGACTACATGAGCCTAGATTTTTTTAAAATACTCTTCTAATGAGAGATCCTGCAGTAGTCTGTCTTTGTATGTCTCCCAATTTAAGTTAAGAGTATTCTTTACCCTCAGATATACATCATACATCATAGAGCACTTGCCTATCTGTCTTCTGGCTCCTCTTGTGACTGACCTGTCTTTCCTTTTTAGTAGTCAGTCTCCTAGGACTGAAAACCTGGTGTGTGTGGCTTTTTTTTGCCTAGTTTCTTGGCAGGGTTCATGTTGTTCTGTCTTCCAGTACTTCTGTCTGCACGTGTTGTTGGCTTGTCACCTCAGACACTTGAATTTTCCTTGTTCGCTTTGTATCCTTGATGAATTCTGTATCTTCCTGCTTTTTAGGTTGGCTGCACTTCTCCCTCAACATCCTACCATCTGCTGATTGTTGGTTTTCCACCTTGACTTGTCAACACAGCAGATCTGTTTCACAACTCTTTCTTCTTCACTGTCTGGTCTCTTTTCTGGTCTTGCTTTCATAGTCATATTTTGTTGTAGTCAGTATTTCTTCTGATTATCCTTCTTGTGTGTGTGTGTGTATATATATGTATACACACACACATATATGAGGTACAAGAAGATTAACTCTTCAGTTATGAAACTCCTGTTCCTGTTCTCCATCGCTGTCTACACTGCACCTTCAGAATCCTTGGCTTCAACTGCATGTTCAGCCCACAAATCTTCTTCCAGGAGCTGTATCAAACAACACTTCAAAACTAAGATGGCTCCTACTGTCTTTTTTTATTGGATTAAGGATGATGTGTGTTTCACAGCCCACATTTATAATTATCTTTACTGGCCTTTTTATATTGACTGTTTTTTCAATACTGCCATAGATGCTTTTTTTTCCTCCCCCCGTTTGAAAAAGGAGAAAACACTTCTGCCCTTGAACTGCCATACAAACTTCCCCTGTTTGCTGTCTTCCTCTGGCTGTCAGAGGTTTCTGGCAGCTTCTGTTTTAAAACCTTCTGTCTTAGACATTCCTGCCTCATAATTAGGTGTTGTAATAATGAAGGGTAAAAGACATGTCCTAAACTTTACAGGAGGCAGCTGTATATTACAGTCTCCAAATGCATCCCACAAAGAAATCTTATTAACTGCTGCTAAACATACTGTCATATGATGAACATTCAAATTTGTTGATGTCCCCATTGCTCCCAGGAAAATTTACTCTTTTTTTTAATTTCTCTTCCCCCGTTTCCTAATATCTTTTCGTTGTACAAGAGAAGTCTAATGCATATTTTTAAGTTGATGAGTTGTCGTATTTCTCTTGATAATTTTTTTTTCAAAAGTTGATTGACCTCAGGAATAGTTTGAATGTCCTGCCTTGGTATATTCTGTGCCATGATCATGAAGCGTGACTTTGCCATACTGTAGTTTTAAACCTGTAGAGACTTCATGCTTTCCTTACTTGCCCTCTTGCAGATTCTGTAAGACTTGCTAATAATTGGAAAACATATGGACACATTCTCTCACATAAACAAAAAACAGAGTGGGAGGAAATAATAATAATGAACATTCAGAATGCAACTGGTTTTTATATGGTTGTAAAAGAAAAACATTGTGGCAGCTCTGTCCAAGATGTTCTACAGATCTTCCCTTAAAGAGGCCAGGAAACACCACTGTAAAGTAACTCAGTGATGTAAACACTGCACAGAGCATGAGCACAGCAAGAGCTGAGGAACAATACCTGCAGTCAAGCTTGACTTACAAGCTGTGTATGCTTCTGTGCCTTTCATGTCTTTGGAGGCTCAGGCACTCTTGTTAGTGTTCAGAGTGTTGATTCTGTTATACTGGCCAGCTTGCTATTGCTTTCCAAATGTTGCTGAAGACAGGAGACATCATAGTGTGCCAATACGTACATATAAACTTGCTGGATGGTCTTTGTTTTGTGGGTTTTTTTTCTTTTTTTTCTTCCAACAGGGTACACTGTTTTTAATAATGGTTATCTTCAAAGACTGTTAATAGGCCTTTTCTGAAGACTTGTTTCCATGTGATGTGTCAGCTGCTGCTGTCCCTTGAAAGCTTTTATCATGTATCCATATGGAGTGCATAAATTACAAAAATTCCAAATTCATTTAATTGCCACTGATCAGCAGGAGTCCTGGTTATCTGAAGCAAAGGAATCCAGCTTCTCTGATGGGGCTTTTTACACCGCAAATTTGTATGTGATTGTTTGGAGATTACCAGTCAGACAGCATTTTGTGCAGGCTTTTCTTGTAGATGTTCACAGTTCCTTCACAGAGTGTGAAAACTGATGTGTATATCTAAAAAAAACCCAAATAATCTTCGTTACCTGTAATTATTGCACTTCATTATGAAGTAGAGTAATAACTGGAGAAGTCCTAACTACTTATTGAACTTTTCTCACCTGACAGTTTTTATCACTGATGAAAGGCTATTCTAATAACTTTGCCCAACAAATGGTTCTTCTCCTGTGTTCCCAGGTGGGATGCAGAAGCAAGGAGACTGAGTTTTAGTCAAGATACAGAACTCAAGTTTCTTAATACCCAGTCGTAGGTGTGCTCTGTAAGCTAAACCCACATCTGTTTCTGCCAGTTTGGCGATCAAATGAGAGAGTGTAAGACTAGATTTAAAAAATTAATCTTGTGTTCAAATGCCTAAGGACACTTTTCATGTTATTAGAATGATACTTTTGCTGCTTGAATATTAGCAACTCAGGGATATTATGTTTTACTTACTCTGTGCCACTAAACTCAATGGGAAGCTGAACATTAATTTCCAAGTGCTAACCAGTGATTTTCATGCAAATGAAATTGAATGTGAACTCTGTTAATTCAGTGTTCTTTTGACATTATATAAAATCTAATAAAAAGGAATAAAATAACTTCTGAAAGTATTGCTGGAGTCTTGCAATGACTGTATGCTAACCTGACTCCTTAATATATCACTCCAGGAGGAAATACAGGGAGAATTTCAGTTGGATGAGATCTGTTGATACAGTTCCTGGTTTTGGAGGCAGAGGCACTGAGATAGGTACATGAAATCTGTGTGAATAGTGTAGCCACTGATGGAAATGGATCACTTAGCAAATGCAACCTTGTAATGCAGCAGAACCATACTTCTAATGATTTAAGGTAGGAAGTTAGCTGAATAGGTGTAGCTTCTGTCATTTTTTGTGTTGTATGGTTTTACAAGTTTCATGTAAAAGCTAGAATTAGATTTGTTTGTTATATGTTGTATAGATTTGCCTAGCTCTTCACAGATAAATGACAAGGTGCCTTTTTTCCATGATAAAGATAGCCTGTTTCTAGTGTCTGTTGCTTTTGAGGGTGAACAAAATATGTTTATCCGTAAATTCTTTCTTCAGGCAGGTGAGTGGTTTTCTGTACCTGCTGATCTGATTTCATATGCTAGGTGATCAGTTATGAAAATAAGAATCTATAAGCAGTCTTCAGCTGTAGGATAGTGATTAGTAATTAGTTTGTAGCCAGCTCCCCAGTTTTCTTTACTAAAAGGAAATTCCTTGAAAATCTAATGCAGTAATTTATTTACATTCTATATCAGGCATGAGAATAACTCAAAGGAATGGCAGACATTTGGTCTTGAATTAGGCTTATGGATAAGTATGAGAGACAGGCCAGTTGGGGCAGCAAATCATTGCTTTTCACCTTGGATTGACTCTGTATTTGACCTTACTGCAAATAAATTGCTTCCAAGAAATTGATTCAGTGATTAGATTTATTTAGGCTATATTTAAATAAATGCTACCGGGTTAGAACTCATATGGACCCATAGGTGTACTGCAGTTTCTTCTTGAGGCTTCTGAGCAAAGTTTCACCCTAGAGTTGTCTGATGTGAAAAGCTGTTGTGAGTATCTCCTAGGCTGAATTTAACTACATATGAACTTACATTAATTAAAAATGGTTCAGTTTATTGCTTTTAAATATTTCTTTGATACTGCTACCTCTGTGCTGAGCAGGAGAATAGAGATAATTTTTTTTCTTTTGTTAAAACTTAAAGCAGTTAGTTCTCTGAGCAAATGAAGCTGGATTTCCAAGGAATTTGTATCTGACAGTTGATTAATCTTCTTATTAAAAATGGATTACATAGTATATTAGGTATTAAATACCAATGAACCTTCACAAAACAGAAGTCTTCCCCGAAGAATGGGTTCTTTGATGTCTGATAGGTCACAAACTTGGACCGAAGCTTTCTCATGGTTTGTGCATTCATATAATATAACAGCTGTACTGCATCAGACCAGAGATTCTTCTGAAGTGGTGTACTGCCTCTTAGAGTGATGAAAAACAAATGCTCTAAGAAGATTACAACAATAGGGCAAGCGTTACTAAATTTCAGTTCAAGGGCTTTGAACCAGAGACAGTTGCATGTATGTATATGCACTTGCTGACTCACAGATGCCCTCCCATCCTCCCTTCTCCCTCCCTCTGTGATATTCTCTTCCAGAAATGCATCTTTGAACCCATGCAGTTCTTTAACATTCACAATATCCTGCAGCCAAGAGTTCCACAGCTTATCTTTATGTTGTATGAAGAACTAACTCATTTTCCTTTGCGTGGCCGCCTCCTCCTATGTTTTTTTTTTCTTGCATGTGTAGTAGAGGTTGAGCTCACATTGCCTTCTTTTTTTTTTTTAATCACCAGGAGCACTGCTAGGGTCTGTTGGTGTCTCTTTCCATAGAAATTGTTGGAATTTAGTATCTTAAGAGACATTGATGCCACTATCAAATGTCTTTGAAATTACCAAATAGCTTAAAAAAATTGGAGGGAAGGAGGAGGAATGACTGGGGGTAAAGCATGCCTGCAGGGGGAAACCTGAACCAGCTGGTGCAGTTGCTGCTTGCTACCAATAGCCAGTGCAAGTAAGCACCGGCTGAGACACAAGCATGCATGCAGCTGGTGCTGGAGCCTTGGCCTTCTCAACACCACACCACTCTACAGAGCACCACAGCTCTGGCTTGTTCCAGAGTGATGTTCTTGCATGACCTAGTGCTGTCTATGCTTTTTAGCCAACTTCAGCAGCAAGACATGGAGCTGTGGCTTGTCAAATGGAGTGTGGAACTGGGTTCCAATGTCATTTGATAACTTTTGTCCCAGCTATGCTTTCTACACAAACTCTAATAAGTTTGAGTAACCAAACGCTTTCAGAGAGGATGTGCTTTGTTTGGCTGGTGCTTTTTAGGGATGAGCCTGCTGATGCATCCCACTGTCCAGCTTCTGTAAAATAAGGATTGTCTTGCAGAACATTTCTGCTTCTCCCCTCTTGACTAATGTAGTGACATGCTCTCCACCTTGCCTATCTCTAGCGTTACCAATGTAGATCTGAAATATTATAGTTCCTAGAACAACAAGCAATAAAATCAGGATGTTTTGTTTGTTTGCTTTGGTACATGTGAATTAAGGTCAGATCCAAATTGGGAGCATCTTGAATGGAAGTTGGGGAGGCTCCTTCATATATAGAGAAAACTGTAATTTGAGAGAAAATAATACTGCTTCTTCAAAAGCACCCATCAGACTTGTGCATTGTTTTATGTTCATAGTGTTACTCATGGCATATAAAATGCTTTCAAAGTATTCTTGCTTGTCTTGGCATGATATAAAAGTATTTGGGGGATTTTGTTCTTTGAGCTATTTAGAAAACAATCCAAGCAAAAATTATCAGAGGTGTCAGATGCATTTTTCAAAGAAGTCCAAGTCTTTTCGTTTTTAAAGCAAAAACGATTGACTTGGTTCATTTCTCCCCTTAGGTAATTTCATGAAACAGATTTCTCCCATGGAGTAAATTGTCTTCTTTAGTCTGGTTGGGGTTTAGCTATGGTTTCCTTCCTTTAGAGCTTGTTATACTCACTTCCAATCCCAAGGAGAAAAGGGCAGAAGTAACATAGCCTAACATGGCATCTTCTGTGCAGTATTTATCACACCAGATATAAGCATGGTGAGAAGAACAAGGTCTAGTAGTGATCCAGCAGGCTAATCGTGGAGGGATTCTCAAAATTTAGTGCATCTCCCATAACTGTTCCTCCCACAGCAGATTGTTTCCTTCTGGGGCATTGTAGAAGTCTTCTGCAAAAGTTCAGATGAAAAGTTTTTCTAGGACTGGATGCTGAGTTGAGAGTTCATTTAAAAAACATGTCTGTGTAGTCTTTTTCAAAAACAGAGAAGTTATTTTATTCTAAATTCTGCTAGAACTGGTAATGGATGTTTAGCAGAAAACTGCCTGTATTTTTGAATAAATGTTCTTACCCACCTGTGTGTGTGAGAGGTGATCTGTAGCTATATGGAATAACAATAATAAATTCTATTTATTTATAAGTTATAAATTCCACCGTAGTTAAAATATTTTTATCTTCATGTCCTGAAATGCTTATTTGAAGGAAATGATGGAGATAGTCCAAGATGATGTATGCTTTCCTGGCATATAATTAGTTGAGCAGTGTGTAGGAAGCTACTACTTTTACAGCAGACAGAACTAAAGAGCACATTTCTCTGTGTTGCAAGTGGTAAGCAGCAGTCCTCCTGGAAATAAAAAGAAACTTGCTTTTCTGTTAGTCTAGAATATAATGACAAGGGTTGCTCGAAAAGTTTTTCACCAACTTTTTGTAGAAAAATTCCTGTTTGTGAAAACTGAGACATTTTGTGGAGATAGCTTTGGTGATGTATGAAGTACTCTCAGACATTTGTCTTGCTTCTTGCTGTCTCAGGGGGTCTAGGCCCTTTGGCTTTCAGGGTCGATGTTGAGAAGTCAGACTGTGTGCACCACCTCACAAATCCAAGGGATTTCAGGTCTCCGTGACAGTGTGAAGAATCTGGAAACCCAGGTTTTGGAAGTCTTGCAAGTAGGACTGGAGTATGGGAAAACCTGTACTTCTGCACTCTTGATGGTGGTCAGCTTAGAAACAAGAAGAGTGTGTGTTTCATTGAGCAGCCTGTTTATTCTTTTTGTGTTTTTTTTGTCTTTGGAGGGTTTTTGGTATTTTTTTGTGTTTTTAATCAGAAAATGTATGTTGGTATTCCAAAAATGCATGGAATTTGTTTTTGTGAGAAGAGTAGATATTTGTCAGAACTTGTGGACTAAAAACCTCCGTTTTTGACAGTCTTAAGTTTTGATCATTTTTATTTGCACATGTTCCGTGTCCTGTTTTAAATACTTCTCCAAAAACAAAAGCTTGAGACAAAGTGGGCATCATCATATGTCTGCTACCATGTTATCTTTCATATTGTTTTGTAATCTGATTTAACATAAATAAATAGATTTTAAAAGTGTGTTTCCTGTTAAATAGGAAACATAGTTACTCTAACTGAGAGGCTTAGTCATGTACAGTACAATAACCATAGACAGTGAAGCTGGAGCTTTTGGTCCTTGGTTCCTGCATGGAAGTGGGTTCCCTGACTTGCACAGAGCCTTTCGTGGTTATCTCTTTGTGGTTTTAAGTAGGTTTTATTTCTATTCCAGACGCAAACAGTTCTGCCAGAAGGTTTTTGAGAACACGAAAGCACATTTATTCATTCATTCCCCCCGCCTTGTCTTGTTAGATTCTTATAGTTCTTCCGAAAAAAAGATCGCAGACAGCGGGATGTGAGAAAGTTTACAGTCTGTTATAGAGAAAACAATAGAAATAGTTTTAGTAAGCTCCAAATATGACTTTCTGATTTTCACTTCTCTGGTTGGATTGGCTTAGTATGAAGTTGACCCTTCTGGACTTTGGAACACAGCTTATTTGCAGTTGTTTTTGTTTATTTTACCTCATATGAGCAATTAGAAGTCTCTTCAAATTTTAAATTTTCTTTAAAATGCATTTGGCCCTTGTAATTTTGCATCAGCTTACAGAAATTAAATGTCTGAATGTCCAAAGGCTTATTCTCCATTCCTCTTTATTTCCTCGTCCACCCCTATTTTTATAGCTAGGCCTACTCCTTGACATCTTATCCAACTGGCTATTTAGTATGAAATAAACTGACTATTCAGAAATGATCATTCTTTTTTAATTTTGTAAGTGTTTACTTTCATCCAGTAGTGCCTTTATCTCCAAAACTGTGTGTATTATTGAAGTTATTAGGGAGCTTGGAAATGACTAGTGCTTTTCACAGATATCCCTGTTGCCTTCTTTGAATAGCAGAAAAAGTGGTCAAAATTCCCACTGTTTTTAAGAGGTTGTCACATTTTAACTGTTGAATAAAATATTAGCTAAAAATAAAAAGATTTGTGTGCTGAAAAATAGTCATTCTTATGGTAAGATTTTGCTTTTGGGAATGCAGAAAACTGTCTTCAGTCAGTCAGAACCTAAATTTTGAATAGCGAGAGAAATGGAAGTAGAAAAAGAGGGCAAACATCTGGCTCATCTTAGAAAACTACAGAATCACAGATTGCTTAAAATTATTACCTGTTTATGCCAATTGGGTGATGTGTGAAATAAGGTAGTGGAATCAAGTGGAAAGTATCTCCAGGAATTGTTATATGATTGTGCTATAAGACGTGAAGGAAATGCTTATGATAATAAAATAAATGAAATATTTATTCAGCTGTTGGTTAGAAAATCATGACTGATGGAAATAGGTTTTGAGACCAGGGGTTGAGACTGAGCAGAGAGGAGTTAACTATCTGCCTACTCAGCAGTAAAACTGTTAGACTCTAGAATGAAATTTCTCTCAGAAACTGAGCTCTGTGCTCATATAAATTATTTTCTGTATTAAATGTAAGAGAGTCTCAAGTGAGTTCAAGTACTAAATGTCAGTAATACTTCATGGAAATATAATGATCAGACTTTGGATCTCTGTCATCATTGAGTGAGGTGTAGCTATGGGACCTAGTGGCTGGTTGTACTCGTCTCCTCTTACATTGTGAACTGTCTTCAGGTTTGCTATTCATAAGCCAGGTTCATTTGAGAAGTTGATACAAGGCTGCTCTTACAATACCTGACTTGCTCTGATATCCCAAATCCTTTCAGCAGCTAATGTGGCTTCAGTGCCCTACCATCCTGATGAATGATCTCTTCTACTTCATGAACAAAAATAAAATCACAGAATTCTGGGTCCATCAATAATGTCTGGTAAAGTTGACCTTTACCAAAACAAGAAGCCTGGCTATATGGATAGACTTGCAGTCATGGTTGGCATCTGCTTCTCTGTTGCAGAGTACAAGGTTTCTAGGAAGAATGTTAAATATTCTAGAGAAGATGAAATACCGTTTGCTTTCAGGTTAGCAGGATGAGATGGCAATGGCGCAAGAGCAGCAGAATTCTGTGCCATTGCTGAGAGCTTTACAGGGAGCAAGGGAAGATTAACTAGCAAGAAGTCTCAATGCAGATGGGCAGGGTATCCCATCATAGTGATATTAGTCAAGGGAATTGCTTTAAATGACTTTAAACAACAACTGAAATTTTATCTGCGTTTATGGAATCTCATGTTTGTATGTATCATTTGCTGTGATCAGACTAAGCTGTTCTTTGTTTTTTATAAATGTGATGTTATAAAATGTGTAAAAGTTTATCTAAATATAAACTGAAGGTAAATAATTAAGAGCAGGGACTAATTAAATGAACAGCAAAACCTGCAAAACAGGAATCTTAAATGTTTCAGATAAGCATTGGGTTTTCCAGCTGTGTGATTGACCTTACTGTTATTAGTGTATACAGACGTATTCTAGATAATCTACAAAACACTAGAAACAAAAACTTCCCCATACATAATGAATGTTTGCTGTCACAGGAGATTTCCCATGAATCAACTGCAGGTCAAGACAGACAAGTGCTAGTAGTATTAGGAAATCAATTAAAAGAATATTTATGTAGAAAACACTCCTGGGTCAAAGTGTCATTTTTGAGGTTGACATTTACCCTTTAAATTATAGGAGGCTCCACTGTATCCAGTGCAATGTGTTTTCCAAATAGTTAAATTCAATCTTTTTCCATTTGTGTCAGAACTTCTCTTATTTTCTGGGGTTTGTACCAAGAGACAGAATAACAAGTTACAGGTGTGTTAGCTAAACTAATTTTTATATCCTGTTGCAGGTTTTCGGGGAACTATTTTGTTTGGAAATTTTCTGTACTTCATTTGAAAATAAAAAATACACTTGTGGTGCTAATAATATGCCTTCATCTCCACACTTGCTAGATTTTTTCCTTTTCCTCTATTTGTAACTTTCCCCCTGAACTGCGAAAGACTGAAGACAGCAAATGGGACAGGAATTTTTCTCTGGTTGATAATTTTTTTCTATGAAATTGCCCTTAGCCTTTTGCAACCAACCACTGCCCACTTCCATGGGCATAAGCATATGGCTTGGGCTATGTCTCAGGGCTTGACTAATCAGAAGCTGATTTTTATACTGCATTTTTAGAGAAGTCTGGTGTATTCATTCAGTCTGTTAAGGATGTATTTGGCTGTCTTACTTTGTAATCAAAACTCTGATTATATAATCTAAAAACAATGATATGCCTTTCTGTTACTTGACTGATATAAATATTGTGCAACTAAATAATTTTTTTTTCTGCTTTGTAGTTGTAATAGCATCATTTCTGCTGTATGCTTATTACCTGGGAAATTCCACAGTGATTTTGTTTCTTTTCAGGAAAATCTGATGTTTGGTGTGATTATATATAAGTGTAGAACAACACGGGAAACTACTATGGGATGTATGCATTTCTGTAAAGACTGGTTCTTAATCATAGATTTAAGAACTATTGATTCCTAGTTACCGGATCTGCTGTCAGCTGTTGGTGTGGCATCATACCTAAAGATCTCTTCTTTCTGGTTACTACTGTAAGGAGCAAGAGCTAAGATCACGTGTATGTCAAATATAGTAATGTCCACACTGAATTATCTGAATCACCTGTATTATGAAGTTCCAGTTTTGACAACCTAAAATTTCTCCACTAAGCTGAGACTTAAAAGGTGCAAATCTGATGAGGACAGGATTTTAAAAGCCATGAGTGCTGGAATCTTTTAGGAGAATATTCACCAAGTTTAGAGATTAGGATTAAGCCCAAAATAAAATACTGGAAATTTCTTCTTCCATAACAGTCATCTCTCCTTGCACTTTTAGAATGTATATTTTAAATTAGGAGTACAGAGTTGAACTTTTAAGAAAACTTCTTGAGTTAAAAATGGTTACATCTTTCCTGGAGGGCTTGTATTCATCTGTAACTGATAGATGGCTTCTGAGCTAGCACAACCTCACAAGTAATTTCAGTATTACAGTAGATGGTGCAATCTGTGAAAACCCCTTGGGTCTTTTGGGAAAAGCTGATGTTAACTGTAATGTAATTAGTGGCATGAGCTCTTTTGCAGACCAGTGTCTTGACTAAATAGCAACTTACAGTGCAGATACTCTGCTGAAAATACATTTAGCTCTGTGCAAACAAGAGTACCTGTATGATATAACCTGCTCTCTTAATTTTGTGGCTATGCCTGGGCAGATATCCTGGTTGTCTCCTGTGTCCTTGTCTAGCTGGCAGAAGGCAGAATTGATTCCTAGGCTCCTGAGACAACATCTCTGCTGCTTCAGCTCCCTTCCTTACAGGAAATTTTTTTGTGATGCTGTAGCCACAAGAGGGCAGAGATACCTAACACTGTGTATTGTCTCTAGTCGTAGTACACTACACACACACTGTGACATAGTCATGCTTTGAACGGGAAACTGTTAGTAATACCTTAGCTTGACTGTTTTGGAAAGCTAGCAGAATATAGTTAGATTAAGTACACTGATGCATAGTCTTGAGGTAAAAGTAATTGAATTAATCTTTAATCATTACCTGTACCTGTGATAATGAATCATGTTAGTTATATTAGGACAAAATGTAATTTTGTACTTAGCAATTAGTACAAAATAACTGTTTTCTGTTATTTTCTATTTACATTTTAAGACTGGCATATTTCTCTTTGCAGTAAGTCAGGGAAAGCACCTTTGAGTTTCTTAAGTCGATTTGTCATGCATAACTTCTTTACAAGGATTTTAATCTAAAGCTACAGATTAGTTGCTGTCATGCTTCTCTTCTGGCTATTTTTCTCATTGCACATTTGCAGCTTTAATTTTTTTGGTAGGGGGGACGGAAGGCATTCTCCTAATTGTTCATTATATAGCATATTACTGCTCCCTGGCATTTTAATGAATAAGTAATAGTCGCTGATAAGTAAACACTCACTTAGAATGCTAGTGAATATTCAGAGAGGGAAAATAGCTCATAAGAAGGGAAAGCTTTTGAGCCATCATGGTAGCATTAGTGCCAGTTACTTACGATTTGCTGATGGCATGGTGGATTTACAGTTTTGCGCATGCTGTAGATCTCAGTTCTGCGTTGACTTTTCTATTGACTTGGAATGTGTTCTTGGACAAGTCAATTGTTTATCATCTTCATTAGTCTACATATGAAATATTACAATGCTGCCTGGAGTTATTAAATAATTTAGTGTCTACCATGGAATGTTTTAGGAGATTGTTGACTAAATAACACAGCATCATTTTAAAAGGAGTCAGTTGTATGGAAACCAGAAACACGTAAGGACGAAGTAGTTACCAATGAAACAAAATTGGAAAACAGTGAAATCTTGTTTTAGCGTTTAAGCCTGTCTCTGGCTATAGGGAATTGAGAGTACTGTACGTAGAGAAATGGTAACCCTATATCTTCATGATACAAAAACTTTCTGTGAAGCATTCATTGTTTGTTACTAGGTATATGATATCTATGACATATGATAGTATTCTTGTAATGAAACAGCTGGTGATTGACGCTTCCTAGAAACTTGAACTATAACAAGCAATCCTGAAATAAGCAATAAGAAAGGCAGTGCTAACATAAAAAGGTGACAAATTGCACATGTAGAAGATTAATTTATTGCATTGATACTACTTCAGTGAAAAAAATAGGTGAATTATATTTTTCCTGTTTTGTACTTAGACTAATGCTGCCTTTTATTCTGAAATAGTAATTGATACTTTTTCTTTCTGTGGTTTGTAGCTGTTGTAAATTATTCTATTTTTACTCTTACTAAATAATGTATGCAAATGCTATTATTTTCCCTCCTGGGCATTATAATTTGGTAAATGTCCTGTATGTTGCAGATGTTCTTAGTTTTTTTTTTTTTTTTCCTTCTTCTGGATGTGCCAGCATGTGCAAGATGTGGAATAGTGGTGGGGAAGCTATTTGCTTTTGTTTTCTTTGTGGAAAGGCAAGCAGGCTCATTCCTGTATTCTTTATACACAGCCCATACTAAATTGTTTTTCCATTTATGCATTTTAGGTGCCCTGTCAGGAGCCAGAGAAAGCTGGGAATATGATTCAGGAGCAAGAGACCTTCAGAGTCCTGACCTCCAGAGTCACTTTACCCTACAAAAGCTGTTGGAATATGGTGGAAACAGTGTGATTCAACAGGCTGCTTTGCAGAGACTTCTATCTCAGGCCTCAAATCTTAGCAACTCTGTTGGAGGAAGTTATTTAGAACTTGCCAACACTGTAAGTGCATTTTGCCTCTGCTTTTAAGTTCTCTAGGAATTTTTTTTCTTTTTTTTTTTTTTTTTTTTGTCCAGATCAAGCTTATTAATTCAACCTTTAAGCCTTTGTGGAAACAATATCAGGCTGCTTTTGTCTTTCATTTACCAGAATGCCATTACAATTTTCAGCCGTTGGTAGGTGTATATCAGCTCTGAGATCATAGGTCATTCTAGTTTGAAGGGAACCTCAAAAGGTCATCTAGTCCACTGTCCTGTTCAAGAGTTAATGTCTAATGGAAGTGATTGTTGACCACAGAGAGTAATGAACTTTGCTAAGCTGCATTATTTAAATACCAACAATAACAACAAAAAATCTTCTAAAAGTGTTTTTAAAAGCCTTTTAAGGTTTACATTTGTGGACATGGTGAGATCTAGAACCTAAAGTTTCCACTTGCAGAGTAAAAATATGTAGTTATTAGTACATATCTAAAGAAAAAAGGAGTTCAAGAAAGTTGATGGTTCCTTAAAGGAACTGTGTTCTCTTTTCCCTTAGGAAGAATAATAAGAGATCAACTGAGGTAAATCATAGGCTCTTTGATCTTTGAAGTTAGACAGAAACATACTAAAACTAGAAAGAGCAGAAAATGAGTAGACACAGTATATATATTAAAAAAAGAGGGTAAGATGGGAGGACCTAAGCAATTATAGGCCAGTTAGCTTCATTTATTGGTTTCAATATTTTTCTGGAAATGTGAGCAATTTTAAGTGAACAAGAACCAACATCTAGATCTGTAAAAGAGCAAATCATGTCCAGCCAATCTAGTATGTGTTTTAACAGAATAATAGACTTTAGAGATAAGTAAGGAACAATAGATGTCATGTATCTCTGGCAACACATTTGACTCTGCCTTGAATAACATTGTGATAATCGAGCTAGAGAAACAGGGCCTAAATGAAACTACTAATAGGTGAATATGTAACTGGTCTGAAAATTGTAGGGCGCAGGTCTTTGAATATCTTTTCAAGCTCTCTTCTAGACCTGTGTTCTCTGATTTCTGTGGAGGCACTGCCAAACGCAAATCAAACTATGCTGGTAAAATCAATACTTAAAACTTCCCCACACTGAAAACTGCTGTTGTGGTCGTTCATTTAAAAGGTGCAAATCTAGTTCTAGGGAAGGTAGTGAAGCAATATACAATGTCCTGTTCCGTTTTACACAAAATCACGATTTTGGAAATACATGAGCTGTTTCCCATTTGATTATTTTAAAGAATGCAAAATTCACTTTTACAGAAGCTTAAATGGAGCTGCTTAAGACCAACATAGCTGAGGAAAAAAAGTGACTTACACGCTTTTGTTTGTGGTTTATAAATTGTGAGTTGCTGTGTCCGTATCGGATCTGTTAGTTCGTTTAGGTTTCAAGGTGGGTATGTACTGATATTTCATCTTTCTGTATTCTCCTGACTGATGATGATTCAGAAGTGATCGGCTTTGGTAACCTGTCGTACATTTGCAAATATGAAGACATAGGTGTGCAGTGTTATTCTAGAATGCCAAGTGTGAATGCTACTGCATTGCTCTGAAAGAAGAAATCTCAAAAATGCTGAAGGCTTGTATGAAATAAAGATCCTCAGGTATTATGACTTTCTCTTTATTTCGATCTCTAAATTCCTTTTATATTTACTGCTGTGAAAAGCATGTGATCTTTTTGCTTTGCTTTGGCTGCATTAAAATGGAGAGAGAAAGGGAATTATGGTTTATTTTGTTTTTCAGTGTATTTCAATTGATTTTATTTACGCTGTCCTTAATACTGAGGGACATGCTTACTGCAGTCTAAATTTAGACTCCATAAAGAGATAGATGTAGCCTTCTTAGTGCTGGGATTTATTATGGGTACCTCCTTCTCTGTCTCTTTCTCAAATTGTTTTACCTAATTACATTTGCCACAGTGAAAAGCCTAACTGCTCTCCTGCATTCATCTTTAGAAATAACAAATCTCAGCTTTCATATTTTTACGTGTTGAATCCAGGGGACTTTCCCGTTTGTAGATGAGGAGCTCGACAGATCACTTTGTACTGTAACCTGGGTTGCTGCTTCAAAAAAACTGATGGAGATTTAGTACCTGCATTTCTTCCCTTTGGGAGTTGAGTGTATTTCTTTTGGAAAACTGGATAACAGAAGGATAAAGATTTTAAAATAGACCCTGCGGACATTTCTTCCTAGAACTTTAAATGCTCCTAAAGTTAACCAGAGAGGGTTTTCTTCTTCAGAGTGCCTACAAGAAAGCAGAGCAGAGCCTCTGTGTCATCCTGCTCTTAGGAAACAGTTCTTAACAGCTGAACATCTTCTCCCAAATACATCTACACAGGCCATATGGACACACTCTTGAGAGCAATGGTTTTTACACTTCTTTATAGATTTTTAGACTTTAAACTCACATTTTTAACAAAGTAATTACTGTTTTGCTGAATATATAGATCAGCTAGGTGTTTTCTGGTTAGCAGCTAGGTGTGTGGGGGTTTGGGTTTTTTTTGTTTGTTTGTTTTCCTCTGGGCATGTGGAAGTGTTTTTCCCTAGTGAAGTGTCATTTCTGGTTATTCAATTTCCTGCTTTGTTTTTCTAAAGGCCTTCTTTTGATTTAAAACTATGCAGTCAGGCTAAAGACATCCCTATGGTGATTAATTATATACTTGTACAGTATAGATAATACTCATTGGTCAATACAGAGTGTCTCCATGCCCCTCTCAACGCTGAGCTAAGTTTTCCATGTGCAAAAGCTAAAGGAACATTGATCCACTACCACTTGGCTCAGTTTCTATAAAGGTAAAGAAAAGTTGCATTTTTGAAATCCTGTGAACATACAACTCTGCAAAGCTTTATAAAAATATACCTGTTATGAAGCGTTATGCCTATTCCTTCAGTTACTTTTGTCCCTGGTCCAATGTTGATTTATCCCAGCGTGTGCAAATATCTCAACAAGGAACTTCAAACTATTTTTGGAAGTATGGAGTGCTGAATACTCAAATGATCACATAATTAGTCATCTTATTCTTGCTTGGAATTTGGTTTCATGTGAGGTGAAAAAGATGCTTTACTTTGGGAGAGATTATTCTGGCTGCCTAGAGGGAGTGATGCAAAAATTAAATTGAAATGTAATGATTCGTACTCATCATTGCTTACGTTTTTATCTGTTAATTTCATTTAGCTATGTTTTGGTTTATTTGCATGTGTTCAAATTCAGCTTTTGTTTTACCTGTATAAATTATTTGTAGTCTTTACATGGTATGTAACTCTTCTAACATTTTTCAGATTAACTGTTACATTTAAATAGTAAGAAAACATTTCTCTTTATAGCTCTTCACTTGGATACCAGTATTTATGACTAACATATTAACCTTTAACTTGACATATAACTGCTTACTGATGATGTACTTGTTAATGCCAGTCGGTTAAATACTATTGTAAATATCTCTGATAGGAACCTTTGTGTATGCTCCAAATGTAATCATTTATCAGCTTGTTTTTTATTATGTCTGGTTATAAATAATCTAACTATTTCTCCTGGATAGGAAAGAATTCCAATATTTCAAAGGAATTCTGACAGGAATTTGCATGTTTGGGATTTTTTATTTGTACTTAAAGTTTCAAAGTTGGACACGAATTGCTAATGTAAATGTAGTGAAATAACTGATTTGTGCTGCCGCATCTGTTTACCTCCTAGGAGGCCATGCAGTCTTGATTTGTGTCCTGTAGTGCTACCAGGAGGAATAGCACTCATTTCTAGGAGATAAAGTTGAAAGTCTCTGAAAACTTCACACAGGGCAGCATGTAGATATGCATCTTTCATATTAGATTCCAGTGAAGTTTAATAAGCTGAAGCAACAAGATTTGGAAACATTTAATTCTCTTTCCCATTCTCTTTGCACACAGATAAAATAGGCTGATTAACTTGAGTTCTTTTTTACTTTTTTATTTTTTGAGTAGAATGTGTGTGCTTTTAGTTTGTTTTTATGCAAGTGTTCATACACGTCTGTGTTGCTTTTTATCACAAATGGCTACATTTACACATGTAAATCCAGTTGGTACAGTTAAATTTGGCATGATGACATGATTTCATGCCTCTTCTGTCAGCTGTAAATAACTGTTTTTTTCAGAAAGTCTTGGCACACAGATCTTACGTTTTGAAAATGTAGCCCCAAGTATCCCAATATGTGGGGGTTTTTTTGTTTTGTTTTGTTTTTTTTTTCACTGTCCCATCTCTGAATTGGTTTGGTGCAGCATCCTTTAATCTCTGATATTTCTTTCCAAAGACACTCTAGCTGTATTGGAAATGGTTGGACTAGTTTCCTCATCCACCTTCCACAGCTCTTTTTGATTAAAAGCATTTAGGAATAGATTTGATGAGGATATAATTGACTTGGGAAGGGGAGGAGTACAGCTATATTTTTGACAAGAGCGTGGGGTAGGATTTTTTCATGACCACTTGCTGTTAGAAGCCTGTGTTGCCGTTTTGCCTTCAAAGCTGTAGTGCGAGTGCCACAGATTTGCCTATTGTTACTAACTCAGGGAGAAGGGCCTATTTACGGAGTTTCCAGCATTGCTTCCTGCAGCAGCTCATTGTCCTGGCCAACGAATAACGAGACGTTATTCTGCTTACCTTGTGCAGGGCTCTCAATGCAAGAGGGCTGTGTCTAGGTGGGAAACATTGACCCTGATTGCTCTAGTTGCCAAATCTGCACTCACTCCTCATCTTAAGGGAAGAAGATTGTGGACTGTCTCCATAGAGGAAAAAAATAGAAAGCTAATGCAACAGGATTTGTAATGCATCTTCTTTTTACTATTCTGAAAAACAGTCATCTTAGCTATTGCTCTCTGATTTGCATGTAGGAGTACCTCATTTGGAAGTATTAAAGACTTCTAATGAGCTTGGGAATGGACTATTTTGACCCTGTATCTATGTGTGACAAGATTTGTTTTCTGTATGGTGGAATTAAGGTGATTAAACCTAATTTAGTTCTGACTGTGAAGATTCTCTGTGCGAAATACAGATATCATCTAAGTTGGGTACACAACTCAAAAGTTTATTTAAAAGAAAAAGGAAATGGAAAGTAGCAATTTCATAGCAAAGCAATATGTGGATGCTTTGGCGTTAGCTTCTCAGCATCATCACTAATAGAAGAGAACTTTGTGTCTCTGTCTTAGGAAGTATCATGTTTTCTGAAAACAGATATTCTTACTATGATACTCTTTGTTAGGCAGACTCAGCACATTGTTGATTTTTTCCTCTTTTAGACCAGTGATCTGCAAGTTATAACAGACAGAACTATTGTTTTGAGAAAGCTATTCTTTTTAGTTGACATAGATTATACTGAGTGATAGTACTCCAGAAGCCACTATTACATTTTTCAGGGACAGATGGCTTTTTCTTTCCCACCCAGAAGATCTGCCGCATAATCAGCCAAACTTAAATTGTAGTGGTTTATTTATATAAATAACTTTTGGTTATGAAATAGCATACTTATGATTATCACTAAGTATTATGTTTATTTCAGACTGCAGTGCAGCTGATTTTGGATAACTGCCTGAAACAGCATTAATGGCCTGTTTTAAGCTGAGTCATTAGTAACCATTTGTGTGCTCAGAGGTGCATAAAACTTTAGTACTGCTGTCATATTACTTGGATGTAAGATGTAATGACTTCTTGCAATGCCTTAATATGTTAAAATGTACTTAGTACTTTAGAAAGAAAATAATGTAGAGATGCTCGCTGCTTGGGGTTTATTCACACATGACATTCTGTTTTGATACTTAAAATGCTGAATTTAATCTCTCTTCTTCCAGCTGTTTCTCTGGCACTTCAAACCATATCACATTACATCAGTTATTTTATTATATATCTTACCTCCCAGTTTGGCTGTAAGACAATCAGGTGATACTTCAAGTGTCCTTTGCTTTGTGACTAACAGGGGGATGTGCCTTTGTAACTTACAGTCTTTCCTTAGAAAAACTTCTCAGTCTAGGGAAGGAAGAAATGCCTAGTTAATGTCATTCTTGAAAGAGCACTTAATTCAGTCACTGGTATCATTGGATTATCAGCTGGTAACAGGAGTCTGCTTGCCCATCTCATTTATAAGTTTTTGTTTGGCATATGTCACTGTAGTGTTAGAGCATTTAAAGAATGAAAATTATACTACTGAAAACAAAAGCCCCGTAGTACTTACTTCCCTGCAAAGCTTTAAACCTTGTATATGTACTGTAATTTTTTTAAGCTACATTAGTGGCTTAATTTTAACTAGGCTGGTGAACATAGGTTTTGAAACTGATGCCTTAAATATAGGAAGCATTGACTGGTTGCCAAAGAAAGCAGAAATACTTTTGTGGGATGGAGTGGGGGGAGATTTCATAGATTTATGACTGCACGAAGGCTGGCCTTTTTGGTTCAGTCAAGGAGTACTCTTACAGCAATCCTAAATTTGAACTGTTTTCTCCATTGTTTAATTTATAGCCATCAGTTGTAAAGTAAGTGTGAGTTTTATTGAAATCACACATATGTTTCTTTGGGGAAAGTGAAAGTATCTTTTACAAAAAAGTGCCAAGAAAGTCTGAAGACAGAAGTGTGCTATGAAAGGTAATTACAGAATTAGTTTGCAGCTTACTTTTGTTTGTTGTCTTTGCTAATGAGAATATACTGTTAGTGCCTCATTTCATTTCTGAGGTTCAAATGATTTTATAACTCAGTAATATTTTTATGTTCTTTTCTGGCAAAGTCTGCCGCTATGTTCTTTCTCTCTGCCTCTGTCTCTGTTCTGTAGGATAAGCCAGAATTCAGTTACTTGTGCACAGATTGATTTTTCTCAAATTGTCTTGTTGAGGAATCCCGTGTTCTGTTTCACATTCAGGAACCGGTGCACTCTGTTATGGTAAACTGCTGGAGCCTGGTCTCTTCCTCTCCTCCCCCTACACTCATTTGTTTTCCGTGGGCTATGTTAAACTGTTAATATAATTTCTATTTCATGTCAATATGAGCTATTACTGTAAAAATGTAATTTAATGATTCTTTCAACTGGAACCCTACTAGGTAGGAAGGCCTGAAGCTGAATATGATTCTAGTAGTCTGGACAATGGAGCCTACTCTTTATAAAATATTTGTGCCCAAGATAACTTATCTTTTGTGCCTTTGCTTCCAAGCTAGGCATCATTTCCATTCTGCCAGGCTTAAAATAGAATGTGAGGATTCCATTAAAGTGAAGATTGATTATGGAAATATAGATTCAGCAGGCTTGGCTTGTCAGAAAGCAGGCATAAAAATGGTTTTGTTTGACAGGCATTTGTATGTGTGGGGATCTGGGAAACTGTTTCAGTTTTTGATTTCAAGTCAGCATTGTAATGGAGTTTATTTGTGTGAAGCAGGCGTCAGGTGTAATAAGATTATGCATTGTGTTTATGTGCTCTTGGCTTTAAAATCCCTCTAATAGTGCTCAGTTCATTCACTTCTCTCATATAAATTAAAAGTGGAAATTATAGATTAGATCTGCCAGGACCAATCAATGTTATGTGAACTGTAGTTTTTCTGTTCTTTGAACTTGCTACATCATAACAGAAATACAGATGAACAAGAGGAAAATAATAAACTTTCAAGAAAGCTCCCTTCAGTAGCATATTGACACTGTTTCTTTCTCTGTAGTAAATTATTACACTATAGCCCCTCTCTAACAACTCTGTGCTGTTTTTTGTGATTTTTTTTGAGAGTCCTATTACTATCCATCTGCAGATGATCAGAGCACCAAGTCACAGGTGTCAATGCCAGGCACATTTGTTCAGACAGCTTGACTGAGGCTTTTAATTGGATCTTTTATGTGACAGTCAAGCAGTATCCCTTACAAGCACATAACAATGGTGCAGTACACAGAATGATGGGTTTTGAACCATCTCTGCAGTTGTAATTGGGTATTGAGAACTGGCATGGGGCAGTTGGGTGCTATAGGAAAGGGACTGTGAAGCAGTGTGTGTAAGTAGACATGCCGAAGGTCTAGGGAGCAAATTTTTTAACTTCTAATTTAACTTAATTACAAGGACTTTATTCTCCGCCCCCAACTTTGTCCACTGCTTAGAAACTGGCCTTATGCATCTCACTTTGTTTTAGTTAAGAGGAAAGCTCCGACTCCGATGCAGATGTTCAGAACTTTTTATTTTTCCACGTTTTTTTCCAGTTGTCTGAAGTGAAGAGCAATTCACCTGGTATGTTGGGCCAGCGCCACTGCACACAGCTATGTAGAATATAGTATTAATATTGTGCCTCACTTGGCACTGACAGGCTGAATCTGAATCCCAGGATCAGTCTGTTGTAGTAGCATTAACCTCCTGGATTCCCGTGTGCCAAAAGGATTACCGCATAGCTTTAGTCATGGGATTTCCTCTCTTAACCTGACATAGCTGCAGTTGGCAATGCTGAGCTTCTGTGAATCCTCATCTGTTAAAACGATGAAAAGACTTTCTCCTCCTCCCCTTCTACACACATAGTAAACCGTCATGTTTTGTTTACATGATACATAAGAATTGTGAGAATAAAGTGAAAATCTTTCCACAGTGGACAGTACAAAATGGACTCTGGGTGTTTTCCAAGTCAGTGCTAGTTCTGTTATAATGGAGTAGCCAACCATTATCCTGCCAACCAAGTGAGACAAGGCAGGTTTCTATAAAAGCCTATCAGCACCACGATTAAATTAGTTAAGAGGCTCCTGCTGTCTGGCATCATCTCTCTGCCACTGTCAGGTCTGGGACGTTGACCTGAGCCAATGCAGAATGCTGCCATCATCCAAACTCCCAGCTGCTCTTCATGTTTGGTATTTTTTTTAATGAGTGTGTGGTTGGCAGCACAGCTGTTTCGGGGAACTATTTTGGTGCCAGTGCAGAGAGAATGGGAGGTGAGCAGTTCTGCACATGCGTTCCCTAGCTCTCTCTCTTTCTGCATTTTGTGAATAAATGTTTCAGCATGATTGCTTCATTTTGGACTACAAAAGCATATTGTCCCCTCTCAGCCGGGAGACAGATTATGATAATAGCTATGTTGCAGTGTATTGGTAAACTCTGTTTTTCATTATGGTGGGAAGCAGTCAAAATAAACTATCTGAATTTCAGGAAGGGCAATTTCTGTTCTGTGAAGAATTCATAGTGAAATAAGAACCCCACTGATGTACCCAAGCAAGGTCTGTGCCCTTAAGCTAAATAGCCAGTTCTAATTTCCTACACTGAATTTCCTATTACTTTACCTACTTGAAGCTATAATTTTAGGAAAGTGACTGGAGAAAAAGACATTGAATTTCTCTGCCCTCTGCATTTTTAAAGAGATGGTAAGTGCCTATTGTTGGTTGAATCTGATTTTTACATGAATACTGTCTGGTGTGCATTGCAAAAAAGAGAAAAAATCTTTGTTTCTGTATACTGATGAAAGTCTTGTGCCATAATGATAGAACAAACACTTTTTTTAAAAAGGAGGCTGTTGGATGGGGTTATTTCCTTTGTTTTAGTTTGTTGATAGACACTTATTTGAGCAACTAAATACTAGCAATATTTAGCAAGTCATTTTTAAACTGAATGAAGTAAGTGGCTGTTAAGATCAGGCCTGAAAGTAAAGAAGACTTTAGCTTTGTAATCCTGCTCAAAAGTTTTCATGGACATGAGTGGCAGGAGAGAACTGTAAACAGATCTCAGGTTGTAGAACAAACAGACTGTACAAGAAAGTCAGAGATTTTGTAAATGATGAAGTAGATATTGAATGTGTAGGGAGCTGAGAAGTGATCCAAAGACTAACTTGCAGATCTTCATAAGCAGCCACTAAACTATGTATCCAAAGAAGATAGCAAGTAAAGAAAAAATTCAGATGAAAGCAGTAAGAATTCTGTTGTAATAAACTTAGGTTGTTAATAGTAAAATAGATCTGGTTGAAAACTAGGGTTTTCAATTCAGCAGAGGTTTTATTATATATCATTTTAGCTCTATCATGGTTGAAGTAATTTTTGTTTGAATTTCTGCCAAACTGAAAGTTCCCCAAACCCCCTAAGTACTCAGAGAAGTTGACACTCTCTTTATTTAAATGCTTATGCCAGCCAGAAATCTTGGAGGATACTGATTTTAGGTCATATCTGTCAGCAACTTGCCAAAGTTTCAAGTAGGGTTCTGTCAGACACTTGCCTTGGATTTGGCAAAATTCATCTGATTTAAAATAGTTCATACAAAACACTTCAGTCTAAGTGAATCTGTATTTTCTAATGTATTTTATATACATGTAAAAACCACAGAAATATTAAAAAATATACTAAAATATAACATTAAAATATATTTTCTATACGTACACTACACACACACACACACACACACACACACACAGATATTTGTAATCAGAAAGTATCCATCAATTCATCTTTTAAATATTCTGAAGAGATATTGAGCACAGATGCTGAAATGTGATGTTTGGATAGATGAAGGGGGGAAGAGTCCAGGTATAGCTCTGGTGTAAACCAGGGGGCCAGGTTCTCTTCCCCCTTCTTTGCGTCACCACTGGCATTTATGTGGTCACTGATCCAGCTCAGGGAAGTGTTAGATTGATATGCTAGTGGTAATGGAAGTCAGAGTGGAGAGAGATCTTGTTTTGATTAGAGAAAAGATTTAGACTGACTGCACATAGATGGCTTGAAGAGTCTTGGGGTAAAATAGAAATGGGCAACAGAGGAGTCGGGTTGCTGAATGTTTGCAGAGACCAGAGCATGACTGTGGAATTGAGACTGGAACTGGAAATGAGGGAGAAGATAGAAAAGTTTTGAAGGAGAAATACAAAAATAAGAGTTTAAGAATGAGGAGAGGATGCAAATGAGGAAATTTCACTATCAGGGAGTGGGGAAAACAGGAGAGACTTAGAGGAGGAGTCTTGGCAAATCTTATTTAAGCAAATGAGAAGTTTTGGAAGAAATTCAGTTTGCAGCTGATGAAGGGATACAATTTCTGATAAAGTGGGAAAGTAGATATCTTTAAGTTAGGGCATATTGCTAGAAATGGTCTTATTTTTAGTGCAATAAGTATGCAAAACCACAGGGCTATTTCTAGGCGAGTTAAGCCAAGGTTCTAGAGACTGGGAATGAACTGAGTGAATTTACTTTGTGGTGAATAAGTGGAGGAGCGCATAACAATGGAGGGATGCTGGATGTTGAAGGGAAGCTAAGCAGACACATGGTGACTTGGACTGTAGTTTACAGACTGGCCTCATTTGTGTTTGTAAGCAAGAAGCAAATGAGCAGTGATGGTAATTGGGTGGCTGAAAGGCAGAAGGAACTTAGAAATTGCTACCATCTCTCCCTGCTGTCCTCTCAGATGAGTCTCATGAATTACAGGTGCACATTGACTCCTTGGTCCTTTTCCCATTCTGACCCTATGTTTAAGGCTCAGTGGGGTCAAATGGAATCGCATTGAGTGTGATGGCTGTGGATGACATGACAGAAAATGAGACTGGTTGGTTGACAGCTTGGTGAGTGGCTTGGTGGCATAAAATACTGGAGGATGGAAAGAGGGATCAAATGTAAACTCCCAAGGAGACTGGGCAGGCCAAGGACATGACATTTTAAGTGGATTAAGTATTTGGAGAGAGGTGAAGGGGTGAGAATAGCTGATTGAAGTGCTATTTGGAAATTCCATTATTCTAGACGTTATCTGTTTTAGACTAAATCGAGATGGTGTGATTGAAGGAAAGAAGAGAAGTTTACTTGTGTTTTTCAGAGTGAGTGCTTTGTTCTTCAGTATAAGGTTACTTGCAGTTGTTTCAAATGAGCCAGACTTTTTCTCTCTCAACCTAGGTGCATAACCTTTAGTAGCATTAATGAGAACAGTTTGCATCAAGAAGAAGCAACCGTCATCCTCAACCTCTCCCTTTTAAATCATAGTGCATTAGTGCTATTGAATAAAGAACTGTCTGGAAACATTATCCAAGTATTGTATTGAATTTCAACTTCCAAGTTTAGCCTTCATGTTAACCTTCTGAGTGCTAGTGCTTTGTCCATAGAAATGCAGACCCTGGCACTACACCTGTGTATTTTGTGGCAAAGGGAGAACAAGAACATGTTGTCCTCTAGTTGTGTATAGTATATTTGTAATGTTTGAGAGGAGGTAATTTATTTGCATGTGGCACTGTGCAGGGTGCTATTCTAATTGTAGAGATAATGTTGAAATAAACAAACATGAATTAAGTGCTTAATAAATTTCAGTTAGTGACATTTCCATGATAAAGCTAACTAAACAGAACAAACCAAAAATGCCTTATTTCATACGTGCTGGAATTGTGATCAGCCAGTCACTCATGTTGTATGCAGAGTGAAATTGCTTGCTGGAGAATGGCACACGCTCTACACTGAAGAATGTGATATATGCATATTTAACAGATACAGATTTTGTGGTGTAGTTTTCACTCTGCAGCTGTCAAAACAAGACTGATGGAAAACTCATGCGTAGTGATTGTGTCACGCCTGCTCCAGTAACTGTTAGGACATAGAGTATTGTAATTACTGAGAGATATTGTGAGGAAGAGGCCTTGTAAAATTTCTACAGTCTGAGTTTTTTCCATATTCTGTGGGAGTTTCAAAAGGAAAGGTGCAAAGGGCAGCAAAGTTGTATCTTGTCCCAAAAGAGTGGTGGTATGCCAGCTGATAGAGTAAACCTTGCTGAGTGGTTATCCAGAGAGGACTGAAAGATGGGCTCCTCAGTAAATATCTGATACTTTTCAATGATTCTTTTAACACAGGTTAAAAAAAAACAGTAAAGAAATTGAATAGAGTGGCCATCAGATTATTAGATCAACAATGAGCAAACTGGCCACGCTAATGGTCATTACTAGATAATTTTGAAATTATCTTGGGAAGTCTTTGTCAGTGCAAATGCACATACCTACAGGCAGTATGCGGCACGAGTGCTTTAGAGGTACAGAGAGCACTAATTGGTCAGAATGCACTGAGGCTGTCTGGAAGCTCAGCTCAGTCTTGACCGAATGTTTGGTGTATACTTTTTCTGTCTACCTCAGTGACAGTCAGATTCATCCAGTTTGTCATTCTTGTTTGTGTTATGGTAATACAGGCTGAGGCATCCACTGAGACTAGGCCCTCTTGGGCGAAAAAATGTACAAGTGTATATTAAGAGATTCCACCCCCAAAGGCTGTAGAGGGTAAATAAAGAAGGTAGATACAAGGTTGAGAGCAAGGGTGTGACGTTATTCTAGATGAGGAACTGAGAGAGTAAATGAACAATCAGCAGCCATACAGAAGAGGATAGGGATCAAGCCTAATAGGCATCTCTTTCTGTCTGGATTGCAGGGCTCTCCCTTCTTTTTCTGGCAATACTAAAGTGGCATTCTTAAGTTTTTTGTTTGTTTTCCTTGCAGCCTGCCTGTGGCACAAACCACTGGAAAAATGCACTTAGGCTTCAACAAAGTTTTTAGTACCCCAGTACTGTATTAGATCACTTAGTGTATTTGAAAACAGTGAAACTGCCTAGAGACAATTGGTCAGATCTATCTGGGAATTTAATTCTGTGATATGATATGGTTCTTATTGAGTTAGTAAACAGAATTGGAGAAATGCTAGATAATCTTAAATTTCGCAGAGGAGCAAGATCTAAATCTTAAAATTATTCAGAGGATGTTCAGATGGTATTGAGTCATGACTTAAAAGTTTTGGTATAATGATAATTATTTTACAAGAGTGATTACTTTTAGTCTTAGCTAACTCTCCACAATGAAGACGTGCCCACAAATTAGGTACCAGATTCTCATTTCACGATGGGAAAAACAAAGGCCTGCTGTAACTAAGATGAGCCTTGCTACCAGTTTATCTGTATATGTATCCTGTAAGGCTGTCTTGTAGCTTTTTTGTTTATTTGTTTTCCTCCCCTGAACTGTAATCAATCAAGGGAGAGCGCTGTGCTTACACAAACATGCAGTATCCTGTATCTGTTAAAATAGATGATTAAAACTAGAGCAGACCCACTGATCAGCAAGAATAGTGGCAAGTCCACAGACTACCAGAAGTATCAATACATGTGGGGATTCATGCAAAAATATCCAAAATAGAAATCCATGAATGGGTAAAAACTGCTCTTTATCACTCCAGAAGTATTGATTCAGGAGTTTCTAAGGACTTTAAACTAAATCGAAACTGGCAGTGGCAGTTTCTATGGGTCAAAGATAATGGTGGATGCTTTCCAACTCAGAAATGTGCATGCCTGTACCAGCTGCTGTGAGCATGCAGCAATTGTAATGGGAGTTAGCTGGGATTAAAGTAAAATAATTTTTCATCCCTGTTTCATTTGTTTCATTAATTTGCAAGTCAGTTTCAACTAATCTTAAATCTAAAAAAAGTATTGCTCTGATAGTATCTGCATGTACCTCCTATGTTCTTGTGTACATATGAAATAATATGAATTCTGCTTTTGTTTTCTAGTCAATGGCTCTCTTTCTACCATGTTAGTGTTTGGACTTGGAAAGGAACAGAATAAAATCCTGTCTAACGTATAGATGCAGTACTGTGTGGAGCTAGTTCAGATCCTTAGGTGTCCTGCACCCTTATGCTTGGGTGTCCGTGCAGTGTCATGTGCTGTCTGTCGAATGACTAGTCTGCGAGGAGTTCACAGCAGTGGCGAGTGAGGAAGGCGAATCAAAACTATTCTAATTTCTGAGTGCCTGTTTTTAGTCAGGTAAGAACTATTTGCCACTATAGGGGTATAATATGAGAAATGCAATGTTTTAGAATCATAATTAATATGACCTTCCTTTAGAAAAATAAAACCTTAGAACTTTATCCTTAAGCAATTCTAGGGCTCTTCTGTGTGTTGGAGAACCTGTGTTGTATGTGCCAGAATTGGGCAAAGATGAGATCAGAGATTTTAAGGAATTGATAGAGAATATCAGAGCTGATAGAGATACTGACCCAGAATGCAGGAAGCTTGTCGCTCTCCCATTTGGGAAGGGCTAACCTGGAAAAGATAAAGCACTTTTAAATGTACTGTGTCAGCTGCAGCAGGTTTTGAACCAAAGTTGTTCTTCCTCATTTATGACAAATGAGGTAAGTCACTGTTAAGTACCTCTGTTTCTAGGAATAAAGCACTGCTAATCACATCGTAATGCACAGCAAAGCAATGTGCAAAACTGCTTTGTTCCAAAATTATACTGTTCCATATTGCCATCTGTGGCCTGCAGGACTCTGCATCATCCTGGCTGCCTAACCCTGGCGGCAGGTTTTGCTGTTTGCCCTGTGCTGTGTGTTTCTTTTGGCTGAGACAACAGCAATCCGCCACAAGAGAGCAGTGCAGCCTGTTGCCGGTATTTGAGGGAAAGTAAATGTGAACATATGTCGGGAACAAAGCAGATGAATAAGGACGATTATGGGGAAGCAACTGAATGTACAGACAGAACTGAATGTAAAGGTGAGACTGGGCAGATGCTCTCCGGGAAGAAAATCCTGAAAGATGGAGGCAATGTAGGTGGACATGAAAAAGGAAGGGAAATAAAAAAAAATTACTAGAAAGCACCCTGGAGAATAGGAAAAATACAGAAAAGAAGAAGAAAAGGCTGGAAAATAGAGCTGGAGTATGGAAGTTAAAAATGAATGTAGAGACTGTGGCCTTTCTCCTTACCCCCTAAGCTGGAAGGGAGAGCTGCAGTTTGTGATGCTGGTACTGAGGAAGGACTGAGGTCCTGAAGCTTAGACCCAGATAGTAGTGCTAGTGCTTTTTAGTATAAGAAATCAGTTTGCATGTGTTTATCTTGGTCCTCGTTCTAAATCTATTTTCTGTATTGTCATTTGGATGAATTATATTTGTCTGCATACTGGTATTCATCTGTGATTAATATGATTAATAGAGGAGAAAAAAAATAAAATCACAGGATGATTTTCAAAGTGTTACTTTTGGAGAGCATTGTTTGCCACGTAAATGTGTTTGCTGGGCTACGAGGATTGTGCCATGGCTTATATAGAATTTATTTCTGTTTCTTATTAAAAAAAATTAACTCTTAGCAGGATTTGATGTTCTGGTAATACATTGTATTAAACCAAGATGAGCAGGTAAATTTCAGCTGCAGTGTGTGGTATTCCAAACTTCTAACTTCAGAAGTATATCATAACCCTGCAACACAAAGCATGTAGGACTACCACTGTATTTTAGGGGATTGGGTGAGGGAAAGGAGGTTTCTTTTCACAATGAGCACAACACGTCCACAAATCCACCGCATTAACAATTTTTCTGGTTTATTAGTTGGATGTTGAAATCAAATGTTGAGATGTTTTTCCTTTATTCTGGTAGCATCTTCCCATTTGTAAAACATCAGTGTGCTGTGTAAAATCTTTGGTTTTCTAATGGTGTTTTTGGGCTTACTGCAACCTTTTGAAATCATTACAGTCCCCCCCCCCCCCCCACACCCCTCTTAATTAATTGCACATAGGAATAGGGAAATACAAATCCAACTTACTGTTATCCAGGTGGCTTTTCCTGTTAGTTACTTATCTTTATAGTTTTCAGTATAGTAATCAGTATAAGGAAAGCTGGAAAGATGCCTGTAATTCCAAAATGAACTCTCTGTAGCGCTCTCCCTCCCACTTGCACTCTCCTTTTAGTACCGCCCCTTCCATGCACCCTTTAGCCAGCAGCAAGACAGCTGTGTTTGATCATAAACCACTTAAACTCCAGGCTCACTGGCAGGGGAAACTTTAGCGTGAAGTGCAGAATCGGTTTGTCTCTGGAGGCGGGGGTTTCCTCTCTTGTGCCTTTCTCTCCCCCAACATGGAAGATCTTCACAGCGCTATTGTCATATTTTCACTGTGAGCTTGTGTGAGGCTCACCAAATTGTTCCGAGTACATTAAACCGCTTTGGGAGATGCCCTCAAACAGATTTGGGGAAAAGGGCAGCATAAAACGGATGGCAGAGATGAAGCACAACTTACAGATGGACTAGGAGAGCCCTAGGATCTGGCGAGCAGTACTTTCCCTGCGTTCTCAAAGCTCTGCATAGTGTTAACGAGTCTTTTGCAGCAATGGGTTGTCTGTGAAGTGAAAACTAATTTGGCTCTTTTAGAAGATATTGCATCATTAGTTTGAACTGTATCAATGTGGAGTGAAAATGGCTGTCTAGAGCAAAATGTGCAAGACGGAGAAATCTTGGAGAAGAAAGAAGTATTGAATCTGTTAAACAAAGCTTGGAAGCATTAAAATCTGTAAAAATCGTCAAGCCCTGAAAAGTCTAATCATGAATTCTGGAGTTGCTATGAAATATGGAAATGACTCCCCTGCGGAGCTGAGTGAGGTAAGCAGTTTCAGTGTCCTTCCTTATGCTTTTTAAAAAAAAAAAACCTCTCCCCTTTTGGGCTTTCAGACTACAAGCAATGCAATTAAAAATTAATAGAATGTGTATCTTGCTGTAACTTGCTGTGCCAGTCAGGAAATGACCTGAACTAGCTTTCTGCTTTAGTCTGAATAAGTGGTGAAAAGCAAATGGTTGTAACCATGTAAAGACATTTTTTTCCTGTAGTCTGGCAGCACGGATTCCCTCACCTCCCAAGAGCTGTGTTTATACCCAACATTCATCTTTGCAGTAGGTGAAATCTCAGCTGGAGATCTCAGCTGAGATTAAGTGTATGGTGACTAATTTAGAAGGGAAGTGGGATGAGCGGAAGATGACAGATATTTATTGGTAAGACAACAACATTGTCAGAAGTTGTGTTTGATTGTGTTTAACTAAGGTAATGTTCTTCCTTTGGATTAGATGAATATTTCCCTGCCTAAAAGGAGGGGAAATAAGTGATGGGAAACTTACTGCTTTTCCCTTACAAACCATAATAAGGTGTTATTTCCTATAATTGCAGGTATATCTGTTTTTTGTACAACATTGTTTGTTTTTAATTAATTTGAAATAAGGTCATGTCAGATACTATGCAAATATTTATTAAATTTGTCAGAAGCAGTATCTTCTGACAGTTGTTGAAATGTCTTAGATGTGCCACCCTAATGGGCTTATTTGTCCTGAGAACTGCTAATTTTAGTTACGCTATGAAACCCTGAGCATCTTATTAAGGTCATTTTGTAGAAAATTGAATCTGCAATCTATATTGCCCCTGTTTAAATGAAATCCTTCTATTTCCCCTGCCCATTTCTTTGATATACCTTCTATTGTAATGTATCATTTATTTATTTTATATATTTGTTTTATTAGAAGCAGTATGATACACTTGGCAGAATCAAAAAGTTCACAATTTCTACAGGAGAAAGCAGAGTAGGGTACAGTATGCTGCCATGAAGAGGAACAGTAGGTTTGTGACTGTGGAGTTTTAGTGAAAGAAATTTCATAGTGTTCCTACTTTAAGTAAAAAGGAGTTCAGTTTAGTTAACTCTATGTTACTCTTGCAAATGATTGCTTAAAAACAGTATGTTGGCACCTCAGCCTAAATTAAGTTCATAAACTCAGCATAAAAGCCCAGGATATTTTTGGTAGGAGTCTGCCGTAGTGTTTCCGGCTACAGCTGTATTAATAGCTTATTGATCACTGCTTTCTATCCTCCTCAACATTTAATTTTCAGGACTGTGTAAGATCACATAAAACCTGGAGTGTCAGCAAGGCTGGATAGTTATTTGGAGCAGGCAGTGTTTACTGGTAACACTTCTACCTGACTGGACTAATTGAAACTTTACCAGTTCAAATTTACTGTACTTGTTCACAGTGTAAGACCTTTTTGTAACAAGGTATTTCTTATCTTTTTCTTCTGACATTTTAACATGGGAAATATCAAAAGAGGGCTGTGACCATGCATCATGGCACATTTTTGTTTATTTATTTAATTAAAAAATAATAATACTTGGGTTACATTTGCACTCCAGGGCAACTGATAGGCCCCTTCCTGACTGCAGACAAAGCAGTGAAGATCTTAAACTCTTAACTTCCCCAGCTGTTAATCATCATCTTTACTGGTGGTTTTCACCTTTGTGATTTGAGCTGCTTATGTGAGCAGGCTTTTAGCATGTTTCACTCAAAGGGCCGGATTGGTTTCAGCATTGGTCTTTGATAAAGCAGCTCATTTTTGAATGACATATGGAGGGCTTACAGTGCTATCATATCTTCCATGGGAGAGGAGCTGTTCTGCTGTTGCTGTGAGAAGATCTGTAAGTACTTTGAGATGCAGTTAGTTGATCACCTCTAAACTTTAATTATTCAACCAACTTTTGTCTCCCTGTAGTTTGTGTGCTCATATTAGACTTTATAAGGTTATTTGTTTCCACAGAGTCTCTTCAAAATCTTTCTTTTCCTACTATTGAATTGAACTGTTTATTCTTGCTGTTATTGAAGCTTAGGAAGCCCTGGGTAAAGGCTGTACATATATTATTTAACCGTGTTTCTCACCTCTTCTTCATGCTTTTTCCCTCTCTCACCTTTTCTGTCTGTATCTTCTGTGTGGCGTGTTTGGTTTTGGTCACTGGAAGACAGTAGCAATATGTTCACTTAAACAGTGGAAAAAGGTGGAACTGGCTGCAATGGAAATTCGATGAGACTAGTACAGTCTCAGTAGATTTTCACATGCACCTCTATCTCTACTGTCAGCTCGTATTTTCACATTACAGTGGGCTGTTACCAGTATATATGGCTGAATGGCAAATATGGTAACAGACCAAGAATGGCCATCATAAGAGCATGACACACATTGGTTTTTGGTGTGGGTGCCTGGGTCTCTTTATCTGAGTACAGGAAGCTGTAGGCATGAAACTACTGTTATTAAAATAAACAGGAAGACTCTAAAGCTTTGGAGATGCAATGTATTCTTCAATGGATGCATTAGACAAAATAGAAAATGAAATTGTTGCAGTGCATTCCATTTGTATTGAAACTTTTTTTTGCTTGAGAGGTACATCTGTCTTTGGAAAAAACGGGCCACAGCTGTGGTTGTAGAAATTGGCGTGTGATTCACATTTGCTGTTTCTAAACTGCTGTCCAGGTAAACATAGGTCTTGATAGTCTTTATTTACTTCTCACCACCTCTCCCTTCCCCCTGCCAAAAGCAAAAAAAACCAAAAAACAAAAAATCTCGAACAAAAATTTTTTTCACTGGTCACTCATACTTCTACAAAACTCATGATTTGTTTTCAGTGGCCCCTAACTGCAGGGTTCAAGCTATTGTTATTGATACATGTATTAATACCTCTTAACATATTTCCTCTGATTTCCCTTCAACCTCCCCCTTTTTTGGTCTCCAAACAAGGAATGATTAGTCCATGTGCTGTTTGTATGGCAGATTCAGAATGTTTTAACTGCAGAGAGAGGTAGAAAAAGCGTTGTGCTCATCATACAATAGCAAGGTTTGCTGTGCTGCTGTTAGCGTTTTTCTTTTTTCTTTTTAATATATGACACATTAGGAGAGGCAAATCAAAAATTTGCCTATGACTGTGGTACCCAATGAGAATGTAGAAGAGGTTTTGATACCTTCGAAAATAAAAAATAATGTCCAACCAAGCTCACTTCTACTTTTATGAAATGGGCTTTCAGTTGCAAATATTATGGCACAGTTTTATTTGCAGAGTTTGCTTTTTAAGGCTTGATTAAGAAAGAATGTGATTTATATACAGTATATGACACCCAAATTAGGTTAGTGCTCTTTGGACCCCTTTGGGGTTTTTATAGTCATATGATACTGTAAATCTTGAATGCAATTACAGAGTATATTTTTAAAGCCAACACTATGAATGTTATTGAAAGCATGTACAGGTATAGTTGAGTGCACAGAAACTGCAATTGCTGATTTGTTTTTATGTAGTTAAAAATGAAACTATACCAGAATTTATACACTTCGTACATATGCAGTTAGATACTCTGCAGGGAGAGGTATTCGTGTGGAAGGAGCTGGATTGCTTAATCTGTATTTTCTTTGTCTTCCAAATTCAAAAATACCACCTTTGACTCAGCAAGTCCCTGAGCCTCAATTTGCTTGAAGGTGAAACAGCACTGTGGGGAGGTAGTGCTACATGCTTGCCTTGTCATTTTAGCCCCCCTAGTCACCTGCTGTCAACATGGCATGCTGAGATAGGGAGATCTGTGGTCTGACCTAGTACAACTGTAGGGCTAAAACTTATCAGTAGTTACACACATGCCTAATTTTGGGACTGTTCAAATTAGTAGTGTAGGAACAAGAAAGGAACCTAAGTTCTGTGCTTCATGGTGTCCTTCTCAGATGTATACTTAAGGGCAAAATTACATCCTTCGATTAAGAGTGAGATTCTGTGCTTGGATATAATTTTCCATAAAGTGAGTCTTGTGAATTTGCTGATAGTAAAATTATGCCTAAGAGAACTTGTCATGGGCTAAAGGCTGATATTATATTACTGCAATACATTCAGCACTTTAGGTGCAGCTGTTTTTTCTTAATGTGATTGATAACTTCGTTCTTTTAGCACTTCTTGTATAAGCTGATGGTGTATACTTTTTGAAAATGATAAATACTTTTCTGCACAGCAAAATTAGAAGATACGCTGCTTCTTTAGGTGCATACTTTCTACCTTCTGTCTCTTTCTTTGTGCTTGGAAGTCAGGTGTTTAGAAGGTATATGTTGTTGTTTGCAATCTTAGACATAGCTTACACATTCTTTAACCCTTTACATTGCCTCGATGAACAGCTTGGCTGTTTGTCTTTCAAAAATAATGGTTTTTGTTCTTTTTTTGTTTGTTTGTTTAATCCACATAGTATTTAAAGTTTTGGGGAGAGGAAGGGAAGATAAGATTCAAAGTTTGTCTTTGTGTGGGAGACAGAATAGCGAGTTCATAAAAAGGGTTTCACTCAAATTTTGCGTGTAATGTAAGATGTGAAGAGATAAAGGGATAGCCAAATTTTAGAGGCTTAAATTACAACTTTCTTTATAATTTTAGTGTAGGACAATATTGTACTTTCTTCTAAGGTTTATGTTGCACCACTGCTATACTTTCAGATTACACTTCGAGGAAAACAGAATGTAGAAGATAAACTGCAGAAAGCAAAGGGGCTGTGTGGCTTGAGGTTGTATTCGAGAGGCCGGTGAATGTGCTGGAGGTGGCCCTGGGGTGGGGTGGGTAGCCAGTGGGAGAGCAGCATTCCGGGGGTGAGCCTCGCTGGCAAGGGAGAAATTCTGCGGTGGCAGTCCCCACCCTGAGGTAGTTTCCATGTTCTTCTGTTCTTTTAGAACATGTGTCAGCTTGTGCTCATACTGTACATACATGTGAGGAAATAGCACTGAGGGAATGGCAAACAGGTTTTGTATGTATTTAAGGCTGGGAATAAAACTCACACGCTTTATCTTCCTGAGTTTGGTAGTCTTATCATTAAAGCAGTGAGTAAATGTCATGGTAATATTGCATCTGCTTTCTGAATGGTCTCTGGCCATGCAGCAAGCGTGCTGGTATACTCTCAGTACTCCTTTTGTAAGCAGATGGATGCGCCATTTCCCACTGGAATCCTCTCTCTGATACTGGACATAGCTTTGGCCTTCAATATCAAAGATGTATGGAAATTGTAAAGGAAAGGCAATGTGTACAACATCTTGCTACCAGAGAGGGTACAGTTTTCCCCAGTCAGGGGATTTCTTGGGGACCATGATCAATTGTTAATGTTGATTCATTAAAATATTGTGGTCTTGCAGTGGAACAGAGTGGAATGTGATTATCAAATACTAAACATGGCATATTTTTAAATTATTGTAACCTTGAAAAAGTTGGATCAAGGATTTCTTTGTTAACAGCAGACAAACCAAAACAGTGAACAGTTTGTGTGAACTGCTGAGTAATGGCTGATGTTAAACATATAAGTCCTAGGAAAGGGAATGCAGCAACCCCAGATGCTTAGATCGAAGCATCTTCAGGAGAGGCTAAATGAGTAAAAAGGGTTTTAGTAGCGATCTGAGTAAAACTTTTATTTGATGAGTAGCAATAATACTCTTAGCCGTACGAGTGTGTTTTCGGCTTTGTTACTGCAGAGACACTGAGGTACAGTTTGCTGTACCTCTTTATAAATGTTTTCTTTGGGTGAACTCTGCCCAATCTCTGCCCTCTCTCCTAGTTTACGTGGGCTTTGTGAAGTGCTAAGCAACCTTGCAAAACTGGCATTTTCCTATACTGTTGCCTTGTGAGATGTTGAAACAGTAAATGTTAATTATAACTACAGAATTTAAAGAGTTACTGTGAATCTCAGTTACATTGATGTAGCTATCTCATTTAAAGAAAAGATTTTAGTGGAGAGTTTTAATGGGCAAGCTTCTGGATAGCAGCCGTGAAGTCTGAATGCAACTTTTAGATTAGATAAACTTCTGTCCTGTGCCATAAATCTACTACTGATTATTCATCTCTTTGAAAAATCTAATTTATTTTTATACTTGATTTTGAAATTTTATGGTGAATTGTATAGGTCAAAGCATCCTTTAAAAGGGGAAAGTCAGCTTTTCCAGAGTTATTTGGACATCCACAGTTTATTAATAGACATACGGTTCAGTCAGGCGAGCTTGCTGTTATGTTATCAGTGAGCTGTACTGCTGATTTGAGAAACATGGGTTAGAACGTGAACTTGGATCCATAGTCTGGCTGAAGGGGCTCTATTTCTGGCATGATCAATGTATGTAATTTGCAGTGTGAGTGATGCATGGTATTTCCGGTGTAAAAAACATACTGACTTCAAAGAGTGTTTGTTTTCTGGATTTGTGTGAACTGCTTATCAGGCACAGGGTATGTTCCAGGCTAGGATGTTATTAAATTGAAGCACTATAAAAAGATTACTTGAAATTCCCAGACACTGTCAGCACAGATAATGCTCTTCTGCAGCCTTCTGTTGGCAAAAATAGAAAGAGGCAAAGGTTATGTAACGTATCTGCCTGCCTGATGTTTTAATATTCCTAGCTATTGAAAAACACTTCTGAAAAATGTGTTACAGGCTGAGAATTTAATAAGGACAGATATATGCTATGAAAGTACCATTAGCAATGTACTGGATCCTGTAAATCTTTTTAGAGATTTGATGTTTTTATTCCTAGATCAAAAACCTAGGAGTTCATTCTTGGGAGAGTTTTGGAGATAACGGTGAAGTCACCCTTCCCCTCGTCTCCTTCCAGACTTTGTTGGAAAAGAAAAATGTATTTCTTTGTCATTGATCAGTCTTGGACCTACCAGGAGTTGGCTGTGGGTGCTGTGTGGCAACCGTTGCAAGACTCTCCTTTCAGGCTTTTGTGTGTTCCTCTGCACTCTGTGGATCTATAGTTTGTAAAGGCAAACATAAGCCAAAGCTTCTGAAAGAGGAAGAATCTGTGGATTGCAGAGTTGCTGTTCCCAAAGATAGAAGTGTCTATGTTGCATGTGTATGTGAAGGAGGAAGGGGCGCAGAGAGAGGCTTTGTGATGAAATTGGACAGCTGTGGTAGGATATAATGAGATATCTTGTTCCAGTGCTCTGAGTAGTTTGAAAAATATTAAGGAGGGAGTGTGTTTTGGACACTTCTGTTTTTCATTCGTGTTTCAATTTTATTGTCTTTGTGACACTGTGTGGTATTTAAAGTCGCAGCTTTTACTGGCGCTGGTGACTGCTGCTTTCTAAACCCTGTAGAAAAGCCTGTTGGAGCTCTTCTGTGACATGTGTCAACCTGTGTACTCTGTAGGGAAATGTGGTGAGCCTCCCATTCAAAGATTCTTTGTGATAGATGCAGAGAAGTTTGGTGTGCAAGGTGGCATCTGGTGCTGGTAAAGAGACTGCCTTGATACTAATAGCAGTCTGTTAGCCCAGTGTCAGGATCTGCCATATAAACGAACCTTCTGCATGAATGATTTATATTTCCTGGAGATTCAGATTTCTACTTTGTAACAGTAGAGATATTCATTATGACTCTGGAAATTAGCTTACATCTTCCACCTCTGTTGTTATCATACATGAAAAATTTCTGATCAAAGTTAAAATATTAAATGACATAAATCTCTTCAGTCATGCCAAATTCAAAAAATACAACAAAGAGTTTTTGTCTGTATGCATAAACATAACTAACTTACCTATGTATAAATTTTTGCCATAGATTGTAAAGCTGACTAAGTCATATTGGCTTGTTTTTGCAATTGAAAGCTTCTGAAAGCATCTAGTTGGTATCTAAAATTCTAGGGGGGGGGGGGAAAACTGGTTTATTTTCCCTCATTTTTTCAGTATTACTATTTGTGGTGCTTTTTTGTTTGTTTGTTTTTCCAGGTAAGGTGTTAAACCAGCCCCTGTTTGAGTGAGGTGGGGGAAAGGGGGAAGGAGGGCCTTTGCTGATGGAATAAGGATGGTGCCAGACCGGTGTGGGGTTTAGGCTGTGTCTCGTGTTGACTGACTGTGAGTAAATCCCTCTGTGTCTCCATGTGCATCTTTTTTTGTCTTGTCTGCTTTCTAAGCTCTCTTGAGTTGGAGATTGTTTTTTGTTGATTGTTTGTATGGTGATACTGTAATGGAACTGCTGGCTGTTATTTGAATGTCATAATTAATAATGATTTGAGTCATTTAAAGATCCCAAGATACTTGTAATAAACAGTGAGATTTTCATACAGAGTTGTGGTAGAATTTTGGCATTATAGATGAGTTGCATGAGCTGGAAATAATGGGGTAATAGTTAAAGGTTTCTACAGCTTCATTAAGCCCTCCTCAGTCTTACCTCTCTTCTCATGTTCTGAAATTTTATTCAGAGTGCTGTGTGATCTTAAACTGCTGGCTTAATAAGTGCATGGAAAAAACTACTTCTTTCAATGCAAGACTATATTCTACAAAATATTTTAAAATAATATGTATGTAAATATTTAGATGTAGCAGGTGACCCAAAAAATTAAAGCAGAAGTGGTTGTGGTGTTTTAATTTGTTTTATTTTTAAACAGGACTTAACCCTGTTCAGGTGTTTCTTTCTGAAGCAGCCAAATGTCTTTGTTTTAAATACATGTAAATGCAGATAAAAGTGTGGTCAGTGTCTGATGACTGAAGAATTACTTTTTTTTTTCTGAGTACATCATTGTTTGTACTTGTGTTGCTCTGTTATTTTTGATTAAATTCAAAGGTATTGTGAAGAACACTGGGCTATTAATGGCTGCTAATATAATGATAAATACAATTTTATTATTAAAGTATAGAATATTGAGCAATGTAAAGTGGAAATAGATTACCCATTAAAATATTAGGTTTGTTGTTATAAGTATTTATGTTCATTAAGGAAATTCCAAACTTTTGGTCTTTATTTAAAGACCAAATTTATTTATTTATTTATTTTATTTAATTAAAAAAATTGGTATTGTAATGCAATGGCAGAGTTAAGTATTTATAGGTGGGACTGATATTGCCCTCTATTAAGGTTGCTTCCTAATACGAACTCCTGTTGCATTTTAGCTTTGCCAGACTTTGGCCATTCAAACTGAAAATCTGGCTGTAAACTGAATTTCTTGGGAAAATTATCAGGCAAAATATTACATCTGTTTCCAAAATTAAAGCTAGAGAAACAGACAAAGCTTTCTTTTTGTTTTAAAAAAAAAGAATCTGGCAATTCTTTTTGCTGTCACCATGCTTTGAAAAAGTACTTGAAAATTTCCAGTGTATTAGCATTTGTATGATTTTTCTTGTAACTGATCTTGCAAAGATATTCAGACAAGGGGGAAAAAATGTTTGCAAGTCCTCCGTACAGGACTTATCTGGATCACTGCAGCTGAAACTTTTGAAGATTTCACTAAGCCTGCTTTATCTCAGAGGAGTTGGACTTGAAAATTAGGAAAAGGCACAGGGAAGAGTACAAAAGGAAAAGCTGGAAGGAGAGACCAGGGCTTGGAGTGAGGAGGTTGGGCATGGAACAAGAGGGGAGCTGAAGTCACGGGGGGGTACACGTTGGGCTGGAAGCTGGATGTGTTGCAAGATGCCTGCGCTGGGATATGAGAAGGGGACACCTGTGAGGCTGCGGAGAGAAGACAGCTGAAAAGGGTGTGGGTGAGATCTGGGTGTGGGCTATGGAACAAAGAGATGAAGATAGAGGGGATTGGAAAAGAAGCCAAGATACTAGAGACTAGGACTGTCCAGTCCTAGTTTCGTGTAGGGACACGAAATATATGCAAGCTTCCCATCTGCGCAGAGGAAAAACATCATGCAGTTTTAGTGTCCTTTTTAATACATTAGTGCAAAGGCTTTGAATTAGGTTTGTGCTAACACTGTAAATCTAGCATTTCTAATTTTTGAGTGCTGGGCTTGGAACCATAATAATGCTTCTTTTTTTTAAATGCTGGTTGTTTGCAGTATTATTGTGATTGCATGGTAAATTTTGTAGATTATCATCACTAACCTTTGTAGAATTCTGGAAATACTGCAGCAGGTGGTGGCTGGATGTTATTGTAAATTACCAGTATTTCAGTAGACTGTGATACGTCAAAATGTAGAAATTTGCATCAGGCTTATGGAAAATAGACATCTGCTGATAACTCAAATGAGATACTGTTTTAAAAATAGGCAAGTTAATGCTCAGAAATATGAGGATCTTTCATTGTTAGCTAATATCATGCCAGCACCTCTAGTTTCTGGCCCACTAGAGCAACTTCTTGAAATTTGTTCCAAAAGGCTAAATTATTTAATTACAGTAATGGAATTATAACTGTCAACATGGAACCATGACACATGGTTGTGATGACATTGGAATATAAGATGATGACTGTGCAGTCAGCTGCTGATAAGTCCAAAGTTATTTCATTGACAGCTCAGCGACCTTCTGAACCATGTTTATAGAGTTTTGAATGAAGTACCCAGTTTGGCTGGCGTTCCTGTAAAACTGAGCATGGGTGAGTGACAATCTTACTAAGTCAATCCTTTGCAGAAGGTAAGCCCAAATGCTTGCAGATGAAGATATTATGATAACTTGACCTTTGTCTACAAGAAGCTGAGATGACCTTACCCCAAACTGTTTTCACTTGCTGCCAAGACATGTTCTTCAGAGGTTTGAATGCATCTAGTTTGATAATCCTTTGCACTTCTTTGCGTGGTATCTAAATTGTGCAGGTTGCTTACTCTCAGACTGTAGCCTGTTATTAAGTAATAGTCTAGCTTGCTGTTAACAGTAGCTAGCATTTGTATTAGCAGCTGGCTTGTTGTAGGTATCAGCTGTATATGTTATTAGATCTCCCTGATGCTACCTCGTCAAGTGGTACTTTTGCTATATCATCCTTTCTTGGACCTGACTGGACTAATATGCCTGAGATGTGTTTTGCAGCCAAGCACAGAAACCAAAGTGGTTATCATCCCAGCTGCAGAGATGGCCAAGTACCCACTTTTGAGTGATCGGCACCTTTGATGCTGTTAAATCTGCCTGAGATGCTTTCATTTTTTTCTGCCCCTTCATTTCTTTTTCCCTTTTGCCTGCGTAGCATATTACAGCATAACTTTTGTTGGTTAGTGATGCTGCTATTACATGATTTACCAGCTTATTTTGTTCTTTTTATTTGAACTGATTTGCAGGCTTATTTGGTTCTTTTAAATTAAATTCATAATGGTCTACCTTTCTTTATCAGCTGGTTTTTTCTTTTGACATACGGTGAGCAAATGATTACTTTGAGATCTGAACGGTTTGAAATTCTGGAAGCTGAAAGGATATGCCAGAAGTGTATACTCAGTTTTTGTCTCATGATGTTTGGTATACACGAAGTCATATTCTGCCATTTTTAACTAATCTTGTAGAATGTCTGGCACTTGCTAAATAAGCCATGTTGTTGCTTTCAAAGAAATGAGTAAATGAATTAAATCTTTGAGGGAAAATTTGTCTGTAGCTGTAACATGGTATGTCAGCCAACTGCAGTGAGTGATATCAGTATGATAGTAATACTGAGTTGACTGCTGTATATGAGGGAAGAAATTTGTTACTATATTTCCTGTGATGATTTTCATGTCATGTGCAAAGCTGGTTTTACGAGTGGATAGAATCTCTTTATTTCTTCTCCTCCAGTGATGGATATTTTCCTTGTGGTACAAAGTAAAAAAAGATGTGTTGACTCATAACAGTCAGGCCATTGTGGCATGGAGATCTGTGTGAGTTTAGTTATTCTATAATGAATCTCTGCAAAACTCAGAATTTTTTAAAATGTTTTTTTAAAAATATGCAGACTGTCTCTCATACAGCAGTACTACAGACTTCACAGTAGCAAAGTTCAAATTTAGATTTTGTTTTTGTTATTAAAAAGCTTTCTTTCAACCTTGATTATTTCATGTGCAAAATAAACAGAAGAGACCTGTAACAGTTGTGTTCATGGTTGTGAACTGCAGTAGTAATGTGGATTTCTGTAAAGTTTCTAATAATAAAATAGAATCCAAATTATTAAAAAAAACAGTCTTTCCTATTTGTTTATAGTAGTATGCATAAACACATATAGGAATGTCTGCATCTCAAACTTGTGCTTGCCCTTTAATCATTTTTGGGAAGCAGTAACCCTCAAGCAGGAGTTCAGGAGTAATTGATCATACTTCCCTTGGGATAAAAGCAGATTTTTCTAAAGGGCAGATCTGTCTTTGGAGCTGAGCTTCTATCTCTTCTGTGCCATCAGCCCCTTGCTCTGACAAGCCCCTTGTGGTTGACAAGTCCAGTTTCAAAACCTGCTTTAATAGATCTCAACCTTTGGTTTATTTTAAGACCTAAAGGAATTTAGCAAACCTTAGCCAGCATCTCCAAACAAACAAACAAACAGAAGCAAAAATGGAGGATGAGAATGGGGGTGAGCATTTCTGACACATTTTAGTGCAGTTGTGTGGTGACAGGCCACAGAACACGCAGTCATTTGAGAGTTTCTAGTGATAGTGAGTTTACTGTTAATCCAGTATCCAGGTCAGTTTGTTCACCTAAATCAGCTTTGAAATGAAGCTTGCCAGCATACCAAATTCGCTGGTGATGGAAGAGCTATCTGGCATAGCTATTCATTGTTACAGTGACTAATGGGACACAGTTTCTAAGTAGGAAATTCGATACTGATCAAAGCTCCTAAATCCTCTGGTTAATTCCTGGCTTATACACACAGCCCCTAACAAACTGAAACATAGTTAAAAATGAGTAACCCCCTTCTCCCTTCCCATGGAGGAGACTGTACCTTAATACTACTGTTTTATCATGGATATAATGAACAGTCAGTTCGGTCCTCAGCACAGTCAAGATGGAAGAACCCTTCAATGTGGGAAAAGAAGGAGAGAAGATGATGGCTAGATGAAATAAACCTTAAATTTATCATGAGAAGGTAAATCAGTTTACCATTTGTGAAAATTTGTCATTATTGCTGATTCACAATTTTAAAGTGGTTTCAAAACATCATTCTGACAACTGAGTTAGTGTTCTTTTTATAAATCTAACAGTAGAGAATCTTCTCCCCTGTTGACTGTTCAAACTCAGTCTGTGCCCTTATATTCAAATAGGTCCCCCCTTTTTTTTTTGTCATGTGGCATCACCAAAGCGCCATTTCACTTAACGGCTCTTAGTGTGTGTGCGTGTGTGTGTGTACATATATGTGCACACACACATATATACATACATATATAGAGAGAGAAAAAGGCGAACTGCACGTTTTATTGAAAACTTGAGAAATAGTATTTTTGGGAAATTGCTGTAAAACAATACAGTATCTCTGGTAGAACACACTGTATGTATGTGAAGTTATGATATTATAACATATTTAAATAAATATGTACATATTCCATACTTACAAGAAACAGATAAAGGCATAGAGGACATTCAAGAATTCCAAAACTGTTTTTGAAAGGTTTTCTTTGGCTATTTTTTTTCTGCCTATGGATTTCCCCTTCCTTTCTTCTTCAACTGAAATACACAATCAAAACCAGGTTTGCATCAAGAAAAAGTATGTTTCAAAACATTTACTCAGAAAATAACTGTTTCCAATAGTTGTTAGAATTGGAATATTGAGAAATTAAAATGATGAATTATATTTTTTTTAGAGTTAAGTCACTCACAGTCTGGTAGCATTCCAGTTTTAGATGTTTTCTAGATTACTTTCCTCCCATTCAACTGGGCTGTGGCTAAATGTGCCCCTTTTATTTGGCAGACCAAATTGCCAAGGATCAGTGGGTATTATTTAGGCCAAAGTGCAGTGGTCATCTTCGCTGTACAGAAAAGATTAATCAAGCAACTGATAGAATAAGCTTTGTATTATTGCCATTTCAGATTTAATATACAGTCATATTACAATGGCAGCAAGGCTTTGTACTTCCACAGTGCTTTTCATTTGAGGATCTGAAATAAGTTGTACACCATTATTGATGCAATTCTATCACTGTAGTATATGAGAACATACATTTCAATTTGCTAATTATGTTGCATTACATGTTTTATCAGAAACGTTATTAGTCAAACTGGTAACTCAGTTCCAGTTGCCTGGCTTGGTCTTGCGGAAAGAAGTGTGTCTTCTTAGGTCGTGGTTGTGAAAATTGCACTTGAAAACACTTAAAGAAAAGAATATACAGAATTTTAATGATAGGCTGAGTTTGGGACCATTTTAGGTTGTAAGAATGACATGGTTGCACCCTTCAAGCAGACTCCATAGTGTTGTTTGTGGAGGCATTGTGACTTAGTAATTTTGAGAAAATAGATTTAAAATAAAATGGTGACCGTGACACATAGGATTTGTCTGCGGTGGTGTCTCCTATTTGTGTGGTTAAAGACTTGTTAGCAAAACCATTGGAAGTCCTTTTCCTCCCACCTCTCAGTGGTTGTCTCTGGAGCTCAGAGTCTCAATCAGCAGATGCTTGTTCTGTTTTGCGGTTTGCATTTGGGTACGCTGTTCTGCTTGTTGTTTGTCTGTGTCCCCAGCTTGTTCTCTTCTGTCTTTCTCAGACACTTTACTAGAGGCCATGTGTGTCTTCAGCTTCCATTAGCCCTTTCTTTCAGCCCTCTTGCAGTTGCTAGTTTTTTGTCACTCCTCTTTATCCCTTTGGTTTTACGTGTGTCCACCTCCCTCTTCCCCATCTGTCTATTTATACTATATTCGCTGTTTCTGCAGGGATCCTAAGTCTCCAGATTGCCTGGCAAATTTTGTCATTGTAAGGAGTGGTTTTCCTGGGAAATTCACAAATGTTGATAGCCCAGGTCAGTTTTGCTGAAATTTCAGAGTGTCAGCCTGATATTTTTCAAACCGCTGTTTCTTCAGATTTTATGTCGGGTTACAGCTCTGCTGACTGGAAATGATGATAAGTCTTAAGAGGATCTCTTTACCTTTTTAGTGCTTCAGTTAGTCTGAGCAGTCTTATACTCTGCTGAAATATCTTCCTCCTCTTAATAACTTTTTCTCTGCTGTAGCATGAGAGCTGTCCGAGTATAGTTATTTTAGGCCACACTTAATCTGAACTGGATTCCCAGCAATAATTTGCAAATGTCCTATGTCTAGCCGTTTCCTACCCCCAGTGCCACTACCACTCCACAGCTAGTCTTTTGGCAGCTTGAAAGGGAAAACAAGTTATTTTAAACAGTGAAGAAAACATAACTAAATCTTTTGATGTTATTTTACAAAATACTGTGTTCTTTATAAGAGTATAAATGGCTTTATAGTGTAACTTAGTTCTGTTCAGTCCAGCGGTCTGCTAACTTCACTTTGGCATTTTAATAGAAATTACTAAAAGCAGTTGACCTAGATAAACTGAGACCTTCGTGACTGGAGTGAAGTCATTGACATTTTGGCACTGTTAAACTCATTAGCAGTATTAACCCAGGGGTTTTGCTTTCAGCACTGCTGCATTTCATGCATAAAATTTTATATGCAGAAAGATAAAGACCTTACAACCTCCTCATTAGCAAATCTAATAAGTGGTATGCAATTTATGGTTATGCACAAAGTACATTGATTATGATTATGAAATCATTGCAATTTAATAGTGTAATTTGTCAATATCAATCAAAATCTTGCTCATTATGAGAAAATTTTTACAACCCAGAGGAAAACATAGTTTCTCATTAGGCTAAAATAAAATGAACATGAAAGTAAAAGGAGAATCTGAAGGAGAGAAAATACAGTTCTTTGGTAGGCCAAGTTCCAAGGAATACTGGCACTATGTTCAGATTTTGCTTGGAACATACTTATTTACAATATGGAGAACATATAAATAATGCCCTTCTTTTTGTTCACTCCTTTTGATCTTGACTTCACTCTGTTTTTGTCTTTACTTCACTGTTTGAGTACTTTAAAGTGTGGTCCTAAAGGATCTGAAAACTGCAGTTTCTATAGTACTGCTGAGGTAGTTCTGTTTGGTTTTAGGAGGTAGAATTCTGGTAGCCCAGACTGATCATGTGACAAAAAAATTCACTGACTGTTATTTGATCAATAAAAGATATTGATTGACTTAGTAGGCTAATAAAAATCAGATGATTTTATATCAGCTGACTAGATTGGGTTTCACAATCCTTTTTCCTTGGAACAATTTTCTCTTCTTTATCATTCGCTTTCATTTGAACTCTTAAACTTTCCCTGCATTCACATTTATACGTTTGAAAGGGAACACATTGCTTGTTTGCATGCCTGACCTTTAAACCTATGCTTTTGGACATGAATGAGGCAGTGCAGAAACCAGAAGCACCATAGAGAGATTAAAAAATGCTATGTGTAGGTTACTAGAGCCACTGCAGCAGCAGGGCTCACCATGTCTTCCAGTTTGCTGGTAAATATCGTGCATTGAAAAAGATGCCATTGCAGACAGCAAAAGGAGTCCACCTCTGGGATAGTAGAGCCCTAACAGGCAATGGCTGAATTTTAGTGTTGCAATGCATTTTCAGTTGGGACTTAGACTGCAGTTCAATGATGCGTTAAATCTAACTTCAGGAGGCCTAGTATTTGATGAAAAATAAGGTGGCCACCTCGTGGAAATCAGCAATCCAGTTGAAAGAAAGAGAGAAAGAGAAATTGCAGTCATTGTTTGGGGTTGTTCAAAATATTTTGACATGCTGATTTGTACCAGTGGGCTTTATGACAGATCAGGCATTGTCTGTCTGCCTGAACTACCTTACCTTTATGCCTGATTACCTGATATCTGTCCTCCAGTAGTCACTACAAATGCACAAGCTGCTGTAAGTGCTGTTATCTTGTCTTCTGGATTATTCAGTGAAAATACAGACATGTGTTGATGCCCAAACCAGATGGAATTTCTACTCTTAGGAGGTCTGGTAATGTTGAGATAGGGTATTAATAAAAGCTGTAGCTTTCAGATATCTACAAAATACAGAGGTAGAAAGGGATGTAGAGAAGCTTGGGCTCCAGTACCCAGCTTCCACTATTGCACTTCTACTGCTACTAAAGGTGATTTTGCTGAAAAGTTTTTTATTTGAAGGTTGGGAAACACTATACAGTCACAGACTGGAGCCAGTATTTTAACTTTTCCAAAGGACAGATTTTGTTTTTAATTTGAAGAAAAAATAAAAACAAAAATGAGCTCATTTCCCATGTCAATTTGTGGTTCCATATATGATGGGTGAAATTCATACAGAGAGCAAAAAGTATATGTGTATTTTAAATTCTCTTAGGAAGAGACAAATTGGTTTAACGAAGCTGAACATACGTGGAAGATAAAGTCCGTTCATTTTGGATCCCAGATGACAATGTAGATAATGTATTACAGAGCTTTATGTTAGGGCAGCTGCAAGTCATGAACAAAAACACATGGGAATTGCATATCCCTGAGCCAGCTGAAGTTCCAATCTTGTCAACTGTTGTTCATGGCATGTAGCTTTCGAGAATTACAGCAGGACTATTTGGACCTTTTTTAATATGCAAGATCCTTGGTGTGAATTCCAGTCTAGGTGGAGCAGAAAGCCATTAGACAGAGCAGAGATTCCAAATGGCTGATTGTTTTAAAAGGAAGAGCAGTAAGCGCCTGTAGCTTATTTGTCCCAGAACAAGGGGAAACTTGGTGATCCCTCCCTTCCCATGCTTAGTTTAATCAGAAAAGAAATGCATCTTGTATGTATCTGTTCACCTACCTTTGCAGAATTGTTCTGAGCTTTAATTGGTATTTGTACAGTGTTTTGAAGACACAAAATACTGTGTATATATTATATATTATTCTTACCCCTTTTAAATGTCAGTTATAATGGTAAAAAGCCAGTCTTCTTTCTTTAAGTTAGAAGAAGGTCCTTGGTAGGAAAAAGATTTGCCGAGGAAAAGAGCCAACCATTTTTTGGACTTTTTTTTAAACTAAATCATTTGCAGAATCATGTCTTTGGGAATGACACTGACACTTTCTGCTCTGTAAGTATCTGGATTTCATCTTTTCCTTCTTTGCACAATTGATTTGAACGTTCAGGAGTCTGGCCATTTGTTTCTCATAAACTGTTGCTTAATATTCTAGCTATGTCCTCATCTTGTTGTAGTTTAAATGGACTCCTGTACTATCTTTTTTGGCTCTTGAAAAATTTTATTTTAGGGCTTCATCAGCCTCTTTAAAATATTTCTTTCCCCTCCATTGTGCATCTATGAGAAATTCAGGTTTTTGAGGAGTACCATGCCCTTTTTTGTTGCTGTAGTACTGATATATTTTCTCTTGTTAACAGGGTGATATGAAATACATTTTTTCTCTGTTCTTCTTCATGTTTTCCTATTCCTTTGAGCCGTGCTTTCTGTGGCAGTGTTCCAGAGGCTGTTGTTTCCCTGAAAGATTACTTAAAAAAATATATATATATAATTTTAAAAGTGACAGTCTCAAGGTCTGTTTCTTTAAATCAAAATACTGGTCTCTCTTAGACTGAGCACATTAGAGATGTGTCTGAAGTTTCACAGACACATGATTGTATATGAAAGTAGGTAGGATTCTTTAAAAAAAAAAAAAAAAAAAGGAAGAAAAATAAGTCCCCCCCCCCCTTTTTTTTTTTGCCTTCTGGTTTTCAACCTGATTAGTTTGGGGTTGTTTTTGAAGACTGATCGTTTGACCTATTAGGGGAATCTGCTATTTTACTGTAATAGTAAAAATAATCTAAAAAAAAAAAAAACAACCTTCCACACAGTTACTTGGGCAGCTGTCTGAAAGGCTGTGGTATTTTGAAAACTGTATCTGCTATGAATCACAGGGCAGACTTAGCTGTTCTTGAAAACCCAGTCTGCACACTGGTCCAAAATTAATGTCCTCTCTGACATCTACTTAATAGGGCATAGTTATCAGAGAAGCAGGAGAGAGATGACAACAATTAGACAAAGTCCCTACCTCTCCTCTGGTAGCTAGCTAACAATAGAGGATGTGGAAAGTAAATGTATACCTATTAATGCATCAATTTTTGTGATGGGTCTGTGCTTTAGAGCAGTACCTGAGTTTCCACTCTCTTAGTAGATTTTAGTTTTAAAGGATTTGCCTTTTCATAAACTCAGTACTTTGTGTTTATCTCTGATTTAAATGATACAATTTGGTAATCGTTGACTACTCTAGCTTTGGCGCAGGTTCTGAGGATGAGAGTCTTCAACGCTTGCACACCTCATCTAACATCTCTCGTTAGCACTTGCTTTTCTCAAAAAATGTTAGTTGTATTGATGTCTGTTTAATCTCAATCAAGAATTTGATTTTCTTCAGTTTTTATCCACACTTCACGGTTACATCATACTTTCTTGACTACAGCAAATTCAGTATCTTGGTGTATCAAAGGGTTAAGTGAGTTTCTCTACCTTGATGATTCATCTCCTAAAGAATAACAGAAAAAGGCTTGACATAAGAATAAATCATTCCTTAACAGACAGTGGTTGGCTCTGATGAAGATGAAAACTGTGGAAGGAAAGAAAATGAGAATGCCAAGCTCATTTTGTAAAAACTATCCTAGTGCAATCAGCAGGGTTTTCAGGGGTCTGTGCAAGTCATGAGGAATCATAATTTGCACAAGCCACATCCTTTTTGTATTACTGACTGTATCTGGTCTTTCTAATGCTTTTAAGAGCCCTAGTTATGCAATGTAATTAATCATCAAGGGGGGTTGTTTTTATGGTATATTCCCAGTAAACTTTTTTAATTGCTGGAGCTTTGTTTGTGTTGTATGCTCTGGGTAAGTGCAGTAATAAATGCTTAGCTTAAAGGGATGCTGTCAACTTGAAACATAGTCTTTTTTTTTTTTTTTTCTTGAGCTTCAGAAACCATATCAATTTGCTTGCCAGCTTTGTGATTTCATAGCCTCTGTGTTTTTTTGGTTTCTTTCTTTCCAGTGCAGACAATGAGAAAATTGATTAGCTGTATAAGGAACTCTGTAAAATATATAAAATACATACAATTAACTGTTTTTCCCAGGAAATAGTTCATCCTGTTATCTGGAGTTGTCTCTGTTAACTTTTTTTTATTTTTTATTTAAGGAAATTTTGAACCTTTTCAGCATTCAGATCCTTCATCTTTTCGTGATAGCAGACTATGTTCACTAGTTCCTTGAAATCTCAGAGTTTGGAATATAATATTTAAATATTACAGAGTTTGAAATACAGTATTAAAGGGGCCAACAGACAAGCTCAAGCAAAGCTTGCTACAGCAGGTTAAGAGGCTAGCGTTTTCCAGCTGTCTGCACCACCTTTCTGCTGGAGGTTCCCACTCCAACAGTTGTGTGTGATTTAACTCTGCTTAAGTGTAAAGCCCAGCTCCTTTTAGTTTAAATTCCCCTTCATCAGAAGTGTTGCCCTGCCTTCAGCAGCTGGTAAAGAAATCCGTTAGACAGGACATCCAGAAGTGTGTGGGCTCACCACTGCCAGGAATGCTTGTTCTGTTGTCCATGTCTGAGAAGTTACAGCTTCGCATGGCAATATGATTCCCCATAAATAACATTATGATTTCTGTTCTTGCTCGAATCTGGTCTGCCTGGTCTGTTGTAAACTCCCAATTGTATCTTTGACTCTCATTCTTTCTAAAATGATTCTGACTCTCAGGTTTTATCCGTGCTTTCCCTTCTTTACGGATTGGCACATAATTTATGTGCCATGTTGCTCTCTGTCACTTCCTTTCCTTCTTTCCAGAACAGTATGTGTCCTCCAACATCTGCGTTGGGCTCATTGTTTTCCTCAAGTGCCTGCTAGCCATGTGTGCCATGGATGTGCAGACACATTAGTTGTTCCCACTGATCCCCAATCCCTGGCCTTGTATTGCTTCCAGCTGTGGGCACAGCTCAGCTGCTGTGGGGTCTTGACACTCTGCACCATGCATTTGTGTGTGTGGCAAGTGTGGCCACTGATGTGTAAGTTGGTGGCTGCCTGAGGTCGGAGGCTGACTCCTGTGTTTTTTGTTTGTTTGTTTTAAAAAGTGTATCCTAACACTGTAACTGCATTGAAATCAGGAGCAAGCTTTTCCTGCAGGAGGGAACAAATTGTCACTAGCATCTTCTAAGTATCACTACAGCAGCTGATGTTGATGCCATGACAAATTCATTGAGCAAAATAATTCATCAGAAATGTCTGCTGTGTTATTCAGTTCCTAAAAACACTTTAAAGATATCTTTGTTTCCAGAATTTTTATAATCTCTGGATTTTCTTAAGAAATAATTTTTGAATAATTCTGTGCGTTTCTATGCCTGTTAGTGTATTTGTAAATACTTTCAGGTAAGACATAAACAGTACTTTATTGTATTGTCCTGCAGAAAGATCTGTGTGCATTGTATGTGTCTCTGTGTAGTCCTAGTAGTAGCAGCAGGTTAGCTCTTTACAGGATCTTGCAGTATATCTGAGAGCAGTGTTATGTTCGTATTGCTTGCTGTGAACTTCCATTTTGGGAAACGTTCATTCCTTGCCTCTGCTGAGTACCTATTTGATCAGCTGTCTTAATAGTGATTTTGCAGTGGTCAACAGTATGATGATGCAGTTTGACAGTTAGAGATTGGGCAGCTGAACATTTTTTCCAAGTTCAGAGGAATCTTACCATGATTTTCCCTTTGCAGGTCACAGTGTGTGTGGCTTCAAGGCTCCACAGGCTGTTCTACAGACTTTTATAACAATGCACAAATAGTGTTCTTTTGTCTGAGATTTTGGAAGTCTTGGCAAGGTGAAGCGTTGTTGTAATTTTATTTGAATGCCTATTTGAATAGCCTTTGAAATAAGGTTATGGTAGATGATCATAAGGGGAAGTCAGCATCTGTATGCCTTCCATTTACTGTACAAGTAGACTAATCTGAGATTTTTAGGATATGATATTGTGCCAAGTATTGCCAGCATTTGCTGATGTCAAAGTTCACCATAAGACTTGATGTTTTGAGGGTTCGGAAGCTTAATTACCAGTTCCGAACTTGATTTTACATGACCTACAGATCTAGGGCTAAATTCTAAGCTCTTAGCAGGGTATGTAAAGCTCAGGCTGCTAGTGTTGAAAGCTGTGTAGAACATAGCACCTGAACCAAGCCTACTTTTAAATAAGTGAGAATCTGTTCATTGATTTTAGTGAGGGGCATAGCACAGAAAGCACTAATGCTTTTAAGCTGCTGATATCCACCTCTGTAGCCTTTGGCATTAAATCAACTCAGTTTTTTAATGATTATTTCTGAGGAGGGGTTTAAAGAAAGAAGTGAAAATACAGTATGTGGAAGAAAATAGAGTTGATTTGCATATATGAAAAGGGTGTTGTTATGACAGGATATGTTAAAACATACACCAGATTTATACGTGCTGACAAAGGAGCCCTGGTGTTCATTGCTGCAGCAGTACAAACTGTCTACTCATCTGCTATCTCCTGCCTACTGTACTGAAGAGAATGTGTGCTAATACCACTACAACATAAAGCCCATCGTTTTGGTTTGAACGCCAGATAAACATGGGATTATATAAGACATCATTTTTTTAAGGAAGTGGCTGAGGTGTTGGCATGTGACTTCTGCAACTCCGCTGTAAGAATGGCAGCCTGTGGCAGAAGGGCTGTCCCAGCTGGAGGACAGTAGCTTTGCAAATTGCTTCCATGGGACTTGTTACTACTTTGTTACTTGGTCTGTGCATGCTGTGAAGCCAAGTTCATTGCTAACATCTCTATTCAGTTGTGTTACTCAGAGCTGTAAATGCCACATTGAGGGACTGCATACTCTGTTTATGCACACGCTTGGGGGATACAGTGGTTATTGACACAAGTGAAGTACTCTTGTGTTACGTTCACTAGCTGTCACCCTTGGTACAGAGAGTTGAATTCTGCTTGTCCTGCAGCCTTTGCTTGTGTCTTGTCTATGAGTAAATGGATTTGCTGACTTTCTGAACAGATGTCATTCATGCTATGTATCCAGCATAACTAGTCTTTGTCTTCTTGCCAATATAACTGCATCTATAGTAAGGTTTTTTCAGCTCAGTTGTGATATCTAGGAGCATGCATTCTTTTTGTTGTTGACTAATGTATGTGTGCTCACAGAACTGCAGAAGTGTAGACCTGATGCAGAATTCCCATTTACTTCTGTGGGGCCTTTACCTGAATGAGGATTGCAAAGTTATGCTCTGATTACCTTTGGTTGTATGGTGCAGAAAAACTACGCAAATATATTGATACCAGGTGAAGAACCCCCTCAAAGCAGCATCAACCAGTCTCTGCAACAAAAATCACTCTTTTTTTTTCTTTTTCTTTTTCTTTTCTTTTCAGTGTAAATTGTGCCAGGTTTTCTGGAAATATTTTCATGGGGATTGGATCTTCTGTGAAGGCTTAGTCTGTGCCAAATACAGATTTCTTTTGATCTTTGAAGGTTTATGTTTACAGTACTTCTCATCACCTAGAAAACTATGCGAAGGAAACTTGATAAAATGTTTGAGGAGACTGATGGAAAACAGACCGCTAAAATAGCAATGCTTAGTTGCTTTCCCCCCTGTTTCTTGTACATATTGGCATGCCTGGTACCTTAATGTTAGGACAGAAAATGTTCTTTAAATGATGAAAGAAATTCACAGCTTAGGGAGAGTTATGAGAAATGCCTAACAAGCACAAACTGAATGTGCTTAAAAGCTGTTATGGATACTATGAATTGACACCACAGTATCTGTAGTTACCTGTAGTAAGTTTTAGCCCATCAAATAAAAATCTCTGTTTACATTAAAGTGTAACATCCCTAATATATTTGCAGTTTCCTAACCTATTGTCACTTGTTTTACAGTTCAGCTCATATCAACTGCTATGTATTCTTTTATTGCAGTTTCCCAAAACCATAATAGAAACTTTTCTTGTTCACTTAATTTATTATTTTTCCAGTTAATCTGTGTGGGTGGCATAAGAGACAGCAATAAAAGTGACAGTCTGTCTGAGTAGCACATCCCTTGTACCACAGGGACCCCCATGTAACACCAAGTAGAGAGAGGCAGCATGAGAGTGCACATCAGACCAGATAATATGTGAGTTGTGGTTTTTGTAGACTTAGTCTGGAAAATAAAACCTTCAGATCTCTTTCTGCAGAAATAAGTCTTGACACAAAGTATCATGATTTCAAAGGTACTTAATACTTTGATGCAAGCTGTGTTCCTGGTAGAAGTCCTCAAGCTCCTCTCTGGAGCCTCTCAACCAGGTGGACTTTTTGTTTGTGTGTTAATTGATGCATCTTTTCTTCTGCCATTTTACCCTTGCAACCAGAAACTTCTCAGATCTACTTAAATAAAACAAAAAGAAATCCATTATCAAGCTCGTATTATTAAATAAAATACAGATAATAGAGCTCTCATAATTGTTGTAGAGAAATAATTTCCAAAACACATGAAACCATCTGCTTTAAATAAGCTGTTTCCTATATAGGATAACTTTATTATGCCACCATTTAATAAATAATTGTGATTTGTTTTCTAACACACCAATGACTACAGTTATTTACATTATATTTCAGTAAAACAATTTAGACTTACAGCCTTTCTTTACTTACAGTTTACAGTCCAGACATTCCCTTTGAAAGTATACAGCATTTCTGAAAATATGACCTTCTAGACTCCAACTGACTTATTTCAGACTACTCTGATGTGTTATAATATCTGCCAGTCAGGAGCGGGGTGCTTACTGCACTGAACTAATCCCTGTCTACAGCAGATTCCTGAGGTTTAGAAGTTAATGGAATGAATAACTTTATTCTTTTCAGAGTAGTGTTAGTATTTTAGCCTTCTGAAGGTGGCAGGGGGGCTGAGTAGCTCATTCCACTGAAGCGTTGCCTTGAGAGTATCTTCAGACAAACAGTCAGCTTACTCTCCCGCATTGTTCTGCAGCTTACTCTTTTTGAAAGAAAAAAACATTCTTTTACAAAAATATTGGGAGAGGGGGCTTTTTTTCCTCTTAATTGTTTTGACGAGAAGTCATTGCAAAAATAGTGAAATGTTCTGAAGGTTTCCAGTCATCCTGAAAACATCTTTAAGGGGGTTTAATACTATACTGCTTGTACACTTAGGGTACTCTACCCAATAAAAAAGGTCATAAAAGTCACCTACCTTTGGGCACTTCGCTGAGTCATTTCTTCCTTAAATGAACCTTTCAACATACCCATTTGTTATGGGGGCTCATGTGTGTATAATTGTTTAGTATTGTATACCAATTTCCAGCTCTCCAGCTTTGTATTTCAGTAAAGAGATCGCTGAAAAAAAGGGCACGCTTCAACAATTGCTGCCCTGAGTTGATATTAAGCTCTGGGATTGTACAGTGCCTTGTAGACAGGGACTGTATTTTTCTCTGTCCTAAGGAGATCATAATGTAAGAAAGAAAGCAAAAGTACCACATGATAAAAATAGTACTCTCCACTTATTTTCCATTTGTCATTTTAATTTAAAAGCAAATATTAAGAACTATTGTCTGACTTGGGAGGAAAAAATTACAGTCACACATTTATATCTGTAAAATGACTTGTTTTGGCTTATAGAGAAATTAATTTCTTTATATGAAAATATTATTTTATGCATTGTAAACCTAATTTTACAGCTATGAATATATAATTCATTTTCAGATAAACCCTGAGGAATTACTTATTTTACAAATAGTGAGACTGAGCCACAACGTATGTCAACTATGAAACTATTCCTGCTTTTCTAATTTTTGCTACTCTGAAGTTAAACACTGCTGCAGTGATATTCCATTGCCCGGTTCTAACCACAGCTTTGCCATTGACTCTGTAAATAGTTTTAGTTAAACTGCTTAATTTCTGCTTCTGAATCCCCTCCTTTTTCATGGACACAGTATTTTGACAGTTGGTATTTTTTAGGAGGTACTTGCCTTTTCTATTTAACCAAAACAAGCAAGCATCCATCTGTGATTTTTTTAAAATTGATTTAAAAAGAAAAAGGAGGCACACATCTTAACTAAAGGATAGAATGAATATTGAAAGTAGACTTTACCTTTAAATATGGAGAGTTCTCTGTTTTCTTTTCTTACCCTGCTGTTCCTTTAAGAGGTTCCAGGTGAGATTTTCAAAATGAGTCTATCGAAGTTAAATAGCTAATTCTCATGGAAATCAATTTGGAATCTGAAATTCTTAGACTCCTTTCTGGAGGCAGGTTCCAAATTGTCTCTCTCAATCTTTGCAAGACTGATCCTAGTTCAGCTGAGCTGTCTTCACCAGTGTCTATTCAGTTCAGGAAAAATCTGTTAAGTTTTCTTGAGACATTTAAGGGAGATACCAATACTTCCAGTGTCACCTTCCATATATAAACAATAGGAAGAGGTATTGGTGTGTTTGTGCTCTACATTTCTCCACATAGAGAGTAAAGATGTAGTAGTTACATCTACTGATATGTGGGTAGCCAGACTGCTAATTTGGAGACCTAAAGTCCCTGAAGTTAGATGGCTAAATACCCTTTTAATGTATGTATTTTATGACATTCACTAATGATAGTAAGCCAAGTCAGCATCCATTCCTTTCTTAATTTACTTCTCCAGAAAGCAGCCTATCCTAACGCTCCACAGGAGAGTTGTTTTTCTTTCAGGAATTCTTTAATTCTTCCAAATCTGTTTTCTGTTTGTCTACTTATAGAATATTTTAACTTTTGAGCCATTAGATGGTTCAAAATGATGCTGATTTACACTTGAGGTGGTCATCCTTATACTGGTTCAAGTTTCTCTTCCTCTAAATGGGGCAGTGGTAAATGTAACTGTTCGAATTGCTTTTTGTTTTTTAAATTTCTGCACATTCCCTCAAGTTAGTATGTCAGATGATGATCAGAGACGTGAAGTACAAGATACCTTTGCTTGGCAGTAAAGAGCACTTAGGATTAAAAAACGCTCCAGTTAATTTCAGACATTTTGGCCGCAGAGTTTTGGTGACTACAGTCTGCTCATTTAACAAAAGATCATGGCAGACTATTTCTTGTCTGTGAAGCCCGTTAGGGGTTGCTGGCTCCTCGGTAGCGTGCCAGCCTGCCTTTGCCATGCGTGGGATGGTGGGAGCTGGGAATGTTCCAGGTGCAGCAGCAGCTATTTCAGTTATGTTTAGTGCCAAGTCACTTTCTTTAATGATCCTTCCAGATGACTTAGGTGAACAACAACATCAATAATATATCCAGGCCAAGATACATCCTGCTTTTAGCTAAAGGGGAGAGCTATCGTTTTGTGGAACTGTTAAAGCCAGTGTTTTTTGGAAAAGGGTTTAAGAAAGCACTCTGCTGTGAATAAAGTTGGTGAGATTTAATGTCCATGTTTAAAAAAAAAAAAAAAAAATGTTCTGTTATCTAGAGTATTGTAATTAATGAACTACCTTGTGATGAAAGGGAGGAGAGATATTCACATATTATATGTGAGAAAACAGTAAGGGCTTGTCTGTGCAGGGATGTGTTCCAGTAGTGCTGTTAGCCAGTGCACTGTTGTATTTAAACAGCTGTAATTATATTGGTAGAATTCCCTGTGCAGAGACTCCCCTCTGAGTATAAGCATGACTTTTTCTAGTCTGAGATGAATTGCTTTGGAAGTGATTTGAACTAAGGCAGAAAAGAAAGAAAACTTTTTGGTTTAATACAAAAATAAGAGCAAATACACAGTGAGTTATACCAAGTGACTACAGTGTTTTAAACTTGTCCCTCTTCCTGTATAGCTCTTCTGGCTGGACAAGCCCTGGATAGGCCAGTAATGTGCTTGTGTTGCTGCTCATCTTGCTTATTAATACTGTATTACTGTTTCTTAGTGTTCTCTGTCTTCTTCCTGTATCATAACTGTCTTTATTCTTTATATGTAGTTTGCAGATCTTTTGCATAGTGTTTGGCCTCAAGGGGTCCTTTTGCAGATGAGTTCATAGGTACAACAGTAATGCGAAAACAGTAGAGCAGAGATCAGATCTGAGGGCAGTATTCTCACCTCTAGTACCCTTATTTATTTATTTGTATTATTTGTATTTATTTGTATTACTGTTGCATGTAAAAGACAATCCTGTTAACATTTAGCTGAGATTAAAAATATGTGTGTGGAAAGCTCTGCAGCTCAAGTCCAACCTATTAGATCATGCTAACTCCCAGGAAGCTATAAAGCTATAAGCTAAAGCTATAAGCTGGTAGCTATAAGCTACTGCAGACCAAGATAATTTTGGCTGATCTAATAGAACTGGAGTGAAGTAAAAAAAGAGAAGACATTAACTGCAGCGGGAATCATGTTTTAATATATTTTTCTGTATTCCTTTGGATCTTTTGATTATGTGGTTAAGTGAAGTCGCTTCAAAGGTATTCTTTGCCATCTAGTGTAGCTGGAATTTTTGTTTTTGGTTGGAAGTTGCAGATAATTCTTTAAGATTTCTTGATGACCTTGGAAATCGTTATGTCAGCTGAAAAAACTATACAAATTATGGATGTATAGATCCTTGAAATCATCCATTCCATGTCTCTGCCAATGTAAGAGTGTTCCTGAAGTATATTTTGTTATCCAATCTAGCAGCACACTTTTCAAGTCATGGGGCCTTTAGCGCTTCCCTTGGGAAGCTATTATACAACTCTTGCATCCTTTTTTTTGGAAACTTTCTTGAGGTATTCTTAGTTTCACTCCAACAGTCTTATATCTACCTTTTCAGGCAGTCTATCTGTATTTGTTTTTTCAATATTTTAAAACTCTTCTGCATTTCTGTGTTTTCATGTGCATAAGAGAGTTGTGATTTTTTTTATTGCCATAGCAGTGATGCTAATGCGAGTGTACCAGCCAAGTTTTCTGGTTAACATTCAGCTTCCAAGTAGTTCCTCCTGGACATTCATTTTCAATCTTAAGCTGTTCCACCTCTGCTTCATTTCTTTCTTTCCTTCTTTCTACCATTAATATGGTTGAGTTCTATGGTTGTCTAGAAAGCTTCCTGCACCTAGTAAAACCTGCTAATAGTAAATTAATATTAACCGAAGTACTATTCAGTGGAGTAACCTTTGTCTCTGGAAATTATAGTTATTTTCTCGCATTTCAGTGTGATTTCATGGTGCTAGTAAATGCTTATGGTCATATTTTTCATCTTTTTGTTTGGTTCTTGTTAAGTACTGCATCCTGAACGAATTGACACAAGCCCATCACTGATAGAAAATGAGCAAAGCAATCTCTTCTCCTCCCAGTGAATGCAGGAACGTGGAAATTACTTCCTTAAACTCTTGGGAAAGTTACCTTACCTCCTAGGGACAGGAGGGCAACACAGAAGGTGTATGCCATCATCTAAAAGAGAAAAAAGGATTCAGAGAAGCAAAAGGAATGGGTCCAAGAGATCTTACACTTCTCAAGATTAAGCTTCAGTGAATTTTTCTATTTCAAAAATGAATCCTAGTTTTGTATCTGTGTATGGCTGTGTACATCTTTACATCTGAATGCTGGAGAAGTCTTTAATAGTCTTGCATTCAGAGAGTCATAACACTGAAGCTTAAGAAATTACATTTTTAGGAAAGCTTTCTGGAATGAGAGAACATTAAACAACTTTACCTATGAATTACCTTTGTTCAAAAAAAACCCCTATTTTCTTTTTTCTTTATTTTTATATCACTGTTAATATGTAAAAATTCTGGATGCATAGTAGGATATGATGTCACTTTTATGTGCTGAAAAATTATTTTTTGCCTCTTACCCCTGAGGAAGCACACCCACGTATGTTGTCTTCACTCATGATAATCGCATGCAATGGTATAAGCAGAGCTTTCCTTTCTTGACGTCTGATATTAATCTAGCCAGAAATAGTTTAATGCTGATTGTAGTGGAAAGGAAGAACAGGAAATACTGAAAGAGGCTTTTATTTTCCCATTTCATTTGATTTTCTTGTTATCCCGTTTCATTTGATTTTCTTGCTATCGTTGAAGGATATAATCCAGGTAATTATTTCAGAAGCCCAGGACAACTGCAATAGGATTTCCATTTCACTTAACAGCATAAGAATTTTTCAGGTTTTTCTTTACCTCCGGGGGGGGGGGGGGGGAGTGGCACTTACAAAAGAAGCTGGGTTTGTGGGTTTGGTCTTTTTTTGTTTTTTGTTTTTTGTTTTTTTTTTTTTTTGCTTACATCTACAGGTTTTTTTGTTTAACTTGCCTAAATCAGTATTTTTCATGGGTAAGGAGAGGTCAATGAGAGAAAATCATGTTTTTCTTGGATTATGTAATGCTCATATATGGCTGTTTTTGTATGCATATTATGTTTAGAGCATGAACTGTTTTGTGCTATTGCTTTGTCTCAGTGTCAAGTCTAAATGTGTCACTTTATTCAGTCTATGATTCCTATTTTGAGATCGCAGTCTGTAGTAATGTAACTCTTGATGCAGTCATATACAGACCTTGAAACCTGTTGTGTTCCTTTTTGTTACCTCAGGGCAGTGCTGGATTATTTAAAGATCTAAAAACATTTTGCTAAGACACAGATTCTGCTCTGTCTACTCCTTCTGTTCAGGCTTTCTTGAGTGGAACATAGAAGCTTGTTCTTCCTCTAAGGTAATGGATCTTATCAAAAAACACTTTTAATAGTTTTACAAATAGTACGCAAGGGGAACAGTAAACAAAACTTACTCTGGCAATCCATAAATGTCTGATAATTCTGAGATTATTTAATAAAATCTATTTACACAATATAACGATTTTAAAATGCTTTTCATGGGTCAGTTCAGTTGTTCACAACCATAAAATACTGTGTGTTTGGCAGAAGATAATGTTTCTATTGAACAGCTGCAGAGTAAGTGACAAATGCTCTTCTCGAACTAGGTGAAGGTGGAACATCAGCTCCCACTGCTAGTGGGTCAGGTCTCTGGTATGGAGACAGGCTGCACACAGACGGGCTTCTGGAGACTGGACATGTTGACGTGGTTTCCCTGAGACCTGTGTAACTGTTTCGGTCCGTACAGCTGCAGTGAGTCACTGGGCCAAGAATGCAGCAGTGCCTCCATCTGTGAGCTGGGCTATATAAATAAAGAACAGATAATTAGGAATATTAGGCTCCTGGCCTTGTGTTTTTGGACCATTTTCAGATTTCAGACTACAGCATTCTCAATTGTAGCCTCTGTTGAGGTTTCATTGGCTTTCATGGGTCCATCCTGAGATGAGGCTGGAAGTAGCTTCCACTTATCCCATGCTTCCCAACAGGACTGTTCAGATCCTTGTTAGGCGAAAAGCTTTTTTCAGTAAAATGTCTACTTTTGGTGACCACATATAACCAAATAAAATAAATTGTCAATGAGTCTGCCAAGTATAAAGTTAAAAAAAAAAAAAATCAAAGTTCACTTTACTGCTATAGGACCAGAATAATAAAGCCTGCTGCAGAAAAACTGGGTAGTAAAAGTCCATTCAAAATGATGAAGGGAATGAAGGGAACTATAAGGAATCCTGTTCTCATTTGTATAATGGAAAAGAAGCTTGTTCATATAAACTGTTGGGTTGTCTGCAGCTGGGCAATTTCAACAGTGCTGCAATGCTTTTACAACTTCATTTAGTATGTCAGCTTTTCCTGCTGAAGGGGAGCTCTCTTATCATTTTGAAATATCTTTGCTATACTTTCTATTTACCCCTCCAAAGGCTTTTGTAGTCAAATATATTTCAAGTGGAACAGGAAGTTGCCTTGTCTATGCTCCCCTCCCTTTCTTCCTATCCTGTGAATGTTAGTTCTGGCAACTGTGTAAGTCAAAGCCAAAGATCCATTTAGATCCATTTATCCTATCTGTGATGATGACCAAAGCCAGATGTCTGGAACAGGGTAAGAGTGGAGCAAGTATCTATGATACTTCCCTCAGATATTTTTCCACTCTTCAACCACGCATGTCTCAGGGACTTCAAGAGCCAGATATGTTTTCTGTTTATTTAGTAACCCTCAGTATGTTTTCCTTCTGTCGACTTACCCAGTCTCCCTTGAGCCCATGTAAACTCTCAGTATCCCTAACACACTCTGTCCTGGAGTTCCGCAGTTAAAAACAGATTGAGAGAAGAGCTATCTCCTTTTGTCTCTTTTGAGTGTTTCCTTCTAGTTCTAGTTCTTTCATTAGAAGAAAAAGGGAGTAGTTATCCTTTTCAATTCTTCTGTGCCGTTCAGGGTTTTGAATACTTACTCGAACAATGAAATGAGAATGATTATTTTCATTTTTGTTCCACAACTAAGACTGTTTTTTTCCTGTGCACGTCAGTAAAGAGCCTGGCTCCATCTTCTTGATAACCTCTTTGTAGATACTGGCAGGCCCCTGTTAGGTTTCCCAAAGCTGTCTCGTCTTTAGGCTGAATAAGCTGGGTTCCCTCAGCCTCTCCTTAAGTGTTCCAGCCCCCTGACCATCTTGCTGGCCTCCCACTGGACTTGCACAAGTTTAATTAATTATTTAATTAATCTTGCACATACTGTAGAGCCCAAAACTGAACACGCACTTCCAGATGTGGTCTAAAGAGTGCTGAGTAAATAGGAATAATCACTTTCCTTGATTTCCTGGCTGCATTCCTGTTGATACAACCCAGGATGCTGTTAGCCTTCATTGCTGCCACGGTGCACTGCTGACTTGGGTTTACCCAACTCTCCGCCAGGACCCTGGACCCTTTTGAGTGTGCCTTGTTGCAAGGGCTAGTCCATCCCATATGCAGAACTTTGCATTTGTCCTTGTTGAATTTAGGTTCCTGTTGGGTCATTTCTCCAACTTGTTTATGTTCCTCTCAGTGGCAGCCTTGCCCTTAAGGGTATCATTGAAATGAAGGTTGATGAAGTCCCTTAAATCTTTGAAACTTGTATTCTAAAAATGGGTGCGAGGGAAGGAAGTTGTTAAAAGAACTTACAGATTCTACAAAACAGATACTTAGGGATATATCTCCTTATAAATTGGTCTGTAGAGTAGTGCCAGTAGAGAAATGTTCCAGCATACTTAATTTTAAAATGTCATATAAATATCAGTTAAATAGATACTGTTAATACCACTTTGATTGTTAGGAGATTAATAATGATGAATGAAGTTCTGGCACCTTTAATCAAAGATGGAACAAAAGACCATAATTTTTATAGAATCCTTACTCCATTAAAATATAGCCATTTTCTGGCACAGTGCTACAGTGTCACAAACAGTCATGAATGATAAATTGCAGGGATATTAATATACCTCTTTAAATTGAAAATAGCACGTAATTATTGAAGAAGTAAATATATTTGCCAGTATTGAAATTTGGGTAGCCACTTGGTTTCAGTTCTCTTTAAAAGATCTTTAATAATTGAAAATGGCCTATCTATTCATATGTCTTTGAATGAAACTGCGTTTAGACTGGATGAACTGGAGTGTCTTCAGTGGAGCTTTGTCTGTTACAATCCCTTGGAGTTCTGGCTTTTTGCTTCTAGCAGTCTTGGGACCAGTCATTTTAATTCTCTCTACTGAGAGAAAACATATCCTTATGTTCAGTGTGAATAGATGGATTCAGAAATACTCATTGTCACATAGCTTCTGTGTTATCACTGAACATACTTTGTTTGCTGTTGGCTTCCATCAGTTACTGTTTTGCTTCCAACCATCTATATGTATGTATAAAAATTATACTGTTATGGAGGAGAAATTGAGTGGTATGTTCCTACATTTTTCTTTATGAAATGGACTAGAAGAGAAGCTCATTTTTTAACTCAAATTCCATACACGTTTATGTATGCATGAGTCACCAAAGCTTTATTCAGTGTCTGTCTACCTTGTCACAAAATGTAGTGAGAAATCAAGAAAAGTAGAAAGAATGATTAGTTCTGTGACGGGCTGCATAAAGGTTCTAGAGAAATGTTGTTACTAAATACCAAACTGTATTGTCAGAAATAGATGGCTTAGTCATAAAGTACTGTGAAGTGCATTGTCAGGACTCTTCTAAAGATTTGATAAACTTTTGTAAATAATGAAATGGGAAACGTTTATGGGAATACTTATAAAAATGAACCACTTGCACTATTGGGAACCTAAGACGAAATAAGATTATTTGAGGAAAAAGTCTTTTATACAGGCAGCCTGGATGTTTATAAAAATTTCTAAGAAAAAGCTATGCTTGATAGTAAATGCTTTCAAATTACTTTGAAAGTAAAAACCTTCTTATGGCTGAAGCATTGAAGTAGAAGTTTAAAGCAATTCCAAAACATAAGTAATGCCATGAAGATCAAAGTTGGTAACTGTCCTCGGTAAGTGCCTGTTATGTGCAAGCTATGAGCACATACTTAAGCAGGGGGAGGTTTGGGAGGTTTTTGTTGTTGCTGTTGCTTAAAATGGCTTGCTTAGCCCCTTTTCAGTTTTCCCACTGATATAAATAGAGCTGTGGAAATGAACAAGTTAGTGTCAGTGGAAGGCACTGTGTAAGTGGTAGATGTTATGTTGTTGGTTATTATCAATAAATAATAGAAAATATTTTATTGAAATGGGAAGGAAATCTTTTAGTTTGGGAAATTTCCAGCATAACGGGAAACTGTTTTTACTAGAGTTGCTATCTTAGCTTTCTTAGTCTCTGGTAGCCACTCTAGATTGATTCTGATAGGATAACCCTTTTTCTCCAGATAGTATTTTTACCTTTGATTGAAAGATGCAGAGTCCTGAAATTATTTTGAGAAAGTGCTAGGTGGAATGCCTTTTGCAGAATACACTGATTTTGGCTGACTGAATTTAGGTTTAATTTAGTAAGATTTTGTGACCCCCCCCCCTCCCCCTCAAGCCACCTTTTCCGAGACTGATTATTTTGGTTTTGAGTAGATTAGGGAGGTATTCATCAACATGTAGGAAACAACTCATTTAAAAAAATCAATTGTGTCAGAGGTTGGATACCTATCCAGTTAAAATCCCTGTTTGTTAAATGACAAGACAAAATACTGAAGTTCAACCTCACTGAAGAGAAAGGCCACTTGAGTATCATTTGAAATTAGTTGATTGGAGGCTTTATCACTATTGCAATTCCAGCAGTACTAACTTTAGCTCAGATTAAGGGTTAATTTTGAAAGTACTGGAGTCATGTGGAGTTTGCTAGAGTAGTTGAACAGCTGGATACAATATTTGCTGCTGTAAAGGAGAATATGGCAGAATGCTGAAACTTGGCTATGCTGGGATTCCTTTTTAAATTGTTTCATTTTACATGGTATTGTAAGCTTTTTCTGTATGATTGATGTGAGAGAAGAAGGGGAAGTGTTTTTCTTTTTCCTGAAAAGCATGAGATATTGAAAAAGGCATGTGGCGCCTGGTGCTACCAGTGAAAATACAACTTTCAGGCAATTATAGCTTAATAAACCACACAAAATGAATGAAGGATGGCCTCTTTAAATTCCAGATTTGTACAGGCTTTACAAACCATAGTGCCAGTTGATAAGTTGTTCAGCATAGCAAAGACCAAGAATTAGTACAAAGAGAGTTGACATGCATTGTAGTTAGTTGTAGGTTGGACATTTTTAAGATACACTGACCAGGTTAAATAATCTCAAAGCAAATTTAGAATAGAATATATACTAAAACCTTCCCGATTACTGATAAAACTTCACTTCTAAATCATAACCTCTCAAGCCATCCCTTTCAGAGTTACTGGCAAATTGGCCAGAATAAACTGTGCTACACTGTTTAAAGTTTCACAGTTGTCAAGAATATTTGCTTGAATTTGAACAGGATTTCCTTTGGGGGGGGGAGGGGGGAACTAACAAGGAAGTAGCAGAAGCAGTTAAATGATGTTTTGTAACTTACTTGGCTGCACAGAAGGAATGTAACAGGTAAAAGGTCATATCCTGTAAATGAAGCTCTCATTTCGCACTTGCCAATAATTTATGAATTGTAACCAGATAAAATGTGCAGTGTGGTTGAATCAGGGATTTCAAGAGGAGATTTTACTGGATGAGTTGAATTCTGTAGTGCTTACACAAGCAACATTTAGAAGTCTTGGAGTACAGTAGGGAGACAAGAAGACTTGTCATCTCTTATGATTAGAAAAGACAGTGCTAGTCTTGATTGTGCCACATAATTTGTGCATAAACATGGGCAGGTCAGTTCCCCCCCCCGCCCCTTACAGCATCAGAAAATAAGGTGGAAATAGGCAAATAATAGCATAGCCTGAAAGACTTTGGAAGTTGCTATAGAAATCAGAGATGTCTTTCTAAAATAATTAAAGTCTTCTCTTTGGCAGTAGTGCCCTAAGGTTGTCACAATCATGTAAATTTAGTGGATCCACAAGTGCTGCTTTTTTTTTTTTTTTTTTTTTTTTGTACCTGCTGTGTAGCAGAATCACTCCATAATGAGAAGAGCTGCTTCGTGAAAAAATACAGGCCGTTTCACCTTTTCTGACTCACTGGAAAGGTTGGGTAGGGAAGTGAGGTGTTGTTTGTTCCCTGATGCTTCGTGTGAGTGGAAGTTACGTGTTTCTTTTTGTTCCATATATATGAAATATTGGTTTTAATCAGTATTACAATATTTTTTAATAGAAAGGAAAACCTCAGTGTACTACTTCGTAGGACAATATTTAACTTTGTTTTTTGACAAGGAAAATTCAGTGATTTTTTTTGCCTTCATTTTGTATTTTTTTACCTCAAAAATAAAGCAAGAAATTTCATAAACCTGTTAATATATAGATAGAAAAGTTCTCTTGAAAGTTAATTTAGAAGTTAAATTAGTTAACTTAGGTTTAATTTAGAATGCAGTTAATTCAGAATTGAGTTTTAAAAGATGAAATACTGTACTGATGGACACTTTCATATCCAGAATACAATGAGACAGATCAAATAAATGCAAATTTGCACAGATTAGACGATAAACTTTTGATTTTGTAACTCCTTATTGTCTTTAATCCAATTTTTTACAGTTAGACACTTTAGCAAAGCGAGATTTCTTTTCTTATTCTTTTACTATAGAGGTGTAATAGAATCCTATGGCATTTACTTCTGTTAGCCTGTGTCACTGCTGACAAATAGCATAGGCAGTTGAAAAAAGTAGACCTGCTTCATAGGGAGTTCCCCAGAGGACTCAGCCAAGCCACTGTCTCCCAGGAGGGAAGAGATGAGCGGCTGCCCTGACCTTTGCTAGTGCGGGGAATTGCTCAGCTGATGCCTTCTCTAGGTTGGGGCTGTTAGGGAATCGCTGGCCAGAGTAGTGTTTGTGAACTGAAGTCTGTTTGCCCTTAAAAATCTCACTCACAAAATCTAAAGGATAGTAAAACAAACAGCAATCATCTCCAAGGGAAGTAGGGTTTACGAAGGAAAAATAGGCCTTTGAATTAAAAACAGATTTTGATTTTTCTGAGAATTCTTATGTTGTCACTTAATATTTCTGTAGCCTTATACATCTTGTTGCAGTTACTGTTGTGTTTTTTCTCTTTGGCTCTCATGAGAGAGCTGATTTTCAGATTGTTTAAAGTTGAGTAGCGTTCTGTAGACCAGAACCAAAGCAAGCCTTGCAGGCCATACTCTTGAGGGCAACCAGCAACAATATTGCTCATCAGTATCAATGGAATAAAGTACAGATACTCTACTAAGTGAGACTCAGAATGGCCCTTCTCTTTTTCATAGATGTTGCTTTTAGAAATTTCTCAAGCAATGCAAGTGTGTGCGCTCCCCTAGGTCCCTTTGTGCTATCTCCTTCTAGGCGAGACTTTAAAGTAGTGCCATGCGCTGTTGCATGTAAAGAAGAATGGGCTCCTTCCCCTTGCCAAGGGAAGAGAAAAATAAATGTTGGTATCTGATGCTGCTTGCTTTCTGCTGCCCTGATTGATTGCCATTCCTAATGTACTGTGAAGACTGCTGATCATCTCCCACTTGAATAAGCATTGCAGGAGTTAGTGATTCACACTCTGCAAATTATTGCTGTTACTAGCACCTAAGCTACTTCCTGTCTGAGATCGGTCGTTCACATCTCTCAAAACTGTTGACCTCGTCAGTCTGCAGACTTGCCTCTGCATCAGTTACGCTGCCATCGCATTTCACAGTTCTCACTGTCATGGTTGCAGCTGAAGACTGATTATTATTTTTAAAATTTGCAATCTGGGGGAAAGTAAGCAGCTTTGCAAAGGTGCTGATGTGGCATTGGAGCTCACCATACCTGTTTGTGAACTTTGCTTCTCCTTTGCAGGAATAGCATTGTGAAGTTATATTCTCTGAGTAGAAGTTGAATGTAAAATCGAAGTCCCTAAGATAGCAGAGGAGGTTCTGAACTTCCTGTTCTGTTAGAATTGCAACTTAGGTATTTAATTTCTTTTCATTGCTTAGTGTGGACGAAGTATTACTATGTGCTGGAGAATCAGTAAAGGCTATGTTGCAACAGAGTGCCAGCTGACACCGGTGTGCCAGTTTCCTTTTTGTAACAGATAAATACAGAGGTTTCAGAGTAGTAGACAGATGGAGATATAAGACAACTGAAGAATGGAAAACAGGGACTAGTATTCCTTTGCAGTATCTCAGTATAGCATGAAATGCTTATGTTATTAAAAATTCAGAAAAACTTACCCCAAGGAAAGAAAGGTGGATATATGCTCGTTTGAGAAATGGGCTAATTGCATGTGTAGAACACTGCATCTATTAGACACTAACAGGAAAACCTTACAGATTACTCCATGTTTATAACTTATTATTAAAATGAAGTGTGTATATGTATTTAAAGTAGACTTCTCAGTGAATATTACTCTTATTATAGAGAAGCAGCAGTCTTTGGATTTGAATTTTACTAAAACAATAATAGTATTGGCATCTTCTCCAGATTTAGCTGAGACATTTTTTGTATGTTGCTGATCAATCTCTTAAAAATAAAGACCAAGTCAAACAGTACATTTATCTCAAAGGCCATGATGGCACTGTTCAAGTATATGCATACTTACAGAGCTACTCTCTGCAGTGTATCATGAAGTAGTACAATTGTTTTTATAGCTTAGTTCTTTACTTTTTACTTTTTTTGATTCCATGCAGTTGTGGAAAGCCTTTGCATAAAGAAAATGAATTTGTTTTGATGCTCTCTGTGGCAGTGAGAGTTGGTCAAAAGTAGTAATTATTTGTGATTTCGGCTAATATTGCGATTGAAGATTAATAATTTAGGAATGTTGTGTTTGTTTACTGACATATTCTAGGCTCTCAATCCCACTTTAATGGAAGAATTGTTGGCTGAACTGTTGTGCATATGTGCTTGCGTGCATGCTTATTCACTTGCACTCCAACTGTGGAAGCTGAAGAAATGCCTCGTGGGGGTATTGCTGTCAGAACTCTGTCCTTCTTCTCCCACTTTAACAAACAATCTATTTCCTTAAGTGGTGAAGAGAATAGGTGCTCTCCACATATGAAAAATGAAGTAATTTAGGAGTTTGTCAGACTCAGTGCCAAGTCTTCCTATTCCAGTAATCTTATTTTAAATGGAGATTGTGAGTTGGAACAAGAAACTGCTTCTGTGAACCTGAGAACAAGATACCTCAAAAAGCATTTAAACAGAAATCTGGCAGGTTCATACTGCAATACTTTTTGCTATTAGGAAAGGCCTTTTTTCTTTCAAAATGTTTATTATGGAATATGGTTGACAGTATCTCTTCTCTACGTCTACTTGCAGAATATCCTTCTCTTCCTGACACTTTAAACTTTGAAATTGTCTGAACAAAATTAAGGAATAATACAATGTCGGATACTTCAGTTAAATGGTGGTTTGCCTGCTTGCTTGTTTTTGGAATTGTAGGTATTTTGTATTCAGAATGGGTATTGTTTGGAATTGTTTTTATATATATGTATAAGGTTAAGGTGAACCTGGCTGAAGGCTGGCTTGCTGCAAGTTCAAATGGTTTTAAACATACCTGACATAGCGATTCAGGATTGTTCAGCATTCAGAAGAACCCTTCTGCTGCTTTTATGCCTTCTTTTGATGGTTTTTGCTCAGATGATCTCCACATCAGTTGCAAAATACAAATACATGGGTAGCTTTCACAAAGCTCACTCATGCACTCTTTTTCTCCTGTTCATGTAGATGTGTTATACATGTGGTAGTGTGCATAGCTTAAGTCACTGAAAATGTTCTCTCTCTTAACTTTAGCCAAATTCATGTAGCTGTTATTTCCATAGAATGTTTCAGTTATGGAATATGTCTGTGAATTTTACTACTTAGCATTTCTTTAATCAATATTGAAAATTATTCTTGTATTGCTCAATATGAGCTTTGCCATCTGCGTGGGTATGACCCCTCTCCTTTTGGATGACTGAAACGCAGACATCCCAGTGGCCAAACAAGGGTACATCTCCCTGTTGATGAGGAGGAAGTAGTATAGACTCTTGGGGCTTGGAGTGGGTTACCCCCTCCAGAACAGGTTGTCTTGCTTTTTTCCCTGGTCGTATTTGAGAGGCCCTCAGGAAGAAGGGTAGCTAGAAACAGGTGGTGTGAATTGTTCTTGTGTCAGTCCTCTTTCTGATGCCAGAGAGACGGTCAGGAAATCTAGGTATATGCACCAAAACCTCCTCTGGGCTGTGCTGGATTTACTGGATATGCCCAGGTGGGCTGTGTGAGGCATGGGTGGGCACATTGAGCGCCTGGGCAGTGGATGGCCTTAGAGTGGCTTTGTAAGAGTCAAGATGGCTTTCTGCCAAGGGAAGGTCACTTCTGTGGGGTGTTGGCCTCTGTTTCAGTATTCACAGGGAGTGCTGTGTTCCCTAATATCCTGAGAAACTCAAAAGTGATGTTGCCTTGATAAAGGAAGGATTATGAAGCTTGGTTTCACTTAAGTGAGTTCTATTCAGGTATGTGCTCAAATGTGTCATCTTTGACCTGCTGATACCTCAGTCCACATATGATGACATTTTCATATGCAAAATACCTTTGGAGTGTTGGTTATATTACACTTATGAGCAAGTACATCTGTGATCTTTAGTTAGCACATCAGACCACCAGCAAAAATCATTTTGAGTTAGCTCTCTTTCTCGTGTTGACATATTTCTTGAGCTTTAAGGACTATAATTACGGAAAAGTATTTCCTTCTTTTGAAACATGGCTTGAAACACAATGAAGTCACTGAAAACCTTTATTATCAACAGAGGAATCTACCAGCATGTCTGGTTCAATCCTCCTGCCTATTTTGAATGTTTCTGAATAAAAATTGGTAGCATATTGTCTTCTTTGGGTCATTTCGAGATATTGTCCCTTGCTTTATTAGGGAAGGAGAAATGAGGAGAAAAATGGAAAAAGAGAAACAAAGATATTCACACTTCCAATGTCTCATGCTACAAGGATCCTTCTACTTCTGTTCTCACTTCAGTGCTGTTGTTTATCATTAGTGACATATTGCTGCTGTCACTGCATGGCAGTCTTCTTCATAACACAGTTTTTGTGTGGTGTTTAAGCTCCTGCTGATGTGCTGCTAAATGTGCGAAGAAAATTTTGACTTTTTCTTTTTTGGTAAATTGTTGCTTAGCTCTGATGTGTTTAATAGAGTTGTTATTTAGCTTTCAGTTGATCCAGTTTGAGCTGAACTTTGACAAGGATGTAAATCTTCATAGGGAAGCATCTGTTTTGCACTTAGATTCGCAGTGCTGTTGCATAGTATACCTGTCTTCCTGACCCCCTCTGTGCTAATCATGTCTCACACTTCAGTTGCAATCTTGTCTTCCAATACTACTTCCAACAGTACTAATCTCATCAGGGGACTTCTGGAGTGAGAACAACTAAAATGTTCCTGATAGCAGCAGCGGTATTCTCAGGGGCCTGGTTCTTCATTAATTGGAACTTCAGGGAATTTGAGAGAGGTGTAAAACTACCACTTCCACTCTTATTCACCAGTCTCCATATCCATGTTTGTGTTGCTGAGCTGCTCGGGAGAAAGCTTTGCACAGAATTTGTCCTTTACCTCTCTTGTCTTTAGATTAGATCTTTCCTGCCTTATTTGGCTGTGCAAAGAAGCTGTATTATGCTTAGTACACCAGTGAAGAGTTTCCTTCTGTAGGCACAAATCTGCCTCTTCTGTAATGTTTGCCAAGTGGTTTCATTTGATACTGTTGAAGTGGTAGCTGAGACAGTAGTTGGATGGAAATACCCTTTCTGCTCATCTCTCCTCTCTTTGACTGTTCCCACAAGATTCTCTGCGCTTCCTCAAACACAGATTGTTTAAAACCGAGCTGTCCGTAGTTTCTCCACATGCTACATTCTTGGGTGGTTTGATGTATGAAATGTGTAAGGTGATGGGCATTCTCCCAGCTGAAAACCCTCCTTTTAAAATTACTTATTTTCCATCCCCCGAGTGTTTGCTACTAAACTTCTGTGCTGTTTAGCTAGCTAAATCCCCGGTCAAACCTCAGAGTGGATGCTTTAAGTACTTCGCTGATTTATCACTGATTCTTCACTCATATTGGAGCTGCACTTACATTTCTGAGCTTTAAATTTCTAAAAGAGCTTCACCTTTTCTGTTTTCCTTCCCTTTTCCTCTTACTCTTTGTGCTCCTCCAGACTCTTTACCTACCAATATCACATCCCCTTGACAGGGGCTATTCATTTATCCTAGTGAAAAAAACCAGCAATGAATTTGAGGGAAAGGGGTGTAAAAAAAAAATTGTTGTTGCCCACTGAGGCAGCCGCCAAACAAGCCGCTCGTTGATCTGGCATGTGTGAGGAGCTGGAGTGCTCAAGGCAGAAGGCCCGAGAGGGTGTCGGGGCTGGGGCTTTCCTGTGCTGAGGAATGTAGAACGTTGTTTTTAACAATAAAGATTTAAAAAGGTGAAAAATGATTTGCTCCATCTACCATAATTTATGGTGATGGCTGAAAGGCTCTAACCAGAATCCAGTTATTAAAATTAGATCTTTTCATTTCAATTCCTTGATTTGTAGTAAGCTGTGATATCACCTAGATAGGGCTTTGCAACACAGTATGTCTGTAGTTCTCTGGAAATCATACTGCATCACCTCAGGATTTTCCATCACCTAACGGATTTTTTTTAAGGGCTAATGTTATGATGAAATATTACCATTGACACATAATAATCTGGGAAGCTGCTTTTACCATTAATAAAGATTTTACCAGACACTACTGGGAATGGTGTAATTGAGAACTGCTTAGCAATGGAAGGAGAGGGCAATCGGGGTTAATTATGTCAAAGAGCTTTAGAAAAATTATTTGCCTTACAAATGCAAGATGTGAGGTTGTTACCTCAGATGAGTAATAGTGATAGGAGCTGGGCTTGATTCTGTAACTGCTGGTTTATTAAAATATTCCAAAGTAAGGCTAATATGACTGCTGATATGAGGAAATGTGTTCAGGGTCCAGGGTGTCTAAAAGTGTTTGGTTTAGTGCATGAGCAGACGGATCTTTTGTACATGGATGGAAATACTGAAATAATTTGGGAAATGTCTGAGACAACATAGGCAGAAAGTCAGGGTGGAGAGGTATCGCTCAAGCGGTAAGTGTTCTCACACAGCAATATGAAAGGGAATAACTGTGTGATGCCAGTGAGAAATTAACTGTAAAATGAGACCATTTGTAATGGGAAAATATTTTTGCAATGATTGTTTTGGGGGGATAAATAAAGGATTTATGTATAGTGCCTCTGGTTTTGATTTAGGTTTAAACTTAGTCTAGAATCATGTTCCTCTGAGTTGCTTATATGAGTATAACTCATGTAAAGAAGGTACAGAAGCTATGAGGACCTTACTTTCCAATAATTGGAGTAACTCACTATCAGGTGTGATTCTCGCACCTGAGAAATGCAAGTGTAAAATTTACTAAATTACTATTTTATTAACTTAACAGCTGAGTAAACCACGCGATTTGCTCTTAATACGTATGAATTCAGTGGATATATATCTGTACATAGTGCATGTAAACCTCTTGGAGGAAAAATCCAAAGCATTTAAGAGAGATTATTCTGAGCTCTCACTCATGCTCTCTGGCAGAGTTAGGTAGTATGGCTGACTCTGTCCAGCTGCTCTTACTGGCTTTCTGATATTGCTTCAGTCTTTAAGAGGCCTGGCTCATCAGTTCGCCATGCATTGGACTTCTCAACGGTATCATTTGCCTTGTTAAATGTTGATACAACCAGAAACTGGGAGTGATTTGCATTTAGTGGTGATGGCTGTGAACTGTAATGGCTCAGGAGCACGTACACATCCTTAAGGTGATTGAGGAAGTCCGACAGGGGAAAGAAATGCTCTGTCCAGTGCCTTGTGGCAGTGTGAGTCAGAGGCGTTAGCCATACCTCCTGTGCTCCTTGAACCGTCTGGGAAGAACACAGGTGTAGGTTTTGTTACAACAGGAAATGAGTTGTTGTATTTCATTATAAATTCCTAATGGTGAAGAGACATGGTGTTTTCACAACAGTTGATGTAAACTCCTATATTCACCTACTATGATGCACCTTACCTAGTTTATCCAGTTTATAAAAACTGCAGTGTCTTCCTTCTATGACAGTTGTATGCTGAGTTTTCAGAATGCCCGAACACATCTTTTTTGTGGCTAAGATGGTGATACTGACTTCCACACGACCTTGCTGTTTCAGCCGCACATCTATTTTGTACTATTTCTCTATCTGAGTTGTGGGAAACAGTGTGATGTCAAGGACATACAGAGTCAGAGCAACTTAGCTGGATTAAAAAAATGAGAAGCTGGAATAGTACTTCAGTAACTTTTTACACCTAAATCAGTGGCTTGTAATCAGAGCATTCTGCTGAGAACCTCTCCCTCAAACCATATTGCTTCTTGGCCCATAAAACCACATCTCTGTTTGCTTAAGGATCTTTGTTACATAAAAATTGAAGAGCTTGAAAATCATATTCCTGCATGAAATGTGTTATGGTGACTCTTGTGCTGTTTTTGGAAAAGAATGAACACAGTTGTTTTCAGTATATACACTTGTGAATTGACAATGTCTGTGATAAATGCTGAAAAGATTTGGCCAAAAGTTTCAATAAACCGAGTATGACCCTGAGGAGGGATTAGGCAGACGTGCCTCTAGAATACAGGCACCTCCAATACTTTGTCCCTGAGTGTGATGAGTGTCAAATTGGAGGCTCCATAAAAGCCTATCTAAGCATCAGCAAATAGAGATACCCTTATATTGTGTTAAGGATTTTGTCTTTGTGTTTTTGTATCTGTATTCAAAATGTAACTCGAAAAGAAAACCTGGAATGTAAGAGGCCAACTGTGGTTTTGTTCCATGTCTTGAGCAAATAATTTTAGAACTTAACTGACAGTTTTGTTAGTGATAGATGAAGCAGAATAGAATTTAGTAACTACCATTATTAGTTCATATGACAACAGGAAAAAAATCATAAATGGATTTTTTTACAATATAGTTAAGCAATTGTTACTGAACGGATGCAGAAGAAGATGCAGAGAGTTAAATGGTAGTTTACAACACTGTCAGTTTTCTCACTCTAATCACACTGCAGCTGTTTCACCTTCACATTCAGAGCGGCTTGTAGCGCTGCGGCTCTCACATACAGTTTCAACTGTGTGAAGTGACTAGGAAGACAGGTACAGTACGTGAAAGCCTTCTTTCGAATGTTTGGTCTTCTGCTGATTAGGGCAGGCGAGATAGTTAACTTGAAGATAGATTTCTGAGGCTGACCACTTCAGTTATCTTCTTTTGTTTTGACTTGTGATAAATGCTGAAAGAGAGAGAGTATGTGTAGGTTGCAGTTAGAAAGCTAATATTTTTCTGGCTTTTTTTTCTGGGTTTTCTTAGTATTTAACTGAATGCCCATGGGCGTAAGGAATGTATTGAATTCAAGTTTTTCTAAAAGCTTTTTAAATCTTGCAATTTGTAAAAGATAACAGTTGAGAGACATTAATCACTTGGAAAATCCTCTGTTCCAAGGAAAACAAGTGTTTAAAACACAATCTTATATACATTTCTTTCTCTATATGTGTTCAGGCTGCCAAACAAATTGGTTGAAATAATTGTACCAGAAATTAGATATGTACAAAACCTAATTTAATGAAGAATATGAAAATTTGAAATAATTGTATGTTGTCTAGCTAATCAGATTAGCCTCTGGGATACAAAAATGTCTTGTATTTACAAAATATACTTGCAACATGAATCTTACTAAAATGTTTATATTGAAAGGGTAGGTGTCAGCTACTATATCTGAATAATCTGTTTATGCTTTCCAGGTATTAAGCCAAAAAAATTTAGAAGTTGAATAAATGTTTTGCTCAGGTTATTTCATGTAGATGTTACAACCTTGGAACGCCTTGATCTTAGGTGGCCTGTGGAAACCCTCTGATGTCATGCTGATGAGCTGCCCTGAATCTTCCACCAGTTGTCATTGTAGCACAGGGGAGGTCAATCCTTGAGCTGAAACAGTGCTGTTGGTTTTATCTACTGTGTAGAAAGCCCTAGCATGAGAGTTGCCAGTGTTGCCATTATCCTATCCTGTAACACAGTGCTAATGCCTGGATGTCGCACCAAGTTTGTGCACTTTATGAGGCATTAGACAGACATTTGCTCTGCAGGAGAGTGAGCTAATTTGGCTGACTGCTTTGTGCGAGCTAGCGCGCATTCACAGAGACTGCCCTGTCAGCACGACTGTGGGCTGGTAGCATGTGGGGCAATAATACCTAGATTCAGAAGAGGGCATCGCTCTGTGGTCTGAGAAATACATTTGGGAGGTGCGCAGTGTACCTGATACAGCATGCTTCACAATTAGCATTGTAGGTGAACGTTTCAAAATGGATCTGGCAAAACCAGTGTTGATGAGTTACCGTATCAGACTTCTCACAAAGGCAAGTAATTGCTAGGTGGGGTTATATAGCCTATGTTATGCAGGAGGTCAGATTAGATCATCACTATTTCTTCTGGTTTTAAATTCTATGACTCTAATGTAACCAGTTGTTCCATGCGATCACTGTCCATACTTGTTTATCACCGACACACCCTGATCAACTAGCGTCCATATGTGTCTCACAGCGTAGCAGACCTGTCTGGTTTCCAGGGGACAAAGAGCTCTCCCACAGGTCGATGTGGTAAGCAAAATGAAACTTTAAAAATATACTAGTATGACATGGAGTTAATTTAGAGGGCTTGGGGGGTGGGGTGGGGAATTGAAAATGACAAAATTTTCACTTAGGAATGGAATTCAGGTAGTCTTGACTAACTTAAGCTAAATCAGTAGAATCTGTTTTAAACTGAAGCAGTACTTCACTTACATTAGTTTACAAACAGGCATAATAAAAACACACTCCAAATTTTAACTGGTTTAAATTCAGTGTATACACAGTGGCTTTGCTCATTTGTTTCCTCATCCAATTTTTTGATTGTAATCACATATCTACTGATAGAATTATAACACGCAAGATATTGCATCAGTTACTGGAATTGTCAGTTTTTCTATTTTTTTCTCAAATCTTACCACAAATCTTTTTTCCCAGGTAACGCATTGAGCGTACATCAGTCAGAGATAGCCGTTGCTGAGAGTGTCTAATTGCAGAATTTTGTCCATAGAACTTGGAACAGGATAGTATTGAGCTTGTTCGCACAAATTTGAACTAGATTTTTTTTTTGGAAAAAAAACCCCACACTAGTTCTGTGTAAATATTTTAAAATTGTTAATCATATTTTATTGGAGAAGACCAAGATCATTCTATTTATTAGTATTAGGAATATGTTAAGAGGAAAATACTGCGTTCTTTAACTCAAAATATATTTTGTCTCTAAGCAGCAAGAATGTCAGCAATGCTGAAGTTTCTAACTAATTTGCAGCAAAAGCGTGTCAGTTCTGTTTATGCCATGTGCATGTGTTATGTAGAAGAATGAACAAAAGTTCAGGAAAACGTTTGCTTGGACATTGCTCTGTTTTTTTTGAACTGTCAATTCATGATAGGTCATGCTTTCAATTTGTGTTTCTGCATCACTAGAAAAAGAGGTAGAACCAGTTTAAGTAATTATGAAGGGATTGGGCTTGTGAATGAAGTATTCAATGTTTACTTACATTAAAAGCTTTCCAGTACTTGCACCGCTGCTGGACACAGAATCAAGGTTTGATGTCCATGTTTATGTAATACATAGGTATCTTTCACATATATGAGGAGTTGACACTGATGCATAGTTGTTGTATAAGCTTTATGAATGGTCAAAGAATCACTGTATTAACTCTCTCCTAAGCCTTTTCGTAAAGAAAGGAGAAAGAGGAAAAGTAAAAACCCACTGTTTTGATTCATAGGCACAAAACTGAAGTAATGCAAAATTAAGGACAAAATAGATGGGTCACCTTGCAGCAAACTGTTGTTGCTTGAAAGCTTTGTGTGCTATGTTGGCTGTGTTGGAATGAACATTTAATGGCAGCAGTGCAGAGTGTAGGTCAGGAAATGAACAAATGATTGGTGGAATCAGATATATTTGGTATCTTGAAAATATGGCCTGATGCGGTTCTGATATGTGTAAGCAGCGCTATACTTGTTCTGATAAATCTTCAGCTCTCCTGTTGTGCTTGCAAGTGCTGGTTATAGGTATGAGTTTACCTGTGTGTGCGATTTTAGGCCAAATCTGAAGGCCTGAGTAGTGAAAGTTTAACTCTGTTGGCATAAAAACAGTCAGAATTGCTGAGAGAGAGATTAAAGACTAAGTTTTCAGACAGAGTTTGTGTGCGTGGAATAGGTAATAGCTGTTACTTAAATATACATGTATAAAAACACAAAAGAAATTAATTACTGAAAAAAAATTGTTGATTTGTTTTTTAGCTTACATGACTATCAGTTCATTTTTAGTTCTGCAGACAGAAATCTTTTGGTCGTATTTAATGTGCCTGGTTAATGTTACTGCTATGCTGTCTCCTGTGTTCATGAGAAATAACGCCCTTCTCTCCCTGAGTTCATTGCTTCCCGGAAATAATTGTTTTGCCAGGCACATTGCCTTTTGCGGGAGGGAAGGGAAGACATGATTTTCCAAGAGGACAGGATTGGAATGAGCTGTTCACATTATAATAAGGTTTGAGTCAACACCACTCTAAGCTCTTACGACCTTGCCCTAATTCATCCCTCTGTTAGTACTGAGTTTTAATTGGAGTGATTCAGATGAATTCATAAGAGCAAGTAAAGTTGCTGTGGACAGAGTTATTGTCATGTGATAATGACTAGTGTGCTGGTAACTGTTCACTAGGTTTCTCTCCTTCCTTTGCAGGTCCTGGGATAGGAGGACAAGTCTATAGGCTGTTTTTCTCTGTCAAACAAATACTGCTGCTGAGACGGTATATAAATTTTACTCAACAAAGCTCATTAAAAGTTACTAGGAAGGCTTATTTTTAATGGGAAAAAGATGTATAAGTACTGAACTCACAGTTGTCTTTGGTTGTTATGATGCAACTTTTTTTTTTTTTAATGTCTTGCTGACAGATGGTCAGCTTGTCTTTGGAATCAGCTATGCCCATTAAAGGAGGGAACATAAATAGGTCAGGTGAAGCTGTTAACTGTGTTCTAATGTATGAGAAGAGCAATTCCGTCATGACTTCAAGAGCACTGCGCATAGCACTGGTTTTTGGTACAACTGCACATCTTTTGGATTATTGTATCAGGAAAATGCTGCAACCTATGCAAAGGAAAATTTGTGCATGGAGCTGTTCCTTTTATTGTATTTCTCTCCGACACTCCTCGCTGGTTTTCTTCATATGGTTTGGCTGGATATTTGGTGTGATCTGGCTGGATATTTAGATTCTCTGGAACAAAAATATTGATTTAATTATAATAATAAAAAAAACTTTTAAAATCCAGTTTGCCTTTGGAAGAACAGAAAATAGTTTTAAAGGCTGGAACTGAAAAATAAGATCTGCTACAGAAGCCATTTTTGAGCTTCCCACTTGTGCAAGGTACTGAGGAATTACTCTGGTGTGATTATTTTGTTGGTTAAATGTAAGCAGATATATTTGGGTAGATGGGGAGTTGGTTATAGCTACTTGCATACAGCTTTTAGGGGTTATCATTACTGGTTGGCAGGATACCTGTATCTCATATCGAATGTGTTCCAACTGTGAGTGCTCCAGAGGCTGGGCGGCCATAACCCACATACTGGTGTGCTTTTTGCTTTGGCCATTATGCTGTACAGTAAATGTGAAGTTTTTACCATTCTCCTTCAGAAATTCCTTCTGATAATAAGAATTTGTGGTTCCTAGTGGCATAAACCACTGTCAGAAGCACCCACCTCTTGTCTGACTGTTTCAAATTAAAATGCTTTGGTGATGGCAATGTGCTGATCAGAACAGTGTTTTGGGAGGGATATATTTAAATATGAGGATACTAGACAGTGTTTTTCGCTCAAGTTGTTAGGAGGTAGTTTTAGCAACTTTATACAGCTGATTTGAAGTGATTGGTTTGTTTATTTATAGCACAAAAGGGAAAAAAAAACAGACAAAATGAGGCTTCTTGGCATGCAAGTCTCAGAAGCAAGTCAGTCCTGAGAACTTTCATGTCATTTAAATCACCTTTTAAAATATCAGCACGACCACTGATGGAGCAGCTCCCCAGGATTACAGAGGCATACTGGTGCCAGCTATGAGGAGGGGGATTGGGGCACAGCTTCACATTCATCACGAATGCACGGCTTGACTGTGATACGGCATTTGGGGCAGGGACAGAGTCCAAAACAGCCTTGGAACAGAGCAGTTACTGAGAAATTATTAAGAACAGAGTGAAGATTCCCATGAACTTACTACTGGCATATTAAAACAGCAGAAGGGCTAAGTGGATAGCATTGTATTTGTATATTTAAAAAAAAAAGAATATTGGTGTAATGGTAAAAGTTTGCAAGGCGGGATAGTTTTAGTGTGTGCAAAGACAATGGCTTGAAGAGATGCAGTTAGATTAGATAAACCCAGAATGACGACCAGTTTCTTTCACCTTGTGGGTGAGGGACAGTAGCTTGGAAAATAGTCTGTAATAGGGAAGCTCCATGTTGCTCAAGATAATTAAAAATCATTACTGATGGAAGCATATGATCTTGTGCCTGAAGGGGAAAATAATTTAATGAGCTGGACTGTATCATTCCAAGATAGAGAAATCCTGCTTTAGTTCATGTTTGTTTAAATATATTGCTAATCTTGAAATAAGGAACAAAATTTAGTTTCTTTGCAGTTTTCAATCACATTTCAAGTTTACTTGCTTTTAACAGGAACTTGTTTCTGTACAAAAGTGTTCATGTATTAGTGTTTAACTCCCTGTGTGTGAGTGTATGTATTTAGGGAATTGTTTTTTCAATTAAATACCTCAAAACTGAAATTTGTCATTCATATTCAAATCAAACTTGTGAACATTATATCATGCTAAGCTGTGTATTGCCAATTAACACTGGCTTTAAGTGCCATTTGAGGTTCTAGTTCTCATGTGACTGTTTTTCTAACTTGATGCTATTATTGATTTGAAAAGTACAATTATAAACTAGTCAACCAAACATGTGAACTCTTCTCCCTCTGCCCATTATCTTAATTCCTACACAACATGATTCACTAAAACATCTGACTAGCATATTATAATTATTTTGAAAATTCAGAGAAAACTGAATTCAGGCTAAACAGGTAAGGTGTGCTGCTATTCCTGTACAGTTGGGAATGGTTAGCTGGACAAGCCATGTTTTTTGCTGCAAGACAATCCAGGTGAAGTCTGATTTTTAGTTTTTGTTTGTTTGTTTAATAGAAGTCTTCGTATTCAAAATACGTCTTTTGGATGGCTGACTAAACGGAGGAGGTGTCAGCCCAAGCTAACATACGTAAGCTTCAGGAATGTGTATTTCTGCAGTTATGAACTGATCAGTGTCTGTCTTGTTTTCAAAGTATTAGCTGTTAAAGTCCAAATGTCACTCAGTGGTAATTATACTATTTAGTTGTCTGATATAACCTTAATATGTGTGCTGCTCTAGGAAGGCTCTGTGAAGCTTGTTGAGTATAGCAGCAAATGCTGAGTGTGGATCATTATTGGGTTTAGGCTATGCTCAAATTGAGCTAACTTCATATATCCTTAGAATTACATCTCAACAGAGCTACAGGTTCCTCAATACCATTGTTCTGTTAAATTCTCTACATATACAAAAGAATGGAATTTTTTGTTTCCTTTTTATTACTGCTTTTGCTGTGAGGGTTTGTGCATGAGATGGGCATTCTCTTGCAAGTATTTGACTCTTTTATGAGTGGCTTTCTTCTGTAACAAAGAGCTTAGCAATGCATATGCACTAAACCATGGGGAAAGAGGCAAAAATATTAGTTTGACCAGTAATTAGTTAGAATCCTTCACAGAAAGACTTGCAAGCAGAAGTGACAAATAACATCTGCATTTTCAAACAGAGGGTATCATGTGCAGACAGTAACATAAGAGTCTACATTGCAGTGTGCTGTGAAGGTGGCTGTGTTCTTCGAGTCTGGAAACCAGAACTGTATTTGGAATGGATGTTAGGGTGGTGATGTTTGTAAGCCGAGTATTGATAGTGATATGTGTTCATGGTATTGGTCTTCAACTAAGCAGTGGCATCTGTATGCATCTTGTATGTATGCTGTTTTCATGGTTTCTTATTTTTTCATTAATGATGGTGACTGACAGATTGTGTAGTTTTTTTTTTTAAAAAGAACTTTACAAAAAAAAAAGTCTTCCTGTATGTTTTTGCACTTCTTAGGATGTTTTTGATGCCTCTTGAATGGATATAATCATGTCTTTTAATTTGTTTCATTAAAAAATGTAGTATTTGTTTGTCAATGTGATATTTAGCACTACAGAAATAGTATGTTTGAATGAATATACGTGTCTTGTGATGAGATCGATAGTTTCCCTTTCTACTCCTTTTCTAACCTGTGACTTCTAATCTTATATTGAACTGTAAAGCAATTTGTCATCTGTTACTGTATATGCATGTTTATTATTGTAGGTTTGTTACTTTCAAATTTACTACAAACATGAGTACCTGAAAATAAATCTTTTGCTAATCTGGAAATGTGATATGGAAAGTGAACACTCTCCAGCCTCCAGAGAAGGTCAGCAAAGTACCATTGAGACATAAAGTAATCTGTGGTCTGGGTCATGCTGAAAGCTCTTATTGATATGAGATTAGTCTCGATGGAGATGTCCGGCTGTTACATGTTCATCATACAGATTGAGAGCAGGGAGATCGACTCAGAGTTGGGTCAGGAGGAGAGAAGGCTGAAGCTGAGATACATCCTATACTGCAGTGACTGAGAGTATGAAGGGAGTTAATGCTTCATGAAGCTACGCTGATTAAAAATTGCAAGGCTTGTTAGGTGTCAGATACTCTGTTCGCTGCTCATGGGACAGGCAAGCAGTTAATTAAGGTAAGGGCATTGTTCTTCAGAAGCAGACTTTGGAAGTGTTGTTTACTGTGTATGCGTTTTGGGGGTTTTTTTAAGTGCAGTTTGCTGCTTTGCTATTGGGAAAAATTGGCTGCTGTGTAACAGCATTTTCAGAAAAATAACTGGAATGCAGAAATGCCTTTGAACTCAGGATGGATTTGTTTCTGCTTCCCAGGCAGTCAGCATCAGTGTTTTTGAACAAAAGGGAGGAGGCTGATTACCAAAAGGTTTCCTGTTCTTGTGGATAAGAAGCTTTGAAAGAGAAACAGGAAAACAGAAATTCTCACAAATAATTAGTATTCTGCTGTGTTTTGTGACATTCTGTACAAATTGTAAATGGAGCAGAAATAAGTTTGTGCAGAATACAGCAGGCTAGGCAGAATGTCGTGAAGCATTTCCATGGGGGAGAAAGAACGGCCAAGAATGCAGAATTATGCAAAGTGCTTCTCCGGTATTGGACTTGGGTGCTTGAAAGTACTGGATGTGGGATGTGTTAACGGGTGTACATGCTGGTCCCTGCAGAAGATACAAGATAGGCTGAGGTTTGTGTATGAAAAAGCATACGTGTGTGTTTGTGTTGGGCAGGGGGATGATTTTACTTAGGTTTAATATTTTGCATGTCTTCCCCTTGTTGAAGAAAGCAACTTTACTGCTGTGTGGGGAACACGGCATGTATTCATAGTGTGCCTGAAGGATCAGTTGCTGGACTAGCCTGTCCTCTCTTGCAAGGCATTTAGATCTCACCTCTTCCTCTCCCAAATACATATACACATACAGGCACACACTCATAAGAAAGGCCTTTCCAGAGGAAGCAGCTGTGAACACACAGTTCACAAGTGCTCAAGCAACTCATAGCTGTGGCTGGAATCTCTCTTGAAAGGATTAGAAAAGGAAAGAATTGCACAAGACGGGAGATGAGCAGAGTAGTTCTGCTGGTTAGTGGGTTAGTAGATTACTATGTGCCTCCCGTGGGGTTTAAGTCATTCATCTCTCTGTTTCATGCTGCAAGCATGTAGGGGAGAGTAGAAAACTGGCAGCCAGAAGTACAACTCCAGGTTAAAAACAAAAAATAACCAAACAAAACAAACTATGTACTAAGTGAGTTTATTGATTTTTCCCTCTCCCCCCACACCCCCCCAAATAGCATGGAGCGGTCATTATTTCCTGTTCTGGCTCTGTAGGCATGAAGGCAGAACACTAAGGCATCTTTATATTTAAGTCTGCATTTCCCTGTCCTTACTCCCACACCTTTATTTTGCTTAAACTGTATGCTACAGTCAGCTCACCAGGATTTGCTGCATTTGTCTTGACTTCCCTTTGTGGTATTGAAAAGTTTGGCAAGGTTGGCTACTAGGGAAGAAGGGGGAAGGGCGAGGCAGGGAAGGAGGTGGGGGGAGGAAAGGACAAGTTAGCAGAGGAGGCTTTGGAATATTTCTGTCGTGCGGATAACGTGTGCTGTAAGGAGCTGTGTGCTGGGACAGCCCTTGGCGCCGGCCATGCATGCTACCTACAGTGCTGAGAATGAGAGATCCAGGTAAGGCAGCGAGAAAGCAGATGGTTGCTAGCTGGGGGGGGATTTTTATGCCGTCCCTCTTCCACCCGAGCGAGCCATTACTTCCCTTTGCATTGTTGGAGGTCTTTCCCTGCTTTATAACAGTCTCTGGGACAAGTATCTAGGGAGACTTCAGACAGATGCCAACCTGTGTGTACAGAACATAGTTCTTTTTATAAATGTTAACATCTGCTGGATAATAATGTTTTCATCCTGCTTTTTTAGGCTCTGCATGATCTTAACTGGGAAAAGCAGCAACTTAAAGCATGATTCTGATTTTTCATTGCACTGTGTAACTACCTTATGTTTATATGAATGTGAGAGTAAATAATTAGCTCACTGACTATCTCAGAAGGGCTTGGGAGCAGTCGTATAACTTGTGAATTCTCTCTCTGCTGTGTGCCAAGACTGCTAGATTTTATATCAGAGGTAAATGTAGAGTACGTTGAGTGAGGAAGTTTTAGTGTTGTTGGTGGCAGCGAGTGGTAATTAAGGGGTTTGAGAATAAAGATTTTGGACACCTGAGAGATTTGGATTGAGAGTGGGAGCTTCACGGAAAGAGATCTCATATTGGAAACGCAAGCGAGATGAATTACATGGTTGAGCTGACCATTGTAAGCCTTGAAAATAAGAAAGAATTTTGACTTACTGACAAGGTTAAGTCAGTGAAGGATCAAGAGAGTTACAGGGGAACTTGGTACTTAATAATAAATAAACCAAATAAAAACTCATGTCATAGTAAATCTGTTCTTCTCTTTGATCTGAAAGCTTTTCTGCAACTTTTAATCACTACCATCCCCATAAGTAAGAAAAGACAGAAGCAATTATATAAAATGTTCAGAAAAATCTTGCTGCAGTCATGTATTGGAAATAATATTTAGAATTCCTTATGTAAAAATGCCAATTCCTTTTACGTAATTATTTACCGAATTCTGCACTTGAGTTTTAGTATCATTTGCAGTGAATGTGGTGTTCAGAGCACTTTAGAATGGCTTCATTTTACCTGAATTTAAAGATTTTATACTACCCTATTTTCATTGAGATTATACTTGTATTGCCAAGTGAAAATATGGAGAGATGGTTAGGTGCAAGAATAGGCCTGTTTTCAATTGCCAGTCCTTTAAATTTATATCACTACATTTATTGCAATGTCAAGTGCAAGTTCTTTGGAGATAGTATTGTGATGAGAACCTGCTTGGCAGCAAAGAAGAGCTAGAGACAAATCAAAAGTAAGAGGTAATACTCGATTACAGTCATCATTAGCGTTTGGACCACCCATCTGAATATGCAGTTTTTCGGTGAAACTTAATTTCTGCAGATTTAGACTTATCTTGATTATAAGTTTTTTTTTTTTTTTTTTTTTTTTTTTTTTTTTTTTTTTTGGCCCAGACTGCATAGCTTTGTTCTGTGTGCAGCAGGGCCTATGCACACCAGTCTGTTGCAGCAAATAATGGTAGTAAAGGTTTCTGATAAAAAGCGTATGTTTTCTTTTCAATAGCATTTCCTCTTTGATCTTAATCATTGTATAGCAGCTGCTGTTATAGCCTTAGCCTCCTTCCACATCTTTATATACATTAGATTCTTCTAGTAGGAAACAAAACGAACCTCAGCATTCAGCTCTTGTGCCTGCTAATATAGGGAAGCCCCAGCAGCCTGTGATGCACTTTCTTTTTTCCCATACCATGAGAGAAGGGTGCATAGGACAATGTTTAAGAAGTTGTCAAGACTCCTGGAACCATCTGGTTCAGGGCTGCTCTGACAGACACAGAGCTCACAAGGATTGGAACAAGGATGGGAAAGGGAGGAACTGTAAGTAATTTGGTCAAACAAAAGAAGTACTTACTACCAAGTGCAGAGTCAAAAGGGTGGAGAGGGGCAGTTCATTTCACCTTTTTTTTTTTCCCATCTGCGCTTTAGGAGCAATGAATGTCTGTGGTACATCCAGGATTGCTTCTAAACCTCAGTCTTCGGTTTGAGTTGGCCAGCTCGGCTGAAGATGCTGCAGACACTACCTCTGTTCTGCTGCATAGTTATTTGCTTTGGGAGGCAGAGACAAGGCAGGAAGAATTTATGTTACAGGATCTTCTTCTGCATTTACTTTCCTGTGTCTTAGCTACCTTCCTGTTGCTGAGGAAGTTGGGAGCGAGCTATATCCAAAACAAGCTCCTGGGAAATTCCAAGAATCTTTTCTTTTTTTTCCTCCCAAAGACTGTATAGCAAATGTTCTAAAAAAATTAATAAAGATTTTTTTCCAGGCTGGTTTGCAAGTTTGGAGGCTTTATAATAGTTATAATATGAGAAAGGTGTACAGCAGCCTTTCTTCTCACTGTGTATTTCTTTGACATCATCTAGCCAACACAACAAACAATTGTTGATTTGTTTTATGTCTAGCTTACTGCTTTGTAGGTGCAGTCTTTTAAAACCATGTGAGTTTTTCTTTTCCACTTCCTTCAGCTTTTGGAGGTGCTGGTTCAGATTAGCGTTGTATCCATCCCATATGAATCAGCATACACCAAAACTTCACACCCAGGGAAAAAGCCACCATCTGTCTTTTTGTTGTATTCCTTTTCCTCCTATTAAAGGAGGCTCTTTGCTAACTTTGAATGACAGTGAGAGTCATGATGGATGCAGGGCCTTTTGCTGCCCTGGACTTTGAGATGTCACATTCACCATTAATCACTTTATTATTAAGTCAGTTCTCCACCTGGCATCAGCAGTGACAGAAGTTCAAAACCGTATTTCACTTTCTTCATTGCTATCACAATGGCAGCAGTAGCTTAGACAGGATTCAGGTATTTTTATTTTTACCAGTACATTGTCGATTCCTGTTTACTCTTAGAAGATAATGTGGCACCAATTACCCCAGCCAAAATACAGTAGGGAATAAGGAATAGTTTTATATTCCATGCAGAATATTTCATGGACTATGTGATTTTTTTTTTCTCGCTTCTTCTGAAATGTTGGCTTTTAATCAAAACTGAAGACAGTACCCCAGACCTGATAGGTTGCTTTTCCAATCCAGTGTGGCAGACCCTCTATTTCTAGCCAAAATGTACATATTATTGCTGTTTTTACAGACCTGCTCTCCCATCCCTTTCTCACTGTGTAACACTATATGGCAAACTGAACGATGAGAGCTAGTCTTTGGGGTCTGATTGTTCAGCCATGTCCACAGGCCTTCCTCTTGTGCATTCTTCCTCTTCCTTGTTTGAACTCATTGCATATTTTATAGCTGCCATGGAGACACCTTGTCTGTAGCTGAGGAAGCAGGCAGAGAGATCTTGATGCTCTTGCTTGCTCACATGCTCTCTCTGTCTCTGATTAACACCCCCAACCCAGTTGTTCATACAGCCTCTCACTCAGAAGATAAATTTCACCTCCCTGTAGGCTGGATGCTGTAGGTAGCATAAGCTGTTAGAGGCCAAGAGTGTGAGGCCACCACCCAGCAGCGCATTTGCTCCTTTCTCATTAGGATCACCTTTCCACTTGTCAGAATTTGGGTACTCTGTATTTATTTTTACACCGCTAATTTTCAGAATTAAACTTGGGGAAATCTGTCACAGTCCTCCTTGTCTCACAGCTTTTTTTTTCTCCTTGAGAGGATGGCTTCTGCAATACCAAAAGAGGGGCAAAAACAAGCCATTTCCCATGGAACTTCATAAAGACCCAGATAAAACACGTGTGAAGACAAGGTCTTCAAGAACTCACATACCAACTTTGATCTTTTTAAAACAATGTGATGGTTAAAATTCGGATAGGAGAAGTCCTAAAGAGACCAGTACACTGAGACTAGTATAGAAAGATATTACTGTTTAAAGTAAGACTTGGAGGAAGGGGAGGGGAGGAAAGCAATTTGTCTCCTTGAAGCTGAGAGACTGTGGCAGGTGAAATGGACCTGTAGGAAAGAAGCTGGTGTGTATAACAAAAGAGAAATGGGGGTGTGAAGGAAAACGTGTAATCCAGGAAATCAAAGTGGGGGAGTGTATGTCTGAAGGAGAATGATGATACAAATGAATGAAATGGAAGCCAGTTCTGTGCTATTAAGAGCCTGAACAGTGAGAACAACTACATGTTATGGCTAAGGGGAACAGAGCCAGAGGAGATGTTTGCAGCTGAGGGGTGCTGTGGTCTAGTATGTGAAGACAACAGCATTTTTCCGTGATGTTTTAGGTATCCTGAGTCAAGATGACCAAAGTGCAGAGCAGGTATTTAACAATAGAGAAAGGTGCTGGAGAGGAAGAAGTGACAAGCTACAGGAAGAATCTCACTGTGAAACAAGCAGAGTTAACCTTTCGGTCCTGCTGAAAGGTGTTGACAAGAGGATGGTGCTAGCTTTCCCACCTCGGTGGAAATGGAGATCAGGCAAAGGCAGAGATCACTGATGTGTCCCTTACTAGTGACAGGAGCCAGCACAAAGAGGGGGCACCAATAGCAGAGTGGGGTGTGATGTGGGCTCCAAACACAATGCATGTGGGAAGCAGCAGCAGAGATTTGTGAAAGTATATGAAGGCACAGGTATACATTGAAAAGAAGGTGATAGCAATGAATTCAACTTAAAAGAAGGTGTGACCCATTGAGATTCCAGATGAAAATAAAATAAAAGGTGTTTCCTTGAAGTACCTCAGTTAGGAGAAGGGTTTTTTTCTGCTTTAGGAGGGTATTTCAAAAGAGTTTCTCCACTGGTAACAGCGTCTGTTCCCTTCATCTTTATGCTGCAACTTGTTTGATTGCTGCTGGTGATTTGACTTGATTAATGTTGCATTTTGAAACTGAGAGCTTGCCCATATACACACACAAACACACCGTGTTTGCTAGGGGAGGGTGGGAAAGAGGGTGTTTTCTGCCCACAAAGGAGGTTGCAACTGGGCAGTGAAAGGCCCGTCTGTTGGCAGCATTTATCCGAGGCAGCTGCTGGTTTGTCTGTGGTGAAGGTTCTGTGGCTAATTCTTGTGGAAGGCTGCTGCTAATAAGGAATTAGAAGTCACTAAAAAAAGAAAAAAAAGAAGAAGTCTTTTGACACTCTTCTTTCCCTGCTTTTTTTGTCATTTAGAAGACAAAAGTTTTAGAAGTTAGTGAGGGTGTGCATATATTACCAGTTTTCTTTATGTTCTCTTTCTTAAGGAAATGTGGTGATGTAAAGTTATTGGTGTCCTCCTGGAACCCATTTGGTGATGATTGGTTATGTTGAAGGCAGTTTGACATGATCAAAGTAATCAAGGTCCTGACTGGCCTAGTGGGGAAATATCCCAGCTTCGGTAGGAAATTCTGGACTGAATGATTTTTCAGCCCTTAGTACCTTGAGGCATCTTTGGGGAGAGCATGGCATCTTGTAGGCCTTTGAAATTTGTCGTCTTCCAGCACTTTCCTTTCAACTCTGGTTTCTGTTTCATTGTCGCTTCCAAGTGTTAAGGCAGCCCTTCTGATAGCTGCTACTGCATATAGAAGTGGTTTGAGAACTTTATCTAACCCATCCCCTGTCCAAGGACCAAGGTTTAGTCATAGAATCTCCTGGACTTGCTTCCTAGACAGAGTTAGCTTGGCTTCCTCTATGTTTTGACAGTTAGCTTTGCCATCATTTTTGTGCAGATTTTTCTTCCATTAGAGTTTCCATAAAGAACAGAGGTTTCATCTTCCAGAATCTGGAAAAAATTTGATGGCCGTGGCCTTTCTGTCAGTTTTCACTCCAGTAGAAGTAACCTTTTGGATGTGGTAAAACTGATTTCAGATGAGTTCTGAAAGGCTACAGTGCATGTGACCCCTTTGTGCAGTTATGCCTGTAAGTCATTTTGTGTTACGGCCATTGTAGAATAAGGAACAGATTGGTGTTTGATGATTTTCCAAGTTGCTTCTCTCTGAAATTAGTTGTGCTTTAGTCAGACCTGCGGAGGCAAACCTCATTTTTGCTGAGTTGGAATAGAGCCAGCATGAGAGCAGCAAAGTCAAAATCATTCATTTGGAAGTGAACTCCCTCATTTTTCACCTATTTTTAGGCGACTGTTGAAGTCTCCTTCTCTGGCACGGAACGTTTTTCTGTGTTTCAGTGAGTTGCATAACCTCTCATTTATGCTGGAACTTCATCAACATTGTTCTACTTTAACAAGCTGAATTCAAGCATCTCTTTAGATCTAAAATTTAGGTAGGTTTTTAAAAAATGTTGTTAGACTTAGCTATTTCCCCCTTCTACTGACTCTGGCCTCTTCGTTATTCTTCTTGTTTTAATCATATATTGAAATGAGCCTTAAAAGTATATTTGGAAGAAGAGAGAGGGTCCAGATTTTATAAATAAGATGTATTCTTTCACTTGTCAAAACACTGGATTGCTTAGTGCTATAGAGCATTCTGAGGACATCTTCTGTGTCGAGCCAGATACAACATCAACCCAAGGAAAGATTAGAAGAATGCCAATCAAAACTGTCCTAGGCCATCCAGTTAATGGTTTTACATTCTTTCCTGCAGCATAATTGATTTATGACAAATATGACTGCTGAAATGAATTTAGGCATGTAGTGGCCTATGCGTGAAAGGTTGTAATACAACAATAATGATCTGTTGGTATACATGTAGTCATGCTGGTAAGTTTAGTTTGTTTTAAATGCAAGTTAAATTTTGGCTTTTAGGGGGAGAGTAGTTTCATACTTTTATTTTTCTCTGGGACTTTTCTCCTGTTTTCATATGCACTTCCTATGCTCTAGAGACAAGAGATCAAGAGGATTAAATGCAAGGACAGTTTTTAAAGGTATCATAAAATGCTAGCTGTAGTAGAGGACTCATAGCCTATTTGCTCACCTGTTGCTGTTAGTACAGGATTGCTGTCTACAGTATATTTTAGGGCTTTTTCCAGCTCTCCAGCATGTTTTAAATAATGGAATTTCCAAAATGTCCTTTGGGTGACTGTTCAAACTGAAAGAAATCTTATAGTCAGACAGATTTCATGATATGCATCCCTTTCTTCCCTAACTAAATTCTTATGGACCAAAATGTATTTCTCCTTGGGTCTGTTTCCTGGAATAGCTGTGTCATTAGCTGCCCCTGTTGGTTGCTATTTACCCAGATTATGCATTCAACTTTACATGTGTACCTCACAGATGCGCAGGCCTTGTTGTGATAAGCATGGCACTTGGGAGTAGGTAGACAGATACACAAAGCAATCAGGTCAGTGACTTCATGCTTTTTCTTGTGTTTTCTGAATTCTCCTCAGTATGTCAGTCCCTCCTTGGTATTGAATTTTTCAGGACTGAAGAGATTATTCCAGATGGCTTCTTACCTGAGCAGCACAAACAAGAGCTGTCACCTCCTTGAGTCCCCAACGAGATCCCTTTCCGCAAGGCGTTCAAAGCACGCTTCTTTCTGCTGCTGTTTCACTTCCCCTCTCTGCCTCCTCCAGGGCCCTCCTGCGTGTTAACTCTTTGTGTAATATCCCCCCAGCTTATATCATCTGGCCTTTTCCCAAATTCAGTTTAATTTCCAAACCATCTGTTGTAGATCCTTTGTATCATTTCCCCATCTTTACTGATGTTTCCAGCCCCACCCAGTTTACTCTCATTTGCAGATGTTGTTACTTCATTGTTGGTTCCCTTTTACCTTTAATGAGGAAGCCGGAGAAGATAGGCCTGGTCAGTTGATGCCTCTGCATAACTTGGTATCTTGTTTGTTTGCTGTGCTGAGGTGGTGTTTGTGTCCAAGTTTAAGTTAGTTAAATTTTAAATCAGTTTTCCTGAGACAATCTCTACTTAAATAGAAAATATCTACTGTGACTGCAACACCTAGAGGGGTTTTTGTAATAAAGTGGTGGTGGGGGGGAACAGAAGTGAAGCCACTTGATGCTGTAGCCTTTTTCCATTTGTTACTGGAGTTTTCATAAAGGTGATTGGGAAGAATTTGGGAAGGAGGGCGCTGAGATGGCGGGGGTTTACTGGGGGGATGGAGCCAGGCTCTTACTGAGGTGCATGGTGGGAGGATGAAAGACAACAGACATAAATTGAAATGGAAGGTTCCAGCTGAATGTATGGGGGAAAAAATCCTTTCCACATGTGGATGGTCAAGCAGGGGAGCAGATTCCCTGGGGAGGTTGTGTAGTCTCCATCCATGGAGACTTTCAAGCCCCAACTGGACAAAAAGCTCTGAGCAACCCGAATTTAATTCAGTGTTGACCCTGCTGTGAGCAGGAGGTTGAACTAGACACCTACCATACTCCCGGAGTGATTCTGCAGTTCTGTGCCAGTCATTGGTCATATACCACTGCTGATGGCACAGATTGTTCATGCCTCAGTATTTGCTTCCCTGTTTAAATAAAAATAAGTACATTGGATTAGCTGTAGTTTTGTATGTCTCTTAAAATCCAAGTTGCATCTCCAGATATTCTTCTTTTGTAAACTGATAGATGTATTTTTATCTACTGATAGGTGTTTTGTGACAAACTAATTTGCTTTTCTTTTAAAATGAAGGTTAGAATGGTGTTCGTCAGCTGGTCCTGTATTTCCACGATGTCTGACAACAGAGCGCATTACTATGATTAATTTAAAATAGAAAACAGGGCATTCTAAAACTTCCGCAGGGCTTGCATGAATTGTCAGCAAGTTGGAACTAACATAAGCTATATCTATTATTTCAATTCCCTTCTGACATCCTGCTTTCTTAACTATAAATAATGTACCCCTTTATATACTCTGTTTTGAGCATTACTGCTCAGTGTAGCTTGTGTATATCTTGGTTCTTTTTTCCATATCTTTAAATAACAGAATTGGGATGCAAGCTTTATTTATTTATATTGTTCCCCTGCATTGTAGCTGCTGTATTAAAATATTTAAGTTATAGGATGATGATCTACAGAACTTCTTTTTCTTCTTCTTCTTTTTTTAGTACAGTGGAGCTGCATCTCTTGTTTCTCTATTCAGCACAGATCAAAATATCTTAACTGCAATACCTGCTATACAATTTCCAAAATAAGTGTTAGCAAATTTTAACGTCTGCAATAGAAAAACTCATTTCCATATTCATTGTAGTGTAACAATAATAGCTTTTCTTTCATTCCCTCCTCCTTTTGCTCTGAACAGATATAATCATTGGTGTATTTGTGGTTTTATGTGAATAAAAGCTCTTTTCTCAATTACTGTTGCAGGACTACCTTGTTAATTCTCATGGTCCTAATCTAAAAAACGGTATTTGTCACCAAATCCCTGGCAAATGTCGCCTCACTTTTAATTAAAACAAAAAAGTGAGTACTGACTTGAGAGTTTATCAGTTTCTAAGAGTTAATCATTTTAATATCAATATTGTAGTACATAATTCATGTACCACAGAATAAGATAGTGAGCAATATTAGCACTGTGCTGTGCTTGCCAAAATAAATTCATAAACTACATTGGGGGACAGGATGGTTGAATGATTAGAGCACTGGTCTGGGAAATGAAACACCTGGCTTCCAATGCCAGGTCTGCCATTCTCTTGTCTGATGTTTGCAAAAGAAAAGTAATCTCATTTATTCTTGTCTGTGGAGGGAAATACCATTGCCACTTCTGTGAAGCACTTACATAGCGCTTCTCACCCAGATTTCCAAATATTACTGCTTTTGTTTTCTGACTCAGCCTAGGAAATCCCGAGGATCCTTACCCAGTAGCGTATGGTGTTTGCAGGCTCTATTTCAGAAGAGTTGACTGTCTGTCATGAGCTTCCCCACTCTTGTTTGAACAGATACAATAGTTTCTAGATGTAGCGCTATCGTCTGTGTTAGATGGAAGGTCAGACTAAATGACCTGGCCTTCAAGTCTATGAAATTATCTGGGGTTTATTGTGTTTTATTTTGTTATTTAACATGGAAATTGCCTCAGTTAAATGCCACGATGCTATTTTGTCTTTACTTAGCTGAGAGACTTGGCTGAAGTGATTGAGGACTTTTTCTTAAAAGCTCTGCCCATATCATCATTTTAAAAAATGGTTTAAAAGGTCGTAATGTAATTCTGTTGTGTGGGGCCATGTGAGCCTCACGCTGGACGTGGAAGACTCTCTCGCTGTTTGGTCTGTCTGTCCGCTTGCCTGCGCGGGGAGGAGGTGGATGGAACGGTTTCAGAAGTGGGTGATTCAGAGCGTGCAAGAGAAATGGCTCCATCCCACGTGCAAGGATTAGAAACCCAAGCTCAGCCCAGTTAGAAATTAAGCTACAATGTGTAAGGCCTGCTGGGATTTCCGAGGGCTGGAACGTTCCCATCTGTGTACACTCTGCCTCTGGCTGTGGCGTGGGTTGAGCAGACTGTGTGTTTGATTCTCTCAGCTTCCATAATTTTTTTTGGCAGTTCAAATCTGCCCACTGATAGTCGCATAGCTGAGCATGTAAAACAAAACCTAATTTTCCGTTGGCTGGTTCTGCAGCATTTATATCTCCTGCAGTATGTAGTCACAGTTCTGGAATATGGGATAAGGCTGGAACGGTGGGAACCTTTAAGTCTGCCTGTCAGTACCATCAGAAAAATGTGCACGAGTTGCAAGGAAAGATGTTTATGTTTAAATGTAACGTTCTTGCCTAGAGCCATCTGGTTTATACTGTCCTTGAATTCTTTTCCAGATCTCTCTCTCATTTTCTGATTTTTTAAGGGAATGGAACATTTGCTATTAATTAGAATAGAAAAGCCCTTAATGTGCCTACTCAAGGAAAACAGCTAACTTAAATCTCAGGAAACTCAAGTATATTAACGCAGAGCAGGGCGGTCTAACTGGCAGCACAATTTACAGAACAAGTCCACGCAGCCTGCCGTCATAACCTTCGAGAGGAGGGGAAGTGGCTGTAGGGGCAGCACGTGAAGTCCTGCAGCTGAATGTCTCCTTAGGCGCCTGTGCACAGGCAGATATGGAAGCTATAGGCTGCTGTTGCTGCTTCTTCTCACAGCAGGGGTGTGAGAAGGTAGAGCTGGAGATGACACAGTATGGCTCGTGAGCTGCACTCAAATACTGAACATATAGCCAGCTGCTTCTACCTACACGGGGGCATAACACAGGTATTATGTAAACCTTCTGTCGCCACTGGGAAGTTTGGACCGCTGTGACTCAGAAAAGGCTCTGCTAGTCTCAATACTCAAGTGTTTAATGCCTAGGGATTGCACTGTGGGCTCTGGATACTGCAGGCATATTTCCTCCAGCATGGAAATAGTAGAGCCCCCGATGGGATTACATGGAAGAGGAAAAACAGTGATGCTCATAGTCCGTTGCTAAAATGGAAAGACTTCAACCAAGCCCAGGCTGTCTTCTCCGTGATTGTTCCCAGAGCGAGGCGGCGAGCGGGAGCAGAGGTGCACGCATTTGATTGACCGGTGTTGAGTTTGAGTGCATCGTGTGGTTGCTGCTTCTGCCTGGGTAGGCACTTTGAGCTTTGCTCCTTCTATTTACACGAGAGCTGTGGGACTTGTTTCAAGCCTGGCGATTTTTTAATAGTTTTATATATAATTCATTCTGAGTCCTTTTAATGGCAAATTGAAACTTCAGAAAATCAGATGAGATACCTAAGGCTTAGCTGTGCAGGAAAAGTAGCCTGTGATACCTTCTTGTGTAGATTCTGAGAACAGACAAAATGCTCTTTGGTTACTTTTTGTTACTTGCAAATAGACTAAGGGAGGGGGGGACAGGGACAGAGGAAGACTTACTGCAGAGTAAGAATATCTACATGAAGAATTAATGTCAGTTTAATTAATGTTAGTTTTCCCAAGCTATCACTTTTTTTACATCTGATTTATCTCAGCACTGTGTTAGAAGTTTTGTTTCACATTCTCTTGAGAGAAATGGGGATCAGAAAAAAAGTTCTGTCTTTTCTGAAATATACTGGTATGCGATTTGGCTGTTAGGAGAGTTCCAGCTAAGCTAAATCATGGAGTGGTCTTATATAGAAGACAATGCAAAATTTTGAGCAAATTTATTCAAGAAAACTGAAATTACAAGTTACTTTTTAATATTGTGCCTCTTTTCTAGCTTTAGCATGTTTTAGACTTGGCCTTCAAGAAAAAAAAATCCAGAGAATAAACACAATAATTGTCAGAATAATATTTTCATAAATCACTTTATTGGAATATTTGCAGAAGATCCATCTGTCTCTCAAGGACAAAATCTATGTGTCTTGGTGAAAAGAAATGTTCAATAATGAAGTGCTCCATGTGTTTTCTTTTGATTTAGGATATGGAGCTGGATGAAGTACTTCTACTTAGGTGCCTTTAGGAAAAGACATAACTGCAAGATTTTTAAAGATTTTAAAACTCTATTTTCCATTGCATTGATTGCAATGGAAAATTGGCAGAAACTCAGTTATCTCTATACTGCTGTAAATCTGATCCTTGTTACAAAGTTTTGTTTTGTTTTTGTTTGTTTGTTTAATGTCCATTACAGTTGATAACATATTTCTTGAGATAGGATTTGAGAGTTTGGGCAAGGTATCTGGGTTGCTGAGCGTACTGCTCCTTGCTGTGTACTCAGCATTGCAGCCAAAATAGGCAAAAATGTTGCCTGTAAATTGAGACCATATTAATTGCTCCCTGCAATTAGGTAAATAGCTGTATAGCATGTAACAGCAGGAGGGCGAGGGTTAATGAGGGGCTAATTCCCTCCTTGGAGAGACCACAGAGCTGATTGGAAACAGCTGCTGGAGCTGCCGGGCCTAGACCAGCCGGGTAGTGCAGGCATGGTGCCACTGTGGAGAGGCCTCAGAGCTACAGCCCTGCAGCCAGCTCAGTGAAGAAGAGGCACAAGGAAAAGACTGATAAGGAAAGAAGGTAGGAAGCAATCCAGAAAAGAAACAAAGGGTAGAGGAAAGTGTCCTTGGCCTGGAGCCCCAAGGGATGAGAAACGGTGACTGAGGCTGGATAGGCTGACAGGAGTTCAGTTCCTAATTACGGACCTTAGGAAGGGATGCAGCCCCAAATTTGCTCTTAGCCTTTCTGTGTGAACATTATGTCAGCTTAAGATTATGTCAGCATCGTATAGTGTAGGACTGGCTTAGGCCTTAAAACTGCATAGCTGTGTTAATGGGATGCTCAGCTGGGCTAGCTGGCTCTGTTGAAGTGCAGGGGGATGTTAACCCAGGATGGATGCTGAGTGTACGTGGCTGTGTTTCCCCAGAACTGAGCTAGCTGTCCAGAGCTGGCTATTTCTGATGGCACTGGTCAAAATACGGAGTTTGGTTCATTGCAGTCTGCAACACGAGAGTCAAGTTAGCCAGAGCTGTTTGCTATACGAATAACTTGGATGATTGTCACCTCTGCTCTGTAACATGGTGTTTTTACCGAGAAGTTGGCTTCCCTCTCTTTCTACACCTGTCATGTACTTAGATACGCATTGTGTTCCTACTTACATATTACTAGATGCTATCAATATTCATATACAAAACCTTTAAGCAGGCGCCTGTCTGCAGTTTGAACAGATGCTTGCTTCTGTGGCTGGGAATATTGGTTAAAGCCCAAGCAATGCTTTAGCTTAAGCTGGAGCCTACCCACTCTGTAGAAAGGAAACTGCTAATGCCCTTCCCATTGTGTTCTCCTAAAGACAAAGACTTTTTCCTGCAATTGATAGAGTCAGCTGAGCAAAATAAAAACCTTAGAACTTCCCAGCACAAAGAACTATGGAATATGCCCAGAGAGATACTTGGGAACACAGGGATTGCTTATATATGGGCTGGCTTGACCCAAATGTTCGTATAGCAGATGCCAGTGATGTAATATATCCTTAGCTTTAGCTTGCCAACAGCAAAGAATGGTTAGCTCTTTCTGCTACGCAGTCAAGCGCTGTCCCGCAGGGCTGTAATATATCTCAAGCACCGGTACTGTAAAACTCGAATGCTCCAAAGAAAGGCAAAAGGGAAAGAGCGCCTTCTGAACAAGGAGCTTGTAAATAGATTAGGGCCTTTCAGCCTGAGATGATAAGGGGGAGAAAGGGGTATGTGTTTTGAGAGAGCATTATAAATTCATGAATGATACGGAGAAGGTCAGCAGGGAAACAGTTGTCCTTGAGTTGCAGAACACAGAAAGCATTGCCAGGGAAGCATTGCAAATGTGTGCCCTGTTCTCACGCTTTTTCTTCCACTTCTGTTATTGACCACTCTCAGAAACAGGATACTGGGCTGTCAGCCTGTGGTCTGGTCTGATACAGAGCTGCTTAATATGCTGCTTGAACTGGGAAACTACTTTAAGAGGGGGAAAAAGTGGGGTCCTGTTTCTTGACTGATATGTCTTTGGTTAGATTGGAGTGGCTACTGCTTCACTATTAGAGTTATTTTAAAGCTAATGCTTTTATTATATCAAGATTTTAGAGCCCACAGAAGGTATTTTTGACAATGTAAATAAAAATAATACAACAGTGTAACTCTCCACCTGAATTGTGAAGTATCACATTGCTGAAGTGATGAAACTATGGAATACCAAAAAGTAGACTTTCACTTTCATTCTGCCAAATTATTTGAATAATATGCTATAAGCTAATGAATATGCCAGTGAGAATGCTATATAAGTGAGGAACACTCTATGAAGAATTATACACGGAGTGGGTTTAGCTTTGGTATCAGCAAGCATTTGGGCCTACATAGTGTGCAGGGGTGAAAAATAAGCCATGTGTTAAATGGATTAATGCAGTGTTGATCCCTTTCTGTCAGGACAATTAACATGAGTAAAATGTTTGCCCTAGTTTAAACAGATAAGGGAGTACTTTATTGTGTTCATCTGAAGATTAATGTTCCTATATGTGCAGCAGAGAGCACAAGATTTATCTCCTGAACATTATGTAGATTTATAGCTGTGCCAGTGATTGCTGGAGAGCTCTTTATGAACCATGTTCACAGTGAGTCTTTTTTGGTGTATGTTTAGTGAAAGAGGTCACAAGAAGGATGCAGACATTTTGAAGTGTTAAGTGGGGTGTTTGTGACATGTACAATGCCTTTAAATTATAAAATTTGACTTGTCACAACCCCTGATTTTCTTTTATATTTGTGCATGTGTGTGCATCTGCTATATAAACATAAAAATGTATTTTATTAAATGCTTAAGAAGTAACTTCCGTTGCTGTCCTTTCTTCCTTAGAGAATTGGTAATGTTTTTGCATTATTATTTGATGATTTATAACAAAGAATATTACGCTCAAGGAGAGAATGACGTTGTGAGATATATACTTTCTATGGGACTGTGCATTTACATGTATGCAACTCTTGTTTATTTAATAGGATTGCATGGGTGAAATACAGGGTCAAATTTGGCATTCAAAGTCTAAGATAAGGAATGAACCTGCCTTGGGCTTAGCAGAGACAGAATGATGCAAATACTATGCATATAAAACTCAAAATGTTAGAGCAGTTTTTACTTCTAGTTTTTGTTTGACTGAAGCTTTGAAGTTTTCTAATTATGAGCTTCTGTAATTTAATTTATTAAGTGCAATTAAATTTTGAGAATGTGTGTACCAATTGTAGTGAAGATTAGTCCATTGGACACTCTAAAACATTTAAATCTTAATTCCGATTCTTTTTCTGAAAAATTGCAGGGAAAAGCTCATAGAAAATGCCTAGCCTAGTCTTAAACAAAATACATGGTAGTCTGGGGTAGAGAGGATAAATTTTCTATTTTCAGAAATTTGATATTAAAAAAGTGTTTATCCTCTTTTCCATGATGAACAAGGGATTTTTTTTAATAGTAAAAAGAAAAAAAGCATCCTCCTTTGAAGAACTATAACTCATCTGTTGCGTCCGTACATCTGAACTTGCAATGCAAAAGGACAAAAAAGATCTTATTGTTGAAGAAGCAGTTATGAGAAACAGATTAAACCTTGGGCTAGAATTTACAAGACAACTTTTCCCACCCATGACTTGTGCAGGCAGAGCTGTGAGCTGGACTGGAATGCTGCCTGTGGCGTTTGTGAGTGACACTTACGCTGGTTAGTTTCGGGTTTGTTTTTAATTGCTGGTTAATTGTACCATTGAATGACTTCGGATGCTGTCTTTACAAATCTCTCTCAGTAGTTGACTCAGGAGTGCTGGCATGACTTTGTCATGTTACACAGACTTGGTTCTCTGAAAATTTTATAGCAACTTGCTTTTAGATTTGGAGAAGTCCACAAAAAAAGTGGTAGAGGAAATATTAGGCCACTTGAACAAGATGCTATGCCTGGCACTAAATACCAAGATATCATGTTGGATTATTAGTCCAGTGCACAATGAAAGAAAATATTTCTCCCGAATAGAATAATATATCCAGGTGTTACTGAAATACAAAAAACTATTTATGTAAATTCCTATTCACTGAACAGATTGAAGTGTGCCAGCTGTAGTCTCTGTGCAGCTTGCCCATGCTGGTGCAATTGATAATAAACATTTATTAGTGTTTGGTTTTGACCTTTTCAGTTGTTTGTGCACTGGAGGTTCCAATGCTTAAAGTCTGAGCATTATAGTGGCTGAAAAAGAAAAATACATTGATGCAGTTGTATTTCTTTCAGAAAACCTGGTTCACAACTGCTACAGTGCTCAGCTTCTTTCTGAAGGTAATTGAGGCAGGAAAGGAGTCTGAGGCATCATGCAGAAATATTGCATGAGATTTTCTGATAGTTAGCACCAGATATGCATATGCAAAAAACTGGTATTAATTAGAAGGAGACAAGGTGTTGGAGGGCATTTTCAGTTTCTCAGTTCTTCAACTCACTGCTCTGGTCTGACAGAAAACCTACTGTTTTTCACTAATGCATTTTTTTTATATATATTTTTCACAAAAGAGAGGTTTTAAGTGGAATACTTCAATAAGAAACTTATTTCAAGTAGGTTATACCATAGAGAGTAAAAACATACTTGGATAAACCGATGGACTCTCTGTCTTGAGAGGGAAGAAACTTTGTTAGGATAGAATTTAGAAACTGTACTTGATATTTTTCTTAACTCTATTTAACATGCAGTTGTCTACAAGTAAGGACAGTTATTTCTGTAAATATAAAAACTAGTGCTAGTTACTGACATACTAAAAACCAGCTAAGTAGTGCTTTTTGGTTTAGAGAGGAAAACTTCTCTTACAATATTGCAGTAACTCCTGTTTTGAACCTCTTCTTTCTAACAAACCCATCTCAAGCTGAATCATCATAGACTCATATCAGTGCTGGATTGTGCAACCATTATAATTTTCTATCCAGTTTGTTCAAATTGTTGTTTTACTAATAACATCCAGCGCAGTAGATGTAAAACTCAACAGAAGGAACATGAGCTCTCCCATAATTTGCTATCTAACTGTAAAGCTTTTGGTAAAATCAGTCAGCTTTTCCTGCCTGTATTGACCAGGTAATAAGAAAAAGGAGGCAATGACAGATGCAGAACTTTGGAAGTCTGGAAATGCTGAAATATGTTGAATATTGTTTACACGTAGAATACTCAAATATAGCAACTTTTTACAAAGGTTTAATTGTATGCGACTAAAGAGAAATTATAGAAGCTTCCTGCAGGAACTAAGATTATAGCACAGGTAATTTTCCTACCTAGGGATTTGCGTTAAACAAGTTTGAAGAAGTAAATCCCCCCTGGGGAAATTGCTCATCCAGGTTTGAACTGGTTGGTTGATAAAGGTTGTCGGACAAAACAACTGAGATCTGCCTAAATCGACACGATGGATCTAGGGGATAGTCACTTGTGCCAAGAATCGACTATAATAGTGAGACACTGACCTGGGAACGCAGCATTAACAAGTTTACAATTACTGCCGGCAGTGTGTATAGCAGTGGATGATACCTGGTAAACGCTGTATGAGTTGAATGTTCCTTATAGTGCATTACCTTTCTAACATGCATTAAAAAAACACAGCTTTCTTGTAAGTTAGATGGTCACTGGTTAAGTCTGTCACCCTGGAGAAAGTGTAAGCAGAGGGCTCAATTGCAGGTGCCAGAAGTGCTGTGAAGAATTGCCATCACAGTTGCTGTGGAGGGAGGCCGGCTGGTGGCCTGAGGTGTACGGAACAGGAATATGAACCATTCAGAGATGCATTTCACAGTGAGAGTAGTTAAGAAGAAAAACTGAATGGAATGTAAATTGTTTTTTTAAACATGCATGCATGCTTGTGCAGAGGATTCTGCTGCCGCAGCTGGAGACTCTAAAATTGTTTAGCTCTGTTTACAAAGAATTGCTTTAGAGTTGCGACTTTGGAAGCTACAGTGTAGACAGTCTGGTAAAGCACTTGAGGGCATGAGCCGATCAAGAATCAAAAAGATATTTTCTTCCTAAAGATTTTGGACACCTGCGCAAGTACATTGTAGGAGGTTTAGCTCTTTGGATTTTTGTTTTGTTTTGTTTTGTTTGGGGGGGGGGGGGGGGGAGGTTCCCGTTTTTTTTCCTCTGAAGCATCAGCTTTTGGCTTATGCCAGAAGCAGAGTGCTGGATTTGGTGGATCACTGATTTCACCTGGCATGACATACTTTGTCTCTCTAAATTTACAGTGACAGCAGATCATATAGGTCATTCTAGAGACAAAGATCCTTATGTCACTGTAAATACAGCTTTGTTGCAAGTCCGTAGTCTTATCTTTGGAAATCAGAATTTCCTGTTTGAGAGGTTTTGAAAAGAACACAAGATTCATGGAATACTTTTTAAAATTGTTATTATTAAATTAACATAATAAGTAATATCTAATTTTTGAGTGTCTTTCACATGAGTGGTAGTCTCTGTTTTGAAAGATTTGGATTGCTCTCAGTCAGAGACTGGAGGTGAAAGAGCAGGTTAATGTGATGGATAAACAGTGGGACTGTTAAAAAACCAAGTCCATGTGCATGAGCTTAGAGTCTGCCTTTGACAGTTGTTGCATCCAGCAGTAGGATGTGGATCACCTTAACGCTCAGAGCAAAGTGCCTTCTTGGGATTAGTCTTCTGCTCCTTTCTTTCCCGAGGAGAGTGGTATGCCTGTCCCAGAAGTGGTCCTTGCACACTGCACAGGAACAGAGAAAAGGGCTTTGACATCCTGAGATTTCCTAGGAATAAGGAGCGGCACTGAACCTTGCAATTCTCTCTCCCTTCTCCCTTCATTTTCTTCAGTTGTTTTGGGCAGAAGAGGAGGATAGAAAGAAATAGATCTGTTTCCTCTTTCCATCAATCCAAAGTGATAAAAACAGAGAGAGAATTAGTCTTTCTTAGGTTGCACTGAGAACCCTTCCCTGTCAGTAATTGTAAGGAGGATGAGAATGTTAAATACATTGATCAAATCCTGCTTAGCTAATAGTGTAGACATACCAAGCCCTCCCCATCTCATAACGGTGTTTGAATAGCACTTTTTTATTTTGAATTACAGAAAGGCTATCCTGCAGTTGCAGGCTGTGTTGAGACCAAGGTGACATGAAGACAGTATTTTGTGCTAGCATGATCCCCCAAACCCCCATTTCCATCCCCCATACTATTTTTACCTTGCTCCCCCCTGCTCTGGAGGGCACGAGCAAGGCTGAGCCTTCATACTCAGTGCAAGAGCCTGGCGGGAGGGTGTCAGGGTGGCCGTGCGGGCTGCCTTGCCATGGGACGAGTAATGCTGTTAGGAATCTGGAAGGAGTGAACTTTGCAAAGTATAGTTGTTTCATGCTATCTCCAGATTCAGACATTTCCGTCTTGGTTACTTTCAGGTCACGTTTTCAGCCTTTTCTTTACATGTCGGCTAAAATTTTCTTTCCCACAAAGATATGAGCGTTTGTTATAATAGAAGTAGTCCTAAAGTCTTGCACTCGGATAGAGCCTAAGCATTAGTCTTGCCCTCAGGCAGATTCATGAAGCACAAATTAGCGCTGTGCTCCATTCATCAAGTGTGAATTGTCAAAGTAATTTTTCAAAGGAAGATATTTTACATGACTGCGTCTTTTTTTGTCATTTTATGCTGTTCTGAAACAGCTCCTATTCTCAGTAACGTCAGCGATAGCATTGGATTATCTGTTGCTTGACATTTTTGAACAACGTTGTAGTGTATTTTAAAGCAAGTGCTGTATCTTTATCAAACACTTCACCATGACTAAGGCAGGTTATATTGTTTATATAACTAAGGCAGGAGTTAATATTGTTTAGTTTTCTTTTTTTAAGAAATAGTTTGAAATAGTCATAAGTATATAAGGTGCCTAGAAATGTTAATTTCCAGGTTTAAAAATTTCATTTAAATTTGTTTATAAATAACAAACAGGTTGAACATACCTGCAAATTTTTCAAATTAAAACAAAGTATGCCTTATGAACACTTGTTCCTTGATTTGCTAGAATTTGGGTGACTCCATCCTGGCTTGTTTAGGCACATCATTTGTTTAATCCTGCACCAACATATGAAGTAACTGTCTAATGCCTAATACGACCTACTTACTTTAGCAGGGTAGTTGCAAAATGTCCATTTCTTATGTCATTTAAAAAATTGATAGCTCTTTATATTAGCACGTAGCAATTGTTTCAAACATACAGTTTTAGGGCGTGTGAGCAGGCAGAGCCAGCAGTTCAGTGGTATTGCTTTTTTAGTCATTTTGACTTTGCCTTAGGTAATTACTGAAAGGACAGTTGTCTGTGGTGTTTCAGGGTTATGCTCCAGAGATCATCAGCTGAAATTGTCTAGGGAATATCAACCTGTCCTGTCACTACTTCAGGGAGACAGTTGTTCTTTTAACTTCTTTCCATTCCACCTTGCCAGTCCATTTACTGAAATGGACTTCGATTACATTTATTTTGTCACTTGTACCATAAAAATGCACTTTTCATGGAGCATGGCCAAGAAAAGGAGGCATAAAAAGTGCAGGACTGAAGAGAAAAATAAAAGGTTGAGAGTAGCTATACGTTTTTATATCAATCACTTGCAAATCAACACATTTATTTAAAGTAGCGCTGTAGCTATTTGTGGTCCTGATAAAATGTGAACTTGGCAACTGCTTTGATTTTTTTGTACACAGCAAATGTCTGCAACACCAACTGCATATCCTAACTCATTTCATATGAAAATTATTTAAATTTTGCCTAGGTTTTCTTTTGTCTTCCAACATTTTTTGAGATGTGTCCTAATCGTATGAACCTTTCTTTAATGTTTTTTGGTTTTTGTAAGTTTTTCCTCTTGTACCTTTATTGCACAAGTCTTAAGTATACATACCACATATTAAAGTGACAGGTCTTTCACTTCAGCAGATTAGTGCCAGGCATGCCTAAGCTTTTACTGGGCTAACCCCACCGTTGTTTTCTGTTTTCTGTTGCCATTAATGGAAATTAGCAATGCGCAGCACAGTCACCTCTCCAAATACTAAAATTCCTGAATTCAAACTCCAGACAAGGTTTGATTCACCCCTCCCATCTTAAAATGTGTTTTTCATTATGAACTTATGTTACTGACCTTATTATTCCCTTGCTAGTGATTATGGTTTTAGTCACTTTTGTCTCAGCTTGAGGAATAAGAAGGATGCTAGAAAATACAGTGCAGTTTTTTTTAAATTGGCATTTATTGTTGTTTTGCCAAGCAGCCTGGGTTTTCAAATCTGGTGTAATGTCATTTGATAACAAAAAGGGTTATGTTTTCAGAGGTGAGTGAGCTTTTGAACATTTGATCAGATGTGTTTGCTTATACTGCCTGTCACTAAAATTGGTAGTAGTGAAACACACAAAAAGTCCCTACTCTGAGTTATTTGCACTAAACCAGGCAAAACACAAGTGATAGACAAGATGGAAGAGAAGACGAGTAGCGTAAATCGGTCATTTGGTGTTTGGCTATTTTGCATTGGTATAAAGGTTAATTTCTTCTTACCATGATTTTGATGCTTGTTATATTAGAGGTTGCATTTCTGAACACCTATTCCTGAGCTGCAGTACTGTAGCTGGGGAAGCAGGAAAGGAGATGGAGATGGTAAGATCAGTTCTTTAATTTCTCAGAGAAAAGGATATACATAGGTCCCTTTTGTAATTGCTCTGCTGAAAACAGCAAAAATGTGCCATGAGTAAGACTAGTCTTAGTTATATAATTTAATTTGGCTGGTTCCAGGTTGAGGAAGAGAAAAGTGTGGGTGATGAGGATGACAGTTCACAATGGCAGGAAAAATGCTGTGTATAATAGTAATTGTAATGCTTTGCAGTGCTTTTTACCTTAACCTATCATTTTCTCGGTGCTCTCCTTCATTACCCTTTAGATCTTTCTCTTACTTTGTTTGTGGCATCAAAACACTTGCAGCGATATGTACTACAGGCCTGTTACTGGCTTCCTGCTTCCTTCTCACTCAACTCACATTGCTGTCCCGTCTGCTTCTGTATTTTTGTTTTCCCTAAAAATCTTGAGAAACCTGACTGTCAGCAAACATTGATTCTAATTGTACTTACATAGAATATTTCACAAAGCCCAGCGCCAAAAGCAGTGTTTAAAGCACTGTGCAAACAATACCTCTATGAGATAACGTAGAAGCAGGTATAATTAGGAGGAATAAGGCAAAGGCATGAAGGTCACAAAAGAGGCTGGAAGGGAGGTCAGAAGTTTGCTTCTCCTAAGATTGTGCTTATTTTTTGAATTTGTATATCTTTCAAGACTGTGTTCTGTGCACAGGTTGATAATGATAATTTCAGTAAGTGAACTGGCAGGATAGCATCAGGTACAGCATGTGGTATGTATCTGTTAGAGTAAGCAACCTGCTGTTGTCCTTGCAGAAAATTTCATAGAAACTATAGCTTCTGATGTAACATAGGTGATATATTTATATTAATCCTATGCCCCTAATTCCTTTACTGGAAGAATTCTAATTTCCTTGGATGGTGGTAGAGACACAAGAAAGGAGAGGTTTGTCTGAGCCCTTTTCATTCATTACTTTTGCATGTGTTGACCTTGCCTGGTCTGCTGGATAGATTGGGTGCATCAGCATCACATACTGTTTTTCTTTAGGTGGAGTGTGAGAATTCAATACTTGCTATGTTAGATCAATATAAAATTTATGAACAACGCAGGCTTTGTCAGTCACTGTTTTCCTTGTGCTTGGGTAGTGCTCCTTGGGAGCTGTTGCTCGAAGGCTCGGAGCAGCACGTAGTGCAGACAGAAATCTTTGTGGTATCTGACTTAATTGTTACAAACTGCTGCGTTTTTAATTTGTTCTATAGTCTTGGGCCATTAAGAGGCAGCCCACCTTGAACTATAAATGTATGATATGAATGTTAGTGATAGGAACTCTGCCTTGTCTCTCGTTGTTTGCTGATGGGAAAAAAGCAGTTTGCCATAAGGCTACCTCTGCTCTCTTCCCTTCGCTCAGTTCCCGTATCTGGAATGCTCCAGTGCTGCAGTTTTGCTTATTGGCTTGCTTATGGCCTTCCAGTCGAGGTTTGTAGATTGAGTCTTTTCATGTTTAATGGCTTATATTATTAAATTTGAGTTCTGATTTTTTTTTTCCTGGGATGACTTTTTTGTTGGCTATAGCTCTTTGCTCAAATGTTTGCTTCTTTGCGTTATAGCAACATCCAAAGATTCCTATCCCAGTTCCCGCCCTGCCATGTGGCTTACAAACACACAGGGAAACAGTGTGGGGGGAACTTTCACAGCATAACAAAAGATGCAACAATATTTTGTAACAACTTTTTTTAAAGGATCAGGGGAGGAGACCTTGATACTGCCAAGAATACTCTTACACTAGCTGTGTTAACTGTGCTTATCTTTTATTGTTGTAGTATCTAGAGGCTCCGCTTGCGTATTACCTATTGCTCTGTGCACTGGGAAAACATATGAGGCTGAAGATTATCCCAGACATCCCTCCTCTATATGTGATAACGTCGTATTGTCTAGTCTGCCATTTCATTACCTTTCATATGTGTTGTGTTATCCTATTGGACTTCTCTTTTCCATTTTTCTATTGTTTTAATAGTACTTAGAAAATGAGCTGGGCCAAAGCTATGAAAGTAAAGAATCGTTTTGGATGATAAAACATCTAACAAACTTTGTTTCTAATAATAAATCCCTTGGCTGCTTGGAGAAGAGAGACTTTTATTAAAAGGGAGGCTGGTGTAACTCACCTGTTCGATACTCTCCCTGGCAGGAGCTGTCAGGCCAGGCAACAGCGTCACTGCAAAACTAGGCACGGTTCATGCTGTTTCTTGCCTGGTTTGGGGTGTGCTGGGGGCACGAAGGCGAGCTCTGGTGACTGTAGTGTGGGAAGGGGACAAAAACACAAATCCATAGGAGGTCAGCCTTGTTGGTTCCACTGTTCAGAGAACGAGTTGTTTTTCAGGTGGATTTTTAGATTAACGGTGTCCTTTTATAGTACATCTCCATGTCTATGAATATTATTGGTCTGGTATTTAATTAAAAGCACAGCTGGTGATCATTTAATTTAATGTATGAAAGGGAATGATACTTACATGGCTATGTAGCATGGGCTTGTTGAATTTAGAGAATTGTAGCCATTTGTTGATCTACTATTGGAGGGCTGTGGTGAAGGAAGCAAGACCTGATGCACAAGCTGGTGAGCTTCATTGCAACACTTCCCCGCTGTAGAGGGAACAAAGTGAAACGCTGGCTTATAAATTCACCAGCTTTGCTGAAGAGGGGAAGTCATGTATGAACAGATTGGTAAAATTAGTCTGGTTCTGGTTTGTCCATACTGTAAAACTAGTGCATATTTTCCTGTGGCAGGAAAAAAATTATTTGAAAGGCCAAGAATACTTCAAGATTCAAGGAATGTCTGTGTTTATTAAGCAGTTTCAGCACACCCATTTGAAAGAAGCAGGCCTGAATTATTGTTTTTTTACTTGAAGAATGAGGCTGCCTTGAGAATGTTAAACTTACTGCAGCATAAAAATACATACATGCAGATTTACACTGAAATGAATAACTCTGTGCGTATGACTTCTCTTGTACTGATGTAATAGAAATATTTTAGGCTAAGCTGACAAATGAGGATGTCGAGAGCCTCCAGCCTAGCTGGTTATACTGGTATTAAAGCTGCAGAAAACACATCTACAATCTTCATACCATTACTGTTTCTGTCTTGAAGCCAGAATTGGCCTTTTCTGTAACATACTATATATGAAGGAACTGTTGCCAAATAATCTAGTCTCTTTGCTGTATTACAGCCACTTTCACGTGTCGGTACATGAGAATACCTATGGGTTTAGCTGGCTTCCAGGATTGTAAAGTGTTCCAGTATTGATATCAAAATTGGACTCATTAGCAGATTGACTGGAATTGGAACAATAAAAACAACTTAAGAGACGCACCCAATAAAATGTCAGCCTGAGTGAAAAACTGAATTAGTCTGGCTGGAAGACTAGAAATAGGGTTTGTGTTTCAGTCTGAGTCTTGGCAGCGGAGCAGTGTTTGTCTTGTTACTTGGTCCAGTGTGAAAGGTCATTTTTGTTTTCTCACCCAATATAACTTGGAATTGTTTCTTTACTACTACAAAGAAAGACTTCTGTATTACTGGCTGTTTCTCCTCCCGGACTTTTGAGTTGTAGTCATCACTACAGAATGTTGAATTCTAACCCATGCATTCAGTGCAACAGTGAATGGGGTATTCAGGAGAACAAGAGAGTGTGAATGAGTTTTGAGTGCTGGAGTTTTTTGAGTAAAAATTGTAGATTATGCTGGTTATGCTGGTCTGACATATATTTCCACAAGTTATCTGTTAAGTATAGAATGCATCTTTCTTCCAAATAAACTACTACAGAATGAAAAACAGTTGAAGGATTTCATCCGCAGCCTCAGTAAATTAGAATCATTGAAAGCTGCTGACACGAGACTCAGAAAAATGACAGGTGTAAAGCAGTAGCTTGGAGCGGAGCATGCATTAGCTGCAAAGTAAAATTGAATCTTGTGAATGGAGTTATTCCCTCCACCCAACTGAAAACCTCTATATGTCTGAAGGCATTAAAATGTGATACACTTTTTTTTTATAATGCAAATCTGAGTCAACATTTAATCTAAGGTTTTATGACACAAGGCTTAAGCTACTTCCTCTTAAACTAATGTTGGAACTGACATACACATTTCCAGCTGCATTACACTTCATTGTCTTTATCCTTACAATATGTTTTCTGAAGGAAGAATGTGTGTGCTGTCTAGAGAGAGAATTCTGTGTAAAAAGTAGTCAGTCATATGCAGATTACTTTTAGACTCTTTTGTGATGTAAAAACTCCTATTAACCACTACAGAAAACCACCAATACTCTAACTGCTATATAATACTCCTTTCAAATACTACTGCTACATTACATATGGTATAGAAATTGGTTAATTTGGTTATTCTTTCCTTTTTGTTTTCTAGCTCCATTTAGCAGCCCTGGCATCATTAAAGGGAGACATAGTGGAGCTGAATAAACGTCTACAACAAACAGAAAGGGAGCGTGACCTGCTGGAAAAGAAGTTGGCAAAAGCACAGGTAAGCAGCACTTTAAGATTTTGGAAATGGTCCTTGGTTTTCAGTTGTCCTTGCTCTTCGGAGAAGGATGTGATACTTGACGAGGGGATGAAATATGACTTAGTCATGAGTGAAAGAAGATTTTAAGACTGTGTAAGAAATACACTTGCAGTGATTTTAAGTTTTGTGCTGATGGCATTATTAAAAAAAAAAAGGTCAAGAAATAATTAGATTAGTTTTGTTTTCAAGTCAACATGAACAACCTGTTTTAATAGAGAATGTTTTAAAATATCTTAGAAAAAAATTGCAGAATACTTTTACTGGCTTAGGTAACTGACCATAGTCTTTAACTCATGGGTCAGATTCAAATACAGCACGAATTAACAGTGATAAAAAATTACTGTCTATTGACAGTGCTTTGGTGGTAAGAAGTGGTTTTGTGATCTCAGTTCAGCTTTTAGTAAGCTATTTTCTACACATCTGTTGGGAAAACACTCTCAGTGGAAAGCCAAGCGTTAAAGGAGAATGAGGTCTGAACTATAATTCTTTCTCAGTTCTTAAAAAAAAAAAAAAATCTTTTCAAAACTGAACTATTCTTTGTCTTTATTTCTTGTATAAACAAAACTTTTGGTTTTGGATACTGTCATTCTGGCAAATACCATTTATAAGTACTTTACAATTCAAAACTGATTCAAAATGTATCCTTGAATGTAATGGGATTAGAAGGAGAAAGGAATGCCACATCACCTAGTGAATCACAGACAATTGTTTTTCAGTCATTTACACTTGCATAGAGCCAGTCAAAGCATTTTGTCCAGTGAAGCATCCTATCTGAAAGCATCAAGAAACTGTGACTGTTTTATTGTTAGTTAGATTTTTTTTTTAAAAGACACTAAAATGTACTTAACTTGTTTCTTTTCAACTTCCATTCACTGTTTTTTATTATGCTTTTTCCCATTAATTTAGAGTCCCTTAGTATTTGGCACGTTTGTGATGGGGGCTTGTATCTTTGTGTGTATATATACTGGGGCATTGCCTAGAAAAAACGGGTTACTTGAACTCAAGCCAAATGGTAGAAATGTTTATGGAGCCTACATTTTAAGTCTTTTATTTCAGTCCTTCAATCATATTTTGGTCCTTGTCTGCATTTACTGTTTTTTTTTTTTTTTTTTTTTTTAAGCTACCTTTAGGGTTCAAAGGCTTGTAAATAATATCCTTATTGCAGCTCATCAGTGCAACACTTATACTCTTTATTTCCTTAGATATATGGCCTAGAGGCACCCTGGGAGTTCATATTGAATCATTTGTCAGCTATAATCCTGAGATCTTTTTTTTAATTTATTGTTCTCTGAGATAGGCTCCTCTTTCTGAGGCATAGGAGTTTGATAGGAGACTGCATTTGGCAATCATTAAACCGTCAGATGGGTCCACTGTACCCAAATAATCTACATCATCTTGTATGGCTGCACTGACTTTGTTGTTGCTTATCACTCTGCTATGCCTTGTGCTAACCACAAATCTGTATTAGCGTGCAGTATGTATTTCCAGATATTTGTAAAAATATATATATGTGTGTGTATATATATATATATATATATATATATATAAAATATGTATATATGTGTGTGTATATGTGTGCCTCAGTCTATAAGGAGTGCATTGCAGGTGCTCCCATGCAATGGTGATTCCCCATTGGCAGTGACTTTTGGAAGGTTTTTTGGTTAATCAGCTCAGTGAGCTCAGGCTCCGGTGGTATTGCATGAGATTGGGTTTTTGTGTGATTGGTTTTCTTTGTTACCAATGCATGCATATGTGCAGTGCTGAGTTTGTAACACTGAGGGTTTTTTCATGGCCATGTGCTGTGTGGTTGTGATCACAAGGGTAGTGATGACTGCTAGCTGTACTACGGATACGATAAAACCAGAATATCTGACTTTTTAGAATATCTGAAAGCTAGTTTGCTTTTGTTGTACCTTTTTTCTAAGCTGAAATAAATACTTGTGGGCACACACTGAAAAAGGAAGATGCAGAGGGTGGGAGTGGGGTGGGAGAAGAAGGCTGATGGGAATAGGGAAACTGTAAGACATTTCTGGACTGACTGAGCTTTGTAGTTATTCTGTGGTGGTTATTTAGGGCAGTCCATCATTGCCGTAAAGGGAAGGATAACTGGAATTCCTTAAGTGTGCTGTAATTATATGATTACGGCTGGTTACAAACTTGGCTACAACTGGGGGTTTTTTTGAAAAAAAAATAAAATGTTTTAATGAGCAATTTCTATAAAGTTTTAATGTTTTAGTTCACTTAATTCTTTTTATAAGCTCTGAAGTGAATAGAAAATCATTTGGGTGTGGCTGAATTTTTTGAATAAAATGTAGTCCTTCGTAAGAAATAAGCTGTTAAACAAACACAGCTCGACCATTCAATATATTGGCTATGCTTAAGTTCAGAGATAGGCTCTAGCGATACCACCTCATCTTTTCTTTCTTTTTTCCTAACTGCATCGTTTCCTTTTTCAAGTAGATGCTCCATTTAACTTCATTTTTTGAACTTTTCCTCCCACTCCACAGAGGATCATCCAAATGCATATCATATCATATGTCATTTTTTCTCTACAACCTAATGCATTTTTTTTGTCACTAATGTGCATCAGAGGCTCAGAACACATAAATTAAATAAGGGATATTTGAGGCTCTGCATAACCATATTCAGGTGCTAGTGGATTAAATCTCTCTTCTGCATCTGGACTTTACTTACGAAAGCAGCCCTTGTTTCAGGTCTGCTGACATGTTAAGCTCTTTCTGGAACAACTGGCTTTTGAACCACATTTTGGCAACAACTTCCTATCATTTCAATAGGCATATGAGACACCTCGGAAGAAAGGTTTAGTGATTTGCAGAACAGGTGATCTGGGGAGCTGTGGTAAAAGAATTAGAGTGTGCAAATGGTCAAGAAAGATGGTTGCAGAGCTCATGCTTAGAATTTTTATCAAAGCAAGTAGTTGATGGAGTAGAGAGAACAGGATCAAAGGTAGGTGCTGATACCTGTATTGTTTGTTCCTGACGCGCAGCAGAGTCACGCAGCGATACTGGGCCTAGATGGCTGCTGCGGGCATGCTGGGCAGCGGAGGTGTGTTAGTGTGGCCGCCTGCCTGCGCCCCTTCTCCCCTCTGCTGCTCTGTATAACGGAGAGCCCTTTGTTCGGTTCTCTGCTTGGTCCTCCTTCCCCGTGCTGGGGGGTAACTTAGTTTTGTTGTGGCACTATAACTTGCTGTCTTCCAGTTTATCAGCTGCTTTTATGATTGGGACACACAAAAGTCTGTGTTCTCTACTTTTGCCCTTCTTGTGTTCCTGCTGATACTAATGTAGGTTATTTTCCTGATATCATTTAAGGGGGCTGCTTTTATATAGTAAGGCCCTAACAGGAAATGTAGCAACTGGTAATCATAGCCCTACCAGATGAGGCTGAGGCTTCATGCTGCTCAGTGTCCCGTTTCCCACAATGGTCAATAGTGAATTTCTTGGGAACAAGACAAATAATAGATGGATCCCCAGACTGCCCTCCTGGCAGCCAGCGGTTGTTGACTTTGTGTGTAAATAGCCTTTTTATGTGGTAACCCAAAAGAGCATTTTATAATATGGCTGTGTTTGTCTGGCTATGTGTAACGAACGTGTGTATACCCAGAATGGACAGAAGATCTTGTTACTCTCGGTGGCAAAATCTTTACTATTTGGATGTTTCCATCTTGTGCTTTGTGAAAGTACTATCAAATGGGGATCATCAGAGAGGAAAGATGATTTTGGCTGCTGCATCTTTTTTTTTTTTTTTTTTTTTTTCCCTCCCTGTCATTGCTGTGTATTTCACAGGTCAAGAAAACACCATGTATTATTCTACAATGTGAGGCACCAATGCAGGTCAGTCCCACTGAAAGCAGCACAAGCCAGGATTTCTGGTTATTGCACCATGGTGGAGTTGATCTCTGAAACTACAGGCTGTGGAGACCCTGCTGTAGCATTAGCCTACGCCCTTCTATTATTTCAGTATGACAGCAGCCCTCCTGGCCTATGTGTTTGTATTGGTGTGCAGTTTGGCACTGAATTGATATCTTGAACGAAGTATGCTGGAAAGTACTGGCCAACCGCAACTAATGTCTTTTTTCAAACTCTTTCTATGGTCATGAAGAGAAAAGCAGTGATTTCTACTAGCTCTATCTGACCCCATGTCCTGGCTCTGATAATGATAAATAGCAGATGTCTGAAGGGAAGACATAAGAAACGCACACAGAAGGTTGTCATCCCCCAGCATACTCCCTCATCTTTCAGCCATGAACAGCGTAGGAGCTTCCTGAGCCAAAGGCTGCGTCATACTTCATAGTCCCCCATGGTCCTATCCTCCATGGATTTATCTAATCTTCTTTCTAATCCATTTATATTCTTGGCTTTTGCAACATCCTGTGTCATTGAGTTCTGAAGTTTTATGGTAGAACACAAGATTGAATTACGTGCTGGACGTTTCAGCAAATACAACAGAAATAGATGCTTCACCTGCTACGTTTTTCTTACCCTTGCATCTCTTTCATAAGGCAGTTCTGTTCTCTTTACTCTTTGTGCTTTATTGCTAGTAATTTAGAGATTTACAAATAACTCTAGACACAGAGCAGTGAATCCTGTGTCACAGCAGCAGTAAGTTCCATTAGTGCAATAATAATTCCTTACCATCTTCTTAATTACTCAGAATTGAAGGCAGGATGGAAGAATTTCAGTATAAGAATGAAATTAACACTATGCAGGCATATAGGAACAGAAAACTTCACTGGAAGGCTTCAATTTCTCATTTAACTAATTTGAAATAGAAATGTATTGGCTTCAGATCAACACTGAAATTAATAGTTCTGTTGTGTGATGTTCTTACCTCACATGGATTACTTCTGTTTACTTGTATTCTTCTTCCCTATCAAGTATGCACAGAGTATATCATCAAACCATTTAATTCTGACCTTGTGTGTTTTCAGGATTGAGGCTTGGGCACAATGGACATGTGCTTATACATGAAGTTAGATGAACTGATTGCTACTTTAAAATCTGCCACTCCTCTTAAATTAAAATACTGTATTATTTGAGCAAAGATTTTTAGCTTCTGTGAGCCTGTTAGACAGGTTTATCATTGTGATGACTTGAATTCCTCCTGAATGCTGCAGCCAGAGTTGTTTGTGCCTCCTGCGATGCCTGAGGCACTGCAGGATCTGCTGCTGTAGCACCGCTGCTGGTGCTTCCTTGCTGTCCTCTGGCTGAACACAGTGAAGGTAACACAGAGGACTGCAGTGGCAGTGTTTCTTGCGTTAGGGATTTGTGTACGTTAATAGGCAGTAACATCATGTGCCGAGACAACAGCCTCAGGCTGGAATACTTTCTCGTACTATCTTTCTCCCTCAGAATCTTCTTGCTCTTGTGGTTGTTTCCCAGCATCAAGAGGTCAGACCAAGGTGTTCCCAGGCATTGTTAATTTATTCAGTAATTTAAATAACCTTTTTAGTCTATCCCAAAAACCAACCTAAGGACACTTCCGTTAAGAACTGTGCTGGAAACTTTTCCCTTAACCTCAACAGTGGCTCATCTTTTGCGGCCTCTCAGGGGATTATCCCTGTATTTGCTTTCCCAGTGAATTGGTGCCTGTGTATTTGTTGGAATTTAAATCTGAGGCTGGAAGGAGGATGAGGAAAAGGTTCCAAGGTGTTTATCTTAAAAACTGTGTGACATACACAATTAAATTGCAAGAGCTAAGTATGTACACCTTGGAAAGAAACAGGAATTGGTGGCAGATCATTGTTCTGGTACTCAAAAGATGCGAAAATTAAAAAAGATGATGAACAGGCTGAGTATCAGGGAAAGAACACTTTAGCAGTGGGTCCCAAAACATGTATGTTTCTTATCCCTTTTAAGCTTGTGATAAATGTGGCATGAGAAGGAGCAGACCTGTGTAACCAGATGACTTTTTCATTGCTGCATTTTGGGATTCATACTAAACTGTATTTCGATTGTTTGGATACTTTTGCCTTTTTTAGTTGAGACTTTTCCTAGCTGTCCAGAACTTACTAGAGGTAACCCTGTACCCTCCTCCAAGCTACAGTGGTCCTTCTCAGCATCACTCCCTGCCTTTCCCAGGGGTTTTCCTTCTGTCTTTTCCAGTTACTCTTGCCCCAGAGAAGCTGAGAGCTCTTTTAAAAAATAAAATGTGAAACTGGTCCGTTTATATCTCCAGAATGCTGGTTGTTCACAATGTCTGTCTGTTACTAAGTGACGGTTATCCTGACAAATGGTGACTAAGAAATGGCTGGAGAAAAAGGAAAGTAAGTCTGATAATGTGGCCAAGGTCCATTAGCAAGAGTCCGTATATCTTCAGTCAAGATAAACAATATTCTGCTTTTCAGTGCACAGCTTAGGAAGATGAAATCTGTTGTGACAGGCTTTTTATTTATTGTCTGAAAATAATTATTACACACTCCATCTGAAATATCCTTTTGGGTTTAAAGAAAAAACAGAGCACATAAGCATTATCCAGATCAATGAATTAGGTAGTGTTTGTGGGCATCAAAGTGTGTCAGAGGAAATTTAGATTTAGAAAGGCAGAGTAAGCAACTTTTTTATTGCACTTAATTTGTTCTAACACTTTTGTTAAACATTTTCTCCCTATTATTTTTGCTCTCTGAAAGTAGTAGTAGTTCTTCAGCCAGTTCTTCAATCTTAAGATACAGAAAACTGAGAAGTAAGTTCATGGAGGTCCTGCAATAAAGAGACATTATGATATACATGTATAACCATGTCAAGTAGTCAGCATAAAGCCTTAAAAGCCAGGTATATATTATCAGTTTTCTAAAATGTGACCCTTTGCTCTACTCTTGAGTGTGAAAATGCACTCTGTTTGTCGTGGTCTAAATGAAACTGCATTTGACTCGAATTTCTGGAACTTAAAAATATTGAAATAAATTTCATTAACAATGTTGAAGAAAAACATTGCTGCAGCACAGCATAGATTTCAAATTGAAGAAAAATTTCATGCAGATGATGTTCTCAAGCTGTGAATGTAATGGGCCCAAAAATCTCATGGCAAATTATGAAAATTCTGGCATACCTGTTAGTACAGGTATAAGTTTCATATGTATGACATAAAGATTGAGTGCATTACCCCTATAAAGAGTGTTTATTTAATTTGGAAAAACAAATTTTGGTGCAGCAATGTTAGAGGATTTCAAATATTATTAGGAGTTGTAGCTTTCAGAAATGCTACTAAGGATCTTACATTGCAGGTCTTCAATTAACAGATGTGGCTTTTATACAGTTGGTTGGTTTGTGAGTTTTCTGTTATTCACAGCACAGCATATACCTTTGTGTGGTTGCAAGGAGGCTTGACTGAATTCTGCAGGAGTCAGAAGCAGAGGGTTAAGCATCTTGCTCTTTCCAATCTGCTACCAAGCATAACTCCAGTGAACGTGCACTGTTGAGTGGCTGCAGTTGCGGTACAGTGGCCACTGGCATTGGGAGTATGCCAGAGAAGCTGGAATTAAAATTCTGTTGGAAAGAAAAAGGAGGATTTCATGATACTTACAGAAGCCAAGCAGCAATCTAGTCATTTAAATGTTCAAATAATAAGCATTTTATGATAGAGGTATAAAGGATATACCTGTAAGAAAAATATGGTATGTTATCTTTAAAGGCTAATAAAAATAAATATTCTTAATGGAGAAGAAGAATTGTTTTCTGGGTTTTATCTAGTTTTAAATTCATTTATCCAATCCTGCCTTTTTCATCCGGATTGACAGAGGAAGAGAAGTGGCTATATTTCACAATCTAGCCTGAAATACTCAGCTGAGGTGAAAAATATGGGTGTTCAAAGGTACTTTTTACCCTTTAATAATAGGCTGTTCTCATTTGAAAGTAGCATTGTTTTTCTGTGACAGTGTCCAATGTACCAGGTCTGATTGCTGTAACTGTGTGAATTGATGTTAGCCTGTAACACTAATATACATTGTTTTTCTGTTTTGGTGGGTTTTGACACCTAAGGCATATGTATTGAGAACTAGAGGACTGTGCTGGTAGAACTGTTTTTGCAATAATAGAGGAAGAAGGATGACCAAGGAGGGGCATAAGGTATGATATATAGGCAGCAGATAGTAAATCTTAGAAGTCAGTCTGTGTGATGGTCCGGAATAGTGTCAGAAGGCTGATTTTGTATAAAGGATATGAGGAAAGGGAAAGTTGTTTTTGAAAGCTTGTGGTGTGTCACAATCTCAAACTCTAGTTACTTTTGTTTATCCTAATGCAGTTTCTGCCTTAGGACTTTTTCCAATTCACACAATGTTGGGAAGATCCCTGAAGATTCTTGATGCATCATGAACCTCACAGAGATGCCAGGATGAGATATTTATAGCTGCTCTGAGTTGCAGATTATGTTTTTATTCAGGCAGGAAAGGCAGCTTTTTGATATGTTTAAAAAATAATAATAAAATTACATTTCATAGTCTTTCAGTTCCTAAAAACTTGCCAGTTGTATACCTTTGTGTATCAGTCAATATTTTGCACCTGTCCTTTTTCTTGCTAAGGCAGTGTCGGCTTGATGGGTAAGAAAGCCATTAATGATGTGCAGTTCTGCTTTATATCTGGTCTCTATGGAGTTATTCATAAGACCCTTCCTGTTCCTTTGTACCCTTGCTGCTCTGCTTTAGTGTGAACAATCCCACCTAATGAGAGAGCACGAAGACGTGCAGGAACGAACAACGCTACGCTACGAGGAACGAATCACAGAGCTGCACAGTATCATTGCTGAGCTGAATAAGAAGATTGATCGACTACAAGGAACAACAATAAGGTACTGAAGCTCCCTGGAAATTCTGGGCTAAATGCAGGAATGGTGCAAAATGCGGTATGACGTATGCTGTCAATATAAGTTGATGATAACTTTAAGGTATTTAAACTTGTTATGACTGGTGCTAAATAGCTGCCTGTAATTAGGGCATGTGTCCTTGGCACAATCCAGCGTTCTGTAAGGTTTCCGTGTCATCCCAAGGATAAAAAGCACTGTATTCTCACTGGTAGAAACACACTCTGCTCAGGCTGGTGAGTCCTGTAAAGAACTGCACTGTGCCATCTAGATGTTCCTTTAGCTTAATATACGTGCCAAGGGGTCGGGTAAGTGATAGCAATAGTGGAAAAAGAAAGATGTAGCCATCCAAACTGCACCTCTGTTTTTACCTTTTTTTCTGTGGCATCCTATGCGCAGCCTAAGCCAAATTACTTCTGATGAGAAATACAGATCATATGGATTTCAGTAGGTTTTGAACTTGTGCTGACAGTTGTGACAAAACACAAAATGGTACACATCACATCGTTGCCTGTTCTTGGAACAGCAAAGCTTGGGGCATTACATTAGGTCATGACTTATTACATTTTTCAAATAAACTTTACATTTGTCTATGGGAAAATACTTACTTTTCCTCACATGTTTTTATCTGTTATTCTCATCCTAGAGAAAATCAGACTAGAAGAAGGAAGGAGCTTTTTAAAGCTTCGTTTGTGGGGATGCATGTAAGCCACTAGAATCTAGGAATTTTCCAGAGAATATCCAATTAGAGTTGACATCTTTGTAGGTGAAGTTTACATGATGCTCTTCCCATGTAGCAAAGTTTGAGGTTTTTTCTTGCCTATTAGCTTCATGCTTTTAAGAAAAAACTGGCATACCATAAATAATAGAAAATATCATTATGCATGTATACCTTATAAAAGTAGTGATATAATCACATGGCATTGATCTTATTTAGAAAGATAAATACTGCAAACTAATGGTCGTAACTGGCGATAGTCATGGCAATATTTTTCAGGTACAAATGTTCTAAACTGATTGTACTTCTCTGAAAAAAATAGCTATGCCTCCATGTTTGTTCATGCGTAATAACTCTACAGTTAAACCTTCCATTCATTTTGTTTAGTCACCTTTTGTTTTGGCATGGCACCGGCTAACCCAGCGCATCTTGCTTTCTGGTAAAATTCTACTGGTTGAAAAGGCTGCCTGAAGAGCAAAATATGGGAAGTATCAGAGTTGCACTGATACTTTTTTGAAAGGCAGAAAAACTCTGCTTAAATTTAGAAAAATATTACGTAATAACCACAAGAGATTTTCGGATGGAGTGCTTGGGCCAAGATAATTGCCAAATTGATATATCAATTATGAAGTACTGGAATTTGGATGCTGTGAATGTTCTGCCACATCCATAAAAAAAAGTCAGCTCTGGCATGCAGATTTAAAACTGAGTTTGATGCCAGGTGCATGCTGCTTCTCACAAAAGTGCAGTTGCTGCTGAGGGGTGCAGGCTGTTGAAGGCATTGGAACAATACTGCTGCAACAGATGCCAAACACTTTTGTGCCTGACCATTTGGTCATATCATATGAGAACTTATTTTGCTCAGACTGCTGGGTGGCCTCCTCTTTTTATTCTTGTTCTGCTTTTGTTAAGAAGAACAAAAATATGTATAAAGTTTGTGGCTTTATTTCCTTTAATGATTGGCATAACTTGTTTTCTTTGGCAGCCCAATACGTTGGTGTTTGGGGAGCGGAGAAGGAAAATTCTTCGTAAAAATGGCAAACAGAGGTAGAATTGGAGAGATTCCACCCAGTTTATGAAATGCAACTGAAAGAAGGAATATTAATACTTCCTGCTGGGACTTTCTGTAAATTTACTTTAGGATCTTCTTGCCTCACTCTTTAGAAGGTGTAACATCTCACAGAACAAGGATGGTGTAATTGCTGTCTCTGCTGGGGCAGGTGTGACTCATGGTGCTCCACCCTTGGTTGTAGGGAATGTGAACTTGGGAGCTGGAACAAAACAGTTCTGTGAGAAAGAGCCCTGGGAAAATGGCTGCTCCAGGGCCTCAGTATTTATAGCTTTTTGCTAAATCAGAGTACAAGAGGGATTTTATTTTTTAATTTTTTAGTATGACTCTTGGATATCTGCAAGTACGCATACTGAGATAAGGCTTTGCTTGTAATACCACAAAATTTAGGCTTTCTGAAAGCAATTTCTTGAATGTACTTTAACTATGGAACAGAAAAGTGTCTCCCCAGCACTGACGCAGAGATTGTTCGGTATTTTCATGTATAGTTTTTAGGCTGTAAAAATAAACTAACATGCAGCCAGATGTACTGCTGCTTTATGACATTCTTAATGGTTCCTCCCATAAATAAAAATATTCTGGAAAGAATTAGAAAAAGCCAGACTTGCACAGAGCGAATTTAACTATCTACTTGAAGCCGTAGTATCTTTAAACTGGTAACTATCAATTTGAGGGTAAGTAAGTACATAAGCAGCAAGAGTATGTAAGTCTGAATAAGCTATTGCAACAGCTTGAGGAGTTTTGGCAGATTGTATAAGCTAATTAATGTTCTCCATTCAGTTTTTTTTTTCTTCTTTGTTTTTTTAAGAACATTAGGTGATGTCAGGGGGATTTACACAGCTTGCAGTGTAATGGCTTTTGCTCACATGGTTCAGTAAGTCCAGCTGTAGAAGAGAACTTAAGTCACATGCCTATGTCTATGTCTCTTCCCAGGTATATTTCATAAGCTACTCTTAGTAACAATAACCTGATGGGAGTATTTTAGAAATTTCTGGTGATGTTCTAGATTTGCTAGGCATTTGTTAGGCACAACAAGTTCCATGTGTGTGGCCACATGAAGTTAGCTGCTGCTCTTGCACTGCATTCTTCCAGCATTCCCTAATGAAAATGAGGTCACTATGGTTATGGGAGGCAGCCAACATTCATCTGCAATTGTCTCATCCCCCTGCTGTTGCTCTGGATCCTTCAGCTGATTTGGAAAGTCAACCTCACTAAAAAAGTTGAAATACAGCTGTAACTGATTAGGGCTAAAAGAGAGTTTCCTGTACTTGTACAGCTTAAGTAGACTAGCTTGCTTACTTGTTCTTACTTGCTTAGGTCTTGAAGCCTGACAATGCAGAATTTACCCTCTATGAGTTCAAGAAGGTAGCAACTTGGGGGCAAAAGGATGCTGAAAAGTGGTCTGCTGGGATGAGGATAAAATAGTAATCTGAAGTCACAAACCTTGGTTCTGTTTGTTCTTGGAAAATTATAATTGGATGACTGTGTTTCACTGTTCTGGTCTACATTATTCGGGAGGAGGTGGGAAGAGGTGGCTTGTATTTGGCTTAAGTTTGTTGTAAAAGTCAAGTCACAGACCTTCAGGCAACTTCTGAGCAAGACAGTTGGACTGAAGAGTCTCTGGTGTTTGTGCACAGAAACTGCAGGCTCTGAGCTGCTGTTAATATATCAAAAGGATGCAGGTGGTAATGTTACCCCTAGTTCTGCTGTTCCCAATAGCAGGAGAGAGTTGTGTTGCATCCCCCCCACTGCCCCCTGCCATTCATTAGTTCTGTCTCCTTTGACAAGGTGTATGCCTACTTTCTCTTCCTCTCCAAGCATGCACAACTTATAAGACAGAAAAACCAGTCAAATGGATCTTTCCAATTGCAGCAGTCCTATTGTAAATATTTGGATATAAAGGATACAATACACCCTGATAACATAACTCTGAAACACAAAAAAAGATTTATAAACTACATAATAGTGCACTAATAGGGAATTATGTCTATATTAAATGTGAATATTCCTGACTTGAGAAGCTTAGGGTATCGCTATAGATTGATTCAAGCTCAACTTCTTTTTTCTTAATCATGTAATTGGCTTGAAAAATTATCTGTAATCCAGTTATGCAGAAATGACTTTGGCCTGTGACTGGCAGTCTTCCTTACATGTCATCTTGATGTTCAGCAAAAGTTAAACAGGGAGAGAGATCAAATTGCTTTACATTCTAAAGCAGTTGTTGTTTGGGTACATCTGTGCAACACTAAAAATAATAAGCAACAACACCAGAAGGGCATAGACTCTCTTGCTTATTGGTGCCTGCTAAGGATTATTTGAAACAGTTGTTGAGAATGTTGTAACCCATTGCTGCAAAAAGCATTAGTCTAGAATTATGGCTTTTAATCTGAAATAAAACATAGCCAGAAAGTAGGTTGTCTTGGGATTCATGAGGAAGAGGGAGAGTGAACAGACTACAGCATCAAAGAAGTAACACGTGGCGCTCAGGCGTATCTACACAGTGACCTAGAGGTGTGATTGTAGCTTCTGAAGACGTGCTAGGTTGAAGCTATTTGGATTCCATTCAGACAGCAGTGTGGGTGTGATAGTATTGGCTTCAGCATACAGTGCCCAGCCCCACCTGTCTTCTGTGGTTGATTCCCCTGCTGTCTCAAGTGTACTGCTCTTTGTTCACAACTAGTTTAGGGAGATGTCAAGTGTGTATATACAGGGAGCAGTCAATCGGTGGGTTGCAGTGCACATGTACCTGGAGTGTTCTCTACCTGAAGGTCTCGGAATGCTTTAAAAGTACTTGTTAAAGTAAAATAGTTGTTGAAACACAGCTGGCACCTGAAGTATGAAATCATCCAGTGTTTTAGACCTCTGTCTGTGCCCTAAGTGGCTGCAGGTGGAGGGACCAGTTGACCTTGGTGTTGCTTACAGAAATGGATTTCTGATCTTTCTGGGCAGGTCTTGAGCCCAGAAGGATATGCATTCATCCAAAAGCTGGCCTCTGAGTTGAGTCCACAGAAAGGCGCGAGAGCTGCCAGATAACATACTTTTCCAATGCCCCAAGACCCTGAGAGTGCCTTAAACTGAAAAAACAGCATTAGTGCTAGCTAGACCAAGCTGTGTTAGGTTTTAAATGGAAAGGTTTCACGATAAGAGCCAAAAGGAGTGTGGTGAGAACCGATTATTATGTGTGTACAGCCGGCATCGTTTTATGATCAGTGCAGCCTCTCAGTTTATGATCAGTGCAGAGGTATTTTAGATTTTGAAATCTAATTGTAGAGAAGGCCGACGTATAAATGAAAAAATGAATTACCTTCAGACCAAAAAAATGCAGCTCTTTGAGTACATGGTAATTGTTTTTGTCTGAAGCTAATTATTGTTGGCTTGTGTTGTGGTTAATTATTAACTTATTCATAGAACATTAACTCATGCTTATGTGTCTTTGTTACTCTGTTTTAATTCCTGCTATTCATGATTTAGTTCTCACACTTTCTTAAACATGTATTGCGTAGCACCTTAAAGACCTTGCTTTGATCTAAATCTTGATTTTAACCAGTTGACCTGCATTTTTTTAATAATAGTCACTAACTGCTTCTGATAAAGTCTAATTTTCTTTGCAATGAAGCAAATGTAAAAGTTAGAAGAGCATAGTAGTTCCTAAAGAAATTACATCTCAGTAACTTCGGAAACCCTGCTTGGCAAACAAGCCGAAATTCCTTTTTTGTGTTGTTCTGGTCATTTGTCACCTCTGCCACTTTGGTAGAAGACTATTCTTCACTCAGTGTTCCCTGTATGTATGAGCCATATTCTCTGCTAATTTGCCTGGCAAATCCAGTCAAACCTTCAGGCTAAATCCTGCAAGATTTCTGCATGAAATAATCATCGCTGTATAGTGCGCACACAGCAGACTTAGATTACAAATGCCCCTCACAGATGCAGATCCCCAGATAGCTCTTTGCTATTTCTTGCTGCCTCCAAATCCGGACAACTCCATTCTCACACTCTTATCCACCCTACTGCTGAAACTGCAGCAAAATGAACTTCTGCACTTAATGTGTAACAAAATGAGGGCTGTTTGCTCACTTATCAGAAGGCCTCTGCACCTGTATAAACTGATGCTTTTCTCATGTTCAAAATGTACACCTTACTGTCAAAATAATCATTACTGAGGTAAAATTTATTTTTCTAAGTTGCATCACCAAGTGGATCAAAAGAAGAAAAATGTTTACAAATGTTCTCAGGCAAAGCAATTACTCATTTACTTATCTTCTTTCTCGGTGCTTTGAACTCTTCATGTGGAGACAGGAGGGAAAAGCCCTAATTTTTTAAGCTCATTAGCTTTAGCTAAAGTTTTCTATGGCCTAAATTATTATGGTAGAACCAGCTTGACAAAGAATACCTAGAACTCAGATAACTGAGTCTTTTTGTTTCCCGGTAACTGCAGCAGTTTGATGCCGTACTCGCTTCTCTGTTCCCTTCCTTTTGAGAAGGGAAATGAAAACCTGCCTGTCCCGGGGAGAATTCGGATGCACGTGTGTAGGTACATGCATGTGTGCACTTGCTTTGCACATGAGCCTACAGCAGGCTCAGGCTGAGAGACAGACCAAAACAGGTTATTGCCAATCTGCTGTGGGTCAAAAGCTGCCTGTGCAGATTAAGAGTGGTCAGTTAGGGAGTTACTGCAAAGCAGTGTATGTCCTCCTTGCACACATCCTCGCTTATACATGTGTGTGAAAAAAACCCCTGAGTTCCACTCATCGTTTAGTCGTATGGTGATCTGGAATAATAAAGACCTGGGGAGTAAAGAAATTGAAGGCAGACACTGGCTACGACAAGTGGCAGGTGCAGCACAGGGGAAATTGCTTTGTGGTAAAGGATACAAATCCTTCTTGATTGGATGGACAAAGCCCTGTTACTCTCTTGTGGATTGTATCCTGTTGCTCTGATTACAAGTCTGAAATAAGTGCCACGGAGTTGCATATTTCAAAGGTTTTTATTTTTGCCTTTGCGCTCTCTCCCAGGGAGGAAGATGAGTATTCGGAGCTGCGGTCAGAGCTCAGCCAAAGCCAGCATGAGGTCAACGATGACTCACGCAGCATGGACCAGAATTCTGTTTCGGTACCAGAGAATCAGTCCACCATGGTCACTGCAGACGTGGGTGAGTTATGCTTCTTAGTAGATGTGATGCTTTCTAGCAATAGAAAGATATTCTATGCTTTGAAATGCCCATCAAACATTTGGTGAGGCAATGGATAAATATAGGCCGTGTTAATCAAAACAAATGTTGGAACTTCTCCACAGCTGTGAACTTGCATTTGAAGTAATCTCCATGTCTTCATGTGGAATAGCTACGGAGTCTGAAAGGGAATGATCTGTTCAGGAGAGCTTATGACTTTTGGGGAAGAAGGTGCGGGGGGAGGCTATGCGCATGCCGTACATGTACCAGTAAAGTAGTCTAACCCTAGAACAGAATTGCGAGCTGAGTAAAAGTTGGGGGAAAAGGCCTGGGGAATGGAACCATCTATCTAGCTCTTCTACAACCTCATTATAGAAGATGTCTTCAGTTTTTGAAAATTGAGAGCTTTTTTCAAGTATTGTGTACAAATAAACTATTCAATTGGATTTAGAGCAGGGTAAATCTGACCTAAGCCATTCAAATACAGCGCAAGGAGAGAGCACCTCCAGTCAGTCTATATGTAATGTTTTGTGGTTAAGAACTAAGAGGGCAAGTATCTTTTCTTCAGAATTTCATCTGTTTTGCCATCCAGGCACAATTATTGATCATTTGAAGAACCTGCAAGTACAAAAAAGTTACTGTAATCCAAAAATGCACATGATTGTAATATAAGCATGAGCAGATATAAGGCCTTAAGTATGATAACATTCTAACTGTTTGGACACAATTGCAACCACAGTTAACCGCAGGCTAACGGGCCTCTGGTGTAATCCTCACTGTGACCAACTTCCAGAATTCTCTTCAGAACATTATTTCTCTTAATTTATATTTAAAAACAAATAGTTCATCTTCCTTTTCTTCCCTAGGTAAACTACCTGTGTCTGTGGGAGCTTCTTTAGGCTGATACTATACGCAAGCACTATTTTAAGAAATCATTGAGACAGCAGTCTTAATCCCTGTTGCAGAACTTATGGTCCTTATATATTAGGCCATTAACTTGATGTGAGGCTTTGATGGTTATAATGCAACATGTAATATTTGTTTCCCTACATTTGATAAACTGTATTGAAACAGTTTCCACTTACTTAGAGCACTTCATTAGTGAGAATTTTTTGCTGTGTTTTTTTTTTTCCAAGACAGTACTTTCTAGAATTGACCTGAGAACAGGCTGACCCTTGGGCCTGGTATTTGCTACCCTTGGGCCTGGTATTTGCTACCCTTGGGCCTGGTATTTGCTACCCTTGGGCCTAGTTAGTATTTGCTGCCCTCAGGTGCAGTGTAATAACTTAGAAAATATGCTGCTATTGTAAGTAACCATATAAAATAGAGATTTTCTGTTTGAGTTCATAAATTGAAATAAATGACACGAACTCCGGAACTGCATTTGCTTATAAATGCAAGACCTACTACAGCACATTTGTATTTCAGGGCCTTGAATTTCTAGAAGCACTGAGAGAACAATATTAATAATAACATAATAGCTAAGTAACCCACCTCTGGAGTCCAAGGAATTTTTTAATATTTAACAACAGATTGTATGTGGTCAACATATTTTGGTAGAGGTTTTTATATTCTTAAAAATTGAACACTTTAGCTTTCAAAAATAAATGCTTACTGTTAAGTTTTTAGCTGAAAAGATTCTAACATGAGTTCTCTTTTCTTTCTTTTTTTCTTTGACAAAGAATTTCAAACTAATTTACTTTTCAGCATTTATTTTGTGGTTGGGGCTTTGATTTTGTTCCTCGTGGGATGGAGCTGAAGTAGGTTTGTGTACATTAACAATAAGTTGTCATTTTAAGTTTCTGCTAACGGTGGGAAACATGGAAATAGGATGAAATATAGCAACATAAAATAAGAAAAGAATGTTAGCCCTAGGGTTTTTTTCATTTACCCATGTTTGTCTTCCACGTGTAGTCTCTGTTTTTTGTGTTTTTGAGGGTTTTTTTTGTTTCAGTGTTCCTTTGAAAGTAAATCCTTTTGTGTTTATGTGTATTTTATTTTTATTCATATATATATATATATATATATATATATATAAAAAATATATATATATAAATGTAAAATGTACGTATATATAAATGGTAAATACTCGTGACCTGATAACTATGTATGGCCTTGCTTATTGCACTAATGGAATGAGCATCAGTGACTTAGAAAATACATTAATATGTCATGATACGCTAATGCATTTAGATATGCTGTTCTACTCCTGTAAGCAATAAAGCATTAAGAGCTAAAATTATTAATCCTCTGTGGTATATCTTGCAAAGCTCATGATTGGGTTACACTAGCTTTCTGAGAGAAATGTGTGTCTAACATTATTTTGTAAACCCTTATTTTTCAGGGGGAAAAAATGATACTCTAGGGCCAAAACTTAGCACATGTGGTCTTGTGTGAAGGTTGTTTGTTAAAATGGGCCAAATGTGGATTATATGTTACAGAGATTAAGGAATTAAACAAAAAAATAGCTTTTTACAATTAAACATCCTCTGTGGTAGATGCCACTCATAAATGAATTTTATTATTAAGGGGTATTTTTTATGTTATTATTACAGCAGACGGGTGATTGTTAGCCAGGAGCTACATTCAAGAGTAATGTTTTAAATGCATGTTGCCCATTCACATTTGTTATGTTAAATCTGTGACTTCATTATAAATTATTTTTTTGGACAGCAATAGTTTCATGTTTATGCATACTAGAGAACGATTTGCGGTAATGAGTCTACAGTTATTTACTTTCTGGCCACCTCCTTCCTTCAATACCTACCTCTTTCAGTCTCCTCTTGAACTGCTATTTTTCAAGGCAGTCTAAAATAATCTGTTGTCTCATGCTTGTTAAGTTTTAGATGCAGTTCAATGCCAAACTCCTTCAGGCCACTTTAAGAACCTCAGCTGTGAGGCTTGTATTTGGAAATTCTGACTGTAGTGAAACCCTCGGAGCAGTGGTATAGAAATAACATCCTGCAGCAAGAGTGCCTGCCACTCTTTTTAATAAGGTATAGGAGCTGATAATGCACTGCTATCGCAGGATGCACCACTTGTGTACTGTACAGTAAGCAGTTAATGTAAAAGTCTTCTTGATTAGTAACCTAGAAATAAATACCAACTAATGCTTTTGAGAGAGAGCACAAAAGTGAATTCTACCACGTGTCTGCCCTAGCAATTACTGCTATGTATTGCCGAATGTGAGCTTAAGAAAGATGAAAATAAAGTGAACTAGCATGGTCAGGAGCCCCAGTTGTTTTTTACAGAAATGGAGGGCACCATGGCAATGCACAAGGCACCAGAAAAACTTTGCCTAAGAACTGCAGAGGAAGAACTGCCACTTTTTGTAATTCAGATAGTGTTCTTGTATATGTTGTTAATACAACTGTAGTGTGGAAAAAAAAAACAAGGGCTACTCTTACAAGTCGTGAATATTCTGCAATTAAATCTGAAAAAAAACAGGTGTAAAAATGAAACATGGGCTCTAAGATAGTTGCTATGGATCTTTTTTGCAAACATGAAGATTTTTGAAGTTGGGAGGTGCTTAAGTGCAACTACAAAAATTTCTCTGAGAAACATCAAGTGATAATATCATTGAATGTACTGGGTGGAAGAATAGTTGACTTTCCAGAGAAAAACCTTTGAGGGTAAGAAAATCAGAATAATAAGGACTGAAGAGCAGGAAGAGTAACAAAAAAGAAGTTGCATAGTCTGTTAGCATGTGGTGTCTTAAAGTTTTGCCCCTCAGAAAAGAGAGCTTTTTGAAGTAAAAATGAGCTCTTCAGATAAGCAGGGGGAGTGTTATTTTTCAAGTATTGGGTGGATATATATTTGGAAGTAACTTGTGATTTGAGTTGAGGTGGTTACGGTGTTTAAGCCTGTCAGCTAGTGAGGAAAAAATGTCAGATTACCTTTACAGGACATAGCTTTAACAAAAGGAGTGTTTAGCAGTTCTGTAACAGGTACTTCCTGGATCAGAGTTTGTTGTTTCACTGAGTCACTCTGTTCTTGTCAAATATGTGTTCTTTTTATTTTGTAGATAACTGTAGTGACTTGAATTCAGAACTGCAAAGAGTGCTGACAGGTCTGGAAAATGTTGTCTGCGGGAGGAAGAAGAGCAGCTGCAGTTTATCTGTAGCAGAAGTGGATAGACATATTGAACAACTCACCACTGCCAGCGAACATTGTGATCTAGCCATTAAGGTATCAATAACTAATCACTAAATGCAGTGAGTAGCTTGCATGAGAGGTGACAATATTCTGCAGAAATAGCACTTTATTTCCAAACATGGCAAAGTACTTTGCAAAAAATCAACTCTAGCTCATAGTATCTGTTGCATAGGTAGTCATACACCTGCTAATATACTAAATTCTCCAAGGCACAGGAGGAGCTACTAATAGATTTTTTTTGGTCTCAAAACAGAGATGCATTTTTCTCATCTCCACTTCAGAGATGAGAGAAACTGGAGCACTCCGCAGTTAATTTACTCTCTGAAGGTTATCCAACAAATGAGTTGTCACTTGCTCAAGGTCACACAGCTAGTCAGAGCTGGTGACTGAGACTACAATATGTAACACTTTCTAAAGTTTGAGGATAAAATGCCATAAACTACATGTAAATTGTGGTTTTGCTGGCCTGTGGTATAAAGCTAGTATTTAACACAAAGTATGTAGTGATAGATTAGTTCTAGCAAGATAAGCCAGCCACAGAAACAAGTAATTCAATCAATACTTGTATGTCTTGGTTTTATGGTACACAGAACAGTAAAAGGAAAGGCTGGTAACACACGTAATGAAGGAGTTGTAATTCAAATCCTTAAAGCAAGGGAATAGTAAGATGCCTTACTGTAGAAAGGGAAACAAGTGAACAATTTTTTTTGTGTCAGATGGAAAAGCAGCAGTGACTTGTTTATCTAAGAGCAAGTGTGTTGACGCTTACTCTTGATGTGGTGAGGTCTGTGACCATTCTGAACTGCTCAGGCCTTTGGCATGCTCAGGGGAAAGGTCAGCTCTGTTCCTGGTGATGCCTTAAAAATATAATTGCCTGTGAAGAACTTAATGTTGAGTGGTAGGTTGATGAACGTGTGTATGTAGGACAAGGAGAGAGACACCCGAGTCTCTTGCATTTTCTGGAGCTTTAGGATTACGTATTCCCAGTACTCCGTGTTCACCGAGAAAGAGATTGTGGATCTTAGAAAACAGATGGAGATTGGTCTGTGCTTAGTCCACAAAATCTCTAAAGTGAGAGATGAGAGCTTTTGCAGGAAGTGGATTCAGTAAAATCACAAAATAGCTGCCAGAAGTTTAGTTCTCAAGCTTTTTGTTTGTTTTAACTCCACTGTTTACTGTTGATTCAAAGTAACTACAATCAAAGTTTTATCAGTATAAGTAACTGTCAGCAGCTTTTCCCCAATACAAGATACAGTCCTTTTCCTTTCGTGTGATCTCTCCAGGCACAGCTATTTTGTGGGCTGTGGAAAGGGGAGGCTTTCCCACTGCCTATGCAGTAGAGTCTGGGATTGTTTGCCTTGGACGAGTGATAGCACATAAAGGATATTAACCTTTCAAGAAGATAAGGAAACTGTCTGACGTGCTCAGATTACGAGTTGCAGAAGCATTTCACCAATGTGTTTAATGTAGCAAAAATATGCAGAGTTCCTCTGCAATTCCACCGTGCTGCAGGTTGTTTCTGCTTTCCTGCTTCCACAGAGTGAGAACTGAGTTCTTTAAAATGCATAAAATCATGTATGGAAACCTGGCATGTTCTGATATTTAATCTTTTGCTTTTACTGTTGGATGATTTTCTTCATTGGTGAGCTACCGTATTAGTGTTTTGGATATTTCAAATCCTCCTGCTTTGATGATTAGATTTTATTGTTGTTTTTAATCTAGTTTCTGGTAAATTTGTTGCTGATTTTTATACAAATCAAGTGACTGTAGCTAGCTCAAGTGTTTCTGCCCTGCAAATAAGAAAAGACATTGAAATGAGCAGAGCATCTTGATAAACTGCAAAGTTACAAAACTTTCCTTTGCTTAAGAAGATTTACACAGAATTGACTGGTTAATGCTTAGGATATTTCAAAGAGTAACTATTAAACCCAGTAACTGATACTTAACACTAGCTAGCAAGCTCTAAAAATGAAAAAAGCTGTATATACTTCTCATCATTAACCATTTAGAACATGAAAACAGTTGCACTGAGTCAGACCAAAAGTCAACCTGTCCGAGGGCAAATGCTGATGGAAAGACCATATTGATCAAGACATGCATAGTATATTCTTCTCCTTCTTCCATGCATGCTTCCAGCATGTTGTGGGTTGGGAACTGCTTGAGCCAGGGATGCCATCTTTGTGCTTAATAGTCTTGGATGGAGTTTCCTTCTGTGATCGTATCTAGTGACTTTTTTAAAACCACCTAAATTTTTGATATCCATAATATCTGGAAGCAATAGATTCTACCAATGACTTATGCCATGTGAAAAAGTACTGTTTTTTTCTTCTTTTTAAACCTGATCCTTCCTGAGTTTATCTGATATCATGTCTGTAGCATAACACCTTAGTGAGGAGACTGAGGCAGGGAGTGTGGATGACAGGCAGTGTCAGAGACAAGACTGGAATTACCATGTTAAAACATCCAGCCCTGTGCTTAGAACTTGCAGGTTAGTCCTATAATCTATGAAATTACACTTGGATTTATCTGCTGTGCAGCAGCATGCCCAATGTAACTACTCTGTGCCACTGCTTTGAAGAAAAAAACCCCACCACAGTAGCTTGTGCAGATATATCTGCATATGGTACTTTTTGCTCTATTTACCATGGTGGATGTAGCATGTTGCTAATGAAACCAGAGAACTGTAGCAGTATTTTAGTGAGCAGAAGGATATTGATCACGTTCAGAGCATGGGAGCAGAGCAGCAGAAAGGTCCCTCAGCTTTGCTGAGGACCACAGGGCAGCCACTAGTGTGACTGTCAGACCCACGCTGGTGCTATTGCTGCCTAAAGTTTGTAGTTGTGTGGGCAGATAGTAGCAATGGAGGGTCTGGAGAAACAGCAGCAGCCTCTCTGTCCTCTGTTGATAGCTCTGCAGCCTTGAATCCCTGCTACTTTCTCCTCATGAGTCTTCCTCTTTCAGTATTGCTCCAGGCTTGTCATTCCCGACAGCACTGTGAGGAGGAGCAGAGGCATAGGAAATGGAAGGGCTGAAAAAATAGCAAGAGTAGGAACATGAGGAATAGGGAAAAAGGAGGCAGCAGCAGAACTTGGTGTTAAGAGAGAGCTGAGGGAACAGCGGGGGCATGTGTGAGACGGGGGATCTGGGGAGGGGAGGGAGAAGTGACAGCAACGAAGAGGCAGTTTTAAAAATAAAACTGGCATCAGAGGTTCCCATCTTCAAGAGAGAGCCATCCTGTTGCTACAGAACTTTTCTTCACGTTGCAAGATTAATGTCCATGTGCACATCCAGAACTTGAACTCTTCCTCGTGTTGAAATAACCTATCTTGTTTTCTCTATCTGATTGTTTGAGACCTGTAGGTCCAGGTGAAAGTAATATAAGGGGGTGCTGCAGCTTCTATTGTCTTAGAGATATTGCAAGGCATTTCTCCTCAGAAAATTATTTGAAGCCTTCTAGCAAATACGTAAGCAGAATTATAATTTAGATACTTTGTGGAATTTGGTATTTATGACTCTAAACGTATTACAGTTTTATGGGGGAGGGGAAGGGGAATATGAAATATGATTTAAAGGAGTACACTGAACCTTGCTGCAAAAGTTTTGTCCCTGCTTCTTCCACAGAGGCTTATAGAGTAACCTTCAACTAGTTGTTAAAAACAATTTCTTTTCTTTTGTATGAGTGTCTTTTTATGCCTGCTAAGGATGGGACTCTTGCTGTGCTCGAAATTTGTTAAATAATATTAATTTATTAATAACAATAACAACAATTCTGGACAAACAGTAAAACTTCATTGGTACTTCAGTTAGGGTCACTGCATTGGGAAGATTTCTTACAGAGAAAAGCAGAGTTGTATTTTCAGTGTGGCTTGGTTTAGCATTTTCGGCTATTCTCTAGTTGGTCTTTTTATTCCCTCCCAAATTAAGGGCACTCCCCTAATTTAAATAGTCACCTTTATTATATATTAAAAATTAAGGCCTTTTTGAGGGAAAAAAAGACAAAAGAAACAAAAAAAATAATTAGACTATTTTAAGTCTAATGTGAGAATGAGTTGGAATATGGAATTGAAATATGAGTTATGTACCTCACATATTGGACTTTAAAATATGGGCTTTAGCTATAACTTGTTCTCGGGACATCCAGTGAAGTGAAACTTTCCAGATTGCTAGTTACATCATATATTCATTAATTTTCTGCCTTTCTCGCTACCATTTTAAGGTGGACTGCTTTAAGAGAGGTTCAGAAGCTTATTAGCAACAATCAGGGGTTTTGCTTGATGTAAAGGTCTTTGGATAAATTACAACATTTAGCACAGGCACAGCGTATGTTAACTGCACAGTGGTAGAAGAGCTGCACGTAGTTACCCGACACATTGAGTGTTATGCTGTGTTTTAACATGTTGGAATGACCAGTCTCCCTTTATGTTTAGCCATGGCAGTGTCTGTCCCCTTGCTGGTGGGGTGGATGGGTGGTGGTGGTGGTGTGGTTTTTCAGTTTCACCCACTGGAAGTTGCTCAATCTCTTTTGTGCTGGCTGGCACCTACAGGGCACAGTTCTGAGCAAGGGAAGGGGGTGTCAAATGCTGGAAGGTGTTATGTCCCAGAGAAACCTAAACTTTTTTTTAGGCACTAAAAAGGCTGTAACGTTTCTGTCTTAATGTAAGCCTAGCCAATGTGCATTTTCTTTCTTTTATTTCTGTGTCCCCTCTAGGAAAGAATATGTCCCCAGGGACAGAAAGAAGAGAGTCCTCCTCTTTGCTCTTCCCACTCTTTTTGTTGTGCTTTTTGCAAAGTTGGTCCAGCATGAAGAAAGGCCCCATGCCTTGCACATACAACCACAGGCCAGGCTCAGGCTGCTGCTGTCTGTCTGTTACCCTGGCAGGGAAATGACATTGCTAGCCCATGGCAAAGAGTCATTAATTTGTTTTAAAGTGCTTTGAGAAGAAGTTGGTGGGATTACTGTCACTAATCGTGTTTTATAAAAGTAAGACAGCTGGTTTGTATATAAAGAATCCCTCTGCTTTCATGTCAGAGAGTATGAAAAATTTTAATAAAATGGCTGACTCTAATTTTGGACAAAAGAAGCAAAGTAATGGTGTTGGGGGGGGAGGTGTATGCATGTAATGGTATATTTGCCTTTTACACATTTTTTTGCTGTGTACCATTAGTCTCGTTTAATCACCTTTGTCTGGTTCTTTCTGTTTTATGGTGACTGTATTTTTGCAGACAGTAGAAGAAATTGAGGGTGTACTAGGACGGGATCTTTATCCAAATCTATCTGAAGAGAGATCTCGATGGGAAAAGGAGCTAGCTGGCCTGCGGGAAGAGAACGAGAGCCTCACTGCCATGCTGTGTAGCAAAGAGGAAGAGCTGAACAGGACCAAGGCCACCATGAATGCTATTCGTGAAGAAAGGGACAGATTGCGCAGAAGGGTAAGGCCTGCCAACCATCTCAACAGTGCACAGAAAAACACTTCTTGTTACAGGGGACATCTGAGTCCTGCTAGTCCATGTAATTTTGCCATCAGGCTTCTTTTTCATTTAGCCAAGCTATATGAATTACAGAGCTAGGACAAAACTGAACATAACTGGAAAAGTGTGTAAGATGAACAGCCAAGGTGTATAACAATCTTATGTCAGAGATCATGTGTTAACAGAAAACCTGATATTCATCTCCAAGGAAGCACGTGTAACTTGTCCATAGAGAAAGCAGATGTTCATTTAGTGAATTTTTCCTGTGAGGCATGTTTTTTCCTGTAAACCAGAAATATGTCTTTGTTTTTGAAGAGAATTCAATTTGTGATTAGGAGAAAGAAAATGAGCAGGAGTCCTGTCACTGGGTAATAATTCTCTGAACTGAACAATGAGTAGCCCCAGCCATGTCCTACTTCCCTGTCTCCATTTTTTGACTCTGCTATGTCAGATAAAGGCCTTGTGTTTTGTGTGGACTCTGAAATAAGAATAATGGAAATTGTTATAAAAAAGATGAAAGCTCAAGAGAATGTGAGCTCAATCCCTGTTACCTTTTAAATTAGTTAACCCTGTCTCTGTTAAATATATAGTGTTTTAGCTACATATCAAATAATTTCAGTTTTAAAACATGGCTGTTTCAAGTTTGTGCTCAGCCTGGGTGACAGTTTAGAGGATCATATGTTGTTAAAAATTGTTGATAGCATTATCATTTAATGACAGCAGAGCAACTCTTTATGCAAGCTCTATGTTTCTAAAAGCATTATCCTTTAACAGCTGTATCATTTTAGGATGAAGTTATACTGTTTGTTTTGTCTAATCTTCGGGTATCAAGCTACAAATTATTTTGGCAGCACTCTCTAGCCTCCCTTAACCCTTAAAAAAAAAAAAAAAAAAAGTGAAGGAAGAATTGTGATCTGCCAACATACAAAACCTTATCACTTCTCTGGCTTTTCTTTTCTAAAATTTCCTTCTACTATCTATCATAAGAGTAAGTAGTTTTCAGACATGATAATTTTGGAGTGGCTTTGTACTGACTTTTCTCTTAAAATAGAGTCACTACCACCCCTTGAGCTACAGAAGTAGTGTTCAGGCACCTGGTGAATTACTGTAGGATTTAGGGGAGGGGGAAGGAGTAAAGTGTGCACTTGTGAAATTTGCTTGCAGAAACACAGATGATACAGAGCAGTATTGGGATACCATACAAGAAAAATTAGATGACTGTGAAGAATAGAAGTAGAATTAAATTTTGAGAAGTATGGAGTCCAAGTTTGTGTAAAACTAGTAACAAGAATTATACTGACAGCCAGGAGCCCCACAGCTGAAAAAGAGAAAAGGGGAAAGAACTGGTGTTTGTACCCTCAGATATCAGGATGACTGAGAAACTGATGTGTGGTGGCAAACACAATTGGAGGAGGTACCAGATAAGGTATTTCCAGTAAAGAAAGGAAGGACTGTTGCAATTTATGTAAAGAGTGATGAGATCTGATCTGGAATGTTATATGTAGTTCTAATCCCTTGTGCTCAAGAAAGTTCAACTTGAATTGACAGCGAAAGATGTAGAAGATGGTCAGAGAAATGGGCAACGTGCTTGGAGAAGTGACCAAAAGAGACTGTCATGTTTAACCTGACAAAACAAAATCTGAATACAAATTTGATTTCTCTTTGTGAATACCAGAGAAAGCAAACAAGGATGGGAGATAATGACTGTTCAAGCTTAGGGACAAAATTGGAGCAAGAACAAATTAATATATACTACCCATGACTATATTAGATTAGAAATTAGCCTATGAAGTTTCTAACAGACCAGCAGATTGCAGTTTTGAAGCAACAATAAGGCGTGATGTTAGTGCCTAACTACTTTTAAAATGGAGCTTAAAATATTTAAAAGTATATTTGGGTGATGTAATATATGACTATGCAGAGATACAATCCTGGGTTTGATGGGTTACTTTAGGATTGTATCAGAAGCAAAGCAAAAAAACCCTACTTTTAATTGACCCAGTTAATATAGCTGCACTATTCCTAGAGCTAGCTGTAGTATCTCTACAAAACTGTATTGTTTTGTCTGATTGCCTGCAATAGCGGAGGATTGGGTTAGATGACGAAGAAAATGCCTTCTAGTCCTGTGTATGTGGATAATGCTCGAATTGGTGAGTTTGCGTTGGAATTTCCACTGGTATTCCCAGCAGAAGCATTTGTGGAGTCACACAAGTGCTGGTTACGTTATGAAATACATATGCAATTTCCTTAGTGCAGGCGGGGGCCTAGGAGTGAAAGGACAGAGTGTTAATCATGTTGATCTAGTAGTTGTTGGCCTCTCTGGAGCTGCTAATGTGGATGCTGCACACGTTACTGATGCATCTCAGTTATGGAAGCAACTCTTGTGAAAGCAGAATTGAGATCAGCAACTTGTTTCATGTCAGTGCCTAGAAGGATTGTCAGATGAGAGCATCAGTGTGATGTTACTGACCTGAATTTCCTTCAGACCAGTGACCCAAGAGATGATAGGTCTTGAATTGCTCTGTAAAGATTGTGAGCTCACTGTCCTACAAAACAAGCCAGTTATGTAATGTCTGTTCACTCTTTTTTAATTAAGGAAACTCTTTTTTGATAGAATGAATAGATGTGTCTTGCCATAACCTGCCGATGAGTGAATGGCTAATGTTGGACTGGCACAGAGCATAACAAGATCAAAGCGACTATATTGAGACACAATTGGCAGTTTTTTCCTTTTTCATTTATTTTGCATTTATAGAGGGCTCTATTGAAATACAGTTTTTAATATCATCCTTAACTTGTAGAACAACTGGTTTATTTTCCCTACAAGAGAAATCTGTTCATGACGTATGACTGTGTCAGCAATACTCTGTAATTGGTGCACTGGAAACCATATTTGCATTTGTAATATAACTTTGTGTCCATAGTTGCAACAAAATAAATGTTTTCTTTGACCTATTAAATATTTTCTGTATGCCACCTGAACTCAGAGTCACTTCAGATTATTTCCCTGGAGAGTGGAAAAGGAGATCCAACTAAAATTTAGTTATTGTTCTTAAATTAAATTGGGTAAAGAGAATAAGCTGAAGTTGACCAGATCAATAGGTGCGTTACTTTAGCCCAGCGCCTGTAATCAAGCAGAGTGCTCTCAATAGGTTTTTCTCAGGCTTGTTAGAGATTTAATTTAATTAGGTATTTAATGTGCTCAGTTAACAGATTGTGCTGCTTTCTAGAACAGTAGCTAAGAAACAACATGCATATGGAGTTTTGTTTCTCACGGGTCATTAGTAAATGAAGTAATCACTTATTTCTGTAGGGTGCCTGCAGTGTAGCTGCTAATTTCATAACACAGAGGTTTATTTTACCTCTGCATGATATGGTAATATTAAAAATAAACTTTATTTAAGTTTGGGCTTAGGTAGGTCGATACCCTAGAAAACTGCTTACCAGCATATATAGGTGAGCCTAATTCTGAATCCACTAATGCAAATAAGAGGCTGGAGAACTTCTGTACCAGTACATGAGATAATATTAGAATAAGATTGGAATCGGAGCAGTACTATTTACAGTTGTTAAATGTAGCAACGCACTTACGTAGTAGCAGAAGAAGTAATTGTGTTCTCAGACAAAATCTCTTCTATCCATCGGGGAGTCAGTGAGCAATACTGATAGAGCGTATAAACTCCAGCACGACTGCAGAAGTAAAAGATGTTTGGTTTTTTTAATTACTGCCCATGAAAGTTAGCAGATTAGTAGTGCCTCAGCACAGTCCCCAGCAGCATGGTGGCATGTGAAGTGGTAGGTGCAGGCAATGTTCGGGCTTCCCTTGGGCTTTTCTGAAGAACTAAGTCTAAAATGAAAAGGCAGGTCCAGCTCAGTGGAAGTCTGTTAAATCTTTAATTCTCTGCATAAGCCATATGTCACTATTACAGCTTGTGCAGTTAATCAAACGCTGATAGTTGTGATGATTTTTTGTATCTATTCCTAACTCAGCTGAATTTGCCAAACTGATCAGAAAAGCAAGAACTTTGTATTTTAGCTATATTCTACTTATTGAGACCTTATTGAAATTGTAACCTTGAGTGGAGTGGAAAAGCATGGTTTAATATGTGATCCCTACAGCTGCCCAGATTTCCCCCACTCCAAAAAATATAGTTTTAGCATGAGGGCTCTCCCAAAATACTTCATTCCTGCAAACAATTGAAACGCACCCAGACCACAGAGGGGATCAGATCCTTGGCTCCCAGGCATTCCTCAGCCTGTGCTCTCCTCTCATGACACAAAGTTGGCATGAGCAGCTCGACTCTCCTCCTTTCGGCATCCTTCATTTCGGGGTCAGAAAGAATTGCTCCAGATTGCTATGTTATGGGTCTTTAGAGATTATTATGAGCTTGCACAGTTTAAAGTGATCCTTGAGCTCTTCTGTCTGCTTGTCTTTTGGTATGCACCAGAGACCTGAGGTAGCAGCCAAAAGCTATTTCCATTCCCCTTTTCCTTCAGCTGCGTAGTATTTGCTTACACAGCAATATCTCAGCTTAGCTGTTAAAGAGCTAGAGTTTTGCTTTTATTTCCAAGCTTGTATGCAAATGTGCAGTGATTAATCTGAAATTAAATGAAGGAAAGCCTGAGATAGGCTTCCTGCCCTCATTTGTGTTTGCTTTTCCCGTGTGCTAGCCTGGTTCAGAATACTTCAGCTTTGTTTGAGGCTTTTGGAGAATCCACACTTCACCTCCAATGTCATGTCCTGTCATGTCCTTGATTTTCCTAACTTTGTGTGTTTTATGGAGGTGCAGCACCCAAATCTTTCCACACGGATCAGTAGGCAGCACTTGGTGAGGGACTTAGGTCTGAAAGGTGGCAAAAGCTATAGAGAACTTTGTAACATACCTGTATCACCCAGTGAACTGTAGCTTTTCCTGATACTTAAAAACCCATATGTATAAACCTGTATAGCATACCTGTTTTCCCATAGCTCGGTGTGTGTCTGTGTGTTGTTCCCTTTCTCTGTCCCTCAAAATAATTTTTCAAACTGTGATTTGATTTTCAGTTCTGTGGGAATAACAGAGCTCCCAAAGACAGTTAAACTATTCTGAGTTGCTTCAAACCACACATCTGGGTAGAGGGGAGAGATTCTCTGAATGCCTGTGTTGAAGGAATGACTACAGAGCTGATTCAGCGCCAGAGCAGTCAGTGAGGAGAAAGGGGCCCTTACAAGTACCGGGAAAGCCTTCCCTCAGAGCGTAGGCAGTTCGAGACCACTGCATTCAGTCAGCCACAACAGGCAATCTCTAGGAAATCAGGCCTCCTTAGCTCTCGCGCTCATGGTTGTTTTAAACATTTGAGAGAGGTTACATCCGACTGCAAATAATCACTGCGAGGCCTGATTGAAAGCTTATTAGTGCTCAGAAGCTGGGAAAGGCCCTTGCCACTTAGAGCACCTTGAATTACCACATTAGTGTTTCATTTTCCATCCTCTCCCCTGCAGATTTGCAGTATGTGTAAATAAAATAGTGGGAGAACTATGTTCATTTCCCATAGTTTGTTGTACTTCATCTTCCCTCTCTTTATAACAAAAACAATTTGGAAGTGATATTCAAATGCTTGGAAAAAACCTTCATTACTTAAAGAGTTAAAAGATACTGCATGATAAAACCAGTCACAGATAGGGTTCAAAGAAAAGAATCACAGGCGTGACTTTTATTTCGAAATGGATTGAGAGCAAAAGCTGCAGGTGTCCTTTAAATGTGGAAATCAGTGATAAAAACGGGGAGTTTGTAGTGGTGCATTGTTTTATTGAGAGTATGTTAAGAAATTGTATAGTTATGAGTATGCATGTGTAAAATACGATGAGTAAAATGGATCAATATGTTTCTTAGATTCATGATTATAGGTAACTTGAGTTACCTGAAGTGTCTTCTATAACCCACTATTCATGTTTGCAAACATGTCCATGGTGCCTGTTAACCACTTATGATGTCCTTTATAAATCCAACAGTTTTGTCAGGCCCTTTTTTCTTCTATCCTGACTGTCTTTTAATTTAGTTCTTAAGGCACCCACAATAAGTTATGCTTTTTTCCCCCCCTTGTTTTCTACTCCAGTTCTCAACATTCAAGGAAGAAATTAGACATGCAACTAAACAATTGGTCCATGTTGCTAAACATCAAATATTAATAAATAAAATGTCTATTTGCATCTGACTTGCTCAGTATCTAGGGTATCCTTTGCTCTCAAGTCTCATGGCTGTATTGTCCTGTGTATCACTTAATACCCCTGCTGTTGCTGTTTCCAAAGATCCAGCACTTCTTTACTTCTGGGATTTCCACAGTTCTCCTGGCTTCCTCCAGCCATGTAAAAGATCTTTGCTCTTTCCTTTTTCTTAATGTTGATCTTTGCTCTTTCCTTTTTCTTAATGTTGTCTTCCCAGGTGTTTCCACAGTTGTTTCCTTTATTCCTCTCTATTCTCTCCTATGCCTTGTTTTGTCTGATACTGTAACTTGATCTGCTTGTCTGCCACTTTTCATCTCAATTTAGAGTTTTAGGACCATAGTTCTGATATCCTGCTAGGTGTTGCTGTCTTTAAACTAAACAGGAGGCAAAGGCTGAGGAAATATTTCTTTAAATCACTCCTCTCCATTCCTCACTACCTCACAAATCCACTCCTCCCTGTCTTTCAGTGGATCTTTTGGGTTTTTGGGTTTTTTTTCCTCTTCATCCATAGGATTTTACCAAATTTTTACCAATTCCTGTAACATCTGCCCTTCCTCACTCTCCCATTTCCAAGTACTTACTGTCTCTCACATGCAATACCGTAATCACCTTCTTTCTACTGGTAAACATAATTCTGAGCAGAATAACAGAGCAAGTTTGTCTTACCTGTAGAATCACTGATCTCAAAATGAAGGAAGACCATGCATTCATCACCGATACAGAGAAGCCACCTCTTCTAAACACTTTTTTCCTCAATTTTTTTCTTTGGTTTTCCTTTATTTTTCCTTTAGAATTACTGTTAGTTCAGAAAAGTGCTTTCTGAGGAGATGGTGCATATAGCTCTATTTATGGAGGAAGCTTTGGTGACCAGAAATAGTTATCTGAATTGTCTCAGGGCAGTCATGTAGGTGGGCAACCCAGCTGGTTGGTGATCCTGCCTTGGTGAAGTGTGAATTTTGACGTCAGTGATTCTGCAGGTAAGACAAACTTGTTTTGTTATCCTCCTCCAGGATTATCATCCAGTGCTCGCTGTTCCTAAAGTTAGTGCAGTAATTTATAGCAGTTAATTCAGTGTGTAATTTCTCAAATGAAGGACTGAATTTGTAAATACGTCAAGAAAACAGACAGCTTACTAATGCTTTTTTAAGTCGGGGTTGCTTCTCTGGTACAGTATTAAAGCAGTGACTAACATAGATTGGTAACTGTGCTGTGCTTTGAGTTTTCTTTTATAAATGCTTTCCTAAGCAGAAGTTTTCCTGGTTGTGGCTTTAGTTGGGTTAATTTTTCTCTCCATTGTGAATTTTGTTTTAGGGACCATTAAGAATAATTGACTTTGTAACTGTGGCCAATAATCACTGCTCAGCAATAAAACATAGACCAAAGGAAAGCTATAGGTGTTAAAGTTTTATGTAATACTGTCCTTACATAAAGTGATGTTAAAATTGGGAGTAAGTGAATACACAGTGTTTTAAACAATTTTAACATGCTGTTTCTTGGTTGCCCTTAACTTTACAATGTTACTCGTTTTTGGACTGAAATCTTTCAGGACTGGCTTCTGGGTGTAGGTGAGTATTTTAGCAATTTTTAAGTCAGACATTGAGGCAGAGATTTGATTTTCTGATGAATAAATCCTTAGTGCTTTTTCTGTTTGCTTCCTTGTAAATAATGCTGTAACTTAAGTATTTGGGGAATTTATTTATTTATACGAACAGCCTGGGTTAAGAAATAGTAATAAATGTGATTTCAATTTAAAAAAAATTAGCCTTTTTTTTCCTGGTGTTAATGCAGCAGTACAAATCCTGCCTACGCCTGCACACCGCATCTACAAGCAGCAACATACATACATGGCTTATTTCAGTTCTAGACTTACCAGTTAGGTTAAAATGACTGTTTTGCATCAGTGCAGCACTTCTGTCCTTATGGTTTGCATTGCTGCAGCTGTATCCGTGTTGGAAACCATATCCGAACAAAGGAATATCATATGAACAAAGGAGGCCGCAGCTGTGAATATCTAGAAGATACGCGCTATGAATGTACTTTACACACATCTGCTCAGTTAACTTTTAATGGAATTACACTTAGAAAGATCTATAATTTTGGGGCAAATGCCCACATCCATTTTTCAGTAAGTTACTTTAAACACTGGGGATTTGGTTTAGAAGTTTTGTGTACTTCTCCTTGTTGTAACGGGGAGAACAAGGGAGATGTTTGGCTTCACTTTGTTTAAGGTGTAGCACTCCTCCATGAACAGGGAAGCGAGTGTAGTTAGCCTTTTGTGCTCTTACTGTTGTTACCTACAACCTTTTATTAGTAATACATAATTGTTACGCTTTGTTTTGTAAAGCATGGGGTTTTTCTTCTTTTTATAATTAGCCCCTACCTACAAATTCTGATATTTGACAGTAAATCTTCAAACAACCTGACCCTCAGTTTGCATAAAATCTGAAGCAGAAGCAGGGGGATTCCCCAGGGAAGTAGAAGCAGACTGTAGGGGTCATAAGATACTGCTTTGGGGAGAGTAATGCTTCTTATTATCTGGGAGAAATGGGTTTCTAGCTTGAGCCCCTGCTTCAGTGCAGTACATTGAAGGGATCTGTGTATGTGGTAGTGCAGGGAACATCCTGACTGCCACTTCTTTGAACACTGATCTCCGAAGCACTAACAGTGCACTTAATGAGCTTATAGATGAGGAAGGGCCAAAGATGTAATGCAACTCTAATTTTGATATTTTCTGACCGAGAGTTTCGGCTTGCTTATTCAGTTCTTTGCATAAATGTTTTACATTTAGTATAAGATCCCACTTTGTTCTGTAAAATAGGTATCACAGTTGCATTTCATGCTACAAGGGGATATCAGGTAGGCTGAGCTCTGTTCTTATTTCACTGGACTTCTGATAAAGTTTCACCAGTTCTGTTCTGCAATGTTCTAACAAAATCCACACAGAAACTTTCATATTAAGATAAGGATTCCAGCATTCAGGGAAATTTCCTCTTTGAGTGCTTTCCTCTCCCTTGTCTCTCTCCTCATGCTCTTTGTTTGATACCAGAACGCTAGTTCTGTGGGAAAAATGAGCTCTGTCACTTTCCCTTGTGGCATAACTGGGGTGTTCAGCAGACAGTTTATTCTGTGTTTATTAAGAATTATTCCAAGGTAAACACCGTAATTGCATGCTCAGCAATACATTTTGGCTCCCGCAGGCCTCCTTTTTCCCCCTCTAGTCCTGGAGCTCTTTTGATGTCGGTTCTACAAGTACCTGATGTGTTTGTTATGAGGACAGTGCAGCGTTCTGCAATATATGTTTACAGAGACCTTCTGAAAACTTAACTGGGCACTTCCTTAGTGTTTTCTTGTCTGTACACTGCTCACTTTTTGGTAGCTTTACTTAACTGTAGTTTTGAAAGCATGATTAAAATTTCAATGTCTTTGACCTTTAAATATGATGAAGTCATCCTGTGATATTTTTATGTGAAGTGTTTCTTCAGCATTGGAGCTTTCCATTAAGAACAGGATCTTCGTCTGTTTCACTTAGGCCTCATAATCTTAGGATAGGGCATTAGCTTCACCCCCTTCCTCCCCAGATATTTTTTATGCATATAGTACTGCTGCATTGAAGGAGTTATATAAAGCAAGCTGGAACTAATAGTAATTGCTCTGCAACATTACATTTGCCTTTTTACACATTGGAAATATTAAAAAAAAAAAAAAAGCGGGGGGGAGTAGAATTTTAAAGCAGTCTCCCCATATGAAAATTTTGCAGCCACCACAGGGCAAAATACAACTTCTGTGCTCAAGCCACAAGCAATCAGGTTTGGTGAGACAATGAGAAAACTTCTGAAATATTTAAACCATAAAGATGTGAAAACAGAATATTGTGTTTTATTATAGGTTCGGGAACTGCAAACACGTTTACAAAGCGTGCAGGCAACAGGTCCATCCAGCCCAAGTCGCCTGACTTCTGCAAATCGACCCATTAACCCCAGTACTGGAGAACTGAGCACAAGCAGCAGTAGCAATGACATTCCCATAGCCAAGGTAAGCTATCATGTATTGCAATAATGCTTATTATCTGGGACAAGTGGGTTTCATTTTGCACAGCTGCTGTGCGGGCATGTGATTACTTGGGAAATATCGCCTAGAATCCCAGGAGAGCTTTCTGTGGTCATTAGCAAGCCCATGAACTTGACCTGCAGAAAGAGAGAAGTACTAATAACTTTTAAGTCTCTCAGTTACAACACAGATGTCAATCTATAGCAGTTTACTTAAGGTTTCCAAAAGTAGTCAGTGAACCAATGATGATGTGTTTTGTATAATGTGTATGGAGTGTGGGGTCCTGTGTAACTTGTGCAGCATTCTGACTTCTAGATTGCTGAAAGAGTGAAGTTGTCAAAGACAAGATCAGAGTCTTCATCGTCTGACAGACCTGTCCTAGGATCAGAAATCAGCAGCATAGGAGTAAGGACTAATAAAAATGTGCATGCATGGTACCTTCTAAATATGACTTGTGTTCCATTAAAAGCAGCATTGTTTTTCTAAAAATATAAGCTAACTGAAAATACCTTAAAGGCTATTTTGAGAAAAATATTTGAACAGAGTATTTCACCCAGCATTAAGATCTCATGGTGTCTAGAAATAATACCTTGAATGACTTTAAGGTGGTAATAAACAGAGTCAATATTACTCACCAAGCAAAGGCTTTTCAGTTGCATTCCACAATTTCTAAATCAACAGAGAACTTCATTCTGCTCTGAAATGCCAGTGTAAATTTGGTAAATACAGTGTTGCTACTGTAGGTTAATATTTATTTCACTGAAAGAACAACTTGGGTCTGACATTTGCTTAGCTTTCAAGGGAGTAAATAACTTGCATATTAACATTTTTAAATCTATGGTGGACTTCAGCCTTTGGTTAGCTAGTAACTTCTTAAAGTAGAAATAACTTCTTAAAGTAGAAACCTGTAAATGTCCTATTCTCTTTAAAATTCATAGAGAAAACTGAATGATTAATATATTGAAGTGAGTACATCCAGACAAACTCAGCTGTCAGTCCAGACAATCTATGGGAGGAATCCAGTTGCCATCCATTCACAATGATCTATTAATTATCCTGTGCAGGTGTCTAGCAGTGTGGCTGAACACTTGGCACATTCCCTCCAAGACTGCTCAAATATCCAAGAAATCTTCCAAACTCTGTATTCACATGGATCTGCTATCTCTGAAAGTAAAATCCGAGAGTTTGAAGTGGAGACAGAGAGATTAAATAGGTAAGGTGAAAAGTTAGATATGCTCAGATATGTTGTCTGCTGTTAGCTTTGTTGAAGTTGCTGCTTTTTGTGCGTTTCACCATCAAGTCTCAGCTCAGCTCTGACAGCTGCAAATAAACTTAAAATGAAATTGAGAAACAGGTGATTGAGGCATACGCTAAGGATTCTTTCCATCAGTATGACAATTTGGTCATGTGTTCTTAAACAAGCGTGGCACCATCATCTGCACTGTGGAGTGTCCTTAGCTATGGCTGACCGAGTAGACATGACATCTGTTTTTCTTTTCTTTTTTCTTTTTTTCTTTTTTTTTTTAACAAAACACATCAGTGCTAGAAATAAGGATTCTTATAACTTACTCTTCATCGTTCTAGAATTAGCTCACTTTGTTTTTCCTCTTGGAGAAACAGAATTGTGTAGTATTAACTGTATCAGTGAGTGCACACGGATATGTATTGGTGTCGAATTCATACAGTTAGACTTCTGGCAGCAGAAGAAAGATTGTCGCTTTCGGCTTGTAGTTAAAATGTTGCTGTTAATTGCTGAATAAGCTCTGTCTTAGCCAAAGCTTCATGTCCTGTTTAGCACACAGGATCAAAACTGGATCAGGAACCCAAGAACTGTGTCTCAGCATGCTTTCAAGTTCTCTCTTCCCCGCTACTATCTCAAGTTTAGTCTAATCAATACTGTGTCTCCTTACTTGTAGCTCATGTTTTTGTAATGCTGCAAAATGTGGGGTTTTTTTTTTCCCTCTTTGCACTGCACAATTTTGCATTGACAGCATGTATCCTTATATAAGGTGTCAAAGACGAGGTAGGAGGTTGAAGCAGCTGTGAGTTTTAGCAACTAGAAAGGTTGGGGGGGGGGGTTCTGATCACTAAAGAAATGGTGTACGAGCCCTTCTTAACAGTCACAAGAAAAAAGAGAAGTTAGTGATTTTAGAGCTGTGGATCGTATTGATTTGTTTGTTGGTTACTGTCTGCACTGTGTGAAATCATTTACGTGCTTGCTCTCACCGTATAGCCAACGCTGATGATTAGGTATAGTCCATTTGATATGTGTTGCAGTTGCCGGCAATAATAATATTCAGTAAATAATAATAGTCAGTAAAACTGATATTTTGAAGCTTTATTTTCAGATTCGTAGTTGACCTCATTGAGAAGAATATTGCAGTTAAGTTCTGGTATAAGCTGTTGTTTGACCATTACCAGAATTGTCGGAGATTTCATTGCATCACTATTTTGGAAGTTGCCTCTGTAATCATGACTAAAATATTACTTCAAGTGAAACAGGTATTCTGTATGTTCCAAAGAGAGGGGGCATTTGTGCAGCTGCATGGTCACTCCACACCCCCACACATTGTGCTAATGAATGTGCCACTTAAAACAAGAAGCAAATGTGGCAGAAGGTAGGGAGGAATGGAAGCAGAAAGATGAAGCAAAAAGTTAACTGCCCCATACATTCTTGTGGCTTCAAAAGAAGGCTCCAGCTTTCTGATTGCTGCTCTTTCACAGAGAAAGGTTATATTGATTGCATTTAATGGGAAGGAGAGGAGGAGAAGGAAGTAGGCTGTCCTAGAGAAATGAGTATCCTCTTGGCTCTTGCTATAGGATGTGGAACAGCTAGATTTTGCTGTAGTCATTAAAAAAATGTGTAGACCAAATGTTTTTTGTTGGTTTAGATTACGATCGTTTTAGAGTTTTCAAGACAGTGTCTGCAAGCTAAACTTAAAGGTTGTAAATTATTTCCTTTTCTACAGCCGTATTGAACACTTGAAATCCCAGAATGACTTGTTGACAATAACACTGGAGGAGTGCAAGAGCAATGCTGAGCGGATGAGCATGCTTGTTGGGAAGTATGAGTCCAATGCCACAGCCCTCAGGCTTGCACTGCAATACAGGTATGTACTTACACAGAGAATGTCTCAGCCAGAAAAGGAGAGGGGAAAGACTTGACAGAAGTGAGAGTAAAATTGTTAGTGTGCCACAGTAAAGCTGTTTCTTTTTAATTCCTCCCTGAAAAATGCCTCACTGGTTAAACTACTGGACAAACTATGTAACTGGAGTTATTGGTACAAGTGTATCTCAACCCTAGTTCAGCAGCAGCCGTGAATTCAATCCAGTCATGAGACATTGGTTTTCTGCATTATTCAGGCACCTTTCATAAGGCTAGTGGACTGAGAAGTACCATTTTACTCCACATAATTTAAAGTGACTTTATATGCCATTGATGGGAATCATGGGTGAATTGCTTGATATTGGTTTCAAGTATCTAAATTTGCTTTAAACTGTGTTAAAAAGAGGGTGTCACTTAACTCCTGCTGCTGCGACTAATTTGGAGCAGGCACTTCTGGCATTAGGACAAATTGTGTGCCTTTTAAGGAATGTATTCTGTTACTATAATCCTTGAGGAAATTATAAGGAAATGTAAATTACAAATAGGTGCGGTAACGTATTTATTTTTAAAAACATATTAGAATGCAACAGGAACAAGTGACTCACAACTGTGCTTAGTAGCTGTTGCCTTGTATGGAGGAAAATCTTGCAGCCAGGGCAGAGAAACAAGTATTTTTCTAAGTTTTCTTGGCATAGAAAGAAGGCCTGAAAAGACAGTTTTTCAAAGAAATAATGTCTACTATCAGTCATATTACTGACTGTTTCACCAATGCTTCCGGAGCTCACCTCACATCAGATCATTCCCTCTCTTGCTTTTTGTTGTTACATTACTTGAGGCCAATCCAAGACCATCATATGGAAGGAAAGACTGTTGAAGGCTTGTGGTAGGAGCTATGTATATTATGTCATTTAATATCCCTATTACCAGACAAGCAGTAGGGAATCGTGTAGTTCATCAGCTACCTCCTTTTTTGTTGCTGATTGCAGATATTTTTCCTGTCTAAATTGCAAATATTGTGTGATTTTTGTTTTCTGTGGTTTACTTTCTCTTCTAGTGAACAGTGCATAGAAGCATATGAGCTGCTGTTGGCATTGGCAGAAAGCGAGCAGAGTCTCATTCTTGGGCAATTCAGAGCTGCAGGTGTTGGTTCTGTTGGTAAGATGTCAATGGATCACTTTATTTAGATTTGATTCTGCACATCAATTAGCATTCATAAGAGTTAGTTGCAATAGTGAATCATCTCATGACCCACCACTTAAGAACGCTCTCTGGTCTATTTTGTTTTCAACTGAATAAGTCATTTTTGCACACCCAAAAGGGGGGGGTGGGGAGGAGACTGGAAATAACTCATAAAATTTACCAGCAATTCAAATTAACTTATGTATACCATTACGGGGAATGCTTATTCTGGCTGTGGTGAGGCTGCTACAGGCATTCGCCTGTACAGAGTGGAATAATTAAACAATACTCATGACCAGTACAGGGCTTAGGACTGTACAGCTGTGGTATCTGCAAGTACCGATTGTGTTTGTACTGGCCATGTTCAGCCACAAAAATTAAGTGCAGTCTGTTAGAAGCTGGGATTAAAACAATGCAAAGATACCATTCAATGATTGCCAAAAAAAAAAAAAAAAAAAAAAAGGAAGGAAGAAAGAAGCTCTAGTTTTTCCACCCCACATTTTAACTTTGCCCTGAAATTTTAAAACTTTCTACGTGGTGTTTTAGCATGTTGGCTGGGATATCAACCTCCGTGTTCTGAGTTTATTTTATTTTGTGGATAGTTAACTTTGTGACTAAGTTTTTTGAGCGTGTTGTTCTCCAAATAATAGATTAAGCCACTTCTATAGATATATTTCTAAAGTGTGTGGAACTTCACATTACCACTGGCTACATTTTACTAATAGAATGACATGTTTACACAATGAACATTAATCTGGCTTTTATAGTCTCATTCTCCTTACTGATAGGAGAAGGTAGCAGTAGTAATCTTGGGTTAGGAAGTGGGGAAGCCTTTGGAGAGTAAAGCATAGCTTTTCATGCTGTGCTGAGACTTAGTAACTGCCTGATCGAGACAGTAATTTATAGCGCTAGCTTCTCAGAAATCACTGAAATGTAAACTGAAAGCTTTTAGAGACCAGATGGCCATCTGGCATCAGAGCCACAAGGCTGATGGGTTCAGCCTCTTGTTTCAGGAGGCTGGCTGCGCTCAGTCCATGCTCGCTGTGTTGTTACCATGCAGCTCGTTTTGCATCTCTTTTAGTGCTGCGAGCAAGCCTTTGTGTAGGTTAGTTTGCCCGTGCATAGTGGGCCATGGAGTAAATGTCAGAGTGGATGTTTGGGTTTTTCATCCACTTTTCTTCCAGAGTCTGATCATTCCTTTCCAAAATGTGCTATTGAGCTTTTGCTGCTGGAAGAGATTGGTGGCTAGCAAAAACGAGTGTAATCTTGGATTTTCTCCTTACACAGGTGACAGAAAGAAATCTTAGAAAAGGGAAGCATATTGGGTATGAGCAGGACTTTATTCCACTTTCATTTTTTGAAAGAGAGGGTGTAATTTAATTCTGTATAGGTGTCTGTCAACAGCTCTTAGTTCAGATATTATCAGTTACACTCCCATGATAGAAATGGTGCCAACTTCCTGTTACATAACTTTGGAGGAAGTTGATGTTTGGTTTATATACCTTTACTTCACAGTGAAATTTGGTTAGAACATCTAGATAAAATAGCAGATTTTTGGTCTGGAGATCAGTGAAGTTTTGCACCAACATCTGTGAGTGGAAAATGCCAGGGAATTGCTTCTGCGTCACTTGGAGCTGAGCACAGCCAGCTGCTCTTAACAGAACATCCTCACTTCCTTTCTTCTGCGTTAACGTTAGCTGTAATGCATGCAGTTCACTTAGCAAGTGCAAAGTATGAGTAATTAGTCTTTGATTTGAATAAGGATTAAATGAAAGCAGCACAGAGCAAACAGTCATTTGTTTATGCTCCCTGACACCTTTGCATTGTGTTTAGTGAAATATGACTATATTGTAACTTTGTTCTGCCATACAGTGTAGCCACTAGTGTGTCTTACTGTACTGATTTTACTCCAGCTGGAGTCAGAATTACAAGAATGGTAGCTGTGGTGGTTTCTGCCTTGCCTTTGCTGGAGGGATGGCTCAGTAGCTGCATAGTCTCTGCAGAACCTCTGCAAGTTACAGCAAATTAATTAATTAACCAGTGCTGGTTTTCTTTTGTTTTAGTATGCAGGACTGTAAACTCTGAAAGTTCAGCTGCTGCTTCTGAGCAGCAAAGCTGTCCTCACGGGGGGGGGGAGGTAACCAGTTAGAGGGTGATCTGGCAAACTGTTAGGGTTGAGGTAAAGGTGTTAGTGGGCAAGGGCCCTGCAAGTGACCACGCTGTTATGCAGCACTGGACAGTTGGAAGTAAGAGTTGTAATTTAGGTTGGTGCTCTCCCAGTGTGTTATTATCTTGAGCATCTTGGATTAATCCTAACCCACAGCGCCTATCTTTATAAACAGACAAGCTAGTTAAGGTAAACATGACTTAAGACAAATACCTAGATCTTGTGGCTGGGAGGGAGATGCATTGTGGGCAGAAGCCCAATTATCACCCATGCTCACACAGCAGTGAAGCTGCTTTTACCTCATAAACTGATAATTTATCATCATCATCTTGATAAAAACTGAAAGCACATGGAAGCATCTCTATTCTTTCACCCTCCTCAAAGCTCTGAAACATATTGTTTGCTTGCGAACTAGGGGACCAAACGGGTGATGAAAACATTACCCAGATGCTTAAGAGAGCTCATGACTGCAGGAAGACAGCTGAGAACGCAGCAAAAGCCTTGCTGATGAAACTAGATGGGAGCTGCGGGGGAGCCTATGCAATCACTGGCTGTAGCGTGCAGCCCTGGGAAAGCCTGTCGTCCAACAGCCACACGAGGTAACTGCAACTTATTTGCCTTCCTATTCCCCAAGCATTTGATTACAGACTGAAGGTTATGTTGCATTCCATCTGCTGACCTGCCTTCCTCACCTCAGTCTGCTCAGTGCTCTTAACTATGTTTTCTAAGTCACCATGCCTCAGTGATCTCATTGTCTTTAGACTTTGAGCCACTCCAGCCAAGAAGGATCTTGTATAGATTTGTTGCAAATGGGTTATTCTGAACTTTGATCTTTCTGGTAAAGGGCAAAACCGTTACATTTGTTTTACCTCAGTGACTCTCTTGCTGTCTCACTGAAACTTGCTGAAACACTGAGCGTGTACTTGTTCACATCTATTGTGTAAGGGCAGCACAGATCTACGGAGAACCAGAGACTGTAAGTGTGCTTCCATTGGGTTTTTGGAGTGTTCAAGGATTGTTTTCTAAACATCACAAATCCAGCCATTTCATTTTGAATCATTTTCTCTCCTTTCCCTTTGCGCCCCTCAAAATTCTTCCTTCCCATGCTATTCCTGTTGCAAGTGGAATGGCAAACGCACATCATGAAGGCTAGAGTGGATTCTTCCAGGAAAGGGCTGGATATTGCAGTATTTCTGGAGACCTATAAAATAATGATACTTAAATCAACTGTTATTGCAGAAGTGTTCCAGTTCAAATACATCTGCCAGCAGCTTCATTTTGAGTCTTTGTCTGCCTGCAGTGTAATTGTACTCTGTGCAGTGAGTATGTGTGGATACAAAATTGGCAAGCATCCTGGATAAATATAGATGAACATTTTTCAGTGTAAAATTTATTTTGGTTTCTCAGATTCACTCTAAAACTTTGTTTTAATTCTGTATTTGAGCCAGCTCTTTATTCAAATGCTGTCTTTTTTTGACGCTTTTAGAAGTTTATTTTAGTACTTTATGATTTCCTCCTCTTGCCACCAGCTCCTCCAAATGATCTTATTTCCTGCCTTGTTGGCTAGCATGGAATAGCTAAAAATCAGGAAGAAAGGTAATCCAAGAGAATGAGATTCAAACATGAGATAAATTTAAAAGTTTTTTTCAAAGAAGTTATAATGCTGCACTGTCAGTCCAAGTAAGTTGTATTTTTGTTCAGAAACGAGTATGACACAATCTGCGCTAGTAACACATCTGCCAGTCATGGTACCAAAAATATTGACTGCCCTAGGAAAAAGTTGTGCAAAGCTCTTTTGAATACTTGACTTGCCTTAGTGTGTGTGTGTGCTTATGCCGTATCTGCATCTGCACGTGAACATGTTGTAGGTGGCCACGCATGGCAACCCCTCTAGTTAGGCTGAGCTTGTTTACCCTTCTTCTATTTAAAAGGGTTATTTTCAGTTGTTTATAACTACCTCAGTGTTTTTCTTTGTTATGAGCTATCTGGTACACAGTCAATACCTAATTCATTTTTCTTTAAAAGAGTTTATTTAGTTGCAAGGATTGATTTGGGAAATATTTGAGGGTTTTTTTCCTGTTTTTTGGGTTTGTTTCAAGTTTTCAGCCTTTCTCTGAAAAGCATTTGTTAGAAATACAGTCTCTACAGCCCTTGATTTGTTGACCCTCATTTTTCATTTTGTTAAGGGGGAAGATGAGGGAAGTGTGCGTGTTTGGAGAGGAACGTTGTCCCTCATGCTCGTTGTTTACATTGAACTTCTGGTGGTCGGCTGGCAATATGTGTATGTGTGCATGTAATACTTTGAGTTGATGACGTTTCAGCAGAGTATGCTTAAAATGGGGTGGATTTCAAATTTCATCAGTATAAACTGTGGCATGTAAAAATGCAAAGGAAAATGCTTGTGTATGCCAAGAGAGAAATCTATTAGCTTGAGTCATTATCATTGCAGGCTAAATTGTTCTGGCATAAAGCAAGATATTGTATCGAATGTGGTAACTACTGTTATCTGCTTTGATATGTGTGGAACCTGAGAAAGAAAAGTTGCTCTTACTTATCCAAGGGGCACGCAGCAAGTCAGGAGCTTATCATATGGATGTCCTGATCTGATCATCCCTTATTCAACCCCCTCCCCATCCCCCAAGCAATGTAATTTTTCTTTGTCTAAGTCCACATACCAGGAAAAATACTTCTGAAACTTTAGCTTCTACACATAATACAAACCTCCTTTTCTTTCCTTCTGTTGTGGTCAAATGATACATGATAGAGGTGTTTGCAGACTTTCCCTACTGTGAACCCTATCTTGAAAGAGAAGCGTCCGCTCTTAAGCTCACAGACACATGATATCGTTGTGTCAGTCCATAGATGGAAAGCAGTGCTAGTTCAAGAGGCACACACTTTTCTATATTTGCATCAGTAAGCATTCTATCCCAGGTGTAAAAAATTGAAGATTTTCTCTTTAACTCCTTTCCCTGTCATTCTGGCCTTTGTTTGTTTGTTTGTTTGTTTGTTTGTTTGTTTGTTTGTTTGTCTCCAGGAGCTTACTCATGCTTTTTGGTGTTATCCTGCCTATATTGTCAGCTCTCTGTCCTTCGCCGCCTGCTCCCTTGTCAGTTGGCACCCTGCTGCTCTGGACAAACCTCCCGCTGCCACAGATCTCCGGCCTTCTGTGATTCTTTGATGTTGGTCGTTTCCATTTCCTTTACTCTACCACCGCAATAGCAATACAAGCAGAGATAGGAAGGCCGACTCTGGATTTCTAGCTGTTTCTGCAGGCTTCATGTTTGTCCTTTGTCTTGAAAAACTTGGCAGTCTATAAAACAAGAGTGAAGAGTGCTATGTGAGCTACCATTAGGGGACCACTGTACCTAAATGAAAACATTTTTACATTATGTGGTTCAGACATCCTCTGAATCTGCAAGACTGATCTTTTATTGTAACTATTTTAGCATGGGGGCTCTTGGTTGCAGATATGTGTTGCTACCTTTTTTCTTTGTAACCAGAGTGAGTAGAGAGGGAGTGAGGTGATGAAAGCTCCCCTTCGCTGAGACTTGTGACAAATGAATAATTCTCCCTGCTGTTCAAAGCCCTGTAGAATAGGGGCTTATAATGGAAGTGGTGACCCATCTTTAGCTTTGGCATTTCAAATGAGATTCTGAATGTCAAATCACTGAACGCATTACTGAGAACAAATGCTTGGAGGGCCACTGGTGACAAGGGGTTAAAGATTGTAAAAGGGAGCAACTGAAATGAAATGAAAGAGCATCACAGAGGTTGTTACTAGTGAAGTGAATAAAAATAATAGCAAGCATCTCAACTCATTTGGCTGGCAGCAGCAGCACAATAATGTTGCCAATTCATTTTTGAAAATAAAAATAGCTCTGTGGTATGGTTGGAAGTCATAATTATTTTAATGGACAGAAGCTAACCATGGAATATATGTTGCCAACAAGCTTTGACTGATTGCATCTTGAAAAAGAAGGAAATAAAAGATCTGCAATTCTAGTTCTGACTGAAAATGGTGTTTTATATTCACTGCAATGCTAATAACCCCAACCTTACATCTGGATTCATGGAGGGAAAGTCTGGCCTCCTATATGCAAAGGGAATTCTTTTCAGTATTAGTTAGTACCACTAAATATCTAAACTCAATCAAACACAGGGCTAAATCTTCCAGTCAGAATCACCTCAGATTTCAGATAAGTAGCTGACATACAGGATTATCTTGACTGAAGTGTGGAAATAAGTTATTTAGAAATATCCCAACGGGTATCTTAATGTCATCTATGTAACGCTTCATTGCTGGAGCAAATTATTCCCAGAAGGAAGAAGTGTGGTTTCACCAAAGTGTTCTGATCTTAGCTAAAAATACTGCTCTTCATATTTTAGCTGGTTGGAGTATTTTTCAGTTTCTGTGGAAAAGCTTTTATCTTTTGGCATTGTGCTGTTTCAGATATTGAGCCATAAGACTCACCTAGAAGACTGGTGATCCTATGTAAGCTATGTATCAAATGTAAGGTTGTATGCAGACACTCAAGCAAGTTGTGAGGATTTGGTACTGACAGCATTGACGAGCTATAGCAGAGCTGAACTGAAGGGTAGATCACAAGGACAGCATAATATATTTTAGGACATCATATGACACCATACCCAGAGCAGGAATGGGCCAGCATTACTGTTGTGGAGAGCCCTGGTGTACGGGCTTTTGGGGAGACGCTGTGCTGTGGGAGCTCAGCAGCACTGCAGTGTGTCTCAGTGGCTTCTCGCACAGCCTGGTTCTCGCAGCAGTTCAAAGGGAAGGAGGGCGAGCGGAGGGCTAGGCTCCCTGCCCCTGCTTGCTGCTGCCCAAACTGCTGCTTCTTTTCTCGGTGGGGCTTGCTGCAAAATGTGGGGAGAGAGGGAGTGTGCTTCTCCCTTCTTGTTGTGCTGGCCGCCTGAGACTGCTTCTCCATTGAACTGCCCTCACCTTATTCGAAAAAAGAAAGAAAAAAAAGAAAGCATATGCTAGCAATTCAGCAGAGGAGCCAGCTCAGCTGCAGACAGGCAGGCAGGCAGCCAGGACTGAAGTAAAAGCAGCCTGAGTATCACTGGCAACAGCCCAGACTGCCTTCCTCAGCTTGGACTGCTCTCCACAAAAGGCTGCGTGTATAGCCATAGATCTTTAAGGGCCAGATCTGTGAACATCCAGCGAGTCTGAGGTTCAACAATACAACAATATACAACAATAGACTTCCAGCATTTGTGCTCAGGTTGCATTCCTAGTGGGAGGGCTAGATTTTCTTTTCTTTGTAAGTGAAAACTAAGATGAGCTGCTTGTGTCCCAAAATTTGAAGCCTGTGTAGACTTTTAAGGGCTATGCTTTCTCTAACAACAGCTGTTTTGCATTTCATCCAAAAAAACTCTGCAGTTGTAGTCTTTGGGTGCTGAGGAAACTTGCAATACCACTCAGTATAGAATTAAGTATCGCTTGTATTGTCTATCCCCATTTTTTCTTATCAGTATCTACTTCAGAAGGGGGGTGCCATTAGACTCAGTAAGGCAATGTTTGTAAAGTGTTTTGAGATTCTCTGATGAAGAACTAAGTATGAACAAAAATTTCAATATTTCAACCTAGAAAAATTTCTACGTAGTATAGATACAGGGTGTTTTTAGCTTGACTGCAGATGGAAATGGATGAAAATGAAAGCAGAGACTGGTTTGCACTTCAGGTAAATATGGCACCTATTATCCCTAAGAGAAGGAAGGAATAATACGAAACTAACAGAAAACTGTAGTAAAGACCTGTAATGTGATATTTCACAGGGGGGAAAGATTTTGAGAAATCTCTGTAGATCTGCCAATTCTCCCTCTCCTCCAAGGCTGTGCTTGGAATTTGTGGAAAGATTCATTGGCAATTATCTGAGGCACTTCAAAATCAGCGCAGCTTTAGCTGAAGTGTAGTCAAAAGAAAAGAGAAAAATCAAGGCTATCTTTTCCTTTTTCACATGCATAATATATTTTAGGACATCATTCTGACTCTCACAGCATGTAGCGGGTGGGGCTTTTTCTTCCTCCAAAAATGTTGAACAACAGTGCAATTTGATACAGAAAGTGATTTATTCCCCTGCTGATAACTGAGATCATCTAGCATTCCAGACAAGCACAGTTAATGGATGACTTATCCCTCACCCAGCAGCTGATTACAGGTCTTCAGGAGACAGCAGGCAGCTTTGAGTGAGGTTATAGAAACAACAGGGCATTTTATTTTCCTTTTAGTGTTATTGCAACTATATTCAGCCCTGGAATGTTTAAGGCTGTGTCAGTCTCAGCCCCCTACAGCACTGGCATGCATATAGGTGGGGATGCAGCACTGAGGCACCCGCGCTCTTACCAAGACATTAGTTTTCCCTTTGTAGAATCGCTTTGTAAACAATTGTAGGGGAGGCTAATGGGCAGTCACTCGTTTGAAACCATGCCCTTAGAAAAGGAATGCTCCATCAAGTCTGATGACTTTTTATTAAAAATCCTGCTAAATTATGGGCTTGTTTTAAACTCCTGCAGGCCTGAAGGGGTTTTGGTGTTCTGTGAAATTAGCCTTATCATGAATTGAAAGATGCTGACATCTGCCAGTGGTTTTTTTTTTTTTTTTTTTTTTTTTTTTTTTTTTTTTTTTCCCTCAGGTTGATTCCTACAGGTGTCCGTTGAAAAATTCCCCAGATAATTGGTATTACCTTCAGCAGATATAAATAAGGGCTGGACTGATTCTCTCTTCTTAGCAGATGCTTCTTACCAAAAAAGATGAAGACTCAGTGGTAAAGCAGCACACAGAGGCTTTCCCTGCTAGGATATTGCTGAGAAATCTTAAGTCGCATTTTTGTTGTTTAAAATAATTTAAAAAAAATTGTTCACAAGTCACTGTTCCAAGAAAACTAATTCAATTACATGTTGCTAAATATCTAGCTTTGCAGAGAAGCAGCCACTGACTTGATTTTCTCACACAACTTGGAGAATTAAATTTCTCTTCGCATTTGTCATACCTCTCTGCACCTTTTGAGCATTGCAACATCCCGTCCACACTACATGTGTCCTTTCCATGAAATTTAAGTATGTGTTGATGAAAACAAATCCTAAGTATTGAGAGAGTATTTCATACCAAAATGTAGATCTTATTTTCGGTGTATTTTAATGGTGTTCTTTCTCTTTCCAGTACTACCAGCTCAACTGCAAGCAGTTGTGATACAGAGTTTACAAAGGAGGATGAGCAACGGTTGAAGGATTATATACAGCAGTTGAAGAATGACAGGGCAGCAGTGAAGCTAACAGTGCTGGAGCTGGAAAGCATCCACATTGATCCCCTTAGTTATGACGTTAAACCTCGTGGAGACAGCCAGAGGCTAGACCTGGAAAATGCAGTCTTGATGCAAGAGCTTATGGCAATGAAGGTATTTTATTTATTTCTAACAGGCTAACTGCGCTGCTAACAATCCTTCCGTGCTACAAAATGTGCTAAGAGAGACTTTGATAGTGATCCCTGGGTGGTAAAGGGTTACTTCGTTGAAGGGGCAGGGCTGAAAATTGCTTTTGAGTAGTCAGAAAGTGACAGAAGGCAAAGCATTAGCAGTGACGAGATCTGTGTGTTTTGAATTAGATGAAGACTTCATCCATGGCTCTAAACTTGGAACGTTCTCCTTGACAAACCAGATGCTCTCTCTCAGAGATATGGCAGCTGAGTTGCTTGAGGGTGACCAAAAGTATGATACAGCACTTCCCATGAGACAGTTCATTACTTTACTCACAGGCTTGCAAATGTGCTTCTCCAATATTTGTGAACTGAAGCAGAACAAATTCACCTCTTTTTAATAATGCCCTAGGAGGAAGAATGGTCTGTCAGAAGCTATCACCCTTAATGCTCTCAAGCAGTCACTAGCCTAGAGCCGTTCTTGATGCTTTGCTTCAATATGTAGCTCGGCTTAGAGCAGGAGCAAAGGATATATGGTGATGAGTTGCAATAGCAGAGGTTTTAGGAGAATACTCTGATACATCAGGCCTGCTTTATATGTCCACTTGTAAAGATGAGATCTAGACAGCCTGACTTTTTAGCAACCAGGTATAGACCTTATATCTTTTTAAACCTGGCTCCTGTATTGACTTTGTAAATTTAGAGATGTGAACTAAAACATGGGAACATACTAAAGGCAACACAAGTGTGCATCTGCATTCAAAAATTATCTGGTTTTAGTTCAGTTTAGTTAAGTTTAACTCCTCTGTGTTGATAAGTCTTGCTATAGCGAACTAATGGCAGATATGTTAGATGATGGTGTCACCTGGGACAGCAAATCCTAAGAATTTTGAAAGCTTCTAAGTTTATACATTTTTGTTTGATAGTGTTGGCTAGCTGGTAGCTTAGTACTGATAATTGTATTCTTATTGGTGCTGCATTTCCATCTGATGACAAACATAATTTTGCATTGTAACATTTAATATTTACAGTCCAGAGAAAAAGATTCCCTGGTAACACTCAGAAGTTTTAAATTAGTTGTTTGAAAGACTCTTGCAAATTATTAGATGTGTATTTCAAACATCATGCTTCTCATTCTCCTTCTTTGTCTCCAGATCTTTGCTGAAATATCTTGTACACCGTACTCACCTCTAGCTTTAAATTGATCGGTAAGGGCAAACTGCAGAGCTGTCCCTGTGACTAATGCCCTTGCATTCCTTAACTTGGCAGGAACACAAATAGTTGCATATCATGATTTCTGGCACAATTTTGAGTGATGGTGATCCTTTCAGTCACTAAATGATCAACTGTTTTTTGACGTGTGTTTTCCACTCATAACTAGACCTAGTACACTTGATTTTCACTGCAGGAATTGTCCCTAGAAGAAGATAATATCTTGATGGTTTGTGTACAGTGCAGCCTGGAACAGATATGTGTTTTATGGAGGTGGCTGAAGTCAATGTCAGTCCTTTCTGGCCCAGGGGAACTGATGGCAGTGTCCGTGGGTTGTCATTTGTTGTACTTTGTGGGAATTCACAGTTGCAGAAAATTTCTAGGTTTCGGAAAGGGACATGGTGAAAAGTCTCGTGCTTGTCAAAGCCAGGCAAGCATTTGTTGATAACTGTTCTCCTGCTACAGAAATTGAAGACTCCCACCTTTCTTCTCTGTGTGAAGCATTACAAAAGGCAAATAGACAGAGCTGTGCTCTGCATGCTTTGGTCCTGAGAAAATGTGCTGCCTTATTAGCAGCCATGAATTTTGCTCAGGTCTGCTTTGCAAGCCACTTGTATCTTTGACGAGCTATAGCAGAGCTGAACTGAAGGGTAGATCACAAGGATGCCTTCACCCCTGAGGTTTATTATTCATGTCTATTATGTGGAGCATGCAGCTTCTATAAAATAGCATATATATCTGCCTTATTCTGAGACGATTGGAGAATTTCCGTTTCCTTAAGGTATTTTTTGTTTTACTTGAAGGGAATAGTCTCATCTGTGCTGTGGAGGACTTTGTTATGTAGCATCTCTTTAATGTGTTCCCTCCCTTCCCTCCATTCTTAGCAAGGTCTGATTGGTCTGCTCAAGGATTTCCTACGTTTTTGGGTCTGCTGTGTTCTTGAAACATGTATCTGTGTTGGAACCTCTGCTGCATCTTTCAGCACCTTTCATTTATGACTCCCAGTAAAAACTGATCACCACATGAGTTATATTGCTTCTTGCATCTGTATGTTGTGCTGTTGATGATATGCCATTCATTCATTCCTTATTATTGATGAATCTGGTCCATCAAAAGATGACTTAGGGGTAGTGTCAGGAAGCCTTATATTTTGTTCTGTTCCAGTGTTTAATGTTGCCATGTTTATTCTCCTAGTGATCCAGTGTATAAAACCTGGTAGGTCCACCAGTGCTTCTGTAAAATCCAATTCTGTGCTTCAAGCAATAATTAACCATGTTTCCAAATATATTCTTGTCTGCCATTTGTCATCATTCAGTGGGTCTTGCTTTGAGGTCAGTTGTTGTCATGCCCCAGTTAGCGAGGAGATTACTTTTGATGGGTGTAAACAATTCTTAGTTTGCAGCCTTTTCCCGCCTTTCAGAGGACTTAGAATCTAGATAAGAAGTCTCAGCTTTCTTCTCTGATAATTTTTTTTCTCTTTTGTGTACAGATGGTGATAATATTGCTTATAATGTGCTTTGAGACTACAGGGTCTTTGCTGAAAATGTTGAGAGTCCTTTGTTAAAGCATTTTGTGCTCAAAGTACAGTTAACCAGAACTTCGCATGTACTTTATCCGCTCTGGTATTTGTTTTACTTCTGAAAGATGATATATTCTACCTCGTGTATCGTGATCATCTTGGAGCCTCTTTCCATGACTTTCTAGAACCTTTTGCCATGTAAGAGTCCCTACTATTTTATTCTTCTAACATGAGTGCATCCAACACAAACTTTAATTTTGAACATGCTCAAAATCAAATGAAGGAAATGAGCATTTCTGATTACATTGAAGCTGGGATGTTTAGCTTTCTTTCAAACTTTTGCCCAAATTCGGAATTGGAATATGACTACAGGTACAAAATATTCCTCTGTATTCAATGGATTTGTCTTGAAATGACCATTAGATTTGGTGCTTGGAGCTTGTGCAGTTGCATGGTTTATACGAGTCTGGTGCAGTCAGCTGGAGGAGTGACCACTGGGCAGCTCCTCCGGCAGCGCTTCGTTTTGTAAGTGCCACTTGTGCTTCAGGCCCACGCTCTAAGAAAACATGTATGTTAAATGGCACAGAGGTTTGCCAGCATCCTGTAATTAAAAGAAAGAAAAGGGATAACCGATACGCAGATAAAGCTGATGTTGCCATTGAAATGAAATTTGGATGCTATCTTAGAAAACATATGTTCTTGGAAAAGTTACCGTGTATGTAAAGACTAATTACCTTTATAAATAAACCTGACTTACTTATATTTGCCTCATCAAATATTACTAGTTGCCACTGTGCCTTGTAAGTGTCCATACCAGCATCCTCAACTGTAGATGTGATTCTTAACTTCAGCCTTTCTTTCCCCTTCCTTTCTGTTCCTTTCCCGAGAGCCCCTATAAGACACGGGCTGACAATCCCTTCACTTTGCCCCGCTTTATCTTTGCTTCTTGGTCTTCAAAGTCCCCATTGCCCTCACGTGAGAGAGCGAAGGGATGGGGGAAGGTGCCTTTGGAATCCATGGTATACCTCTTAGGGCAAGGTGCAAATTTGTAAATTCATAGGGACTATATGAAGATCTAAGCCTACTGTTGTCAATTAAAAAAAAAAAAAAAAGAGTTAACTCACTATTGATCCTTGAATTGATTTTGAGCTAGAATACGTGGTGTAGGTAAGCATCCAGTCTTAAAGTAAAAACTTTGGATGACGAAAAAGGCAGTTCCATAGATTCATCGTTCCAGTGGTTAAATTCCTTTTTTTTTTTTCTTTTAAAAAATAAATGTCTCTATTTTCAGACTGAATTTGCTTAACTTCAATTTACAGCCTTCCAGGATCTTGTCATGCCCCTCCCATATAGGTAGATTATAGCCCCCTGTAAGAAAATGTTTTCCTCACGTAAGTGCCAAGAGACTCTGCTCAAATTACTTCTCAGCCTTCACTAAGTAGATTAATGGCTTTATAAAGAGAGGCTTAAGAAGCTCAGTGCATATACTTTAAGCATACCAGACAATCCAGTTCATCTCCTATAACTTAACTTTCCCTACCATTATTTAACAATATTATTTACATTTTTCCTATTGACAAAGGAAATTGATGGTAAGTTTGCCTAACAGCTGAATTTCTGTAAACCACACTGAATGAAACTGATTGTGCTTCCAACCTTTAATTCCTTTATAGGTGGATGAATAAAGGAATTAATTCAAAGCTCATATGAACCTTTCCAGGCCTGGAGGTTTTTTTGGGATGTGGTTTTTATTTTTGCGAGATTGGTATTGCTGAATAAGCCAATGATTACCTGTGATTGCTCTAACTGTACTACATCTGTGAGCGCTGCCTGCACTTAATCTGGAGAGTGAATTTTGGGGCAGGAACATGGATTCTCTTCTACAGAGAAAGTTAGTCTAAATATGTGCCAAGATTTTTGTTTATATGGTCTTTGTTAACAGTGGATATCATACAAAGAGAATTATATTTGAAGGATAAGATAAGACACTTCTGAGATTTTTGTGATCTAGAATATGCTTTCTGGTTTAAAAAAAGAAAAAGTGATTTGTTTATAGACTGGCCACATAACAAGGAACTTTTTTGCTTTCAGAGATGTTTACAAAGTGAACAAGTCTAGAACTGAACTGTAATACAGAAAACAGCTGTGTGAACTCAGTGTTATAGCTCATAAAGTGAACTAGTGTGTGGCAAGCTCAAAAATGAGAACATACTTCTGGGGGTTTTGGTTTGGGGTTTTGGGGGTTGGTTTGCTTGTTTGGTGGTGGGTTTTGAACATATAGATTAAGTTTTAGGACTATTTCTCAAAGTATTTTGTGGATGCTGGTTCTTCATAAGTTCAGAAAATAACTAGACATTTCATGGAAGAAGCTTTTCTCAAAAGTCGTTAAACCCAAAGACCCCTCCAGTTCAGGAAGCCTGGCAGCTGCGATTCACAGGAGGCCAGGAGCGTGGGCTGAAAGGCAGGCCACTGTGCTCTTGCCTTGTCCTTATACTTCTGCCCAGGCTACTCTGTGAACCACTGTCAGAGAGCAGATGTTAAAGCAGAAGTCTGTCCCGGCATAGCTGTTGTTAGGTTGCAATAATTGACAGTCCTGTCATAACTGTCAGAGTGGCAGAACACAAGAATCAGCTCTCAGAGTTGAGCTTCTTTTCATGAAGTGCCAATTTCCATCTTCTGTGGATCATATTTAGGGAAGAATGTAAGCTAGTGCAAATTTAATAGACCTGCAATTGCATATAGTTGAGATTCTGACCATCTTGAGGAGGGAGATTAAAATGGGACATCTGATAATGCCATACCCAGTTGCCCTTTTTGACTGATTCATTCCGTCACCAGGGCTGGTAGTATGAGGCAGGAATATATGGTCTGTGTTTGCTCTGCTAGTCCCTCAAATCTCATTCCAGTGTAATGAGATAAACAAACTCTGATTCTTATTTATGAATTGCCTGGAAACTGTGACACTTAGGGAGCTATTTCACAGCAGATCAGACACTCCTGTTTATGGGGCAACAGTCTCTGAAGAGCAAGGTGGAACCACAACAGCTTCAGGAGCTGTGGCAACCCTGTCAGATCCCTGATACCCTAGTTTTTGCAGGTCAGCTGGTCTAGTGACTCTGGGTTTATTTCTGAGAGACTGATTAAAGGATGGCACAGCTCCTGATACTCACTTCATCTCAAGGTATAGTACTACTTTGAGTCTCAGCTTTGCAATACTTTTCAGTTACTTTTGTTTACAAATATGCTATGTGGTCATATTCAGTAAAAAAAGCCTTCCAGATGCTGACAGTGTTCTTTATTGAAAGAACACTCTTAAGTAATAGGAGTGAATTAATCCCTGGTTTGGATGTGCCTTCCTTTGGGTGTGTAGTCCCATGAAACAGCATGCTGATAATATTCCTTCCACAGGAGGAGATGGCAGAGCTGAAGGCTCAGCTTTATCTGCTAGAGAAAGAGAAGAAGGCGTTGGAATTGAAACTGAGCACCCGAGAGGCCCAGGAACAGGCCTACCTTGTCCACATCGAGCACTTGAAGTCTGAAGTGGAAGAGCAAAAAGAGCAGAGAATGAGGTCTCTCAGCTCTACGAGCAGCGGCAGCAAAGACAAGTTGGGCAAGGTCAGGAATTAAAGCAAGTCCCCAAAACCAGTGTAAACACAGCTTATTGTGCCCCTTCCTCCCTACAACATTTAGCATGTTAGTCATTCTGCTCTCCTTCTATACGTGCATGTCTTTTCCTTCAGTTGTTAGATGATTCCTTCCATCCTGTGATTTATGAGCACTTTGCAGAATTACTGTTAAACCTGGGCTAAGATAAGGTTGCCGTTCTTGGGAGGAGTACAACAAAGCGATTCACAACTAACATACAAGCTGCTGTGGTTGAGCATGTTGTGTCTCGCTTGTTGCCAGCCCTTGGAAGCAGACAGTGGAAGAACGTCTAAGCAAAACACCCTTCCCCGTCCCTCCCCCCAAGACTTCAAAACCAAAATGTGATAAATTGGAGGTCATTTCTCTATGAAACACCTAGAGCATTGTAATTACAATCTCTGTTTGCAAATCAGACAGTCTGTAATGATTTGAGAATGAGGATTTTTTTCCCTTAATATGAAATAAACAGATCTCTGCATTTTCATTCATAATTTGCATGGAGAAATGTGATACCTAGAAGAACTTTAATCCTGTTCTTTTAGTGCTGTGTCCCCACAAAACCTTGCTAGTGTGATTTAAACCGAAAACAGAACTGCTGTAAGACTGTGTCCTTCTTATTTAAGTGTTTTTGGCAAAGCATCATCTGGTTTTGGGTTTTGGGGTGGTTTTTTTTTTTTTTTTTTTTTTTTTGATCCTGTGCTGCTTTGCTTCAAGTGTGGTGTCAAAAGCACGTAAGGCACCAGGAATTATGCATGCTGTAATCAAATTCTGCAGATCAGTGTGCTGTGGTGGTTTGGAAAAGATGTAGAATGGTCTGCAGTGTGTTAACCTGGTAGTCTCTTTCTTGGTGTATTGATACACTGCCATGTTTTTGTGACACTGTGGTGTTTATTACACCTCCATTTTTAAAGTAGCTGGGAATTCAGAGGTTTTCAGAGTTCTTCTATAACTTCAAATCCTGCCTCATTTCTCAGGAATGCAGTGATGGCACCGCAGCACCGTTAACGTTAGCTGAGCTGAGACCCTACAGCGAGAGTGAACTGACTGCCGAACTGACAAATGCGCTCAGGCGGTAAGCAGCTCCCTTTACTGGAGGCATGACTTGTTCTGTAGGTCTTGGGAGAGATTGAGTTCTGAGCCTTAACTCGTACCCTGGAACGATTTTAAGAACTATCACAGATTTTTACTTTGAGAAGGAAAAGGATCAAAGTTTGTTTTTGTAACCTTCCCCTCCCTTCTGCTGCTGTTATTCAGTAGGTAAAGTCCTTCCATGGTGCTCATCTCCAGTGTCATAAAGCTTCTCTCAGGTCCAAATGAACTTAATCCTTAGGAAACCTTTGAAATGTTGGGAATTACTGTCCCAAATTTAGGCAAGAGGAGTGTGAGGACGAAAACAGTGATGTGACTTGCTTGAGGGAATGCAGAAAGCTGATAGTAGAGATGGGATTTGAACTCTGATCTTTGGTTAAGAAGATTGGTTGTAGATTAGAACTTGGGGGAGAGTTACAGGAGTGGGAATTACAGTGATTTTGGTGGTACAGAGACTGCCTTCACCTCCCTGCGTATGTAAGCAGAGCCATGGTTTGATTACAAAGGAACACTGTTGTTTGAAACATTAGCTTTCTGACAAGAGAAAAAATTGATGTCTTGACAAACTGTTTTTATCAACAGCCAGGTTTTAAGCCAAAGCTTTCAGTATGGTTGTACATTAACTAGGTGTTTGTGCAGCAGTTTTCACTGCACCAGATATGTGGTAGCGTTCATGACAGAGACACTGTTTCAGTAGTCACTTCAATACATATTTCACCTTTTTTAGGACATGACCATCTAATTTCTAACCTGGTTATTGTATTTTGAGCCTGTCTAAAATGCTGCTAAGGATTTTGGTTGGAAAGAGTGCGTTTTGCTTTTCCGGCCTTTGAGCCCTCTGTTATGGTGGAATGTCCTCTCCAACAGCTGTTGCGTTTCATTCTTGAAGCACTTTTTTCATAGGTGCAGCTCATAGTGTGCCTAGGGACGCTTAAGCCTAAAAAGGCATTATGTAAAAATGTGAGATTGTCACCACTGCAAAATCAATACAGCTTATACCATTTGCCTAATAGTCTGGCAGTTGCTGAATGTTTAGTTTGCCTGATGCAGGAAACAAAACTTCTGTGGTTAAAAAAAATGAAAACTGTTTGTGAGTGGGTGGATAAAACTCAACAACGAAGTAATTTAAATAAGCACTGTACAGAGCCTTTGGCTTCCCCCACTCCCCCCAGGCTCCAGTGCTGGTGTGAGCTGCTCCATTGGCCTTTTCTATCTTCACTCATGCTGTAGCTTTTTCCTGTTGTTGTTATTTGCCTCTGGTTTCAAGAAGATGCCAGTGACCTTAGTTAGCAGAGACTTGAGTAAAGTCATGAAATGTGGTTTGCTGACTACACAGAGAAAAAACTTTGCTTTATCTACTATGCCTTAAGTTGATTAGCATGGATTTCCAGCTAGGGGCCTAGCAAGTACCGTTTGTCAGGCAGAAATGGGAAAGAAAATAATCGGATTAAACTGTACATAAATTTTGGAGTGAAGGCTCTCTGTGTAATGGAAATATGACTGTACTGAATGTGACTGCTGCTGCCAGCAGGGCTTAAGAGTGATTTCTGTGAGCTGTGTGGACAGGGCATTTTTCTCCCCAATCAGTGTGCCAGCCAAGTCAGGCTAAATGCTTAGTTTCTTTATCCTGAGGTCTTCTGTCTGAAAATCAGTAGAAAGTTTGTCTGACACTTGGGGAAACCATGCTGGGACCTGGTTAGCAACAGCTATGCTAAAAAATACCAACAGTTCTTATTTCTGGTCCTGGCGTTAACGGACTCTCAGATATCTTAGTGAGGTTTGTACTATCATGGATTCACAAAAAGGAGTTTTAAAAATAATTGAGGTGTATTTCACCCTGTGCAAGCGCTACAACACAGAATGGTCAGGACTAACTTGTGGCAGCTTTGGGCACAAAGTGGATTTAACTCTCTGTACTTAGCAAATGCCGATTCCTCAACGCTGTTTCCACTTGTGTGGAAAGAGGAGTGGCAGCACCCTCCGTGATCCAGGAGGTCCTGGAGGCTCCCCCAGCACCCTCCTTCCCCACTGAAGGACTGGGGGCAGAATTTAAAATAAAACATATTTTTTCCAGTTACTGTTTTTGCTGGGGGCAGGTGGGGGAGGGAGATGTGAAACAAGCGAGTGCTTCCACATTGAATCTGAAACCTAGGGGCAATATTTAAACACAAACACTTGGGAGTATTTCATTGCTGGTTTTAATTAGTGCGCGCATCCAGCCATTGGACCTATCTGTTGTAACTCCAGGCAGTAGATCCTGGTGCAGGGAACAGTGGTTGCTAGGACAGTGGGCTCAGACTTGACACCTCCCAAAAACCCAGTTGCTTTTGAATCTTTACCCTGAGTGTGATTTCCATCAGCAGCCCTGCTTGCTGCCCCTCTCCCTGTGCTGCCTTCCCAAAGGCAGAAGCCCTGGCAGCTCCCCACTTGCCGCTTTGCCGGTCTTTCCTTCTGTTGCTGCAGGGCTGTCACGTCTTTCTCAGTTAACTGAAACAGAGTGAAACCCAAATAAAACTGCGGGAGGCACTTATGGCCTGGGTTTTGGGGTGGTTAGGAAGCACTCGTGTGTTCATGGTCCGCAAATGGCTTTGCAGCAGAACAGTCTGGTCTGCCGAGGTTGCCTGTCTTCCCTCTGCAGGCACGGATTTTTCTCTTACACCTGGAGTCCGTGTCTTGGAGCTCCCTGAGGTGTCACTGGCAGCGCCCGCCAGGGGAAGTCCAGGGGAGGGGGGAATTCAGCAATTCTTCATTTACTGTTTCATCACATATCTGTAGTACTCAGGATATCCTATAGCTGTGTTCAGCATCAAAACCAATCATCAGGGCTTTCCACAGAAACTGTTTTCCTTTTCCACAGCCAGCCATGTGTTAACTAACAGAAATGTAAGTTATCTGCAAGTTGCACATTGTAAAAGTTGCATCTAGATTACTGAGTTTCCAGTGTTGCAGGCTAGGACTACGAATTTGGAGACATGTTCTGTTCCAGGCAAGTGTGAATATTTTCTGCCAAAGAGTCTTCAGCGATTTTTTCCCTCCCTCCTTTCTAATAGGCTGCTGGAATGTTTCAATGGATATGAAGCCTCTAAACTTCAGTTTCTTGAGTCTGACACATTCATAAATGAGTTTTTTGGCAGGAAATACTTTATTCTTGGGAGAGTGAAAATGCATTCCCAGCAGCCTGATGGCCTGGCGCTGACGCCCTTGTGGGCTGTGCCAGAGGCAAGTTTTATGAGAGAGGATCTGGTCTGAATCTCCAAAAACCAGGAATGTTGCACTGTCTCTGAGGGGAACCTTAAAATGACATGTTCCTTGCTGGCAAGTTCTGCTGTGCTGCTGCAGGGGAAAGGAGAACTGTAGATTACTTATTTAAGTTTCCAACTTAATAGGCACATACCACTATAAATGTATTAGATGTGTCAGGGAGGAAGAAATAAGAAAACTTTCTGGAGGGAGCAGTCTTGTTTTAGCAGGTGACACAAAGTCTCTCCCCCATCTCAGTTCTTTCAGTCTGTGCAAAATGGCCAAGCTGGCCAGGGCGAAGCTTCTCCCTCTCCCCAGCCTTGGCAGAAGCATTCTGATTGTTGAGGTCCTCCCACCGTCTCTCATACTTCCACTTGCCGATAGATTTTGTGTCTGCACAGAGCTGCATTTTATTTATGTATTTAAAGAATCCTTTGTAACTATTAGAATATTTGGGCCTCAGTTGGGTCATTAGTGGCATGAAACGAGGGTCTCTGATTGCTGTGCAGGGTTACACGAGTTAAGAGAGTTCTGTCAGTCTCCCCGTGTTTCAGTATCTACCTTGCAAAAGGGTAACTTTCCGTCTGGCACCACAGCAGAGAAGCTATACGTTTACCGTACCTGATGACTTTTGAGCAAAAGAAAACTTGATAGTGATGCTACCAATGAGGAAGTAGCCATGTAGATAGAAAAGGGTAGTAATCAGTAGGACTGGCAGTTATCTTCTCTAAACAGAAATGTCCTAGGTATTATATTTTGCACAAAGTTATACCACTGCCTCTCCAGAAGTGGAAACTCCATATATATCTAGTAGTGCATGGAAAAGTTGTCATACTGCAGTAGCTTCTGTATTGAGACACAGTAATGCTCTTTGTCGACTCAGGCCCTGATGGCTGCCCCGGGACCACAGTCCTGTGTTGTGCCAACCTTCTTGGTTTGGGAGAGCAACTGTTTCAACAGAAAGCCGTGCTGCGGCATGGCAGCGACTCTTTCTGGGCACAAAGCCAGTTGGAGTTGTATCAGGCCACTTTTTTATTTTAAACTTCCACTGACCTCAAGTGTGATGACATCTTAGTTCAGCTTGGTTTTCAAGGGCCCCCTATTTTCGTGATAATGGGTTGCAGGAGTAGGTAGAAGCATCTCTGAAATTCAGCCCCATCATGCTCATCAGTAAGGCTAGCTCTTGGAAATGAACACAGGAAGGCCTAAAGCCCATCATGTGATGATGTTTCAGGTTTAAAATGTCTGATAGGAAGTGATTCAGTAAAATTCTCTTTCTGTTTGGCCAAAACGGAGGTTGAACATACAGCAGCTAAAGGCGGGGGGAGCGATGGTATTTAGGAGCAATGGGTGAGTTTGTCTAATGCCTCGTCTGCTGCTTTTTGTCAGAGTTACGCTGTGTTTGCTTGTTTCTGTCCTGTCACTATCATATCCGTTAAACGGGGAGATGTGGAGCTCTGAAGCATTTGCAGGCCTCGCGCTGGCATGGACTGCAGCCACGGCAGATTTCGGGGATCTGCGTTTTTTCATGACTCTGCAGCCTCCTGCTGTGGTTTCCCTTGGCCGCCGGAGGGGCTCGGGAGGCAGGGGGTGTTTGTGGAAATCCCCGCGGAGCTGCCTCCCTGCAGGAAGGGAATGAGTCATGGTGACATGAGGGACAGACTCCTCAGGCGCCTCGGGTAGCTATTTTTTCTGTGCGCTTCACAAATAACTGTCATTTTCCTTTTCTTCTATTTTTGACATGGAATAAGTAGTTCTCCTTACCACTGGGTGGTTATCTAATTGCTGCGCTGCTGTGCACTTTGACATGGCTGTCACAGGGAGCCCCGAATAGCTCCAGGTCTGGAAAACTTCCGGGTCGGGCTGGCAAAGCTGGGTGGGAGGTTTGAGTGCCGAGTGCGGCAGGCGCTCGACTGCCTCCCTCCCAGCCCGTCCGCCCTTTCTGCCCCCAGCCTGGGGTTTCCGGGACCGCTGCTGGCCTGTCGCCCTGCTGCCGATGTAACACGTGTGTGTGATACCCACCGATTTCTGAGACCAGCTCCAAGCTTCTGACAGTCAGGAAAAGAGTAATAAAATGTTTTACACCAGCAAAGCATGTTCTAAAGCATGCACCATCTTCTCCCTCCTCAGGAAAGCATGCCTCTGTACGGGTAGCGGGCAGCGTTGGTGTGCTGAGGTCCGTCAGGGCTCAGGCGGTGAGGTAGGAAGACATGGGATCTGAAGAGGTTAATTTTAAGACTCTTTTGGCCTTTGCATAGTGTTGTTATGTTGTTCCTCTGAAAAATTTCTGTTGTATATTAGGTGCTTTCCTCAGTGGGCCAACCCAGAGCAGTGAGGCAAGCATGCTCTTGAATTGGCTTGGGGATTCTGCATGCAAGTCTAACATAAGACGTTAGTTTAAACTGCTGATGAAAAGAGGATTAATCTGCATTCATTTTAAATGCCCAGCTGTGAGCTCCTGAGAAAAGGAGTGGAACGCCTAGGAAAAACAAGTATGTGTCATCCTATTTAGCTGGCAATAGAGGAGAAGAGCCAGAGAGGGCTAAGTGAGGCGGGGAGCCATGTTTCTGACAACAGGAGGAGGCTATGGGGAAAGGGCCCGGGAGCAGAGTGGTGCGTGCCTCTCCCTCAGAGGGGCTTCGCGGCTCGGGGCCATGCAGGAGATGCGCCCCTCCTCCCCCAGTGCCACGAGCGGGGCTGTCGCGCTCGGGGGCAGCCTGGGTACGGGCGCACCGCTGCGCCCGGCTTTGTGTGTGCAAAGCAGGGGGGCCGCCGCGAGCTGGAGCTAGCGGTGCCCGGCTGTGATGGGCTCCGCTGCTGGCAGGCAGCGCTTCCTGGCGGGGAAGAGAGGATGTTCCTGGGCACGGCAAGGCGTAGGATGGTCAGGCCCCAAAGGGCCCTGACTCCCTCAGCCCTGCTATAGAAACCTTTCTCGCCTCCTGATTTGGAGAGACCTTGTGCCTTTTTTGCTGCAGGTTTGGCAGGAGCCGTGGGTGCTCTTGACCCCAGGCAGACGGAGCGAGAGGTGATAGCTGTGCTTGCTCACCGGGGAAGAGGTGGCGGGGCTAGAAAAACCCAGACTGGCGGGATCTGTGTGTTACCAGCACAATAGACGTTTCACTGAACCTACTGTTTTTCAGTGGGTGTGAGTGTGGGCTGTGGGCTCTGATTGCACCTGTCCTGGGCTTTTCCTTGGGACCAGCGCAGTCAGGGCTTTCCCCAGCTGACTTCTTGAGTGCCCTGCAGCAGGGAGCCCTTGTAGCACAAGTGAACCGTGCTCTCAGATGCACGAGAGAGTACTCTCGTACTCTCTCGTTTCCTGCCACTGGGGATATGCGCTCGTTTTCTCTGTGTTCATGAGGTGCTACTGTTGTGTTCTCCACAACTCCAGCAGCCAGCTGGAAGAGGGACTGTTGAGAGCAAAAGCTGTGCTGACTTCTGCAGTCCAAATGACTGAATTCGGGGATCCTAGAAATCATGTTCTGGAAATACTCGCCTCTCCCTCTCTTCTTCCCATCAAAATGCAGACATGAGTGCTTTCTCAGGATCCGTATTTATCTGTGTTGCAGCCCAGGGGCACAGTAGCGGTGTGGGTTTGGCACATAAACCTCTGTGCTAGTTCGTTCCCCAGGCCCTGGAAGAAGATTGCCTGGCGGGGGGAGGCCGTGCCGCAGCCACAGAGCTTTTCTGATCGGGATGATGTTCGCATGGTTGCGTGACATGCAGTTCCAGCCCAGGTTTGCTGATTAGAGACGCTCTCATCCTGGAAAGATACTGCATTATGAACAGGACTGTTGTTTTTAAACTGAGGTTTATGTAGCGCTCCAGCACATGCTGTCAACTCGCTGCATTGCTTTCCATGAGAGTAAGGTAAGAGCAGGCAGCTGTGCTCTTTTCACTGACTTCTTGACATCAAGACAAGGCAACAGAACTGTCTGGATCTTGCCGCTGCGAATTGGGGAATACATATGTTAAACAGGTATGATCTACATTTGAGGCACCTAGCTTTGAAGCATTCCCCCACTGTTCAAAGCCTGTTGAGCTAGATGGCTCAGAAGTGACATGTGGAAGTTGTTTAACTAGCCTGGGGTAGCCAGCAGTGCGCTGGTCCTGCTTCTTTGGCAAGCAGCAAGACAAAGATATTACAGACCAGATGTGAAGAAATACTGTAGATGTTTCAGTTGAGTTGAGCATGAACATTACTGTTTGAGAGGTTTGTTTGCAGAAACAGAGACAAAAGGTGATGAATTGTCTTTTCGAATAGCACTCAGCAGCCAATCTTTATCATGTGGGAGAAGTTCGTCCAAGTCTTTCTGTTGTTTCTTTTCTGGTGCCTTGTCCACTAGGTTTTTGCTACAGCTGGGTGTTACGAACTTCAGCTAAAATAAATTGTTTTAGCTGAGGACTGTGCATAGTGTGCACAGTGTGCACAGACCCCTGGGACTGTGCATAGTGTTTTCAGGGCAATACCTTTTCTCGTACTTAATGTTAAATCAGCCTATCATTTTTAGTTTTCTTCTTCATTCCCCCCTGCCCAAAAAACTACAAATGTTTGTTCCAGCCGACTTGCTGTTCCTGCTGGGTGGCAGGGCAGGGTGCTGTGCTGCTGGGCCACCTCCAGAGCCCCTGCTGCGCAGTTCTTTGGGACGGGCAAACACCAGATTTGTGCTGTTCGGTTCTGTTCTTATATGGCTCTCACCAGCGGTGTCACACACGTGGTAGATAATAGGTCTGACTTCTGCTGGGTCTGATCTGTTCTCATTTGATCTTATAGTGCAAGTAAAAACTGGATTTTTTAGTTCCTGTTTTCTTTGCAGAACATAAATTTCAACTATAGACTGTTCTAAGTGCTTCTATTAGCTAAAACATGGTATAAGAAATACATTTTATATTTGGAGTAGAAGATGGTGAGCTATTAAAGGGAAAAAAAGTAACTTGAAAGTTAATGTTACTTTAATGAAAGGATGCTTAAAGAATACTGAGGATTCTTTATCAACAAGGGCTCTCCTATGTCCTTTTTCATCTGCTTAGTAAAGAAGTGTCAGCAGTGTACTGGGATAAATGGCTAGCTTGGAATATTTCCCTGATTTATTTTGTCAAAGCCCTTCTGCCGCTGAAGAGGGACACAATGAAATGTGCCACATGGGCTGCCTGTGTCTCTGGTTATGAAATGCTGCCGTTGCCAGGCCAGCCTTGGAAGCGCAGGCTAGCGCAGCGGCGATCTCGGAGTATTAGCGTGGTCTGAGGGGAACGTTGGCAGGTTTCACCAACTCTGGGGCAATAAACTGGTGTCAAGCTCTTTAAATTTAGAGAAAGTCTTTTGCTGTCTCAAAGTGTAGCTTGAGTTTGCAGAAGTGCTTTTCTCTAGTTTTCAATGACCACCTATAAGGTGAAGTACACTGGCAAATCAGGGGTGTTCATTTTGGTTTGGGTGGTTGTTTTTGCCCAGCTGTCAGCCTTGCAAATGCAGCCTTGGCTTGGAAAGCTTTACGGAGCGTTTCTCTTCTGGAGCATCCATTCGGGCAGCGAGGGTCTGCACGCCAGAGCTTGCCTCCGTAGTGGCTTTCTCAGCAGCTGCTGTTTTTGGAGTGAGCGTCATCAGTGCAGAGCCCTCGTGTTGGGATTCTCCATCTCTGATGAGTGTCCTTTCCCGGGGGCTCAGTGGGCTTGTGTGGGTGCTAGCGGCAGCCTTACCATTGAGATGAAATCCAGTTTACTCCCGCTCAGCAACACTGACCTGTGCCACGAAAGCAGGAGGAAAAGCCTCTCACGGCAGGGTGGTTCTAAGCAGTAAAGCACAGACATCTGGCTCCACACAGACCAGGTTCCCGGATGTGGGGCTCGGCATTACAAAATTTAACTTTGTTCCCTTTTTCAAATCTCATAGTTTGGTCTCTGTGCTGCCCACACTGTGAGGGTGCGCCACAGAGAAAGGCTCCTCGCTGTCCGCTCCAGAGCCCCCGGGCGAGAGGGGGGCTGCCCCTCTCGGTGTTGTGGCTGGGGGCTGCAGCGCAGCAAGGGCCCGGGGCTGGGCCTCGCCGTCAGGGACCTGCAGGCCGCCCACTTGCTCCCCTGGGCCAGGAGGTGCCTTTTAAGGATAGCTTTTTTTAAAGATAGCTTAAACCCCAAGCGTTAATACTTACTCCTGTCCACAACTTCTGCGTTGTCTTTTTTCTTTGTCTCATAGATCGTGAGGTACCTTACTTCCATTTCAGCACTTTTCATGTAATTTTCGGTTGGTTACCTCACTACTGTGGATTATAGGAAGGAAAACAAGAAGAGTGTTTCATATAAGACAATTCCTGTGCTCTCATTTCTTCTGTATTTCTTGTGCTTGCCATTTTATGTCTGTACTCCCCACTCTTGTTGTTCTTAACCATTTCTGTTTCCTGCTGCCAAATGGATTGGACTCACTGGCTCCTAATAAAAACTAGGGAGCTACAATCAGACTCTGGTATAAATTATTCAGGTAAATTTGAGGTGGTAACTGAAATTGATGGAATTTCTCTGGCTCTCTAGTAATTCATAAGTATAAATAAATTTGATTAATAGTAATCCTAGTGTGCTATTTTTAATTAATATTTCCATATGATTACCATTGTTTCATTATTCTTCATAGTTTTCTTTACTATTTCATTCAAGATACAGAAGGTGGCAGATGCCAGGCATTACATCTTCGCAATTATTTGTTAGTGTGATTCAGTATATACAAGACCATGATCCATCAGAGAAGTTTTTCACCTTTTCTGCCTACTCCAGCTCTAATCCTGTATTCCACAATGGTGAATTTTATAAAATCAATCTTTGAAAGAGTTGAACATAAGAACTAAAATCTTGTATCAAAGTAAATAAAAGAAAGAAAACCCTGTATTATCCAAGTAGTATTAAGGGAAATATTTTCAACCTGTCAGTCTACCACAGGGAAGAAACTTGTTGGCTGCCATGCATGCTCTTGCAAGTTGAAGTGTTATTTCTGTTTTGAAAATGATTTTCTCACTCCTTTTCTCCTGATCCAGGGAGAAGAAACTGAAAGCTAGAGTGCAGGAGTTAGTGAGTGCTTTGGAGAGACTCACAAAGAGCAGTGAAATCAGGCATCAGCAGTCTGCAGAATTTGTTAATGACCTTAAAAGGGCAAACAGGTAAAGGATCTACTATCAAATGGATGCAACATTGATTGTTTTGCAGCGTTCTGGTAATGCACTGTAATCCCCTCCCTAGCTTAATGAGCAGCTTCTGGCCCCTTGTCTTCACGCTTATTGACTCTTGAAGGTTATAGTTAGACATGGGGGAGGGTATAAACCTCCCATGTAGGATACTGAAAACTACCTAAGAATAGAGTGGGGGAAATAGGTTAATCTTAATTGAGTTGTTGTTAAATGCATTATTATTAAACAAAAATATAAATCCCTCCATCTAGTCAGATTTATGTATTGCAGTTATTTTGTTTAAAACTGCTCCCTTTCCTTTGGCTCCAGCCTCTTTATTAACAAACTGGCTTCCATAACCCCACTTAAATTTTATTGCTCACAGAGGTACAGCTGATACTGTAACCTCTCAGTAGGTTTGTATTAGCAGTAACTTTGGATGGACTGTAGCTCCCCCTCCTGCAAAGAGCCTGTAGCTCACAAAGTAATTTTCATTAATTGTATTTATGGGAGAGAAAGAAGCACTAGTTTGCTTAATGGTGGGTTTTGTAAGCAGATACTGGCTGTGAGGGAATCTTTTTGTAAAACTTTAGACGTTTGATGTTGTAGCATACTGATTCCCAAATACTGCTCTGCAAAGTCATCATAAGCAACCCTCTAGCTGGTTCTTTAAACCATGTTTAAAAAAGTGTTTCCAGTAACCAGTTTACTGGCAAAGGTGCATGCATGCCCAAAAGAAGTAGAGAGGTTAGCACTGATGTGAATTTGGAAATGAGTTTTAAAATAGTTAAATTTTAGGAAGAGGATCTGTACCCAAACTTTGGAGTGCCCTCATGGCTTTCTTCCTTTTTTTTTTTTTTCTTTCCTTTTTTTTTTTTTTGTAGTAACATTTGCTGTGAGCAAACTTTGTTGAATGGTCTTGTATTGCCTTGTATTTCTAACAGTAACTTGGTAGCTGCTTATGAAAAAGCAAAGAAAAAGCATCAAAACAAGCTGAAGAAACTGGAGTCACAAATGATGGCCATGGTGGAGAGACATGAAACACAAGTAAGGATGCTCAAACAAAGAATAGCGTTGCTAGAAGAGGAGAACTCTAGACCGCACACCAATGAAACGTCACTTTGAATGCATCTCTTCCAGCGATGGTTAGTGCCATTACAAATTGGTTTCTTTTGGAGTCTGGTTTTTAGGTAGCTTCAAACTCTAAAAGCTCTGACCCTCAACACCAACAGTTTGTCACCATCTCTAGGATCACAGCTCTCCAGCCAGGAGCCGTGGGGAGAACCTAAGCATTAAGCAAGGACTCTTTAACAATGTAAACGGACAGTGCCTGAATTACCACGTTATGAGTACGTACGTCGTCTGCGTCGTTAGGTCTCTACTCATACAAGTTCTCTTCCCTCTTATGCCCCAAGGGCAACAGTGTCACATAACAAAATAATACATGTTAAGAGATTTTATTTGGGGCAGTTTGGAGATAACTGGAGAGAGCTCCCAATCCCCAAGCTCTCTCTGCACACACCTCTCTGTATTGTACTCAAGCCTTGCTGCTTCTGTTGTATCAACTAAATAGGCAGATGGGGGGTGGGGGGGTGGAAGTCTCCTTAAGGTATCGGCTGGTTGGCTGTTTGTATCGCACCTGCAGTGGTATCGCACCTGCAGTGCTATTGCTCACAGAGCAGAGAGAGTAGGAAAAACCGTTGTTTGGCAAAAAACAACAAACCCTGGGCATCTCTGGAAACTATGATAATGATATATTGCTTAGTTTGTAAGAGGGCCAAAGGCTGTGAGTTTCACCATGCCAGATAGTCTGTGCCAAGGTTGGGTAAGAAATTATGGGAAATCTCCTGAAATTGCATGTTGTATGCAATTATTTTCTGAGACAGCTGGATTTTCCTATTAATACATTATAGCCGAGGTTTTCTTTAAGAGGCTGGGCCATCTTTATCATGTGTATAGTTTTATTACAGCTTTCTATGATCAAGAGGTAGAATGTCTTTTTTTATACTTTTGACCAAAAAAGGTACTTATTTATTAGGAATGTACCTGTTCAATATTAAATACATATGCACAAAACTATAGATGTGTATATGTATGGATGTACAACCACAAACAGAATGTGAATGGTTATGTCTTCATATAGCTTCTTAGGCTAACTTTTGTTCCTGTTAACATTCTTTTCTTTTGTTTAAGTCACATCATCCTAATATATTATCCAAGTAAATGAATTGAAAATTTTGGCCTATACTAGTAACGTAGGCTGAGCAAAGCATGGAGATGAGATTGATGTCTCTAGGCAGCAAAAAATGGGAGTATGACATAAGAACAGTTTCATATACAAATTTCTTGTTTTCAACATAGCCATGACCAAGCACATCAAACACAACTGCCAGTTTGGCATTGTTAAAACAAGCAGGGAGCCCAGTAACTTTGTTCAGCTGCCAGTGTGTTATCTCCTTCCTTTGTATTTTTCAAGCTTTGTTTTCTCCAGGAAATCCAATTTCAGGAGTCAGCTATCCTTTCCGTTCACGATATGCCTTGTTTTACATTGGGCTGCACCTCAAGTTTGATTAGTGTGTTTAGAGTGATGAGAAATTCTTTCATTTGTTACTGTAATTTCTAGTACTAAAGAAATATTTGTAAGAGGACTTGAACTGGTTTTGTCTAGTCTTGGGTTAGGCCAGGCAGCCAAAGAAGTTCTCGGACTTAGTGTTCAAAATATGCTGTTATTGTTAAGTCTTGGTTACAACTGAAACTCTTACCGTTGGTGCTCAGGCCATCTCTCTTATTACTGTAGCAGCTGTTTTCTTCTTTCCTTACAGTATAATTTGATACTTCTCTACAGTCTGATACATCCAGCTGCAAAGTCAACATCATAAGTGGTTGACAATGCTGATTTCCAAATTAAGGTGTAGGTGGTGTGATGCCTTCGGGTTGGTTTTGGTCAGTCCCCTTCATTAAGATAATTGCACAATTCCCCCTTAATTCTAAAATGCAAATGGAAATTTTTGCAAATCAGCCTGTTGAGGCAATAGCTACATAGATTTCTTACTGTCTTTATGGTTTTGCTAAGTATCCATTATGTTTCTTTTTTTTGGCCAACATGCAATGTGTATTTTGCCATATGTGTACTTTAGTATTAGCTGAGCACACTTGTTTCTGAGGAAACATGAGGAAAATAATCCACTGAATACTCTGGTAAAAATGCAATTACAGTTGCATTGTATCTGAAACAAGTAACTGGGGGTCATCTTAAACTATCAATGTGAAATACCTTTCACCTAAGGTAGCTAGTAACCATTGTTGCACTGGATTTCCTCTTTGGCTCCATTTTTTAAAATTTGTTAGTAGCTAAAGAAATTGTTAAGCCAGTTAGGCTTGAGGCATTTGAATTGAAATGCATCCTTATAGGCAAGATTGTATGTTAAGAAAGTGTGAAATGCACCTGGATTTAAAAATATAAAGCTGCACTCTCCTTCAGTGGGCCTTAAATAGTTTATACAGAGTCAGCAAATCATTGCCTAAGTGCTGTTTACTACATTTACTGCACATCTCCCTGGCCAACTGCGCTCCGAGAGTGTTTTAGAATAAATCATGTCGTCATTAAAAGGTAAGTCACTCACTCTCCCTTTCTTCCCATGGGGCTTATAGATAGAACAGCTAGACTGGTATCAGGCAGCCTCTGCAGTAGCTTACCCTTTGCCAAACCAGTAAGGCAGCTTGCCTAAGCAAGTAGCTACTGCTTCATTTGTTGGCACACTGGAAAAGGCTGGTAAGAAAACACTGAAAGGTTTACTGGTGTTGTTTCACATTTTAACAATTAGCTGCAGCTCCAGTGTAGCTGCTAGAATGGCACTAATCCTGAGAGTAACTGCTAAAAACCTAATTCCTTTTATGCAAGTTTGAAACACCAGCCTATAGACAAGTGTGCATTTTAACTTTACAGTTGATGCAAGTCATCTCAAATCACTGCAACCTAGCTCACTTAACACTTGTTGCAGAAATAGTACATTTACAAAGCAGGAAAAATAGTTGTTCACTCATTAATTAATCTTAGTTTGTATTTTATTTTTTGATTTTAAATTGCCAGAGTGCATGAGATTTCATATTTTGCATTGCGTTCAGAAAAAACATGTACTTTTTCTAATTCAGTGTATAAATCTTCACCAGCTTGAATGTACTGTTAGCTATTACAAAGCACATGTGACTAAGTTTGCATTAATGTCAGTATTGTTCTACCATTTTTATTAGGAGTTTCTCATTTAAAAACTCATTTAATACTGTACTATATGTTGTAAGTTTAGAAACTTTTCAGCTTACTGAATTAGCTTTAAATGTGTTGCTGCTTTTTAGTTTCCTAGCTGCTGTAAAATAGCTATTTTGTGTTTATTTGATATAGAATTGTAAAAACTGCATTTATTTATACAGAGACATTTATAATACTTTTATTTTACAAATGTTCTTATATTCTGAATAAATTTCTAATGCTGTGTCTTTTTTTCTGGTGTTTCTTCAACATACCTGTTATCTTGTTGCTGAATGGTTCTGCTAAAAGGTAGCACAATCCCATGATCTTTCTCCACGAGAAGTCAGTAAGGGAGATGTTAAGACACTGCCAGGAGTCACTATAATGGGGGCATGAGATGTTGAACTCAGCGAGATCCAGGCAGTGGTTTTAACTGAGCTCAAGAACATTATTAACACTTGCCCCAAACCCTCTACAGTTTCAATGAAAACTTGACAGAAATGGAAAGGCACATATGAAACTTTCCACACATCCAGTTCTTTTAATGACAAGTTATATGGACCAAGAGCTCTGTCATTTCATAAATACTTTAAAAGCACTGATTAAGCTTGACATACTTCCTTTCTTCAACACACCAGACACCTTTTAAAATAAATTTTGCTTCCCATTGTTTGATGGGCCCCTGTCCACCTTCATAATTGACTTTAAAAAATACTTCTTTTACTGGCACATACATATAAATCAGCACTGCTAATTGGCTTAAGGCAATATTAGTTTAAACATTCTGTCATGAAAGAATACACTGTACTGGCAGCACAGGCTTTACATTTCACACTGCAAACAGTAATGTGTTCATATTCATATTTCATTACTACAGTAAGTTAAGTCATTTACAGAGAAATCACAGTAGAAAAGAAAATGTCAGTTTAGTCATAGCCTCTTAAATGATGTGCTTCAGTTTCTGAATCAGTGAATAACAATTAAAACCACAGCCATTAGTACAACAAGATGTTACAGGAAGTCACAGATTTTTACCTACTAAAATTGAAGAGCTGACCAATGCAAACTACTCTTCAAGATAACATAATGGAAGTTGAATAAAATCTGCAACTTTACATGGGGTTTAACTCACAATTAGCTGTAAGTAAGTACTTTCTACTAAGCTAGTACTGACACACACCAGATATGTACCAGTGAGGAAAATGGATTAAGTTATTGAGCTTTAAACAATCAAGAGGAAGACAGGTCACCCTTCATGCATGAGGCTTATAATAAAGCCCCAGCTCCCTATTTTTCTGCAAGGCATGCAGAGCTGCACAGGAAGTGTCATCTTTGGACAGCAGTACCTGAGCCAGTCTGGATCCTACCACATATACAGCAATATAGCATTACACCAAAATCAATAAACAAAAATCCACCTCTCTCTGCTAGGTCTGTTTTGTTTTTTTAATGTTACCATGCTGCACTAACCCAGCTACACTGATCCGCAAGTCTGCAGTAGTGCTGCCAAATACTGCAGTGCTGCGCAGCCACACCAGCTCACTTAAGGATCACGCTCCAAGTACAGACTTGAGAAATATTTGCTAAGAGCTTTTAATCATGCAATTTTACATACTTTCCTGCATAACATAAATATGTACCCAACTAGTAGGAATAAATGGATCATCTTCCTTGTTTACTAATTTTACTTAAATATGCTTAAAACATTTGTATTCAAAGTAAATTTTTCTCATAGTGGAACATGTGTTGTAGGGAACTGAGGTTGTAGGATCTGTGTCTTTAAAAGGTATAAATGCTTGTTTTAAAAACAATTAATGCTTCATGAGCTATAACTATTTTCTTAAGCATACTGAACCCATAATGGAAACAAAATGAAAATTAGTTCTGGTCAATAATTAAAGTGTTTAATAGTGACAAAATACTTATCTTTTGAACAAATATAAAGTTCATGGTGGACCTATTCAAATTTAAATATTCTGTACCCTGTGAAGCTTTCTGACAATTACTTTTAAGTAATTGTAGGTCAGCATGCTTCCTTTTATTGTGCTAGTATTGCAGAATGAATTGCAGTCATTTACACTTCCTTCCCAGAAGTGACATCTTGCCACAGGTGAGAACTCTAAGCATGAGTATAGGTGTTTCTATAAAGTCAAATCTATACAATAGTCTGCTTTAAATGCTTGGGTTTTAACTTGTCTTTTCATTGGAAATGTTAGGTTAATTTTAAAGTACTCCTACTAATCCAGATTCTTCCTCTTGGTATGATCCTGAATCTGGCCAATGTAATTGCTACATATATTGTCTTGCTTTAAGTTCACAACCTACTTGAAATAGTGAAAAATGCACACACATCATAAATTCTACTGCATCTCCTATCAGTGCAGTATGTACAGTATTAGGAACAGTGCAAATACTAGCAGTTAGCCTACTACTTTCATTCTTGAACTAGACTATTGCTATAAATGCATAAGAACAAAAACCTATTATGCAAGCGTAGTGACATTTCCAAGCCTAATTTACTGTAAAAGCACCTTCAGTTAGTCTGTAGAAACTTACCACATCTTAAATAATTTTGGTTGTTTCAAAAGCTGAAATACTGTAATAACAAAAGCAATCTTAAGTTAGTATGAAGTCATGTATAAGCACCAGATTCCTTAATATTTACAGTGCAAGTCTTAATTTCTTTGAGAAACTGCTTTTAAACCAATGAGAGGCTATTCTACCAGTTCTCAATAGTTTTGAGCTTCCTAAAATGTGTGCAGAGTAACCTCATAATTTACAAGATGAAGGCACCTGATTTTAACCTCGGGGGGGGGGGGGGGGGGACAACAAAAAAAAACCTGTTGTTCAGAATTTATTAAAAAAACAGGTAGCTGAAAATTAAAAAGCCCACTGACCCAACAACTGGAAAGCCAGTCACCCACAGAGCAGCAGTACCATTCTGCACCACAGGATATTAGAGCTGGGATTCTTAATGTGGACTCTTGCTCTTCACACCAGAGCGATATGAGTGCTGCTCTATACTACAAATCACCAAGAAAGAGCTTATGTGCTAAGTGTAAGAGTTGGAAAAATAGTTTCCTCCATGAAATCACAATCTGAATGCAAGTCTATTAGAAGCAGCCAGGCTGCAAAGCCTGCTTTGTTTTTAAAAGGAACTATTACCTATCTAACAGCCACAAGCAGGTAAAGCAAGAACACAGCAAACATATTGTTCTCAACTCTGCAAAATAAATCACAGGAACTTTGGAGCACAGCAAAGAAGCCTGGAACAGTGATGAGGCCCAAAATTTTAATAAAAACTATTTATGTAAGTTTGGTCTAAAAAATTTACATTATGTTAAAAAAATACTTTGATTGTGCAATAAATAAAGCTATTTCCCTGCTTCTTCCCAGTGCCACTTTTTTCCAGACTTCAGACTGTACAAGACACAGCTGTGTTCAAAAGCACGCACGCACATCTAGGAGTTGAAGTTAGTATTTCAGCACAGAAAATGCATAACACTCGCCAAAGTTCAAAGCATTCTAGAAAAGAGATGCTAGAAATCTCGCACTAAGACAGGGAGGTTAGGTGGTACTAGAAACTGCAAACTAATAGTCTAGACTCTCAGGAACCACACATTTATTGTGGTTTTTTTTTTTTTTTGGTTAAATGTTTGGTCATTTTATTAATTCTTTAATTTCAAGGAGACTGAGAGATGACCATTCACAATTTGAATAACCCCCTCACAGGCAAGATTTCTGACTTGTTTTAGCTCCAAGCATAAACAGAGTGATGTTTATGTTTCAAGTATCTTGAGATCAGCTCTCAAGTCTAACATGCAAACAGTAACTCTTGTTTCTCTGTATCTATCCCCCACACCTATGAAATTAAAAAAAAAAAAGCCAAATTAAATTCCATTACCCACTTGTTATTTTTTCACTGTTTTGCAAAAACTCATGTAAACTGTACTCCTAAACTTGGAAATACACTTAATTATAAAATGATGGTGAAATAAGAACATAAACTAGTAAGAATAAACAATCCAAAATGTTCACAGTGCAGCACACCATGGAGCCTAAGGTCCATCACATGACACCGCCGCACTTACATTGCTTTGGAAACCTTAGAGACAGCAGAAAGCAATGCTAACGCAAAAAAACTGTACCCTTACACAAAGTAGTAAAAGTTATTGCATATTTAATCACATTTATTTGCAATTCACGTTAAGGCTGGATTTACTAAAACCATGACATACCTATAAGCCCCACTTTGGGCTTCTTAATGAAGCAACCAGGGGTTTTTTTTGTTTTTTGTTTTTTTTAATACTGAACCAAACCTTCATTAAGAAGACAAAAAAGACCCAGTGAATATAGAGGAGAGCCACCATCTCCTATTCATAGGACACACGAGCTTCATTTTAGAGACGTCCTCTGTCTGTGACATGATTTAGTATCTCAATAGTTCAGCTGAAGTTACAAGTTCAAAGTTTACAGAGTTTGACCAACTGTCCCCTTATTTCACAGAGCATGAGATAACAGTAATTCATCTAAAAAGTCAACTAACTTACTTATTAAAGATTTCCACAGTTTGATATTTAATCATGCCTTAGGAGAGGCTCATTAACTCCACAGGCAGCAGCGGCCTAGAGATATGAATACAAACTTCCGCCTTGCCATGAGTAAAGGCACTTTTGCTGGGAAATCAACTACTTGCACTAAAGAAACTAAAGGTTAGTTTTCACCTGAAGCCGAGTAACATAACATCCTCCAGCATTATCCCACCCCCTCAGGTGCTGTACTTACCTATTTACTGTTTTGAACAGCTTTTGGATACTATTCTTTTTACAAGGTAAAACAAAGCTAGAATGAGCTATTTCACAACTTGGTCTTGAACAACAAAGCCCTCAGGACTCTTGCTCTCCACGGAGAGGAAAAGCTGCAGTCAGTTTCTCCTGTAAACTGATACAGAAGTTCAGGTTTCCCACAGCCAAGAGTGCTACAGCATTTAAAGTCCCAAATCACCTGGTGCCAAGCAGATAAATAAACCAGAAGATGATAGTTCTAAAGCCATTTTTGAGAGAAAAAACAGTAGGTAACAGATGATGTAGGGTAGTTGAAGGAAGACCAAGATTGCGAGGTGGTTTTTTTTTTTGGATACCACATGAGCTGTGTAAAGACTCAGTGCATGAACATACACTCTGCGTGAAGAGGGCCCAGTTCATTCAATCTGTCAAATTATCATTCGCTCACTCACCCTTATTTTATAGAAAAGTCCATTTTAAGATCTGGGACAACACACTTCTTACAAGCTGCTGTGACAAACGAGGATGGTACATTTTTCCCAATTGCAAAGGACGTATTCAAAACCCGTTAATTTGAATCATGAAGAACGGATTTAATACTTGTTTGTCACCTCAACTACTACCACCTTTCCCCCCCCATCTTTGATACTGTTATTAAGAAAGTGTTGTAGCTGAAAATGACTGAGGCTGCATCATTCAAATGCTAGCTGCAAGTGCAATTCAATACTATTGGATATATACAGAACATATGCTACACCAGAAATCTAAGGACAACAGCATAGAATACAATAATCGGCACTCTTAGAATAGTTATTGCAAGCCTGATTAAAAGCCATTTAGTGTCACACAATGTTTCTATTGTCCATGCACCTGCCTTCTTCCTCTCAGCAAGATCCACAGAGGCTTATTTACATTCAATACAAATGCTACACAAGTAACCTCCCACAAAAAAAAAAAAGTTTAAACTTTTCTTTTTTGAAAGCAGCTGCAATTGGGTAACACAAAACTTCGTAACTTCTCCCCAGTTGGGGACAGTTCTTAGAACTGAGGCTAGACATTTCAAAAGGCCAAGTTTACCCAGTTTGTGCATCCTCACTGAAGAGGGAAGCAGAGTAGGGACAAGAAGGCAAAATGCTATAGATTTGACTCCAAGGGTTACCGATTGCTGGCCAATGAAAAGTAACTTTCAGTGAGAAGGAGGGAAGATACTTTGGAGCAAAAAAACAGAAGAGAAAAAGAATGAAAGGTTGAGGCTTGGTTTGAAATGTGCAACTCAAGGTTTCAAAACTACCAGGACAGACATGGGAGTCCTCTGAGAATCAGTTTCATTGCCACTGCCATAATATTGCAATGTACTAGAAAATGAAGACTTAACAATTCCAACAACTTTACAATAGACCAGTTAAAAGTTTAGCAAGCTGGTATACTGCCAACAATTTAAAAAAGGAAAATCACAATCTAAAAAACACAGAGCAAATTAAAAAAAAAAAAAGAAAAAAGAATGCCCTCTAATGCACAGCTAGGAACTAGTGAACTGAACACTGGAAAGGTACTTTTGTGGACAAATGCGATACTGCATTTAAAGTGCAACACTTCACTATGCCACTCCCATACTGCAAAGAGAACAGACCCTTCCAAAGCATCAGTCAGTCCCTGCATTGCATTAAAAAAAGAAAAAAAAGAAAAAAAAAGACGCGCACACACACACACACAAAAATCATTCCTCCTCCCCTTCCCCACCCCCCAAAAAAACTCCTGAGAAAGAGTAAGGCTGGATTAGAAACCCACTCAATTGCAACAGGCAAGTCTGATTTTTGTTCTTAAAAGGTCTGCTGTCAGAGGTCAAAACTTTTCATTATGGCATCATGGTCAAACTTGAAGCTCAAGAAAGCTCTTGACGAGAACACAAACTTGTAATGGCCATTGCATGCCACAGAGTGTCCCTCTCCATGTTCTAGCAGCGGATCTTCACTGGAGCAACATATCTCATATGCTGCATCTGCTTAAAGAAAAAAAAGGCATGGAACAAATTTTAAACAGCTACTTAGCAATAAGTGAATCAATGACAGTATTTAAGTCTACAAAGCCATACATGAAATGCATATTCAATTAACATTTAAGTCTGCGTCTGGTCATAAACTGAAAAAGTCAGTCAAACAGCCATATTTACCAGGCATCTAGTGGCTAGAACAAATCCTAAAACTCATGGCAATCTGGAGACATTTTCAATAGCCAATTTTACCCACAGGGTAAATTTCTGTTTTGCGAGTCACATCTTCGTAAGGAGGAAATAAACGTGGCTCTATTTCTTGAACAGGAAGTAGAAAACTCTGAAAACACTCAAGAAGCACTGGTTAATCCAGACTAGTCCAAAAGCAACTGCGGAGGGCAAGAAGTATTATGACTAGCAGGACGGAAAGCCTTGAACTAACACTTAATTACCAGCATTGTGTTGATTCAGATGCTATTTTCTGAATCAACCCTCGGTTATTTTTGCCCAGAAACATGGCGAAATCAAAGTTTTCACAATTAAAGAGACGAATTGCAAAACCACATGAAGTTGACAAAAAAAAAAAAAAAAGAAAAAAAAGACAACTTCCTTAGAAAAACAGGGCTTCATAACATTTGGCTGGCTGTCATACAAGGGGAAAAAAAACACAGAAAAACCAAAAATCATCTAGTGTCTTCAGCCCTAAATGCATGACATTGGATAGAAATTCAGAGTGCACTTGCCTGTTTCAAAGTTATCTTGAAGTCTTCTTGGATTAAGCCTTTTTTCACATTTCTAGTTAAGAGAACGACCACACATTACACACTTCATAAGAAAATTACATTTATGTTCTTGGTGGTACTGCTGAAGTGTCAGCTGAGAAACATGTTGGTTACATTTGCTTTGACACACCTCCTGATGTGGGAATTATGTCATTTATAATGCAAAACATGAATTCTGTGATGCTGCTTTATCTAATAAGCACACTCCAGTTCCACCCAAGTGTTTCAGAAGCACGCAATCTTGTGACTCAGCCAACCATTTTTAAGACGCAGGCTTTTAAGGAGAAATTTTGAGCATTTTCTAAAAGTTTTAAGCCAAAAAGGGCTTGCATATGATGGTATGAAATCAGTGGCACATGCATATGCCTGTTCTTAAATCTGCCTGCCCTGAAAAGCTGGGGGTGGAGTATTTGCAAACAGGCAGCTGCTGACACTTAGAGTACCATGCATTAAAGACGGAAACATCTCCAAGAGAGAAGGAAGTGCTAGCCCCAGGTAGGCCGCCATAGGTATACAAACAGAAGTATGAGCCTGCACACTCCATTATAGTTAAGAGCTCCCTGGCCTCCAAATTATGTTGGAAAATATTCCTGGGAAGTGAAGTGTTTAAGCTAAAAGATCAGTAATCATGAAAACACAAACAAAACAACACAAATATTTAGCCAAGTCTATAAAGAGCCTGCACAGTAACTGTGGAGTATTAACAGTTCCACTCGTTTCTATAAAGATCCTACAGACTCTCACCATCATAAAATACAGCCTTTTCTATAAAGCCACAAAATTCCTGGGAAGTCAATCCTCTAGCCTTTCATTCTTCTACTGTAAGACCCAAACGCAGCTTAACCATTGCTTTCTACAAAAATGATTTTACATGGATGAGAGTTTATGGTTTCTGCATTTTAACATGAAAACGAGAAAGAAGGGAAGAATTACAAGCCAGAATAAGAAGAGTCTAGCTTACAGCCAATAAATAAGAAAAGCTAAAGCCTGGACAAGCAGTTCTCCATGCAGTTCAGCTTGGGGCTCAGTTGCTGCACAAAAGCCAACTGAGCAGAATTAGAGAACTATAAAGAACAGTGAGAGGAAAAAAAAAATCAAAGATGTTAAAAAAGTAACTCAGTGAGTTCTCCCAGCCAGCAGAACTTTGGGGGCAAGGACAGTAACAACAAACAAGAGGTAAGAAAACAAGAATGTCATATTGGAATTAACAAATTGCTGAAGAAAGCATATGAGATCCTGGCATACAAGTCTAGTTCGTATCTCAAAATTCATGCCAAAGAGGAGGGAAATAACTAAGCATATGCTTTATAGTTTTTTTATCTAAGTGTTGCATAACAAAAGTTGATAAATTAAATTTTAAAAAAATTGATTTAAAGTAATACATGTCTGACATATTAATGTATTATATAATGTATACATTGACTTATTGTGACATACTGTAGTAGGCTATTACCTGACAGGAATGTGGAAAGCTGCAAAAGGATTGTCTACTGAAAGGGCTGACAAAATTCTCATCCGCTAAAACAAGCCTTATTTCCAAAAGGCTAACTTAATAAGGTTTAGTATGCTTACCTATAGATGTACATGCATATAAGTTAAGAAATGTCATATTCCTACAAAATACCTACTGAATATTCTGTTCAAATATACTTTTGATAGACACACTCTCTAGCTATTACTGGAACCAGATAAATGAGACAGCCACTACACGTTTCTTACCAAGGCATGGTTTTGCTTAGCTGGTTGACTGTGGACTCCATTTGTTCGCTTCTTTTGGCTGGGAGTGTCTTGATATTGCTTTCTGCCATTGCCCCTCAAGTTCTGACTCAGCCATTACATCCAAAAAGTAGTAAAGACAAGAGTTTAAATGGCAGCATTGAGCATGATTGCACTGTGACACTTCCTACTTATTAACTAAACTTCCCTCCCAACCTCAAAACATTTAAACATTTTTGTAGACAAACTGAAGCACACAGAAGTCAAAGCAACGTGTACTCCAGTTACAAAAAGTTACCAGCTTTTACGCAGTCTCTTGCACTCTTACAGACTCGTTGCTATACAATAAATACACCGCAGTAAGTTCCCACACACTGATACACACATACTAGTGGTATGCAAAAAACTTCAAAGAGGTATGTGAAGGGCACCCAAAGGGTGCGTGTCAACTGCTGTGCATATCTGAAGCAACATAACTACAGCCTGATACCCCACCATGTCAATATCAAGCAAGTAAGTCTGAGAACTCCCTGCAAGAGGATTTTTTTTTGCATGTTTTTGTTTTGCATGTTGGTGATAAAATTCTTTAGTTCCAGGGTGGAATGATGAGCCAAAACATCTATTTTAAATGGTTTTAAATGGAAAACGTAACATACCTTTATTTTTAAAACTTCAGACATCTCGGGATGATTATATGGCTTCTGCGGCTGTTTTGGCTTTACCCACTGCTCTCCTGAAAAGCCATCTGTAAACACCTGCTGACTACAGCGAAGTTTGGATCTAGCACATAGAAAAAAACCCAGAATTTACAACACAACTTCAAGGCTATTAATAGAAGAACAGAAATATATTAAAGTTTTCTGCCCCTCCAGAACAACCTGGAAGACAAGCTGAAGTGCTGAAACTATAACGATGCTCACTCCATTCGCCCAACTTTACTTTGCCTGCTGGCAGGATGCCCACGCTCTGCGTAGACAGACAGCAGGTTGTGCCCACCTTAGCATCTTTAATACATCAGTGGTCAGTGCTCAACTGACCCGAGTTACTGTAGCGTATCCTTCCCCATAGGAATCCAGGTTTGAGGACTTGCTCTACACTTTTAGCTTAACTGAGACAAGAAAACAGTAGCACTTCTTCCCCTATCAACCCCTTCCAGTATTCTCGACAGGTTTCACTCTAATTGATTTTAGACTGTTTTTCAATACCTCTCTCCTTTTAAAGTAGGTTTTATCTAGCTACTTCTGAAATTACTTCACAGTACTACTACTTCTTTAGAGTGCCTTATTTCTCTTATGGAAGTGCCAAAAGCATTGAACGAAGTTACCTACTCATTCTAGCTTGTTTTTTGGATTCCTATAGATAGGACTCAATAAATTATCTCAGTTCTGGCACAACTGAGAATTCACCCCCCACCCCACCCCCCCAAAAAAGCATATCAAGGCAGTAATTAACCTTCCAACCTATTTAGAATCCTCTGAGATATTCCCATAATCTTATTAACCCATTATATTCCTGAAACAGGAATACTCAGAGAGAAAGGATGATCAGCTTTGTATAACCAATGTTTGATAGAAAGGCTATAGGTAGACGTGTTAAACTGACCTGGATCTTACCTTGCTTTTTCCATGTTGAGTTTAGAGGGTGTGCTCCCAGTCGATGAAAATCCATTGTCGCTATCCGAGGAATCTCCATTCCTTTGAGAAAGCCATTCCCTCAATGGCCTGTGACCAAGCAGAAGTTCAACAATATTTGCTTACTAAAACAAGGCGAAAGAAATAAAAGTCTTCTGAAAGGTACTGCCCTAGAATTTGGCTCACCTTGAACGTACCTGATAAAGGGAATGGCCATAAAAAATTTGTTAGGTGCCAAACCTAGCTTGGACTTTGGGGTCATGTCATTCCTGTGGCACGGTAATTTGTCGATGGAAAACCATTCAATATTCTAAAAAAACAGAGAAAAACCCACACTGCTGTAGCATTAGAAAATTTTACAAGTGCACATCATCCACAATTATTTTCTCTAATTAAAAACTGTAACAAAAGACTTGAATTAACTGACTAAAATAGAGTTTTCCACATAAAGCTAATTAATGATAAGTTATTCTTCTGACTGCAACTACACAATAATGGTTGCTACAGCACATATTCATTGTAAGATTTATCATCTAAAATACAAAATGTATTATCCAACAAATAAATTTTGAGTGAGGTTTTCAAAAAAACCCTCAAACCACAACAAACCACTGGGCACTTGCCATAATACACAGGTAGAAGCTTCAAGTAACTTTCAAAGCCACTACTGTTCTTGCTATTTGTAAACTGCCACGAAAAACAGACCACCTATACTAGTTCAAAAAATATCAAAACTAAGAGAACTTGGTTTGCAGAATATGTTTCAGCTTCTGTTACAAAAGAAAAAAAGACATGGGAAGAGGAGAGAATCTGTGCTGGAAGAATTTTTACATTAGAGTTTTAACTACTATAATTGTATACTTTGTGGAATATGGGGAGGGATCAAGAATTCTGAAAATGCATACAAACTCACATGAGCTTTTCTATTAATGAATCTAGCCCCAAAACCCAGCTCCAGGTAAGATAAATAAATTCAAAAGACGTTACAAGCTGAATGAGTTTGTAGAACAATTCTACAAGAATTACAAAAACAACATGCCAGGTTGAATTAGATCAGAAAAAAGTGCTTCAACACAGAGACAACAACCTATCCTGGTGAGAACTCTACATAACATTGACCATGTGCACAGGGGTGAAGAAAATTGGAGAAAGTTACTGTACTTAAAAAAAGAAGAAGCAGCAGCAGCAGTTCCCACTCTTCCATTTGGTATTAAAACTGTATCACCGGAGTTCAGAGTCATATGCTACACTACTTCAGTAAAACAAGTCTTTAATGCCAAAAAATGAGTTCCCTGTCCAGTCAGCCACTAGCACCTTTTCCCATTTTGAAGCCTGATACCCTGTTCAGTGGCACCATCTGCATAAAAATACAGGGATAGCTGTTTTAAAGTGAATTACAGTACTAGAAAAATATCCAGATTTCAAAGATGATGGGGGGCACCCACAGTAACAAACTTTCCAGCAATTCTGACACTTCAGTATTTGTTTCCTCCTTTCACAATACCTTTTAAAAGCCTAATGGCACACAAACCATCCCAAATAGGTAGCTCTCATTGTGTGCCCTCTCCCCAGCCTCCTCTTTCACACACACCATTCACTAAGTCTGGACTGTGTTAGCTATGAGAGAAAGCACACAATAGTTACTTGCCTCTTCTAATACATAGGGGTTTGTATATCATCAACTAAAGATTTTAGTTTCAGAAGAACATACACAGTTATATATGCAGTTATAGCTAGGAAATGATTAATGCATACACCACTTAGGTGAAAAGAAGGGGAGAATTATTGTTTGCCTGCGTGTTCTACTGTTGTTTTCACAATGAATGGAGATGTCAGGTAAGTGGTCTCTGCATCAGAGTTGCAAGAAGTTGGTAAGAACCTACAGTGATAAGCTGCCATTTGTAACTAGTATGAGACATTCATCACATTTGGTAGTTCCATTATTTTACAGGACCCCCCCAAAAAAACCCAAAAAACCCACACCCAACCTCCACAACAAAGCACCTTTACAATTAAACAAACCAATACATACCCGAATTTCCCTTCTAGTTTTGGGGTTGAATTTTGTGTTCTTTGGAACTCCTGGAATGATGTACAGCCGTGCTAACTGATCATTAATTCTCAGCTCAATGTATTCCTCTTTGCAGATATAATCTTTTATGTCAAACCCTGTTTCTTCAAACACCTGAGAAGTATATAGATGATATGAGTGTGTACATAAAGATTTATCATTTCAAAACCTATCATGAGGGAAGGCATGACTAGTTTTCAGATCTAACCAGGAAAGTAGGCCACAGCTGACAAAAAACAAGCTTTTACACAGATATATGCCTATTAATTGAAAGAGTATTTAAAATCCTATGCAATTCACATTTCTTTAAGAGAGACAGACCTGTAATAATAAAAAAAAATTAAAAAAAAATAATAAAAAAAGAAACAACCTTATTACACTTTCGTATATCGATTCACTAATACAAACTGTGAGTCTCTGGCTGGTCCTTCATGCTGCTGGATGCATGGAAGCCTAAATCCTGGTAAAAGCTAATATATTAGATCTAAAGTACAAACATCTGCAAATTCTAACAAGTTTTATTTACAGATCAAATTTTCTGTTCATTCAAATGATCATTTTACCATGCAAATCTCCTACCCTCAAGATATATAACCCTTTTCAAGTTCAAAATAAAATCCAGCAATAGGGTAGAATTACTTTGACTACTAAATTCAAGCTGGACATTAACACTGATAACAGTCAAATTTAAAACTGCATTGTCCGCTAATCTCAAGAAAACACAGAAGTGTTATACCTGCTGGAGATTACTAGAAAGACAATGATGTTTCAAAAGAACATTTTTAGCATATTTTATGGTCCATGTTTGCAGCAAAAGATATTTACAAGTTTCATTTCCAAAAATGGAGAGGAAATCAACCACAAATAAGAAAAAGATACCATTAATAAAAAGCAAATAATTGATTAGCCAGTCTTCAAATTAGTATATATGACCCCTCCCATAAAAACAGAAAACAAGCCATCTTCCCATATAACTACATTAAAAGCAGCACTTAAAAAAGAAAGAACAGAAAAACACAAGAAACCCACAAAAACATACTTTTTCAGCTAAGAGAAAATACACTTTTCCTCTCATACTTAATCTTACTACTACAACCAATGTTCTCCCTTCCTAAAGGATCTTTCCAGATGGTTCAATTGAATTCAGTGTAGAAATTCATCTCACCAAGAGAATAATCCATTCAGTGTTGCTCTGACCTCATCAGCGCCTGAAATACTACTCAACTGTGTTCATATTGCCCAGTAAAGACATCTTAAATTAGACCATGTACACTGTCACACAGATGCAGTTTATGATTTTAGACCTGTGCTGACTCAAGTGGAGGCAGTTAAAAGATTTATGCACAGATATTATGGTCATGCCAATTTCTGGCAGTATCTAAGCTTAAAAGAATTTGCCAGGTTTACCACAGTAGCAGCCTATCTTGGAGGAGACAGTTCAGAGCAAGAGTGTTGTTCACTTCTGTAATTTAAAGCAATTCTGCAAATGAAAAACATCATCGAAAGGGTTTTTGTCAGTGTAACTGTGCCTGCATTAAGGCTGTTGCTAGCATGACACAAAGTAAAGGGGAAAGGATATTTCACATTATCCCTTCCCAAACTAGTTATGCCTGCTTTCAATAAGCCCCCGTCCCCTGTGCTGTGGTCCATATTTTTATGGTCTCCTCTCCCTTCAAGCTACAGTCCTTCACAGCAACCCTAACAGTCCCTGCCTAGTACAAGTTTAATTAAATATGCTCTTTCATGGGTGAGGGGAAGGGATATGCACTGAATAATAAAGTCAACTTCATTGACTTCCTGCTCATCTTTCCCAACCCTTGACTTATGCGATGACAGTTCACTGTTCAGGTGTTTTACTCTTTGGTAAGTCATACAATACTATATAAACAGTGTTCTACGCTCAGAAATCAGTAAGGGATCACATGAAAGTTCACTTCGCATCTGACTACTGCATAACAATGCACTGTTAAGATGAAATACCTGATTTTGTTTTTTCAAGTCCCTATTAAACAGCTGAATGGTGTAGAAAGCACCCTCAGGAAGTCAGAAATAAGGAATTTTTCATTCATGTATTTTGAACACATACACATAGGAAAAAAACCTATGACTTCTTAGATGCTCACTCAGTCCAATCAAGAAGAAAAATAACACATCTTACTACTTTCCTTCATTGACTTAATTCTTTCTCAATTCCAGGTGTATTATGAGACTTTCCATTACAGGAACACTGAGTTTATAACCAATAATATTCATTTACAGTCTATTTTTTAGTATATGACTCTAGTATAAATTTTGGGTTTCCTGCAGCAATAAATCCCACAGATTATTTTATTTTTATAGTCTACTTGCCATATACAGTGATCCTTGTTCCTGTATCACTGAACAATTTAAAATAAAGTTCTTTACATGTTTTACATAACCTTCTACAACCTCCATCAACTTTACACAGCCCATCTTACGTAGGCTCAATTCCCACTCTTCTACTATCTTACAGTTCTGGTGGCTCTTGCAATTAATATTGCAAAAGACAGAGAACAGCCAAGTTTTCACAAACACCAAAAATAATACTTAAAATTTGACCGAAATCGTAGAATAGAACTTTAAAACTAGCATTCACGTAACTTAGCAAGTCAGTGCAAAGCAATCGAAAACATCAAAACCCTGTGATTTTAAACTAGATAAACAAACCCTTGATAATCATAGCTGGCAACTCAGAAAATGGCTAAAAGTTACAGCAGAATAATCCATCAAGAATAGACAAGTTATTTACCTGATTTTCATAAACAGATACCTAACTAAAATGTCTTGTTATCTAATGCATGTATCCTGCTCTCAGCAAAATTTCATTTATCTTAAAAGAAAAATTCAACTTAAGAGAATCAAACAGGACTTACCTCTCTAGCAGCACAGTCATGAGGAGCCTCTTCTTTATTTACCTTCCCTTTTGGAAATCCCCAACCAGACTTTGCTAAATAGCCCTGGACCAAAAGAACCTGCAGAATACAAGGAACGCAACTGTCAACCACCCACTACTCTAACCAATTTCTAGGAAACCTTTTTTCCTCTAGGAAACTTTTCACTGGAGGAAGGAACCAACCCTTAAGCACTCATTACCACTACGGCTTTCTGATAAAGTTCTCTGTTCTGGGGGGGGGAAAGAAATCAAAAGTGTACCCTATCTCCCATATTTTACTCACATATTATGTTCTTGCACATACTTCAACATTGTCATATTTCTGTCACGTCCTTCTGAATCTGAACTGCCTCCCCCCCCCTTTTTTTTAAGATGACAAAAGTGAATTAGAAAAAAGATTACTTTTGCCAGCACACACTCCATGTGTCCTGCTAGTCCTTCACCATATTTCCATACTTACATTTTCAAGTGTTTCATCAAGAATAATTGCACCATAGGTTGGCACTCCCATTTTATATTCCTTCCACTCATCTAAAACCTTTTGTACATCTTCACCTTGAGGCAGTAAAAAAGGGCAGTGATTGAAGAGTACAGCAGCATGTTAAGGATGCTATATTTATTTATCCAGTTTCCAATCACATGCAGTCATGCAAAGACATCCACTAAACATTTACAATAATGACTCCATCCCCAGAGTGCTTCCCAGATATATTCTCTTGGAAGTAAAGAGTATTACAGATTCTCACCATGCAGAGAAAACACGAACAACATTTATAACTCTAAAACTTTGAAAGCAAATCTACAAGCCCTTAAAAAACATCTTATCAAAATGCCAAAGATGGTACCAATAAAAATTATTCTTCAGCAGTATATCTAAAAACAAACACTACAGCAGAAATAACATTTCTGGCAAATGCAACCCAAAAAGGAAAAGGTGTAATGAACAAGTATTATCTACTACACTATTTTTCCTGTGCTGCCTACAAGTACTAGAGGAACTGCTTTGGTCTGAAAAATACTGTTATAATTTAAAAGTCTACCTGAAATTAATCAAAAAAAACTACATAGTATACAGTGACAGAAAAAAAAACATTTTTACAGTCTATGCTAAAATTAATATTAAACATAAACAGCCTTCCAAACTAAGTCTCTGATATTCAAACTGACAAGGAATTATTTTGGATAGTGAAAGCACAGACAATATTATTATGAAGGTTAGAACCAATACTCCAGTTCCACACCAAAAATGTATGGGAAAAGGTTAAAACAAAAACACTTGCTGCATGTTGGCATGAAATTTACTTGACAAGTTCTTCTCCAACAAGGCATAGATCATGTAAGTTCTGCTTCTTTTCATTAAGTGTCAGGCCTGGCAGAATACAGCCACATGAGTTCAGTAAAAATGCATCCTCTCCCCTACCAACAGAATGGCTTCTAGAAGAATCCCGCAGCAACTGCCAGAACTCCCAACAAATATATACCATTTTCCATCAGGGAACACATACCATTTTTAGCTACACTTACACCAGGGTTTTCAATGAAAGGCTTTAAATGAGGAGAAAGCATAATCTGAAAAGTTCCAACAGCTCATGTGAAACCCACCCAGTCTGCCAACCTGCGGCCATGAGGAAAAGTGAAAAATCATCCTTGCCTTCCATAGTTTGTAAGCAGCAAGAGAAACTTCTGTTTTGTAGAAGCCAAAAAATTATGGGAGCACTGAAAAGTTAAAAATCATGTCTAGCAGCAGGACAGGAACAACCATTTTCCTGTTGCAAGTACAAGATAGAAAGTTTCAACTAACAATATGCCGTTTGCACTTTATCCACAGAGTCTGAAAACATTTACAGTGATAAAAAGGATATCAGCTTTAGCAAAGTCTCTTATCCCACACTGAGGTAATCCTGGTGTGTTTTGCATGTAGAAATCCAAGTAAAACCAATGGGCGAGTTCAATCTGAAAACATACTCTGATTGCATTGTCTCTCTCTTCACTTGGAATGTGCAAAATAAATCGGCTGCCAGAAAAGAAAGAAAAATAAGATTGGACAAATCTATTGATTTAAATAAACCTAACAAAGAAAATGCACTACAGCAGCAGTTTTCCTAAGCTATGAGTGCAGAGCAACAGATCTTCCTGGTGGTCTGCACAGCAAAAAGTTTTCATGCGAAAGATATAGCTTTTAAAGTTAGGAAGGAAAATGGGTCATGAGGTTCTTTCTCTCCCAAAACTCAGTTATCTAAGAAACTAAGTAATTTAACTGTTGTGAGAACAAAGAAGGTGAAGACAGCCTATGTAAATGGCTATATTACAGAAATGAAACAATTTTTAAATGCCCAGTAAAAAGAAAAAAAAAGTCTGTGAATTCCAATATACTTCTTCTGGACACAGGTTAAAACACATCCATGTATTTTTTTCACTTAACACCACAGTAAAATATTAATTTCCATAAAATTTAAAGTTTATCTAATTCTGGCAATATGATCTTATGCATTTCCTCAGTCTGAAGTAGAAAGTCGAAAACTGGTTTATTTTTCAACTCTGTTTTATGCTTCTTGCCTACTAGCTCAGACATGAGCACAAAGAGATGAGGCTTCCAGAGATGTACATTTGAGAAATAGCACTGTATGATAGTTGTTCTTATTCAAGAAAGTTTTGGGGTCTTTTTGTTTGTTTGTTTTTTTAAGAGCAAGAACAGCAGTGTTTTCTTTTCAGAAGTGTAAGGTCATCCACCCATGCAACCTAAACCAATTGCCAGAGCTGTTCTAAACTCAGCTCTTGACAAGTACCACGCAAGTCCCACAAGAGCATAATATTGTTGCTGGAAACGGAATTTTTTAAGATGTCTTTAATTAAAATTTTACAAGTATAAGTAACCTTATTCACTTTCACAAGTAACTTTTCCTACTTGCCAATTTTCAGTTAGCAATACCCCCCACACTGCTTCCCATTTTTAAGGCTCTATTACTACTCAAAGTAACCCTTATATATAAGGCTGCTGTACCTCAAAGGTATAAAAATACATTTTTATATATTTTATAACTAGTTGACAATGCTTTCTTGCCCCAGCACTGCAGTTGATTAAAAAGTTGAAGATGTAGTATGCAGAAGCAGCACCAAAGAACAAGAACATGCCAGCATTAGGCTTAAGAGCGGTATGAACAAAACCAATTAAGAATGCTACTTACGAATCAAAAAGTTAACTTTTAAGTCATTTGTGGTACCTGAATCCCAAAAGAGGGACTGAATTGCCAACAACAGGTACCTCCAGTTTGTACCTCCTAAAGTCAAAAGATGAGGCAACAGTAACAAAGTAAGAGAAAGAGAAAAGAGAAAGCAAGCTCAAGCAGCCCAAATCCTAAATTAAGACTCTGCAATAAGATGCTACATTAAGACTCTGCAGCTCCACTTATTTATTTAGCAGTCACAGAGTATAACTCAGTAGCAAGACAGCACGATGAAAAATTGCTGTGCATGTAAGACTTGTTACTTAACAAAACGGGTCAGAGCAGTCCTGCTATTGAAGCATACATATAGATTAATTTGCCAAAACTAGAATTGTTATCTTGGCTTTCTGTAATTCTAAAAAAGCCTGAGAGGAACTCTACAGACACTTGAAAACATCCTACACCTGGCTTCAGCTTGCAACTTGTTTCTACATGCTGCCAAGTAACCTTTCACCCTCTGAACAAGAGTTAAGGTGTAGAAATGTCTTAATTCAGTTTACTAGCAGGTAAAAGCCATGATATAGCTTTCAAAAGTTTCATTGCAAGTGATATTAGCCTAGTGTTTTTTAATGATATAGCTTTCAAAAGTTTCATTGCAAGTGATATTAGCCTAGTGTTTTTTAATCTTATTTTTGTTATCCTTCAGAGAACAGCTTTGCAATTAAAAGATTTAACAAGTCACCACCACCACCTATACCTGATCCTCACACAGATCTCTGAGGTGGAATATACAAGCCTGCTTATTACTTCCTACAGTTGAAAAATGTTTAATTTTAAGAGCTGGCTTATGCTGGGTCTTTGTTATGGGCCTCAGTGCTATATAATTTCAGTACTAGATTCTGTGAACTCACAGCTATGAATGTTTGACTCAGAACTTAGCATAATGTTACCTACAGTAATGGGTAAGTTGCACATGGGAAATAAAGCCTAGAGTCTAAAAGCCCTTCATCTGATCTGCTTGATCTAATAAACCCAACATGCAAGAGAACTTTTAAAAACATGCAGTAAGAATTCCACCACACTTAAGTTGAACTATAACCTATAAGAAATTATTATATATTCCACTGCTGACAGCCTGGGAAAACACTGAAGGTAATTAATATCAGAGAGAACATCCACAGGTACACATTGCCTCTGCAATGCTGTTTTCTCCTACACAAGAAATCAATGTAACAATTTCCCTTTTTCAAGTAAACACTCAGTTTTGCGCTAAATGCTATAGTTGCTACTAAATTGCTGACATTTACCCCCAGCAAAATACATCATCACAGAAATGCTGCAAACCACACCTTGTAAATACAGTAGCCTAATTAGTAACCTTAGACCATAAATCCTACCTAAGAATGTAATTTAGGCCTTGCTACAGAGTAAGTTTATATATCTCAAAATTAAGTTGCTTCAAGCCACTACAGAGAATAAAAAGTTGGAGATTTAGCCCAATTAATCATACAATTTAATAGTATTTGGTAAGTTAAGATCAAAATTGTTTGATACAAGAAGAAATCTACAGTCATCCCGCACAGTGCACAAGAACTTAGAACCTATAACCCACAATGATAAAAATAAAATAATAAAAATATATCACTCCCACCCCTCGGGTCATACAAAATTAAGCTATCAGCTGAGGTGCCTTTGGTGCTGGAAACAGCCATGAGAACTACTCGCAGGCACTAAACTAGCTATAGCTGCCCTGCCCTGAACAGTGGAATTATTACTTAGACTAATTGGCTGAATTAGGTGGCACAGCTGCAAATGATCTGAGGACCTATACATGAACATCTTTGATTGGCCTCTGTATGTGATCAAAGGAAAGTGATTTGGCTTAAAGAAAAATCTAAATGCATTTTAATTCAGCAGTGTGTTATACTGACTACCTCTATAACAGCTCACAGCGGTCTTTTTGTCACAGGGAAAAGTACCAGATGCCAAGCAGGTCAACGGCAAATACAAGCAGGGGTACTTAAGTTGATGGCATCTCCCGACACAACAGGACTCTGCATTTAACAAATGGACACTTTTCTACACAGAATCTAAGCCTTTTGCTTCAGATGAAAGGAAAATATTCCTGTTCAAAGAGAGCACAAGTCTGAAAGATACTCTGACACTCTCAAGATACACAAAGAGAGTGGCTGTGTTTTGTGGACATCTCGGGTTTAACTGAGCTTCCTGGCTTTCAAGTGAAATATATACATACACATATATAGATGTATATATATTTTATACATATTATATATTCACACAGACACAAAATCCTAAACTACTGGGAAAGCTTGACTTGGGAGCAGAAATTTTTCTCTTTTTAGCTTGATAAAAGAAATATACACTTTTGCCATCTCCTAAAAATTCAACAACAGTTATTTAGATTTTTAGTTGACATAGTGGTACAGCCCATGTAGAAATAGCAGAGATTTTCTAAGGGTCCTGTAACCTTCCAAAGCTTTTATTATACTGAAATTATCACAATACTTTAAATATTGAAGGCTCATTCACCAGCCGGATTAACAACAAAAATCAGCATGGGTTGTGTTAAAAATGATGTTAAATCTAACATAAGCTCAATAACTAAGGACGAAAACTTGCAAAGCTCCTTCTACTAAATTTTCCACATCATACAGAGACTGAAGAATGCAGAAGTAACAGATCTTCTAATATTCCATTTACAGTCAACCACCCCAAGTACACCACCACTGATTTTCCACTTCCTTAATTACTCATCTCTTTTGAGCCAAGGCCTATAAGGTCCTCTCACTTGTCCACTTTCTCTCCTTGTCAAAGCATCAAAGGCCAGTTCCTCTACTCCTTTCAGTTGCTCTGTCCATGTCCAAAGCAGGGTAACGTATTTGAAATAGGGCTGATCTGTCAACACTAATGAAAGTCAAGCCCCTAGCCTACCACTCCGCGTTTTTTTGTTTTTTGTTTTTTAATTAAAGCCACACTAGTAGAATCATGCAATTACAAGACAAAACAGCATTTTAAAGGTAAAATATGACAGCAGCTCAAATGAACACCATTACATAGACAGTGGGACCAAGCCTGAAACAACTTAAGATCCAGATTCCTCGCATGCCCTTCCACCAGCTTCCCCACAGGAGTCACACTAATAGGCTGGCTATTTCAGTTCTAGAAGTATTGGAGTTCCCCCTCCTGATTCTCTGGAATAGTCTTAATTCATTCTTCATATGTGAGCAGGCATCTAAAAGAAAAGCCCCATCTCTCGGGGGGGTCTCCTTAGGGAGGTCAGGAGAGACATGATAGATATACGAACATGTTTCAGTGGCCAGACCTACAGAACTAAAATTAATACTCGTGTACTGCAAACTCTGACTCTTGCATTAGATACAAAATGAAACAGTAATGTGCTGAACAGTTCTAGTTTTCTGTGGTATTTTCAATTCTAAGCACTTCCATTCAAATTCTAAGCACTTCCATTCATCTGAAAACAGTAATTCCAGGTAAGTGGACTATACTTCATCTCCAGCAACGATTTTCTGTTGCACACAAATACTTCAGAGAGGTCCTTTCAATGTAGTAAGACACAAGGATTATTTCATGTGACATATACCACATCCAGTTCTGGGTATCAAATTCTGGGGATGATACAGATGAATTAGAAAGTCCAAAAGACAGCGTTAGTGGCGATCAGAGGTTGAGATCATAAGAGAAAAAAAAAACTCCCCAAAGAAACAAAGCTTCTGCGTCTTATGGCACTATGAAAACTTAAATGTGTAGCCTTTAGGGTGAGAAAAGGTGACCACTCATTCCAAAAGGATCAGCAAACAGGAGAGAATAATTTCAGAGCGATGGGTGTTCCCTGACCCCATTTTTCCCATCTCACCAGAGCAGAAAGGACTCCCCACCACCCCCTTATCAACCAAACCAAACTTTTGCACGATACACGTCACATTAATTCCATCACAACACGCACCCTATCAGCCTTGCACCTATAACACTCCTCTCACTCACGCAAATATTGCCGATGCAGCTTCACCTCCTTGGCCAAACAGCGCAAACTTCTGAACCTCGAAACACTGGATGAAAAACATGAAGCATGCTCTGCCGCTCCAACCCCCTCCCCTCAGCCCTCGATGTCTTCTGCGCTGCTAATTCAGCCCTGCATCGGTTTTCGACTACGGTGCGGACGGCACAGAAGCGGGTACCCCCTCCGCCCCGCCAGGGCAGCCCCAGCAGGCTGCTCACGCGGCGGCACCTCCCGCCGAGCAGCCGCGCGAGCACCGCGCAGCCAGAGGCTCCTCCAGCAGCACCGGCCCCGCTTCCGTGTCGCGGCCGCCGCCGCAGGGGCCCCAGCACCCCTTCCTTCTCGGGGCGCCCGGGCTGCCTCCCTCCCGCCCCGACCCCCATCCCCGCCCAAGAGCTCCAGAAAGCCCCGAACCCGAGTCGGCCGCGCCCCCCCCCGGGGGCCCAACGGATGGGCCGCGCGCGCAGCTGAGGGGGGCGGGGTGGACACGCGCGCGCCCCCTCCCCCTACAACGGCCGCGCGCCCGGGGCACCATGGGAGGGGGCACCGCCGCCGCCGCCGCGGGGAGGGGGGGAGGGACGGAGGCGCTGCCCCGCGGGGCTGCCCGGTGGGAGGCGGGCCCGGCTCCGCCCGCTCAGGGCGGCCCGGAGCTACCTGCACAGGTCGTCCAAGACGCTGCTGGGGATCTCGGCCCGTTTGGTCTCCATGGGGAAACGCGGCTCATCCCGACGCGACGGAGCCCGAACCACAGCGCGGCGGCGGAGGCGGGACTGCGCGGCGCCCGCCCAGCGCGGAGCGGAGAGAGGCGAGCGGAGAGTGACAGCCCGCTGCACCAATCCCCGCGTGAGCGCGGCGCCGGGGGCCGCCCACGGGGGGGGGCAAGGCGGCTCCAAAAGCAGAGCCAATCAGCTCGGGAGTTATTGGGACAAGGAACCAATCAGACGATGGTGGGAGCGAGCGAGCGAATCGGCGCCGCTACGACCGCAATGCGCGGTGCGCGCCGGGACGGCAGCACCGGGGAGCGGAGCCGCCGCCATCTCGGCCTCGCCGGGAGACTGGCCGCGCCCGGCGCGGGAGGAAGCGTTAATTGGCCTTGAGGCAGGCTTCGTGCGGGCTGCGCCCCCGGGGCTCGTCCTCCGTCTTCCCAGCGGCTTCGTGCGAGGCTGCAGCTTTTGCGTTGGGTGCCCGGGCTGCTCCGCCGAGCACCAGACAAACGCTCCTCACTACGCGGTTTTATCCCGTCGGTGAGTCCCGCAGCTGCGCACGAAGAAGTAAACTTCTTTAAAAGCAGTCTCTGCTTCACTCTTCTCATCTCAAATTCACTGTGGATGGTGGGGGGGGGGGGAAGCATTTGACAGCTTACGGGCTTTAAACAGATAATACAAAGATCAAGTATTGCATTTCTGTTACTTATTTTCATTACCATAAAGACTTTAGGCTGAAGTCATGAAGTTTAATGATTGGAGATATTTAAACCTTACACTGCAAATAACCATGAGCACAGCAAGTATTTTTGACTCTAGTCAAGACTAGAGGGCAAGAAATACATACCAAACAAAACCGTCTCCCACTTTACATTGATGGAAAATAATTTCTGTTGCGGTTACAGCCACCAGAGGGTGTCCGCCGTGCTTCTCACTGAAGTTGCATGGAATGGTAATGAGGATACAGCCCTGTCTTAGGGAGCCGCTGCAGCAGCCGTAAGCCAATAGCTGTTGTTGCCTTTGATTTCAATTAGAAGTTTATATTTAAAGCTTATTTTTCAGCCTTGCTCCCATGGCGGCCATGGTACTCCTGTCTCTAAACATCCCCCTTTGAAGCAGCTGTGTCCATCTGTCCATGTGTCCCTGTGACACTCCCACCCCACTCTGTTCCTCACCAAAGTGCCTGAGGGCTCCCAGACTCTGCTCCCACATTGATCTAATTAACACTGCCGCTGCTGCGTTCCCTTCCTGGTGAGAAACTTGCTGTAAAAAATGGTGAATAGTTTTCTACTAGTTAAGCTACCTGAACTAGCAGAATCAGATACATCAATATTAGCAGAGGAGAGAGTAAGAATTGACCACCAGGAGGGAGATGGGATGCTGGCAGCACAAGCACAGAGTTACTTAATTTTTGGGTGAATTTACACAATATGACTTACTAAGATCAGCAGAAGGGGGAAGTCCCATTTTATCCTTCCCTCTGCTGCTCTCTGGCATTCCATCAGGCCTTGTGCTAAGCCAATTCAACTTTCAGTCTTTTTAGAAGAAAACTAACCGAACCAAGAAAAAAAAAATCCCAGAAAATGCAACTTTCCAAAGTTGAAGGAAGGAAAAAGAGAGTCCATGATACCTCCACAAGTACAAGGGAAGGGCATTCAACTAGGTGTGGAAGGAGCAGTATCGTAAGAACACTAAAGAGCACAATCCACAATCCAGATTTGCATATATTGGTGCTTCTCTTCAGCAAACACCACACAACAGTATGACACACAATGACATTTGCCCCACTAGCTTTTGCTGTGATATTTGAGATGAGAGGTGGCTCACGTGAATGTTCACTTACAGAAGTGCTTTGACAGAGGAAGGGAAGTCAAGCACTAATAAAACCCTAATATTGCTAGACAGAGGGACAGATGGAAAGGTCTGAGTGCAAATTGATAAATACAAAGAGATACAAAGTACTATAAGAGATGCATGATTTGTATTACTTTCAAGGCATCTACTTGAGGGTAACAACTTTTGCTAAGATGGTCTATAAGTCAACAAGCAGAGGCCCAACCCCAGTTATATACTGTAAGAATCACTCCGCTGGAGTCCATTTCCTTTTTTCTACCTTTTTGTTCTCTTGTATGCCCATCTTCCAGTTCTCAATTACTTGTCATTGGCCTGGGGACATATATAACACAGAACACAAACATGTAATATATCTTAAGCTTTTCCTACAGAAATTGTTAAACTTACAAGTGCTTACATGAAAAAGGCTGAAACTCCAAATTTTTCCCTGCTCTATTACCTTTTTTTTTTTAAAATGACTATATGATACCAGGAGCCCCCCACAACTGTTAAAGGGAGGAAAAAAAAATTCTAGAAAACACACTGATACCATAGCCGTCATCTAGGCTACTATTAGACCATTCATGGTTTCTGCAAAAAATTGAAACGTGGCAGATAGATAAAGTAAATGTGTCTAATGTTATATAAGTTGTGAAACACTGTTGGATAATAAGTTGCTTAACCTAGGAGGACTGTACTAACTGAAGAACATAACGGAAGTTTAAATACAGTACTGCTAAGCCCCCAAGACAGGGGAGCTGGAAGAAGGCCCACTTGCACATTTCTGCTTGCTGCATTTTTGATACATGTCTGAAAAGGCTAGCCAGAGCAGAAATCTAAGAAAAAAATCTGTTGCTAAATAGTTTGGAACTGCACATAACTGTTTTTGTCATTCCCCGCCCCCTTCATTTATAACCTTGTTGTCAATGTTATCCTGTTAAGCTGCAAGGGCAGTTGGGTACTAGGATGCCCAGGTATAGAGCTGGGAAATTTTCCCTAGTACGCACAGTGCCTCACAGCTCCAGGCAACCTGCAGAATAACCCAGTGATGTAGTCAAACAGGTTTTTAATCTTTGCTTATCAATCAGTCCTGATTCCACAGCAAGGCTACAGTAAAAAAAAAATTGGAAATGAATGTTTGTGTGCCGCTTGCACTGGGACAAGGAAAGAAGGTAACAAAAAAGGGTAAGCAGTTCGTGCAGTTAGAAGGGAAGCTCAGAACAGGAGCTAGATTGCACAGGAAAAGCAACAGCTGAGGGTGGAGATAGTTTTGCTTGGAGAAACTGGCCAAGGTGGAGGATAGGACTGTGTTGAATAGGAGGAAACTCTCTCAGAAGCTAAGAACCAGCCAAACCCAGATCTGAACAACATGTGTTCGCAGCTCAAGTTAATTAGAACCAAGACTGTGGTAGCACCTGGGGAGTCTGCAACCAAGGGACTTGGTCTGAGGCTTACCTAGGTTATCAGAAAAATCCATTCTTCCCAATCAACACTCTAATAAACTGTTCCTATACCAAAATCTCCAGTAATGGAGAGCTAATGGAGGTAGCAAGGGGGCTGAGAAGCACTGACTTACTTTTGTACGCAACAAGTTAATGCGAAAGTCTTCTGTTAGAGGAATGTATGTAAACCAAATAGTATCTAAACTAAAGAGCCCAGATTAGTACATTCAGTATTTAGAGTAGGTATCCACAAAGGGCCAGTGTTATCAGAGAGCTGTGAGCTCAGCACTCCTAGTTGCCCAGGCTGATACTCTGAGTAAAATTTGCTTAATAGCTAAATGGTGACAATGTGACACTACTCCCTCCGCTCTGTTCAGTTAGTGGGGGGGTGTTACATGGCACACAGTGTGAGTGGGAGGGCTCACACTGAGATGCTCCTTTGATGGACAACAGGAATCAACCAGTGCTGTACAACCCATGCTGAGAAACAAATTGTTAAATATTTTGAAATTAGGTTTAGGTATGACTGATCAGCCACCCAAAGTCAATGAAAATGTAGGCCTAAATCCATGTACGTCTCAGCTCCCTGTTTCTAAGGAAAGATAACCACAAAGATCTGAAAATAATCTGGCAGAGTTTGTGATTTTTTTAAATGAGAAGCATCATAGAAAGTGCTATACATGGCATGAAATGCAAGAAATTATAATTAACTATAATGGATTATAATTAATAATTAATAAGATGTATTCAGTAGAATATTTGGATGAAGTATGGTAACTAAATCCTGGTGAGATTCCCTGAACCCTGCAGAGGAGGTCAGAAACCTGTGGAAAAAAGAAGTCTGTGATCATGTAGTTACTGGATATATAAAGAACTGCCATAAGTCTGCACAGAAAATCTGCATTTATGCTTTTCTTAACATTTCAGTTCTTTACTCAAATAATATTCTGGTTAAGTCTTTGCATGTAACCATTAATTTAATTAGAATAACAGGTATAATGTTATATATACAGAATGAGCATGCAGTAAAGCACAGTGCATGCTTATAGGGCGTATCTACATGATTTACTTAAGGCAACACCAGCTCGCACAGGCTTAACTGGCTGATCCACATAACAATTTACACATCCCTTGGGCAGGATGATCCGTTCAATCTCCAAGTTAAGCAGATTGTTGGAGGAAGTATGCGCCTGTGCTAAAGCCAGAGGCTAACCTTTAATTCTTGCTGGGTGGGTGATAGGAGTGGACCATAGCTTAGGGTAAAGACAAGAAAACAGATTAAGAAATTGGTGAGCACATCTCATCTCTAGACCTTTGTGATCATACAATGAGACTAGATAGCTTAAACTACCAAAGTGGAGAAACAGAAGAGAGAATTTGTATTAACTTGAAAATAAAAGTAGAAAAAGAAATAGCATAAAAGAGAAACAAGAATGGAGGAAGACCATAGAAAGGAAAGAACTCTGCTGTGTGACATTTTCTTTTATTTCCTCTTGAAAAGCAGTCCTCAGGGGGAGAAGAGACAGCCTCTTAAGCATGTGGCTTAAGGGTGAAATTCTCCCAGCCCAGGTGTCTCTGGTAGCCCATGACTTTAGATGTCAGAGTTTCGCATCTCAGGGTAATCTGCTGCTAAAGGCGCAGTAGCCTGGACAAATTGGCTACCATTGCATGTGCTTTTATCCTGAGGACACATCCAGGTCAATGCTACCTTCCAAACTCACAAGGTGGGAAGGTTCTCATCTCTTGGCCCTCCGAGAGATTGTCCTGTTCCGTTTTCTGTTTCTCCTCATCTCCAGTGGAGGTTCCCTGAACAGTTCACTAGATCCCTCCTATAACTTTCCCCTCTAGGCTAGCTGCCTTCAGGCTGATCTTAGTATCAGGCTTTGCTGGGAAAAAGAAGGAGCACTACTCACTATGTTCTCCATATTATACTGGAAGAGGTTTAGTATTTTCTAGTACAGCACCCTACCTTTGTTTCTATTAGCCTTTTCAGCTTGATTCTTTTAATAACCCATTTTGCTCTTGCTCCATAGTAAATAATTCATCATAAACACAGGAGTTATGCATGTTATTGTTAGAATTAATTTTCTCAACACATTGTAATATACAAAAAACTCTTGTTTAGCACATATCAAGCAGGTGAGATATTAGTTCTGTATCTTTTTAGACATGTCTTTTCAATCTTTTGTATTAGGTCTCCTTTTCTATATTAGTTTGTGTCTCATTTGCCCTTCTCCACAGTCCTTTAGTTTTACATGTATGATGAGACAGAACAGAATTTTATAGGGAGCCTAGAAAATGTGAGGAAAGAGAAAGAGGGTGTATGAGAGAAAGAATGAAAGAGGGAGAGACTCTAACAAAGACTGAAGGGAGTTTCCCTGGGACTTCTTGTGCTCCTGCAAAATGTGATCTAACTCAGCAGACCCTTCCTCAGTTTGAGAATTGCTGATTTAGAACATACCAAGTCCATTAATTTTTCCACACCTCAACATACCCATAAGCAAATAAGAATAACACTGCTTTCTGCATCATGTGGTGATGCTTACCTTATGTCACTTTTAAGGCCTTGGGCACATCAGAATAGCAAAGTATTCTTACAGAGCTGGGGAGTCTTCATACCTGACAAAAAAGAGAATCTCAAGGAAGTTGCTAACATTTCTAATATTGCCATATTTTAAATTCAAGTAGAGTTTTATTCTGTCTGAAGCTGAGAATGAAATCTCTTGACAAAGCTTGTTAACGACCATTTCTTAAGGATATCCGAGATACTTGTCATTATTGATTTCACTGCAGCAGCACTCCTTCATGCTATATAATACATTTGCCAGCAGTCCTCTACATTCTCCATAAAAGCCAAGAAACATCAGGTGGATACTGCAAAGAAAGAAGGAAATAAGGGGGTCTGGAGCACATGATATGTGAAAAGAGGCTCAGGGATGTGTATTTGTTGTGCTTGTTCTCAGAAGAGAGGACTAAGCATGGGTATCTGATTGCTATCTTCAGCTACCTACAGGGGATTCTAGAGAACCAGATTCTTCTCGGCAGTACAAAGGGCCAGGACAAAGGACAAGAGGAAACAGTCACAAGTGACATCAAGGGAAATTTTAATTTCAAGCATAAGGCAGTGACTCCTCTGTGAGTGCGGTTAAGCACAGGAACAGGCAGCTCAGAGAAGCTGCAGAATTTCCACCCTTGAAGATTTTCACATGCCACCAGCCAAAGCCCTGGGCATCCTATCCTGGTCTTTGACCTTAGCCCTGCTTTGAGCAGAAGACTGGACTACGTGACCTCCATAGATCCCTTCCAAATTAAAGTATTTTATGATTCCATTAAATAAGATGAAAACTTTTATCCCAATAAAGTTGAAATTACAGGATGAACCTTTGACCTGGGGTTAGAGAGCAGGCATTACTCTCTCTCTCCTCCTCACCTCTGCCTTATTAAGAGAGCTACTATGGAAGAAGAAAAGGGTTTTCAACAGTTAGACAAGTTTGTCTTCAATTCCTTGAAAGATGCATTACCCAAAGACAATGAGAGCTTGAAAGGATGATGTACCACTTAGGTTTAATTTTTTCTTAGGTGAAAAGAAAAAAAAACTTTTGAAGACAAATCAGGATTTTCCTGCATGCTTGTGAGTGACACAGATTTGAAGGAGAAATGGAGAGTCTACATTACAAGCTATAAAGCTGAGCCAGATGCAGAGGAGATACTGAGAAGGGTCAGCCCAGCCAAGGATGCTTCCAAGATTATGTCATAGCCAATAAATTATATTTTCTGCACAAGAAAAGCATGAGTCCTAGGGTACAGTTATAGATATCCACTGCTGCCCTCAGTGTGATCATGCACCTCTTGAGTAACAGCATAATCACATTATCAAAACCTTTCTTCTACTTTATTTCAGTTTCTATTTTTTGTCTCTTTTTCCTCATCACTTGGCATCCAAAATTTGCGACAGCACATATCGCATTTTTACCTCTTGCTCTGCAGTGCCACATGCAATTTTAGGGGACTAGAGGTGGCTACCTGAGGGTTGCGGAGGGAGGCCGTGGCGTGAGCCCTTCCGCTCTCGTCCCGCACTGGGGACAGGCACCTTACTGAGCAACACAGAAGGATGGCTGAAGCTTATTTACACAGGAGATCTGCAAATTTCCATTGTGCCAAAAGAAGGGCTGGCTGCTCATTTAGACAACGGGCACTTTCACCACAAAGATGCCCGCGGCCACCCGCCTCAAGCTTAGCGCTGGCGCCTCCGCAACAACGTCCTTGTACCTAAGCCGCTGTGCGGGCACAGCGCTGGCACCCGGCGGCCGCCGCCCTAAGGACACCCGGCCTCGGACCGCGCCGCCGGCCCCGACCTCCATTTCGCGGGCCGGGCCGGGCCGGAGCAAGATGGCTCCCTCCCTCCCGCCGGCCCCCACGTCGGCCGCGGCACCGCCTCCCGTGGCGGGGGCGGGCGGCGCCGGGCGGGGCGGGGCGGGGCGGGCGGGCGGTGCCAGGCGCAGAGCCCGTCCCTCGGCCGCAGCGTGCCCGCGGGCAGTGCGCGCTGCCGCGGGCCAGGGCTGAGGCGCAGCAGCGGGCGCCTGCACCGGTCTCGCCATGACTGCGGCGATGCGGCAGCGGTTTGACCGGTTCCTGCACGAGAAGAACTGCATGACCGCCGTGCTGGAGAAGATCGAGAGCAAGACCGGCGTCAGCCGCACCTACATCGCCATCGGTGGGTGCCCGCCGCCGCCCTGCGCGGCCCCGGCCCGGCCCGCCTCCCCCCGCCGCCCGGCCCGGTGGCTGCGCGGCACTACCGGGTGCCGCGCTGGCGCTGCGGCCGCCCCCGCCGGGCGGGGAGGCCGTGGCCGCCGCTTGCGGCCCCGCGCCTGCCCGCTCCTCCCCCCCCGCCGCCGGCCGCGCTTTGTGGAGCCCCCCCCGCCGTGGCCGGCGCCGCCCTCCCCGCCGCTGCCCCGCGCTGCCCGCCCGCGGGGTAGCGCCTGCCTCGGCGGGAGGTCGCGGAGCCCGGCGGCTGCGGCGGCATGTACCCGTTCAGCGCCGCAGGTGAGCGCGGGCGCCCCGCGGGCCGCCTCCCCCCCCCCGGCCCCCGCTAACGGCTCTCCGCTCTCTCCCGCGCAGCCGTCGTCGGGGCGGTGGCCGTGTACCTGGTGATCGGCTACGGCGCCTCGCTGCTCTGCAACCTCATCGGCTTCGCCTACCCCGCGTACATCTCGTAAGTGGGGCCGGGGGGCGCCGCGGCGGCGGGGGGGGGAACGGATCGGCGTCAGGAGGTTCGGCTCTAGAAACGTCTCCGTGCCTCTTGCCCCTTTTGCCCCGCTGCTCGTGGGGCGCTGGGCGAGGAAAGGGCCGTGGCGCAGTCGCAGCCCTTTCCTGGCCCGGGTCCCTCCCGCGGCGCTGCGCCCTGGGCGGTTTCTCCCTTGGCTGTGCTGTCCCACACCCGGCCCTGCTGGCTTTTGTGGTCCCCGGGCACTAGGTGAAGAACGAGCTCTCTTCCCATCTGGCGAACGCTCAGTAGAAAATCACAGATGGTTTGGTAATTTCCATACTTGAAAATCTGCTCCCATAGTGCTTTATGCTTCTGCGTTGACTTTGTAGCTTTGCCATCTGTAATGGGAAGTTGGATCGCTGTATCTTATCTGCTGCGCTAATGGTATCTGATGAAATACGTATTGATATTTCCAGTTGAGGCTGCTCTCAGATGTGGCAGGAGGGCACAGATGCAGCGTCAGCATGTTTAATGCAAAGTGCTGTGTAAGGGTCCTGAGACAGAGCTGCATCAAGGAATGGTGTTTACTCCAAAATAGCCTAGCTGATGAGTAGGCAGAAATGAAGACATTGAAGCACCTTTTGGGAGTAAAAGACCTCAAAACATTTCATTTTTCAAAGGATGGCACAGGAAAGCCTCCTTAGGAGTTTTCTTTCTAAGAGTATCTGATATCTTTCATGGGCATTAGATTTTTAAGTTATTACAGTAAAACAGATTTCCTGTTAGGTAAAACCACAGTGGAGTATGTTGCAAAAGGCTTTGGAAATATACTGTATGAAAACTCCTGTGTAGCCAAATATGTTCATAAAATGGAAGTCCTTCCCAACTGTACTAATAGATTGTCAAAACACTGTTTGCCTTCTAAATAATGGTGCATAAATGCAGTCAGCAATTTTTAAAAATACGTTCTTTATACTTAGCTCCTAGGAATACAAAATACACTGCTTTGCTTGTTCCTTCTGTTGTATTTTTCAGATATATTGAAGATTGACTTAGTTTTAGACTCTGACAAGATTAAAACTACCTCTTTAAACATCTTTTGATTGTAGTGTTTAGAACTACAGAACTTTTTTCTGAATGCTGTTACTGGTGGGCACTAATTTAGAAGATTATAGGCCAAGAACAACTCTAGAGAAACTTAGATTTTAATTTTTATAAAGCAATTTATACCTAAATTTTATTTTCTTCATTAAAACCTGAAAGTAAAAATACAGTATATCAGCCTATAAGGCTTCAAAACCTTAAAATAGTTGCATAGGAACTATATTTATGTAATAATTTATGTCTGAGGTCACTTTATACTGTTTGTCTTTTCATATGTCTTCTGATTATATGAATATACAAATGAGCACAGAGAATAGTTGCATACTGGCAGCTTTGTTGAATAAACTGATAAAAGCTCTTAGAACTGTGAAGGCAAGATAGTACCAAATAAAATGGAGATAATGAGTTTTCTCTTCCGATTTCTTTTTGCTTCCAAATCTAGAAAATTTATTTTACCCAAAGATAAACTGAAAGTAATATGTCTACCATTCTACATGTAGGAAGATGTTTTAAATCTATCTTAATGTAAAAAGTCACCTCTTTGATGTTACTACTGTGTTTTCTTTAGTGGTGGGTGCATGGGGCATTGTCCTTGGCTGCACATTTTACTTAAAAAAAAAAAAAAAAATCCAAATAACATGCACATGAATACAATGCCATTTCTGACTTTTCCACTTAATGCTCTCACTTTAGGTATCTTCTTAATGCTAAAACATTTTTAGGAGGAAATTAGTTATAATCTTACATTAAAATCTAATTTAAAACATATTTAATCCATCAGTATGGGTTTGGAAGTATGTATCCCTTTAGCTGTTTAATAGCATTATTTATGTGTTGGTAACATGTACTTCTTAGCTTCTTTTTTCCGTATCAAAATTAGATTAAATGTATCTTTATTGCTTGAAATCAAACCTGGAGCATTATTAGTATTTCCTACTGTACAAAGTTAAAGTAGGGATTACACTGCTGAACGTGCCTTATGCCGGGGTCTTTCAGTGGCAGCCTATGGATGAAGCCGCCTGCTGACAACACAGGTGGGCTTACTCCCCTTGCGCTCATTCCCAAATGCAGAGCTGGTATGTAGCATTTTCCCATCTGCGCTCCTCTGCCTCAGACCTGCTGGCAGTCCAGCATGGGTGCAGAGGAGACACGGGGAAGGAGTGGTAATGTGCATGTATTTTCGTGGTCCCATTCTGCTTCCTCTATTTGGGGGTAAGGTGCATGAACTCAGGATAGGAAGTACTGCCTTTGCCAGCCTCTACAGGGTTACAGGGTCAGCCTGGCACCAGGGGAGATGGCCTTCAGTCTGCTCTTTAGCATGGGCCGCTTGACTGTGGACAAGAATCCTGTTTGGTGCTCGCTCTTATACTGGGCTAAACTGTGGTGGGCTAAAGCTGAATTACTGGAGAGATTCCTGCTTCCCTTTCCTCTGCTCTGGATCTGCTGAGTGCTGTTCCCCATGCTTGCGGACTCAAAGCACAAAGAGTGCTACTTGGGATGGTTTGCTTATTCCTCACTCCTATTCATTCTGGCCCTCTTGAAAAGACAGCTGAAGAGCGTGCTATGGGATTTGACAACAGTAGTGAGATTTGCTTCCTAGCTTTGGGCAAAATATCAGCTCAGCTGAAAACATGCTCAAGTGACTCCCCCTGTAAGTAAAACGAAGCGCTGTGGCTCCTAGAAGAGGTCAGAGAACAGAGGCGTTGACTGAAGGTATTATGCAGAGTGTTAATTTGATGTTTACACTGACTTTTCAACAATGGGACCAACTGTGAAACATCTCAAGAGGGTACTGAAAGAGAAAAACAGATTGCTTTTTCCCAGTTAATTTACTGATTTTTATTATGAAATAGATCCGTGAGTGTATCATTTCTATATTGTGGTTGACTAAATTGTTTAATATGAGAAATAACTAAATACTTGGCCAGGTTTCTGTCTTTTCAGAAGAATGGACACTCATTAAATGGTGGGAGAGGAGTCTGTGTTCTGCAAGAGCTGTGAGAGAGATCACACCCTGTCCTTACTGTTAGGCTAAAATGCCAAACAGGGCACTGAATGAGTGACCCATTAGGCATGTTCCAAATCTAACTGTTAGTTTAGGATTTTAGTTTTGGATTACATTGGTCATGATAGTTACTGTCCATCCTCTCTGCTTGCCCAAAAGAAAGAATAGTAGATTGAAAACAAACCCAGAGAAGGATGCTCAGATCAGAATTCAGTCTGTTTATACATGAAACATGAACCACTTCATGGATGTGCAGGTTTCTGCCCACCACACCCTGTAAAATTATGCAGTTTTCTTTCTTATCATTTATGCTCTTCTTTGTATGCACTGTGTGTGGGTGCAGCAGGTGCAGACTTCAGTGGAGAAGCACTGGGGATGGCAGCCCCTTTGTTAGGCCTAGCTGATAAGGTGTGGGTGACCTTCAGTGTTATGCGATACTGCTGCAGCTGCGCAGCTGCCCGATTCACATCAGCCGGTGCTGTGTCTGCCCCAGGGAGTGCTAATGAATGCACAAAGCCAACCCAAGGTGGGGGGGGACTCCCTGGTTAATACTTGCAACTGTCTCATGCAGGCACAGCTGTCCCCCCTCCCCCCTGCCCATTCCCCCTTGGTGTTCACATTTAGCTTTGCTTTGTGCAAGTCTGTGGTGGGTTTATACATGAAGGAGTTTTTTTCCTCCAGTGATACAAAATCTTCCAAAACTCCAAGTCTTTTATGCCATGTCGTCATCAAGGGCCAACCCATGAGGCTCTTACGTAGGCAAAACTGAAAAGTGTTTTTTCCAAGTAAAGATTATCTGGCTATGTCCCAGAAAGTCAGACAATCAGGATTAAAGTTTGTGGTAAAATTCTGGGCCTACTCCTGCTAATTCTGTTCAGTGCTCTGTAAAGAAATAAAGTAACTTGTCTTAAACTGAAAGCTAATATTCACTTGCAGGCTTTTCTGTCTGCAGTAGACTAGCATTTAAAACTGCCACAAATGACAGAAGCAACTTTTTATGTATTTACTGAGCTTTAACTGCACAAGGGAATAATCAGCCTAGATGGAAGAAATGAGTGTTGGCAGTTTTTTAAATAACTGCCAATATTTTCATTGCTTCTCTAAACTTTCCAGAGTTAGCCTGTTTAAATGTAGCTCCACCCATAGCCAGTGGTGGTTAGCAGCCTCCACCAAAAAAATAAAGAGCGGGCAGGAAGGGAGTCTTTGATGACTAAGAAATGCATGTGAGGGATTTGCTGAAGTTTCACAAATGCTGTCACGTTAGTTTAAAAATTGCCAAGATGAAAATGGCTTTGGACAGTAAAAATGCGTGAACTTATTACTGGTGTCTTAAGGGGAGAAAAGCAATATAGCACAATAATACCCCTGCTTTGGCTAATTTTATGCTGTTGCTTCAATTTAGCTGTTTTTGCTATGTAAGTGCTGCTCATGTCATTTTACATAAGACTTAATCTAGACTGAGTGTGGAGAGGTAGAAACATATACAATTCAAGTCTTTTATTGAGTATTCTTGTGGTCTTGAGTCTCCTTCCTAGTTCCTTTGCCTCTTCCATGCCTCTAAAATAGGAATGGTGATTTTTCTTTGGTCAAGGATGCTTTGAACATGTAAAATCATTCATGTATTTGTTGAGAGAGAGGGCAGCAAATTTGTTTTCTCTAAAAAAAACTTAGGAGAAGGCTCTCTCTTTTTCCTATAGGGAAAATGCTGCATGGTATGTTAATGTTCTTGAGTAACGTTCCATTGCTGCTTTATAAAGATGATTTGAGCAAGATGATGTAGGTAACCATATTCACAATGCTCAGTTTAAAAAACAGCAGAAAGTTTCCAAATCTGTTTTCATTTATAGTCTTTTCCCCATTCAACGCTCTTTGAATGAGGTTTCAAACACTAAAAAGTTTTTTAACTTTTGCATCTGTTCTGCCAGTCACTTCCCCAAAACTTGTGATGTGTTTAAAATAAAAGCTCTGTATCTGTTGGTTGAAAGGAAAGCACATGATTTGTCCGAAAGAGCAAGTGGTCACATACTGGAGAGAGCACCTAATATAACAATTACTGTAGGAAAATTAGAATTGCTTTTCCATATATTAAATTTAGCTTAAAAACATAAAGATCTTTGTGCTACAGGTCTACAATTGGAATTAAACTAATTGGAAGATTTCCAGTTTCTAACTGATCTAGATACTGTTTTTAGGGAATGAAGATATGTTTGAGCCATAATAAATGCAGGCACTTTACAAGACCTTCTTAGTCAAGATGTGCTGCAGTACTGCACTCTGCACACGCTATTCTGTCTTACTGAAGTGATCTCTGTATACCTGCCTGATGCAGGCCTACAGATGTTAATGGAATGGTTTGCCTTACTCCAACAGACCCTAGTTTGTGTATATTTCTAAGCTACCCTTCCTTATAGAGAATCACAATAATTCTAAAATTTAATGTGTAGCATTGCTAATTCTAACTGCTGGAAAAATTGAGCTGGACTCAAAAGTGAGATTAGAAAAAATATTGGATTATTATTAGTTGTAGTTCTTATTTTCTTACTTGTTTTGTCTGGTCGTGTATTCTAGTTACATTTTAGAGGTCTTTCTCCGCAGCTATGAAACTCTCGAACATACGAGAGCTGGCAACATCTTGCTGTTCCAAAAAAAAGGGCACCTACTGTCATTGTGCATACAATGAACAAAATACAAATTTATATTTAGGGAATTTTTGGATGAGGATGAGGCTGCCTTCTGCTTTTAGGAAAACAAATATTCCATGGAATCTTGTGTGTGAGGGTCTCTGAACATTAGATAAAACTTAAAATCAGAATTTAAATAGAGCTGAAAAACAGCTGTAATAAAATTACGCTTGAATATAATCTCCACCATGCAACGTAGGTTGACAGGAAAACATAACTTCTGTTCTTTCTGATTGCCAGAAGAATATAGCAGAGGCCCAGTCTTTCTCTACTCAGTAAACAATAGTACTGTGTTTGATCTCTGGGCTTACACCCTAAGCAATAACAGCTGGGGAGCGGCAATCGCTGCATGTGAAATATTCTTTTTTCTTCAAACAAAACCCTCTGTCACAAATACAGAGGAAGCCAGAACTGTTGCGTCTCAGACTGTTAACATGTGGCTTCCTCTTGTGGAAATGCAGCGTGTCTGTACCACAAAGGTAGGATTTAGTTTTTTTCTAAACTCCCTGACTGTACCTGTAAGCTCGTCTTTCCTGTCAGCACCTTGAGGGAAGACAATCTGAAAGACTTCTGTAATATAAACAGAATTAGACATTACCAAAGCAGGGCTAGCAGACCATGTAGCAATACTGGTCTGACCGCTAGTGCGGAAAGTACAGCCAATAGTAAAGCTGGTAAAGCTTAGCGGGAGACTGCAAGCACAGGTGAGCTCCAGGAAAGCCAGCAGTGACTTTCCTTGCCTATGTTAAGGATGGAAGTGCAGCAAATAACCTTTCCAGAGAAAGTACATGAATAGCTTCTAGGGGAGTAGTGAGCTGAACTGTGCTGGTGCTGCTGCTGCGCAGCACCGCCTGTGTCGCCTGGCCAGTGTGCTGGAACAAGCAGTTACCTAACTGTTTGGCAGATGGCCTGGGGAACTGAAACAGGTTAATCCATCCTGGCAAAAAAAGTCCAGGGGGGAGGGAAGGAGAGAGAGGCTAGTTTTAACTTGAGTTAAAATTGGGGAACTGATCTATCATGTGGCCCTTGTTCCAGCACAAGAGAGGGGGTAAGAATAAGGAGAGAGCAATGAGGTGACAGGACTGCTGCTTTTTGTGGGAATGTGGCTTGGTGCTGACTTAACACGTAGTTCGTAGAACTTGCTCAACTGGTAGACGGTGTCCTGTGCTCCTCTTGCTAGCTCAGTCTCCATTCTTAGAAGAAAGGAAGCTGGAAGACTTTGTACCACTGTTGTGTTATTTGGCGTTGCCTCCTGCTAATATCTGGCTCTCCATGGACAATGAATTGCTGTCGCTTAATGAGTTCATCTGCTGCCATCTTCTGGACACGCAAGAATTATGAGAGTGGGGAGATGGCAGGCTTGCATATATACAAATATTGCAGAGTATTTGACAGAAAGATGTTTTCAGGATCTGGAAATGCATGGCCCTACTAGTGGATGCAGTAAGCAGGAAGAAAGATGGAAGACATAAGGCTTTTAATTGCTGGATGAAAATAAAAAAGATAAAGTAATAAAGCAAATACAAATAAACAGGTACTTCCTTCATTGAAGTGATGCCAGATGTCATAGAGGCAGCCTGTCAAGATGAGTCTGAAATGAGAATGACAGGGAGGTGCCAAATTTAGGAGGTCTGTGTTACAGCTGACTGTTGATCCCACAGGGATGGCTGGAGAGCTAAAAGTAAATTACTTTCAAATACCAACAAACTGCTACAAAGAGTTGAGATGCACTGATAAATATAAGATCTAGAAGTACAGGGAATTTCAGTTTTTTCAAGTTAAAGAAAAAAAAGTGCCATGCACAACTAAGAGGGTCAAAAATATGCCTGCCTACTCATGCAGTGTATCACTGGTTAGAAAGCTGAAAAACAGATGAACAAAATGGTTTATCTTCTTTAACTACAGCGTGAGCACTGGGTTTAGTTTAAGCAGTACAGTGTGGTATGAAATACATAGGTTGATGCCTGGGTGGCTTACTGTGCACCAAAGATTTCTTGGCTTATACCAGAGGCTCATGTTGTATCTGTTGTGTTAAATTGTTTACCTGTACCTTTCTAAGAGCCATCAGGTATGCCTTGGAGATTGCAGGGTTCTGAGGGATCACTTCACATGACACTAGACTAGTAGATTTTGGCATGTCTGTCTTGGTTTCTGCCCAGCCTCCAAACCAGTGAAATTACAGTAAACTTTTTCTGTGCGTACTACATGTGTGAATTAACACTAACAATAACTTGTTAGGCTGGAGCTAATTTAGGAATATGTAACAGTCTTTTCCTGGAAGAGATCTTATTTTTGCCAAAAGGAGCCAGATGCTTTATGTGAGCGAACTGAATTTGGCAACTTACTAAAATTAGACCAGTATATACTATCGTCAGGTAACAGGAAAAAATAATCACATTCGATCTAGAATTCAGTTTGACTGATTCTGAGACACACAATCAAAATTGAACTGGTATTCTGAGACTGTAGTTACATAAATGAATGTAGTTACATAAAACACTGGACGGCCAGAGAAAATGGCAGCTTCAGCACTTCTTTGGCCTCACCAGTTAGCAGGTTATCAGGGAAGAGATCTTGCTAAAAATGAACCCAGCCAAGAAGTTTTCAGTTGGGTCACCATCTGCCTGTACAAGTGGCAGTGCGGGCCCATGGCAGGTCATTTTCTCTACTGGGCAAACATCTGTTTTTAAAATAACTGAGCTGGAACATTCACCATCCAGTCTACTGGAAGGTGTTCACAATGACTGCTGTTACCTCCGACATGCTGCTATGAATAGTTGTTTGAGGCTTTAAATAAAGGCCTCTACAGTTAGTGTATAAACACCACATAAAATCCTTTGCAGTGATAAAAAGCTGACAGTGTATTTCTTCTTTTCTTTTTAAATCTGAAACTCTAGGTTTTGGATGTTCCTTTTTTTGTTAGGAGATTGTAATGTTATATGCTACTGGGACTGACTGACTTGTTCTTATGATGTACAAATAACCATTACGAGAAGGCTGTTCTAAATGTGACTCTAGTGCCAGCGTCTCACGATTCGCATTCATCTCTGATCTGTATCCTTTCACTTACTAATGGAGATTGCATTTGGAATATTACACTGATCGATTCATGACTTAACATGGAAAAAAATAAAATGTTCTTGGCTTGAAGTAGCGTGCGTGACACATTGTCTCCTAAAGTTAGTTGCACAGAACATTACAGAGGTACAAGAGTTTCTTATAGAATGTTACTAAAGTTCAGTCTAATTATAGTGAGATTCAGATGTTGAAAAGAAAATAGTTATAAATGACAAACATATTTTGGATATTTTACAGAAATACATCGTATTGCTGATTCTTGAATGTGAAGGACTTTCTGTGACTTACTCTTGAAATACTGTATAAGTAGGGGAGGATGGAGATAACTTTTGTCCTTTTATTTTTAAATAGAGAAGAGCTAGAATATGGATTCACACTGGTACTCTCAGCTGAGGGATATATTGTTCCCCATTCTGAGGCAGAATGCTCATCAGATACTTGCCTTTCCTTGACTGCAGTTAAAATTTTCAGTCGTTGATGTCCCTGCTTCATTCATTCTTCTTTACTTTCCGTGGGGCTCCCCCCCCCCCCCAACTAAGTGGGATTATCATTGATAAAAGCGATCCTTATTTTTTAGAATTCTAAGCACGTCCAGGAGGAAGACTGAGAAAACTGTAGGATACCATGTATAGCACACAAGCTCCAATGAAAACAGCAGTTCTCAAGATCAAGTAATAACTTGACTTTTGCTTGGCTGGGCTACAGGGCAGCCTTTCTCTCCCCCAGTTTAGTGGTCTTGTTTTTCCTAAGCTTAAAGGACAGGATTTTGGGGGTGGCTCATTCTCTGTGTTGCCAGCATTCATATCATTAGAGTTGCTTTACTTTATTTTATTTTTTATTATTCTAGTGCTATGTCCTTGGGGTTAGTGTTTCCAAATGTTTTTCTCTAATGCCATGAGGGCTAGTAACTCATAGTTACAAAAAAAAAAAAAAATTGGCATTTATTGCTTCAGCACTTAAGGATTCACAGCGTTACAGTTTGACTGAAATTTGCAAGATTGGCAGTGCTGTCTGGTAGGTTCCATCAGGACTTATTCACGGATGATGAATACTTTGGAGCAAAGGCTGCCATATCTTGGGATTTTTGGATGAGTGGATATGCTGTAGACATAAGCATATGTTGAACAGGTATCCCTATGAAGCTGAAGTACTTTAAAAGTCAGTGAATACCTGACAGACAGGAAAAAATGTCTATCTGCCTAACTTCTTAAGTCTGATACTTTTTTATTATTATTTGCTTGTTATTAGGGATCTTTGTTTAAGGTCTATATGGAGGCAGTCAATTCTAGTTCTCTGATTTGACTAGGCTGGACATCAACTTAAGGAACTACAGCAGCAGATGGTAAAAATTCGAATGGGGCACACCTATAGCACTGCATTTATGGAGCTCTTAAAGGTCATTCATTTTTGCAAGAGAGAAAATAAGTTAATAAAATATGTCTTATTAGCACTGCGATATCATGTCATCTGCCCTTTGCTACAGCATTGGAGATTCTAAGCTTTTTGATGGAAATTTCTAATTTTCATGATTTCTAAGATGGCTTTAATAATGTCAACAGAAATTAAACAATGTCTCCTTAATCTGTGGATGACTGGAAAATAGCAAGACTGTTAGCCGTTTCACTGCTGAGCATTCGCTCATAAATACCAAGCTAACATGCATATTGTGAAATCTGAAATACCCTTCATCAATATAAATGCCTCTAATAGCAAACTTGTCTGCATAACCAGCATAATTCATGCACTTAAGGCCTGCAGCAAGTTTTCTGTAGCATTGAGAAACCTTGCAGTTAATTCAGTTCTCTCCTTTATTCGTCCCTTTTTTCAACACTGTAACTTCCCTACCAGTTATTTGTAGTTTTTTTCTTTCCTTCCAGAAGTGTTGTTTCACACCTCCAAAATAATAATAATAAAAAACCCAGCCCAGATTAGTAACCCTCTCCCTCGCCTCCCCTTTGTTGTAGAACTCCCTATCCAGTGATACTAGAACAACTGAAAGAGAGGTGCAGGCCTAGGAAAAAATGTGGTTTAGAGTGGGAGGGCAGGCCCTAGTGAGGTTGGCACTGTCTTTGAGAAAAGTGCCTGGAACTGCTGTTTGCTAGTGCTGTGTTGTTAGGAACAGCAGTAAGCAGACCTGCTGCTGTCCACCTGTGGCATACCTGTTTTTCCAGTTGGGCTGATGTGGTACTTTGACAACCACACCTTGTTGTGCTTAAAAGTGTGGGGCAAGGGCTGTTACTATCCCACACAGAGGACCTTGCTGACAGCCACAGGCTCTAACTGAAATAATACATAAGTATAATGCAAGTGCAAAATCTTCATATTGCGTTTCAAAGTAATTCAGTCCAGTAGCTAAGCCAATCTGGAGTGTGTGTGTGTGGTGGGTATGCCAGTACTTTTTCTAAAACACGTCACATGATTGATTTTTTTCTTAGCTTATAGAACTAGGAAGTGACACACTCCAAAGGGTCTGTGAATTCACAAAGCAGGAAATGTATTCACAGACAGCCATCTCTCTGTAGTTTCCACTCTGTAAATCTCCCTCTTAATCTTTATTACAGATTTTAAAAGAAAACTTTACACCTTTGGCACATCCCACAGATGTTGCTTCAGCAACATGTTTAATATTAAGGGAATAAAAATATTAAGAGAATTGAAATGAAATTCATTAAACTGAGTATACAAATTTTAATCCTATGGCATGAGTGGAGAGGATAAATGCTTTTTAATACTCTCAAGTTTCACATTATCAAATTCACCCTTGCTAGCATTTCCTTCTAAAACCCCATGCACCTGTACAGGCTGGTAGCTGACCTGCTGGAAAGCAGCTCTGCAGAAAAGGACTTGGGAGTCCTGATGAACTGTTACGGAAATTAGGCTTGTCGGCCATTTCAGTTCACTATTCTTTAACATGAACAAGTTGACCATGAGCTTGCAATGTGCCCTTGTGGCCAAGGAGGCCAATGGTATCCTGGGCTGCATCAGGAAGAGTGTTGCCAGCAGGTCGAGGAAGGTGATCTCCCCCTGTACTCAGCCCTGGTGAGGCCACATCTGGAGTGCTGTGTCCAGTTCTGGGCTCCCCAGTCCAAGAGAGACATGGACCTACTGGAGAGAGTCCAGCGAAGGGCTACTAAGATGATTAAGGGAGTGGAGCATCTCTCCTATGAGGAAAGGCTGAGAGAGCTGGGCCTGTTCAGCATGGAGAAGTCTGAGAGGGGATCTTATCAATGTGCCTAAGTATCTGAAGGGAAGGTGTCAAGAGGATGGGGCCAGACTCTTTTCAGTGGTGCCCAGCAATAGGATGAGAGGCAATGGGCACAAACTGAAACACAGGAAGTTCTGTCTGAACATAAGGAAAAACTCTTTTACTGTGAGGGTGACAGACCACTGGTACAGGTTGTCCAGAGAGGTTGTAGAGTCGTCTTCCTCAGAGATACTCAGAAGCTGCCTGGACAGGGTCCTGGGCAGTGTGCTCTAGGGGACCCTGCTTGAGCAGGAGGGCTGGACTAGATGATCTCCAGAGGTTCCTTCCAACCTCAACCACTCTGTAATTCTGTCAACTTTTTTATGGTAGTAATCTAGGATTTAGCAAGTCTAGAATCTCTGCTTTACTACTTTTACTAAAGAAAACTCGTGCATTTTTACTTAAGCTATTTTATTGTTAAAACTGCATAAACCTGAACTACGTTCTCCTAGAAGTTGGAGAACAAAAAGCAATTTAGTCATTAAATGGGAACCCCAAGACTTTACTAGAGATTGTTCCATGCTGTTCTTACTAACATAGGCTACATCATAATTTGCAAGTCCCATAGTAGTGGATTTATAGAGCAAAGCAGTTGCTGCTGCCGATCTGCAGTTGATGCTACACGTTTGGGGGAGGTTACTTTGCACAAGCTCTGTTTTGCTTCTGTGGAAGCAAAGTGAAAATGCTTGTTAGTAGTTAGAGCACATCTTCTGGTTTAGCTTTTCAAAAAGGAATCTAGCTCACATACCTGATAACTAAAGATATTTAAGATTAATTTCAAAATCCTGAACTAAATTTAAAGTGTTAATATAGACGCGTGCAGAACTGACCAAATACTTTCCTCTCTCTTCCTCTATCCAACTAATTGGTAGGTGAGGAAGCTATTTTTTTTTTTCTTTTTAAACCACAGAGCTAGAAATAGCTCAAGTATCTTTTCTTTTTTGAGCCTTACATGTAGAAAAAGGCTTTGCTATTCAAAGATCATGGGCACGCTGTCTGTATGATAGATACTGTTTAAGTCTCTTCTGTACAGCATATAGAGAAATTAAATTATGGGAATTCATAAGTAACAACAAATCTAAGACATAAAAACCTCACCATTGTAGATAAAACTGGCACTACTGACCTGCTCACTTCTTTTGTTTTCTTCCCAGAATCAAGGCTATTGAAAGCCCCAACAAAGATGATGACACACAGTGGCTGACTTACTGGGTTGTGTATGGTATTTTCAGCATAGCAGAATTCTTCTCTGATATCTTTCTGTCCTGGTTCCCTTTCTACTACATGCTAAAGGTAGGTTAATTCATTTCCCCCTCCCCTAAAACAAGACTTTTGATGTAGCTGGTTTAATGTTTTCAGAACAAATAGATGACAGCAGATTTTTCCTGGAATCATTCCTGGGTCGCACCTTATTTTTAGATGCTGATTACCTGTTATTTGTTATTCTAGCACTGTGAAAGTGATCTGCCTAAGGCTGATGGTTTTGTGAAACAAGAGGGGAAGCTGGGGTGGATGGCAAGGAAAGAACTGTGGTGTTTTAGAAAAGAAGAGGCTATTGCAGATGTACAGTTGAAAGCCGGTATATGTATATATATGATGTATACTCACATTAACAGTTCTGAATTCATACAGTGCATTTTTAGATCTTCTTTTCTAATGTCTTGGTGGTAAAAAATGTGTCAAGGATTTCTTCATGCCAGCACAGCATCCTTTCTGAAGACGATGCAGTTGAAATTCAGGCTGACCTAGCAAGCAAAGACCAAACACAGATGGCTCTGATAATGCTGTACCAGAAATACCACATTTACATGTGGTGGTGGCATAGACAGTAAGATACTTTTCTCAGTTCAGCAAAAAGTAAAACAACTGAAGGAAGCATTTAAGATAAATGCACAGCTTTCTAGGGTAACCACAGAAGGCACATACATGTGAAAGTATTTGCTGTCAGTAGTGGGGAGAAGGAGAGATTTACTTTTGTGATATAAAGGCAGGCGGAAGGCTTTGGCAGAGGATCAGAAAGCATTGCTGACTGGGTGGAAGGATGGGAGAGCTTGCTTGTGGGGAAAAGGGGAAAGCCCACAGCTTGGCACTTTAAATCCGGCTGTGACTAAAACCTCTTGTAGTATAGTTTGTGGTGTCTCTAGGTTTCCTTTACGATCTTATGAAATGGAAACCCAGATATGTCATACATGCATATTTCAAGGTCTCTTTCATTTTTCAAATATGCTGAATTTGCATACTGACATTCATTTTGTACAGCTTGTACTCTGGACTGAGTCTTGGCTACTTGCAGTTCCTGTATACTTCGATACGCAGGACTGAGACTGATCTTAGGTGTTCCCATATTTCTGCAATTCAGAGCTTAAGCTCTGCAACCTTAAAGTTTTAAATGCTAGGATTTTTTTTATGGATGGATACAAGGCATGCTGAAGCACTCCTTTGAAAATGTGTTACAATGTTTGCATATACTTTTGTTCTCCAGCTGAGAACTATTTTGGATTTCCTTAGGTTTTATTTTTTTAGTAATGCCTATTTTCTATTTATCTGCATTGTTCTCTAAAGTACAGGAAATGTGTATAACTCATGAAAAAAAGATTTTGTGCGTATGTAATCTGCTTGCCTCTTTTTCAGTGATTATTTAATGATTTCTTTGGCACTAACATATTGTAGTCAAAGAAAGTAGCAGAGGTTATTCTAGGAGTATTCTTGGGAGTGGGAGGGAAAGGAGACTCCAGAGCCTACTAATAGTTCTTTCTTCAAATACTAAAATGCTATTTCAGAACAGAATTCCAGCAGACACTTCATACTGGTTATATTATGTAAAGTGCTACTAAGAGGCACTCAGTCAAATGAAGTAGGAGTTTTCATTGTGAGGGCAGTAGCACTTCAAAAGTAGCAGACTGACTTCAGGGCTTTTGACTTAAGACAGCGGTTTTCTCCTCTCACCCCTGCCCCCTATGCAATTAATCACCAATTTCCACTAAAAAGCTATTTCACTTTCATGAAAATGAACTCCTTATTTTAATGACTAAAGTAGTCAGTTAAGTTCGCATCTGCAGTAATATAAGGCATGTTTTGGGTTTTGAGCATGGAACTGATCATGGGATCACACACCATGTTTCCTAGTTGCAATCACTTCATCTGTTGCAGTGCAGAAACTACTTGAACTCCATTTTGTGCTGCCAGGGTAAGAACAGGTATTAGCACCAGATCCAAGTGTTTTAAACCTAGCTCAGGTTACTGCATAATGGAAGTAACTCTGTTCCATGAACACTGTTCCTTCCTGTGGCTGAACTGCAGGCACCTAAAGAGTATACCTTTTTTCCCCCGGTTAAAACTTTCCACAGTCTGAGTTTTCTCAGCCTCTTTTTACAAACCATATTAGGTTTAATGGTCTATGTAATTTTAAAATTTCACAAAAGACTAGGGAAGAATAAAAGAGGTTTAGCAGTCTGACACACTCAATTTTGAAAAGACTGAGATTTGCAACTTTGGTACATATCCTCTTGAAAATACGTTTAATCATCTGTTTCAGTAAATTTCAAAAGTAATAGGTATTTGAGAACAAATATATTATATTTATATATTGAGAACAAATCTGTAAGTGGATAAGATTTAATTTTCCTTGACTACATTAGGACAAGACTGTAAAATCAAAATGACTAATTTTGTTCCTAGGCAAGTAAAGGTAATTTTGATTTCTTTTAATTTCAGAGGAAGTTGGACTTATAGCTGAGGGATTTCCTTGTAAGAAAGGAGAGCTAAGTAACATCTGTGTATATTGGGACAAGTAAAATAACTTGTAGTGGTTAGCCAGTTATTCTTTACAGGAAATAATATACTTCTCAGCTTTTAATGGAAGATAACAGCACAATATATTATCATTTATACTTTATGCTATATTATGTCCAAAATAAATAGAAGCTTTTGAGAATAAGTATTCCATCACTTCTTGCTTTTATTTTCTCTGAACATGCTTAATGAGACTACAGCAGTTGCTACTTACTAATGCCATATTTTTATTGCATTTTGAATTATTTCTTTTAATTAATTGAAATGTCCCTGCTAGGCATTCTCATTGGTAGGCACTTTACTTTGAAAAACTTTATTTTAAAAAAGCTTTCTCTGTCTTCTGGGAAAACATCTCCTTTTAAGCCATTCTGATAGACAGTCACAACCACATACTTGAAAGAAAAAAGCTTAAAGCTTACCTAAAAGGATGTTAAATTGGTTTAGCAAAATCTTCCATAGAATGCAGTTGTTCTCCCCAGGAAAGAGCTGTACTTTCTGAAGAGACATCCTATCAAGATACCTCTCCAGCTCCAAATATATCATAAATGGTTTTATCTAGGGGAAGGAAAAATGGCCTTAAAAAAAAAAAAAAAAAAGGGAGTAGCAATCTCCTCCAGAAGTAGTAGGTTAAAGATCTTTACTTTCAGAGATGGGCATAATAGAGAGAAATTTTATCTTGATGTGCATTGCAGTGAAAACTAGGCCAAAATTTCACATGTCTGAACAGCAAAACATGTAGGATTTGCAATCTCAGTATCCCTTATCTGAGGAAGAACAGAGGGGAAGATAAGCCTTCCAAATATTTTGGATTATCTGAAGACGACTATGTGGTTTTCATAATGCAAAAGAACTTTTATTCTTTTTGTTAAACTCACATCAGAACCTTCCTTTTAAGATAATCTCTACTGACTTAGTCATCTCGTAATGGTCACGTTGTTTAGGAGTTTCTTATGTGACACTAAAGTAATATTTGGGTGTGGCTTTGCTTTTACAGTTTTCCAGTGGAAAATTAAAAGTATGAGGGAAAGGAAGGAGACATATTTAGCTAGGCACAGTGGATTTCTGAAAGGATACTGTAATCAAATGAGTTTCTAGGAAATGCTTTTATGTTATGCGGTATACTGGAAACCTCATAAATAAGTAAAAAGCTTTGCTTATGTTTTAAAAATGACTTTCTCTCAGAAGTTCTGGTGCATTCATTGAAATATGCTTTTGCTGTATCTCTTCGGCTGCTGGAGATACTGCTATGTGAAGATACGTATACTGGAAAACTTTTGAAATCTAAGCTATTAAAAGAGGTGCTATTTGCCAACACTATTAAAAGGTGGCATTATCACTTTCATTTAAATGCAGAATTTTAAGTTGCTTACACTTTTACTGTAATTTAAATGATTAGTTTGATGTTTTCTATTTTTGGTGTCTACCCTATGTGTTTGGGTGTGGTGTTTTTCAGAAGTTCAGATTTTGTGGGGTTTTTCTTCCCTCTCTTTCTCCCCTCACAAAAAGATGTGGAAATCCTCAAATGCTTAATCATGTCTAAAGCAAAAGCAAAGCATGTTTTGTCTGAGGTTGGGGTGTTTTTGATTTGTCTTTTAAGAAAATCTCAGGTGGTCTTGTCTGAGAAGCTGTTCTGCCTTTATTCTCTGAAGAGGGTTTTGACATCCAGTAATGGTGTACTCTGTGTCTAGAAGGAACTGTATTACTGTTGAGAAAATCTGCCTAATTTTGTTGAAGTTTTATCACTGCAAAATGTTTTTGTATATACTTGCAGAGCAGAAGGAAATTTAGTTGAGGGACTTGCCGTTCTTTGAATATTTTCATCTTGCTTGCATAGCTGTAACTTTGTATTTTATGTAACAGTGGAACAGAAGCCAAATAAACGTGATGAAGACAGATATTTGCAATACATGTAATAGCTGTCTTTTCACTCCCCTTTTTAAGATGCAAAAATATTACCTTCCTTTTCTCTCTCCTCACTTCCCCCAGCAGATGGTGGTATAAAAGCTATACCTAAATTGTGCAGTCTGAAAGTGTTTCCCACATCTGTGCTCTATGCATAGTTTGTCTCTATCCTATCTTCATGTCAGTTTTAACACTGCAGTGCACACCATCCCATTCTTCCCCCTGTTGCATTTTCAAGGTAAGGAAGTAGAAATGACAGGAATATGTTTTGGCTGCATTTAAGTGATTGAGGTATCTACACCTTCAGTCATGCCTAGCTAGAGAGACTACTGTTTCATCTAATTAGATTGTATACTACTAAACTAAAAAGACAAAAACATGCAATGTCCTTTTTTTTTTTCCCCCAACAGATGAGCTTTATCACTACAGCCCTCCTCCTTTATCCTATCAGTATGCATGAAATCATTCCTATATAAGGTTCATTATATGAAGCAGTACTGATAGGCATACTTATTAGGCTGTGGCCATGCACAATGAAGGTTGTGTACTGCTTTAAATATACTCAAGTCTGTGACGGAGTTAAGAAGACAGGCTACACCTTTTGTTTCCTACCTCCTTTCCTGTACTAATGCAGATTTCCTTGTCCCATGTAGTGTGGCTTCTTGTTGTGGTGCATGGCTCCAAGTCCTTCTAACGGGGCAGAGTTTCTCTATCATCGAATTATCCGCCCTTTCTTCCTGAAGCATGAAGCTCAGCTGGACAGTGTTGTTAAAGACCTGAAAGACAAGGCTGCAGAAACTGCAGATACCATCACTAAAGAAGGTGAGGAAAAGGCCATTCAGTAATCACATCGATTAGAAAGTTCATCTTTACAACTCTAATATCAGAGTTCATATTTATTGTCTCTGGAAGAAAATTTTGTAAGAAGATCATATAAATTTTTATGGAGAAGTTAAATTTGGACGAAGGTACCAAGAAAAGAGGATTGCAGTCAGTTTTAGCTTCTAGCAGTGCAGTTATGCTTGATGAATGCAAGCTGTTAATTGTATGAAATAGCTAATTAGCTTGTGTGACTTTCCAACATACATACCCATATAAATACTCTCTCTCTGTAGAGAGACAGGTCAGCATCCTCACAAGATACTTTCTGTAAATGCACTTATTGTTTCAGTGCATTCTTGCATCTTCTAAAATACCATCTTGAATACCTGGTACTATGAAAGAACTGCCAAACATCTAGTAAAGCAAATCCTTGAACCCCCACCAAACAGCAACATGTAAAATTAAGTTTTCCTGTCTATATAAGTATTTGTACTTTTCTCTCCTCTGCAAATCAAAGGATTCTGAGCCAACTTTTAAATAAATTATTTAATTTTTTCATTTTTTTAGAATGGCCTCCTAATTGTGTCACAGCCTGCAGCTTGCTTAATTTCTCCTTTTGTTTCTTCGCATTCTAAACAGGACCCTTATACTCTAAAATGTCTGATGATAATTTTACGAGTAAGAAAAGGAATTGTATTAAGTAGCTGAAGTAAAGATTTAAATTTAATTTGAAAATTTTTGAGAAGAAACTTCAAGCACCTTAAATCTCATTTCCCCCAAACACCACATGCAGTGCAACTTCCTCTTACCTAACTTGCCATTTTTCCTATCAGTATTTCAATGATCTGCCTTTCTCTGGTATTCTTGGAATTTTTGCTGTATGACCCTCACTGAGTCATTATTGTTAGGGAGATATCTTAAAGAATATTCTTCCATCTCGCACATGGGATTCTTCTGTCTTCATTCCATCACTTACTTCTCTTTCCTATTTTTAAATACAAAAATTTGCACCTATGTGTATTTTTTTTTTTAAGAAATCGTATCCACAGACACACACATCTGCTAGCATTATTCCAGCATTATATCATCAGCTTGATAGTAACTTCTTGCTGTGAATCTGGATGTCCTAAAGACTGTGAGTAGCCCTATTTTCTCCTTAAAATAGTAGTAAGACAGTCTGTGCTGTTTATTGTGCTGCTCCTCATGTATGGTTTAGATTCACCACACAATCTATTTTTGAAAAGCCTTACATTATCAGTATCATTTATCTATCTGTCTACACACATGCATGCACACACACATGCTAAAACTATTATGTTTCCTTTGTAACTTGAGAGGAAGATAACATTTTTATGCAGCTCAAGAACACTGTATAGGCCACTTGGTTTGTAGGCCACTAAAATTAAACTCTTTTTTTTCTCCTGCAGCCAAGAAAGCAACAGTGAACTTGCTGGGTGAAGAGAAGAAGAGCACTTAAACTATTAACTGGATAAAGAATGTTTCCCTACCACCTCCTTTATAAAGCTTGATGTTACTGGGGACTGTGGTATAACTTTAATAATGTTGCCTTGGAAACATTTTGATATTAAAGGAATGTGTTGTAAGTTTGCTTACTACTTTGCTGTTGTCTGTATAGAAAGTAAGCATTTTTATTTAAAAGCAATGCAGTGGGCAACATCTGAAGCTTACTGAAAATATTTTATTCATCTTCATGCAGAAGAAATCTTTCAGTAATCACCTTCTGCAATAACATAAATAAAAAGTATATATCCCACAGGCTCTGCACTTTAGTTGTCTCTTTGTGCATGTAACTACTCTTAACACTTTAACTGTGTGGTTTAACTGGTAACATAAAATTTTTGTATGAGGAAAATATAGCCTGAAAGGATTCTCTTGAATACGCAGGGAATTATTGAGAGGTGGCATAATGGATGTATTCCCCACTAATGAAGTTGTAAATGATGAAACTGTTATAGGCACCTGGTAATACAGATTATTCACTGTTGCATGTTTCACTGTAACTTACAGTATCTGGTACAGTGCGTGTATTCTTAAATTGATGGATAATAAATATAGGAAAGAGTAACTTCATTCAAGTGATCCAGCTTACATAAGTGTGAAGTAATTTGCCAGAAATGGATGCATTAAATTGAGAGCACAGGATCAGTAAAGTACAACTCCCTGCCTTTTCTTGCTAAAAGTTGTCATCTAAAATTGAAAAGAGAGTGCCTTGTAAGATCATACTCAAAAGCACAAACCACTTTTCACTAAGGAGCGATGCTATTATAAGCACTTTTTTTCTGAAGTCCTCTCGAAATAGTTACGGTCCTTGATCACTATCATCAATAATTAGCACCACAACCTCTGTGAGCTTTTTCTGCTCATAAAAAATCTGCAGTCTGTTCTGATCGTACTAAGAACAACTCTGCATGAGCACTGACCCTTCCTGAGGAAAAGGGATGTTGCTGTCTGTCTAGATTACTTGATGAAGCAAAGTTGTTACAAGAATATATTGTTTCGCAGTTCTTGGAATAGAACTGAATTCAGAGCATGGAGAAGTTTAAGCTTAAATTTTTGATATGATAAAAAGTGATTTCTAGGTCCACTATCCTAAATTGATTAGGTTGTAACCTTAAGATAGGTGCTGAAGGCTTTTGGCTTTCCACAACAAGTTGATATATAAACCTCTCTAAATTTTCAGGCACTAGAACTGTAAAAGAATGAAGCATGCACTTTTATTTAGCAGATCAGTTTTAAATTTGAGAGATACCTGTTATAAGAACAGATGTAATAGTGTCGTAAGAGTAAGGTCTTCAGACTAAGCTGGAAAACACAGCACTGACTCTGTAAGACAGCACCTACAGCTGTCAAAGAGCAACTACAGTAGAGAAGCAGGAGATACACCGTGCATCATTTTCTGTCCTACAGCATACATGGTTTGTCATTTGAAGAAAGAATACAGAATACTGCAGTATGTAAATGAATACATTTGGCTGATTATTCAATGACAGCCTTTTGTTATGAATAGATGTACTGCAAACAGTGAAGTTTACAGCAAAGCTCCAGATGTGAGCAAGTAGAAAATTCTAAGTGACTCACAATTTAATAACCACATTTCTTGTCCTAGCTTCCTCTGTCTTTAGCCCACTTAATATTGCAAGCCATACTAAAGCCTAACATTGTGTTTTAAAGTTACATGCATATCAGTCATATGTGGTCAGTGTAATTTAGTTTTATGTCATAAAATAAATTACCTTAAATAATGATACTTGCACTTAATACTGTATTTGATTTAGGTACAAAGTACTACAAAAACTGCTTTTCTAAAAGCTGTTGGTAAGTCTGAGATTTTCCAGGACTATCCAGGTTTGCAGCAGACACAAAACTTAATTCTTGAACAAATCATCACTTCTTTAAAATTCCACCATTATCAATGAGATAAAACACTTTCAGGTAACTTACAGTGAACATTCATTTACATTTCTCAGAGAACTTAACAGTTGGGCTTTAGATGAACTTCCTATCTTTACAACCCAGTATTTCTTGATCCAGCAGCTAAATTTGTGCTCCTTATCAGATTTCTACTTGAAGGTACCAAGAACTACCACCTGTTTGAAAGTTGTTAATATAACTTGATCTTGTTTGTTTGCATTGTTGCAAACAGAAATGACCATCTGCCATTTCTTTTCTGAAAGACTGAGAAACTTCTGGGAAGACTTTAGTTAAAAGTAAACATGCAGTACTAACTGTGCAGTCTTAAGAAAAACAGTATTTTCTGCAGCAAGTTACCCTTTCCTGCAAATAACTCCACTGGGCTGGCCCCTCGTATCAGTGCTCTTTTCAAAGTCGTTTTCACGACATTTATGGGACAATGTTAATAGACACTTCTACTCAATGTCTGTGCTGAAGTTGTATATGCTAAATAAAAATGGATACAAATAAAGAGATTCTGACAGGACTGGTAAATTGCTTCAGTATTTCTTAAGAATCTTATACCTCAACACATGGAGAAACCTAATTAGTTTAAAAGGCAGAATGTCTTTACAGGATATTCACTTTTCTACCCAGACTTCATTACTGTGTGACTAGCAGGGACTTCTATAAAGCATGACGGAAGTACTTTCACATTATGCGTAGATCTCATGGTGTAGTGTAGCTGTTCTAGAGCATCAGACCTTAACAGAACAGTTTGGAATACAGACCTGAACAGTGAGCACCATAACAGACTGCTAACACAGCACAGCTTTCCAGGCTTCATAGCCTTGCTTTCCTGAGGAATTATCAAGGGCTAGGACCCAGGAATGCAGGGTCCTTTAGAAATGTATACAGGAAACAGTATAAACTACAGGGATTTCAGACTGTTTTTTCCTCTCCTATTGATTTTCTAGTCTTCCATAAATGTTATGGATAAATAATACTGCATAGTTATTGACAGGTAGGAGTGGTTACACTTGCAGTTCTTTCTGCTTGAAGTTTGAGTAGGACATTTCTTCCAGTTCATCCCATATATTTCCAAATTCAGCAAGCAGAACAAAAGTTCTTAGGCAGAGAAAAGCAATAAAAACACCACAATGATACAAACACCACTAATGATACTAAAATAAAACTGAAATTATCAAAATAAAGCAAGACAGTTCACAGAGTGTACCTTCTTGTAAGTAGTGGAAGACGTGCCTAATGTTTGCCAGGTCAAAATCTCACAACTTTTTTAATTTGACAAACTTAAGAAAGTGCCTTGCGTTTGCATTCCAGTCTTGTCAATTTTGTGCAATCAATGGTACTTTGTACAAATATTCTGAGAATCAATGTAAAAATATTATGACTAATTCCTTAATCCTCCCCCCATTTCAAACTTACCCAAACATAGCTTCCTTATGCACACAAGGAAGAGCAGGGTTTAAAAAAAAAATAATTGACAAATTCTTCTGGGTCATGCTACTACTACACAGAATTATGTTAAATAGTATATTTAGGGTGAACAATCATTTGACTACAGATATAATAATTTTAAGTAAGTTGCCACTACTGCTAAGAATATAATAAATACATTCTGTCCTGTAGCAAATCTTAGTGGCAAAATTATGTTAAGATCTGTGAGTATTCAGAGACACATAAGTATTTCCTGTACATTTGCATGTTCTGCAAGCATGCAAATAGAGTGAACCTCAGTCTTTTGTTTCCAGAGAAATTCTACTTCCAGTGTGATGGTTTGAAGCAGTACTTGGGGCATAACGACCTGAAAACCACTAAGGGAATCCTCAGTTGTACAACCACACTGACATAGCCTTGTGAAGAATAGATCTCTTCATGGTCCATAAAATAGTAAGAAGTGCCTGAGCAAGAAACTCAGGTGACTATGTGAACTCATGAAATAGTAAAGTAAAAATAAGTGAAGAAGAACTTCTTTGAATTTAGCAACCTGTCAGAAGGATGCATTTGCTATAGGCAAAGGAATTCCACAAAACAAAAACACCTTATATGCTTACCACTTTTTATTATTGCATCTTTGCAGGAGAATACTGAAAGCCTAAAGACTTCAATTAAACATTTCAAGTTCTATCTGGAAAAAAAATCTTGATAGAGATGATAAAAGCACATGCTGTTTCTAAGAAGCAGTACTCCACTGCATTCTACTCAGTTCCTACCTGGAGTTTTCTCTGCTCACTCCCATGTCATTGCATCATTTCAACCAAATTTATCAATAGACTCAAAAGTGATAAAGGGATAGATGAAGTCATCATTTGTATTAAGCCTCTTTTCTTGAAAACAGGCAAAAAAGCCCTCTCTAGAAACCTATACCAAGAGATAAAATAACCTAATGAAAGCCAGTCTGTAACAGAAGGAACTACATTAAGGCATAGCTGTATCTGCAGCTACAGACAGAAAGACAACTACACAAGTGAGCCACTCCCACCTTTCATGCTCTCAGTACAGCACACACAAACACCACAGATATACACAGCTGTCCCAAAAGAAAGCATTGGCTAAAAGGTGCCAATCATTAAGCATGCAGACACCAAGGACAGAATATATATAGAGAGATGTTTAAGAACAGCTATTTCCCCAAATCCTGGCCTTTGTGTAAGCTACTTTATGACTGATGGTGAAAAATTATATATGGTAATATGTTATCACTTTCCAAATTGAAATACATTTCAAAATACAATTTGAAACTCACTTTACATCCAGAATTGAATGATGGTGGTTGTGATTCTGCTACATCAGCTACTTGCTCCCTTCCATATATCTGAAAGAAGCACCTACCTCACAACAGTGCTAAATTCTCATTTTTACAGTTATTCCTTCCATTGTTGTTTCCCTGCATGTTCAAATCTGCTACTTAATGCCTATTGTCAGTTTTTCTATCTGCTGCTGTCATAGAAATTATTACAGGGACACTGATTTTGAGCTCACATGTCTGTTTCAAAAGCTTAATCTTTGTCTAGGTACTGAAATACCAACACAGGAACATAACAAGTGTGTATATTTAAATATCTACACTAGTATCTTCAAGAGAGATATTAGCCTTAATATCCATATTCCTCATCTCAGAAATACAGAGCAAATTCCCACCCAGCAATGCATGTCTTTGTTAATATTGCCACCTACAGGAAACCATAGTTCTCCTTAGCGCTGTTTTAATAATTCTACTCTTCTATGCACATTCTCAGAGAAGACAGTAAAAGCTAGAGAGACTGAATAACAAGAGTGCTAGATACCAAACACCTTAAAGAGATGTCCATTACCAACCAATTTTTGAAAAAAATTGGTTTTCTGTTGATAACATTGAGATCAAGAATTCCAGTGATTTTGTAGTGCCCTTCTCCCTACCTCCATTTCTGCCAGTCCCCAAATAGACTCTGTATAATGCAGAACTGTCCTATTGTCTCATTTTCCACAACTAAAAGTAAAATGCCAGAAGACACTTTCCTTGCAACACTAGAAATGGTCTGAAAACACCAGTATGTTCACAACTGTAATGCCATAGATAGGAGGGTACTGAACAAACTGATCCATCTTTCTAAACAAAGGAAAAAAAAAGACTGAAGAAACACATTCAAGTTCTGAGAAATCCTGTAGGACTTAAGATTTTTCATAAATATGAGTTACTAACAATAAAAAGAGGGAACAAAACTGCACAAAACGCAGCTTAGATCAGCTGTATCTATGTCAATTCCATTCTATTTTATGATGATGTATTCAAAATTTTAAAGGGAAATGAGAATATTGAAGTGTACAAGTAAGACTTCCATTTCACCAATCAGACTTTAACAATCTTCTCTTGTTCCTGTTCTCTTTTTTTCTTGGTGGTGGTGGGTGTTATAAAAGAGAGCAGGAAATGGAACTGGTAGGCCGGCACAAGAATCTTAGTATCATGACCCACTTGTTTTTATCAAGTAAGTAACTCAGTTTGTCAAAAACTAAAAAGAAATACAGAAATGAAAGACTGGCTTGTAAGCTTAGCCGAGGCAGGAAAAGGGGAGTTGTGTTTAACATTCTGATCCTTCATTTGCAGAACTTGTACTGCTCACACAAGTACTTACTGAAGCCAACTAGAAAGCAAAATGATAAGCTCACCGGGGGGAGGTGGCAAAAAAAGACCACACAGACTTTAGATCCTTAATGGTAGCAGTTATTTGATTTCCTAGTAGAGTGCAATTTGTTTAAAAAAAACAAAAAAAAAAAGCTTTACCCAAAATACCCTGACAGCTTTGTAAATCTGATTAGATCAGTTCAGACAGTTGGTGTTAATATTACTCTTTGCAGAAATCTTTCCCAGTTTCTTTACGAGGTCCTTATGTTTTAAAATAAATTGACTAGTTTCCTTTCTTTGCAAGCAATGCAACTAAGATCCTTGCTTAATCCACACAGCACAGCTCAGACAAATTTTTCAGATGTTCAACTGACAGCCACTGTAAACAGATACCCAATGATTTGACCTTCATATTTTTCAAATGTCAATGGCCTAAAGCCGTGACTTGCAATACTTAGGCGTAACTATCATAACTTCGTAAGAGTCCATTTGCTGCCATTTAACATTATGGAGTTGAGTTATTTTCTCTCTTATGAAGTGATTTTCACAGAGCTCTCACTTTTATGAAAACTAACGTTTCAGAGAAGTTACTTGACCATCAGGAAGAGCCGGGAATAATTTAAGCCCCCAAATCTGTGCGGAATTATGGTCATTTATATAACTATACTTTCCAGTCTTTCTTGAATACCTCACTTACTATTTGTTCCCATGTTGCAACTAACAGTTAACACTTTCCTAATTGTGTAGACTGTAAGTAGCAAAGTAACAGTCTCTGGCCATGTCCCCTCTCAGAATTTGTGTGTGTTTTCAAGGATAGATCCTCCAAAGGTAGTAGTGTAAACTGATAAGCGTGCAGAAACAACTAGTTGTTTATACATTACCATGCTAGATCAGAAGATGTCTTCTCCCAAATCGTTCTATTACACATAGCCTATGTATTTTTATTCCCACAATGTCATGGGGTTTGGTCTGAGGAAACTTTTTCATAACATCTTTTGGATTTTGCACAACTGCAGCGAGAATGAGAACACAGCATTCTTCTTCATTAAATAATGCAATACAAGAATTGCTCTTACAAAATACTACAGACAGAAAACACAATCAACTTTGAACTATTCACAACTACAGGACTCTATGTAGTTGCACAATCAGCACCTATCAGTATCAACTTCAAGGGGCACTCGTAACTTACCAAGCTGTTAAAAAAAAGGGGGAAAAAAAGTTAATTAGAACAAGAAATAAGAGTATTATAAGAAAACCCAAACTACAAGCACTGGCAGTTTGAGCAAGGATATCCAGTAAGACCCTTTATCAAGTTTCATTACTTTAGTAAATTCTGACTATTCTAGTAAAAATAGTCATTAAATGTGTAGATGAGCTTTGGATGCTACTCATCTTCAAAACAGGGTGGGGTAAGGTGATGCCATAGGACAGCATACCTGATAAATAAAGATCAGACAAACCCTAAGAAAAATTCTCCCTGTGGAGATATTCTATCAAAATAATCTGGTAACTTTCCTCTAGTACTCATTTATGAAAGCATTCAGCTCACTTTGTTTTCATATAGAAAAGATTAGAAAAACTCATGCAGGAAATTCTTAACGGAGAATAGATATTGCTGTTTTCTTTTCAGTCTCCTTATACTAAACCATCCCTCACTTAACTTACACTGTGTACTTCTTGATTTCTTCTAAGGCTTGTTGCTGCTGCCAGCTGTTCTGACCAACTCAGCTTCTCCAAATGACTGACCCTGTGCCCCTGTCCACAGGCTACATGTCTATAAAATATAATATTTTATTTTACATTAGCAGATATTGTGAGCCTCAAATGTTTGAAATAATATTTGAGAGACTAAAGGTAGAAGTACATTTCATAAGCTCTCAAACAACCTGAAATATATAATATGGCATCTTATATTACAAAGGACAAAAAAGAGCAGGTATTTTGTTCAACTAACTTAATATGTTAAAAATAATAATAATAATAAAATAATAATACTGTTAAATAATAATAATAAAATAATAATACTGTTAAAATCCCTACAGTATGTCACAGACATCTTTAAGTAGACCCTTTGGGGGGGGGGGGGGGAGGAGGAGGAGGGAGAGGGAAGTCAACGCTTTTGACAAAAGTATTTTATACAATTAGATTTTTCAAAATTAACTTGTTGCCTTTATTAGCACACTTGACAGTTGTGAAAGATAATTAGCAAGGGAAGCTTACAAAGTCAATGTCACTCATTTACATTTTTCTGTTTGCAGTACAGACCATCCAGAATTAAGAATATCGCTTAACTAGCGTAGAGAAATGGTGTACTAAGGCAATTAGTTTTCTGGTATCTAGTCTGCATACGATTTTTTTTTTTTTAAAGCTGAATAACACTGCATATTTCTTCTGGAAAGAATAATTCTCCCACCCACCCCATTTGCTTATGTTCTTCCACTTTCAGAACTGGATGTTAGCTTTAGACTTGCAGGTTTTGTGTGAAGGTAGACAGATTTACTGTAACACAGAGCTGAGGCAGTTGCATGCATTCCAGTTCTGGAAAAAGCAGGCTGTTCTATTCAGCTTCACCTGTTCTCCTCCCCCCCCACCCCTTTATCTTTCACTTCAAGGTTGCCATCAGTAATGTGTCCATCCATATCTGTAGTAAGCACAGCTATATAAAGTAACGATTATTCCAGATGTAGGCTCATTTCTTTTTCTTCCCTTTGCCTTTCTTGCCTCCCTCTCCTTGCTGGAGACTTTGTTCACTACCTCCCATTTTTTGTGTTCTCGTTTTCAGTTTGGGAATAGTTTCTGCAGCATACAGCATCACTGATTTACCTAAAAAAAAAAAAAAAAGAAAAAAAAGAAAAAAAAAAAGAACGCACAATGCATACATCATATGTTAAGAACATTCATATCATTTTGAAAGTTAGAATCTTCAGCCCCAGCTCAGATTTTTGTTAAAACAGATAGAAAATGCAGAGGAGTTCTTGCTTTCTGCATGTAGCTGGAAGTTTGTGCAAAGCTTTAGTCAGATTTTTTTTTTTTAAGTGCAGGACTGACAAAAGTGTCACAGCTCACTAGAACCTTGTCATTATTTAAACCAGATTATGACCTCTCTTGCACAGCCATCAAAACTAAGGTATCCCCTTTGTGATTACCTGCATCAGAGTGGCACATGACCTCACAGCCTCTAAAGCATCTACACCCTGCCTATGACTCTCCCCCCTCACTTTCCAACAGCCAAAAGTAGTTGCCTGTTTATTCTGTGCCAGCAAGTATAAGCATCTTTAAAAAGACACTACCATCTCCCACCAGGAACACAGCTTTAAATAGTCTCCTTACCAACAGCATTCTTAGGCCACTCTAAATTCAGCATTCTATTTGCTCTGTCTTTCATACACATACACACACACACACACACACACACTTCTTCAGATATTTCCTTCCCTTTTGCATATTTTTTTTCCTGACAAGTAGGCAGAATGTAAAAGCTGCCACATTTATTTGTTTACTGATTAATAAGAATAGCTCATCTTGCATGACAAGTAAATTATGGAACTTTCAGGATCTTTCCCAAATTATTTTTAATTTATGAAAATAAATACACACTCAATGTTGTAATTTATCAGTTTGCCACCTGTACTGATGCTTAACTGATGCATGTAACCTAAGAAAAAGGTGGAATTTAGCCATTTTAATACCAACACCTATTTTGAAAGATGACACCCTTCCCCCTCCCCCAAAACCCTGAATGGTCATTTTGTTCACTACAGCAATCATGCAACTTTCCCCCAAATCCTTTTCAATTTTCATTTCCAGCACTGAAGAAAAAGCAGGATCAAAGACAACAGCACTTTACAAATCCCACTCCCTTGCTTTATTTGCCTGACTTAAACAGGTGAATTTATTTGATGTTAAGTTCCAAAATTTGTAATAGTAAAACTCATTGAACATGCTGATAATACAAGACAAACAAAGCCTTCCTGTTTTAGTAACAGTTAAAGCATCTAACCCAAATGCTCTACTCACGTGTTGGAAACTGAGGTAAACATGGGTTGCCATCATCTTGTTTGAGCTGAATTCGTACTCTACCCCTGTACTGCACATCACGATTCCACTCTCTAGGATACATCTTATTTTTCTGTCATATGAAAGGAAAAGCTTATTTTACTAGGAATATGAAGTACTGGAAAGGTTTTCTGTGCAAGTTTTCCAGGCAAGCTATGCCAGTCACAGCAGCCTGCATGGAATTCTTCTAAGCAGATCAAAACCAGAACCACAACTCTGCATCAGTGTCATCCATCATTTAGCCAGTGCAGTAAAATCCAAAGTAATAGCTTAACTTTTCCAGAAGCACTGTTACAGCCAATTTACTGAATAACCTGCTACAGATTCTGTTGTACTATTCCACCAATCTGGATCATAGTGACAGAGGTTTTGTTTCATCTCCATAGCCAGGAACCTTTCTGGAACATCTTGAGACAACACATCAATGGGTAAGAGGCTGAGGCCCACTGATTTTGGATACTTGTATATTTTGTTCCCGTTAAAGTAATGTTACAGGCTTCTTGCTTGTACTGGTTATTTTACAGGCTGTGTAATACTGTGTGTTTACAGGTGTGCAATAACAGGAATACTGTATGTTAGCCTTCTTCTGAAAAGCAAAGTGATTTTTTACAGACTTTTGGATGCCAGCCCTTAAACTCTTTGCTCAATTTTCTATTACATTTTATTAAAGAAATTAGGTCCTTCATCAATATTTTACAATAATAATTAATTCTAAAAAGAATAAACCGTGAAAGAAGTTCCCTCTCTGGAAATGCAGACTCATTCCCTAAGAAAGGTGATCAAGCTGAACTGTTTAAAGACTGTTTAAAGATTGAGTTGATTACTGCAGTACTGAAAACCTAAAATTCTTAGGCTAAAACATGACTTCCACAGAGGTTTCAAAGGACCCTGAAGATTTCATGCAGCAGAATCCTATTCCTATAGGACATTCTTTCCAAAAGTTAATCATCTTTCATTATAGTTACTTTTTAATAGTTAATTTGTATAGTTCCAGGTTGCAAAATTAGTTTTTCTGGCTTTCTCCATTATGAACTTCTGAGCATCTAGTATAGTCTTCTCAGAAGGATATACACATGTGCAAGTGTGTACATATATATATATTTTTTATATATATATATATATATGTATCTACACACACACAAAATATGAGTATATTTTACAGTTTTTTTGTATAGGCTAAAAGCATCATTATCTTCGAGATATATGTGATTCTTACCTTGTATACAGTTTTCCAACATCTATTTAAGCATTACATTCAGTTATTGCTTAAAGAAAACAAGCATCTTGGCTCATGACCGAAGCTTTTCAATTACAATTTGTCCTTGCTTGTGAGAAAAGACATAATGAAAGAAAAACTGAGGCCCATACCAACTTTTTATTACCTCTACAAGCACATTGAATCCAACTGCTGCACACACATCTTGGATTTCTGTAGATGTTGGATTTTCAACAGCCTATTGAAACATGTTACAGTTACTCATTTTTAAATGGTGAATTACCTATACAGCAATAGTTTGATTCAGGATTTCCCACCCTATACTCTGCAACTAAAAAAAGTGGATGGGGAAAGGCAAGGCGCTTCAAGTTACGACAAATCTGCTGGAGTCATTTCTGAGCCCTTCTACAGTCTAGAAAACATCAAAAAGAAGAAAGACAAAGTAGAGATGACACATCAGAAAAAAACAGGAAAGATGATACAGAATTATTTAGGACAGGGGAGAAGGTAACAGAATTGCCTAGGAAAAAATAAGAGAAATAAAGTAACATTTATTATACTAACAAAAACCCAAGAATGATGTATCAGTAATAGTAAACATATAGCAAGGAGTGAGAGGAAAAGAAGGGAATTTTTCCAGGCACAAGACAGCAGATCCCTCCCATAAATACAACTTTGATCAGAACTTATCTTAATATACCCATATTCTGTGCTTTGCCCCTTTGCTGCCATCAAGGACAGAACTTAAAATGGACACGGTACATAGAGTTAGTAGTTGTTGCTTTTAATGCATCCAGATATAGTTATAACAATCTTACTCCCTTACAGTACTTTTAACAAAGAATTCTAGGAATATAAAAGGCTTCTTTCACTGCTTAGAATTGTTTTTTCTGATAGCAGTAAGAAAAAAAAAAAAAAACCTTAATCTGCTTCTTGATCAGATAAGTCAGATCATTGAACACACAAGCTTTAGCTTACTACTGCTGTCTGTATCACTTCTAAATTCAGCAAGTAAGTTCTGTAGTAGATTATCAAGTGTATTAGTTTTCAGTACTTCATCTTCCTGCCAAAGGCGTTGCTCACATGAAAGTAGAGACTTAAACCCAATGCTCTTCTAAAAAAGTTCACATGCTGACACTAAATTATCTTCAAATGCATTATAATTTTGAGTTATCAGTCTATTTGCTGAGACGGATAGGGAAAATCAACAGCTTTGTCTGAGACTTAGCTTTATTTTCCAACTTCCCTACATACTACTGCAAAGCAAAACACTGTATTTCCCTGCCATCCACAAATTCCCTGCCATCCACAAATTACTTTGTCTATAGGTATCCTTCTTCCTTCTGCTATTGTCTTCTTGTTATTTAAATATGCTGGATAAATGCAGATGAATCTAGAAGAGAAAACATTGCAAGATTAAATAAGTAGTATCAACTCCTTAAATTGTTTGTGCAATGATAAAACAAAAAAAGACAGCCTATTTCACTCCATACAGGAGTTCCCAGAGCAGTTTTAGAACTACCAGCTTTTTTTCCTTGACTAACTAGCAAGACATCGCAAAAACCCATTTTCAATTATTCAAGAGACTATGTAACCATTCGGCTGAAGCCATCTTTGCAAGACACCAGTTTCAGCGGCAGGATGCAGACAAAGAAAGGGGCTATCTCCTAGGCTTTTGAGGAAAAAATGAAGCTGAAAGAGCATGTTTTGACCCACAGCATCTCAAAAAAATAAAATCCAATATACACATTTCACTCAGAAGAATTACGGAAGCTTTCCTTGAAAAGCTATAGTACCCTCACTGCTGATTAATCTCAAGCTCTTGATAAAAAGCAAATCTATGATAAAAATGCTATCCAAATTTAGACAAGTTACACAGCCTCTGAAAAGCTATGCTTAGAGACTTGCTAGAGTTAAGATTTTTCAAGTGATTTAACCCTTTTCAAACATATATAAGGACAAGGGTGACAGAACTTCACTCTTGCTTCTCATCAGGCAAAAATACTAGCAGAGCAGAGACTAAGCAAGTAGAAAATGAACAAATTATCTGGAGCAGATTGGTATTCTGGGAGCTGGAGACCAACAAGGAGTCACTGCTAGGAAATAAAAGGAAGCATCTCTGAGGAGAAAGTCTGCCTTAAGAAAATGTATCTTGCTGACCCTGAAATTAGCCTCAACCATCTCAACTCTCACTACTCTTCTACTCCCAAATACCCTTCTACTGATATTTTCTTCTATTAGTTACAACCCTTTTCACAAGACAGCTACTACTTTTACATAAGTGGCAGAGATCTGCACAGGAAAGTTCTAATCTCATTACTGGAATTCACAACCATCAACATACTGCACTGACCACCATCTCCCCTCAGTTTACCTCTTGTGAGGTATAGATGCATTACATTAAAAGAATGATATGGTAGTGCAACATCAAGCACTCCAGCATCAAGAAAGGCTAAATTTTCACTTCACACATCAACAAATAAATGAGTTATAATAATCTCCTCCCTAACACCCTTGTACCAGCTGAACCTTCTCGGCAACGAATCACAGAGGTGAGTGAGTGACACCTGTAGGTTCCTCGACTTGCTGCAGAGCACATGGGCTGCACACCTGAATGCTGCCCCTGGAAAACTGAGTTGTGTTCACCACTATAAGAAGTGCTTGGGGAGACTAAGCATTTCAGCTACACTAAATTCAGTACGTGGCCATTAACCATGTTGTATTTGTCACTGATCTTTGAAGACACGCATAATAGAAATATTAACAACAAAACACAACTCTCCAAGTCCTCAGGACCTCACGCAGAACATCTGGAATACTCGTTCGCTTTTACATATGGAAACCTGACGCAGGCAGTTAAAATGTTCCTCATACGAACAGCTTAAAGGTAAACGCAATCCTGCCGTCCCCAACAAAAACGAGACAGCGCAAACCAGCCCATCGCGCGTTACACTCCGAACCGGCAGCGCCCGAAGCAGCCCGACAACTCGGGGGCGCGGCCGAGGCAGCGCCGAGGGTGAGCACGGGAGGGAGCCTGACCCCCTTCCCCCCGCCCGTCAGGCCCCTTCCCGACCGCCGCCGCCAGCCCAGCGCCCCGGGCTGCGGCCCCAACGTACCCCCTACCCCCGGCCCGCTCCAACCAAACGGGTTAGGGCGGGCCGACAGCCCTCCGAAACGAGGACCGCAGCGGAGCAGGCACGGACGGCACAACCCACGTTACCTCTCCTTATCAGCCGGAGACGCGGTGGCAGCGGCAGCCATAATACCGGCGGCAGCAGCGGCAACTCCCCCAGCCGTTACAGCCGTTGGTCTGGCCGCGTCACACCGCCCTGCCCCCCACACCAGAAATCCTGCCCCCTCCTTTCCGCAGACGGGGATTCCCGGCATTCGATTGGGCAGCGCTGCTGTCCCTAAAGCACGCCAGCCTGTAGGAGGGCGCGACGTCGCTCGCGGCAGAACGCGCGTGCGTCTTCCGCTGCGCAGGCGCCTATGCTGAGGGGCGGAAGCGTTTGTGGGAAACGGTAACAAACGAGCGGGTGCAGCACAGGGACCGTTGAGCAGAAACGGGAGGTGAAACACTGAAGGTCGCCTCAGCTCGGTGACTTTGTTCTTCTCAACAGCAAGAGTGAAGTGAAGAGCCCTACCAGCAGGTCGACGTTTCAGTGCGAGGGGCTTCGTTAAAAATGGCGCCCGGCTGCCAGGGCGTCCAGAAGGAGCCTGCGGCCTGCCGCTGTGGATTTGGGGGGCGATACTGTGGGGCAGCTCGGGGTGCGGAGACTTAAAGACTCGCCAACACAAAAAACTCAACATCTCATTTGCAGAATGCTGCTTCAGTGCAGCTTCCTGGAAAAGCCAGTACTGCTCACGCATGTCGGTGTGAAATTCACTGACACTACCAAAATGTTCATAAGGACAGGACACATTATCAAAGATTGTTTCAGTGCTAAAACTGTGGCTCGTGCAGCCCAGGTACCCAAGGGCATGACAAGTGAACCAGGTCTTTGAAGCCAAGAACTTCTTGGTCAATGTTTTAAATGTTATGTGAGGATGATCCAGTACTAAGAAATCTTTATGATAACTTGCCAGCATTTCAGGATGCTTCAGTTACACCAAATGAAGTATTCTGCATGTGCGGAGTTTCCAGAGACTATATCAAGGGTGATATTCAGAGAGCAAATTGAAGTTGCAGTTCAAGCTGACAAAATGATTGCTATGTTTTGTGATTGCAGGCAGTAACAGTATTATGCTTTCTGTTAGAGGGTGTGTTCCTGTTGAATGTTTTGTACAGTCTCAGTAGTGAAAGATCACCTGGAGGTTTGGCAACAGCAGTCAACTCTGTCCTTCATGAACATGAAGTGCACAGACTTACTGCTGGTAGGACAGTGCAGCAGTGATGATGAGTAGACTGAATGGAGTACAAGCCCTAATGAAAGATGAATTCCACAGGGTACATCTTGTGCACTGTTACAGTCACCAATTAAACCTTTTCATGCAGCAGCTATGCTCCAGGACACACAAGGAAATGAAAGTATTTTTGCACATTTTTCTGCGTTGTCCTGTTTTTTTCTGCTTCAGTAAAACATACGGCTTTATTCCAAGATGAAGTACTGACTAGGAGGATGCTGAGGTCCAGTGCAGCCCAATGGAATTTCCAGGAAAGAACTGTAAGGACAGTTCATGAAAATGTGGAAGAGTTACGGAAATGCTTCAGGAAGAATCCAGGTGGCATTTAGCACCCAGTCATGAGTTATTTGAGCTGTTGATTCTTTTGAATGGTTGGCATTTTTGTTTTCTATCTTTCCATCTTTGCTCTCATTATGCCAGACATGAATATACTGTTCAGACTACTACAGAAGAGAGATACAACAGTGTGGTCTCTGCAATAGCGGCTTTCAAAAAATGTGATTGCAGCTATATGAGAGCAGGCCAAAGCTTTGGCAGCTCTTTAGAAAGATAAGCTGATAACAAAAAGAAAAGTTACACAAACCGAGCTGAGTCAAGTTATGAAGGAAGCTTTTGATCCAATAGTTGTCCATCCTGAAGATCAATTTTTGGAGGGTGATCCCTGATTACCGTCAAGCTGGCTGATGTGGAGTTCTTTAAAAAATATGTATGTTGTTTTTCTGAAGGGGGATAAGACACAGCAATTGACTGTTTTTAGAAAATAGAAAAGACACAGCTTGGTATTTTCTACTGATGCGTAGATCTCATAAGTGGTACAAAATTCACTACATCACTGTTTTACAAAACAATATAGAAAAAATTTCCAGTGAAATGATGAACTCCTTTAAATTATAATCATGAGACCTATGACAACATCAGAAGTGAAAGAAGATTTTCTTGACACTGAAACGTGTGGAAAACCTACTTGAGGAACATGAAAAGCACAGAATAACTGGATGCTTTAGCAGTGCTGTTGATAGAGAATAACCTAGTGAAGTTGTGGAGCATTTTGCAAGACTGAAGAACAGACAGGCATAGTCTTTTTGCGTGATGCTGTCAGATGCTGGGAAGAAAAACATACCTCTCTAAGAGGTAATTATTAAAAATAATTATGTATTTAAACACATGGCCATTTTTTGTTAATTTATAGCAACAGAACATTCTCATTTTCTTAGCTTGATAAATAATTACCAGCGTTGTTGAGATCCCCAACAACTAAACAGTGTTAGAAGTACCACTGCCTTGGGAGCTATTGTCCAGCTTGTCTGCACCTCAGTCAGGGTGGCAGAAGCAGGTTCAGCCAGCCGCTGTGACCTCTGTTAAGCAAAACAAGCAGCAGGGGAGGGAAGGAGGGAGGCGGGCAGGTCAGCACCATTTGCTCCGCATTCACTGCCTGCATGCATGCTGCATGGCCATGAGACCCTGCAGTGCCAGGGTTGTGCTGCCCTAGCAGCAGGCCGTGGGCTGTTACTTGGACTCAGGGAGAAGGTGGATTGTTTTGCAACAATTGTTTACAGCATTTAACCCTCCATGACTGTACAAACAATATAAGCTGTGGACAGACTAGATTTCATTGTACTTACTGTGTCCCAGTACCAATATCCATGCAGAGCATACTCATAGTTTGATCTCTAAATTAAACATGTTCATCACTAAACCATGTTATGTATCAGGCTCATTACAGTCTATTTTTGTTCTTCAGATAACAATATGCATAACATGGGACATGGTCTTGAATCCCCTAAAAGGGTATAAACCTAGATCTCCTCAAAAACAATGCTCTAGCAGAGTTTAAATAAGAGAACTACCTAATGCTTTTAGGAAAAAAAAATTTTTTTGGTATTGCCACAGTTTCAAATACAATTAATAAAAACTAGGCTAAAACTTAATGAACAAATACTAAAAGTTATTTCTCCATTGTGCCTTTTTTTCCCCTTAGATTTTTGCAATTTTTGTAATTTCTCAGTTACTTTGTAGACCACTTTCTGGTGCATAATGGAAGGCTATTAGACAACAGATTGAGAAACACTGCTATGTCATTACATTAAAAATGCCAGCAAACACAGCTGCAGTTTGTGAGTGGCCCGATACCTTTACTGCATAGTAAGTTTGCTCTCAGGCTGCCCACTTAGCTCAGGATCCTGAGAAAGCTTTAATATATTTGTTTGTTCAATGTTGCTATATTTGATAACTGCATGGTATTTTATCCTTTGTTTGATTTCTTATAGTTTCTTAACACCAACATATGTGATTAGTGATTCCTCTTTTAAAATAATAATTAAATTTACTTTTACATAGCACAGAAACTACATAGCCAATCTAAGTATTTGTGGTGAGGACCTAAAGGATTTTTCCCATCTATTTCAGATGGAAAAAATTATAAACAATTGTTGGAAATTGAGTTTGTCAAGTTACAGATTGAATTATATAGCATACATGGCTGACCACAACAAGGGAAACATCTACTTTTCTGCAGATCCTATTATTACACACCAATCTCATGTCTTGGTGCTGTAATTCACAGTATCTTGAAACTAACATGCCTGAAATGAAGCATTAGGTACAAACATGTCAGTTTAATCCCCACCATCATTATAAAATGATCACATTGAGTACATGGCATCCAGCCACTACATTCGTTCTAGCGTCACAAGAAATTTATTTTAAACTTAAATTCTGCATGTTTCCAGCCTGAAGAGTTCAGAGACATAATTAGGTCACAAAACACACTAACTCAGGCATATAACAGGAGCATGCGCTCTCCAAATATCTATTGCCCCTGACATCAGAAATTCAGTAATTAAGCAATAAAGTTTAAAACCTGACTGCTCTTAAACATGCAAAGCAATGTGAAGATAAAGTGTAATTGCTTTTGAGGATAGGACCCATGTATGTCTGAAGCAAAATTTCACAATTCCAAATAACGCCTTTGCTTAGTACCAGGGATACAGGTCTCTGAAAGCTGCGTATAACTTCATTCTGTTTGTCATAACTATGCAGTGGAAATGGAAATGGCATGGAATGAACAATGCGCTATGCGCATTTCAGACAGAATTCTGTCATAGCACACACCGCACAGCAAGTAAGGTGTGCTTGGTCAAACCGTATTTTATGACTATGGCAAGGAAAAAAAATAACAAAAAAATATAATCAAGGGCCTGTAAAATTACGAAACAGAAATTCAGCAGTGGTTGCAATACAGGATGGTGCATTTCACCTGGGATAAATCCGAATGCCCTAACTGGAAGTGGCTGCTTGGGCCAAAACAATACTTCTGCCTATTACTGGAAGTGTCATGTACAGGTATCAGCTCATTCAGACCTAGCTTAGGTGTTCAGTTTTCTGTGACCTGGTGTTACACTGTATAGTCTAAAAATGCTAGAAATGTGTATATAAAATATAAATTAGTGGCATCATTCAAGAGGAGGTATGTTTTCAACTAGATTGGTGCAACACCTCTGTAGTGGACTGCTGATACAATGCAGAACAAAGAAAAGGGATGCAGGGTGAAACCTTGGCTGGTTCAATAGACATTGAAAGGAAGGGTTGAGCAGAGAAGGATTTTCCCACAGTCTTTATAAGCAAGGATTAAAAAAAATGTATTTTAAAATAAAATACAGGGAAAATTAATGGAAATAAAACCATTTAAATGGAAACACTTCATGAAATATGACACTAAGATGGAAGTGTAGGCACTTATATATGCAGAATGAACCATAGCATCTTGGTATATTGTACTTTTGGAATGCTGTGTGCACCACTTTCCCCAAAGAAGTGATTATTTTAAATCCATGGACTACTACAGTTCTTTCTATCTTAGTAAGCCAAAATCCTGTCTTTTACCTTAGGGGGTCTCTGGAAAAGCACCACCTCATGGCTATCCTACAATTTAAGAGACAATTGCACCACTTACTCTCTTTAGTACTTAGCAGAGAAGTCTCTTCTGTTCATCAGTATGGTAGAGTCCTAGAAATAATCCTGATAGCACATGCATCCTTAAAAAGGCATGAACATCCACAAGATTTCTAAAGCTATTTTGGGCTTACTTGTTTCAGTCTGGTTAACTGCTGCACCATAATAGCAGCAGTTCCATAGCTGCCTTGAAACAGTTCTCCAGAGTGGTACTTAATGCAGAACTAAAAGTCCTTTCGAATATCCTACCTAGACCCAACCGTTGACTTATACGGAGTAATTCAGAAAATACTGCAGACACTGTATACAGTATTTCTCTGAGATGTGGAGGAAGACTAGCATGCACCACATTGCTGATGGACTTTATCCAATCTCTGTTTAGCTGGCAACAAAAGAATTGGCAAAATACAAATACAGAAAATAGGGATTTCTACCCATCTCTATTTCCTTGCTATTTGCAAAGAATGTGTGACTGGGAAAAAAGTATAGGTCTCAGTTTTACATCCAATTGTTCCTTGGCCTTTCTTTTTTTGCCTTGTGGAACAGCTGACAGCTGTGCAGAATTGCAGCTGTGCAAAGTCAGTTTGTAAGACCAAAAGGAATCATCAATCATCCATACACATGTGACAGTAATATACTATTTGCACTGAACTCATAGCTTTCATTTAAACTAGGGGATTTCTGTCTGAAAGGCTTCCAAATGACTTAAAATGCTGAGAATGTCAAATAATCCATCACAATTGGTCAACCATTCAATTATTCGAAGAATAAAGGTGACAACTCCCTTTCCTCACCCAATGGAAAAATCAGATAAAAATGGGAAGTTTCTAGCCATTTACATCTTACTTTACATCTGCCTTCCTGTTCTTCCATGGCTACTTCCATATAAAGTGTGTGCCACCACAGACCTTAGTAACAATCTAAGTAAGATACACAAGCAAATCTGAATTCTGTTTATTTTATATCCACACTGCATCCCACCCCCCCTCCCCCCAACAATATGCTCTTCTATACAGAGGATTTTCAGGAGAAGGGACAGAGTTAGGCACAAGCTACCTTCATTTGGTATTAAATGTAATCACTCAAAATATCCCATTTTTCTTGATCCTTACTTTAAACTGCAGGTGATAGTACTAATGCTTTTTTCTGTATTCTGGCTATGAAGTATTTTCTAGCTTTTTTTAAATTGCTAGTAAGGGAATTTCCTTTTCTATTTCTAAGTTAAAACTAAAAAGTGTATTTTTCTCTAGAACACTTCAAAAATGAAGTATCAAAGTATGAAATCAGCCAAACTCATTAATCCTGAAATCAGAACTTACCTTCTAAACTATGAAGAGAGAGAGCTACAGATACCAGAAAACACATTATCTTACTAACTCAGCAACAGTGCATTTTTTTTTAGTTTAAATGCTTCTGATCTAACTATGTCAAAGCCTGAAGTGAACAGAGGGTGCAAAATATACATGTGTGTATAAATATATGTTTGTATGTTGGGAATTCAACTAATCCAGGTCCTTTAACAGTCTCTAATCAGGGACTAAAGAATGCATTCATTATGGAAAAGAAAGCCTTGGAGTTAACAGAGTCTCTACTGTGCTTAAAAGTCATAATGAAATAAGCTCTTTTGTGAACCTCTGGTAAATAATGGAGAGAGATTATGGAATTATGTTGTGGCAGAAGTAGATTTTGTTCTGCGGAATTCATTTTAAAATGAAACATGCTAGAAAACAGAGCTTTACTGGTAAATTGTGTGTCTCTTAAGTTTATTTCTGATTTTTGTTTATATGAAACGTGACTACCAACAAAATCAAATTGAATGTTTTTAAGGCATTAGTTCTGATATACTCTGTTATTGTCTAAGTTTCCTAACAGTGACTTCCTTTTAAATTAAATTATATTTCTAATACAGCAAACAGACATCTAACTTTTAGTAGTAGCCAAGAAAAAAATTCCACTCTGACAAGGTGCAATCAAGAGGAAATTTTATGTAACACTGCAAGTAATAAGGTATGCATAGCAAGCCTAAATTCAGAATTAGTATACTGTGAAACAAAATACATTAGAATAGTTGAAGGAAGAATTAATTACAGAGTTAGGATATAAACAGTAATGCATCTCAGGCAGAAGCAAACAACAAAACTGAAGGAAAGATAATTGTGGGCTGAGTTTGTTAAGGAGAAACAACATTTACAGGTGGAGAAAATGCATCTGATCTCAGAGGATGACAATTCTTTGCAGGAACCACCACAAGCTTTATGCATCTTAAATCCCACCAAAAAGTAGGGCATAAGAGATAATCAGTTTGTACATCAGTCTTGGGCCCATACTCTGGACAGAAGTGCATTTCACTGAGCGAACAAGCCCCCTCTACATCTTCATGATATCCTAATTGCAGTTCCACAGCCACTCAAGCAAAGGATGTTTCCACAAACAGCAAAACCAGAAGACTTTTCTCAAATCTTCCAGTGGCAGAAATTCGTAAATACATAAAGCCAGAAGTGTTTGGAAATTTCACGAGGAATAGATCACTTGCAAATCTATGCTAGGGACGCATTACCCAGTCTTCCAGTAAGAAAACAGCACATCTGGTACACTGAAAGTTGACAGAAGAAAACTGAGGTATTAAATACACACTTTATATTCATCTAGACGTTACCAGTTCATTCCGACACCTACGTTACTGTTGTGAACTCTTAAGCTCCTTCAGCCCCACACCAAATCCCCTTGCACTTCCAATATGTAACCAAACACAACACATACCCAGGCAACTTACCGTTCTGACTAAAAACTCAACCTTAGCTACATTAACATTCTCTATAAACACATTTACAGATACAATCTGTTATTCTGCATACAGGAAACTATGAAGCTGGAGTGAAGTTTTTGTACGTGATTTGAAATGAAAAAAGAGTGTGGGCATTTTTACTCTTACTTAAAAGTGCAAAAGAAATGGCCATGGAAGCAAAGGGTGAACACATTTGGGTGATTTGGGCTCAAGAAAGTCCTAAAAGTTTTAAGCGTGTGGAGGAAATCATGCTTCTTACTGACTGACAATTTGCTTCTAAGTCACAGCTTCATCCAGATCACACATCTCATCAAGAACAAAGCTGCTCGACAGGTGGATGAAATTTTGCAAGGCCTTACAGTAGATAAATGAGGTTATGTTTAGGTGGAAGATTGTAAGAGACAGCAGTTTGTACTATTTAATAAGAGAGCAGGGTGAGAAAAAGACAGTTTGGGAGGCATCTAGCAAGAAGAGAATACAAGAACTTGTAAGAGTCCCCCTAAACATTTTCCAGATCATCCCTATAAGTAGTACTGTCTTCATTAGGGAAGGGATATGTTCTCTTCCCCTTCAAGCCTCTCCCAGAAAACTAGCTGCAGTAAGTATATTTACTAGATGGATTTACTGCAGTGAGTTTAACACTGAAAATTTTAAAATTGCCACTTAGCTGTTTATGTATGACAGAAAAATTGGTTTTTGGAAAGTGTTGATGAAGAAAAATATTTTTTCCACAAACTATAGATTAATGTAATTCTTCTGCAAAAACTTGTCAGAGTTTCCAGGATAAAGGGCTTGTCTGGAACATAATGTATTTAAATGCAACGTGCTAGAGGGATATTACGCAGAAGTTCAGAGTAAACAACAGTTAAAGAATCCAAAACTTTGCTTTTGCAAAAGTTTTGCAAAAATTTGCTTTTTCTGTCTCAAAACCTAGGGTGAAGAACAGTGCATGTCAGGTTGAAATTGCATGTAATGGTTTGATCTAACGTAACACCACGCAGAGAAGGAAGCTATCCCAACCTCTCCTCTCACTAGCCCTGGCTGTTTTCAACCTACTCTTCCGTTTTGCTGGCTTTGGCACTCATCTGACCCTGCATTGACCAATTCAAATGGGAGCACTAATCCTACTTCTCTCCTCCACCAGTTTTGCCAGGGAAGAGTTGAACTAGCCAAATGAAGGGTCAAGATTAGAGCCAGAGGACTGCATAGCCAGGAGTGTGGGAAGGGAGAAATAAACTTCTTTCAACAGTGCAAACTTCAGTTCAGAAATAACATGCGACTACCCTTAAAAAGAATGAAGAAACCTGTTAACAAAACTTCATTGTCTTCTTGGTAATGTCATTTCCCTTAACTCTAATGGGGGTGTGGTGGGGAGGGGGAAGAAACAGCTAGGAAAATTTCCAAAGTGAACATCAAAGAATTTGGCTGTCAGATTAACAGACAAAAGTTTTGCATTTTTGTGGCCTGCTTGCATACTTTCAAAATAAAATCTCATTAATTTGTGGACAAATGTTGTTCTCCCTATGTAGTTTATGCAATTTATTGGGAGATGTAGGAAAGTACATCCCAGGAAAAGATGGCTGAGAGTCTCTGACATCTTTCCTTTTCTCCCCTTTGCCCAAGACACAGCAACCAACTTCCCCAAAGCCATCACAGATACTTGTCCACATTGGAGAATACAGTGTAAACTATATTTGCACTTTGAAGCCAAGTCTTGCTTGAAACAATATTCCAATCATGTCAGGAAATCCTGGCAAGGCTTTCCATTCTTAAGCTGGCATCTCTAACAAACAGTTTTGAGAATTATCTTTAAGCTTTCAGGGGAAAATACTTCGATGGAAAACTTCAAATGAAAAATAAAAATAATCAGTTCCCTTTAAATTTTTAAATATTTAGTCTAAAGAACTTTCACAGAAAGTGAGCAATAACCTTAACTGTAGCACACACAATTTTCAGCAAAAACCTAAAACCAATGTCTGTTTAAGAAAATGAATTAGAATTTGCAAAGTGGTCATGTTTCCACTTTTCACATCGAGAGGACAAAGCTGTCAGTCAGTCTAAAATCAGCATTATGAGTATATTCAGAGTAAACTGATTTTCAGGTACTAGTTTGGTATGTACCGGAAACGGTAAGCTAATTCAAGGACAACTAAAGGTCTGCATGCAAATCACAGAAGTTCTACCAAAATCTGGAAAAGGAAAGGTAATGCATTTTAGAAGAACAGTGAAATGAGTCTTGGTTCCCATATCTCCTTACTTTTCTTCTTTTTGACTTGATATAAATAATGTCCTGTTCCCTACTGTAGTGACTTCATAGAAATAAAACCAAGGAATAAGCAGAAGTCTTCAGCAGTACAAACCAAATCTGGCTGTCATTAACCTAGACATTGTTACAAAACAGAAAAATGAAAAATGGCTTTAAAACATATGTGCAGGTGCTGGATTTTATTTCCAGCATCCATTTTTATAGTTAAGCTTAAACGTATCTTTGTATCCTAATCGCTAACATAAATCAAACATCATGGATATCCTTAAATATGCTATAAAGGGTCTTAATGTAGAATCAGAGAAATGTAGGTCTGGAAGGGATTTCTAAAGGTCACCTAAGCCCATCTCTCTGCACAGAGGCAGTATGAAATACACTAAAGCCCATCCCTAAGAGATATTTGCTAAACCTCTTCTTAAAACTTCTGTAATGGAAAGTTAACAACTCCCATGGGAAGCATATTTCAGTGTTTCACTACCCTTACAGTTGGGAAGTTTATCTTATCTATATCATTTTTGCTACAAATATAGGCTAGTTATAAGGATATTAAGAGAAACTTCCCAATTATAATGATCATGAAATACCTCCAAGACTATCTAGAGAGGCCATTGCAATTTTCAGAGACATTCTATTGCGTGATACACATACAATTATTTATTATTTCATCCCTTTTTTTTAAATAGCTCAGTTACAAAACTGTAATCAGAATTTCTTTATCTGGATTCAGTTTAACTTTAAACACCTAGAAGGATGTAGATGTAAAGCTGATGCCAACTCACCGTCCTGGATTACACAGTATACCTACATACTAACAGGTAAAAGCCCAACACAAAAAAAGTGTCACATAATTTGTATGAAAGATAGTCTTGCATTTTAAATGCAGGGATGGAGTTCTGTATTCTACTCCAATAGGAAGTCCTGACTTTGAACAAATCACAATCTTTCTCCATCTCTAGTTCTTCATCTTTAAAAGGACAGTAATATTCATATTAAAGGTTTTTGTGATGACTACTAAATGCAAATATATGAAATGAGGAGTGCTGCTTGTTAACAGATTCACCAGATGATAAAGAACTATAGCATGTCTATAAGCAAACTTGATGGAAGACAAAGTATAAATGAGGAAATAAGGTACCACTTCTTCCAAAATTATATTTTGGTATTGGCTTTTAATTTAATCTTAGTTGACTTCTGTTGATAGTATCTCATTTTTGCTCAGAAAAAGTGCATTTCATATGCAGAATTTAAGATAAAAATAGATTAATTTGAATGTCAAATGAAGTACAATAGCCACAGATGTGATACACTCTACAACTGTGTTAAAGCTACCATAAAATTAAATTGCTGTATTTCAGGGAATCCTGAAATCAGCGCATTTTGAATCATGAATACTAATTATTTAGAATGCTAACTTTAGAATAGTCGAGTCGAGATACACAACAAACTGAAATGCTATATCATGGTTTGTTCAATCATATACACAATGGTTAATATTATATTCTTTTATAAGTGTTTCTACTTTAAACCAAATCTCATCTAAATTCAGACCACATATATATTTTAAGCACAGATTTCTCCTTTCAGCATTGTTTAAGCACAAACCATATTCACATCAAAAAGGCTTGAGGCAGCAAACGTCCTGGTTTGTGTATAAAATTGCTCTTTCCTATAGTAACAAATTTCTTATGGGATTTTTGCAATATTTTTCCCTTGATTATTTTTAAAAAATAAATTAAAAAATGCATGAAGATTTCAAATAGAATTAAAATTTCATCTTACAGTCACTATTTCACATTCTACATTATTTCTCCCAATTAAAAAAAAATCTTTTGTTTTATAAATATTACTTTTATACATACAATATCATTTCAGGCTTGCAGTCATGAAAACAATTATACTGCTTGGCTTCTGGAAATACCCTGCCTTTAGCCTTGTTATGCACCTGAGATGTGTGAAACCGTCTCAATTACAAATATAGTACAGAAGACCTACGGCCTGATCCTGCAACTGTTATAAGCATCCTACAACAGCCATTGTCAGTGATAAAGAAGGGTGAATAGCGGAGGTGCAAGATTCTGCTGGACCAGGCCTTAAGTGTAAGTGCATTATACAACACATTATAAGGTGACATCTCAAAATAAAATACCGTCTTTTTATGTAATGCAGAAGTAACACACACAATTTACATATAGTAATAATTTATTCTGAAATGTTCATTTTAGTCTCTGTTGAGACATCACCCATGTCTCATTAATAAAAGAGCAGCCATCTCACCTCAAATACCAGAATATACAACAAGTTACAGCATAGCAAAAAAATTCTACCTACTTTAAGATAAAATCTAGTTCAGGTAAAATAATTTTGTTCAAGGTTTTACAGTTACACAGTTTTCCTTTTGTTGCAGAGCACAAAAAGTGTAAATTGTTACACCGTAGCTATCTATGCACATTATGTGACCACAGAAATGTTAATCATTACTTCAGAAAATAAACCATCAGTTCCATTCATGCAGAAAAGCAGGCTGGGAAAGCTTGTTCAGCAGAAACCATATTACTGTGAATTTCACAGCCACATGATTAATTATTGGGTTAGATGGACTCACAAATACTAAAACTGAGTATACTTTTTTTGCATAAATAATACCAATTCTTCCCTGATGTAGTTTAGTCAGTCTGTAATCTAGAAGTGATTGATAACGCAAAATGACTGTATCATCTCTATCTGTAATGTTCATGATTTCAAGACAAGCAGTATTTAAAGGATTATGGGATGGGATGCTAATTAAATACACGTTAAACATACTGTACAAATATAATTGCATTAGCAATTTTACTCCAAACCGTCAATCAGGTATCCCTCCAAAATATTACCAGTGAAGACAAAGTATACTATCAAATATGGCTTCCAGAACAAGGACCCTCTAACAAGAATCAAACCTATTTACAAAAAATAAAAACAACAAATAAAACCAATCCCCAGTCTTTTAAAGTTTCATTTGAAACAAAATTTTTCTCAATAGCTGCTGTAAATAATACATCAGTTTTACTTTTTATTTTTGTTGATGTATTTAAACAGAAGTCACCAGGTAAGAGCCCGAATGGCGTTTAGGGCTCTGAGTTCCACTGGAGTCTGTATTTTCTGTCTTTGAGTCACGTTTCTTTGCGCTGTTATTTACCGGCGTTGGTATTTGCGATGGCCGAGCAGAACTGTTGTCAGCACTACTTTTCCTGGGGCTTGGATTGTAGTTGAAAGGAGTCACTCTTGCTGCAACAGCGCCACTGGGGGAGCTATGTTTGCTGGAGCTGCTGGAACTGAATGGTGTACGCTCGCTAACAGTACTTTCATTATTTTCTGGTGCAGGAGCAGCATTATTCTGCACAGGTTTTGCTTCAGTTCCCTTCTTGTCTGGACTGTCTATTTGAATAAATGAGTTCAGACGATTTTCTAAACCAATGGTACGAACAGGAACGTTGCCATTCCCTGCATTTTGTTTTTCTTGACTCTCTTTAGAATCTTTACCATTCACACCCCCTTTCTCTGAAACACTGTCAATAACAGGGGGAGTATTTCCAGTTGGGGACCTTCCAGATCGAGGATTATTAATTGGGCAGTCTTCTATCCTCACCCACACATCCTCTGTCTTAGAGACAGCTGGTGCCATCTGATAAATTAGAGTTTTGGAATCAGAGCCGTTCGTTGCACCTGAGGAAGAATGCTGAGGATCATTCATTATTTGAGGAATTTCATTTTCTTTTATTTTTCTCCAAGTACCTTTTGCTGGTGCTTGACTTTCTTTACTTTGCTTAGGTCCAGAAACAGAACTTCCGTGTTGCTTTTCATCTTCACTTTTTGCCTTTTCACTGGATTCAGAAGAAGCTGACAGAATTGAGGAAGAACTTCCAGTTCTTCGCCAAGTGCTGACACGAGGAAGCGATGAGGAATGCTTACTATGCTCACGCTTCCATGTTCCTGATCTATTGATTGGCAATCTAGATGGACTCTCAGAATGAGAACGAGCTATATCATGACGTTTCACTGGTCTCCCATCATATTCCACAGAAGGGCTCAGATTAGGGGGCAGTTTTCGCCAACCACTAGTCTGGGCAGTTGAATGAGTGGATAAAGACATATCAGGAAGAGATGGACTTAAAACTGGCGTCTGTATTTGGGATCTAGTGGGAGAATCTGGTCTGGAAGGAGACAGAGATTCAAATGAAGCAGACTCTTCTAATTTCCGTCTTAGAGTTGGACTCGGAGCTTCTTTAATAAAGGTTGACTGACGAACCAGAACAGGTCTCTCAGATCTGTCAGATTCACTTCCGCTAGATTTTGTGGATGACATTCTGGACAGTTCAGTCTTTTTGTTGGATCCACCACTACTGAGAATCTGGTTTAATCCCTTTGAAGCAGACTCACTTCTGGGAATGCCACTGTTACTCTTAGGTAAGGCAGTTTGCTTTGTAAGGTTTTGCTGGCTCATCTGCCTGCCCGGTGATGTATATGACATTCTTCCCGAACTTGAAGATTTAGTTGAAGCTGTACTAGGAGAGGAAGTCCTTGGCAACTGAGACAGTTTGTTGGGAGGACTTATACCATTTCTTCCCGGGGAAATTGAGTTTCGACCTGGAGATTGCAGAGGCCTGCTTAATGGCTGCTGTTGAGGTCTGGAAGGAGTGGAGTCTCTAGATCCTGATCTGGAAGGTCCTTTGCTTGATCCACCCTGTTGAGAGGGTTGCCTAGTTACAGGAGCTGGCTCAGGTTTCACTGATGACTTGACTCCTCTTGGAGAACTAGTGCAACTTTGGCCTTCACTGGGACTCTTGGAGTTTGTGTTTTTCAGTGGGAGACCTTTCTTGGAAACGGGACTAGTACTTGAGGAACTATTTCGAACTCCTGGAATATGAATCATTGTCCTACCACGTGAAATTGAAGGCATACTTGTTTGCTGTGGTTGCTTTAGCTGGCTTGAAACTTCTGAATTGGAGCGAGCTTTTCCTGTAATTATACTTTTATATACTTTTTTTCCTCCTTTGATTCCCTTATTTTCAGATTCTACTTTTTTAGACTCCAGTGTGCTCTTCTCCCCTGGCTTAAGAATTCTTGGACCTTTATTACTAGTAAAAGGCTTTTCTTCTTGGTCTGGGGTAAGATGAAATGGTGACCCTAGAGAAATACCAGATTTTAATGAAAGGATAGAATCAGAGTCTGATGAAGCTTGTCTAGACAGTGATGCAGCAGCTGCAGCTTGATGCAAGCTACTAACTATAGAATTTGCACCTTCTTGTATAGCTTTCCAATCAAAGTTCTCTGAATCAGGTGAGAAACCATGTTCTGAATCCGGCCTCTGTATATCTCTCAAATCCAGGGTTAAATCTTCTGCCAGTATACCACCTATATTTCTGGAATTATTTTTTTCACTTTCACTCTTTACTCTTGAAGGCTTTTTCTTTTTAGGCATAGCAGAACTAATGCATTCCTGCAAAAGATCATCTTCTGAGTCAATACTAAGAGAACTCAGGGAGCTGTTTCTAGAGAAACATACGGGTGTATCTTCAACGTGAAACGACTTAGGTGCGTAGCCGGAAGTCTGAGGTCTACTTGATTCTATCTGTGGATCAGGAGCCTCAGTTCGTTTTGCAGGTTCGCTTTCTTTGTTATTATTGTTTTCTTGATCAATATCACTGAGGGAACTAAGAGATGAATTGCGAGAAAAACAAACAGGTGTGTTTTCGATAGCAAAATTCTGCATCTTCTCATCTGTAGCTGCTCCTCTGTCTGGAATATCTTTAGTTGACTGAGAGAAAGTTTTAGGCTGGCTTCTGCCTGGTGGGTGTTTTTGACAGACTTGTGTCCTATTACTTGGTTGCTGATTTGAAGACTGCTCGGTATTAGTGCAGTCTTTGGTTTCTGTTTCCTTTGCTTCTTTTCCTTTTCTTAATTCTGCTTTTTCCCTTGAAAGGTCAACATCATCATCATCAAAATCTAAAGAACTTAGGGAATCATTCCGCGAAAAACAGTACGGAGTTCCCTCAATAGGTGTGTAATGATGAGGAGAATCAAATGCAAAGCTTCCTCTTACACGCTCTTCATTATTTGGAAGTTTGTCATTGAAATCTCTTGAATTATTTTTAAGATGTTTCTTTGCATCTCTGTTTTCTGAATAGCTTCTTTCATTACTAATGTTGCTTTTAGGCTCTGTGTTTTTTCTTATACGTGCTCTGTATTCATTATTTTGGGGAGCAGGCTTTACTGGTGATGTTGGCTTCTTTTTCTCACCTTCCGATTGGTTTTTGTTATTTAGAGGTGAAGATGCTTGTTGAATTTGATCCATTATCTTCTTCACTCTGAAAGGTTTGTGACTTTTTCCTTTTGGCATAGCTGAGTTAATACACTCAGCCAGAATATCGCCCTCTTCTGTTTTGTCATCATCCAGTCCCAGGGCAGTCACAGTTGAGCTTTTCGCTCTCTGAGAGTCATCTGTACTTCTGCCTTCTGTAGGAATGGTATCTCTCTTTTCAAATTCCCCTGAGTCTGTCCCAGTACCAACATTCTCTACATTGGCCAACTCATTTGGTGGTGATTCTATTGTGAGATCGCTCAGAGATGTAGCTGTTGAAAAATTTATTGGTGTACCCTCAACACAATATACCCGTGGCATGTCATCTCCAGGTGTAAAACTCACATGCTTTTGGGACTGCAGTCTGCTTTGTGAAGGCAAAAGTTTGTAAACTGGCAGCTGGCTTGGCTTCCTGGCTACAGGAGGAGGTATTTTTGAAGCAGATGCTTGAGAAGGCTTTTTGGCTTTACGTGAAGATTTTGTTGGCATTGCAGAAATAATACATTCTTCCAGTATTTCAATATCATCATCATCAGAATCATCCAGAATATCTTTTTCTGCTTCAGTAGGCTTCTCTGCTTTCTTCTCTTGGTTATCTATTGCATCATCTGGCTGTTCAGGCTCTGCTTCATTTCCATGTTCATTTTCATGTACAGGAGGCATTATTCTTAACTCTACATCTTTCTGTATAAACGGTTCATCAAGACTCAGAGCACTTAGACTAGAAGAGCAGGAAAATCCATCCGGGGTACTTTCCGTGGCAAAATGTAATAATGTATCAGCATCTGGCAACACCTGAACTCTTTGAACAGCTGCATTCACGGCTGCCTGTCTAGGACCAGGTTCTCTCTTTTCTGCATTAGGTACTTTACCTTTAGCTGCTTCTCTCTTTACTTGAGCTCCTTGAGCAGGGGGTGGAGTTTTACTTCTGCTTGGAGGCATTGTTTGTCCAGGGCTATCTGGAAGATCACTGGGACTTATAATACCACTTACCATTCCACTGCAAGGCTCGCTTTGAACCGAACTAGCAATTGAACGGCTTTCAAAACTATCCAGGGAACTTACAGAAGTACATCTGCTGAACATGAGTGGAGTCTCCTGCACATAATGTTCTGGTGGACTCTTAGGAGTCTGTGCACCACTCTTTGAGGGAGATTTGGCACCTGAAGAAAATTCAACAGCTTTATGTCTAGAGGAATCAGAAGGAGATAAACTAGAAGTCTGAAGTCTGCTGGATTTTGTTCTAATGTGTTGTGATGTTGATGCGACTTCACTTACTGCACCTTCTGTAGACAAAGTCCCACTGTTCTCTTTCAGTTCTGCTATCTGTAGCGTGTTATTAGCATCCGTCACACGGGCGGATTGATCACGCCCCATTTCATCTTCAGCTGATGACAAAGATGACAAAGAGCTACATCTTGAAAAACATATTGGTGTATCTTCCACGCAGTAAGTTTGTATAGTTTCCTGATTAATAGAGGGAGTCTTACAGGAGGCAGTCTTTTGAGCATGACTGCCTCTGCTCTGTGCAGAACTTGGGTGAAGCTGATTCTGTCTCTTTGAACTAGCTGAAGGGGCTGATGTGTTCCCACTGCTTGAGGAAATATGGTCAGTTTTAGTGCTTTGCACTGATGAACTCTTTGAAAAAGTAAAAGATGGCTTCTGAGAAGACGGAGGAACTTCTGTTGAATATTTTAGACTATAATCAATAGGCTGATCTACATGATGTTCCTCTTCATTGTACTTTATGCTATAATTGGTTGGTCTGTCCTCTTCCTCTTCATGTTGTTCCTCCTCAGAATAACGTTCACTGTAGTTTGTTGGCTTATCATCATCATAATCATCAACCTGGCACAAGGACTGGCTCACTTTCTGATTCATTCCAAGAGTTGAGCCTACTCTGTTCTGATCTGAACCACTGGATCCTCTTGATCTAAATGAAGAAACACACTCTTGCTGTCCAAAAGGTGACTGATATTTCATGTGTTTATCATCTCCACTTTCAGTATACACAGGGTAAGTTGCATTTTGGCTCCTTGACTGCCTTTGTTCATTTTGTTTTATTTCATCATCTATTATGTGCTTAGGCCTTGCCCATCTTTCATTCTGAGAGGGACTCTGCCTTCCAGAATTCAACTGTTCATCCGAATATTTAAGACTGTAATTAATAGGAGTGTCCAGCTCTCCATCATTGTCATCCATGTGATTTGCGCTATGTATCTTATGTGCCAAATCAGCTGGGTATTGACCGTAACTACAAAATTTACTTTCATCATCTTCTGAGTACGATTCAATGGAAGGTTTCATTTGGCCTCTTTTACCATAGCCATCACTGCTGCTGACGCTATTTAAGCTATCATTTGAAGCTCTTTTGTATTCCATTTTTGTGTAAGGCACAGGACATGTCCTGCTGGAATTTTCAGATTTAGGAAAGTACGTATTTGAATGAGTATGGGCAGTGGCTGTTCTTCTTGGGGCATTTCTGTCTTCTGTCAAACAGTGCATTTCAGAAGTGGAACCAGAACTTCTGTCTTCTTGTGGAATATGCATACTTGTTACTTCTTCCATAACTTTGGCAATCTGAGCTGCAGCAGTAGAAATTTGCACTCCTATTCTCTTAGAGGAGTTCCCAGTATTCTCTGTAGCTGGATGATAGCTATTTAAACCTACTGCACGATCCCTGTCAAGACTTCTGTCTTTCTCAGATCGAGAACTTTCTGTATTTCCTCTACCGGAGGAAGAGGAGCCAGGCAATACTGTAGTATTTAAATATGGTGAAAGTACAGTCACATTACCAGTATTAAAACTCTCTGATCTGCAAATCCCATCATCATGCCGATTGGAGTCCAAGACATACTCGCTGTATATATTTTGCTTATGTCTCTGCTTATTACGGTGAGAAGCTTTTGGGCTTAAATTATCAATGTTGTCAAAAGTCTCTGATAAATGCTGAGCATCTAATTCTGCTTCCAGTGCCTTTTGTTTTCTAACATGAAGAGATGGTAAGCTTGATCCTGGAGACATGATATTGGCATCCTTATATTTTGCTGGCCTATTTGCCATCAGGTTTCTTAGAGCTGCAGCACTGCCCATTGCTATCATTTTGTGTTTTGAGTGAATGAGATTTTTGAGCATGCTTACTGCTCCCATGTCCCACAGTGCTTCCTGATCCTTTGCATTTCGTGCAGAAAGGTTCCACAGGGTCCCACATGCATTACTGACTATTGTCAAACTGTGTGACTTCAGGTGCTGTAACAAGGTTTGTAAGCAGCTGTTCTCTCTTAAGATTTGCCTGGTGTTGAGCAATTGAAAACAAGAATTAGAACGTGGCACTTCAAAAGGACAAAACAAACCAAAAACCTATTACGCTATAAACAAGTTTAGTCCTTAGTAAAAATAAAAGATGCTTTCTCCCAGGCAAATATACCTTATTTTTCCTCAATTTTAATCTGAATGCTAATCAAATTCTGCTACGGATATGAATAATTTGCTCCCACACAACGCTCTCCATATGAAACAATTTTCCATTCCAGGTAGTTTCCTATGGCTGATATGACTAATGAATATCTCTTTCCAAGAAAAGCTTTTAGTACAATTCATCATTTAACAAGCAGCAAATACATTAATCCTTTTACATAGTCCTGTTACCTAAATGGAATACTTGCCTTATCAAATCTATTTAAAAAGTTAATCCTTAATTACTATACTCAATACATGCATTCATATTAGAATGCAGTCATACAAACTGTCTAGTAAATATACTTTTGGTATCACTACGATTTTCAGAAAACAAGAAAGTATATTCACCTGTGGTCCTCATTAGTAGCAATTAAGCTAGAAACATTTCTTAGTATCCCTCCTCCACTTTCAATAATGGCTAAAGTGTTTGTTTGGCTCCGGTACGTCAGTGTGCCAACTAGAAATGCAAGAGCACCATCAACAGCACATATATCAGCTTTGTTCTCAGTGCAGTGTGCTGACAAATTCCATAAGGCACTCAAAACACTTTTTAAGGTGGATTCCTAGGGAAATAATAAAATGACAGAATTAGAGAATTTTCTACTATTGATCATAAGCCCTCAGCAATATGTAAGTCAGCTTCAATAAGATTTTAACAAACTTGTTTTTCTAGATCCCATGGATGCTAAGATAGCTTTGAAAATGTGAACCAAGAAAAAACGAAAGCAGCAATTCCTGCTGAGCCTGTACACGGCCTGAAAATACAGCCTGGAGAAACAAACTGCTTCACTGATTCTATCCCAGACTTGCAAACAACAAAATTCATTGACCATGGAATTTGGCTTCTTTCCAGTTAACTACAGAATTTAATTTCTGTTTGGCATGAAATCTCTACACACTGTATACTGATGCCCAATATTTTGCTTTCTGTTTTCCTGCATATGCCACTCTATTTCTCTAGTTTTCCTCACAAATATGAATTAAGTAGGTTTCAGTTTCTGCTTTCTGTGCTGCTAAACTAGAGGCAGGCGGCACTGCACACAGAACTACTTTTGTCTGCTTATCTCTCCTTCCCTCATCTATGTATTTGTTATTGCTTGCCAGAAAGTTTGAGCCACAATACTTGTCAGTTGCCATAGCAGTAAAAAGGGTCTGTAGATTAGCAAGCAAGGGACTCTGGGACAGAATATAATCCTATCTGGTTACCAAGTATACATCTATGGAATGGCGGAAGTGGAAGTTTGTTTATTCACAAAATCAGAAGATGGTTTTAATAAATGGCAAATTATAAAAAATGCTATTGGAATGTTGCATTAGAACAGCACAGCTCATGAAACTGAACAGTGAAAGCTATCAACCCTCATAAATAAAATTCCAGAAATGTTAGTGGTTCTCAGATGTCATTGCTACATTGTGATCAGCTGCTGCCCAGTTAACTCAAAGCAATTCTCCTCTTCAAAGGAAACTACCCGAAACACCTCAAATATCTGACCAACTGCAAGGATAATATCTGTATTTTGTCTAAAATTAATACAATCTCTTCAAAACTTATCACATAATCATTTATATATGATACCTTCTTAACTTCTAAAGCACATTCCATCAATGCTTTCACACTTCCAACTTCACGTAGAGTCTTTTTACTGTTTACATCTGCTCGCCAGGACAAGTTCCTCAACACACTTGCAATGACCTGCAAAACAAGAAATAAAAATAATACATCTCAATAAAGCTATTTCTTTAGTAGGTTATCAGCACATCCTTCTGGATTTCTGGAACACTATGGAATCCATTAACAATGATAATGTTCAGCTACTGAACTAGCCTTTTGCTGAAATTTGTTTTTCATTCTATTCCTAGACAGACTGTCCCAACATTTCAGTATGAGGTTTGATCAAAGGTATTGGCTTTTGTGTGTGCGTATGTAAAACAAAGATTTGAAAGCAGGTCCCCTGCTTTCCACACTGGCTGAAAAATTGGACCAAAAATTCAGATTTGTGCTCTATTCTGATGTCTGCCGTAGACTTTTTATGTAATCTCAGAAGAGAGATTTATATTATCTTTTTCTCAGCTTTTCCAACAGTAAAACAGGACAATGATATTTACCTGTCTCTCAGAGGTATGGTATGATTACTTTTATTAATGCTTTTAAAGCTCTTTGAAGTCATTTAAAAATACACTGTGATAATCAGAATAGTTATCCATAGAAGATAGGCAGCCATTCAGCCTAAGTTCTTGTTCTCCGCAGCAACTAGATTGAGGTGCTTCAAAGTAAAATGCAACTGGCACTATAGTGGACAGTCCTTAACATCTAATTCCATCTGTTTATGGGAAGATGTAAGCATGTATATCTCTCATAAAACATATTTGATAGTATACTTTTATCTATGGCTCTTCCTGTCATAGAAGTGCATAAGCTTTTTAAAATTACTGAACTATTGGTCTTGAAATTTAATGCTTAATTTATATTTGTTGGTTTTCGTTTCATTGATAATTTCCTTGGTATTACGATTAAAAGAAGTAATAGGCACAATTTACTTGTGTTATATCATTCCTTATGTTGTTTTATGTCTCATGTCCTCATTGGTTTATGGTCAAAACGGTGTCTCTTGCAATACTTGTAACAGTCTTTCAATACTTACAATATTCTTTCAACATAAATATCTTTCAGTACTTAAAATCAGTAAATTCACCCATCAAATCTTTTCTGCATTTTTTTTTGACCATTAGGTGATCAGAATTCAAAAAAAAAAAAAAATTCATCTATTCCAAATTATTCTTTGCTTTTTAAACCCTTGCTGCACTGAGTGGATGTTTTTGTTGACTTGTCACCACAGCAGTTTCAGGCTCTTGTTTTAAATCAACTGCAAGCATTCATAAAAGTAGTAATGCATATGAATAGTTGAAATTATTCCTTCCAACATGCAGTACTTTCCATTTAAATACTGAATCTCACATGCTGCTTATTTTAAGACATTTCACACATCTCTGAACTTACTCAGTCTCCTTTAATCTTGGTGAACCCGAATAATTATACAACGCTGTGCCCCTGCAGTTTACTTTCTTTTCAAGAGTACTACATATCCATAATATCTGTCCTAATACCAAATCAGAGACTTGTTTTGTAATTTTAACCAGTTTCTCAATTGTAATTCATTAGCTCCTCCTCTAGTGGGGAAAAGTCTTAAGAGATAAAGTCAATTATATTTAAAAATTGTCCTTTTACCTATTTTCTGGTGATTCACTCAAACTGGAAGTGTTTTCTCTTCCAAAAGTTGTTCTGATTTGTTTACATTATATATTTTTCAAAGTGAACTATAATTTCATATTTAATAATTTTAAACAATTTTTATACCACTGAAGAACAGGTCTGTGCTCTGAACTCTAAGGGTCACCCTAAACACTTTACAAGGTTTTTTTAAAAAAAGATTGTTTATTTACTGGATATTTTTCTTTACATGGCACGAGCCATTGGAAGAGACACTTTTCGTGTCACATCAAACACTGCTGACACAACGCTTCTCTGGGAGGTGCTGGTGTGGAGAGCTGGTATGTATGTACTAAGAGAACAACTCCATCAAGTGTAATGGAAATTGTCCTCTAAAGTAGAGCACTCTCTACTACTATTCCTCTTATTTGCTGCTAGGGTAGAAGGAACCTCAGATGCCACAATACTGCATTAACCATCAGTGCAATCCCAGTCCGTTAGCACTATCAGGAATAAACTAAATGGGAGAATCTCAGATTGCTCAAATTCGTCTTGAAAACTGGACTTCCACTAACAGATCAGTCATAAAAAATAGTTTTATAGCCCATATGTAACATATACTTTGGTGAAAAAACAGAGTTTGACCCACAGTTAAGCATTTTTACAGCAGCAAAATTGTACTTTGTGATTTACAGAACAGAGACAGATAGAAACTTTGCATTAAAGATAATATAACTTAATGCTGACAAGACAACACAAGAACAACACTTAAGAAAAAACACAATCAGACCAGGAAGGATGGTGCATATTTAAAAGAGCCTCATTAAGAAAAAAGAGAAGAGTCACAGCACACTAGAGACTCCACGAAAGAGGATATGAATTCAAACATAAAAATAACCCGCTGACAGGCAAAATGAGTAGAAGGAAAGTAAATATTAGGAGAGCAGATACAATAATTCAATATAACACAGTGAAATGGAAGAGATGCAAGATGATGGAAATGCCTAAGCTAAGGGAATATTTCATCTCAAAAGGAAGTTACCTGTTGCAAGTCTTCGCTTTCAGATTTTAATTGGGCTACAAGAGCTCTCATGCAGCCCTTCATAGAACATAACGTAGCCTGTTAGGAATCAGGAGGAAAAAAAAAAAAAAGAAAAAGAGAGAGAGAGAATTAAATGGCAGATTAGGCAGCTTGATTGTGCATAATGCTTTTATATTTTAAGCTAATCATCTCTGAAGTTCAACAAAGCTTAGTAAAATAAGCTGCCAACAACAGATATTTAGTCTACATCTATGAAAAAGTTAAGCATAACTATCAGTTTATATTCTGGAAAATACGTGAGTGCTAAATTTTGTATTTTTGACAACAGGTCTAGGATCAAACCTGAAACACTACTAGTTTACAAGCCATCTTCACTGTGTCCTGGATAACACACTGGACACTCACCTGTAAGTTGGTCATGCGTTGTTACTGGCTACCTAGTGAGTTTTCTTTCAAATAAACTTTGTGAATCTTACATCAGACAGCAGTATGAACATTTAAAACTTACACAAATACATCAACATTTCTGACACTTGAAGAACAAATTGTCTTTTAAAGTAATTGAAAAACTGCAAGGCTTACATTAGAAATTGTTTGTGACAAAGCACAACTAAATTAAATTAAATTAATTCTTCAAAAACGAAAAGTAAAACTGATACTCATCAGTTATACAACACATTTATATCGCTGAGTAGCTTTGGTCGTGCTACAAACCGAATAGCTTCAGCCTTGCAGCAATTAATAATCAGATGATTTTAAGAGCCAATGTTTTGTGAAGACTTCATTTGTAGCAGGGATTTATGCTTTACTGTGTTTAAACTTGGGGCAAAAAGTGAGTAATATGAAACCTGGTTTTATTTCCATTCACTCTTGAAATGTCTTCTGTTAGAGTAGAATGATAAAAGTCTTGCCTGAATGAACTTATTTTAAGATCTGTATCTTGCAAAAACTCTGAGACAAGAAATTACTAACAATTTTTTTATCATTTGAAAGCAAGGTCCTTATTAAAAATTAGGGAATCTATTTTCTCCTCCAGTTATTTGAAGGAGTGCCCATTATAAGCCAGACATACTCCAAACATTTAAGAAAGAAGATCCAGACTGAAGACAATTGCAAAAATTCATCAGATAGTAATAATATCATTCAGTAACAACTCTGCAAAATTTGACTCAACTAACAGTTTTAGTTCGTAATTCTCAGAAAAGCCACTCGTTATCCATAATCATTGGTCCATAATCATCATCCATAATCATTGGTCCATAATCATCAGGTGCCATACATTATGGAAAGACCTAGTGTATTGTTTATATAGAAATAAAGCCAACAGATAAAATCCTGAGTTTCAGTGACAAATTAAAAGTAATTTCATTTAATATGAAAGTTGATATTATACTTGTGTGATATAACATTCAATTTGTGGCATTCTCTGTTAGGAACAGGATGGAATGGCACAATTCTTTGGGAATTTCTGTTGTGAACCCAAACACAAGTAATATCCTATCCTGGAGATTTTGATCACACACAATTCAGGACAACAATTCAAACACAGCTATGAACTGCAATTATTGTATGCTTGAAATTCTACTCTTACCTTGTTGGCCACATCTCCAAAAGTCAAGTTTGTCAGAGCCATTCCAGCATACCTTCTTAATGTAACACTATAGTGGTCATTTGTAAGTCCATACATTTCACAATCCACTTGCAACAGCTCTGCAATGGCCTGCAAACCTCCTTAAAAAAACCCCAAACAAACAACAATTCAAGCCTAAAATACAAATACAGTACACACACCCAGGAGCAAATTACACTCATAGGTACAGAAACAATCTCAAACATGTGAAACCCAAAAGGCTCAGAAAGATAAATAATAATTTCTTAAACATACTGTTAAATACTGACTCTGGATCTTGAGTCCTGTGCTTAATACAAACTGAAAGGCTTGGTAGCATGATGTTGAGATGATGGGGGACAGGTGGGAACAGGAGCATTTTTGAAAGGTAAAAAGTACACCCATCTTTTAATTTCACCCAGTGAAAAATCACATTTGGCAGATGAACTCACACCAATTACATAAAAGGCTATTCAGAAAATCTGGTAATTATTAATTTAATAATTATTACTGGATTTTATTTTCACAGAAAAAAATACATAGAATATTTTCACTGATAATAAAAAGTGGCACAGAATGGACAGAGAAATGACTGTTCCTGTGTAACAGAGTTCCTGTTACACAGGAACCTATCAATATGCTTAACTCGTGACACAACCCCTCCCGCCCCGCCAAGAAGTAGTCTGTATTTTAAGTCCAATACATATAAAATCACAAATGCTTCCATGATAATAATAGTCTTCCAAAATTCACAGCTCATACCAGGAAAAAAGAGTAACTTGCATAATAACCTGTCCAGTGGGAAATGGTCTAGCTTTAAGTTCATTTAAATTGCATCAACCGCTAACAGGGCAACTACTGACAGAAATCAACTGATGATTGTTTAAATGAGTGGTAAAAAAGCTTCATGTTCAGTGAAGGTTACAAGAAAGGAATGTCAGCATTCCCAGCAAGCTTTTCAAAGGAAACTAGAGAAAAACATTTGGTCTTACCAAGCTCATTCATTGCATGCCTATGTTCTTCATCAAATGAAAGTTTCATCAAAACACATACTGCAGGACAGATCTGATGATCAACTGGAGCTGGCACTGATGCAGAAATAGGTAACAGTTAATATTTCCTAGGTGTATTATTTTGTCTAGATTATAAGCTTTCCGAAAAGAATCTAATCTTAAGATAAATGAATTGCTATTTTTTTCATGGTTTGGATTACTGGGAAGATATAAGAACAGACAACTAATTAGGAACACTAATAATAAACGTGTATACACAAAGGCCCAAGATTACATCTATGTACTAGAAATAAGTACACTTGATGCTGAAAAGACTTTTCATGAAAAAGAATTTACAGAGAATTCTGAATGCATCTGTTGGTAAGAAATACGACTTTGAATACAAAAAAATTTATCTAATTAATTTGGAAAAATAATAAACTTAGTGACAAATCAATAAATTCAAAATTTCGGGAGGCATTAAATAATACAACACCTGAGGTGAAGCTGTTTCCTTGGGTCTCTTCTTCATGTCCTTATGAATGGTTAATTAAATCCTTTGTTTCATAACTGAGAACTATTAAAGTTCATAATTTCATAACTAGACTGTCTAAAGCACAAATTGTACTCGTACAACCTATTCAGAACCCCACTTCTGCTAAATGATTCTTGCACTAAACTCCAACATCCATGACAGAGCCCACTGATTTCAGTAGTATTACTGGCATAGAGGTCTACAGCATATATTTAAAAAATGGCAACTCTAAACCTCCCTTTATTCAGAAAAAGTGGTTAGGTAATCCAGAAGGGTGGGTTTTTTGTTGTTTTGTTGTTGTTGTTTTTTTAAACAGCTGTTCTCTGAGAAAATGCCAATTCACTTAAATTGTCACTTCTCTGGTAGTTTAATACCAACATATTTCTTATGTACAACATTTTAGATAATAGTTTACATTATTATGGACAGACTAGGATGAGATTGTTTAAGTTGTTCCCTCTCCTAAGGGAAATGTATATATCCTGAATGAAGAGCAATTTGGAATTATTTATTTATTTAGACACATTTTAATGGGTAATGAAATGTAAAATAGCAATGAGTGTAAAATTTAATATTAACTTCTGGATTATAAATATAAAACCCTAAAATCGTGTCTGGAAACCATACCAAAGCCTATGATTTAAAGACCAAATTTATAAACGGGATGTCATATCTGTAATAGATACTATTTCCGAATACTACCTCAACTTAAAGTATACACCTATTTATTTAAAAGAAACCTAAATGTATTCAACAAAAAAATCAGATTAAAGGCGATTTTTTTTGTAAACTCACTGTTTTCAAAGTATCTTTTAAACATTGGTATACAGTTCACAGAACTTACTTGGGTTTTTGTCTTGGTCCATGCCTTGTTCATGCGCCTCCTGCCATTCCCAACATGTTTCACAGTAAGCACGGATTTGCTCCAAAAGATGGAGCACGCGGATTTCCCGTCTGCCTCGCTTATCATCAGGCTGGGAGTGAATGATGTTATGCAGTGCGGCACTGGCTCTGGCACGGGCCTCTTTACTACCACGAGAGTTTCCTAACAACACAGAGTCTTTATCGTTGCCATGTAAAAGCTGGATGAGGAGGGGAAGACATCCAGACTGACGCATGGCTATGCAGCTGTCTTGGGAGCTAGACATTGCTAGCAAAGTTCGCGACATGTCATCCTTATCATGAGTACCAAGCATTGACAACAATGAATACACCATTTCCACCTGCAGGTCAAATGATTTTAAAAATACAGTTACATTTAAAAATACATATTAAACTTGATTAAAATGAAGTTCTGAATGGTACGCACGAACAAAAAAGAAAATGTATTTATATAACGGTGCCAGAATTTGTATCACTTAGAAATAATTGAATAAGTACTATCAGCTCTTACCCTTTACAATGTTAATAAATCTCACTTAGTGGTTAAATGGTTGGAGTAACTGGGTGGTAACTATATTAATTTACAAGACTAATCATGAAGACTTCTAGCTTTCCATTGTACAAAGGGCTAAAGAAACATACTGATGAAAGTGCTTTAGTGTGGAAATGCTAGAATATATTTAAAATGAATTTTATCTCAAAAAGTATGCTCTGTATAAATCACACTTTCAGTTAAAGATGTTCTTCAGTGAAAAATTGATATGTGGAATTAATACAGTCATCCCAGACAAAGGATAAGATTGATTACATTAATTTTTAATTTACATGGAACTAAAAATATCTTACATACACACACACAAAAAAATTCCTTTAAAACTATTTCAATTAACCAATCATTCTTTTTTTAGGATACACAACTTGCATATGGGCCAGATTATTTACAGCTAACGCAAAACTGACTAGGTCAGTTAAGGTTTCTTCAAGTTTACATGGATAAAAGAAGTGGAACAAACAAATGCTCATTTAATATATACAATATAAAGTACTAAGCATTTGTCAAACTAAATCAATCCACTAGAAAACCAGCATTACACATTAAACTCAATTCAATTGAGTTTACTCAATCAAAACTCAAATTTCAATTCAAAAATAGCAATTTTTGAGGGTTTCCCTTGGCTGTCATATAATACAGCAGCCAATGCACTTTCAGGGTTGTCTTTACCATTCCATTTTCTTCAGTAACTTTAGATTGAGAAATGTATTTGGTTCTTTTAATGAACTTGTAATAGAAACAATATGACGTACAAGATAACATTAGATACTATCTAGATACCCAAAGCTCCTAAAGCCAACAAAAACAGTAATGTTGCAACACACAGCACAGCATATAGAAACTATCAAGTAGCAGTGGGTGTGTTTCTTTAGAATACACCAACTCAGCAAGAAATGAGAAAGAGCTTCCTAATAACAACTACATTTTTGCACTGGTTACCAGATCAATAAACGATTTGATTTTGTTTCTTCAGAGACAACTCTTATGCCTCTGAAGGTGAGTTACAGAAAAATTGGATGGCAGTGGGTAGAATAAGCAGCAAGTCCATTAAAATGTATTTTTCTAAACATTGTACAATTTCTGAAACAATGCAAATCATAAAATTTGTAAAATTGTATGATGACATGCAAAATCCACTGAAATAGTCTTGGAACCAAATTTATGACAGTCTAGCATCCCAGTTTGGAGATCCTGACATCCTAGCCTGGAAAAATCCAATAGTATATTAAGACAATCCACTTGGATTCTTGAAAGGGAGGGAATTTAATCTCCTTTATGCATGCCTCTTGACAGACATTTTAAGCGGCAGCTTTAATCCACAGTAATTTAGATTTGGAAGGTAAATTTTTCTTAGAGAATAAAGCTGTAGAAGCCATGAAAATCTGGCCTCCAGACTTGTGGCACATAGAGTACAGGAAAAGCCGTATTTTATATAGGTATAAAGATATAGGGGTATGTGTGTGTATTCTTTATATACACTACACACAGAGGCATCTCTTTCTGCATCTGTAAATGTAATTCCTCTACTTAAGATCTCAACTGCTTTCCCTTCTTCCCATTTATTAATTTCCATCTTTTCTTACCCTACAGCACACTAAGTTGAACCTATCTATTTGCTTGTTTCCTTCCCCACACAGTCCCTTTCCCCGCACTCAGGGTTCCCCCCTTGTCTGCACCTTTTGGGAATTCTACATTTTGTAATGGAAAGTTGCAAACAGACACTTCAGCTAATGTTACCTCCATTTGGTGCATGCATACGGTGCAGAGCAGAAATTACAACATTATAACACTGTTTTAAGGCCAAAAGTAACTTAATACTTTGTCAAGCTAATACGCCTTGCTTCCCAGGAGACTGGGCTCAGCACCATGATAATATATCTAGCTGCTGATGCCAGAGGTAGTATAAACTCCAGTGGTTCAGGAACTCAACTGTGTTACAGATTTGCCCTTTTTTCCTCTCTTTTCATGCTGCTCATATATTTTGAGCACACTCCCTACTGTGTATCAAGCTTCATCTCTAACTTTTCGGTAACTTTGGTATATACTGCAAGTATGTAAAAGGTTGCTTCAAAAGCCAAAAAGTGTATCCTATTTCCACTGACAACAGGGAAAGTGTAGCTAAGGAGATTTAGGTTAGACATTTAAATTTAACAGGAGAAAGACTGAAAAATTGACGGAGACTGCTTATCATCAGTTTTTACTAATAGGTTAGATAGCTGTCATATGCTACTTTTGATAGAATTAATGCTTTACTGGGGAGCAGAGATGTATTAAATGACCTCCTCAATGTCCTTTCACTTTTCCTATTTTCTAAGAACATTCCATTAAATTTTTTTGGTTACAGTGACCAATTTGTTTTTTTGTCTATTATTCGATGTCATATATTCTGAATTATTATAGAGAGAATGAACAGACATTTATCACCATGAGGGGCTTACATAACATTTATTATTATTATTATTATTATTATTATTACTTCATAGCAATGGCATCTGTTTTGAGGATTCAGACTTTGGAAAAGCATTCCAAGGACTACTCTTGAAAGGGCTAGTTTTCACAATGGATTATACATCAACATCACAAGTAACGTGTAATTCTTGCAAGCAAATTTTCCTTGTTGCAATAATTCTGTTAACCACCAGCAACCAAAAGACAAAAAGGATTTCTGTGCATATATTTTAAAAATTGAAAAAATATTTAAAATTTTTAATTCCATAAATTTAGTGTGTGTGGACAGAGCATTCAGCTAATATTAGTACTACTGGCAAAAAAAGTGAGGTTATTGTATTAGTAGAAATGTAACATTAGCGACCTGTGGCTTGTAATCTTCGGTTACCTTGGTACCCAGATGACTTGTCAGTCTGCGAGGAACAGAGTAGCTGTTACTAGAGCTCATAACACTGGCTGTCTCATGGTCCATTCGAGCAGCAGAACCCTACCAATTTAAACAACAATTCAGTATAAGACAGAGTCTAACGAGAACAACAACTATTGCTGGATTCAGTTTCAGTACTGGATAACAGAATCATATTTATAATGATGAATGGATAGCATGTATTTTGGTTAAGATAGCTATCTCTTACCATCCCCCAACACAATCTAGATGTTATGGTTAAACTGGTTTTATTATCCATTTTCCCTAAATTCAGTATCAGAAGAGTGATATTTTTCAATGGGAGTCTTTTCTAATTACTTATTTCACCAAGAAAAAGAGGACTTGGCAAAAAACTGATTTAGGTTTTTTTACAGAGAGAAAAAAGCAGCTTCTAGTTTTACTTCTTGACAAGAAGTAACCCTACTTGAATTTGTCCATATCAAAAGCAAACTACAGGTGGGTGAATCTGTTTTATTTTTAATTAAAAGCTATAAAGTAATGCTGACACTATCTGCTGTAATTTCTCTAGAAGCTATTGGAGGTAGCATGCTCCTACCAACCTGCTATAGCACACTCCTACCCACCTACCTACTAAACCCAAGGCCGAGCTATAAGCATCTTTGCTTTTTTAAACCATTTTGTGTACTTACTTTTTTTCCTTATTTTTTTCCTCCATCTTTTAACCTCTCTCTCTCTCTTTTTTTCTTTTTTTTGTGAAGTTCTTTCCTTTTCTCTGCTTCCCATCTGTGAACTTTTCCTTACTATATTCCCTCCCTCACAAGACGACTCCATTCAATTTGAGGCACTTAAAAATACATTTGAAGAGTGAGCACTGTAATGGAATATTGTTGGGTTTGTTTCAGTGCTCTGCTGGGGCAACTTGCTTCTTGTCTTCCAGCTGAGTTGAGTGCCTTACGATCCTGAAGTCTGCCCTGTTGTCCTGAGCCTGCTCTCTGCTTGTGCTGACTTTTTCCTGTACCAGCTCTAACAGGGAGAAGGCAATTTCCAAGAGATCCTGATCCTTTTACATACATCCAGGTAAATATGCTACCTATGGTGATCAAAACAGGTGCTAATATAATAAATGTTTATCTAGAAGCATATGTTTGTCCTCTCAACATAGCATCCCAAATAAAAAATAAACTCCAGAAATTGACAGATTACTTCATATTCTGTTTTTAAAATATCGCTAATTGTGAAGGAGTCACAGAAGCAAACTCCTGCAAAAATCATAAATATTACTGGACCATATCAGTGGCATTTAAAAAGTCATGGGCAAAATAATGTAAACTATTTTAAAGAGACAGGTCTTTTAATTTGCTGATTTGTAATTTGCCTAAAATACAAGTCAATTATGAAACTAAAAGCAATTAGTAGCTTATTGGCTATGGAACCAGGGCAAAATTTTTAAAGGGAGTGCCTACATACCTAATTTAGAAAACCTGAGCACATAAGTTGAAATCAGTGATAGGAACTGTAAATGCTCAGTCACTTTTAGCATCAAAACATTGTTTTACTGAGGTAGTCACCAATCCTTTGTTGATCCAGTAAAAAAGCTAAAAAACTATTCATGAAGTATTAGCTTAATTTACAAAACAACATTGTCAAGCTATTTGGACCACTGAATATGGTTTTTTTCAATAAAAATATATATCAAATTGAAAAACTATATAAAAGATACTATGGAATAACTTCTCTGATTTTTTAGTGGCACCAGAAACAACAATGAATATTTCTTCTCACAGTATGTGCTGTTCATGCATTTCAACATTCTACGTTTGAAGTCGAAAGAGACTATAAATAAAAGGTGGAAATAGCTTCACGTAGAGTTTATCTAGACAGAAAAAAATTCTAGTTATGCTGGAATATGTAAACTGACATCATTATACTCATTTCACTCTCCATGTGAGCCCAGAATATTCCATCTATATTCCAGAATAAGTATTAGCACAGGATGCTGAATAGGTATAACTAGAATGCTTTAAATTCACACATTATTTTATTCTAATATATATTTTCTATATAAACAAACCCTTATTTTCTCTCTTGAGGCTAAAAAAAAATCGAAAAACTTAAAACTTAGAATGAAAACTATATTGGCCTTTCTAAAATATTTCTCTTTAATAACCTGTAGTGCCACAAGTATGGGAAAGAAACACGAGATTTTTACAGTAACTGATATTATCTCGCCCTCAAACAACGTTCAGAGGATTACAGGTTCCATATATGTACATGCCCAAATCCTCCACTGTTAAGTTCAGTATGTTCATTTTATCCAATCAGGTAAAAAAAGATGCAAGCGTGGAGAATTAGCTATTACAGTCCAGCATAATATAGACGGAAATAGCATACTTCTCCAATTTTTTCCCCCCAAACTGTATCAACATTGATCCAGATAACTATTTCCTTCAGCGCCATCATTCGGCCTTACTACTTGGAGGATGCCAGGAGGCCCAAATGAAATGTAATTATCTTTCTTACTGGCTCCTAAAGACTGATCTGAAAGAACTAGTATTAGGGATGTGTAGCCATTCATCTGAGAAACTGAAAAGCAACAAGGAGATGTAACATGGACCCTTCTTGTGTAGATCCTTCTCTTTCCAAAGCTTCTGCTATCCTACTCCATTTCTTCTTTTATACTTTCCTGTCTTTCACTGTTAAGATGACACAGAAAAGGACATGACTGAATCCTGAAAACTCATCTTCAATTGGCAAATTTTCAATTAACATTGTTCATATGACTACAAAACCAATTAGATGCAGATTATTCAGTTAAAACTTTCTACACTCCACTTAACACTGATTGCTCAAAAAATTCAAAATATATTGAGCTGGTTTATCAGAAATAAATGCTATGCCCAATCCATTAAGCCTACTCTCTCTGGACTTGCACTAAAAGTGAATAATCCCCAGATGTCTCCTAGCACACAGATTCAGAGCCCTGGATCTATCAACCTCCAGGAGAAAAGAATACGAATATTTTAAACATTTTTATGATGCAAAGTTCAAAACTGCTTAAATCCTAAACATAAAACTGCAAATGAATGAATGAATCCTCCACTTGCTTAAGTCTGCCAAGACATATGACAATCCCTTTTTCCACATAAAATATCTGTTGTCCAAAATAACTCCTGATTCACACAGTGAAGAAAGAAAATACAGCCACAGTACATCAATTATTTAAATACATTATGCTTTCAACCCCAAAGCAGTGCTGAACTATTTTTTTTCCCAAACAATAAAGCTGTCATAAGAATTAGAGTGAGAGCCTCAAGCAATTGCTCAGATTGCGACAACAGAGGGAACTTAATTCCAAATGGTGATGAAATATATTTCAGAAGCAAAATTATGGGCTGTGCTTTATGTTTAATCAAATGAAATATTCAAGCCAAACCGCAATTTATATCCTTTCCGATAAATTTTCCCATATGAGATACTTTCAGAAGGATTTAAATAATTCTGCTTCCCTAAAGTAGCAGAAGTATTTTACATATGAATTCAACTATCAAATTTATAGTGCGAAGTTTTAAGAACCCAAATTACTGATGTGAATATCTCAGCTACAGTTGGAGATTATGAAAGGAATGAACATTACTGCATGGTAAATAAATAAAAGTATTTTTTAGCCAAAAAAAGAAGTCCCAAACTTGGATAAATATTAATTTTAAGAAATAAGTAAAGAAGAATTTAATGCATCCCTCTAAAGTACACCCCTGCTAATATATTTCATTAATAAAGGAACAGCAACGAAAGATTATTTAAAAGCAATTTTATTATCCTTCAGCACACTTTCAGGAGATTCTCTCATTCCTACTACTGTTTCAAATAGCATCTAAAATAGTATTACAAAAATATTAATGATAACCTTACTATTTGGTTCTTTTCTTTTTTAAATCACTGATATTTTAGTGATAATATCCAAAGTGAAATTTTGAAAAATTTCCCATTATTAAATCATACTCCTAATATTACAGTTCACTTAGAATAAAATATATTTTCTGTAGTTATTCTTGCTATCTCCTTTTTAGTATTAGTCTCATTACTCATTTAAACAAAAGGAAACTGCTCCCTGCATTATGGAATGTTTACACTTCCTTCATACTATTAAAATATTTCTTTCTAATAAATTTCAGAAATTTCTCACTTCCAGAAGGAATGAAGAAAAATGTCAATCTTTTAAAAACAAACAGGTATAAAACCACAATAAGATATAAACCAAAGTGTAAGCATTGTACATTTCAAGCATGTAATTATACTTTAATTACATATATCAATAAACAAAATAATTGATTTACCTGACCAGTACCAGTAGTTGCCATGCTGATTTCTGCTGCTCCTTGACCTTCATTCTGCCTCTCTGTATCATGTGAGCCTGTATCATGCTTGCTTTGAGGTGCCCTCTGTTAATACAAGAGTTTATGAAATTATATACAGAAATGAAGTGCACATTACCATCTAAAGCTCTCTGAACTCTAAATGCATCAATGCTGTATCTTCACAAAGCCATGGAACAGTGCTTTCTTTTTCATAACCCTTAGCCTCAATAATTAACAGCTGAGGCTGAGTGTCTTAGAAAAATTGCAAGATGAAAGTGAAGCACGTCCTCGGAGGATTATAGCCCTGCAAGACAAAGGATTTGCAGGGAGACACAGCAACACCCTTCTCCACCAGCTGTGCTTACATCGCTATCAGAAATGTAACAGAATTGGAGCAAACAACTGTCTTCTCTGCAATGTCACATGATCTACGCATTTACTGGAGACTAAGGCTAGCACTGTTAAATTAAGCTTCACATTCAAACACAAACACTTCCCAGGTGAACAGAAGGATACACACACAGCAAGAATCGTTTTAATGGCAAACAGTGCAGGAGTAACCACTTTACCACAAATAAAATTTAAACAATCTGCTATCGATCAACCTAATCATATTTTCAAAATGAATGCAAATGATGCAGCAACCTGGTACAGGCACATTGCAGGTCCTGAAGGAGATCCAATTTTCTATACAACCCCATGAAACCTAAACTGTCGTCACCACCGCCCAGATCAAAAAGGGAGCACAAAAAAGGAGAGAGTTAATTCCCTGACAACCGAAGCAAAACTCCTCCCCCACATTCTCTGTCCCTCTCTGCCCATTCACATTGGTTTTCTGTTTACTACGTGCTATTTACAAAAGCAGCAGCTTCCCATTCACAAGCCCTTCCCCAAATACACCAGTGCAAAAACCAGTCAACACAACACCCCAATTCATTTATAACTACAAAGCAATTCTTGCCAGATACCATCAGGGCTCATCTCCCCTTAAACGCGTGTGTGCACTCACAACATGTACAAACACACACACGCTTTCCTCCCACATGAGTCATCAGCAGGGCTTGAATGGGAAACCTTCGGGTTCACAGCAAAGATTTTTACACTTTAGCTACTGGAATCATTTGAAGTGAGAAGGGCAAGCTCTTCTCTGTGCAGACCGATCCAAAGGAGCTAACAACAACACGCAGCCAGCAGGTAACTGGTATTTATTGAAGCTGATTGTTTTTTATATACACACACACATATGAATAAAAAGATATAATATATATATATATATATCACTTATTTTTATTGTAAATACATTTGTATTGTAAATAAATTCATATTCATCTCTGACAGACTGTGGATTAGTGGTTATAAAGCCAGGATAACCACAACAGGGATGCCCCCTCTGTGCATCATCTTTTAACACTGCAGGCAGGACCTGTGGATGATAATAGGCACGCTACCAACTGCACCAGCTAAAGAACCACAGCATGTAAACTACAGCCCATGCCGTTATGTCTACATGTGGTACAGCAGCTAGAAATCAGCACGCAGGTCCACTGTGCTAAACAGGACCATGCACTCTGGGACGCGATTTCTGAAGAACTGTGAAGCAAAGTGAATTCTGCTATTGGAGCAGCCGGTTTCTTGTGTGCCTCGTCTGCGGCAGCCTTAAGGAAGCTCTCATTAAATTGTCCATGAAATGGATAAACAACAAAATCTCATTTATGCAACACGTGATGGCTGTAAAGTGCACGAGAAATATTAACACTGATTTCTGAAAAGCCTCCACTTGAGCTTACAGTCTCTGAGCCATGTATACAGTTCATACTTTAGTATAGCTTTTCTTCTAAGAAAGGTCATTCTATTTTTTTTTCTCCTGAATTTGCCCCTTGAAAGCTCCAGGCTAGATGCAGGCAGGAAAACTGTTTCTCATGATTTATCTGCAAGGTCTTGGTAAAACTGAAATACTGCAAAGCTTAATACAATTTCCCTTTCTCTCTGCTTTCTGAAGAAACCTCCTCTGCAGCTGGTAAATTTAAACTACAAGAGTGCTCATTCTCAGGAGGCATTAGCTGGGTTTAGAGGCCTCTGTCATTTCTGAATACTGGTATCATACTACGAAAGTAACTTGAAGTTTTGAAGTTACTGAGTATGCCTGTTCACTTCTGTAGCAAAATGCTGAAAGGCTGCAAGTTCCTATTACAGGAAGATAGAGAGGCTCCCTCCATCTTGTAACTATACTCTAAATGCTTCTCAAATGAACAGTAACTATCACTCGTCAATTATTAATTTCTCTGTATTTACTAGCAGAAAAAAGACAAATCTCTGGGTAATTTGGGAAGTTTGTAATAATAGCAGGCCTTGATCCTTATTGCTAAGATAACCTATTACAGATAATTTTACTGAGTGCTTTGAAAAAATGACTTGCAAAAATAGTCCCTTGTGTAGTTATTAGGAATAATGACTTTTCTAGGCATAAGACACTAATTCTTTCACAATACTCATCTATCCCATTAATTGCTGTGTATTAAAAACTACAGATATATTATTATTTTCTAAATACCAAAAAAATATTTATTTTATCACAACTGCATAGTGGATCCAAAAATTATATATACACTTGTATATGTAAGAATGTAAAACCAAGAACAACGCAAACAACAAAGCCAAGAAACCAGAAGATTGAAACTATTTTATTACAATTTAATTATAAAGGGGAAAAAAAAAAATCTAGCGAGTCAAACCCTTAATGGAACTCCTAACCATCATGGTGCATTATAAAAATAGTTTAGAGCTTGCTGAGCATAGTGTCTGCACAAAATAAAACCTTTACCTTTTATCTACAGTACCATTGTTTAATGGAAACACTTCATATATTTCAAATGACAGATATTATGATAGAAGGACCTGTGCCACTATAACAAATTAAAAACACCATATGAAATACTTGCAAAGAAATTGCTTTTTTTTCTTTTAAAGGCAATACTCAGATTTGTACCTGACAGCTGACATTCTATTTTTGGAGGGTCTAACTCGAAAGCGGATTACAAACCTGAAAATCTCACGAAATATATAACAGAAGTCTCATGAAACTGGAAGGTAACATCTCTTGCAGGCACATTACCTCAATTTTCTAATTTACAGGCATTACTAACTTTGCCAAACATTAAAAATGTGCTAAAAGGTGAGCTAAAATTTTCTCTGCTGCTTTAATTCCCTAAGTTATTTTCTAGGGTACAGTATTATATTTGGTCACATACTACAACATATATTGCATTTAGATTCTACAGTGACTGGCATCACCACAGGGGACAAGGAAATCAGTAGACAAGCTACAGAATTTATTATTGCTGTTATTAATTCTTTATAGATACAGAGAGAACATTCAAGTTGGGTATCACTATATCAGGCACAGTATAAGAACACAGTAAATGTGTCAGATTTATATTTTTCAGTTATACAGACTTTGAAATTTGACTGCTACTACCTTTTTACTTGCCACCAGGTGATTTCTGTACAGAAGAGCAAGTGCCAGCGACAGGCTGACAAAGCCTGCATTAGATAACTAATGAGTGCTGGAGACTAAGAATCCTAATTTCTTTTTCTGGCTGAAGAACAAAGTTGCCTTCAGACTACATATTTCACAATCAAGTATATTAATTCGAAAAAGGTTTATGGTTAATAGAGCAGACTGCTACTTTGAAAACAAGCTCTAAATAGATGTGACCTACTGCATCTGCTCAATTATGGTAACTTGTGAAAGGAAGGAAAGATATGTAATTTTGCTCAAAATAAGAGTTATGAAGCTTAACTTCATAACAAAACTAGAGATAAAAACTTCTAATTGGCTCTTCCTGACATCTGCCAGATTGCACCTTCCATGTGATTGCTATATTCCTCTGTGACAATTTCTATTTGTACAACATAAAAGTCTGATTAGGAGACTGAAAGCCCAGAGCTATTGTCATTTAATTCAGTTGCTTAAACGCTTAATGCAGCTGTGCAAGTCTGCTAGTCAGATTCTAGGAGACTTATATAAACCAAACTGGGAAACTTATTACTATGAAAGCAAAAGTCACTTCCTCCAAAAATCCAGTCCCTCTTTTAGCACAGAGTGCTGGCAGAATTCAATGAAAAGTTAGGAACTAAGCTGAAGGAAGATGGGAAGAGGCCAGAGAGGAAATACTATCAATTTTCATGATATTTGCATTCTCTAAAATGTTTAGTGACTTTTAAAAGCAACAATCTATGGCACAAATCAAACAAAATCGCAGCTGGATTGGCTAAAGTGTCAAAACACTAGACAACTAAAGTTAGACACTATATTTATTGTTATTTATATTATATTATAGACACTACTGTCAGTTTCCCTTGTAATACCAGATTCCCCCCACCCAGTTCTGGAATTATGCAACCATTTGCTTTCTACAGTGGGAAAATCTACATCGTCTTAATAATTTAAAGTTGCCCTGAACTTTCACAGTAGTTACTTTGGGTGAAGACAAACAGTAAAACATTCAGGTTCAACATACAATTTATAGTTAAGTTACAGGTATAAGAAACAGAATTGAGTTTGCAAGCTGATTTCCACCGTGAGTGCAGTTTTTGCTAGTGGTAGTCGCTACCAGGAACTTTGTCATTTACAGGAAATGTTATCTTGTACTTCTTAACATAGAACCCCATACTTAAACACTAAAAATATGCAAGGTTTCTATAATGAAGTCTGACAGAAACTGTATTCGCCTTTTTTTGTTATCTTCTCTCAAAAGATAAGCAAACCATGAAGCTGTTTATCAGAGATTCATATTTAGAAAGAAAAGTACTACTAATTTATGTAATTATTTGCTAAAACCAAGACTCAGTCTTTATGATAAATTGTACTTGCCTTTTTATTGAAATTACTGATACATCAATATTGATGAAAATACAACAGCAGCACAGAGGATAGTCAAAGTATCCCACCCTCAGTCCACTGGTAACAGAATAACATACTGACAAATTTTATTCCAAAGACAGTGACAGCCTACCTACCTACACTGACTAATTCATGAACAGTGTCATCACTTGCTGATGCAAGTAATCTTGTGGACAGCCTTATTCATTTAAGAAGGTGGGGTTTTTGTTGTTGTTGTTTAAAGATACATGCCCTAGTCAAAAGAAGGCAAGTAACTGATCACTAACCTCTGCTTCAGCTGCTTGTGACTGCAGAAGCTGTCGTATCCGAAGGATGTCCTTCTCTATCTGCTGAATCCTTGCCACCCTCACCTGAAATGAATGTATTTTCATGTTTATTTAAAAGCTCTTTATAGTTACTGTATAGAATGACAATATGAAGAGTTCATTGCAAATATAGCTGGCTACAAAACAGAACTACTGCATTCACGTGGTAATTGCACAAATGGCAATAAAACACAGGCATGGTGGTAAACATTTTCAAAACAGAATGGGTAGTTGGGTTTTTAATATAATTGACATTAATTTGGATATAAGATTAGATTGTCACACAGTAAAAGCTCAGGTATAGAAAAACACTTCAGTAAACTTGCACAATTTTTTCGTTTGTGAAATTGATGTTCTGTGCAGATTTTTAACAAATTATTTCACTTTCACCACGACATTAGAATTCTACTTGCCTTACACAGATTTGGGAGAATTTTATATTTGCAGAGTGCTTTGAAGGTATAAAATGCCGACTGACTTCTTTTACGTTCAGTAATTATGACGCTTTGGTAGATCTGCCTATGCACAGCCTCTGAATATTTTCCGTTCTTAAAAACGTCGAAGAATTTAGAGGGTTAGTAAAAAGAAAACTGCATACTACTTTTCTGGCTTGTCTGGGACTTTATAGATATCTCTGAATTAATTTGAGTCTTTTATAACCATACTGCCACTCGCTTCCCACTGCCATCATTCTGTGGTTGGTAAATGGAACGTTGAAAAGAACAAACTTTACAGGATACATGTACTGAGTGGAAGCTGTACTGAGCACAGGACGCATTATGATTCTGTGAAACAACTGATCACAGTAAGTGATGCCTCCCTGTATCAGCTTGATGATAAATTGGCATTATTTGACTTTAAAATTGGGCAGAAAATATATAGCCCAGTAATATAGCAGGATACAAACTGACCCAGTAATATAGCAGGATACAAACTGAACACTGAACTGATTAAATGCAATTTTCTTGTAAAATAGGTAGGTTAAAAATGGATGCATATTAAAACAAAACAAAACAAACAAAAAGAATCCCGATCGTTTTACCTGAATAACAGTTACAGCACTACACTAAAAAAGGAAAGGCTTTGTGTATCTAGTGGCCACTGCAAGAATTAGCATTATAACTAGCCTTATTTAATATCTTTATAATCTGAAAGTGGAAATAAATTAAACTTAAAAAAAGCTGCAAATGCCAAAGCATACACTTGGAATAGAAACACAATGGAACCTAGAGATTTTAGAAATACGGAAGAAAATATAATCACCAAATAGAACTAATTCTTGAAATACACAGAAAAACATCTTAAACATCAACATTTAGTGGAGATGCAAAATTACGAATACTAATCTATAAACTAGATTTGAATTTGTAAAGCAAAATATCAGAAAAAAGGTCAGTAACATTCTAACAGCATACACAGAGGCCTCACAACAGCATGAGGCAGACAAATAATCCACCTCCCTTCTCTCTTGGATCAGGAAATTCTTAAGTATAAGAAAGATAATAAAAATATATTACTGGGAATAACTGTACATAGGTGAGATGATGCATGACTGACAGAACGCATCTCTTCTTTGTCTTTAAGCACGATTTTGTATTTCACCAAACTGAGTTTCCTTCTATGTAACTAGCAATTTATTTCATAAAGGGATCAAGAGACACCAACAAGTATGTGTACGCATTTCTGTACACCTAAAAGTGGGGAAAGTTTTTTTTTGACAGAAGAAAGAAGGGTAAAGATTACATGATTTGTCCAGTATCAATGATGAAGTCCTCAAAAGGGCCAAAAATTTAATCAACATATCCCAAATTTCAGTTCAGAGATATAAAAATCAGACCGTCCCTTCTTTCTGCTTATTCATTATTTGTATTGCAGAGGACCCAAGGAGTTCAGTTGACCAGGAGGATATTTTGTACCAAATACTCTACAAGCAGGAAAAACAAGAGGTTGGCTATTGCATGAATTTCTTGGGCAACAGCAGGTTATCCACTCTCACAGAATAAATACTATAGATGTTATACATCTATAATGCAGAACTGTCTGCAATGTCAGCCTTTATATAGCTGAATTGTTGTCTTCCTCCAAATTACATTTTACATTGTGTTTGGTATCACAAACGGTCATGGAAGAATGAAAATACAGAGCAAAAGGAAAGCTGAAAAACAAGCAAGTTCACCATACTTGCCAGATGAATGGTTCAGTTTCTACATTTGAACAACTACAGTGGAGTAATACAGAATTTGCTTGTATGTATTTACACATTAAGTTCTACACAGTGTTGGCACCTATCCTTGGTATAATGAAACCTGGGGGAATTGCCAGCCAAATTCAAGAGACGAGCACACGAGGATATAGTTATTTCCTCTTCCTATTTTATAATCTTATGCAAATTACAGTGTCTATTACAATTATACATAGGTGTTATACATATGTATTGGGAATAAAACAGTTGTGATAACTACCAACAGGATGGAAGATTATGGTTTTCTGAATTAATGTATGCCTATGGGTTCCTCCTCCCCCACCCCAAAATTAAAAAAGAATGTAGGGAAGCAGCTACTTTAGGGACACTTTCATAGTGATATAACTATAGTCAAATTGCTTCTTAGAGAGATTTAATTTATTTTCCTGCTTGAATGCACTTAAAATTTGGCCAGCAGCCTACCGTATCCATTTAGCTTACTTTGCCTTCTAGCTGAAGCTTGTTAAAGAACTTGCTCAGAAGTTCTAGTGTCGCTTCAGCAGTACTTTTCTTTTACAAGACAGTAAACCAGGCATACACAGACAGTCCCAACTCCGTTCTGCCCTCATTTGGAACGGGCTGCACACAAGTCGCACAGCTGCATTGGTGCAGGGCAGCTGATAAACCTCAGTAACACAGTCATACAGAGTCCTGACCAGAGCCAGTTACTACCAAGGCAGCTTAAAACAGGCAAGAGTGAACCTGAGTCTGAGCGCTTCTATAGAAAGACCCCTACACAGCCTTTATGTACACACCAGATAGGGTGAGCGCTAGAGTATACATATTTTGCTAAAAAAAAAAATATATATATATATATATATAAATATATATATATAAAAAAATAAAAATATATAACATCATGGACATTTTTCAGAATTTTCTCAAAAATACCCACTAAGTTATTCTGCTTTAAAGCTGCTTTAAGTTTTAATTACAAACAGAATTAATTAGAAATATTACATATGTAGCAAAATTTTGTGTTGAGGTAAATTTACTGAAGAAAATAAAGCCTAAAGATACTATTTGTATTCAAATGACTTACTTCTGTAACACCCTAGGAAAAAGCAGATTATTTCACCAAGTTGGTTACTTAACATCGATGGAAATAGCTGGTAATAAATAATTCAAACTGTCACTCTGCGACTGTGGGGGAATAGTTTTTATAACCAGTCAGCAACTGATAATTGTAATTGTGTGGAACTCAATAAATGAATTCTGATTTATACTTCCAAATATGTGTGACATGATTTGCATACAGAACTATATATATATACACTGATCATGAATGCAAAACAACCCTTGGTTAGAGCAAACAGTTTACCGGCATGGATGTGAATGACATTTTGCTACTATATCTTATTTTCAAATATTATTCCTGGCTAAGGAAACTTAATACTAGCTGAATTTTACTGTAAACTTAAAAGCACGAAGTTAAGAAAAAAAAACCAACACTACACAAACAAAATAAAGCAGTTGCAAATACACATTTGTTTGACGCTAAAATTGTAATAAATTACAGTCAAATAACAATAGAATTCTTTACCTCTCCCAGCTACTCACAAGTCTTCTTTTAAAAAGTAGAGAAAGGCGCTTTTTGTTTGAGTACTGCTTTTCTATGTTTTGATTCACTTTTTTTTTTGCATTTAATGGCTAACTAAATGCTCTAAGGTATCACTGTGTTTGCACACAGTTTAAAGATACATGAATAATTTAATGACACTGGAAAACTTTTTCCATTCCTTTTAATAATGAAAGAAATACTATACCTGTGCTCGCTTCTCCATGTCCTGACAAGTACCTAGTTGTTCTTCCATGGCAGCTCTGATTTGCCTTGCCTCATACTCTAACTGCCTTCTGGTCATATCTGTTTGCAAGGAGAACTGAAATTGAAGTGCAGAGAAAGCATTTTAGCAAATGAAGTTGATGCAAATTATGTACTTCTCTGAACAGAAGCAGAACAATTACTTTTCCCCACAAAACTTCATAAACGAACAAAACATGAATAATAGACCTTTAAAATATGACTACATCCTTAAAAATAAGAACACAATACTGTTCAACCCAAAGGCTACCTGCAAGTTTTGCCAAATGACTAAACACAACATATAAACATTGACACTGTATCATTACAAGCACGGAACATTTGGATGCTAATGTATATCAGCACGCCAACAAAAATTGCTATGTTTTCCATCTAAATTAGTATTGGCAAAAACATTCATAGGCGTCAAGCTACTGCACCTAGTGATGGTGTTCATACTACTGCTATCAATCCTATTTTTAACTATCCTGTTTAAAAAAAAAAAAAAAAGCATAGCTGTTCAATTCATAACCTACAGGGAAAGGTACTCCAACCAATATACTTTGCAAGGCACCGGCAAGGCTGCTTTATAATATTAACATAGATTTTAAAAAATAGGTCTTTACAATTAATGGAGAAAACTAAAAATTAGCAAGAAAGTTGATTTAAGTGCAACTCCCTCAACCTTTATTTTAAAAGATCACAGAAGCATAGAAAAGTCTAGGCTAGCAGTGACTCCTGGACATCACCTGGCCCCACCTTCTGTTGAAAGCTGGGCTTTTGATCAGGTTATCCAGGGCTTTTCAAGCTAAGTTTTGAAGATTTCTAGCACGGCAGATTCCACCACTTCTCTAGGCAATCTATTCCAATGTTCAAATTGTCCTCACGGTGAAGAATTTTTTTCTTATATTCGGATGGAATTCCCCCTGAAGCAAAGGGTGCCCTCTTGTCCTGTCACCACGTGAAGAGATACCTCTACATCTTCTCTACAGCTACCCTTTCAGTACTGGAAGACTGTCATTAGATCCCTCCTAGGGCTTCTCTTCTCTAGGCTGAACAAGATAATTTTTTAAGCTGAAAGTTTAACTACTACTCATATGTACACAGGTAATTTATTCAAACATGTGGAAAAATAATACCAGATCCAGTAAACATGTTTGCTCGAAAAGATCATTAGTTAACATCATCTTTTGATACACGATTACCTTCCTCTCTAACTGTTCTTACCAGATGAATATGATATGAATTTATCTATTCAATTTCTGATCAAGTCAATGGTTTCAAATATGTAGCTATATGGGACTGGCAAGTATAATAAAATGAATGCCACGGAAGATCAGAAGATGCATCATTTAAAGATCAGTGAGAACTGTCTTTCTGGAAGAAAATGGGAGGTGACAAGCAAACACTGTAGCTGTACTTAGTTTACAAAGACTTATCTCTAGTCTGCTCTCCAGCAAAAAGGTACTAGCAACTAAAGAGAATACAAACCAAAATCAATGTGTGAAAATCAAAACTAGAAGGCATATTCTTTCTTTACTATTGGGAATAGTTATACACAAGTATAGTAAGACTGTGAAGATTATAAATCTTTCACAAAGAAGATTTAGAAAGCACCAGACTACTATATTGCACTGCCAGGTTTAAAATAGAGATTTAGCATATATGTTAAGTAAAACATTCTAATAAGAGCTAAGTTAACTGATTACCTGTGAAGCTGGGGAGACTTCATCTTAAAAGCTACAGTACATTTAACAGTGACACAGATACAGCTGACTGCCTTTGAGAACAGACTGCATTTCCTCAAGGTCCATTTCAGTCTTCCCCCCCTTCCCCTGGTTTTCTGATCAACTTGGCTGTGACTTAGTGTTAGACTGGCTGAATTCCAGCTATTTTACCGCAGTCATTGAAGTGTTTCCATATTATATTTCCATTTCCAGGAGGCTGACTAGCTCTGGCAGTACTGCATAAATATAGCTAATCTGGTTCCTGTCCAGATATGCCTCTATAAGGATGGGCAACCAAGCCTTCACAGAACTGTACATACTAAGGAATGCACTGCAAATACATGCAACCTGCTGAGGTCTGACAGCAGGAAAGCCTGTACTATCCAGGATATCAGAGATCTTCATTATCCCAGATAAAGCTGATGACTATAACTAGTTTAGAGATGCCAAGGTAAAAGCTTGGAGGGTCACTAGAATCTGCATAGGCTATAGCACCATTTTACTCACTGTTCTGAATTAAGAGCTCTTGTGTAAATTGTCTTAGGCGAATATTGCTCACGAAACTAAAAGACAAATAATGGAGCTGGTAGAAAAAAGGCCTTTGGGGGACACAGGTAAAGGAGAAACTTACTGACATGTAATTCATTTGTCATAACGACTTTTCAAGCGCTCCTGTCTAGCACTGACATTCATAATGATGTATACAAATTTAAACTTCTAAAGTAATATCTGAAAAGCAGGGAACTGCAAAGAAAAAAAATGCATTACTTTGACTAAGTTAACTTTACATAGTGAACCAAAAAAAAAACCTTCCCCAAATTCAAAAGCTATACATGGCAACTAAACAGAGATCATAGCACCAGATACATAAATAAGCATGCTGAAGTTGCTTACGTTTTCAGTAAGGGGGAGACTATCAATCCGTTTAGTAAGGTTCTGAAGCTGAGCATAATACCAGTCCTTTTCTTTCTCTTCCTTCTCAAGCTCCGCAAGCAACAAAGATCTATTAAAAACAGAAGCAGGAAATGCCTCACTGGTAAGTCTTCATTACCACTGTAAGTACAGCAATAAGCATTGATACCAATACAAAAGGTCATATAAGAAATGAAGTTTGCTGAAGGGGGCACTAAACAAGAAGCTTAAGCAGGGGTTCTGTCCCCTGGCCCTAGCTAAACAAATTGTCCACTACACTGTGCTAAGCAAGTCAGTGTAACTTCTTGTATATCAGGTCCACATCTGTAAAAGAGATAATAGCTATCCTTCATTATAAAACCATTTGGAAATCTGCAGCTGAGCGGCACTTTGTGAAAGCTAAGTACAGGTATTTGTCCTGTGCTAACTTGCACCCTGCTTCTTTATGACAATATGCTTTGTATAATGCAGCAAACTACAACTTCTATTTAAGAAAAGGCTTGGATATTGTGGTAAATACATCTCAGAATGCCACTACTAAATTGAGTTATCTTTGCTGTCTCTGTGGTGCCTTCTCACTAACTCATCATCCATGCCAAAACAATGCATAAAGCAAACAAGTTATTTGCAAGATTATTAAAAATATTTTTAAAAAGTAGCTTGCACCAAATGTTACAGTTAGGATACATTTAGAGCTGCTTAACACATTTTAAATACATAACACAGGCATATTGCAGACCTGGGTAGTATGCGCTCAAGGTATCGGAACATCAGTATATGGAGCTGAATACGTTTATATGCAAACTTTCAGAACATATCTATTAAAACAGTTTTACATACTTTATCAATCCTTTATAAACTACATTCATACAGTTGTAAAATTTATCAATATATTTACTGTTATTACACTTCTCTTTTTAAAATACATTTAAAAATACTATGGCCAAAATCATGCTAGTACAGGTATACAGACAAGCCACTTTTACAAAAAAGTTATTTAGTTTCTTGTAATTGCTTTCTGCAAGCACTCATCTTCCTTCTGACACTTTATTATTGCTCACTAACATTAGAGGAAATGCTAAAATCATATTAGATTACAGATGATATAAAGATAGGGTACTCCATTTAAAAAAAATTGAGTATAGTATTCATAAACAAAATTGGACTGATAATGCTTAAGCCTGAACTCAAACACTCAGCCATAACACAGAAAGCTGCATACACGTTTGCCCAGTATTATTTCCCATTCCTTAACTTCTGCATCCTTTTCTCTCTAAACTGAGGTTGTGATCTTTCTGACAAGAGACATATGAATCTTTCTAACAAACATACGCACATTGTGGATAATAACCATAAATATTTTGTTAAGTAACAAAGACAGAGCATGCAACAAAATCAAAAATCCTCTCTGACTTTGTTAATGTATGTCAATCATGATTTGGTTAGAAGATAATCAAGCTTCCCAATGAGCGAACTTCACGTAAAATAAAAATTTTAAGAAAATATATTTTAAAGTATCTGCTTGATTAGGTTTCTCTTTAAAAATGTTTCAAATAAATAAGCTTTGATGACTTAAGGTTAATATTCCATACTCAAAGCAAGTGACGTGAACAGCGCTCAAAGTGGAAAATGAAACATTTACAGGATCTAGTTTATGTTAGTAAATGCTAAACTAACAGCCCTCTTTTTTTCATTTACACATGGGCAGAACTGAGAATAAGACTGTAAAGATTCCTTACATTTAGAAAAAAAAAAAAAAAAAGGATTCTTGTAACAGTTTAGATGTATAAAGAAGTAACTGGTATTGCCTAATCTAATGTAAAACCATGAAAGAAAGGAATCGTAATCTTAATGACAGTTACATTACCTTTGAAAGAGATTAAGGAAAACCATACGGTTACACTAACCACTCAGTCGTTGGGCTGTTCTCCCTCACTTCAGATACAAGGCACTGAAAAACTACACCCATCTAAGAGTGCTGAATGTTTTTAAGCATGACCAGAATAACATAACTTTCTGGATTTGATTCAAAAGGTAGGTTGAAACAGGACTGTTTAAGATAAAGAATGTCAAGACCAAGCATTTAAGCCATTTATTTGGTCAACTTTTATACTAGACGAGCTTACAATTAAAATTAGTGGAAAAAAGTAACAAACAACGGTTACCCTGCTGTTTCAGGTACCTGTAGCAGGATTACAGGATAACTGGAATTCCTCAGTCACAAGGATGGGCCTGGGCAGGAATTCCCTAGGGAAAGGACTGTAGCCCTGTTGTTGGGACACTTTAGTCGGACTGAGCAAAATGCTAATTGATTTTGCTTAGGGAAAGCCTGTGGGAAACAGTTACTCTTTTCACCTCCCACCTCGTCCTCTAACAAATGCGCCGTCTGCCGATCTCAGTGCACGCAGATATTCTGCAGGGCTTCCCCTTTTTCCCCATGTGTGTCACTGCACTGAGCATGTCCAGTTTGTGAAGTCGAAGTTACAGAAGTATAATTAATTCAGTTCTTATGAAAAGTCTTTTTATTTGTAAATGCTTTTTCTAATAGTATGAATCACATTATTCTCATCTGTTTCTGATCAAAACTATACAAGGACTTGCAAATGTCAAAGCATTGACTGATTTTGTCTCTGGATGTCAAAGAACTGGTAGTAAAAAGAGGAGGGATTATTTTCAGCTAACCAACAGAAGTCCTTTTTAGAAAGCAGGTAAGTGAATAAGTGATTAAGTTTCTCTTGTAAAATGTAGGGTATTCAGTTTGGGAGTGAGACGTTGTGCCTTTCAATCTGTTTTGACAGGCAGAAAGGATGCCAGAAGCAAGAACAGAACTTAAGACCCATCAGTGCACCATAAACAACATAATGCATGACCTGGGGGGACTCCTTTCATTTAATAGTGCCAGTTTTGCTTCTGTGAAATGCTCTATTTGGGCTCAGTAGGTTGGTAAGGAGCTTGGTACAATCGTAGCAGGTTATACTTCAATTTCCTTGAAAAAAAGCAGAGTGAGTCTCTGCAGATACATCTGATAAGCTGCTCCTTGCACGGACGTTTATACCAGGTATTACACCAACCAGGAGTAAAGCTCCTTTTGCAGCCATCTGGAACTTTTTGAGGTCAGGAGTGAGTTTAAGGTGGAAGAGCTGTTACTGATCAAAGGAAAAACCTGATGAAAAAATCCAATGCACTTATTCCATCTTTTTATACCCCAAGACTGTTTATATCTGTACTTTCACAGTATCAGAGAATATTCTGTTCTCTGTCATACACTGTCAAGATTGGTGAGGATGCAGCAAGGCAAATCAAGCAAACTTTTGGAACATTATAGTGCTTTTATGAGTAAAAGTTTCCCATTTGAACTGCTTCTAAAGGATGTGTGTTTCCAAAGACTTCTCTAACGTGGTTTTTTTGAAGCTCCCAACAATAAGTGAAGCTGAATGAATGCAGGATCAGACAAAAGCAGTTTCTTCTTTTGGAAATCTTTTTTGTATAAATATGCCAATCTTAGTCCCAGTAAAAAGGGAGAAGGGAAACAAAATATATGCTACTCTACTTACATCATGCAATTTCAATTATTATTAATACTTTGACTTCTATTAGTAAGCCATAAAATGACAAAACCTTGCAAAGGTACAAATTCCTGAAGATTATCTCTGAAAACAACCGACATGTCATATGGTAGCTTTTGCTCAATACCAAAGGTAAAACAGGTACAAATGTCTTCCAACGAAATGATGCATAAAACATGGAAAATGAAACAAAATTGTCTGCAGAAAAAAACAATTACTGATCGAGACAACAAATATTTAGGATACATTAGCTGTTTCTAGCTGGGTTTTTTTAGCTACTTCAGTAAGTTGGCATTTTTTGTGCATTTGCAGAAACACTGTAACAATCTCCTCCTCAGGCTGAACACAAACTTTTCAAAATATGATACAAGCAAACACTGCTGACAGATGCTGGAAAGACTTCGGTAAGTGGCCCAATCAGCCAAGAGAAGATAAGAATAGGGAGAGAGAAGTCATGAGACAAAAAAAAAGCTCAAAATCAACATTTGTAAAAAGAAAAAGAGTGGAATGAAACAGAGGAAATAAAGCAGGAAAACAATTTTCGTACAAAATTCATTGTTTTAAACAAGTCTTAAAGATCATCAGCCTAAGTGGTAAATCATAGAATTGACAAAATGAGATTAAGAAACTCACTAAATTGCAAAAGGCAAACTGACACAAGAAGGAACCTGCAATGTACTTTGAAAAGTTTTGTTTTTGAGATAGTGTCTGATCAAATACACCTGGAACTAGCCAAAGAGAATGCAGAGGGCATTTAACAGGTTGTGAGTGTATTCTAAACTGGTGACCTAAAAACATACACCCCCCTTTTTGGGGGACTTTGAAACTAGAGGGGAGCTGAGCAAATGAGAAATATGCAGACAATTTTACCTCCATGCTGGTAATTGAACTAATTTATTAATTTCTTTCCCTTAGAATATCATTTTTGGACAAGCTAAATGTTCAGTACAAAGCAAATTTTAGCACTTTTTTTCTGGTTCCTTTATTAATGGAAAACATCTACTGAATTTCCCAAATTTGCACACACTTAATAAATGTTTTGCTCCTCCCCAAAAACTCTTCCCAAATTTGCACACACTTAATAAATGTTTTGCTCCTCCCCAAAAACTCTTGCCCAAAAGCAGTATATACTGTGTCAGTGTATTCAATTATTGGGTGGAAACATTCCCTTGTTTCAGGTTTCCAAAAAATGTTAGTTTTCTTTCCACATTGCTTTAACTTTTTGAGGCCTGTTAAGTTCCATGAGCTCTTTGAAAACCTGTTTAAATATAAACAACAAATTCTACTAGCAAGTGCTTGTTAAATATATATTTAGAAATACAGAAACTTAATAAATATGCCAAACAAATTCAAACACAGAGCCCAGGAAAATAAGTGGTTACTTTCCTTTCAGAAATTGTAGTGATTTCAGATGTACTGCCCTATATCCCCTACCCCCAAATTCTGATTCTTTGGGCTATCCAGGGTCCATGTTGACACCCTAACCTTCTTACATGCCCCTTAAACAGTGTAATAAACAGACATTTCTGATTATTTGTCATTTTGCTAATAATGAAGCTAGATGTTATCTGGCCATGCTTCTGTAGATCATTTTCTCAGCAGCACAAATCTTTACTCCCTCAATTGTGATACTAACACTACTTGCGTAGTGTTTTATAACCAGAACAGTGAACTCATCTGAAATTAAAATATCCTTCTTTCCTTTATTCCAGGATTACAATAAACAAAGATCAGTTCACTGCTTAAGCTGTCTTCATCATTGAGAAAAACTTCCAAAGAACTATCACCTTAGAATCCACAACAGTGGGAAACGATCACAGGTCATAAAACAGATGTATCAAACACCTTGAAGAACTCCAGTTGCTGTGCATGAATACTTCTTGTTCTGAGTGGCCTGGAATTCATTTGAACCACAACTGAAAGCCCCAGTACACTCAAATATTTTCGTATCACATGTGGTAGAATACAACATTGGAAAAAACACGAGCAAGATGAACAAAGACTCTTACTCTAAGTAAGAGCCAAGGTGCTGTCCACATAAAACGTCATACACTGAAAGCTCTGTTCCATCAATCTTACCAAACTATAGGCGCTAGGAAGGAAGACCATTTGCACAAAAACAACGTGTTGCAATTTATATGGTTTTGCAGGCCCCCAGCCTGACATCCCATTCATTAAGTAGTTTTCAGTGACTCAATCTTTAGAAAGCCCTGTCTTAAACAGAGGCCTCTGAAACCATCTGGGATTTTAGTCAAATTCGTTTTAGGATATCAAGAAGCTTTCAATAGAAACAGCTGCCTGTCTCTTCCTTTGCATTTCCTTCACAAGTGCATTTCCTTTGATAGGTGGTACATCTCTGTAATATGCCCTGGAAGTATGTTCTTCACATTAAATGGATACCACTATCGTACAAGAAAAAACAACTTAACTATTTTGCCAACAGGCTTGACATCATATAGGGATGGCATCTTGAAGACAGAATAAATACCTTTATTTGGCAGTCATTTTTGTTAAGAGAAAGGAATAACTAGGTAAATGACTGCTAACATTAAGTAACTCATTAACAACCTGTCGTAGCTATTAGCATTTAAAGATGACAAAGAGATTGTACCTTCACATTGCTACACTTTCAGCACTTATTAATAGTGGTGAGGAGATAAAGAGGTGTTTGGGTTGCTTCATCTCTCACACTATAAAAATATTTAAGATGCTAACCCTTTGCTGCTGAAAATAAAATCAACTCCAGCAAAGACCAGCAACCATGAAATATATGTACGAAGCAGCAGTAAAAACTATATTGTGTGTGTGTGTGCACACGTGTGTTTAACTCTAATGTATATTCCTAGTTTCCTTAACTCTTAGGGTAACTCTGAGTATACCACTAATCAAAATCATAAGCACGATAACTAATATTAAGTGTGAGAAGTCGTCAATGCACATTAAAGGAATAATGAAGAAGTTTACCTCTCTTTTTCTAGCTCTTCTAAATAACCAGTGCTTTCTCTGCTTCCATTCATAAAACCTCTTCTTGGAAATGATCCCATGGGAACAGGACTGCACTCTCCTGAACGGCTTGACACAGACCCTTCCCGGCTCCCATATGAACGCATGGACACCTTTGGCCTTAACTTCACTCCAGGGAAGCTACTACTTTCCAAGTTCAGTTCTGGATAATAAAGAACAAATGTTTTCAGGGCTGAAATTCAGCAGCACAAATCATAAAGATCATTCCTATCTTCATGTCATACTTTATGAACAAATCTATGATTTTGTTTTAGCTGTTTCCATTTAAAAATTTTGCTTTGGGATCCACAGAAGAGCATAATGTGAACAAAACAATCTTGACAGTACAGTTAGAGTGTACTCATCCTCTAGATGAGATGATGCCCAAACTACAGTACTGCCAACCAGAACAGCATCTCCAAACCTGTTTTTTGCCTCTTTCCCAGAGAACTCAGAAACAGGCAGAGTGCAGCATAAATGTCAGATGAATTGTTCTTGTGGCCCACTTCCTAATAGCCTCTTTCTCAGGGATCTTGCAGACGCTGCACCATCATATAAGTGATGAGAAGTGTCCACCATAGGGGCCTAAATGTGGACATACTGCACGATATTTCTGGGGCTTATATCCCATATAATGGCCTAGGTGCACATTCCACCACATTTCGGGGAAGGGGGCACCAATTTTCAGCATGACAGATACAGTTCCAGTAATGCGACAGGGAGAAGGCAGGCATGAGTTTAGAAAATTGATGGAACTAACATACCACTTATTTAAACAATTAAATCTATTTTTTCCAAAGGAGTGAATAAAGTGCAAGTTATATTACATGCAACTCATATGAAGCTCTACAGTAACAGCAGCAAAAGCACAAAAGCAACGCAAGAACACATTCTCTTTAGAAAATGCGTCTTAAAATACTTAGCAAAAAAATAACAGGCACTAAGACTATGCCTAACTGTCAAAGTTAGCAATGGAAAAAAGATGCAGCTGAGCTGGAAAATTTTATCCCAAAGCAACTATAACTAAGAAACAAATGAACCCATTTAAAACATAATTCTAAATTTACCTTTAAGTCGTTCCAGTAAATCAATTTGTCCAGAAGACGCCATTGCTTCGTCTTCAATACTTCCTTGTAGCTGTTTCAGCACCTCCTATAAGAAATTAGCATAATTAAGAAATTCTTACAATAAGCCACAAGGTAAGTGCATCTTATCTTGCCTTCAGTTGTACATTTATGTAACACCTATGTAAACTATCTTTCATGTGAGCAGTGATCAAGTGCCATAATTTTAATTTCCATCAAATAAATTCTATATTATTTTCCCAAACACTGTCAAGGTAAAGTCCATCCTGAATAATTCATCTTCCCTGACAGTACAACTTCCTAGGTTATTTAAAGGTTCTTCTCAAAATGAATGTGCACTTCTCTCTAATTTACAGATGGAGATATGGAAGCAGAGGAAAATTAAGAGTCAAATTTCTCAATGTGTACCTGAAGTATGCCTTACAAAGTTTGGATACATAAGTAAAAATTACTACAGTATCTTGAATACTGTATTTTTTGAACCTCAGTGATATCAGCAGAAATAATCTCCAGGTTTTTTTTCTGTGAGGCCTCATCACCACTATAAGCCAGAAAGGACAGTCAGATTATTCTGCTTACTACTACTACCACCATGCCTACGAGGAAAAGATTTAGGACTCCTTCATGCAGCTGAAGCTTTAAAGCAAAGACTATCCCTGCATGCTATCAAAACTACATATGATCATATTATACAGCTGAAGGAAAATACTGCTAATGCACAAAAAGATTCATAGTAAACAATGACTACTGGATTAAAAGGGGCTTGTGCCCTAGGGCTCTAATGCTCGGTGGCCTAAATTCAGGTGGAAAATTAAATGAAAGTTAGTAAAAGCCTTTCCCACACCATAATAGTGGATACCTCAATAGCAAAAACAAATTGAAGAGATTAGCCACAAGGCAAAAAGCCCTTATTGGAAATTAAAATATGATTTTTCATATTATGCTATAGAAAATATTTCTTAGAAGAAGCCAGAGTCAGAAAAAACTCAGAATGATGAGAGGTGATCCATACTTTCCATATATAGCTTCCGCACCTAGAATTGTACATCTTCTGTTCAGTACCTTAAATCTAATGAATTTTAAATAAGTTATAAAAATCTCCTCATCACTATTTTGCTATTTTAAGAAACTAGCATGCCTTACCATCAATGTTAATGATTTTGCAACTTGTACAGAAGGTACATTAAAATGCATTTTGCTCTGTTCAAAGGGAACAAAAACAGCATCTACAAGAAGTCAAGATACTCATTTTAAACAGACATAATACTGAGTCTTTCCTGTACTCAGAGTGTTGTTCCTAGTACAAAAAGGAGGTGAAAGGATTTTGAGTAAAGAATTCCACAGGATTGGGGAAATATAATCTCCAAGCACTAGTATGAGAGCAAACAGTAGCTGCACAATCACCCGCTATTTAATTACATGCTGTTATTCCAGAAAGAGGAATTCTGGAGTACAGTCACATTAATTATGCCTACACTGTTCTGCAGAAATAACTATGAGGATGAAATTGAAGCCAGATTTTCTGCATCTTCATGTTGCCTGACCCGTGGAGTACCCCAAGAGCGTGCCTACATTAGTGTTTTAGTTTGGATCAGTATGAAGCCAGTCTCCCAACTGCCCCCACTAATGGGACTTTGGTTCATACTATAGAGTGACCTCAGAGTGTGAGCTAAACTCCTTTCAGATCCAACTAAGCCAGCAGTTACCATCCTCAGACCATTAATGCACATTCACTACATGGGACCAGGCTACAGCTAGTTCAAAGTAAAGCCCCTTGAAACGCAGACAGTCCTCAACATCAACCGAGCCTCAGATCTGTTCTTACTGCACTGCTAATACTTACACAGCCTTTAGAATCAAGTCTGGTGTGATAAAATTACTACTCTCAGAAAGAAAATCTCAGCTGTGCTTGTGCTTTTAAGCACATTTAAGGGCATCCTCATTAGCCATATGGCCCAGCCAACTCTATACATAACATCTGCCCTGTCAGCAAAGTCAGACAAACAAGTAATCTGGTGTTTTTCAAAGAACGGCTCCTACAATATCCAACACAAGGGCAGATAACATTTGCAGACAGCAGTCTTAGCTTAAAAGCCTAAAAGGGCAATGTGGATATGTGGAGTGGTCTTGGGAGTATTTCAGGCTTCTGTCTTCTTCCAAGAGCTGTCAACTCAGATAAATTTAGAAATAGCCGATGAACCCCCTTCTCCTGAGAACAGCACCTTGGTGCAGGATAAAACCCAACCCAAACCTCCAACCCCTTCTTAGAAGTCTCTTTCTTACCTCTCTGCATGGTAGTTCTGCTATGTCAGGGATCATATGTTCAGGACACTTTGCTACGTTATGAGTCCTCTTGCTTCAAGAGCCAATATGAACAGTTAAGTGGAAACACTATCACCATGCTACTGAATTACAGGATTGAATGGTGTCCAGGTAGCTAAAGACTGCTCTTTGTCTCTGAATATCAGGTACTGGCAACTGCTTAGCATCAGCCTACTGGATCACATTTCTCAGTTTTCTCTGCCACAATTCATTAGGTTTTAACTTTTATTTTTTAAACTACCCTTTCACTTCTTTTTTGAACACTGCATGCATTTTTTCAGTTAACAGGAAAAGCTACCCGTTATTTCTTCTCCATAAAATCACTGCTTAGGTAACAATGCCTTTGAAATTGCTGTTATAGCCTAATAAACTCAGTCACAGCACACTTTCAAGTCTAAACTGACAAAGTAGACAGAGGTTAGGGAGAGGGAGATGCAGCCCTGGGGCCAGATACTGGTGGAAAATGAGACTGTGCTAAAATGACAAATTGGGAATTCAGAATTTTATTTGAGTAGAGGGACGAAGCAGTTGTCTGCAATAACCAGCTTGCAGGTCATGGAGAAAGCATGGCAAATTATCGATTACTGTGATATTTATTCGCTTACTATAACTCTAGGACTCAAAACTCCTGCCTTTCCCTTTCTTGAGCAGATCTCCCATTTTCCCTCCAAGATTTGTAAGGCGTTTTGAAATAGGACTTTTCTGCAAACAATAATTTTCTATTTCTTTTGATATCTTGTCTGTTAGATAGTGTAGAATCTTTTCTACATATAAGCTTGAACCACTTTAGCTAAAGCTATATTCATATTCTACTTGGTTATGCAAGTTTGAATGCATACACTAGTAATGGTTTATAGCATTATTCGAAGCAAGTTCTTTACTGACTTACTAGTGACTTACTGATAAAACAGGCACACAACCATAAGTATCTATAAAAGAAGGCTGCAAAAGTTTTGCTCTATTCTGTGAAAGAAGGAGCCTAAATGTAACCTAGTTTGCCTTGTCCTATCGGAGGTCTACAAGACTGCTCAAGGAGGAAATGGAGCTGTCCCTATGACTCACCATCACTGGCACAGCTCAGATCCAGGCTGTCATAACCGTGTGAAGGGATGAATCACTTAGAGGCAATAAAGGGAAGATTCATCATAAGCCAACAGTTTCCAGTAAATTCATATATTTTTCATGAGAGATTATTTTGGAAACCTCACAGAAAGTGATCAACTTCAATCTGTGAAAGAAACCTGCATATATTTTACTTTCCTGGGGCACAAGGCTAAACTTTGGCTTACTAGCCTAAATGGTTATGCTACCTATAGTGAGAACTCTGATATTTAAAAAGTCTTAAAGAAAAGTATGGGAATATAAAATGGGAAAGTAGCATAGATGTTGTGAGTACCTTCTGGACTGTGAAGTAAAGAAATAGTCAAATTTTTGTTCAGGCTCTATGTATATATTCCTGAGCTTACAACTAATTTATGGCTAATTAAACAAACCAGATCAAATATGTCAGCAACTAACTGGAAAAATACTGGGAAGGAAAGTCTAAACAAGTACCTTAACTAACAGCAAGTGCACCCAGCTAAACAGTAACGGACATAAACAAAATTGCTTAAGGGCTCTGAATTTCCTCAAGCTGCTATAAAGAAAGGAATCACAGAGGAACAATTCTAATAATGCCAGAATTCAAATCCCAATGAGCTGAGATTTAAAAGTATGTTTAATTTTGAAAAAGTGTAAGCGTATATATTAATATACATATTTATAAACATTTAAAAATAGGATTTCTGTACAACAACATTCCGGTTTAGGCATATATCTCTCCTCTGGCAGGAGAGGGAGCATCTGTCGCACTTAATTTTTTCCATGGTATATTCCAAATTGCACTGAATAACAAATTTCACTGTGAAAAATTTTTTTAAATTTGTCCCGCTGAGCCCAGCAGAAATTCTGTCAAATGGGTTTGGTCTTTTGTAAACATTATTCTCTCCCCCCCCCCTAAACAGAGTAAGGCTTTTTAAAATTGTTTTCTCTTTTCTGAGACTTCCGTGTATTCAGAAAATGCTAAATGAAAATCACGATGAAGATCAAATATACGAAATCATTAGTTGTACTGAATTACAACCACTGGCAGCAGCGTGCCAGATACAGTTCAGCATCAGTTGGAGTAGGAGGCAAACAAGATGTTCTGAATTTACTGGATCTTTTAAAGGTAAGCATGAGCCTACATTTAAAAATATTTACCACAAAAGCTATTCTATCAATCACTTTTTAGTAATACGAGTGCCTGTTCCTCCCTCTTATCTAGTAACTATACTTGGTCCTGAGCAAAGAGACATTCCTGTCATCTCTATATGTGATTCCTTTCATGTTTGTAGACAAAACCAAAAATTCAGTTACCCCTTGGTTTAGGTCATGTTTATCTTGGTTACCACTACATTTGCAACAGTTGTGTATAAAGACAGGTTTAACTGCAAAAATGTAAACAAGTATTTACAATTTCAGATAGCATTTGAACATTTGTCCTAGCACCATACAGGATAAGAATAATGCACACTGAATGACTGAAAACTATTATGCTAAACCAAATCAACAGTGTTTCTAAATGACACCATTTGTACTCATGTTTTTAACCTAATATGCTGAAAACATAACATACAATCGCATACTAAGCTGAATGCGATTTTGGAAGTTCAACCAAAAGCTTTGCACATTGTTTCAATTCCTATTTGTTTAAAAGGGCAACAAAAAGATAAAATACACTAAAAGCACATCCATCACTCAAATTCAACAACACCACTAGAAGATGTCAAAACAGCTGGGAAAAACAGAATACTGCTTTTTGTGCATTTATGGAGAGCATAAATCTAAAGTTCAAGGTCTTACATGACCCTCCATAGTTATCTGAACTTGACAGTTCATTAATACTATCACATATGGTAGCTATGACACTCACAGGGGCCGAGTGAGAGTAATGGAACAAGCCCCTTACTCCTATACATTTTGGTGACTCTCACTACGACTTAATCAAGCTTGGTGGAAGCCTTACTGATTGCCTGAAGTGTCAAGCAATTGCCCTGGTTGCTCTACCCTATCACCAAGTCCAAATGATAACAGCAGTGAAAATAGTATCTCTGCCTGTGATGACACACTCAACTTTTAACCTTATAAAAAGAGTAAAAGCATTTGTTACATGAAATGATGTTATTCATTTTCATTGAGTTTTCTAAACAATGACATTTTTATAAGAAAATTATTCATTTTATGCCATCAGGCTCAAGAGCTGTCACTTGCTGTAACCATGTACTGTATTCTATTACGTTTTTAGCGCAAGTTTACTGTCACATCAACTTAAGTATCTTATTTTATGCTCAGAAAGAATACTGTCTGAAGTCATGCCAGTAACTATAAATATCACGTGCTCAGTTTTACCTAAAATTTCTCTAAAAAAAAAAAAAAAATCTCTGATTCAATTTTCCGAGCAATTTGTATTCTGGTAGAATCCTCAGAACAAAGACTAAGCTAAAAGTATTAATCATCGTGAAATCATGCCAACAAGCTGAAAAAGACACAACATAATGCCCTTGCTGCCTCTTTCCTGCCCAAATACAGACATTCACTGATATTTAAAATGTCTGTTTTGTAACATACTGAATATTTTTCATAACAATTAGTGCGTTTTTACATCACATGAACTTAAGTGATTTGCAAACGTTCAACTGCATTGCTTGCGCAGTCACAGAACAGAAATATTCCTAGGAATTTATTTAATTTCTAAAAATCCACTCAGTTTAAAGGAGTTTCACTGACACATTAGAAATTATAAAATCATCAACAAACACGAATTATATTTTAAAGTTTAGGGTTAAGCAACCATTTATAGAGGATGTCTCTAAGATACTATCCTTTCCATGTCTACTGCACAAACAGCATTTCTCTTCCCCGTATCACAATTCAGTTGTGACAGTCTCCTTTATGTGCTTTAAATCTGACATCACCTCTTCACCCCTGAAAGGCATGGATGCATAGGACTCAACAAAAACAGACTACACGTGAAAAAATCCAATTTAGGGTAATGGAATTTGAGAAGGAAGGTGAAAGTCCGCATTAGACAAAACAGCATACAATGTTTCCTATGCTAGCCAAGATTACTGCTCTTCCTTGAAACACTTTAAAAGTTCAAATGCTTACAAGTTTGCAAAGTTTACAATGTGCAAACTGAAATAAAATGGAGACCATGCATACGCTGGAAAGAAAAATACCAAATGAATTAATACAGCACAAGGTGTGCAAGCCCAGAATTTAGTATCTATTCCACAAATATTTATGCAGGCAAGGAACATTACTGCTGAATCAATGGCTTTATTCCCTAGCTGTTCATCAAGCAAAGTGTTAACAATTTCAATGATATTGTTATGAGTCAAAATCTTTTGGAAATTTAGCCCTAAAGTAGGCATCGCAACAGAGGCATTGTCAATGTGAGACTATTAGGCAGCAAAAAGATTGTAACTAGCACTCTGTCAGCTTGCACCTAAGAATTAATTCCCCACATGAACAGCCTTTATGTTCAAGATTATACTCAGCTAGCTCATTTCACTTTCAAACTAGAGCAGCTAACTAATACCACGCACAGTGAGACTGTTCATACAACGCAGTTAAATAAAGTAAATACCAGGGCTCCAGGAAAAAAATGGAAAGTTAGTATCACTATGCAAAGAACTTAAAAAGTAAGGAGTCATCATGTTACATCCATTTGTATCATGCTTGTTGTGCAGAATAGGATGAATGTAAAGCTAAGAAAAGTTCTCATTAAAGGATAGGTATATGCATATATGCTGTGCAAATGTCCATATAGCCCATCGTTTGGAAGAGAAGCTAACTTTCAAAGCATCATATCCTGTGCTACTATTATGCTTTACAAAATTCTCACTAACTAAACAGCTGTAACATGGCATTTCTACAGCTAGCTAATTCATTACTGTGCACAATCACAAAGTGAATTATCTTGTAGTGCATTTTTTTTAAAAAATATTATTTTAGAATACAAAACATAACCCAGTTACACTGAAAGCAAAAAATGTCATTATGATCTAATTAAAATATTTTGGTATGCTGAATTGACTATAATAATTTGATTTTGAACACTGTCTGTCCGGCATGCTACAGAGCCATGAAAGATCTGTCTCGTGGGATTTTCATTGGATTTTTTCCTTCTAGCTCAACTTTCGGCACACAGTACGTTTCTCACAGTGCACTGGAGTCACTCAATTGCCAGGATGCGTACTACCCACTCACAGTGAGACCACAGCCCTTCAAGGAGGTATAGTCTGGCTAAGAAAGCCAATTGACAGAAGAACTTGGAGTTTTAGTTTAATTTTAATATGGTAAATCAAGAACGGATTTTTTGATCAGAATTTATGTTCTCTGTAAGTTTAATTTTTTCCTGCAGACTGCATTTCTGCCAAAGAATAACTCTGAAAAGAGATTCTTGACTCACTACAGATCATTATGTACATGAAAATCTGTGCTTAAAGACTTCATTTGCAGAGGTAAATTAGAAAATACCATGTTATTTTATACAAGGGTATACTTTTACCACTATTGTGACCATGTGACCACTGCTGTGCTAAATTCAGGAAGTGGTTTTGTAGAATACGTAGAATTGTATCATAGTGTGTACAAACCAGGTGACAAAATCAGAGGTGCATCCCCTACCTTAAGAGTGGCACTTCCTGAATGTTTTAATGTCCAAACCCAAGTAAAATGCCTTTTTACTCTTTTTTGTGGTGTTTTATATTTTCATTTAACAAGAAAGAAAATAAAAATAAATTCTGTTATATAAATTACTACTTCTTTATAGTTAGCTTGTTTCAATCTCAAGGTTTTTAGTGCTAAAAAAATAAACAAAACACACACACCCCCAGCTCTGGGTGTCTGATTCTTTGCAATGTCCTCATCACTGAAATCTGACACAAGTTAAGCTTCACAAAACTTTCCTTCATTTTTCATTTTAATTCATTGATTCCCTCCCCAAAACGCCTTCTCAACAGCAGGAAACATATTACACAAACTTCTCTTGTTTGCTACCGCACCTTGAGCTGGTCTTCAAAACACTTTTAGTCCCTTCTACATTTCCCTTTATTGTCTGCTGTAATTTATGTTTCTGATTAAAGCTCCCCTAAAGCTGGGCCACATCAAAATTCAGTGAAGTATCAAAGAAATCAAGACAAAGCCTCCGCTGTGCACCAGATGGAAAACGCATCAAAACAAGCCCTTAAAAATGGAAGTTGGGAGAAGAAAAACAAGCTCTGTTAAGTCAGCAGAGCACACTGTACCATATAAATAGTTCCAAAAAGTCAGGAGTACAAAGTACAAAACCCCCTTAACTTCAGCCACACAAGCCAGAATGTTGAAAAATCAATCGGAGAAAACAAAGTTGATTCATTAGAGTTGGCTGGAAGGTACAGGGAAACAATGCCAGGACACAGGCAGATCCAATGCGGGCACCGCTTCCAGAGGTACACTGCTTGCATGGCAATGAGCAGATGCCGAGCGTGCTGGAAGGCTCAAATTAACTGGTGGCACCCAAGCTAATTAAAGGGGGAAAATGTATGTTCAACTACTGCTAATAGCAAGTAAGAAAGTTTCACGCACTCACATCTGTATCGAGCCGAACAGGGTTCCTCGCCAAAAAGTGGCAAGCCAAACACATGCCGGCAGAACCACCGTGATGAAAACACACAAAACAAGCCGAGCAAAGGGATAAGGCGTCAGCCTTATCCGGCTGTCAGCGGTCTCACGGTAGCCCAGTCGCTGACGTCGCAGCAGGATCACAATGCTGTTGCTGCTTTATAAACTGCGAGCAAGCTACTCCGTCATACTGGCACTTCATGCTGCTCAAATACTCCGTCCGGTCCTTCATACAACAAGCAACTCTGGTTTCCTAAAATAAACTCTTGTCAATGTGCCAAAGTTATCCTAGTGCGACCTTACGTAAAATTTTCAAAGTTACACTGCCACCCATTCAATTTTTCACACCAAAAATATTTTCCTGAAATTCTTTGCAAAAGCGTTCGCCATGAACACAAGAACTAGTAGACGGGGCATCTCAGACAGCCAGAGCTTTGTGGTGGACCTGTTTAGACCTTCTCATTATCTCCTTCGACTGAGCTCCCCAAAGAAGACTGAAAAATTTTTAAACCAACAAAGCTAAACAATAACCGAAAATAAGCTAACCCTAAACAAAAAATTATTAACCATTTAAATAAAGAAAACTCAAAGTGGGTTAAAAAGATGCTTCAACTTCAATTCGAGGGTCTCTCCACGACTCTCCCCCAATGGCCTCCTGCCCGGGTGGCTCAGGACAGCAGCATGCTCCATCGAGGGCCACCTGCGCCAAGGAAGCTCCTTCCATGGCCTGCCTGGCCCAGCTCTCCGCTCCCTGCTGCCGCCTGCAGCCTCTTGGGCTCTCTTCAGTTGCAAGCGGCCTGTCCACCACCACTCCCTCCCTAGCCCCCAGCCCCCAGGGAGCGCCGGGTGCTCCTGCTGGGCACCTCTGCTGCGCCTGTGTCAGCAGTCCCATAAGGAAGGGGAATTCTCCGCCCCCCTCCGGCCGCTCTGCTCCCACCGCTCGGCCCAAGGGAGCAAACGGACCCGGGAAAAAAGCAAGCTGTCCTTCACCCGCGTCAGACCAAGCGTCCATCCACACCAGTGTCTTACCCCCAACAGCAGAAACCGAGGCAAGGTGCTAGAACAGAACAGAATATACTATTCCTTCCTCCTTATCCCTCTCCCCAAGTTAACTTCCTGATGTCCCACCTCCAAGGGTACTAACTCCTGATCAATTCTTTCGATATCCAAAGGCTCCCCGGAGTTGCACAAAAAAGTACCACTGAGTCATTCCTATCGCACCCACACTAGCTCTGCTGTGTTCTTTCCGAGAGGGTTCCTCAGAATATACTGTTCAATGTGTGGATGCGGCACATATTTCCACCCTGACATAATTATAGTTTTTTATTTATGCCTGTTCTATTAATTCCCAAAATCAGACTGACTATTTTGATCCAAACCAAGCAATAAAATCACAACTTGGAGGGAGGGGAGAGCTGACATTTTGAGAGATTTGTGATAACTGCAAGACCTCTCCCTATGGCACATTGTTGCCATGCTAATTCAGAGCCCCTTATTATGTATATAAAGTTACAGCTGTTTTCCCTCACAAATTGTTCTACACTTGGGAGCACTGAATCTTATCTGCCATGTATTCATCCAGTCATGCAATATCATGAGATCCTTCTGCAGCTCTTCACACTCAGGCTTCATTTTTACCACACTGAAAAATCACCAGTCAAACTTTTTTACCTCATTCTTAAATAATTTATGAATATGTTGAAAAACACAGGTTGCAGCATATATCTCAGTAGGACACTATTGGTAACACTAAAAACCCCTGACCATTTATTCTGCTCTTCAATTTTTACCTTCCCACTCTTTATGAGTCTTTGACAAGAAACATTACAAAAATCCTTTCAGAAATCCAAGCAGATTCATCAAGGCCAATACTGCTTTCCTCCTACTCAATAACTCCTTCTAAGGACTCTAACAGATTTGTGAGCCATGAGTGTCTCTAAGAAAATAATGTCAACTCTTTGCCAACTAATAGCCTAAGTCTATTCTTTACTCTGCTTTCCGACAATGCGCCTATTATGATCACCAGGCTTGCTGGTTTGTAGATCTCCAATTTTTCCTAGAAAGTCTTCTTAAAAAGTGGCATCACGCTTGCCATCTTCCATAACTCTTGCACCGAGGCAATCTTAAACATAGAGTATGGAGCTTTATCTTCATCTGGCAAGAAAAAGTGGTTGTAAATATGTAAAAGATCTTGCAGGAAAATTACATGTGCATAAATTGGTTAAGTAATGCAGATGTATGTTCGGTGGAATGGAAAAATAAGAAAATACTAAACTTTCTTCAGTTTGGATTCTACAGTTTGACAGTATATCATTGTCCTTATGTTTAACAGATAAATACAGATAGATATGTATGGAAGCAAGTGAAAACTTGTCGAGGAGGAAGTTCAGGGGCTAAGGAGGTACCTAACTAATAGTTAGAGGATATCTCTTAAGCAATAAGGTTGGCAAAGCAGAGATTACATAGAAAAGATGCATTGGCTAAGAAGTCATATTTACTTGAGTTGCTGCAAGGAGGTAACCAATCATAGAGGGAACTTCATGATCCATGATCAAACAAGAAATGACTGGCTGACAAACTGATGAGACTGTTGACAGAAGGGAAATAATTCAAATCAAAATGAAATTCCTCAAAGTATCTTAGCAATTGTTTTTCTATGTAGTCAAAACCCATTCCAATCCAAAGTAAAGCACCACAAGATTTATTACTCTACTTTCCAGTTTGCAGAAAAAACCCACAAACGCTATCGATGTCAAAAATAAACCACTCTTTGACCTGCAGTGGACATCAAAGTAACTAGCTCTCTAGCACTTTGTCTTTTAAATCTGAATTCCTTAAAAACAAGACCCAGAAAATTATTAAAACTAAAACCCTTATATGAAGGCAATAATCTGCTAAACAGGAACTTTTTATAAACCAAGTAAGTATAAAAAAACGACAAATAAGCAGCTCAGGATTTCCCTAGAGCAAAAGTTTAACCCTTGACTTGTTTCTTTTCAGTATGTATTTACATAAAGCTTTTGCCATTTTTGCATCTTTTCTGTTGACCTTTTTCATCTATTCAACCTGTACAAGACAATAACTGCATCTGAAAGCAAAAAGCAAAATGTATTATTATATATATTATTATAGAAATTGAATCACTGGTTTCCACAATGCTTGGGCCAGAAAGACAGAGAACTGACCTATCTTATGGACCAACATGAACTTTTAACATTAAAAATTGAAAACATTATTGAAGATATGGATACAATGACCAGTTAAAGAAACACTGAACTAAGGGTTTTTAGAATTTAAAACTACAGGTGACCAAACTTGTCACAGAATCACAGAATAGTTGGGGCTGGCAGGGACCTCTGGAGATTGCCTGGTTCAACCCCCTGCTCAAGCAGGCTCAGCTGGAACAGGCTGCCCAGGACCATGTCCAGTTGGGTTCTGAATATCTCTCAAAGATGGAGACTCCACAACCTCTCTGGGCAGCCTGTGCCAGCGTTCAACCACCCTCACAGTGAAGGAACCTTGTCATCTTCTTAACAACAAAAATTTAAAGATGAATTTTTTTTTAATCTAATGCATTCTAAAGAAGAAGAAATGAACCAGACAACTACTAGGCAGTTCCTGTTCAATTTACCTTATCACAAGCGAACTGCAAAATGTAAATTAGCTTCAAAATTACACAAAATTAGATTTACTTTTAAATATCTGTTGCAAAAAATAGGTGTATGTTGTATTAAAATCTAGTATTTTCCTTTGAATTTGAGATTAAAATGCTGGTTTGTGATAAGTATCTGAAAATAACCTTTTCCACTCTGCCAGCTACCATAACATATGCTAAAGCTCTTCTGGAGTGCTAAGAGTTATATAATTGAACATTAATATGGTATTACTAACATCACACTGCTTTAACAGAAATAAATTAATATGACTAGCAAAGTGGAATCACTGAAGGGATACCATATGTTCTTTATTCTCAATTACTGACATTTATTCAACAATTGTTGTATTAGTCATGATTTTGAATATATTTTCCTCTTCAAAAACTGTATTCTGATGCTGAAAAAGCCTGGCTTAACCTTCTTCTGGTGAAGTTTGGCTCTCCTAGATTTCCAGGAGGAATTTATTTAGCTGCACAAAATTCACAACAGATTTTATTCAACCTGACTTCATTAATTTAAATATTTTTGCTGTTATCTAACACCAAGGCTACCAAAAGTTCTTCATCTCAACTATTTTGTTTAAAAGTGAATCATGAAGAAAATGAGAAAGTTAATTTGCATCTGGCAGAAAAGAAAAATAAAGAAGTATTCTCTCCAGGAGTACTCTCCAAAGTATTAGTTTTAAATTGTCCAAACAGCAATACCGATAAGGTATTGTAACATGTCCTCTTGAAGACTATACTAAACAAAATAATCACTAAGGTTTAGATTACACAGTAAGAAATACCACCATAGCAATACAGTGGTCAAGACTTTTCTTCTAACAGAGTTATTCCAAACATACTTCAGCATAAGGGCAAAATTCGAACTTGATCTTAACTCTTACAGGGAAAATAAATGAATGAGCAGATGCGAGAGTTAAATACATAAACCTCTCTGTACTGGGCAGAAAATGCAGCTTGTGCTTGCATGATTTTATTCTCTATAGGACATACATTAGAATGCTTCTCAAAAAAAAATTTAAGAAATCAAAATCCATTCTAGTGAAATTCTTTGTTATTGCTACACTTTGACACAAGATACGGGCAATGAAATGAGTTGGAAAATAGAAGGTAACTCTATCTGTACTATATAAAGATGAAACGGAGAGCTTTTTATACACAGACCTTTATATACAATGAAGGTGGCTTTCTTACACAAAACAACACACATTACTCATTTTACTGTAAAATCCAAGCAGAGACAAAGTGAGTGTGGAAATCAAGGATGACGTAAGTTATTGCTTTGCTATTTCTTGAATACTTAAAGTTAATTTAGTTAGTAATTAAGTAATTATTTGTACTTATTCCCATCAAGGTTTTACACAGAGAAGAATATTAATATGAATTAGCTACTATATGAAAAAAAATGAAAAAATTCCTTGGCAGAGAAAAATTTGTCATTTACACAAACTAAGCAGAACCATGTTCATTTGCAACATATATCTAGAAAATGGAGGCCTTTTTCTAACACAAAGAGTTCTACATTTATAGACAGAAAGTAGATACAACACTGCACAGCTTTTTCATTTCTTTACAAATTGTACAGATTTTCAACAAGAATAAAACTGCAGTCTCTGTTTTTTTCCTAATTTTTCCATAGTCTGTTTTATGTAGTTACTCCTATTTTCTACATCTAGAGACTTTAACCATTTTTCTATATGCATGGGCCTACTTCATCATTACTGCATTGATCATCAAACAGCTTTTTTTTTTTTTTTTTTAGAGAGAACATTTTATCATACTGAACTGCTGTATTTCATCTGACAGTAAGCCAATAGTAACAACTGAATTTCCCAAGTTAGTCATAATACTCTGAGGGATTTCTTTTGTTTGAACAGTTAATCCCTAAGACAACACAAATTAAAAAACAAAGTGGACATTGTTTTATTAATCATTTTGGCACTCCTGATATCATACCCATCTTTATTTATCACTAAAATTCTTTTCTGGTCTGCAAATGTAACTGTTTTCCCTTTTAAACATGAAATTCAGCTTTAAACATGAAGCATACAGACATTGTACTTTACAATATAGGTCAGCAGTAGTTTATAAAAACTGCATCTGCAAGATGAGCTCATGTTAAGCTTTTAATTCTAGCATGATTATCTTTACATTTCTGAAATAGAGAGATTACAAAAATAAGGTACATTTGCACAACATTTTAACACTCCTGCTTTCAAAATCAGTTTCTTTAAAAATATTCAATACTGTCTTTAAAATGCCCTCCCAAAGTATTTTCTTCAACAACTGATTAAGGAAAAAGGCAGAAAAGCACGTATAAGTAAACATATTAAAAGCCCAAAGAATTACTATGAGATGTTTCTGCCTTATCACAGATCTAAATAAATGGTGTAAGAATGATAATGTTGCCATAAAAATGTCATAGAACCACAGCTCATTTCTCCCTTTATCAGTTCCTTTCTCCCATTCATACTTGCGATTTTATTTGGTCGTCGGGGCTGCTAGGTCTCTGTTTCATTCCAAAGAAGCTACTTACGTGCTATCTCAAAGGATTAGTTTTTCAAAGTAGTTGGAGTTTTAATTATTCTTATGGTAGTTACAGGACTTTCAACCCTTCACTTCCCCGTTCTTCTAATTACTTTCCTTGTAATTATCCCTAATCATGGCACTGGAACCACACAAACACTGAAGCAAGCAGTTTCCTTCAGTGGAACAAAGCCAGCATGTACTTTCTCCTGAAGCTTATAAAGCTGAAATCACCTCCTGACTAAAAAGAATCCGGCGCTGATCTTCACCAAACTTTTTCACCCACAGATGGCAATTCCCCAGATCATTCTCATACCACCTTTCAAATTCAAGGTAAGTCAAAGCAAGATTTGGATGCTTTTCAAATACATCTGAAATAAACACTGGGAACAGGGAAACAGGAAGCAGGGAAAGAAACAGTGTCTCACTTCAGGTCCAAGAGCAAACACTCATGAGGAATAGAACTGGCTGGGATTTATTGGTAGAATACGGATGAAATAATTCAGGTTAATCGAAACAATCTCCTCCCCCAAAAGAAAAGAAACATACTGAGTTTGGTGATATTTGGGGGGGGATAAGCTCCTCAGATCCAGGATGGCATTTCAGAGAGCGCAAATACGAGATATCTACTCGGAACATACTAAAAAACTCTTCAGCGGAGTGTGATAGAATCGCTTTCAGCTTGGTGGTCTGCCAGATTTGAAGCAAGGATATAAACCTGTCCCACATCCCAAATTAATGCCCTAGACTCCAGCTTATACAGCTGGTCTGTCTCCAGGTCATTGGAAATTTAATTATGTACGCAGAAGTCAGAAGAAAAAAAAAAACATATGGGGACAAAGAAGGGAAGAGACTTTTTCTCTATCCTTTTTTCAAACCACAAGAAAGATCATCTCTCCTATTCTTTGCTCCCTTATTTCAGATTGAAATGACAAGGAGAGTGGTGGAATTATTGACGAATTTGTGATAGTATTATCTGCAAAAATGACAGACCTATCTCAAACTTTCTGATAGGTACTTAAGCAAAAAATTATTTTCAGAGTTGTTAATGCCAAATGTAGTTACAAGCAGCTGGCATAAAGGGCTATAATTTCATTTGAATTCCAGGAAGCAGAGCCATTTTCATTTTATAGCAAAATGCAAAGATTAAAAATAACTGAAAAATAAGTAGTTCTTTCAAGTTTCGTCACAACTACCAATGGTGATTCAGAACACAAGAAAAATTTTCTTCTTAGAGTGAATACATAGCTCACAATCTAGATGTTGGAGGAAAAGAAAGTTCACTTATAAGTATATTTTATAATTACTACATTCATCAAACAAGCATATTTTGAAAAATTAAAAATAACTGTAAATTTATCAGATGAACATGAAAAAGCAAGGAGATGGGCACACAAACGTAGCTTAATGTTTAGAGCATCTCTATATACTATACTGGAGTACATGCAGAGATTCTGACTATTTCTGAGCCATGTTAGGTTAGGCACCAAAAACAGTCTAGTTTTGCCAGCTGTTAGCACCAAGAAACAGGATTCGTCAGCTCAAGAATAGCGCTATGTTAATGCAGCTATATTGCTTGTGAAATTCTGCCCTGTTCAGTGCCATGTACCACACCCATACAGCTGTACATATATCTTCCTACTGATCAAGATCCACCTAAATCTCATCCAAGCCTAGTGTTTCTCCTTGGATAAGTGTCTCTGAAGGCCTGCACCTAGCCAATAAACACTAGATGGACAGATCTGGATGAAACTAAAAAGTCTGAATTTAGGCCTTGGGAGAGGCTGGAGAGTTGTGGTTTAATTTTAAAAATAAACTTTTATTTTTGGAATGTTAATTCAACATTGCAATTGTAGCAAAACCAAAATATTTTAAACTTACCTTAAAACACTATGAAAATCTCCAGTCTCTCCCATGTTTTCAAAAGCTGAGCAATACTGGCTTTGTCATAAACTATGTCAGCAGACTGGACTTCCTGCTGGGAAGTACAGCAGTGGTAAAATGGTAGAGCTTATCATGAAACACCAAAAGAGAAGATATAAAAACAGGAAGGTGTTTCTAAAAACCATTTGAAGTGTTGTTTTAATTTTCAAATTTCAAAAAAATAAAAAAAAAAGAAAGAAGTGCACTATTAGGTAGATTCGATTAATCTAGTATTCCCTTACAAAAATTCTTTTCTAGGTTGTGTATCTAGAAGCAAACAAAACTTGTTAAGCAACTACCAGTCCATTAAAACACTTGCACACAATCAAAAACAAAGGCAATAACAGAAGAGATGATTCACACAGAAATTTAGCTTGCAATACCTTCATGTTAGATGCCTCAGTTTCCAGTTTTGTTAGGTGATTTGAGTTGTCCTCAAGCTCTTGTCGAAGGTTGGAGTTCTCCATCTTTAATGCCTCAACTTGCTTTAACAACTGATCATATGAAGCTGCAGCCATCCTGGGCTACCCTCAACCCTAGAGAAATAACAGGCAATACTAAAATTAAACATTTTAGGAAAAACTTATCTAAACATGAAGTTACATCTTACTTTTTTCCATGAGCCACTCAACGTTCTAAACATTTAATTCAAATCCATTAAATCAAGACCTAGAACTAATGCCATTTCAAAGGCATTTTTCAGTGGGCTTCCATTTGATACACATGATTCAGCAAAGGAAAGAAGTTGAGAACAATTGCTTCAGGTATTAGAGAAAGCCAGAATTCATAAAGGAAAATCATACCACCACACAAAAGCATCATTAGCATTAGTGCTTCAGTTATAACAATAAAAAACTAAGCAGATAATAGACCGTATTTAATCATTTTTGAATAGTCAACAAGCAGTGTCAACCATATCTACAAGATGCTGACTGACTGCCCACATATTTTATGAAGTGGAAGATAGTCACAAATGCCCAGCACTCCTTAGAATAACACACACTCATGGAAATGTTGTGTGAAAGGAGAACAACAGCTAAGTACTGAGCAATTTTAACAGAACAAAAGCATCAAATGTAGCAGTAATCAATCTTCATGACTAGGAGTTTTTCAAAAGACTTAAAATAAATATTCAATGTATTTCCAACACAAGAAGTGGTTATATTGCACAGTAGAAAAAACAGATTAAAGGGCTTTTCCTAGTATCAAGGATACTCCACATTGAAAATACAAAAAAGAAAAGTAGCAAAGGTACGTTACATGATCTATGAAATAAAAACATCAAATACATTGTTACAGTGATTTTGTCAATAAGTCATACCTGCATTTTCAGTGATATTTATTTTGGGTAATACTGTAACACAGTCCTAAAACACCACCACAATTATTCAGCCATTACAAAGTAGCATGTAACAAATATTCTAATTTAAAGGATAAAATTGAAATTATTTCCTGCTTTCCAAATCAACAAACCATCAGAGTTTTCATCTAAGAAACAATATGTAAGATAATGAAAACGTGGTTAATCACATTTGAACCACTTTACAGTTGAAGTTATCAATTTCTTATTCATCAGTCATCCAAGAGACTAACAGGAAGCCCAGCATATTTCACTGTAAGACTCTGCTAAGCAAGTACAGGACCTGTAACTCAAAGGAGAACAATGCAAAAAAGCTTTCAGGACAACATTTCTTTTTCATCACCCCTATAGTGACTTTGGAAAAGATCAAAAATCTAAAGTTGGATCATAGTTAGAATTTCTTTTGTTCTTCTGGAACATGTTGCAAACGCAGGCCGCAAGCTGCGCGGTGAAGGGTGCTGACGGAAGAGCAGCTTCTGTGCACCCGCTCGCCGCGCTGCCGACCTTTACAATTACAAAGTCAAGGAAGCGCCTGGGTAATCGATTTCACTCTCTGAGACACCTCTTAATTGAATTATCATCAAGCTAATTAACAAGTAGGTAAAATTAGCCCAATGGTTGGACTTAGTTCTCCTAATTTTCAGATTTTATATAGGTTTAATCTCTTAAATGTTAAAGAAAATATAAGCGAAAAAATATATAGTTAAAGATGGGAACAATAACGAAAGCTCTACTGCTTTTTGATGCTACTAGTTTACCTCCTTTTCAAGAAACAGATCTTGATGTTCTAAACATCTCTCATCATTAAAAAAAGACCAAGAAGCTGCTGTTTGCAGAACAGTGACTTCACTGACAGTACAAATGTGGCGAAGAAAAAAATCCCAAATAAATATTTATTTTTCATGATACAGTCATACTGGACTAGAGACCTCAATTTCAGAGAAATGACAGCAGTCTGGGACAACTACTCTGTTACATGGATTCTGTGCTTTTATCATCAGGCAGTTCCACCCAGCTGGCAGAGAGCTGTCAAAGCGTGTTGAAACGAAAAAAGAAGAAAAAAAGCGCACTGTTTGTGTTCCATTTCATGCCTGTATTTATTTGGTAAGTACTAATTTGCCACTCTAATAAAACCAGCAGCTGTAGTTTATGTTTCTTTTCAGAACATAAACTACATGGACAATCCTGCACAAGCCCAAGCAAAGGTATGTAACTTTAAAATGTTTTTACTTCAAATTGCTGTCTATTAGTATCGTACTATATTATTGATAGCATCTGTTGTTTTATAGGAGGCTCTGGAATTGCACTGTGGAGGTAATTAACTTAAACGTTCATTTGTTGCACCTCTGACATGTTAGAAATACACCTCAATTATATCACGCATTTATTCATTTACATCTAATTGACAGTGGCTGCTGTGTGCCATGGTTTGACATGCATGTCGGTTCCAGCTAGAATATCTTTTTCTTACATTATGTTAACCGGTGGTAAATATGAAAGGACAGGTAATGATTAAAATATCAGATTCTTCCATTTTCTGTCCAATCTGAGAAATTCTCACTCATGCATTTGGAAGTCAAAATAATTTGCCACCCTTAGCAAGATGCATAAACACAAAGAAGAAAATGCAGAAAAATGAATGAGGAGAGGACCTACAGTAGAAGAACAGCAATTAGTGGGCTCAGATTTTGTAAATGAAAACAAGCTTAAATGTAGTTATGTTAAATGAGTAAGATTCTAGTTATGGCGGGGGGGTAATTTTAAGTAGTGCATCTTACATAAAGTGTCTGCCAACTCTCAAAAAAAAAACAACTTTAAGGCAGTATTTCGAATAAAAACAAAAAGTTTTACTCATTATGCATCCAGTAATAAAGATTCACTTATTATCCCTTAAAGAAGTAAGCTCCTCTCCCCAAAATCCACCAAAATTCTCTTAGCTGAAGCACTAAATATTCAATGGTTTCAAATAAGCAAAATAAAAGGCACATTCGCCAAACTGTTAATTTCAATTGATGTGATAAGACTCAGAGCAGAATTCAAGATTGGCTTTAGGCAATTCCCATCTGTTCCTATCACTCTCTCAACATACGAAAACTGGAAGCAGGATCTCAAAAACCTGAAGAAAAATACGTTAAAAAATAGCAATTTTGTTACCATCTTCCTCTCCTGATCTTAGTTCCTAGGATCTCCTTCCTTTTGTGGAATATATTATTTTTTCACAATATTGGAGTGAGACCGTGTTCCACCTTAGACTAGGAGTCACTCACCAATTTACATCAAATACTACTTATGCAGGTTTTCAAATAAAAGACTATTGGGATTAGCTCATTGCTAGAAGCTAGGTAATCCAAAAACATCTTCAATTTTTATTTAATAACAGATGTTGTCCACAATGACAATAAGTTACATTTTTCACAGTTAGAAAGGAAACTCGCGCCTCAAAAATATTTTGAGCTTGGCTCAAGGATTGCATTTTATTTTGCTATTAGCCTTTAATCCAATTTTCTTGTGTACTCTTATTACAGAAGAAATCCAAAAGATAAGAACCACCCACAAATGTTTGTTCATGGAATCGTTCATTATGAACAATACCTTTACATCACAAAATACAGACTTTACACCGCAAAATAACCTGTATATCCCCAAAAGTTAAATAATGAATCTTTTGGTAAGCCAAAATATCCAGTCCAAAAATATGATTAGTTTGAATGTCTTATGCTGAATTTAGAATTCCAAATACAAACACTAAAAAGTCAAATATTTCTACTCTTTGAACCACTCATAAACTGCAAAAACAAAAGGAAAGATAAATGAGGAAAATTAACGAAGCCGTTTGGGAGAATTCAGCATCCGTACAATGGCACAAGTTATTAAAGAGAAAACCTTACAGACTTCAGTGTGGTCAGCATTTCTCCAAAAGCACATGACTATTTTACGTAACAGATAAAACTGCTGTATAAAAAAGTTTCCAAGCCTGACGATGACCCAAACTGAAGGGAGAGGCAACACATTCCCTGGCTACCTGAAGCCCAGCTGAACACCTAGTGCTGGCACAGAAAACACTTACTGGGACAGGAGCCCTATTTCTATTTTTTTTCAGCATTCTCAGTGCCACACAGCTCTGGCACTTGCTGCATAAGTCCCAGCTACAAGCATCATCCGATAGCCCGCAACAGCACTGAGAAGTGGCTTGAAGGGAAGAGGTCTAACGTTACAGATGCACTGTGGGCCAGGCAGGCATTGCATTGCTTTCAGTGATGCCATGCCCTCGGCTAAGGCGAGTGGCTAGACGCTTGAAGGGTTTACCCTCCACCACAGCACAGCACTCCTCAGGAGCAAATGGACTAGACCTCCTCAACCCTTCAAGATGATTCTTGATTTTCCTCCCTGTAAAGGAAGGGCTACCAAATATTTGAGACTACCCTACACTCAGGCCGACATAGTAAATTACTTTGTAGAAATGACAGGCCTAACCTACCCCAACTGCAGCACAGCATTTGAAATGGTGCCACATGTAAAATCAGCTATGGTTATGATAGAGATTAGTAGAAAACTGTAAATAGGTAAGGAATAATTTAAAGACAAGATGACACTGGGCTGTGCTGAAAGCAGAACTGTTGGGCTGGAGACAGGCTATTAGTCAAGTTCCCCAAGAACTAGTTTGTGACAGATATTATTCAATATTTCATTATTGACCTTGGCACAAGAAGTGGCTGAGTGGCAACAAAGCTTGATGTCATAAATTCAAGAAGCTTCATGAGATCAGAGGACTGGAACACAATATATAAAGAATTTGATGACCTGAGGAAGGGAACAGTAGAAATAGGATGAAATTAAATAACATAAAATGCAAGGTCATTGATTTAGGAATCACTAACAAGAGCTACCACTGTTACCTGGGATCTTGTCACTTGGAAGTACTGAGCAGGGAGGAGACTAACTCGAACCTTACCAGTCAGCCAACAGAAAGCTAGAGCACTACCAACACGATACTAACACAAGGAAAGCAAACATAATCCCTGGAGTTACCACCTCATTTTACAAGATATAAGTAACATCTGAACAAGGACGCTATGCACAGTTTCGGTCAACTATACTAAGAAAAGTGAATGTAAGTGGGTGCATAGGAAGATGCTAAGTGATCAGGAAACTAGAGGGTCTCTTATATCAGATGAGACTAGCTGAGCAAACCTTTGCTGCTTCAGCTAAACAAAGGCTGGAAGGTCACAGCTACATCTTATAAATATTATTAGGGAAGAAAAAACACTTAAGAAGGAGAAAAATATTTATGTTAAAATGCAGTACTGACACAGAACAAATGGGTATGAATTGGTCATTAATGAACGTAGACTGGAAACCTCCAATAGAAGTTGTAAACTCAGAAATATCCTTGCCTAGCTGACCGCACAGGAAGGAACTAAACTTAACAACTCAGAAATCCAATCTTATATTCCTAAACATATATACAGAAGAATACTGTACCTATTTTCATTCCTACAATCCATTATATCAGTGCTATTCAATTAAAATTAAATTGCTTCTCTACATTCTTTTTTTCCATCATTCTATCCTTTCAGTGTCTTTTATAATAATGACATGTCAAAGTGTTTCACAAAAGACACAGTTATTTCAATTTAAAATTGGGGAAACTGAGCCATAGGTAATGCATGACCCCGAAGCAGGTTAGGCTTTCTGATGCTGAACACTGTGACACCTTTCAGCACTTAGCTTGCAAAGTGGAATCACAAGGCTCAATTGGACACTCACTAGCTGTTCTACATATTTTGAGTAGACGCCTAAAAATTAAACTTATTTCAACAATCATTTTGAGCATTCACTTAGGTATCCAGCTATGTAAATGCTGTTAAGAACACATATCCCAAAATCTGCTTCTTCTCTGGAAACAGATATCTACCAATAACCCCAGGCTAAAACTTGCATCAGATTGGAGTTCAGATCCCCAAATTCTTGGATTTACGCTCCAAAATTATCCTTCTGGCTACAAAAAAATGACTTGACTTTTTAAACACAGAAGTGGTGGTGGCAGCAAAGGAAGAGAAATTGATAGTATCTCTCTACCCATTTCTTGTCATTTCTTGGTCAGAAATAACTCTCTTGGGATGCAGTCTTAAACTTGCCCCATAAGAAACATCCAGAATCTAGGTCTCCTAGCTCCCTGACCTGTATTCTCATCATTAAGATACTTCTTCTCTTCCATCTCCTATCAAAGTAAGGTGAAATTATGACAAGAAATTTCACTACGCTCTACTGAATCAGCAGCTTACATGAATACACACAAAGGAGAAATTCAAGCTGCATGCTCTTTCACATACTAAAACCAAAATTAATCAGCAGCCTAAATTTATGCAAATGCACTGTTAAGATTTAGATATGCATTCTTCTTCATTATGAAAATTATACAAGTAGCAACTATCCAGGAATCAGGAATTTTGATGGGCTCTTTTTAGTCTGAAATCCCAATAAAGATAGGCAAAAACACCAACATTTTCTGAAAACTTAGTTTTATATTAATCAGAGCAGGGGGTTTTTTGTATTTAATATCAATAAGCATATATACTCAACATGCCCTGAAGAGGTTCTGCTCAAGAACCTCAAGCTCAACAATTTGTGATATTTTAATTAAACCTCCTTACGAAAATATTTCAGACCCCATTACTGTCTTTCAGCCATAAAAGCTATCATTATTACCAGAGCTTTCTATTTTTATAAAACAACTTCTGTAGAACAGAAGTCTAGTCTTAGCAAAACCCTAACATGTCTCTTCTCAACCATGTGGTAAAAGCAGAGTGTGCTAATGCACTCTGTAGCGGCTGAAAATTTTTCACAGTGTAGTTTCTTCTCTTAAAAATTGTAATCCTTGCACCTAATGTTCATGAAGATCTCTATTATAATTTAGTAAGGTTAAAAAGGACTATCAACTCTGATTTCTTTCAATAGCCACAGATTTTATCCAGCTACCCTATGCTAAGCCAAATATCTTGTCCTTGTTATTTTTTACCATTCTGCTGATTTTTGCCATTCACTCCCAGGTCACTGATGGGGAATTGTTCTTCAAGAGCATATCACACTGAATTCAGGAAGAAAAGAAACGTATGTAGCGGTAGACCATACTGCCTTTAAAGCATATTCTTGATGTTTTCCAATTAGTTACTTATTCATCCTTTCAATACACTTCAGAAGAGATTTTTCTGAAGTCCCAAGCCTAAGGCTTCTGACTTGCAAGAGTGCCCGCGCTGGGCGGGCTCAAGGGGGCCTGCCCCAGCTGTCCGCCCTACCCATCTCCACCAGGCTCCCACCCAGGGAAGAGGGGAGGGCTCAGCTGCTCAGGCAGCAGCTGCCGAACCACTGCAGATTACCGCTTGACATACTAAGGTAATCCGAAATAGGTGTCGGTTTAATTTACTATGCCGGGCCATTAACCACAATGGTTCAGCAGCTGTTACATGAGCAGTTCCAAAAGAGGGGCAGGGCTGACAGACAGGGGCCAAACGCAGACCAGCTGCTCCAAGGTAAGCCAGCCCCCCTCGTTAATTTTAGCTCTAAATGGACAACTGTATATGGTTACCTTTATCAATACACTGGAAACCTCAAAGAGAATGAAGTGAGGTTTATTTGGCCATACTTATTTTGAACATATCAAACCATGCTGATTTGCATTAATTCAATTTCTCTGTTGACTGAATCCTTTATCAGCTTTTCCACTGTGCTGACTGGAGCTTGACTTCAGGTTAAATGTCCAATGGTTTATATATAGATGTTTATCTGCTTCTTTTTTAACTCTAGAAAAGTACCAGCACTCTCCTAAGTCTTTTTTGCTATTCTAATAATTTGTTAAAAATGAGCATCCATGGTCCAGAGACTGACTTACTCAGTTCAGTCTGGGGCAAGTTTTCCAGGCCTGCTAATTTACAAATCCTTAGCCTTCATAGGTGTTGTTTAATACTTTCCTTGTGTACTCACTGACAAATACTCCATCCCCTGCAGGTGATTAAAGTCCATTATCCTGATTCTTTCCAGAGAGTGCAAAAAATCATATTTCTGCCTTTTCCAGCATCACTGTGAACAATTCTGTTACTTCCACCTGGTGGCAAGCCTATGCCTTAGTAAAATGCCTTTTGTTGCTAATGTATTTAATCCTCCTACCCCTCTTTGCATCAAAGAGCCTCAAAACTTCTGGGCAGTAGCAGTTGGAGAGGAAGTTATTTAGCTTTTCACCTGGGCTACGTGGGCACACAAACAGAATGAGGAGAATGTCCACAAGGAGAAGGGCAGTGTTACAGATCTGGCACCTTCAGTTCATAGCCTCACTCTGCAATAATGCGCCCAGGTACATCAGCCAGAGGGATGCGGGAAGGAGTGGAAAACAGCCATCACTGAAAACTTTTTCGGTTGTCCATAAGCTTGTTTTAGCAACGAGGACTCTGATGTCAGAAAGTGGCCTGCAATGTATGCAATGGTATTCCTTTTAATAATGTCCAAAATGAAATTTGAAAGTTGTTCATGAAATGATATCAAAAGATAATCCCTAGATTAGGCACCCTCTGAATTCTCTACTTTTGGGAAGGATTTTTTTTTTTTGGCCTTGTAGGAAAAACAAGGCCCAGATCAAAAGCCATTACTATTACCAGTTTCCTAATAAAATGTATGAAAAGGTCAATCCCTCTAAAAGGAGGTCACGCTCAACTTTCCCTACCTAAACCTCAACTGCATCAGAAGGATTTTCTTCTTAGTTTTTCTATCTATCTCTGCATGAGGGTTAGCATTGTACAGTGGAATAAAGTATTTAGCTGTTAATATACCTGTCCTTCCTAAATCCTTTCAGCTGTGGGCAAGGGTGGGGGTTATGCCTCCCCCTCTTTTTTTCCTTAAATGAATTTGTAATTTGGCAAGATCTTTAGAGACATTGGTAGATTTTGGGACGCTGTTCCTTACGTTCAATAACACAGAAAGTATGCTGCAAAACCTACAGTGCACCAAGTTTTGAAAGACAGCCAGAATTTTATTAATCACAAGTAAACACGCAACACCCTGGAACACAGATATTGCAGAATTTCATACACTTTGTCCTAGCAATGACTGTCTTCACAGCTGACATTCTTGCCCTGTACTCTCCAACCATCCTAACAAGCAGACACATCATCTGTTTTTCCTAACCAAAAGGCAACTTGGCACATAAAGGTCCCAAAATAATAAATGATCCACATCCTCTGCATTCTGTAAGAGCAGGAGAAGAAGGACAATTATGATGGCAGTCTCATCTGAACTCTGAATTGCCTTGCTTGTTATAGGTCAAGTATGAAGGCTTTTGTGGTTTTTGTTAACTAGAAACAACCCCACATTTAGGATTTTACTAGAAATTGCTAACAATCCAAATAACATTCATAACGACACCAAAGAAAAGAGGAAAACGCGTAAATCCTACATTTCAGGCTACAAACAGTCAAGTTGAGCTTTTATCACATTGTCAAGGAAAAAAAAGCCGAAAACACTTCTTCCTTTAGAATTCTGGGTTGGGAAGTTCCCTAGCTTGTTAGTCATGCTGCATTCAGAATACGGCTGTGAAAATAAGAAACATGATTTGCATTTAAATACTATATTGAACACAAAGCCGTTCAGACACCATTTGAATCATAACTTATATTGGACCAAGGATGATTCACAAGCCTGCATACTCATTCTTCATGATGATCATCTTCGCTATTCGTAGCCAAGTGTATGCCCTCACTACATATGACTTGCTGCTTACTTATTATTTCTCCTAATCTTCTAACAGTCCAATTCCAGAAGGCGTAAGCTATTAAAATCCTGAGAGAGGTCTCTTATTCTAGGTGAAAATACAAACTAAAACCATTAACATGAAATAAATCGGTTTTAAGTAAAAGAGAAAATGAAAAATATTATTTTAAAATAAGAAAATACGGAAATATCTTTCCACATTGGGTGATCTATCAGGGTCGTCTTCAGGGTTTGCTTCAGCACCTGAAGCAAACAGAAGACCATTTGTCTTACAGGAAATAACATCAGCATCTGTTCACACAGGTCCTGTTTGAGTTTGGGAAAACAACCAGCTGAGATTCAAGTTTTCACTGGCAACAACTTATTGTCACAGCATATCATCAGCATCATAGCCTGTTTTTAATACAATTTCATTACATTCGTGAAAAAGTAATAAATTACGTTTCATCAACATAAATATCCTACCAACTGAATTGAGATACACACATAAATCCGATATAGTAATTTGTAAATCAAAGGAAACAATTTTAGACATGCATTTCCAACATGTTATTTTATATCATGCTGATAATATACTAATAATTACAGTGTTCTATGACAGCATGTATCAGAACACATATCATAACCCAACAGTGTGCACAAATATTTTGGCAAATATGATTATGTGGATTCCAGGGACAATGTTTAGGAAAGTCTGCAATTATGAATTATTTAAAGAATTTAAAAGCTATCTTTTATTCATGCTGCCATTTTTAAGAGTGAGACTGCTGCTTCTCGTAGCAGCTACATAGCTTGTTACACAAAACAGTACCAAGATTCTCTGAAGGTCTAAAAAAGTAAAGGAAGAAGCATCACCGTAATAATTATTGCAATCACTATCATGCTTTGTCATTCTCTTTCTTTTCAGGAAAAAGAAGCCAAAGCGCCTTTGCCATCTTTTGCATCTTCTAATATTTGAGCAACTAAAATAAACATTCAAAACATTATAGGACAAACATCCAGTATCACCAGTTTACCTTCTGACCCCAAGTACTCCAACTGGTAAGTCCTCAACTAATGTTTTAAAATTTAATGTTGTCCAGAGTGTATCTCACTAACAGACACCTATGACATCCATTCTAGAACAAGCATATGGCCTACATGGCAAATGTTTTGAGAGGATGTTTAATATAAAACAGAATTTCAGTATCTGTATTTTAGAGTTTTCTTTATCAAAGCTTTTTCATACACCATTGTATTTAACAGAACTGAGGAGGAAGAAAAATATTTTACCACTTTCTTGTAGTCTCCATAAATACAGTAAAGTCTGCTTCCAGAAAACTACTTTCAGTGCTTATATTTATAGGTATTTTTCCAGAACTGTAGTTTTGATAAAAATAATCAGAAATCTGCACTAAAATTAATAGAAAAATTGACTAAGTATTAAAAATATTTAATAGAAAGAACATTAAGGAGCACTTCCCATGCAATAACAGAGGGAGAAAAAAATACTTAAAAACTGAAATTAACGTATGCTATACTATTCACCTATGCACAGCAATTTACTGAAGATACTTCCACGCCAGTGAAAGAGCTAGATGTTTCCTGCTACACCTTTAGAAGGCATCTTTCAGTGCACAGCCATCCAAATCAAACTAGGCAGAACTGGGTTTTGCTGATGCCTTGAAGAATAGTCTATCAAATGAAAAACGCTCCCTACGGTTCACGGCCAGGGTCCTGGACCTAGGTGGATAGAAAGCACTTTAAATTTTGACCCAGATAATAAATACAACCAAATCATTCAGCAGCACACGTTTCTCCCCCCCACAAAAACGAAAACTATGTTACAGTCTTGGCAGAACCGGAGCGTTTTGCTGGCAGTGACCTAATTACTAGGATAAAAAGCTGCATATCTGACAAAGAGAAAGGAAGGACCCACCGCTTCATACATAATTTATTACGATTTCCCACAGCGTTCAGGTTAAACCACAGCTCCCCGCATCTCTTTGTGATGGTAAACGAATTTTCGAGGAGCCGGGGGATCCTCGGGCCCCGGCGCCCCCCGGCCCCTCCGCAGCGCTCTCGCCGCCGGCGCGGGGACGCGCTGCCGCAGCGCGGCGGCCCCACCGCGGCCCGCGCAGCCGGGCGGCCCCGCGCTACCTGCCTCCGCCGCTTTGTGCCCCGCGGCCGGGGCTCGGGCGGCGGCTCCTTCTTTGTTACGCGGCGGCCGTTTCCCTAGACACGGCGCTTCCCCCTTTCTAGGTCAGCGAGCCCCCGCTTTTCCTGAAGCCCGTTTTTAGCCACAAAAGCCGCTTTCTTCTCCCTTCCCGGCGCTGCCGCCTCCCTGTCAACGGCACGGCGGAGAGCCGCAGCCAGACGCCCGGCTCTGCCACGGCGATGGGGCGGGCGGCCCGCGCTCCGGCCCGCTCCCCGCCGCCTGTCAGGCGGCCCCGGCCGCCCCGCGCCGCCGCCACCGCACTCACCCCATCGCCGCGGCCGGCTGCGCCTCCATCCCGCCGCCAGCGCCCGGCCCCGCCCGCACCCACCGGCTGCGCCGCGCCGCGGCCAATACGGCCCCGCCGGTCACGTGCCGCCCGGCCCCGCCCGCACAGCCAATGGGGCGGCGCGCCCGGAGGAGCCCCCGCCCCCGCGGGGGGAACAGCTGCTCCCCCCCGCCGCGGGGAGGGGGCGGGGCCGCAGCCGCTCCCCGAACCCGCGCGCTGGGCTGAGACGGGGCCGCGCTCGCCCCGCCCCCCCCCGCGCGCGCCCCGCCCCCCCCCGCGCGCGCGCCCCTCCGCGGCCGCCCCCCTCCCCCGCCGCGCGGGAGCGAGAGGCGGCGGCCGGGCGGGGAAGGCAGGGCGCGCGGGGGCGGCGGCTGCACGAGCCCCTGCAAGGCCGCTCTGCCGCCGCAGCACTGCGCTGCCAGGGGACGGGCGCAGCACCCCGCAGCCAGGAGCTGCTGCCACTGCGCGCACAGCTCGCAGGCACGCATCGCATACAGCCTGGACCGGGATTTCTCTTAACGCCCCTCTGCTCCCACCCTAACTTTTGGGGAGGTTTTAAGCCACTGACAAGGCGGGCAGGATCTTGTCATAAATGCAAAAACCGACCCCCATTCTATACTGCAGCATTAATACTCACTGCTCCATAGCAATGGGTATGACACTTGAATTCTTCCTGGGGGAAATAATCCCCTAAGTATCTGCATCACTTCTCTTGCGAAGATTATCACTCTATAATCTCTTCTCCCAATGAAAAGAGACAGGCGCTGAATACTATGCAAGACTACAAACAAGCTTGTGCATTTATATGAGGATTCAAGCACTGATCATAGCTGTTTTTAGAAGAAAGTTTCTGCATATACTAGAAGGACATTGTATCATTTCTAAAGAAAACATACAGATACTGCTTATTCAAAAGAACTGTATCTTACAGTGTTATCTCTAACGTATTTAGAGTTCAGTAAAGCATCAGTCTCATGCACTTTGCAGACACAAATTTTTGTCATTACTGCTTGGTAGCTTTGTAAGAGATGTATGCATTTAAGCCACACCAAATTAGAACAGTAAGTGCAAGCTCAGTGATGAGTCTTGGAGAAAAATCCAGAAGATGAACAAACAAATCAATTCAGGACTATTTTAGAACCTCCTTCCAGAACCAAGCCCTCTCTCCAAGGATAAAGATGTAAGGAGCTATTCATGAAGAAGATGCAAGAGCCTAAAGCAGCATCCTAGTGAATACAACAGACAGCAGAAAGCCTGCCATAGTCCAGCTGTTTGAGTTTGTGGTCTGTATCTACTCTTTACAACGTTTTATAGATAGCAGGTAATAAGTGGGATGCTGTTTAAAAAAACTCCAGTTCTTTCTTACATAAAAGGCAGCTTTGTTAAGAAAAAAAGAAAAAGCACAGTATTAGTCTTTTTTATTCTCTGGAAGAAGTGTTCTAGAATAAATCTATGAGCAGTGCAGTCCAACATCTCAGCAAAATACAAGACTTAAAAATTGCAATGGTTTATGAACTAAGCAAGTGAATGTCCTTCCCTGTGTCATGTTATTACATAATTCATGGCAATATTTGCTCAGGCAAGTGGACATAAGGATGTGTTTTTAATGAGCTATCTACCCTTACATGCCTGAGGAAGCCCCATTCCTCCCCTAATCATTTCTTTGATTCGTACGGTACTAGCAGACCCCTGATACCTCGGGGTGCCTTGGAGGGACCAAGCAAAATTAAAGGCACTACAGGCCTATGTAGGGAATGTGAGCAATGGCACCACAGATACTTAAATACAGCTACTTCCTTTTCAGCTGCGTTTCCATGGCTCATTTTTCTAGTCACTACTAGACAACGCTCCAGTCCCAGGAAAGCTGCGCTTTGTCAGCTAACCTTTCGTCAAAGCTCTTCAGGAATAAGGAGATGGTGTAACATTATGTTGTCTGTTACCTTCAACGTGGTAATCACACACAATCTTCTTTAAATGGTAAACCGAGCAAACTGGGGTAGTACTCAGGGACTCTCTAGGATGAGAATGATGAAAATGTCTCATGCTACATATTTGCTACACAGCTTCCATTAATTACAGCCATGTTTGATGTCCTCCCAATTTCTGATGAACTCAATTTCAGACTTGCATATACCACTGACTGTACTAGTGAGCTGTTAATCCTTCAGCCGTAAGAGACTATCTATCACATTACTGTCGGTCTTAGAAGTTTAGAACCTAGTTTTGCATTAAATCTACACCCATCCTGCTCTGATGATATGCCACTGCTTCTTCCCTCAAAAAAGGAAAACTAAATTCTCCTAGATGTTGTGCAGCTCTCTCTATCCCAAAATTATTTAAGTCAGCATAGCTCAAATAAGTGCACATATAGCTCACAACATTTATGTTATCAGTTGGCAAGCTGCTGTAACATGAGTTGTGGTTTATACTCCAATTAGGTCAAATTGAGAATTGTAATAGTTTTAAATCATGTTCTTTATTTGCAAGTGCAATATGGTCTAGAATGGCAATTTTAAGTGTTCAAAGCCACACTAAATGCCAGAGAAACTGAAATCCTATATACTTTAAAGCTAAAATACATACTTTAAGGAAAAAACTAAGCTGTGAAGTAGACTTAATTTTCATAAATCTCTTTCTAGAGTCCAGACTGGGAATATCAGAGATCAAAAGCTTCATAATGTATGCCATTCATTTATCCACATCACACCGCACTTCTTGCAACTCTGAAAAGCCATAAGCTATAGTTTTCAGTCTGTGAAGTTAGTCCTGACCTATTGCTTTATGAGCCTGGTACTCACAAGTTGGCATAGGTTTAAGTAAATTCAGTGCTAAAGAAAAACGTTACATTCACTGCTCTATAGCCTGAAGTTCTGTATTTAATCACAGAACAAGCAGAGCATAAGCAGCAGCGCAGAGTCTCTAATACCTCCTGCCAACACGACAGCTGAGTGGGAGGCAGAAAGCTTTCCCTTCCTTGCTCATAGTAATGCCCATTCTGTGACAATTTCTATAAAAAATGGCAGCTTATGTTTTGTGTCTGTCACATGCACTTGCCTCCAAAGAAAAATCCCATTTTAAATGAGTTTCAGTTTAATATACAGCATGTTACTAGTAATAAGGTGACCTTCCTCATACTGTCTATTCCAGTGGTGTTAAAGCACTGACACATATAACCAAACAGGTGAATGATATTATGATATAAACTTTGTTTACTTCTTTCAAAACTGCTTTCTAGGTGCAGTACCATCATCTGTTGACCCTGGTATTAATGAAGCAGCATTTGATTAAAAAAAAATAAAAAAGCATCAGTGTCTCTTGGAAAGAAAAGGAGAACAGAACGGAATTACACACACACAAAAAAGTCTTGTTCAGACTTAATTTTACTTTTGGCTAGTTACTTTCTAATCTAGCAGAAAGAACAAGCTAGCCTTCTCATTTCCTGAAAAATACCATTGCCAAAACCCAGGACAAGTCTAGGAATACCTACTACATATCTGTAATACATAAAAACTTAAAAATCTATTAAGAGAACTAAATCTTTGCAGGTAAGCTACGAACTCCTAGGGACACAAAATTTTAATATTTGAAAACATCAGCTCAGTATTCACAATTCAACTATTTGTAATATTTTGGCCCAGATCCCTGTAAGTCTACCCAGAACAGTGTTCCCAAACAGCTAAATGAGATTTTTTTTTTTGCTGTAGAAGAGGAATTAGCAATCTTTTCATAGAATACTTGATGCAAGTCAGGCACTGTTTTCCAATCTCTTACTGCATTTATTAAAATCCACTCTGAAACCAAATAAAATTAAGCCATAATCCTGTTTTTTTTAACTGCCATACTTGTCTCCCTCATCTACAAAGTAGTGCTAAACAGAAGCTCTCAGCAGATTAAGGCCCATGTGTTTCTGAAAACAAAGGATGCTCCCCCAAACATTCATTTGCTTCATACAATTAAGAATATTACAACAGCAAATGCAAGAGACCATGGGTTTTTTTTAGATAGCTTGATCATAAATGGGACAGTTTTCTGTGCCTTCACCACCTCACCCTCTGCAGCAGTACCCTTCTCCCTTGAGGCCTTTCACCACTTCATATATTTAAAGTGATTGATATTTCATTACTAGTCATTGTGCATGCACAGTACTAACTACCTCAGAGACTCTGGGCACAGCAAGTGGGTTGGATAATGAGTTAAATTCTCTCTGTTGCCAGGCACTATGCTTGGTATTACTTGCAAATGTGAAATGTAGCATTGGCAACTTAAGATCTTGTCTTCAGAACTTCACTTACTAATACAAAATGCAAATTTTACACATTGATTTACATCAGGCTGCATCTTTGGGGGGGGGGGAATAAGTGGCATAAACAGATTTTATTAACAGAAAACAGTACACCCTTTCACATGGTCAGTTAACTACAGGAAAGACCTGCAACACAAGCTGAATGAGAAAAGCAGAGAAATGCATGCTGCTTAATTATTTCATAAATAAGTCAGATTTACAGAATGCTATCATCTGCTCTTTAAATCCATTATTATGTAATGCTCTCTATCATTTGCAGTTTCTCAGTTCTGTCTGGAAGTACTGTATCCTCTGGGACATCTCCCACTCATACTTTCTTCCCTCTTACTAAATTTTTCCATCTCCATACAGGTTTCTTGCTGCAACTTAAATAAGTGAAGATTTTGTGCAGGGAGAAGGAGCACATCCCTCCTCACTACAGTTACAGCTAACAACACATCGAGGACCAATTTGTAATATTGGCCATATACATTCTAAAAACAGTACAACAGCAGTAATGGAAGGAGTTATCCTAGCAAGCCAGTAATCCAGCAAACTTCACCATCCATTTACCCACTCTTTTATCTCCACTGCATAATGAACCTCATCTGACACTAACTTCATGTCACATTAACTATGGTTTCCTCATCCTCTAATTAAGAGCATCACAGTATCCTTCTATTGTATTGATTTGTTTCCTCTGCTGCAGCTCTTGTCATGCATGTAAGTAGTTCTATATCTGTGCTGTAATTACTTCTTAATCCAGCCATGCCATGCATTTTCTTTCCTTCCTAAACAGCTGCATATTATTACATTCCCTTTACTTCCGACAGTTTTTTTCCCACCTCCTCTTAATACTATTGCAGAGTAAGGCACAACACTTGCCAGACCTCATTTCTAGTGTACTTATTCAGAGTACAGGTCTTTATCTAGGAACGTTTCTGTTCAAATATCAACAAACTGAGCTGTTACTTATCCTGGGCCTCACCTCTAAGATGTCAGGAGGTAGCAAGTCAGATCAGCGTTGTGCTATACCTTAAGATCTTCTGATGAAACGCAACAGAGAAATAGTCAATACAAAAATATATCAGCTCTTTCCTTCTCAAACTGCAGATGTCTTTGTCTTACCCAATACTAACATTCTGCATTAATTTTCATAAAAACTTGTTTTTTAAATGGAAAAAAACCCCAGTCCTTTCCAAAAGGCTCTGCTGCAACAACATAAAAGGAAGAAAAGTTTGAAAGGCAGAAGAAAATGAAAGTGGATGATGCTCAGTCAATCCACTAGAAAGGTGGACTTTTTACAGAAATTTGGAAAACTGTTTTTCACAGATGTGAGCTAGAAAAGTGTCATTTTTCTGTATCGCTCACTGAAAGAGAGAGTCTAGAGTAACCAGCTAAACAGAGAGCTGACTTTCAAGTTTAGTTTATTTTACTCCACAGATTCATGTATTTGCCCACCCACTTATTCCAGAACTCCAGCAAAGTAAAGGCTTATTCAGCCCCTTTGTAAACCTGTAATTGCACGCTCTAACCCATCTTTAATTCAGCTTCAGTAATCAGTTAACTTTACTGAAGGCAGCATGTAGCGCTGAACATCTTTCATATAAAAAACGGTACCAGTGTACCTCAGCAATTCTCTGGGAAGCTTTTCCACAGTAAAAGCTCTTCCTAAGGGAATTTGCTTATTCATACAGATTTCTCCTCTCTACCCCATCTTGGCCATAGAATAGCAAGAGATGGAAAGCTTAGAGAGAGATTAAGTATTTGATGTTTCTCAGTATTTCCCTCAGACTGCCATGCTCTGGATCTGTCCTAGCTGCACTACAGTTACCTTTTGTTATCAAATCTTTTCGTCTTAGAATACTTTATCCTTAGCTGTAACTCAGCTCTTGGCTTTTCACACAGGGTTGCACAGCTGTCAGTTGCTCAGAGACCAAATCGGAGTCAGCGCTGGCAGAAGAAACTGAGCACATGCCTAGAATACCTACAGGGGCCTGAGTTACAAAGACATATTTTGCTCATTCTTAATATTTAGCAGACACAAGAAGCTACAACATTCACATCTATTCACGACAAATGGATGACCACACATGCAAATGGATGATCAGATCCAGTTTCTTGGTAAGCTGAGGTTGAAAAGTCACTGCTAGAAAAAAATGCACACTACCTGGTTGTGTGAGCTTTGTAGGGAACCTGTGAGCATCCCCAAACCCCACAACACTTTGAAAAATGGAAGCTCTATTATTTCAGTGGAATATTTACCTTTCTCTTGACAATCTTCTTTTCAGTCTTCCCTTTGTTTAGGTTGAACCAGATGTCCTTCATCCAAAAGCTGATTTGTTGTAAGCATTCTGACATTTTAGTAGTGATAAATCAGTTAATCTATTTAGCTGAAGGTCATCAACATGTGCGTTTTGCCTAGCATACTGAAAAGGGAGGGTCCATTCTTGTGGGACCCTGTAAACAAAGACCTTCTTTAAAAAATAAAGTGTGCTAAGAGGAAAAAAAATCCAGCTACTAATTTTGCTATACCATATTGATGATAGCTTTTTAACACCCGTTGCAGCAAAGGCTGTGGCAATGTCTAGAAATACAACACAAAATCATGGCTGTGAGTCCCTTTAGTGTCATTAGAATCTCTTAAACAATTAAATCAGGACCTAAGCCTCAGAGACTTATCTAGAGGAAGATGTTCATAGCAAACCAATCTAGAAAACTCTCCTTTCCAAGATAAACTGTTGACACGAACTATGAGCATACATGCATCTTCATTAAAATCTCAATGCCTCCCCCCAAAACAAACAAAAAAACCCAAACAAGTTCCAGCGCATAACAGTAAACACTAAAGAGTTCAAAGAAGGACCTCAAAAATGGCTCAGAGGTTAAGATTTATACTGTACGGCTTAAAGAATACAACTTACTTGGCTCAGCAAAGAGGAGGCTGATTTTTATTACAAAAATATTAAAAATATTTCTGATTTTTTCAAAAGCTTAACAAGATCTAGTAGCTGCAAATTAGACAAACTGGAATTAAATTCCCTAGTATCACTATGGTTAATTGAATTACAAAAGCCTGTACGAACCAAGTCTATAAGGTGAGACAAGATACTTAAGAAAATTTGATTCTGAATGTTCAGCAACTTTCGCATAGGGGTCAAACTGAATGGCGTGGGTCTTCAATCTGAGCTTGAAATGCACTACAGTTCATGAGTCATTGGAGCCTTCAAGAACTGTAATTCTTTGCAGTGTATGTACACTCATAACACACTGCAATGATTATAATCAAGTCTTACACTACAGAGATTCAGTTGATTGCTTGTTAAGGTCAGGACAAAAAGTCCTCCAGCTCTTCTTCCCAAGGCCGATTGCAGAAATTGCTTTGTTGTTAGTTGCCTTTTGCGAACGCAGAGCTGAGCTGGTGCTGGAGGTGGCACTCTCCTGGCACAGACTGGTGCTCCCAGGTAGGGCAAAGAAGCCTCACAGATGCCCAGGCAGCATGCAGTTTTCCTGCTCATAGCCATATTAATCAAGTGTAATGATTCATGTCAAATTTTTGGTTTAGCTTTTGTTTTGGAAACGCTCTTGCTTTCTTCAGCTTATTTCTTCAGCATAAAATGCTTCCTTGGATGACATGGGTCTCGCTTCTCTAGGGAGTTTGCTGTCACACAAGCCTTTAGGCACTGTGGCACACAGTTTAGTGGGTTATTCGAAAGTTAAAATCCATAGACTGATTTTAAAATATGTGTTTTTACAGTGTCGGGGTGAACATTAAGAGTTTTACTGCTTTTGTTTCGGGGGGGGGGTTTGAGTGAATATCTTCAATTCTTAATTCCTGCAATGCTGGTGATGCTAAAAAATATGGGGGTTTTTTGTTTCTCTTTTTTTTTTGGGGGGGGGATGTTTTTGTAAAACCTGAGCAGTCTAGAATATCTTAGGATATTTACTCCCCATAATGAAGCTTCATCTTACTGAAGAGTCAGTAAAAAAGAAAAAATTCAAATATAAGCTAGGGTTTGCAAGTCTAGCCTGCCCAGTATTTAGTGAGTTTTGAAACTGACCTACTCGCTCACTAGAAAAAGAATGCAAAAATTCAAATACTCATTGCATCTCTCGGCAAGCTGCTTCCAGCAGCACGCTCTACCCATGGGGCACCAGCGCTCAGCACTTTCAGGACTTACACAAAGCTGCCCTTTCCGCGGCCCATTCTTCACCCTGGAAATCAACCAGCAACTTCAAAGTAACAAAAAGGCATCTGAGGCGGTAACTGCTAAACATTTTATCACTGTCCAAATTACTTTAGGAAAGTACTGAGAAAAAGCAATTAAAGTAGTACAGGGGTGACAACCATGTCCAGAACAAATACAGTGTCAGTGGAATAACCTAGAAGAAAAATGCACTCTAAATCTGTCTGAATTGGGAAAGCAGGAGTGCTTTCAAATTCCTTGTTCTAGCTGATGGATATTTGAGTGGCACCCTGGCAGACACCAGCTTCCCTTCTCCAGCTTGGATCCAGGGCCACCAGCTACCCAGCTGAGACATAATCAAAATACCTAAGTTGTATGCATTAAATCTTAGACCCATATGACACAACTGAGTAATTCAGGTATATAAGGTGTTGCAACTCTCTTGAAAACATAAGCTTCTCAGGCTAGAAATATAATTTAAAAAAAATAGCATGTAGAGGAAAAACATCCTACTGACTACAGCTACATTTTGTACCTCAGATTCCAACCCCTATGGACACAGGAAGGGAAAAATGTAAGTCATCATAACCATATTTAGAAAAGCGTTCTGTATTGCTAAGCATTCTAAAAGAACATTTTCCTTTTTTTGTCCTACACATAACCCCAATACTTCAATCTTAAATGAAGAAAAGATGTACTTTCAAAGATCCCCAATGCAAGTCAGCTAGAATGCCAGCCCTAACTAGCTGAGATTCAGGGGCAACTGTGTTTGACACTCGTAAGTTCCTCCTCAGCACTGAATTGTATTTTATTGATTCATTACTCTTTTAGAATTGTTCTGTATTTTTTAATCAAGTACTGAACCTCTTACTAGAAATAATTTGTATTGTTTTAATGTTAAAACTCAAGCCATTTATGTTTAAGCTTGCCTGGTATTGAGCGATCTTGAGTAAACTCTGGCAAGCATAAAACATATTGTTCCTATACAAATAAAAACTGCAAATAAAGTAGTCTTGCAGACAAACTTAGTGTCTGCAAATCAAGATAAGCTGAGCTCAAGAATTTTAAAAGTTTCTGACAAGGCCATAAGGGTCTGTTTTGCAAGCTAATTACCTCAGGTGTCAAGACAACAACAGAAATCTTCATGGTGGATATTATTTATTCTGGCAAGGAAGAAGCAGTAAGAGAGATTGCATGGCACTGGCAAAATCCCTTCTGTCACAGGAATGGAAGACCAAAGTTCTCCTCCAATAACAGAACTGGCAGTAATTGAAATGCTCTTATTTAGGATTATAGATGAATTGTTCCTCAGCCTCACTTCCCCCTTTTGCTGTCCCTGAATTTTTTGTCCTATCCTGTGACCAAGCATGTCCTATCACATGAAAGTTTCAGGTGACAGTCATGTTATGGCACTCACTCATCATGTGATCAGATGTGTAGCTGACTAAAGACATGAGTGATTTGCCTGGATCTGTTTGTGTATCCAGATGTGCGCTCACCACATAAAAGGGTACGTCTATGATTCAGGCACATGCTAGAGCATGACCACATCTATGGAGTCCAAGCACTTCCACAAAAGGTTGTATAGCATGACTTTGCTAGAAGATAAAACAAGCACAAGAGAGTGTGCTTCCTACTCTACGCCTGGTTGATACTTTCCTGATGTTCTTTTAGTTTACAGTTTATTCCCTTTCTTTTCCCCAAAAGTAAGTGGAAGGAAGTGCTAGAAGCGTGCTTCATGAAATCTTATTCCCCAGTTCAGCTGCCTGGTAACAACCTACACTGCAGGCTCGGAGCAGTGTAATTGCTTCAGTACAGGAATCGTGTCTTTTTATGGATTTGAGGTTTGCCCAACACAAACTGAATCTGATGCTTAATGGGTTTCTAGAATTCCCGCAATATAATTATATAATAACTTAGGGAATGCAGTATAGAAGGAAGAATGATAAAGAGCACTATCTATCCATGTTTACAAACAGCTCAATGAACTTAAAAATATGAATTGAATAAAATGGACAATTCTCCTTCAAACAATGAACTAGGTGGCAAACTGCCCACAATGACCATTGCTAGAGTCTATAAAAAACTCCCTGTCCCTTAAAAGTCACAAATCAGAAAATTTTCAAGCAATAAAAATGTGATAGAGCATAGAAATTCTTACATTCCTATGCTATATTTAGAGAAGACTTTTAAGGCACAGATTAATATATTAGCAGAAACCGAATGCACAACTTAGCCATGGTAGCCAGTATGTTGAAGTAAGTTGTTTTCCATCATTCTCTGAAGAAGTTAAAGCATTCTAAAACATCCAAGACTTCTAAAATATAAAATAGTATAGCAAATTACAACCAGGCTCTGTTGTTGCAACGGGTTTCAGACCTTCATTGCCGCACGCACGCTAGACTGTCACACGGAATCTTCAGTCCCGTTATACCATTTTAAGCACCATTTCAGTCGTAAAGAAAGGATCTGCACATTTTGCTCACTAGTAAGACTGAGAGAGATTTGGAACAGTATAAAGACAGTCATGTACAGAAACCTACTTTTTCATGCAAATAAAGCAATACACAAATCGACTGGTTTGAGAGGAAGACAAGGACTCCTTTTCTCCATTCAATTCATTCTTTTCAGCTTCATGCACTTGAAACATTTTTTGGAAAATGCTTTATAAGTTAAGTCTAGTTCTCAAGGTCTTAACAATGACATTTAGACATTTAATTAGGAAGCCATCACTTGGACTGGCATCTAAACCTTTTGTCAGAGACCTAATTCCACACCAGTTTAAACATACCATTAGTCTTATATTAACTAATAAGATTCATAACATTCTGGCTACTGGATTGCACTGGCAAGCATTAATGCAACAGTGAAGTGAGTCTAAATGAACACCAGCATACAGTTTTACAGTGTACACATTAAGCTAGTAACAATGATCTAAGCAAGACAAAAATGTAATAACCACATTCGTTTATGAGCTGGTACTCAGGCATACCCTGTGCTTCCTGGCACTTTGGATGCAATTATGTGAGACTGACAGCCAAATGAAAGAAGATTTGATCAAACAAATTGTTTCATTGATTCCCAGCTGAATCCAGACCTTAAGCCTTTCTGGAGGTCATTCTGAATCATGTTTAGAGACCTACACATGTAAATTCAGTACCATTACCCTGTTTCAGCATTTCAACCCGCAGCCATATTCAGTATATGGAATTTTAAAAAGTCACAAACATACATAACAATATTTATAAACAGATAACCTATATTTGGAACCAATGGAAAAAAGTCACATTAGTTAATGCCATTTTTCAGCTCGTATTTCTAAGTTAGACATGTGGTTTTCACTGAAATAACAAGAAGATCCAAAATGTAAAAAATGCTAGAGCAAAGTGCAGGAACTCTATTCTGTGGGTTTTTTCTTACTCTTGTGGAAATTGGAATATTACAGAAGTTTGAGTCACCACTCTGCTAGACTTGGCTAAAATTAGAGTCCTATACAATGAAGGGCTTGTAGTTGAACAGTTTGGACACCAGGGAACAAATTACAAATACAGTAATTCTGCCGAAATTTGGGGGGGGGGGGGGGGGAGAGGAGGGGGGGAATACTGATAGTAAGAATATTAAAAATTGGATCTATAAGGGAATTGGGAAGTAATCAAAGTTGTACTTAATTCTGCCAGCAATAAAGAAAAAGTCTGCAAACAAGCTTTGGGGGATTTTTGCTACACTTTGTAATGAAAAAAACATTCAGCTCAGTTTTGTGTTAAAAAACAACCACGTGGAAGGAATATGGCCACATAGCAGATTCTGCTAACCTTGGAGTCTCATTTATCTCAATGCTGCCCACTGACACTGTCTTCTTGGCAGTGATAGGTGCCAATTATATTGTCAAGGTTACTGGCACTGGAGCTTTTCACCTCAAAATTGCTGACACCAAAGTTATTGATGCCAAAAGTAAAAAAAAAAAAAAAAAAGTTAAAAAAACATAATCAGCACTCTTTTTTTGCTGGGTCTAGATTCCAGTGTATAGTGCCTGCTGACAGGCAACACCTTTCCCCAAGCTCATTCCACATCCAAGCCCTAGATGATTAATATGGAATAATGAAGGAGATTTAATATGAGCCCTTAGATTTGCAAGTTTTGGACTGAAGCCCCTGGATTTTCAAACGGAGCAAAGATCTTGTATACAGTTCCTTCTGGGCAGAAAATACAGAAGTTACAAACAATCACAGTGAGACAAGGCAGGCATTTAACTCAAGAAATCCCATTATTCAGGGCATGTACAGTGTTCCTTTTGTGGAATGTCCAACTCAAATACCTGAATCTTTTTTCCACAAAACACATAGATGAAGACTTAAAAACAAACAAGCAAAGGAAAAAAAAAACCAAAAGTCTGGGTTCAACACAAGTTCAGTCAGGCATCCCTTTTGCTAAGAGAGAGAGAAAGAGAGAGAGAGAGAGAGAGAGAGAGAGAGAGAGAAAGAAAGAGAGAAAGAAAGAAAGAAAGAAAGAAAGAGAGAGATCACAGCTACTTGTCCCTTTATGACCTATATGCTTTGCCCATGATAAATGGGAATTTTCTACTCTAGAAAGTCCTAAACATGAGCAGAAGAGACAGTGCTTCCTTCTGGCAAGTATTAAGCTGGAAAGGCACTACAGCAGTACCAGTAAGATCTGAACGGCTCTTTCAGAATGGAAGTTGACTTCTCTTTCTCACAAAAGTAAAGCGCCTTCCTAGCTATTTGGAGAACGTTACTGAACAGCAAAATGATAAAACGGCCAAAATTTTCAATCAAACAAGCAGGACAACACAATACCGTAAGGTTTGGGCCAGATGCTAGGTCAGCTACAGGAAAGGTATTTTCTACTGAATAGGCAAGAGTTCTGGGAAGGTCACCCACTTCCTTAGGCCCTTTCAAGGCATTAAGCAAATTCCTGACCGAATCTTTCAAAGCTGTGGGAACCTGAAGTCAGCATTTATTTGCACAAAAAGTTCACAAATGAAAGCATGCCAAACTGCGGGTCTTAAGAATAAGCCTGCTAGAATCCTAGAATTTAACTAAACTGCACCTAGTTTTTACTGACCTGTCAGCAACTGCTAGTGCTTCAAAGCTGTGACAGCCACTCCCTCTGCAGCCATCAACAGCAACGTGAGGACCAAAAGACTTTGGGGGAGGGGGGGAAAATCAATTATAATATCAGATGCATTTTGAAAATAAGACAGTGATTTGAAAACAAGTAACTACAGAAACATGATATTTATTCCGATTAGCACAAACCAAGACAAGTAAGACAGCAGTCTACAGCAATGTCAGCAGTTTGAGGCAAAGTGGAAATTCTGTGAAAGGCTTGCATTGAAATTTAAATCTATTATAGCCCGCCTATGACCACCCTCCAAAAAGCAACCATTGATGAATTAAATTTAGTATGTTTATTCAGATACTGTATACAAGAAATACTGTATACAAGAAATACAACATCGCAAGGTTATGAACTTTGCTCAGTCTGCTTTGCTCCATCTTCAAATGTGTCTTGTTTCACAGTTGGATGACTCCTACCCTATTCCAAAGGATGTTATAACATACACAAAGCAATGGAGGGAACCGTTGTCTGACACAAGTGCCAATTAGCATTGCTGCAGTTAAAAAAAAAAGTTAAACTTTCTAATACCTTCTTTTCAGATGGTTCAACAGTAGTCAGCAAGGAATAGATTGTATTATCTAATAAGTCAGAAATTATACCTTTCTCGTAGTAGAATTTTTTTTTGAAATACAGAAGGACCTAGAATACAGATCCTTCTGCATTTCAGGAAGCCTAAGAGCCATTATCATTCAAATAAAAATAAAAGCTGTTATACCACACTATTAGAGGAAGTTGTAACCATTAAAACAGCTATGAGGATAACAAATCATGTGATTGGTAATTGTACAACATGAACATATCTGCTCCAATTCTTATACCACAGCCCTCAGAAAAGCCTCATTCCTAGAATAAATCAGTTACTACAGTGCAGGACAGTACATGTCAAAAATAAGTTTTCTAAATAAATAAATAAATAGCAACTGTAAGAGTCTGCTCTCCAAACTACTGAACTCCAAAGCAACTAAGTGGGATCAACATGATAAATTTATTTCCCAAGACATCTTTCAAATCCCCTTGTAAATATACAAAGGAAGGTACATTACTGTTAACTACACAATAAGGAATTCCTAGAATTTGTATTTAGTATGTATATAGTTTTATATACATATATATATAAAAATACTATCAAAGATCTATGAAGTAAACAATTATCCAATTCCCTAACACAGAACCAATATGCATGTGAACAGAGCCATTTTAATATGTAGGCCTTTTATAACAGCATATACTATTGCGTCCCTCCCCCCCAGCCCCCCCAAAAACACTGTATGGGTAAATTTGGTCTTCAGGTCTATCCTATGAGTAAGGTGTAACTAACTCCCCCCTGCCTCCCAAAAAATACGGAGGTACAGCTGCAAACGTCCCCTCAATTTCTCAGTATAAATTGCTCCGCAACAGATTCCTTTGTTTCTGTTAATTACAACATAACTACTCTTCTACCACCAACAGCTTTCCATATATTCTCCTCCAAATCCAGGCACAACTGGCATGAAGAGTAACATTACTCAAACAGCACAAGCTTGGCAAATCAGTCAGTTCTCTGAGAACACAGATCAGCTGCAAGATAAGACATTGTAAGCAAGGACTTTACACCCACAGTGCAGTAACAGCTACCTTTAACAAACAGGAAAAGTGTAGTTATAATTGTTGAATTATAGAGAAGAAGGAATATCAACTATTCTAAACAGAGGTCACAAATTTATTATGAAGACTGCTAAAAAAAACCCATTAGTTATAAAAATCCCAATACAAGAAGCACTCTTTGCAATATTTCTGGGAAAACAAAACAAAATAATTCTACTCATTACATACTGAATTTCCTTGTTTTTCTTACTACCCTACAATTTCTAAGGAAAATGACAAGCCTAATGGGTCATTTCCACTAGAGCTACATATGTTTAATCTTACAGTACTTTTGATTTTCACCACCACGCTTGAACCTCAGTTCTTGTTTACATAACCAGAGAGCCCCAGTCCATGTCAAATTTTTATTTCTACCAATATTTATCTTTCTGTTCCCAAAAATCAGTTAGGAAAAACGCTCCTATATAATGAAAATCACAAGAGACAAACCAAAACAAGGATGAGGAAACCATTTCAGCATATACAGTAACACCTTTAAGTCTCATACTGAAATGCTTATTCAGGCATTCTATAACTTTATTAGACAAAAGTCATCTCCCTACCTACATAGGGACTTTGCAGTCCAAACGCAAACTCTAGTAGAACCTGTAACAACACAAGTCAGAGAGAGCTGGAGGGAAGTGCTTGTAATTGATCAACTGAATTCAATTTACAGTATATCCCCCCAAAAGTTGAAAAATCTTATTCCAAGAAACAGCAGCTAGGTCATAAAATTTTTAATATATGATTGACTTAGTTTGAAGTGAAAGAGCAATGAGAGTAGGCATGTGTGAGAGATAACTAACTGTCCATATAAAAATTACATAAGCAAGCTTGGGATTTCTATATAATATACATATAAAACCATTATGCTATATGGGAATAACATTGCTTAGTTCTGAACAGATTCTTTGCTAAAGCCCTTTCAGTGGAAGAACAGCAGCTATGTGAGATCTCCATAGCAGGGGGTTTAGAGAGAAGAAAAAGCTCATGTGATCCTGAGAACTTTTTCCATTAATAAAAGGAGAGTCAACTCGCACAATTTATGCTTTCACAATTTCTTTGCACTCTTGTCACACGACAATGAGAAGTTCTAGTTTCCTTCCAGTTCCCCCTGCATGCCAGTTGCTACAAAAAGGCCAGTTACTAACAGCCAAATTCAGTTTTGTACAATTCAGAACCTTTCACAATTTATTTAAAGCAAGCGACATTCATCATTGACTGCACAAATACGAAAACTTTTCATTGGTATCTGATTTCCAGAAAAAGTGTGCAACTTTCACACAAACAATTTAATCTCATGAACTAAGCCTTAAGTGATGCTTAGATCACCCAGAGTTCAGAGAATAACAGAATGGTTGAGGTTGGAAGAAACCTCTGGAGATCATCTAGTCCAAACCCCCTGCTCAAGCAGGGTCACCTAGAGCATATTGGCCAGGACTGCATCCAGACAGCTTTTGTTTATCTCCCAAGGATGGAGACTCAACATCCTCTCTGGACAACCTGTACCAGTGGTCTGTCACCCTCACAGTAAAAGAGTTTTTCCTTATGTTTAGACAGAACTTTGTGTTTCAGTTTGTGCCCGTTGTCTCTCGTCCTATCGCTGGGCACCACTGAAAAGAGTCTGGCCCCATCCTCTTTATGTCTTCCCTTCAGATGCTTAGGCACCCCCCTCAGCCTTCTCCATGCTGAACAGGCCCAGCTCTCTCAGCCTTTCCTCATAGGAGAGATGCTCCACTCCCTTAATCACCTTAGTAGCCCTTCACTGAACTCTCTCCAGTTGCTCCATGTCTCTCTTGGACTGGGGAGCCCAAAACTGGACACAGCACTCCAGATACGGCCTCACCAGGACTGAGTAGAAGGCAAGGATCGCCTCCCTTGATCTGCTGGCAACACTCATCCTAATGCAACCCAGGATACCACTGGCCTTCTTGGCTGCAAGGGCACACTGCTGGCTCATGGTCAGCTTGTCCACCAGCACCCCCAGGTCCTTCTCCTCAGAGCTGCTTTCCAGCAGGTCAACCCCCAACCTGTACTGGTGCCTGGGGTTATTCCTCCCTAGGTGCAGGACTCTGCACATGCCTTTGTTGAACTTCATGAGGTTCCTCTCTGCCCATCTCTCCAGCCTGTCCAGGTCCCTCTGAATGGCAGCACAGCCCTTGGATGTATCAGCCACCCTTCCCAGTTTTGCATCATCAGTAAACTTGCTGAGGGTGCTCTCTGTCCCTTCATCCACATCACTGATGAATAAGTTGAACAATGCTGGACCCAGTATTGACCCCTGGGGGACACCGCTAGATACAGGCCTCCAGCTAGACTTTGTGCCACTGATCACAACCCTTTGAGCTCTGCCCTTCAGCTAGTTCTACTATAGTGAGAAGCATCATTATATTAGTTCACATAAGCCTAAATTTTTATGCTGAATTATGAAGTCCTTAAATATGCTCTGTTCTTCTATGAGAGATTAATAGTTCTATCAGTTTATGAGTAAACTGCATCTCTAAAGAATAGCTTTACACTTGTATAAGATACTTCAAAATGCTATTGATCCTCAAATTTTGATTTTTTGAGTTTACCATTTCTACAGAGGAGTCAAACTATGCGTGCTCTAATACAACTGTATTAACTCAAAAGATGTTCTTGCTTGCTGAATTTTACTCCTCAAGGTAAAGGCAAAATAACTTCTGTGAAGTCTCACAGAGTGTTCATATTTTTAAAATTTATTTCCACTAGTGATAACAAGTATTAAAATCAATCACCATCTAATAGACACAAATGAACATACCCATGGAACCCTACTAATCTTTTACTGCCAAGTCAAATTAGCAGAGACTAGCCTTGTGATTACATCCAAAAAAACAGTATGAGAAGTACAGTTACAATAGCATGTACAGATAATGAAACCAGGCTGATATTTCTTATTCTTTTTAGTTTCTTCCCAACTATCTCTCCCATAAGCTTCAATGAAAACCAGCACACCCACTCAACATCAGCTTCTGACATTTTAAGTGAATGCTTACTGCCCAGGGGCTTTATCCTCCAGCTACACCTGATGCAAAAAGACACAAGCTTTCAACTAAAAATGAATGATCATCATCCAACAATCAAAATAAAGTTCTATAACAGCACAGCATCAGCTACTGTTGAAATCACTGGCACAGATTATTTTAACACTGTTTTACCAAACTGGTACTTACAATCATAATCCAAGTTAATTAGGACCAAAAATCCAGCAGAACTTCTAGTGTTTTGGTATTCAAACACGAGAAGTCAAAGCTAAGAGCTTACAGTAGAAGTGCTTTTGCTTTGCTAATATTGGTAATAAAGGGAACCTTGTCTGATGAAGATAATATGAATTTGAAAAGCAAACTACCAAAAGATCCATCAAAAGACAAGTTTCAGCTACTGGATTGCCACTTCCAAGCAGAGCCCATTTATTGAGTACAGTCAGGTTGCTTTTTAAAACCTACAATAGGGACTTCCTTAAAAAAATATTCCTATAATACACTTTTGTTATTCACAGCATTGACATCCCCATTAAAATGTGAAAAGTTAGTGGTGCATGTTTTGCTCATCAAGCTCTCTAGCTGCCTCATTTCAGTGCATTCATTCATTGCTCATTCCACCACTGTAATACAAGTTACTAAAAAAAATCACCCAGTGAAAACATGGCAACTTGATACAAAGAAAAGACCACAGCACATTGCTTTCCACTGTCCAAACTGAATGGAGACAATTTGAAGGACAAGCTTGTGAGGCCTAACTACAAAAAGTGGATTCTCTGAGTTTCAGATGCTGTGAGAAGATCCTGAAACTCATGAATTTCTACTACATAGCACTATGAAACAACTTCTATAGCACAATTTGAAAGTAAAAAATGATAACATGCATCATATCCTAAACCAATTCTATGCTCTCACGTAAAATTCATGATACTTCAGCACAACTTGCTACCATAAAATATTTCAAAAAGCACATATTTAACAATTGCATTAATAATTTTATCATTCCTGAGCTGCTTGAAACAAACAGGAAAAGTTAATTACTACAAAAAGAAATCCAAACTGTCTTGGTCTTAATCAAGGTAAGAATTTTCAAAAATCTAGCCAAAAATCAACTTAGCCAAATTTAACCTCTCCCATTTGACCATTACAGTATTAAGAAACTTTCACTATGAAACATGCTAATATTTAGTATTAAATGTGATCACGGAAGGACATAATTCCCAAACCCCAAAGATTATCTAGATATAAGAAAATCCTAGAAATAATCTAAAAGTTATGAGAATGAAAATATATACACATTAACATTTTGTAAAGCACCCAGGTTCTGTAAATTCAAAATGCAGGTGTGCACTGGGGCTAAGAGCTATTAGTTAAAAACTAAAGCTGACCAAAACAGTATGTGAAACTTTATGTGCACAGTAGCACAGCATACTGTTGAGGGCCTTACAGTTTGATATTGCAAAGAAATTGCAATTGTGATGTTAGTTATTGGAGATTTTCTACAACAGATGTCTAGCTATCAAGACTTCACATACTTGAGCACATATTTCATTACGCTTGCTAAAACATGTTTTTATGCACAACAGTGTTTGCTTTTGCGCTATTTAGAAAACATTTTGTGTACTATCCCTGCTATCTCAAACCCTAAAGGCAAAATTAATAATACTTCATCAACTATATTGCCATTTGGATTTCCCCAGTTTTGGACTTTTTTTCTTTATACCACTAAGTATAAATATATTTTGCCAAAATATACATTTATATTTATTTTGGAACCTAAAACATCCAAGGAGAGCAAGTACTCGCAATTGAAAGGTCTTTTTCATTGGGCAGAACTATTCTATAAACAGCCTTTATCGTAACTAGAGGAAAAGAAACATATCTAGGAAATTGAAGCATGACAATGATCTCATGGCATTCACTTTAACAAGTCTAGTATTTCTTGAGCGCTTAGGATTGGATGAAACCATTTGGCATACAACTTTTGCCAAAACCCAGTTTAAAAATATAAGATTATGGCACCTGAAGACCATACCAAAAAAAAAAAAAAAAAAAAAAAAAAAAAAAAAAAGAGTTCTTTGTCATTTCAGTTAGTGACATAATCTTAATTAACTCCTGCCTAGTCCTAGCCTGCCAAAATGGTATTTCTACTAGTGCTATTAACTGGGACGTAACCTCCCGAAACAGAGTTTTCAAATTTGTGCTTCTCTGCTGGAGCACAGAAATCTTCTCTTGTTGAGTAGTAAGTAGTTGGTAGAAGTGAGTACATGAAATCAACTTCTGCAGAATTTCATTTTATTTTTAGGAAAGTTAAAAGTTACTACAACAGCTTTACCAAAAGGCCTGCTTTCCCACTTTTACAGGCTATAACTATCATAAAGGTTACAGTAATTATGGGGGTGGGGGAAGAAGGAGACACATGGACAAGTCAGTTATATAGTTTAGTACATACAGTTTAGTTGCAACTCTGCTTCTGCTCTCTTCTGTAGTTATACAATGAAACCGACATTTACAGAAATCTGAACTATTTTGCTTTACATTCAACTGCTTCTGCGGCTATGAGCGGCAGCTGAGGCCACTTGGATGACTGCAGAGACGGGGCCGCGGTCGGGCAGCTCTGCACAGATCCACCCTCACGGCAAGAAGTCAGAGAGGAAACACAGCAGAGGGCATGGCGCCTACTGATAGAGGATGCTGAAGCCAAAGGCAATTTAATTAACAGCCAGAGGAAGGTCTTGCAGGCGAAGGACTTGACTTTTAAATACCTTTTCACAGCGGAGAACAGCTGAGAATTAGTCAGCTGGGCCTTGCTACCGCTCTGGGACACCTCAGCGCTTGCGGCCAGATTTTAAAGCACAAAAGCCTGGAAGCCAGAGCACATTACCCCACCGCTAACAGCCCCCGGAGGCTTCCTCAGGCGAGTGACACCCACAGCACCGAGCGCCCCCTGCACGAAGGGCAGCGCCACAGCGGAGCGGCCCCGCCGCGAGGCGCTGACAGCCCCTCACCGCCGCCGCCCTGGGCCCCGCCGCCCCCTCCCCGCGGCCACCGCGCGGCTCCGCGGGGCCGGCGCTCCCGCCGACGGGCACTCACCTGCCTGCCGCGCTCTCCCCGCCCGCCAGCGCCGCCGCGACTCCTCCGACGCCTCCCGCCGCGGAGCCGAGCGCGGCCGAGCCGGGGCGGCGAGAAGGGGCAGCCGGCGGGGCCGGGCGCGCATACGGGGCGCGGGCCCGGCGGCCGCTTGCCCTCCTCACCGGCGAGGGCCGGCCCCCGCCCCGTCCCCCCCGCTCCTCATCCCGCCAGCGGGCTCCGGGGCGGCCCTGGCCTCCTCCCCGGCTCGGCCCCCGCCCGCCCCGAGCGCGCCCGGCCGCGGCGCCGGGGGTCTCTGCCCCGCGAGCCCGGCCCCAGCCGCCCCCCTCACTCGCTCCCTCCAACTCGTCTCCCCGCCGCCATCTTGCCCGAGGGGGGAGCACAGCGCGCAGGCGCGACCCAGGGAATCCCGGCCTCGGCGGCGGAGGTGCAGGGACCCGCGCGCGGCCGCGGCGGCGCGCATGCGCGAGGGCGGCAGCTGCCCCGCCCCCTGCTGATGGCACACACCTGCCGCGCGGGGCGGGTCGCTGTGTGCAAAGTGCGTGTGTGGGTGTGTGGAGTGGCCGTTAACGGCCAACCGCCGCCTTCACGGTCCCTGCTGCGTCGCCGGTTCCTTCCCTTTTCCCTCACGCGGAGACCTGGTGGGCCGTTTTGACCAGGCAAAGCCGCCGGACGGCGAAAGCCCCAAACAGGGCTCAAATAGTAACTGCAAAACAGAAGCAATCCCTGAAGGGGCGCCTGCCGTGCTTTGGAGAATAAGTACCGCCAGGTTTAGAAAAGATAGGCTACAGAAAGGCTACGTGCCCTGGCAGAAAGAGACATGCAACGAGGTATGGAAGCTGAAGGCAAAAGTTGGGAGTGTATCTCCTTTCTCCACGTGTTTATTGTTACCCATCTCCAGCAGTCAATCCAGCAGGTCAGTGAGAGAGTTTCCCTTCACAGAAGAGGTACACTCTTTACTATCAGTCTGTGTTTATCCCAGTGGTCAGGGATCTTTATAATAAATGCTGCTCCTTTACTGCGAGTGAAAATCAGCCTCTCAGGTCTCTCCTTTTCTGTCAAGGTCTGCTCCAGCAGGCCCTGGGTAGGCATGGGTACCCAGGTAACTTGCCAGCTCCTATCCACTTAATAAGAGTGGGTTATACACAATGACCAGCAGGTCTGCAGTTTGATACTGAGGTCCTTCATTGCTTTTGGCTAAATGCCACCAGGTCCTGATGACTTACCTGTTTGGGCTTATACTTCCTATAAAGTTACTTCAAACTGATCTGCTTCCTCTGGCCTTCCTATTGTGAAGCAGGTTTAGTGTTGGAACTCTCCTCAGCATCCCCAGTGGCAGTCTAATGCAGACAATTCTTTGAGCCTTTGTGCTATAGCTTTGACATCCTTAAGCCCCTCTCTCAGACCTTTGTCACTAGCAGTCTCACTGATTTCCTAACTACCTACTAGCTTTTGATGTATTTAAAGACCTTTTTACTGCCAGATTGAGCATCCTTTGCGAGGTGGTCTTCGAATTCTTTTTTAGCCCTAAACAGGTTTAGCCTAAACATTTCCTGTTTAGATTTGACCTGCCATGTTTTACAGGCTTTCTGTTCTCCTCATTTGGGCCTGGGCAAGCTCTGCCCCCTCATTAGGATCAAAGAAATCACCTTACTAAGTCCATTCACACTCCTCTTCAGAGCCCATCATCAGAGGTAATACTAGCCTATGTCACAACCCCCTGTCAAATTGGAAGTGGTTTTGAGTGTTGAACACATATTTAGAAAAATCTGGAACTTGCTGATGAGCCTGTGTGTTTTATGTTTTGGTAGTGTTTGCATTATTGATTTTATTAGTGACGTTTTCCCAGGATTAATATCATTGGAATAAAATACACTAATCAACAGTTATACACAGTTCAGCACAAGTTAACTTAGTAACATTTCATTTTTATTGGTAAATATTATTAATTTTTAGCTTCCTTATACAATAAACTGAGTCAACCGTGAGGGTTACAAAAAGATGATACACAAAAGTAATAAATACTTACACTCTGATGCTTCTAAAAATAAAGAAAAATCCTTTCATACCTGTGACATAACTTATTTGAATATCATTTTTAGCTGCAGTTTCCATCACTGCTGTGTTCTGATTTCCACTTTTATGTTTCAAGGGCATTCTACAAACCATGGTCACGAAAAACTAACTACATGTGAACTGATACTAGTTTGACTAATACAATGAAAATTAGGTTGGTGAACTAATGCTAGCTGCTGCAGATGGTATATTTTATGTAATTAAATGAAGAGTCAGACTGGATGTTTGAAAGACAATAGTTCTTGGTAAATGTTTTTGTAAATTCACTCCCCCTTGAATTCCCTTGCCTAAAAGCTACATGATGACAATCATAAGTTAATTTCCAAAAGAATTTAGAATAAATCAAAGAGTGTCTTGTTGTGTGACAGTCTGAATAAAAACAATTTCAAATGTCCCTGCAAAAGCACACAGTAACCATCCTCTTCATGAAAAGAGAGAAACTTTCAGCGTGTTTTGAGTCCAGTTTATGAGCGTCTGTCTTCAAATAAACTGCATTTGTGTGTCACATGGAGAGTTCTAACACTGAAAGCAACTAACGTTAAAAGGGAATTCATCTTACAGTGCACCTCATTCAGGAAGACTGAAAACATAAGAAAGATATAAGGTATCACTTTTTTGTTTTTATTTTCATATTTATTATTTCCCAAAGTGGGAAATCATAAAGAAAGAAAAAGAAGAAAGAAATCATGAAAGAGAAGAAAGAAATCATAAAAAAAAGAAAGAAAAGAAATCATAAAAAGAAAATTAAAGTTATCATAAAAAAAGCCAGATCAAAACAATTTTAGGAAAATGAATCAATGGCAGTAGTGGTATACAGTGTGCAGTCCCTTGGTTCCTTGAGGACCACCTAGGTAGATAAGATGAGCAGTTGGATTTAACTATGAGCTACACCTTATGATTGTTGGGGTGAAGTGCTGGAATCAGGCCTATCTCCCCAGGAAGAAAGTAGAGACAGTATCTGTCCTGGCAGTGAGGCTGATAGGCTCTGAGGTATGCTGAGGGCATTTCAAGCAGCTGCTGCTGTGCTTTTCCAGCTATAGCTCCTCCCTGGCCCCTGTGGCTGAACACCTGCTGTATTGCTAGGGAGGAAAGTAACTTTGGCTGATACACCATCTGCCTCCATGAAGGGGACAGCAAGTCACTATATCAGTCTCTTGAGCTAATCTGCCTTGTATCAAATAAAGAAATACAAAAGAGGCAGAAAAACAATAACTAGTTATGATTCTCAAGAGACCTGGCTATAGTTGCTCTAAATTGTGCTGTAAGGAAGCATGTGCTGTTCGAAATTACCAGGAATTTGCCCTAGGAATTTGACCTCTCCTTTCCTTCCCATCGCTCCCTGTCCTGTTGCCTCTGCCCTTTCAGGAAGGGGACATAGGGTTTGTCTATGTGCCTGCTGGGCAGTCCATTACAAAAATGTGTGTGTGGTGTACCCAAGTATCACAGAAAGAGCAGACTAGAACATGTTTCTTAACATACCTTTGAAATAGTCTGTTTTCTTGTCTTTCCAGCCTGCTAGCCAGGCACTCCTCTGAAGATTATTATTATTTATGGTTTTGTTTTTCAGATGATGATCAGATTAGAATTCCATTGTGCTAGGTGTTTGACAGATGTACACAAGTCAATTTCTGTGTGAACAATTTAATTAGTAAACTTAAGGCAATATGTCAGAAACAGATTTAAAAACCTAATGGGAGATGGAAAATGACAGTACCACTAATTAGGTAGATTGACAAATGAGCAAGCTGATCATACTGAAGATAGCATTCTGAAAAGTTATAGCCTGTTCTAAGGTAACTGTACCCTCCAAGAAAAGTTCTCCAGCCATCACTTCCTATCTTCAGATGTTTGTTATAAGATGGACCAATTTCAGAAGCATTGTCCCAAGGGCATTTTGGCAGCTCGATATAAAACGCTTTCCTATTGGTCTAGGTTTTAAATAAATGCATGAAAAATAAATTATTTATCAATGATGTTAACAATATTATAAAGTAGAATTATATTCTCCACACTCTACACGGGAAAGCATTTCTCACAATTGGCAGTTGGCAGTATTGTAGTGCGAAATCCGTATAGTGGATTTAAAATCTTGTAGGAGCCATTCTGGCAACAATTACCTTGCAGAGTGGAGGCCAGCCCAAAGGACTCCCAACATATAAAACTAGAGAGAGAGTCATTTAGGTAGTGGCTTTACAGATTCCTGCTATTGATGCCCTGTCCTTCTCTATTCGAGAACTGCTGATCCTATGACCCTTAACAAGAAGGATTTTCCTTTTTAATGCTTGGTTTCAGCAGTTAATGGTTAAATACAAAAATGTCACTGATAATGCACTTAGCCTTTTGCTAGACAAAAGAAGATTAAAAATAAGTTGTATGTGAGATTTAGATACTTATTTGCTGGATGGGCTTTTTTTTTCTCTTATATGGTTCTTATTTGAGAGGCAGTGTGCTTCAGTGGCTATAGTACAGATCTGGGATTTAGGAAACTCAGATTCTCTTCTTGTCTCTGCCCGTGAACTCTGCTGTAACACTGAGCAAATCATTTCACTTCTCTGTGAACAGTTAGCCATCAAAATCTTCCCCTGTCTTGTCTGGATTTGACTCTAATCCTCTCAGGGAAGCAGAAGTTAGGTGTCTATGCAGTGCCAGCACTGCAGATTCATCCTCTTTTTGGTCACATATATAATATAGAGGAAAGCAGAAGTAATTATACAACTCTGAAAATAAGTTGTCAGAAAATCCCAGAGTTAGACAGTGTTATATTTCCTAAATCAACTAATTTTATTCAAAGGAACGCAGAATCAAGGAAGAAAACCAAGTGAATTTTTTATAGGTTAATGTAAAAATTAGAAAAATGTTACCTGAATGATTTCTACTATGAGTGATTTGCAGTCAACAGAAAGCAATGGGAAAATGAGAACCCACAACACTATATTCCTGGGGTTCCAAACTATAACAAAGGAAAAAAAAAGATGCTTTTCAGGAGAAATAGTGTTGAATTTAGATATTCTGTAACCCCAGAATCCTAGGGGTATAGTTAGAACTATAAAATTTGTGTTTTTAAACTAATCTTTAATGTAGTTAAATAAGCAGCATGGATCCATCAGTTAATTATGTCAGAGAAGCTGGAGCAATGAAGCATGTTTTGAATAGGTGGTGGTGTATCTGGCTCATGTTAAGGTTCACATATTTAAAGGAAACCAAAGAAAAAAAAACACTAGACGCTAGTGCCAGAAAAGAAAACTGATCTCAGGGTTAAAGGATTAAAAATAGAGGTGTCTTCTTAAAGCCACCTAATTTTTAGTATCACAGCATTAATTTTATCCTGTCAATCTAAGTTGAAAGTGATAGTCGCATGGAATATGTCCAAGTTTTCTGTGCTAGAATTGAAGAGGGAAAGAAAATGAGAGACAAGGGTCTTAAATATTTATGGAAAATGACTTTGAGTTTAGTCCAGAGAATGAGTCATTCTGAGTTACATACAAGTCCAGACATCTGAAGAGGTCTGAACTTGCACCCTAAATCTTTAGCTTTCTAAAAGAACAGATCTGGCCTGAGAGATAGGAGGGCAGAGAGATCCAAAAGACTAAATTCAGTTCAAGTCCTTGTCCCATTGAAATCTATATGCTAGAAGATTTTAACACAGTGCTTGCTTCACAATAAGAGGAGACAACCATAGTAGACAAGGAGGCAGAGGCAGAGTGCAAGCCTCAGAAATTACCCTCTTGGATTACCATAGCTACCAAAGGCCAGGACACAAGTGATAGATTTTGGGGGGCAATTAGAACCCAATTTTTGCATCAAAACATTGCCCATGATCAACAGAAAAATTACACGTGGTTGCCAAAGCTACTAAATGGATATTAACAAAAACTGTGTTGTGCGTAAAGACAAAGTTAGAAATATTATCCAAAATATTACAGTCAGGAAAGAAACATTAGCAAACTTTTTTCAAGACGGAAGTTGTATGTGCATTACTGTAGAAAAAACACAATGTAAACAGAGTTTGAATATCCCAGAGTGTATTTCAGTAGCTGTGTGTCTACTTGACATCTAAGCAAGCTGGAAAGGAGTCCTGCCATGGAGTTGAGGAATATAGGATGGTGTCTGTTTTATAAAAGTGACTAAATCTGGCTAATAAATAAGAAAATATCTGGGAAGAAATGTGGTGAATGACCAGCTGTTTAACCAGTGTTCCATGGAATGAGAGGCTGACTATCCTCATTCAGACCACATCAGTGCAGCACTGCTTAATGTCTTCAACACTAAAAAACCGCCAGAGTTTTAATTTACTGTATATTGATGCCAGTGAGATTTTCAACAAAATGAGGCATTTTTCCTTGAGTGTCCTCTTTTCCAGAAAGTTATTCTGAGTAAAGCTTACTATTCCTTATACATTTTCAACTTTGTACTTGTGGCTAGAAATTGATATATAAACACAGGCTGACAGCTTTTTACAGAGTTGACTGGGGAAGCCTAGCTCTGAAAAATCAATATATTTTGTGAAATATAGGCAGTAGCTTATTTAAAAAGATGTAGTTGATTTACAAAAAACATCATAATATTTACAGCAAGGGAATAAAGTATATTAATCATCAAAGCATTAGCTCCTAATAATGTTTTAAAATTAGTATTATGTAGAAAAAGCTACCTGTTCCAATAATGTTATTAATGCAATATTTTTTTGTTTGAGCCATTCCTTATTATAAATTTTTCACACATAGGAAATTAGTAAGGAATCAAAATTCTTGTATGACTGTTTATCCCTGGATGGTTGTCAGTGGCTAATAATATCATGATCTATTTTGTGCATGTAGAGTAGGATCAGTAATAGTGCTAAATACCTCCAGCTCCCACTCAAGTCAGAAGAGAGAGAACATTTATCATGCTGTAGTATCACAAAAAAAAGAGGATGACAAGCAGGCAACACATACATATGAGAAAATGATACATGTTGCTAAACATATATTATTCTTAAGTCTTGTTTTACATTTTTTTCTATCTGAACAAAATAAGAAGTGAAAAACAGAGTTAAACACCAAATATATATAATAATCTCTGGCATGATTTGTCCAGTCGGAAATAAACATATAAAAGTGACTTCCTGAGTAAGAATTACACAAGGTTGGGTTGTTAAATCCTCATAATTATTTACAAATGTTTTACATGAAAAGCTTTAGATGTCCTTTATTTCAGTAATTGCTCTAAAAGATTTTGCAGTTCAGCTCAGTTTTCCTTACTGTAACTTGGGTAGTTGGCAGTTTGCTTAACATTCCGGGACTTCTGTGGACCTAGCCAAACCATCAGAGTGAAAACACTTAAGCATAGAAAAAATGATAGTGGTAAGCAGTTTACACGGTAAATATGCTAAACCTGCACTCATAAAATACAGGTGCATGAATTTGCTGATGTGGTAATTTTCAAAACTAGAAAAAATACAACCAGGGGAAAATCTGTCTCTATTCATTCAAGTACAGGTGTAATTTATTATATCAAGCAGCAAAAATAGCGTGGATTTCAAGTGAACCATAAACCCAGTGAAAATAGCATTATTACAAAACAAATTTTTATGGATTGTTCCAAGTGAAGCAAATCTCTGTTGTCTTCCCCAAATTTTCTCATGATCAAATACAACTTCTTACAAAGATCTTTAGCAGGGAAAAACAGCAGAACTTCCAGTAGTGTGGGCTCAACATATTTTTCCTCTCAAATGGTTGTTATCTAGAAAAAATGAACTAACACTGCTGATACCTGCATTTTCAGAGTTCTCTTGGGAGAAGAAAGTTTTAAAATATAGGAATTATAGGAGGGGAATGAGGAAATACTTGTCAGTGTTTTCCAGAATAGGATATTATTTATGAAAGTCTTCATATTTCATCCCAGCATGCTTATACTCCAGCACATGGTGTAATAATTATTTAATATTAAGTCTTAATTTCTGTGTAATTCAAGTAAATATAGCAGGTTTCTGAAATACAAGAAAGTTATTGAGCCAAATCCTGCAGGACTTGATAGGATGAATATAATTTCACATTAGTAAGTTCCTGCTGGAAACATTGTAGAAGTTACAGTGGATTTTTTAGTGTAGTAGGACATAGTTAATAAGTATATACTTCAAGTACCTTTGAAAAATTGAATGTGCTTGTGTGAAACCGCTGAATTTGAATATATGTAACTTTTAGCATGCTGAAACAACTTTGTTTGAACATGGCTTAATATTTATGTAATTTTCCAAATAATCCAAATCTGAGATTTCTATTCTTGTTAATTTTTATTTAGCTGCAAACATCTGAATAATTACGGTTTTGAATATTTTACCAAAATTCTCTGTAAAGTTAGATAAAAACACCTACTGACTAGTATTAAACATGTATATTTTCAGACCCAAAAGATATGTAAAAATCTTTTTAAAGTTTAAAAAAAGATAAAATTGATTGGACTGGGATTTAACTACAAAATTAGGATTGTTATTTACAGGTGAAGCAGGAAGAGTGTTCAGTGTGGAAGTTTTTTGGTAAAAACTAATTTTATAGTTCTCAGTGATTATAGCTTAAATGTCCTATGAAGAGTAACTCCAAAATATTGGCTGATATACATACTTGTGTGTATTCAGATTGTTTGCACACTAAAAACTATAGGGCAAGCAAAATGTCCTCAGTCCTGAATGAAGCTTTTGAATATGTAGAAACAGACAAACAGAAACCTAGACGCTGCTGACCTACAGAGGTAACATGAGTGAGAGAATTGGCTTCTTCTCCTCCCTGAATGACTGACAGTTGACACTTGTGGCATTATATACAGTAATAGGTAAACCATTATAAAACCAATACAGAAGCTGAAGCCCAGATTTTCAAAAGTTTAACTGTATATGAAAACCTTTGCAGAAGCAAGGCGTATGTTCGTCAACTGAATCTTTGTTACTGATAGGTATATGTGATAGAAAGATTCCAGTTTAAGTGTCAGTGACCAGGATAAATTTGCATAATTAGCAGCTGGAAGAAAAATCAAACATGTGATGCATCACCATGCATTTCTTTTTATTTTTAGAACCGCAGTTTAATTACCTCCGGCACTGTCACAGCTGCTACATGATTCTTAAATATTTTCACTCAGTAGTTTGCATCTTAATAGAGAGATTGCCTCCTATATGTTCTCTCCTGGTTGCGATTTCATGAAATAATCTGACTGCCTGAACTATAAATAGCCTATGAAAAAAATCTGTACTTCACTTCTTATGCAATTTATTAGTTGGAGAAAATAAGGAAGGACAGAATAGTACAGGGGGCCAGTTTTACCCATCTTCTTACCTGTATCTGTGTAGCCACTATAGGACATTTAAATAAATAACTAGAATATATAGATTAGTAGTGTTACCTATCTGAAGAGTGAGCAGATAGCTGTGCCCCTAATTCTGATAAGGTGAAACCTCATCTCATACTTTATTTAACAGCTGTGAAAAATGTTTGCATCTAGCAATCTAGAAATTCACATCTAATGTTTTATACTTTCTCAATTCTCAAAATGTATATGATCTGTGGAAATAGTATTCAATCAAGCTTAATATGATTATCTTAGGAATTCTGCCAGTTCCTGAAATTAATGTATTACCATACGTTATTCAAAATGTCTCATAATGTGCTGCTGCATTAAAAGGCAGCCTAAATTTCCATAAATGAATTCTCAAGCAGGATTAAAGCAATGAACAAAGAATTAGTAATACTAACAAATAATAATAAATAATTAGAAGTGGACTGAGTGAAGACCTTCTTTTGAGACCTTGAAAACGTTTGTCTCCAAGTTTACTTTTTGCAAATCAGGCAGGTCCATAAAATAACAGTATTTGAAATCCTCATTTTCATTATGTTACAGGTGAAGTATTTGCAGTGATTTCTTATACCTTGACTAAAGTAAGCATAGACTTAAAGTAGTTCCTGTGTACAAACACATTTATATTACTACAAAGCCTTTACCATAACCTTCTCTACTCTCTGTTATTCCCTAATGTCTTTCTGATTTTCTCTGATTGTTTACTGTGCTTATCTGATATTATAGATGAGTAAACAGAGATTCAAGAAAGAGAGATGAACAGATTTTCCATAATTCAACCATCAAATATATACTGCTGCAAGAAATTCATAGGCCTCAATCATGGAAACATTTGAGCATTTACTTAAGTTCATTTCATTGAAATAGCAATTCTTGTAAAATTATGGGTTTACATAAGCATTTGTATGATTAGAGCCTATGGATTATTGATGAGAAACTTAGATGAAAGAATCAATAGATTTCATTTCTCTAGGTTCTTCTGAGATCTGATCTTGAAACTGTTTCTGTCAGGTTTGCTGAGGATGCCAAATACATATAAACTTTCCTATGCAAACAATAATATTTAAAAGATCAAACGCAGAAGACAAACAGTGCAAGCATTCCTATCTTCTCATGCCAGGTGCCTGCCTAGGAGGAACAGTCATGCCTTCTTAGAGAGTTTAGTGTGAGAAAATCTTTCCTCGTTTTAAGCAGTTCATTCATGTCTACTTTGATAGGGAGAGGAATGGGAAGGAAAAATTATATTCATGTTCTGGATGAAAAACATAGTATTTGTATATTTGTAACTGATAATAAAAAACCCGGAAGTGTTTGAGTTCACAGAATGTTACAAATGAGGATAATTTGCATGTATGAAAAGTAAAGAGAGTATTTACAGGTGGATGCTCCCACCTCTCTCAATTGCTTGTTTGATACATTTATGCAAGGCAAGCATAATGCAAAGATGGCCAAAATTCACTGAATGGATCGAGCTCTGAAAGAGGTACTTGTGTTTTTAAGTCTATAAAAGTACACCTGCTTCTACTGAGGGGCTGTTGTATCACGCAGTATTGTGTAAGGAAAGGAAGGAGGAACAGATAGGCTGCATAAAATAAATACACATTTTCAAATGAAATCCTACCACCTAACACCTTATAAAGCCATTTGTGATCAATAAATGAACCATTTATTAAACAAAAGGAATCATTTTCAAATGGTGTGGTACAGCTACTTATGTATATGTATTCTAACCAAAATGTTTTCTATCTCAAAAATGAACCACTGTTTGGAAGGAAGTGGCGCTTCTCCTATCTGGTAAGACGTGCAATATACAGATCCTTTATGAGCTCCTATCTCACGCATTATGCTATTTTCTGATTTAGTATTGTATTTTCTTGTAGATTAAAGAAAAAGAAGAAGTTAAATAGAACCTACCTCCACATTCTCACATTCTTTCCTTGTGAAAATGAATGGCAATGAGATGTCAGTAGCCTTACTTGACTCTGACTCAGGTATGTCTGGAGATTTCTAACTCCAAGCTGGCACATATGATTACATTTCTTATTTTTGCCTTTGCTTTTTGTTAATTTTTCCATTCAAAAAGTCTTTCTTTCCTCTCCGTGTGATACTAACTTGCTCTACTTTTTACAGATGAGCAACTCACATCTGTTTACTTCAGAGATAGGGTAACACACAGACTTCTGTCTGATGTACAGTCTTAGTAGAGTGTCAGCATGACTGTCAAAAATAATTTCTTGTGTAGATAATCATTAGTGACCACAGGTTAGAAATATAATGTTCATCTCTGTTTCCAAATGTCCAAATCCATGCTTCTGAAAACCACTCCCTCAATTGCTCCTCTCCACTACTTATGCGCTGGCATTGTACCTTAATTTCTAGAGTTGATAGTTATTTTGGGAGATTTTTTGGCAGTAAGCAATTGGTGTTTATTGGTCATGTTTCCACATTTTTGATTGAACAATATAGAATGTTGAGTTCAGCTGATGTCACTGGAGTTAGAGAAAAACTGGAGCCAAGCAGAAGTAAGCTGGGATGGCTCTTGAGTCTGGTTTCAGTAGATTTTCTTGCTTTTTCTTGTCGACTTTCATAGAATAACTCCTGAGATAGGCTTAGCATAAAAACACATTAATAGTACTGCTTTTACTTTTCTACTGTTGCTGAAATGCTACAAACCTATTAGTATATGGCAGCTGCTTTGCTGATATGAAGGAAAAAAAGGCATAGTAGGGCTGTATTTGCTTCCATATTGGGGTTAAACTGAAACAGTGATTTCAATTAAGAAATAAAACCACATTTTAATCTGAAATAATTACGTAGTAATGGTAAAAACAAGAATAATGAAACCATGTGCTTAAACCAAATGTGAATGAGGATGGAACCAGACTCATGCTCTACAAAGTGATTAGCCTCATATAGTTCTGTCCTTAACACTTTTTCCCAACTGTGTTGCTTTGTACTAGTAATACTTTTAAAGAAAACTATCTGCTTATGGCAAATGTGTATACTGTTGGAACCTTTTTGGTTGCACTTTATCAGTATAAACCAGAAATTCTAAAACTCTTCCCTTACATGATGCAAATGGTAATGATAGTAAAGCTAATAAAAAAGATCAAGTTGACATATAAAAACATAAGGCTTATTTTCACTTAGGAGTTGTTTCAATTTTTCAGTCTGTCTCAAATCTAAGAATTTATGTAGAATTAATTCTTTTGTTGTTGCCCCCAAATAATTGTTGAAAAGTACCAGGCTAATTGGTATCATATTTTTCCTTCTTGCCTGTATTTTTGGTGCTAAGTGGAAAGGAAGGACTCCAACAGTTATGTTTATATGTATTCCCTATTTCTCTTCTATAAATAGCCATCTCCAGGTGCCTTTGTGCAGTAACCACTGCTGTTACAGAATGTGAAACAGAGTAAAAATGACAGCTGTCACATTTCTACTGGTCTCTTTTAAGCTTTCAGACTGAAATTAGATGATCATCAAATGATTCACAAGCTACTTCATCCACATTCTATCTAATAGATATTACATTGAATTTAATGTTTCAGAAGGATGAGCGCTAGTCTCAGAGAGTTCAAGCTGGAGGTTATGAGACAAGATGGGTTTTGTGCACATATGGGGGTGCTCATCTACGCCAAGAAGCTGTGGAAGCTCACAAAAGAGAAAATCATTTCTGCCATATTCCAATTACTGTATCAACTACTCCTCAGTTGTTGTATACCAGTGGGGTTGGGGCAACACAATATGTGAAAAATGAAGGGAGGGCTGGGCATATGACATTTCTTCTAAAAAGCAGGTTGCTTTTTTCTAAAAAAGGGAAGTGATGTTTTATTTTTCCATGATCATCATATTGGTTGCTTCAGTCTTATTTTCTAGTACATTGCCTCAGGGGACTTAGTTGTTTTTGAGAAAATCAGTGCCAGCATAGGTTCTGGGATGTTGCTGATTGCTGTGTCAATACAGCTTGTATATATATGCATATGCCCTGACAGCTTCTCCTCATGTACACACCTCCTGCTTAGTCTACATTGCCGCTCATTCCAGATAATTCTGAAAGAATGATCTGTTTTGTAAAGGCTAATGGCTAAGTTTTTCCAGTAAGTGCTTTCCCCTTCTGTATATATTTTACAGAGAAAATGTGCCCTTATGCATTGCCCCTTACATTTCCCAATTTCTGACCATCTCCTAGTGTGCTGAATGCTCTAATGAGCACTAAATATGCAACTAGGCATCACTTTTAAATGTTAGCATTAAGAGAAAGCATTCAAACTAGTATCACTATGCTACTGTAGTAAGGGCGATTTATATAGAAATTGGTGCTGGTCTCTCCTTGCATCAGTAAGATGAAGACTGAATGTGGAAATATCTGCCATAACATCTTTATCTTGGATACTTCCTAAATAGCACTTTGCAGTGTTACTGTGTCTAAGGAATCTCTTTAGCCCTTTGTGTTGTCAGGTAAATACAGTACAGCAACCTTTGCTTACAAAGGAGATAGGAATGAAAAGGATATGAAAGAAACTGTCATGGAATACATCAGCTAGCTTTGTGACAGATGAAACCTTCTGGTTTAGTTGCAAATAAGATAGTATTTATCTGTAGCCTCCCTCTTCCAGAGAAGCAGCATTGGAAAAGAACTGTAATGAATGTATTCAAACCCACCTGTTCTACGCACCTACTTTGCAAAATTAGGTGCCTACAGTCACCCTCTGAAGTAGCCCTATTTCTTGACTTTGACTAAAGGAGTATGAAGAGATTAGCAGCCAAGTAGGTGGCATCAGTGTCTCAGTCCTGGTTCTTCCTCTGCTTTCTACTTGACCAAGGCTCATTCATTGCATCCTTAAAGGTCAGCCTACTTCCTCCTCTGCAATCAGCCAGATAGGCAGACTTGTGTGGAGGACTGTCAAAGAAAAAGGACCCTAGCTCTGTCAAGTGAACACCTCCTCTCACACCCATGGTGCTCGCAGCACAGGGGCTGAACTCCTCTCAGAGCCAGATCTGTGATGTGAGCAGTCTGAATACACTCACTGGGAGGGACAGGCTTTTTTCCCCACTGTTTGGTCATGTTAGTGTATTAGTGAAAATCCATCCTTTGTGATTAGTCATTTCCCAAAGGAAATGTGGGGTTTTTTTTGGTATATCCTCTTAATTGAGTTGATGAGGAAGAACACATGTTTGAATATTATTTTCAATGAGAAAAACAATAAGGAGGAGGTTAGGTAAATGAAAAGGAGGAAGGACAGACTGAGGAAAGGGAAAAAACAGGGAAAAGGACAGAGAAATAAAAGTAGAGAAACCTGTATCCTGACAAAAAAGGCACCAAAGCAGCATTTTGTTATCCTGTATTTTTCTGTCAGTCTCTTAATACTGGCACAGTCACTGTATTGGCCTTCTGTATCATTGATATATTGCAGCCTCTAAAAATATAAAGTGAACTTGGCTATTTTATGTGAGAAAAGGAAAATAAAATAGGAGACAACCAGATCTGCATTATGAGGGAAACTGTTTTATTCAGTAAGTGAATGAAGGGAGAAGGTGGCAAGAGCTTCATGGCTTTTAATTCATACCTTGAGAGCTACATCCATCTTTTGTGTTTTGCCTTCAATAGAGGCGGCTCCAAGGTGGCAGCCAAGGGGACTGTTACTGTCCTATGTATTCTAGAGATAACAGATCTGTTTCCTTTTCATGGGGTGCTGAGATCTATTTTTAGAAATCATAGTAGAAATATTTTCTTTCATGTGTACTTCAGAAATACAGAAGACAAGCTTGATATAGAGACTTGTTACAATACTAACTAATCACTTGTTTAAAACATCCTCACATATTCCTATAATATCAAATCAAAATTAAGTAGCTAAGGAAAACTTGAGAAGAATTGATTCAAGTTTTGTTTCAAGGCTAAAACATTCAATACATACCTTGCTTACAGCAATATTTTGCCCACAGTTTTGAGCTGGGTCAATATGTCAGGGAGGGGACTGCTAATAGGACGAATAGGTCAGGAATGAAGCTGGCTTATTTGTGGCATAAGGGCACTTAAAATGTTTTTGATTAAAGCAATTCTAAACCAAAATGGCACTTGTTAATGGCCAAAAGGATTATGACCAATATCTAGTCATATTTCATAGACATCTGGAATGATCACAGCAAAGAAAGATCTTCAACTGAAGAACCCTGAGGTTGTTTACTTGCAGCATTGGCAGAGGTCAGAGATTCAAATCTTTGACTATGTGAGCATCCCTACTAAAAAAATGTTTAACACTTGGATCCAGATGTACAAGTTAGTAGCCTGAGTGGCCAGAAGGGATCACTGTGATCATCTAGTCTGAATCTCTTTTGGAGATTATTTCTGTTTTATGCTGAATGAGTCTTGATCATAAAGCACAAACAATCTTAAGAGAATGAGCTAAGAGTACTAACCAGTAGGCTACAGAGAATACATCTACATGATGTTTAGTAGCCAATATAGTCTCTTTTTGCCTGTTTGACCAAGCAGTTGCATAGTCATGATTAGTGCAATTTTGAGGTTAATGTAGCAACGGTAATGCCAGAGGGAACAAAAGTTACAGCTAGGTGGCTGAAGTGGGTTGATTGGAAATTGCATGATGAATGTAGAATTAAACAATACCCCAGCTTCCTTTTGGGAATTCAAGGTTCCAAACAGCATCCTGATACTATGTGCTGAGTGCTGCAAAGTTACATACTTTTCAGCTAATACACAGATGTATGATTAACTTTAAAAAAAAAAACACAAAAAACTTCTTTAAAACAAATATTTTAAATTTTACCTGCTTGTCTTGTCTTGTTTTTTTTTAAATCTCTGTCTTAAGGGCTCTCAGTTTTGAGGTCCTGTCTATTAATCACTCATTCCAATCCCTGTTGTGTTTTTTACTCTGAATAAAAATGATTTCTCCCCATAGGCTAGTATTGATTGATATCTCTCTAGTTATTAATGTTCAAGTTCTATAGCCACATTCATTTTGTGCAGTCCCATGTTGCTGTGTTAATGTGTTGCATGTATTTTTAGTATCAATGTGTCTCACTGCTATGCCAAATAATTCTTTGCTCTATATAAGTGACTTTGAACAAAATTCATTATATTAAGTAATTAAGTCTATATGAATTTTTTGGCAATGCGTTTTGGAGTTTACTGCATCTGTAGAGACGTCTGTCTTTAAAAAAATGAAAATTCTACCTCTGTATTAAAATACTGAGAGTTTGAAGGCTGACTCAAAAGGCTTGAATTATGTTTCATATCTGACTACTGCTTGTCTGTGTCAGATTAGAAAAGAATGTTTTTCATTTGATTTGATTGCTCATAACTGGAACACTAAATGAATGCAAAATTTGATACTTTATTATGCTTTAAAAATCCAACCACAGACTAATTTCTAAGACTGAAGGAAGTTTACGGAGATATTTCTCCTAGTAGACAGTTGTGATTTATAGGACTTCATGAGTCTTGTAACTGCATATCAGTGTTCAGAAGCTGTACATAGATTTTTCTTTCACAAATTTGTCTGACTGATCTTTGAACATTTATGTTTTTGATGTCCGTATCATCCTGTATCAACAAATTCTACAATTTAACATTTGTAGTTTGAAAAATTACTTCCTACTGTTTTTGTTAAATACTTTGTAGTACAGCTTGATATGCCCTCAAATTACAATATTAAAATAAGATTTTGTGGGAAAAAATTGTCACAGGTAAGTTAAAGTACTACTAAAGTGGCATATTTTATTTAGTTACTATTGAGAGAAAATCGTCTGGGAGACAGCCTTTGTCAAAACATTGTCCAAACTTTTTAATTTTGTGGGCCGCTTGGATAATAGATTTGAGACTGCTTTGAGCACATTACAGTAGATGTATTTTCTGTATATTGACATATGAAGCTTTCAGAGTCATTACTCAATCTCCACCTTTTCTCCTCTCTAGAAAATGAAGTAGAATGCTTCTTTTTAAATGATTTGTCTCATGAGAAAAAATGTGGTCAGATGTGGGAGTCAAAAATTCACTGGAGAACTGTTTCTTTAGGGTGATCTTCATGAAGCCCCATTGATTTAAATTACTTACACTTTTAAAATATTTTAAAATTTATATCTCAATGTTCTTTAGCCTATTCCTTTCCACTTCTGAAAGATGCATTCCTACTGACTTGTTATTAAATTTTACATGTATGAAGAATTGAGTCAGAATATTTTTTGATGGCAGGCTGAAAATCTGTTGAATATTTCTAATTTCTAATTTGTCCTTACATACTCCAGCTATCACCTTGTACTCCTCCCTACCAGTGTACCCTAGCTTTCAATTTTGTGTGACTTTTTGATTTTCAGAGCATTAACAAGCTTCCGATATAACCATTTTAGTCTTGCAGTATACTTCCTATTTTTCTTCCTTTTTGGAATAATTCACTACTGTTTTTAATGTTATCCCTTTTAACTGCTCATTTGCTGGACCTTTTATTCCTTTTTAAATTTTGTTCTCATAGGAATTATCTACCACTTCCCTGACTTTGTTGAAGCCTGTTTGTGAGTGTGCTCTTAAGCATAAAAAAAGAAAATATAAAAAATCAATTCTTTTTATTTAAATATTGTATTTTAAAGCCAGTGTTATGGATTTTGGGACTGGAGTTTTGAATTCTCTGAATTGGCGGTACCATAGTATAGTATTATCTAACAACACAAAGCCCGTTGATGTGAGGTACTTTTATGGGTAATTTGGTTTCTTCAACAATTTTGTCTTCCTTGTTTACATTCATTCTGCTACAAATTTGTTGCAGTTTGAAACAAACAATTTACTAAGCAAAACATCTGCTGTAGAGCTCCTAAAGAAGCTGGTGACACAAAGAATGGAAATTATTTATATTAATTTTTTAATTAATCAGTGTATCACATCATTTGGTAAAACAGTAGCACTTATTTTATGAAGGAAGAAATCAAGAAAAGATGTTAAATGACCTGGCAAAAGTTAGAGAGGGAATATAGGTCACGCATGTCAAAAGACTTACAAGAATTTCTTGTTTACAGGTCCACACTTACACCTGAATGTAGATATAAAAAGGAAAGAAAGCGTATAGTCTACTCAGAAAAGACAGATGTAAAAATCAAAAGCAAAATAGGCCATAGAGGTCCCGTGATCAACAACAAAATTTGCTCACAGTCTTAATAGTTGGAACTGCTGTGCATGTAACACTGGAAGTTGTGGGTCAGCTCTCGGTCTGTATCCCTGAAAACTGCAGCCCACAGATAGTCCTTTAACTATGAAAGCAGTAAAAGTTGTTGTGTTTGTATTAATTGTTTTATGGAAAAAAATGAGGGATGCCTTCAGCTTATGAATAAATATTTCCCCGTCGATTCTCTAAGACTCTCTTACTATTCCTAGAAACCTATCTAATCCTATATCTAGTTAATGTTGCCTGACTGGTACTCTTTGTTTACAAAATAAATACAAATGCTCATGAAAAAACCTTCCAGAGAAGTTGCTGATATGTAAGAAATTCAATTCGGTATGTGATCTTTTTCCAGTAATAACCAGAGTCAATAAATGTTTGTATAACTGTCTTTCAGAATAAATAGACATATTATTAGGTTTTGTACAGATCAAATTTATAACTGATCATTTTGTGCCAATGAGTGTTCTAAGGAAGATGACCTTCATCTCTTTTTTTCTGTTAGGAAAATAGAGTGGCAGGAACTAATTGTCTGCATGAATATCTATGCCCTGTTTTAATAACAGTCCACCCAGCTAACTGGCTTGCAAATAGCAACTAGGTCAATTATAATTCAGTATAGGCAGGGAGTAAAATGTACCGGTACCATGAGCTATTATGAGCTACTATTTACAATGAACTGTATAACCAGAAACATGTAATACTGATTCTGCACTGCACTGAGTTATTTAAAGATAAATTTTCAGGCTAGAAATAGATGGGGGAAGTACAGTCACAATTCTGCAAAGTGATGCAGTCTAGAAATCCCATAGTAATAATCATCTGTACTTTGGATTCATTGAGTTACATGTGGATGACAGTCATGTGGCAAATCTGTTTTGAGATGATATGACTGTGGTTATTCCAAATGAGGTTGAAATGAGACTGTATTCAATATAGACAGATAACAGTCTTTTGAAATGAATAGCTAATGTAAAGTATTATAATATGACTTCAGTAAGGCTACCCACTTTTTAAGCATAATTCTATGTGTTAATATTCTTCAGAGGACAAAATCCTTCTTGATCTTCATGTGACACTGTCATCAGTCTTTGATTTCCAAGCAGTTTTGGAATCTCAACAGTGCACATTCAGTTCTGAAGAAGTAAAGGAAGAACAAAGTAAGTAGCTTAACATTTTAAATCTCATTTACCCTATGATAACGTCAATGACACTACATTCCAAAAGGAAGTTACAGGGGCAAAGAGGATTACAGTTCCACTGGGGTGTAAACACTCAGCATAGATCCCAAACTCTGATAGCTGACTGCATAAATATTTCTGGTTATTATCTGTCCAAATATTGTTCAGATCAAGACATATACACAATGAAAATGGTGCACCTTTGACCTAAGAGCCATGTTTAAAGCTGGAATATTTAGCTCTGAAAAATAACGTGTTTTGAATTAAGGAGTTAAGCACTCCAAGTAGAGATAGTAAATTCCTGAATATCAGTCAGTCAGTCAGTCACTAAGAGAGAAGACATATCAAACAAAGGTTTAAACTTGTATGCAGAGAAGCTTGATAATATTTTTACCTTAGCACACCCTGATGTTATGAAGAGGCAGTTACAAGGTATCATTCCCTCCTTTTAAACTCGGTGTAGCAGAACCTATGCATTTCAGAGCTTTCCAGCCCCCTCAAAGGAAACATCATTTTTTTCTTCACTCTGATTGTAAATGAAACCTTAAGGCTTTTCTAAAGCTTATCTGATCCAAAAATATTTCACAGATAAAAAATCAAGCTTGAAAGAGAACTGTTTAACTGCAGAAAGGTTTGATATCTCTGAAATAGCTCTCTGTACTTATGATCAGAAAACATAGAGTGTTCAGATAAAATAGGCTCCTCGAAAGGTCTGTTCCAAGTGCATAGTCTGAGTTTTGATGAATTCAAAGCCTGCTGGGATAGCTTTCTGAATTATAGGGAGATGACAAGTTTCATCACAGACTGCTGATTCTACTCCTTTGCTTCCAAAGCGTTCAGAAAATCAGCAGAGTTGCATATGAGCTTCTGTCCTACAGAGCTCCTCAGCACTCATTCTGCAGTGTTTACTTGCTCAGCAGGACTCCTCTAGCTGCAATGCTGCTGCATGCTCAGATTTTTCAGAGCTGGAGTGCTATAGAATTAGACTTCTCTGCATGACTGGCTCTTTCTTCAGTCACAGAGATGACACCTGACTTCTTCCCAAAGAATTTTTAAGTAAAGAAAGCATGGATATTCTTGTTTTGGCTTGGTTGTATCAAAAAAATAGCCTGTTTTAAATTTTTCTGCACAATAACCCCAATGTTAGCTTAAAAATAAAAGAACAAGTATAAGCAATGAATTGTCCATGTAAGATGGGTAGTTCAGGAGCACCAGTGAATGAAGTTCATCAGGTGTTTTGAGATCCTGCAATGAGAAATTGCACTAGCATAGCTAGCATCTATAATTTTTTATTTATATATGTTGTTCATAGCTCAGGATTTTAAGGTAACTGTAATCGCTGTCACGATTCAGGAGGTGCAGCTGTCGGATGTCTGTGCAAGTCATAAAGGATGGGCAGATGACAATAGTACTCTTGAAAGCAGACCTACATGAGAGGCCCCTGATCAAGTCAGTGACCTAGACAGCAGGTTTGTGCAACGGTTGTCCAGTAGCATAAGTAAAGTTTAATAATAGTAATTGTAAATGGAACCTATCACATCTGGTGTGACAGTAGGAGCCCTAAACTGAGGGAAGCCTGTAGGGAGGGAAAAGAAGTTTAGAGAAAGGCCTTTAAAGACCTATCACCTTTATTATTGGTATGCTGTGTATGGTTTCTAGGGGAAAAATAAAAGGCAAGCTAGGAGTTAATCAAATGTGCGTACAGTGGATACTTCTCATAGTATATTATTTGTAAAATATTTGATAGCCTTGAAAATGTTAGTGACTTGTAGGAGGGCTAGAAAAATAAGGTAAAGAAGGAATACAAGAGGGCAGGGCTGCTCCCTGCGATGGAGTTGGGTCTGCATTTGCATTGAATATATCAGTGCTCAAATTCAAGCACAGACACCTTTGATTTTTTAGTGATGTGAGTCAGGAGACCTGGTTACCGAAGTTAACCTCTGTTGGAAAAAAAGGACAAAGAAGAAACAAGAGGACAGCAGCAACCACTCATCTATTTTAAGGGGTATCATTTACTTCTCTCATTTGTCATGTGAATAAAGGGGATGAAACAGTCAAGTTTTTTGCAGGGTAGAACTAGATGATGTAAGTGATCCAGTCTTGTTCTAGACTAGATAATTGTTCTGTTTGTAGGAAATGTGATAATTCAGAAAGAAATCTGCTGTGGAAAGAACAGGAATGTACTGTAGTAATCTCCACCATTATTCATAAATGTCACTTGACTGTGACAGCAAATAAAGTAGTGGTGTTTTCCAAGGTGGAGTGCTACATCTTGGCAGAATTAAAATACCTTTAAGTATTGCCAACAATATATTAGTTCCTCTTTCAATTGAGAAAACAATTAGAGACTTGGCTAAAAAGAATGTATTTTCATATGTGACCACTGATGATTTGAACTATGGAAACCAAAAATTGATTCCAGTGGTTGTTTGCTACTTGGGTTGTTGAAAGAGAAATACCCCAATGTCTGTTCTATTATTTTCAAGACAGAAATGAAAATGCTTTAGCAAAACTGAGACTAAAAAAGGGGCTTGCAACCAAGTGATTTGATTGTTAATAGTGAGTGATCATTTGCAGATGGCAGTACTAATGTTAACTTTGGGACACCCTACCCTGTTACAAAGTAATGCAAAATGAAAATGAACTTTTTCTTCCAGTTAATTGTCCAGCTCATATATTGCATAATACGTTAAAATACACTATGGGTAAGTACAACCTGATTTTGAAGACTGTGTAAGAAGTTTTTTAAAATGTTTTTCCACACCTATCAAAAGAATTTCAGAATCTCAAGCAATATTTCAGTTTGTCATCCTTGACGTGTATCTGGTTAGGCATATCCCATAAACTAGTTATTTCCATATATTTTAGTTAGAAAGATCTTACTATGTTTTACAGATTTTAGAAAATATTAGATGAGGTTTGCCCATTTGCAGTTTTTCATTTTTTAAGACAAATGTTATAGAGAAAGACAAATTATATTTCTTTTACAAATTGCTAAACTACTTTTATAATACAATCTTGAAAATAAGATTTTCTAGGTGCTAAAGTTTATGGCATAATGTGCTAGCTGAAAAATCAGCTAAAGAACTGCTGGCAAATTCCTAGGTAATGAATTTTCAAAACACATTTTAGCAAAGCAGAAAGAAATAGAAAGCATTTTCATTCAGTGAAATACATTATCTGTCAAATACCTAACCTCACATGTTTGTTTCTCACTGTATTTCTATGAAATTTAATGAGATTTAACTACTTTTTTGTGATAAGGGGAAGTTGACCTTTTAGGAGGCAGTGAGCCTTAGTGAAGCATCTACTAGACATGTAGAGTGTTTTTTTGCTGTGTTGCCGGGGCCAGTTTAGAGGCTGGCATGCCTTCACACTTTCATCTGCAGTCATATGCCTAACCCATCAGATCCCACCAGATCATCTGTGAAAAAGGCATCATTTTTATTACAGTTCTTGCCATTATACTCAATGGCAAAATGAAAGTCCTTAACAGTTTAAACCATCTAACTAGCATTAAAGAGATAGGATAATCTTTAGGCTAAGGACAGTTTCTGCAGAAAAGGGAAAGGTGAACAAACACTATACTTGCCTGAAGTAATTTGAGGGACTCCTTTTGTCACTGGAATTCATAGATCTTGCTTACATCTGGATTTTACACTGCTGTGAAGTTCAGCTAGTAGTGTATTTTCCTACCAGTAACCATTGTGTGTACAAGGAGTGGTGTTGGTGAAGAAGATTGCTGCCTATCAGCCTCTCCCAATTTGTTATCTCAATCTGTCAGATCTGGTGGCTGAGCTACTCAGTGTGTTTCCTAACTTGACTCAGGCAAAGAGAACTGGGCTAATAAAAAATGCTTAAGCAAACCTGCAGGCAGAGCTGAGGCACGGGGTAACACACTGCTAGGGGCACACCAGTGTACAGGTTCTGGGAAAAGCTGTCCAATTGCAGCCTTGCTGCTGCCCTACAACTTCTAATGAGGATGCTGCTATGCCAGCGTACATAAGCTTCTGCTGCTAAAGCATATGCTTCAACACAGAAACAGAATACATTGATTTAGAGTGATATAACTGAATATAAAGGAGTAACATGAGGATGTAACAGTAAATCAAGATGACTAAAACACAAAGTGAGTTTCAGTGTGTTGGGAGCTGAAAAAATGTGAGAAGTTGTGTAAACTCATAGCATATGGGGGGGCAACAAAGGAAAATACAAATCAATGATGAAACAAGGGGGAAGGAACTAATAGAGAAAGTAGAGAAGGCCAAAGTGTTGAGCTGTCTCTTTTGCTTCTCTCTTCATAGGAAGACAGTTATAGCTTATTTATGACCATTGCCTGAACAAAGTAAAGTTCTAACTAAGGGTTAGAAGAACAGGCCAAAAATGGAAAGAATAGGCTTGAAAGAATATAGACATAACTTGCATGTATTCAAATCAGCACTCTGAACCTCAGCAATTATTTTCAAGAAAAGGCATGTTGCCAGGCAACCTCTTGCCATATCTTGAATTCATTTTGTTATATGGCTAATAGATGCTGGATGGATGTATTAGACACAAGATACTTCTTGAGCTGTTATGAAACGAAAAATAATCATACCTTTCCTAATTACATATACAAGAGATAAGGATCAGACTTATTAATTATTAACTGCCTTTCCAATCAACTTTATCACTAATCTTCACAGAATGTGAGTTTAAAATGTAACAAATGAAATAAACTTTGTACAAACAAGAAGTCAGGTGACTGTTCTGCTGAATGATTAGAAAAGAACAGTGTTATAACTGAGATTCATCACTGCAATCTACAGTCCTCCTGCTGTTTGATTATCGGCTCATTAGTATTTAAATATGCTTATAAATATTTCCCTTGAAATGTACAGTTTAAACCAGATAGTTATTACAGTGCTATGGATATATTTCTTAATTTAAATCTTTCATTTAGCTTAATGTTTTGTTGTAACGCAGCTCTCTAGTTCCAGATGGGAAATAGGAACTAGTCCATGTAATTTCATTTTGATCTTAATAATGAGGAGTAGAGGGAGAAGAGAATAGAGAAGTCTAATTGATCACCCAGGGAGAATGAGACTTGACTTCATTTCCTTTTTCCTAATTAAGTAACGCAATAGTGGATGAGTTAAACATGCATATAGTGGGGATGGTCCTATCATCAGTGCAATGTCAGCATAAAATGAATGTTTTCTTGTAGTTTAATTGTAAAATTGTGATGAGCACAGGAAGCATTTATTAGAACACATATTAGGCTGATCACATTTGAAACAGCATTTTCCATGTCTGTAAGTAGTCTTTCATTTCACATTTAGACTTTGTTTTTTAAGGTGAAAACTGATAGTGACTGTTATCTAAAAGGGATCATTTAATCAAGCTCTTCAGATTAAAGGTAGAATACATGGGAGAAGTCCACCTCTGAGAATACAGTATAGTTTGGTTGCATGGATATTCTACTCTATTAACATTTCTGTTTTGGAAACAGAAATGGAAAGAAAGGTCAGAGCTATCACTGCATTGCTCTAAACCACCTACTTTTGTCACTGCTAATCTATTATACTTTTGTTATCTCTTAAGACCTTGTGTAAAGAAATGAAGTGGGTATTTAACTGGTCTGGAAGAAAAACATGCAAAATTTTGTGAATTATAAGGAAGACAGCTTAAATTTTTCTTTTTCCTTGTATGAGCAGCAATGAGACAGCAAAAATCATGACCTGTTTTGAGCAGCATTAAATTGCAAGCTGATTCTTTTTCTCACTTGCTCATTCTCTTCTGACCTCAAAACTCATATTCCTGGCTACACAATTACACACTTGCAGCAAAGACAGTGGAGGGTAACTTTCTCCAGCCCCTGCGCAGTACAATCTAACCTTTAGCCTGGGGATCCAGACACCAGTTTAAAATACAGCTGCATGAGATGGGTTTAGCTAATATGAAGGCTCATTGGCACCAAAAGAAGAGGAGGTTCTGCTCCTGACTACTGATGCTAATTAGACTTCTCTATAAGCTGTTTTGATTCACTGAGATGGCAGAAATTCCCCAGAAAAAGGAAAGGGGTTTTTGTTTGGTCTGTTTGTTGCTTTTGCCATTGCAGTCAGCTTAATCATTTCAGTGAAAGGTATGACAAGTGCCAGAGCAGACAAAAGGGCATGAACAAGACCGTGTGGCATGGGGAGGGAAAAGAAAAAGAGAAGGGTGGCAGAGAGGATTTCACTTGCAGGTGGCATAAGAACTTTGGTAAAATCATGGATAAAAAATTGGGAGATACAGTTTCGAATTCCCTTGTATTGTGGAGGGCCACAAAGCCAAACCTCCTGCTTTCTGGACAGTTGATCTAACAATTAGGCTATTGTGCATAAGTTGACATCTTCTGCCTCTTCTCTGACTCTGCACACAGGTGATGCTGTGATCTGGGCATACCAACCAACTTGGGCTCTGGATCACTATACATTTTATCAGAAGATTATTGAGAAGTGCTATTTAGTCATAAAAAAATTCTAAAGTGTAAAATACATGTTTCAGCTCCTTTCTCATGTCAAATATGGAGAAAAACTTCTAAGCATTTCATATCTATGCACTGTTGTATTTTGTACACTGTAAATGATTGTCTTAGAAAAAGGATAGTAGAACAAATACATGCTGAATGCTAAAATACCAGTTAGATTTAGATTGAATTAGAAAATACTTAACACCTTTAAATCCCTGTTACCTGTCAGTACTTGGAATAATATCATGTTATAGAATGGCCAGTAATATGACTTTAAAGTACACAAGTTCATCTCCAGTAGGTAGTAAGCAACCTTGGAAGTCATGCCATCCACTTCAGATAGCTAACTAGGTACGTTATAACATAACCGTCTTCCAGGCTGCAGTAGACCTGAGGATGACTATGTAAATAAGCAAAGGAGAAATAAAGTAAGGTGTGAGCAGTCAACTACTCAGCAGTAATTGAACTTGTACACAGCTCTACTCCATAGCACAGATGAGATAGCTGGCTCTACATTTCACAGGGGCAGCTATGCAGACTAGGTAAAACACTGTAAGTCTGTAGTTCGTTTTTTTTCACACTGAAGTACTCATATGGCAATACCTTTAATATAGAAGAGTGCTGGATGAACTTGGTACAGGGCAGGACTCTGATTTTTTTCATATATTCCTGGAAAACATTGAGGTGCATGTTGATGTGTGGCCTGCCAAAGGTATTTGAATGGCCTTTTTGGAACTAGGCAAGCAAAAGGTTTGCCATTCCAGGAGAGAAATCTGTAGTCAGTTAAATGCCTCACTGATTTAATTACTGTGTCATCTTCCTTTGATCCAAACAAGGCTATTTGGCAAGACAACTAAAATAGCTTGAGCAGCTGCTTGTGTTGCACACCCAAGTTGCTAACACCATTGGAACCAAACAGGAAATATTTGTGATGTTTCCTTTTGTTGCCTTTATGTCTCTCTTCACATCTTTTCCATCTGGTATAGAAGGCTCAGGCATCTTTTTTAATTCTTTATATTTGTAAAGTGTTTTTATTTGCCTTTAATGTTCACCCATATTTTTATCTGATCTTCAGTTCTCCTGATATCCAATGAGTTGGAGGACACAAACATGCTTTGCACGCCTTCCATAGGCACATGTATTTTATGTATCTGCAGAACATGCAGCCTCCATTTGTCACAGTAGAGAAATCAGAGTGGGATCGAGCTTTAGCTGTCATTAGTGATGCACATCTACTCCTTTCTGCAGCTGACATTGCAATGCACTGATCCAAAGGACACTTGCTTTTTTTAGCTCTTTGCAGGGAGCAGTGATAAAGTACACCTTAGAAAGGACTAAAAAATACAAAAATATATTGAACTGCTTTAGTTCTTAAAAGGCTTGCCTTTTAGGTTGCTCACTGGCTTTGAAAATCAAGTCTAAGACAATATTCTGAGATATCTTACTATTTTCCTGTTTCATTATAGGCACCCCAAACCACATTACCTAACCAGTTTATCCTAAGGCCATAAGTAGAGTCATAACAAAGGTGGGGTGCGAGAATTGTACTATGTTTGATAAGGATATAGCCATCATTAGTTTTGTGAAGAGGACTATATTCAGATAACGTAAATCCCAGCAAAGTGCTAGGGCTTAGTGTTTCTTGGTGGCCAGCTGCCCTGCCAGCTGGTCAGTAAGAGTGAGTCAATGGGAAGCAGTAGGCAGAGGAGCATAAGTAGAATTTTGGCCCACAGTATGAGGTTAATAAACAAAAAATAATGGTTGCGAAATATCTTCAAGTATTGTGGAGATGGAGATCAGGATCAAACCAGAAGCTCTTTTAAGCCTTTGTTGGTGTAGATACTTCAATCTCCAAATAAAGCCCGTTTTTTCTGAGTCAGCCTCTGGAGTTTAATAGTTTTCTCTGTAGTTGTTTACAAATCCACTTGTGTTGTGGTACTCTCGCTTTATTTGATGTAAACTATATTCTTGGCAGTTCTTCCACAGAAGTTCCACTTTCAAAAAACAGATGCACAGAACAGAAAATGAACACATCTGTATGTGCTTAATGTTTTTCTTTAATCTTGTAAGACTATCCCAGAAAGATACAGGGAGGAATTAAAAAAAGGTTCTGTACATCTGTTTGCTTTTAATGTGTGTAAAACCAGCTAAACTTCCCTTTCAGAGGTTTTATTTTAAGCAGTGGGGGTGGCAGAAAAAAGGTTAGCAGCAGAAAAGAAATAATATCTCTTCAAGTGAACTAGCAGTAGAAAACATGATATATTGAAATGCTATCACAACCAGGCATAAGTTCACAAATGATACACACGCAAATGTCTGCTTCTGCATTTATTGATACGTCGGTAAAATGTAGCATGTTGCATGGGAGATGCAGAATGTTATAAAATAGAAATATGACAGTCTTACAATGAGCTTAGGAAACAAATGTTAGTGACAAAACGAAAACTCTGGAGAAGCAGAACATATTCTGGCATTGCCCTGTTTTTTCAGCTGTATTCTTGCAGTGGTGGTGAGACAGATGGGGAGTCTTCATAGGATCTTGATTACGCCTCTATAGAAATCTTCAGGATGAGAAGGAATCATCTCTCCTCTTCCATTAAGAAGACAAAGATATTCTCTCCTATGCTGTTTCAGTGCTCCCTTTTTCCCTGGTGGTACACATCTAGACTCCACAGGCTAGGTGTCTTGACATTGTTGAGTTCCCCACGAAGATAATATTTCCCTGTGGAAGTCCGAGTCCAGGCACAGAATCATTCTGTGGGGAATGGGCCCGCCTTGCTCTGTCTCTGACAGTCCATGATGCCCTCACTTCCCTCAGCACTGACTGGGAGAAGGGAGGCCTCTGCCTGTACCACGACAGAACAGGAAGTGTTGCAGAGGAGGCACACTTCTTTTTTTAACATTAATATGATCGTAGATCACCAGGAAAGAATTGGAGCTTTCAGAGTTTAATTACACACTGTGTTACAAATATTAAAAACTAAATACACAGACAGCTACAGGTAAAGAAATGGAATCTTTAAGAGAGACTTCCCTTGGTCAGCTAGATACGTATTTCCCCTTTAAGGGATGAAAATGCAGTTTCCATTTTGTGCCTGCCTTTTTCATGTTCAAAGCGCTTTAACTCCTTCCCTCTTATCATTCAATTTAATTCACCATCTGTTCACCGAGGACTTAGTATTTTCTGCTGAGATATCAAAGGAAGACCACATTAATCAAATAGTAGTACTTTTGAAGCAAATAGGATCTAGAAGCAACAGACATATAAATCATGACACCTAATTGCATCTCACATTTTTCTTTAGCACTGTCTGTAGGAATGTGTGCACTTCACAGGTTGCTGCTTTATCCTGAAGTTTAAGGCTGCAGAGACAGGCATATGAGATTTTCTTCATGACATTAAGAGGACTCAGGTGTAAGTCCTGCTTACAACTAATAAGCTGAAACCAGAATTAGTGCTGTGCCAGCATATTTGCCACACATCAAAATAAGGTTAACAAATACACACAGGGAATAAGCAAAATAAGGTCAGAAAAGATGTCATTAGAAGTCAAGTTCTTGAACAAAAAAATGGTGGTTTGAGAAACTGTTTAGACAATAGAGCCAATTATTGTCAAAAAGGACATTGTGAGAGCTATGAATAGGTAGGAATAGGTAGGAATAAGAAATACTAAACTGCAGTTGAAAGAGGGAGGTGATTGCTTTAAAACTGGTTTCCATTCCACTTAACACAATCATAATTTCTATGACCTCTATTTTTTGCTTGTTACCAAGCATTCGGAATCTTTTCTGAATAAAATGTCAAATCCTAGAGTTTTTATCATTTAGTTTTCTTTTGACTGATTTCTTTAATCGGGTCTCTAAAACCTAATCTAGATTTCATATAAATTTAATATAATTTTTTATTGTCCACATGTTTTTTTTTCGTAAGATGTTATCCCTATTTTGGGACAGCCTCCAACCTTTTCTTTTGAAAGTGTTCTTCTCTCTAATGTTGCAGCTAGTTAGATATTCATACTGCAGAATCAGAGTCACCTGTCTGAAGGACTTTGTTGAAGGATCACAAAACCCATAAATAAAAAGTTCTGGCTAGCAGCCAGAACTATATGGTATATTCTAGATCTCTCCTCACACATTTTAAGAGCCCCATAATATATTAATATTGCAGTATGAATGTAGATTTTGTCATATGAGTTTTTGATTGTGTACCAAGAGAATGTGTAAAAATTTCATCTACAATTAACCTGCCTCTATTTACACTGGAAGACATCTGAATTTCTGGTAAATTGCAACTTCATTTGCTTTTACACAGCTTTTGACATCTGCATGACTTAGGCATGTGAGGAGCTGCTTTGCTGTTCGCCACATCCTGAGCGCCCCTACGCCCTGAGTCTGATTCTGTTTCTCCGCAGTTTTGCTATTGCATCCATTAAGCTTTGTATGAATTTACTTAGAGTACCTCTCTCTCACAGGGTCAGGTGCAGGGGTCAGGACAGAGGAAGACTGTTTGACCCCAGATGGTGGTGCTTCTATATTTACACACTAGAAAACTGTAAGTACAGTCTTTGAAAAGGGACTTTTCTGTCGTTTGTCAAATGTTGTGACCTCTGGGACCTTAGTCTGATTTCATATGTACTACAGTTCAGTTAATTTCAGTGGCCTTGTTTCAGATTTACGTTGTGATAGGACAGTGATCAGTTCTTAGGTCTGTCAGGACTGATCCTGGCTATTCTACATTTTGTAAGTGCAGTTCTAGGAAACAGATTCACTATGTCCATTTTGCTGATAGGTTTTTACTGTCTCCTGACATTGAGGTAATAGCTGCAATCTGAGAGTTTATTTCAAACACAAGGGATATATTATCATTTGAATAACAAACCCTTTCATTTCTAGGGTCTAGCTGGAGTTCATGGCTCACAGGATATGCAGGCCCCCCAAATATTTGCCTTTTATTCGGACCTTACCATTACCAGAAATATATAATTCTTTCTGAACTGATAGCTGCCAAGCAACAACTTCAAGCTGCATATTTCTTGGAACAAATTCAAAGGTATATAATGCATACAGAATCTTCAAGGAGGTCCTTGGCATGTGGCAGCATTACTTTGGCACCACATTTAATTTCTGGACTAGCTAATTCCAGAAAAAATGTAAAATACGTACCACGGTTCCCTAGTCTGGGAACTCAAAACTTCTCAACCAAAGCTGGGCCATACAGAAACCTCAGTCATGCAAACGTTGGTTCTGGGCTGAGGCTCTTTGCAACATGTTACAATGTAATATGACAGATTCATCTCTATGAGAGATGCTGATTATGAAGGGAAATGTGTAAGATTTTTATGTCCGTAAAGGTCATGTGTAGGCCATTTGAAATGGCAGAAAAATGTCTTTTGTTCTGATGCAGTAAGAAAGATTTGTTCAGACCTGCAAGTAGCTGCAAATCCCACGGAGCAGCTATGCATTTGACACTCATCAATGGGTTAATTTATTAAAAAAGGGCTACTCTCACTAGTTGCTAGGTAACAGTGTAGTTCCCTCAGGCTTGTGATCAGCAAATGAATTTTTCTGATGATGCACTGCTGATAACTGTTTATCTTGCTGCTGATGCCTGCATAAAGGAGGACTTTTTCTGAAGCGCCTTAAAAATGGGATAGGTTGTATTTGCCCAGTTTACTCATATAATTTTAATTGACCTTGTAACTTGCAGTGCTAATAAAAAGCTCATTGTCATAACTTACTTTGCATGCAAATATAGTTGTTCACTATTGCACCTTAAAATGTATACCTGCAGTTTTAAATTGTAATTAGTATGAAAGCTGAAGCTTTAAATTTCTTACCCCTTCTACATTTTAAATTTGTTTGTAACATTAGGTCTGTGTGTTCTCCAATTAGCTTTTAGCCAAAGGAGGTAAAACAAAAATAAGGAGGAAAGTTACAAGGAAAATTGAGTGGCAAAGAGAGAAAACAGTTGTAGTCTATGGATTTCATTTTTGTTGCAGTAGACATTGCACTGGAACACAGGTTTCAAGGCTTCCTACCAGGGTTCTTTTTCTGAAGAAACTGTGTAGAAAGGATTTCCATTAAGGTCAAAGGAGTTCCTACCGTGTCACTGAATAAATTCTTCATGAAAAAAAAACATAGCATGAAATAGTATAAGTAGTTTCATTGCCAGTTGGTGCTGTGCAGAGTCCTTAATCTTTTTGCAAATTACTGGAGCAAACTTGTACTTCCTGGGAAAAATGCTATCAGTTTTGTTCATGTGTGAATTATTGCCTGTCTTGCAACTAGCAATCCCCTTCTCTAAAAGAGCTGCTGTCAACTGAAGGAAAATATTTCTCCATGAACAGACACTGTTTGTGGAACAATAGGTTATCATATTACTGTCGATGACAGCTAGGAGCAGTTCTAGAAGTCATTTTGAGGCTCTTGCATTGCCATGGCTCTCTGCTAATAAAAAGTTACTTCTGTCTAGTGCAGAATGTAGTGGCTGTTTGGCTGTATTCCTGTGTAAGTGCAGTTGGGATCCAATTATGGATTGAATCAAAGTGACATATATGCTGTGCATTGGGGCTGCAAGTAAGATTGTGCTAAGATTAGAGATTCAATAAGAGAATAATCTGCAACAAGATTATTCTGTGATGTGCATCAGTCTGGGGTATTACTGTAATGGAGTAATTCATCTCTAAGAATTTCTATTCAACAAAGGAGAATGACACTAACTAGGAAGAGGATATGTTCAAAGTATTCTTTGTCAGTTTGGATAAAAGGAGAAACACTTAACTGAAAGACAAGAGACCTTAGTTTGTCTTATCCACGCAACCAGTGTATATAGGACAGAAGAAAAAAGCCCAAGCCTGTTGAACAGCAATAGCAATAGAAAGCTTTTAAATGAAACACTGTATTAGATGGATCTTGTGCAACCAGCGGCTAGGTCATATTGAAACAATTCTGCAAGCAAAAGGTTTTTCCTGATACTCTGGTTTGAGATTAAACTGGCAGGAAACCTCAGTAGGTCAGTAGGATACCCTGAGGGAGAATGCTGACCGTCTGAAATTTTGATGGTCAACCTGATTTCCTAGAACTGTGGAAAATAAATATCAAGGGATACTGCTTGAGAAAAGTGGAAGAACAGAGGTGACCAGAAGGATGACTTCTATGTATAATTTTAAGTAACAGAAAATATCCTTTTATTGTTAGGGATTAATGGCAAGGCACCTTATTACCCCATTCATAAACAGGCTGTCAAAAGCCTCTAACTTTTTAATGGAAATTGAGGAACTTTTATTCAAAAGCTGGCTGCAAACTGTGATTTTTGTTCTATGGGATTTCCAAGGTTTGGAATTTTATTTTCACCCAATTAAGTCCAACATTTTAGGTTTCTATTAAGACCTGATTTTTAAGCAAATATTTTAAAACAAAAAATGGTCAGAATGTTCTGTTTTAATATAAGCAAAATATTTTGTTCTGTATTTGACTTTTTCATTTTACAATTGCGAGCATATTTCAGTATGTTGGTAGATTAGCATTTTCTGACAAGAAACATAATTCATTGTAAAAACGCTGACTTGAAAGCAATTGGTTATGGAATAAACACTATTTTTGCATTACCTGAATTGAAACTCACTTGGACAAGTTCCTTTCTTGTTTTCATCAGCTGCTGCTCTGGCCATCTTATCCCAAGTACTGAAGACTGGCCATGACGTAAAAGATAAGGAATTTGTAGATGCTTGACATATCACTTCTTTTAATGAAATTATGATCATTCCTTATCGCAGCTGGTTAAATAAGGCACTCAGTTATTCTACTGAAAAGAAATCTGCTATTACGATCAAAACCCCTTGTTAAAGAAAGACATTTATTTCTTGAATCTTCCTATATTATTTTTTCATCTTCCTCTAATGAAGAGCACATGAGCTGGGTATCTTCTTTATCTTCCCCTTCCTCTACCAGCTTCTATGCTTACAAGATGTTTTAACTTTTTAACATTTTAAAAATGCTAACATTTAACATTTTAAAAAGTTAAAACTGAAGTTGACAAGAGACCACAGTATGACACAGCCCGTGATATGTGGCCTCTTAATATTGTTGATCCTCGTATGGCAGAGATTGGGGCTACTGCTGTGAGCAGCATGAGAATCTGCAAGAACCTGTCACTCAGCTGCTTTGCTCAAACCATGACCTGTTAGTAGATGCCTATGTTGGTGCCTTTCTGGCCCCTTAACTGCTCTGTGTGTGTGCTGTACCAGCCCAGATGTTGAGAAAGAGAAAATTAGAAAGTAATGTATTAATAAGAAGTGCAATGACCTTTATCTGCAGAGCTCTAACTTCACATAGTCTGTCAGATCAACCTCAATGTACATGTAATAACATTTGTTCCTAAAATGATTCTCCTCCAGGGTTATCCTACTTTAATCACTTAAGAAAAAGCTTCCTTCTTCTCTATTCATTCTTCCAGCTATATTTTCATCTGATCCTTTGCCTTTGACACCTCTTCCTTTATTTTCTTATCTAACTGCACTATTGGCATCCAAAATCAGAGTAATGCTTGTTAGCTGCTTGCTACAATTGCAAAAGTATGAAAACAAAGGCATTGGTTGGGTCAGAGAATTTGCTAATGAATACAAAGGCATTTACCACAGGAACACTGCTTGGAGTTTGATCCTGACTGGGTAATAGGCAAATCTCTTTGGCATCTGGTGATTGCACATTACTGTGGGGAATTAACTAGACAATCTCCATCACATTCCCACTAGGCTGCAGCTTCTGGCCTTTTACATTAATATATATATTCTCAAAACTGGCACTGTTGTGGGATAGGCAGCTTGAGCCTAGAAGCTATGGCCCCAAAAGCCATAGAGATGCAGGGATAGACTCCTTGCTGCTCCCAAGCGTCTCATCATGTCCGGAATCACTTATATCTCCTTGACGCTGTGACTGATTCTGTGTCAAACCCAGCCCTAGACTCAGGTTGTTTTAGATTATATTCCACGAAAAACAGGGACAGAGTCAGAATTGAGTCAGAACAAAGACCATCCTGTAACCCATCTCTGGCAGTATCCATTAGTGGGTAACTTAGGAAATTATACAATAATATAGAAAGTATGAAGTATTGGAGTATGGGGTATCCAGCAATCAGTAACTGAGGAACTTCCCGAAGTGGATGTTGAATTCTAACGACTGTGTTTAATAGCCAACATTGGATTTGTCTGCTGTGAATTTTTTTCATCTTATTACTACTTTAACCCCCTAACTTCTGAGAACAATGAATTCCATGGCTTAACAGTGTGTTATATTCCATTTACTTGGTTTAAACTTGCAGTCTAGTAACTTCATGCTGTGCCCTCTGTTCTTGAACTGTGAGAAACAGTAAGCAACTGTTTCCTGTTCAGCTTCCCCTTACCTTGTTCAACTTCTCTTCAGCTTTTCCACACTGAAGAGTCATGGTCTATTTAGACTATCCTTATATGGAAAACAAAGCTATTCTATACTTTTGGTCATCTCTGTTGCCAAATCCTCTGCCTTTTTTACTTCCACTACATCCTTTTCAATGGGATGGCCAGAGCTCCATGTTGTTTTCAAAATGTAGGAACAGCAGAGTTTTTACAGTGATATAATGATATTTTCCAATTTATCTCTATTCCTTTCTTAACAGTCCTTAGTTTCTTTTCCTGTAGCATCCTATATACCTTTTTAAGCATAACTAAGCACTGTGCTGACATTTTCAGAGAATAATGACTCCAAATTCTCCTTCATCTAGACATCCCAATTTGGAGCCCATTCCTGAGTATGTGTACTCAGATCTGTTTTTTTCTAGGAGATTCAATTTCCATTTATTGGCACTGAATTTCACTTAACATTTTACCACCCAGTCACTCAGTGGTAGATGATCTCTCCTTGCAGTCCTTTGCAGGCAGCTTTAGATTAGACTATCCTGAGTACCTCGGTATTATCAACAAGCTTTCTTCCCTTTCTGTTCAACTCCTTTTTCAAGTCCCTTTTGGATATATTTGACAACATAGTCACCAGTGCTCAGTATTGGGGACCGTAATCATAATTTCCTTCCATTGTGAAACTTTACCACTTATAACTGGGCTACATTTTTAGAAAATGCAAGAAAACAATGATTCAGACCCATTATATGCAGTTTGAATAGCTTCTGCTTGAGCCACTCCCTTTTTACTTAGAAGAAGGAATCTGGCTCTCTACAGTTGTTAGCCTAGTGTATTTAGAGCATACTAAATTCATACATATAGTGACAAAAATAGCTTTGAAGATTTTCTTTATGCTTATTATCTGAAATGAGATATTCAAGAAAGGAGCAGGTAAGAAGGAGGTGCCTGAAACATTTTCATAATGAGTGATATTGCAGCAATACCACTATCGCATATCACATTCTTTTATGTATTTGCAGCTATCTTTTCATGTTAGAGAGGGGAGAATCAGCTAAGTATAGGGAGTTTGTTCTTCACTTCCTGAGTCAGATGCAAATGAAATATATGCAGTTCATTCCAAATAGCCTTCTAAAAAGTCCTTTTGATGTACTCTTAGTATGTATGAAAAAGTATATTATTATGACCATAATATACTTATGACAACACTGATATTTAAGGTACTTTCTATCTTTTTAATGGGATTTTAAAAGTTTTAAGTGGGAAACATCAGGCAAAAGGGATGTGATGAGATCCTTCACAACACTTCAGGGACTGAAACAGCAATCTTTGAAATTAATATTTTAAGCAAATTGAAGAAGCTAGCCTAGAATAGACTAGTTGCCAATAATTGACTGTGTGCAGGTAAAGGTAAGAAAACTGAACTGGATTAGATTTTTCAAAAAATATACATCATTCCGAATGTACTGATCCTATTAGTGCAAACAGTAAAGGAAAAGACTTCTGTAATGATAATCTTTTTGAATTTTCATCATCCAGTGTAAGGTAATGCAACTCAACAGCATTTTACGAGAGAATGGAGAAAAAGCAATGTCAGTTTGAGAAAATCAAGTGTTGTATTTTTAGAAAGAAACTTCTGAAGAAGATGAACAGAGTTGATGCAAATTACTTTTGCCTGTGGACTTGAAACTCACATTGCATGGATCTGACTGATATGATGTATTTTTCTACTCTTGATAACTTTAGAACTGCTCTCCTAAGACAGGACTATTAAAGAAGATGCTCTTTAGCGTGTCCTAATCTTTAAAGATGCTGAGATCTCATAACTCTCTGTGAATTAGCAGAGGCTTACAGATGCTGTTTGCCTCGTTAATCTTTAAATGCAGCCAGTGCAACAGAACCACTCACATACTGTATATATGAGAATTTTTTTATCTGTGCCTCATTGCAGGTCAATAAATATAGCATTTTATGAAAAGGTCTAGAGAAGGCTAGAGAGTTGCTTCTTGTTCTAAAAGTACTGCCAAGTAAAACCAGGTAATGAGATCAGCTATTCTTTACTGTGACAGGTGTTGAACTCCATTGAACTGATACACAGGGAAACTGTCATGTTCCTACACAAAGTTAAGTGTATAGGATACATTTTGATACCCACTTCAACTATCACTGTTTCTTTTACAGTATAGAAGGTATCCCAGTGCCATAAGTTAATTAGGAACATACAAAATAAGCACAAAAAATATGAGGTAAACAAACTTAATGCTGAACTTCTCTTCCCATTCTTTACTGCTAAAGACTTGGTCTTCAATAGGAAAACTTCAAAAAGCGTCTGCATGATTTGGGACCTGAACTCATTTTGAAAATGGATGTAGGTACGAAAGAAACTGACTCTCTACTAGAATCAAACTTGGAGACTTAGAGTCCTTTTGAAAATGAGAGATAAGTATTATATAATTTGGCTACTTTTGAAAATTCCACTTATGATCTTCTAAAAAGCTCATTTTTCTCTTCAGCACATTATAATCTCCATATAGAATATGACTTCAAAAACTCTCCATTAGGAATATCATATAAAATTAAGTGGTATACTTGTGTGTTTGACACAGGGACTGTAACTGAATATGTTCTATGTCAAACAGAAGATCTTGATTAGGAAAGCATTTGCGACTAATTGTGTACAGATATCAAAAATCGTGTTTGGCTTTAAAGCTAGAGACCATGCCATCAACCTGTTTGGGAGTGTCCCTCTCTAGCTCTTTATTTCTTAATGTGTTTGTCTATAACATTTAGAATGCTAATTAATGCCAGTGGTAGTGAAGTAGTTTAATCTATAGATCTTTGGTAATATGTTATTTCACTTGACAGCTCTGTATTACTATGGTAACTACTATATACACATTTTAGGGAAATGTTTGTTCACTGTGGCCAATGCTGCTCTTATGTAGTCTAGAAAACAGTGAAGATGGAATGAATGCGGTGGAAACACAGTAGCAGCAGAGTGGTATTTTTAGCTTTTTTCTTCATGATCATCAGCTTTAGAAAGCAGCCCTTCATTTCACCTTTAAACTACATTTTATAGTGAGTACTAAGAGGACTCTCTGAAATATTTCATATCAAATAAACCATGGAAATCAGTAGTTTGGGAGAAATGTAGGGAAAAGATTAATAAGGATTTTTTGATAGCAGTTGGCTGGTCATTTCAATGACGGGAAAGATCGCTTTGTCCACAGAGGCTAGACACCTTCACATCCCATAGAAAAAAAGGGAAATCTTACAAGATTCATTTCTTACATGCCAGCATTGCAAATGCTCCTGCCTGTGCTTATGTTGAAGTAGCTGATTAGGGACACTTTTTATTTGCTTGAAATTGAGCCTAACCACTATTTCCACAGTGTTGAGGCTGCAGGTCATGTATTTTATTGTAGTCTAAGAGGAAGCATTTAGAAGTGAGCTTTCTAGAACTGTTTAACAAGAAAAGGTAATACTGTTGCTTTGTGTTGGAAATGGGAATGGGGAAAAAAAAATCAAAGTAAATAGCCTTGATTTATTCCTAACACATAGCTTTGTACCATCTGATTTTAATACACTTTATGAAATTCTAACTTATATGTGGATTTGTTATGAAGGGGAGGAATGAAAAGTCATATATGGATTTTATTGTCATGAAAAAAGTTTTAAATAATTTCTCAGATGATGAGTAACAAATCCTGAAAGACTGGAGAAACAAGTGTAACTTTTAGTAGCTATGAGAATATTGGCGAAAGATCTGGTCATTCGGATTAAAATTATATGAAAATACAATTTATAATAAAAATGGGGCAGGGGCAAAGATTGAAGTGTCATTGCTGAAAAACTACCTCTCTCAAGCTTAGCTGTTAGAAGAAACAAAGCCTAAACAAGCAACTGATAAAATTGGGTCTACATATTATCTTGAAGTACACCAGTCCCAAGCTTTGAAGGTAAAGAAAGCACATGAGTGAACTGGATAACAGAATAAGTATATGCTTATTAAAATTGCAATAGCATGAAGTTGGGAAGGATGGTAGTAGCCTGGAGAGTGAGTATAGAAATCAAAATGATTTTGGCAAATAGAAAAATTAGGATGGCATTCAGAAGGAACAAGAGTAAGATAGGTAAGAGTTATCACTAATAAAGAATGGAGAACAGGTGATGAGACAGCAGTCATTCAGAAAGGAAGTTGGAGGAACACTGGATTATAAGATAGACATAAATAAGAAAGTAGTATTATTGCAAACAGGGAAACATCAATGGAAGGTGTATAAATAGGTACAGTTGTGGGTAATAAATATGGGTAGATGTGCAGCCAGTGACTGAGACAGACTCTGCCCCCTAACACACAGACTTTATTGGGAACAGACACAACTGTGCAGCACTAAGCTGTTGGCCACACAGCCTGGAAACCTGGAGAGGGCACATGCCAGAAATCCATGAACAACTTAAAGGAGCTTCTTTAAGTTCATGAGTCCAAGCATGCACAGGTTTTTTGCTCAGGTCACTTTTTGTAATTTTGCAGTTCTTTGTCTGAGGCTGGTATTGCCTTCACTTACCTCAGCTGTTCCTTTATCCTGACTCAGCTGAAATACACTTTTCTGTGTTGTTCCACAGACATTTTCCTCACTCTTCCTTATCTCCTTCAGTTCTGCTTAGGAAGTCTTAAATCACACAATGGCAGATATTGTTCTCATGAATGTGAGAGGGTTCAGTCATTGGTTACTCCTGCTAGCTGTTGCTCATGGCAACTACAGGCTGTTTGGCCTATAACAGAGCCTGGAAGATGTGCATTAATTCATCTGCTGTACTCAGCTTTGGTAAATCTCAGTGCTCAGACTTGGGTATTGCTCTTAAGAAAGATGTAAGTAACTGGAGAGAGCCTAGAGAAGATACTGAAGATGATCAGTATGGCCTGTAAGGAAAGAATGGGTGTTCTTTGGCTTAAAGAAGACTAACATGGAACATGATAATTATCTTCAACTGAGTAAAAAGCTGCCATAAACTCAGAGGTAATAAGCTACCTGTGCAGTTTGGAAGGGAGAAGAAGTAATAAGCTTAAATCTTAGCAAGAGAGATTTTAGCTAGGTATTGGGGAACATGTTCTAATGGGAAGTGGAGTACTGGAAGAACTGCCTAGGGAGACTGGAGCAGTCTTAAGAGTAGCCTGGACAGACATTTGTAACAGGAATTACAATGGATAAGATGATCTTTCAAGGTCCCTTCCAATTCTCCTTTCTTTGATTCTGTAACTCTACTATTTTTGTTCCTCTCCTTATTTTATTTTATTCTAGTATATTAGCTGTTATTCTAATATCTTAAAGCTTTAGGAGATTTTTTAAATTAATGTATGTGTATTCATCAGGTTCCACAGGAAAGTTATTTTCCCATTGTCACTGTGTGGTGATACAGCCTTAAAATAATGGAGATACCTGCTCTCAGGACACCTTTCTTGCTGGAAAGTAAGAGAGGTGATACTGTAATACACAACCAGCAAGAACATAAAAAAAATGTTTGTGGCTTGCAGTTAATGTTTCATTCTAAACAGAGAGAAGCATGTTAGCCTGCAGCCCTTTGGATGAAACAGATGAGCCAAGAGTGGCACCTGGTGTTCAGAATTTCTTACAAATTTTAATCAGGGAGTCATCTCTATTTCCGTCAGCCAGTTAACCCTTAGTCTCCTGGAAAAAGACCTGTTTCTCAGTGTTAATGACATTTTGTGTGGAAGTTCTAGTATCCCCTGACCTTGGAGTTTGATATGCTAGGAAGAAGTCAGGGTCTACCCAATGATACAGGCATTTACCTATTGCCATACACAGGAAAACCTCTCAAAATCTGGTCAACATAGGTCTTTGAAAAAAATCATGACCTGCACATGCTCAGGAAGTATCTGATTGAAGTTTAGAGGTGAATTCTTTGTACATTGCCATTCTCAGGGTCTTACATGTTACTCGGTGTCACCTCAGAGAGACCCAGACTGTCTCCACCAGCCCCGAGCCTTGTAGGTGAAGCCCTCCCTGTAGCTGTTTCTCCCACAAGGCCCAAGCCAGGGGTGAGAAGGGAATAGACAACTGAGACGTTCAGCACTGAGAGCCTGTCTTTCCTGCTCTTTTACCCCTGATGGTGCTCTAGGTGAAAGAACAATCTCTGACTCAAATATAGGCAGGACTTTTTCTTTGCAGAGGATAGCCAGAAGAGTGAGCCAAGTGCAGGGGATGAACACTGCAGCTGCCCAGGCATGAGGCTAGTCTGGGACCTAGAGAGGGAAACAGGAATATTAGAAGTAAGGAAGGTAAGAGGAATAAAAATTGGAGGTTAGAGGTAGAGAGATAAGTAAATCAGGGAATGGGGAGGTAACTGAGACTGTCCGGGCAAGGTAGTTGGGAGATGCTGGAGCTGGCACGCAGCATCTGGAGAAGTGAGACAAGAACAGGTGGACAAAATTGCTGGGACAAGGGTCAGAAGGTAAAGTAAAGGGAAGGTAAGTACTAAGCAGGGGAAGAGAACAGGAGCAAGGCAAGGAGCAAAAAGTTGTTTAGAAACACCAGTGGGTGGGATGTAACAGAGGGAACTGGGCAGAGGAAGTTAAGCCTGAGGAATAACGAGCAGGAGAATCTTTGTTTCTGAGTCCCTGGCTCTGCCTGGTGCAATACAGTTCCATCTCAGACAAATATAGCTTGTTCTGGCTGGACCGGCACCCCAATGAGCTGTAATGCATCTCTGTGCAGAAGTACTAGCTTGGATCCCAGAAGAAGAGCAGCCACTTTAGTGTGGTGGTGTTCCTGGGCTGGTAAGTGCTGCATCAATGCAGTTAGTCCTGGGAATAAGTTAGCTCCAGTGGCAGAGGTCTGTGCAATGGACCAAGTTTCCAGAAGTGCTCTGTGGATTATCAGCAGGATGCCGATCATCTAACAAGAGCTTAATTAGTTTGTTAGTATTTATGAAGTAGTTGGATATTGTTGGGAGGAGTGTCATAGAAAAGCCCATAGTAATTCCCTTCAAAGCAGGGAAAAAACAGCTTGCAAAAGAAGCAGGCTCAGGGCTATAATCAAAACTTTGAACAGCGAGGAATAAAAGTGATAATTAATTGAATGCAGCCCTTTCTGTACATTGACTCAGGCATGGGCTCCAAAGAAAGAAGGGGGTGGGCAGACATGATTAAAGACTGCCTCAGACTGTATATGCACAAGTCATGTTAATTCTGGCATTTTCTGACTTTGAAAAATATGAAACCTCAATATATAAAGATAGAGCTTACTCAAGGTGGTCACCAAGGACAGGAGACTGCTGGGAGAAACAAAATGCCTTAACTTTTCTGCCTATTCCACAGCCCAGAAAAGCTAAACTGGCTGTTTCTTGGTGCTGCCGGGGCAGTGGCAGTATGTGGCAGCACCTGACCAACAGTCACAGCTGGCTGCCCTAGCTGTGGCAGTAACCATCACCCTTGCCAGTTTCCTTGGCAGGAGGAGAGCAGCAAGTCTGGTTCCCCAGGTACTGCCTGGCCCTTCCCTCCCTCCTGCTTCTCATGGCAGGCACAGCAAAAATCTCTCCAGTCTCTTGCCCCACATCCTCAATTTCGCCCACACTGTGTAGAGGAACAGTGTATTTCAGCTTTGATAATCATCTCTCCCCTACCTTTCCTGCAATTTACAAACAACCAAAGCCCAGTCATGCGAAAGTATCAGAGCATGATCTTGCTTGCAGTGTTTTGAGGCTGAAGAGAACAAACTCCTTCCCCCTTACTGCACCCAAGCTGCAAAAGCACCAGTACAACCACCTGCAACTGCTGGCCTGACTCAGGGTTGTAAGTGCAGCTGCTGCTTGGGCAGTGGTTGCCCCACCACCAATTAATCAGAAGATGGTGCATGTTCAAGCTTGTTATACCTCTGATGAATGTCTTGAAGAGCCAGGGTGTATGGGGATGTGAAGAGGAGAGAGAGTAAGAGAAAAAGAAGAAATGCTGGAGCAAGGGAAACTCTCAGAGCAAATAGATGAGGCTGAAAGTAGAGAGGTTAAACTTGGAGGGGGGCAAGGGAACAGAGCTTCTCATTGTCCATTTTAAGAAAGGAAAGCATAGCTACTGATTATGAAGTAAAAATTAACCTTGTTAACAGACACATTCAGCAGCCTCCTCTGAATCTTAACTCATAAACTCAGTTTTGTAAGCCATGAAGAATGATTCTGAGCTTTTTGATTCCATACATCTTGCATGATAGTATCTCTGAAACTTGGATGTAGTATACCGTGGGACTTGGAACCTCTTCTGTGGATTATGCCTTACACACTTGGTAGTAAACAGAGCAAGATGTAGTGAGGACTGTGTGGTTTCAAGGAACAATTTTATGTCACACAAAAAGGCTAGAAACAAATGTGGTGAGATAGCAAGTATGAAAGCTATTACTGTTGCCTCAGCCCTGGGGTACATTTATGGATTGATCAAGTAATTAACAAAAAATCTGGATTGATTAAGTGAGTATAAACTTCTTTTATAAGTTCAGTTTTTAATCTGTAATAAGATACTTCATGAATGAGTGGAAATAAGTTAGGCAGGTCCTACCAGATCTGTTCAGATAGCTAATCCACTCTTGCGCTTGTAGGGCAATGATAAGCATTTTCAATTTAGATTGAAAAAATGAAGTAGGAGTAGGTTTCTATGTATTGCATGGCACTCCTTAGGAACTAGCTGAATGGTCTTTCTTTTATCACCACCATGGTTTGCTATGACAGTTCTACTCCTGCTAATCAATTTGACGTAAAAATACATCACACCTTACTGCCTTTGTTCATTTTATTAAAGTAACTGCAGCATTCCAGTATAATTGCATATGTCCCTGTAGCTAATGAGCAAAGATGATATAAATGGTGTATTACAAAGACCACTGTGTTACATTCTACAGTATTTAATGTTTCATCTATACTTTTTCAACACATCATTTCCAAAGATGTCTGAAGATTTCTGTAATGAAGAATAGCCAAGGTAGTTCAAAGAGGAATCCACACAGCAAAAATAGGCCTCTGGCATTTGTAAAATTATTAGCATAATAAATTTCTTGGAATGCAGTACTCAGATTAGTAGCTGCATATGGAATATCGGAATGATTTACATATCTTGTTCACTGTCTGTTATAATGTAACAAACTTTTGTGCAGTCTTTCAAATAGGTCATAGAATATAAATTGTGAATGTTGATTTTTGCAGCAGAGTGTGTGCCGCAATGATGAGTCAGTTGTATAAGGGAAACACAGAGAACTCACAGTCATTTCAAGCATTTGCCTTTGAAGTCCTTCATGTGGTAGAGAAATCAAAACCTTTCAAATATCAAACAAGAGAGATTCTGGCTTCCTTATTGATTGAAATCCTGCTCCTTGTTTGATTTTTCTACAAACCCCAGAGAGTGATATGTACTTACCAACCCAAAACTCCATTCTTCTTTTCTGTTCAACTCCTAACGATCTGACTTTTATCCTCTGTGACCAGTCAAGATTGCTCTGAACAAAGTGACAAATGGCCTCTGGCCAACTGGAAAATGTAATGACCATTGTCATGTCTTCATTCTCCTTCAGATATCTGTGCCTGTGCTCTTTTTTGTGCCTTGTCTTGTTTGGGCTTTTCGAATATTGGCATTATTTTATTCATGTTCTCTGACTACTCCATCAGGAACTACTGTAAGTATACAGTATCCTTCTCTCAGGCAGTTCCCTATGACATTGTCTTTGTCAGTCTGTCATCTTTTATCGACTGATTTTGCAGATGTATTTGATTATTCTCTGTGATTGCCAGTTTTTATTACAATTATGATTATTTGTTTGTGCTGGGTTCGCACAAACCAAAGAAAAAGTCACTCTCCACAAGAGTTTATAGTAGAAGTAATTTCGTTACTTGCTCCCAGAAAACAGAGAACTGCATACTTTACGTGCAAGTCTCTTAATCATCTTCTATTGTATCAGTATTTTTTCCTGTAAAAGTAACTCCTCATACTTGTTGATTGACAAAAAATTACCTAATGAAGATCCAGAACGGTCCTGGATAATAGACAAGATTCTATTTTGCTTACAGTTAATTCCAATCTATTATTGTCTATGTTTCCATTACACTAACACTATTACGACATGAAGGCTGTGAAGCTTCTCTAATTGGTCACATTCAAAATCTGTTCTTCTCCAGACCCTGTAAGAGTTGGCATTAAGATCCTCTCCCTCTTCCACATTTTCTTGGCATAGGCTGAAATGAGAATATTCTTGGGAAATGGGAGAGAGGGGAGCTCTCCCTCTCTGCTTTTGCCAGGACACTGTTAAGTCTTTTAAGAAATGCACAAAGGTAGCATAAAGGTACTTCTGACCACATCTTTCATGCATTTTCTCTAAAACTTCAAAACAAATAGTAGCTGTGTGTGTTTATATGTGTGTGATCCTGAAAGAGAGAGGCGGAAGGGAGATAAGAGATAGAAAGCTGATCAGGTGTTCTTCTGCATTGCAACATAATTAAGAGCTTTTTTTCCCCCCTCCCTTTTAAACTGTTGCACTTGTATTTTAAAATAAACTTTCCTTACTGTGTGGATTGATCAAGTAGTTCCAGATAGATGAGAAGGATTTGCATTTGGGATTTCTGGCCTGATTTATTCAGAGACTAAAATATCAATTCTTGGCCATGTCAACAGACAGGTAGAGGGATAAGATGTGTATACACGCTCTGCGTATGTAGGGGCCTGCTTCTGTCTCCATAGAATTCTACTTTTCTTGCCCTATTTATGATTTATTTTAGCTCATGGGAACATTTCTGAGGTATACTATATAATATTCCGCTTCAAGGGTCATACTCTCTTCTGTACAGAAATTCCTGTTTTCTTCAGTACTATAAAGAGAATTGCTCATTACCTAGGTAACTTTTGTGCTTCTCTTTTTCAAGATTCCCTTGAGGCATCAGCATCATTATTTAAGATTTCGTTCAATAAAATATCATGGTCTTCTGGGCACATAACGGCATCTCTTAATTTATGACTAACAGCGTCAAGGAAATCCTGACAGTACTGCAGTAATATTTATGGCTTTGAGTGGTTTTGAATGCCATCTAGCGGTAGAACGATTTATACAGCTCCCACAGTGCTAAAGGGGAAGAAAGCATCTCTCGTGTTACTTTACTGTGCCTGCAGACTTTGACCAAAAGGGAAGAATACCTGTGATGGACAGAAATAATGTGCAATGGATTGTTAGCGTTAGTGGAAAATGACTAACTGGTCCTGGGACAACTAGGAATTAAACTTGAACTGACTGTTCTTTATTCATTTCCTGTGTGCATTCAGGAGACTGCAGGAATATTAATGGTTTCTAAACTTACTACAATGCTGTGTGGAAAAGACTGCACAGCTAATCCTTCTTCATGTACTTTACAGTGCACATAGAACCTTGTCCATCTTTTTTAACTAATTTGCAAAATGTAATAGTTCACAAATATAAGAGTAAATTACCAATTTTTTTGTGGTTTTATTTACAACAGGTGAGACTACATGTTTGATTTGCACAGCTGCAAAAGACAGCTTGCTGTCCCCCTAAATGTTTTGCACTGGCTATCTAGATTTGGGTGGCAGGGCAAACCAGAAAATAGCATGTGTTGGACTGCTAGTCTTTGCCACCTTGATCCTTCTGTCATATAAATAAGTGAAACTCAGTCTGCAAAAAGTGAGTGCAGCCCTAACTCCTCTTTAGCTGCTCCAATGTGCCTGACTCGGCTCACCTGTAAAGAGCTATTGCCTGAGTGCTCATCAATGGCTGCTGAAATCATGGGGGGTAGACTTCATGCCATACAGAGCTTTCTTGCTAGCAAGCAGGACAAAGAGTTTTTGGAGGGTTCTGGTTTCTTTTGTAGCTGTGCTCTATACCTTTCTTCTTACCCTGATTCAGCCTTCAGTTCTGAGTTTTTGTTCCTGCTCTTGTTTTTTTGCCCTCTTGCCCTGTTTCTGGCTTGTCTGTTTGACTGTGTTCAGATCTTGGCCCTGCTTCCAAAACGTGCTACCTTGGATTCTGGGCTGATGTGTTTCTGACTGTTTCTGTACTCAGCCTGTTCTGAGTATGACCTCCCTTTTCTACATCCATTTGCTTGTCCACTGATGTAGCGATGTAAGCAGAAGGTTTTTTCTGCTGCAGGGGAAGTGCAGAGGGTGACCCTGTTTTTCCAAGCGGCTCTCAGAAAAGTGCAACAGCGTGCTTCTTGCTAGAGGCACATAAAAAAGGCAGGTCTCAGCCATGAAGTATGAACATACTGTAATCAACTAGTGGCATCATTGCAGTACGCAGTTACTGTGCCACCGGTAAGGACTTTTTCCCTAGTTTTTCTCTGAACTTTTGTGCTTTAATATTGAATTATGTTCCCCTTCTCTATATAACCAAAGATGAGGATTGCCTTCTCCACTAGCCTCTTGACTATGTACTTCTATGAAGTATATTTTGAAGTCTTCAAACAGGTTGCAAATTCAATATCATGTTCTAGGACTTTTAAAAGAGAATTAAAAAGAAAACTAGTGCTGCACCTAACTTGCAAAGGGAAAGGCATGATTTTACTTTGAACATTTTAGCCAACTTTAGTTTTGATTGATTGATCAAATATAAAGGATGAGTTTACAGTCCGTGGAGACTCAATTTGGAGCAAAGTTTTGTCTTAATGAGAGAAATCTTTCAACCAAAGATTCAAAAAATGATTCTGTGCATTGCTTTGGTAGTACTTCTTATCTCCTAAAATTAAACATCCTTTCCTGTCTATAATCTGCCTACTAAGATGTTGCTAGACCAAAATCAGAGACTGCAATAAGGGTGGAGAATCTTACAAATGGTAATTGACCCAAACATTATATCCCTGCTAAAAAGTGCTATGTTATTCCATATATACCACATAAATCCATCTGTATCACAAATCAACTGGATAGCTTAGACCTATTTTAAGTATTTCAAGGTTACACATCTGTATTTGACTTATTTTTGCAACTTTTTTTACCAAGTAGTTAGTTTTCTTCAGTATTTAAACTGAACGCTATAGACTTGTGTTTGCGTTAGTGCAAGAGAATGAGTGGAACGCTATGAAACTTGCCAGCTTCGTTTAATGACTGAGCTTTAACAGCACATACTAAAGCCAAATAAATTAGAGGGTAAATTCAAGCTAGAAAAAAAAATCATTTTCAGTGACCCGCTGTGGTGCTAACATGACAAGCAAAGGAAAAATCACATTAGAAATCAGATTTTTATCTTGGCAATGTTCCTTCAGCTAGGAGGTGGGGGGGAAATGTTGGCTTCTTGCCAGTTGCTTTTGGCAATGAACTCTGCAGTGACGGATCATCATTATTTCATCCTGATATTTGGCTGCAACAACCAATTTTAATCAACTTCAAAATAATGCTTCTTTGTCTACCACAAAACAAATAGTGCCAGTAGTTGGAGCCATCACTTGTCTGACTAGTTTTGCCTGTGAGGATTGTCAGCAAGCACAGAATAAAATTAACTGAGCTGGTTGTTCATGGAAAATTAATGAACTCAGCCTCCTCATAATTTAAGAGGTGACCCCCATGTCCCCAGCTGTCTGATAAGCCTAGCCATTAGTACCGACTTGTGTATTTCTTTAGTGACATATTCCAGCTTTCATGGAAAAGGAGAACTTCCTTGTTATTTTCTTGTCTAATAGCATAAAGCATGATGGTATTCTCTCTATTTTTATTATAGTGGTATTGTTCAGTAGAAAGAACTGGGTGCACCACATGGCTTCAGAGGGCTTTGTTAGACATGCAGTAAACGCCATTAGGAAGCTGTCTTCATGAAAACTGTTTCCAGAGTTATTACGTATTGTTTCTAATGGTTGCCATTCAGTCATCTTCTTTGGCATCTCTGACTTTGGCATTCTCTTTGTGGTTCTTTCAGGACAATGTGTTTAAAACATTTTAACAAGAAGTTTTATTCCCATGAATCTTTGCTGGTTTTTGTATGATCGATTTTTGGTGGCATAACGTACCTGATAATGCAATAGTGTTTTGGGTTCTTTTTATTTTTGTTCATTTTGTGCACCCATATTTTGGGGTCTCTAGACACCCACACCAGCATTATCATACCTAGTAATGTGACTTTGGCTCTCATTGTGGATGTACAACTTCACCACCACACAGTGAGAAAAATGGCCTATTCGTCTGCAAAGAGGAGTAGCAGTATAATAAATTACGACTGTGTTATTCATTTGAGGAAGTGCATGCTCCTGATACTTCAGTAGGAAGCAGTTATTTTAAGGCTGCCTCTAAATTATCAGTTTGGAAGTGGTTAGACAGAAGCCAGAAGGCCAGGGGGGTTTCTGTTTTTAGGGAGCATGCAAGACTTGCTGTGGGCTTTGCACTTCTCACAGTCCTATCAAAGCAATGTCATAGCCAGAAGCAAAAGGGAGGGGAAAAAAAAGAGAAAAGAAAAGAAAAACCCAGTTCTTAACAAAAATGATGCAATTGGGAATGTGGGTTGTATGGCAGACTGAAATAGCTAAGCACTAGTGCTACTTGCAAAAGGCTGAGATCCATGAGAATAACAGGCATGCCCCTACTCCCAGCTGATTTCTTGCAACACTGTCAGCAATGCTCTTAAATATGCTGCTTTGTTGTTGACTAGGCTGAGTCAGTTCACATGTCCTACCTTCACTCTGTACTCTAATGCCATAGAAGACAAATTCCAGACACTTAAGGCACAAGATATGAAGTATATAACTTATATGAGCTAAAGCTTGATCTTGTGCTCTGCTGATTGTTTTCATTCCTGTTGGGTTCACTGGAGGACAGACGCTTGTTTGTGATACAGCTGAACTACTCCTGAGTTTGCTGAAGCAAGACTGTCTTTCTGCTTGATAGACTTTCTCCTACAGTCTTCAGAGTTTTTTTTTTCTTCCTTAGTCGTGTAGACTACCATTATCTGTAAGAAACATAAACAACCACATGCAGCTTCTCTGCAGAGATGAACATGTCTCAATCCACTTCTCTGGCAATCTTATTTACTAAACTCACTATTAACAAGTGTCTAGAGATATGGAAAATTTGGAATTGTACACAAGAAAGCAGGAACAACTTGTTCTGTCTTGTGTAAGATGGCAAGTTAATTTCTTCCATTTCTCATCTTCTATTGTACAGAAAACCAGATTTATTCACACACAATCTCACCACGACTTTTTCCATGTTGAAAGAGTCGAAGTTCAAGACTAAATTCCAGATCTAGAAACCTGGTTTCCTGAGCGAAAAATCGCAGTGATGTTACTTCTGTGGACCTGTGGGACTAGGAATTCAAGTATTATCATAGGACACATAGAGGATCTTTTTAGTACATGAAAACCAAAATAAAACTAAAAATAAAGGAACAGCAACAATTAAGAACAAAGTTCAACACACTAAGTTTTAATAGTTTCTGTTACTGATAATTTGGGATTTAAAATCTGCCTTTTTAAAAACATGATTTAACGTATGTATCCTTTTAATTCTCTGAGCCTGTTGACATAACATTTCTACTCTCTTCAGAAGTCAAGAATTATCATGTTCACTAACATTTTTAACCACAGGCATTTTTGATGGAGCAGATGAAAAATGGCATGTCAACAGACAACAGTTGACTTGTTCATGTATATGAGATTGGCATTTGAGATGTAATCTCCACTCTTCCACTGACTCACTACAAGTCCGTGGTGAAATTGCTTGACCTTTCTGTGCCCCAGTTCTCTTGGCTATAATGTAAGGCTAGTGACCTTTGCCTATCTTGCCTGCTGCTCTTTGTGAGGATCAGTCACTAGTTTTTATGTTTGCACAGTGCTTTGAAATAGTAAAGTACAAGTTTTATTATTCTCCCTACTGATATTTTTTAATAATGTGCTCGTCATTATTATCGTTATGAGCAGATGTTAGAGTTTCCTATCATAGAGGGTCAGAATTTTATCTCCTTTAAGTTAATGTTATAGTGGGAAATAAAAAGTATTTAAGGAAAAAGAAACTTGAAGGCAAATTAGCATCCAGCAGCTGCTGGCTCTGGAGGCAGCAGTGACAGATGCTGGATGTCAGAAGAAAATGATCCTGTGGGGTAACTCATCCTGTGAAGAGGGCAGTTGTTTTTTAAGGGCCATGGCTCAAGGACTTTGCAGTGCAGATCAGTTAATCACTCTTCCAACCAGTCACATAAGTTGCTGGAGAGGGAAAAAGAACAGAAGTCACCTTCCTACTCTTGCGGTCTTTTCTGTCAGCTGATTAACAACACATCAGAAAAAGAAAGACTCTTCGGCAAATGAAGAATAAAACCCAGTGGTTCCCTTTCTAGGCTGCAGATAAATAAACAGCCTCAGGGGATTGCTGAGAGAGAAGATGCTCTGTTTGGAAATTATATTTTTTATAATGATTTTTTGTGTCCAGCAGTAAGTGTCATCTTCCCCCTGCTCCAGGTAGCATAGTTAGCAGAGCACACTCTTACTTATCCCTCTTACTGGGAGGGATAAACATAGGAATAGAAACAGGCATTGATCCTAATCCGCTGTTGTATTACTGACACTGTGTCATATCATGCCCTCTGTAAACTGATTAACTGCTGTGTTAATTGTAGTAAGGTATTGAGCACCCACTGCTCTTTGGGAAACTAAGTAGTGAAGTATCAGAAAGTGTAGCAAGAGTTCACACAAGATCAGCTGCAGACATTAGGAACAACCTTAGAAGTTATTAACCAAAACTGCCATTCTGCACATGAAGAACCATCTGCTTCTCTGGCCATATGAACTCATTAGGCTTGGACCTGATGACTGTCCACAGCCTTGTTTAAATACCTTCACAGGATGGATTATGGTGTTGGGCTGGCCTCATGGATCATGTCTTCTGGCTAGCTCTCCTCCAGATAGGAGTAGTCTTGACAGTGTATCCAGCCCTTGATAAAGAGCAAAACCAAAAAGACTATTCATTAAAGAACACTGTCCTGAGCAAGCTGATACTGTGGAGAAAGCATCCTGGAAGAAACTCGCAGGGTGTTGTTGCCAATAAGCTGGTGAGCCTGACTAACCAGCACTCAAAACCTGAACAAAGTTCATGATTTAATTGTCGCTGAATAAAGATTGTTTTATCAGGTTTGTCTCTGCCTATGAAGAAATATACAGGATAACCCCACAAATACTGTGCAAAATAGTGGAAGACTCTGTAGGTATTTGCATTGTCTCAAAACCCGGCAACTTTTCAGTTGTTTGAACTGTCTCCATGAATTGAAAGCTCATGCTCTCATAGAAGGCAAAATGAGAGCTCACACTGTTAATAAGACTTCTTCATGATTATGGCCAAATTACTAATCCTATATGAGACATGTCTAAAAGGTATCAGGAATATCTGAGTTGAAAAAGCTTATGAAGGGAATGCCATGTGGTCTGAGAGCCCCGATATGTTTAAACATCCATGCAACCTGACATGGTGCCTGATTTGATGGCTGTCTTGAGTGTGTTTATACAGATGCAAACAGTATTCTCCCATGATGGCTGTCACTTGTGCATGAATATGAAGTTGTGCGGTCTCCATCCTTGGAGGTTTTCAGAACTGGACTGGATAAAGCCCTAAAGTAACCTGGTTGGGTGTCAGAGCTGACCCTGCTTTGGGCAGGAGGTTGGACTATAGACCTCCTGAAGCCCCTTTTAACCTGAATTATCCTATGATCCTAGGGTTTTACTTTATTTAGCATCTGCTGAAATATCATCAGTTCTGATCAATAATCTCCTAGATTTGGTTGTCCCGAGGCAAGAAGGATTACACAGGAAGGAACAGGAAGCAGGTGAGCTGCTTAAATTTATCCCTGAAACAGAGTCCTGTTCCTGGTAGCTTCTTGCTACAGGTTGAAACCAGATTGAGTAGCATCATGCTTTCTTTCAAAGTATGAAGATATTAGATGAAACACTTAGTTTAGAAGACCCAAGTATTCTTCCGGAAAAAAAATGAGTTAGAACTGTTTCAATGAGCTCTCTACCAACTCCTTGTACCTTTTACAAAAAACTGAGGTGCTAGTAATAACTGTTATGCAGTCGATATTGCCTTCTTGGGGTTCTTAACTCCTCTGTAAAGACAACTATATATATATAAAAAAGACTTCTACTTAGCTTTTAATGATTCATTAAATTATTTTTGACACTACAAGCAGAAGCAAGCAGAAATAAACTTAAAGTTTAATTGTGAGCTCAATAACATAGTCTGTGCAAACACATGCCTATACATATGCAAGGAATGATGTAGAACTTGGTTATAAACGTTTGTTGGGGATAACAGGCTTAAGGGTATAAATAAGCAGCCATTCAAAATGGTATTTCAAGTATGCTATCCTGGCAAAGTAGTAAGATGCCAGGAATCTAGCTCCTATCAAAATGGCATAAACATGATATAAAATGCATGCACAAGCAAATCAAGAGTTCATTGTGATGTTGTGCTAGCAGCAATGGAAACTTTATGAGTGAACTTGGTATTATGAATATGGAAGAATAGTAGGTAGTAAAGAATAAACTTTTCTATAAAAGTATTAGTAGGGAAGGAAAGGCTTAATCTCATTTATCTTCTCCTCACAGATGCCATGCACAGAGCTTTTACAACCTTGGAGCATTGCTATATCAATTCTTGGCAATCTGTGCTATATTGTAATGTGGTGGGTTTGAAAATGTGCATATATTACAATACTAATATGTTTTACACGTTACATTAGCTGAGAAACATAGCTAGTTTGGTGTCCTAGAAAATACAAAAATATCCATACTACAGTCAACTTGTATATGACCTATGTAGTGTGCTATACGTAGGTATATGTTTTAACATCAGATATTCGGGATCATCTATCAGCATTTAGTGTAGGGTGCTTTGTTCTCAAAGACTGTGATAAAATCCATTTTTGTTTTTGAGGAATAGAAACATTTTGCTTCATTAACAGTTGCTTCATTTTGTATGTTTACTTGCAAAAACAAGGTAAGTTTTGAAAGTGTCAACAAACTTTACATGAGCTACTAGTATATGGCTAGCTGTTTACCCTAAATGGCTAGGAGGAGTTGCCATCAGGCACATCATTAACTCCCTGACTCAAACGCCAGAAGCCCGTGTTTAGAAACTATGTTATGCTGTATAGCAAAGTAAAAAACCAGGAGAGGAAAGTAGCTTGGGATTGTGGTGAGCACAGAAGGTGGTGGGAGCAGATGATAGAGAGGAACACCCATGGTGCTAGACCACACTCCACTTGCCTTCAAGGCAAAGTGGTACATTTGAGGATAAGCCCTGTGCAAGTAGTATTTGCACTTCAGTTCCAGCAGAACTGTTTACGTTTCCATGACCCAGTCTAATCTGGTCTTTCTATCCCTGTTTGGCAGGCCCAGCTCCTACAGAAACATCTTCTGCCCAGAGTCCTTTTACTGTACTTTCCTCCTTTGTCAGTTTTTCAGTTTATATGCATTTTTTTCACTTCTCTTCCTTTTGTTTCTCTTCTGATGTACGTCTCATTGTTCCTTTTCTTTTTTTCTAGATTTCACCTCTCTCCCGTACACTTACTGTGTCGTTCTGTCATCTGAACCTCAAACAGATCTGGTTTTCCTCCTCCCTTTTCTTTTGCCCTTTCCTTGTATTTTCCTCACTCCTCTCCTATACTGGAAGTAGAGCTTCTTTTCAGCCAGCTGAATGTTATCATGACCAAGTAACTTGAACTCAAAATATGATGTGGCAAAAAGTTAGACTGTTAGGTATACAGAGTAATGATGGATAATTAGCATTGCTATTCTCTTAAAAGCCATGTGAAATTTATACGAAGACTATATGAAAAGTTGCAGTACCAGTAGTTTAAAAATGTTATGAGAATCTCGTTTTCCTTGTCTGTCTTAAATAACTTAGGACTCAGGCAAGCTGAGTTCTTTAATTTCTTTGGTTTATTAAGTGACTTTCTGCCCCATGCAGTTCTCATTTACATTTTTTTGTGTTGTGAAGAAAGAATCAAAGACTATCAAATGATGCACACACAACATGTCAGTCGGGTGTAACTACACTTAGGAACACACTTCCAGAAAAAGGGCAAGCTTTCCAGATCTTCCTGTTTAGCTTGATTTGATATTTCCAGAAAATATGCTTTGTCATAGTGAGTTTTGGGGATCTATAGCAGGAAACGAGACCGTGTTCAAAGGGCTGTGATAAACAAGAAATCGGATAGGTGGGTTAGTGGTCCAGTCCAGCCTTCAACTCTGTGAACTGGAGCAATCCCTCTGTGAGCTCAGCCTCACTCGAATGTGGAGGTTGGCATAGCAGCTTGAGGGAATTCTTTCCATCCTCTGACTACAGAAAGGAAACTGGAGAGAAAGTCAAGGCAGGCAACGTGTGACATGCTTCAGGGTGTATTTTCACTTATCTGGTATCTGAGTGTACAAGACATATGACAAACTCTTTATTTCCTAAATCAGTTGCAGGGAGCTACTGAAATCCTGTTGTTTATGAAATCACCATAGATATGTATAGATACTAGAGAAACGTTTTCTTCTTCCACTTACCTACAATTCCCCTGTCACTGTAGCTCTCAATTGATGTTCTCCAGACAATTATTACTTACTACATTTTTCAAATCCACGCTACAGCTAGAGAGAGCTGTTCTTCCAGGAAGGGCAGTCCTCAGTACAAATTGCACTAGAAAGTTTTGGGATTTACAGATAAGTCAAAATTTGACATCTCACTGCATTCTACAGCTTATCTTATTATTTTAGTACAGATCTCACAATATTAGAAATCAAGTTAGCTATCAGAGAACTATAGCTCTAATTTAGAAACTATATTTAAGGTTAGCACTGAAGAGCTTAAATCCAAATGCAGCTGTAATATTTGGACATCAGGAGACAAATGGAATAAAGACTATATCTATTAAAAAAAAATTGGACTTGGCTTTTTAAGATTAACATTCACAGCAATGAGTTTAATAACCTTTATAACAGTAGTTTTCTCATTCTATCAGCATACATGCTATCTTTCACTCATGGGTGGGAGATATTTCCTGTTAAAATACTGATCTTAATTGGTATCTGTGTCACTTTAATTAGCTCCTGACTGGTTGCCTCCCTTAATTGGCTTAGAGTTCTAGCTGGGGGGAATCCTTTCAGCCTATGTTTGGTTTGTCTAAATCAGAGTTTAGATATAGCATGTCCCTGAGTTTATTTCCAAAGTGTGTGGAGGTCTGGCGTAGTTGTATTTCCCTCTGGGAAACAGAACTGAGCATCTCTTGGCAATGATGCCCCCAAATACTTGTAGTCAGAATGCAGGGGAGAGCAGAGGGAAAGAAGAGATGATCATTGGAGGCACACATGATTTCAGTTGTGTTTGAACAGCGGGAGACTCGTAATCGGAGAGTTTGCTCTTGTTTGAGTAATTTGCCAGTTAGCATGGTCAGTCTATCACTGGGATGAAAGATGTTTCAGTAAGTGTATTCAGAACAACTATCTTTTGCAATAATATCAAAGTATATCTAATATCTTGTAACAGGAATAGCACTAGCTCCCTGAGCATGAAGGTTTTGGCACGTCATTGCTCATCGACTTACCCAAAGATACACTTCTGGAGCTTTTCTAGTGTGGCAAGAAAGAGCTCAGTCGTTCAAAGTCAATACTCTTTCCTTCTCTGCACTTTGAGCGTGGATCTACTCAGTCCCTTATTACGAACAAAGGTGATCATTTATTCTTTGGATAGTAGTCACTGAAAAAGATGTGTTTTTCTCCATAGGAAGCTCATCTCCTGAATGTCCATGGATCTTTATAGCCTCTATTTTTCCGCTGATTGGTACCACAGGGTAGCAATCTAAACTGTTATGGCATGAATTCAAGTCCTGGAGAGAATGTATTTCTTTCTCTTGGTAACTTAGATGGTTACGTCTTGCCACTCAATTGTCTTTACTATTAAAACATATTTAAGCTCTGCCAAGGAAGCTGAGCATAAGCAAAATAAAACAGGATAATCTGGTTCTTCTTTGCATAGGGATAACTTGTCAAAATCTCAACAGAAGCTCTGTAAAACCACATCACACACAAAATTAGACTTAACAAACAGTAGCTCATTCTTTTTTTTCTAAAGACAGGAATTTTTTCTTGTTTTGATAGAAGTGTTTTGATAGATTTTTCTGTTGCTAATTTCAGCTCTATAATTTACCATAAGCATTCTAAAAGCTTTATCTTATTCTTGGGGTGAAAAAGTACATTTAATACCATCTTCTCTTTGTTTAAAAACTTCATAGACGTGACTTATCTAAAAACGGTCCTATATTTTTCCCTCTCTTTCAATCAGAAAGTGAGAGATTTCAAAAAATCTTAATGATTTACTTAATCATTAAGTGCATGTTAAGCAGGGCTGCAATCTCCTAGGGTTTTGTTAAACAAAAAAAAAAGATTTTTTTTATGCCATGTTAATTCAGAGCTCCCAAAGGTGTTTATTGCCATAGTAATGGAAATAAATGTAATCAACTGTTCAAGAGTAATTTTGGGCCTTCTAATTTGTTTTCTGATTATTGCTGCTTTATAGATCTGAATTGTTGTTCTTAATTCAATGTTTCTCATATTTAAGTGGTCTTGACTGGTATTTCTTACTTCCGGGGCTCTCTAAGTGTATTAAGTACAATCTAAGGTCAAATCGCTATGTTTTTGGAGGAAATACAAAATTGGCTAACATATGAATAAGTTTATTATTAGTATGCCTTGGACCATGTGTTGTTATTGCCCAGTGGATGCATAAATGACTGATGTGTAGTAGTAACACATAGTTCAAAGAAATCTTTAGATGACAGCATCCATAAGTGGTTTTTTAAGTAAAACATATACTAGTGAAATGAGAAGTTTGAATTCATGCACATTTGTAACATGCTTAAGCTTCAGGTTCTGAATGCTGAAAAGTAGTATGTGGAAATGATTCTTGTTCCGTTGTCTGCTTCAGTCCCCCTTTTGGGTGGAAGGGGCACAAATAATATACCTGTGAATGGGATGTTAAACATCTTCTGGAGAACCTCTCTTGAAGGACTGTAAATGTCTGAGAGCAATTGTGAGGCAGTGATGTATGGGCAGGTGAGTGCGAGCTGAACCAGAGAAGTGCAGTGCTGCTGAAAGAGTTGCACTCTTTTTTTTTTTTTTTTTTTTCCTGTGAAGGCCCCAGTCCCTTCTGTACTATTGAACAGTATTCTTCATAGGAATCTTCTCTTCAGTGGAAGATGGAAAGCATTCAGGGTTGTATATTTAGCCCAGGATATATGTGCTGTTGTTTTCTGTTTTCATTTCATATTTCTTGCATTAGAACTCAGTGCTTTTCTCTGCTCTTTGTGTGAGCAGGAAGCTAAATCTGTATCTTTAACTTTTCACTAGTCCCCTGGAAGCCCACATGGGTGCGATATATGAATTGCTTTTCTACAGATTGGGAAATAACAGTGATAGGGAAGTGATAGTGGTAACAGTGATAATGGCTCAAAAAAGGCCATCATACCTCTTGCTACATGTTCAGCCACTGGTAGCAAACGTTTATGAGCAGAACTGTGTTAAGATTAATGAGAAACGAGGTATGCAAAACTTCCCTTCAGGCAGTGAGTCTTCTTGCTGATATATCAGAATATGGATGTAGGTCACTGCACATATAGAAGTGCCTGTGACTCCTGGTGTCTTGTTTATAGGATTGTGTTGAAAAATACTTGATTACAGCTAAAATTGTTTGTTATTATGAAGGTGTACTGGACCACAGTGACTGCATGAATCGTGCTGGGTGTCTCATTAACTAGGCAATGGACAAAAAACACCTTTATGCCCTAGTCCTGTACTTGCATGCCTGAGTTAAACATGTCCGTAAGTGTTTGTGTGATGAGAGCTTATGTCAGCAAGTTTTTCCTTTGCAGTGCTTGACCTCTGTTTTTTCTTTTAGAGGGAAGAAAAAAGCAGCTCAGTTTCCTAGTGGATTTGGAAAACAGATGACTATCTTAAGTTTCTTACAAATTCTGAGCTGGCCTGATACTTGAAATAGTTAGGCAGAGCTGGTCTCATGTAGCGTGGCACTCCAAGCAAAGCTTAGATGGGGTCTTACATTCCCCCCCCCCCATTCATAATTGTTTTCCTTCCTTGAGCTCCTCAATGTTCATATTACCTCCTAATTTCGATTACATCCCCTCTTCCTCTACTCTCCTGACAAATTTCCTCACCTTTTCAACCCAGGATCTCCTCCCAGTTTATAGCTGAAATTGTAGGTTCTGGTACTACTGATGGATCAGCTGCTAGCTGTGCTCTCAAGCAGTAGAAAGTTAAGAGCTGATTTTATGTGTTAGTGGCTCTGTGCCCCAGAAGACTGGCATTAGCTGAATGTGGTGAGTGCATATATTATATATTCTGTGTTGATCAATCAGCAAGTGTGCAGTAGCTTGATAGGGATCTTCAGAAACAGAGGACACTAAATAGTTTACTTGGACTGCTTGTACCCAAGACTGGTCTTCATTTAGCTTGCTCAGCTGTGGGATTGTGATCTAGCAATATGAACCATTTTTAAATTATACTTAAAAGTTTTAAGATGGATTTTGAGTTCACTCAGCCTTCCCTCTCACTTGATTAATCAGTGATTTATACATATATAATGACTGTAACTGACTTAAGGGGTAATTTATGTCATGATGTGCATGATATATGGATCCAAGTAGACTAAAGAGAAAGAAAAAGGAACCATCTGTTCCCTGGAAGACTGTCCATTGTCAGAAGGATTCAAGGATTGTGTTTAGAAAGAGCAGGAATAAATTTACTTAAATCTCTTGTGCTGTTTGGATGACATTCTTATTGGGTATATGTAGTCCAACAAAGTTAGGAGCTTGTTTTCAAGCTTTTGCATTACTTTATGTTATGTAATTTGTTCAAAAGGCTATATTTTTATGAAGATATATAATACTGGTTATGCAGGTCTCGGTCTAATAAATCTGTCCTGTGTCCTGATGTGCACAGTGTTTATGGAAAGTACTGTTTTTGCACATATAGGATGTAACACAGAGATCCCGAGACTCCCTTGCACAAATTTACACACAGCCTGCACCAAACAAGGAGCTGGAGGTGGTGTCTCCTGGGAGCAGCAGGGACTCATTTAGAGCAGAAGCTTAAGCACAGAGATGTCATTCCCTGAGCCTCTTACCTACCTATCTAGTGTTTGTCAAGTGAGAAATCTCCTTATGCCCTACTCCTATGCAATGGGAGCAAGTTAACTATCTAAGGAAAAACATTTATACACATACTTAAATTTGCACATGCAAACTTTGTGTGTGCTTCAATAGGATGACTCATGTATGCAAAGCTAAGCAAATGCACAAGTACTTGTGAGGGCTTAACTTTCTGCGTGAGAGGGAAAAGTCATGGCATATAGATGTGTGTAGCAATTGAGATACACAGGTGGACTAGTGTGAAGTCCAGCAACTATATACAGCAGACAACTGCAACTTTTGGTTTTTTTATTAATATACTAGTATAGGGCTGTTGGTTTTTAAACCAAATATATCTGTAGCAAGCCTCAGTATTTAACAGCGCATTTGGGAAAACATTTCCTGCTGAGGCTACTTTTAAGCCGGCCTCTTCTGGACCCTCACCGGTGTGTGTCTAACGCTTGAAGCGCTTCCCCGAAAAGCAGGGAGGGGGAAAAAAAAAAAAAAGCCCCCCGCCCTGGGGCCACTTTCCCCGCAGCCGGAGCCCGGCGAGCCGCGCCCGACCGCCCGGGGCTGCGCGGCCCCGGCGCCCCCGCCGCCGGCCCAGCAGGGGTCACTGCTGCCGCGGCGCGGGGCCGCTCGCGCCGGCAGGGGAGCGGGTGGCAGGAGCCGGCGGGGGGCGAGCCCGCGCGGGGCGGGCCGGGGTCGGGGCCGGGGCAGCCGCTCCCCCCGCCGCGGGAGCCGGCTCAGCTGAGCGCGGCCTCCCGGCGGCCGCCCCGGCAGCGGGGGCAGCGAGGGTCCGGCTGTGCCCCGGCGGCGCCGATGCCTGGTGGGATGCCGCGAGATGCGACGCGACGCGACGCGACGCTGCGGCGCCCCTAGCCCCGGGCCGACTCCGCGGGCTGTGGCGCTGCTGGGGCCGGGGCGAGCCGGCGGAGCGTGGTGCTGCCGGGGCAGGCGCTGAGCCACCGGCCCGTGGGCGGCGGCGGCTCCTCCGCGGGGCAGGCGGCGCCTGCCGGCCCCCGCGCCGCGTGCGTGCCGGTGCCGGTGCCGCTGCGCTCCGCGCCCGCCCGTCGTGGGGGAGCCCGCCCCGCGCGGAGGACGGCACCGGCGGGTTTCCCCTCGGTTGGGTCGACCCGGCGCCCGGCAGCGCTCCCTCCGCCCCCGCTGAGGCAGCCGGGGGAGGAGGCGAGCCGCGGCGGCGGACAGCACCCTCCGCACATGGCCGCGGGCCGCCGAGGGACGCCAGCCCCGCGCCGGCCGGCCACCGCCGCTGCCGCCGCCCCGCTCCGCTGGGAGGGCCCCGCGGCCCGAGGTAACGCGCTCGCCGGACGGGACCCTCCCGCCGCGGCGGGGGCGCTCCCCGGCGCCCGCTCCTCCACACAAAGGGGAGGCGAAGCAATGTGCGCGGCGCGGGGCGGCTCGGTGCCTTCCCGGCGCGGGGGGGCGGCCGTGGCAGCGAGCCGGGGATGCGGGCTGCGCCCTGGCTCCTTCCTACTGCGGCCGTTTTCTCTCGCTTCTCGCAGGACGCTCCCGGCACTTCCCGTCCAGGCTGCTCCGCGGGATGGCCGCGGCGGAGGGCGGCCCCGCGGGGCCCCGCGCCGCGCCCTAGCACCGCCGGCCTCCCGCTGCCGCGGCGCGGCCCGGCTACGGCCCAGCCCCTCGCCGCCGCCGCCCGGGGCGCTTCCCTCCTCCCCGCCTCGTCCCGGCCATCGCAGCAGGCATGGGCTGCTTCTGCGCTGTCCCGGAGGAATTTTACTGCGAAGTTTTGCTCCTGGATGAGTCCAAGCTGGCCCTGACCACGCAGCAGCAGGGCATCAAGGTAGGGGCGGGCGGCGCCCGCCGGGGCTGCGGCGCGGGGGAGCCGGGCCGGGTGCCGAGGGGCGCTCAGCTCCCCTCGAGGTGAGCAGCCGAGAGGGAGCGGGGCGGGGAAGGGGGCTCTCGGGACCCTCGGGAGGGGCAAAAGGATCGAGAGACTTTCGCTGCGGTCTCTCCAGGGGCAGATGGGTCGGGAAGACGCGTGTCGGTGGCCGGACGTGGCTTTGCAGAGTTTACTTTCAGATACTCATTTAAATGAGCAGGTGCCAAGCGCTCTGGAGGACCCGGGGTCCTTCGTACAAGTGCTTTACTGTACATGCTGGAGAAGAAAAGTCGGAGGCGGTGTGCAGGGCTGCGGCACCCCCCCGTCGAGTCACTGCCCTCCCCGCGCCCCGGTGCCGGCCGCAGGGGCAGCGCCCGGCGCCGCCGCCGCCCCGGGGCGCTGCCCCGCGCGGGGGCCGGTGCCGCTTCGCCGCCGAGCCCCGCGGCTGGCAGCCCGGCCGGTGGGAAAGTCGTGCGGTGCAGCAGATGAACTCTTCAAAGTAGTCATCTGCCAAGCTCTAATGAGTGCTGACAGAGCATGTGAAAACTGAGATTTTTCTAAAGACCCTTAACTCGGTCCGGTTTGGTTAAGCCTGGTGACAGCAAATGGCATGTCTCAGACACTTGGAGCTCTTGTTCCAACGCACAGGGGCTTGAATTTATTTGCAACATAAGACCGTAGTTTCCGTGTTGGATCGGGAGGGAAAAAAAGGTTTTCTAAATTTATTCTCAGAAATGGCTAATCTATTTTAGCTGAGACATCCAAAGAATAAAAACCATCCTGCAATAGCCTGTAATGTTTCAGCTTGAGTGATTAGTCTTGTGAAACAACTGAGGAAAAAAAAATCTGAAGGGGAAGAGGGGGAGCCAGAATAAATTTATCTGTAATCCGTGGCACTACCATCTCTGCATGTATTGAGGATTGCCAGGATTTGCAGAATCAAGTGTCTGTAAATGGGCTCATAAATCCGTATTTATCACAGAGTAGTAAGCAAATCCCTAGGCAGGCACTGAACTCAAACATGACTGGGACTTTGGAATTTAAATTTAGACACTTCTGAAAAGCTTACCTTTATAGGTGCAGATACGGGTGTATGTATTATTCATGTATATACACTTTTGTTGCTTGTAAATGTGCAGTCGGGTTATTAAAAGAATAATCTGCCAAGATAGTCCTAGGGTTGGCTTCCTGAATCCAGACCTTGAAAGGTGATGGGTTTATGCAGTGTCCAATAAAAATTAATGCCTCAATGGGAAAGAAAGGGTCTGGAGGTATAACTTACTCTTGAGAGTGTATGACTTGCAATGTTGGGAAGGGACTAGTTTAGCTCAGAGTATGGTTTCCTATCATAGGGTGGCATGATGCTGAAGGTTTGGTCCTGTTCTACCTGCCCCTTCTTTGTGTTGAATCTAGCCATCAAGTGGTTTTAAATGAGTTGGAAAGCTTTATTGGTCTGACAGAAAAGTAATAGTTTGTTAATATTTTGGGGTAGGTGCTGGGATTGCACAGCAGGGGACATTAGGGAAAGGAGATCCTCCCTTTCTGTAGCAGTCTGGTTTTTGGATTAAATTTGTATAATGTGAAACCACACCCTAGTGCTGTAGCTCCGTGAGCCTTTGAAGGCTTGCAGAAAGGAACTGCACAGCCCTCCCCAGCTGCTCATTTCCACCTTTGTGTTTCTCCTTTGCCTTTGTACCCGCACAAGTGTTTGTACAGCTGCATGTGAAGAGCGTTGCAGGTCCAGCTGAAGAGTAACCATTGGTTTTCCTTTTGCTGCGTTAGTCTTCAGCTGGGTCAGTGCCCTGATTCGCTTCACAGCTGGAGGAGGGCAGAACTGGCTCTTTCAGCTGAGTCCTGGCTTAAGCTGCTTGGAAAGCTTCTGTGTTGCTTTTATTCTAGGGTTTTACATTGAAGTTGTGTGGTGATTTCTTAGTAAAACAGACTTTTTAAAATTTGTGATATTCTGTAATTTGCCATTTTAAGCTTGAAAAAAATCATATGTATAAGCCTTTTCTGAATGTTTTATTTTAATACCTTTGTTAGCATACGCATATCGGAAAAGGAGGGGTCTCATTTTACTTGTTTTTATAATACTCATTTTTATCTGTACAAGGTACAGATTATAAATGTTTTTAAGTATTTTATTCTGAATCAAAGATGTTCTTGGAACTTCAAATTCTGGATGTGGTCTTTCTTCTGTCTTCACACTTTTAAATGGGTTTATAACTATATAGGAAACTTAAGTTTTTGATACTGTTTTACAAATTTTGAACTATTACAAGAGCAGAGATTTTAAGTGGTTATAAAAGCAACTTTGTTCCCTTTTTCTTCCCCCAAGCAGATGCATGTCTGCTAGAAATGAAAACCACAACTTAATAGCTATTTACTGTCTATGTTCTTACTTGATTGTAGTGGATTTAGTCCTGTTATTTGCTTCAAAGGGTGGAAGACTGAGCTGTCTGACTGTAGGAGTCCCAGGCAGCTTGATTTCTTCAGTGAATCTGAATTAAAGGCATAAAGTGGGTATTTGTACCAATGTCAAGTTTAGAAAATGCATTGCTTAGTTTGCATTAGAGTTCTGGCTTGCTATGTTTGACAGCAACCGCAAGCAGCAAAATATGGCATTTGTGAACTACCATTTTTTATTAATGCATTCTTGTTACTACAGAAGTGGGCTTCAAGTTGTACTTCAGATTAACACACTGAGCAGAGGAGGTGCAAGATTAAGGCTTCAGCTGCAATTTAGAGATACTTGACTCTTCTCTGTGGATTTTAAAGAGCTTGTCAGGGAAAGCAAAGGATTGTTTTTCCTGCTTCCAGGTGGGGAAGTTGAGGTGCAGCGAGGTCAAGTGACTTTTTCAAGGTCATGCAAAGAGGTCATGCATCAAAGTTGGGAATAAAGTTCCCAGGCCTCTGGGTTGGTAGCACTGGCCAGGCTGCCTTGGGCCACTTTGTCTGGAGGTGCTAGTGCTGATCTTTTCTTTGTAATTGCTCAAATGGACTTTTGTTTCTTGTATTTTGTTTCTGTTTTCTCACTGTTACCAGTGCTGCCTTGCTGTTCTGCCTTTATGTCTTTGTGGCTTAAGATAAGAGCATTATTGTGTGAAAATATGGAAGTCGGTTGTCCGGTCTTAGGTTTACTGCAGGCTGATGATAGCTAGATAATCAGGAAAGGGCACTGAATGTCTTTTTTTTTTTTTTTTTTAATGTTTACCTGAAACACATTCATGGAGAGAGAGACTTTGGATAGTACGTATTTTGAAATAATCAAGCAGTGGCAGTTCCTAGTCCAGAATATTTTGGATTTAGAGGCTATTCTCCAGTTCTGGGATGAAATGTCTAACCAAGGTATATGGTATCAGATTGAGGCATCTTTTACTACTGTCAGATGGAGTAAGCTCTAAGAAGGGTGTTCAGGATACCAGTCAGGAAACAGGTTGTTACAAGCCTTGTACTCCAAATAAGATAAGAATGAAGCAAAATAATCACTTTTCCAGGACTGTTATTTTGACTAGTCTTCACATAGCTAAACAATAATTTAGGCAGGTTTTATAGTAAGATATTACCTTCTAAGTAGATACAGCTTATTTGTTGATGTCACGAAACATGTCAGTAGTGTTTTGATACTGTACCTGACTGCAGATGGGTTGTGTGCATTCTGTGTGTTCGCTTCCTTAAGAATTGGAGTAAATGTCCTTGCAGAAGGAAATTGGTGTTTTGTTGCAAAAATTTGTTGTCAAAAGTTGAGGAAGGCTCTGTGGGTCCTTAGAAAATACTGCTGTGAAACATACTAGTTTGCAGTTACCTATTTCAGCAAAAACTGGAATCCTGTAAGATATATGTAAACAGGAACCTTGTCAATTTTTCTACTTATTTTATTTGAAAATGTTATTTTAGGCAAGCATGTTTGTTTTCTTCTTCCTGAAGAAGTTCAAAATATTTTGAAACATTGCTATTTCATGTTTACATCTCTTTGGTTGGAATAAAGGTCTTCACAAAAAAATTAACTACTTCTCTAGTGCACAAACCAGATAGACTAAAGCTTTCTGGTAACTGCACTTTTGAAGTATTCCCTGAAATTCCTCTCTGAGCACTATTTCCGTGCCATTTAAGTCCTATTTAATGTGACACATTTGAAAACATGCTAACAGTGAAGTTTCATAATAAGAGAAGTGATAGGATAGTTGCACTAATTTTTCTTGGAAGATTCTGTTTACAGTAGATGTTAAGGTAACAGTATTTTATTCAGTAGTACCATCTAACAGTGATTTTCTGGACAGCTTATCACTTACTTAGCATTTTAAGGCATTAAAGGGTTTTGTGACATACAAGTTGCGTGGTCCTCCATACGGAGTTACGCTTCATGGTTTATAAGCATACAGTTAGAGGCCAAATCTCTATATAATGTACTCGGGCACAATTTCCAAGGAACATGTGTGGCATTTAACTGGGAAGTAAGCAGACTGATTTTTCTGCATGACGGTCTACTGAGAATTCAACAAAATGGGATCCAAGAATTTAAAAGCAGGCTTCATCATCTCAACATACAAAAAAAAAAAAAAAAAAACAAAAAACAAAAACCCACCACACAAACCACACACAATACCCAAAGTAGTGAGTGACTGAGGTTAGGATCTTTGTTAAGTGACTAGATACATGTTTAAAAAAAAAAATCTGAGTTCATCAAAACATGATACATTTTGTAAAGAAACTTCTGGAATATATGACAGTATGATTTAGTATAATATATTGAATTGATAAACATACCATTTCTTAGCATATTTTCTTGGATTATTCTCAGTGAGTTTGCAAAGATAATGTCTTTTTTTTTCCCCCACTCCGTGATGAAGATATTTTTTTGAGGCAGTACAAAATGCCCCAGGCTTCACGCCTTGAAAGTAGACTGTGTGCAGAAAATTTGGGATGTGCTTCTGGAGTAATCTGATGTAACTCTAGGGACTCCAAGAAGTCAATATATGAATGATAATCTCTTTTTTTCCTGATGTAAATGCATAATGAATGCATACGCCAGTAGAAGATAGATCCCTGTGAATAGGAAGATCTGATATTTTGTTAATGACTCTAACAGAGTTGGCATTCAAAGTGAAATTGGTAGTTGTTTGCCAAGTGAATATGGAATATATCCTTTTTGATAGTGATTTTTTTGCTGTTGTATATTTCTGCACTTCTAAAAAAATCAAAATATCTTTCTGTGATAAATTTGCTTTTTATGCAGGTGTATTTTCAGAAATCTTAAAAATCTCTTTTATGGTAGATTATAGCTGCTTTCCATCTATGACAATTTTGGACTGTGTGGTTTGCCTCCTTGTGCTACTGAACTGTAATATCAATGTTCAAGCATGTTAAATCTGTATTTTTTTCTTTTGCCTTATTTGGTATGGATTAATTGATACTTTCTAGACAGAAATTCTTCTAGATATTCAGAATATTACTTTGAAAAGTTAGTAAAAGGTAAACTAATAAAAGGACAGAATCTTGAAATCTCTTAAAAAAAAAAAGCAGTGGTTTAAAAATACTATTTCTAAGTCTTGTTTGCAACCTCGTTTTTTTCTTTTGTTTACAAAATTACAGTCTACTGTTATGTGTGCATCTTTTGCACAGCAGCAGGGAAACTGAACAGATAATATCATCAAGCTCCCAGGGTAAGTAAATACGTATTTTCTTCTTGAATGTCATTGATATAATGCATCTAAGGGTTGTTTGTAACAGTGACAGTGAAAATAAACAGAAATGTGGATTAATTATACTTCATAGAACTTACATGCTTGCAAAAAGAATAGCATCTTTCTATTTTTTTTATAAAGGTATAAAATAGGATGAAGAAATCTGATTTCACACTGAGTGCAATGTGGTGCACGTGCAGTTGTGCACCTTTTCACATTTCTGTCCTCTAGTTAAAAAAGGAATGAAAGAAACAAATGGTTTCACTAATCTTACTATAAATTAACTACTCCTCAAAATTACTGTCACATATTTGAAATAGATTACTAATTTCACCAGTATCTTCACAGATGAGACCAGCAATTTTGAATGCACCAGGGAATAACCATATAATAAATGAACACTGAGACACTTTATTTTCCCTAGGTGCACTTAACTAAATTAATGAAACCAGCATGACAGCAAGAAGGAAATCCATTAACTTTTAAACGAAGTTACCTTTTAGTCAACCTGAGCTTTGAGTAATAATATTGTCAGAAGGGTCTGTTTTGGTGGTTTTAATGGGCAATAATTTCTTAATATAATCAGGGCAAATGTAAACTGTGTGAGGTGGCCCTTTTATTAAACTTTCTTCTGGTTTTCTGTAACTTGAAGCTAACATTTCTTGCCTTAGAGTATTTAGTATAGTTAAATACCATCAGTTGATGTTTTATTTATTTTAGGTTATTAAAGTTACTAGTTGTAAAATAAAATTCTACTGCAGAATTGCAGCCCTTCCCCTTCCCCTCAAGAAAGAAAATCTTTTAAGAATTGGAACCACATGATAACATGGGAACTCTTCAAGAGACCGTAAGAGAACATAACTGAGGAGATGCTTCAGAAAGAGAATTTAATTATGAAGCTGTAGTTTTTTTGTCACTTCACGATGTAAAGTTTCTGTTGCCAAGATGATATTGAACATGTATGAGAAAATGAGAAGTTATGTATTGATCATGCTGCATGATTACTAATAACTGTATTTTTGTTAGAAAGATGAAAGATTACTGATACATTTTCCTTTTTTGGGTCTTGTCAGATTTTTTTTATTTTAATTCTCATTTTTCTTAAGGGAATTTCACCTTTGTAATGGTAGAACAGACGTTAGCTACATTTTATTCAAAAGTGAGCTCTTTTCAAGTGAATAATCATACTTCAACATCTGGGCAGAGTTTTGCAGACTGCATTTTTTAGTACACATTTTAGATACTGTCCTTATTGATCAGATCTTGTGCTTATGTCATACCCATTTAATTTCATGGCTTAAAATCAAGATCGTAATTTCAGTATTGACTATTTGTGCTTTTGTTTCCACTCTTTCCTTTGCATCCTGTGTTGGGGGTGGTTGAACCCTGCAGGCACTCAGGTCAAAGGGACATGCCTGAGACCACCCCACGCTATTACTCAAAGTGGAAAACCAATAGAAGCGTTGCAAAGGGAGAGCTCTGCTCCTTTGGTTTTGTTGCAATATTGAGGGGGCAGCCTGTCTGTTTTGCCAAGTGGGGAATGTGTTCTTTTATCTCTGACAGAAAGCTGTGTTGCTTTGTTTGTCACTATAAATACTGTGTGTGTGTGTGTTTGTGCGTGTGTGTGTTAAAGCTAAAATTTAAACAGTCATATTTAGAGATTTATATATCACCGTAAACCATACTTTGCTTTTACTGTTGTCTCCACTAGACATGAGCTGACTGTGCTCAGTGACTCTTTGGGAGGCAGGTTGTTATCTGTAAGAAAAAGGACCAGAATAGTCCTGTCTAAGGCATGTAGGGACCATAGGCAGCAGCAGCTGCATCAGCAAATGGATCTGCATACTGTATTTGAAAGAAAGAAAAGAATCGTAATAGCATTGGGAGGTTAGAAATAGAGAGAGAGAAATAGAGTTGGGAATATCGGTGAGAGAGGAAAAGAAATGCTGATGACAAGCAGAGAAACCTTTTGTGAAATGTTATTTGGTAGTTTCTTTCCAGAGGTGGAAAGTAGTTTCCACCAGTAGTTTCTTTGAATTGATAGTGTAAAACATCATAGAAAATAACAAGTAAAATTTAAAATGCCTATGTAGGTTTTTTGGATCATTGTTCATGGATATCTTCATTGAACTGCATGCATCATTAACCTACACAACCATTTTTTTTTAATCTCAGAGGTTCGTAATGATTGCTTTTAAACAGCGTCTTTCTCATCACCCCAGTTAAATTTGTATTCTTATTTGGTGTCATACGAAAGAAATGTACATAATTGACAAATAGTCTGTCCTGTTGGTTATTTTTATTAGATATGTTTAATAAGGGAAATCCTAGGAAATTGTAGGAAATCCAATTACGGCTTCAATTTACAATTAAAATATTTGATAAATTCATTGTTTTATAGTCATGGATAGTTACTAATGTAGAGGAAAAAGTGGGCTATATTTTGTATGGTTCATGTACTTACTTATTTGTCAGCATTTACCTTCTATACTTTGCAGGGTGGAAAATGTTTCTCTAAGTCAGACAAGGAGACAAGCTGTCTTCCTCTAGGCTTATTTCTTGAAGTTTCAGATAGGTGGGTAAAATCTATATGTGGTTGAGTGAGCCAATTTGATAATGAATGACCTAGTACTTTACTGGGTTTCCAGAAAATGAGTACTGAATGCACTTAGGAATAAATTCTTTGGCCATGTGAAACTAAATGCCTTTTAGTAATGGAAAAGGAGGATCTTTTATATCTCAATTGCATGAAAGGTATTTGGAAGGCAGAAAATGGCAGTTTCCCCATGTAATTGGTGGTAGAATTTGGCATGACTACTAATGTATGTAAGCACATGCTTTAACACTTTGTTGAACTAAAGGAAGTTCAGCATTTTGCAGGATTAAGCCAGAAGAAAGATCATCCAGATGAAAATCACTGGAATTGGTTCTTATTTTCCACAAACTATATATTTCAGTGTAACTTCTCATTAATACCAGTCTGAGATCAGAATATGTTATTTGTAGTGTCACCAAAAATATTAATATCCACTAATTAGATATTAATGCCAAAGAATATTACAGATCACATTTATTATTAATCTTTCTCATAAATCAGTTTTATTCAGATTCTAAGTGTCACAGTGTAAAAACTTCACAAAAAATACCTTTTTTCCTATTCTGTGGATGAATGGCAGCTAGAAAGAATACAATGGGGTTTAGTTTTTTGGCTCAAAATACTGAAACTAGTAATCTTTTAAGGGGAGACATTCCAAACTTTAAGGACAACTATATATCTATATATGTATTTTTATGCCATGTGTGATTACCATAGGAAATTGGTGAAGCTAACTACTTAGGATTCAAAAAAGGTAAAGAACATTTAATGTGAATAACGAAGCATAACTTCAGCTCTGATTTAAAACTTGAAGCATTTGGTTAGATACCCTTTCTGAAGTAAGATAATCTCTAATTATTAGTATGAAACATAATATAAAAACAGGTTTTTTGCACATCTGTGTACTGGGGGCTTCTTGAACCCTCAAAACTTGTTGGTGTCAGCTGCCATCAAAGACAGAAGAATACCACACTGGGTCTCACCTCTGCTCTAAATCTTCTGTTTTTATGGTGCTATGTATTTGTCTGTAGTATAGAAGATGCCTGATACTTGCGAAGTAGGATATTCTTCTTCCTTGTCAAAGTTAGTGGAAGGAAGTCACCTGTCTTTTAGACTCAAGTATATTAAATACAGGGCTGGAAAGCTGTGGCTACTACTACTTTTTCAGGTTTTGTTCATGCTGAGGAACCTAAAGAATCTCAAGTTTTTTGTGGTTCTCTGTGGCCATGTCTGGACTATCTGGGTAGACAATATGAGGCAGTGAATGGCATCCTAGACTCAATGGTGCAGACTGGCTGCATCTGTACAATGTTGCAGGCAGCCCAGAGCTTCTCCTCTGGGGCGCTTGAAACTGGATTGAAGCTGAGAGACAATTTTGTGTGTATGCAGTTGGTTTGTTTATTCAGTATTCCAGAAAAAAAGAAAGAAATGAGTCTCAGACCATCATAATGCTGATTTTCATAGCACGACATCGAGGTGTGGGTAATACATATCAGGGTGCTTTGAAGGTGCATGGATGGCTGGAGAATGTCGAAGACTGGCTTGAACAACTGAAGCCAAGCTATTTATCTTGGGCCCATGCAGCAAATGATCCTGACAACTGTACCTGGATCTTCTTCTGGAGGAAATTGGGACACTTTAGAAGGGAGCATGGGACAAAGGTACCCTAAATTTAGTATCGGGGAATCGGGAGACAAAGGTCCTGGGCAAATCGGAGACCCAAATTGACAGCATGGTTACACTTGCAAAAAGCTTTTCTCCTATCTTTGTTCCTTCTGAGGAGGAAGGGAGGAAAGTCACAGGACCCTGTAATGGAGCCCTTTTGGAGACGTGTTTGAATGTCCTGACTTGCCCTCAGCTTTTTAGGTTTAATTTGCATCGGCTGCTTTGGAGAGGGGAGGAGGGACTTGGCTTGAAGGTGTTATTTTAATAATATTTTCAGGATGGAAAAAAGCACATAGGTTCAAAAGGTTAAATATTTTGCTTCCGTTTTGCAGTGATGTCAGATTCTTCAGCCGTATTCTTTCCCCCGTTCTTTTTTCTCTCCAAAAGTCCCTCAGCATGACCAAGATGTTCCAAAACACGTGCCTTTTCTTTTCGTGTATAACATTTAGGTTGGCTGAATACTTCAGTTTACTTTTCAACATGTGCTTTCTTCACCTGGAGCACAGCAAGTTCTAAAGCTATGGTAACATTTGGAAACAAAAGCTTTTGGTCTCCTTTAAAGATACCACTTATTCTGAACTATTTTGAGTACTGTTCTGCAGTGTAAGACTTGACAAATTATAGTGGCTTTAAAATCATCTCTACAAACTACCTTCCTCTGAAAACAGGGCATCTGTATTCTTTGCTCTCCTGACCCTCCAAATAGGGTTGGACAAGATTTACTATTAAGAAAATGCTCTTGGCCTTCTCATTCCTTCAGTTCTTAGTCTGTCTCTGGGCTGTACTGGCAAAAGCTAATCCTCTTCCCTCAGAACAGTGATTTGGTAATAACATTTCTTTTTCTCGTGAAAGCAGTAGTGAGTTAGCAAAGCCCTTCCCCCATTTGGGAGTGCTTGAAATGGAGAACCCAGCTTCAATTCCAGAGAAGACAGTAGGTGTTCTACCATGTTTTGGCACCAACTTCAAGAGGAGCCAATTTGGACCTGATTTTTCTGCGAGCAGGCTCAATTAATAAGTGATGACACTGAAAATAAAATGTGTTAGATCTTGTTTGAAGATGTTAGCTGTTGCTCACATAAAAGAAATGTATAAACTTACTACCTTTTAAATAAAAGAAGTTAAACTTTTTCTTTGTCATCCTTGGTCTTTCATCAGAGTTCAGGTCTTGAGTTTGGCTGTTTCCAACATGAGAGCTGTTTGTTACTTTCATGACTTCATCTTTATTCAGTGATCCTAGAACTGTTTTTTTCTCTTTTCCCTCTTTCCTGAGAAAGATCTGCAGTAGAAGCAAGGTTCACGAGCAGTCTCCTGAAGTCTTTGGATGGAGGGCAAGGCAAGCTATGTTTTATTTATGACCTCTGCTGCTTTGTAATAGGTGAACAAAAGTCAGCCTGGTTGGTCAGAAAAATAATAGGTTTGTTTTTGATTTTTGTGTATGTGTACAGAAACTGGAGTGGTGTTGCTGAAAGAAAGATATTGGGCAGGGAATCTATAAAATGTCAAAAGGAAAAAAGTTTCGCAGAACTTGCTGTCTTTTGTTGTAAGTCTGTCTTGGCATAGATCTGTCCCGTTCCTGTTTTTGGAACACCCCAAAATTTTTAATTTAGCATGCCAAAACTCCAGAAGAAGACAAAAGTCCCACAGGAAAGCGTGCTTCTCATTTGCTTGTCTTTCTTTGTTGAGAGAAAGGTTTGATTTTTGGGAGGAGGCAGGGGAGACTAAGCTAGCTGCATTAAGTTCACTGAAGATGAACCAAAATCAGTATACTTTTCATTATAGAGGGTGTTCCCCCCCCCCCCGGTTACACAGTCTGTATCTTGAGCCCATGGTATTTTCTATTCTTCTATTCTTTTTTGTCCATGACTGCTGCATAGGTCAGGGCTGAAGCTTTGCAGTAGGACAGCATGAAGAAATACTTAACTGCTGCATGTGATATACCTGTGTTACACATAGAGAAACCTCTCTCCAAGAATCTCAGTCCAGAACTTTTCATAAACAAATAATGCACGCAATGAAACTCCAAAATCAAAAGTCTAAGTGAAGCTTTCTTCTGTTTTATTTAAGCCTACAGTGTGCTTTCTCTTGCTGATGCTTCAAAACAGCCAGTTTTTATGTGCCTGCTGTATTTGAAGTTTAAGCATGCATGAAAAGTAACAGAAGTACAAGCCAGTGTTCCTAACTGCATTCTCCTGCCTTCTGAAGTTATATAAATGTCTGCTATACCTATCTTCACACTAGAGGTGATTATTTTTTGCGTGTGTTTGTATCTAATCCACCAATGGATTGATGTAGTTCTGTTGCATTTAGTGGAATTTCTTCTGCCTTTGCCAGCAGAGGATTTGATTCTTCATGTTAATAGGCATTTCTTCCTACATAAATCTCACTGCATAGAGCAGACTGGACTCAGTATTATTATCTGTGAGAAAAAGGACATCTAACAGACTGCTGCCTATTATCTCATTTCTCAAGCTTGATCTGATTCTTATTCCTTTGCTTGCATACAGAAGGAACATGGGATAAGAAAATCCAGTTGAACTGTAGAAAAGTAGTGTAATTGAATTTTGAATGTTGATTGCTGAGCATACGGGAAGTGAAGCAAAAGAATATATTCGACCAGTAAATTACAGGAGCTAGCAAAGTGTAAAGTGCCTTTAAGAAGCAGGTGTTGGCTCTGCAAGTTCATGGTACATACAAACATACTTGCCTTTTGGAGTCAGTTTAGACCATTACTAGGAACAGTTACAGGGAACAGGAAACCTGATCTGCCTGATAGGCTTTTTGTACTCAGTACAGGTTTGCAAAAAGAAAAAAAAAATCATAATGCAGGGAAAAACGTGATTCCTTTTAGCTCTTCTGTCTAAGCCTGAAACAGGAGGGGGGGAACCAGAAGAACAGTTTAAAGGAAATTGCAGTAGTGATTATTTAAAGTATACACAAAGGAAGTCTTGTATTCTCTCTGTCAAGAGTGCTAACCATTTCTAATCTGGAAGAAAGGGCTGAACATTTAATTAAACAACACCTTTGACTTTACTCATTTATCCTCCCTTATTCATAACAGTAAGGGATATATATAGATTAACTGAAATTATTTTTCAAGTGTACAGCTGTTTCCTGCTGTACAAAGTTAGTGCTCAAATTTTCACAGACATTCTGGGTATGTGTAAATTTATAATGATGATTGTTTTAGTCTAGATAGCACTTGAGCACACCAATAAAACATCAAAGTACTCCACAAACAAACAACACAAAGGCAAGCCCTGCCCCAGAGAGTTGTCATTCTGGGGCTGAAGCAGTACACAAGTGACTAAATAGACAAATGTGGGAGGGGAACAGGTTAGGATGGGGGAGAAAAGAAGCCAAGTCATATTTCAGGGAGTATTGTTCCTACATAGTTGAATAGCTGATCAGTCTAGGGCTGTTCTTTTGATAATAAAATTTACAGAATTCTACTGTGAGTAAATAGCACCAGGCATCTGCCCCAAATTACGAGCATATATGACAGGTAGCTTTGGACTGATCTGCATCCAGTTCCTGTGTGGATATCACAGTTTTGGTTGTGGGTGTGATATTTTTATATCAAAACATTTATAAAGGTAAAACAGTGTGGAAACAGTTTATACACATACAAATACTTTTATACTTATTTAGCTTAACCCTTCCTTAAGTGCGAAAGATAACAGGCTATCATTAGCAGCTTGGCAGCCCTTTGCTGGGGCAGGCTGGGAGGGAGATGGCATGTGCACAGCGATTCCAGGAGCAGTGCGCAGAAGGTGCTGTCTTTGTTTTTAGCCAAGCCTGAGGATTTTAAGCATCTCTGACACAAAGGTGCAAAGATGGCTTGTCTGCCAAAGGCGTAGCAGGTAATTCCACAATAAGTGCTGACCTTTTGCAAACACAGAACCCACAACCTATCAATCCCATTTCTTTTCAAAACCTCAAGATTTTGTCTGCGTGCAAAAATTGTCCTTCTGACTAACTGGAGGTACTTTTGAGAACAGAAGTGCAACCTCGCTACGGTCTGTTTTGCTACACGACTGTGATCAGGCTCGTGTTATTATAGGCTAGTTGTTTATGGGAAAAGGAATATGCTGTACAAGCCTAAAGCAACTCGAAACAAATGTAATCTGTAGCTTAGATATATTCATACAGCAGAAAAAATATTTTGGTGAGATAACAGACTAGTTTTGAACCCTGGGGAAACAGATGATTTCTTGTGACCAAGAATGTCTTAGTTTACTTGGTTTTAGGTAGGAGGCTGGACCTGCTTGAAAACATTTGTTGTTTTGAACAAAGGTTTGTTCTGGTTCTAGGCTTTTGCTTCAACTGGGAATTATATCCTCAAGTTACATGAGAATCTTTATCCAGCTCAATTAAGCAAAGTAGAAGTAACAATTAGGCTTCAGTCAGCACACATGTTCTGCTATAAGAGGGAAAAAGTAATATTTTCCTTTGTCAGATTACCTCGAAGGTCATTTGAGCCATAATGTGTCAAAGCAAAAAAAAAAAAAAAAAAAAAATCAAGATAAAACAGCAACAAATCATGCATGTGAAAAAGAGGAGATTGGAAGGGTCTGCTCTTGGTGAGGAGGATCCTGCCTTTTGATATCAAAAGGGATTAAATTGTGTCCCATTATTATAAGCAGGATCAGAACTGCACATGAAGGAAATAGACATGATACGTATTTTCAAAAGTATTTAGGTGAGTAAGAGTATTTCCAAAGCATTTATTTCTAGCGCTCCTGCGTGGCACCCCTGCACATCCTTAGGCACTTGGTTATTTATGAAAATCTGTCTCAAGGCCTGAATTACCAGTTAGAAAGTATCAGGACACCAGTATCATTTATATCAAGTTGCCTTTATGATGCCTGGCGTATGAGAGCTGGACCCATGAGCTAAAACTGAGAAGCAGCATCTTAGCAGTTGAGTTGGTATTTTCTTATTCAGTGCTAGAAACAAAAAGTAAAAGATTTTATGCTGTTGAGGCTGTATTTTCTTTTTTTTTTTTTTAAAAAAAACAATGCTAGATAATTAAATGTGGATTTAACAGTTTTAAGGAACAGCTGCTGCTGACACAAAGAAACATTTGCAGTACTAAGCAGTACTGTAATTCTTCACATAGGAACACACTAAAATTGCTTTCCAAAAGGAAGATTTGACTATCACAGTCATTTATGTAGTGATACGGCGTTCAAAGTTCCACGCCAGGTGATTCAGGTAGGTGTATACCCTCCCTAAAATTAAGTTCTTCAGTGGGACTGCAACATCTCAGTTGTTTACTTGCATGAAACTCTTGTGGGCTCTGCTGATTCTTACAAGTTTCTACCTAAAGGTTTGGGCACATGATCCAAGCTGTTACAAGTTAATAACATGCCATATGTCAGCTATGGTAGCTATCTATGTGCATAAATATCAAATATTCAGTTGGTAATTCAGTTTAATTTAGCCTGCAGTGAGAGGATTAAGTTAGTTGCATTGCCTTTCATTTGCTGTTGGCTAAGGGCCTGCACAGGTTGCAGTAGCTGTAGTTCACCTAACACAGGTATCTTTTTAGGGTCTTTGAGTTCTGTGGAAGGCTTGAAATCCACAGTGTTTCAGACTGCGATTCTAATAATGAATTTCATGTTGGTGTTTTTTTCAGTGCACAATCTTGGATTTTCTTTCTTGCTCTCTTTGAAAATAATTTATACTTTCTGTTGTCATGGTTGCAGAGAGAAACTCAAAAACAAGAACCCTGCTGACTCCTAAAACCAGTAAGCCTGCCATATTTCTATGAGGAAGTTCAGAATTAAAGAAAGCTTTGTGATTTTTGCAGCTGTGTCTTTTTTTTTTTTTTTTCCCTTGACACTTAAGTCGTCATTTCTCAATGGTTAGGGTTGCCTGCGCAGAACACCTGGGGTAGAATGAGGTCATGTAGTCATGTAGTCAATTTATAATGAAGTTGGTTACAGTACTTCATTCCTCATCTATGTTAGGAAGCTTTCCCCATTATCTAACCAGGATCACTTTTGTTTTCATTTAAGCTACTTTAATTTTTTTGAACTTCAGTGGGTCTATGAACAGAGTACATTTGATCCTTAATGTTTTATAACATGTTATTTCATAGAATATTACAAGACTGTTTATACCAGGAAACAGTGGACATCTTTGACTTTGGGCAGGGACAGGACAGGACAATTGTTTGGCACCCATGATGAAGGAGCGTGTGCCTGTATGGGGCATTAGGCTGTATTCAGATGCCTTCAACTACTGTCTCAGAGATTCACGTACCTAGACAAAATATTAAGACTGGTTTGCGTTGACCTTAGCTGTTTCTTTTCTGTCCAGTGCTTTTTGTGTACCTCTATGAAACTTTCCCTTTGTTTCTGCTGTGTCCTCATTAAAAGCCCTAATTTGAAAATCCCCTTTGTCTCACTTGACTGGTGCTTCTTTTTCTATTTTTTTCCTTCCCCGATCACGAAACAAAAGGCCTAAGCTCATCTAAACAATCTTCTTAGTGTCCCCCTCCCTTCTTTGGTCAGTCTGTTTTTTCGTAGTCTGGTAAGTGAGAGTGCAGGAGAGAGACAGAGGCCTTGCACCAAGCAGAGGACAGCATCTGCCCATCACTGTCAATGACAGAAAAGCAAAAACTCTGAGCAGCAATTTCTACCATAGGTAAAAGATCATGCATAGATTTGCTTTTTCACTGTGTGCAGCAAATCAACTAATGTCGTTAACATATTTTAAATATCATATGTTGCCCTACACCCCCGTAGGGATACTCTTATTTGAGAAGGAAAACAGCATTGTACTGCTGCCTCTGAGGACTGCTATTCTGCTGTGTTCTTCTGAGAGTCCCTGCGTAGGCAGGCCCTAACTTTGTGACTCTGCAAAAGCTTTGGCGGCTTCTCCCCCTGCTGTTCCAAACTACAGCAAACTTTTCAAGTATGTGTATTATCTCTGCGCTTCATGTTGGCTGTACCTGGAGTTGTTTGCCTGACAGAACATTGTGCGTTCCCAAGCAGCTTTGAGCCAGGCTGGGATCCAGCAGAAATTCAGATGTGACATGAAAGAGTCTTCTGAAGATGATGATGGAGAGCCTAAAAGCTGGTAAGTTTGGTCTGCTGGCCAAACCCCTGACATGGTATGTAAACGAGTGGTGTGCAGTTTCTGCTTCTACCAGTCTTCCTGTGTGACCTTGGGGGAGTCTGTAGCTCAAGTCCCTGCACTGCAGAATGGGGGAAATTATTTCCCTTGTATTGCGTTTTGTTTCATTATTTTGACTGTAAATTTGGGGAGTTAAGGATTATCTGATGTTTGTTACAATCCCTAATGCAGTGAACGACATTATTTTGGAAGTCCCTGTGTGACTTTTCCCTGTAAATGAGGATGATAGTAGGAGAGTAGAAGGGGCCAGTTATGTGAGCAGTGGGAAAGAACTACTTTGTATTTTGATTAAAATTGATCTTATCAGATACAAATCCTTCTACCAGATAGACGTTCTCATACAGTTCTGTGTTAGAAGTTCTGAGGGACTCTTAAAGACTGGAAATGTGTTCAGGCAAAAATCTGGTGTTTTATTTTACCTCAAAGAGCAAGGATTCACTTAAAAAAACCCTACAAGACAGAAGCAAAGCTAAAGTGTGCAAACAAACTCACCACCAGCTCTGCCAACTTCCTGGCTCATCTCCCCTTAAAAATAAATAAATAAATAAAATGCCTGCAGCCAGACAGTTTTCTTCTTCTCTGTAGAGTTAATTTTTAAGTTTGTTGGCTTGGTTTTGTGCATCTGTTCTTTGACATCTCCACAACACTGTTGCATCCAATGTCCTTTCCTATTTCTTACGGTTCATATGATTTCTCCATCTTTCCCCTAAAAAGATGAAACCCTTGATTTTAGAAAGATGTTCTGACTATTTATCGAAGAACCCTCTGCGTTCAGAAAGCTGAACACCTGTAGAATGAACTCATCTCCTCCACGGGCAAAGCTGCTTGCTGTTTCGGGTGAAGCTTTGAAGGACCTGAGTGTGTGTAATAGGCAGTTTTCATCTTTCACATTTTAAAAGTTCTCCAGTGTCCCTCTAGTCATCTTGTCCTTCTGACAGCATAACGTTAGACTGAATCTGTAAAGTGGTATTAACCACCTGTCTTGCCAGCTGCTACCCTGGAAGCAAAAATGCAAAAGGAGGGGAAAAAAGGTGTTGAACCAGTATATTTTTCAGTTTGTTTCCAGGCTGGGTTCGGATGTTGCTGGAGTTTCGGGTCCGTAGAAGTTCAGAATAACAGTTTGTGATTGCTTCAGGTTTGGCTCTTGCCTTGCTGAGATGCTTGAATTTAGGGAAGTGTGTTTTGTGTTCCCTGCCCACTGAGTCCCCTGGGGAGGAGGAAGAGCACATTCATTCTCAGCACTGCAATTCCAGTTGATTTCTTCTGATCTAGCCCCTTCTTTTACGCAACGAAAAAATGAAATGAAATAGAAACGACATGGTAATGTGCCCTTCCATTCACGCTTCTTCCTGCCTAGACTTGCAAATGTTTAAATCTGTGGCTGCAGAGATGGGAAGGAGAGTAGGTACATCACAAAGATCTTTGTAAAACTATTAATGCTGGACTGAATTAAGAGGGAAAATGTATTTGATTGAGAGAGGAGGTGTTCCTTGAACTCCATCCTAATTATAGCTCTGTGTTTCTCCTCTCTTGACTTGGCCCAGCCCTGTCTAGGGTAGCCTGAGGACTGCTTTAATTTGCTCTAGTTGGCCGTGATTCCCAAGGAGCTGTGTGCCACCTGGCTATAGGGGAACAGGGCTCATTCTTGCCGCTCCCTCTCCCCACTCCACAGAGGCTCTGCAGGCAGCAGCGTGCGGGAGCTGGCTCTCCCGGGGAGCGGCCGCCAGGGTCGCCCAAAGCAGGGAATCCCCACCTGGGAACTTGCTGAGATTTTCTGCTTTAAGCTGCTTGGGAAGCAGAAAAGTATAGAACTTCTGCTCCCAAATCTTTCAAATGCTCTCACGTATCCCCATGATGAAAAGCTTGAACGCTGCAATCTGAAGCCATCTAATTTTAAAGGCAGGCATTGTAACCTCCACACTGAAGTCTGTGTGTTTTATCATGGACCTAGTTTATTAAAACACTTTTTTAAACATCATTTTAGTTTGTGAGTCAAAACTGCAAATCTGTTGCCTCTGAAACGTTTGCATAATGTTGCTCGCAGGCAAGCAGTGATAGCTGTATTCCAAAGAGAAGTTGTCTTGCTTTAGTTAATTTACAGAGGATGGCTTTATTGTTCGTCTTGCTGGAAAGGATTATTTATCATGCTGCGTTTCACTTAACTGAACAAATATTAATAGTAAATTTAGTGCATAATTACAGAATGCAATCTTACATTATAGTATTTTCAGGTCAAACTGCATTCTATCTGTTAACTAGCTTTTTTTCACTCCTTTGTTTGGATCAGAATGCTTTAATAAATGCTGTTAAATCCACTCTTCCTCCTCCACCTCCTTCTAAATGGCAGTGTTTTGGGAGTCATTAGTGCAAATGTTTGCACTGAGGTGTAGGAATTGATTTCTTGCCTGATTTGTGCTTTCCAGAGCTATTCTTCCTTTAAAAAAAAAAAAAAAAAAAAGGCAGCTCCACTGATGATGTGCTATATCACCAATACTGTTTGTGGTGTTACTGTCCAGCTTTACATGTTTATTAAACCTCATGGTCTATATCTAGGCCCTGTACTGACTTGCGTCTTTGATGGTACAATTAATGCAACTACACTTGTAATGTATTAGGAGCTGAGATAATACTGCAAGAGCTTACAAAAATAAAGAGGTGCTCCAATGCATTGTACCAGTTCTAAGACAGGGATTTTTTTATACTATAGAGAATCTTTTTGCAGCCTGCTCAATAGGCTCATTATTCTAGAAGACTTGTGTTAAGATTGTGTAATTTATTTTTGCCATAAAGTTAGTTCAGAAGTGGAAGAAAGCATGGTTTCTTCTTTTTTCCATCTTAACCTTTTTCTTTTAATCAAACTTTGTGGTGCAGAAACCAGTGGTCAGCAAGGAAAGTTTCATTTTCCTGTTTAGCAGATTAATTACTGGGTATAAAAAAGTTCATCATCTGTGTAGGTTACAGAACCTGAGTTGATTTAAGATTGTAGTGAGCTACCTGTATCTTCCTGCCAATTTTAGAAACTGTCGTATTTTAAATTTTGTAACTGAAAATCTTGAACTTTGTTTAAATATTGATTGTGACAATGCATTTTCTGGATTTTTGAGCATCTGGATGTGTTCTTTGCCAGTTAACTGCAGAGTTTTGCAACTGGTTTGGTTTTACCAAGTACTTACTGAAAATATTATCCTGAAATTGAATAGAAATAACATACTGTAATTACATCTTTCACAGCTTTTCCCTGTATTTCAGGGAAAATGTGGGGAAAAAGATCTATAATCTCAAGAAGAGAAGAGGAATAATCAGAATTGGCTGAGAATAGTCATCAAGCAAACCCGTTGCATGAGTTTTCACTGTATCTCTATTTTATACTGTAGCGTTGGCTTGTTCACAAAAATATTTTACATTCTCTCTCCAAGACTTTACTTTTCAATGGAAAATTTGCTATGGATTAATAGTATAATGTCAGAATGGAGAAATTATGCTGATGTGTTTTTGGTGAAGTGAAATAATTCTTTTAAGCGGCATTATATTGAAGCTGTATGATTGACTGTGCTGTATTTGGGGAATAAAGTCTAAAATTTTTCAGTTTATAAAAGCACTCCACTTTCATACAAAACAGACTCAAACATTTACAGTCATGCATAAAATTGTAGAATTGTGTGGCCCTGTTTCTTTAATGTTGTTTCCTTTGATCTGACAAGTTCAGTAGCTTGCTTGGTGGGCAGCTGAAAAATTGTCTGTCTTGCAATTTACTGTGGAGTTATAATAATATCTTGGCAGTTTATAATTAAGCTCAGGCTTCATGTCATCAGTTCAGTTATGTTAGATCATTATTTTTCATTTTACGTTCTGAAGAATTAGTAGACTTAAAGTCTAGTTGTTAGTAAGATTACTCCCAAGTCAAATATGTTAACAGTAGCAATTCTTGGTAAACAGAAGTGGATCACTTATATACAGGGGTGTGTGTATGTATACATATACACACACACGTGCGTACAAGTAACTGGAAGGTCAGAACTCTCTGCCAGGAGACTGGTGACCGAAGAGTACAGTGTGGTGAAGAACTGCGGTAGCTTGCATGACATGCTGAAAAGTTTGGAAAAGGTTTTGAATCCCTAGTAGAGAAACAAAGGATGCTGTTGATAATGTGAACTAGTTGACGATAAGCCAACATATGATATTGGCTGCTTTTGCTTATGAAGATGATGTAAATTTGAAGATCTGGAATTTTATCTGAAAATACATGCTTCCTAGTTAAACGTGGCACTCAGCATTATCATAACCGAAAGACTTATCAAATTATGGTTGTGTATGAGCATGTATTTGCGTTGTTTTCCTTGTATATTCAGTGAACTAGGTCAGATCCACCTTTTTTTTTTTTTTTTTTTTTTGTCAATGGAAATCTTTCCACTGATTTCGAAAGGCTGAGGGTCAGCCTGTTGCCAGTTCCTGCTTTGTTGAGGCAGACCTTGATAACCGTAAGAGGGGCCTGGAAAAATCTAGTTGTGATTTTCTCAAAAGAAATCTGAACAGCTCTGTTCCAAATACGTTGTTCTATCAGAACTGGAATAGGAGGAAAAAGTTTCAAAATATTAATCTTCACTGATATCTTTCAATTTTAAATGCAGTCACACACATATCTATACCATAAAGATTGCTTTGTGTACTGATCATCTTTGTCAATAAACTAATTCAGCAGGTAAAAACATGATTTAAATGAAAAAGCAAGATTTAATACAATGTTAGGTGGCTGCATGAAGTCACGTTTTTAGCCATTAAATCCTAAAGATAGGGGGTTGTTTCACATTTTCCAGGATCAGAAAACATGAGGCCAGGTTTTTCAGGTGTCGTTTTCAAACGATATTTTACATAGCTTTGTAGCTTTCCATTGACTGTGCATTAAACTTGTTAGCTACGAAGTTTGTAAATGGCCCAGAGTAAATCTTTTGTATGGTTCATCCAGGCATTTTTTATCTGCTTCTTCTCCAGTGTTTTCATTTTGGACACTTTCTTTTCCATTTCAGCTACTGATTGTTTATAAGATGTCATTAGTCTCTTCTCGTTTCTGGCATTGGATATTGCAGATGATTGCAGCAGTGCAGTGTTACACTTCCGGTGCATTTCCCTGTATTGCTGCCTATGACACGGAAAACAAGGTATCAGGGAAATGAGGTCAGCGGAGATAAAATTGCTTGTCCCAGTGGCAGAGCCTTCACAGCAGCAGGGCGTCTGAAATCTCCTTGCAGGCAGAGTCCGTTTCTTTCTAGTTTTATGAACAGTGGCTACAGTGGATTGCTTCAGGAGACCAGCGTGGCGTTCGTGCTTCTCCTATTTACGCGCAGTTGTCTTGCAAGTAGAAATGGGCCACGCTGGGAAGTTTTGTTAGTATGATGTTGAGAAGTGGGTTTCTAGCTATTGTCTGGAATTTATGTAATCTAGGAGGTTGTGAAGAAAGTAGCAGTATTACAGTTCCTGGTTCTTGACAGGTTTTGTAGGGCATCTTTATGGAAGTAATCTGTCTTGACATGACGGCAGGGTGCCCAGTCATGGCTTGATAAAGTTAGGTATGCTTCTGATGAACATGGTCTTGGTCAGTTTTAAAGGTGAATAAGCAACAAATCTCAACAGCACATCTGGGTCTGTTTCAAAGAATTTTGTAGGTTATGCTTGCTGTGACCAACCTGTTAGTAACTTTCTAGCAGGGCAATTAAAATTTTTCCTTCATCCACTCCTAGGGAAAACAGGAACTGCCAAAAAGCCTCTTTGTTTCTAGATCAGTCCTTAAAAATTGCTCTGTCCTATATACTGTCTGTGAAATACTAAACCAGTTCATCCTTCCACCCACATAGTAGCTGCAAACAATGGGGAGGGCAGGAACTGGAGAAGCTGGGGGATTTTTGCCTGCTTGGCCTTGGATTAGTATGATGGAGATACAAAGTCGATCTAGGCCATGTGCCTTATACTTTACCTGAATGGGAGTGTGTTGTAATTAGACTTATGTGCAGTACCGGGGTGGGGGGGAGCTACTCTTCTAAAACCATCACTCCAGAAGTTACAGATAATAAATTGCACAATAAGTTGATGCCTGACAGGCTCTTCTGTTCTTGCCCTTGTGCAGTGCACTTTGGTTGCCACTTGGTCCCTATTTGGCCCTCCCCTCTCTTTTTTTATCTTCTGACCCTTTCTTTTATTCTGTTTTAATTAGATCTTGTGAGTGTGTGGGTTTTCTCTTTTTGTCAGATTTGTTGCTTGTATGTTCTCTTTGCAATCTCACTCACCGTGTTGCGTATGATCAGATTATGGTTCTACAGGATCAGCACTTCCAGAGCATGAAAATACAGTGTTAGAGTAGGAAGACAGAGCTTAATTGATGTGCAAAGTTTATGTGCTGCTGCCCAAAACTAGACATTTGTGCTGCCCCCTGTAACAAGTTCTGTTAGGCAGAGGTAGGGCCAAAGGAAGTGCTGGTTTGTTCACACACAGCGTGTTGTTTGCCATGAGCAGAAAGAAAGAGCCATGCTGTCTTTCTCCATTGCTTTCTGCTCTTTTCTTCTGCTGTCTTTTGATGTGTCTGTCTGTGCCTTTCTCCCTCCTGCTTGTAGCTCCTTATCCCCCAGGAAGGCTCATCCTTCCAGTTCTTACCTGTGTTCTTTTGGGGCTGAAGCAGCAACATAAAAGGCTTGCTTTAAGAAAACAGACTGCAGGGTTGAAATCTTTTTGTTGCTCAACTGTATCGAAAATAGACCTCAGCTGCTGTGTATTATGGTGTTTATCAAGAGAGCTAATGCATGGCTGCTTTAAGTACAGCTTGAGATCTTTTGGTCTCTGCCATCTGGCATTTGAACAAGAGAAGAGACAAATTTTGTAATGTAATTTTCTCATCTGTTCAGCCACAGTGATCCAACAAAAGAGAAGTCTTCATTTTGATCATCTTGAATGCAGCAGTCTCTATGACTAAACTTTTGTAAGTTTTTTGGTTTTTTTTTCTTTTCATAAGGAAGAGCCATCATTATAGCGTGGCTGGTTGAAAATAGCTAATCCTGCTTGCACTGCTGTTGTTGCTAGGGCTTGCACACTGAGGTGTGGTAGACCTACCAAGCGTGCGTGCATGATTTGTGTATCCATGTCTCTGTTTGCAGGGTGAAGGAGGGAGGGTTTGTTGCATAGCAGTGCCACAATTGTTTGGAAGGAGCTTAGAGTTGATGGCAACTAACAAAGTCAACCCTTTTTAAATAAATCCAGTTAGACTTTGTACAATTGGTTTCCATTATTTTTAAAACAAAATCTGTTCACCTCTTGATTGTTCACTTCTTTTAAAAAGAGAAGACTTTCATGCTTATGCCTCAGCAGGGAATGCTCTGCTCCCTACTCGAGCTGATGCCCCAGATTTGACGGCCTGGATTTGAGAAAGCTCCTTGGGGGAGATCTGTTCTGGCAACAGTGTCAGCCCAAAGGTGCTGGGCTCCCCTGGTCCAGGATCCGATCTGTCTCTAGGCTCCTTTCCTCTCTGCTCTTGGACTCTCGCTAACCCTTCCTTTCCTCCAGATGATGTCTTCTACATCTGTCCCTTCACTCATGGAGCTTTTAGTCACCTGTAAAAGCCCGATGTTTTTTCCACAGTACTCTTCCACCTTGTATCCCTAACTGCTCAATCTTGAACTTTTCTGTCTTTGTGAGGAGGGGAACCGAAGGGCTGTTTTTTAGCATTCACAGTCTATTTTTGGTGTAGATCAAATCAGTCATGGCAAGTTAAATTGCGTGCATGTCTTGTTTTTAAGTCAAAGTACGACACTGTAAAAGCTCAGAGTACTTGATATCTGGTTTATGAAGATAATTGTGAATATGGAGTTTGTGGGGTCTGGTATTATGTAGATAGATAAATGTGAGAGAGATACAGAAACCTGACAGAGAGAGTAAAGCCTGAAAAGATCTGCTGAGAGAGAGCTTTTGTCTAGTGCATCTGAAGAAGTCAGTATTTTTTTCCTTCTTAAAAAACAGCACTCACAAGAAGAAAATTCTTTTTTTCTGGCAGATTGTGTCAAATTGGAGGGAAAAAAATCATCACTCTGTGAAGAAAAAGGATTTTGTTCCTGCTTTAAGTGCTAATTTCAATGCAGCTTCAACTTTGGAGCAATCATTATATAAATCTACCCATTTTTAAGCTCACTCTTGCTAGCTTATATAGTCTCCGTAAAGCCACAGAGCCAGATCTGACGGAACAGCCTGTCTGTTAAAAGAAGCCTTAGAAAGCTAAGTACTTAAAAATCGTCATTCATCTTTTTTCAGACAAAATGCATTAGAATATTCTTTTATGCCTGAAATGAAATTATTGTTTTCTTGAGCTGCCATCATGTTGGTTCGATTATTTTATCTTTTGTATGATGAAACCCAGAGCCTCAGGATGTCTACTAACATAGCATTTGTAATGGAATAAAAAAGTCATTTTGCCAGCTCTTTCACATTTTTCCTGCTTGTTTGAAAGCATGGTAGACCTTTTATCCATCAGCATTTAAATGCAGCATTGCTTTCTTGCTGTAAACAAAATGGCTTTTCTGTGAATTGATGCTAAGGACTAGTGAAGGAATAAAGTCTGCAGGAAATACCGAATGATGTCTGTTAGCCAAGTGAGAGGGGGGAATGGAGTGACCTAGCCTATTTACTGAGTAATCAACCATATTCTTTGTATGAAATTAAGTAGTGTAGGCAAGACATAAATCAGTGTCTGAGGTATTTATTTCATGTAAAAGTTAGCTTAACCTTTCTCAGGAAGAGACTCCCAGAAGCTTCTCTAGGTTTTGCTGTTGCCTGATGCGGTGAGAAGATCTAAGATGAGCTTTGCTGAGACAGCCGTGTAAGCCAATGCTTTAATGCAGAGGAAGTGGGATTTTTCCCAGCTAGTAAGTAGTGCCCTTTCATCCCTTGCAGGTGGGAAAAGGAATGATCTCCTTCATAAAAGTCCTTAGTGTCAGGACTGCATCCCTCATTCCCCTAATGGTACATAAATTGTTCATTCAGTTTCATGGTAATGTCTTTCTGGATCCTTGGTGTTATTATGCAGGAGAATTATGGAGAGTATAAATGGCGATGAACCCTCCTGCTCCCCCAGGAAGGGGTTATTAGGAGTGAGCAGTGATGTAGGATGTCTGTGGTCGTGTAGGTGAAATGGGTCTTAATCTAGAAGAAACAAAACCATTGAGTTGCACTTTGGCAAATAATGTGTTTGTCAGAAAACATTGTGTGTATCCAGTATTGCTCCCCTTTCGTCTCTCTTCTCCCACTTCTGAGTTCTTCTGTGTACCAGCACCCACACAAGCTCATTTGCTCCCCTTGTCTTCCCTTGCCATGAGCTAATAAGGCTTCACATAAACATTTAGAAGCTGAACTTAGCAGAGCAGAAGCAAGTGTGGGTCGGAGTATGGCAGAGGGTAGGAGTGGAGGGCTCAGGAGGATGTGGTGGGTGGAGGTTGCAGTAAAGAGAATGGAGAAAATTTGATGGGAAAGGAGCACAGGCGTGTGGGTGACAGTAAAGGAGTAGGACCTTGTGTGCAAGGGATGTGGTAAGAAAGAAGTGAGAGGGAGTAATACATAGTGCATGGTAAAAGTCATCTGTCTTGGTATACATGGAGTGTGGTATCTACTGATTAGAAACATACTCTGAGAAATGCCCTCAAACGAAAGAATGTTTTGCAGCTCAGTGTAGTTGACACCCGTCAGCAGAACAAGAAGTCATGAGGTTTGTTGTTAATGATACTGTCATCTGTTTAGGAGGATGAGTGCAGCTGGTAATTTTGTGAGGAAATTAGAAAGATGAATAAGTGAATGAAGTATCCACATTTGGGAATATATGTGCTTATAATGTATTCATATACAGCCAGAGCTCCTTTACTGAAACTAAGATCAATAAACACAAAGGAAACTTCGTTTTAGGATGACATCCTGTAAGCAGCAGTAACCCAAATATCTCTTCATTAGACTGCGGTAATCTAAATATATGCGGTAGCATCCCTCCAGTGATTTCTGCTCAATTTTTAGAAACACAGTGATGACAATTGGAGGTTTCATATGAAAAATCCATCATATCACTTGTTATGTTGTTCCACATGGTTCATTGTTTTCTTCTTTTTAATTTATATTCAAATTTTTCTAATGTCTTTCACCTGTTTGACCTTTTTCTGTCTTTTATTGATAAGAAACCATCTGCCAAATATCTTCCTTGTCTTGATGCTTAGAGGCACTGACCAAGTCCACCCCTTTATTCTCTTTTTGATAGACTGAATATTTCAAGTCTCTTCCTGAATGACAAGATTTCCAGAGTTGTTCTATTTTCTTAACCCCATTGTGAACCAGTTTTTTTGAAGTATGGATGGAAGAAGTAGATATGTTTCTCTAGGAATATAAAAGTGTTGCAGCCCTCCTACTTGGATACTTTCATATATCTGTTTTATCCCTCACCCTGTAATAGCTACATCACTGGGACTTGGATGTAATTGCATATTTATGGTGATGTCAAAGTCTCATTCAGACCTGCAGCTTTTCATGACATGAAACCCTACTTCGTAGACTAGCGTGTGCTTGCTTCTTGTAGGTGACCTTGCACTTTGCCGGTGTTACAATGCATGCTTTCAAATAACCCTGTCTTAGCAAGTGACTCAGGTCATTTTGCAAATAACTGGCTTGCTTCATTATTTATCACTTTACTAATTTTTTGATGTTTGCAAATTTTACTAGGATGGTTTTATATTTCCCTACAGGTCATGGAAAAAGGTAAACTGTCTCATGGGAAGACAGTTCTCTGCTAACAATTATATTCATTCCATTTTTATTCCATTTAATCATTTAATCTTTTTTTTTTTTTTAATAGTGTTACTTTTTGAAGTTGACTATGGTGGTCTAATTTCTTATGGCTGCTAGAGCTCTCCAGTCCCATTTTGTGGTTAAAAGAGGCTCCCAATTTTGAAGTCCATGTGGGGAAAAAACAGATCCCTGACAAAATGACCATTTACCTTGTACAAAGGAAGTAGCTGGTTTTTGTATTTTTCCCCCCCCGACTGTGGTTAATTATATTGAGGAAGGAAATGGTACATAAGAAATTTCTGCTGTTAGAGCTGAAACTCAATGAAACCTCTAAACAAAGCCTTTCCTCCACCTTCTCCAGAATTGCATCATTATCTAGTTATATCATCAGACTCCCGAAGGCACATTCTGTTATCTATTTAAACATAAAGATTTTTGACAAAAAATGTTAGCAGTCCTGTTGCCTTGAACTAAAACATATTATATAAAACATATTATTGTAAAGTGTTATGATAATACTGCTCATTTTCATAAATAACAGTATTGGATAAATGTAGACAAAAAAAAATTTGGTCACAGAAGTGCTTGGCAGTAGTTGTGGTGGAATATTCTTCCCCCTCTGTAGTCTGAGTTGCTGCATTTTGTTTAATTCTTTCACTGTATGTAGTTCAGAAATATTTAAAAATGAACTAGCTAATTATAAGAGCTCTTTATTCTTATATTTCAATCATCTTTCATTTTATTTTGTTGCTTTTAATGAATTTTCAAATACGAATCAGCTGATTGTAGCTGCTGAAGGAATAGGTTTTTGACACCTTTTTATCATTTTAATTAAGGTTTTTATATAGTGTTACAGTTTTGCTGTAAAGTAACTACTCTTATGTTTTTGAGTATCAGCAGATTATACTACTATTCTTTCCTTAATGGAAAGAAAGGAAAGAAAAAAATGCCAACATATGTTGTTGTTATTAGCAGCTCTTTATAATTGTTTCTTATTGCAAACTCTAGTCAGTGGATTTTGGAACAGAATAAGAAGTTCATGACGATAATGAATAGTTTATTTTGGAATGTGACCAACAAAAAAGTGTTAAAGCACTGAAGAGCCTAGGGTGGTGAATTAATATATTCAGTATGTTGTGAGATGCACTCATGGTTATCTACCAGCACCTTGAACCAAGTTGATGCGTCTGCTCTACAGAGAGGAACATCCTTATTGTCTGTTTACTTTCCTCTTCTATACACTTTCATGCCCCTCATAGGCTTAGTTCTTCCATATACCATTATTTGTCCTATTCACATTAACAGGTACAGATATATCATGCTAGGCTATAAAGAGGATCTTCCCTATCTGCTTATTTAGTTCCTCCCATAGAAGCGTGTGTTTTTCCAGTTATTTAATGTGATAGTTGTCATAGGACCACACGAGTGGCCCATTCAGATGTATGCTCGTTGTGATCCACTGTTGAAGCTTCTCCCTGATATGATGGAATTTGTAGAGTTGGTGCAAGTGAAGTGCCTATGTTAAGATCTGTTCTCTTACCAAAATGGTATCAAGAATTGATAGTGAAAAGTTTATTTTTATTATTACTGTATGGATAGAGTAGCATGCATGAAGACATCTCCAAGTCCTTCCATGAGGTTTGTGATACAGGCAGTAACTCTCATGTTCATGCTCCTCAGAGCAGTATGTTTTCTTTTTGTATCTTGTTTAAATAATATTGTAAGCATCATATTTCAGAGTAGAGGTTATATTTTCAAATGAACTCCTAGAGACTGGGTTAGCAGAATGAGACCCAGTACTATGGCTTTAATTTTAAAATACAGGGGGTACAAAAATACCTAGTTAATCCCTGTTTCCTTTAATCTGAACAAAATGAACATGGTAGTTGGTTCTGTACATGATCAAGATTTTGTTTCTGTATAATTGTATTATTGTGTCAGTTAAAGGCCAGCAAGTTAGAAGTCGGACTGAGTTGGATTTTACATAATGTTTCTCTTTTTATCTAAGAAGTTGAAAGTTTCTAATTGAAATACATATTAACTGGGGCCTGTAGCCTGACTTGCTGTCTTTTGCTTTTAAAGAGGGAAAAGAAGAAAAAGTGTAGGATTTGTTTTCCCATCCTGCTGGATGGATGCAATGCAAGCATTGGCTTAAGTCAGACCTGTCAAATTTTACATGTTAATCATGAGAATGACTCTTTTCCCACTTGTAACAAACTCTTCTGCTGGGATGCTGGCATCCCACATGTTAGCATTTCCGTGACTTCCCATGCCAGAGGCACTGGCAGACTGGTTGGTGCTGCCTATGGGCTCTTGAAGCAGGCAACAGGATTGCTACACGTTCCTCAGCTGCAAGGTAGCTCTTGGGCCCGCTAGTGTCATAGGACCTGGAGCACGTGGAGGTCTCGTGTGTCACAAGATACCAATGAGATGCGTCCGTCTTACAACCTTGCGGGCTAGGTTTCGAGGAGTTTGGGAGGTCTGAACTAGACGAGCGTCTAGATAGTTGTGTGTGTTATCATACAGGTGAAGGAGCCAACAGTCTTAATCGTCCCCGTTAATGCCAGTTTTTTGTATTCTTAAGTTGGGTCATTTGAGACATTTGGAACTAATTTATCGTGTTTAAAATGTGCTCCTGTTGTGGAGCCTGTGCGTGAAAAATGGTGTGATTTCATCTAACAGGCAACCTTCTCATCCACAGAATATTTTGCAGCTTGAGACCTGATTCAGTTCTCATGTTTTATAGAGGAATTGGACCTAAGCCTAATGCAACAGTTTTAAATCAAGATTTGCTGGCATGGCTGTGTGGGGTTTATCTCAATATTCCTTTCCAAAACAGTGCCCGGGGCTGCCCTATCGCAGATTTGGGCTGAAATTTTGAGTTCATTTATTTTCTACCTAACAACTTTATAAAGATAAGAGAATGAAGGACCAGTGAGATAAATATCTTTTCTTGTGCATTATTAATATAAATGTGTCTTACATGCTAATTGATTGCATGTATTTAAATCAGTGTACAGGTGTAACCAAAGATGTCGGTTAGGTAGCAGAGCCTTTACTAGCAGAGGTTATGACAGCAGTAGCGTTTCACCCTTGGAGATCAGCTTGGTATTTTGGATTGTGAAATTATATAAACTTGGAAGAAATGTTTTCTTATATTTTTCTGTATAAATTATTAAATGAAAACATATTAGAAGCCTTCCCTGAATGGCATATGAATATAAAGTTTTAAGGGGAACGCTGGCTTAAAATAACTTTCTTTTTGAATGTTAAATTTGCGCCGTTGTGCTGCTACATAGCACATTGTTTGCATAGCCACAACTTGTTTGTGACAAATAAGAAATTTGTCCTGCTTTTGGAACAACCAACTTTTGAGAAATGCAGGCTTGAGAAATTAAAAAAAAAAAATACTGATACAGTTTGTTTTGGAGGTGGCTTTTAAAGCATGAAGATCCAATGTTGTCTGAGTTCTGCAGACAGCTCTGGTTTCTTTCTTTAGAAAAAGAAAAGTTGGAAAGAAGCAAATACTTTCAGAGAAAGATACTTGGAATTTGGTATGCCACTTTGTTTTTTTTCAGATACTGTCTCTTGATTTCCATGTAGAAATGAGAAATGAAGAAAAATCTTAGTTTTAAAAAGAAAAAAAAGGATATATTAGCAGATTTGGCAGTGAAATGTTTGAGCTGTAAAACTATAGTAAGAAAATTGTCTTTAGTCGTTAACAGAAGTCACTTGTAAGTGAGATGTTTCTCATTATCAAAGGTAGTGTTTACAAAACATAGTGAATTTGGCTCTGTAACATGGATGACAGAAATTGTGCCTGTAACAGCTACAGATCAGTGCTAAGTTCTGACATATCTGCTGTATATAATGGTATAGCTCTTTGTTTCATTTTGCCAGTTTGTGAACAATAATTACTGAAGAGTGAAAGATTGATTTGCAGTTTCTGTTGGGACTGGTTTTCTTCCCTCAAATGAGCTATAAAGTGTAAGCAAATTCACTGTTACGTTGCCTTTCCCACTGAAAAATCAAAGCATTAACCTGTTACAATAGAGGTGTGATTATAGCTAGCCCTGTTTAATCTGTCCAAAGAGTTTTCTCTTTTAAGCGGTAACAGCTTGTATTGGTATCTGTAGTTAAATGGGTAGAATAAAAGCATGGAATACAGAAGTAAATGTAAGAATTGCAAAGTCAGTCATCTATATTATAGTTAATGCCAAGCTATCAGATCATACTGTGCTTAAAATGGCTTCTTTGTGGGTCATTGTGACGCCTGTAGTATTGTTTCCAAACAGACCTGTTAACAGCACAATAATTTATTGAAAGTAGGCTGCTCGAACTAAGAGACTTTTGTTAATAATTATTTAAGGGAACTTGTCACAAGTATTGCTGGCCCAGACCTTTCTAACTTTTCTCTTTAGAAACTCTTCAGATGTAACATTTCTGGAAATTGTGCTGAGGGTAAACAGAGATTAATGGTATGATTGACTTTTATATATAACCTATCTTTCAGTGTGTTTACTTTTAAAGTTAAATGGACTTGCTAGTTAATATCAGAATAGTTCACTGTAGTTAAGTTTTGTTGGTGTAAGAGCTTAGAATTACACAAAATTCATTCCGCTTTCCTTTTATATATAAATATATAAAATATAAATAATTTGGGGGGTTGTCTTTATGACTTTATGTGCACTGTGAATTAATCATATGCCATCACAAATATTTTTGGTTTGTGTATTTATACCTTCAAATTATGTTTTCAAAGTTTAATTAGCATTTAGATAAACAATATTTTATTGTCTTAGAATAGTAAGTGTACTGTTTGTAAGCTTTTTATTTAAACAAAATAGCAATAATGCCTGCTAACTCCTAACTGAATCTCTGTTACGGGCTTTATTGGGAGTTTGCAATTTTGCAGACCACTTTCCAGTGGTTATTGGGCCATTGGTAGCCCACACTGTGTGTTGAATAGCAGTGATATCAGCTGTATACCTTTCCATAGTATTTTCTGCATGAGGAAGAGGTTTCTTACGATTCACTGTTCCCAGTTCACACTCAAAGTCAAGGGTAGGGGCATCCTTACCCAAAACTACGGTTTTAATAAAGTAATGACCATGTCTCTTTTCAGCCAACTGCGAGTAATATGATTCAGCATTATCCTCTTCTATATGTTGTATAATGTATGACTATTAAGTTATATCATAGGATAATTTAGGTTGGAAGGGGCCTCTGGAGGTCATGTAGTGCAGCTGCCTTCCAAGGTAGAGCAGGTTGCTGAGGACCTTGTCCAGTTGAGCTTTGAGTATCTCCGAGGATGGAGGCCCCATAACCTCTGGGCAACCTGTTCCTGCACATGCCGCTCTGCAGCGGGACATAAAGCATTTCCCTTGCTGCATCTTGTGATCGTTGCCTCTTCTCTTATCGTTATGCATCTTTGGTGAGGGTCTGGGTCTGTCCTTTCTGACTGCAGTACCTTCCTTCCTTAACTTTCTTCCCTGCAATGTAAACCAACCAGTTTCTGTAGCCTCCCCATGTCTGTTACGTGCTGCAGCCCTCACGCTGTCCTTGTGGCCCTCTGCAGGACTCTCTCCCGGTTTCTCTCCGGCTCTTTTTGCACGGGACTTGTGTGAACTGTACTGTAGTTTCCTTTTGTCTTTAACCCTGCCAGTCATCTTTGTTTAACTTTGGATTTTAAGACTGCATACGTTCATTTGTTTTATGTTTAGTACAGTGTAAAAGAGATTTCAGGTTGACTGGAAAACTCAGAGGGCATATCGCATTCCCGTTGGTGTGGTCAGACTGTGTGACTGGACTGTCAGAGTGGTTTACAGTGCTCTGCACTTGATACCCAGGAGAATGCAAACGGGTGGTGAATTGCTGCTCTGCTGAAGCTGCACTGGACCACTTTGTAATCCACTAACTCGGGGTGTTTAGTGACAAACTATCTGTGCTGAGTTTAATTAATGCACCTTTTTTCTTTGTATCCCAATTTGTTTCTGCTTTGTGATGTTTCAACTGTAACAGGAATGTATGGTTTTGGTCTATAAATGAATGTCCTTGCAATTTTGTCCTCTTGACTTTCACCTAGTTTCTATTGATCCTGCCCTCAAGATAGGTTTCTTTCTCTATGATGTGTCTGTCCTCTTCCTTTATACTTCTAAATTTTAAATTGGTATGCATGTACTTGAACTTCTCCAAGTGCAAAAGATAGGAAGTGAGGTATGTTCCACCTTCAGTTGTAGAGGAACTTATTTTGGTAATGCTTTTTTTTTAAAAAACAAACAAACAAAAAACTGCTGTCATTTTTCTTCTAGCTAGCTCCTTGTTTGTTTTATACTTCCTCTACCATACCACATTTTATCCAGTTTAATTAATAACTTCTCATGTAATACCAAGCTGGGTATTTTACTAAAGTTCAGACAGGTGAGATGTACTGTGTTTTCTGTTCCTGAAAACCACCTCTCTAAGCAGAGAAAGATTTTGGCTTAGTGTATCAGCACAGTTTGCCATTAATGAAATTATTTTGTGCTGTATCCTGTTTATCTGCATGGCTTTAATCATTGTCATCTTCAAAATTTACCCTTAATTTTTTACACTAGTGAGGTTAGACTCATAACCCGGTTTTACAGAAGAGGAAGCTGAATCAAAGTGACATGACTCAGGCAGTCGGTACAGAGTTGGAATAGACACAGATTTTCCTGATGCCTGCCCATATATAATACGCAAAAAAGCTGTCTTTTATCTCTGTCTAGATTATGAAGATGATAAATTATCAAGACACCTGATAGGTACTTTCTGCTCCTAATGAACCTAGAAGTCTCCCAGAGTGATAGAGCTGTGAATATGCCAGGTTGACTGCACCCAATCTTAGGTGTTTCAATTCTGGCTTATGAAGGTAGGGAAACATAAATATTAATGTTTGTAAATGAGTTGGAGGGAAATATTTGTTTTCTTTGTACTTCTAGTGGCAATCTACTCTGCTTGTTATTTTTGAGGCATCTGTTTCTCAAGCGCCTTGAAGAATTTGGAAGCAAAACAGCCTTATCCATAAGAGATTGAAACAGAAATCCTTGGCTTTCCGGTCTAAGTTATTTAGGTTTTATATTAGTGCTTGATTTGGTAAATCTTGTCTGCTTAAATGCACGTGTAAAATAACAGGTATTTTTGAGTAATATTTTGTTTGTGCAGTGTATTCTGCATTAGGACAAAATTATTTGAGTGTCTGCTGTCAAGGTGGTTTGTCACCAGCTGTCACCTGTCAAACAGTGAAATATTTTTGAAGCCTAGTTATGCTATTTGGTTTTGACAGGGGAGCTATATACCTTTTCTCCTTTGTAATAGTTTGGAGAGTAAACTTTGTATAGAAAAACAGAATTAGGCTAACAATAGTGTGCTGTTTGATATGCCAACGATGTTTCTGACTGCCCAGCAGCTGTGCATTTAAGCTATTAAAAACATATCCGTTAGATTTGTTACCTGAAACACCACTGACAACTGTTTTGTAACTGAGTTTTTTTGAATACTCGGTGTGCTGGTGGTGTAAATTGCCATGTGGGTTTAACTGAATCTATTCTGCTCCATACCAGCTGGAGATGCTGGAAAGTTTTGGCCATCTAAGGGCTTGCTGCACTAATAAAACTGAACAGGTAGGGATTTTTTTGCCATTGTTAGTTAATCTGTGGCAATGTGATTCCTTAAGGAATGGACCTGGAATTAAGTTTCATGACCAGGAGTGGTTTTTGTTGTGTTTTTTGTTGTTTTTTTTTTTAACCCAAAATAAGTAGTTGCATAATGGAATCTAATGTTCGCTGCTGTAGATTTAAAATATGGACCTCTCTAGTATAATTTGGGTAATTAACCTACTTTATCCACTCTTGGTATTTATGTGACAGCATTATGTCTAGAAGCAAAAGGCCGAATTCACTCCTGACAGAGCTCCACTGACTTAGCTGGAATTATGCTAGGAAAGAAGGGCCAGTGAGTATGCAGATAAGCATTTTGGTGAGCAGTATTTTGCTATATTGATTGGTTCATATTTTATTACATGAAGCACTAGTAATTGTGCTTGTAAATCTGAAAACGAAGAATGGAAAATTTTGATTCTTCCTGAAGTATTGAGGGAAAAAACGTAGATAAGGCTTTTCTGTCAGATCATGAGAAACTTTAATTATACTAAAAATACACAAGATCAAAAGGAAGTCAATACAGGTGTAGAAGCAGCTTAGAATCTTTGAGTATTAACATCCTCTTGCTTTCTTAGTGTTAGGCATATTGTAGCTTCAGTAAGAGCATTCAATATTTTTGTGCTTGCTGATTGTTGTATTTTTAGACCAAGATCTAATCTTGTAATGACAACCTCAGACAAAGAAATACAGAGGGCACATGTTAGTGTTACTCACAGGTATATAGTGATGAGAAATTGCTCCTTTCCACTCTAAACGCTGTTGCAAATGACATCAATTGGTCTTAGAGATAATCATTCCCTTAAGTTGAAGATTCTACTATTGTTTTTGCCTATTGCAATTTGGAAGAAATCAACAGATGAGTTTGCTTGGTTCAGCAAGACAGGACAGTCAGATGTTACTGCTGCTTTGCATTTGCAACAAAAAATTGGCAAAACCAGCAAGTCTGAATGGAGCAAAATGGGCATCTTGCTTGGTTACTGAGTACAGTGGCCTGGATGGACCATTCTTAATGTGGCTGCTATGTTGACAAATGTTAAGGGGTTGGCAGCTCTCCTTTCCAGAATGGTGCTGAGGCTCCTCTGCTGCAGTGAGGAAGGAAAATATTGCAGTCCTTTCCAAGTCCTAAATCTATATACTGGAACTCTGGACCACCTTTTTTTCTGCTGGGATAACTCAGTAGAGGCCAAAATTTTACTGTGCCTGTGGGTAAGGGAAAAAGCATGACTTCCCTGAGGTTCCCATAGGTTTGTACAACCTATGTAAAAGCCTGAAAGAATTGCAGCCTATGGAATATAGGGGCTTTCCCCTTTGGTATGTTGTGCGCTAGCACAGAAAGGGCAGAGTGGAGGTGATGCTCCCTCTTACTTTGTTTGCTTCCCATTGTCTGCACTTGATTATCATATTATGCTGGTTCTGTGCCAAAATGTGACATCTCCAAATCCTTTAATTCTTTTTCTTGAGCAAATGTCAGCAGCTTATTTCAGGCTTTGATAGTTTCTTCAAAGCGCACTGTCACTGCAGCTTTTCTTCACAGTGTTCCCAAGAGACTCTTTTGCTTTTATTGTAGGCAGTGACAACCAGGCAATAGCTGAGTGTATAAAAATCTCTAGGCAATTGTAAAGTGCATAAATATGAACAATAAGAACGTAAGAAAGTGTGAACTTCATGTGTGAAGAAGCTGGACTTTGCACTGAGACCAGAGTGGCAAGGCAAACCTTCGAAGTCTGGCTTGTTTGTTTTCCATATGCTGGTAGTTGACCTGACTCCTCTTTCATCATGCTTCCATCAGTGGGTTATTTTTTGTATTGCGGTTCTGAATTCTGCAATTCTTTTGCTCGTCGCAAGTGTTTTGGAAGTTTAGGATACAGGGAAGGTATTGGGAGGATAGTGTACTCTCAGACATGGAAGAGAGAGGGAGATCCCTGCCTTTTGTGGGGTGTTGTCTGGGAGGCCCAGGCCTCAGGGGGGAGTCCAAGCTGGCTTCAGAAGCATCCAAGCCGCTTCCGTTAGGTAATAAACTCCTCCTTAATAATAGCACGAATGAGATGCATGGCATTAGCATAGTATTTTATTACTCTCAGACTGAAGCTAGTTTTATAGCTCAGATGTGAGTCTGAGTTTTTAGTAACATACCTAGGTCCAGGAGTTGGTCAACTTTCCGTTAATATCTCTCAGATTTTCCGTAACTGGATATACCGAGTATCTTGGAAGCCTGAACCGTGTCTGGGATACCTGGTCACTGCTCCAGTGTAACTAATATGATTTGGGGGCCTTGTTCACTTCGATATTGACTATAGCTAGCAAACAAAAAATACTTCCCTTTCGGTTGGCATTAGATTGTGCCCCTCTTACATAGATGTCTGCCTAATAATACTAATGGATGTCTGACACAGCCACCAGACTATGGTAAGTCAAAATGCATTGGATTTGTTTGAACAGTTGAACTGGGAGATCTTTGCTACCATGGTTTACTTCCAATGGAATCAGATTAGCATATGCTCACATGAGCAGCTCAGTAGGTGGGAGCAGCTGAGAAATTATGGAGTCCATAATTTCCTCAGCACAGGGAAGGGGTTGTGTAGTGCCTTAGGCATCCGTGAGCAGTGGTCAGGTTTGTTAAAACTGCCATACTGAGTGAGACTGTCTTTGAATATATTTATTTTGTGGGTATTTGTATTGCACGAAACCATAAGCATTCACAGGGCAAGTAAGTGCGTGCCTCAGTCCTTGCCTGTGGCTGAGGCGTTATGGTACATCATGGGAAAAATACTTTGGCTTGGGAGGAACGCCTGGTAGAAATAACGCTGGGATGAATTTTCACTGTGGTGTAGATGAATGCTGGGCTAACATACACCTACTATGAAATAAAATGTTTGGTTCATATTCTTCTGGTGAAAAATTTTATTGAAACCTTCCTACCCTGGGAGATTTTGGTTCAAGTAAAATCCCATCTTCCAGAGGGAATATACTCTCTTTGAAATCTTACTTATCTGTCCTTTTGTTAGCTATGTGAGATGGAGTTTCAGATCTGATTCTGGCTGGGATGAGTTGGTATTTTGGAGGCTGCTTTAAAAACAAAACAAAACAAAACAAAACAAAAACACCACCACCCTGCACCACCACCTTTTAAACAACACATACAGTTACTTTTAAATTATTTTAATTTAAGGTATTCATTGTAAACGTATATATTTAAATGTATACATTTTAAAGTTCTTGTCTCATATGACAGTCCTGATGCAGTTATTGTCAGCAGACAAGCTTTGTTGGTAAGGGTTTACATCATCTGATCAAAATTATGCAATAAGGAAAAAAAAAAACCCAATACCCACTAACTTTATTTTACAAGGAAGGGTGCTCAGTGATGTCTCACTCTGAAGCATGAGTCTCCGTGACTTTATAGTAACGCTTTGAGGAGCTCTATGTGGGTACATCTCATTTACCAGCCCATTGCCAGAATGTTTGGCTGTAGGCACGGTTTATGTCCGCAAGAAGTGACACACTTTAAAAACTTATAAAAATGGTGTTTCTTAATTAAAATGCAGGGGGACCTGGGGACTGTTGCTTTACTCAGTTCTGCTGAATAGGCTGATAGCTTTACTGCTATTATTTTATTTTATTATTTTTATTAGTATTATTTTATCATCAGCCAGTCAGGTCAAAACTGGAGGATGTGAGCTTTCCCTCTTTGAATCAAAGGGATTTTTGCCTTTGAATTTTCAGTGTGAATGGGATCAAGTCTAATTCACACAGTAAGCTATATTTAATGTAAACAGAAGTAGTGTTGCCAAAAATCTCGTATTACAATTTTCAACACAGATCAGAGATGAATGAATAATCATTTTGGCTCCCAAAAAGAGATAGAACTAAGCAGGTTTCAAGCTAAACAAAAACGTTAGCAGTAATTTTCTATTTGAAATTTAGCAGTCTAGTCCACAATATGTGTTGTGATTTGCCTACAGTGAAACAGGTATACTGGGCACTTCCAGTACTTTAAAATAAATCACTTTAAAGTACACTCAGTCAAGGTTTTGCTAGTGCTCTGTGGCAGGGTACACTGTAACGGAATTGAAGGTACTGTGATGGAGATTTCTGATTGTTAAACACTAGTGGCTTATCTGCAAGCTTGTGAATTAAATGACAGTTTTTACAGTCAGTTTTCAATTTCATAATTTATTTGGTTTTGATTACAATTTTCAGTTATTCCTCTGTTAAATTATTCAAAGGGAGTTGGGGCTTGTTTCTTGCTTGGGTCCAAGCAAAAGTGATTAAGCTTATGACTCCAGTGGCTCCACTGTAAGCAATATTGGCCTCGCACAGATTTTGGGTTGAAGGCTTGGCTTCTTTGGTAATAAAAAGTACTAGTAGAAATCTTATTTCTAACATTAATCTAAAATCCTCTGCCCCAGAAGTCAGTGCTAAAATTCATATTGACTTAAATAGGATCAGATTTTCACTCTAATTATCAACATTCCCTCTGAGTGAAAAAGCTAGTTGAGTTATTCGCACATCACTGGCAGATTCTCAACAGATACTTTTGTCTTTTTGTATTAACTGGAATTTTTTTCTAGTGCACAATGCTTGTGATTTGATTAATGTCTGTATTTAAAAAGCTGTCTTTAAAACTCTTTTCCTTCTTGCATGAGAGGTGTGAGCAGATTCATGGAGTACAACAAATAGCCATTCCCATTAGCCAAGGATAGCATGCCTGAGGCACTTTATTAATTAACCTCTTGGGTCTGATACTGAAGATGCTGGAAGGATGCCTTTTGTACTAGAATCACAAAACTTAGACTGTTGTGGGCATTGAGGGGTTAACTGCTCACATATCTGTGAACAAAGACTCCTGTTGATGAATAGACATATTCTTTAGTTCTGTACTACTTGCACAGAAGGAAGGGTTTAGTTCTGCAATATTCAGTGTGCAACATCCTGTTCTCTATATAGATTTTTATGCTGTATCTATCACTATTGTGCCTGTCAGCTGGGAGTGAAGCAACTTTCCTAATGCAACACATGTATATAGTCTTGTCGTCTTCTTCTTCATGGATAACTATTGAGGAAGTTCTGTTTTGGTAGGGTTGTATTTTATTTCTGTTTCTTTAATATGTTTGTGCAATATTTATTACAGCAAAAATAGCCAGCCACCATATTTGGGATGTTTGGCTCCTTGTAGGTTCTTTATCGAAGAACAAAAACCTTCTGTAGGAGTAGATTTCAAACCCAAGGTGTATAGCAGGTTTTTGGTTTGTATCTTAATGTTAAAAACTTGTCTCCCCCAAAACCTTCATATGCTAAACAAATTTATTAAAAAATAAAAAATGTTGGTGATTTTTTTTATTGATGAGTTTGCATGTTGTACATACAGTTTGCAAGAAATCTTACTGGTTTGAGAGAAATCTTACTGGAAGATCTTTAAATATATACAGTGCATATGAGATCTCCTCCTCTGCATGTGGTAGCCATTCCTCGTGTGATGAGGTCGATGGGGGAGAACTTTGTTGGTAACATGAACGTAGTGCATACGTTCAAGGGGCTGAATTAGTGTTGCACAGACTGCTTTAATTGCTTAATTTCTTAATCTGTATGTCATTATTTGACCTTAATACTTGTTTTGTACATTTGTTCATGGGCTGGGGTGCCATTCTCCAAACAACCTGACTCCGGTTTTGGTTTACGTGAATGTGCAGGGCTGAAATTTGCAGTGATTCAGGAACTGATTGACAGCAGAATGAGGCATCCATGCTGTGCGAGTGGCAGAAGCAGGGCAGGCAGCACTAGTCAGAGGGTGCAGCAGAGGGCTAGGAGCTGTGATGGATACGATGCAGCTTTTTCATTCCTCTCTGCTGTCGTGAGGCTGTCTGAGGCCTTACTTTCCCGTGGATTTTTTTTTTCAGTAAAGAGCGTTGAAGTCGAATGCAGCCCAGTAGCAGTAAAATGGTAATATGACCTGATGCGGTATGTGGCACTGGATAGTAACTCCTCAGGACGACTAGAAACTCTAGGAGGATAGGATAGAATAAAGGTGTATAGAGTTTCTCCATTAGCCGTCATTACAGCATGCTAATAGATAACTAATTCTTGTCCTGATGCAAAATACCTTCATTGTTTTATTGTGCTTGGTTTGCTGTTAAGCATATCTAGAAAGTTACTTTTAGAACAAAAATAATTCCAGTGTATATTCTATTATTTATATGAGGAATGGCTATTAAAAAAATGCTGTTTTTAAATTTTAATCTTTAATTTCTCAAACAAACTTCCAGATGGATATTACGAACAATTTTAATGAAAATTGAAGTTTTCGGTAGAATTTGATCAGTTTTATAGAAAGCATCCCAGCAACTGAATTATCAAAGCTTTAAAGAGAAAGTATATACTCTTTTAGAATAATAAATATAATCTTTTGCCTCATATCAGTATTGCAGGAGTAAGTAATTTTCTTGTGACAGTCATAAAATGAGAAGTTAAAATGAATCAAATTGGAAATTTTAAATAATGAAAATTATATTAAATTTTGGGAAAGTTGTTTTGGAGATGTCACAGATCATCATCATGTAGCACTTCTTTTAAAAAGAAAGCATGTTTTTTAATGACAATATGTACAAGCATGGTTAGATGAATCTTAAAGGAAAAATAAGCACTTTCACAGAACTGCAATGCATTGCAGTGTGGACTCCATTGAATTTGCTACCAGAAACACCCAGTTTGCAATTGACAGGTGGAAAGAAGTAGCTTGATTAGTTTGCAGGATAGCAGCAAATGAAGATATCTTCATGTATGTCCTCTTGATAGGCAGGGCTTCTGCATTTCCTGATTATAGATGCTACAGAAATACACCACGAGCACCTTGCGAGGCAGAAGACAAGCACATGTGAATGTATAATGCACACACTTCTAATGCATTCTCACACATTTACTGTAAATTATTCCCAGCGAATATGGAGGACATGTCCCTTGGGTCTACCAGGCACTGGGCGGCACCAAGAGAGGAGGCCCTTTTATTTGGAAAGCTGCGAGCTGCCCTCATGGTGCGGCAGGCACGTAGCAGGAGATGCAGGAGTTCATGGCCCGGCCTTGGGCTGTCTTGCAGCAGGCAGCTGGTGTCCGGCAGGGTGGGAAGGGGGAATCCAGTGCACCAGCTGCTCCACCACAGTGCCCTCGCAGGTGGGCAGGATGCGTACAGAAGCGCGCTCCATGGGGCAGGGGACAGCAGGGCCTGCACAAAGAGCTTACAGAGGCTGCTTCCTCTTTGACTTTGGTCATTTTGTTGGAGCAAAGCTCAGTGAACCCTGAGCCTCCTTATTCTAGCCTGTACCTCCTTCGGAGTGTGGCTGCAGCTCACATCAAGCCTGAGATGACTTCAGCAGTGCCTTGGCAGAGTCGACGCTACGGAAAGGTCAGCTCTAGGTCATCAGAGTGTGTGACTTGCAGAGGGCAAGCTACAGAAGAGCCCCAAGATGTGTGCTGTGAAAGACTTGTTTAATGGAGAAGGCTACGCTTCCCTTCACCCCCCTTTCCCTGCGTCACCCATGTTGGAGCCAGAAAGAAAAGGCCCCTCTGTCTCTTCAAGAAAATGAACTCTGTCTTTGTCTCTCCCATGTATTTTGGAACCCATCTAAGAAGGGTTCCACTGTTCTTCTGATAACTTCTTCTCTTGAGCTTTTTGTAATATCTCTTGACTGAATGATCATGTGGTAGTTCAGTTAATTGAATCAAATTATAAGCAAAACCAAGTCTGTTACTAACACATTTGATTATGAAGATGGAAAACGTGAGAAATTTTTCAAAAAATATTGTTTGAACTGAGCTTGACAGAGGCTTCTAAATCATGAATCTGCTTGAAGACAGATTTATACCTCTGAGAAATTCCATCCTATCCTTTACTCCTGAACAAGAGAAGGGAAAAAAATGTCTAGAGAAAAACTTGAGATGGTAATTCTCAACTAAATCTGAAGTTGCTTACTCCATGGACCAGAGCTCTGAAAAGACTTAAACAAAAGAAGTGGCGGCTAGAGGCAATCGGAAACAGAAATGTGAGATTACCAAGGTAAAAGTCAGGGAATAGCAGAAGTATTTTAAGAAGCAAAAGTAGAGGCCATTCACATTCGTAAGCCATATTGCAGGGAAGGTCAATCAAGGAATTAACAGCATCACCAGGGCAGAGAATGAGTGATGAAGAGGATGCTGAGTTTGGTCTTTGCTTAGGGAGAAGAAGAGTAAAAAGGTGGCTTGCTCGTTGGTCCATCTTATGTTGCTCTGTGCAAACAAGCTTTTGCAGGTATGCTCAGCTGTGACAGTACAGTTATTCTTTCTACTACTGAACTGTCGCAAAGAGCATTAACAAGATCTGCCCTAATCTATTCTCCCTCCCATTTTTCTTTCCTTGCTCTTAAACCTCCCCTCTCCCCTGCAAAAAGCCTAAGTCAAACCCAAAACACTCTACTGATCAATACTTCGAGCCAACTCCTCCCTATGACAGGAAGCTTGTAACTGTCTCACTACCATGCTGAACAGCTGAAGCAGTAGAAAAATCCTGAAACACTTTGACAGAATGTGTCTCTCCTCTTTAATTTTAAGACTATTTCTTTCTGAAAGCTTTTCAGTATTTAGCTCCTTACTGACATTCTCCCTTGAGAGTCTCGCACTTAAAGCAGTTAGTCAAAGTATATAACTTATCAAAACCGTAAGTTCTTGTGTTCTAAAACTGCAGTGTATAATGAGCTTAATGTGCTCCAAAAATGTATACAACACCTGATTTAAAATATATGTTTAGGTTAATGACCGTATGAGAAATTAGGAGTGTTAGAACGGAGGCTTGGTTACTTAAAGTGCCTCCCTTGTGTACATAGTCGCAGATCACAAAATCGTTTGCAGGGCTGGAATGGAACCAAAAATGCCAGAACTAATGACTAAAGCTAAAAGAGTGTACCTTTATATTTATTTCCAAAATTGTATCTTGTACGTACATTGGAGACAACTGAGTGATGTTGCTCAAATAAAACATAAGAAGTAAAGATAATATATTATAGGTAAATAATCCAAAATAAGAGGAGGGGAAAAAAAGGTGACAGGGAAACTGAAAATGCTTCAACCAGATTTATCTCAATATAAGGCAAGATAGAAAGCCCTTCAGAGTTAAATTTTTAAAGCAGCTATAAATTTGTATGAGTGAGGTTTTGAAAAAGGTTTCAGCTAATGAAGAAAAGTACTATAGAAATTGTGTCGAGAAGATTAGTTAGAAAACATGTGATGCTTCCTCTGTTTGGAATGAATGTAACAAAGATAAAGACAAGATCTTCCCTCTGCTGAAAGAGACGTCTGCCAAGGCACTGCTGAAGTCATCTCAGGCTTGGTGTGAGCTTAAGCCGCACTCCGAAGGAGGCACAGGCTAGAATAAGGAGGCTCAGGGTTCACTGAGCTTTGCTCCAACAAAATGACCAAAGTTCATCTCTTCCACGCTTGAAGGATTTCACATGTTCTTCAGATTTGGAGCAAGAATTTTTGGCAGTTTTCCACACCATCCTTTAGGAACTAAGCGCAAAAACCCAAGCTGTTTTTAACGCTGGTGAGATTTGCTTGCGTGGAAGCTGGCACGGTGCAGGGGAGGGTAAGGTTTGGAGGAAGCAGGCTCTGAGCTCTTTGTGCAGGCCCTGCTGCCCCCTGCCCCATGGAGCGCGCTTCTGTACGCATCCTGCCCACCTGCGAGGGCACTGTGGTGGAGCAGCTGGTGCACTGGATTCCCCCTTCCCACCCTGCCGGACACCAGCTGCCTGCTGCAAGACAGCCCAAGGCCGGGCCATGAACTCCTGCATCTCCTGCTACGTGCCTGCCGCACCATGAGGGCAGCTCGCAGCTTTCCAAATAAAAGGGCCTCCTCTCTTGGTGCCGCCCAGTGCCTGGTAGACCCAAGGGACATGTCCTCCATATTCGCTGGGAATAATTTACAGTAAATGTGTGAGAATGCATTAGAAGTGTGTGCATTATACATTCACATGTGCTTGTCTTCTGCCTCGCAAGGTGCTCGTGGTGTATTTCTGTAGCATCTATAATCAGGAAATGCAGAAGCCCTGCCTATCAAGAGGACATACCAGGTCAAATGCTCTGACTCGTTCTGACTTAAAAAGAGGTTTGGCGAGGAGTAGAAAAATAATGATAGCCAATCTCATAACCATTCTAAATGTGTAGTTATGTCCTGTGTTTTTAAATTTCATTATTATGATCTTTTCTCTGGTGCAGGAAATACCCAAAGTATATGGGTATCACAGAAGTGATCATTGATACTCCCCTGTTCAGCCCAGCTGTTTTCTGTGGAAAGTTGAAATGCTTTATTGTAGGTAACAGAACTCACCTGTCTTATGGTAAATCTAGATGCTAACAAGCTGCCTAATGTTGATATTAGTGTATAGGTCGATGAATATTTTTTAATAAAATTGATATGACATGAATCCCTCTACATGAGTTAGTTGCCATTTTACAAAATATTGTTTATGACTGATGAAGGATCAATTTTAAAGCATTATTAAGTATTAATTACATTTCTGAAATCTGTTGTTCTTTCCATTAATTATATGCTTGCTTTAATGTCATCTAGTATCTATGTCATCTTCACTGGACTTTGACTCCTGCTTTAGGTATTTCTTATTATAGTGTGCATGCGCGTATGCAGATTGCATTACTATACCAACTAAATGTAGTCAGTCACTCATATTGTGTGGTATTGAGGCTCAACATTTCTGTGTCTGCTTCTAAATTGACTGCCCTGAATTACAGACAAACGTTGCTGGTCTACAGACTGAGCTGACATTACAGTATGTAATTTAGAATAATTTTCATGATACTTATGTGTTGCATCCTGAGGCAGCTCTTAAGTTTATTTACTGAGATATACAAATTGCAGTTTTCCATGCACTTCATGAAACTCTAGAGTTTTGTATCAGACATGCAAGAGTAATCAAAACAAAATTACAGGGCTTGTGGACATTTAATGAGACACTTTTTTTTAGTGTTCATGATAAAGATAGTAAGGGAGTATATATTTGCTTTTATATGCTCAGTGAAATCCTTATCTACCCAAAAAGAAGCACACTGAGCTGAAGTAGTTTCCCATAAGCCAAATATTTCAGTAAATGTTTCTTAAAAAAAAACCAAACACTCAGAATCAAGAGGATCAGTTTACATCTATCTGTGACTAAGCCTCAAAGTGCAGTCTAGCTGGTAGTCACAAGGGGAGAGGTTTAAGTAGTTGGAGATCCTACTCACTGGAATTTTACCCTCTGTTCAGGAATTACTCCCAAAATGGATTTTTAAAGGTACTTATAAATTTGGGACAGGTAAACTAACTACAAAAGCAGACAAATTAGATGCGCTTTCAGACATGCTTCTGGAAGAGCATTCCCTAATCCGAATGAGTTAGTGTAACTTACAGTAGTAAAAGCAAAACAACACATCTACTGGTGTCTTCATCAATATTACCTGAAAAATCAGTGCCTTAGATAACATTCCAGTAAATAGAGCAGCTGCTGTGTAGAGTTCTTCTCGGGAGCACAGGTGCAGTTTGTGCATGTGTTTGCAAATGTGTGAGGAGTCCTTAGTGAGGGGGGAAAAGAAGAGTTGAAAACGGGTTGGCCTGTCTGCTGTTGGTGAAAGAGGAGGAGAGGGGAAGAGATGAATTTGCACAATTTGGTTTGTACGTTTGTATAATGTGTACTTAGGGCAGACTGGTATTTCACCTACATATGTTAAATCTTCAGTTCTGAACGTATTTACTTCTATTATGCAATTGTGTTGGGGAATGTCTGCGCATATAAAATTACATTAATTTTAATTCCTGTCTGTTTGGACACGCATTCTGCAAATTAAGGTCAAGCTGTTTGTGTAGATGAATATTGGTAAATACTAAACATTGTTAATTTAAAAATCTTCTCTGCTTGAACATACATTGGGCAGATTGAGGCCTGGCTGGTTGTTTGCCTCGGGGAAAAGAGGTGCTGATTCTGTGGTGGTAAAGACCCAAGAACTTGGATTTCCAGAACCCTGAGCCTTGCTACTTTTATAGCTAGAAGGAGGTAAAAAAAACTGTGGTGGTGTTTGATCTTTTCTGAGCTTGAGATGGGGGCAGGGGAGGATCTCTGCAAGAACTACAACAGTGTGCAGTGAGAAAGTGCTCTTTGGAGACACGTGTTTCTGTCACAGATCTACCAGGGATGGAAGGAACTGATGGCTCTACTCGCCCTCAGTTGTGTAACTCTGTACAGTGCTTTTGTACAAAATTTTCATCTGTGCTTAGTAATGCTAAGGACAAAATCCTGCAATTCAGTCTCTGAAAATCCTGGGTTAATAGTACTGTCTGAGGGGTGTCTGCCTGAGCACCCAGATGCTGTAGGGCTGGTCCGTGCATGTGCAGTTGCTGTGACGGACGCGTCCAGAGCTGCCTCTTCCCTGCACACAAGCAGTAGAGTGGGGGCTTCCCCTATTTTTCGGGCTTTCTGTGCTCCCTCGTGCTCCAGCCCTGACACGTAGGTGGCACTTCCCGCTTACTGCATGGGCACAAGCTGCTCTGCAGCATGTAGGGGGTGGATCAAGCACACTTCCAACCCAATGGCTTGCTAGCAGTACAGCCCTTGCAGTCCGTACACCTGACAGGGAAATCTGAGGGCAGTGGTATGCGCTCCTGACTCTCACAGCACAATTGTCATCCCCTGTAGCATCCTCCTTGACTTTCTATGTTCTAATGAAGTTCCTCGTTCAACATCAGAAGCCTTCTGCTCTTGTTATCTCATGCCAACGTATAAGCGGAATAATTAACTCAGTATCAGGTGCAACTTTCCAACAGACTCAACAATGGGGGAAAAAAAATAGGAAGGTGCATCAACAGACAGCAGTTCTGTTAAACCAAAGTTTTAAGCCTTATAGTTTTAAGCAGAGGCTCATGAATTCATCTGCATCTTCCTTAGCATCTATGAGGTTATAAGAGTCAGTCTGGTGAAGGCAGCAGATTGAATTACTTACAGAAGAAAGGTTGCACAGTCACTGCCTGGACTAAAAGAGACAATGCTGTGTTTCATTTTGCTTTTAATAAATTGACATTTCACTCCCTACACAAGTTTCCTCTTGAGAGAGGGGCTAGCATCCTGCAGAGGCTGACGTTGCTGTACTACTTACTTTGTGTTTAAATTCATTGTTGACCTCGATTGTGGATCTGATTTGGCTTTCCCTGCTATGTACAATACAAAGGAGAAAATTAAACAATATCAAACCAGAAAAACCTCACTGGGGCTAAAAAGCAATGAGCAGTGTGGAAAATATGAATTCCTGATGACTAAATATACAGTAATGGGAATATATTGAAGTACAGTACTGTGGCATTTTTAAAAGAACGATTTCTTTTTGATTAAAGAAGTACAATTAAATCTCTCCTCAAGGTTCTGGCTGTCATATTCTTTGGCCAGTAGAAACCTGCCTTTCTGGTTTATGAAGCCACGGTGCTAACATGTAAAGCAAGATGTTATGACTCATTTGAACAATTCTTTGTTCTCTCTTGAAAGCATTGCCAATGATATTTTCAAATAAATGTACTGTACTGGGATTTACCCCTAAGAACGTAAGCCTCTAGCAAGTCTGAGCTTAATGCAAGGCAGATCATACAGTTTTTGCAGTGCTGTATGCTGTGGATTAATTTTGTTAACAGTCTATGATAGTTTTATTCTGCAATTTTGGTGAATTATGTTATTTTTATTGGTGAAAATAAGACAGCTTTTTTTCTGAATTTGAAGAAGTTTGAAGAGAACTTTCTTGCAATGCAGTAAAAAAAGTGCATTTCAAGACTAATGATTAGTCTCTTGGGGTTCATCATCAGAACTGCTTTCCCGACTCCAGCTGAACACTGGAACACTGAAATCAGTTGGCTTAAACTGAGAACTTGCTAATTAAAAATGAGGCTTCTCTGGTTTCAGCAAGGCTCTGAGATGGGTCTGAAGAATTTTCCTTTGGTATTGGTGATATGTGAGGTTAAGTAAGGTGAGGTTAAAGTGATTCAGGGGCAGCGAACAGCCTCATCTCAGCAGTTCCCTGGTGGAGCACTGCCTTGTGTACCTGCACGGATCACTGAGGGTTATGAAATGTCTTGATGAGGAACGTTGCGGAGGCAATTTTTTGGCTGAGGATAACCAACATGTTGAGGATCTTAGGGCTGTAGATGTGGAGAACACCCAACCATTTTAAGTGAGATGGCTTTATGCAGCCTTTGGCCACAGCTGGATCACTTGTTTCTGCAGGAATTGCAGTGGTGGAAACGTTAACTGGCCTGTGTTAAGCAAATAAATTAAGATATATTTATTTTCTTTCTTAGCTTAACGGTAGAAGTAAAAATAATTGAAGGGCTTTTAAACATCATTACTATTTATCTCTGAAAGGAAAAAAGAGAAGCTTTAATTTCTGCCAAACCAAGTGTGAAAAGTGCTTGTTTCTTAGGGATCGCACTAGCTTTAACCTCTGGGGTTGGAAGGTTGTCCCAAAGACTCTTTAGTTACTTTGAGCCCATTGCAGCCCTAAGCTGACTGCAAATGAAAAATGCCAGGCAGGTTAGCTGAATCCTAAACTGGTGTGGAGCGATGTGAGTTAAACTCTGTAGGACTTTAGTTTCTATTTCATTTTAGTCTAGTATCTTGATGATTCCCAGGAAGGTGCATAAATACCATAAGATATTTGAATGGAAAATGGACTGCTTCATCTTTGTCCCTGGATTGCCTTTTTTTTTTTTTTTTTTTTTTTTTTTTTTTTTTTTGAAGTCCTACTAATAAAGCTAATTGATGGTACAAATCATTTTACTGGTCAAAGAAAAAGAGTGACCAGCTCATTGAAAAAGAGTGGATTTAAGCTAATCACAGAACTTCTGCATGCCTTCAGTAGGCCCTGCCCAGTTTCCCTCCGTAGGCATTAATGCAGACAGCTCTGATTATACCTTCTGAAAAGGCTTTACTAACCCTTTAAAAACCCCATGGCTCTGAACAGCCCATTGTGGATTTCCTTCCATCTACAGTATTCTTTTTACATTTACTATCCAGCTTAAGCTGTTGCAATCATTTATACCTAGATGGAATCACTTACAGTTAGGTCCTTTGGAGTCAAGGCTGCTTTTTTGTTTTGTGCTTTTATGGTGTCCATTTCTAAAGGACACTGGTGTAGTCTGGGGTTCCCAAGGTGGGATTGTAACTGTTTAAATGATGAGTAGGACAGTTACTTCCAATGCTGAAGCCTGCTGTCTCTTACATGAAGTATGAATGATAACTGTATATGCCTTTCAGTTAGGCAGATCTCTCTCCTGCTTGTTTGAATAACAGTTTATAGAAAATGAGGTAGGATGGTTACTGCTACTATCTTGTATCTTTGTTGTCCTGTAATTTAACCTGTCTTTTTTTTTTGAGGTGTGTTTCGTTTTGCTTCTGTGTTTTTTGCTGTAGTGCTCCTGACTGTTACTTTATAGCTAAGAAGGGCTGAATCTTGTCTTTTGCTGTTTTACAACCTAAGTTCAGTTTTTATTAGGGATAAGATAAGAGTACTTACAGTACTTCTGTGCTTTACCTAAAATCCTAAAGTGAGATTTCTGCTAACCATAATCATGTTTTTCCCAATTTTTTTTCTCTTATGTGGCTGATCATCAAGTCTGCCTGTACATGCTGTGGAAATATGTAATTCCAGTTGCTTTGTTCTCTTATCTTGAATTGGCATAACTATTCAGTGTACATAGCCTGTATGATGGCATTAGACTGTGCCATACCAAGACCCTTTCAAGAACTGCTCCTGTTTAAGCAAACATATATTAAATTAGTTGAATAGCATGAATAAACAAGTCCCAGCCTACCAGAGATGTTTATCTTGCCATTACTTACTTAGAGCATGATTGGCCACCTGAAACTGTTATACTGACCCTGCCTTGGTGATGGTGTATAAATACTGTGTAAATGTGTCTTCTCAAAAAGAATGGATGCATCTTCATGGTCATTGTTTGATATTTCACTAGCAGAGCTAAATTAAGTAAATTTAATATCAGTATTTTTTGCTATTTGAGTTGTGAAATTGTGATTTTTTTCCCCCTGGATTGAACAGCAAAGCAACACAAACAATATCACTCAGCCTCAGCTTCCTGTTTCATTTCTCTCATGCTTTTACTGTAATAGAGAGGGTTAAAGCAGGTGTGAATTGGTTTTTAAAGTCCATTGTAAATTGGTGACTGGCGACACATGTTTCACGTGTGTGTACTACTCCCCGTTCTGTCACTGCTTATACAAGCTTCTCACATGATTTTTTGCATATACAAGCTGAGTGTAGGGCAGTTGGTATGCACGGATATCCTAGGGCCCTTTATGTATGCACGTGTAAAGCAGTTAACCAAAACCTCGTTATGATTTGTTTCCATATTTTTCTGTGGAATTTAGGACTATTGTAATCAAAGGCTTTAACTGATTCTGAAGAGGGATCATTCTGTGTGATCATTCTCAGTCTTCCTAGGGTGTTTGTTGTTGGCTACCAGACAAACCAATCAATCCGAGGCCTTCAGGTGGCAGTAGGCATTTTGTAATACGTTGTCAACAGTACAACTTTGTCTATAATATTGTCCCCAGTATTGTTTGCAAATACTAGAGTAGACCCTTAATGAAGTAGTATTCAAGAATACAGTGAGATTATTTGTTTCAGGGTGTCGGATTTCTCCCAGTTCTACTATGTAAAGCATTTGAAAAGGAAAGTAAACTCCAACCTTTTTCACCAAGCGTAATAATGGAGTAGCTAATGATTCATAATTTGTGTCTTAAGGAGAGACTTTTGCCTCCTGCTCTTCAGTGTCAGCGTTTGAGTGGCAGGCGCGTGCTTGAAGGAAGAGTGTGATTTCAGAATCGAGATGTGCCGTGGGGATTAGACCGTTGAGCAGAGAATAGAAACTTGCTAGAAAAATGCTGGATTAGCTGGCATTGTATGTATGCAAGTACTCTTAAGTAGGTTTTTCTTAAGTAGGTTTTTTTGTGTCTATTTACCTGCTAACTACCTAACAATACTTACAGAACAACTGATTAAACATGTATCAGGACAAAATATTTCCTTCTGTATATAGCTGAAATTTTGCTTTAAGGCAGTGGGAACTGCCTCCTCCTTTAGACAAAGCTAACTGAACGCATGAATGCCACTGGACGCAGCCGACAAAGGCAGAGCATCTTTGTGAAAAGACCCTGTAAATTCTTTCCCACAGAAGTCAACGAAAGGGTCGGTTGTCCTGAGCTACGTATTTCGTCACTTAAACCTAGTGGAGATAGATTACTTTGGACTACGCTACTGTGACCGAAGTCATCAAACGGTGAGTAAAAGACACGCCAGATTGGATTTTCTGTCTGTAAAATTTACCCTGTTTTGACTTTGCCAAGAGAGCATTAAATTGTCGTACTTTCACTAACTTTTACTATTTCATGAAACAGTCAGTTTTCCAGTAAACATTCCCTTGTGTTCATTTGCACTGAAATCATGGAATAGTCATTAATGTTTTAGATAGGAACAGGATCAAGTCCTAAATTCTTCATGAGATGTTGGAAAGAAAATGAATGAAAAAAGTGTAACAAGTAAAAAATTGTCACAATAAGTAGAGTTAAAAATTTTTCTATTTTAATGTTTTGCCCTGAACTCAGTGCTTAGCACGTGATACTTGCCTGACTAGGAATTCTCTTTGAATGAACCAGTTGTAACTTACTGTGTTTTGGCTGGTCCTGGAGTATCTTGAAAGCAGTGTCCCCAAGCGTGTCAAAAGCTGATTCACTTGGGCCACTTGCTGATCTGCTGTCTTAGAGTGTAGCTCCTGCTTTGAAGGAAGCATTTGGCTGTCAGGATGTATTGTATGGTGTGGCAGCTGCTCATTTACTCAGAGCCCCAGAAGTCAGGATATTGATAATGACCTTTTGGCTCCACTTGAACTGGTGCTATGTCCTCAAGCCGATACCATGAAGAAGGAGTCCATTTGATTGACAGGGACTCTCCACGCATGGAGGGTTTTTTCCACCAGGAGATTACGGTCTTAATTGGGCAAGAAAACAGAAACTGGATTGAGACATTTTAGGGCCTAAACAGGCAGTTGGATTAGGGCAGTGATATCCGAAGTGCCTCCCCAAAATGTCTTGTGAAGCATTACTGCAGTCAGAGAGGAGAAGCTGGGAGTGCTCAGTAAGGGCACTGATGCTTTATTCATAGGGTGATCTTCATATTACCTTCATTTTACGAAAGGAATAATGCCTGTCCTATGGGTAAATTATGTCAAGCTGTTATGCTTTTAAAGTCAGCTGTATGTTGGGAATAGGTACAACACCCTGACCTCAAGAGATGTCACATTTTATCTAAAAACAATAACAAGTTATTGAATTGACTAAACTCTTACTAATTTCTTCTGATTAGCTGAAGTAGAATGTGTAGAGACTGCAGTCAGAACAGCTAGAGACTATTGCTTGCTGTTGGGATCTACAGGCTGCCCTACTCAGTATTTATTTCTGTGCTGTAGTCTAGACATAAATTCAGTTCATTGATAAAGCTTCAGGCTTTTTAACTAAGTTTCATTACATGAAGATGAAAGTCAGATTCAGCTATGAACTGAAAGGTAGACTGTGGAAAACAGCATTTTGGATTTCCCAAGGAAACGTGAATGAAAAGCAAGTAGCTGTTTTTTGCTCTCAGAACAGTTTCCTTTTCTTCCTGTAAAGATAAATTCCAGAGGTGTACACAGTGTGTATTAAATAGTTTATCCGGCATTATGAAAATAAGAGAAGATTAGATCTCTTCAGTGGAAGACTTGACACGTAAAGGGATGTTTTAGGATGTATTCTGCTAATAGAGTAGCAGATTTGGCTGTGTGATTTTATTGCATTTTTTATTATGGTAGTCTGTAGGAGCTGTCAGTCATAACCCCATTAACTCAGCCTCTCCAAATACAGCTTTTTTGCCTTTTTCTCTCGCATCATGCTGTAGTTATATAACCTTAACATTAGCCTTTTTCTCTATTTTCTGACTACCCAAGATCAAGAAGCCACTGTGCATAGAATTTCCTGTGGATTTTGAAGGTGTTTGTCCCACTTCCCTAGTTTTCCTGCTTTTGTACTGATACTAGGTACAGTGGGAACATGAGTGGCACCAGCACAGAGAAGAAGCTACAGCCTCTCTCTGTGAGAGGTCTCCTTACCTGTATTTTGCCTGTTTTTTGTGCTGATGGGCAGGTGTCTCTGTAGTGTATTTGTATTCCTGGTCTCTTGACTGGAGTGCAGCGTATCCCCCACCTGCAGATTTTCTTTACAGAGCAATCCCAGGTGCCTGGGAGAAGGGTGCACACAGCAGCTCTGTCCTGACACGCTGCTGGGAAGCAGCCAGGATGTACGACTGGAGACCACAACTGTGGGCCGCGTTGTGGAGCGCACCTGCCCTACCATGTAGACACTGCCACAGTGACCGACTGAGCTTGTGCTGCAGGCTTTGCACCTGGGCTGTGTTATAGCGAAATATTAGGAAAACGCCTGTTCCTGTTATTTGTCTGTATATAGGTAATTAAAAGTTGATGCTGGTTTACCTGGAAGGTTCATAAATGAGTACTGTGTTTAGTTTTACATCTTTTATGCAATTGTTGCTAGCTTGCTACTTCTAGTGAAATCTTTTTACTTCTTAAGAACGACCAGTATGAAGGGAAAGCCTTCATGAAACAAGCAACACTTCGCACTTAAACTGTAAACATATATTGAATTGCACGCTGAATACTGCTAAAACTCTGTGGGCTGTTGTGGGAGTTAGTCCTGTACTGGCTGATAAGAAACCCAGATCTGAATTTTGGACTGGGTATCTTTTGGATTGGCCAGAACAGATTTTCTAAGGGAAGGAAAAAGGTTACCTTGCTAATTAGTTTTAAAACAGTGCTCCTGAGTTAGTCTCAAAGAGAAAGATGTGTCTGGAGAATCGGCCACCTATTGATATACTGCTATTGGTGAGGAATATTTTACTATTTAATTTGTCAGGTTATTTGTGGTATTATGTATTTAACTGAGTGATGAATAAAATAGATTGGACAAAACTGTATATTTTAAAGAGCACAACATAATCACCAAAGAAATTTTTTTATTAAGGCTTTGAAAGAACTTGTTTAGTTATTCTTCCAATTTTTTTTGCGTGCCTCAGCACTTCCAGTTGATTTTGTGTTGTGCTAGTGAACTACCTCTTATGTAGGTGGTATCGTAATTATTTTAGTAGCACATTGGGTCTAATCAGGGAACAGGGTTTCACTGTGCTATGTAATATATGAATTCATAACAGTAAAGTGGTCTCTTCTTGAAAAACTAACAAACTAATTATCAAGTGAGAGAGAGTAGCTAGGTGCAGCAAAAAGATGGACGGAACAAGGTAACAGTGAGGAGACCATGGACAGTAGGATAAAGCATAGATTGGAAGACTCTGTTTCTAGGGTAGTGATTTGGTCATATTACAGGATTTTCTCTATCGACCTTCCAGGTACCCCCAAACTCTTTGTATTAAAAAAACAGTATTTAATTTGCAAAATCCAGCACTTGAAAGTTAGGAATTGCCAAATTTACCATTCTCAGTGCACTACTTAAGCTATGTCTATCTTGTGCTCTGAGAAGGCAGAAGTCCTAAGGAAAAACAAAAAGTATTTGATCTTATAATTTGAAACTATGTCAGAATGAACAGGTGGGTTGAACTAATGCTATAGGGTGTCAGTAGTGTTTCCTACCCTTTGAGTGCTTTGCTTGACAAACCACACAGTGCTCTTTTAACATAGTATAGTACATTTTTTGGTAAAGACAGTTTAGGTGAAAAATAGTTTTAACTGATTGTCACTATACCTCTCTGTGCCTTGTCATCAGCCCTTCACTCAAGCCTTTTGCATTGCTGCACAAACTGTTGCCACTTCAGTCCCACTAAGCTGAGAGCAGATACAGCCTGTATTTTTCACCAGCGATGGTCAGCTGGGTCCTGACTGATTGGGCATTTTTTGTCTTCTGCCTCACCTGTCAGTAAAGTGGTATACTGTGCCCCATCTGGTATTCTCAGGCAAGACACGATTGCCAGAGTCTGTGCTGTAGAAGCTGAAAATGGCTTAGGAAACTCTGTCCTGCCTTTTACTCTCTCACCGCTTTAGTAATTGGGAAAACAGTAGCCTTGTGATTTCTCTCTCCTTTAGTGGAGGAGGGACCAAATGCAAGGTAAGGCAGTGTTCGGAGGCCCACACAGGTCCCCTGCTCATCTCACTTCTGGTTCCCACCTTCCTACGGCTCCCAGGTGCTCCCACATAATGACTGCTGCTGCTGCTTCTTTGGCATCACCAGTGTGCCTTAAGAGAACTGTGCCAATTATTATTTAGGCAGGTTGCCAATATTTTCTCGCAGCATACAAAAGAGGGAATGGAAATGGCAATTTTAACACATTATATCTCAGGAAAAGCTGAGCAGAATTTGATGAGACAAAGGGCACTTTTGTAGCCTGAAGGCATTCCCTTGCTAAAATCACAAAAGCATGCTGAAAAAACCGTGCTGTTAGAGCTTCTCTTATGAAGAAGATTTTGAGATTCTCTTATTGCAGAAAGCTAGATAACCAAAAGCATTTTAAAGATCCTATGCTAATAAAAATTGTTTTTTACTTGCAGAAACCTGGCTGCGTTTTACAGTCTCACGTTTGGTCAGATTGCCCCCTCACCGTTCCCAGCTAAACTCCCATGCTACACCTGCTTGGCCTAATGCTGCTGCAGGCATGTCTGTATTGTACAACAGCATGTGATCCAAAGATCCACCTTTCCTTCTCCACTGTAATGCTCACCTGAGCTGTTAAATTCACAACGGACAGCATACTGATACTGGCTTAGGGCTATAGAAATACAAAAGGCAGTATCACCACATAAATTCGGCAGCATATCCGAGCTGGTTTCCCCTGCCCTGGTTAGTTCAGGTACAGTGCTGTGCTAATGCATCCATACTGCTCCAAGATCTGGAGCTAACATGAGATTGGCACCACTGTGCTTGGGTACACTGTACCTACGTACCATGCACTTACTGGGTAGTGTAAATTTGTTTGAAATAAATGTTCATTTGGGTGTTTTCTTCCCTGCTGTGTGGAACCTCTGTTTTGAGCATACAGGTGCGATAAAACAGTATGCAGAAGGTAGCCCTTGGCAATGCATTTTGCAGCTGAGTAGCCCAGAGGGGATGGAGAGGCAGTGGGGAGATGCAGATCTCCGTTTCTTCTGAAACTGAACTTTCTACTATGAGTTGCCCTGCCACAATCAGGTCAGTTCAGTTATGGCAGAATTAAATATGGAAGCCAGCGCCACGAATTCCATATCTCAGCAGTGTGGACTCACGTATGCGAAGTATGTTTTTTGATGCATCCTACATAATTAATAAAGGAACTGCAGCATGCTCAAATTGGCAGGTTATTATACCAAATTGGTAGACAACAGGAAAATAGCAGATTGAATGGACTGTATGTAACTTAACTATAGGAAAAAGGCATCTTTTTAACAAAATACTTGCTTACAATAGAAAATGTCTGCCCTTTAGGACATTATTGTAACATAATGTAGTGTACATTTTGATTTCAAGAGCTCGGAAGAACAGATGAGGTGCACTTAGCTCATGTTTTGTTTTTTTATGGGTTTGACATTTGCCCATGAACACGGTACACTAAATTAGGTAGAAAGAAAGACTTGTGCTGGTTAAAATAGACTGCAGAGCCAGTGAAAGGGAAGTGGGAGTTGATAATATTGATTAGAAGCTAGAAATTGTAGAAGATTGTTAAGGGAATGGAACAACCTGAACAAAGCTGATGGCCAGCTGAATTAAAGGCAGTAAGAATGAACTTTTAAAGTGTAGTAGGATCAAAAGGAAACTTGTCCTGTGATATAAATCTAATAATGAGTATAAGCAATATAATAGTCTAATAAAATGGTAGAAGTATTTAAATATATATTTGTATTTTTAGGAAATGCCTGATGATTTATATATTTCCTTTTTGATAAGGAAACACTTTCCATTTTCAGAGCTATTAACAAGATTACCTAGGATGTCTTCAACTTAGAAGATCTAGAAAGTTTGCATTTAACATATGTAGAAAAACTGACCTAATAATTCTGATTGTTTGTGTCAGCTGAAATTATGGAAGACTCTTGATAATTTCAGATTATAATTGAAAAATACTGGGTAATCTCTTAAATGTTATCATTTCTTTTCTGTTGTAAAAGTGAACAAAAATTGTCACATGTGAGGTGATAGGTACGCCTTTGTAAGAGTCTGATTAAAATACGCAGGGTTTTAGTTTGAAATCGATAGATTTGCCTCCGCTGGACACTTCTTTGACTGATACCACAGCAAACATTTCAACCTAGTTAATATTTTGTTTCAATTAAGCTCACGGAATTTGACCTAGATTTGACCCTATGCAGATTCAAGGAATGAAGTTCATGGAAAAATGTTTGCACTCATTTAAAGGGGGAATTATAAAATAACACATATCCCTTTCACAGCTTTGTCTCAGTTTAGAGTGTTCGTATTGGAGCTTCAGATTACCAGATTTGTAGAAGTGCATATGACGGTAGTACCTGTCTGTTCTTAAAATGCCATACATTTTTAAAAACATCTTTTTTTTTCATAATTCCTTCCTAAAAATGAAAAAGGAAAATTTTGTTCATTAATATCAAGTAAATTTATCATCATTCTTAGTATATAATAATTTCTGTAGTAAATAAAATAAATAGTAAATTGTCTTTGTAAATAGTAATTAGTAAATTAGTAGCCATCAATTTAGTGATTGGATAGTAGCATTCGTTAGCACTAATGAAAAATAGTGATCCCCCCCATTTCTTCTGTGAATGTTAAATTTCTCTTACAGATGCACAAAACTTCACCCCTGCAGTTAAATGGGTAAATGCCGGGTCCTCCACTGCTTTGCAATGGTGATGAACTGCTTGTAAGTCAGATAACTTGCTGTCTGTACAGGAGAGATACAGGCGGGAAGTCACTGAGAAGTGGCAGGCTGGGTTGCCAAACAGATGAAAAGAATGAGGCTACATGCCTCGTGCTTCGGCACCCATGAATGCTAAGTTTGTTGTCATCACTGGCTGTGCAGGTGTATTGGATTAGTCGGAGAGACTGCTTTTTTGTTTTCTTCCTCTTGGCTCTTTAATGATTTAACACACGAGTTCAAAACTGTGACTATATCCAGCATTATTTATATGAGTATACAAACATTTGGTATGTATACGATACACATTATTATGTATACATGCATAAGTACGCTCTACTGCAGGGGGTCTTATTTTTGTAGAAGGTCTCATATTCATTGTGCACCGCAGGCTTGAAGAATGCCTTTTCATTATCCATGAAATTCTATCCATCTTTGGCTTATAAATAAAATGTTAGGAAACACCCTTTCCTTCCCTCACCCCTGGCACTCCTCAGGAAAGTGTTGGCAGCCTTTACAATGATGATTGCTGCACCGTGATTCTGGGCATGGGCTTGTGGCATTGCCACAACAGTAAATACTTACTGGGGAAGTGACAAAATGGTCTGGATTCTTCTACCTTCCCCCCTTTTCAATATCCCGGCAGCAAACCAGTCTGAGCTGAACTGTTTACCTTCACCTGCGCAGCACATGGATCTAGAGGCCCACGGTACCCTCGGAAGAGCATTTTCCTAGTGCCAACTTCTGCTGGGTTTTTCCTAGCACAAGCAGCAGCAATGTGTCTTACAGTGCTGAGGGCTTAGAATTCCTCCTGTTGACTCAGTTTAGGAGAAGGAAAAGAAATGTTTAACAATATGAATAACCAGATTTGTTCCCTTTCCTCTTTTCAGATTCCCTCTGAATCTGAATTTTGAATCTTCCTTGTGAATTTTGTCCCCCCTCCCTGGGAAATTTCATTCCAAAGACTGCACAAAGAATAGAATTTAGTTTGCAAAGTCAAGTACGGCATAAGTAGGAAATAAGAGAATTAAGATTTCTAATGCAACTTCGATGTGCTCTCATTGTATATATATGTGATGATACAGTCTTCAATTACATGGCTGCAATCTATTTTATCCCATCAAGGCCACTGTATTGCATGGATACAAGAAGCAACAGAATTCAGGTTACAGAGACAACCAGAAATCTGTAATACTCCTGTGCTTGACTTGGCAACTTGAAGGATGATACTTCAACATCTTTTTTTTTTTTTTTTTTTTACGTACGATTAATCCATCTGTGCATCTGAAGTCAAAAAGCAAAGAGGACTATAAAACACTAAACAATACAGCATCAAATCTTGAAGCTGATTTCAGTTCAGTTAAGGAAAATCGTATTTGCTTTAAAGACTGATGATTTATTTTGTGATAGATTTTGATCTGATTTTGAAACAGCATAGTTTTGATCTCTTGCAACATAACACAAAGCTGTCAATGAAAAGCAAGCCAGCTTGGCAATGTATTTTTCACACTGTGATGCCAGTTTTGGAAAGAGTGATGTTCTGAGGTCAGAATGTGCATCACAGTGTCATTTTTGCCCTTTTTTGCCTGTTGACTTTGAAATCTCTTCATTTTATCAGCTTACTAACTGCGCTAGCTCAGATTATTGCTGATAGGCAGTTCTAATAGGTTGTTTGAACAAGTGTGACAAGTTTTTCTTCCCTTCCCACCCTGTGTTGAGGTTAAGAGGGTTTGTATTTTTGGATAGTTACTGGATGTATTCAAAACAAATACATGTTGAAGATTTTTTTTCTTTAGGAAGTTTGAAGTACCTTATCATCATTCTCTATCCTTGTGAAGCTGTCAGTTTTGACTCGTGAGAATGTAAGAGTCAAGCGTAAGGTTTCCCTCGTGCGTGAGGTGCCATCTTAATTATTTTATTTGTTTTAAAATGCAGCTCACTGAACGGATGGATGATGACTCTTGTAATCTTAGTTTATGGCAGTGCTCAACAAAAATTCCTGGATGTGAAATGGCAATATCAGTCTGCTAGACCAAGAGCAAGGCATACAGCTGGTTCTAGTGCAGGTGGATCAGCAGCTGATGGAAGTAGTTTTTTTTCATGTTTTGTCAAAATACTGATAGTTGTTTACAACCAGTTATTCATGTAGTTGTTTGAATTTTTCCTTTGAATCTTTTGTAGTGTTTTTCCCCCTCTTCTTTATGTTGATCATTCTAATACTGAAATTCTTTACTCTGGAGATGTTCTCTGGCTAGAAGAGGAAGATTTTTGATTGATCAGTTTAGTCTTGCTCTCTGTAGGGTTAGCCCAGTGGGCAGGTAAGGAGTTTTTTCATTCGTTGATCTGCATAGTTCCTTGGTTAAAAGTCGGGGGTGCAAAGGGAGTAAATTCAGGCTGCCTCAAAAAGCGCTTTTCAGAAGCTGTGTTCCGCTGCCTTTTTCCTTCCCATGTTTTAAAAACGTGTGCCGTTCTTGGCTGGTCCAAAAAGTTCATGTATGAGGGCAGAGGACAGAAAAGAGTAAAGACAAGAATGGGCTTGGCAGCTGCCTCTGCACTTTTTTCTGATAATTGAACCATAGAAATGTCAGGCTAAAAAAAATAAGCTAATGCAGTGGTTGCAAGAAGAGGATGTGTGTCATGCTGGTGATCCATGTAGCCATCATGAGAAGTATCCAGCTGGTCTGCAGAACTGTGCTTAGCAGTAACATTCAAAGTGACTTTTATTAGAAGTTTGATAGAGAAGGGACAGAGTAATCAGAAATTATACTATGGGTTTTCTGTGGTCTGTTGATCAGATGGTACGGGAGCCCTTGTGAGAGTTCTTCCCTTGCAGCGCCCCAAGTACACCTCACTCAGCCCTGACACATTTACCAGCCAGCTCTTTAAACCTGCCGGGGAGAGAGATTCTGCGGCCTTTCTCCCTTGGTGCCATCTGCCAGTGATTCCTCCTGCTATTATTAGAAAGCTCTTCTAAAACTCAGAACTAAATTTTCTTTGCTTCTAGTTAAGCCAGTTTCTTCATGTCTTGTACTCAGCGGACACAAAGAAACATTGATCAGCATTTTCCTATAGCAATTTTTGGTTTTGGAAGAGAACTGTTATGCCTATCCCCCGGCTTTTGTTTTTTGTTAGAAGACAAATGGAGCTCCTTCATTCTTTCCTTGTAGGTCTTGTTTTACATGCTTCGTTGTTGCTGAGTATATATACCTTTGCTGTTATTTCAGAGATAGCCTGCTTAGGTTAATCTCCCAGGAAGAAAATAGCAAGGTTGCACACCACTGCACTATCTCTATCAGATAAGGTAGACACCAGGAGGGCCCTTATATAAATCCTCTATCGAGTCAGCTTGTCACGAAACTGATATATGGTAGCTCTTACCAAACATATTTCCTTTTGGGAAGACCTGTTCCCTCAGAGAAGATAGGTAACATTACACTTGTACAGACAATGTTTCTTTGATCAGAAATGGCTCTGCTGCTGTGAGTTTGTCGTTAGCAGACAAAAGTGTCTCAGGCAGACAGACTGTCAACTTTCATGTTAATGTAATCTTGGCAAAGTTTCTGTGTTCTGGTGAGAAAATAAATCATCTCACTTGTGCTATATTTGTGAGAAAAAACATCAATATATGAATCAATATATAACTGAAATTATTCTGTATTGATTTTCAATCTTAAGTGACTGATTTCCATAATTATCTCTCTCACAGTACTGGCTGGATCCTGCAAAGACCCTTGCTGAACATAAGGAATTGATAAACAGTATGTAGTTCAAACTTTTAAAGAAAGTATCTGAAGATGAAACAGCAGAGAAAATATTCCATGTAGCCTTTATATTCTAGTCGCAACAGAGTAATAGCTCTTGAACTCCACGTCAAAATTTCACATACAGATTGAATGTACCATTATTTTCTAAAGGTGTTTGTGAGATTATTGTCCAAGGATTTCTCTGCCATTACATTTTTATTTTAGAATAACAAATCATGCTCTTCTTAACTTGTATAATTAATTTTATAGTAGCTGTGATACCTCTACCATACTAACCACATGAAATTCCTTTTTGTGTTTTGCAAGTAAAAATATTATTGATCATATATTGTCTAATGTTTTTGCTGTATTACTGTCATCTTCTGATATAATATCTGTTACTTGCATTATAATTAAAGAATTTTAATAAGATTTCTTAAACAATAAATTGGAGACTTTCTTTAGAGGATGTAAAAGTGGGAGTGTGCATGAAATAAATGCAGCTGTAAGAATCTCAGGACCGAGTTAACTGAATCTTACTGGAGAAGAACAATGTATATGTAAAAGCTGAATTAGAAACGCTTTTTCAAATATTTATTAATTAAACTGGCATATAATTAAAATCTCTTTGTAAGATATTTGAAAATGTGGAAAGGATTAATATTAAGTATTATAATTTATCATAGGGAATCACATTTCATACAATTACATTTTTCAAAAGTTTCAGTAGAAAAAGTGTCTAAAGGTGAAAACCAAGCATTAAAAAAAATCTTGGAAAAATAGTTAGCATTGAAATCTAAAGTTAAAATCTTCAAAATAAAAACTCCAAGTAGAATATGGGATATGTATAAATAGACACAGACTAGGAAAACACAATAAACAGAGTTTTCTTAGTCTTGTTTTTAATTTTTTTTATTTTATTTGTGCTATTAGTATTTTATTATTTTATTATAATTGTTTGGTTTTGATGTGTTATGAATATAGATGTTCTACTTTGCTAAAGAATATTATGTGGCTGTGTTAGGATTTATTGGTGACTTCAAGTTTTATAAGCTTCATAGTAGGTGTTTTGAAATCAAGTAATATTCATAACTATTATCTTTTGCACTGATTTTATTTTTTCTCTCAGATGGACCACCGTACACTCTGTATTTTGGCATTAAATTCTATGCAGAGGATCCATGTAAACTTAAAGAAGAAATAACAAGGTGAAGTATTTTGATACAAGTACAGTTTGTTGGTTTCAAGGTAGTAATCCATTAGAGTCAGGTGCATACTGCTGTGGTGTGACTGGGTTGTTTTTGCTTGAGCATCTGGGTGTGCAGGAAGAGAACTGTGAGTAGCTTCACAGAGGTTGGTAGGAACCACTGTTTGGGAAGATCAGGATGAAAAGGTACTCTCTAGTGCATTAAAAATCAGAGAAATTTGATGTGCATTTGAGTATTTTTTTTTTCTTCTCCAGTCTGTCTTTATGCATACGCTATAGTGGAGTTTAGCGTTTACTTGGGTACCTAAATACAGGGGATTTTCTTCTTTATTGGTCATACCTTAAATTCCAGGACTGTTTTTCAAGAGGACTTCTCTTTGTCCTTCTAAAAATATGTGAAGGAAATTGAAGAGCTATGTGCTTTTCATTCTTTTAGATAAGGTTGGCCTCTAAAAAAAATGTGAGGATAAGGCGCGCAGACGCGTGCACACATATTTGCATGAACTCTCACACAGAGGCTTTTCTATTTGCTTTATTTATGAAAGATCTTAGACAATTAATTTTATATTCAAAGGGAACTTTGAAAATTGTGATAGGTAGATGGATAAAATTAGTGTACTGACTTGCATTAATGCCAAAATATTTCTTTTGATGTCCAAGCTTGTGCTCAAGAGGAATATGACATGTGAGAATTTATTTGAATACATGCAGGGATTTTAATTTTCCTTAATCAAAGGTGGCAGTTGTTACAGCATAAGCAGAATATTTTTCATGTATCACAATGAGAAATTTTTTTTTTCCTAAGGGCACTGCAGTATCAGAAGTCTCAGTATAACAAGATTGATATTGACCTGGTAAAAATAAATAAAATTATGACTCTGCAGGTAAAAAGTATAAGCTGGATGAAGTGTAATGCCCTTCTGCCCTGAAAATTTGATATGGTTTTGTTGTACTTTTCCAGAAGTACTTTCAGTCCTGCTCACAGGGTGAAAGAGATGGCCCTGGGAAGAGAACTTCAGCAACAGAATCTATTGTGATTACTACTTGGCAGGCAGGTCAGATTTATGTCTGTGGAATGACAGGGGCTAAATTTTCAAAGATTGTATTTGGTTTCCTTGTAATAAAGTTAGTCCATGATTTGCACTGCTAATTTGGTATGCAAATCTAATCAAGAAGCATTTTGGCATAAACAGTAAGCCTCTATTTTTGTGTGCACAGTGTTTGCTCATGCAAAAGTTGTGCCCTAGAAGGTACAGAGGTACATAAGAAAGGAACACACTTATAACTACACTCTTTAAAAAACACATTGAAGAATAGCCAAATGCCGTCAAACTTTATGAGCATTTATTCCTATACGCTCTTAAACCTTGGAAGGAAGAAATACATTTTCAGAAAAAATGTAATAATAAAACCACAAAAATAAAGCCTGCTACCTAGAAGGGATTACAGCTACTCTTTTTCTTCATAATAATAATTTTCAGCAGGAAGTATGTGATTCCAGTGGCGTGCTAACTGTGTTTATTTGGACCATGTATTTGTTATTTTAATGGGTATGTGAGTGGAGTCTGTTGTTATTAGATGTTAATGAGCTGTGGCATTACATGATTACTGTTTGCAAATAATGAAAACCTGTCAAATTTGTAATTGCTTCACACCAAAATCTAATTTTGGTTTGTAGGCAAAAGCTAACGCTGAGGTGATTCCTATTAACATTTACTAGATGCGTTTGCTAGAGCTGCGCTTAGGTACTATTATGTATGCGTGACAAACTTGACAGCGAACAAGGTGAGAATACTTTAGCTACAAGTTTGGACAAAAGGCCTGGTTCTGTGAGGAGCTTAGTGGCTTCAGTAGGAATTGAGAATGTTCAGCCCTTTGTAGGAGTCACTCAAGCACTTAACAGTTACTGCCTCTGACTGTTTTTTGCAAGGAGGTGAGTTTTGTTGCAAAGTCATTGTTCTGTTTCATTCTGAGCATTCGTACTGGAAATATAGAGATATGGACACCTGCTACGTGGAAAGGACATTGATAGCAGTGTTCCTGAAGCTCTGCACTGTAGGGCTGCAGAAGTGCTAAAGAGAAAAACGAGTGTATATCATAAACTTATTTCATGTTAAAAAGAAGATGCTGTGTGCTCCGAAGTAGCTTTAAAATCTTCTTTACCATCATCAGCATCCATACAGAGAATATTTGTCTAGATGGGACTGGCAAAACCTGGATAGAAGCATTACTGAGATCCTGCCTAGACAGAAGAAACCCTGAGCGTGTGTGCTTTATATCTCCTGATGACATTCTCAAAAAACTTCTGTGCAAGGCCCTGGCTCTTAGGGGTGGAAAATACTAGCCACTTGTTTAAGGATCAGCATTTTCTACTGTAGTATCACAGAAAGCACAGCACATATTCTGGGGATTATTAACCAGAAAGAAACGGGTATCCTTACGCAGGGACTCATTTGGTCTGATAAAGTCTAGCAATTGTTATTGGGTCTTAAATAATTTAAGGATCAGCTATCATGCAACCTGCAGTTTGTGAACTTCTCAAGGACAAGAACAGTTGCACTTTGAACTTACAGAGCATTCTGAGGTGTTTTTGTGAGTAATGTGTAATAACAAACACAGAATAAATCAGTTAAAATGTAGCTGAATGGCTCTGTGTAGATGAAGTTGAATTAATGAATAATGAAAGAACTGTACGCATGTATGCATAACCAAAATTTTTCTTAAAAAGATACCTTTTCAGTATTGCTTTTGTATGAACTTGGTGCAAGAACTTCATACAAGGTTCTGTAAAACACTGTGTAAATCTGTTGTAGTAAAAACAGACAAAACAAAAAAAGCGTGTTTAAAAAGACTTCCTAGAATGAGTATGGGGAGTTGAAAAACCAAACAGGTCTTTTGCCTGATGGCTTGTTTTCTTGTCTTTGCTTTTCCATCCGTTTTGTGTGTATTGTTTCATTGCGAGTTCAGCATTGGAAAGACGGGAGAAGGTGTGGCAAATGCAGATACTTGTGTTCAGCTGGCATCTGATGTCTGAGCAGTTTGTCTAATGTGTGTTGAGTATGTACATTGGAGGTTGGAGAAACTATATGTAAGGTGTTTTGGTTTGCATTTGATATAATGCTGGAAAGTGAGAGATCCGCGTCAGTAAAAAATATTCTTAAAAGCTTTGATTTTACCTTGACTTCTCAGTCCTGCTGCTGATTTTTACTTCAGTGTGGCTTTACTTTGAGGCCTGCGTATGTACCATCAAGTGGATATAAAAGCAGTTTACAATTCAAAAATTACATTTTATCCCTGCTATCTCTGTTCCAAGAGGGCAGGTGCTCTGCACTAAGACAAATACAGTTAGCTGCTGGTAATACATCCACCCATTTCTTCATGAGGGGACAGCCGCAATGAAATCTGCTTCCTGCTCTAGACCATTGATTCAAGAGAGTCTGATGCCCAGTTCTCCCCTAAGGTGATCCACTAATCAAGTTGAACTTTGGCCCTTTAATAGGTTTCTAACAGAATTCTTCTGATTTTTAGCCCTCTTTGCTATTTCCTGACTGCTGTATGAAAGTCAAAAGAGTGAAATTACATTTTTATGAGGAAAATTAATTTTATCTGCTCAATATAAGCAGATGGGAAAACTGCAGACTTCTCCCCATCCAGTTTCTTTCACTGGATTAATCTTAGTTGTTACTTGATGGTTAGGAGGAGAAAAGTAATTTGGACAGGAATACAATTTTTGATTGTCACCTAATTATGTTGCATGGTATGTTTTTAGTTAACTGGAAGATGATGAAATGTTACTTGGTGCATCAGACTCAATACTGAAGTAATAGCTTCATTTCCTCTCTGTCATGTTTTAGGTATCAGTTTTTCTTGCAGGTCAAGCAAGATGTTTTACAGGGCCGCTTGCCTTGTCCAACCAACACTGCAGCGCAGCTGGGAGCATATGTGATTCAGTGTAAGTTCTTCTGGTCAGCTGAGAGCTTATTTCTTTTAATCCTGTATTATGATTCACTTTAAGTGTTGACTGGAGACTCAATTAACACTTTATGCATTCCTTTCAGAACAGAACAAAACAAATTAGATCGATTTGTACCAGAGAGCTGTAAATAGATGCCCGTTCAGAACAGAGGATGTAGAAGTAATATAGAAATTAATAATATAGAAATAATATAGAAATTCATGCCAAAAAAAATTGAAAAGTCAGATGATATGAATTACCTTCTGAAGAGTCTGACAAACACTGTTTGCCTTGCTCAGGAATACCTTATTTTGTACTTACAACATTACGTGTAGAATATGTCAACCCCCCTTTTTTTTCCTGTAGTGTATTTTTTACTTCATCGGGCAATTTACAGAGTTGACGGGTCATCGGCAGCCTCCAGCCAACACATTCTGTCAAATAAAAGAATCTTTCAAAAATTACATTATGTCAATGTGAATGTGCCTCTGCTTGAAGAGAGGATGTGTTTTGACCTGAAGTGAAGAATTTTAATTCTTCCTGTCATTTATCTGCATTCATCCATCAGTAGTTAGCTTTTCAGAAGCAGAAGATATATCCTATATACTAGTGCTCAATTAGGAAGGAGCTGTCTCTCTACCAGTTATGCCTCTTATACTGCAGCTCAGGCTCTATGTTCAAACACAATAGGTAACCTGGGTATTAGATAATAGGAAAAATTGTATGACAAGTCATGCCAGGAACTGTGACTGCATGATTTGTTTTACGTTAGATTTGTATTTCTTGTGTGTGATATATATTAAGCAAAGATTATCTACAATGTGATTCAACAACACATAATGCAAGACAAAAAATAGTCCTTTCATTTCTGTTTTAGAATAACAAGGCAGAATGAAATAACTTGTATTCAAAATGTGAGTGGACATCACAGAATTTCATGGTGTATTGCATGCATTTCAAAGCAGCTAGTTTCTTAGTTCTGGTTTTTCATATGTTTATTTTTAACTGACATTTTGCCATTGACTTGACATACTCTGAAAAGACTCTTTGCAATGCACTTTTCACTTTACTGGCAGTTGCACATTCCCTGAAAAAATACTGCAGTATGAAGCAGGAAGTTATGTAATGATGGTAACAACTTAAACATACTATGAGAAATGAGTAAAAAAAAAAATCTTGTCATCTAGCCATTTTATAAGATGGTTAGAATGTGGGAAGCTGCTGTTTTGATATAAAATCTTGTTTATATGATTCTAATCTCAGTTGTTCTACGGAAAAACAATGAGGAAGCGCACACAACAGAGGTCAGTTAAAGCATAGCGAGAGTAGAGAATTAAATTTAAAGACTAGAGAATTAAATTTAGACTTGGCAGCAGTAAATGTACATTCCCATTGACTCTATAAAAAGTGTTGTCCTTTTATTAAAGGCCTGCAATTGTACCTGAGGTACATCTGTGTCAGATATTTAAAATGCAAACTCAAAGCATGAGCACTGAGGTCAGCAGCCTTTCCAAGGGTGATACGCCAGACTATATTGTTTTCTTTCACAGACTGAGGTGAGATGCATTTGTCGAGATGCAGTAAGAGCTGAGAAGCTCTGCTCATTGCAGCAGTAGGCTGTGGCAGGCGCTGTACCAGTGGTACCTTTCCCCCATGGAGGTAGCAGCTGCTGGGTTCAGGAGGAGCTGGGGGCCGCGCGTCCTTTCCACCTTCTGCTCCCAGCCGCAGGCCCTGCATGTGCCATTCAGATGATGCTGGGGTGTCATCTTTGGTGTCCATGCTGATCCTTTCCTTAGCACATGAACCTTACGTCTCCTTTTGTGGGCAAAGACTGCAGACTATTAAAGTGACAATGATGGAAAAGACAGTACCCATGGCACAGTCTGCAGGATATACTAATTCTGGGTTTTGATCTGACTTGTTCCTATTAAGAATGCTGAAGTTCTTGCAGTTGTAGCTATTCCTGTTGATCCTGTTATAGGCAAGGAACACATTGTTTTTAAGAGAGATTTTTTGAGGAACTTCTCAACATCTCCACTGAACAGGTAACTGTCTTCTTCTGGAAATGTTATTACAATCCAGAAAGAAACATGAGTGGTTAGATGAGCCTTTTCCTTCATAGCCCTTATAGTCTCCTTTTGGCTGTGTTTAAGGCTTCAGTTGGCATTGGATAGAAACCTTCAGTGAAGGTTTTCTCACAGAGGCCCCAGGTGTGCTAATTTTGCTCAGGGTTATTCAAACAAATTAACATTAACTGTAGCAGTTTCTCAGATAGATGCAATTCATTAAAATTAAGATCAGTATATGTGTATTTATTTCATAATTGTATGGCAATATGTAAAGTAATATAAGGTATGCAAATTCTATTTTTTTCAAAGAAAATCGTGTTTTGACTATTCATTAAAATTTTTTCGTTTAAGAAAATTTCTTTCTTTGTAATTATTTTGATTTTGAAAGTTAATTTAATGTTCAGAAAATATACTGCTACTTTATTGGAGAATGACATCTTCCTCACAAGAAATGACGCTTTTCTTCAAAGGACCTATCCCTAGGTCTATCTCATGATACTTGTCTACATTCCCTTTCAGACTTTGACATTTCTGTTAAGAGTCCCAGCAAGTATACGAATCAGTTCTGTCTGTAATGTTACAACTTAGGAGGGCACAAATATTCTAAGAACTGGACTTTGCTTCTGCATTTGTTTCACATATGCTGCCAAATAACATACAGCATCAAATGCAAACTTGTACTGTTCTGGACAAAATTAGATCGAGTTCTGTAAAAGTGACAGCCTTCATGTCAAAATTTCTAGCTCTTTGAACCTTTAATTTCTCTTTAAAAATGTTTGAAGGCTTTTTTTTTTTGTGGGCTGGAATGGACAGCTCTGTACATAAACAGCAGATTATCTTGTGTTTTTCCTCTTCAAAAGGAGAATAGGTTTTGGGTTTTTTATGTGACTGCATGGTGAAATAACAATCACTTGGGTAAAGGTGGATTGGCACAAATAGCTGGATTAGATAATATACTTTTCGATTAACATAAAGCATTGAAAACTGATGAACTCTTTTCTTTTCTTGTGTACTGTAGCTGAGCTGGGGGACTATGACCCGTATAAGCATACTGCAGGTTATGTGTCGGAGTACCGTTTTGTTCCAGACCAGAAGGAAGAGCTGGAAGATGCCATAGAACGGATACACAAAACTCTGATGTAAGAATTCAGTAATGGTGGTAACTTTGCATTTAAAATCAGTTTCGGAAATGCTTGGTAAGTGCAAACAGGGAGCACCTTACATTGCCAGCTGGAGATCTGCAGACTTGAGGAGACAAACAGCATCCAGTTATGTCCCTCAGAAAAGTAGAATAGAAACGTTTTATGTGTTTGAAGTTGTCCTTTTCAGAACTGAATAGGAAAATAAATGGAAATATGATGTTTGTCAGGCCTAGGTATGAGCATTTCTGAACCAGCAGTTTTAATAGCAGTCCTGTCTTCTCTTAGTTTGTTGTAGTGGAAAAAAAAAATCTAAATCTTCTGAATTGTTTGAGTTCAGTTCTCTGTTCCAGCACAGATTTCCTGTGTAATTTTGGACAAATTGCTTACTATATCCATGCCTCAATCTACTCTCTGTAAAATGGGGATAATACTTCTTTTCCTTTGCTGTCCTATGTATTCCAATAATGAATTGTTAGGATAAAAAGCACTTTTAATATAGTAATGTACAGCACTTAGTACAATGAAGTGTCTCTTTTTTTGCCAAATCCTTAGCTGGGGTAAGGAAGGAGTGCTTGTAGCAACCTGCATAAATCTTTGTGAGAGCAACTCACATTGCAGGAGGTACCAGGAAAGCAGTTTGTATGCCCATGGCTTAAGCGATGGTCTCAGTTGCAACATCTGTATGAATTAAAGAGGCAGTTTGGTTTTACAGGCATAAAGTCCTTTCATTATATTAACCAACATGTCTTAAGTAAAACATACTGGCAGTGATCACTTTAATGGATTCCCTGGTAAGGAAGAACATATGATTGATAAGAAAAAAAGCAGTACCTAGAAACAAAGTCATCAGGCAGCACTGAAGAAGTCACAGCATTAGAAGTGCTGGCTTCTGGACAAAAAACAAACAAATTCTAAAACTTTGCATAAACATATAAACAGTGGGAGCACAAGATAACTGGTGGGCATCAGAAGAGTTTTGGTTTAAACTGAACCAGACAATACAGAAGTTCGCAGACATCAAAACTGTACCTGAAAACATTTCTCTGGCATGGGGAGGCACTGAGAAGGCAGAAATAAGTCAGGGACCCAGTGATTGCAGAAGTAGAATATTAGGCTTAGTGCAGACAGGACGAAAGGGACCTGAAGAGATCTGAAACGGATATATCAGCAGACCTGAGAGATTCATGTAATCTCAACTTAACTTTGGAAAAAAGTTGGAAAAGACAGATTCATTTTGATAACAGAGGCTTGCAAAGCTTCGGTTCTCCATCTTCCCGGTACTGGAATGATAATCACCCTGAATACAAAACAATGTGCATTGTACTATCTTTGACATGATGGGCAATCTCTGCCAGATGGTGGACCCCGAGATGCTGATTTGGGATGCAGTTGATTCTCTGTCAGGTTACAATTTGTGCATGCGACATCTTCCCTTGATTGTGGGAAGTGGGAAGCAAAACTGTAATAGGGATAACCGGGAGATGGACTATAGAGGCAAGCTGTTAAGCAAAGAAAGATAAGGACTGGTAACCTCTGGCCCCGTTTGTTCTGTCAGTGCTTGAGTAGGAAACAACAGGAACGTTAGGAAAAAATACAACAATCTCACCTGGAAGTTGGAGCAAAGAGCATAACTGGAGTTTTTTGGAGGTGGCATCAGAGAGGTGGAGAGAACCACTTTCTGCCCCACTTACTCATTTTTAGAAATAGTCTTCTGTGTATGAAATCTTAGTAGTTACAGTGAGATCAGTTTTAGAATGAAGGTCACTTGGTGTGTGAGTGACAGAGGCAGAACGAGCAGTCGCTGTGTGAAAGCACAGGAAGTTAGGAAGATCTGGCTTCCCAACCTGCAGTTCTGAGTGTTAGACTGCCATGCCTTCAAAACTGCAAAATGTAAACCTGGTTTTGAAAATAAAACATACGAAAGAAGCTCATACTGTAGATAAAGCCAAAATAAACATTTACTTTCTTATCTTCAACTTCATATTCTAGTAAGTGTAAAAGAAGCTTGTTCTAACAAATCCAAGTTAGGTGCAATTGTGATATAACCAATTATTAAGATGAGAGCAGTAAGAAACATTTTATGAGCATGTTCATTGTACATTTTGTCAAAGTCATGTAGAGATAGTCAGAACTAGCCATTTTGTATTTAGATCTAGATTTCTTGATTCTCCTGCTGTAATAAAGCCACGATCTGGATAAAGGTTAAGTAGTTTTTTGTCCGTAGTTCCGTATGTTTGTGTTATGTGTATCTTGTTTAATGAGAATAGGTATTAACTCAGAGCTGTTAACTTTGATAAGTTCTCTTGTGATTGGAACGCGTGCCAGTTGCCACATTACCTTGAGCTTTCTCTTTTAAGGAAGAGAATCTGTTGTTAAATAATTATTTCTGTATGGTTGCCTGACTGCTCTGTAGTAACTGATGCATTACAGAGAATCTTACTACAGGTCTTTTTGTGAAGTATAGAAGCACTGTTTTTTTCTGTTTTAGAGATGGGAAACTGAGGCACGAGGAGTTTGTTTGGGTCAACATCACAGAGACTGGGGTTGAGAAATGAAACTTGAGATTAATTCCAGATCACCAATACTAAGCAACTTTCATTCCTTTCTCTTTAGTTTCTCTAGTCATTTGTGTAATAAATCAGACTATGATTCATTTAGTTCGAAGAGTTTGTAACCTTAAAGATGAAATTCAGAAGCAGGGGGAGCAGTGGTTGTGAAGAAGAGTGACAGATGTCTTAACAATAGTGTTTTTAAATGCTTACTGAGCCAGAGCTCTGCTACTCTTAAGCTCCTTGGCTGCAGTTAGGCGACAGGGATTTAGGCGCATCAGAAAAAAGAGTGACACCAGGGCACGCACGCATTGCTAGTTCAGCCTGACTGTCAGCATCAGCACTACCAGCGTGCCTTCTGTACACAGGTGAGAGCTGTCTCTGGATACAATTTTTCAAGCTAGAATGGCTGAGGGCATATCCCTGATTTTTCTCACCTACTTGGAGGCATTTTGTGAATAGGTTTGTGGAGCTCAGCTCTCAGTTTTTACACAGCACAGTAGATATTCTCGGATTTGTTCAAGATAAAGTTTCTGGAGCAAGTTTCTGAATCACGTAAGGTGGGAGAACTTAGAGGTGGGGGTTGCTCTGGTTGCATCAAGTCTCTTTAGCCTGCCTGATGCAGTTGTTGTCCCAGCTGTAAACCAGCATGACAATCCCGAGGTGAAACAGCAAAGCACAATGTGATTATGTTATCATGCACATCTTCAACTGCAAACAGCGGCGTCAGCTCTTGCACATGAGGAAACAGATACTGAGGGTGCTGCAAGAGGGTTACAATCCTTCGGTGCAAATGGGAGAGCTCCTATTAGCCCTGTTGCATTGTCTGCTCCAGACTGCAGCAGGTCGGGGGCTAACTGATACTTGGCAAGTCACCTCTTGGTGTTTTCAATCAATATTACATGTTACCAGTGAGGCATAAGGAAAGCTAAAATGCCCATAACAGATTTAAGAGGGGCTTTCAGTATTGTTTAGGGCCATCACTGGCTATGTCCAGCTAAAAGAGAGGTGCATGTTTATTACTGACTGCAAAGGCTGTTTCAGATTTGGGATGTGTTGGCAAGATGCATGATGCTGAGGAGAGCTTATGTTTTTGTATATGGTAAAAAAAAAAACACAAAAAACATTTGTTCTTCGCAATGCTGGGAACAGTTTCAGTTCTTGAGCTTGCCTGCTCCTCTCCACATTATCTTCTCCATCTACATTTGGGAGGACATACCCTTCCCTTCCCTTAGTGGCTCCAGCTTACACCTTCACAGACCAACTCTTCACTGAGTATTTTTGCAAATACACGTATTTATATATTAGGTATAATTTTACAAATATTAATATACACGCTCAATTGACATCTAGGACTTTTGGTACTTTCAGAGACAAGTGGGACTGGTGGGATAAGTATACAAGCATTTTTTTTAATATATGATCAGAAAGGAAACAGTAATAGCAATATTTAAATTGCTGTTGGATTCCAGTGCTAATTCACTGATGGGATAATTCACATTGCTCAACACTGATTTTTAGCTTGCTTGTGAACTCGAAAAGACAATGCTGCTTCAGTGAACATTTTGCTCATATCTGTGAGAGCTACAAATATGATTTTAAAAAATCAAGCTGTGGAGTGAATTTTTATAGCAGCAGTGGCTAAAAGTAATGCCAGATTCGACGACAATCCTGAATACGCAGTGTTCTGCATATTGTGAATCAGAGGTGAACCACTGATCTGCTGGGAACTACAGCTCTTGAGGAAAGGACTTTGTTACAAGCTTCAGGTCTGCTGCTCCAGGACTCCCTGGAAATAAGGGCAAACACCTGAGACTGTGTCAGTGCTGCTCTGTGGATGAGATAGGGTGAAGCAGTCTGTCTCTAAAATGCAGAGAAGCCATTTTGAAAACCTATACCATTGCATTTATGTTAGTGTTGCCTTTTCATGTGTCACACTTCGTATGTTTTTTACCTTGTCAGGCATAAAACAAAGTTGCAAAAACCTGGAAAGTACCTGCTAGGCTGAAGAGAATGGGGAGATGAGAGAAAATTTATATATTGCAGGATTTTTCAGGTCTTGTGTCAAGATTCTGAGCTCTGCTTCACACTTTGAATATGAGGGGTAGCAAATGCAGTGAAATGTTTCCCCAAGACAGTAATTACAGGGTGAAGCAGGGGATGCATTTTTTAGAGTTGATGCTTATGGGATCATGAGCTGTGCTGCACTTTCTCAGTAACACTCCAGTAGCATTCATAGAAACTTTAAAAGGGAGCGAGGATGAAAATACATTTTCAGTTATTTGAGGCTTGCAATAGATGGTCTTACTGGTGTATCAGTGGCAGCTATTAAGGGAAGAACAAATTAAATTCTGAGGAGAAGTCCATGTTGAATGTTGTAAATTTATTTAGTCTTTTTGAAAGTAAATCCTTCCTTGGTGATGTCAAGTATGTTCCTAATAGCCATTTTTTTCCCACTTTTCTCCAATTTTTTCTCCTCACCATGCAGCTGATAGTAGTTATTAACTGATGCGTTGATATTTGCAGATAGAAAGGCAAGTTGGGTGTGTGAAACTGCTCATCTCTTGCAACAGACTCCAAAATTTGTTTTTACAGTAGCAAGCTTGGGTATTACCAGCTGGCCTGACTTCCTGTAGGCAAGATTTGATGAAGAAAAGAGTATTTCATCTGAAGTCATGAACCCTGCTTTCAGAAACTGCTATGGGAAAACACTTCCCCAGTCAGTCACTCATTTCTGATTTGTTAATAATATTGTAGTTATTTGAAAGACGATTATTTTGCATATTCAAGCCTAAAAATGAAATGTCTGAAGCATGTTTGAGACAGCAGGGCATTAGTGTGGTAGCCAGGAAAAGATTAGCCACTGTAGTTAACATACATTTTATATGTGATAGCATCTTGTAGCAGAGAATTTTAGAGTAAAAGTTTGTGCCCACTGTACAGTCTTACTTGGAGCCAGCAGACATACAGTGCTGAAAGGTTAATGACAGTCTACATAAATGGTAGGAAGGGTTGCACACCTGTCCAGCAAACTCTTTTTATTAACACAGCTTACTCTGATATGCTAACTTGATGTGTAAAGTTCTTATGCAGAATGTTCTTTACAGGGGTCAAGTTCCTGCTGAGGCAGAAGTGAATTACTTAGGGGTGGCCAAATCCCTGGAAATGTATGGAGTGGATCTCCATCCTGTTTACGTAAGTATTGTTTCTAATTATATATTTTAAATTTGATAGCAATGCAGAAAATCTCCTGTATTCAAGTGGGGGAGAGTATTTGTACTGTCTAGTCATCAGGCAATACCTTAAAAGAAAAAGTTGTACTTAAAAAGTCTGAAGAAACTCATATTTACAGACTGAATGGATTAAATCTTTCCCACATACAGAAGCCTAATGGTTTTCAGATCAAAGATTGTGATTGTATTACTCCTATGAAAAACAGTCAACTGTACTAGGAAAAAAACAATGCTGATAAATTGGAAGGCATTAGTATAAGTGTCAGAAAAGGTAGAGAGGGTTATAGTTCTTGTGTTTGACACAAGAATTTGCACATTATTCTTTTGCAAAGAACACAGTGAATGAGAGATGAAAAGGTTACAGAATCATTGCAAAAGGTGACCAAAAACAAGGGTGGGGTAGGAGCATGGCTGACTTGTTTTGAGATTCATTGTGAAGGTTTTGCTAAAGAGTCAGAGCATGTTTACAGCTTTTTTCTCTACAATATAATGCAGCATTGCAAGTTGTCTGTATTGCCTCAGCAGATCCTTCTACCTCTTTTTTTAAAACCACATATATGTTGAGATTGGATTGAAGCCATCACCTGAAGGCTATCTGCTCCTCGTAGAAACATCATTCTGTCTTGTTTGAATAATTGTGCTCATGGCAGTATTTTCTTCGTTTTGAATAAAAGAAAATCAGAAGTTCAAATGGGGAGTTGTAATGTAAACAGCTCACTGAGTTAGATGTCAGTACTTTGTAAAATTAGTTAAAAGAAAATAAAGAAGTCAAGATGCTACCAAAAGATTAAGTATGTATTTCCACCTGACAGTCGTGTAGCCCACAATATGAAGTATTTTTTTAATACACCTTGTGGCTTAATGATATTCATATCCAGTGCTCTATGCCACTCCACCTATAGGAAGTGGTGGAGTTACTGGAACAAGCTTCAACATGGTCCAACAAAATCATGTTAAATTTGCAGAGTCTGTAAAATTTATTTTCACCAAATTTGTTTATGCCTTGCAGAGAGGGATCCCCAGCTGAGTTATGAAGGGTGCATTGTAATATGCCTGTCTCCCATGAATATCATTGTTTGTATTTATATTAGAGTTCAAGACTACTCGTTCAAGATTAAAGTTACAGATATGAAGAGATACAGTTCTTTGCATTACCTTGCCCTTAGTTCGTTTTGGAGCACAGGCAGAACTCAGGGAGATGAGCTTGAGCTTTCTCATTTCAGTAACCACACAGAAGTATAATTTCTATAATCACTCAGTCTCACAGCTGATATTTTTTGTGGTTCATGATCTGCTGGTGTAGAACTAGCAGGGCTCTTTTGCATTCTCCCAAGCAGGCAGATGAACTAACTTTTGCAGCTGACTTTTACCTCATGTAGTGACTCTGTGAATAACCTCATGTACTAAGATATGCAGTCTTTCAAGCACCTTCAGTATCATAAGGTATTGATGTGGTAATAATGATTATGCATGAAGGTAGAAGGGTAAACAAAAATAAAAATCAGGCTTCTAGTGGAATTTTCTTACCATTCCTTTTACCACTTCCCTTTACTCCCTAGGAGAAGTACCTGCCATAATACTCTGTAATAAAGGCTTAAGTACAAAGCTTGACTGTTATTGGAGCTGCTGCTGGAACAAATCAGAACTAGCAGCTAGTATTACTTGAACTGGATGATTTGACTTTCATGCACTCTGTGCCCGTTCATGCTTCTGCTCTGCAGGCCTTGGTGTGATCAAGACATTTCATTAGTAATGGTAATGCTTAGGGAGACTAGATCCATTTTTGCAATTCCCCAGCAAAGTGGTAAAAATGCTGCCACTTTTCCCTCAACAGATGATTCTAAAAGTGGAGCCCAAAATACTGAAACTCTCTAAAAGGTTGAAAAGAGCCATTCTGAGATGACACATTTTGGTGGCCCCTTCTGTTCCACAGAAGACTGAAGTCAGCACTTTCCTCTGAACTGGGAGAACATGATAAGTTAACTGGTTACTGTTGGTGATTACTGCTGAAAAACATAATATTGTTGAATTACTTCCAGAAATCATTTAAGCTTTTCTCAGGTTAATTCAGAGTGCACTCAAGAAAATTGTGATAAAAACTCCACGTTCGTTAGACATCCAAGCAGTAATCCAAAAATGGCTGAGGTGAAACTTCAGAAGACTCAAATTTTCTAGAGCTTGTGACTTTTTCAGACCTGAAACTTTTAAGAATCTAGGTTGGGGCAGGAGAGCTCAGCTCCCTGTCTGTCCTGCTCTCTTCCCTTTGAGGGTGCATCTAATTTTGATATTGACTACAAATAAGGGAGCTGGAGGGCTTCTGCCATTCACCATCAGATTTTTCATTGTATTCTGTACAAATATGATCTGTAATTCAGGTATTGATCTCAGAAATGGTTTCCTTTGGAGAAGATGATGCGACCCCTCCTTGTTACTCTTGGACATTGTTACTCATTCTAAAAAAAATGCTCTGAATCTCTCAAAGCAGTTAGTTTGTTTAGGATGACTCTGTAGCAGCACACAGGTGATGATATTTTAGAAGGGAGAAAGCAGCTGCGAGGTTAAACTATAGTGAAGTAGGTTAGGAAATCACTGTGTGCCTTCAGCTAGGGTTTAGGATGTCTGTTGCTATCATGTCTTAATAAAGAATTTAGTCTCTGAACTTTGGTCATTTGCCAGATAGCTGAAAGTAATTCCTTTAATAAATTATTTTTATTTTATACAGTGGAATGTGGAAACTCCTGTTCTTTCCTTCACTACTATTCTTTTTTGCCTTTTTGCATCTGAACATAAGAGTTTTCTTATAGGAGTTTTCATCATTAGATCAAGTACTGTTTTCCCCATTCCAGGAAGGACAAAACGATGTGTTCAAGTCAGTCATCATGCTGGCTTCCTCCACTAAACCTTACTGCTACTGTGATACAAATTGCTGCTAAAAATAATTGAATGACATATGTTTTATTTTCTAGGGTGAAAACAAATCTGAATATTTTTTAGGATTAACACCTGTAGGAGTTGTTGTCTACAAAAATAAAAAACAAGTAGGGAAATATTTCTGGTATGTATAATTTAAGTGTTCAGTCTGTGTTTAAACAATATTATTGTACAGAAATGTATGATTTGTGATTTATGTTTGAAAAGTTGATTTTATTTAGAAAAAACATTTCACAATTGAAATTCCTAATCTGGATTATTCAAAATTTTTAATTCCTTAATAATCCAAATATTGAAAAAGATATTTTACCTTTACTGGACTAATGCTGAAATGTTTAAGTACTGCTAATTTCTGCTGACATCTGGTGCGTATATGCAGGAAAAAATACTACCTGTGAATCCTTTTTTGTCTTTGTATGTAAATATTTGCAGCTTTATGTTTTACTATTCATGAAGTTAAAGTTCCATGAACTTCTTTCTGTCTTTTCTTCAATATTACAGGCCTAGAATTACAAAAGTTCACTTCAAAGAAACACAGTTTGAACTCAGAGTCGTGGGAAAAGATGTAAGTTTTTATTCAAGCCTGAAAGAAAAAAATAAAAATATTCTCAGTTTTAATTAATTGGGAAATATTGTGTGTCCATAAAAGTGAAACTAATTTTATTGATAGTTAGCGCAAGAAGATGATCTTACCCTGAAGTGTCATGTGTTCTTGATAGTGCATGCAGTTTTAGCAAAGAAAAAGGAGGAAGGAAGATTTTCTGCCCATGTTTTGCAGGTATGGGGAAGAGAACTTCAGCAGAACAGTGCTGACATAGAGATTTTATAACAAGCTTTCATGGTTTCATACTATGTTCTGTGAATTAGAGTGGACTACTTCTACAATGCCATGCTTATGGTATTACATTGTGCTTTTAAACAAGGGAAAATCTACAGGGAAAACTAATACTTATGGAAAAGTGGAGAGCAGAAAACTCAGAAAGCTTTCAGGCCCACAAGTTGTTTCATAGCTTTGAAACAGAAGCAGCCACCTTATATAGCTTGAAACACATTTGTCAGAATTTAACCTGATTATACTGTTAGGCCATTTGAGAGAAAAAAAAAATCGACTCCTGTGGAGCAAGTATAGCAGATTTCTACGAAGAGAAGAGGTTTTAAGATACATTCAGTGGAACCGAGAGAAAGATATTTATCACCTGTGGAGCAGAGAGCTGGGTGGGTGGGTGGAGGGAGGTTTGAGGATACAGGGAGAAGTATAATAAAACAAATGTTTGCATTCAGTCTGTGATTTTTGGTACCTGGTTGAGTTATGAGTTTAGTTTGCGGAGTTATTATTTGAAAATATTTGGTAGGTCTCCTTGGAGTGTCAGGAGTGAAAGTTTAGAGACAGAATGGTTATTCTGTGAGAAATATTTCCTTGCTGAAAACTGTGTGTTTTTCTCCTTTCAGGTTATCTATGTAAGTTTATTCATCTGTGTAGTGCTTGTTAGCCTCACCTGTGATTTTTCCAAGAGGTCATTTGGTGCATTCAGTACATTCTGGGAAACGTATGTGTAGCACTGATGGATTTTGTTGGTTCTGTTGGGGGTAGTATTTCTTCTGCTTGTGGAGATGCGTTGGCAAGTTTTGCTTTTGTTACTCAGAAACAGTTTGTTTCTGTTCGGTGTGTTGGTCTATGGGAAGTTTATTTCTGATGATGTGTTTGTTGAAATTGGAGAGTTGTTTGAAGGCTGGGGGAAGGTTGGGAAAACTTTTCTCAATGTTTCACTTCGAGGATGAATGCCTGTTCATGTACAAACAAGTCCTAGTTTGACTTAAAAGTGAATTGCATTGAAGTGATGCTGTAGTTTCTGTTTGATGTCACATGTATGTAGTTTTTGTTTGAACCATCTGGAACTGCAAATGTTTAACATGCTGAAAAGAAAACCTGGAAGCTTTGGAAAATGTACATAAGTTTAGATTGTGAATGTTGATGGCTTATAAGGTTTGTGAACATTTAGTATTATGATCATAAGACAAACACTTTGACAGCAGTTGGCAATTTCGAGTCCCAACAGGTATTTTTAGGAAATTGTTCAAGAGAACAGTAAGTACAAGGGCGTGTACCATCATTATAATCTACATTGCAACTAATACTCATTCGAAGTGCTTCTACAGTATTTCATATCCTAACAGGTTAAAGAAATGCCAAAATGTCCCAGAAATATCATCCTCTTCCTTTTTGTAAACATTCTTGTTACTGTGAAAAAATATTTTTGGAATAAGTTAACAGTAGTCTTAGCCTCTGGATTAAAATCACTGTAAGAACAACTCATCAGTAGATTTGTATGACCATGTGTTCTAGTACCCTATTAAAAACTTTCTTCACAAATTTCTTTTATTCCCCCATGCTTTGGAATAAATGTTATCACTTTGTCCTTTCATGTGAGAAATGAGTTTGCAATATACGGTAAGAGAGTAAACATACCATTTTTGCTTCATGCTGCATCCTTGAATATCACCTTCCAGCACAGGGAATTAATACTTTCCTTGTTACAGATGTAGTATACCAAGTCTGGAACCTGTTACTCATTTCCAGACAGTTCAGTTACTAGGGAGATTTAACAGGTTATGAAGAAGTTTGAAGGACACCAGAAGTGGTCATAGGGAAGAGCTGAAGAACTGTGTCTACTTTTGTCTCCATATCTCGGAAAGTTATCTTTTCTCCTTTAATGGCATTTGATGAAATAAACGTGGTGGACTTAGAAGGATGCATTTTGAAATATTAAATATATAAACTTTGACAAGCACAGAGTGAAAGTGGATGTAAGAGTCTAAGAAAACTTGGAGAGCAACGCTCAAAAGGAGGAGTTATTAATTAAGACTGAACAGAGAGCACAGTTGCAAGAAAAGGAGAAAACAGTCCAAACATCAGGAAAAAAGTGCACAGGCAATAGGATTTAGTAGACTGATGATTCTCTATAGGAAATGATGGAAGGATATGACTATTAAAATTAGTTAGAGAGAACACTAGATAAGATTTAGGAAGAGGTGAAGTAAAGGAGACGTCTCTTAGTTGGAGCTTTATGGCATAGAGTGAAGGAGTTAACATCATGTAATACTAAAAGCAGACTGTTTCTGGATATGTTGAGTGCTTTGTATGAATCAGAGTTTCCATATCGTAATGAAAACTCTGTGCACTGAATTTTAGTTTTGTTCCACACACTAGTTACTTTTATTCACACCATCAGACACCTTCCACAGATATATCTGCTCATCAAGAGGAAGTTTTTAGAGCTTTTAATGCTCTGAAGTGTTGCTCTTTTCCCTGTATGGAGTTACTTATGGTAACTTCTCTGTTCTTCCTTAAGATAAATTTGTCTGAGACTTTTTGAAACCTACCAGAAGACTTTGAATGTGCAGTTCTTGGTAAATGGATGGAAGAGGACACCCTTGTCGCCTTGATAAATTTAAAATTGTTGGTCTAAATGTACAGCTCCATGTCCTTAGGCTACCCAAAGAATGCACTGTGGGGTGCATGTGTCAGAATAAATTATTTATCACTGCTGCTGCTGAGTTTGTTGTTTACATTGTTTCAGTTTTCATAAACTTGATGATTTACTGAACACAAGCTATTTGTGCTGTCTTATAATGATGTGCTTCACCTTTCCTGCTTCGCATTGTAGTGTCTTGTCCTTCCTCAGCTCTCTTCCATGAGAACATTTCCTATATATTTAACACCTTCATTATGTGTATTATTCCTGCATACCTGTTGCGATTGTGTACTAGCATGGTTATTGGTATTTTGGTTTTAGCTTTTACTATTTTGCTTGTATTACCACTTTTTTTTCCCTCCTTTAATTCTATTATTACTGTCCTTTCATAAACAAAATACTGCTCTTAATATTTGGCCATCCCTGGCTTATCCTGACTTGTGAGACTAATGACTTGGACGAGCTGGCAGAAATTGTTTTTTAGTAGCGTTTACCACTGAATCAGTATTTCGTTGTCCCCCAACTTGACCCATGCTCTGAATTCTGAACTGAAAACGTGCCAGGTTTTCTGTGAAATGTCTAAGTATCAACATGAAATTAGGAACTTTTCTGCTTTATAGATTGCAAAGAGCAGAATAATTGCAGAGAAATTTTTGGTGCAGTTCCTCTTAAGAAAATGGAGAGATCCATCTGATAATATCTGTGCACAGTTCCTGTTAGCATAGATGTCTGTTGAACAACCATGCTGGAAATCGTCCAGCAATACGAGTGGCTGCAGAAAGCCCCCAGTGCAGCCAAACCGAGTCTAATCAAAATGGATACAGTGTTGGGATATGAGGGATTGAAAGGGTATGCTAACTACCTTCTGTGCCTTCTCTGCATAAGAAAGGCATCTTTCTTCCTAAATTTTTCTTAGCTGTGAAAATGAACAAATAGAGAAAAAACATGGTTTGATAAGTTCGATAGACTGGGAACTTAAATGTAATAATATGCAGCAGTTACAAAGGTGGAGCTGCCTTGCCTGTACATAGGACGTATTTCCGTTCTGTTCCCCACAACTGGATGCTGTTTTTTGTAAGAGTTCCTTTTACTTTGGTTACTGTGTGTCTGAACATGTAAGTGAATGATTTCACTGGTTCATAGAGTTTATGCAAAGATTCTCTACTTGTTACTTTCCATGTTTGTTTTTCAGGGAATCTGAGCGAGTTCAATGTGCAGAACACTTGCTTTCATTATTTTTTATTTTAGGAGCAGAGTCTTTTGGAAGTCTGAAATTTTTGCTTTGTGATGGATTTTGAAATTGGGTTTGTTTCAAGTCAGAACAAACTCCCAAAACAGTGCAGTTAAAAATGATTTGCACAATTGCAACACGAGCCTTCCTCAGCAATCTTTCCTAGTCAGGTGAAGAGGCCCAGCTCAGCTGAACTGGTAAGGTGAATTGGGTAAAGACAATTTTCAAGAGCCTTACCAGCAACTGGTGCATGTAAGAGGAACTTCAGGGCAATTCCAAAGCGCATAATGGTCCCCCTTCTGCTGGCTCCAACTTGTCTGAACACAAGATTTTTATTCTTTTAAATTATATTGGGAGACCCTGGACTTTTGCTTTTAATTAATGTATTTATTTATTTTTAATCTGCTTTTTATAGATTGTAGAAGTCTGAAAAATGATTAATAGATAATAAGGTAATAATAGATAATAAGGTAGTCTAGCCATACCCCTTTGTGACTGCACACACTTTTCTCCATTTCAGGTTATGGTGTGGTATATAACTTATATGGTATATAAGTTATAAGAGCAGGAGCTCTTCATTCGATTTGTTCTTCTTGCACAGTTTCTTGAGAAGATGGAACAGGGGCTGAAGAGATGTTGCCCCTATTCTAAAGTCCAATTTAACTTAGATTTCCATTCAAGAAAAAAGTAGCATTTTCATTTTTATGATGGCTTAAGAATTAGAAATAACTTTTGCATCATTTGTATTTTTGCCCACTTAAGCCAGAGTGGTAGTGGAGGTGGAGGTGAGCAAGCACAGTGATGTTAATGCATTGTGTATAACTTTTTTTTTCTTTTTAAACCATCCTCTGAGTCACCACATAGTTGTAAGAATGGCTCAGGGTTTGATAGCTAAGTCTTCACTAATCAACGTTTTTGAAGGAGAACTAGGATTAAAATTCCTGGGTAAACTTAAAGTGGTTGTCATTAAAGTGTTCATGTCAGGGCTTTTTGCGAGTTATTGTTTAGTAATTTTTTTGTAATTGTTGAGATAATATGAGGCTGAGATGCTTTAAAACTTGACATGCTTTATGCATAGTAGCACCACTTCATTAATTTTAATTCTTGACTTGTATAATGTGCTTAAAGATAATTATCTAACTGGAGATTTCAGGTGACCTTGTGTAACCAGTAATACATTCTCCATTACATAAGCTATGATGGGTATGCGTTGTGTAAATATGTGGAGACAGAATATTTCCTACTGGAGGAAACAATTGATAGTATCCAGGTGTGTGCCTGGCCTGGCAAAGAATAATGTTTGGAAGCAGTAGCTTCAGAGCTAGTATTAACGTTTCTGTTACATGTGCATGCACATGCAGTGTGCTTTGTAACGGGGCAAGGTCCTTACTTAGGATAAATTAATGTTCAGTGCAACTGGAAAGAGTCTGTGTGTTGGCAGAGAGTTTCTATCAAGTTTTTTTTTTTTTTCATTTCCCGAGCCTAGACTGATAGGGGCTAATGTATGTCCTGTCGTATATTAGAGTAGCTAAGGTCTGCTCCGAGGCATGAGTTTTCAAACATTTTTGATCTGTGGAGTTTTAAAAATTTTGTAGTGGAGGTGCAGTGCCCCATGGAGCTAATGCAAGTCTGCTGACAATAGGCTTGTTTTTTCCTCTTATCGTAGGAGTAATCCATAAACTTCTCAACCAAGGGATCTTCTGGTCCCCAGAGGGAAAAACCATCATTTACATGTCTTCCCTTCCAGGCAGACTTGAGCTTGCTCTGCCTGGGCACTGAGCTAACTGGACACGAACCAGCTCTGTACTTGAAGCTGTGTAATCACATTAGTGTGGCAAAGCCAGCTAGGAACTGTTGGCAAAAGGCAGTATAGGCACTCCCTAAGTAATATGTCAGGTGTAGCAGTTCCAGAGGCATTTTAGGGCTACCTAGTAAAGGCTCGGTAGAGCGATGTGCTCTCTGGCTTGTTTCCTTTGAGTGCATTGCTGACCTGCTTTCAGTAAGAGGGGAGCCGATGGTGGAGTGCTATACCAATTACCAGCCTTTTAGTGCAGAAGATCTCAAATGCACTGCCAGGTCAGTTTTCTAGCTGCCTTGAGAGGCAACATAAAACAGTCAAAGGCTGTGGTTACACATCTGATTGACAGTGTATTATGAGCTAGTAGTGTAGTCAAACTGTGTGCATCCCCTGTGCTGGTCTGTCCCTCCCATGGGTAAAAATAGCAGTGAGGTTGTGGTAGTATGAGCTTTAGCATGTGCTTGAGACTGCAGGGCAAGCTTTTAAGGCATTTAGAAGGAGAAGAGTATTTTATGTTTATCCTCCGAGTTGTGTAGTTTCGTGGCGCTCTCAGGATTAGGAGATAGGCAGTGCAGCAACTAGATGGTGCTGCAAGGGGCGCTTGGCTTCCTTGGCTGCCTTTGGCCATGTGGTCCTGCCCCCTTTCCTATCCCAGCTCTTATGCTTGTCTGACCCTCAGCGGAGCTGGTGCAAGTCACAGACATGACCAAAAAACATCATACAAAAATAAGTCTTTTTCTGCTTGACTGGCTAGCACAGCTGGCTTCCTGAAAGACGAGACAAACACCAAAGGTGGTGCAGAGGAGAGGGAAGGACTGAATGGCCAGAGGTGAGGACGGACTTTGGAGTGGACAGATGGACCAGGACCACTCTGAAACAGTTACCATCGTGTTTTGTGCCACCTCACCTTCAGTACACTGGGCACTCTGAAAGCAACAGGATAAATAGCACAGAGTAGTTTGAGAGGCACCAAACAACACTGAGCTTCAGCGCATGGAATTGTCATTTCCTGTAAATCGTCTATAAAAGTACAATAGCTCTTTCTTTCTTTTGGTTCAGATATATTAAAATAATTAGAAAAAAAACCCCAGCTAACTGTCACTACCTGTAAAGAAATTATAATCGTTCAAGATGGTAAAGATGTTGTCTCTTAATGGAAACAAAAAGTGCATGATGTTAAAGGGTAAGATCATCCTTGCTTTGCCTATACATATAATTTATTTCTTTAGGGGAGAATGATTAAACCTAGAAGATGTTACTGCCTTTAGTACTGCTTTTATTTTAAATATGCACTTATAAATTGTGAGGGTAATCACAGTATGGCTGCGATTAATTGCAGTAAATTACTGAATCCTTCTAAGAAAAATTGAAAAATGATAAAAGAGTTATGAATTGTCTCCTCTGTGTTGGTGGAAGACCTTGGGAATGAATTTCTTAAGCTTCCTATTGTTGTCTGTGATAAAATTTAGCAGTGCCATTTGATTCATTACAAGCATCCATCATGAGATGATACTTAGTTTTCAGATGTGTGCAGTTCCTTAGAATTCAAATAAATGAGTCTCAGAGTGTCATCAGAAAGCTTCTTGGTCCCTCCCCTAATTTTTTGAAGACAGTGGTTTTGTTTTCCAAATCTGAATTCCATGTCTTACCTGGTTGATATATTTGATCTGCACGGCTACACTGTTTCTTCCTTAATGCCTTTAATTGCTGCATACTAAGTAGGGGCATTTCAACCCATAGTTTATCATCAGAATTTTTTACCTATCAGCTGAGATGAGCTTTCTTCCCCTTAGAAAATAATTTCTTCAAAAAATGGCATCACTAGTATTTGCTGTTGAAGTTTTTCAATCGTGAGAAACTGTAGCTATACTTTCTCTCTTTTAGGTGCCTAATTGATTTTCAGGTGCTATGTATGACTTGTTTTATATATGGGAAAATTCCAAAACTTTAAGAAGAATAAAAAATAGACAGGCTAAATAGAACCTTTACCCTAATGGGAATCTTTCCCTTAATTTCAGCAGCATTCAAACTGGGCTAATAATGAGAAATGGCAGAAACACCTTATTTTAAAAAGTCCCTTTAAAACAAAACACACCCTGGCTTCTCCCCCACAAAACCCCAGACCTTCTCCTCCCACATTATGTAATTAAATCAATACAAGTGCATTAGAAGATTCTTTGCCTAAATGTAAAATTGAGGGGTGAAGGAAGAAGGAGCAAGATCCTGCATATTAAATGTGAGTCATTGGGTTCTTTCCTAACCAGTTAAAATGAATCATCATATTGCAGAAAGTCTGTAATATCAGAGATCTGATTTGAGATTACTGTTTAAAATTGCACAGACGACTAGAGCTGTGTGGATTTATATGAAATCACACCAGGTGATAGTCTGATCTAGAAATTTGAGTGTAAATTAATTCATAAAATCTGAAACTGTGTTTCTTTTTACATGTAAAATAAGCAGAGGAAAAGTCCTGCTTGACATTTTCCTCATTGAAAGTCTTAGTTCCAATTCGGTGGGTAGAGTGATTGCCAGAGGGGCATGAACAGTGTGATTGCTCTTGAAAATTCTAGCATAAATAGATTTTTCTCCTTGCCAGTCTTTGAGATTCCCCATGAAGCTTCCAGGTGCTTGGATTTCTTTTAGGAAAATTTTAAAGTTTTTAGTTTTACCTTTTTTGCTCCAAGTTAAACCCATTGTGTATCCTGTAGAGAGATTAAGATCCCTATGAAGCCTGAGATTGTCTTTTTAATAACTGTAGGAATATATTTATCGGACTAATCTAATATTTAATCATTTTTATACTGTGCAACATAGCAATCTCAGATAAATCCTACTTTTCAATATTTGCAGTGGCAATGTTTCTTACTGTACTCTTCTTTCCTTGCTGTGATGCCCTGGAGGGGAAAACATGCGTCTGAGAGAAGACTAGAGGGGGATTTTCATTCCTTGGATATTTCATGTGACTGTCCCAGCCAGACCTTTAAACTTTTCCGGTGGAAAAATATAACTAAAGAGATAAGCTCATGTATATGTCTCCAATTTTTATTTTTGTCAGGGAATGAAATCTCAGTTGTTCTAGCCACATGTGCAAAGTTCTGCTGTTTTCACTGTTACTTGTTTGAAGTTGCTGGAAAGGCTGCTTGAGCAGAGAATTTGTGATTTTGTGAGGCTGCCTGACAGCCTTTAATAAGGATGTAATTGATTTCTTTGTGAGAGGTGAAATTTTGCATTCTAGAGAACATGCTGAATTAGTTCACAGTTTGCAAGCTGCTCTCAGGTCACAAATACCTAATTAAATGGAGAATGCGAGAAACCTGCCAGCACTCTTTACCCTCATACGCATGGCGCTGCAGTGGTGTAACTTTACTGAAAGTAAAACTTCCCTAAAGCCAGCTGCTGAAAGTGGGGTGAGTCATACCTCCCCCCTGTGATTGCAACATCGAGGCAATGGTTTTAGGACTCAGTTGTGTCACTGACACTACCTTACCATGTGGAGAATTCACACTGAAGTTGGCGGGACCATTCGTTCTTTGTGCAAACAGCAGATGCAGAATTAAGCACTTAAGTTTACTGAGTGATAGATAATTGGAAATGTAATTTATGTGAATCATTTTGAATGTTTAACTTGCTGGAAACTGTGAGCTTCTGTTCCTGATCAAAATGTAAAAGAGAATAGAAAATACAAAGGCAGTAGAGAATATAAAAAGAATAAATAGAAAATAGATAAAAATTGGTTTCTGTTTCTCTTTGTAAGCAGTTTGGTCTGATTTGTGAAAGTGCTTAAATATGGGTTTAGGAACAAAGCTTTCAACATTCATTTTTTTGAAAATGTTGGTCTTTATGTCAGCATTACAAAAAGAAGACTATTTTCTTAGTATCTGACTTGGTAGCTGGCTGTGTGCTTAAAGCTGAAATTATTTATGTCACTTAGAAACAGCTCATTCATTTGCAGGATGTACTGCCATAGGTACTGATGTAGTTGTGGTAGATTTTCCACTTTCTTACAGAAAGGAAATACATAGTTGCGTTAAAAACTGGTTTGTTGTAAATGCCTGTAGTATAGGTAGTACAGGTATCATGGTTCATGGACAGGTTGTAATTTCACACTGAGTTCTCATGAGTATGTGACCTTTCACAAAATTAAAACATTACAAAGTGTATGGATACCCACATTAAGTTTTAGGTCAGATTTGTGCCTCTTGTAATACATGTCACCAGAAAGATGTAAGCAAAGGACATAAATCCAAGTCCCATATTTCCTTCTCTGGTGGTCCTTCTTGTCTATTGGAAGTATTTCACAGTTTGTAGATGTCTGTCTTCTCTTTCATATTTCCCTATGGTTCATGGTTTTTCATATCTGCCGTACTGACTGCCAGTTTCCTGTGAATAGACTTAAAGCTTTTGAATATTCTTTTTTTGTTGTCTTTCTTCCTATAGCTGTTCCCTCTGCAGGTGGATTTTAAGTCTTTTTGCATTGACCCTTTTTTTCAAATATTTTGAATCAGTCTGAAGTTAATGTTATTCCTATATCTTTCCTTCCACTCACCTTTTTGATTTCCAGATTTACCTAATTTCTTCTCTGCATGCATGTCCTGTGCATTTTCTCTTTGTATCATTGCTCCATAGTAGTTTATGACAAATCTTCAATTTTTCTGCTCCCTTTATTCCTTCCCTGTATATACTGCTAAACAGAGCTCTGGGAAGAATATATTTTTTTACTTGACCACATAAGGTGCATTTTCAGAAAACATCAGAAACAGACTATATGAAAAACCTTTTCTGCTTTTTGGTTAGGAGGAAGCTGATGTCTGTGGAAGAGAATCAGGGAACAGAAGCGTTTCAGTAATATCCTTGCTCTTCTTTTTTTCCATGTCTAAGGAATCAATCCTTTAAATAATTATTTTCAGGGAATGAGAAATGAAAAAACTTTTTTAAATGAAGAATTGTACAAAATTGCTCAGTAGATGGAAGTTCACTTCACTGGCAGAATCCTTCCTAGCAACATTGATTTGTTTTGTTTTGTTTTCAGTGCAATGAAACTTCCTTCTTCTTTGAAGCACGTAACAAGACTACATGTAAGCATCTCTGGAAATGCTGTGTAGAACATCACACATTTTTCAGGTGAGTGATGCTGAAATTTAATGTGATTTTGTTACTGAAATGAGGGATACTACATTGAATAAGAACCTTGCTGTAGCTACAAATGATGTAACACAGACTTGCTGCCTAACAACTCTTGTTTTCTCTTGATTATAGAATGCTCTTAAAAGTTGATGCCTTCCTATTTTATGATGATATAAAACGTTTCCACTGTTATACCTCTCAAAACATATTTGGTTACCATTGCAAAATCACTGCTAAAAATACACAAGGGTCTTTAGCTAGGAATCTGTTCATGGAATGCTTGGGGTTGGCTTTAACAGTATTTTAAATGTGTAAGCTCAGAATTCCTCCTATAGTGTCATTTCTGTGTCATGGTGTTTTTGCATGCCAGTGTGAAATACTGAGCAAAAGGCTGTTATTGCCAATATTTTATACTAGACCCTAAAATAAAAAGAAGATGGGGGCATAAACATGTGGCTTTGTGGAACTCTGAACCCATTAAGAGTCTGTCTAGGGGTGGGAATGAAGAAGAGCTAACAGAAAATTATTTTTCAGAATTTCAAGTTTGTATTTATCATTTCTCCTCTTAGGAAAGGGAGTCTAATTCAGACCTATCAATGTGAACTTAACTCTGTTGTTTTATTTTTCAAACTATGTAGAATGCCAGAAAATGAGTCAAACTCTCTGTCAAGAAAATTCAGCAAGTTTGGATCCATAGGTCATAAACATCGATACAGGTGAATTTATTTCTTTGTATAAACTTCTGTTCAATTAATTCCTTCTTTATTCCTGTTTCTTCTCTTGTCTTCCAATTACAGAAAGCAGTTATGTGTCTCCCCACCCAGACTGTCACTCAGAGAAGTTCTGTTCACAAAGGGGGACTCCGGGCCACTTTAACTGACTCCATTTTTCCATGTCCAAGGCCTTGGCAGGCAGTTTTAGGACAAATGTAAAAGTTACTTCTCATTGTCCAGATTGCCAGAGCTGTCTAGGACCTGCTGTAGCCCGTAGTGAAAGTGAGAGGAACCCTGACAGTTCTTAAAGTTAAAATCTCATTATAAGTTGTGAAATTATTTTCATGCCTTGAAGGTTTTTTTCTGGCAACTGGGGAATACCAAAGCAGAGAGGCATGCTGGCTGTCACCTGTCCTCAGGGAATTAGCAAAGGAGTGGTACAGAACAGTACAGAAAATTTGTAACTGTGAGGGCCTCCGTTACAGCTGCTTGGGCATGGTAATTGAGCTGTTGCAAGGGCTGTTGATCTGGTTGGTTATGTCTAGTCTTGTAGCAGTAATGTTTTTGTAGCACTGCTGATTTGAGAATATAAGTGAGGGAAGATCTGAAGGGATATGGGAATATCTTTTCTAACTGGACTATCTGGGAAAAACTGGGTAAGCTTTCAATCCTGCAGGCCCTTTTTATGTCTGAAAGAAGCAGCAAACTTTCAGGCGAAGGGTGTACAGGGAGCAGTTGCTCTCAGTTTTAACCTGAGTTAACCCACTGGACAGCATGACATAAAGGACAGTTAATACTGTGGCGCAGAAGAAGATGTGGCAAGGGGAGAGGACTTAAGATAACTCTAGCTGCAGAATCACAGAGGACTAGCAGGAGATGGGATATAGAAAAAATAGAAATATGACAGAACCCAATAGTTTTATTGAGCCTGTGCTCCTTAAGTCTGTTGAAACAACAGGGTCTTTGTTTAGTGAGTAAGACACTGGATTTGTCATTTGGAGACCCCTGTTTTAAATCCTGTTCTGTCACATTGGCTGAACAATTTTGAGGAAAATAATCTATGGTCTGATTTTTAGAATTGCATATTCAGTGCATATCCAATGAACCTGAAGAGGAGGGTGTGGAGCAGCAAATCAAAATCACATCTGAAAGCTAAGCCCCTTTGTTTTTCCATCCTCATTTGCCCTGTTTATCAAGTGACTCTAAAAATAGTTTTTCATCCTTTGTATTTGTTTTGAAGCTGCTGGGTGAAAGAGCAGTTATGTATTATATAATATATACTATATTCATAAATTCTAGAGGTTTTTTTCTGTGTCCTATAAATGCACCAGTTTGTTTAGGGTTTAGGTTTATTTTATTTTCGTCTTGTCTGTCTGTCTTTTTCCTATTTGTATTTCCACCATCACTCAAGAAGTACGTATATTACCGTAGGTAACATTGATAATCGTTATTTGTTAGGCAGTTCTTTGTCACTGCCTCCTAGGAAGATATCCTAAAATCAACAACCATAACTCTCCATTTGTCAAGTGACTCCCAGTTAGTAGCTGTAGTAGCTATTAATAGTAGTGTGCAGTAGTAGCTCTCTTACACTTGTCCCTTGTTGATCAGGATTTAAGATCCAGCTTGTAGGGAAAGTGTTGCAGATGGAGAGATGACTATGCCAGTGCTGGGCCTGAGCTTGTTTGACTGAATCTGGACTGTGTCCAGTCAGGATCACAGGTGTGTTTCTGTGCCATCCTCTCCGATGTATTTGGCTTATTATGTTATCTGCTGCATCCCAGCTTCCCCTTACTCTAGATAATGGAGGATTGATTGTACTGCCATTGGGGTTTCCGGTTTGATCCCGACTGGCATAACTTCATCTGTGACACTGGTATGGAATATATTGAATTTCTGCCAGAGTACTGAATGGTTGGAGCATGTCAGTGGATGGGAGCATGGCAGATTATGTGCTGTAGGAAAATAAGGTTTTGTTTACCAGGACCTTCCTAGGAATATTAAAAAAATACAGTGTAGCAGTTACTACATTTGAGTCATTTCTGCCAGTGGTATGTTAAGTCCCTTTTCTCTTGGACGTGGTTCTTCTCTTTATTATTATTTATTCATCTATTTATTTAACAGCTCCAGTGTTGATCTGTGATTTGAATTGCCATATTGGAGTGATCGTTACTGCCAGCAATTTTTGTAATGTTAGTTTTGTCTAGAACTTATTTAAGTATAGCTCTCTGGTCTTGTATAGCGTTCCCTGTTTTACTGTAGTAGTTGTTGAGGATTTCCCCCTGATCTGAGCTGGTATTCTAGTTAATTGGACTGTGACATCTAGTTACACCGTATTGATTACCCAGTATTAATCATAAATAGTGATAATCAGTTGGTGTTTGACACATTAACTGTCCTTGGAATGCAGAGCAACGACGATAGGTAACAGCATTTTCATATGCCTTGAGTATCTTTTCTTTGTTTATCCCTCAGCTTTGATTATTTCCCTTCTTTGCCTTTTGTAGTAGTCGTAGCACCAAAAGCAGTGACAGTATTGTCTATCTGCATACATCATTAGGTCAAAGCAGGAGCCATAATTCTCTTCTTGGACTGTGTTTATATTGGGACTGTAATATTATGTTTTGTTTTGTTTTTTTAATTTTCCAGGTACTTCTTGTTAGGTGGCAGGCTGATACCAAGAAAACAACTTCCCTAACTTAGGATCAGATGCTTTGGTTAATACATAGAGGTGTTAGTGTGAGTGGAAGGTCTTATCCCCAGGTGTTTTGTTAAAATTGCTTTTGGAATTTGCAAGACTAGCATGGTTGCAGAACTTAAAAGTTGAGCGGAAATGTTTTCTGGTTAACTTGGGAACAAAAGAACATGAAACTGAATGTCAAAAAACAGCATTACTTTGATGTAATGTTAGAGATTTTTTTTGTCCTTTAATCCTTTTACAAATTTTAAGAAGATCAAAATTCTGCAGTGCTGATTACTCCTGTGGTGCTATTGGTGAAAACACAATCATCCTAGTGGAGTCTATTCACATAGCTCAGAATATCTACATATGTAATGCCTGGTATAATTGCTTGGCACTTGCTAGCAAGACATCTGATTACTTTCAAAACATGGAACTGCAGGTGTTGCAGCAATTGGGAGTTACTATGAACAATTACTTCTTTTGTATAATAAGTTTCCTGAAGCAAACTAAGAGTTTCGGGGAGGAATATGGGGCCTGGTTCACATTTGTATTATGACCACTTTATCCTGCTTAGTCACATGGAAAGGGGCTTTAAAATGAGCATAAAACAATTTATTTATACTTTTAATAACTTTTTCCATTGTGTGATGGAAAAGAGACGTACTATAAATGGGAGTTAGGTCTTGTACTCAATTTAATATCAGTCAGGCCTGTGCTAGCGAGAGTACATTATTACAGTTTGCTTTGCAGTGGGTTTTTCATGCCCTCTTTATTGTCACCCCACTATGGTAGAGCAAGTAGCCACTTACTGATTGAAACTGAACAACCTTAAATGTGTGTTTTACTGAGATAAGAATTTACAAAAAGAATTCAGGAAATAAAACAATCAAATTATTTAAGAAAATTAAATGTTAGAAGATAGGCGGTTACAAAAGGTCGCACTATCTTAACCCCTTCCTAGTAAACCACCATTCTGTTTTGGTTGCTTAGCTCCCCTGGAAAATAGCAAATACAGAAGAGAGATCAACACAATCTGTTGATGATTCTGCCATTGTCTGAAAAACAGAAGTGAATAAATAGCATGGAAGGTAGTGCTATGCAGCTCATCATGAGAGCAGGAGTATTAGAGTTCGCATGAGAAGTGAGTAGCTAAGAAAAAGTGCTGCCCAAACCATGCGCAGTTTTTCAGTCTAAGTATTTTCTGCTTCTTAGATCCTACATTTTTCCATGTGTTTATCTGATTTTGTTTTATGTAATTTTGTAATTTTGGTGCATTTTCAAGTGGCAGGACAGCTTTGCAAATGACCAGAGACCTTTCTATTCAGCTTCCCCGGCCTGACCAGTGTATTGAAAGAAGTCGCAGTAAGACTTATCCGAAAAGAACACTACAGACTGGTAAGTCTTTCTATGCTGTGCATATGGAAAGATTTCTTCTTTGGCATAGGAGTCGTTCTGTTTTCAAGAAGCAAGTCAAAAATGCTGCAGTATCCCCAAGGATCTCTCAAAATGCATTTTCTCCCTTTTTTTTTGTTTTAGATCACTATAGACATAACCTTAAATGGATCTAAAAATTCCAGCTTTTATTCACAAAGTCACAAAAAGTAGATCAAAGATGATAAAAATCCGTATTTGTAGGTCTAAATGGAGAGTATGAAATGGAAGTTTGAAAACAGGCAGTTAGCACATATTTTTTCTCGAAAACTCTGTCTGAAGGATTTATATTTGCATTGCTTAGTTAGGATGCCATAGTTCCAACTGCTTAACCCAAGGTGTCTCTCTTTTACATCCTTTTCCCAGTTTGATGAAACTAGTGTAGTGTCCTTTTATTTTGATATTAAATGGAATAGAAGTTAATGCCATGCCCTCTGAAGTTTTAACATGCTTCAGATTTGTGAGTTGGAAAGTCATAACTGCATTCTGAAAATGTCAGGGGAAGCTGGAAGTTTTTGCAGGCATCAGAGGAAACATTTAAGATTAAGCACACATCCCAGGAGCTGTACCCAAAACAATGAATGTTTCCAGAAATCTAGTAATAGGGACAAAAAGTTTTTCTAATTTCAAGCTCCAGTTCTACATGTGATTATGTACCTACCCTTAACTTCACTCGTGCCAGTAACTGTACAGATTTCAGTGGAACTCATGTGCATGGAGTTAAGCCTGTGTGCATGTATGTTGGTGATTTGTGGAAAACGTGTTTACGCTTTAAAATGTAAGTAAGCTTTTACTTCATCACAAGTTAATATAGCATCACAAACTTTTGAGAGTCACCATTTTTGAAAAGAAAGCAGGTGTATACATCTAGAAATCACCTATGTTGATTCTGGATGGCGTCTTTGGATTCAGGAACAAAGTTGGTGTGTCTAGAAGTTTTCTGTCCCTATTCTGCCTGTTAGCTGCAATAGGCATTGAAGTGTAGTGTCATTACAAGTATTATCCCTGGAAAATACAAGCGGTTCACAACAGATTTTTTTGGCATTAAGTACAAGAAGGGAAGGACTGTTTTGCATTTGGATTATGGTATCTTTTTGCAGTGTCTGCAGGTGTGAATGGGTGCCTAAACACAGAAGAAGCTGTTCCTTCCTGAACCTAGGAACTTAGACTTTTGTTCAGCTGGGCCATGCCATGCTTACACATGCACCATGCTTAAGGTGGTAGTTCCAGATGTATGGCATTTCCCACCTCATTGCTCTCCAGTTCAGTTTTGTAGAAAATTTTATGGCTATTCAGAGGTAAACTTGTCATTTGAAACTCAGCCCTTCAGTTGGAAATAATATCTGCCTTAGCACAGGTACTGAATCTCTGTCTGTATTGCTGTAGGGGTGTGTGTTGTGCTCGTTGATTGTTGCGATCTCTTAACTAACTGTGAGGAAAACTGTGACCTTCTTATAATCTATTTTAAAGATGTAAGGTGATGCCGGATTTGCTGAGCAATGCATGTTTGTTGTTTTGGTGGATTTATTTGTTTTATTTCCAAAATAAAATAGACTACTTTTTCACCATCTTATTCATATGTATTTGTGTAATCTGTATCCTCCATCCTGGTATGTTAGGGATTTGTTTTGCTTTTAATTCAACTTAATTTATTACCTGTGTGTTCTGAATGTGCAGTTCCTTTCCACTGGTGAGGGTGTATTACCTGAAATGATTTTTAAGTAAAAAGAATTTTATTCGTATCCCACTTAATATTTGGGGTAAGAGAAGTGAGCCACGTCATTCAGACTCCATCATTCCCTGTAAATGAGGATAGTTTTGAGTCTTTATTTTTTCATTTTGTATTTGGGCATTCGCACTGATAAAAAGCTTGTACTGTTTCTCTATTTAAATAGATTCTCAGGCACTGAGGGCAGGTTAATGCTGCTTCTCCTCCATGTGACAATCCGTTGCATCTCATTAGGAGAAATCCTCCGCTTTTCACATAAACAGGTTCTTAGATGCAACATTGTTGAGTCCAGGTAACACAATAAATCAAGTTTTGTTTGTTGATATATTTTACTTGGTTAAAAATACTAACCCACTGTAGATTTTAGTTTTACAGAAATGAGATTGGTGCTGTAAATAGTCTCATGAGTTACTTAAAACTTTCTGTGACTGAAATGTCTGACAATAATATGACAATGCTTATTAAAATAAACATTTCTTTAACACAGTGAGATTACATTAGTGGTTATCTTTGATAGCTAGTCTTTTTAGTTTTATTTTGCTTATGGAATTATAAGATTAAATATGCCCTGTTCAGCATTTGTAACAGGCTGAATTTTGTTTGCTTCTATAAATTACAGATTTCTTAAGGTATTTTCTGCCAAATGCCACTTACGTTGGTACCCAGCTGGATATGGCTTAAAATTTGTCTTGTTGTAATGAAAAGTAGAGTTCCATTTATTCTCCTGTCCCCCAAACCCAAAGCCCGGTAACAACTTGCAAATAGTTCTTACGCTGTAGTTTTCCTTCCCACCTTCTCTGAGTTCAGCATCTTTCTTCCCCAGCTTCTTTACCTTTTTCCTCTTTTTAAGATTGCAAAATGAAATACATGAAAAAATACCTTCTTTCTGCAGCCAGTTCAGTTAGCTGTTTTGCTTTTTGTTATCTGTCAGTGCCAAGAATGGGCCCAGCTGCAGCTATGGTTTGGGGGCAGTGAGACTAATCAGTGACCCTACGAATGCGAGGCTGTAGCATGTGCATTCTGCATTGCCTCCATCGTAGAGGTGTGTATGAAAGTGCTAAACCCTCTGACTTCTCTGACATCTCAAGTTTTCCTTTGTTCTTCCTTTGTACCCCTGTTCTGCTGTTATTAGCAATTACATAGCACGTGTTTTTCATCTTTTCTTTCTGTCACTTAAATGTGGAGGTTAGATATCTTTTGAACCACTGAGTGACTAATAATGTTTCCTTGTCTCACTGGTCCATTAAAATACACTAAGGCCATTAGGACTATAGCTACTTGGTGAACGCCCTGTTAAGAGTTGGAGTAGATGCCAAAACAATGATTAAAAAATATTTATTTTTATATTTTTAGTAAAAATATATGTGCTTTAAAGGAGGGATTGAAGGAGACGATAATGCGAACAGAGAGAAACTAGCTTTTTTAGGTAATAGCCACTGCCACCGACTGACTCCCTTGATAAGATAGACGTTTTAGACTTAGCACAGCAGATTATTTTCCTAGAAACCTGATTAGAGTTTCATAAAATGCAGTAACCTCCCTTTTATCACTCACTTAATACGTTATATTTGTCAGCTCTTCTACGGTTAGTGGAAAAATCAGACCAGGAAATTCAATGACTGTGTAATCAATGTTTTTATACTACTGAATTGTTTTTCCTGCCTGTATGTTTAGGTAAGTTTTTAACTTCGTGGTCAGAAGGAGAAGAGGGTTTGGGGGTTTTTGTGAGCATAATACCTGAAACTTGAGATACACATAGCTTGTTTAGTTTGCACGTTCTCTTTATTTCATTTCAGTTAAGAAAGAGTTACAATTACATTTTGTTCTGGTTATAAATAATAAACTCAAACAGTGGAACAGGATCTCGCATTGTTCTGTCCTATTCTGTTATGATAAGACTGACATTTTCTTCGGCTTTCGCAATAGTGTGTGCGGGCTGCCCGATGAAAGCGTTCATTACCCTGGCTCCTCAGGAACGCTCCCTCTTGCAAAACATTGATATGACCAAACCTGTTGCCACGGGTCTGAGTTTATTCAGCAGTGGAAAATGCATCGCTTAGTGTTTGCTGTTGTCTGGTAACTGAGGACTTGGTTTGTCACTGCCTCACGCACTAGTGTAGAATAGATGCCACCATTCCGATTTAAAAGCAAGGTGGGAAATCAAAAGTGAGTATTAGCATTATGGTACTGTGTCGTGTGGGGTCTGGGTCAGGGCTCTGTTCCGATAGTCCTGAGCACACGCAATCACAGTCCCGGCCCTGACAAACCTACGTAATGTCAGAAACACCCAGCATTGTCCTGCTGGGAGCATCTCCGTCATGGTATGGAGAACAGTTGGCTTTGAGCATTCAGTCATGAGTCTTTTCCCAGCAAACTGTGAGATTGGGTTTACAAGTTAAATTTCAGAAAATGAGCATTGGGATACTATTATTTACTTAGATATTTACTTTGAGCTTTCAGAGCAGAGCACACAAGAATTTCTCTGAAAGTATGAGAGGTAGAAACCTCCCGTGTTTTCTGCATAATTGCACATCTTGAGAAACCTGGGCTTCAGGAAAGGCACAGTTCTAGTGAGAGGATTAGCCACCCTGAATATGTATGAATTCGTATACAACAGCCATTTTCTTTATCTGAGTTCTCATAACACAGGAGATAGTTCAGAGATGTGCAGGGCAGTATGCTGAAGTAAAGGACTGATTTAGAAAATTGTGGTTTTATCTTTCTGTCTGAACAGTTGTTGTATTCAGATCCATAAAACAGAAATGTTTAGTTTGGGTAAGGATTTGGTTGCCAGAAATCTGACTGTCCATTATTTACAGCTCTGTTTTTCACTGAACATCAGGGTCTGTAGACACTTCTAAGGCAGAATGTGTTTGCTTCGTATATGTGTGTGAAATTCCAGAAGGGATTTGCACTGGAAAAAATTGAAAACCACTGATTTGATGTACAAGAGTTAAGTCAATTGACTCATATTCACGTTTTTCTTTTGTTGTTTTGTCCAGAACAATAAGCTACGTTAGAGGAAAATTGCTCCATTCTGGGAAACAAGCTCCTGTTGAATGGCTAGCAATACCAGCCATAAGGAGTTTTTAATATACATTTCTCTGTGGTCTGTGACCCAAATACAGGAACTGGATTTGACAGTTTTTTAAGGGGATAACTATATAGCAGGTACCTCTATAAACTGACTTTTGCCTGAGGTAAATTAGCACCAAAGAAGCTGTGAAATGATTTACTAACTTTAAAGGTTTTTTAAAATCAGAGATTTTGTAAAAGGACGGATTTGGCCACCTTTGCATTTCATGTGTATGGTGTGAGATAAAACCTTTGAGACTACTGTTTTGGAAATAAGTTTAGTAAATAAATGTTGTCAGAGAGTAAGCTAAGCTATGTTATTGCCTAGACACACAGAAGTCCATCCACTTTTATAAGCTCTTACTAACATGCAGTACAGAGCATGAACTCTTACTGTTTTCCTTTTGCTCACGCTATCTTCTGCCCTCATTAATAGATTTAAATATAAACACTACTTCCAGGCAATGTCAATGGAATGAGTTTAACTGATAAGAAACAGACATGACGTAATTAGTTTTGCCAGGCTCCCGAAGTTACACGCTTTTGGAGATTTTAAGATCTAATGGTCTGTTTAAATTTGAATGCAAAAGTTGGGGTCAAGATTGCTGTAAAAGCAAATCAAAGCATGTGCATTCACATTATTGGAAAAGTTCAGTTCAGTGAAAACTGACTGTAACTTTTATTTAACGAAAGATAAACAACCAGGAAAACCTGCTACAAGTGAGATGTTCAAGATTTCTGGCTATCTAAGGTATTTTTGAGAGGCCTATTACCTTGGCATGTGAGAAACAGTAATATAGATAAGATATGGCAATAGGGTTAGTATTTGGACAATTTTTCTGGAGTCTGTTCTTGTATTAGGGATACTATATCACGCAGACATGTATGTTGGTAGAACAGCATTGTATAAGGCCAATATAATATAATAGTTTTGCTATCTCATCATTTGATGACAAATGCAAGCCAACTGTACCTGAATGCACCAAAAAGGCGGGGGGTGGAGGGGGGATCCGGAACCCTGACATATCCTATAGTTTAGCACTGACCTACTCTGTCTTCATTTCACTGCCAATATCTTCCTTAAAGTTGGTAAATTTCTTTCCCCATTCTTACTTGCTGTCATCTTTATTTGTTACTTTTGACTGTAGGCATTCTCCTCTCTTTAGAGGTCACAGCAAGAATTTTTGTAGCAGTTTTTTATGCCTTTAGTGAAGATTGAAGATTTTTGTTCCACATGTTTTCTTATCCACATTCATCCAAAAAAGCTTTTGGGTTTCTTAAGCCATTAATTCTTCTTTCGATAGTTCTGTCCTTTTACCAAGTGGGTTTTAATGGCAGTGTAGCTATTGCTTTGTTCTTGAAAACAGAAAATAACTGTGTGGGTAGATGTACAGTGCTTCAGCGAGTCTGTAAAGTTGGTTGACTGTTCCTGTATAAAATAGTGTGTTCATTCAGAATACCTAAATAGTACTTTCAGTTCTGTCCATGAATTTGTGTGCATTCTTCATTTCTTTATTTAGAATATTCCATATTCTTCCTAATTCTTAAACTTGCATAAACAATAAAAAGAGCAGACAAAGTCACAATCTGTGCTTCATCGGGAGTACAAAGACTTTCTGTCCGTACCTACCTTAGAGGAGCAAAGGATGTACAAGACAGGACCCTGGCAGCTCCCCTGCCAGACACTGGTCTGAAAAACTAAATAGGGAAAGTAGTAAACTGCATTATAAAAAAGTGGTAAAGTCAAAGACATAAAGGGCTTGACTGACTTGCCTACACAAGGTGACTAATGCCACTTGAGACCCTCTATCTATCTGAGACATCTGCAGAAGACTGGCAGATGTAGCTTGTAGGAAACCCACATCCTTCTGGAGGGGGCAGTTGATGTCCAGACAAGATGCGGTAGGGCATCTCAAATGCCTATGTTGAAGTAGGATGGACCCTAGAGACTTCGTATGTTAAAGGGGTGATGTGGGAAGTTGAACAAGCTATGGAGAAAACTTACAGTGCAGAATTGAGTTGCTGTTTGATTTTAGACATTTGGTTATAGTTTTAGCCAAACAAAAAGGCTCCAATTTTGTACCACTGTGTTAACAGTATGGTGCTGTTGCTTCTTTCCAGAAGACCCAGCATTTTCCTGCTATCAGTTTTATGGTTTCAATCGATATGTAATGGAAATCCTTCATTATCTTCAGTAAGCACCCTAAGAGTCCTGTCCGGGACTGAGGTGCATCATTAGTGGTGATGTTTTGTTGTTTTACATCTGCTTCTAGAGATGGGAACAGTTTTGTTAGAAATGACTGAAATTGCCATTGAGATAGAAAGAGAACATGCAAACTGAAGAAAAATTACTTTTTTAACATCTTCATATGGAATGGCAAGAAAAAATTTGCCACTTTTTTTTGCAAATGGACCCTTTTAAAACTAATGAATCAAACCAAATCTCCTCAGATGGGTACTAAGGTGAACTAGGGAATAAATAGTTCACCATTTTAATAGGGAAATTAAAATGCCATTCAGTTGTATTGGAAGCCTTGGAATCGTTCCATAGAGCTGTGTTGTCAGGTAATTTTCTCTCTGTTAGAAGAAGTTTGGCATGTACCTTTTTCTTTTTTTTTCCTCAGCCTTTCCACAGAGGCAGCATAGATGAATATTAATGGCACAGCATGAAAACTAAAAAAACAGCACTAATAAAAACCAACCTGTCTTGGTGATTGATGTATTTTTTGTTTGTTGTTGAAGCTCTAACAGATCTGCATGATGTACCTGCTCTACATACCAAGTTAAATAGGTTGCTGCTTTTTCTTTTAACTATACTGAGGTGTATACAGCTGTATGCATAACTTTATCTTGCCATTTAGAATTTAACCCAGTATTATATATCCAGATCCTATGGTCCTCAGTGCTCCTAAATCATGAATGCACCAATCTGTTTCTTTGGAGCCTGAAATATGGGAAAGAGGATTTTCCTTCTCCTTCTTTAGGTTCCCTTTAGTGGCTCTGGTGGGGGGCTCCAGTGCCAACAGCGCAGAAAGAGTGGGACCAAACGTGTAGAGCATTGGGCACAAAATTGGAAAATAGGCAGGTAACATCTAAATACCGGCCAGGTGTTTCTGACTCATTGAAAGTGAGCATAGGCTATTTCTGTTAGAGTATTATTCTTTATTGTGTCTCTCTATTTACATTATTAGTTCTCAAATCCATTAGTTCATTGTTTTCCTGGGCGTAACTTAAGAAATATTTCTGATGTGTGCACAGTGTTACTATATCAATTCACAACTACTTTATGCACATGGTTACTAGATCAAGTTTCTTAGAAAAAACATTTAGTCTTGCTTTACTCTAATGGAAGAGTACTCTAATCTTTTACACTCCAATGGATTGTTTTAGAGGCCACAGGTACTACACTGGAGATTTCCAAACTTTTTCAGAGTGTATACCATACTTAATAAGGTTATATTCTCCTCACACCTTTCTTTTTATCAGTGACTGAGCAGGGAATTCCCTCCTGTTTGCAGTGGCATAATGTCCGTGTGGGAGCAACAGCTCCTAACTCCTCCATCTCATGTACAAGAGTAATGAATGTCACCCATGTTGAACTTTCTTGCAATGTGGTACAACTAGAAATAACGATAAGATACCAAAACATGCTCCTTATACACCGTTAGGAAGTACAGCATACACTCACTGTTTTGTTTGTTATTTTATCTCGTGTACTGTATTGTGTTCAGTAGGATTATATAAGGTTTTAGTACACTGATTAGGCTGAAGAGATGTGCAAGGGGACTGCTAAAGGATTATTTTGTATTTTTATTTTTTCAGGATCTAACAGCATAAATCAGGTTACAACAAATGGGGAAAATGAAGGAACTACCAAAATTATTGCACCTTCTCCAGTGAAAAGGTAAATAGACCAACATTTCACTTCCAGTTTTTAGAAGACCATGTATTACATTGAGTAGAGAAACTCTTTTAGTAATCACTAATCATGTTTTTTCCTGCCCTTAAAATTTAGGATTCCCTGATCTTACCTGCTGACAAAGGCCACAGAATGTTGCCCAATAATTTGTATTAACAAACCCTGATCTTCGGGCTGAACTGGAACAGACGTTCCAGGTGATAAACAGAGCTTGGGAACCCATGAATCCGAGCACGTTAATAGGAAAACAAACAATCTGAGATATAAACATGAAAAATGAGATTATGACACAAATTATGATTATGACGAAGAATGACTTCTTTGCCGCGGTGGATTGCCATGGCTCATCTGACTTCTAATGGTCTGCGTTGTTAAATTTTCAGTGCTGAAATACGCATCTCTGGTTATTAGGCGTATTTGAGAGAAAGAGATGAGGCTCAGATTCAGAAAGGGATTTACATCCCCACCCTTAATTTAGGTGGAATTTAGGTGCCTGACTCAAAACAGTGATCTTACAAAACCGTGAGTCAAGAACTCGGCACCTAACTTTTTTGCTTAGTTGCCTAAATGGCTGCGTCTCTGCCTGCCCAGTAACCCCGACAAGTTTTGTGAGCTGAGCAACTCTAGCCTTGTCTCTTTTTCAAAGCTGTGGGCTTCACATTCTAGGTGCCTGGATTGGCCTCTGAAGAAGGGTATAAAAGACTTACTCCAAACTCTTGGTGGCTAATGTTTCCTATTGCCTAATAATTAGAACAGTTGCCCAAAACGAGAAGAGCTGAGTTAAGTTACTTCCTTGGTTTGAGGGAATTTGAAGCTGGTGTTCCAGCCCTTTGAAAACTGTTCTGATCACACGTTGAAAACTGTTCTGATCACACGTTAAAAGAAAGTTTATGATGTTGCTGTTTCATCCTGTTGAAGGTAGGCCACTGACCCGAAAACAGTGCAGGATTTGTGAGGAGTTGGAAAGAGACAAAGCAAGAGATACCCTTATTTTGTAGTTCAGAGATGATAGCATTGAGAAGGGGGAGCCCTTAACTACAGCTTGTGCTCCTTGTGCTGTTTATAATTTTTTACCAGTGATTCATTTGAAGCAAGTGGATAGGTGGGTTGTAGATCAGGGAACAGAATAAAGGGCTTTCAACATGGCAGTTTCAGAGTTTCTGGGTGTAGTTTTTAACTTCACATTTTAAAAATAATTCTCAGGCTCCTCACTGATGGATGTTTTTAAGTAGTGTTAGTCACTTTTAAAGTAAAAAAAAAAAAAAAAAAAAAAGGAAGGAAGCTTTTTTTCTTGCACATTTTCTCTTAAGAAGTTTGACCTATTACCACTTTGTATTCCAGACATTTATCTGCATAGAAGATGCACAAAAAAAGAAATATCTCTATGTTTATACATTACATAATTTATTTTTTAGTTTTGTTGGTTTGTTTTTCTTCTTGTCTGTGTCTGTATGTGTAAAATATTTGCCAGGTCCACCAAACTTAGTATACCTGACAGACAGCACACACCCTTTGTGGGGCATTTACAGTTTGATAGTTTACTCCATTCCACTTTAATTCTCGCATTACTTGCCAGTCATTCTTACAAAGCATCTTTTAGCAGCTCTTATAACCTGAGTTTTTGTAGCTTAACTGCTGAGATGTATCTTTGGTCATTTCTGCATAAATAGTAAAAATTCAAGGTAAACAGACCCTCCCCCCCCCAGTAATCTCCCGTGAAATTCAGATGCCAGCCTTTTCAAATACTCTGAATGAACTCAGTCCCTTTTGCAACTACATTCCTGGAGATAATGCCGGTATCTGAAGAGCTGCCATACTCCAGCTCTCTAGCTGTTAAGTGTCTGTCTGCTCTGAATGAGTAATGACCTAGGAATCTAATGCAGTTAATTCACCTCCCAGGATTATTTCTCTCTCTCTCTTTTTTAAGATTTGAAAGCATAGTCTAAATTTCTTTAAACTCAACCTCGATCTGAGAATTGCTCAGTAGTTTGTGCTGTGCAAAACTAGTTGTTTTCTGTAGTATGGGACAGAAACATTTACTCAAGTAACTTGTTCAGTCTGCAGTAAGCTTATGTTTTTAAGGCTGGGAAATAGATTCTGTGCACATATGAGTCAATAATTAATGGGTACAGTATTAAGAAAATGATTTACCTGATAAAGTGGACTCTAATTTCGTTTCCTGCTGACCTACTGTAGCTTTGCCTTTTGTTCACTGTGTGAGAATTAAATGATTAACTTGGTGACCTATAGTAACCAAAGGCTGAGGTTAAAAGTGGATTAGTGAGCTAAGTAGCCACTATCCCTGCATAAAGCTGAGTCTGTTGCCTCCTGCTCTGAGCAAAGAATTCTGGCTTATTTCCCCCTCTCTATAAGCATCTGTAAAAGCCTATTTTGCTGTTTAAGTTGCACTTGGGAAGCATCTGTAGCATTAATATTTGTAGTGGGATGCTGTCAGTAATACTTCTTGAAGAGATTAGTGGCAACTAATATGGCTGTCTAGTTTGGTATTGGGTGAGCTGCTTGTTCATCTCGTGAGCGAGCACTAGATGTGACAGTGCAAGAAAAGCATGACTAGCCGCTGGAGAGAGAGAGAGGCAAAAAGCACATGCCAGCCAGAGGCTGCCACACAACACTTGGAGTGGCAGCGAGCAGGCTATCTGGCTGCATTAGTGGGGTGAGAGTTGTGAAATCTGACAGTGTGAGAAAGAAAAAAGAAAAAAAGAAATTAGAGCATCCTGTTGTTTCTCTCCCCCTGCCCCCAACGGTAGGGTAGGAGACTGGGTACAAACCCTGGTATACATCTCTTAAAGCCAGGTCCCTGTCTTGAGTGTCCTGGTGCTCTGACTTGCAGGAGTCAGTGAAGACAGCTCTTTCACTTTGTTGGATCAGTGCTCTGAACAGATGCTTTCCTGCTTTTCTAGCAGAAAGACAGTGGACGGAGTTACTAGGGAAGGGATGAGAAGAAAGTAGAAAACATCACTGTGCTACTTCATGAATCTGTGGTCTGTCATGTTTTGAATAGTTATCCCCCCTGCCTTTCTCTTAAAAAGATACTATAGACCTAGAAAAATAGTAGAGAAGCATAAGAAGGAGAGTCAGAGATATGTGATAGCTCCTGTACTGGGAGAGACTAAACAAACTATGACTCTTTCACTTGGAAAAGAGATGGGGGGCAGGTGTTAGAAATTAAGAAAAAGAAAAAGAAAAAGGGATGGAGACAGTGATTAGAGAACCATCATTCATATTTGTTTTTGTTTTGTTTTTCTTTTTCCCCATAAACCTAGAACTAGCAAGGATTAAATAATGGAAGTTTAGAAGCAGGTGGAAGTTTTGAAACAAAATGCAGTAATTTTTTGTACCATAGTTAAATACTGGAACTCACTGCAACCAGGCACCGTTCCTGCCAAAAATAAAAGTATTTTCAAAAAGTGTTTAGATAAATCAATGGAAGAAAGTTCCATCAAGAACTCTGGTTCAAAAAAAGGGGCGGGGGGCCAGGTAAGGCCTCTGGTTCAGTAATTCATTAACTGCATGTTGTGGAAAGCTGTGAGGACATCCTGTATATTTGCCCTGTTGTTAGATTTTTTGCTTAAGTGTCTGTTCTCATCTGTTCTGAGACAAGATTGATCTTTTTTGGACTTAGTGCAGCCATAACTATGAGACTGCAGAGCTGATTTTAAAGTTATGGTTTTTTCTTCCAATCTCTTTCTAGGCAAGATTAGTTAACGTAGCAGCCGTTTGCCTTCTTTCACATCGCTGGCAAATACCTGTATGCCAGGGTGGGTGGATCAACACTTTAAGAGGTCGGGGGCGGGGGGAGAAAAGATGGTCTGTACAATATAGGTTTTAAAAAAACATATCTATACTTTTATTTAGCTTTAAAAAGATGAAAAATGAAAACAGTCCAGAAACCCAAAGAAGTAAAACAAGTGCACCGTGGGAGGAAAATGGCCCACAGAGGTAAGGCAAGGCATGATGTCTTAGGTGTAAATATCATGCCTTGGCAATAAGGTGAAGCACATTGGTAATAATATATTAATGTATTAGCAGGGTCATAATAAATCTGTCATAACTGGCATGGATAAATAATCAGTTAAAAATCTGGCAAGAGAGGGTAGGAGGAAATGATCACTGGATGGGAGTCGCCAGTGGCATTCTACAGAGATCTGTGCTTAGATCTCTGCTATTCAGCAATTCTGTAAAAGAGCGGGAGAGAAGGGTGAGGAGGCTTGATGGTGAAACAAAATTATTTAGGATATCAGGAATGAAAGGTGACTGTGAGGAGTGGCAGAAAATCTTAAGAGACAGAGTGACTAGTCACTAAATGATAGATGACGTTCTGAGTCACTAAATGTGGAGTGAGGCATGGGGTGGGGAAATAATCCTGGCTTCCCAAGGGAAATGAGGTGCCATGGATGGCCATTACCATTTAGGACTGGGATTTGGGGATTATGGTGGATAGCTTTATGAAAAAAAATATTAGCAATTATTAGGAAAGGTATAGAGAAGAAAGCAAGAGAACAGCATTATGCCATTATATAAATTTGTGGATCATGTGTTTGCTCCTTGAATAATAAGTACAGTTCTGATGTCCTTATCCCAGAATGGTTAGAATAAAGCTGGTAAAGGCTTTGAGAGATGCAGTAAGGATGATCACAGGTATGCATGACTGTAGAGGAAATATGCACAAGGAATAACTGCGTAAACTAGGACTCTTCAGTCTAGAAAAGAGATTTCAGGGAACATGATGGAGGTCTAGAAAATCATGAATAGTATAGAGAACAGGGGTAGAGATCAAGAATTCTTGTATTTTTCCAGCGTAGGAATTTGGGAGTGTCAGAAGAAGGTAGTTAGGAGCCCTTTAAAAGCACTCAAAAGGAGTAGTGACTCCCAGTGAGCAGGAGACCTGTTGCGCTCCATTAGAAGGGATGCTCGAAGTTAATGAGTGCCTGAGCGAGACAGAGCCAGTACATAGAACAGAAGTCCACCGAGGTCTCCTAAACACAGAGGAACAGCACGTGGGTGTGGAAGTCCTCTGGGCTGGAAATAGTTCGGGACTGAGAGAGCACTGGGGGAACTGTCATACACATTTACCTCCTTTTCTGTAAATGGTTGCTTATAGCCACTGTTGGAAATGGGCCACTGAATTAGATGCATCATTGGTGGGATTCAGTATGAGCCTACTTTTATGTGATGATTCAAGTCTACACCTAGTATTTTACCTGGCATTTTTTGCTGAAGTTCCTGTGTTATTGTGGGCACCGTGATGATTTACTGTTTGGTCCTATTGCAAATATCAAGAGTTTTCAAAATGAGAACAAAGCAGTGTGTCAATATTCTCTTGCTAGGGTAGACGTTTATTTGTGATGTTTAAAGAAGTGATGTCAGCTTGCCACATTACAGCTTCAGAGTTGAAATAGTTCTCAGAATAGAAGGAAATTTATACACTAACAGCCAAGGTACAGAAAGATTGAATTTTTGCAAATCCTATTCTAAAGGACTGTGCAGTTTTGGACACATAAGAAGACTGTGTGCTGCACAGAGGATTTCACCACTTTTAATAAAGATTTTCTAGTTCTGAAATGCATTCACTTTGAGGTGAACCGTGACAGCTTTTTAACTGAGCAGAGCAGTGTTGGCATGAGCAGTCTGCACAGGGAGGTGAGGAAGAACAATGTATCTGATTCAAAGACTAGAGGGTTTTACGAAAGCAGAAAGAAATACCTTAACTGGAGTTTGGTGAGAATATTGTATTTACCACATAGCTGTGATGAAAAGGGCTAAGTAAGATTAGATGAAGATGTGTTATTGAGTTTAGCATACTTCATCCAAAAAAAATGCTGGTACTGCTGTTGCATCATTGAACCATCTTGGAGTAATTTGTACTCTGTCATAGGCTCTAGTAAAGTGTTGGAAGAGTGCCTTACATTTTGGTAGGAAGGCACTACAGGACAATCCATACAAGCATTTTGTAACCAGCAGTATGGTCTACATCTAACTCTTGGGTCCTAGCCAGGCTTAAGTACATAACCTGAAGCTTGAAACACCTCCATGCCAATGGCAGAGGATTGTATGGATGAACTCAGGATCCTGAGTATTAGCTTTGTGGTAAAGAGACACTTCAGGATATTAACACTGTTTTAATGCCTCTGTTCATGAAAAAAGTATATAAAGCATATACGTGCATTGGAATGTCTAGCTCTCGGTTGCATAAGTTGTTCTAAAGTACAAAAATTTTATTGTGCTAAAAGAAACACATATATGCTTGGTTGTACATCTTGTAAGTTTAGAGCTGTGGTGTCAGTGCTAAGTGGACTCTCTCCTATGTTTTCAAGGTTAAGTGTAAAATATTTATTCCTGGAAAGCAGTACCACCTGTATTCACATAGCGCGTGCGTGCACACACACACGTATAACTGAATATATATATATGTATATGTGCGTGCGTGTGTGTGCATGTGTGTCCCTTCTCATTATTTTTGTAGACTGAATGTGGGTTAGCTGACTTAACTTTCCTGGAAGTTTTAAAGGTCAATTGTTTGCTCTTCCTTCTTAACTCTAGTGGGCTGTATAATTCTCCCAGTGACCGCAATAAATCACCAAAGTTTCCTTACTCTCGGCGATGGAACCCATCAGCTGGCAGTGAGAATGAATCTGGGCAGCCGGTCCGGAGGAGGTAAGAGCACTGAGGCTTATCAGCGTTAGATGCTTCTTAGGTAGAAATCTTGGGGTGCTGCATGCTCTGTGTTCAGTCAGGGCTCTTGGAGACACAGCCGGGTCCTGTGAAAATCAGCACTGTAGGGGTCAATTGTCAGTACAAAACAAGACTGAATAAAATGCCAGATCTGCTTTTGGAAAGGAAGCTTCAGTCAGGCTTTTGCCTGTTTGCTGTTCTTGGTACGAGGAAAATAATACTGAAAATCCAAGAACTTGCATTATTTGCACTTGCAAGATCCTTTTAGTTGCTGCAGCTATTCTTCCCTTGTAAAGCAGAGGATTAAGGTTGCTTGCTTGACAATGAGCTTCTGATACAGAACAGTATTTTGCTTTAAGTACATTGCTTTGCTTTAAGTACAGCAAAGAATAAACATGTGAGCCGTTAAGCTGTCTTCAACAGTCCCATGTGCAAATTACTTTACATTAGAGTATGCCAGTAAAAATACAACTATGATTACTTAATGTGTTTTTAATGAGTATGTGCTGAATTGAGTAACTTAAAGAGGTAAAATGACATGGATGGAGATTCTGCTGCATCTTCTGGAGTATGGCCAAAAGGCAAATTACAGGGATAGTCCAGGTCCTGAAATGATGTAGTTTTGAGGAACTACATCTTACCTGGGATGATTTGTCTTGCTGAGAAATTGCTTTCATCATCTGAGCTAGCTAAGGTACCCCAGTGCTATGGTTTGCAGTGAAGTATAGACAAGCAGAGCCACTCTACCATATTTATAGTGGTCTTCTAGGGCTGCTTTATGAGCCAGCACACTAGAGTTAAACTTGCTTCTGACATCTCTGATGCTGCTCCTTGTTCAGCCCTCAGAGCCAGGGTTTGCAAAGGGATCTTTGAAGATACAGCTGTATTGATGAGGAAATCTTCTCCTAGATAGGTACAGAGATTTTACATTTGTTTTCTGAGCTGCTCCAGACGTTTTGTCTGCCATTAGCAGTCTAGAACAGGAATGAAGAAACTCGTCCATGGAATCTGCTTAGTGAGTCTCATGCCTGAGTTAAGGTAAATCAATGTAGCTCTCTTTAAGTCAATGCAGCAGTGTTGATTTACACTGTTGGACATAGCGTTTGTGAGTGTTAATAGCAATGTATTTCCTGAGATGGATTGATGGATTTTCTGATTCATTTCTAGCTTGGTTGTCAAAAGGACTTGCTGGGCTTTGCAAAAACACAGGAATATAGATGTGCAGTGCAAAAACCGTCTTGTATCATGAAAAGAATAATGTTTGTGTACCATGCAGGAGGGGATTTTTTGAGATGCAAAGTGTTTATCATCTGGGATTTGCATTTGGCTCATCTACTAGGTGGACAGGTGGTCATGCCAATAAGAAGTTTTCTCTTGGGTCACCACACCACCAGAATGTTTTTAAAAGTCTTATCTCATATGTGAGACTGCGAAGGCTGACAATAGTGAGTAGATACTAACCTAATTATGTCTTCCTGAATCTCAGGTTTTATTCATGCACTTTCCTTTTTCATGTGTTTAATAACAATAGCCATGTTGTTTATGTGCTCCTTACTGGAATTAAGAGGAAGACATCCGGTTTTGCTATGCTAGAAACAGTAGGAAGCTCTAAACTCCAGCTTACTGTGCTCGACCTTGCAAGTCAGGGGTTTGCAATGAGAACTTGAATGGGATCATGCAGCTTATTGTAAAGGTGGCTTGCAAAGTTTCAAACAAGCACATGCCCCCTTTTTTCTTTTTCTGAAATCCTACTAAAAAAAAAACCTGTGTGAAGGTTTTGTTGAAAGGATGTGTGCTTTTTTGTATTCGTGTTAAGTGGCTGAGTGGTATTTCATTAAAACTTCCTTAATGTCATAGGAAGGCCCAAAACAGTGGCGAAGATTCAGATTTAAAGCAAAGGAGAAGGTAAGTATATAATCTATAGCAGTGATGAAATGATAACAAAAGTACTGATCATGTTTTAGTTCCCTGCATTCCCTCCTCCCCCATCCTCTTGAATGTTTAAAAGGCTTGTTGTGTTCCACTCATACATGTTTTTCTTTCCTGCCTTACTTTTGCTAAAATGCTCTAGAGTATAACCTCATCACAGCACAGATTCATACAAGGTGCACATTGTTACTATACCATGCTAGTAGTGGTTTGTGGAAGCTTCCTGAAGGCTTGTCTGCAACTTGAAAGTCCATTCCTGAGGTTGGAGGTTTGGGATTTTACATCTGCAATGCTGAAGATTTTGTTCTGAATTCTCTAACCTCTCACTCTACTTTAATTAACCTGTTTTGAAAGTGAGTTAATTGATATTTGAGATGAATTGTCCTGCAAAAGGTAGGTACAGAGGCATATCTGTTCTGATTCAACTTCTTGTAGTCTTCCCACTGTGTCTTACACGTTTTTGCTGCATTTTTTTTAAACTTGTTTTCTTCCTGTGCAGTCTTGACTGGATGTCAACTTCCAAATAAAATGCTGGTGTGCAATTAGGTATGCACTTTCACGACTCAACTTTTGGCAAGTTCTTTTTTTGTGGAGTTCTCTAGTATCACATCTGACTTCTGTGACTTTGCCCAGTGCTGCTCTCTGCTCCTGTCCTCCTGTCCTGGCTGCTGGAAAGAGGAGACAGTGCAATTCGTTTTGGTGTCAGTGTCTATTGAATCTTGTGAAGGAGAGGAAACACCTCCAGGATCTGATCCACTGCTGCAGCGCAGGAAAGGAGTTCTGGCACAGTAATAGAAATCTCGGGGACAATCACAGGAAGTGAGGGAGAAAGCTCACATACTTTACACCTATTGTAACACAACAGGGTAACTTTTTGAAGGATATTGCCATTACACTCTGCCAGGGATAGTCATGTGGTAGATGACCAGCACACAAAGCAGAGAGAATTGAGTTAGACATCTCAGGTGGAAAACTTCAGGACTCAGAAGGGACCTCTTCCTAAAAACTCTGTCTGCTATTTTACATTACAAACGTGTGTGTCTGTTCCAGACACCAGAATTGTTTAATGGAATAGACTTTCTTCACCTCCTCACAATTTAGCTACCCTCCTTTCATTTTAATCAGAAAAGGGCTGCACCAGAATATGAACCTTATGTCAGTTGTTTCTCTGAAGTACCAAATCCTGCAGCCTCCCAGGCCTGTAGGTCCCCTCTTGGGCTGTGTATGTTCTGCCTCTGTTGCCTAACTGACAATGCCTTCCTTCCTGTCCTTGTGTCAGACCACACAGAGGCACCATCCTCAATATCTCAAATATGTTGCATGACCAGGAAAGGATGAGAAAAAAGGAAGAAAGGATGTAATTGTCAGAGATCAGGATAATCCCTTATGTTCTTGCACTTGAATTAGGAAATTGCCTTTATTTCCATTTTTAGTATTTTATTCAGTTCAGTAAAATACGTGGTGAAAGCATATATAATGACAGCTAACGTGAGCAGCTGCCACTCAGCTGACAGCTCAGCAGCCCTGCTGTCTCTCTGCAAGTGCTTTCCCGACAGGGAACACAGGGTAATTTGATGTACAAAAGGTGGATCAGATTTTCATTCCTGAAAAGCTAGAGAAGGAGTTATTTTGAATTTGAGCAAATTAGGATATTTATCTTGCAGTTTTCCTGCCACAGTATGCTTTTTGATGCTTTGGTACTTTGGGGGATTAATTGCCTAAATCAGTGCAAGAAAATACCTGAAATCATGGGAAATGTGAAGAACAGTGTTGCTGTGCTGACCTAGGAATGTGGAGAGTTGAGATTTGTAGGAAATGATAATATTTTGTTGGACAACCGATAAGATTTGGAGCATATAAGGTCTGCTGCAATTCTAGGACATTCATTGCTCTCCGAACTATTTGAACACGCTTGAGCCAGTGTCTTTTGGACGCTGTCTTTTGTTCCTGCTTCTTCCTTTGGAATAACATTTTTCTTTAGAAATATACGTCACTCTTATCCACACTTTCAGCTTCACCCAGAAATATCCATTTTTACCTGGGAAACTGGTTATCTTGAGCTTCTTAGTGGTTTTAACATGTGAAATTTGTGGGTGGGGAGGAAGGGGAGGGTTCTGCTTCTCCTCTGGAGAAATTTTGCTTTTCCAAGCCTTTTCCCTGCAGACAGGCTGGGTCGAACTGAGTTTCCTAGGCTTTGGTTGTCCTGTTATTCTAAAATACTTCTGTTTGAATGGGAGCTATTTGAGTGAATGATTTCCCATTGTCTCTAGCTCGGGAGAGGGGGGAGACCAGCCTCCTTTCTGAGCTTTTGATTCCATAGACTCCGAGGCATTTAATGACACAGCAATTTTATAAAACTTACCATAATTCACAGCTGTTATGGGCAGATTGACAAGCCTGTCAGCTCTGACAGAAGGACACCTATAGCAGTGTCTGAGTTTTAAAGGCAGGGGCTAGAATGCTGTGTCCCTGACCAGTTGTGACACTGAGGAGGTCAGTGCGTTGGCTGTTGTGCTTCGTGGGGAATCTCTCTCGTCTTCCTCCTTGCTCTTTGAGCTCTTCTCCCTGAGTGGTCAGACCACGCGTTGAGCAGGTGCTTCTCAGGAGCATCCAACCTTGGCACGAAACACTTCCACTTACCCATTACCTGCTCCTGATGAGGTGCCTTCACTCTTCAGCTTATCTGAGGGGTAGTTTAACAAGTCTGCTCTCTTACCCAAGTGGCTCATCAAAGAAAAGAAAAAAACAGGAGGAACAAGATCATCTGCATCTCTGTCAGTGGCAACAGGAGTCATCTCCTCTTCTCTTATTTCATACCCAGAGACCTCAGAGCAAAACTTCTACTTCCCAGTGCAGCAAAATGCAGAGAAATGTATCTTTCTTTGGAGGCACTCTGAGACCATCATCACGCTAGGTAAAGAACAGTCTGAAGCAGTTTTTGATAACCCCAGAGATTCTCTCATACAGTGCCATTTTTTAGGACCTAGTCCAGCACTACAGTAACAAAATACTGGTTTCTAGAACCAAAGCACTGACAGCTGGTCTGTCTGCTCCAAAATGTCGATCAGCGGCAATCAGGGATTTAAAGCTTTTAGATAGTAATTGCCAAGAGCTTCTCTGTGATGAGGGGAGCTTGCCTGTAGGTAGGCATATCCCCATGACTCCAGCTCCAGGATAAATTCTCATAACAGTTCTGAAAACGGTGATATTTTCTTCTCGAAGTTCAGCTTTCAGTGTTGTCTCTCTACTTTTGCATCAGCTTGTTCCACCAGGCTTTTTCAGTAATAGTCAGAGCAATAAATGTCACCTTACCATTTGAGGCTTTGCAGTTGGAGATGATATAGAAGCCAGTGCTTTATTTCCTTTTCCCTCATGTGGTACAGCATCTTTGTAGCTCTGCCTTGAGTCATCTCAAAGCTGTGCTGATGCATCTGCCAGCCTGTGCACTTCAGCCTTTCTGTATTTATGAAGACAGCAGAATCACAGTGATCGGTGATGGTGTTTCCTGCATACTGCCTGACACTTGGAAAATGGCAGAAACTTGCAGAAGCCAGATGGAAGTTGAAGTGAATAGAAAAAGAGGGATGCGGTGAACATCTTAGTTTGCTTGCCAATACCAGAATTACTGCATAGCTTCTGTTGGATGTCCCATTGTATGGAGTAAGACAAATGGCAGAACGGATACAGTTTAAAGGCAAAACATTTCACATTTGAAAACAACATTTCACTGTGGCATATACACAAGAATGCTGAGAGCTTAAATTAAAAAAAAAAAAAAAAACACAGTGCAATGATTCAGAAGGAAAACAGCACTCACCTGACAGTGCTTTCTGGGCGCCGTACCTTTTAAGCACTTATTCCTAATTAATTAATGAGAAAAAGATGATAGGACTCTCAGGTTTAGACAAGCCCTCTAAACTCTTCCTTAATCCTGATTTTCCTAATAATGTCTTCTCAATATCATTCATTCCTTTAGAATTTTGGTACTTCTGTAATATTGTAACAGTAGAAAACAAATGGTGATGAGCACTTCTCATTTCTGTTTTGTAAGTTGCAAGATATTAATAGATAAATTGATCTTGAGAGAGAGACATAAACTAAACTATGATTTGTATGCTTAGTTCCTGAACTACATTGCTTTTCTCCTCTCCAGATCTCGGTCTCGTTGTAACACCAGCAGTGGCAGTGAATCAGAAAATTCTAACAGAGAGCACCGGAAGAAGAGAAACAGGTGACCATTCTGTATTCTAGATACAGAAACGTGAAACACAAACAGATGGAGCATGGGCTCTTCTGCGATAGCTCTGGTAAAAAATAATCTAACATGTTTTACTTGTATACAGTCCTCCTGAGGTAGCTTAATGTCCATGTTTGAATAAAAAGGGAAATAAGTACCGAAGTACATAAACACTATGGATGTGTGCAGTCATCCTTGTGTTTGGGAAGAGCTCATTAATGAATTGTAAAATCAAATACTGGCACACATTTATAAGAGACTTGAAATGCTAATGCAAATAAAATGGATAATGGTGATCACGCGATATTCACAGCCTGTACTTCGGCACCTCAAAATTTCATATGTAGAATTCTAGCAGAAAATAAGCTTTTGGGAAGAACCCTCAAAGTGTCTGTGAAGAGATCTACAACTTGTTTTTGTTTTTGAATACAGGTATTAAATTTTGGAAAATACTCTTTTTTTCCAAAATGTGAAATGCGGGCCTAAACCCAAAATGTGTACAATGTCAGCTTTTAATAGGGTAACATCAGTTAATATTGAGTGATGCTAGCGAGTTTTGTTTTTTATGTTTATTTTACTTATTGCTGATAAGAGAAGCCTCGTATAACAACTGATTGATTGTAGCAAATTTTTTCCTTTAAAGCAGCCACTTTTATTTCATATGTGAGATACAGCATTTTGAGTTATTTATTAAAATTTTTTTAAAGCCCATAGAATTTCTTCATATTGCATAAACATAACATAGGAGAACTGTCATTTGACAAAAGAGGAATTTAATACAGATTTCTGAAAAGCTCTCTGCACAAGCTGCCGTAACTGCTTATTGTTTCTCATGCCATGCTGTGAGTGATAAGTGATTCTGAGATATTTCAAAGCTCTTGGAAATAATTATGTGCTAGATATGTTAAAGCAATGGGATGTGCCTTGTTGGTAAAGTGCTGCAGAAGTATGTAGTATAGTAATAATTTAAACATGACTTACAATAGTTAGAGATGCTAAAAAAAAAACAAAAAACACACATTCAGAAAAGGCTGGTATGAAGCACAGCTGAGCCATGAGAGTTTACTTAAATCAGAGCAGTCTTGCGAGATACTTGGATAACAATAACCTAGTGTATATGGAAGATTTGTTTTCCAGTCAGAGCTCTGAAGTTTGAATAAAATACTGAGTTTAGTTTCAGCGATCAGTAGGTAAATAGTTTTTTTCCCTGTGAAACTTGTTGTTCAGAAAGCTACACAAGCAACTGAAGGAAATTAGAGACTGACCACAAGAATGTTTTTAAGAGCTTCTTGCAATATAAGGAATGAATTGTAAGAAGGATTAAGTAGGGCTTATCATTTTTTGAAGAGTAAAAGAACCTTTACGTACCCTTCATCAATTCCCGCCAAAGTGCTTAAAGTTAAAAAGAAAAAAAAGATTTCATGTGGTTAATGAGTGTTTTTATATTGTTTGACATTTTCAGGAATGTAAGATATATGAAAAAAAGTTGCAGAATTTCTTACCCCTAGGTGGTCACTGGAAATCAGACCAGATCAAAAGTCATTTTAGTGTTACAGTAAACAAGCACAAAATGAGCTGGTCATCTGAGACTTGCTCCTTGTCATCAGGTGCATGAAAACCACCAGTCATAATGAATTTCTGCATTTCATTAGCAGCTGCAGGAGGAATATAATACACTGAATGGGCACAGACATTTGAATTGTTTTCTTGTTAGAAGAGGTGAGCCAGTCCTAACAGGCTTAAATGGGGCAATACAGGGAAGCTTGCACTGCTGTTACTCAGACTTTATCTGTTGCATAGATTAATACAAATTTATTTTCCAGTACTGCAGTCAGGCCCATGGCACAAGCAGACACAAAGTTGTGCTGTTTTTGATTGGAATAAAATGTCTGATTCTTACATTATCCAGAAGAATCTGATTCTGATTGCAGCAGAGTAGAATATATTGTTCACATGAGAGGAGATCACTGTGAAGTAATTATCAGATGAAAACAAATCTATCAGGGAAAAACAGAAATGCAGTTGTGACCTTCTGAAGGTAAAACAGTGGGAAAAGGTTGGAGCAAAACTATTTACTTAATCTCAGTCAGCCTTTGAGATTTCAGTCCATCTCATGAATATTTTATCCTGAGCAAATGTTCACAAGTAGTTGGAAAAGAACCTATGATGAGCATATTTCAATCACAGAAGAAACATGTTTGCCTTTTTTTAATGCTATTGTCAAAATTTATTGTATGGATAAAAATACCTCAAAGTAGTGGACAGTGTGACTGGACTGGAAAATAGTTTTCCGCTTGGTTATACTTGGAAGATCCATCACATCTGTAAATGAATGGTAGCTGTACACTCAAATATATTTTGAATGGAATTTTCAGGAGACAAATGAGTCCTCAGTGTTGCTTGGTTTAGGAGATGGTTTAAGAACTCTCTCAGGGAGATACATAGCAAGAAATCACTGTAGGGGACAATAGACCTCTAAGTCCTAATACAGAAAATTCATAGGCAGAGAAGGCTGAAAAATGGAGAAAGTCTGAAAATTAAATGATTTTCTTTCAAAGAAATATGTGAACATATGTGTAAAACTGATGTACATTTATTTAGGAGGGAAAAGAAATGCTAAAGGAGAATGGAATTACAGTGTGGGCATGTGATCAAAATTTGAAGCGTGTGTAGAAGACTGACACGGGAACAGAATGAAATACCTGCAAGTCTGATTTTAACAATATGAAATTTTACAAAATTTCTGGCTCAGACTTCTGTTTTCTCTTGTCTACAGTTAGGACATTATTGCCCTTTCAATACCCAATGCTAAAACTTTTCAGTGGCTTTTTACAAGAAGCAAAAACTAGTATGCTGAGTTTCACCAAATAAAGGTTTAGTTTCCATTTTTTAAATGTTAGTTCCGTAAGAAGTTATGCAGGGGAAATATATTGCAGCATAATAGAATGGAAATAAAGCTCAAAGAAATAAAATCTCGTTTTACACTGGTCCCAGATTCGGGGAAAGCGTTACTAGCTGCCTATGTTCCTATCAAAGAGCAGAGTTTTGCTGTAGGACTCTTCTTCATGTTCAGTCTTCCGTGTCTAAGGAGGGGAATGTCTAAAGGTAGCCACGTACAACATCTGTATGCTGAACTCACTCTTGGAAATTACTGAACTCAAATGTCCAGGGTACAGTGGAGTCATCATCTAAAGATTGTGTGCACACGATATGAAAATATGGGCTTCTCTAGAGACAGTGTTAGACAAAAGAGTCAGTGAAGCACATTTAAAAGAAGAATCTAATGAAGACTTAAAATCTCTGTATGATGGGATCAGTGTGGTCTAACCAGAGGCATATCTAGGTGCTCTTATCCCAGCATCAACAAGGATTTCTTCACTGTAACCATCTCATACCAATGGTACTGATAATGTTTGGGGTTTTTTTCTTGTTTATTGCTATGTTCTGTTTAAAAAATGGTCTTAAAATGTCACTGAACAGTCATTTGAATTTTTGTTGGTTTCAGCTGAATTTTGCTCGAAACTGTGTATATTGTTGCCAGCTATTATGTTCTCTGAAGTCATTTCTTCTTTTATTTTGTCCTTCTTCACCTTCAGAATGGGGAGACTTTTAGCTGTGCAGAAGAGCACTTTTCTGTTATCACTGCGATTTTGCTCCCTCGTAGCCCCAAAGGATTCCCTTAGTAGAATGACCCAGAGCAGGAATGATGTGTTTACTCCTTTAATGAGAAGTCATTCATCAAAAGCAGGTCGACGAAGTGTGTGGTCAGCGTAGAGGTGTAATTTCGAATGCTTGTTGGGGAGGTGCAGAACCTCATGCACTCTGGGCCGGAGCGTGGACATCACGCTCCGCTGTGCTGAGCGAGTCCTTTGTTCAGAATGGGTAGTTCCCAATTATTTTATGGCCAGCATCTGAATGCCTCTTTCAGAGCATAGCTGTCTGCTTGACCTGTTAGGTGTGCTGTTCCTTGAGGGGGCCTGGGCAAGGTGCTGACAAATGGGCAGAAGCAGCATCCAGCACAATAGTTCTGATCTGGCAGCCCTACGCGTTCTTTCTGTGCAGGTTTAAGTGACTGCCGTATGTGCAAGGCAGTTGATACTGTTTATACCATGTGGGGGACGATTGCTGTCTCCACAAACTGGATTATTCAGGATGAAAATCACAATTCATTACTTGTTGCTGTGTGAGTTCTTGTGTTAAATCCGTAGATAGAAGCTTATGTTAATCCCTGTCACCAGCAGATTACAGGTTGAAAAAGACTTGCTTAGAAATCAAAACCTGATGCTGTGGCCTACTCCAGATGCTTGGTGCCATTTGGTAGAGTTGTGAGGGTTTACAGTAAGCAGTTGGGGATCCAGCTCAAAATTCATTATGCGTGTGAGAGAAGATCTGATCAAAGGAAAAGCGTCGGCCTGCTTAGCTGGTTTAGCCTGATACAATTCAAAACTCAACTAGAAAGGCATAGAGGTAGTGAAGAGCAATAACAGTAACATGCTTTGCATTTCCTAGGGAGTAAAGTCTCCTCTGTAATCCATTTATCTCTGTTGGTTTGTTTGTTTTACCTGTCAGTCTTCCCATCCTTGTTACGCTTCTCTGGTTTCTTCAATATGCCAGTCATGCTGTCATACCATACAGTCTGCTCTTGGAGTGATATTTTCCAGGGTTGTTTCTAAATTTTTGCTGGGTTTTAAATTCACTGCTGCGACCAAACACAGCCATTTGTTCCACCTTAGCATCTTGTCACAGCAGTCGTACCTGCATCCCCAAAACTGAGAAGCTTCTGTATAGTCTCAAATGGCCAGATAGTGGCATGTTGACTGGAATTAACTCAGTCTGCTATTGAACATGCTGAGTTTGTATGCTTTTGACATTTGCTTTAATCTGTACTACGTTCCAATAATGGATTCATGGATTTATTAAAAAAAAAACCCAAATCATATCCCATCTGAAAATAGCCTAACATTGGAATCCCTTAGTTCTAAAGAATTTGGATCTTGTAATGATACGAAATAATTCACAGGATTGAGGATTTCACCTTCCCTTCTGCCTCTTTAATTCAGCTACTGCTTTAGTAACTAGCTAATCTAAACCTTGGAGCAGAACGTTTTCCTGTCAGAGGTCGGCTCTTTTGCTTCATGCTGATGTGCTTTGGGGAAGCTTGAATTTTAATGACTTTCTCCCCCATCAGTTTTTTGCCCCTCTCTGTCAGATCAATAAAATGATGAGATGATCTGTGTCTCTTTGGAAAGTGGATTTTGATGCCTTCGTGGTGAGTTTTTCCCTCTCTTTGGACCGAGCAGGGTGTTCCCTGGGCCAGAGGTGCTTACCGGGGAGGGCTGTAGGGGTTGCTGAGTCTTGGGTGGAGGGGGAAGTTGTTCAGGCATTTCAGGATGGGGCAAGCAAGGCCTGATGAGGAGGCACCGGTAACAACCACACAACTACAAGCAGGAGCCAGAGGCATGCAGGTGACAATGGCAGGGTGACGCGTGCCCGGGGCAACGCGCACAGCCCGGGGCGGGGCCTGCAGTCGTCATGGACTGTTTCGCAGGTCAGGGCGAAGGCACTGCTTCCTCTGAACGGGAACTTGCTCGGGGCGTCCCTGGGGGATTTGCCCAAGGTCCCGTGAGGGCGCGTGGTGCAACAACATGTTTGGAAAAAGTTGCGTCCTTGTGTCACAATATTGGACTTCTGCTTGCTGTAGGGGAGCTGAACTTGAAAGGCTAAATAGAGTAAGGAAGCGATTCCAGCCGTTTGGCTTGGGCTGAGAAGACAAACTGAATTCAAGTTGTAGGCCTGTTTTTAGTGGCTTGGAGTGATTCATCTTTGGCCTAAGCTATTTCTGAATAACAAATCAATGAATTCTCTTTGATAAAGGTTCTTATGTTTTAATATATTTTGGGAACATTAATTATAAATATAGCAAAATAAGTTAAAATATTGCATAATAGTAGCTGGAATTCTGCAAGGAAAACAATAACTCATTTCTTCCTCAGAACGCCCTGGGACAGAGACCTCGAGCTAAAGTCCTGCTACTTGTTTTGCAGGTTACGGCAAGAGAATGACATGGTTGATTCAGCTCCTCAGTGGGAAGCTGTGCTGCGGCGACAAAAGGAGAAAAACCAGGCAGATATGAACTACCGTCGATCCAGGCACAGATCTCGATCGTATGTAAAATTAGCCCACTTTAACTTGAAAATTAAGGCTGCATGTTAAAAAGTAGGAAGACTATTTCCTGTGTAGTTATTCCTCTCAGCTGCTCAGGAACAGTGGCTTTCACTTGGCATGTTCTCACACTAGCAAATTTGTCTCTTTGTGGCCTAACTCCTTTGCTACAATGGTTTGAATTTGAAGGTACAAGTAACGCACAATCGGCTCTGTAACAGGCTTGGACAGTAACTCACTCCACCACCTTAGATCAGATATTGGACTCTATTGTGGCTCACTGAGCCTTAGTTCTGTAATAAGGACAGCGATGCCCCTACTGTGTGCAGCCTCTCTGCAAAAACATTGTTTTTGTATGAGAGGTGCAGGCATCTTTTTGAAATGTGTGTGTGTTTCTTTAATCAGCGTAATCTCTGCAGCCTTGCTCCAGATGAGCCCAGCTACTGAAGTCTCCATGTCAAATTACCATTTGTAAGCAGCAGTCAGTAATTTATTACGTCCTGATGTCAGGATTGCCATGATAGGGTTGTGTTGCTAGGCGGTGCCGTTCCTACTGATAGCCATTCCCCACATGGCAAAATTGTCAATTTCTAAAATTAATTTTCTCAAACGAATGAAAATACTGTTTTTATTACAACTATGTTTCTTTTAATGGCGCATTTTGGGCATTTAGATGCATTGTTTTGGATTGTGTGTGTTTCCAGCCTAATGTGCCACCCAAGAAACCACCTAGTGCAGTATCAGTGTCAGGCAGCCCTGGGGCCAGGGCCGGGCGATGTGTTGAAGAATGCCAGGAGAGCAGCTGTGAGGCACCGGGAGACCAGGCAAAAGAGCAATCTTTGAAACTATATCCCCACCCTCACTGCCTTGCTAAAATAGATGGATTGTCCAGCGATGAAGCCTATGGCTTAATGTGTGACCACTGTAACCCAGTGTAATCACTTAACATGGTTACTTTTCTTCAGTGTCTTTTTTTTTAATTTATCTTCCATGTTAAGACTAACAGAAACTGTAATGCCATGAATTGCTAAATTTATTTCCCTTTGTAAGCATTTTAGTGTAGTTTAAAGAATAATGAAATATTTGTAACAAATACTAGGATGCAGTTTTGAATCTCTTCAAGGACTTTGGCTTTGCTGCATTTCCCAAGCCGGAAGAAGTGCCCAGGGGATTCTGACGTTGCCGTGCATGCATGATGTTAGGGGAGAGCAAGGATTCCTACTGTTATTGACCCATGGACACAGAAGAAGGGAGAGAAATCGCTGCCTTGAGCAAAATGCAGTGAATGCTTCTTGTCCCTTTTTAGCTCCTCATACAGAGAACATATTTAGCCTCATGAAGGGAAGGATGATTCTCCGTGATTTAATCAGTGAAATTTTACAATAGCTAAGTGGGAAGGGGAATAGTAATTTTCACTGTCAGTCCCCTCCCACCCCCCAATAAACCTCTAAATGAAGGGAGAGGGGAGGAAGGAGGAGGTTTGGTCTGTTAGAAGGCTCTGCTGATGTAGCTAAGTTTAAAATATGTTTTTTAAAAAAACACTTATTTGTGATTGGAAAGATTTATTTGCCCCATTTCTGAGGAAGTCAGCTGCAAGCATATTAAGAATGTGCACCATATTAAGTAAAAGGCTATTTTATTTTTACCTATTGAAACTGTAATCTGCATTGATGTTTCCGGTATTAAAATCCACTGGAGTTCTGTTCTCATAGTTACCCACGTTGTTAGAACCCATTTGTATCTCCACCTTCATAGCTTAGAGTTTTACTTCCTTTATGAGAAATAGTATTTGTTATTAAAATTCCAAATGTTGGAATTTCTACTTTTACTGGCTTTGTACAGACCTGTTCACTCTCAACTGCACAAAAGTCAAATATTATTAGGTGTAATTGTAGGTCGATATACTACTAAAAATCAGAAATATTAAAACTCACTTGTATTGAAGGTGCAAATATAACAGATTGTTTGATTTACAGTTTTGTAGTATGTACAGAAAGTGCCATAAACTAGGAAATGCACTCAGTTTATGAGTGCATGGCTAGATGAAATTTATAGCCAATGTTTTTTTCTTCCTTGTGCCAAGTAAGTTTTATTGCTTGGACAGCACAGGCTCCCTCTTGCGGCTAACAACTTACAAAATGCATTTTATCTTCCCTCCAGAAAGTACTAGCCAGTGCAGTGATATTCTGGACTATATTTTTTTGAAATTACTATTAGCAAAAAACATATAGGTATAGTGTCTTTTGTGACAAGGCAAGGTCCTAGGGAAAGCAAGGAAAGGAGGAAACCCTGAAAATTTTGGGTAACTCCTCATTTCTCTTCTCTCCCATATTGTGATAGTGATGAATATACTCCTCACTTTTGTGTGCCTCACTTAATGTATGCAAATATGAGCTGAAAAAGGATAATGTGAATTCCTTTCAAGGTGCCTTAAAAAAAAGTCTGGTAAAAGGCTTTTAACTGAGCAGTCAGATCAAACAAGATGAATAAACTCTAGCTGCAGTAGGTTATAAGAGCATTTATTTAGTATAGTTTGGCTCAGCTGTTTGCTTACATGACTGCATGCATGCTAGGGAGAAGGGAAACAAGTGAATCCCTAGGGTGCAGGGTATGGTTATTTTTATTTTTAAATCTGGACATATGGTCACTTCAATTTGCACATTTAACAATTGACACAAAACATTCATTTTAATAATACAAATAAATCTTTCACATTAAGTTACTTATTGCTGTCAGCTTAACTAGAGGTTCACCTTGGAAGCATGAAGTAAAGGTTGAAATATTTGTTACCGTGTCTGGCACACTGCATTTCATTTGTTTGATAATGAGCAATATTAATCATTGTTGGTGTGTGTGTGTGTGTGTGGCGGGGGGATTCTCCTTGGTCTCAGGAATAAAAATATTTGACAAGAATTTGACCTTTCTTTCTTCTAAAGGAAACAGCAAATATCGAAAGCTCCCAGTTCTAGTTCTACAGGGTTTATTTTCAAGAGTTCAAGTAAAACATCTGCATAGCCAAAGGGCTTTTTTAATTAAGAAGAATGGCCATTAAAATTCCATGGCTTATTTAAATTTACCATTTGTGAATCATGAAATCAAATTGAATTATTAATAAGGGTGCAGATGCAGACATAAAAAATAATGTAGACCTTATTAATGTCTAGGGTTATTTGAGCTTGTAAAAACCAAACAACAACAACAACAAAACCCTGGAGGCTCACCACTTACTGTGGATTCCCACTAGGTTTCTTGTGCATTAGAGAATCTGATTAGCTTACAAATTGTCCAGAAGCTATTATCTTTCAAAATTTGATTCAGATACTGCAATAGGACAATCTGAATATATATTATTTGTCCAAACTCTGGATGTTGATATGATTCACAATAAAAAAGTGGAAAGAGTGTGAAAGAGGGATGGTGATCTGTCTGGCATTAAAGATTTAATAGAAGGGTCTGCTTGTTACGTGTTGCTGAGAACTACACAAACATGAATTTCCTATTCAGTATTTACAATAGCTACATTTCACCTTAACAAGGCCTCTCTTTTTATAAGCTTTTCTTCATTTTAGAGTGACAGTGTTCCTGCTGTCTTCAGAGAAAGCACAATCAGGCTTTTGGTGCAAAAATGCTTGTATTAAGATACATTAGCTGTATCATATTTCTGGATATTCATTTGTGGGGAGTTAATTTGAATAAATGCTGTGAGACTGTCCCAATATCGTAATACTTCTTAAACTGGTGGAAGATAGATAATGTCAAGATATGAATTCTTAAAAACAGTTTGCTCTGAGCAATGACTGTGTATAGCTCCTTTCCTTCATGCTTTTTTTCATGAGATGCCATATGTGGCTCTGCTAGTATTTTACAGCAGTGGTTCCCTTATTAATGTAGTTGCAGGGGTGGAAGGAAGAGGAGGAGGGAGAGGATGGGCGAGGTCACAGAATTAAACACCCAGAGTTGGCCATAGAAAGCAGGAGGCACAGTTCCTAGAAAATGGTGAGAGGAAGGCAACTTCTTATTTAACCGCTCTCTTCCCACACTGCTCCACGAGTTAGTATTTCTTACTGCAGGTGAGGCTGTGTGCCATGTGCAGTGATACTGGGAGACTTGGGACCACATCCTGAACTGGTGTGTTTCCATGAATAAGTAAAAGCAATGAGCTAATCAGATGGGTTAGTGGCATGCACAATACCTTGCTTTGTGGGAACCCTGCATTTGGGAGTGACCTTGGGGCTTTCCTTCCTCAGGCAAACTAGGGCTTGTAAGCATTACAAAGCCTCCCTGGAGAAGCTGGCGTTTTCAGTGAGCTTTTGCATCCCCCACTGCCTGATTATTCAGTCTCAGAAGAGGATGCCTATCTTCCCAGCCCCAGGGTGAATACGGAGTTTGCAGCTGCTATTTTGTGAGCAGGGGGTTGCATAGAAGCAGAAATCAATTCAAAGTTGAGGGGCAAAAAAGGCTGTTAAAAACTGCTGCATACCAAGCTACTGCCTCAGGGAGTTAAAAATAACGTGAACTGATGTAAGAAGGAGAGTAAAAAGAAGTAAATGCAAGAAGAGAGAAGGAAAGAGGAGGAGAAGTGAGAATCAGAGAAAACGAAATACATTAAAATAAACATGAAACACAAAGCCATCAAAACCTCTTCATGCTGTGAAAGGTCAGATTGCAAGCTACTTGTGGCTGTAGCTATTGCACCTGATGGCTGCGGATGCCCTCATGAGGCCCTGGCCCATTGGAGCAGACAGCAGAGAGGTCTGGCAGAGGACAGGAGTTGTCATGGGGGGGCTGGCTGCGCGATGCTGCCTGGAAGGTCATCCACCAGCATGAAGCCTGAGAATGTTATGGATTAGCTCGTATTAGTCCCATTAGGGAATTACAAATGTAAGGTTGTTTCTTACCTTTTTATCTCTCTCTAGTATTTTTACAGCATTAAACTAGGATCATCCAGTACTTCTGCACCTGTGAAATCTAAAAAAATTAGCATCTCTAAATAGTCTGCTTCTATGCCATCTGTAAAACATTTACTGAAATACAGATGTCTCTGAACATTATTCCCAGACTGCAGTCTGGAAATAAGCCAAACATGTCATGGTGAAACAAAAACATAGTAAAACAATTAGCGATAGAGAACAGTTTGGAATTATTTCTGATATGGCTCTGTCACTGGGCAATGGAGAGTCAATTTAACAGATGCTTTACAACTAACAAGAAGGCAAAATTCTGCTCTCTTCCTTGATCTTCACTTAAATCTGTGGATTATATCATTCCAAAAGCATCTTTGACTATGATAGGCCTTTTTTTTTTTAAAAAAAAAAACCCACTATCTGATCTGATGAAACTGTGACTTCTGTGGGAGCATTTAGGCATGCTGATCCTTTTGAAAGTTGCATCCTTTGCATCTCAGAGGATGTGGAACGGTCTGGCTGTCTACACTGAATTTATATAATCGCAATGATAAGAGCGATCTGATCTCTTAATACGTTGTAGTCCCTGCCACTGTGTAAAGCATATATTTAATCCATTAGCGTATTTTCTGGTGATTTCTAGATGTAACTTCAGCAACAGTGGTACTTCATGCTAACTTGAAATGAAATAGAAAAGGAAAGGACAATCCAGTTAAGAGATAATATTTTCTGTAATTTGCTGGAAGATATGTGGCACGTAATTCAGGCTTTCTGTACTAAATCTCCATGTCTGCAACAGAAAAACTACAATTTTGGCTAAGCAATTTATCTATGAATGAAGTACCTGCTAAAATATTTGTGTGTTTCTGTGCAAGTGCAATTGCTGTTGTTGTGTTCGTCCTAGATGTCGCAAAGTTAAAGTATAAATGAACTGAGCAGAAACCTTACTTGCAAACCACCAGAAAGCCTTAGGCTGGACTGATGAGAGCTGAGTGAGGGCTCTTCTTTCCTGGTGCCCGCTGGGAATGAGCAGGGATTCCTGATGGCTTGGCCTGGCATGGCCTGGCATGGCCTGGCATGGCTGGCCCACTTGATTGCTTCCTGCCCCCAGAGGGCTCGCTGGGCCAGCCCAGGTTTCTCAGGGCCTTTTAAAGGAGTAATTCCAAAAAGACATTGTCCTTAGCTGGGCCAGGGGCTGGAGGCTAGGGGGACAGCAGTAGCTGGGCACAGCTTTGGCTTGCAGTGAGAACTTGTTCTGTCATTAATATTTTGCGCATACTTTTGCTGAAGGCTAGTGGAACAGAAATTGTGATTTCGCTCAGAGCCTCTCATTCAAGAAATGACTTTTCGGTTCCAATAAAGCAATGAAGTTTAATGCATTTCCCAAGATAACAAACTTTAAAATTGAGGTCATTAGTGGATTACGTTTGCCATTATTTCTGTGCTCAGTGTATGCCATTAAAAGTGGTTATTGAGCAGCAATACCTCAGATGGTGGTTTTCACAGTTCTGCATTTGTTTTCTTTGGTCTTTGTAGGAGAAGCCCAGATGTACAAGCTAAAGAACAACTGTGGAAACATATTCAGTAAGTACTGTCCTCATACGGCCTGACTGACCACAGCATTGCCCCAATGTAGTTATTCACACCCCTTGCACTGTGGTTATAAAGCATTCTGTTCTGATTTATGTGCCACAGTACATTAATTACACAGGTGTAAATTACTTTAGTTGACTATGCACAGAAGATACTTCAGGCCACTGAATACAGCTGACCATCATATGTAGACGAATTAAAGAAAAATACAATGTTTTAAAGGTGTATTCCTGTGGGGCTTCCAAAATGCTCTTGGTTTTGATACTGACATTTTTAGGATGAGGTCCCCTATTCTACTATACACACTACTACCAAATAGGGAGATAATAACCTATTCCAAGGAATATTCAATGTTCAGTATTCACAATATTCATGTATATATATATGTATGTATATATATAATATTCAAGATCAGGTTGTGAGGAGGTGAGAGGAAGATGGAAAAGGATGCGACGTGCAGTTGAAACAGTCAAGGTAAAGTTAGACACATTTCTTAATAGGTTTCCTATTTTGACGTCAAGATAGCTTCAGGGCTGAAAACAGCTTGTTTAAGTAGATCTTTTCAACCTAATATAATAAAAAATGAATGGTTATGCAGTTGCTAGCTACTGTAATATTATTTACTCTGCCTAATCCTTTCTAGGAAGGAACTTGTGGATCCATCTGGCCTGTCTGAGGAGCAATTGAAAGAAATCCCATACACTAAAATAGAGTGAGTTTATGTCAGGATTTTTCTTTATGAATATAAAAGCTCACTTTTCTCTTTTTACTGTGAACTCTGTCATACTGAAATAGGAGGGGGCTACACATAATCCATCCAAAATGCTTATCAAGGATGGGTTGGGTGAGGATACTAACTATTATAATAATATATTTAAACCTAACATTTTCCCTTTCACAAATACAAAAAGAATCATCTTCATCTCTTCCTATGCCGCTCACTCATCAGTCTGCTATATGTCTATATGTTCTGTATGTCTCCCTATGCCACCCATCAATCTGTTCTATACGATATATAGTATACAACCAGGGCAAACTGAATACAAGCAAACAAGCCTATTTCTTTCCTAAACTTCTACTTCCTTTCAAATTTTTATTCTGATCATCTAAAGCACTGTTTGGCCTGCTCAGCCTCTTTTCCCTGGCTTATCATGGGCAGCTGCCAGGGCATAGCCATTTCCTTCAGAACAGACATCTATTTTACCATGATAATTGCCCACTTGGGATGCTGTGTGTTAGTGCAAGCAGCTGCCTGTGAGAGAAATGGGATCCGTTTATATTATAGTGTTCTTCCACAATACCTCTAACAAAAAAAGGCTGATGTTAAAGCTGTGTATTTTAATACATTCCTTATTAAAGTTTCATTCTCAAACACAGACACGCTCATTTTAGTGACCTTTGCACTTTTAAAGCATTAACTTGTAAGAACAGGCTCATAAGAAAAGCACCAGCCTTTTAAATTCAGACAGTGCAAGAAGCCATCTGTTATACTTTAATAAGAAACGGGAGGGTGTCTCAGTCTGAAGTTGCATTTATTTATTTTGTGCCAAAGGTCTGATTTATTAATCTACTGTTGTGAATTCCGTTTCTCACTTAGGACTCAAGGTGACCCAGTTCGCATTAGACATTCGCATTCCCCTCGAAGCTACCGTCAGTATCGGCGCTCCCAGTGCTCTGATGGCGAAAGATCTGTTCTGTCAGAAGTGAAGTATGTGAAAGTGATTATTAGCGATGGATTGTTTTAATAGGTCACAGATGTTCTTGAGAGATCGTGCTTAGATTAGAAGTGGCATATATGTGATTGCTGACATAGGATTCAGGCAACCGTGTAAGCAGTAAGTCTTCAGAGCTAAATAACTCAATGAAGTGCAAAAACATTTGTAGTATATTTTGAGCCATGGAGGCTTGCTTGACTCACTCCGTCGAAAGGGCAAAAAAATGAAAAAGCCAAACGAAACCTGCCCCACTCCTCAGAGGTAGGTCATGAAGTTGCCTAAGGGAGGAAGCTCATATGAGTCACTTTCCAAATACCTACATCCTTAATGGAGTCAAGCTGTTCATCTGCAGGAGTGTGTTTCATGAGAACTCCAATAAACTACTCTTCAGCAATGGGTGGCTCAGTCTTTCCTAGAAGACCAATTTGTAAAGGGAATATCTATGAATGGAAAAGGAAGAGCCCCATTCTCAATGATGTTAAAGCCTGAAATGACAAAAGCAGTTCCCTGAAAATATTGTCCACTTATGGCCCCCCCCCCCCCCCAATACACAGCTGCATCACTTACTGTGCCCCCAGCACAAAGTACAGAGAAGTAAGCTAAGGCTTTGCAGGGGAGGCACTACTCTGCCTTGGGAGAAGGATGTCCTGGGCTTGCTGGACGGCTCCTTTCTCTGTTCTGTGCTGCCCACAGGAGGCGAGCTGCTGACACCCTGAAGGAGGTGGGGCACACTTGCGATTTAGAAGGTGCCTCTCCCCACTGAATATTGAGAGTGGGGAGATAGCTTGATAGCTTTTAGATGTCTCAAGTTAGGGGGTAGGCAGTGAGTTGCCTTTGAGATCTGTAATTACTTGATGTGTCTTTATGTAACCAGCTCAGTCAGTTTCATATGCTCCTCATGTATTGTTTCAGTATACTTCATTACAGCGATACCCATTTTGTAATACCACTTTGTAATTCCAGTGCAAAAACTGATCTAGTGCCTCCACTGCCTGTGACACGTTCCTCAGATGCTAGAGGTCCCAGCATCCAGTTGATTCAACAGGTTAGTAAGTGTGCACCCTTTAAAATTTTTCTTTTTTGGAGGGAAAAAGGGTCTGGTGCTGTATTTAAATTAAGTCTTTGTCTTTCAGTGAAAAGGAAAGCAGACTCAGACTTTTTTTTTTAAAACAATGTGACTAGAAGCTTTACATTTTGCAGTTCGACTACTTTGTTTACATTTCCAAATATACTGAATTCTGTAGAATACGCTCTGATGGATACCTGCTTCCGCTACCGGTGGGCACTTTCCTATTTTAAGTTTGATGCTTTGTTAACGTGCTATCCTGTTTCCACAGGAGGAGAATCAGCTCTCACAATTACTTAAAATACGCAAGTGTGCTTAGGATGTAGTTGTAATGGTAGTCTATTACCATTTTCTCTCCACTTCTTAGAGCTTGATTGCTCAGGCTTGAAACATTGCTCTTTTTTTCAAATGCTGAATAGTTATTCTTTTCAGCTTATTGAAATAAAATGGACAGAGCTTGTCTTTATCACTGGCTTTTATCATAAATTATGGTAACATATCTTAGCTTTGATAGGCAGTCATATTAAGCTCAAAATGTGAGAAGGAAATGATATTTAAAAAGCAAGCACTTTGTACTTCTGTACCAATGCATACAAGGGTAAATTCCAGACCCATTTCTACCTAGCTTCCAAATCCTTCGAATGGTACAAGCTGCTTCTCTTCTGACAAACACTTGCTTTTTTACCTGGAGTTTTTCCCAGCAATGCTATGGGATTCCAGTGTACTTACAAAAAGTTTTGCTACTTTACCAGTATGTATTAGAAATTTGGGTGAACTCATATAGGCAGACTCCTAAATCTTGCTTCCTTCTAGACCCTTTTTTATTTAAGTTTGATTTTTATCATCGCTATTGGCAATGGGAGGGCATATCTGTGTAGTAACACATTCAGTAAAAACAGATAGGATTCCTCATTATCCTCTTAAGAGAGTGTATGTAGGTTTTCAGCAAGAAAAAAGTCTTTACCACCACAACTAGATTGTCATTTAGAAATCTGAGTGTTGTAGTTTCAAATCTAAAATCAAAATATGAAATACAATACACACATTTTCTTCTCACCCATCATGTCTGCTAATCTGGCATGTGGGGACACGAAAACCACATGCTGATACTGCAGTGTGGAAACTCCGAAGAACATAACTAGTAAAACATGTCCAATTTTATCCTGTAAGCAGTTAGAATAATGTAAGTTTGAACAACTTTAAAAGAAAAAAAGAGATTTTCTTTCACTTTAAGGCCAGCAAACACACTACGTGCTGTCAGATAGGAATTAAGTTTGAGGATATTTGATTCCTGTGTATGACGGAAATTGAAAAAGATGAGCTATCCTTGATATTTTTCTAAGGACTTGCTCCAGCAGGGAGCAGGAAGTTGCTACACTTAAAACTAAGCACATTCAAGTGCTTTATAGAAATAGGTAAATAGGTAACTTGCAGTATTGAATCCTGTTCAAAATTCACCACATCATCATATTTTCATTACTATCTAATGCTACTTGGCTTGAATTCATTGCCCTGAAAGGAATTAGTGTTACAACGTTCAGTGTTCGCAAGCACCTCTCTTTTCCCTTTCCCCCAGAATGCCTCACAACAGTGGCCATTAATTCCTAATGAACGCTTGTTTGCAGTATTTGGCCAAATACCAAGTAATTAGTCCTGGTATTTCCTGAATAGGGAATATGAATCCAAATAGCATAGAGGGGCAGCAGCTGGGAGGGGAGGAGAAGGCAAGTGGATAACAAGTTGTGTGATCAAATGTACAGACTTTCATATTCCTGGTATCATTAAATTGTCCTATCCTTAGTCTAAGACTGTCATAAAAGCAGTTATCAAAACATAGGATTTAAATTCTGCTATACATTTTCAGCAACATATTTTCATTTGTTCTCTTCAGACCCGAAATGGATCTAAAGACAGCTTAATAGAAGAAAAATCTCAGCTATCCACTAACAACCTGGATGGAAAACCCACCACTAAAACAATAAAAACTGTACAGGTATCACGCTTTAAGGTAGAGACTTGATTGCTGTAACTGAAGATAGTGAATGGATTTTATTCTTTGGAAACAGAGGGGCTTTTTTGTGCAAGGAAAGAAACTGAAGTTGGAGTGATAGCAATTTCCTCAGAACATTCAGAAATGCAGCCTGCTTGCTGGGAAGGCCAAGCAACGCATTTACTGCTTACACCGCTCTAGTGGTGTGACTGACTGAGGAGAAGCTGCCTGATCAGACAACCAAAAAGATAAGTCTTAGTAAAACTGAATGATCAGAAGTTACATTTCCAAAAAAGAAACAAAAAATTGCTGCAACAAAACAGGCTTTATGGTCTGCTCTGTAACTGAACTGCCTTTTTCCAAAAATGTCTGTTAACTAACGTGATCAGGACCAGATGCTTCAGGGGAAGCAAAATAGTCATATTTTTGGCCAATTGTGCAATACAGTATGACTTGGGAAGAAACATCTTCACAGCTCCATCTGGCAATCAACTTACGCCCTGAAACATAAGGACTGCTAGCTCTTAAAATGTTTATTTTAGCCTAGCACAACAACAGATGCTGGTGTTGCTAATACAAATGTTGACTCAATCCATTTTTAGCTCAGAAATAATGGACTCCATAACTCCCTCTGGCAGAGAGTTCCAGGGATTATACAGACTTACTTTCACTCAACAGTTCTAAGTGTTCTCAATTCTGAATGCCCTTTTGTGTGCAGGGACTATTTAATTGAACGTTGCCTACTATAAGAATAGCTCTATCATCTTTATGGTAAACCACACTGGAAACATCTGGAGAGTATGTACTGACCCACTGTATTAAGACTACTTAGCAGAGCACTTAAATACCAGTTAAACAAAACTTGTAGAGTAGGATTTAAAAGAGTTCTTTTTTTAAACTAGATTAGCAAAGCCTGCCTTAATCTCTTTTCATATGAAATAATTAATGCTAATAACTTCTATTACTCCTCTTTGAGCCACTTCTTCTGTGATAAAATGACAAAGGCAGTATTCCAGGTATGATAATTGCATTTTTTTCTATTGTCAAGGTAGGACTAGTAGGTTTTAATGATGCTGCACATTGAGCAGATTATCTTCCAGTGTGTGTCTGATGTGATGCCTAGGTCTTCTTCTGTCCTATCAGTTTGTATAAATAGCTGAAATCATTCCTGTGTCTCCCATTTGTCCTCAGTCAGTACACTGCCTACCCTCCTGGCTTTGCCAGCTTACTAAGGAGCTTAGCAAAACCTTTTTGCTATGAAGGTAACTTTGCTAAGTGTAATCTCCGAACTAAATACTGAAATTTTTAAACAGCAATGGAAACAGCTGTTGTAGTTCACGTGCCCTTGGTATAGAGGGGCTTGTTTTCCACTTCATCTTTAGAGTCTTTATTGTCCGTAAAGCTCTAAAGTGGTCAGATGGATGCCATTGGCCAGGGTAGTAGTGGTAGAGTTTGTATATTCCTATGACAATATAGACTGGTCTGCAGGTTGAGAGATGCTGCATCGTTCCAAGGAAGGCAGATTCACCTGATAGATATTTTTCTTTGGATACTTATCTCAGATAGTGCTTCTCCTTCGATCTTGGTGAACAATTCTAAGGTAAGGAAGAACTTGAAACCCCTCTGTGGTATAAATGCAGTTTCCATAGAAGTTCTTCAATATTTTCTGAATTTACTACAGACATCCCCCTAAGACATTGTTGGGCTTGGCTTAAAGTATTTGCTCAAACTGTTTGTAAGAGTCTTTAAAAAAATACCCCAAACTTTGAAATGAATGGTTTCATTGCCATTGTTCCAGTTTACAGTGATCCTTTAGGATCTATGTATGACCTGGAGCAGTATTCTCGCATGTATTGGCTTAAAAAAACCCAAACACAACAACCCACTGTGGCAAAAATTCTGATCCTATAGTTTAATCTCTATCACCACAATCCTTTGGAATACTCCCAAGAATACTAAAATTATGAATAACCACACAAGAACTGGTTAAGGTACCCTGAATCAAAGCCGCTCCTTCTTTGTTCAAGCAGCTGTCCCAAGCTTGGCGTTTTATGCATTTGCTTGTAGTTTGTTGCTTTCTAAATTATTGGCACTATTCTGGTCTCCTTACTCAGCCACAGGCAAGTAGAACACATCTGTTACTTTAGGAGTACTTGCATTCTTATGATGTGAGAATATCTGTACATGCTGTCCATATCTTGTCAATCTTCAAATGTTATTGATCAAGGAGAAAGTTATTTACAAGGCTTACGTCCAACCTAATGTTTCCCTGTATGCTGTCACCTGTCTGTGGGCTTCTGTATATTATGGATGGATAGCATCAGCCAGATGTGTGATATTTTACTTATTCCACTCTATCAGAAAATAGGCTTATGTCCAGACTAGTATCCATACTTTTCAATTCTAAATTAGTAGCAAAGCAGAATTTTCCTAGTCAAGCTAACTTTCTGAGTTAAAAAAGAAAGAAACTTGCAGAAAGAGTCCTGGATTTGAATTAGTGGTCTTACTCCCAAAGAGACTGTGTAAGAATCAGGTTTTAACAAGCCTAATGATCAGCCTGAATCAATACAATTTTGTCTCAGTACAAGAAAGACTAAGCTTAATGCACATATTGCACACTAGTGTGAGAACAAGGCAAAATGCGAACATTACTGTCAGCTAGTGGAACAGAAGAGGAAAGTTATTCCATATACATACACCTTCTTTCTCTTTGAGCTTGTCTTCCTGGATCATTTGAGGAAAGACACCTCTTGTGATTTCTTCAGTTTTGTATGAGATCTAAAAGCAGTCAATCACCAAAAGCACTTCCCATGCTACAGCTGTACTCTGTAGGCCTACAACAGGAATACAAGATCAACAAGTGGCTGGCCAGTTAGGGACTCCAAGCTGCACCTAGCCCTTCCCGCAGTTCCTATGCTCCCCCAGCTTCCTCGGGCGCCTCGCTGCCTGGCGGCCGTGCCATGTTGCTCAGTCCAAGCAGGGAGCGTTTCACCACTCACAACGCTTGTGCCTCCTGGTGAGTCAGGCACAAGACAGGAAACGCTTAACCAGATCAGGCAAAGTTCTCCCTTGGGCTGGGTGTTACACAAACTTCTCCTAAACGGGCAAAGGACCGAGATGAGGTGTTCTCTTCCTAGTTCTGCTTCTAGTTTGCTGAAGCAATCTCAGGCCAACGACTTTAACTCTGTGCCTCAGCATTTACCTCTCCTGAGATTTCTGTAAGTGCTATGAATAGGTAAGTTATGGATCTGTCTCACTTCTTAGTTAGTTAGCAACATCCAACTATACCAATGTACCTCTTAGCAAAACAAGTGTTTTATACAACGAAGAGGGCTGGCTATCCACACCATAAAAGCATTTTTGTATATCCTAGATTGGTCTCCTTGCTTGTTACCTGGTTTCTTCAGCAGGAACCAGCTTTGACCTGTCCTTTTCTACAATGCATTGTCAATACTGCTAACCTACAATTCATACTCTTATTAAGCTCATTGTATTGCAAGATGTTGGTTTAAAAAAAAACCAAAAAACACTACCATTTAAGTTGCCAAATCATCTTTATACAGTTGAATACTGAACTGAATAGATAGTATATTTTGTTTTGGAAAAGTCTGTTTAATTCAAAGCTCTCTAGAAAGATGTTTTAAACAACATACATAAACATATCAATGTGACGCATATACTCTATGTATGTTAAGTTAAATATTCATGAAGCAACTGTGTACTTTGTTTTAAATTGAGTTTGATAGATGGCTGTGTCAAAACTTGTGTCCAGGTTATTTAAAAGTCAAGTAAAACTTGAATTTTTAGGGCATTCTATGGTTGCTTGTCTGTCTTATTTACATTACACAAAGGAGAAGAACTTCAGAAACACACAGATTCATTTGACAGTACCATCTGGTAGAAACAGGTGTAGGACCAATTAAAATCCACTTGAGGATACAGCTTCTCCAGATTAAGTATTTTTGCTGGTAGCAGAGTTGTCAGTATAACTTTTTTTTATACTTCCAATAAGTACCACAGCTTCCTTATCTAAAAATCACCAACAAGCATCAACAGACTAAATGAGCTGTCAAACCAAGTGTACAGAGCCAGTGTGGCAGACGCACTCTCTCCTTAATGTGCCCATGTTTTAATTTCTTCCCTCTATTTGTCTCCATAAGAGTGAGGAAAACTACTGCCCTCCCAGTTGATCACAGTTTGCATGACATATACCTGTTGTAATATTATGATCTTGAAAATTACTGGCACTTACATATTTCCTCAATAAGGGCATTAGATTGTACTTGACATTCTTCATAAACTCCTGCTAATTTTACCTATAACAAGCCCCTTTACCAGAAAAAAGAAATAAATAATTTACATTCAGGAATATTACTGGTCATGCACTGATGCAAACTGGCTGTTTTCATTTACGAGATCAGCCTCACTGAAGTTGGACTGAGGCAGTAAGCTAAAAGAGGAATTTGGAACAAACCAGTTGTTTTCTTTCTAACCTCACCACAGAAGAGTTATGATGCTCAGCCATTGAATATTAAGAACTCTCTGCCATAGAGCACTAAAGGTGAGTAATAGAAGGGCAGGTTAGTGCAACATCAACCTAGTGCAAAAGTCTTTGTTCTCTAGCTTCCCTTGAGCACTTAAGAACCTTGCCTCCTTTCTACTTGAATACGATCAACCCTAAGGGGAAGAGGAAGGAAAGGGGAAAAAAAGAAAATCAAGGGATTTCACAGGGGGTTTTGTTTCTTTTGCAAGGGTACAGTCCAGTTAGCTGCTCATAAAAACTATGAGAGGCAGTCCTAACTCTTAACACCATTCATAGTTACCAGTAGTACTATTTTAGTAAGCTGCGCCCCTTCCCCCATTTATTCCTCCCTCCACATCACTTTTTATTTGTCCCACCACACTGTGAAATGAATCAGTAAATACCAAAGTTCAGATTCTCCAGTTTTTCCTGTTGATATGGATTTAACATTTCAGACACTATCATTTAAACTTGGCATTAGCTGTTACTCTCAAAGGTTAAAAAAAAAAAAAAAAAAAAAAAAAAAGTAGTCTTAAAAGCTGCTCCTGCTAGTCTTGCACTTCTGAACAAAGACCCAGGAGCAAAGCTCCTGAACAGATGGTATCTTCAGGGAATAATCCCAAACACATGCTTTCTAGTGCATCCAATAATTACATCTTGATTCACTAAAAATTAATCATTCTTGTCTAAACCTTCTTTCCTCTTGACAAAGCAGAAACTCGTGTTTACAAGTTGCATTAGTAATTTACCTATATTCACTACTGAGAAATCTGTCATTGCAAGATTTAGAATTTCAGCACATTCACTCTGGCTGGTAGAATACATGTACGATGAATAAACCTTCCAGTAACAGAGGTAGGAGATCCCATCATTATTCCTGCAGTGTATTTCATTCTACTTCAAATTTAGTTTACAGGCTATGCCTGGTGCTATAATATGTAGAGCGTTCGGGGTCTAGAGAAAGCTTCCAGTTCTTTATGTTGAAGAAATACCTGTCTCTATTTTTAAATCCAGGTTTGCTGAATTTTAAGTTTCTACTTTTCCTCACCGGAATACAAATCCCAGCTAATCCGATCTCTCAACATGCTGCAGAAGACTATGGTTTCAGCAATTAACTCCCATCCATTTATTACCTTCTGCTGAAAAGAAGCAACTCCTATGATAGCTTGAAATAAATGAAGTTCTAAGACTTAAAAAGAAAAAAAAATCTTTATTTTTTTGTCTACATAGACATTGCCATACACTGCCACAATATAGTTAAAAGCAGCTTCTGAGTGTCACCACATGACTTTTCAAGCTTAATATTCCATCTTTTCTATAATAATATTCCATCTTTTCTATAGGTTTCTATTTTTTACAGAGAAATCTTATTCTGTACAGAATGCCACTGGTCTCAGGCTGGTTCCAATAATTCTTCCTAAAAAAAAAAAAAAGAAAAAAAAAAGAGTAAACACAATGTGAGATTGGAAACATACAGGGTGCCTGTTTTCAGTAATATTCTATCCTAGCAACCATTAGGTTGCTATATCCTTAAGACTGGAACAAAGTTACAAGGACCAGCCTGCCCCTCATCCCTTTGGAAAACAGTTAAAAACCAAAATCTGCAAATGTACTTCTTAAAAAGCCTATGTGCAAGAGAATTTCTTTGCCCAGCTAAGCAAGATTTCAGATTTGTGTTGCCTTTGCAAAGAGCTGCCAAAGCATCAACCTGCTGTGAGAGCTCCAGTGGCATTTTTAAAGCTGCTATTGCAAATACTGCACAATTACACAGTCTGTATTTCTATTCTGTAGTGGTCTGTACAGTATATCCCTTTCTGGCACAGTGAGAACAAAGAAAGCAAGCAACAAAATTGTTCAGTATTCAAAAGACTGAATAGTCCAAGTAACTCACAAGTGGGTGCCATATAGCACCCTGATTCTTCTTGAAGCTTCTCCATGACTCCTAACTCTTCCAGGTTTTCTTGAACTGTATTTAGAGTTCTTCCCCACGAAGTCCACTGTGTTGCACTGGGTCTCAGCATCCTCTTCTTCAGCACTCCATTGAAGAGAGCTGAATGCATCAGTGAAACAAAAAGAATAATGAGAACACAGACAAGTGTGCAAAAAAATACTTTCAGCTCATTGTGTGTCCTGGATTGTGTTCCTGCAGGTTTAATTGGTAGATGCAACTGCACAAAATGTGCAGTATGTCTTTTATCAGTTTCTACTTCATTGAGTCTACCCTTCATCACTGCTGTACTCTCCTATGTTACTCTCCTATGTTTGAGCAATTAGTTTGTTCACCTCACATTCATAAAAATCAGTTCTGTCACAACAAACTTCCATCCATTTTTTCTTTCACTACTGAGTACTGCACAAAAGCATTCAACAGGAACACTGCTCTCTAGCACACAGCATATTATGTCCCCTGAGATGCAGGTAGGTTATCGTAATGATTTCTCAGTACTGGGTCATCCTCACATAACACTTCAAATATTGACCAAAAACCTCCTGGCTTCAAAGGCTCAAATGACTCGTCACACCCTTGGGTACCTAGGTTACACAAACCAGTTTTAGCACTGAAACAAATCTTTGATAATATGTCCCATTCTTATCATCTTGGTTGTATCACCACATTTCACACTGATGTGCACTATTCAACCTCTGAATAGTGCTGGCTTTTCCAGGAAGTTACAGTGAAATAGCATTTTGATATGAGATGTTAAGCTTTCATGTTTTACCAGTCTTCTGCGCAAACATTTTAAGTCTTTGTACCCTGAATTTTTCCACAGTATCACCCCCTACAAAACACACAGTAAGCCACACAGACTTGTCCTGGACACACTGGTAGCCAGGCACCATTTTTAATGAAGCCTCTCACACTAAAACATTGATTTGCTTTTAGGGTTTCTCATTTCGTTTTTGTTGTTGATAATAAGTTGTCAGGCTGAGGAGACCTGCAGTGTTTCACTTCCAATTTCTGCTCAAAAGTCATTCTGCTGAACTTGGTTTTTCAACACAAAGTACATCATTCAACTTCATCATACAAAGGAAGGTTGAAGCACACAGTTGTACAACAAATTCTCATCACTCACCTCACGGAGGAAACTGCAGGACAGCTAGGGCATCAGGGCTTTGTAACCTTTTCCTGCAAGCCGTTTTCATGCTGGGGATTTCACCACATGCCTGAATCTATGAGCTTGAGAGCTGCCAGCAAAATCCTGACTGATGGATACCGTACAAATGCACTAGAGCTCTGCAAGAAGTTTCCATAGGTATTTCAGCATTCTGGTAGGAATAGAACCCACTATCCCCAAGGTCAGAGTTGCCCCCCCGCTAACAACGATACCCTAAAGCATACTTCACACCACCAATAGTGCATCAAAAGGAAGACTGTTCTATATGCAGTATAGTAGTAGAAGACATCATCCAATCATCCAAAACTAAACAGTGCTAAAAAAGGATTCCCTTTATATTTTTTGACCCCTCAGTCATTAATAACAAAATGACAAAACATAGGCAAAACATAGTCTAAGAACATTGCTAGTTGTGATTTTCATCTTTTCTGTAACAGAGTTTACCAAAGTTGTAGGTATCTTTTTGCAAGTGAAAAGCTACAGGCCTCTGCAGAAGTCTGAAATTACATTATGATTCTTGCAAACATTAAACAGGAATAAAATCTTGCATCAGCAAGGATAAAAGCAGCTCTCAAACTGCAACAATAAAAGACAATCTTTTGGATGATATGCAAGACTGCTTTATATTTTATTGGCTTGCAACATTGATACTTCTGTTGCTTCAACATTAGAAAAAGTCTAGGCCTGATATGCCTGCCATCTTTTTGATACTAGACTGTTCCATGTAGCTTTGTAGTAAGAGTTAGCTGCGCATTAAAAAGCCATTGCTGATTTAAATTTGTGGAGGAGAGTCTCTCAAAGTTTCTAATGTTTACTACTAGGAAGAAGGGTGGGGGGAGGGGACACCTGCCCTAAACCTGCACAGTTAAAGAAAAACCTTGCATTATTGCTAAACCCCTTGACCACATGGAGACCTCCATTTTATCCAATGGACAGAGAAAATTCTCACCACAGTGCAGCACGATCTGTGCACATCAGCTGCAACTTTTTATCCATTCTTTTTTCCACTATATAAAATATATGTTATTCCAACAAATACATATAGCCCCAATTCTTGCCATCTTTTTGTATTGTTTTAAGAGCAACGCTAAAACTACTTTCAGAACTGCAATGAAAGTTTTAGGTACAGTGTTAAGTTCCTTAACGTTAACCTAAGCTTACTTTAACAGACCCCAAAGGAGTTAAAAAACAAACAAAACGCAATGCTATAAAGTAATTACTTGCAGCATAGCACTAAAGGTTATCCTTACAGTCGGGATAGCTAAATAATGCTAAAAGTAGACATTAAACTATTATATTATTTTCCTTTTCTAATGACTGTCAGATTCTTAGAAAGACTTAAAACTTAGAAAGACTAAAACATAAAATGTACTATGTAATTGTTCAATCATATAAACTAAACCATATAACCTCTAAGAGACTTTTTTTTCTGTCCTTGCAAAACCAGGAAGGAGAAAGGTAAATAAACCAACTCCTTAAAACAGTTTTAGCAAGAATTGTTGTTTGCCTTTTTTGACACCACATTCATTCTGGAAGTGAATGAATGGGCAACACAAAGGCAAAGATTTAAATAACAAGACCGATCATTTCTCTCTGCAGAATTAAATTAACAGCATGTGAAAGAGATCAATTTCTCAATAGGTTAAGTTATTCTAAATTCAAACATAAATAATTATTTATATAGGGTAAGCATTTAATCGGAAAAGCACCATCATACCATGCTCTTGGGACATCATGTGCTGATCATGCCGGCAGATTTCCATTGCTCTCATCTGAAAGAAGAGGGAAGAGAGCACTCACTTGAAAAAATAACTGAGATTCAGAATCCACAAAGAAATGTTTGGAATAATTACAAATTACACAGTTTTAAAGAATAGACAGCAGGCTCAAAAAAAAAAAAAAAAGCCAGCAGCGCACCTCAAGATTGGTATAACACAAATTATAGCTAATTCCAGCGCCTACTACGGCTGCCAGGAATCACGGGGAAAACCAGCAGCATCTGAGGAAATCGGGCGCAGGAGACAGCTCACAGCCGGCCGAGCCCCTCCAGCCCAGGCGCTGCCCTGCCGCCGCCCGCCGCGGGGAGGCCGACACGAGCCCCGCGCGCGGCAACGCCACGTGCGCGCAGGCCGCGCCGCCTCAGCGCCCGCCCCCGAGCAGCCCCGTTCCCCGCGGCCTCCGGGCGCCGCGCCGCCGCCTGACCTGCCCTCGGCGAGCGGCCTGACCCGCTCGGGGCCGCGAGGCCGCCACAGACGCAAACCCCCGCACGCGCCCAACAGCTACCGCGCGCGCCCAACAGCTACCGCGCGCGCCGAGGCCGCCACAGACGCAAACCCCCGCACGCGCCCAACAGCTACCGCGCGCGCCGAGGCCGCCACAGACGCAAACCCCCGCACGCGCCCAACAGCTACCGCGCGCGCCGAGGCCGCCACAGACGCAAACCCCCGCACGCGCCCAACAGCTACCGCGCGCGCCGAGGCCGCCACAGACGCAAACCCCCGCACGCGCCCAACAGCTACCGCGCGCGCCGAGGCCGCCCAGCCGCCTCCCAGCGTGTCCCGAGCGGGGCAAACCAACCCCCCTCGTAGCGGAGGGGTGCGGCGTGTGCCGACCCCTCCCGCAGAGCGGGTAGGAGGGCCGGGGCGGGATGCACCGTGTCCCGCGGGGGCAGTCTGCTCTAACTCCTGCGGGCCGCGGGCAGCAGCGAGGAGCCCAGGCTGGAGGGCGCGGCGCAGCCGAGGCGGCGAGGAGCACCACGCCCGCCCCCCCCCCCGAGGGGGGCGATGCAGTAGCCCCCGCGCGAGGAGCACCCCGCCCCTAGCCCCGCCTGCGCGCAGGCGCCGTGCCGCAGCCCGACCGTTGAGCTCGCGCGCTGCTGTGCCGCCCTCTTCCCCCCCCCCCCCCCCCCCCCGGCGCTGCCGGCCGTTGCCTCAGGGCGGTGCTGCGAGCCGCCTCTGGCTCTGCCCCTGCTGTTGTGTTCGTGCGGGCCCTCTGCCTGCGGGTTTTGTATTTATTTAAGTAGCTGCGGTGGAAAGTCTACCGGTGTAACTGTTCTTCTGTGGGAGCGGCACTAATGTACGCGCGGCATCTTTACGCCGGCGAGCTGAGCGCACGGTAGGGGTTTTACCAGTACGGCAAGTTCAAGCCTGCGTGCAAATAGCGTATATATGTATCGACGCATAAAACGTCTTCTGTGCCTAAAGTTCACACTGTGAAATAAGCTTTCCCACTGCAGGCACACGATCTTCCAGGGCAGCAGCCTCTGGAGCACTCGCATGGCTTGAGATGATCATCGCTCTCACAGTCGAGATCGGGGTTAGGGTTACGGTTAAGGTTACTGACTAGGTCTGCGCTTTAGCAGAAACTCTCATCTGAAAGACAAAAAAGTTCACAGAGTACCGCATACGGATGCGCTGACCCTGTGAACTCCTCTGCCTAGAGCACTGGTCTGTGAGCACCTGGGGAGCGCTGTGCACTGTGCTTCCCAGGTGGAGGAGCGCATGCAGAGTAACCTCCGTTCAGGCAGGCGAGGTGTGCAATAGCCCTGGGGATTTAATGTCCAAACACTGATGGGGGCTTGGTCATGATGGCAGAGTCTCCAGATTTGCTGACTCTGCAAGTGTGGGGTGTGTGTATGATGTACGAAAGACTGTGTGTTGGGGAGTGTTGTGTACACCTGGAGGATAAATTGAGACTGTGTGCAGAAAACAGTGAACTCCAGAATGGGAGCTAGTAATAGTTGTAGAGAAAACCCGAGACCTGTACTGCTCTTTTATCATCTAACCTTTCTTGCTCTCTGCTTATAGCCACTGCAGCCTGCTTGCTTCTGCTAACTGCCCCTTCCCCGTTTGCAATTAGCAGAGAGAGCGGTTATGTTTGGTGTCCAAAAGCCACAATTGCAAGTCATTTCTGCAGCGCAGCCTGGCGTGTGACATGTCAGCTAAGTTACAGGAGGTCATAAAAGGGCTGTCAAATGCCTGAGCATGATTCATGGCAGCCCTGACAGTTGGGAAGAAAAGATAAAAGCAAAAAAAAAGGGTTCAGGGGCAGGCAATGTCAGCCCTGGCAGCTCCTGGCTTAGAGAAATGTACAGATTTCTAATAGTGGAGGATTCTTTCTCTGGTAAATTAGGCTCAGTCTGCACTACAAAGGTTTGTTCTTGTGTCATGTTGGGCATATCCCTAATGTAGACAGGGTATATTAGTGCTCTGTTTAAGTTTATAGTGAAACTAATGAATACTGTTAACATTGATTTTAGGCAAATTCACAAGTGTTATCATGCTTACCCTCACTGTCTTCATCTTGTCCAAGTGCTGAAGATTGTCTTTATTGAAGTATTACTGAAATATTGCCTCAAGCCTAGCTCTTATGCACTCATAAAGGTCAGCACTTTAGTAAAATTATACTGAAAACACAGAAGTAGTTGGTCTTGCAGAGGACACTGATCAGATCATTGCTGATAGTCACAACTAAGGCAGTGGAAATCTATTCTATTCTGCTGGTCCACTCAGGTACTGCTTTGCAGCTTGAGAACAGCTGCTTGGACGGAAGTCTGACTCAAGTTGAGCTAGTCCAGATTTCGATAACATAAGCTAACAGTATAGCAAAGAAAAAACATTTAATGTGTGTGCCATTTGTTATTTGTACCTTAGGATACAGAAGAGCTCAGATAGGCACACATTTTGAGAAAACATTTCCTAGCTATAGAACACTAACTGATTACATGAAAACTTGATTGTTTCAGTTGTTCCCAGAACCTGTTACCAGAACAATTAGATACCATTAGAAAACAGTGACCAGAGTGATTTTTCATATGACAGACATAGGTTAGGGACATAGGTCACAAATGCTATCCTGGTTTTCGTAGTTCCTCTCCACAATGAACAACCTGCTGATAGCAAGAATAAATAATCAGTGGAACAATTTACAAAGGACTGTAGGGGACCCTGCATTGCTAGATTTTTTTAAATCAGTCTGATTGATTTAATCCAATGAGGGACAGGATTTTTCTGAAAGTGGTGATCTAATTCAAAAAGAAATGACTTCAGGGCAGTCCTGTGGCCCCTGTTATACAGAAGGTTCATGTAGATGATGACAATGAATCTGGATTTGTAATTTCTGAATCCATGAACATTTTCTTTGTTACAACTGTCCCTGTGAAGCCAGGACATGCTAGCTTGAGGACATAATTAACAATAATTCTCAGTTATCTAGTGGCTAAATATGTCCTCTGGAGGTGGAAGCAGACACCTAGCTGCCACTTCAGTCACCGATGTATACTCCTCCACAATTTTCTTTTAAAGCCATAAAGCCCTGCTTATGTCTCTGTAAGTAGGTATGGATGCATGTTGTGTGTCTCCCAACTCCACGGAGCTGTTTGAAATCTCAGCACTGAAGTGAGTCCTGTCAGCTACCCAAACCGAGATTTTCCCTCTGTGGGTGTTGTTGAGCTCTTCCTGAGCAAGCCCAAAGGGCCTCTTTTACCTGTGAAGTCTCTGTCAGGCCTGAGAGTATTTCTGATGAGCTAGCATGGAAAGAGCCTATTTAGACCTTTATAGCATTGACTTCAGTTCTAGAAAGCACTGCACAGTGGTAATGCTCTCTCTATCCACTCTTACTTTATATTATCAAAGTATAATTCAACAGCTGGCAACTGACCTCCTCACATGAAGAGTTCACCCCCCCCTCCCCAAGAGATAAAGTCATGTCAAATTGCATTAGATTTTTATAAATTTACCACTACATGCAAAGGAGAGTGAGGTATATCATCTGGCCCAGTTCAACCTTCGTTCTCACTCTCCAAGGAAAGTCCTGTAGAAACAGTTCTTGCTCTTCAGCCCAGTAGTCATTGATTTCCTGGGACACTAATAAACAGTCACAATTTGAAATCTGTAATAAATGCCTTGTTTTGTTCCACTTGTTCTGGGTGTGTCCTTAGTTTTCCTGAGTGAATTCCAACACTAACCTGTAAGGATGTTGTGTTTTCTTCAGCAGGAAAACCAGTTCCTGCCCTTCCTGGCTCATGACCACTTATTCCTGCTCCCAAACGGTAGTTTACTGCTCCATCAGTTGTGCCAGTGTGAGTATTTGTGGGGACAAGCTGCAAAACAGGTCACTGAGACTGCCAGGACAGAACCCCCCCAGGTGATTTGGCTTTGGGCACAATTAAAGTGTGCAACAGAATAAAATAACATAAAATGACAGAAAGTAACATAAAATAAACAAAAATGGTAACTATAACATTAGCAGAGCCAAGAAAGGTTACAGTTTAACATACGTGCTTTAGTCTAGGTCTTCCGTGTCCAGTTTGGGGTCTGTGTTGCAGAGAAAGCTCTCATATGCAGCTATTTTTTGCTTCCTTTTCCTCATATGGAAAAAGGGGCTGATATGTACACAGATACTATAGTAATGTTGTTGTAGGAAACCCCAACATAGACTGATAAAGCGAGTATGTATCTCATGGGAGCACTGTGAGTAAAAGCTGAACTAGCTTTAAAGTGCTTTGTGAGGTGTGAGTCATCAGTACAGTATTGCTCCTGGCCTGTTGTCTTGAGTGATTTGGAGCACTTTCAAGGCCAGGACTTTCTGCATGCCTTCACTGAACAGAGCTCCCACAGAAGTTGCAGGGTGTGATTCCTTACCTTTTGGCTGCTTCTTTTCTTTACATGTTTTTCCTGGCAACCACCAGAGGTCAGTGTAATGCCAATAAAGCCAAGGAATGTGGCAAGGGCGCTATTGCCAAGTTGCTGCTGATTGCTGGGATCATAGGAATTGCTTGCTAGCAGTGATCTGTCTAGCAGCATATCCTGTTTTTTGTCAGTATCGCATGAATCAGGGGAAGAGTATGAAGCTGGCAATAGCCAATGTGAAGTCACCTGTGAATCGTGAGACTGTGCAAGTCTCTAGACTTGCCAAACTCCAGAAGCATGAAGCTTAATGTTTCTCCCAGAGGGTGTTACCATTAACTAGCAGCATTCCAGATATTCCTGACAGCCGTAGAAGTGCCTAAATCTTGCTAAGTTCTTTTCTCTGTGGCTCCTTGTGGTAACACAGGTCATAATTTATTTGCAGGTTGGATGGAAAAATATTTTGTTTGATCTCCATTTCTCACCTTTTATTGCAGCTGAATGTTCTTGTATTATAAGTCAAGGCAGACAAGTTCCCAGGCTTTGTGACTTGATTATTTTACATATTCTTACCAGTTTTCCATAGAAGGGAGGCATTCCTATCTTGCAGTCTCTCTTTTTCATTATTCATATTGTGTTTTCCTGAACTTATTTGGAAATAATTCTGCCTGTTTTGAGGTGGAATGCCTGGTAACAGCATGTAAAATTCCAGATGAGTCCACACCACTGATTTCTGTAGAGGCACCAAAGTGTTTTTGTTGTTGTCCCCTCTCCCGTTCCTTACGGACTTCACCATCTTGCTTCCTTTTCTTAACAGTACCTGCTTATTGAATAGAGGTCAGCACTGCACAGTGACATATCAGTCTCCTTCAGAACTGATGCTATTAATTAGGAACATTTTAGGGCTCTTGTCCATAAAGTTTTCCCTGCAACACACATTACTTTGTGTTCATTATTACTGAATTTCACCTATTCACCTAACCTGTGTAGGCCCCTCTGCAGTTCCTCTCAGCTTCTACTGGTAGCTTGAATAACTGTGTTGAATTATAAAACTCAGCGAAGCACTAATGCTTTAAGAATGCTGTTAAATATGTGATTTTTTTGGCTTTCATAAGTTTCCATAGCCACTCTGTATCACAAGCCATCAGCTGGTGGAGCACATTTGCAGCCTATTTCCTCAGAGTGAAGGGGTTTTCCTTTCTGTTTCATGATTTCTTTTACTATGAACAAGACAGTGGACTAAATTACCTTGGAGGGAAAAAATTTTGAGCAAGAGTCTTTTTCCCCCTCAGATGCGGATCCAATGATTGACTCTTTCTTTTTTGGTACTCTGGGACAGAAAATTTGGCAGAGATGAGTACATGAAGTACCTAATCCACGCTCAGACGAATTAGTAAATAAGCCGGGTTTTCAAAAACTCTGAGCATCCTGCATCTAGGACTCACTTACTAACATGTAATTAGTAATTAGATGCCAATGCCGAATCACAGGCTCCCTCCTTAACTTACTTTTAGCATGCTTCTGCAGGTGGGTATAAATAATGCTTATTGAAAAAGCCACAAAAAGTCAATATGGGAATTACTTGGTGCACAGATCTCCAGAGCAGCATATATCTAGCTGGTTTTGGTAACAAGAAAACTTCAAACTGGTGCAGAAGAAGAGTGTGTTAGTCAGTGGCTTGGAATGTCAGCAGTGCTGCTCAGCAGCCAGGGTGAACCGCTCTGTGGAGTCACTAGATGGACCTGCCCAACGTTTGCTGGGGAGAATGTCACCTTTCTGAAGCTATCAGGTTGTTTATTTCTGTGTAGGAGGACTGGTTCGTGTAAGAGCAATACATTCTGTTTCTAGGATGCACTTGCCCACTCTGTATATGGTATATACACTATACTTGTTTTGAAGAAGTGAGGTCTAACTCCTGATACATATGAGCACACTACAAATAGCTTTTATTTTCAAAACATTAGATAGCATAAGCATACACCCACACACCCTTGCCAGCATTGTTATGGCTTTGAACTGTTTATTTGTTTTTGAGAAGCTCAGTTAAGACTGGCACTGAGTAAACATAGTAACTGATTCTCTAAGTTACCTGAGCTACTGAGTTTTAGGACTCTCAGTGAGGATCTGTTTTAGTACCTGCAGTGAGTAGCGATGGTGGCTTCTGTGAGAAGTTTGTGAAATTAGTCTTGTCTTGGCCCTTCCCTTCAATTCATGCTAGCCAGGAATGGTGTGCTCAGTTTATTTGGCACTGGGCAAATCTGAAGTCTGGCTTTTAGGTTTTGCTTGACCTTTTTTTTTTTTGCTTGACCTTCTTTTCTATTTTCTTAGAGTAGGTTCTTCTTGCCCTGTGGAAATGGGCAGGGCAATAGCGAAAAGATAAAAATAGGTTCGTCAGGGTGTGTTCTGTGTGCAGAGTCTATTGGACAGGTCCAGGGCTACCTATCTTGTTCTTCCTTTCCTTGTTCTTCACTTTCTAGTGAAAACTAAGAAGTGGAAGAGACCCAGGGTTCAGTTTCCAGAGAGGGGCTCATTTGCTCTTGTCCAGATAATCAGGAGTAGGCATCTAGCCACCCAAATACCAGTAGGTTTTCCTGGCAAATGTGTTCCAAGATCACCACTCCTTTGGTTTTGTCAAAAAGTAGCCCATATTTGGCTTGCAGAGAAACTTGTGCATGCATCGGCATTTTGCCTCTTGGTTTTCACAGGTTTAAGAAGTTGTCACAATTTCCTTTCCACTCACTGCAATGCCGGTGTTTCGCAACACCCTGAAAAGCATGCTGGAGTACCATCACTCTAAGGGCTGCTGTCTACATCCAAATGACTTGTCTTGTAAGCTAGTGTGTCTCTGGGTAATGGGGAAGTAGGGGAATGGGCATTAATTTGTTATTGAAGAATAATTGGGGACAGACAAACAAAACTTTTGGTAGGAGAAGTACTCAAAAGTGGCCACCTCAAAAAAAGTTAAGAAATTATACTTTAAGTGTTATGTTTGCATTTTCTGCAGTGTTCTCACATTTCCAGTTCTGGTCCTGATGTGTCCCTGCTAAAAGTTGCTAGGCCTAATGTGGTCAGGAGTTGCTTAAGCAGAACAAATAGGAAAAGAAATGGTACTATTTCAAATCCAGAAAATTTTGACTCATACGTATGTTTGCCTGATCCAGAGGTGGCCAGCTTTTCTAGTCAGTGGGTAGTGTTTTTTCTAATGGTATGAGTGAGCTGTGCTTCCCAGCCCCTTTTTTATCCTGACCAGAAAGAGCAGTCATGCATATAATACAGTTATCCTTCTGCTAATATTGTAGGTCTGATGCTTCCTAGAAGTCCAATAAATGTGTCTGTTCCTGAGGGATCCTTGGAAAGGAGGCAGCTAGGCAGGCGCAGGCTGCAGCTGCTGTAACAATATGTGCATCTTGTGACCTGCTCCCATAGAGCGCTCATGAAAGAGGGCAGCTGGAAGGAAATGACAGGCCGGATGAATTGCTCTGGCATGCTGCAGACAGCCCACAGGACTGGGCACTGGTTTAATCCATGCTTTTTTCTTCTCTCTCCCTCCCCTTATTCCTCCCCACACCCCTTCAATATTCTTTGATGACCACTGATCTTTTGCGTGTTTTAGTCTATTTTAATACACTCATTCTGAGTAGGATGTAAAGCCCCAGGAGATTTTTCTTTTTAAATAGTAGCAGTGTGTGATTCAGAGAATGAAATACCCAATTCTGAGATCTTGGAACAGTTGAGAAATAATGTTATCCACTGGTGGTAAAATGCAGCATTAATATTATTTTATACTAACTCTGCTCATTAAGCCTCACCATTGTAGTTTCACTGGAAAAATGTGTTGGCCTGACATAGTCTAAGAGATAATCAGAGCTTTTCTTTCATTCTGTGATTGCACATCCTGTTTAATTAGGAAATTACAGACTAGAAGATCCTTTCAGGCTGCAATAAGAAAAATGTCAGTATTAATCTACAATATTTGTCCCATTCACTAAGAGCAATTATGAGCTATGAATTATAAATGATAAATTATACAGTGTTGTATTTATCTGTACTGCAACACAAATAGGTTTACAGTTCTTGCCCTGTCTATCTGTGAATCTTCATAGCTTTATTCTGGACAAAAATGGGATACAAGTTTTCATTTGTCCTCAAGTACTGTTGGCTTTAACTTAGACCAGAATAGCCACTTGTCACAGGTATTCGCTCTATGGAAGATATTCGTGTTCAAGGACCATTGAAGACATATCCAGTTGCCATGTGGGCATGCACACTGCATACCAGGCTGAGCTAGCTGAGGGACTAGATCCTTCAAAAATTCATGCCTCCTTGCAGAGATGCCTTCTCATAGGGCAGAATAAAGTTCCAAAACTTTATCTTTAGCCTTTCTGTTGCCCAACATAGGTAGTACTTGCTCAAAATACTGTTTTTGTGGATCCCATTTTGAAATACCTAACTCTACCTTTGCAGTGTAGAGAGAAACAGGCTTCAGAGTTGAGGACTACGTGGTATCGGTGTAGTAATTACTCAGCATTGTGGAGCCTATATTGCTTTGTGGATCTGAGTCCTGGTCAGCCAAGCCCCAGTTCTGCATTGGGATGCCCTAAGACCCCTGCATATGACACAATATGGGTATGAAGTCTGTGGAAGTCTTTCGGAACACCCTGGCATCAATTTTGAAACAGTTTTCAAACATAGGTGTCACTATTTCACCATGTTCACTTGGCTAAATAGTGCTGGCATTGCTTACAAATGTGTGCTGCTGTTGCACTCATTTCTCAGCAGAGGACCCTGCTGTTACCTGGTCAGGTTCAAATTCCTCATTTAAATGCCTCAAAGATTTCCAGACTTGAGATGTAGTTCCTCAGTGCTGTTGTATTAACCATCTGAACTGGTTAAAAACTAGGATATATGCAGCCACTCTGAATGTCTGCCACTAAACTGGCAACCAGACATTAATGGCATTTTGAGATATTATTTTGTCCAGAATTACATTTACATCAAACTTGAAAACTTAGCTGTGTCCCAGAGAGTGACTATGCAGGAATGGCCTTTGTTTCTCAGCAGTTTTGCTCACTGTGTGTACAGAGAGTCTTAACTCCTGACTTAGGATTCAAGGAGAATGGCAGAAACAAGCATTAATGACCTTTTCCTCCTGTTAACCTTTGAGTCAGCTCATGTAAAAGGAATATGTTAGATCCTTTTTCTGTACATCCTCCATACAGTTACTCACCAAATGCCAACTTGTGCAAGTCTATTGAAAACAATGGGTTTCACTGTTCCTGCACCAGGGCAAAACCTGGCTTGCTGGATGTTTATTATCAGTGATCATATGCAAACAGGAATTGACTCAGCTTGCCTTTCAAATCCTATGCTGAATTTGGGTCTGCCATTACTTCACTGTAATGTGGACATAGAGATATGAAGGTTCCAGGAGGATAATGCCCTGGAATGCCCAAAACACTTGCCTAAGAGACACAACTTTAAAAAATCTGTTTTATATTATTTGTTTAATATACAGTTAGAGCAGAGGGACTAGAACATACCAGTTACACTTAATACACTCCAGGGAGCAGTGCTTTTACAGGTCATGGATGCCAGTTGTGCTTTTTTGTAATATGTTTGGACACCACATGTTGCCTTAGTGTACTTCTCAGGTTCCCAGTGCTCTACAGTCTGTCACCCTGGCAGTTGTGAACTCAGGGTCTTTTCTCCTACCACTGAAGTTTGGCACAAGTGTCACTAGGTGTTGTGTGAAAGAAGCATATGGTATCGCTGTGACTGAGGAGGGATTCCTTGCGGAAGCGTGAGTGCTGGAAGTATTACATAAGCCTTTTTTTTTTAATTGTTATTTCTGTTTTATGGAAACCAACACGTCAGCTTGCAAGCAGGCGCTGTGCCACTCCAGCAGATGGGCAAGAACATAAGTAGCCCAGAGAATAGTTCTGCACAGGTCTCAAATGTGTGGTGGTCTGAATGTCAGAAAGAGCTGTCTCTGTAGCTCTTCCTAGGGAACATCCTTGGCATATGGCTAGAAGGGAGGCGGTATATTATCACTCAATTAATTAAAAAAAACAAGCCATCAAAAGTAGTGTACAGTAAAGTTGCTGGGTTTTTGACTCTGATGAATGGGAGGGAGAGCCTCTGGAGTTACGAAAGTCTTTGCTTTAAAGCGCGCATTTCAAGAAAAGACTGCCACGAAAAGCTATGGAAGGGTAGTGTGCAGCGCCTGAATTTCAGCTGAGTAGCATAAGAGAATGATGTGTTTACTTCTTCAGCACTGCTTTTTCCTTTTGTTTAATATTCAAACCTGGTAATACCTCTAAGGCTCAACTAGGCTAGAGCTCCATATGCACTGTGCTAGTGTATGGTAAACGATGATCGTCCCATACTCCATGGAGTGTTTACAACCTAGAAGCCGATAATAGATAACCAGTGCTTGGACAATCAAACATAATCACAGACATAAAGGGGAAAACATAGGCTGAATATTAAAAATGTATATAATAATATGTTTTCTTTAAACATGGTAAGTGTTAAAGATGTTGCATTTCAAATCATTTTGTTAGAACTTTTCCCTTACCAGAAGTTCTTTAAGCCATACAGCTGTCCCACTCACTAGAAGTGGAGCGTAAAAAACCCTACAAGTCCATATCCATGTTTGAGTGATGGATCTGATCACTTCTCCAGGTTTTGTCCAAAAAGGATTTTTCAGAAGGAACAACACATTACAAATCCATTTTTATTATCAGTATTATCCTTTTTTAGTCTGTTTTTCTAAGGAAAATAAACTTTTGTGATCAGGCTTTCTGGCTGCCAGGCCTTCCCATAATTATTAAACCTTTTTGGACATTTTCAAGTGATTCCAAAGGGGAAAAAAAAATCTTAGAATGAATTATTGTCCTGCAAATCCAGTGAAAACCAGTGGCTTTGTAGTTGCAAAAGCCCCCTCTGAGAAAAAAAGACAGACCAACTCAGCTGTTAGATATTCTGTTTGGCAGCCTGTTAGCCAGCCAAAGGTCACACATACAGTTGCAGATTAGCAGCTGCATGTGCTATTTCTTGCCTTGTGAGAGTGTCATTGTGGTGGGTGGGTGCAGAGGACTAAAGATTCATGTTAGTTCTTCTGCCTGCAGAACATTGTGTAATGCTTAAACTTTTAGATGATGAGGAAATCAATACTTTTAAAAGAGAAATTGATCCTATGTAAAATGTAAAGTAAGATCTTTCTTCAGGACTGCTGAAATACCGGTTTGGCAAGATCTACCTGGGGAACCTTAGGGGAAGTTAAATCAATTAGTAATATGCAATCAGTACAAACAAGATCATCCTTTTGTGTTGGGTGGGTGGGTAGGTGGTTAGGTGCAAGTCTTGACTTTGTTCCTATGCATGTAGGTGAGTGGATGACCTTCACTTACACAGACCGCTGCAAGGTACTGTTAAAGTGAACATTTCAGGTGTTGACATTAATACAGCATTAGCAGTGTGCAGCTCAGCACAAGGGAGCTGCCCAAGTATTTCTGTGTGGGGACAGGCTGTGCAGAAGCCCACAGTGTTGCAATTACAGTTGCCTGCCTGTCTTTGGGAATTTTAGTCAAACCTGTGACTGTAGGGTAGATTTGTCATTGCCTCAGTGCAGACAGCCCTGAAGGTTAAGTATCAGATCATTCGCTTGTGCCTGAAATGGGGGAGTCTGGAAGAGGGAGCATGTATTGAAGCCCCCGTAACTGATGAGCATTGATGCTGAAGCCTAGCCAAAACTCTAGCACTGCCTAATGATACTCCTCCTGGACATTTCTCCAAATCCTAAGTTGCTCATGGATTCATACTTCTCTGTTTTTGGAGCTAATCTCCTTTATTTGTCACTTATTACAGATAAACAAAGAAATATTCAGGGTTCAAAATGAAATCACTTGTTAAATCTAGGCTGGTTTCTAAGGTATATCTGCCCATTATTTCTCCATTTTCAGTAATGCTCAGTTGCCTCAAATGAGAATGGAGCCCTGTTGTCCTAGCTGTGAATCCTTAAAAATGTCGTTTCCAGCATCAAGAACTTGCTGTCTGAAGGCGTGATGCATAGTGGAGATCTAGTGAAATCAGCAGCAGTAGATTACCTGCATGCTTGCAGGGTAACAGTGCTGTTTGTTGTGTGGTTAAGGTTAAATGTGCATGAATATAAGATCTGGGCCTAAGAAAGTAAGTGAAAATTAAGAGAGATACAATCAAATCTGAATGTTAAAGGTAATCTGAAAACATTTTTTCCACATACGTTTACATTTTTTATATTGTTATAAAAAAGGTGTTTAAAAATTGAAAATAAAAGCAGAAATGAGTTAGTAAAAGTATGAGGCGCATTTGAATATAAGACAGCTTAGTCACTGAGGGAAGAATAAAATACCTTACTGGTGCGCTGATTTTTAAATTTTGCATAAAGGTTATAGTGAAATAAAGGTACATAGCTTCTAAAGAAGTAATACAGAGGTCAAAATGATGCAGATGGCTGCATAATCCACCACACAGGTGGATGACCAGACTGCTTCCTAGAAAAACGCAACTGAGAACAGATTGGACCAAAGCATCATTTTGCTAGTGCTTGACAGTCTTCTCTCTGTCTTTTTATAGGACACTATACATGTCATGTATCAGAGGTAGCTTGGAAGCTATAACTTGGAGGAGTTTAGAGTGATAGCTCTAATATGGGCCTGGGTTAAAAAACTGTGTCAGAGAAAGCACTACTTCTAGTCAAGGGATCCTACTCATTTCCTAATTTACATCACTTTGCCTCTGGAGTGACTCCATTGAGCTCAGCTGCAAAGCTGAAGATTTACACAAATGTAACTGAGCTCAGAAACTAGGCCTTTGTCTATTACCATTATCTGATCTTTAAAAGCTAAACAGTTCTGTTAAAAAGAGGCTGCAGCAGCTCAGGATTACAGAAGGCCTAATTCATTCAACTCAAAAAGCAAGGACTAGCCACTTAAAACAGCCGTGTGATTAAGATGACTCACTCTCAGCAGAACAACATACTATACTAGAAAGGAAAATCATCTTGACTTCAGTGCTGTGTGATATTAAAGAGAATCTCATATACACCATCAAAAAGGCAGAGAAGACTTAAGTACATAGGTTCAAGTAAATTGAAAATTTGGCCATACCTTTGTTCTTGCCTTTGAAATGACCTGAGAGAAGGACCTCACAAAAGATTGCTATGTTGCCTGACTAACAAATTGTTTTTTTGCATGGCACAATCATGTTGTGTCCTTGCATGTGCTTTTTTATGCAAAGTTATTCCATCATGGTGGGTTGTGGTGCAACTGAAGCATGACAGCTTTACAAAGCAAATTTGTTCTAAGAAGCAAGAAGAAAACTCCAGGAAGACTGGACGGTGTCAGGATGATGGAGGTATTTTGCTTTACATAACAAGGACCTTCTTGGTCATGTACATTAATAGGTCAGTGAAGGTACTGAAGAGCATATGGAGAGCCAGGTACTGCTTTGGGAAGGCAGGTAGGAGTGTACAGGAATGTGAAAGAATTTCTTCCATAAATGGTGGAATCTATTTGGTAATTTCTATGATTCCACCATTTTTTTTGGTTTTGTCTCTGTGCAAAATACCAAAAGGCTTTGAATATATTTTCGAAGTAGCCTGTGAAGTGTTTTGTTTTTTGAAGGTACGACCCATTGTGTCTAGAGTAGAAGAAAATAAAATTAAATACAGAGAGCCAGATCACTGTAGCTTTGCTACTCTCGTGTTGAAGATAGCGTATATTTAGGCAGAATTTCCAAACAGACATGATGCCAGGGCTTGTTGACTATAATTTGCAGCCTTGCTCAGTCAGCTGTTTCTGACAAGTTTAAATACTGTATCTTCTTTTGAAGTTATGACAGTGCTCTCACTGGTTTCACCACCATAAAACTACTCACTCACTTTTCGAAATTTGGGCTTGACTCCCAGGAGTCACTGAACACCTTCAAACAGAGTTACTTCCCTCTTGAGTCAGAGGGGGGTGTAGTGCCTCAGCCTGAGGAAACACGCTCTGCACAGAGTGCCTGCAGAGAGCAAAGCCCTGCTCAGCCCTAGAGTTGCCTTGCGAAGATACTGACCTGCGGCTCCTGCTGCTGTGGGTGTGGGAGCTGTGGAGTGGTGTGCAGCCTGAATAGAGGCTGTGGAGGCTCCCTGCATGTCCTCACTGTGACATGTGAGATTGGGAAGGCGTGGAGAGGGGAGCAAGCAGATTTTTCCTCCTGGTAGAAGCAAGATTTTTTTAGTACATGTCATCTTGTAAAGAATGACAATTCAAAGGATTACACAAGGTCCTTGATTTGTTCAGCAGAGTTGCACTTCATGTGTATGTCATGAAAACATAAACTCTTTGTTTCTGTTGAATTTTGTTAATCCCCTTTCGGCAGGATAGACACACACAGAAATCCACAGTAAGGTGAATATAGGTAAAATTTTTTGACACAAATATTCTGTGGATTAACTTCCCAGTCAAGGCATTCATTATGCTTTGTGCTGATAATGTTATTTGCTGCTTCATTGCTACAGTTTGGTATGGTTCACTGAACTATTTGCACAAAATGGAGCTGATTGAGCACTTAGGACTTTCTACTGCAGTCTAGTCATTTGTGTGCTTTGCTGTACAGATAACCTAATATGCCAAAATCAAGCCTTTGTTTAAAAAAAAAGTCACCATATGTTTATCTCATTATGCTCTTGATAGAAAAGGTCACTGGTAGGAAGTAGTTAAAACTCCAAAAGATGGCTTATAAAAGTTTTTATATATTGGGAGTATTTTCTGGATTTTAAATATTTGCAAGCACATCCCTGTTGTCTTATACAGATGTGGGATGTCATAAAATATAAATTAGCCATTACGCTGTGCTGAAGAGAATATCATTCTTTGTCTTGGACGTGTCATGTTTTGCACGGTGCTGCAGTGTGGAGGTATTTTGCAGATAAAACCTCAGTGGGGAGACTTACCCATTCCATCGGGCCCACCTGTAAGTTTATGTCAATGCAGAAGTGTTATTTGTCCGATAAATTAGCTGACCCCCTACAATTTATCTTGTGGCTTTGATCATGATAACGCCCAGTTCCTGTTAATTGATACAGTTTATTCCAACTTTTCAAAATTCTAAATGGCTTCACACAGTGAACAATTGGGAATTGCGTAGTATCTCTTTTAATAGTTTTTAGTAATATTTAATAGTATTCATAATACTTTGTTTTGCAGAAATTACTGAGAACATAATTATATATGTGATAGGAGAACAACTAATAACCTTGCCTTTAAAATACTAGGACTGGCTATTTGGGACCTGCCTGTTCTGCATGCTTTCTTCATATTGCTTTTTTTGTGTGGTGTGATCAATAGGCACAGTTCTAAGTTAGGAAATTATCCACATCTTACTTGTGCCTTTGACCCTTGTTAGTAAATCAGTCATTCTAAACACCAACAGAGAAAGCCTGTGCACAGAGTAATCAGGAATGTGTTTATGTGATATAAAGGCAATGTGGTAAACCTACTTTTTTTTCCTCAGAGGTTTTGACTCTAGTGTCTTAACATCTCAGGTAAAAGGACAAAAGACAACAACAGAGGCTGGTTAAAAGTGCTTACAAATATATGTCCTTTCATGAGTGAAGGGAAGGCTTTGGTCAAACGAATGCCTCAGGCAAACATTGAACCACTTGAAATCAGCGTTTCTCTGCAACAGATTGAAGTAGTGCTTGGTGACAATCTTTTGTGAGTAAATATTCATTAGCACTGGAAGACAGAAAACAGATGCCCTGTTCAGATACAGAAAGCTAAGTAACAATGCCACACAGAGACTTGAGTCATAGAGAAAAATGTTACTGACAAATAGAGGGCAGAAAAAGTTCTGCACATGATCTGTGTTTTCAGTGACTTGGTAGAATGAGAAATCTGAGGTCAGTTACCAGCAGAGAGGGAGTGCTGTTCCATGGCAGTGAACAGAGTACACTCCTGGGTGGGGCTGCCAGAGGTTTACACCTTGCACATTCCTTAAAGCACTGTGGTTCTTGTGTTTCTTTGGACCTCTTAAACCTGTTGAGAGTAGTCTTGGTTTTCATAGTTAGAAATAATGCATGGACCCACAGATATCTGTGGAAGACAGGTTGAAAACCACTGACCATGGCCAGTCTTTTCAAACATGGTCACTAAACTTAGGCTAGCAGCTCTTTTTCTGTGAGTTAATGTACCTGATGCCTGTAAGTGCCCAGTGCATAACATCTCCAAAACTCAGTCCTGCTGTATGTGATGTTGAGCCTCTAAAAATGGAGTCAGTCAGAATGAATATTTGACTCTAAAATGTTGGCTGTGAATACATTTTTATGGACAGATGCAAAAAGATATACATTTTCTCTGACTGCAGGTGAAGTTGCCTTGAAGTGGACCAGTTTTGGCTTGAAGATCCTATAGTTTCCCTACCATAGCTCTGAGCCTGAGTTAATAAGCTGTGCTGAGCAAGCATATGTGCCTCTATACCAGAGCTACTTCAGAGGACAGAAAAAAGGGTAACTCCTCTGGGAAAGGCAGAACACCTCCTTTGTCATAGCTACACATGCTTTGTTTTAAATTGACACTATGAATTGTAAGAGATTTTCAAATTGATGGACTTAGGTGGAGAATGGAGCTTGTGTAAGAGGAGTTTATCCTGGAAAAAAAAGTCCACTGTTTATTTATATCGTAAAGCTTGTTGGCTTGTGCTGTATCAACTTCATATCTTTGTTAATCCTATTATCCTCAAAAGCTTGGGGATTTTTTTGTTGTGAAGGGACTAAAGACAAAATACCATATATTTATTTAAAATAGTTTCCCTTTAATGACACCCCACTGAATGTCAGTGGAAGGACAAAAAGAGTTATTTTCACCATAAACTTTTTGCTTTACACTTTGCACAGCTCAGATAATGAGAATGGGATAGCCTGTTGTACTTTCTGGTGCTGATCATTCATGTAGTGATGCTGTGAAGTTACCAGGAGTTCGAGTTCCTTTATAGTTCTCAAGATCAGACCCACTGCATATGGAAATATTTCAATCCAAAGCAAAATTTATTTGAATTTGAAGTAAATTTCATTAGGCTCATTTATAGTGATAAAAGATTTTGTAAATATAGGTCTGATTTGAAATGATGAACCCCAGCTGATCCAAAATTTTGCTCTTTCAATATCTGCCAATATAGGGAGCAGTCAGAGTTCAAACTGAAAGAATTACTGTCACATCACACTTGTGCTGTCTTTGGTTATGTACACTGCTGCACTTCGTGAAATGAACTGCCTAAGCATGTGTTTTGTATACATGTTACTGGAGCTTCTACTTCATAAACTCAAATAAAATGTAGAGTACCTCTGAATCATAGTTTGGTACTACTTCATAACCTGCTATTCATGAGCCAAAAAAGTTGTCATGGAAACTTGAACTGGGAGATCTGAGACAATAATTTGATTCAAATCCTTTATTCAGTGAATATGTTCTCTTTCTTTAATTAATTGTGAAGGATTTGTGGTTTTCTTGTATCTCTCTGTTATCTGAAATAAGTTGCTAAGCAATTCCTATTGAAATAATTTGCGAGTACTTCTTTGCATGTATTTAATGTATGACATTGAAAGTGCTTATTAGTTTTGATTGAAGAGAGAGGTCATGTGATATGATATGTTGCTTTTCCCTGTACATCAGAGATGCTTCCCTTTCCTTAAGAAATGTCCTTCTTTCTTAGGTTCATATTTTTCATGTGAATGCTTGCATATTTGGATACTCCCTTAGCAGGCCCTGTTTTGGGGGACATTCCAGTCAATACACTCATTTGTTAAATATTTGTTGGCTAGAAGAAGAGAAAAGGAATCCAATTTGTTATTAGAGCATATTGTAACAGGATTTCTTGGAGGGTTTTTTTCCCAGGTTGATTAATGAGGAAACAATTTATGTAAAAATGTAAGAACTTAGTGTTTCAAAGAGGATCTATTTATTGAAATGCATTTCAGTCACAAGGGGAGTATTGTGAATTCTGGAAGACTCATTAAGTCAGGATTTGTTTTTTCATTAGCTTCTTTAGGAATCCTAATCAATTTTTGCAGTACTTTTTGTTGTTCAATTTCTTGTCAGGTATGGATCCAAAAAGTTGTTGTGGTGTATGAATCATCAGTTGTCCTAATGGCCTGTTTTTATAAAGGCTGAGACTGAAGTACAGGCAGGCATTTTTCTGTAAATGAATCAGATGTGGAAAACTCAGGCAGTTTGGCTTTGTATTCTGGTTTCTCTTAAATATCCATCTTTTTCATGACAGTCATAGTCTTTTGCTTAATGTTATAATTAAAATAATTAATTGAAACACTTTTTTTCTCTCTCTCTCTACTGGTTAGTAAGCATTAAATATACTGGACTGACAGCCGTGGAAACGAAATTCCTCTGTGTATTCACAGTTCTAATCTAGGCTGCACAGTTGCTACAACTGAATTGTTTGTAACTGAACTGTTCTCATGGACGCTTTACATTTCAGAGTGGGAAATGCCTGTGTCTGCTCCACAGGGCTCTGCAGTGGTTTCTGCGTTCTGACTTTTTATGTAACCTTGCGCTGTTTTTTCCCCCTAGTTGTACGCTTTTTTTTCCTCATATCTGCTGATCTAAGTTTTCCTTTATGTAGGAGGTGTCTACATGAATTTTTAAATTGTTTTTCCAACAGGGTTGTTCCCTGAGAGTTGACACTGAGTGTACCCAACCACTGGTGTTAAGCATGATGTAATGTAGTCTGCTGTGAAGAAGTATGGCTGGCATAATAGTTAGACAGCTTTTGGCCACCAGTAGCCTGACTGCCTTGTCAATGTTGTCAGCAGTTTCAAACTCCTGGGAGTTGTGTTCACTTTAGTAGTTTCCATTCCTGTATAAGGTGTCTCTGAAAAACGACTCGTCTGCAGCAGAAAGGTTTTGCCAGTATAGCTTTTATGAGCTTAGCTAAACCAGAAGATTTTCCCAATAGAGATGCAGTGTGTACCAAATATACCAGCAAAAGTACACCTTCACCCCCCCCCCCCCTTTTTTTTGAATGGCTCAGATATTGTCTTAAACTCTCGCTCCTCCGGCCAAATAACACCTTTCTTTGACACTGTCACACTGACAAGCACTTGTTTCTAGAATAGACTTTGGCACAGTCTGCTAGCAGCACAGGACTTGAAGAGTTAAACTGCAGATGGAGATGCTGACTGACTGACAAAGCAAATATTTGTGGGGATCTGGGAGAGGTGAATGGTGGCAAGTGTCTGCTCTCCCTGATGTGCCTTTATCTATATAGGTGAACAGATGTTTGCTCACTTTTTTTCTACCCTAAGTTTGAGACAATTAATCATCTAGTTTAAGTGATTCAGTGTGAATAGCATCTGCCTTGTAATATAAAAATCTTGTCTATCCTCCATTTTGTGGTTGCGCTTTCTCACAACTGCAAGCTCTCTTTTGGCTTCTGAATCATATAGGTAGTTGCTTATTGATTCTCAGTAATCTTTCAGCAGGTGACCTGAGAAACTATTAGTTCGGTTCCCACATTAGTGTAAGCTTTATCAAAACCACAGCTTGTGCCTAGATAGACTTTGAAAAACCATTGCATGAAAATGATCTCATCCAGATAGCCTTTTAACTCCTTTCTGAAAACTGTCATAGCAAACAAAACAAGTCATCTTCCTTTTTCTGTTTCTTATATTTGACAGAACTTGCTTAGTAGATAAGTGTCTTATACTTAGGAAGAGATAGTGTTAAGCAAATTAAATAAAATTATTTTATCCAAGGCCGTCACTTATTTAGAGGACTAGAAACTGTATAACTGTATAGTATCTATATATTTAAATAAGTTATACATTAAATATTCTGGGAAGCTCTGTTTAGGAACAACAATCCAATGCACATGTCAAAGAAGAAATGAAAAATGATGACTTCTGTGCTTCTCAGTTACTTATAGAACATTTGTGGGAACAAGTGAATAACTTTAAGAAATATCTCGAAATAAGTGCTTCAAGATTTTGTAAGTAGGAGTAGCCAACACGTCATGAGCTCTTCTTGTAGAGAAAAGAAATTGCCACACTGACCAATGTGTACAATTTTCTGAGCAGAACCGAAAAAAGTACTGCTTGATGCTCTGCACCTTTCAAATTGCCAGCAAAAATCAGTCTCCAATTATTAGTGGTTGTTCAAAATAAATTTTAAATTTAAAACAATAGTAGTGATGGCAGCATTGTCATCAAACCAGTTTCAAGTCTGATGCTTGCTTTAGTTTCTGATCCCATGCTATTTTGGAACTGTACCTACTGCTGCTTTCTGCATACTGGTAGCGGCAACTTGAGGCTAGAAGAGCCTTCCATGTTACATGGTTTAATGGTTTATGACCTTATATTTGGAGGTCTAGATTTATTCCGCTCATCATACAATCTCTGAAGAGACATTACATTAAACACTTGTTTAATACTTCCTTAAGGAAGTGATATCATGGAGTTTATTTCAATTTATATGAGTAAAGCCTTTTTGCCTGTTTGGATCTTAAGTACCTGTGGAGACAATTAAGTACTATTGGCACTGTGAGTAAAGACAGGTACTATATATGAATGCTGGGCTGCATTAGCAAGATTGCAATCAGCGGGTCCAGGGAAGTGATTATTCCTCTCCATTGTACACTTGTGAGACTACATCTGGAGTACTGTGTCCAGTTTTGGGACCCCAGTACAAGAAAGATATTGCCAAACCATAGAGTCCAGCAGAAGGCCACTAAGATGGCTGGCGCTTGTAACATACCTCCATATCTGAGAGTACTGAGTTTGTTCAGCTTTGTTTTCAGAAGACTAAGGGGGGATCTTATTGCTTATCCCCAACTGTTTAGGGGGGGACTGTAGGGAAGACAAGGCCAGACTCTTCTGAGCAGTGCACACTTAAAGGACAAAAGGCAACAGTCATAACCTGTAGAAAAGAAATTCTACCTGGATGTAAGAAAAGAAGTGTTCACCATGGAAGTGGTTAAGCACTGGCACAGGTCCCCCGAGAGGACGTGGAATCTCCATCCTTGGAGTTTCCTTGTCCTCAGCTGGGCCAGGCACTGAGCAACCTGATCTAACTTGAAAGCTAGCCCTGCTTTGAGTAGGACGTTGGAGCAGATGACATCCAGAGATAACTTAAGTGATTCTATATGAATAAAGAGTAAATGTGGACAAGATGAGGAAATAGACAAATCTAAAAATTCCCAGTGAAATTTCCACATGCACCATCCACTCTCTATGGGCTTTGTACTTTTAAAATATCATTTTCTTGCATGTCATGAATGGTAAAAAAGCAAGTGGTCTAAGTTTTTTTTCATGAAATTGAATTGCGGCTGTAATGGATCTTTATGAAGAAAAGCAGCAAATTTGCAAATTTAAAGTCTGTTTTTTAAAATAAATAGGATATATTGAATTAAAACTTTAAGTACATTGGTGTAACATTTTCATGTCTTCTCATTTACAGCATCTGTTTCTTGTACACCAGATCATTCATTGCAATTATCACAACATCTGAGTCTTGGAACATTAGCGATAAACAATTAAACTTTTTATTAGCTAGCTAGCTCTAAAAATAGAGTTTATTCTCAGTCATTATTAGTCAACAAAACCTGTAAAGAATTCCAGTTCCATTAACCTTTAAATGGACAAATGATGAAATTACCTGGAAGAGTAAAATATTAAAAAGTCTATCATGAGAGACAGAAACTGGAATGTATACAAGTGGTATCTCCCATACCATGCATAGTAACTGTATTCTTAGCTCTCCCCTTCTGTAAGAAAGGAAGAGACTCTTTGATATGTGACTGTGATGATACTTAATTCAGTAGAAAAGTTCCCTTCTCTTCTGTGAGCATTCCACTTCAGTGAGCTCCAAACATATGGCCAATCCATTGTGGGAGGAGAAAAGAAAGAAGAATAGAAAGGAATGAAAGACTTGTTTTGATTATGAGGAATATAACTATTTTTAAGCAAAACATTTAGGTTGATATAGTTCATATACGAGTCAGTAATGGAAAGTTTAAAAAACTAAGAGAACTTTCAGGGTCTTTCTGTAAAGCTCTTTTAATTATGCTTGGGTTTTTTGTTTCGTGTTTTTTTTAAAAACTTTGGACCCTGGCTTCATTTGCAAAGCATGTCTCTGGGGAGATGTATTGAAGAGATAAGGCTTTTGCTCTTCTGGGTAGACTATAAAGCATAGTATCTCTTGCTCATTTTTTTTCACTTCCTTTCTTCTAGGAAAAGCTTCAAGCTCTCTCCAAGGAATGATTAGATCTTACAGTAAGGGAGAGAGAAAAGCCAGATAGCTGGAGCAGTGGTCTCACTGGAGTCAAGTTATGGAATACCAGCTTCCTGGGAGATGGGAAAAAAGAGGAAGAGGGTGGGAGAAAAGTAAAATGCCTCACTGACGGTGTTTCATAGGCAACTGTGTTATTTCTTTTTTTAATTTAGGAAATAGAACCTATTTGCAGATCTAGATCCCACAATTACTTAACAAATAGTTTAGCAATTACTTAAATAACAAATTATGTAAAGCCTAATTAACCAGAATCCACCCATCAGAAATGGGAACAAATGTAGAACAGCAGGGAACAGATCTTCCCACACAAATTCTCCTTCTTCCCAAAAGAAGTAACACAGATAACTGCCTTTCTTTTGGTCCAACTAGCTAGATAACATTTGGGACTTTTTAGGATATTCCAGTGAGGAGGAGACACTGAGCATGGCGCTGAGTTAGTTTATGCTGTTTCATTTATTTACAATGACAGATAAAGTTCAGATATCTTAAGCAGAGGAGGAACAATAATTTCCTCCTCACTGTCTTTTAGTTTGGGACCTAAACCTCTCTCTGTGCCTTTTTGGGCCCCAAAAAACTGAAGATTTCTTCTATGTCTTTTTCTGTGAGCGTCTCACTCCTTTTCTCACCTGAACTGCTTGCATCCATTCATACTTAGAACAAAAACATGTATAATCCACTTTACCTAGGGCAACAAGATTCCTTTGCCTTTGTTTCCTGCAGGAAAATGTCCTTAACATTTGATACAGCTATCTTCAGTGTAGGGAAATGGTTGAACTTCACAGATTGAACAAGATTGAACCCAACCTCTAACAATACCTATTGCAATTTTCTATTAAAAAACAAAAATGAAAAACCAAACAGGCTGTTTTATTCAAAAGATTTCCCTAGAAGAAAACAGGTATCATCATTCCCTTTTTTTTATTTTTCAGGTCTCCAGGTGAGCACCATCTGTTAAAGCAGAAGCTTTAACAGTATCTCATGAGAAGAGAGGCATTTTTCTAAGTAGGCATCTCTCATGTCATTCACGTCAGAATCTATGTTGTTATATGTCACCTAGAATCCAATGGACAATTAATTAAAGTCAAAAGATGCCAGTGCTATGCACTCCCAGAAAGTTATGGTGCTTAAGAAGCAAATTCACTGTCACTTTTTCCAGCTTGGAAGAGAAAGCGTCATTAAGAATACACTGCAGCAGAATAAGGTTGAAAAGAGTAAGGTGTGGATAACAATAGATAGGTCTAAATTCAAAATTATGTTGTGCCCAGGACCAGACACAGATGGGACAGAGTGCCAATGGCCACTGAACGGCCAATGGCTTGGCCACTGAAGTAATATGATTATCTTAACCAACTGGGAATCTAGCAAACACCTTGTAAAACAAGATAATGAAGCATAAAAATCATTTGTTAATGTGTAATAATATATTTATAATCATTATTAGGTGGGAATAGAGGTCAAATGAACACTTGACTTTTTCAACAGTCAAAGGATTCCATAGGGGGTTGATGCAGTGGGTTTAAGTCACAGTGCTGTAGTCATATTGCCTCCAGCCATTTCCCAGCCTGTCTTGGAGATCACCGGGTTTATGACGAAGAATATCTGGATGACAAGTGAGGCCACTTGATCCAGCCCATTCCTGAAGCAATCCAAAATTTGTGCCAGGTTCAAGCAATGTTCCAGTTTATGAACTGCAGTGGTCTGGGAACTGTTTCACCTGCAGTTCAGATGTCATGGCTGCGTGTTGGTGACCTCTAGGAGATGAGGAGGGCAAACTGGAAACCAAAAATGCTGTAGCTACCTAACAGCATCACACTGTCTTCAGGAGTCAACACCATAACGTTGTGCCAAAACTGTTCATTCTGTGGCTGAAAAGAATGGTCTCAGATTTGGACCCAGTGTAGAGCTCCTGTTGAAGCAGTTGCATTTGGCTTTAAAATCCTTAGCCACATCAAATGGAGTGTGGCTGAGCAGTAGGGGACGGTGAGGCAGGGCTGCAGTGGAATGGTAGCTTCCAGCACTGCTGAGTTGAGCTGTCAAAGAGCCATGCAAATTCTATCAAATATTTGGAAAGATGAAATAGATGCCTGCCAAGACACAACCTGTCAAGGAGCCTATGGCCTGGAGAACTCAAAATGATTTGTTTTTACAAACCTGTGTAGTCACTAGGCAGTTTTTTTGTGATTTGCCCCAAAGCTAGAAATAAATGACTTTTCATTAAGTTTACCCATATGGAAACCTTTTATATCATGAGAAATGTTCTTTGAAAAGGCTGCACTGATGGGACCAGGATTAAAAATGGGGTTTAAATCAAATGGAAGGGAGAGCGAAAAGAGTGAAATACAGTCTAGAAAGAAAGCAGCTGGCATCTGATATAATCTAGTTCAAGCTTGTAGTTGCTTCACCTCTGTTCATAGTTTTAACAAAGGCCTTCAGGAGTAATACCAGCCCAAACTCTGACACATATTTATTGTCTTAATCAGCTTTTTTTAAGTGATTGTTGAGATCCTTAGCATACATAAACAAAAACTTTCATGTTGTGTTCATGTGTGTGAATGTAAGCACATGTATATAATTACTGATTTTGCCCAGCTCTGATAACTGTGAGTGAAAACTGGCTAAAAGCACTGCTATCTTTTTGTTCTTAGGTTTTTGGTTTTTTTAAGGATGTTAGCAGTTTCAAGGGTCAGATATCAGGCTATGTCCAGTAATCATTCCATCCCATTGTGTTAAGCGTACTCGAAATAGTCATCAGGAGCAAACATATGGGAAGTGTGTGCTTCAATACATGTATATTTCTTCTAAACATGTTGAGGACATATCTACATGTTTAGGTGCAAACCAGATTTGACCTTCCTGCAATGCTCTGAGATGAGTCAAACAATAGGTATATGGCGCTCTGAGCTCTTATTCAGGTTCCCTTTTGATCTTGGCTATGCCAGATGCGGAGTTTACCACCAGAAGTTATTTTTACCCTTGTAACAGCGATTGTGCTATACCCCAGCCACTGGCTCACCCATATTCATGTCAAGTCAGTGGCCTGGCTGTGAACTGCCTTTGCTGAAAGGAAGACACATTGTCTTTCCTGCCACCGCTGCTTGGCAGGCGATAGGTAAGATGAGAGTGATCGTTTCTTTGTCTGTGACATATGTCATCTAACTTTGACAAGAACCGTGAGTCAGAGTCCTTAGCAGGGCATAGGCGCAACCCAGCATCAGTGTGTTCCTATGACTTCTAGAGCAGACCTGTTTTATAGCTTGCCAAGTCATGGTTATGAGCAGAGCAAATTGTGGACTACCTTCACTGAACTATGTAGCTCTACCCTACACTTCCTGTATATATTGCACATATTTATTCTTTTATTTCTGGAGTTATATCTGATGCATAAGCAAATCAATATGCTTAGCTCACCCCAGGACATAATAGCAAGGCATTGCTTAGACAGACTGATATCTTGCACATAGATAGAAGAATCAAGAAGATGGATAAAGTGACTATGTATGCATAAAAATGCCCCAGTGAAATGCCCAGGCAGCTCAGGCTTGATGATCTATTATGTTGCAGCACTTTTGTTGGTAACACAGCCATGTGCGTGTCTGCCTGAGGTGCGTTGTTGTCAACACCTTCATCCTCATACCATCATTACTATCATTATAAAAGTCCCAAGAGCCCCAGTCATGCTTAGGATTCCAGAGTCCTCAGCACTCTACAAATGCCTAACAATCAAGAGTTTGCAGGGGTAGGGGGGCACAATGCTTTCCCTATCTAGCTTCATCACTACAGTAGAACTGAAGTAATTCGTGTGTATCTGTGTGAGAGAAGACTTGTACTAGTCACAGCCAGTGTGCTATACTTTTTGCCCCCCTTTTTTGCCTGCTCTATCTCATTTTATGGGTGCAACTGAGTTTTCAAGCAGCATTGCATTTTCATGCCTGAAACAAGTTGTTATACATTCAAACTGAAATAATGTAGCTACCTACTGACATTCTTATAAATAGTATTTTATATATCTTACTGAAATGTGTGAACTTATTTGCTTCATTGGCACTTGTTTTCCCTTCAGTAAAATCCAACTGCAGTTGGAGCAAAGAGATAGGTCTTGGCTGAACACAGAAGTATTCCTCTCCATAAATTCTTATTCTCTTTCCAGGAATTAGGAATTGCAATTTGCCTTGCCTACTATCTTGTCTCTATGGTCTGGATAACTTATGGAATGTAAGAATTCAGTAAACACTAACTTTGTACCTCTGCCTCACTCAGTTTAAGACTGTTTCTATGGCAGCAGGAAATGAATTTTTTGAAGAAAAGTGTTTGGTTTAGAGGTTTTCCTGGTAGATCTAATATTGTTATCTTCAATAAGAAGAAAACAGAGCCAACTACTTTCTTGAACCATTCCCTGTGTAAGCCTGTTCGTATGTACATTTACCCTCTAACTGGATAGCCACTTGGCCACCAGATAATTTTGGTCTGATAGGTCAGGCAATGGGTGATTATGTTTACAAATGAACCATTATCTTTTGCTAAACACCAAAGGACTTATTTCATATGTGGATGTATACATATATAAGCAGAAATCATATATACATGTATAAAAGAACAAGCAGAAATTAACTCATTCTCAGACATGTCGGAGAGAGGAGGGAGTCTCCTATGCACTCTGATAAGCCAAGTACAGCGGCAGCTAATACTGCAGCGCACATGTTATAGTAAATTCCTTTGTCACTGTAGTCCATGTTCTATAAGAGGAAATGTTGATCATAGAAAAGTAAATGGAGCCATATAGTTTGCCTGTATCTCAAATACAGCTCTGCAAAGTTTTCTGATTATGGCTTATATTGGTGTTTGAGTAGTTGCAATACTTACGTCACTATCTGTAATTCAGTCATAGAAGCTGTGTAGCACTATACACATGGATGGCTGCTGTTCAAACATCAGGGCATCCTCAAACTGGATTAGCGATATCAGTTAATATTTTATCCCCATCTTAGAGATTCAGAAATGGAAGGATGGAGTGACTAACTCATCTGAAACCACAAAGCAAGTTAGAAACTACCCATGTGTTGAAAGTTCTTGATAAGCTAAAATTCAAGTAGGAGTGAGAAGGAAACTCAAAATGGTGTTCCACATTGCTGGGCTGGGAAAGTGCTTGGGATTGCCATTGTTTGTTCTGGAGACTCGTCACAGTGTTGCACCAATTGCCTTGTGATAAGGGCTTGATAAAATGTATTTTAAAATAGTCATTTTACTATCTGGTACACACGCATTATAACTGACTTTAGTGACCAGGCGGTGTTATCTAGTCCAGGATACTAAGGATATTCCTTTCTCTTTTAAAATGTGTGGAGGGATTGCACTCAAACAGCACCCAAGCACTGACAAATTAACTTCTGTGTTGCATCCCAACAGTAAAAAAAAATAGGTTTTGTAAAAAGCAAATCTAATGCTGCAGAAAAGCATATAATATATGCAGAAAAGCATATAAAATACATCTGACAGAGCAGAGTTCATTCAGTGTTTATATTTTAATATTTTTCCTTCTGTTATTTCTCATTCTACCCTCTTGGTTGGCCGTAGACATGCACCTGGGAGCTACCATGTTTTGAGAGGTGCTTTCTCCAGCTCCATCGAATCACCCGTTTTGGGCACTCAGAAACCTGCATGCTGCTAGGTGCATTTCTGAAACTCTCTCTTAGGTGATACTTGAAACTGGACTGGCAGTTAGAACTGCCACTAACTTTAGATTTAATCTATGATTTGAGTAGAACTTTTTAATCTATAATTTAATTGAAAGCCTGTGGTCTCTGATAATTTTGTGTGGCTACTATTTTAATTTTGAATGTGTAACAATATGATGATAAAGCTACCAAAATCAAGCAGCTAGCAAAATGATATGGTGCTCCAGAATTATACCACAGATGTAAGTAGATCAAAGGAGATTTGATTATTTAGGTTTAGATTTCAGGTCAGTCATATGCAAAGTAAAATACGAATGCAAGAATAAATTGCTTCCATGAATACAAAGGCTGCTGCAGGCAGGCATATACATTTATTTATCATGTGGAGAAAATATTTACTTCTAACTAATTTATAGATCACTTCCAACGATATGGAAGCAATTCTGTGGTCAGTGGGATCTGCTGGATGTCCTTTCCTAGTTCAAGTATTAGATATTGTACCTAGGGCATGCAGGGCTGTGTGTAATGCGTTCCATCTGTTACAAGACTGAAATGAACATTTGGTACACACGCCTGCCAAATGAACTGCTGTGAGCTGCCAAAGTGCAGCATGTTAAAAGGGAGAGAGGGTTGTTGAATTTCCTGATTCTCTGATATCTGAGAATGTGGCTATTGGAAAATAATTTCTAGCATGGCATACAGGGGAAGAATACAGAATTATTTATATTCCCTTCTCTAGTATTTCCAGTCATTTTCCCCATTTACACCCATGTACACAGTTGTCCCTCTCAGCAGCAAGCGGAGGTTTGCTGCCACTGGGCATTACTCAGTCTCTCCCTGAGGTGCACAATCAGGCATCCTGTTTTTCCTTTGGAATCTCCTTGCCTTCTATTTCAAAAATATAACCTCTCTGCCAGAATTCATGGCCACCAGCAAAGCTGATTTTTTTTTTTTAAGTCTAGGAACCAGACCAATGGCAAGAGTCCGGGTGCATGATGCATCGACCTTGTGCTTCATTACAGCTATGGATATTTAATATTGTTCTCATGGGGAAGCTAGAGACCCCCATTAAGACAGGGAGCATGCTTGCAGTCACAAAAAATGCATATATCTGCCTTTCTTCCATTTCCTTCTACTCAGTAGAAGAGAGGCTCTGAGGCAGACTGGAGACCATGGCACTTGGATAGGTCAGGGCTGCTGGTATGATGCCAAGGTGTGTTCCTCCTGGTCGACTTAGAGCCTTGTTGTTGCTGCTGGTCAGTTTTGTTCTGTGGCTGAGTTAGTCCTTGGCCAGCCCAGGAGATTCTTTGAGAAGGACAGGAAGATTATTTGGGGATACCTGGGCCTCAGCCTGCTCCTATTTCAGAAAAATGAAAGTGGATTGAAGGGCAGAAAGATGTCGTCCCAAGCAATCAGGAGGGGGCAGTGGAGGTCTGCCAGCTCCTGAGTTGTGCAGGCTGGGTGCTGCCTGCATCAGCACCTAGACAGACTGACCCAAATCCCCATGTTCCCATGGTCTGTGGGAAAAGAAGTCTAAAACTTGATTAAGAACCTGCATTCATTCTGTTGTGGGGACATACACCAGCTGAGTGTGTGTATGGTGCAAGGCACAGACCGTTCGGAAAATTTGAATGTTTGATATTGGGAATGCATTGCTATTTGATTCCCTGAGGATCTAGTGTGAACAGAGGACATATGGTGATGAATGTAGATGCAAAAGGACAAACCACACAGCAAAACAGAAACAAGAAGATCTGAGTGGGTGTACAATGAAATCTGCAATAGCCAGATCATCTCTCTCTTTCCTGCTCTCCCCTCATCTTCCATGAATAAAAGATAAGCCTGTCAAGGCTACTGTCTAGACTGTGTATTGAAAAAATTTCTGCAGAAACAATGGGACCACAGAACAGATTGGGCCGAAACCTGAACAGGTTTTAAATTCTAATTTCTCTTTTGGGAATGTTTGGTTTTGGGACATCCTGCTTGAATAGGTAGTTCTTGGTTTTGTTGAAAGGGTTGAGGTTTTCCTTTACCCGTGCAAACAAAGCTGAAAGCTCTGTTTTAGACAGAACTATTGTGTGCCTTAATTTAATTGAACAAACACAATCAGCTGTAATGAAAACAAAGTATTTCTATGCTGTACTGCAGGCGGGTGTTACACTTCTTAGGGATGGATTACGAAATTGACAGGATCTGCCCTAGCACGGTTTGATATTGTCTTGCTCTTTCCTACTTCTCATGGGGATTCCTGTTGCAAAAAATTAAAGTATTAGAAAAAAACAAAGAAAGTAATGATGCATAAAATATAAGAGACAGAACAGAATTGTATCTGACCCAGAACTCTTTCTAAATGGTCAGTGAGGTAACCTGTGAGTAAAAAAAGCACAGGGAATGATATGGCTTAATAGACCGGAAAGCTTTGTAGGTGATCTGGTACAAATTAAATTTTAGATACCTCTTCTATCGCTGACTACTCAGTTTTTTGCTTGGCTGAGAGCAGTTTCCCGAGGGAAACTCCTGATTGCTTCAGAATGGAAGATACACCATGGGAAATGTGCAGTTGCAGGGCTGCAGCACTCTAGCAATTTCTGGCTGCTCAGAAAGCTGTGTAGTGGCCATTGAAACAAGACATAATTTAAGGTCAATGGTAATTTTGCTCAGTCTTGGCTAAGGACTAGTATGGCTCCAGGGTTAGGTGGCACCCCTCTGTCTCAAGTCCAGTGCCATATAGACCATGACTAGACCCAAGGATCCAGAGATAACAGTAGCCACTTGAGGAAATAAATATTCATTTCCAGTTTGTGACAATGGGACTAAATTTTGTGCCTTAGCCAAGAAAGGCTTGGCTTATAGTCATGGTTTTATTTGCACCTCTTCCTATCATAGACTCAGTAAAGTCAGAACTTGCCTAACCCCAAAGTTTTAGCAAGAGCAAACCCACAGGAACAGTGTGGAAGAATTTTGTCTACATTCCAGATAATACAAGGATTTTCAGCTCAATTACAAGTATCACTTCACTTATTCCATAGTCTCATCTCTTAGAAGGTTTACCCAGGATTCTCAGGACATTCAATGGGAGCTAATCATCTGGATACTTTCTTGGACCTAGATGCCAGACTTAACACATTGAAGTAACTGCAGTTGCTGCAGTAACCGTGTGGTGTGTGACAGATCTTTCAGGATGTGCTGCCTTGGGACAAGAATGATTAATACTGCAGTAAGCAGTGGTGCAATATTCTGCAGCACATCACAAAAGAGGACTTTAAAGTGAAGTGCAATTAGATACAAAATCAAACTGAAAGAAATTAGTTATGTTTGAGGTTACTTATGTAGTCAGAGACAAACAAGTTGAACAAAGTGCAAGGAAACTGTGCAACTGTGCAAATGTAAAGGCTTTAGTTGCAACTCCCTGAAAATCGCAGCAGCTGATTAGTATAAATAAACAGATCTCTCATTAGTCTTAGCAGAGTGTACATGCTGAGGTGCAGAGAGGTGTACATTTCTCAAGTTCAGAAGGCACTGAGAAGTGTGGCAAGAGAAAAGCTTAGGGAAATTAAGAATTAGGTGCCACAGAGGACTACTTCTAGCTATTCTGAGATTAATAAGGAATCTAAGATCAGGGCCAGTGCAAGCCTGTAGTTTAAGCTTATTTAAAGCTTAAAGATTATTAAAGATAAATGATCTTTAAAGCACTGAGAAGCCTCAAAAGAGTTAATTCCAAAAACAAAAAGAGAAATGAATGAAAGAAAGCCAGTGACAGAATGTGGTTGCAAATACTTTCATGAATACTACTGTATACTTCTGTGCAGAAATCACTGGATATAGAAGCAGCTCTTAAACCACTGGGAGCCATATGATCTTTGACTGACTGAAAAGAAAGCTCACCCGGTCAGTACTCGTTGTTCAATATAGCTTGCTTCCTGCAGCCCACTCCCTTTCCCTCAGGATGATGAGCTCACACCGGATGCTCTTCACCTTGGCTGTATGCCATTTGTCGAAGTGGATTTGGAATGTGATCTGTATGAGCAACAAACTCATGTTATACCAAGGCAATTCTTAGTATATTTCTTTTGCTCTAATGTCCCTCATGTAATTAGGATTTAATTGTAATACAGGCGTACTATGGCTGCATTAACTCATCATTTTCTGTGGGCAGATTTTTCTCAGCCTGTTCGCTAAGTGTCTCAACAGCAGGACATTCTAGGATTCTTCTTCCATTTGTTCATGAACATATTCTTGCCTGAAAATGTAACGTTATACATGGTTCTCAGAAGGTCATGCTAACTCTTTGTGCTCTGTACTTACTGTAATTCTACCTGGTTCCATCTCAAGGAACACTGAAGCATCCACATCTCCCCCACAGCTAACCACACACTTCAATATGTCCAAAGACTGTAATTATTTCCTTCCCTGGTACTAAATACCTTTTCTTTTTACCAAGTGGTGTTGCAGATACTGCAGATGAAATGAAGACTAAAAGAACAACTAAGATGGAATGAAGAAGAAGAAAAATACAAAATTAAATTTGTTACTCATTATTCCTTAGGAAAAGTCTTTACACTTTATAAAAGGCTGCAGATCTGTTCCTCCAGAGGCCAGGGTACAGGCTGTTAGGATACTTCAGTTACTCACAAAAAAGAACATGGTCTTATTTGTGTTTCTGCACTTCCATTGCAGCAAGGATTCTAGAAGGTCTGCAGGGAATAGATGCACATCAAGCAGAAAGCTTGAGAGCAGCAATGTTTGCAAGCCCCACTGATCTGAGATGAATACTTCAACAGTAGTCACTGCTGACTAGATGTGCAAGAGGCACAGACACAGATCCTATCTGTGTCCATGGTTAGGGTTGTGTAGGTAAGCAAATATGCCTGCAAATGTTTGCTCTCCACTAGCAAAGCTGTTGGCAAGGATGGGATTGCTCAAAGTAGGCTACAAGATGCACTTTGTGCACAGGTTGCTGCTGCCAGCTTAGTGGAGTATGTGCTGAATGATGCTTAAGATGCCCTCTGATGAATATTGTAATGGAAATGTAGTGGCACATTTGGTCACATCTTTAACCATGTCTGAAATGAACTTCTGTACAGCCAGTGAGAACAAGTGAGTAATGCAGGTGTGGATCAGAGACTTTGAATACTGCTCTGCTGAAGCAATAGCCTGTGACAATCTAGGTCGCATCAGCAAAGCCATAGATGGTGGCGTAGAAACACTAATTACTTATCTCTATTGGCTACACTGGTAGGTAGTAGAAGTCTTCCTATATTCTCTCAACAACATTCATTTTATTCCTAATGTATCAGAATAGCAGAGGACAAAAATTGCTCTTTCTGTCTGGCAATCTCCAAGCAAGGGCATCTTTTGTGCGAAGTGTCTGTGGTTGCAGTTGCTGTACAGCTATCCCTGGGAGAGTCTGACAGGTATCAGAAAGGGAGGTGTCATCAGGTCTCCCATCAGTGCTTCTGTGAATGGGACAGAGTTTGGCTATTTGTAAATACTTTTGAGGATGTGGGCTAAAGAGATCTGATTTTGACATAATGTGTGGAAACAGGAATGTGTGGGCAGAATCCTGGCCTGTCTGACAGCATAAGGAGCACCAAAGAGAGAGAGTCCCAAAGCTCAAAGCAGGTAACAAAGATTGAGATTCTCTCTGGAATAAGAGTCTTTATCTTTTTGCTTAGGGCAACTTGCTTAGTATTTTGCATGTGTAGAGATACCACGTCTGGTCTTAAGAATGGATTCATTTTCAATAGCAGTGTGCAATGAGCTTATATTGAACAACTGATTCAAAAGAATATTTGACTGAGGCAATTGTTACTTAGACAAAAACCCAATTTTAATTTAGCCTGCAAACTAGTTGCACTTATCAGCACAAAACATCAAATTAGGAATTCATTTACCTTCATCAAGATGTTTATGGAAACTTGATTAGAAAGGGTGGCTGCAAAATGCAAATATTAATTTTGAAATCTCATAACATGAATCTAATATACTTCTGAATTATTCAGTGGGATACTGCAGTATTGGTAGATGGTATTTAAATTATTAACAGCATAGCTTTCCATTTCACAGGCAAGACATTTTTTACAGGAACCCTCCCATTTAATGTGATCAGGCTGAATCTATTTGTTAAGAATTACATCAGTACAATGTAGTACAGTGTGTACGACAGAAAAAAAAGAAGCTGTCATATACAGAGGCATAATTCCACAATTTATAGTGAATTTCTATTTCCTGGGCATTTTTTTTTTTATTTTTTAAAGAAAACAAGCACTATTTGTGCCACAATTTTTCCATGATCTTTCTTTGTTTCAGTTTGTTAGTGGCCATTTCTCCAAATGTATTATTTATACAGCACCATAAATGCACATGGTGCTTTACAGATAAGCACACCAGGTCCTGTGCTGAAGTATGTATCATTCCACCAAAACAGATGGAAGTAATGTTTTCCATTTCAAAATCCACATATTTGTCTGCCTACCTCTGTTTAGTTATTTAATTTACCACACACATTTTTAATTCTTGTATGGCTGCAATATGTGGCCAGCCTACAAATGGATAAAATTCTACATTTCTCTGACACTTTAGACCCAGAACAGATCAGGCCCTGTAACTGTAGTGATGATCAGTGTTGGACAATATGCCAGCTTGATTACAGTGTGCAGAGATGGATATTTCATCTTGCTTTTCACTGCAAATTCCAGTTCCAGTAGAAAATGTCCTTCCTCACCTTCCAGGAAATTCTCCCAAGAATCCTCAGCATTGGAGTCTGTATTTACCATCAAGATGGGCTGCAAAGTTGTAATTTTTCTGGGGTACATATTTTCTGCCATAGACCCTGAGCCCCAAACAATTTATTGCTGTGAAGTGAAGTGCTATTATAATGTGCTACGTTAGCCCACAGAGAGGCGGGGCACTATTGGGATATCCTGAGATTATAACTCGAGTGGCATCGGCAAGAAGGCTTTACACATTTCCACCATTGCTGACCACTGAACTAATACCAAATTTGTCTCATCAGAATCCAGTTCAGGAATGTGCTCTGAACCGACTTGATGGAAATTATGGCTTCAAATACATAAGTGACAGAAAGCCCTCTGAATCTGACAACTACTGGGAAATCTGAAGAAAATTCAGTTTCAGCCTCCCTCCTGGTAAGTGTTTCACACTGTAAGATCCACCCTTTGTGTGTTGTCAGCTTCCTGATTCGAAATGATAGTTGTAAGATCGAAAGTTAAGGCTCTGGTCCCGAAAATGATTCCTGATCCAGGTATTCCCACTGCAGGCATTTCTGAGGATTTTCCAGTCAGGCATATATAGGCCCACAGCCTGAGATTCTTCTCTCCCTTAGAGATTGTCTTTCCTGTTTGAGGGCTAAGTTATGTTTGAGAGAGCAAGGCTAAGAAGCCTCTACTGCTGTTGCCGTTCTGGGTCTTAGCAGAGGCTTTCAGCCCCTAACGTTAACAGTTCATAGGACTGAATTCCTTTGAAAATCCTGATTTATACCCATTCACTGTGCCTTTAACAAAATTAAACCTATTGTGCCAAGTAGGATGGTGCATAAATAAATAAATAACTTGTAGCAGCTGTGAACCTAGTGCTTGCCAGAACTGTATATAGCAGTTCCCAGAGACCACTGGGAAGTTGTAGAGGAAAAACAGTTTTAAAATAACATTTTTAAGTACAATTTTTAAGCCAACTAATAATTTAGAATGTATCTGCATCTGTGAGTTTGTTTATGTAGAATAAACTTGGAATAAATGGAATATTGACATCAAGCAAATATTTAAAAGGATTGATCAGAAATATACTCTTCTTCCACATTATCCAGCTTCTGAGCACTACAGATTTGGGGAAGTGATTCAGACATCATCCTGCCTCTTGAAATTTCATACAAATTTATTTCCACCCCATTCCTGATTCATAACCTGAAGGATTGTGAGCTGAAGGATTGTGAGTCTTGCTAAAGCAAGAGAAAATGTTGACTCTTAAATATCTTGTGCTTCATCTTTCAAACTAAGTGGTAAGTATGCAATGCTAAGTGCATTCAATTCCCATTGCAACAGCCATTTTATAGCCATCTTTTTTAAAAAATATGCTCCTTGTTTAGCGGTTCCCATTGTGACTCTAATGACTGGACTTCCAAGAACTTTGTGCTTGATGTACGTAGCTTTTGTGAAATTCTGGCCTCAATTCTGGAAGCTAAAAAGTTTTGAAAATCTCTCCTTCATTTAAATCCTTAAACTTGGCTCATAATTGAACATGAAATTGTAAGAGGGATACAGATCTCTTCAACAAAACAATGATAATTTGAAGAACTCTTCCCCATCCTTACAATCTAGCTTCACATACATAAGACAAGCTTCAGTGCAAGGGTACACTTTGGAAAGATTTGCTGATAGGCCACACTGTGCAGCTGAGACGTGCAATGACTTCCTTTTGAGCGGCGGAAGAGCTGTGAGGAGTACTGCCTTGTTCTCTCCCTAGATGGGTTGCTTGCACCCAAGTGCTTGGTTTGAACCAAGCTCAGACACATGCCTGGAGATCTGTTTTGCATTGCTACGTTAGAAATATCCACGTAAATAATTCACAGTTGTGGAAGTGCCTATTCCTATACAATGTCTCTTCTCTCATTCGTTTGGACAACAGTGGCAGAGGATTCCCTGTTTCACTACAGCTTTTGAAATCTGTCAGGGCTTTGAATTTTACGAAATGTCTACGACTTCCATTCAGACTTTGGTATGGTAATTCCAGTGTATGTAGAGAAAACACTTGGATTTCCAGCCTTATTTGATGACAACTCAGAGACTGTTCTGGCCATCCATTCTTAGTTGCTGTTGAACTAGGTTGCCATGCTAATTTAGACCGAGTTTAATAGCTATTTTCAATTAATATGAACATTCCTTCCTTGAAAGAAAGAACAGTAATATTCTGTTAAAAATGATGATCCAATTCTTTCCGCATAAGTGTATCAGCTTTCTGTATTGGATAGCATCAAGATTCTCATGAAATCTTCTCTAGGACTGAGTTTAGCAAATGATGAAAGCTCAAACATTAATGGCTGACAAGAAAGCAAAAACATGGGCTGAGTATTAGAAATACAGAACTGTTGATTTTTCAAAAGTGACTGCTGATTCTGAATTGTGAGTTCAAATTTTGGGTGCCAAACCTTAGACACTGTTAAAGTTCTAATTTTTAAAAGGTGCTTTTTAGAGATTGAGGTCTTCTTAATGTATCTAAACTCAATGCACTCAAAATTTAATCAAATTTTAAAATCTGGACCACTGAACTTTGAGGAGCAGTACACAAGATGTTTATGGACTGACAAAACATTAAAATAATCTGGGAAGATTTCATTAAAGAGAAAAATAATTCTAAATTAAACTACTAACTTACATATATGAAATTTACAATCCCTATGAGACATAACTATTAATATGCAAATGTGATGCAGGATGCTTCTGAAGCTTTAAAAAATCGTGTTGCAGATTTGATAGTACAAGAAATCAGTGACTGGGTAGAGGATATCAAGAGGATGTGTAAAGATACAGAAGTTCTTAGAAAGGACTAATAGTAACAGGTTAAATGATTTCATGTTTTCTGATTTTCTTGGGAGCATATAAATTAATTGAATGCAAAACTTATTTTGATTCATTGTGTCAAATTATGCTTCAAGTTATAATTATGCAATTCCTGATTATAATTATACAGCTCTGAAGATTATCTGGATGTGATGGAGAACGGAATTGACCTGTAGTTTCTGGTTTAACAGTCTTGTTTTTATTATAAAGGAAAGCTCAGGGTCTGAATTCATTGTTATATTGATCATGAGATAAACTATAGATGTGCTTTTCATTAGCACTGTAGAACATCAGTTATTCAGTACACTCTGTTACGTGTAGCAGTCATTCCTTAGTGACTAATTACATCGATGATTCCTGTGATATTTGAAATGCTGATCACTTTGTTCATTGTTTTGATGCAATATGAATAACCTCATGCGCAGACTATATGATGACACTGCATACTGTATGATGTAAACTTTTATCAGCATGGGTTTGGGATGGCTTCAAGGCCAAGTTAATAAGATCGTACTGTAAATATGTCACTCCAGCCAGTAATATACACCTCATCATTATTTATTTGGCATATGCCACATACTTCAGTGAGAGACAATTTTAAAATTTGTTGAAGCCTTTTAAAAATAATTTTAGTTATTTTTTCCATCAGTCAGGCAGCATTATTATCATATGCAAGAAATCTTTTCGGCAGAATAAAATTGTAATTAATGTAAGTTAAACACCTGTAAAATTATTTTTAAAAAATCTCTATATAGTAATATTTCAGCTTTTATTAGGCTTGAAGCAACTGTGGGATATATCATTAGATATATGAGACTCTTTTTTTCTGTTGCTATCTCCCAGTGTCATCACATATTTGACTGTAAATCTGTCCTTGATTTGTTAGTATATGTTCCTTATCTCGCTCTTTAGTTCAGTAATTTATATGTGCAATTTATATGTGGAGTTGGGGAGAAGGCAGCACTTTTCCATGAAAAGCTGTGATGACTGATGGAAATTTGAGAGAGAGGAACAAGGATTCCGCTGGTTGGAATGTTGTAATGGGCAATGTGCAGGTAAGAAAACCAAAGGTACCTGCACAGAGGACTGGTGAAACTGGTGAAATTTCTCACATATGTACGTTTGCTTCTGTTTTTGTTGTGTTTTCTTCTCCTTATTCTTTGTCTCATAACATATTAGGTAGGGGCGACTTGAACTATGTGTGCTTTACTATTATTATTACAATATGAAGGCAAGAGAAGTGACTTAGAGCTCCGGTCTAATTTTTGAAGAACCAGATTTGTCATTCCTTTAGGAATTTAATACTGAAAGACAAAACTTCTGACCAGTCCTCAGGGCTTCAGTGCACATATTTTACCTCTTCTGACACCAACAAAAAGTAATTTATTATGCTGTAAAAGTGTGTTGTAAGCTCGTTATTTTAGGAGCTGTGTGTCCTAATCTTAGCAACTGGCTTCAAAATATGCCAGTAGATACTTAGTGAGTTTGCCATTGTTAGAGACACATGCCACTGCCAGCTTTCTCTTGGCTGACCACAGTTTTGAACATGGCCATAATTACTGCTGTTGTGTTTGGTGTGGATCCTGATGTTACTGAGGTGCGCTGGGTGCGATCTGAGCACGCCTGCTAAACTTAACACCTTGGGACTGGGGTGGGGATCGGCTCTGGGCCTTCATGGGCCGTGGGAGGGGGTCAGGCAGTGTGTTCAGGAGAGACAGTACTGAATCATGCCTGCACAGTTGCTGAGCTGCACCATAAGCAGCCTGTGAACTGCCTGTCTCAAATTTTAGGTGTCTCTAAGGATTTACTCAGCAGTGGGTTTAGACAGGGGTTTTGAGGCTTGCATGTTTTGACCTAAGTTCTGTTTACGTCTTACTTCAGAGATTTAAGTCCTTTTATGGATCGGGTCATAGACTTGGACCTGTAACATGAAGGCTGAGAGCAGACTGGTGCCTCTGTGTGGGGACAAGGGGCTGCGACGACAGCATTGTCAGTCATGGCTTTCTGCCAGTAGAGTCAGTCCCTGACAGCATTGTCAGTCCCAGTTTCCACCGGTCTCTAATTAGAAAGCAGAAATTCAGCTTTGTGCTAGGTCCTGATAAACCCTATTCTGTGGACTAAAGTGATGCACAGGTCTGGGACAGATCCTCCTCTCCCCTCCTCCCAACCCATGAAGATAAATTTCACCTACAGTGAGTGGGAACTCACAAGGACTGAGATAGTGAACACTGGCATTACTCATTTTCTAATGTAAGCTGAAGACCAGCATGTCTCCTGTGTTAAACAAGGAAAGAAAGCTGTCTATTTCTAGTGAATCTGAAGATGAATCAAATGTCATGAGTAAAATAATCAAAGAAAAGGCAAGAATTTTCTACATTTAAAGCAAGGAATTAGGAGAAATTAGTCAGAGATTTCTGATCCACTCTGTATTCTGATGTTCTTTTTTTTTTTCTTTCAGGAGGTGACATTCACTCATACGTTTACACAAATGGAAACATGGCATTCATGAGTCACTGATCTTAATGTGGGATTACGAACAAAAACCTATGCTTCTTGACACCTACCTTCAGGTAAGAAAACAGGCTAGCCAAGCTGGACAGTTTTACTTGCCTTTGAACAAGTGTTAATAGGGTAAGAGATAATGCGTAATCTGATGAAGCAGATATATGGAAAGATATATGTGGAGAAACACAGATCATAGATCATATACTATTTTGGAATTGCTGTGTAATACCAAAGGCCTAGCCAGTGGGCTGCAGGTCAAGCTATAGCATGTGCCTTATTTTGGAAAAAACATTTAACTGTGATGGAAGGACACATGAAGAAGAGAAAACACTCTTGTATGCAAATCTTGCCCAGTCTGTTCAAGAAAGGATGTTTACAAGACTCTTTCGGAGTGGCCAGAAAAAAAGGACTCCTTCATCTACCATCTCCTATGCCTATGAAATTGCAGTGTATCCTCTCTGTGGTCACTCATGTGAGCACTGTGGTGGGCTTAGCTGGTGGTTTCCTTTCTTCTTTATGGTGATTGCTCCTTTGCAATTTCAGTTGAAAGACCACTCCTTGTGCAGTCCCTGGCTCTGAACTAGTCTATGCTTTGGGTGGCAGGAGCCAAAGTGGAAGAAACAAATGAAGCTCTTGACATCTTGCTCTTCCTTGCTCAGTGGAATTGCACCGTTACTCAGATCTTGAATCTTATGGCTATACCTATGTCATATGAGTGGTCTCAGAAAGGACTGTGAACACCATCATTAGGACTGACTTCTCCTTCTAATCCACACGACTGCTGCACAAGTTGCCTACAGACAGCCCATGGACCGCCTGTCTGCTGTAAGGCTGCATACTGAGATATCCAGCAGCACATTAAGCTACAGGACATGTGTGGGCATGTGGCGTCCTTCACAAAGTGGCCTCTGGCTGCAGCTGGGGCTGTACTTCAAAGCCTGCTGTCTGTATGGACTGTGCATTTGGTCTTGAACCTTGCCTTGGGGCATCCTTTACAAATGCAGTACAGATGTATCCTTTGTGCCAGTAGATGGAAGGGAAAGACTTTAGCCACAGAGCAGCAGAAATCTGCTTTGCACACAGCTGTATTTCATATAAACATATAAATATAGACAGGATTTCATTTGAGACTAGCATATTCTTGGTGAAGGATACTTCAAAACTTGTAGAGGTTGTTTTCTGTTCTGTAAGTGATAGAGTGGAAGGAATAGGAATCTAATATGAAAAGCCCATGCGATGACAATTGCTTAAGATGATCTACAGCTCTTCTGTGGTATAGAAATACATTATTTATACTTCCTTTTTGTTTTTCTCCTTTTTTGTTACAGTGTTCTTAACTGACTCTATCTTGGCCCAGGATCAGTGTTTCTAGTACATCCAGAATTACATATTTGTGGAATTTAAGTACTAAAGATGTACAATTTGTTCTTTATAATTTGGCTGCTCTTGTAATCTTCACTTATAAACCCAGATAAATAAAAGAACACATGCCTGGCTGAAATGCACAACCCTTGCAGTTCTGCCTAATTGCTTCCTCATTGCAGTTCTCTTTCAACCATTTCCCCTCCAGTTTTGTTTCAAGACTGTGAAGACATTTCTACCTGACTTCATGTTTGGCAGATTATTGGAGGCTAGATAAACTTGGTGACCACTCTGAGGGCCGATGAGACAATAGCTATCCAGTTTTTTATATGATGCCAAGCCAAAAACTCTGCCAGAATAAATCTTGTTCCAATTAAGCATTTGCCTAATTTTTTATATGGCGCACATCTGATAAGTCAGCAGAAAAAATGGTTTGATGCATTTGAATTAACATGCACAAAGTGCTTTGAACAGGGAGCCAGGGAGTGATTTGTTTTAGCTCAAATGGCAGGCTTATGCAGGTAGGCTGGCATGCTTATCAGAGAAAGAAAATGCAGAACCAGCAGTTACAGGCACCACCAGCAGTAGGGTATGCCAGCAGTGGGGCTATTTTTGTTTGTAGATATATGGCAACTGTCAAACTCTTCCAAGAAATGTGAGTCATTGTTGTTGGCTCTCAGAGAACATGGTCAATTGGTTTCTTATAGTCTTTAATTATTAATTTTTACTCCAAAGCTTAGAAACTTGAACATGTTGCTTATATATTAGCTTTTTCCATGCAGTAAATAATAAATATCCTACCTACATTTGAAGGAGAATGAAACAGATCTGTTTATTCTATAATATCATGTTCAAGAGTTCGTGCTTTGACCATGCCAGAAGAATTCTGTTTGGATGGTAGCTTCAGAAATGAGCACAGACTATCCAATTTTATCTGAAAGCTGCTTTTTAAAACACAAAAAGTCTAGAGAAGTTTACAAGAGAATGTTAACCTTTAGCCTATGTTTACATTAGGAGTGCTTTACTGGAATATAAAGTTACATGTGTGTATACTAGCACTAGAGCTATAAAGGCAAAGATTTGCACTATATATATATAGTAAAGCCAGTGTAGCCTCCCTCTCACCTGCCCCCAGGGGAGCAAGCTATTCTGGAGAAAAAATGTTGCTTTTCCTGTAAGGCCTTTTGTCAGTATAGCTGTTTTGGGTAGGGCTCAGACCTTCATACTCTGCCTGGACAAATTCTCTGTAGTATAAACCTAGATGAGTATTGAGTTTTACTTGTAATATCTGTACTTGGATGGTATTTGCCAGTATCATAGCTCCTTGAGAACTATTCCTCCTAGTTTCCTAGGAAATAAAGGGCTTGATCCTTCGGTATGATCTTCTGGCTCAAATTGCCTTTAGTTGATTTAAAGTGTTTTGTTCAAGCTGATTCATATTCTTAACACCTTTATCTAGTTTATCCCAAATTTTCTAGAAGATTCCTACCACAGATTAGATCATTTTGTGCAGAGGAGCTGCCTACAATATTTCATGAATATTATATGATTCATCATTTGTTTGCTGTTGCATTGGTTGCTATACAATTGCCTGCTAGAATGATCCCTTTGCTAACTGCTTACAATAATCTAAGTCATCACCAACTAGCCATGGCACGTACCAACTTATGTGATATTCTACTTGTGTTGAGTTCTGCGCCATGGTATTGTACAGAGGAGGCGAAATCTAGGTTGAGAGCTGAAATAAAGCTATTTGGGATCAAGAAAAAGGCAATCTCTGAAGAATGCTGGTAGAAGTGAGAGGCTCCTGGAGAGCACATCATACCCAGGGCTCTGGTAAATGCTACATCCAAGGCAAACTAGCTACATTTATCCTAGTAAACAGGCCCAGGGCATTGACTCAGGTGCTGGCCTGCAGTTACCCTTTCTGCTTAGCTGTTAGCACACGCCTTGGCACAACTTTGGCTTTGGCTAATGTTGGCTTTCCTAGACAATTTCTAGGTACAGTTCAGGAGCGCAATCCAGGAATTGTTCCAAGCGCACAGTGTGGCTGAGGCCAGAGTGTTTAGAGGGGAAGGGGAGGACAAAAGAAGAGGAAGAGCGCTGGGTCAATTTATTTAGTAGTTTAGACATAGTACTAGGTTTGTCTAGGAAAGATAGGAGCACAGGCCTTTTATTGCCTTAAGCACTCTGTTTGCTAGTAATGTTTCATTTCTCCTCAGGAGGTCTGACAGTACTTGAGGTACTTGTGGTTTGAGGAAGGTATTTGTATCCACTGTTTATAACTTTCGGACTCACTGCACATGTGATCAACATGGCTGTGTTAGAATTACCTAGAGTAGATCTAGCCTGAGTGGCACTTGGAGCATTGCACTTTCTGTTCAGAGACTGACATCATGGATATATGTGCTGGTAGCATGAGCCAGTCAGTTTGCTGAGCAACCATGGTTGGTGCCTGCTTGAGCCAGTTTTGTGCAAAGGCATCTGTAAGCCATTGCCAGTGTGGCAGGGGTGGGGGTGGCAATATCAGCTCTGTGCTGCTGGTTCTCCTGGCCTGAACTACAAGCTCTGCAAAGTCCTAAAAGCAGGACTCTTCAGGCCTGCCAAGAGCAAGTAGCAAGAACCTGCTTGAAACAGCTATAACCAGGCTCCACACTCAGTGAATCCCTGCTAAGATCTGCAAAACAGCGTAACACAGTTCCTGCACAGCCTCACCCTCCAAGTCTTCATCTTCCTTCTCACCAATGTGTGTATCAACAGTGTGTGCAGCACTTACCTGACATCTGCATCCCAGCGCTAGGGTGCTTATGGCTCTTCTGCAGACTCTAGTGGAGACCTCTTAAATGTGAAAATGTGGGATGTGTGGGCTGCAGATCAGGAGCCCAGTCTGTGAGGAAGTTCTTGTGTTACTCCCCATAATGCATGGCTGCCTGCACCCAGAGTTCCCACTACTAGAGGGAGGCCTAACACTGCCGCTAGCACTGTGTAACTCTGCAAGTCCTAGGCCCACAGCATGATTGGCTGGACACTGGGCAGTGAGAGTGATTCCCATCTACAGTTTTCCTAAACCACACTGACCCTCTCAATCCCTAACACCTCACTTCTCTCGCCAGCCACTCATGGAATCCTCCCTAGCTGTACTGGAGTGGGGTAAGTAAGTTATTTCAGTAAATGCTTTATTTTGTTCTTATTCTTGAGGCAGCAAAATTCAGTTTTGTCTATTCTGCTGAAAAACTGAACTAGCTCTGGTACCTTAGAGAAGCTGGGAGTTATAGATAATGTAGTGTGCTTCGGATTTGATGAAGTTATCTACAATGTCATGCATTTTACTTCCTGATTAGTAAAATTTTGTTAAGAATATATGTTAAAATCAAAGTGAAATAGAAAGTGAGTTTAAACCTGGTTATAAACTCTTATCTCTGTGTAGAAAGTTCTAATTTCATAGCATAATTTAGGATGTACAGGATCTCCGAATGTCATCTAGTTCATCATCTTACTCAAAGCAGGGCTAGCTTCCAGGTAAGATCAGGTTGCTCAGTGCCTGGCCGAGTTGAGGACAAGGAAACTCCAAGGATGGAGATTCCACATTTTCTCAGGGCACCTGTGCCAGTGCTTAACTACTCCCATGGTGAACACTTTTTCCCTTATATCTGGTTAGAACTTCTTATGCTGCAAGCTGAGACCGTTGCCTCTTGTCACTTCATTGTGTCTGTGAGAAGAGTCTGTCTTCATATTCTCTGTAATACCTTTTATTTTAATGGCAAGGTTTCATGACACAGTACATGACTAGTCTGGTTTAATCTAATTGTTTCCAGGATGCGGGTTCTCAGTTATGCAGCTTCAGCTGCATGTTTGTCCAATGTGGTTGTAGTTGCTATATAGCCTTTGCAATTGAATGGATCACAAAACTGCAGTTCAACAGAATGTAATTTAGCTCATGCTGTCTCCAGCCTTAACCAATTTAGGTAATAAATGTTTAAATCAAAAGCATGTTTTAAGTCACTCCAGTGATATCTAATGAGTATTTCCATAAGGCAAATATTGTTTAATAGATGCAGCAGTGAGGTGACTTACTTGAAGTGACTAAAATATTATTTTAAGCTGATACTGCACTGTAGAAAAGTCACTAGTTCAGCACCCATTTGTAATGTGCCTTTGTGCTCTGTCCAGTTGCATTCTCTGTGCTGTTTGGGCTCAGTAAGATCTCAAGAGTAAGTCTGGACAGGAATGGGGCAGGTCTAGGAATTAGCTGCTTTGTTCAGCACTTTCCTTGCAAAACCTGGTGGATGCTAATACAGTACATTTGTAAGGCTTCTTATTCCTTATTGTGTTGTCTGGTTTTCTTAGGGAAAATGTAAGGCTGAAAAGGAGAAATTGGACAGACTGCAGAATATCTTGTGTCAGACCTCTAGAATGCAAAGAATTTGGAATCTGTTTTCCTCACATAGCTTCATATTCGCTCTTCAGAAGAAAAGCATTAGAAAGGAGAGGCTGCTTTTGGTGTTCTGGGGCTATTATCTCCTTTATCGAATATCTGCTGAGGGAGATTATGACAGAACCTCGTACTATTGTAAAAGTCATTTTAATTCCCTTGCAGAGAGAGAGGTGAAAGGGGAGGGGAGAAAAGAGAGGCAGAGAAAGGGAGTCAGTCCTCTTAACAAGTGAAGTTACTAGTCCACTGACAACGCTGCCGTCTTTCCATCAGAACAAAACAAAGCAAGGCATAGTTTCATCTTGTTTCATAGCATGGGATTTGTTAACACTGGGACAATCCTACAGAAACCTACAGCAGTGATAGGTAAATAGTGATGCTGAAAAGGAAGTTTGGCTGTACATGACACACTGTACTCTTCTGACTGTTACAGTACTTAGCTGTGCTCCTAGCAGTCTTCAGTGATCTCTGGTACACGCTGCTTTTATTGGAGTTAGGAGAACATATCACAACATTGCAGTCTTTTCTAGTATTTTAGGAATTTCCAGTACCTCTCCATGAGAAAGGAATTGCTTCAGAGTCTGTGTGTAATGATGAAAACTTCCATGTAGATACATTCTATTGTGTAAATAAAATATTTTTTTAAAAAATTGTAAAATCATGAAATGCAGTTCAGCAAAGATGACTTTTGCATTTATTAGTGTGTTGCTGTACATAGGAGTGAGAAAGAATTGAAGTGAAAAACATCATGATAATTAATCTCCCAATTAAATTATATTCATAGTTCTGATAATGTTTGAAAATTGAAGTGAACCTTTAGACTATGCCTACACTTTAGAATTCTTCTAGAAATTCTTCTAGAAACCCTTAATTCTTTCCTCCAGGAAACTGAAACTGTCTAAGAGCATGACTGACATTTACAAACAGCAAATAATATGATTTCAAAATACAGTCTCCAAGGAGAAGTACACACTTGGATTAATAGGATATTATAATTCTTTCCCAGTGGTTCTGTGCTTTGGCAAGAAATCTCCTTGGATGTTAGTAACCAGCAACTGCAGATGGGCTGGAACAGCTGAAGAGGGAAAGTCTGAAGTGATTTTTACACATAGATGTAAGTCACTCTTCTGTTTTAAACTAGTAAGATCTAAAACATCATGGTAACAGATGTCGTTCTTTGAAGCTAAACATTTCAGAAAGGAAATCTCTCTGTCCCTCTCTGTATGTCTATCTATCATGATATTTACAATGCAAAAATATATCTTGTCATCCTGATAAACGTTTTCACTTACAGTAAAATGCTGGTTTCCTTATGGGAAATTTAATACTATTAACAGTGTCAATAATCTTATTGTGCCTGACTGGAGAAAATACTTAAGGGCCTATCAATATGTCTGATAGTCAAAAGAACCATTCTTTCTTTTTGAATTTTGATATCCATACTCATTACTCTTTAGAATCAGAGTTGATACTGAGGATCATGGCTCATCCTTTGGAGAAAAGCTTTTAATTTTTACATGAAAACCAGGGTTTTACAAAATGTGGGCCAAGCTAAAAGGGGCAAAGGAAAGGGATGCTGGAACATATATACCTTAAATAGTCACAGCTTCAGCTTGGGGTGGGTTGCAGAGGAAATTTCCCCCAAAAGCTTTCAAAGGTTCCAAAGATATTTAGCTTTACATTATTTGAGAAGATGACCTCTATTTCGATGACACATAATACATTTCTTTTATAAATGAGCTGCCTTCATTTATCATCAGCACCTAAAACAATCCCCTTCTTCCACTGCCAAATCTAACATATTTTGTGTAGGAACAGATAAAAATGCACTGAGTTTCCAAAAAAAGTTTCTACTCCCCTCAGGTAAAGTAAGTTTAGAGTGGATATTTTAATACCAATGCCTGGTACTAGCATTTAGTAGTGCTTAAAAATGGTAAGTGATTAAACCTATCACAAGATGAAGTTTCTCACTTGCCATTTTAGACATTAATCAGAAACATTAATCAGAACTATGATCTTAATTTTCTCAATTTATTCTGGAGCTTGAGAACAGAGCCTGTGTTTGCTAAAGATGGAAAAAGAACCTGGAAATAATAACCCCAAAGCACACATGGATTCTTTATTTCTTGGCAAAATGGATATTTAAAAGATGAGGGTTTTATTTTTTATTTTAAACAATATCAAAATTCAGCATACTTGAGAAGAATGACTATGTCTTAAAACCGAGACCTGGGAAAATTAATTTCATGTAGTGGCATGAAAAACAGATATGAACTATCACAGGCTTTTATCCTATTTACATTCACTGTAGCATTCATCAGTGAGAACTGCCTAAGTGGAGTAAGATATTTTTGAGGAGTCCCCACAGCTAGCGTTAATTTACTGTTCCTGTTTTCAACCCAAGTATTTAATTGATGGGTGGATTCTTAAGAACTGCCAGTAGGATGAGAGATGCCCTAAGTAAGTTGCATGCTTTGAGGCAATTTCGTTTGTTAACAGAACAATGAGTTCAAGTTTTGTGTCTCTGAATATAGGAGAAGCAAAAAGAACCCAGAAACATCTATGAAGTAACATTCATTTTCTTTTAAGGGTTTTTCTTTTTTTTCTCCTGTATATACCTTCTAGGCACGGGGTTGGCATGCATTTCCCCTGTTCCATTTAGGCATTTCCAAATGTCCATAGCTTCTAACAGTCCTTGCCTGCCCACGACATTTGCACTCAGTCTCCTGAAAAGTACAGTGGGTCACAGGTCTTAAGATCTGCCATGCTAATTTATGGGTTAGGTGGTAACACTTCCTCTTCTGATATTGAGAGACAAAGAGTTGTGTTGTCTAGTGTTTTCTCCTTTGTTTATGTGGAATGAAGGGTACTTACCCATCAACTTTTAGCAGAACTATGGCAAAAGACCACTTCTAAGTCCTTCCATCATGAAGCTAAAATGCCATAAGACCTACTGTATTGGAGCACACTAATGATCCACCTTTTGGACTAAAAAACTTCCACTGGAGACTGAGGCCCCCATCTCTTTCCCAATCGTCCCAAGTTGTGTATAACTGTCTCTGAGTCATTCCAGTGGGAGTCTGTCAGTGTCATGTGTCCCAATACATTCTCCTCCACTCCTATGATGATCTCTTTCTGAGAGATGCCCACATTTTTAATCCTGGCAGACAGCCCATTCTTTGGTTGTCTGCATCTGCTCTGGGGACAGACCCATGAATTTTTCTTAAGGAGTCATATAAACCTGCTTCTTCTGCTCTTAGTATGAAATTCCTCCCCTGCATGTTCTTCCTTCTGTTTGCAGATCATTCTGTGTTTGGTCTTCTCTTTCATGATTTTCTGTCTATCATCCTTATGCCACCTTCAGTTTAATCCTTTCCTAGTTTCATTGTTTCTTCCTCTCTTCTTGGGGATGAGCTGCATCTTAGTTCTCATTTTTTGTTTCTGCCCATCTCTCCTTAGTGCAGCCATTCTCCGCCTCAACAACAGCTTTCCTCTGATAGCTTTCTTCCTCTCTTTTCTCTGTAGTTACATTCTTCCAGTGGTAATCTTTCTAGCCCAGGGTATTATAGCAGGTATCCCTCAGTCTTAGGTTATCTGCACTTTTTCTGCTCCATTGCTGTGACAAGTGCCTATTAAACTCCACTATTCTCTCAAGCTGCCTCCAATCTTGGATCTCATCATTTGTTAGCAGACTGAATCAGGTCAAACCATTCACAGAAATAGCTTGTGCCAGGTACCTCTGCAGAGATAACATATATCCTACTGCCTCTGCACCTTCTCATCTTTGTCATGCCAATCTTCAGGTCATCTGCAGTTCTGTTGCTCTGTGTTCTGTCACTGCCAGCTTCTCCTTTCTTTTCATTGGCCTTAAAGAAGAAAGGACAAAATCCCCGCAACCTTTCTTTTATGCTCTTTGCTTTACTAGCTATACATTTCAGAAAATGGAGAATAATGTCATAGTTTTGAAAGATATGCTCCTTTCCTAATGCACAGTGAAAGTGGCTGAGTCCCTGCTTTAAATGCAAAATTCAACTCCAGTTTAAGTGTGGAAACTCAAGCCCTGTAATTAGTTGGCAACTTTTGTAAAACTAAAAGCTGTGTAAAACTTAAGTATGAGATTATAGGCAAATGTCAGTTACTAGAATCTTATTCAATATTATACTGTAGGGGGACAAAAGGGGAAGGATGAATGCAGGAGGCTCCTCAGGAAGCTAGTACTGATCATCATAACTCCCTCGCTAGGGAAGTTTACCACCTCTCAGGATATTGCTGTTAGTGTTGGAAGTAGTTTTGGAGAAGCAGCAGTTTTGATCATCAGCCATGTATAAATGTTGTCAAATGCAAACACTTGTATTGACTAAATCCACTAGACATAAAGGTGTATGAAGCAGCTAGTCTAAGATTTTCAGGAAGGTCTGGCTCCACCCATTTAAGCATCAAATAAAGCTTAGATTTTGGGGAGACACATCCATGCCTATCATCCAACTGTAGCCACCAGTCACAGAACACTGCTTATTCCATGCAGAATTGGAATGGTAGAGGTTGCATATCAGGCTGGCCAGAAACTGGACCTCCAGAAATAGTGCTTTCGCCCCAGGGTTACGTTTATATGTTTGGTCTGGTGAAAACCAAAGGGCCAGATTTTCATATATTTCCCATGATTTGAATGGTAATTTCAGGAGCCAGTCAAAATGCTGGAACTTAATGTTAAATCAGATAATATTAAAAGCTCACCCTTAGGAGACAACTGAAGTGTCTCTTTTTTTTGCATTTCATTCCCATTAAGTGTTGGAATTCACCTGCATGATTCATTTGAAATGGCTAGTTCTGAAAACTCTTAGGAATAAAAACGGTGATTGTAAGAAATGCATTTCTTAAACTGCATTCTGTCCATCAACCAACGCAAATTTTTGGATTCCCCTTATTAAACCTTGCTTTGAACATACTCTTTTTTCAATTCTGTTGCAGTGAGACATGATGCTCTCTTTGCAGGAAGTATAGCATTTGCACTGTTATGACTGACTATGGAAAGCCTTAGCACCCTCTGTTTTGCCTTCTACTGAGCAATCTGCTTCCTCTGCTGCAAGGAGCTCTTTGTAGCAGCTTTGTATTTGACCTTTCAAATAGTGCAGGATACCCATGCCAATTAGGAGTGCTGCTAAGGACAGCACTTTATATAGCCCTTTAAACTGTAAATTAATTCTGCTTCTTGAATCATCATTGAAGCACCTTCCGAAGATTCTTTCACTAAAGGGAGAGGGGGTGTATATTTGCTGGTGAGTAATCAGTATATTTGCTGGTGAGTAATCAGTATGACAGGGTCTCTGAGCCAGTAGAACTGCTCCATGGGAAGGAGAAATAGTGTTGCAGGATGAGGTGCTGACCTGGGTAACTATCCACCATTTTCAGATCAGATTTTCCAGTATATCATGTGCTTGCCTCTTCCTTTCCCTTCCTAGCCTTTCCTTCCCTTTTGTTCAGGAGAGAAATTCAGATGCTTTCTGCATTGCCATGCAAGGAATTTTGCATTTATTTTCTTCTCTTCCATGATCTTCTTTCCTTGGAAGACAATTTTGGGGGGAATTTGGAGGACAGAGGGCTGCTTTGTAGCAAGGTGCTACTTGGTATGGGCACTGATGACAGAACGAGGTCTTTCGGTGAGGATTCTGGTTTATTCAAACACAGGATCTTAAATCCTGTGCAGAATTTCTCTTAGATCCATGGATGCTACAGATGGAAAAGTCATTTTAGGTCATCTGGTTCATCCTTCTGAGAGCACAGGGTTATTTTGCCGGACATATGTTTCTAATGTTTTGTCTAACCTATTTTTATAGGCCAGGTGATGAGTCATGGGTCTTACACCATCCCCAAAGGAACAATATTCTACAGTTACTCAAATTTCAATGCTGGGAAGATTTTTTTCCTTGCTATAGGTTTTCCATTTCTTAATTTTATTTCATTATACTTGCTTATCCCTTCTAAACACTTCCTCCCAGCCTTTGCATTTAAGTTCTTCAGCTATCTCTTTGCTCACAACAGAGCATGGTATTTTAGATGGGGCAAGTAGTTGAAACCTATCTTTATTTTTGCCTGACATGTTGCCTTATAAAATCTTGTGTTTATTAGCTTATAATCTAATCAATTTTTATATGTTCAGACTAGAACATTTGGGAAATGTCAGCCGTATCTGAGAACTATATGAGGCAAAAATACTTTTGTTCCCCCCATGTTCCATAAGCAATACAGTCATTCAGTTGCAGTTCTGCATGGCCATGCATGGAAGCAAGGCTCTGAAATTTGTCAGGAAGGGTGGGAGTTCCCAACCAAAATGTGCCTTTTGCCATCACTGCAGAAAGGTACTTCTGGGAATGAAAAATCTTAAAAAAAGTCAGTTCTCAGGAGCTCAGTGGGGACTTGTCAGAGTTTGGATGTTGACTTCCAAGCGTGGAACACGCTGTGTCCACCTGCAGCTCCTGTGAGATGACTGGAACATGCCTGCTGCAGCTCTCCTCCAGAGCCGTGTGCTGAGCTCCTCTGGCAGGCAGCCACGCTGGCTGAGGAGACAGGGCAAGTGGCCTGTCTCTGGGGCAAAGATCTGAGGAACGGATATCAGGAAAGCAGGAGAGGAAAAGAGGAAGAGATGGATCATGGGGGAAAGCAGAAAAAAAAGCTAGGGGAAGGTGATTAACAGCAGGGAGAAGAAATACGTAGACAGAGAGATAGAGATAGACTAGAGATAGAGAGAGAGAGAGAGATAGACTAGAGATAGACTCATAATAGACTAGCTAGGAAGAAAGAGAGGCCAGAGCTGGGAATAAGGGAAGATAAGAGCAGTTGAGGAAGAAAGTATAAACTAGACACAGGAAGAAGCACAAGACTCTGTAACCATATGGTCCTCTCCAGAACGTGGCATATGATAACCATTAGAAAGTCATTCTCTTTTATGTTGTTTGGCTAGTAGGTTTTATGGCTTTACTGGCTTTACAGGTTTTATGGCTCTACATGGTTTTACCAGTAGGAGATGGGCACCTGTATTTTGCAGTCCTAGTTTTACAGTCCTAGTTTTAGTTACAGACCTTTTTTCCCTGTTCCCTAAGTAGCTCTGTCCCCATCTGTCACCTCATGCCCCTTGTTCTCCTGAGCATCTTTCTTCCCACAGGCAGCTCCCTGTTTTCCTCTTCTTCTAGTTCCCTATCATGAATAGGCATCTGTATCTGTCCCCTCTACATTCATATCACCTCTCCCCCAGCTTGTGGTTCTTTTCCTTTCCACTGCAGAAAATTGTTTATGTCAACACGTTTATGGCTGTATCCTTTTATTAGGTATTGTAAAGTGCAGTAAAAGGTCTAGAATGACTGATTTGTGTCTAGTAATAGGAATGACTATTGTTATTTCAAGAACTATAAACAGAGAATGAAGAATCTCTCAACAAAAAATATTGTCTAACACTTCTTATTTCAATGGCCATTTCAGTATGACATTTAATTTTGGTTTTGGTTTTGGTTGCCATCAAGATTTTATCAAAATATATAAACAAATAGTCTTCTTGACTGAGATGAGATGAAGCAAAAATGAACATTGCTGTTATGCTTTAAAAGAAAATAGTATTTTCTATGGTAGTGCCCTATTTGTGAGAAGGGGTAAGCAAGGCTGGTGTTTTATCTCCAGTGATTTTCTTTCAGTAGAGGCTAAAAAGTACTGCCAGATTTCAAGGGTAAAGTTGTGAATTACAATACTAGGGTTTCTTACAGTAGCTTGAACATTTCAATGCCAGTCATAAAACAACATAAAATTCCATCAGCTTACTGGTGTCTTTGCTATCAGTATAAAAGTTGCTTTGCAAGATCATGACTTGAGAACGGAGATCACTGTAAAGTCAGCTGTTGTGTCATAAAGAAACCTTTTATTGTTTAACTGGAGATGTTTATGTTACTGCAGTAGAAATGTCATATAGAGAAATGCACTTGATGTTTCTGAATTTGTTAATGTTTTATCATCTGACTAATTCCTAGTATATGATTTTATTCTAGTGTGTTTGATTTTGTCTGAAAGACTCGTCTTCTTTGACTCCTTTGAAAGCAATCATTTCAAGTAACAAATATTGCTACATCACCACTGAGAGAAAAAAGCAGTTGCTACTGGTTACCCTATTCCCAAATCCAAACTATTGTATTTCCTTGGGAATTACTTATTTTTGTTTTCCGAATATAATCCTGTATTTGGAGCCTTCTAAATGAATGAACAGAAGACCTCCCCTTTGCAGAAAGTATTGTGTTTAACCAGATGTGTTTCAGGATTTGATGTGCCAGTATTTATTTTCACTAAGATGGTTGGGATTCTATCACATACAAACCATTCATTAGAGAGATCTGTGCATAGTGATCTAATGTGAAAGTATAACTTGGATCCTTTAAAGTATCTGAGATCATTTCTTAAAGACATTCATCTATAAGAAAATATTAAGAAAGCTATTGTTTGAAGAGTCACTGGAACAAGTTTCTTTTCAAAGTGTCTATTCAAAAACACTAAATCTTTTAAATTAAATTCTTGAAAATACATTTAGCAAAAAACTGAGTACACAGTCAGCTGTCTTTGTGAGTTTCTTTGCCATTGCAATATATTATTTAGCTACCATTATATTAGTAGTGAAGTGGTAAATGAAAAAAGTGGGATGAATTCATTGTTTGGTGTATATGAGAACTAGATAAACTTGTTCTTGCTGAAATTAGAAGCAGATAAACTCTCTTGACCTCTATTTACCCTTGGCTGCACTGAAGTATTGCAGTTAATTGTCATCTGTCACATGCTCACAAACCCACACTGTACTCTTTCATTTACTGAAGCAACCTAATATTTGAGTGTACATAAATAAAAGAGAAACATTTACTTGGAGCCAGAATTAGGCAGGTAATCCCTTCCTCCTCATGCAGCCCAGCAATCTCTGTAGCATGGGACTGCCAGCCCTTCTTGTTTTGAGTCAGTGTTGTGGGTAGGGTGCTGAAAGCTGTGTCCTGAGAAATGAACTGGGGAAGAGTACACGAGTGAATTACTCATTCCTGTGGGCACAAAGATCCTGAGGAAAGGCTCTAGCTTCTCAAAGCCTCCTTGGTGCTCCTCCTGTGCACTCCCCCTTATATAGAGTAATAACATGAAAGCCACCATGTAATCCTAATTACATAGGCTGAGTCACTGCAACTGCACAGTCCTACCCACAATTTTTGTGTCTTCTCTCCCAGTTCTCCCTGCTTGTGACTTGCCTCAAGTACATGATAAACTCTGGAAAAGGACTGTCTGCTGCTCTTTATTATTTCAGTATCTAGTGCAATAGGGTTCAGTATGGATTTGGGACTCAGGTCAGCACTGGGATGCTGCTGATAAACTGAAGAGAGGACATTGATTATAAAGAAACGAGTTCTCATGTAGGGAAGCCCGACAAAAGAATATGCCACTGCCAACATCACTGCATTACATCGCAGAGCATGTGGTCTGTGACAGGACCTGGTCGAATTCTAGATTGCTAGTACTGGAAAATAGTTTGGCCAACAAACTAGTGAGGGATTAATGTACATCTGCATACTTTGCTGATGGTTTGTATGTACCATTGTATTTTGCAAATATTTCTTTGCATCTAAAACACTGAGACTGTCCAGAACAAAGTCGTTCTTTTTATTGCTACATCATTCTTCTTGAGCAGGAAGAAAACACCATTAGGAAAAGCACTTGCTTCATCAGAGGGTTGAGGAGGAATAGTGTCATGTTCTTCAGCCTGGATGATCTCTCATTCCCTTGGAAGGCCAGTGAGCTGGCTGTAGTGGAAAGGAACAGGTTTCCAAGTCTGAATTTCAAGTGTGCAGTCTAAGGGAAGATGACCTGTTCAGATATCACCTGTCAGGAGGGATAAGAGAGTCAGTCTAGGTGCCAAGATTTTTCAGTCCAAAAAACCTACAGAAGATTAGGTGCCTGTAGTGAAACTTGAGGAAAAAGTAGGCATTCAAGTTGAAAACTGTGCTTCAATAAACCCTCCTAAGTTGGTCTGTGACTGCCATAGCTCCTGTGTAGCTACTGTGGAGTTCTCCAGGACCCTAGCAGTTTACCTCTGTACAGGTACAGGTAGATAGGAATCGGAGAATTGTCAGGGCAGAGGAACTTGGTGTCCCCTCCTATCAGCAACTCATTTTGACTTTTCAGTGAACTGCTCTGCCTAAGACTTCTGAGATCCTACTCCCAGGGATGTCTCAGCACAAACTTTACCTACACAGACCAGTGCCCAAACATGATTACCCTAGAGGGAGAGAGTGACATACTTAAAAGGTGTCCTTGTGTAATTTCTACCCACAGCTGTCCAGAAATTCAATCTGAAAAGAGACAAAAATGGACACTCCTTCACTGAGATACTGCATTCAGTGATGAGAAATTGTTTTGGAAATGCCTAAAATTCATGTGACTGCATAAGAACGTTCATTTTGAGCCTGTGCTCTCTAATAGCAAAGTAAGAACAGAGTGTGACAGCATTTAGGGTCATGGATACTATGCCACTGGACCCAGAAAGAACTGGCTGCTAGCAAATTTTTAGGCTTTTTGTTGAAAGTGCTAAATTATTGGCACAGTGCTAATCAAACTCTTGTGGTGAACTGAACAAATCTGGCTATTTAACAAATCACTTAATATGTAATCAGGATGTGGGTAAGCCAGACTACCGAACAACTGACTGATATGCAGACAAGTAGTATTTTTTGACGTCTCTTACCTCAGGTTTCCTGCCATGTTCTCCAGCTGCTACTTTAAAAATTTTGCTTGTGTTATTACCAAACTGCATGTTTTAAAAAGCCATCATGAAAAAGCTGGTTGATTAAAAGCAAGTTACTCATCAAACTCATTACAGCTTTCATGAGTATCTGTCTCATAGCTGCCGGAAGAATTATTTTGCTATAGTGGCATTTCCATTAAATCTTCTATTTTAGTTTCTCTTTATCATGGATGTTTAATAAGCCTCACCATTAAGACTATTTCTCCAAGGATTACTTGTCTTACAAATGTATCTATCCATACTTCTTTTGATTTTGCCAATTGAATTCATTTGAGGGAGAAGGCCTGGCATGAAAATTGTGCTCAAGTCTGTCAACTCGCCCCATTAAAACTCCTGTTTGATTTCTCAGTTGCTGCTTAGAGTTGCATTCTCTGAGATCAGTGAAACCTCTCTTTTGTACCTGCTCCAACTGCCCCAGTAGTAATTTAAGCAAACTTTAATTCAATCCATTCCTGATTATATTTGTATCTTCTAATGCCTTCAGAGCAAGCTGCATTTGACACTTCCTTAGCTGAGTTGCTGCCGTTTGTTCAGGTCATAAATTACAGAGGTGTTAAGGTGTTTCTGCAGAGCTTGTATTAGAAAGTTTCAATATTCCTTCCATTGAATTTAGTCTTTTTCTTCACTAGAGTGCTGAAGCAGTGCAAGTGATATATGAGGAATGATATATTCAGGCTTTCAGTTTTGTTTTCAGCTTCTTTTTCTAATCATCTTTAGACAAATTCTCATGGGTTTTCTGTTTATCCAGTAGGGGAAAGGCATCACCATTTTTAGCTATGAATGCTATTAAAAATGTTCTAAACGGCCTTTTTCTCTTTCCCTTCTGTGGCAATGTCTTTGAATTAAAAAAAGTATACACACTTTGCTTTAAGAATGTTCTTGTGCTTCCAGGGAACTGTAGCTAAGTTGCTTGCAAAAGTGGCAAAGGTTAGTTACTGACCTGATGAGAAATGTGAATTAGCCTGTTTTTGACTATTACAAGTGCTGAGCTTAAGCACTTAGACTAGACAAGCTCTCAGGCATGTCTTGGAGACAACATCAGAATTTCAGGAGACACTGGTTTTTCCTCTTGACAAGAGCTTTATCATCAGTGTGGGCAGCACTTCCATTGAGGACATTTGCATTCACATTACATTTCTGAAGAGTTCTGGCATAACGCTGTACAATTACAGCTTAGCAGTACTTACATGTTTGCCACCATCTAGGGCACCAGTGGTGTCAGGTTGACAAGAACTTGCAGGTGTTGAGTGTAGGTAAGTTTATTAGTTTGCTATCAGCTACAGATAGTGCTGAAAATCTGATAGCTCTGAGACAGAGAAAGCTGTGGCACAAGGGTGAACAAAAAAGAAAGAGAAGGAGAGAAAGAATGGCTTAAAAGATCTGGATGCTGAAACCACTTCTGCTGGAGACACTAAAACTTTTAAACAAGATAGCTAAGGCTGCTCCATGAAGGACAAGAACAATTCAATCTCAGTTTCTTTCTTACAACATCTCTCCCTTTAACCAGCCATGGGTGAAACAACCAGCAACTTCACACAGACAAAAAGGATTCTCACAAAGATCCAAGAATTTCACCCTTCTGCTACTGTTAGAGGTGGATAGAATGTGTGCTATGGTAACATCAAAGCAAAGAACAAAGCTTGGGGTGAGAGAAGAGGCCAGTGCAATTCATTCTCTCTAAATGTATTGCCCTTTCATTTTTCTCCTTTCTGCTCTGCATAACTAGAGTTATAAAAAAGCACTTCATAGTTCTGATAGAAAGAATACTGCAATGTTGATTTGTGAAGCCAGTGTTCAAAACTTCCATGCTTATTCTTTTGGATGAAATACAGTACACAGATCTTTGTGTCATCCCTGCCATGTGAATTGTGGAAGATTCAATCCTGTACTGGGATTTAAGGAGCCTTCTAAAAACAGAAGTACAAATGACACTATTCTTTTTCTTGAGAATTAACAGTTAACGACGTGCATGGACAGAAAATTGTCTTGCTACAGCTCCAGAAAAGGTTCTTAATAGTATCAGTAATACGTGGTTTTTTAGACATAAAAGAATTTTTTAGAATAACAGCATATGTAAAATGAAACTGGTATCAACTCAAAGTAGCAGCCTTATGTTTTGAATAAAAACATGATAATATTTTCCAGAGAAGAATGGCACAACAGCTTCAGAACTTTAGGGATGTTATCAAACATTGAGATGTGTAGTGTATTCATTGTCATTTTCATCAAGACTAGAGACCCTACAAGTGATCACAATAAATTAAAATCTTAATTTATCATTTAGATTTTTATAAAAATCTTTGAACAACAGATAAGAGGCTTATCAGCAAACAAGTCTAATCAGAATTCTCTTTTAGCATAGAGCTGGGACAGAATATTTGAAGTGGGCTGCAGTTTTAATAACTTCAGTAATGTTGTTCCAATTTCTTTTTAATGTTTTCAGGACACCAGCTTTACAGTCTGCGAATATGCTAAATTATTTCCAAATTGTGTTTTTTCTCACTTTGGAAAAGTAAGATATTTACAGGCAAGCATACACAATCAAGGAAGATTGCTCTCATTGGAGTTCAAATTGTTGAATAAATATGATTTACTCTAGACTTTTAGCACTTCTCTCAAAATCAACTGGATATAAAACAATAATGTACTTCAATATTATTTACCATACTTCATTATTAGCTATACAGTATATAAAAGACTTGCATTTTGTTAGAAAACTCCACCTGAGGAGCCTGAGACATGAAAAAGTTCAACAAGCCTATGCCGATGGTGTGAAGGGGACCAGCCATTCTTTCTTTTTCTCTCACAGAAAGACAAAGATGGTACCCCACTAAACTTTTCCAGACAAGAAATTGTTATGTAAACTAAATTCATCCTAAGAATCTCTGTGAGGAATTTATTTCCCCTGGAAAATAACATTGCCTACCTCTGTTATGGCCAGCTAACTGTAAGTCCAGAAGTAAAATAACCATTTTCCAAACAGCAGGCCTAGTCACAACAGAAGCCCTGATAGCAACTGTGGAACTGTTTTCTATTCTAAATTAGTCCCTTTCTAGATTACTAAAGCAAGCAGAGAGCATCTAATATCCCAATAGATACTAGAAATCCCTTGGTCCTGAAGGGAATCCACCTTTTCCCATAAAACAATACTACACATACAAGTCAGCAAGCTAACAAGAAACTGAGAAAAGCCATCTGCCACCACCTCTTAGCTGCTTACATCTGGGATCCCTGGCAGCCAGAGTTCAGACCAGAGAAAGACACAGAAACAGCTCTTTTTGATGACTTTTTTCTTTATACATATATATATATATAAAGTGTATTAATTCTCCATATGTCTGGCAAACCTGTTCCTCCTCATTCCTTCTCCATTTCTGACAGGCCGTGGGGCATAGTGAAAATACCGAGCATAGCACAGGTCTTTGCGCTCAAATGAGAGCAAGAATAAATAGGCATTATGCAAAACCATGCTACTATCTTTTAATTCTGAATGTGGTGTCCTTAATCATGCAGTCTTCTCTGTCATAGCTCATGATCTCTATAGATATGCTGAGAAAGCTATGGTGGCAAGGTAAGAAAATCGTAATAGGAACAATATGTGATTCTAGCAAAGATAAAATATATTCTCTCCCTATTCAGTTCAGGCCAAGCTAAAGTAGTGGTGTCAGGAACATAAAAGTGTTTTTGAGTATCTGGCACTGATAACTTTCCACACTATTAGTCATACCTACCTTCCGATTGCTTAACAAAAATGATACAAAATGGAAGCAGTGCCCAACTTCAATCCTCTTGGTGGCAGATCTGGTTCCTGTGATCACACCACTTATTTATCAACTTTAGGGCACTGGTTATGGCTTCTCATTGGCCCTAGCTCTTATTTCAGACCATTATAAATTGAAAGTATACTCCAGTGAACATAATGCAACAAATGCAAAACTGGTGGAAGAGAGAAAACAGTCAGCCATTACATCCAGGAATAAAGTTACAGACTCTGATAAAGCTCCAGCAAGTATTAATGCATGTTGCCTTTGCTGTACAAATCATTATGATTAGTTTATGCTGGTATTCTCTTTTCTGAATTCACTTCCTTTTGAAAATAATGGTTGTGCAGTGTTGTGATTCCAATTGTTTCATGGGATTAGTACTCAGAAATAGCCTTTGACAGAGACCTTCTGCAACATCTGCAGTCTACTTGATTGATAAAATAGGAGTATGCTTAGAAGAGACAAAAACAGAGCTTCATAGCTGCTGAACCTTTCCAGATGACTCCTTTCTGAAACAAAAATTCCCAAGATCTTCTGTTACAAAGAATTATTCCTTTAACTTTGCCTTAAAATGATTCAGAACCACAACCACTCCATGACAAACATGGACAATATACCAGCACAGTATGGAACAGTAAAGCTACTCCTTACTCATCTTGTGAAAGGAAAGGAGACAGAGACTGAGAGAGAGTCTTATGGTCATTTATATTTTTAGTATTTTGGAGGTGTACAAACAGGTATTTAAAGAAATACAGAAATAGATTAGATAATTGGGATGATAAAAAATGCTATCATTATTTGGCAGATGGCAGAAAAACTATATATACTTAAAGAGTTCATCTTCTGTGAAAAATGGGGAGAAGGCACCTTTCACTGTCAATCTGTTCCTATGTAATGCAAAAAATAAGTTGTTAGACGTTAAATTGAACTAAAACTATTCGGGATAGGTACACCAGAGAATGTAGTTACTTTCAGTTGTATGGAAATTCAGAGAACTTCTATGGCCTTTTTGTAAAACTCATAAGGCTTCTTTCTGGTGCTTTCTTTATTTTATTTTTTTAGGTAGTGAACCTATGTCTATATAAAATGTAATAATTGCTGCCTGTAAAGGGAATAAAGACTCCCAAATTTAAACTCAGGGCTCCCTTTCTTCAGAGCAACAAGGTTACCAAGCCTCAGACTAATTTCGTCGTATCTCAGTTTGCTCTTTCATGCTGTTAATGCTGCTTTATGGCTTTACTAAGATTGATCTCTTCAATCCAAGCATGCAACTCATGAAACATTTTTAGTAAATAGACCTCCAGTGTGAAGAAAACATGGATGCTTCTCACTAGTTTGATCTTTCCAAATGAGTCCCCAAATGCAGGTAACCTGCTGCTCAAAAGGAAATGATACTCAATGTCTCAGAACAGTAAAATAAACAAAACTCTTCTGCCTGGCAAGTGTATCCTAAAATATCTCTCATTCACAACTTGCCCATCATCTTTTTACAATGGCACAGGGACCATTTTATCTGGAATGAGTTTTGTCTGTGACTTGTAACTGGTTCTGGGTTTAAATCTATTCAGATCAACTCACAAGCTGCTATGGTGTTAAAGTGTTATTTCAGAGCCAGCCATGGGCATAGGCAAAAAAGACCCATTGCCTAAAGCAGACAATTGTTGTGGGGAAGCAGAATATCCCTGGCCCTGCTGTTTTGTCTGTGCCAGGGCTCTGGAATGACCGGTGTCCGCTGCTGCTGTGCAGAGGTGTGCAGTGGCCCTTGCAGCAGTCACCAGCCCCACTTCCTCAGGCCAAGGCAATGGGGCAGTGCATGGCTTTCCCACTCCCATTCCCATAGCAAGGGAATCTGGGTTTTGGCCAGAGCCCACCTCTGCCCCACGGTGGGTCAGCAAAGTTCAGTTGTGCTTACACTGTTGAGAGCTGTTAAGACAGCTCCGTCTTATTTTATCCTGGAATTTGTGTAGAAATACAGGAGATTTAGGAGGATCCATCTACACTCCTAAATTAAACTGAGTTAGAATGAAGTAGTGTGAAACTAAGCTGTATTTAGATGGCATCACTTTCACCCACAGGAATCCTTGGGGGTCTCTGAGCTATAAGAAAAGCAGCAAAAAGTATATTTAGATATTAAATAATAACTCTCAATAACCTTGTAAGTAGATATAGTTAGAGTGAGACTGAAAAAGGAAAGAAAAGGTAAAATAATTACCAAAAACAGTCCTTGGAATAATAACATTCCAAAAGGAGAGTGTTCTTTCTGGCTAGCTCTTTTGACTTTTAGCAGAAGTCTCGTGATACTTTGTGCTTTTCTTACAGTGCCAGTTGCTGGGGTCAATGTTATGTTTTTTCATAAGATATTTTTCAAGGAAGTAGATATGGAGGGCATATAAACAGAGTGCATGAGTAAGGTTTAGAAATTGTTAATGTATTTACAGTCTGAAAAAGAACTCTCTGTGAAGTAGTATTTTATTTTCTCAGGGAATCCAAGTTTTCAGTTTACAAGTCAAAACTGAGGTACAGCTTTTTTTTATATTATTATTATTTCAAAATGAAACACTGCTCTCTGTGTTTGGGGAGCCACGGAGAAAGCTTCAACTGGAGACAATAATGTAAAACTCTCCTAGACCTTACAGTATTTCATTCACACAGGAACTGCAATCAGATGTCAAATTAATTTACCATCAAGAACAATATATAGAGACATTTTATTTCAGCTTATATTTCATTGTTCTCACACTTACCATGAGAAATAATATTTAGCAAGTACTTTTGGGGCATAGTCATTCTGGGGGTATTTCCAACTGAGATCAGTGCTGTAACACCAGAAATGTTGCTGTTTTTCTGATTAAGGGCATTTCTTTGCTTTAACAGCAATAAATCATGTATTAAATTTATTTGTCATGAACTGCCTAACATTAAGAGTAGAATTTTGCCTTGTAATAAAAGCACTGCAGTAACTCTGAGCAGGAGTACATAACATGCCATTCTTTAAAACAGAAGTTGTTTGCACACTGCTGAACTCATGACTAGAGACTAATGAGTAGGGATATAGGAATTCCAATATGTCTTATTAGAATGAAATCAAGGACAGCAAAAAAAAACGGTGCACAGTTCTACTAATGGACGCCCTGTGCACTGTTTGTAAAGGGGTGATCTCTATCTTTGTGCTATCTTTCACCAAGATGTCACATTTTTGCCATAATACCAGCAGGACAACATTAGACGGTTTAAAAGATTAAATTAATTTATTTGCTGCTTTATGCACTGTTTATCAGTGCCTTACTTTAAAGCACTGACGGACTGGTAAGCAATATGCTAGTGTAATTTTCAGAAATGTAAAATGCAATGTATTCACTTGTGATTCACTTCAGAACCGTGTTTCCTTTTTCACATTAGCAGGTACTTAATAAATGAGAAGAATATTCTATTCTCTCATTGAACCAGATGTTGCTATAACTCTTTATGGCTTCATGAATAAGCATTCAGGATTTCACTAAAAAGGTTCTAATTATTCCATCTGCACTTACACTTATATAACCTTCATTTGTAATTAAAATCTATTTTTGTACTAATTGTGGACTTGATTTTCTTAACTGGTGATATCAATGCAAATGTCATTTTATGCACTCATAGCCACATGTTGTTATAACTGTACATGCATACATGACTAGGCACTCATAACCACAAATCAACAGCAGTTGTGTTAATTTCTATGTGGTATTTTTTCTTCTGATTGATAACCCCAAGAGGACCGTAGGCAAATCTCTCTGTGACTTCATTTTCTATATTCTCATAGTATGTTTGCTCTTGCAGGCTTCACTGTATTAGGGGATTGGCTTTGATGCAAATTCGGCAAAAAATAATTTGTAGTGGAAAAAGAGTATGCCTAGTGTATTGAACCATGTTTTCTGTGTCCTTGCAAGAAAAAAGGCGGAATCTAATTTTGGAATAATGGTTCAGACCATAAATTAACCAGTTAGGCATTCTCACGAAAAGTTTAGTCATTTCAGTTAATCCACCATTTGCAAGATTACAATTAGAATGGCTAACATGAATGCAGAGTGTGCTACTTTACCAATATATTTACATTTCCTCAGTGACAGTGTTGAATAAAGGAGTCTTGATGTCATTAAGTACCTTGATAGACTGGGTCAAATGTCTGATAAGACTCTTAGTTATTCACATATTATAGAGCTGGGACAAAAGTTATTTGAGAAGAACATATGCTTGTCAACATTTCCTGCTGTCATGCACAGCTGCAAGCCATAGCTGATCCTTCAACTTGTTCTTTGGTCCATGACACAGTCTGACACACATGTGCTCTTTTTACATTTATAATGATTATTTGTGTAGAGGCAGCAGGTATACCTAACGTATTTTTCAAAATGCTCCTTTTAATATTACTGCTGTTGTTTGGTTAGACTATATGTCAAGACAGGCATTACTCAGAATGAAGAACGAACCAGAAAGTAGCTGATTTACTGAAACAGCCTTTCTAGGACAAGACGTAGGCCCAATAAACAAAGAAACTCTGTTTTTCCTTTATCAATTTTATAAAGCAGCCATTTCTTGAACTCCCTTCAAGCTGAAAAGTCCCCCCATCATCATCTCCAGAAGATGTGCAGTTGTGCCTCCCTGCCTTTGGCCACATTGGTGACCAAATAGGCAAGGGCGCTAATAGGGCAAGCAGAGGGACTGTCCTTCAGCCTACTGAATGCAACACAGCAACCAGCCTGCCACTTCTAAGTGTGCAATTACACTTTCTTCTGCCAGGTGACCTCTGGTCTTGGTACAATTTCGGGTGTCAGTGGAAAGCAAATGGTGTTTTCTAAAAAGGGAGTGAGGGCAGATATCGCACTGGCAGCTGTGTTATGTGAAGGAAATGAGAGCTCTGCCTATATAAAGAGATAAATGGAAAGTCTCTGCCCCATCCTGGCACCTCCTTTATGGGTGTATTTGAATCTGGCTTTGTAGTCAACTGAGGTCTGAGGGATGTTGGACTTGTCTCCCTTATGGTTTGCTTGTTTCTCGTGGTAGGGAGAATACAGGCACATTAGTGCACCTGATGGTCCAAAGCAGCCAAGGAAACCCATTCTCCTGGGCCAGTTTGCATCTCAGTTGTGTTACTAGTACTCACCACTGTTGAGTAAACCTCACAACTGACTGCCTGATATAGCTTCACTGCTAGAGCTAGCAGTTGACTTTCCAACAGCAAAGTGGTGAGCTATGGTCATGTAGTCACTTCAGTTGCCCAGCTTGGAGGTCAATAACAAGCTGCCTGGAGGATTATGACCTCTCTTTTACACGTCGTGGCACTGATCAGGGCGAATTTCCAATGTGTAAGTTTTTCAGCCATTATTCATAGATTCAGATCTTTAGACAGTAAGATCATTTCCCCACTCTGCCTTCAGAGAACTAGTTATGTTGGTTATGTTAGTATATGGGGAGTAATCCTGGAATGAGGACATAGCTGTGATGTGCACCTGGGAACCGGCCTTACAAGCCATAGCACAGTGTGTGGCTGCTTTGCAATGTTGGCAGCCACTGTGCCTGAGTGGGCAGCAGGTGGCTGGGTCGTGTGGGAGTCCGAATGAGGTCCCCTCTGCAGTGTAGTCATATGTTCAGACAAAGCTGATCTGTTGCCTTTCTAAAAAAAAAAAAAAGGTTGACTGATGTAATCAATGACTAATGCAACCAGCTTTGGATTCCAAACTGAGATGGGTTGGACAGCAACTATAAAACAGTAATTCATCCATGTTTCTAGTGTCAAGGCTTATGATGAAAAAGAAATGCTTCCCACAAAGTTTTCTTGACTGATACTGATCATTTGAAGCATCCTGAGGTCATTGATGAAGAGATTAATAGTTTTCCACTTGTTTCAAAACAACCACCCTTTGCTCAGGTGGCAGAAAAATCCAGGGGCTGTTAGTGTAAGATATCTCCAAGCTGATAAAGGTATCAGAATACAGCTTTTGAAAAGAGTGACTGAATGTGCCATTATTATGATTGCTGTGCTGGAAGGCACAAGAAGGAGTAGTCCCTAAAGTTTTGCTACTCATGGAAGTTGTACTATGAGCATCTTTTCCAAGCTGTGTTCCTGAACACTTGCTTCTGTTGCAATGCTGTGTACTTGTCTGTGCTTTTTGCTCCCTAGCTGCATCAGAAAATGACCTATGACTCAGCTCTAGAAGATTTATTTTTAGAGAAAAACTGAAAGAGATCTAACAAACTGTTCACAGATGAAGTTTTTATTTCAAGTAGCCTAAAGTTATCTGCACAGCTGAGGAAAAACAAAATGTCTAAAAGATGTATGACGTTAGCCACTGTCTTATCATTACTTACTGAGACTTACAGAGAAAATAAAAGTCAACAGTAGGTGTCTAATTCATAAATAAAACAATGATGTTAGAACAACACCCCAACCACTCTAGTGCACTATTACAGATGCAGGCATTAAGATATCTGCAAAAATACAAATGCAGTCATAGCTATGATCTGAACACCAGAATAAATGATGCAAATATACAAAGCTTCCCTGAGGGACTTTACAAATCTCAAGAATCCTGATTTGTTCTTAGTTTCTTTCTTTTTTTTAAGAAGTCTGCATGCTTTGATACTCTGATATGGTGCATTTTTGCTTCCTAACAGTTCTTTGGTTTTGGTTATCAAACTGAAGTCATTTACTAAAATACTGCAATATTGAAGAAAAATACTAAAGATAGTTTACAATGTTGCATTTGGAACAAGCACATTCAGAAAAAAGGGGAAAAAATAAACAAACTAACAAAACTAAACCTTTAATTTCTGAGGGATCCTTGCCATTAGACTGCGCTGGTTCCATACCCAGATATAGAGGAGACTGCCTAGAAATCAAAAGTACAATTTGAAATTTTCGGAAACATGGAAATTTTCAGCTTCTCCTTCAAAAGTGTGTTCTGCTTCTCAGGTAATTAAAAACATTTTAGAAGGGGAAAATAAAGTTAAGAATAGAGTGAAAATCTCAGTGGGAAAAAAATACAAATCATTTTATCACTCTTTCTTCAGCAGTGCTCTGTAGTCCTTTCATCAAGTTCTTTGCAATTCCAGCCAACATTCTGATTTTATTTTTAGGCTGGACTCACAAAAGCTACACAGTCTACGGCAAAAATAAATATGTAACAAGTGAGATTCAGTCTCCCATTCCTTCACCTTTGCTGTGAAGGGACTTACATGCACATGGATTCATATTTGCCTCTTCTGTGAATCCTTCCTCAGAGCCACGTCACTGGTGGCAGGAAGCAGAACAATGTCAGGGATAGGATGTTGACTAGATAATTTCTTGAGGTGCCTCCTGGTCCTATTTTCTGTGAATTTTATGGTTGTACAGAAATCTGCCTCTTATGACAATGGCCAGGAGGAAGGAGGCTTGATTCTTTTGCTGTTTGAAGCAGGCAGGGGGTGGCAAAGGGAGTCCCCCTGTCGTAGTCTATGCTGCAGGTGAATCAGAGCCCCATCCTGGCTGCTTGTGCAACAGTGGCCTGCTACAGCTTGGGTGGGTCACACTTTCGGCAAAACTGATGGTTTGTTTGGCTAAATCAGAGGGTGCAGGTGATGAGTTCTGGGACAGAGTGTTCTTGCCAAATTGTTCCATCTAAGTCGGTCAGGAATTAGAGCTGCTGCAGCGTTTCCAGAAAAAAATAGCCATGGCTGCTGTCTGAATGTGGCCACGCAGTCAGTGAGCCCCTTTCCTTCCACCCATTAGCTCCTACCTCTTTGCTTATCTCCAGGATATGCTTTAAACTTTGAACTACCTCTTGTCAAACCACATTGTCTGTTTTTATTTAATATCTCTCGCATTCTTCTTTCTCAGTAGAAACGTTATGTTTAGCCTTAATTACAATATTTTCCTATTGTTTAGGCTACTTCTGCCCACAGAAACACATCCATTTGCTTTCTACGGCTTCCAATATTGTGAACCCTCACAGCTTTATCTTTTTCATTCAGCTCTGCTGTATCCTACTCTCTTAAACATATATCTTATTAGAGGGTGCTAACAACAGAATGGTATAATTAAACTGCAGATTACTAGAGGACAGGTAGACATGGAATATGCATTTTTCCTATTCTGTCTGCCACATTGAGCCAGCAAAAGCAAAGTTCAGAATAACAAACCAATTAACTGACTATCACAAGGCGGCTACTTTACATTATTTCAAGCTTAGGCACATTTGACACACCAAGCCAAAGATGGTTTAATAATACCAAGAAGGAAGGGTCATAAAGGAGTCTGTTTTGTACCACTCAGTGTGTGGTTAAGGATGGAAGCTATCTTCCCTTCTACAGGCAAAATCTGCTCCACCCACACAAGGCTGAGGGTTTGGGGTCTGGGTGAGCACAATGTGGAATGACTGATGAAGTATGAGGTGAAATTCCCAGCCCTGTTTCTTAAAGCATGGGGTTGCTTGGAAACTCTTTTTGACTGGTACTTTGGTCTATATGCAGGAAGAGTGTCTGTAGCCCCTCTGCACCAGTTGCTCATGATATTTAGATCACTAGAATGGGATAAAGGTAGTTCAGTGGCTTCCCTGTTGCCTAGCTCTTCATATGTTGCTGTGGGGATTTTGGTGGGATGATGTGTCCTCACTGGTGTGCTGGCTGTCTAGTACAGGTGACTTCTGTTTTCCTACTTCAGTCTGAAAAGCAGGTGTTAGGAGGCTCAGAAGTACTTAGAAATTTTGTTCAGAGTAGAAACTTCAGTTCATCCTAAAATGTATACATTAATAATCTCTGCATTGCAATCAGCTTCCTATTTGTTAATATCTTCCAGAGCTGCTCTTCCAGCCCATACAGTTTGCCTCTAAATACCCTGTTGAAGAGATTAGCAGCTCTGAAAACTCTCAGCTCACTACCTAGCGCTTTGTTTTTTGACAGGCTCTACTCAAAGTTCAAGATTTACCCTGAATTCTCTAACTCCTGGAGGTAATTCACTTTGGAAGAGCTGTTCAGCTGGCTCATCAGAGTGCTAGTTGTTGAGCTAATGAAGAATGCATGAGTAGCAATAATGCAGTAAATTGAGGTCTGGACTGAAAAGTATCACAGAACTGCAAGAAACAATGAATAGGCACAGTCAGAGTGGATCAGTGCAGTGCATGTTTATTTAGGAAGCTCTGAGTCTGGCTGAAAAGGTTCACACTGCATGGTAAGGGTCTTTCTTGCTGCCGTTGTTGCTATGCTAAGATGGGACAACTCCCACGGTTCCCGTTCTCTCCAATACGATGTAGGCAGGAACTGGGTTTATGTGACAGAGATCCACTAGGAATCAAATCTAGAAAGAGTGGGCAACAAGTCATCATGGAATAGAGCAGAAGATGGATACAAAATTCAGCTTCCTATTCCCTCAAACCTCTACCTTGTGCTGCAGAGCTACTTATGTATCACAGGATATTCCTCAAGCATAGAAGAGGGGGAATAACTAGCCTCTAAACTGACACATTTTCTGGCAGTAAAGGCAGATGCCTGGGTCTGAGGTTGGGCCTTTACTAGTTCTTACCATGTGTGAAACCTGAACAACACTTGGATACAATTTTTTGATTGTAATCCATATATGTGTCTGTAGCAAGCTTTAGAATAAAAATAGCAGAGACTACACATATGCTATTATGGTATATGTGTACTTGTTTTAGCTATCTTGTATGTCTGAAGCAAACACTGTCATGTTATTTCCATAATCCCAGAGCACCCTGGAAGCATTATGAAGCTGAGTCAAACCCCTTCGTGCTGCTATCCTGCAAGATCAAGTTTTGCGACATATCAGCCGAAAAACCATGCCGGTTCAGTTACACTGCTCAGTGTGTTGAGGATGAAGAGCCATGGTTTTACCTCATCCTTACAAACGCGCCTTTGTGGGGAAAAGCAAGTGATGAGTACACAGTCCACATTTCTTTTTAGGTCCTCTAATCCAGCCTGTAGTTATTCGGGCTTTGAATGTGATTCTCGCTTGTATTGGCAAATAGTCCTGTTATATCTAGTTACTTAATTACATGTATCGGCTGGCTAGTTCTTAGGTGCATATGATTAGTGGGGCAATAGCACTGCTAGTAGATAGGGCTGCAGGAAAATACTAATTTCAGTGTGAGTGAGAGGGCTGTGACATGACCCAACAGAGCCATGAAATGGTAAAATAACAGTTTACTGATGGGAACTAACTGAGCAGTGTTGCAGTAATTCCTTTTCATTATAAGTCATAAATCAGCTTTAAAATGGATGACGATAACTTGGTTCATTCAACCTACTTAGGCTCGAGTGTCCAAAATTCCCAATGCTGCATGTGGCAAAACCCGAAAGTAAGGGACGTATTTCAAGCAGCAGTAGACTTGAATTTCTGTAATATATGTAAAATTACTTTTTAGAGCTCAGTGTCAGTGTTTCTATTGTCAACAGCGTATTCATCAGCCTTGCTGTGGACTAAATCAATTTGGGTCTAAAATGAATGGTGTTCCTCATACTCTGGACAAGCTGGCCTCATGACTACTACAGTGAGGAAAGAAAGTAATTTTCTTCTCTGTAATCATTCACTGAGCACACATTCCAGACTGGCAGGGGAAGATCAATGCTAAGAATTGCCAGTCAAAAAATGATCATTCTTTTTCAGAAATTTATTTTTCACAAAAAACAAAGCTGAAAAATTTTACTATTTGCAAAATATTTTGTGCTGAAATGTTTCTCTTTTAAAACTCAAATACCAAAAGCCAAAAATGAAAACCAGTTTTCTGTTCAACACACAAATCATGAGCAAAATCTTTCATTCACTGTGGTTTCATTGGAATAAAAAACTCCAGAAACTGCTGACTAAAATAAAACCTTTCCACAAACTATTTACTCAAAAACCCTATCACTTGATGGATGCTGTTGGCTAGCTCTACTTTTGAAGAGCTTTTTGAGCAAAGAGAAGGGGAGCAGGAAAAAGAGGAAGGAATATAGATATTCCTTCCAAACACATACTAGTGGTATAATGTAATTTGCAAATACTTTGCTTCTTTTATATTCATTTTATGTAAAGCTTTTGCTCCTATTGTCTCTGTCAGCAGAGAAAAAGCAAAATAAGCCTGAGACACCAGGGACTCTGCACAAAGGCATTCCTAGGGCACACGCTTAGATTTTCACCTGCAGTGGGACACCGACTGTCTCTGGGAGACACACAGCTTCTTCACAAAATGCAAAAATCTGAAAGTTGTATGAATGTTGGGCTTTGGAGTGCGAACACTGGCAAAGGTAAAGCAGCTTTAATAATTACAGTTTTCAAGAACTTTGCAGCAGTGCCTCTCCTTCTGAGACCACTCTCCGGGAAAACCTACATTGTGTACTTTACAATATGCCAAGAAGAGATCACCACTCCTTGAGTCCTATGAATTTCTCTAAAAATTAAGCTGGTATCTAGAAAACTTATAGGAATTTTTTCACCATCAGTAAAGATAAATCCAAATCAAAGATATGCTGAGCTTTCTGCTTCCCAACCTGCAACGAGGGTGGGAAGTTTAAACTTTTTCCAGATAGTGCCTCTATCAGGCAGAGAAAGCAATATTGTGCCACATTCTGAGGGAGGTGGCCCACAAGTGGTGGAGCAATACAGGATGGACACCCTGCCTCTCATTCAGGACACTATACACCAATGCAGGCACTATGAACCCCGAACATGATTCAGGTAGATAATAACATACCCAATAGGCTCCTAATTGGCAAGCTGAAGCATGGAGCAGCGATTGCCCAAAGAAGCACTTGAAGAATGCCCTAATGGCAAGCTTGCTTGAATATTGCTGCCTGGACAGCTCCTTGGAGATCATATAACAGGCAGCAAGAAAGTCCCAAAGTGAGAGAAGGCATGGGACTTTTCGTCAGCAACAACTATAGCATGAAAATGGCTCAGGCTGAAGGATGCCTTAGTATCAGGATAGTAACCAGCTTATAAACCAGCTTGTACACTAAGCAGTGTTCAAACTATGCAAGCAAAGGTGCTTATTGTGGGTAGCCTGGATGGTCATCTGACATCCAGTATGCTTGGCTTGTTCATAGCTACTAAGGCACGCTCATCTTCACAAAAGAGAGATTCACTATGGCAACAGAGAGGTCCCACTGAGATTTGCCTTGACCTTAGGCTCTGCTGACTACTTCTCTCCTTTATTGCTGATGCCCTCCTCCTTGTTTGCCAGTATGAACAGGGGAGAAAATACAACGAAGCCCAGGATTCAGGGTAGCCAAGAAAAATACAAGAAGGAACAATGCAAGAGATGAGGCTATAGAAGGCATGGTGCACCTCTGCTAAAAAAGACTGATTTTCTTTATAAAGGATGTTGCAACAGCAATACAGCTGGCTATGGCAATACTGCCTTGACCTGCTCGCACAGCCTGGGGGCTGTCAGAGAGAAGTGCTGGAACTCGTGAGCCGAACTTCATTTCAGGATTAGTTGTTCGAAAGTGGAACATTGTGCCAGACTGCTATAGATACAGGAATAGGGGAAGAAAACAGGTATAGTGAAATCAGAGGAATGATAAAGCTTGTACTAGGTCTAGGCCCTGAGCTGCGCTGGTGTGATTGAAGTAGCCTCATCCATAACACTTGTCAAAGGAACTTTACTATTGAAAACACAGATCTGTTCAGATTGTAGGTATCTTTCTGTTCAAATAGTAGCCAGACAGGGCTTTGGAAGATACACCTCTTTTTTGCTTAAATATTGAAAGTGGGGATTAGATGCTTGAGTTCTTTTGTAGATTTATCTCAAGGGCATTTAACTAGGGGCCAGGGGTTTCAGTGGGAAGCAAACCACATACAATTTAGGTGTCAGACAATCAGTGCAGTGAGCTTGGAGCCCACATCCTACTTTTTAAAATGTCTAGACATTTGGGAGTCTACATCCAGACTCAGGCGCTTTTAAAGATTTTACCCAAGGTCTGCCAGTAGTAAAACTAGTTAATTGGATGTGAGCCTACTTAGCTAGGTTAAATAAGGATTTAACAGACTATTTCTTTTCTTTTCTTTTTCTTTTTCTTTTTTTTTTTTTTGAGAATTGCATAGCTTGATATACTAAATCAGCCTTTGTTTGTAAATCATCAGAATTTTCAGTAGTGTGAATCAGATTATAGTTTCAGGAAATAAATTAAGTCAAGGTAGTCTTTGTCAGATGTTTTGGTAAGACTTTCCATGCTGAATGACTGGAGACAATTAAAGCCAATTGCTTCGTTTTAATGGCTATATTATAATGGCTATGTGAGGCATTGTCAAGCCTCACATAAATCTGAACTGATACTTGATAGCAATTATTCTTTTGTTGCTTTAGATTAGGCATGAATTTAGTAAGAGCAAATATAGTTTTCTGGCAATTCTAAATTCTATTATGACAAGTTTGGCTGCCACTGGTAAGCAGCATTCAAATAGCACAGTTCTGCATAGCATAATATATGAGATTAGCATGAGAACATTAGGTAAGATAGTGTTAGAATGCAATGTTTCTTTAAAAGATACAATGTTGAATGCTTCATGTATGTACAAACACATCCAGTTTACATCATCAGTTGCTATTGTGAGTGCTGTGGTAATTTGTCCATTTGTTCCTGCTCTGTGCAACTTGGAGCCATGAAGAGTTTTGCAAGGCAATGCAGTGGGACATTTTTATAGTCTTCTCTGGAAATGATACAAAGCTTCCGTTAAGAGAGATGGCTGTGCTTTAGATGTGTTCTTGACTGGATGTCTCTGGTGTGTGGTTCTCAGGTTACCATATCTTTGAAAGATGCTCTGAGAGAAAAAAACAAGATTTGCATCACGTATTATGAATGGAGCATGTTATGAAATTCTGTTCTTCTGAAGGATACAGCTCTAAACAAAAGTTTCTAAAGAAACTTTTCAATGTTTATTAGCAAGTTGAGAAATTGTACCTAGAGTAATCCCACATAACTGTGACACAATCATCTCTTCTAATGTTAGAAGAGTTAGTCTTCTAAGTTAGCAGAGTTGTCTGCCTAGACCTTCTGTATATTCAGTGAAGAGCCATATGCACTTCTACAGTCATATGCACTTGTAGAGAGATATTTGCTATCTCTCTCCACTGACTGTGTGCCAGTGGCTGACATCAATAGCTGAAGATGGGCATGCTCCTGATTTAAAAAAAAGTTAGAGATAAAACTTATACTGTGTCAAAGGGCGCATGGTAACAATCATTCTAGAAACTCATGCCAGAAAGAATGCTTTATGTAACTCGATTCATAATTTGATCTCATTCAAAATAAGGATACCACTGATACCACATGAAAATGTCATCAGATTGCCTGGAATGCATTGCTTGGTGTTAGAGGAAAGTTTTGGTAGTGTATTCAGTGTTCTCCTTTAAATAACTGGCCATTACTTCAGCTTTCTTCTTAAGTCTTTTGTTAGGCTCTAGATGACTAAACCTGCTGCACAGCCAGGCACTGCATCAGAAAAACCCTCCACCCTCTCTCTCACATCATTTCTGGATTGGTTCAGGTCCAAAGAATGGAAATTGGGTGACACTGGAATCAAGTGAGGAAAGCTGGCAGTGATTCCTAGAGCTGATTAAATTCAGATTTCCTCAGTCTGGAAAGACACTAGACTGGACTCAGATCCCACTAGATGAGTCAGAAAGAGCGGGATCCAAAATGCTATTTCTTAGCTGAATTTACTGTTTGTGAAAAATGTGGGTCTTAAGCTCTAGAGGCTACATGAGCAATGTAATCTACCCTGTATGAGATGAATGGATTTCTCTCTTTCACCTGTCTGCTTTATTCTCATTGGGATAGCTAGACAGTGGAGGTAAACAAGAGAGGTTTTTTTATTTTATATTTTTATATATTTTACTATTATTTATTTAATATATTTTATATATTTTAATATAAACTATATATAGTTTATATTAAATAGGTTCACCCATTCTCTGAGTGAGTTGGTCACTCTGACATAAAAGACTTTCCTCTGACTTTTTCCATGGTTACATTCTGATCTGCTCAAGAAAAACTAGCTGGATTGTTGCCAAGACTTTGATTGCAATGATGCTTTACAGTCTATCAGGATAGGTATCACTCTCATCTCTTAGAATAAGGCATTCCACAGTCAAGCTCCTCATGCATGTTTCTTTTTCCTAAACTTTTTATTCTGCATTTGTTTAGCTCAACATACAGTGAGTTCCAGAGCAAAGCATGAATCACAGTAGCAAAGCTCTGGTCCAAGAGGAAATGACACAGGTTTTTTGGCCTAAAGATGGAAGGAGGCATTTCTTACCACTGTCGCTATTGATGTGTTCATGAGCAGTAGTTAGTCTAATAAACTCATGCTCCCTACTGGCACATAAACTAGATAAAGGGCAAGTTCAGTTTCCTGGATAGGTCCCTGACATTTTTTCTCTTCATGCTAGCACCAGTTCTGGCCTGTTTGAGGAAAAGCTTGAGACAGCTGCTTGGTATGTATATGCAGCCAGTATATTATTGGGGTGATGATTCTGACTGGGCCTGCTGTGAAGACGTTGTTAGTATCATTGATGTTATTCTCATCTAATGCCAAATTCCTACTAGAGTGCACCATGTTATAAAGTGCCCAATGGTTGATGTTTTGGTATAATTTGTGGGAGTGAATTGTAAGTATTTCAGTCTGAGTAAACATGTATCACAAATAATTTACATTTTTTTGGTGCAAGAGAGATTTCACTCTTTTCTTCACTGCAAATGTGAAATTGCTAAATTATATACTGAGCTCCCCCACAGAGACTGTCAGATATGGAGAATTCTGGGAACTGAGCTTAACGGATGGAAAGAAAAATGATGTGCTGTAATTTTACCCGGGATAGTAGTTGTAAGAGTGCTTATTGTGATTTTATGGAATTAAAGAAATTGATTCCCTGTAAGTGAAATCACAATCTGTAATAATATGCCATGGCATGATGTGCTTTTATCCTGTAATTGTTACCTGCTGTAAATATTTCAGTGCAAACAATGTAAATGCTATGGAAACACTGCTGACTTTAGGCAGATACAGAGTTATTCCTATCCCCAGGAAAGAAGACACACTTAGTATAATCTGCTGCCGTAAACTTTAGTTGCCACTGCATTTCAAAAGCCACTTGTAGCAAACTGGAGCCAACCAAGAAGTGTATGAGGAAAAGAGCTAGTTAAATACTACAGCTGCCTTTTGACTTGATCCACATGTTTCCATTCCCTTCCCTCATACTATGATTCCTGGATTGCCTATCACAGGATTAAAAAAAAAAAAGTCAAGGAAGAAGATTTGATTGACATTGCTTTTTAGCACTCTCACAGATAGACACCAAGAAAAGTGATGCTTGAGAGTGTAAGACACAGATGGGAAGGAAGTGCTGAGTAAACTACTTTTCTTTTGGCAACACAAAACAGCGGAGTCAACACAGACCATTTCTGTAGTAATTTCTGGACCATCTCACTGCTGTCTCATGTGTTGACACTTCTTAATACCAGGACATTGTGGTGGAGAATGATAATTTTACTCTGCAGGAAAGAACTCTCAGTTCTCATAGAGCTTCCCAGAGCACAAATATGAGGAAATACAAGTACTGCAGAAATGGTCATTTGATATTTGTGGAACTATTTGGTATCAAGTCTCTAAAGAAGCTTTTGACAAAACAAGAACTCAATCTCCAGAGCTATCTGCCAGCTCCTTCGACCCTGGCCATCATGGTGCAGACTGAAGTGCAGCACTTAATCTACTCCATGAATGATTGCTGTCCCTGAGGAACTGCAGTCACCCTCACCCTGCTGGCCCTGTTTTGTGGGTCACCAGTGGCTCCAAATCAGTGTAAAGAAAATAAACCAAGAATGAAGAATGCTCTGAATGGCTTAACATCCAATTCAGAGACCCAGTGGGGAGCTGCTTCCTCACCCCCACACCATTTACCTCATGGTGTTTCAGAAGTCTCAGTCCCTCTCCCTTTTCCTAATCAACATCTGTACAGAAAAGGCATGAGGGAGCAGCTGGTTAGACAGGAAGAACTGAAGAGAAGGGGAATACCTATAGACCCTATAGCACTCAGAACTATCCCGTTGATTCAGTTTAGCTTTTCATAATCCCTCCTTCAGTGCAGGTGTGCCCACTTGCTCTTATTGAACAATAAGCTGTATTACCCGTTCCAGGTTTGCAAGAAGAGAAAGTCTATTTTTGTAAGTTGTGTTGTTATCGTTTACTAATAGAGAAGAGCTTGGAAACTCTGGTGTGAAGATGACTGAAAGCTGATATCAATATTGCCTTTATTTTGAACCAGAATCAGCCACTTTTACATGTTATGCCAAATTCATCATTCATGTAACTTAACATTTTATACAGTAGTGGCTGTATTTTTAAAGTGCTCTGAAGTATTCTTGGACTTGATCCATCATTGTTAAAGACAAACAGCTAAACCCACACTTATTATGCTATGTATCTTACGAATGGAACTAATTAGAGTACAGATGGAAACCCAGTGAGGTATTTTTGATATAGCTGGTTGAAGTAAAGCAGGTTCAACTGCCATCACTTTTTTCCTAGATTTTTTTTGTTGTGAGTGGCCTCATTTCTAATTTCTGCTGTGGCTTTTATGATTAATGTCCCAAGATCTTTTAGCATGGTTCTTTTCTCCTGTCAGTTAGGCTTATTTTTCTTTTTATTGTGGCTATGTACTTCATGCCACTCACTAAAAATGAGAAGCAACTTCAGCTGTACTTTTGATTTCTTGGACTTGCCAGCTTGTGTTGGTGTTAGCAAAGAATAGGTATTCTGCATCACTTTCAGCACTTTCTCATGAAGTTGTGCTTTAAAATCTTTGCTATGGATCTGCAAAATACTCTCCTCAAATGTTTTCTCATGATCTATGCCTTTGAAGACTACTGCAGGTAAACTGCAGAGCTTTCTATGATGTGTCACCAATAGAAACTGTCTTGATATGTTAGGAATAGCCCAGTCCTGTCTCCATGTAAGAGAAAAAAATCCAGAAATTTTGATGGAAAGCTAAGAAAGTTAATTTGACTAAACAGGAGACTCTTTCCTGCTTGAGGAACAAGAAAGGGAATAAGGGAGGATATTCACCAGGTAGGGGCTATGGGTTACTTGTGGACTAGCACTGATTCGTTAGCTGGCTGGGAAAGAGATGGGAAAGAGCAGAAAAGAAACAATGCAGAGGAGGAGACAGACTCAGTAGATGAAAGAACGAAAGGATCCGAAGCCTAGGCTGGCCAGGGACTTTGGAGAATAATTATAGAGGAAGATTGAAAAATCGATAGTGGAGGAAATAGGTAGGTTTTGAAAAGTGAGTAGCAACAGAGAAGGAACCCCAACAAACCCCAAGAAGAAAACTGGAAGTATACCATAGGGATTGGCCAGTGGTAGTGATTTCTACTATAAGCTGTAATAGTTTAGATTCAAGCACAAGATCAAACTTTCCAGTATGCAAAAATCGTCAAATTTGACTCTTTCCTATTACTGTATAAAGAAAATGTTCTTAGAACCTGGCTTTATACCATACATTCCCTAGACTAAGAGCTTCTTGTGTCCTTTTATGTAAAAGTCAAGTTGCTTTTCTTTTCATGTAAGTTGAGTAGTGTCAGCAAAGCTGCCACATAGTATGTTTCACCTCTGGTGAAATACCACCTACTGGTAATAGGAATAGAAACGTTATTTACCTGTCATTGCTCTTTGATAGATACTATTTCTTTGTATCATCTTTTGTGAGATATCTGTGGTGGTGTGTTGCTTTTGGAAACAGCAGCAGGAGCAGCATTCACTTGCAGACCCTGGAAGAGAACCATGCAGAACCTGCTCGTGTGTGTGCATGTCTGAGTACCTAAACTCAACCTAAACAGTTCTTTAAAATGAATCGTTGCGACTAAGCAACGTTAGGGCGTTGGTGTAAAGTCTGGATCCACAACACAGGAACACATTTAAGATCCAGCATTCATAGTTTCTGCCTAGAGGAGTTAAGGCTCCTGTGAGCATCTCATTCAACAAGCACGGATACGCACCAGCAGTTCTTCACAGAGAATTCATTTTGATATCAATTCCATTTTGGTCTGCTTTCTGAGCCCAGCAGTTCATATCACATTGGCTGCCAAATGGTGACTACAACATTCAGTCACTACTAACCTGGGTGAGAATGAAGCCTAGAGTAGTAGTAGGCTAAATCACCCATAGTAATTTCCTGAGTTAGGGAGCACATTTTCAGCAGAATATGAAAGTAAATTATTCCCCATTTTTGATCACATTCAGGAAGTGATGTCTGTCACTCTCAGAACACCAAACTGAAGAAAGTACTTACAGAGTCATTTCAGAGCTGTGCAGCAGAAGTCACTGACCTCTTTTCAAGTTGCCAGTACTTCTGGAGTTCCCATGATAGGCCCAAAGGTGCAACAGTTTACCTGGGTAACCTTAGCAGCAGAGTGCTCAATTTAATTTCTGAAGAAATTCCAGTGTTTCCTGAAGAGCTACACCGAGAGTGAACTTGGCGTTTGTGTTAAAAAGCAGGAAGAAATTGAAGCCCAGCTTCCCTTTTGGTTGGTGATATTTTTAATCTATGCTCACCTTTTTACTGTTTTCATCATTATCCTTGTCAATATAGGGAAACTTATTTTGACTATTAAACTGCCGTCTCCTACATACATGTATATTTGCATTTCACACTAGTTCAGAACTTTACGTTTTCATATTGCTGCCCACACTCTAATTTTTTTAATCTTTACACTATTAATCAAGTAGGTAGCCCCTTGATTTCTTAACCCTTATGCTATTGAAATTTAGAAATGGCTTCATAAATCTTTTCAAACACTTGTGGAGAAAGGAATAATGAAAGAAAAATTGCTTGCTTGCTCTTGGCCAAAACCTTCTGCAATGACTTAACCCAGAGCAAATTTGTCAGTTGGCTAATAATGTCTTGAAAATAGGGGTTAAATGGAGATGCTGACAGGCCATGAACTGCATAGTCTGACTGAAACTGTCTGCAATTTTATATATTTTCCCAGTGTGTTGGGACTCTTGTTCTCTTTTCTCCTTAAACCAAAATGACAGGTCTGTTATACATATGTATGCTAAGTGCCTTAATGGATTTGGACAGCCTCTCCCTGATTTCTAAGATGCAGTCATTAGGTGGTGCTTAGAAGCAGGTGCTATTTCTGGGTTGAGCTCTGTTTCTTTGTCTCTCCCCTGCTAACCTTTTCATCTCTGCTAATGATTAACAATGATGGGCTTTGAATGACAGCAGGGCAGCTGCCTCGACGGCACTGCTGGAAAGATTTGTTTTAAACTTGCTTGTCTGTCCCCTAGGGTTTTGAGAAGAAGGGAGAGATGAATGTTGATACAGGAATGAAGTAAATATTTACTTTCAGTTGATTTTCCACTGTCCTTACTTACAGATTTTCCGCAGCCCAAGCTATGTGCCACCTGTCTCGCCTTGTACTCTAATGCCTGCTCTGTGGCTCCTACTGGCATGAATGGGCCGGTGATCAGCCCTGTGGCTGAAGCAGGAGATCTGGAGAGTCTAACACAGTGCTGTCCCCAGTGCTGATGACCATTTTCTTCGGCGCTCTGCTCATGATGTTTCTAAAAGCCCATGAGGAGAGGCTACTGGATAATCCCAGCCTGCTTCGGCAACTAATCCCATGACATCTGTAGTATTTCCTAACACCTCTGGTTAAAGACTGGGAGAGAAACTCTAGCTGTGTGTTGCCACCTGGAATTGTAGCTGGCCTGGCCTGGCATTGATTGATGCAGGGAGACGCGAACCCTGCGAAACACTTGGTTTAGCACGCGCAGAAGTCATGCCTACTTTGGCGCTCTCTGCCCAGAGGGTAGGAGACGTGTCTGAGTGTGCAGGAGGCGTGGTGACAGTTCCCGACTGGGCAGGTGCTGATGTGAGGGGACCATATGTTACTCCTCTACCTAGCAAATGAAATGCCTTGCAGCAGTCCTCCTGCACCTGGCATGCATAAGCAGATGGCCTGACTGTATTACTAGGTAGCGTTGCCAGCATTTGTCCTTTCCTAGTGGTCAAGACTGGAGCAAGGACACAATTTGATCCATAGCATTGGTTAATCATTGCATATCACTGAAGGCCTTGCACTTCTGTGTGCATTGAATTTCACTGCTTTGGAGTCTGTTTTAAGTTGTTTTCCTCAGATGAACTAAATCACGAATTAATTTTTCGCACTCCTTCATATTTGCTAATACTAACATTTTTTGTAGGACAACATTGTCCCTGGCATCAACAAATTGATTTGCACGTATTAACCTTTTCTGATATTTACAATGGACTCATTAATTAAATTGACTCAGTTTTCTCATCTAACACTTCAGAAGTGAAAATAGATATGTTTACAGTATTCCTACAGAAATCATTTACTTTACTTGTAATATAGATATGAAGCAAATTAATAAGGCAATGAGTGATCAAGATATATAGAAAAAATGGGATGTAGTTAGCATTAGAGAAATAAGAGATTGAAACCTTATTTCAGCTATCTGCATTTGACAGCTCCTTGGTCAGTAACTTTTTGCTTTTCATCAAGAGCAATGAACTGACTGACAGCCATTAGGTAATAAAGATACGTAGCCATCCTGGTCATAGAGGAAAGCTTTGCAGAATCTGGGGGTTGCACCGTTATGTTCTCCTATCACGTTTTAATAGGGTGCATTCATAAAAAGCATTTGGGAGAATTCACATTAATCATCAAGCGTACTGGATTTCAGTAAAATTTCACATGAGTAGTGATATTGTTCAGAAGGGCCTTTTCTAAAAAGAATAGTATAGAAATGTGACACTTGCAGCAACACTTATGGAAGAAGCCCATTTGAAGCATTGTATCGCACCCCAGGAGAAAGATCACATGGTTTTGTCAGCATGTCCTCCACTTTAATAAGTGGATACAGCTACTCTTACTGCTACTGTATTAACATGAGTACTTTTAACAGGACTAGTGTAATTAATGGAGGCTAGCATACCCAATCATTTTCCCTCCCCAGCCACCATCAGGCCTGTGCATTTACACCAAGGGCATTACTGTAATGGCAACCAGGAAATGGAAAAGAGCTGGAGAAATACGTATTGTTCCCCTGTTCTGGCTTATAGCCATTTCACAGTAGCATTGTTGATGAAAACAGGCTTTAGAAGGGGAATATTAAAGAGAAAACAGAATTAAGAGCTAAGGGCCCAGGACATTTCAAGTGAAGGATTTTAACACCTTTTCCCCCTCAGCCATGGCTGTAAAACAATCTGATTTTGCTGTTAAAGCCCCCTTCAAAACATGCTGGGCCCAAGAGGGAGAGAGAACTCAAAGTGAGAAGAATATATCCAGATCTGATAGAGGATTAATTCATTCATTCGCTCTAAAGCCTCCAAGAAAGAAGGTGAAAAATAATATCTTCTGAGTGTTTGTTGATACAAGAAAACCAAAGGCACGCCACATTTAAATGAGGGTGAATTCTGTCAGCTGTGTACAAAATCTGTTGGTTTAGAAAAAAACCACTGGTATGTACAGTACTCCTTTGACATGCTGTGCCTCATTCTGCATTTTTCATTCTCAAATTTTCTGTGGAGCAGCCAGTAATAATTTAGAAGCATAGCATTTCTTCCTACAAAGTTCTTTCTTGGCAAAGACATGATAAGAAAATTGGGCCTTCTGTTGTCTCTATGGGCTTATCCGTTACATTAAAATAGGGCGATAAGGGGTGAGTTCTCACTGCTTATTGCTAGATGTAGTGAAAATGGCTTTTATTTATATATCTATAGGTATCATAGGTCAGGCCCAGTTTTACTATATACTACTGAAAAGAATATCCCTGGCATACTCTGGGCTTGAATGCAAGAGCGCAAAGACAGCTCGAACTGCTGGAGATGTTTGTTAGGAGAAGCTTGCTGGACTTTTTGTTTGGATAAAACGATGTGGTTCTAGGGTAAAGTGGTAAATTTATGATTTGTCTACAGCCCCAGATGATTCTTAGGCTTGCATTTTCAGATGAGATGACTGAGAAATATGGTAGTGAAGGAGAATAGATTGGGACCAGAGACAGTGCCCAGGGAGCAGTTTGGAAAGTCAGATAAGGGGAGCAGACTTGCCAGCATTTTAGAGAGCCAGGGAGAGAGTCAGAAGAGGAAAGAGCCACGGATATCAAGCGAAAACAAGATTTCAAGAAGACGAATGTGACTGACTTTCACAAAGATTTCTGACAGCTGAAGGAAGATGGGAATGAAGCGAAGTAGGGAAGCTTTGGAGGTGAGACTCATCTTGCTTCGTTTTAGAGTGCCATGTTGCCTGTCTAGTCAATGGAGACAAGAAATTGATTCATCTCATCCTAAAGCACATGCCTATATTTGATCAGCCTGGTTGTTTGCTTACACTCTGCTGACTGAATTGACTAAAATGGGTATATAGACATCTGGCTTACAGGCAGGTGCCTACATTGTTGACACCTAAAAATAGAGGCCTGAATCCCACTGTAGCCATCTATTGTGTAAGTGCTAGTCATGTAGCTCGGACCTCTTGTTCTATGTAAGAAGGTCCTATTATGAAACCAACGTCTACGGGAATTTTGCAAACTTATTGCCCTATGCAGGGCAAATAGAGAAAACAAGCAATATATGCAAGATCCATGTCAATGAGCAAATGGGAATTTGCTTGCACTAGAATACATCTAGCTCTTTATTATTGGTGAGCCTAGTAGAGAATGGGGGTCCCAGATCCTAATCTGCATTATGCTATGCTATGCTATGACCAGAGCTATGAACTCTGGTCTTTCCATCCTGCTATTTATCCAATCCGTGTTTTCTCTCGCATTTTCTCCGACACATCTTTTTTTTGCTGAGTGAAGACAGGAAGAACAGAGAATGATGGGTATATGCATACACACACATTCATCTATATATTTATATGTGTAGTTGTATACAAATGGGCAGCTTGATTTTCTAGGATGCTTAATAGCAACAGCTGAATGAGAACTTTCAAATGTCCCATTCATTTGAAAATCAAACCACTTATTCGGGTTGCTAAGTATAAGTTTATGCCTTCTATTTTGAAATACACATTTTTAAGTGGCGCTGAAAGAGAATGGTGTGACTATGTTTTAACTGACACATAGCAGCATTACTACAGTCCTCAAAAGCACTAGGTCAGTGCAGGAATTAGCCTGACTCCTTCAAATACAAAGAAAACTTAAGTAGATCTCATGGCCATGATTCAGATATGTGGTTTCAAGTACCAGAGAATTCACTTTGTTTAGGATTTTATATTCTACTTATTGCAATGATATTAGATCATCCCTGTGGTATCTGTTCGTTCATGTCTTAAAGAAGAATTGGACTTCATGGAGTTATCTGAATTGAAGTCTGACCACCCACGCCTCTTATATGGGTAAAATAGGGACTGAGGTCTCTCAAAGCATTTAAACTGAATGTTTTCCATCCAAAACACTTAGATATTATTTCTTTAATCACTTTCTACTTCTGGCTGTCACCTGTGGGCCTCTGAAGTTGGAGTGTGTTAGGTTACTCTCAGCCAACTTTTATATTTTTGTCTGGCTGTGCCCCGAGCAAATGATGGCATTAGACATAACAATAACACACAGTGCTGTGCCTCCAACAGAGAGAAAACACAATCTGTGTAATTCATTTGTGAGGGATAATAATGGGAATTTACAGCACCAGCAAAATCCAGGTCAGGACACTTTCAAGGTCTTGTAGTGCTCCAAGACAATACAGCTGATACTTGTGCAGTGCACATAGCATTGATGAGGAAGCTCAGTAATTTGAGGCTGTGTGGTTTTAGTTTTACTTATCTTGTAGTAGTTCACTGCAGGAGTAGACCCACACAAAAAGGTTTCTCTTGGTGGTTGAGTAAGGACGTCAGAATCTGGCCTTTGGTTGTCAAATTTTAAAGAATAGCTTACTTTGTTGACTATATATGTCAACAGTTTCAGCAGTTAAAAGCAGGTAATTTAAATCTTAGCAATGGTTTTCAGCTTCTGATCCAGAAATCCTTAGGAGATGTCTCTAAGGGATCCATGAAAGATAGTTAAGGAAAGAAACGTTATTGTGAGTAGTGTTCTGTTTTTAGGAGATGCACAAATTGAAAAAAGGTTGACAGTTACTGTAAAAGCATTTGTATTTGCATCCCCACCTAGAACACAAGTGACGGAAAATAATGATGTGCAAATTATAGGTGACCAGATGCAAAAACAGATTTCACTAGTTAACTCTGAAGTACCTTTCATGGACATCTGGAGTCCTGAGTGATGGCTGAAGGAAAAAATCCCTAAATATGCAGTGACCAGTGGATTCCCAGGCTAAACAAATCCTCATGGTCCAAGCTGTAAAAATTCCTCTAATGTTATTAGAAGAAAGGCCAACAGATTTTTATATCCGTAAATTAGTTGAGTCTCCAACTATTTCTTCTAGAGTGTGAAGAGACTTTTTATTTTTTTAATAAGCATGAGCCCTCTTTTCAGGTTTCCTGCAATGTAAAAGAAGTACATCACAGTCACACAGTATTTATAACCTCCCTGACTCTTTCCATCTTGTCAGCTTCCATGAGAACAGCTAGCGTTATCATCACCAAGAGGCCTTTAGTGCCAGCCTCACAGGGTTAACTGCAGAAGACCTTATTCAGTCCTTATCTGGGCAAAATTCCATTGGCTCAGCAGGAGTCTGTCTGGATAAAGATTTTGGGAATTGACAGACAATGTTTATGAGTTATACAGGAAAACTAGCTGAAATAGTAATCTTTGCAGCCCTTCCTAATGGACTAATAGATTTCTTCAAGCAGCTGGAAGATTTTTTATAATCCCTCCAAGCCCTTCATTTGAGATTTACAGTCCTGGCTCCCAATAAATGATGGAAGTTTCTTTCAATTTACCATCTCGACCAGGTGCCTTAATGAGCTCTGCAAGAGAGCTCACGCAAGTCATAACAGGAGCTGGAGGAGCAGCCTTCTGCTTCAGGCGCAGAACAGCTGCCTGCAGATGGTCTTTGGTGAAGAACCACTCCCGGAGCCTCTCCCCAGTCAGAGGAGATACTGCACGTCGAGTGCAAGGTTATGCTGCATGGAGCATCGTCCCTTTTCTCCAATGTCATCCTCAGTATTCCCTGCCTGCCTGCTCCCTCACACAAACATTTCACTTGTTGAATCTGTGAGCAATGTGGGGATACATGAATATCTGATCCAAATCTTAGAGATGATAGACTGAGCAGGCAAATTTCTGGTGCATAGTTTGGTGCTTCCTACTCTAAAGGGGGAAGAAAAGTTTTGTTCCTACAACATACCTCTGTATTTTCATGGCATTTTTCTCAACACAGGACATTTGTATTTAGTGAATACTTATGCACATTTTTACCTCCAACTTGAGAAAGATTCTTTCTTTCTTAGAAAAATCATGATGTAATATTTTTAATGCTCAACCTGCAAAGTGCTGAGTGTCTTCCACTCTCTGTGGCCAATGGGATAGACCATGCCTTGCTAGCATGAAGAGATCATTAGTTTATTAGTTAAATAGTTCCCTATCTTTTGTGTGTGTACTGACAAAGTGAACTATGAACTGATAAGTATTCTACAATGAAGGCATTTCATATTTGGAAGCAGATACCAGCAGTCTAGAACAGCATGCTTAATGCACTTCACTTCTATACTTCTTTATTTCAAAATGTTAATGTGGGATGAAATGTTAATTTTTGTATTGAGCAAGTTACATTCAGTGCAGCAGTGAGTGCTTCCAGTGCAAGGCACATTACAGTACATGCAGCAGTAGGAAGAGCGATATAGGTGCATATCATTTTTAACCCTTGTTTGGCATGGAGTTTGCTGCTTCTGTCCCTTCATGAAGGAACTGTGTGAGCTTGGCTGCCTTTTTTCAACCATATCAGCTAGCTTATAAAAGATACTATCTCTCCTGACAAGCCTGGCTTTTTATAACAGATACACACAATGGAAGAGTTCACATTGCATGTAAACTTATGTTCATCAGTCCTTCATTTTATGGACCATGTCATAAGGCTCCATAAAAGCAAAAGCTTTATATTCCATAACTGTATTTTTGGTTCATTTAATGGTTTCATAGCAGAGAGTGATACAGATTTTAAAAAGGAAAACAAAGAAGAAACAGAAGTAACCCATGAGTTGTTTTAATTGGATACCTTAACTTTAGGCAATAACAGAGTTATAGCCACAACAAGACCCACGGGAAGACAGGGACACTGTGATTTGTTGTTTTGTGGAATCGCTCATCCCCTGGAACAGTCCGCGAGGGGAAGGCAGGGCCGTGTGTGAGACACAAAGTGTGGTTTCCAGAGATGCAGCATGAAACTTTTGAGGCTCTTTCTGCAACATCTCCTCTTGTGAAAAAGAAGGAAGTAAGACTAAATGTTATTACTGCTTGTTCTGCCGATAGTAATTCTGTGAGGAACTGAGAGGAGCAAAACATTAAAAGCACTGCTCCTTCACTCCTACTCCTTGGTATTACAGAGCATTAGCATTAGGGTGAAGAGTCACAAAAATTCCTGGGATTAGAAACTGCTCTGTTAGCCCACTTTGCTGCTTTTTCATGTACTCTTCTTCTTTTTCTTCATACTTTTATCTGGATCTCCCAGGAGAAATTGGAGGGACCTTTGCTCGAACTATATTACTCCTGTAATAGAAGAGTTCTTTCTAAAGCTGTATGCTTAAGGTTTGTGTTTTCTGTTTAAAGGGTCTTTGAGAAATGTCTGGCTTTCATCTAATTTGAACTATTAACTTTTAGAAAGATATTATCTTTATGAGACACTTCCCATCTCTTAACCATGTCTGGGGAATCTGTATGACAGTGCACAGTGATCACACTATGCATTAATATGTGAATGTGAATGTTATCTCAGAGATGAAAGCTTAGAAATGCTATGCCTATACTTATATTCTGTACATCTGCTTTAGTCCCACTAAACAGCTGCAATGATTCACATGGTAGTGCAGTCTTGCATAATTGCTTTCGAGTTGCTGGACTTTCAGAAAGTGCTTTTTCTTCATGTTCTACTCAAATCCACTTTCTTTCTAAGTTTCCCAACTTTGATCCTGAACTTTGCATAACAAATCTAAGAGCAGAAAAATCATATGGGTATCACTGGAAATGACTATGATTCATTACTTGCAGCTGTTGTGTTCTTGGATATCTGCATTTGGGCAGGGCTCAAGGCTTTCTAACAGCATCTGAATTCCCCAAACTCAATTATTTTCGTTGTAAAGCAGAAAGAAAATTGTTCCCTGAGGCTGTATCCTGTCACACCCCGGATTCCTCTAGGAACCCTGGTCTCCCCTTGGACCATGCAAGTCTGGTTGATACTAAAGATGTGGCAGTAACTGAGTCTTGTTGACAGTATCAGTAGTAATATAAACTGAACTGAACTGCAAACTGAACACCTGGGAATGGTTATGGTAAGTCAGAGTTGAAGTGTCTTGATGGGGAAGCTGCTGACAGTGTTTTTGTCTGGAGACGAGAGGTGGGTGCACAAGCCCCTTCTGAGGGTGTAGTTAGTCAGATTGTGCTCTGCCAGGCTAGTACAACATGGCTCACAATCGCTATATTTACCTGTCTTAAAAATAGGATAGCTAGGCCCCAATTCTGTTATCTGAATCAGTTTAAACCAGGCTGAGACCATCACACTGCACTCACTTATCCTTTTTCAATAACATGCACATTTTGATTACCTAGGCTGAATCTGAACTACCAGCTGAACTGACAAGTTCCAACCCTCTTTTGCCAACTAACTAACACATAAAGTCCCTTCTACAAGTGACTTTATTGAGTCACACTTTTGACACAATGCTTTATTCAAAATACACTGCTTCTGGTAAGTCTAGCTTTCTGACCTCGTCTCAGAGAGTGAAGACTGGTTTTTGTTTAGCAAAAACCAGTGGTAAGCATTCCTATCTTCACCACTTCTCATTAGTCTTGGTTCCTGAAAGGAACGTTGTGTCTTAAGATCCAAAGGGAAAAAATGGATTTTTGGGAAGCACAAGTTGATGCTGTATACAACTGTTCCACAAAAGTTCAGGCATTGATTCTGGATTCTTCCTTGGGATATAATTTACTGGAGAGGAAAAAGGAAAGAAATATCAGAATTTTAAACAGGAGTGTAGATGTCAGCAATTGTGTGTCACCATATGATGGAAGGTTGGCAAAAATATCGTCCAGATGGGCTCTCCTTCACTTGACTATATTTCCAGTAATAATGAAAGGATCCAGAACTCCTTTACTAAAGATCTCATTGCCAGCTTCTTTTACGCAGGGTTATAAAATTAGCTTCAAGAGAAGTGAGACTTTCCTATGGATGTGTGGAGTTACTCATAATTTTTTTATTGAGATCAATTATCAAAGAAGTGCAACATACAAAGTAATGAATGATTGAATCTCGCTGAAGGTGAGTAAGAGTTGGCAGTTCTGCAGTGCTTCAAAATTTAAAGCCTAATGGAGCATCCTCCAGCAAGAATTCATGATAGCGATGCTGTATTCAAGGTTCTGTTGCCTAAGCTGACATCCTGCTCTGGCACTAATCCCACAGCAATATAAAACTCTTTCCAAAGAAATTGTTTTCCACTGAATACTGGATCAGGCAGTGCCATGTTAGTATTGAAGATAAGAGCACAAATTGGCAATACATTTTACAGACCGCTGCTCCCTTTCTCCTTAGATACTTTTTATGAACTATGAGAAAAAAATCAACCAACTTCACTAGAATAGTTCAAGCAAATAATTGATATTGTACTCCTTGGTCTGCCTTCATGGTGCCACATAGAGTAAGCTGTTTAGGTAGGTATTTGACAAGCTTTGAAACCCTGGGCTTTGGAAGTCAAATGTTCTTTTGTGATCTCCTATTGTTTCAGGGGTGTCATGTATACTAATGAAACAAGGTGCAGGGAGAGCTTGGTGGCAGAGGATAACTCTACCAGCCTCTTGTTTGCTGCAAGTGTTGGTAAAGCACCACAAGATGAATCCCCAACACAATTGCTGTGTACAGAACAGTAAATGATGTGTTTGTATCAGCTGGAAGGCAAACCGAATAGCAAAAGTTTGCCACTTTGCCGTCACACTCAAAGAAGTGGTCACCTCACTACAGAGAAGATTTGAATGGACTGATAAAACTTAGGTCTTGATTGTGTTATGTGTGCACCTTGCACTCAGTCCTGTATAAGTGTATAAGCCTGGGTCTAGCAAAGTACAGATATTGTCCTCTGTGTAATATTTTTCATTTTTAAGACCTTTCATTGCCATCCATCACCAGAATATCATAGCATTTTCCAGTTAAAACCCACAGACCAAATTTTGCAGGTGGTTTCGCAGTCTTGGATGTCCCTTTTCTGAGTTGTCAGCAAAGTGTCCCTGAAGGTGCCTGGAAGCAGGAAATGCAGATGCCACTTTATGATTGATTTTGTCTTTCGGTGGATGGAAGTCTTCTTTGTATATTTTCTCAGACGAGCAAGTATTTCAATAAAAGATGAAGACTATCCACCTGGAGTCATTTCTGTTTTGGAAAGAGTCCTAGCAGGCCTAGGGGTCATAGATCCAGGGTGATTTCTCCTTCCCGAACCACAAGTGCAGGGAGCAGAGTGGACAAAGTGAGATTTATTTTGCAAAGCAGCAGTTGGCATGATTCCTGTGGTCTAACCCACTGTTGGGCCCATGACTAGAAGGAGATTGACGGTGCTGTTATTAACTCCCTGTCAGCCACCCCTCTCTGCCAAAAGACAGTGGGAGCTAGACGCCACAGATAATCTGATCCCCTGTCTGCTAGGCTTCAGAGGGCAGGCTTCCAACGAGTGAATTAACACACAGCTAAGGTTTCAGGTGAGCAAAACTGTTCCAATAGCAATTTTGGCTGCATGAAGCATTGCAATTGCACTTCTGAAAAAGGCATGTAGGACTCTAGGATCTCATCTCTAGGCACAGTTCCTTTGGCTGTGCAAATCTGTCTGTGGAGTTTCAGAATTAGCACCTCTTGCAAGTGGGTTTAAAGGGAGTGCTGTTTCCAGTGCAGAGACAAAGGTGTTCATCGCAGTTGCCAATACGGCTGCTTGCTTATGGTAACCTCACTCTTTGACCCTTTTTATGATTTGAGTTAGGAATCCAGTTGTTTATTTTGCCTGAGCAAGTAAGGTGCAAATACAGCGTGCCACAGTGTTGTATTCATTTCAGCCACTATATCCACCTTATCAAAAGGTCAGTGAAAATTAGCATATGCCATTTCTGGAAATCAAATGTTCAGGATCTGAGCGCAGAGGCGTTTTGCAAGCGTGGGGAAACAGGCATGGATAGCTGGTTGCTGCATGCCCAGCATACCAAGGAGACCCTCATTTCACAGTTCTTCTGTTCTCCCCCACTAAGGAGGCATAGACATATTTAGGACCCCCTGTGTGTTTAATTGCACGCTTCATACCAATGGCTTTCATTAATATACAAAAAATGCAGTCAGGCCTGAATGCTCATGAAGTGGTGTTATTTGGGGTGGAGGGTGGTGCTGTGCTCTGGAACAGCATTTCTCTAAGTAATGTGACAGGAGCACATGAATGACACCAATGGATAAGCCACATTCTCTGTACACACAGAGCAGCTTAATAAAGAAAAGCACATTTTAATTCTTAGAATTATCTCTGCATCATACTTGGGCAAGGCATGCACTTTGCACTGTTTTTTTCGCATAAATCTGAATCTAGTTTCATTCTCTTGATGTTAAGCCTTTTGGGAACACTGAGATCCTGTTGGCTGAATCTCTGGCTGGTTTTGCTAACACAGCAGAGAAATAAGGTCTCTCTTATCTTAATTCCCCACCACCACCACCATTACCTTGGTTTTAGATGTTCTTGAAATGATAAATCTGTCTGAATTTTGATATACAGTGTTCTGTGGTCACTGGTTAAGGTGGTTGAACAGTTCTAATTTAACCTAGATACTCAAATCCCTTTCTAGCCAGAAAGGCTAAAGAGTGAAATATTTCTATATTAAAAGTAAAGCCAGTTTGGGGTTAATTCGTTGGTGGTCTGCAATAACTCTACTGATTAGATCTTATTCTTCAGAAAGATATTTTTATCGCTTCTGTTTTTAAGTATGTTTAATTTCCCCTCAAGATCTTCAAGGAACTGTGGGCTCAGTCTTCAGTGTTGTTCAGGGAACATCTTCAATTTCTCAGAGAACATTGAAAACAAAATGCTCCCCCCCTAGCAGGGCTGACCGTAAAGAAATTGGTGAGGCTTATGATTTCCTTTCTGAAAGTATGTATGTCAGATCCTGCAGCCATTACTCAACGTTTCACTCCATCCATGCTCAGGCTTCAGCGTTTCTTCCCTTTGGCATTTTTCCCTTCTTTCCATAAATAATACACTGAAAGGCCGGACTGCTACTGAAACTGCAGAGGCAAACCTGCACAATTACAAAGAAACCTATTGCATTAAATTTCAAATACCAATTAAGAAAAAATCCTGTAAAAAGTCCAGTATATAATAAGCAAATACACACATTTTAGCTGTAACCCTCATGCTCCTATGTCACAGTGAGATAAATTATCAGATTCTGCATTGCAGTATGATTTTGTCTCCCAATCTGATATCAAATGAAGACTATTGTACATCAAAGTACATTGTATAATAAGGCTGCCACTGAACTGGAATGAGGGCAAGCTGCCATGCTTTATTAATGTTGTTGCTGGAACCAAAATAGAAGTATGAAAGCCAAATTTTACCCTGTGTGTTCAGCCTACCCTGAGAACCGGCATGCCAGAAGGGACATTCAGCCTCGGGGTTCTGCTGCTGGAGGCGATATCTAAACTTCAGGCCTCCTTCTCCAGAGGACACTCTGGTAGAAGCATGGGGGGTGAAACAGCAGACAAGATGATGGGAAGGCCCATTTTGCCGTTCCAACAGACCACTGTCCCTGGAGGTGCAAGACTGCAGATGGCATATGCTGCCATAGGCCTACATGGAACAGGTTTTCTTCTGCCCGTGTTTCATGTATATTATTTGATATAATTAGGGCTGAATCAGCATTTGGCTCAAAGCACCACACGCTCCAGTTATGGCATGTTGGGTCTATGGCTTTCCAACACAGCCTGGAAGAGAGTTTGTCACAGCCCTGGGACTAGGCAAAGATGGCAAGAGCCTCTGCCTTGTTTTGTGTGTGTGAGAGAAAGTTCACAGTGCAAATCTGAAAAATACTGCAGTGATAGCTGTAGCGAAATAAAGAGCAAAAACAGGGATCTGCTTTCAATTACACTTGCACAGCACTTCCTCTATTTTCCAGGATTTGCCTGGATACAGCTGGAACAAGAATCTGACCCTAAGATCTGTGCTATGGAAGATTTGCAGCTCTGTACTTTAGAGCAGAAGTTAGATAATGTTTCTGTTACTTATTACTTATAATTAAGTAGTATCTATCCCAAGTACTGTTTTACTACTTCAGCTGGCAAGCGCTAACATTTGATGGCTTTACAGTTTGCATGAGCGTTCTTCTAACTGAGAATTGTTTTTTCAAGCTAAGCACAACAAAGGCATAGTAGAGCAAATGTAAAAAGTTTACAGAAAAAAGATGTCAGTCTCTGAAAACTACTTTAAATGCTTTGTGCATATGCTCAATATAGTTAGTAAAAAGATATAGATGGACCAAATCCTCCTCCCACTGAAGTCAACGCCCATTATGCTGGTGAAACTGGGTTTAGGCCTGTGATTTTTATCAGGAAAACTTTATGAATATTTACTTGATAAAACTATACACCAGAGAACTTTTCAAGGCATTTGGCACCCCATTCTCCCTCCCGTTATGCCCCTTAGCCCAGCTGCTATTTTAATGATACTTCCTAGATAGGGTCTGGCAAGATGAAAGCAGTAGTACGTGCACAAAGAAGAAAAAAATAGCAAATGTACATTACATCAGAAAAGCTGCAAAGCAAAAGAAGATGCTAGCCTGAAGATTCCTTGCAAGTATTGCAAAACTCTGTTGGCTCAAGCAATGACAGAGATGGATAAGATAGCATGAAAATAGAAATTGTCACTTTTTTATAGATAGAAGTTTTCAAGCAGGTTGTTTTATGTTGCCTGGTAAGTTGTACAGTTTTGAGGACATTGGCTTCTTTGACAATTGGAACAGCAAATCAAGTAAATAACAAAAAATACTTTGCTGTAGAACTTTGCAATGTTCCAATTTCCATGATTTCAAATAAGAAATTTCTAACAGGAGGTTTCTTTCCTTACTATAATCTGTAAATTACTTTTCTGCTTGCATCTTTCTGGTAAACATAAAATCATTTTTAAAGAATGCAGTGATCACAATTGCATTTACATTACTGCACAGTAAAAGGCATAGTACAGTACTGGCTATATTATGGCTCATAGTGATAAAGAACAGCAGCTATTTACATTTACATTTCACATTATATGAAACAAAAAAAAATGTATTCATTACTATTAAATACAAGCACTCATTATCTAATATTCCTATATCGGTTCAGCTCACCATTACATGCCCTTAATATCCTAAAGCAAATGCTTAAACACAGTATGTATCCAGTACATCCAGTGCACGAAGACAACAGTATCACTGCACAGGTACCATCGTGCACCAGCAGCTCTCCTGTATGTCTGGCAGCACCGTGAGAGAAGCAGCAGACAGCAGGCCAGAAGTCTCCTTTGGACATTTGGACATAATTTGTAGCTAGAAAACCAATAAAACTTCTGTTGCACCTGTATATATATTAGAATTAATTCTTCCTGAATTTGAACTATGCCTATTCATCTATACTTACTTCTACATGTTGTCAGCGTGGGAAGTATCTTGGTAGTTCACTCTGCCTCAGGAATGGCGGTGATGCTGAGGATTAAACATGAGGCTTCATTTCACAAAAATCATATGCCGTCAGTAAGTTACATCCTTTATTAAACATAGCTGCTGATTTTCCTAGGGGCAATACTAACACTGAGCTTAAATTCTTATTCATATACAATTTCTTCTACATTATATAAGTTATTGGCATTCATCAGCAGCCTGGTTTCCTGACGGAGAATATTGAACTGTTATAACTAATGTTTCAGCTTAGGCACTTGTCTTCTCATGAAGCTATTTTATTCTCCCAAGAGTGTTTAAACAAAGGAAACTCAAGAAGTTTAAGCAGAAGGTACTGTGCCAATTCTCTGTGGCAACTGCTGGGACTGAGTTGATAGGACCCTGCCCACAGATGCCTAGCAACATACACCCTATATGCTACCACTCTCATTAAGCTTGTCATGGGCTTAATTGCACCTCCAAAGCCAAGTAACACTGTTTGCTCATATCCTAGGGTTCAGAGAATTCAGGCATTTCCAAACAGCCACAGGTAATTAATTTGGCAGCAGCAGAATGACTTGCACCAGGTAGATGCTATTATTTTAGGGATTTGGTGGAGTATTTAGTAGGTGAAAGATTTTCCTAACTCCAAGCCATTAGATTTATTAGCATTGTATGACAAACAGATGTCAGATTCATGGTCAATGTCAACCTAACAGTGACGCCTAGGCTGACATAATGTTGTTACCATGTAAAAACAATAGGGAGCTTTTGGGTAGGAGGGACTGATGCAATGCCAGCATAATTATACACATCGGTAGAAATCATGCCATGGTGCATGACTGTAGTGTAGTGAACTCAAGTGAAAAATGCTTGTTTTTCAAGATAGTGCATTTAGCAAAATAGATTATAGTGATACTTTTGAACTATAAAATATAATGCATAGGTATTTTATTTACCATTTCCTCATATTTATGGAATGAACAAATGTATTACAAGAATGTCCCTTTGTGGAATGATCAGGTGCTTCAATGTGAATGATGCTGAGCTAAACACATGAAAGGGTATTTCTGCAAATGTTACAGTAGGATGCTGGCACATAATATATGATGAACACATGATATGATCTAGTAAGCATGAGTTTGGGATGGCTGTGTAAGGTGCAAATGGCTAAGTTACAGTGGACCTAGGCAGATGACTAGACACATGATCATCTAACGCAATTTTTGGTTAAAAATTGACACTTTCAATCTTTGCTCTCAGCCTACCTCTGGTGTTTCAGAAAGACGCAAGCTGCATCTCCTAGTGCTGTCCAGACACAGCATGTCAAATAAAGGCTCAGCGTTTGGAGCTAGTGGGAGCCTTTCCCCTGGGAGAGTACTTTCTGTCATGGATTCAGTAACAGCCCATCTATGTGAGGTGGCCTCGGGAACGTGCTGAAGGCATATCTCCACCAGCAGTCTTAACTGTGTCTTCTCACTGTGTGTGCTCACTTTTTGAACTGTTCAGGGAACCAGTCAGCCCCACAACATACAAGCAGTGTGTGCTGGCATCACAGGCAGCTGCAACACCCACCTCTGGTTTTCCCCATGATGAGCTTGTTTGCCAGCAGGCATTGGCCCTGAACTGATTCTGGCCACTTCTCTGTTTCTGTATTACCTAGTGCCAACTGGAAGGTTGATGTCTGCCAACATCCACCGCAATGATTTTTCTCTTGGTAAAAAAGAAAACATAAGTATCAGAGATAGCATTTTTTAATCTGCTGGTATACTCATTAATTGTGGCTACAATACAGAGTTTATGTGTTAGACTGGATTGTATATACTTTTCTCCTATCTTTAACTTATAATAGGGGCACAATTAGGGGTTAAGTATTAAAGAAATCCTGAGTTAACAGATAATGATTAGCAATTCAGGTGTTTAGTCCTGCATACACCTCTGCCTGGAAATTGTGCTTCTCCTTGCAAGGTATTTCTGAGGATGATGCTAAGTGCTATATGCAGCTTTACGTGATTCTGTGGTGGAGCCTGGTGCCATACACCTTTCATATTTAGAGTATTCATCATAGGAATGCATGCAAGGTATTTACCTTTTATATCTTGGCTACAAAATTTTTTCTTGCCCACCTAGGATTATCAGGGTCATCTAGTAAGCAGTAAGAAAGCTGGGTGTTTTTTAGTTCAGCAAAAATTAAGATTGAAACCCCCCTCACTTTGCTTTGCTTTTCTCCACTGCCTTCTCACCATTCTTGTCCCCTAATAGGTTTGCTTAGTTTAGCTTATATATGTGTTTCACTTGGATATAAGTATATGTTTTCCGTCTCCTACAGAAAATAATAAATAGGAATGAAGGGATAGATTCATGCTGTTTCTTCCCACTTTCAGCAGTGGGAAGCCTACTTCAAATCTTGTATCTCTTGGGGATTTTACTCTCTGTCTTCCAGGAGAAGGAGCCCTTCCTTATGGCTTAGTGAATATCTGTGTGGTTCATGCAAAGTGGAAGCAAGAAAGGTTGAGGGATACTCACTTTAGGATAGCTCTGAGTCTGGGCGCTAGGATGTTCATTTGGGAGGTTCAGGTTGGCCAGTGTTTGGATGTCAGCGGGACCCCATTCTAGTGTGTGTTTGCAGACTAAAAATATGCGCACTGACAGTTCAGCATCCCAAAACATGCTGTAGCATGCTAGCTGAGACATTTTCTGGGAAGGGGGAATGCCAGAATATCAAATTGGGGTCTCCCATATCCTAACTCGCTATTCTAGCCATCCGGCCGTGCTCTCTTTCACTGTGAAGCTAATGCTGAAAATAAGCTTTGGGGTTTTTTTGCTTGGACTGAAAGTACTGAAAGCACTTGCTAAATCGGGCATGTATTCACAAAAGTTTCAGGATGGCAGAAGTGCCACATTTTGGTGAAGCAACTCTTGCAGGGACTATGCCCGGATGAAGTCATGAGGCACTCTCATGTCAGTCTCCGCAGGCTCAGTTGCTCCACCGTCTGTGGGGGAGGTGTCTCCCTCCAAAGGCAGACCTCCCAAGACGAGGAGGGGCAGTACGGGGGGCGCGCCGCGCTTTATTCTGTTGTCCCCGTGACTCAGCCAGCAGGTCTGAACCAGAGCCGGGAGCGAGGTGATCTGCTGCTGACCTTGCTCGGTCACAGGCACGCTGCGCTCTCCCTGCAGGAAATGCACTTCTGCCCTAAGGGACACCGCTGCTCCCGGAGGAGCTCACGTGCTGTGGTGTCCCTTGCTCAAGTCAGTTATAAACCAGTCTGACATTCTTTTGTGTGCATCTGTACATCTGTGGGTACTGGCTGATGAGCACAGTTTAACATTGCAACCCAAGCAAGGCCCTAGAATTAAAAAACAGTCTCATGTAAACCTTGAGGTCTTCTGAAATGGTTTTACTCTTTCCCATTCCCTTTCTGTTCCCTCTCTTCCCTCCACCACACCTTGTGCGCACCTGGCTGTTAAAACCAGACACACGTAAGTGCAGATATGTTTAATGCTGTCTAGACAAGTACCCTATTAAGCTGGGCTGGGGCAGCAGTTGCCATAGTGATGATCAGATCAGGTTTTGCAGCTGAAAACGAGGTAGTGGGATATTCATACTTTCTTTACAGTATAGTGGTGGAGATGTCAGAGTGAATTTACAGTGTGAGAATTGGCAGCTCAGTGTTAACTATTAACACAAGAGCCATAAATAGAAAATGATATAGTTGGTTAAGGACTAGACTTCTCGTTTCACAATAAAGGTGAACACTGTAAGTTTTGAAATAACAGCCCCCAAAATGCTCCTAAATGCAAAGAAGAAGAATAAGTAAGTTTGTAGTACCTCTGATTGTTTAGTGTGAAGCATGAAAATAATAATGAAAATAAGAATGATGTAAAACCTTAGCTCATAAGCTGCTTTTATTTTTATATTTGAAGTTTACTCTGAAGTTTTAACTTGACAGGCAGTAGTTTTTCACTTTTAGGGTGGATCAGAAAACCAATTTCCGTTTTCACACCATTTTTGACTAGCAGTGCAATGGAATTGCTGGGGCTGGCTCAAAAAGAAACCACTGGATTTTTTTACTGTAACAAAGATTCATGTGAAAAATCTTTCCTCCTCTCACTATATTGTGTAATACAGATACAAACACATCTCTGCTTTCTTATGGAAGGGGTTAAACTACAGCAAGCAGTGTGAAGGAGTGTCTGGGGGAAGGGAGAGAGGCCTCCAAGGAGGGTGTGATGCCTCTTCTCCTTGGCCAGGAGCCCCCAGGGTGGCAGTGCTGGGGACACAGCACCACTGCAGTCATCCACCTCTCACGTCCCCTTCTCGCTCCGCTCATGGTAGCTTGGGGTCCATTACGAACCCTTTTTAGCCATAAAAGAAACCAAGTGTAACTGAATAGTCCTTAACATGGCGTGTTTACCATACAGTTGCTTTTATTTTCATCTGTAATTCCTGAAATTTGTTTCACTGAAGAGAAGAAATACTACAACATAATTGTGCTCAGAGGTAATACAGCAAGGAAGTAATATTTCAGATGATATTATGACATGTTCATGAATTTCTTTTCTCTTGAACCACCTCTCTTTTGCATAATTTTTCTATTAAAGTTTTAGACAGCTATGTGTTTTAGTTAGTTTAGTTTAGAAAGCTGTGTATTTTGATGTATATGTTAATATACACAAGAATGCCTGCAAGCTGTAAGATAGGAAGGAAGTATTTTTCCTAATAGAACAAGTTCAGACAAATTTAGTCTTAGTCCCAAATTTTTCATCTGTAAATTGGCACTTGTCCCATTTTGCGATAATTATGATTCCTCCTTTCCTGTGTTCATGGGAATGAGCAGAACTTTTCTGTTGACTTCAGAGGCAGGTAGATGTGGGCCCACAGACTTCAGAAGCAAGAATACAAACACAAATCCATATGTCAGGCAAGTGTGCCTTAAACCCCTCTTACTGAGGTCTTTGCCTGACCTCAATTTTGTGAACTGATCAGCTTTATGTATTTCAAAGGGAGATGAGTTAGCTGAGCATTTCTGAGAATTTCACTTGCAACAGGGAATCATATAAATGATGTCAGCTGAAAATTCCAGGGAACAGCATGGCAATTAAACAGGTTGGGCTAAATCACACAGTCTTAATGATATTTCAAAATATTTTAGGATTGAAAGGTTAAAATTAGCAAAAAAAAAAAAAAAAAAAAAAAGAGAGAGAGAGAGAGAGAGAGAGAGAGAATGATTATTAATACTTGTGGATAAAATACCTATGTTTTCTCAATCTGAATTCTAGTTCCAGTAACTTTTTTTAAACAACCCTAATGGTTGTTTCCTGGGATGAAACACTTAGTACTACAGATTACTGTTTCTATTCCTTATGTTAACTTTTGTGCAAGTGCAAAAGTTGGCTATTTTTTGGCTACACTTAAGAAGGTTTGTAGCAAGACTGAGGTGTGTAGGAACTCTACAACTTAAAGTAGCAAAAGCAGTATTTTTGCCAGTGTAACCTAAACCCTAGGTCCCTAAGAAGTACAACTGCTATCCTTGAATGAGTTTTGTGACAGGATAATTGTATCTATAAAAATTCTTCTGTGTTGATTAGGTGTGTATGTTTTCCTGGTTCCTTGCCAACATAGTTGTGTGGATAAAACTTGCTGGTGTGGCCCATACCTCAACACTGAAATACTTACAGAAAACTGAGATTTAGCACGTTTACTCAGATATGCTGCTACAGGGTTAGATAAACTACAGGTTTTCAGGACATTTTCCTTAGGAATATGTTAAATAAATGATTGTCAGTGTTTCTGCTAGAATGTAACTGCCCAGGTAAATAACTTCATAATGTATGTAGGCATCCTTTTTTCTTGCTGAAGAAGTATCCATCTTTTCTGCAAGAATCAGCTTCCAAAATACTGCAAGATCTTCTGCTATTATTTCCAATAAATGTCCTTGTAAAAAGATTATCTCCATTATCATGAAGAACGAACATGGTGGGGGATTCAGGATTATGCATTTACAGTATATATCAAAACCTCATTTTTGAGGCCTCAGAGACTCTGTGATTTTTGAAGTTGTCCACAAACCCATTTTGTGCAAAATGAGATATAAAGTCTACTTAAAGGCTTCAGATTTGGCCTATGTTAAGAATTTCCCATACTCATAAAAATTGCTAGTACCTTATGCATGCCCTTGATTTCAGGATGTCACTAAATTTGAACATTTTTTGACACAGTAGTATTTTAGGTACATTTGATTTGTCAATATATTTACATTCATGTATTTCTCAATATATTTACAAATGTACATTTACCAAAATACATTTATCAGTGTATTTGACTTATAGAGTCATTTAAATAATTTTTCTTTGGTTTCTAAGATTCAGGTTCTCCTGTATGATAGTCTAAACTTTTATACAGATTTGAATCTTTTCTCAGCAAAAGTGGAAATAAAGCCTCATATTTTGGTTAGCTGAGCCTAATACAGTTCTAAAAGGTGTTACATAATTATATACTTGAACAGCTATTTTCTTTTACAGTCATTACGGAAAACAACAGTTGCTTGATCATGGCAAAAAAAAAAGTCTTTCTTCAAAAAATTACTGATAAAGGAATCATTCTTTCCCCAACCTACAATATTTTCAGCTAGGTTTATTTTGGAAATAAATTGGATTTAAGCTTTGGATTAGGCCCAATATGAGATGTAACTGAATAGTGCCACAATTTTACAGAGTATCTTTATTTGTACACATAGATTAGTATGAACACTGGTAGGGCTGGGGAGGAACCCATAGTTCTTGTGTATTTCTGCAGTACATTTTGCTTTATCCCAACACCGGTACCAATACCAAAAATAGTATGTAATAAACTCTTAAGACAAGTTTTTCTGGGTTGTTTCATTTAGCACTTATTTATTTTCAGAAGAAAGGAAAAGAAACAGAAATGTACTCCAGGGAAACACCAGCACAATATAAATGAACATTTTCAAAAAATATATGGTGGCTTGATGTAACTTGGTTGCGACCTATATGCTTCCTAAAAACTCATGTGCCTTGTTCTACATAGAATCCTTTACATATCTTTTCATTGACTTTTTGCAGAAAGTCTATTCAACATATCATTTTTCTCCTCTACTCCTGTGCACGGCTTTTCTTCACCACCACCTCTTGGCTCTTTGAGGGCTTCTCCCACCCCTCTTTGGGGAGTTCTGCAAGGCATAACTCAGAAAAAGGGTGTTGGAGGCCCTGATAAATTGTGAAAATTTCTCATTTAGTTCTGGAAGCAAGGCAGTCCATGTAATGATGCCTCAGAAATAACACTCTTTCTCTTGTGCTTTTCTCCCCTGCCCTTAAATCTCCCTCTCAGTTGTTAAATAGGAAATAGAGAAATAATCAGTGTTCCAGTTTCTTGAAAAGTTTAGGACAAGGAAAGAAGAGATAAACTGGGAGAAGAAGGGGCAGGGCAACACGGCAGAGAAGTTAACCTCCTGGGTTATTGAGTCCAGGCTTTTCTTGTGACAGGTACCACAACATATAATTTCTTTGAGAAACCCTCCAAGCACCAAATTCTATCCTAAATGTCAGTGGTCTCCTAATCCCACCACTTCTGTGGGAGCGGTTGTTCCAGAAATTCGTATTCATTTCTAGCATGTTTCTGGCTATATCTTCCCCAGCTTGCTTCTCGCCGTTCCAGAGAGTGCCCTAAACAGACACGCTTTGAGCAGCTATTCTCTGTTGGAATGAAGATACCGTCCTTTAATGCAAATGGACTCCTCTTTCCCTCTCTCTGTGTCTCTGCAACCTTGATCTCCAATCCTGGGTCATTCTGCAGATGAGCTGTCCCATCAGTAGCTGCTCTTTTGAGTCACAGCAGTGAGCTTTTCCAAAAACCAAGCAAGCTGTAGAAACAGCTCTGTAAATTGTCTTTCTCTTCCACCTGCTTTGAGATGGCAAATGCTAGTTGTTGTGGTTAACAACAGTTCTTGCCTGAGCTGATTTTTTTATCTAAGGAAGCTCCCAAAAGATTTATCCCCCCCTCTGTTCAGAAGACTAGGGTCTGCCTCTCCCACAGTGTGACTTTCTTGTTGTACTTCACAGTTGTAGAGCAGCACAGATAACTGAAAGTGCTGAAGCTGACAAATAAAAGGTGCTTCAGAAGCGTACAAATCACATAGCCTTCAGGAAATATGATGTGATCAAGAGCGCGGTAGTAAAATTTAGGAAATGCTGTAGTATTGCTTGACAAAATATTCCTTTTTAATTACCAGCTCATAGAAGTGTGAGATCTCCTGCTGCTGCCGTATTGGAGTTGTGGTTCTGCCACTGTTTGCTTCCTTTGCCCACTGTAAAATGGATATGTCTTATGGCTGAATAAACAATCAAACAAGGAGCTGGAGCCAGGCTTTTCACAGTGATGCATGGGCAGAGTATGAGAGACAAGGGCATGGGCTGAAATGAGAGGTTCACACCAGCTTTAAGGAGAAACCTTCCCCCCCACCAGAACAGTCCAGCAGTGGCACAGGTTGTGCAGAGAGGCTGTGCTGTCGCTCTCCATCCTTGGAGGGTTTCAAGACCTGACTGGACAAAGCCCTGAGCAACCTGGTCCAACCTCAGAGCTGTGAGCATGGGGTTGGACTGGAGACCCCCGAGGTCCCTTCCAGCCTGAATTAGTTTGTGACTCTGTGATGTGAAATAAAGTAACCAGATTGTTTGCCATAATTTCACAGCTATGAAATAATCTGCAGCAAACAGACCCCCTCTCCCCGCCAGGTTGGGAAGTGTTTAAATAGATGTGCCTCACACCATGCCCTGATGGACACCTTATGAAGGTGCTATCCAGCTGTTAAATGAAGCAGGTTGAATGGTATCGTCATTCTGCTATGAACATACACAGAGCCTGTTTGTGGATATTTCTGCTCTGGGAGCAAGGAGCAAACACACCTTAGTCATCTTACAGGCAAGAACCATATAGGTAAGGAAAAGTTTCTCAAGTAATCAGATCTTGCAGAAATTCAGATTCTTGAATTGTAACATGGAAGAAATAAATACAGGGCACCGAATCTTAAAAGCAGAGAATCCCAGAAGTACACTCCAGGCCAGAGGTGAGGTGCTGTGGTAAACACTATTTGAAGCTTTCAGTTCTTTTAAAACATAACTTAAAGCAAAATACATTGTAGTCTTCCAGTCTAAAAAATGATATAGAGCTGCAGAAGTGCACTAAGGTGACCATTCTGGGTGAGGCAGTCTCTTGGCTCATAAATACAGTAAAGCATTTTAAGTCACCATGGTTACCTTAGAATTCAAGCTATAGTTTTAGTTCCAGTAAAATCCTGGGGCTGTGAACCATTTTGAGATGAGAATAATGAGCCCCTCATTAGTTGAGGAGATATATATCACTCTCCCTATCAGATTGCATCACTTCCATTTTATTTTACATGGGGCAGGTTTGAGTGATGCAGCTTTCAGCTGAGTACCTGTCACTCTCAGGCAGCTGGGAAGTGGAGACACTGTGAATTGTTTCGCTCAGGATGAGACTAAGGGCTCGATCTAAAGTTTGCTAATGAATTCCTATTGAGTTCAGCTGATGCTGAATCAAGCCGCCAGAGAAAAGTATCACCATAATGACAGTACCCTTGGCCACAACACCCAGTACTTTTTCCCCGGCCAGGTATTTGTCCAGACTAAATGAAGAGGACAGAAGGGAGGGTGCACCTGTGACAAATCAGTCCATACTTGATCAGCATGAACTGTGATGTATCTTGGGCAAACCAGGCTCCTACCAGGTGACACCTTATGCAGTTACAACCTGTAAGGAGAAAAATCAAATGGAAAATCTAAACATTCAGTTTGTTTGTTTAAAAATAAAAGTATTACAATATTCTTTACTATTTCTTCTTTCCTATCTGGAAATTCCTTTCTTAGATGCAGAATGTTTCAAATCAAAATGGATGAGTTTTTTCAAATAGCCAGTTCTACCAAACAACTTTAAAAAAACATTACCCAAAACCTCTGAACAATCCTGAAAAGAATCTGACTCCCAAAAAAACCTGTAACTATACTTTTACTATTTTCAAGCTGATCTTACAAAATCCAAAATACTGCAACTAATTTTTAACTTGGGTTTTAGAGTAATTAAGTGATCATTTTTATATTGTGATAGGTTTGAAGTCTGAACATCCTTTTTAAATCTGTGACTTAACACACAGTATTTTTCTAGGTCATCCTAAAGATGTTTAAGGGAAAAGGCATGGTTGTTAAACACACAAAATGAGATTTTAATCTATACAATCTATCTTTTTTTCAGCATTTTAAATTGCAGTTGTGTGGGAGTACAAAGGCTGAATTTTGCCATTAGTCATTTCCAGGGCAACAGACTGTGATGATGCAAATTCAGGATTATGACTTCACCATAAGATCAAGCAGCAGAAACTGAATAGTGATGGCAAGCACTTATTTTCAAACAGCAGCAGTAAAAGTGAAAGGAAAACATACAATAGTTTGAATGTAGTTTGTTTATTTAAAACTTGGGACACAATTACTTTATTGTGATAATACAGCATTTCATGATATGTAGTGGAGTAACTGGAGAGTGGAGAAAAGCAGAATGAGACAGTCAGGACCCATTCTGAAAGACAGGAGCATGATTACATGTCCCTCCGTAGTGCTGTTTAGAGTAGCACAGTTCTGCTCTGAAGGGACCTTCTCAACTTCTCTGCATCTCTTGCTCCACCAGCTCTTTACTATGTCAGGAAATGAGAATGGCAGTTTCTCCTGACAGTATTGCAGGGATTAAGTGATATAGATGTCTATTATGAACTAGGCTTGATCCACTTAGTTTTTCACACACAGTCATTAACCATATGTCAGGTGGTTAGATGAGAAGAGTGATATAGTGAACACCTCCATAACCTGTATTTAAATATTGGACTTTGCTGCTTGGTTGAACTTTTTCCCTTCTCTCTTCATCCTCTTGGCTCTCAGATTTCTTTTTATCCCCCCAGGAATATAAAATTTCCCTTAAAATACAGCAGTTTGGCCTGGAACATGAAAATGACCAAATGCAGATGAACACTTAATTCCTTATAGTTCAAGCGAAGGAAGACTTGTACATTCTTACTGACTGATTTGCAGACCTGTACTAAATCAAAAGTGCCAGACATTGCCTGGATAAATGGAATAAATATCTAGACCAGTTCTCAGGTGAGATAGAAAAATATCCAATTAAATTAACATAAAACATTTTAATCATATAAAAGGTATTGAAATGATTCACAGTATTACAATAGCAGTTCCTCAAGATCATGTCTGCATCCTACCTTGGTGCAATATAATATCACATGAAGCTAAAAATAAGTGTAATTGAATGTCACTCTTCAAATATCAGCTTTGCCTGTTCACTTCAGCAGTCACCAACTTTATCCCATTACAGGCCTTGAACCAAAATTCTTCAGATTCAGTTCTCTTGTGTCAATGTTTTATAAGAAGATCAACTTGATTGATTTGGAATACTTTTCAAAGTATTTCCGTAGTAGTTTAGTTACCGCACGCTTTCTTTGAAGAAAATAATGAAAGTGCACTAAGTTAGACAACACAAAGCAAACCATGCTACTCTAAGGGACAGATTCTGACATTTTCATTTCACAGTTACTATAATGACATTACAGAGAGCATGAGCAATAGGGCATGAGTACAGTGCCTTACCACTACTTCACCCTTACAATAAATTGTATATCCACATTACTAATATAATTACAGTGAAAAATGAAGGGCACTTCTTTATGTGGTATGAAAAGCTTAGTCTTCCTGTTGTTTCTGATATTGTCTGCATTTTAGGAGCAATGAAGAGTACATCAGATAAAAATATTTCTTTTTTGACAGCTTGAGATTAGATTTCAAAAGAGAAGGGAAACAAACAAAAATCAGCAAATAATAAAAAGATATGACAAGGTCCTTACTGAGTAGCTAACTCAGCATTAAGTTAGTGGACTTTTCAAAATTACATATAGTCCTAAAATCAATAAAGGGTTGGGCACAAAATCAGTTGGCACCTTACGGACAAGAAAAATGATAGATTGGTTTAAAGTAGAGAAATATAATAGCAGCAGAAAGCTGCTTATGATCAACTCTCTGAACCTTTCATATTACAGAGGCTATAGGACTTGCCTGAATTAATGCCATATTTCCATTCATCACTAGATCCTTGGATTATAGTGACTCGTAGTCCCAATGCTGTTCCTCAGTGCTGGGATTGGGTTTGATGAGCTGCTCTGCCTTCAGGGGGAATGGCCTTTCCAGTCATGTAAGGAGAAGTAAGCAGTGCTTCTTCTCCCACTCCTCCAGGTTTCATTATGTCTTCTCCAATCAACATGACAGGACAGGCGAGTGAAAAACCACCTTCTCTTGTTTCTGTTTCCTTCAGCTTTGTGTTTATACTTCAGTGAGACACTTGCTGTCTTCTGGTAGGCATTATGAATTTGGCAGCCCCACCACATCACCTCAGTCAGCTGCTCCCACAACTGTTTTAAGAGTAGATGGTGAGCTCGCCTGTGCCACCTGAGTCTGTCTTAGCTGAGCCCTCTGAGGTGAAGTCTTGTACGTCAATCCACAATACTATTTCAAAAGGAATACACTCCAGCTGCTTCGATGTCAGCATCTTCCTTGAGATTCCCCTGCACAGGGTTTAGACAGGCAGGGACTTTCATCAAAGTGACTTACACTTGTACCTACTGGTCTGTCATCTTGAGATACAATGCAGAGGAATGATGAAGTGCCATGGTGATCATTGTGCTTTGCAGATGTGTCCCCTTCATTAAGCACTGCTCCCTGCAAACTTTAATAGCAGCTCTTTTAAGTTTAATTCTAGACAGGAAATTTTTGATCTGTATTAAGCAGTGAAAGGCCAAGAGCCACGTCTCCTTTCAGTACACACCAATGTACATATGCACAGTTAGATTTTGACACTTACCGATTACTTGGGGTTTCATCGAGTGAGTATACACCATGGGGATTTTGAATTTCTCCCACTTTCTAATCAAAACAGCAGGCACGCCAAGTCAAATGCTGAACAGAAGTCATTGCATCAACTTTATTTGCTTTATCAGCCCAACTTGTAGTGTCAGTCAAATAACTATATTAAGTTGCCACGTGCAAGATAACAGTTTACCTCTTTGGCAGTGTTAATAGGCCTTGAAGTGAGCGTCAGTCATGTCTACTCTAGAAATCCATCAGGTGGCCAACGAATTAGAATCAGGATCTTAAATCCTTTATTAGGCACAATCAGGTCAGGATGTGACCCAATTTTCAAAGACAGAGAAAAATCTTTGCTTCTAATGAAGTCAAGAGGGAGAGTATGTGTTCACTGCCTTTACAAATCAAGTCACTGTGTAGGTGTATAACTTCAGGCACTTTGCCTTTGGAAATGTTGGTTCCACTGGTTACTTTGCTTCAGAAAATTGCTTTTTAATCTAATCAGCTGGTCCCACGTTGGCCTCTTGGCGGAGGAGTTTGTCCAGCTCTGCACAGTCCTTCAGGGAGAGGCTCGTAGCAGCCTTACCCATTATCTCTGGCAGTCCTGTCTCTCCTGCTTTAAAGATCTCTGTGCTTCATGTGTCTCAATGGCCCCCTTAGGAGTCGTGGTAGGAATCAGGAAGGGGCCAGAGACACCATGGAAGAGTTCACAGTGGCAGATTTCTACCCTTGATTGCCAGCTTGTGTTCCTATGACTCTGCCTTTGTTTTTAAAAATACAAGTTATGATTAATCTAGCCATTTTCAAAACCACAGAATTGAAGGGAACCACAGCTTCATGGAGTCCACAGCCTGCTGCAGTGAACCTTTCAGCTGAGATTAGAAATCATTTTCCATTACAAGTCTGATGCTGACACAACATCTTTTAAAAAACTCCCTTCTGCCTGCTTCTCATGGGCAGTCTCTGGCCCAAGATGCTTTTCCCCAGGAAAAGTTTGAAATTAATTTGACAAGATGCTTTTGAGATTTAGGACTTTGAAGGAAAACATGTTTTTCATCTGGGAGAAAGTTGAATATTTTTAAAGTTGTTTTTTAAAGTGTTTATAGTTTTCAAATGTGTTTTTTTATTAGGCCTTCATAAAAATAATACCCAGAATAACTTTTAGATTCTGGAGCCCTTCACTGTGGACTCTGGAGACAGTTATGATCTGAGAGTGTAAGTTTTAGCAAAATGCAAATTTCTTGATGTGATCTTAGAGTGTTTACAAAGTTGACAGAACACTTGTCAAACATGTTATGCATGAATGATAGAAAGGGGCCAAAGTAGGAAATTTAACATCATCTAGCATTAATACATCCAACATTTAACTTGAAACTTTCCTACTGCCTGTCAAATGTTTCTTCACCATTCTAATACTGTTCTTTTGCATTTCTATTGTTAAGTTTCTCATAAAGTTTTTTTTTTTTAAAGCCAGAAATTCCTCTCAGTTGTGTAATGTTTCTGTAGTGGCATATAATGAGCTCTGAGCATTCACCAAAGTTTAGAGTTGTGTGTAGAACAGTTCTGTAAAATGTTGGAGTACACTTGCTGAGTTAAAAAAGATAACACCACAATGAAAGATCATGAGCAAAACTCTCTTTAAGCAGTGCCAGATACAAAGCAACAAAACTTCCACCAAAAGCATCTTGAAATGTATTATTAACAAATTAATAGCAAGTAACCATAGCCATCTGCAGAGGTAACACTCTGGACTGTCACGTGCAGCCACCTACATATGCAGTGCTCTTCTCCCCTAGCCCTCCATAGCCTGCACATAGTCTCAGCACTTCATTTGCAGCTGTGCATTTCAAGAGGAGGAAACGCCAATGATTCAGTTTTAAGAACTAACCACGATTATCCTTGATAAAAATACATGCAGTTAAAAATAAGCCATGAGACTGAAGGAGGCAGCACATTGTATTTTTATGGCTATGTTATAGGAGTGGTCACGGTCTATTTGTCTCAGACCAAAAGTCCACTTACCCCAGCATTATCTCTGACAGTGGCAAAGCAAGTGTGTAGGGAAGACTTTATGGTCAGGGCAAGAATGTAGGATATTTTTCCTGAGTACTCTCCCAGGCTACAACCATTTATGAGTGTGGTAAGGATATACATACGTAGCAACAGAACCCAGACTGCGATGAGGATTTGGGGTCCCGTTGAGCTGTGCTCTCTGAAAACAAATACAGTATCATTGAATTTGCTCCTACCATTGTAGAATCTAATGAACATATAATGGCCTCTTCCTTCTCTGATAATACATGATATGGTCAAGCAAAAGAAAATATTCAAGAAAGAAGATTTGGCAGATACCAGGTGGAGTCATTACCTCTCCAGGGCCAGAATCTCATTTTCATTAATCACTTTAAAGTATGGCCTAACTGAACAGTAAGGTCTGATCTGGTGAATTCAATGCCTCCTAAGCATTTAATCATTAGGAATTTCTTTCAGTTAAAAAGGCATCATTTCTTTTTATGGCACACTGGGATTTCCAAACCCCAGGCTTTACCAGCGTGGCAAAAAAGACAGCCTGAGTTTTGCAAACACACAAGAAAAGGTCTTCAAAGAAGCAGCTTTGTCTACCATTTCAAAGGGGATCTTTTAACTTTTCCATTTAACGTCAATGTTTTAACTGCCTGGTTCTTTAGTCACTGTTATGAAAAATACCAGCAAACAGAGAATCATTAGATGAACGATAATGGACTGAAGCTCACTCTCTCCAAAATGAATGGGGGATGTGTTACTGGTGAACAGAGTCAGGACTCTTTCCTGCAGAGTAAAACAATATGGCTTTAAGTGAAGTCCCAGATCTACCCTGCAGGCATTTGAAACAGAAAAAAATTAGACTATGCCACAGTTTGTGATAGAAGGCATAGTGCAGTGTTACCAGAAAAAAAGATAACTAACTGTGGGGCAATCAAATTCTGACCATCTCCTTCTGTACTGAGGAAGTTACAACTCCTTTCAGTTAAAGGGAAAATTTAATTTTTGGTTCTAAACCTATAAAGCTAGCAAAAAAAATCATTAATTCCATACACGTTACTTCCACAATTTCATGTTTTCTTGAAACAAGGCTTGAAATACTCTAAAGGAAATTTTATGGCCTATAATACAGGATTAAGGGGCCCTTGAGCTCTAGAAATATCACTTATTCTTTAGGTACAGTTGGGTACTTTGGCTGAATTTTTTCCCTTTGTATATTCCCCAAGCACAACTGTTTATGTCTGTGTCTGACCCAAACTGGGTTCCCATTTGTGATTACTTTTACGGATCCTGATTTCCTGATCTGCTGCAGAAATGTCAGGGCTATTTGTTTTCTAATACAGTAACAATGCTGCTGTTGTAATACAGTATGTCCAGATCATAGAAGCTTTCAGCATAATGGGCAGCGATGAGCCCGAGTATTTTTGTGCTTAATGTAGAATGAAATTTCTTTGATGGAATGTATTTACTTCCATTGTAGCTAGAAAAAATTCAAAATCCAGACATTTGAAAATTTGCTGCCAGAATTGATTCAAATCAAGCTCCTATCTTCTATTTCTGATTTTCAAGAATTGGTGAAGTGGCAACAACTGATCCTCTGTTCCTGAGTTCTGGTCAAACTGAAATTAATCTTAAGCTCAGCTTTATAGCTAAACTTGGCTTATCCCAGTCAAGTTGTGACTAAGGTAACCTTACAGGTTCTAACTAAGTTGCTGAGAATAATTGAACACACAGCCCATAATAAGAAAACTGTAGTTTGCATTTTTAATGAAATGAATTCTCATGAATTCAAATGAAGCATACTGTGTTTATTTAATTGACTGGAATAGAAAGGCTCATCTCTGGAACCACTGCTTGGAACAGCATTTAACACATTGCCTTCTGTGAGACCACTAGTGTGAATAAATGCTATTTACAAGAGTGAGGGTTACAGAGTTGGGTTTCAGCTCATGGCTTTCATTAAATTGTGCAACTACATTAACTTTGTAAGTGCACATATCAAAATGACATTCACAGAGTGTCAATATAAGTTAGGAAAGGCCTCATCTTAATTTGAACAAAGTACACACATATACTGTTCAAGATGCTGCTTCCTTTGGATTTGATTTAGTTGTTTTCTTATCAATAATGGATCCCATGATCTGCATTTTAACTTTTCTTCTAAAGCTTGAAAATGTCCAAGACTTTCTCTGTTTTCTCCCCTTTCTGCTCTGGATCCATCTGTCCAGGGAGGGCATGCTAATACTTCTTTGTCCTGGTTGTCACTACTAACATTTACCAGTCAGTCTTACTCAGAAATACATGTCCTCGTTCTGTTTTTCATGTTAAAGCACCTGAGCTTACGGTGAGTCAAAATCAAGCTGTAAATTTTTATGCAAGTTTCTGAACCCTTCTTTCTTGTTCAAGTCATTTATTATAATTTCCTTGAAAGAAATACTTGGAATCACAGTACTGTGGGAAATATTGTTTATTAGGCAATGAAATAAATACCATACCACACTCCACAGACCTTCAGTTAAGGGTGTCTCTGTAACATTCAGACACTAGAAGACCAATGGTCCCTCTGTCACATGGCAACAAAAGCTACGTGCTTTCGAGTGAGCATACACAAGAATCTTCTTTCGAATTGAAGAGATTCCATGTTCCCAGCATGCAGATATCGCTTGGGATATTTTGGCAAACTAACTGTACAACTGAAGCATTTACTGATTTTACAGTACAACACAACCTCAAAGTCAAGCCAAGTTCTAAATGGTTAGTTATGCAATCCTTGGTTAGTATGCAGAAATAAGTTTCTTCAAAATTTAATCCATTGGCTGTGAAAATGTTTGTTGATCTACTAGGTTTTAGGCTTCTGGTAGAAATATTTGTCATGTATGTTGCTGATCACAAATAGATCAAGGAGAGCCAGAAGTAAAATGCATATGCTCCAAAAAGATAAATTATATAGACCAACAGGTTCTATTAATGCTTTAATGAAAGAGTGTCAGCAGGTCCAGGTTTTGTTACATGAATCACTAATCAACATGATTGTCAACTTCTGCATTTTGGGTCTGACTCTGCAGCAGATGAGAAACCCTAACTTCCTCTGAAATCAACGGCAATTGTGTACCCAGATTAGGGTGTGATTACTCAGTTTTACTGAAGCATGAGAATTAGGACATACTCAGTGGACTCGTCAGGTAGTAGATTTAAAATGAAACAAAGCCTGTTTTTCATATAGCACAAAACCAGATTTACTGCCACAACAGGAAGTTGTAAAGCAGTAAAAGTACAAAGGGGTTTAAAAAGTAAGGATTAGCAGAGGAGTGGAGGATGGCCCCATTATTGGTCATTAAATATAACAGTTCTGACACAACCAGCTCAATAAATGTCTATAGGGAATCTGCATGTGGGATGCATCACTCATATATGCATCCCCTTTAATTTTCTTGAACGTACACTGTTGGCCACTCCTGGAAACAGAATAGTGTAGGTATGCAGGGCTTTGGCCTCATGCAGTATAGCTATTCTTGTAGCAGCGAACACTGATTGGCATATCCTCTTTATACCAGTTAATTCTCACATACCTTTTTACAAAATTGCTAAAGCTACAAAGCAGAAATTACATTTGGAGTTTCATGGAGCTTTCATCGCTTAACCTGATTTTTTAAGAGTCAGCCTGACATCTGCTATAATTTAAAAATGACTTGGGCTGCTGGAATTAACCAGATTACAGAGGCAGTATGTTTCAGGGGAGCATCTCCTGAACTAGGATCCAGGAAGAGCACACGCCGGGGAAGAGCTCCAAGCAAACGAGCCACTGTAGCTGTTTTTCTGCTGCTTGTGCCACTAGAGCAGTGCAGGACTTTACCTAAAGTCTTAGGCTCTTGCTGGGACTGTGGCTACTGTTTTCTGAATGCTCGACTGCAAATCTGAAAATCATGAAGGGCTGTTGGCTGAAATGATCATTGTCAGTACTAGTATCTTTTTCTTGCTTTCTCTAGCAGTTCTCTTTCCCACTTACTGTTGATTTCTTGAAATGCACTAGCCTCACAGTCTCTTGAGGCTGAAATTTGCTGTACTTTGTCACTTTTTCTTCTATCTATACCCACAAATCATGATCAAATCCTACCGCTTCTTCTTCCACAACATTCTCAAATGATTTCTCTGTCCTGCAGAAAAGCATTTTATCCAAGCCCATAGCAAACCCCAAAAATTTCAGTTGATGCAGAATTTCACTTTAACTTTGATTTGCTTAACCTTAACAGTGTACTTAATTGTATACATGTAAGTAGCTTCATGGAAGTCAAGGAGGCTAATCTAATTATAGAGGCCTTGCCATGATCAATATTTATGCTTTTTCTTCCTTTGGTGTATTCTTGAATACTTTTCTGCATATTTTACATCTTGCTGTCAAGTATTCAGTGTTAGTCACTATTGCACAGGAACCGCAATAGGTGAACCAATAATCTATTCTAGAAATGTCAGGAGCTTTAGTTTTTTAAAAGCGAACAAGTTTGCTTAGCAGGATTTGTTTCCTGAGCTGATGTGCAGTTCTTCTATCCAAACTGTCCCCTGTTGGAGCGCCAGCATTAAATCCTTAACATTTGGTTTATTTAATGACAAATTAATCTTAATTGGAAAGCTGCCAGATAACTCAGTTCCATCAGTTATTTATGTACAGCTCATTTTATTTAGTAATAAAAATAAATGAAAACAAAGTTCTCATAGATTTGGAGATAAAGAGGAAAAAAACCCTCTGAATCCAGCCCCCAGAAAACTAAAATGGAAATGGAGCCCATAGTTTGTGTCTTCTGAAAAAGAAAAAGTGAGCTAATGGGTAGTCTTTCCCTCGCTCTTCAATTAAGTTGCCATAAAAACATCATGCACACACTCTGACAAGTAGCTCATTACAATGTCGTCCCCTTTATTGCTATGAAAAGCTGCTCAAGTTTTTAACTAGAGCAATGCATTTCCCCACTTTCTTCCTTAAACTAATGTATTGATGAATAGAAATGAAGAGTAGAAAGTGCACGAGAGGCAGAAGACTCTGGAAGAGAGCAAAGCTGTCATTATATGCTGTGCCTTTATGCCTGCGTGGTGAGTTTCTGCTTTTAGAGTACATCTGTGAAGGTGCTGCAGTGGTGCTATCATTAAGGAAGGCTGCCTATTCACCAAAGCTGCAGAGGTTTAACTACATTGGTTTTTGGGTGGATTTACCAAGAGCGGCATGCATGACCTGACTTCATTGCCAAAACTTTTCCTGCCTGCTTCCCCCAGCATCTCATGTGCCACCCTCCCACCTTCACGTGGTCCAGGCCAATTTATTACCTGCGCTGGCAGCTTTCCATGCACTCTTTTTCCCACCACATTGCCTGTCAGGCTTGAACCAAACCCCTCTTTCCAGACCAGAATCTTGTTAGTTTGCTGTGTTGCGCACAATATTGGGATCAGATGGCTGAAGGATGGAAGTGAGAAGATGAGTGGGAATCATGGCCCGTAGCGTATGATGCAGCTTCTCTGCTCGCTGTCAGCACTGGGAAGGACAACTTGTGAGTGACTCTCTGGCAACTATTTTGTGCCTATTCATTGCAAGCTATGAAGTTTCCCAGCTGCTGATTTACAAACAGTAAACCTTCATTATATGCGTAACTTCTGCTGCTTTTACTTTCCCTTCAGCCACAAGGGCCTATTCTGCTCTCTCTGCTTTGCCAGCCCATTTTAGACTATTTGTATAATCATAATGCTTTGTAAATTGGGGCTTTGACAATTTTAGGGTTTATAAGGCAGCCTATAGAGAGAAATAAAGGTAAAGAGAATCAAAGGACATGGGCACAGAAAGGCAGTAGATGGAACAAGCTCTTCACCTCCACCTAAAACTGACCACAGAACAAAATCAGACTGGTTTAGGTAACCACAGGGTATAAAAGTTAGGCTTGAAGTTAAATGTAGTCTTCCTGGAGACAAGGGAAGTATTTATTTATATGCCACCTTTGTAATAATGAAGTTCTGTATTAGTGATTAGAGACAAAAGAGGGAAGTCTGGCATTGGACTCACAGGCTGAAATTTCCAGCTGCAGGTGAAGAAAGATTTTCACTTCCCCACAGCTTAGCAGTCCTAGTGCTTTTTACTTCTTTACCAAATAGATGATTTTTTTCTTTTGGTGTATTTCTTAATTAATATTTTCAGAAGAGTGATTTTCAGACATATTTTCAGTTCAGGGTAACACTGTGCTTTGCTGGAACAGGTTTCTTAAACTCTCTTGGTTTCCATGTCATTGTTTGGGGTCAACATCCTCTGTATTAGTCTTTTGTCCTGCAAAGCTTGGAGCTGTGATTACATTTCCAGAACCAGGAGTGGCAAAACCTCTCCTAGCCCATGTCAGGGCTGGACCATCCTCTGCTTCCTCCTGCTCTTCTCCCATACTCACAGGCTTTTGTCCTCTTATTCCAGTTTTGCCTGTTTCCTATTTTCCATCCAGAGCTGCTAATGGAAACTTGCTGAGGGAAAGGAAGTTCAAGACACTACAGCCAAACTAAACAGTGCAGACTTTGAGCAGAACTTAGCAACTTAGCTATTCACAGGGAGCACGCAGGTAGAACTTTCCTGATATGGCAACTACAAACAGCACAGCAAACCAGTTTAAGGAGAAAGAGAGCAAGTCACTGGGAAGAAAGTCAAGACATTAAGGGCTCAGGTCCCAGCTGGAGGTCTATGCCTGTCTGCAGCCACTCTTGCTGGCTCGAATAAAGGACATTCTCAGTGGGCTTTGGGATGTGGGGTGCAGGCAGGGGGGGTTATGGAGAAATGGTTACAGGAACTAGGCACATAGGGCTTGAGGCAGCAGGAGAGGGAGAAAGACACCAAAGGTTTAGCTGAGGGCTTATCATCTGTATGAGCTCATACCTCTCCTCCCACTTGGAACGGACACAGCTTTCCAGGAAATCCCACATAACATCCAATATGCTTTATACTGGCATGTTCAGTCCACTGCAACAGTGTCCACTTGAACTTCTTGAGGGTTTCATTAATGCAAGCTTCCCATCACCCTCCCCTCCCCTCCCCCAGCCCCCCGCCCGGTTATGACCTTGGTATCTGGTTTCATCCCCCAGTGCTGAATCTCTACAAACAGTGAGTCTCTGGATCTTTACCAGCTAGGAAGCATATTCCCCCAGGTCCGCCAAAGGGAACCCATGGCTGTTACGTAAAAGTGTGCAGCGATGGGCTGCTACCTGCACTGGGCCACCTAAAAATCTGCTATTTTGCAAAAAGTTAGAAGAATTCTCCTTCACTATCTCAAGATAAAGTTTAAATTTATAGCCTCTAATGTGGTAGAGGCCTAATGTTTGATCAACGATGACCTGTGGAGGGGGCAGGAAGGAGCAGACACAAGCAGTAGTAACTATGTATTTCTGTGTGTTTTCATTTGTGTAATAAAAAACAATTGACCGAGTGAATTGCTTTCTCCAACTTGCTGCTGCATGTTTTGCATGCAATCATCCTGCAGCAAAAGGCAGGCTGCAAGAAAGTGGAAGATGACCAAAGCAGCTCGGGAGCCTGGGATCTGTGGCTAAACTCCTGAGAAAACCGCAGCTGCCACTCTGTGGGCTGGAGCAGTTGAGGTGTCAGGTGGTGCCACTCAAGCCAGCCTGCCTGCGTCCTCCTGGGAAGCCCAAGGCCGTGAGCGGGGGCAAGTCAAAGAAGGCAAACCATGTGGCTTGTGTGCACCACAGTGCCTGCAGAGCTGTTGGCAAGACTCTTGGGGGCTGGCAGGGCGCCCGGACAGCACACAAATGGTAAAGAGGTGTAACTGAGGAGGGTGGGGGATGGCCTGAGCCAGCTGAGCAACCTCACCGTGTTGTCAGAAGAGGTGGCTGGGCTCGGCTACCTGGTGTCCAGCTGGTCGTGATCAAAGGGGAGAAGCCAGCCAGTCTGAGAGAGTGTGCAGGCTGGGGGGACTCACTCGGACTCCAACGGGAAGCAGTGCGCATGGTCCACACTCAGAAAACCTGGCAGCAGGAAAGAAGAGGTCCAAGTGTGGCCTGTGTCCAAAAAGAAAGGGTAGAACACGGACCTGAGCCTCCTTGTAAAGAGACATCAAAGACATCCACTTCTGAGCACAGAGACATGGAAGGGAGCAAGAAAGGACCGATGAAAAGGTCTCGGGGGTGGCTGTGTCAGAAGTCCAGTGACGCGTGCCAACTGAGCAGTGCCAGCACATGATATGAAATCCAGCAAAAAGAAGACTGGATGAAAGATATTCCCTAATTCTTTTTTTAAGAAATTTTGTTCCACGAAACAGTATTATATTATGCAGCAACATGCCCTAAGTGGCTAATGATCTGATCCTAATGCACTAAAGCTAGAAATACTATCAGAGCTTATCATAGGTTTAAATATCTAGGGCTGAATGTGCACCCACATTTCTCCCTTCCAGTTTCCTAATTTTCACTGAACTGAGAGGCTTGGAAAGTGTTCCCAGAGACATGGTAACGGATCAGAAACGGGCACAGGCACACTAACAAGTTGATTCCGCTCAATAAATGGAAATCCTATGTGGACCACTGAAATAGACAGCTTTATGGGGAGTTAAACATGAGTGGATTTGAAAAACAGTTAGTTGCTCTAAGCCTAGGCCTAAAAGAGAAGGCTTAATTTCCCATTAGCCTGCAACATGTGTGATTTCATACCATTTTAACCTCCTTGGCTTTGGACGTTTTAACCTGGAGGAAGATAATGGCATGTGGTGCACGGTCACAGAAAAGCAGTTTCTTCACACTTGTTCCGCTAGTCTTTTGTCATATATCCCCGCATAGCATTTTATGGCGTGACACCGCAGCAGTGCAATGCCCGTGTCTCCCTTTACCAGTGTGCAGTGCCCACACCGCTCCGGTTCCCCTGGCGCCTTTGCAGCGGGAGCCTTTGCACAGTCCTCTGTGCCACCGCGGCACACGTCGCTTGGCTGTTTCCATCCTTCAGCCTGTGCCGCTCCCCCGCGCTGGTGCCACTCACGGTAACGAACCAACCCGCGAGGCTGCCGGGGGCCCGCGGGACCCCGCGCCCCGGCTCCACGGCGCGGTGCCGCCGCCGGGTCTGCGAGCCGGCCCCGCCTGGGCACCTGCGGCCTCGGCCCGGCCCCGGCGGCGAAGCCGGGGGGAGCGGCGGGGGCGCCTCCCCCGGCCCGGCCCGGCCCGGCCCGGCCCGGCGGCCCGCGCGGCAGCCGCGGCCCCGCCCCGGCTCGCTGCCCCACGCCGGGGGCTCCGCGGGGCCGGGGCCGCCTCCCCCGGGGCGGTCGCGGTCGCCTCCGCGGCGGCCCCCGGCCCCTGCGCGCCCCGCGCTGTGCTGTGCCGCGGCGCGGCGCCCCCTCCTCCCCGCCCACCATTTTCTCTGCTCTCAGACAGGCAGCGGCGAGGCGAGGCCAGGCGGCTGCCGCTGCCTCCGTCTCCCTCCCCTTCTCCTCAGATGCCCTTTGCTGCCGCTGCTGCAGGGTTATTATTACAGTACGTGGCTGCTCCCTCCCCCCGTGCCGTGCCGCGCCGCGCCGCCCCGCTCCGCTCCGCGCCGCTGGCACGGCGCCGCGGCTGTGCAGCGCCTTGGCCCCGCTCCGCGCCTGGCCGCCGCCCAAGCGCGCGCGGCGCTGCCGTGTGGGGAGCGCCGGGCCCCGCGCGCGGGGACACCAACGGCCGCGCGGGCGGGGGCGCCAACGGCCGCCCGCCGCTCCCCGCCGAGCGCCCCCGGCCCGCGCCCGGCGCCGGCGCAGCGCGGCCGCGGCGGGCGGGCGGGCGGGCAGCGGGGGGACGCGGGGCTGCGGATTCTTGCCGACTAAGCAGTCTGGCGCTGCGGCGGCGGGCGGGGGGAGGCCGGCGGGGGGCGGGGGGAGCGCGCGTGTGTAAGGAGGGCCGGGCGGGGAGGGGGAGCGCTGGCGGGCGGCCAGCTGCCATCAGAATTAGCTCATTGTTCAATATAAGCAGCGCTGGCAACCAAACCCCAGCCCGAGAGAGAGACTTTCCCCCAGCCACCCCCACCCCTTTTTTCTTTTTTCTCCAAGGCTGCACTTTGGAAGAGGTGCAGTCATTCTTCCCCACACCCCCTACCCTCTCTCCACTCCCCCAACTATAAATTCCCTTCTGTAGCATGCTGCCCTTTTTTAATCCACATTTGTGTTTCAGATCATGTAGAAAGGACAGAAAGTGAGCAGGGAGCGGGGGCTTTTGTCTGTAAGTATATGCAATTCCAATCCACAGATTTTTTTTTTATTATTAATTCTCTCTCTCTCTCTTTGTTTCTTTTCGTTTCTTTTTGCCCTTAGCTGGACTTTGCTGCAGCTTGCCTTCCCCCCTCTCGGTGCACGTTTCCAAGCAGGCTTTCTTACAGAAGATGGGAAACGTGCAGTATATATATTTAACTCTTTGTCTTTATGCTTTAAGGCTGGATTTCTAGGCTGGGGATTTTTCTGCACACGTTCAAGGGGAGATGTGAAGTGGTTTTCTAAAACTGGCTTGATTTTTTTATTTTTTGCTTTTGCACTCCAAAGACACCAAAATGCATTTTTGAACTTAATGCACTTTGCTTTTTTAGCATGCATGCAAGGCGCTCGGATTGGTTTTTCGTCCCTTTTCTTCTCCCTTGTAAAACGAATCTCCCTCTTCTCCGCCCTGACACTGGATTCCTCTCAGGCTGCTGGGGTTTATTTTTAGAAAGCAGTCATTCTTGCAACAGCCTTCTGCATTTTTGCATGTGCAGCAGTTAAATTTGGGGTGGTTCTTTTGAAAGAAAACAAAAGAAACGAGATGTATTTTGGTGTCCGTTTAGTGATGTGCTTTCTTCCAAATGTGTCTATGTACATCGATAGGTATATGAGTTTGCAATTTTATATCCAGCATGTATGTATGTGTTTGTGTGTAAACATATGACTCATACCTAATTACATTTCATACATACACACCATAAGTAAGAAATATATAATCAGTAGAAGAGAACTTTAATTTTTGTCACCAGATGAAAACTGATAAAGGAGGTATGCTACAAATACAGTCAATTAAGAGAGTAGTAATTTAAGGTAGCATTTAAATGAGATGGCACCTACTCTTTTTTTTCTCCCTATTTAAAATAGGGGTGTGTGTGCATGTGTGTGTGTGGAATAGAGGGAGAGAGAAAGCTGGAGGTTATGTAATGCAGTGCCATTTCCAAAAATACCCACTCTCTGGGCCATTGCATTGTGAAAGCCTGACACTGTTATACTTGTTTCTCGATTGCAAAAAAAAATACACATTGTAGTATGCTCAGGAACAATGGACCACCTTTACAGTAAGCATAGGATGGTGGATTTTTGTCCTCTTGGCTGATTAAGTGTGTTAACCATTAAGTATAGTGCTCTTCAGAGATGTACCAAGTGCTAAGAATAGCGTAGGGCTTTGCAAATCCAGGTACCAGGGATTCCTTTGTCCTATATTTAAGCCTACAGACCACTGAAGTGCAGAGAAGCATGATATATAAGCGTACATGTGGTTAGAATAATTTGCATGACTTTAATCTTAACCACTGAAGCTTATGCTTGGCTCATTCACTATTACGCTGGCAAAAAGCCTTTTAAATGTTGCGACAGTTGGACTTACAGGATTCTTTTCTTTTTTTTTTTTTCCTTTTTTTAAATTATTTTCAGATTGTTCTCCTTGTGCTACTTGAGAGAAACTGCAATCCCAAGACTTAACAGAATCTAAAAATGGTAAGAATTAGTTGCTTTAGCAAAGAATTAGTAATTTTTAAAATATAATTGCAAGCCTTCTTTCCCCATCCCCAACAGCCATTTATAAATATGACCTATATTAGACATACTTTTTTGAGGTTATGGGGATTTGCCATACAATGATTGATGTACTCTGAGAACCTCTGGATGTTGGATCTTTGACTTTTCATTTTTCTTTGAATAAAAAACCTGAAATCCCTCTTTCTGCAGTAAGGCTTATTTAATTGAAACAAAAAGTGTTTAGAATATTATGAAAACTACTCATCATAACACACACAGGAATACATATAGACAAAGCAGTATCCAATAATTCCACTTCTCCCTCCTCCTTCCCTCCCCAAAAAAGAAATAGGTCATTGCACTTAGTATATGAAACAGATTTAATGTTGTTCTGTGAGGGAAGTACATAAAATGCAAACTAATTTTTTTTTTTTGTAGTATTTAGTAAATTTTCCAGAATGCTGTCCTTTCTTTGTGGTTGGGATCTCTTTCAGAAAAAAAGGCTAGGCCTCAGCCTAACTGAACTTACAAGCACTTAGTTGGAGTGTATTTTTTGAACAGTATTGCAACAGTTATCCATTTCCTTCACTACTAATTGTGTTTATATTTTTACTGGTTTATAGCTCATTTGTCATAACATGAGATACTATTGTTGATGTACCTAATTTTAAGGATGAAGCATATTATGCTAAACAGGCTCTAAATATGGTATTCTCTGAGAAAGGTCATGTGTCTCAGAGTCAGCAGGACAAAGAAAATAATTTTTACCTAAAGGGTACGTAAAACAGGCAGAATTAGATTTGAATATATATGTAAACATATAGCATTTTCGACTGAAGATGCAGATTACTGAACTGTCTGAATACATGTATTCACATAAATGTGAAATACATTGGGTGCTACATCATACCACTTTCATAGTCAAAAATCTGCTAATTTGTACTGGAAGCAATAGCTAATTCAAAGTAGCTTTGCATAGGGAGTGCATTGGCACAAAATATTTTCCAAAGTGAGAGGCTCTCAAGGACATACTCTTATAAAGGTGGGGTTAAAGTAATTGCATAAATTATTTTATACTTGTCTGCGTCTTTGGAGTTGTTTTGACGGGGGGGAAGCAAAGAATGTTTAGAAGTAAGAAAATATGTAATCTCTCATGAAACCTTTTCTCTGTTTGGCTCCTTGTTTTATATCATTCCTATCTGCAGAAATAAATTTGCATATTCTGGAGTTTTAGTCTATTCTGGAGCCCACTTTTATCAAAATGCTTTGCTCATCTGTATATAAATGAATAGCTGGGGGTGGGGAATTAAAAGGGAAATGATTCATTTAAGCTGTGAATAGAAATCATGTTAAAATACATTCTGTTCACACAACTGTGGAATATTGGATAAGGAGGCAACTGTTTTCCTACCAACACCAAGGTGACAATCAGCCCACATTTTGAGATAGTATGCAGGCTGTTATGTGCAATATATGACTATCTATGGAACAAAGGATTATTTTAAGTTTCGTTAGGCATAAAATAGCCATTGATTTTTACCAGCAGATGGTTCTATAAATCTAGCAAGGTTCCCCTAGTAGTCAGTGAAATCAGTTTTTGTAAAGCCAGCTTGTAGGCCAGAACATAATACAACTTAGAACTGTCCAAATGCAGCGAATCAAATGTGATTACCCATCTGTTTATTTTTTCTGTTGTTAGTTCTGCAGTGTAAGATAAATAAAAATCTTACTTGCTGTTTTGAAAAGTTTTGTATTTGTTCTGAAAATCCTTAATTCCTTTTCTTTTCTTTTTTTTTTTTTTTTTGGTTGTTGCTCAGAATTTCAATCTAAGAAAGACTAGATTTTGCCCCAGCTTACAGGCTGGCTTAAGATGTAAGACTTGGCAGAACTTCATCCCCTACCACCACCCTTCCCTTCCTCCTGCCCCCACCCCCCCCTTTACTTTTGGCACAATAACACTGGATGTAATGAAGTCAGACCACTGACATACTTTCCTTGCAGGAGTGGACACACTTGTCTTTGGCATAGTTCTTGTGTTTATTCTGAGTCTCTCCTTAGCCATTCTAATTTGCAGGAAAAATTCTTCTTTACATATTTACATAATTGACACTTTCTACACTAAAATCCATAATTGTCAAAGTGTTTACTTTGTTTTTAATATACCAGCATATGCAAGGGGCTCTATTCCACTTTCACTCAGGTTGGGGAGAATTTAGCTGTTACATTTCACCAGGCTGAACTAAACTTTAAAAAAGGGGGGAAAAAATTGTACTGTTTATTGCTTTGCTAAACTGAAGGTATATTAATGATTTAGTTAAGCTTACAGTAAAATTAAGAGTGGTTAGAATAAGCTTGTTGAATGAGAACAAATTAATTCTTGGTTTAACTCCACTGTTTTAACTCCTCAGTTTCTTAATGTTCTTATTCCTTAAAGTGTCTCTTAGAAGTTCTTGCAAGTAAAAACAAACTCCTTAGAAGGTTAGTTCTCAATGCTGCTTCTCCTTTCCCTAGACTTGGAATTATGATTTGCTCATACCTGGTTAATGAATCTTTCTCGGAGCTGTATAGTATTTAAATCATAGTAATATAGAGAAATAAAAGGCAAAAGAGTCTACTTTGTTTTCTTATGATAATTTTAATTCATGGATATTTTAAGCCTTCTTATACAAGAAGACCTGACATTTAAGGATCTGTCCTTACTTGTGTAAAATTTATTTGCTTACAAAGTGACCCCTGAAGGAAGAAAGAACCTTTCATATTTCTTTGCAGTGTAAAAAGGCTTGTGATGATTTTTTTTTTTTTAAAGTATTACTTTTATTTGAAATACTGGAAATTCAGTACACCTCCTTCCTGGAAAATGCTGCATGTCATAACATATGAAGCTAGATTTCACTACTAATTAGGAAAAGATATGGGTTCTAATTAAAAAAAAAAAAAAAAGTGCTGTAATTGTGTTTAAAATGTATTTAGCCTGTGTAATCCAGTCATTGAAATAAAGGCTTTTGTGAGAAGAAATAGAGTAAGGAAGTCTCGTAAGTCCAGTTTTCTGTGACCTCCAAAGAAAACTTTTAGCAAAAACAGAAAATGCAATTTTTTTGTAAGGTAACACTTCTTAAAGAAAGAAATCAAACAGGCCTTTTATTCACAAAGTCGTCTGTTTGCTTTTAAAAGCACTCAGGTGTGTCTTTTTACCCCTGTTGTTTCCACTACAGTTCATTTCTGGACTTCAAGTTCAGTACCAAGAGTTTGCAGTGCTGGTGCTAACGAATTTAAATGGCAGGTTTATCAATAACTAATAAAAGCGTGTATCAGTAAACAGTTACATCCTTTATAATTTAATTTTGGCCTACCTGAAAATAAAGAAACCAAAAATATTCTGGAGTAGCTTATTATTTTTCTTCTGACTTGCTGTAATTTGATGGCTCTCTTCTAAAACACTAGCGCTGTGGAACTGCAGAGGTGTCATGCCGTACAGCTACATCATCCCAGAGCAAAAGACCCCAAAGGGAGTTCAGTGGGCTGAACAGTTCCTGTAGTATATCCTTGTCCCAACTGGATCAGTTTTGAGGCTGTTTTATAACTTGCGTTCTCTGCATTTTACTGTCTTGCTTGGGGAAAAAAAAAGAAGGAAAAATGGGATAGTGGCCTCTTGGAGAGGAAAAACAACTGGGGGAAGGTTTTTTTCATTAAGTCAGAAAGAAATGACAGCCTACATTTGGATGAAGGGAAAAAATGGCCATCCCATTTCTTTTTTGCAGTTTATAGGGAAAAGTATAACATTATTTAAGTTAGGTTAATATGCATATGAGAGAGTTTATATTTAAGATTTCAGACTGACTTGCCCATTAAGAATGTTTTTCCAGCAGGTGATCTGCAGATAGGTTTACACTTTGTGTAATTTTCTGTGTTCATAAAATGACTTTATTTTTGTTAGAACAACTGTTCATAGCTTTAGGATAATCTGTGGAAACTGGAGACTGGGATTTGTCTGACAGAAGCAGACATTATTATGTGCTTTTGTATGCTCTGAGGAATAGGAGGAAAGAGATGTGAGGATGAGGCATTGAGTCCAGCCTAATGCTAGATACACACTGGACAAGTGTGACTCCTGGTTCTGGCATGAGAAAACTTACACTACCTTGTTTCCTGTGCCTGCAGCTGGACTTGAATTCTCCTTTGTGGTAGTTCAGAATTTTATAAAGCTGTAGGAATAAATTGGATCTGGTTCTGTTTGTGTGTAGCCAGGGGCAGAATTTGTTCAAGAAAAGTTACTGAGAGGGATGACAGTTAAGCAATTTTGGCTGTCTGAATGGGTATTGTGCTTCTTTAGTATGCTTATGCATTGTATATGAAGGATACATTTGAGGAAATTTATCCTACACTACCAGCTTACTGAAAACTGAGGAAGAGTTAAGGCCTTTCCAGCTTACAAAATAAATAAGCAAAAATAAAAGCACAGCCTTTTTAATACTTTTGCTAATTCAGCTGTTCAGTTGTGCAGACAAAGCACATTTACTTGATTACAGCTAGAACAATTCAAAGTGGAGTTAAAAAAAATCATTTTTTGTGCAAAGCAGATACTGTGGTTACTTCTGTGGTACAATTCATACGTACATTTAAAAACAAAAGAACTATATGTAGGTGTGTGTGTCTACATAGTCACAAACATCCACACTCAGGCTACTAAAATTTTAGAACCAGGCACCAGTGTACTGCATCTGAACAGGACAGTGTGGACAAGTGGATTGGAAGGTCAAGTGATCCTTTGTCTTTTTCCAGGACAAGTCTTTACTAAGGCTGAAATATAGGGAAATCAAAAAAAAATTCACATACCACCTGTAATATTACACGGTTATGACACTTTGCTTTTTAAGGGTCGGGAGCAAAAGCCCTCACCAATGAACAGAAATTTTTTTGCATCATCATACTGCTGCCCCACAGCTGAGCTCTGATCATTGTGTGTATGGCTAAAGAGAGAGGAGAGAGACTACCTCTAGCAGCCCCAGAACAAGTTAATAAAATAGTTCAGTTAGACGGTATCATTGACTGGGACAGGAAATTTTAATAAAAATATTTTTAAATATTTGTATTTTGTTTTTATTTCAAAGATTTATTCACTCTGATACCTCATTAAACCATATTGGTTGAGGGTGCAATCTGGAAAGGTGCAAAAATGTTCTTTTCAAATGTTTAATGTGGAATGATACTATGAATCATTGTTTGAGTGTTACATGAAGTTCAGTTTAGGCTGCTGGTCTGGCAAATTCACTGTAGCACTACTGAATGAGGCCCTATGTAGACGTTCCTGTGAGGGTTACTGATGTTTCCTTCTGTAAATACTGAATTTAAAAAAAGCATCAACCCTCAAAATATGCAACATTTTTTTCATCCTGCAAGCAGAAGTGTTTCTGGATTAATTCTGTTAACACTAACCTTCTTGTCTATCTACTTGCAGAGCATACCTTTGTGGTAGTATGTTCAAAAAAAAGTTCAAAGAAATTTTGTATATTCTCTCTGAAGGTAGTGTAAGCATTGGCTTAATATGCACATTACCAGAAAGAACTCTTGAATTCTTAAAACATTCATGTTCAGAAAGCACACATTGCCATCGTACAGCTACTCAAAAAGATTAAGTTGGAGAGGAACAAATCTTCCTTCTTTATTTTGACAAGAATATATCAGTGATGAATCTTCCAGCATGAAAGGGCGTGAGTTTAAATAACTCTATTGCTGTTAGCAGAAGAAAATCCTGTGGAAATGTGGGTACATTTTCTTACTGTTAATTTCTCAGCTAAGTAATTAAATAAAGAAGAAGAGAAAACAAAACAAAAAACTTGTCAAGCAAAGTTGTTTTACCGCATGTCTACTGATTAGATAAATCCCAGAACCCATATGTATTTTATTATTTACAACATACATAATATATATGGTACAGTTTAGATTATGTTTTCATATCTGGAGTAACGGTAAAGCAGTAAACATTAAATGATGGTAGATGCAGGTGATAGGGTGACTGTGCAGGTAAAGGTACCATAGTGCTTTCAAGCACCTGCTACAGTATCATCAGCTGTGGCCATTGCATCTCTTTTAATGAGGTAAGTGCTGTCTGTACAATATGGTTTTGTCTCATTTCCGAGAACACCAGTGGGGCCTTCAATATTAGCCTGAAATACGCTGGTTGGGCAAGAGGTCGGTATCCTGCGAGGGGTAAGACTTTCATTGCCGGGCTTCACAGGAAAGAGGTCAGCAGAGGCAGTGCGCTTGCCACCGCTTGGAGAACATCAGTGTGGATTTCTAGTCACATCTCTGGTATGTGCAAGAAATTTAAGCAAAATCTTAAAAAAAAATTAGTCCGAAGTGGTATATTAATTCTTCTGTAAGTTGCAGTACGCAGGCCACTCATTTAGAAAATTTATAGGAATTCTAAAAAAATGAAGCATGCTTCGGGATTCAGCTTGGTGTGTATTTTTTGTGTCCCCCAGAACTGGAAATAGGGAGTTGGGAGAGCATGCAGGAGTCGCGTCCTTCTGCGCTCTCTCTCTTCCTATTCTTCCTTCAGGATTCCCCTAGTGGCCGCTGTTCTTGCTGGTCTTCCCCTTGCAGTATTTGGCCAGTGTTTGGTCAAAGCTACCTGAGAAGCTGAGCATGCAACCTTTGGTCCTGAATTTTGCTGCCATACTGTGTGTTCATCTAACAGAGACTTGCATCTGCTTCTGCAGCTACTGTCAAGTGTAGATGCAAGTAGCTACTAATTAAACATTTCACTACCTAACTGTGCTTGAAGAGTCCATGATGAACTCGCAAGCACTTGCCTGAAAACTCAGATCCTGTTCTGATTTTCAGGGCTGCTATAGTTGGTTTTGTGTGTCTGCATGTTAATACCTTAAGTAATATAACAAAAGCTACCACTGTAGTAAACAGGCAAGCAAAATTAAGACAAAATGGTGTTGGGTTGCGTAGGTTTTTGAGTTCGTTTTTCTGGAGGGCTTGTTTAGTTATTTCAATTTCTGCAATGCTTTATAGTTTCAGAGTTCATGCACTGAAAGTTTTTGGTAGAATAAAGTAGTTTACAGTTGTTTTACTGGTTAATGGAAATTTCTGTATAATATACATTTATTTCCTCTGCTTATTCCAGAAAAATATTTGTGATTCTTTTCCTTTTAAGGAGTGTGATGCTCCAGTAAATTTTGTACAGCCACTCAGATGTTGCTTCTACATGTTGTAGAAAGGTGTAAATACATACATAAAAGATGAAAATAGTAAATTATATTGTGGATGAAAATAAGAGTGAGTTCTTTGAAGAAACTGAAGTAGATGAGCCAATGCAGGAGACCACAAGGTAGCAGATACTTCAGTGTCACCTGGAAAATACAAGCTTTAGGAAGGGTAAAAGAAATTGTGGATGAAGATGGTTTTATATGAGAAGTTTTGTACTTGAAACCTAGAAAATTACTTCCAAGGTCACTTCCCGATGTTGAATAAGGAAGGAGCAGATGACATCCTATTCTGTGAAAGTGATAGAAAGTGGAGAAGTGATGAACAAGGACTGCAAAGAACCCTAATGAATAAGCTTGCTAATTCATCTAGAGCGTGGAGAGGGGAATGCAAGAAAAAGCTTACTTGACTCATTTAGGCTTTTTCAACTCTCTGTGGTTGTGAGCTTGAGTCATCAGATGGGGAGGAATAATATCTTGCCCATGAAAAAGCAGAGCCAGCAAAGGATGCTGATGCACAGAAGGCAAAGGGAAGTTCAGGTGTGCAGTTGTCCTGCCAATACTCTGTCATGTATCAGTTCTTCCTGTAGCGGCAGGAAAAGCCTAGCCAAAAAGGTAGGCTAGCTGGAACAGGCCCAGTAAGGAAGAGAACAATTGTATAATTGTTCATCCGTTCTCTCAAACATGTATCTCCATCTGCCTGCTGCGTGGAAGTAACCAAATGCTAAATGATTCTTTTCGCTGATTCTTGAATGTTTATGGCACTGATCTGGAAAGCAGCATTGCTAGAAATACCTGCAGTATATTGAAAATGTGAAGACAGAGACACAGGAGGCTCAAACTTGTGATGCAGAGCCAGACAAAAGAGGCAGTCGAGTTCACCAAGTTGAGAGACCTCACACCTGTTAAGCCAGTCATTCCCGATGCTTCTAAGTGCTTAATTAAGTTTGCATTTTAACTTGGGAGACTTGTGGTTTCTGATAGTTCAATATGGAAAGCTTCTACACTGAGCCTGTTTCTGAACCATCCTATCAAGACAGCAGCATCCTATTTAATTGTGACTACAGCTTCTTAAATATAATAAAGATTCATGAAAACTTCAGTCAGTCTTTGAAATAAGGAGTAATGATGAGCACTCTTGATGTTACACTGGCGTTTCCCTCTCCAGAAGATTCAGAAGGCAAAGCTGATTGATAGCAGACTACCATCCAACTAAACTCTGACAAGCAGCAACCATTCAGTTGACAGTTGCTATATGTATTAAATCTTGCGCACTAGGTTTGGAACATGGTGGACGTTAATATCATATGCTTTCATAATGTTCCCCTCACTGTTAAAAATAAACTACTGCAGATGGGAGCGCTAGCTTACCTCTTCCACTGAAGTTAATGATAAAACATGCATTGATCCTAGCACAAGCTTTTCTTTCAGTTTTCTTTAAAATGAATTAGTTTTTTTAACAGAATGATTTATCTGATATTCAAGTAGCACCGCAACAAGATTTTTAGTGAAGACTTTTTTTATGCATCTGGATGGCGACAGTGGGCCATCAGTTTTAAACACAACTTTTTACCATAGTAGGAGGCATTGGGGGGATTGAGAAGTGGATGGTGGAATGTGCTGGGAAAAGCCACTGCAGCTCAAACCAGCTGATAACTAAGAAACTTCAGATACTGCACAGAAATAACTGTTTCCAATTAGCAGGAACTATGTTATATTTTTGCAAAAGAAAATGCAATAGGAAACAACCCAACTGAGAAAAAAAAATCTGCCAGACACTTTCAGTGATGCTGGGATCAGCCAAAATGGAAATAATTACAATTTTTCCTCTAGGAGCTTTAATGTCATTGATTTACATCATTGCAACGTAGAACAACGGTGATGAAAAAATCCCTAAACTATTTCAAAGGAATGTAGGTGTGGAAATGAGGAGCGCTGTTTGGTTCCAGCTATATGGTCTGTCCCTGGGGCAGCATGGTGCAAGGACAGCTTGTCTGGTCTGCGTTATGTGCTGCTGCAGAATCAGTCCGTGGGACTGCATCAGGGAAGTTTTACTGGGCTGCAGAGTGGAAAAATGTGCCCTGAGAGAGGTGGGCTGCCACTGTCCTTCCTTCTCTTCAACACTTATACGGCACATTTTACCCCTCCGTTCCTCAGCACATGGCCATTCATGCTTCAGTGAAGAATTGTTAGAGTTGGTGACCTCTTTGGAATTAGGAATTTCTAGAGGACTTCTTTTTTTCCCCAGAGTTAGTTTACATGATAAAGAAGTTATCTGAAACTTGTCAAAAGGTGGTTTCCATCATGCTTGGAGCAGTTGGTTTTCTTCGTCAAGTTGTGGGTCAGAATTCCAGGCCGCAGTGGAGCTGAACTCCTCCGTGTCTGAGTGAGATGTGAGGAACAGGAATTCAGTCATCGCCCATATGGAAAGAAAAAAAAGATAGAAAAAGCATCTCTGGAGGCTTTCCTTACTTGTTTTGTAAATATAAAAGGCTCAGGAATGCTTAACAGGAGTGTGCTCATTGTGCTAAAACCATATCTTTGAGATGTCTTAAGTCTGCTTTTTCTCCAGGTGCATATATCTGTGTTTGAAAGATGCTCTTCATGTGTAGGAATTAGGACCAGGTAGCAAGAAACTTACTCTAGCATCTTGCTGTGACTGATACTGTAGATTTAGTCCAACTCTTTTAAAATTGTTTCGTGTATCTGCTTTGAAGGCAGACAAAATTTTGTGCTCCCTTCCTATTGCTCGTAAGGAGCAAGGAGCTTTATATATAAGAGGACCAGGGGCTAAAAATGGAAGACCAGGTGCTCGTGTTTTGGAGTGCTGGTTAGACAGAGCCAGTGCAGCAGTAAAAAGAGGGTTCTCAGTTTGTTGAGCAGAGGAGAAAAGAAGAGTCTACTCTCAGAAATCCTTCTGTTTTAAACAAGGTAGCAGTAAATAGCATTGCAGTCCTGATGCTGTAATAACTGGTAAATAGATTGAGCATTTATTTTACACCACTGTGCTTTTCCTGATTTGTAGTCTTAATTTTTATATTTTATAGATTTTTAAGAAAATGGAGGCTAAAAAACTTTAAAACCATCTGCTTTACAGCTTGTAGTACTCTGTTGGAAGTTGGCCTCAATTTCTCAGGGAGAACTGGTTTGTTGTAGCAGGACGCTGTCTCACACAGCACTTCCCAGGTCAGTGGGGTTTTTTTCCCTCAATTTAGCAATGTGGGAGTGAATCGTGTTGTGCCAGAAAATAACACTTCCAAGGCGCGTAATGTTGTTAGTCAGATGTTCAGGGGTCATCCACTCTGGCAGCTTTATGGCTGAAGTTTACTAGCTTGTTTTTTTTCACTAATGATTATCAAACAGTGAGGCTATCAGTTTGAGTCAGCCTACTGCTTTGAGTCAACCTACTGCTCTGACACATTATCTAGACTTGCAGGAACTTGAGTTTTCAGTCCATTCTAAAGTTCAGTAATTCTGTCATGAATCCTAATATTTTCATTGTGTAAGTCAAGCCTGTACTCCCATACTAATCACACAGGAAGTACTAAGAAATGAAGACATGGTGTGTATCAATGAAAGCGTTTAGAAGTGTTTGCTTGATGCTGACAGCTGGGATGCCGCACACCTTACATCCTCTGCTGTAACGGAGCAGTTCTGTGCACTTCTGCTCTACCTATAGCTCATCTTGAAACATTAATATCAGTTGTTTGGAGCCACTAACAGCTCTTGCTGTGTATTTATAGCACCCTAGTAACCAGCGTATCTAAACATCTAAGTCACATTTTACAGAGGCGGTAGCATGGCCAGACATGTCTTTTTCTTATTTTTCCTTGTGTACTAGTATGTCCCAAGCGGACTTTTCTATGCTGGCATCTTTTTTCCGCTCCAGAATCTTCCTCTGTTTAGCGAGGACCTGAGCCGCAATGCCCTGGCCCTTCAGCTTTGCACGAAAGGCAGGTGGTGACAGTGCTTTGGCTGCCAGGTTCTCCACGCCGACACGGTTATAGCACTGCAGTTGCTACGTGTGGAGTACGTCCGTGTGATTATTATCTACCAGTGGTGGCCACAGCAGGTGTTTCTGAAGAAAGTAATAAGAAAGTAGGACATCACTAAATATTTTGTCCACAAAGGAAATTAATGTGGAAGATAGTTTGGGGGTTTTGTGATTTTTTGTTTTCTTTTTTTACCCTGCAGCATAGTTGTTAGTTTTTCTTACAGTTTAGAGCTCTTCTCCCCCACCCCAAAAGCTCACCCTCAAACCGTAGTCCCTCCAAGTTGTTGTGAATGTAAGTTTAGATGAATGCTCCTTTTCATTACTTAAATGCAAATGTTTATTTTATTCCTGCTAAACTATTAATACTTCGAGATGACAAGGTCTGTAGACTAGAATCCACCTCAGACTGCATGGAAGATACAGAAACTGATGTACACCATAAAAAGTAATACTGTATTCTGTTACTTATGCCTTGCCTGTACAGGAAAATATGCATTTTTGTGTACTTGGCAATTTGAGTATGTTCTGCAGTAGAGCTGAACCACTATTGCTGGTTCACATCATGGGTTTTCATACAAAGGTTATGGCTACACAACAAAATCAAGGCATAGTTGCAAGACAGGTAATCAGTGGTTAAAGATAACAACAGGAGAGCTTAGGGGTTACTTGGTATCCTTCGTTTGTGTGTCTCAATGTGAACATTAACTGATGAGTCCACAGAGCACCCTGTACTGTATATTAGATATCACTGTCAGACATACCCAGAGACCTTAACTGGCTTGTCTGAGATCCCATAGTAAGCGAAAAAAGAAAAAAAGAAAGATGGGATGTTTTAATCAGTACACAGCACTGCATTTTGTACTATGGAAAAATCATAGAAGAATTTATTGGAATAGGCACTGCCTTAGACTCTGTATTTTAAATTTCTATATTTCCTACTGTACAGTAGAGTTCAGGATTTTTCTTAGATGATTTAAAGGATTCTCCAATAATTTCTTCAAGCTGTATCTAGTCCAGCTGTGACTACTAATAGTCAACATGCAAGTCCACAAAAATGAAACCATTTCTCTGGTTTCAATGTAGATACAGTGGCAAGCAGGTGCACAAAGCCAATGCACCAGGAATTTAAGTGACTAGGTAAATCCTGAGCCCCAAAGTGCAAAGGAGTTTGAAGGGTGTGATAAAGGAGTCCAGCTCAAAACTATGCAGAAAGAGTTTAATTCACTGACCAAAGGCCCAGTAGGTAGAATTAGGAAAATAAGTTTAAGATCTTCAGCGCAATCTACAACACTGGTACCTGAGCACTTGGCAGTGTTCAACGAGAGCGAGCTGGAGAACGGCTGTCACCGCCTCCTGCAGCCGAGGACCCAAGCGCGGGAGGCTGCAGCGCAGGTTCACCCTGACCGAGGTGCCCGGTGTTTAGGCGCTCTGGGTTCCCCCCGCTGTCAGTGGCTGCTTTGGATCGTGACCGTCCCCCCAGGGGTGACCCCCTTCCTGCCCTGCGGAGTGGGCTAAGGAGAAGTGGGCTCTTTCCTTGGTGTCAGGTAGAATGAGTCAGCCCAAATCATCTCTCCCACGGCTGCATAGCAGATTTTGCCACGGTTGAGCCATAGGTCAGTATCTTAACCATTAAACCCTGCTGCCAGCTGCTTTACCGTATGTCCTTAATAATGTGTTGGAATTCCTTTAATGTCAAAAAACCGGGGTACTAACAGAGGACTGTAGCTGTGCTCAGTGACCTCGGAAAGTGCTATGTTCCTGTCCGCAGTTGTGAAAGGATTATCAAAGGTGCGTTCCCATCGCCTTCTGCAGGCGTCAGCAAAGGTAATAATCTTCATTAAACAGGCTTTCGCCAGTGAGTTATGGCTGCTAGTGGTGCTGGGCACAGGTGTAGTTCAAGAGTGCATTGTGGGAGCTGCTCATCCTCATTTTTCCTCCTCCTCAGTAAGACAGTTGTCTCTAATGTCCTTTGCAAGGGATGTTGTCTAATGGGTTGGAGGCAGAAGAGAGCGGGCATGTACGTGGTCTCACAAAACCCTAAGGAAGTTCAACAGTAACTGACGTCGGTTTATATGTGTAAGTCCTGCCACATTACAGAATTTCTTGAAGAGAGTCTTAAAGCCATATTATCTACATCGTATGCTCTTTAAGAAAGGCTGCGAAACACGGTGTGCCATCTACAGTATAGCTGAAATACTCTCAGGACAGATCTTATTGTCATGGGCACTCAAAAAATGTGCACTGAGCATAAACCACAGCTCTAGGGCTCTGGGCCAAACTTGACTGACGTTAGACTTTTAGTTTTAGTAATGTGGGCTGTCACATGAACACCATTTGATTGCATTTAATGAATCTCTCTGTTAGTAAGAAATTGTATATATTTATGTCACTACAGGTTTATCAACCAAGGTTAACGATTTGGGTTAGCCAGGAACTCTTTCCAACCAGCCGAGGGGATGGGGGATTTCCAAAGGTAAAGTTATTTATGTAATTTCTTTCATCTAACAAACAGTCTACTAAGATGAAAATTTTCTGTAAAAAGCACTGTGAAAGGTCCTTAGATTTGATTTTATGACTGCTTCAAGAGAGTAGCCAGCTCTCATGATTTCATCACGAGTCTCATGGTATTCTGTTTTTCTAAAGCCTCGACTCCTTAAGCCAAGCAGTTAAGTGAGGATTTCAGCTTTCATTTTAAAATTATGTTTCTAGCCTTCAGGGCTGCAGAAAACATGGACTCTTGCTGGCTTACATACCAGAAAGAAAACATACTAATTCTCAAAAGCTCATGTTTCTTAAGCCTGTCTCATGATTTTGCAAGCTTGACATCTGATTTTGAATGTTTGACTTTGGCAATTTTCACTTGGCAATATAGAGAAAAATAGTCAATGATAATACAGGAAGAGGGAAGAGGTTTTTCCATGCCTTTTTCCCTTGTTTTTTTTTCTCATTTTCTTTTAAGTTTTGTGCTTGTGTTTTACCTATCTTGAGTTAAAGTATACAAAGATGGCAGTCTTCATTTGAATTTGACAAGGAATAAGTACCCTGTTAACATAAATGCGGAAGATGTGGCATATCAGACAAGTCTGCTAATACTTTGTTTTATCACCGTTACTGATTTCATAAAACCCAAATTGGATATGAAATTTGAACAGGAAAATAAAGCAGCTACTCAGAACCACAGAACATGGGTGTTTCAGTCCCACTCTCTTTCATTAATTACTCCAAATCTGGCAAAAAAATTGGCAGGTAAGCTAAGGAGAGAGTACATCGAAAACTGTTTTGATTAAATTTCAATTACTATCTAGGCTGCAGATCTCTGTTAACAAAACTCTGCTATTCCATCTGGATAGGACTATATTTTCCACACTTTTTCTTTGTAAAGGAGGTTCTGAAATTCATAGCTGGGCTGCATTTGTGTGCATCAGATTTGCAGACTCATGTGTGATCGTGCCTATTTTTAAATTAGCATATATATGGCAGTACTGCCATTCCTGACGTTCAAAATATTTCAAAAGTTCAGCTAAATAGGCTGATAGCAATGCTAGATTAAGATGAATGTGCTATATATGGTCCCACTTATATTAAATGAAACTGCTAATTTTATGGATCAGCTGTGTGTTAACTCGATGATTTTTATTCACACTTTTTAAGTTAGCAGTGTTTCCTAACTTATCATTCATCGTTACACAAAGTTGCTCCTGGAACACAGGAATAAAGCTGTGAACTATGTGCAGCTTAGTTAACAACAATACTGCATTACATTGCATTTATGAATAGCCATGTTTTAGTGTTATACATAGCTTAAAAAAAAGTATATCAAAAGCGATCATGGTTTCTGAACTGGTCAGAAAAATATTATACTTTTTTCTTTACAGTGATTAGATTCCTGCTTTGCAAGTTCCATGCATTTGTTCTAGCTTTTATGTAATTCTTCAAAAGATATTTGGCATATGCATAGGAGGACCAATTTTTAGAACTAGCTCCAAATTTTCTTTCATAATTGAGTTTCAAAAGCAACTTGAATATGAGTTGCCCAGAGTCCAGCTTCCAGCAGAATATCAGCCTTAGCAGAAACTGAGTGTCTTTGGAATCTAATATTCTTCATCAGGCTTATAAAATTAGTCAGGGTAAACTGCTGAAGAAGACTGCAGGAAGTGCTCAGTCCTTCAGTTCAACAGTTTTATGAACTCATTGCTAATTCCTAAACAGGTTGAACTAAAGAAAGAGTAAAATTAAATGAATAGATTTTTTTTAAACTCTTAATTTCAGATAAAAGACCTTTTCTTTCTCATGCAACCAACAAGTATAAAAGGATATATTTATTAAAGACAACTTATTTCCAGACCTAGAAGGGTCATATGGGACTTTTTATCTTATGATTGTATGGCAGGATTTCAGGCCTGAGATTGTTTTCACAGCTGAAAAGGAACTGCCCAACACAATGCTGCTGGAAATTTGCCCAGCTCTTTGGTCTGTGCGGTGTGCCTGTTTGCATGTGTAAGTTTCTCGTTTTCCCCACATATCCTGTAATGATACACAAGTAGCGAATTTAGTCAACAAAAAAGCAAAAATATTACGGCAAGGATGGAATTTTCTGGAGTCCTGTGAAGGAACATGTTTGTGCAGTCACTAAAATTTAAACTATTTCTTCATTCTGAAATTCTGTCTCGGGCAAAATTCCCAGTTTGGCTCTAGCAGAGATGAGGTACGTTTCCACTCCCAGGCCTGCCCCCGAGTCGCAGAGCCCTGCTGCATGTGCCCTCACAGACGGCTCTGCTGGGTTTCTCTCTTTCTAGTGCCCCTCAAGGAGAGGGCACAGTTTGCCCCCAGGAACGGATTTCGGCTCTGTGTTCAGCCTGAGAACTGCTATTGCCCGTGGGCAGTGCAGAAGCGGCAGTTCACGTACTGGAAAGCAGAACTTCATCTATAAGCTGTGGCACAGACAGTGGGAAAGTGATGGCATGGCCGCATTCTCAGCACAAGTAAATGTAGCTAATAGGGGCACTCCGTAAAAAATCCTGCCTCAGAAGAGCCTATGGAGGGAAAGACCCTAAAAATTGCACTTTCTTGGTAGTTGTATGACTGCTGTGAGTTTATTTCTTAATTCAGAAATTCACAGCTTTCCTGTCAGAAAAACTTCGAAAAGAAGTAATCTTTCTGTTTGATGAACATACCCTAAGTAGTAAAGCCCATAAATCATCTTTACAATTCTGATCTCTTAAACACAAAAAACAGATTTTTTTCCAATCACTTACAATATATTACTAGTTAAAAACAGTGGTTTGTTTAAGATTCCATTGTAACATATCATCACCAAAGTATTTAAGCACATGGTTAGCCTTTAGTCCTCCTATTGATGCTTAACGTGAAATGTATATTAAAGTGCTTTCCTAAATTGGCATAGACTTAAGCCGGTGGTGGCAATGTTTAAGCTGAGATAGCTGGCTAACGTGACACCATTTCTTTACTTGTCCAGAGACCATGATAATACAATACAGTACATTTAGAGTACCAGTAGGAAAAGAATCAGTGATGTTTTAGAGGAAAGTCACTTATTAGTGTATGCTAGCTGCTTAAGGTGTAAGGCATTTAAAAGATGAGAGGCCTAAGCTCTGAAAGGTCCTCTGTAATAATGAGATGGACTTTCAAATCTAAGAGATCCTTTCCATGTTAGAGGCCAAGTGGAGCCATAAAAAGGAGCTTGAGATTTAAAAAAAGCAAGCAAAGGAATTCACTGGTAGAGTATCCCATTAATGGTTTGGTTACCTGTGTCAGTACTGAGTTGCATTTTTAAAAGGGGCTCAGTGCCATCTTTAGATTTGTGGCCGTGAGCTCTGCATCATCGATCCGGAGATGCTGTGCCTGCATTTTTATGCCTCGTGTGTGCAGGACAGGTAGTTGTGAGTTATCAGCCCTCCTGGTATGCCAAAGCAGCTGCAAAGCAACGTGCACAGGCACAGGTTTTGGGCTGTGCTGTGCCAGCCCTTGTGGAGGGGCTGAGCTCAGGAAGCCCCCAGCCTCTCCCCCACCGCTGTGTGTGAAGCGGCCGCACTCACCCTGCTTCTCCAGGATGAAATGTTTTCCTGGAATGAGCCCAGGCGGTCAAGGAGTTGGAAAATTTGGCCTGCAGAGAAACTGCTCGGTATGGTGGTCGCAAGAAAAAAGCCCTTTGAGGAACAGCGGATGGCGAGCTGTGGAAAGGGTTGTCACTCGAAAGCTTCACCCCACCCCACTTCACTAGGCTGGTTGGGGCTGCCCCAGCTGCTGCACATGGCCAAACGCCCCAGCTTCAGCAGGAGTGGAGGGCTTGTCTCAACGCCTTTGTGCTTCGGCTGCCGGGGCACACTTGTTCAACTCAGAGTAAAGACATTTCCTCAGATGTGCTTGGGCTTGCTTAGTTTTTAAACAATCTTTTCCTCCCTGTGGCATTAGTATTTACAGTTGATTGAGCCATGTTTGGTAGGTGTTTACTTCTAAACTACAGTTAGAGAACTCTAAAAACTTTAGGATGGGAAAAGGGAGGGTGGACCCCATCAAGCAGTCTTTGTAGAAGCATAGCTAATACTGTTTTTCTTCTCTGCAGGGATATCTTCCTATCTCAAAGGAAGTAAATCGCAAGAAGAAAAGTGAGGCTGAAGTGGCGTTCCTGACTCCAGTAAATGGCTATGGACACCATTTCACCAAAATCGATTACCTCTACTCTTTTTAATCATAATTCCTCCATTTGTATTACATATGGTGTATGGGTTTGATGAGGTCATGGTGTCATATATCGGGAATTGTTTCTGTGTATATCATCAAGTGTAAGAAGAAACTATGGGACTCTGAGCCTTGCTTTAGAGAATAACAGTGGACAAATGTGTACCATAAAAATAGTTTTTAACATTCTGACTCAAGCGAAAGCTCTCAGAATTTCACACTGTGAATCCATGTTTACAAACATTACAGGTGGGCCTTCAGGCCTGGTTCTACCACAGCAATGTCTTCCACTACTCAAACTCCACTGCTCACATGCAACTGGTTAATTGCTCTCTCTCCATTTCCACCATCCCTAACTGCTTCTTGCAGAGGCTGAGAGTCCCCCTTTTTTTTCATTTAGATGTAACAAGCCTAGTAGTTTATTTTCATCAATTGTCTGTATATCTCTATATTTTATCCATGTACTCTTTTGATGTATAGAAGTAGTATGAAACTCATGGTTTCCTTGTGGTAAGTGATTGTGATGCTGCCACGGGATTTGAGACACTGATGAATGGTGCTATTTTGGACTTTAAATATGCTCCTTGGCAAGGTAGCTCTGATGGAGTTATTTTTTATTTCCATGTTCTGAGAAGGTGTTGGTACTTTGTTTTTCTGAATGTTGTTCTTTAGACTGGACTGACTTGTTTACTTGTGTCTTCAGTGTGGCTTTCTTATTCAGTGCTGTAGGTGAGTAACTACTTATAGTGTAAAGTGAGGAACTGATTCCCTATCAGGGTCCACTCACAAACATGCAGTTATAGTGGGAGCAATCACAAAACTGTAATTTACTTAAAATCTCCTTTCTGATTCCTATCCACCTAACTTGGAGAAAGACGAGCAATAATTTTCCACCAATCTTTCAAAATCTCTTCGATTTTGCCTTTTTTTTAAAGATTTTTTGAAAGAAGGGAGAAGTTTTAGTGTCCTCTTCACATCCATAAAATAGGGGATATAGTCAGAACAATAAAATACATTTCTAGAAGGAGACCTCCTAAAGGGGAAAGAGTACATTTTCACAATACTGTCAACATGTGGATTTTACATTTTTGTTTTTGCTCCCAGAGAATTAACAATACAAAACAATACAAAACACAAAACTAAACAGTATCATCTACTCATGGAATGTTGTTGTGTTAGACACAGTCTGAAAGCCCACCTTAATTTTTTATATAACTCTGTCTTTTAGCTCTTCCTTTTACAGGGCAGGCCTTGTTCTGAACTGTTTTAGCTTCTGACTGTTAAATACCAATGCATGCACTGCACTTCCTAGATTTCTTTCCTTTCCCCACCTTCTGTATCCCTTTTCCTGTACATTTTATTTTCCAATAGATTAGCTATGCCTACTGTGCTGTATATAGAGCAAGAAATAATATTCAGCAGTTGTGGCATTTATGTATAGTTGCAGTTGTGTACTGCTGAAAACGCAGGCTTTTGTAACAATGTGATCTTTAATAATGCACTACAAGTACCCAATGTATTTTAGCTATTTTAGTAGGATTTGTTCAATAAATATGCAAGCTCTAAGGGTAGCCATGATGTCTCCGTTTCCTTATTGTAAGGGAAGGGCTCCTTTACTGTATCTTTGCACCTGTTCTTTACGTGACTTCTGAGCTTATTTCAGAAATATGTGGTGATGTAAAAGGCGATTCCTTTGGAATTGTTGTCTGCTAAACAATAGCTATTGTGATAACCTAACTACCAGCTCTGGAGCTGGGAAATGACAGCTGCCGGCCAATTGTGGCCATGTACTTCTCTTTCAAGACTCCTGAGAGCCTGGGTCAGCTTGGGTGCTTGATGCCATTTTTAGTAATTCCAGGAGGAGACTGTGGGTTTATATGCATGGTAAATATGATACACTTCATTTGCAGCCTCTGGTAAAGGAAGCTGACTTAAGCGACCATTCTTCTAGCCTGTGTAAGTTAGGTTTAGAGACTGCTGATACACTCCTCTCTTAAAAGCAGTTTTGTTGGGGAAAGAAGCAACATCTGTATTTGTAAGGCTTATAATGTGTATTAGTTTCATTTTCGCACAGAACAGAAACATAGCATCAGTTTTCAAAAACAGAAGTGGCCATCTAGCAGTTAACACCAGATGTGGTTCTGCCCCTGAAGCCTTCCAGTCATGAGATGCAAATGAGTGCAGTTCCATATGCCTTGACTGTTTATCCCACTAAGTGAATTTGCACAGGGATTGAGTTTGGCCTGCTGACTTTGGCTGGATCATAAAATAAGCGACCATGCACACAAGGCACCACCACTTACTGATCCGAATGGCCACCGATCTAACCGTAGGAAAGACAACACACTGCTGTGGATTTGGACTAGAGCTGGCTCTGGGGTCAGAAAGCAATTTTATTTATACATGTATACATACATAGTACGTGTGTGTATATACACACTGTATATACATAATATAAACACATTAGCTATGTATATACATAAGTATATACGTATTTAATGGTGAGAAACAGTTAATAGAATTAGAGCACTGCTTGATTGATTCTTTTTTTTTTAACCTGTGGCTTTGGGAAGTAAATGAATCATTTCTAAAAGAGCTATGAAAGGTGATTAAAAAGAAACCTAAAAATCCCAATCCTGTTGTTAGTGTTATTTAAATTTGCTACACAGGAAAAGCTCTTAAAGCTTCTGGAAAATCTGAAAGGATTGCAGGCAGTCATTTTAGAACCTGTAACTGCTGAAATAAGGACTGCTTGACCTTGGGCAATGCTTTTTAATCTTCACAGCAACATGCCACATTTTAATAAAGACATAAGGATCAGTGGATTAGGGTCATTGATCAAACTACAGCACAACTGACACTGACTCTCGAATACTGCAAAGAACATGTTTTTTGTTAATAATAAATGTGAAAGACTCCTTACTATATACATCTTTTCATATAATAACTTCCTAGAGACCAAAATTTGTCAAGGCTGATTTTAAACACAGGATGATTCAAAGAGGCTTCCTAAATATGCAGAGGTGACCGACTCTATTGCATCAGCAATAGTGGCCATAGCATGCATGTAGCATCAACTTCGTAAGGCTTAAAAAAAAAGAAAAAAGAAAAAAGGCATTACAGACTGACCATAACTTTAAAAAAAAACCCAACAATGCCAGCATGGTCATTTTTAAGAAATGCACATAGGCTTTCATACATGTCCTCTTCCTTGTAATGATCCTTGAATCATAAGTATTGACACTGCCGTGGAGAAAATGTCCAGTCTGGACTATGTGGGACATCAGTTACCTGCATCACGTTTTTGCCTCTGTGGTCCATGTGATCCAAAACTGACTCTGGGCACAAAAACCATCCAAGAGCCCCAGCTGCCCCTTTTTGCAGGGAGCAGGCAGCAAGCTGCTGCGGTGAGGCGCTGCAGCCAGCCGACGTGCACGCGCCAACTCCGGTGGCCCTCACCGGGCGCTGCGGGGCCACATTGCAGCATCTGCTGCACCGTTGCTGCTCACCTGTCTCGGCCGTGCACCCCTCACCTTGGCCATGCACCCCCTCGCCTCGGCTGTGCACCCCTCGCCTCGGCCGTGCACCCCTCGCCTTGGCCGTGCACCCCCTCACCTTGGCCGCCCACCCCTCGCCTTGGCCGCCCACCCCTCGCCTTGGCCGTGCACCCCCCTCACCTTGGCCGCCCACCCCTCGCCTTGGCCGTGCACCCCTCGCCTTGGCCGTGCACCCCCTCACCTTGGCCGTGCACCCCTTGCCTCGGCCGTGCACCCCTCACCTTGGCCGTGCACCCCCTCACCTTGGCCGCCCACCCCTCGCCTTGGCCGTGCACCCCCTCACCTTGGCCGCCCACCCCTCGCCTTGGCCGTGCACCCCTCGCCTTGGCCGTGCACCCCCTCACCTTGGCCGTGCACCCCTTGCCTCGGCCGTGCACCCCTCACCTTGGCCGTGCACCCCCTCACCTTGGCCGCCCACCCCTCGCCTTGGCCGTGCACCCCTCGCCTTGGCCGTGCACCCCCTCACCTTGGCCGCCCACCCCTTGCCTCAGCCGTGCACCCCTCACCTTGGCCGTGCACCCCCTCACCTTGGCCGTGCGCCCCTCGCCTCGGCTGCACACCCCTGGCCTCAGCCGCGCGCCCCTCGCCTCAGCGCTCGCCAGCGGCTGCGCTTCCGCAGCGGGGGCTCACCTGCGTGGCTGTAGGCCCCGCAGCAGCCGTGCTGACCTGGGGCAGGGCACGCGTGTGTAGGGCAAACGCTGTGGTGGGGCTGCAGGGTGTTTCCATGCATATGCCGGGGGAGGAATGGGGCCTTTCTTTGCAGCCACTGCCAGCGAGGGGCCCCAAAGCTCAGGCCTTTGACTAAAATCAGCTGGGCTGAGGGCTCGGCCGTCTTGCGGAGACGCGTGCGCACCACAGGCAGCGCCTGCCCCGCTCACAGCGCTCCCTCAAACCTGCCCCAAACACTGGCAAAACGTCCCTCTCCCACCCCGGGTGCCACAGAGCTCTCCCAGCTGTTTCCCGGGCCGCCGCAGCACACCTGAACCTCGCTGCCTCAAGGCTGAGCGGGAAGTGAGGCGTATTGGGCTCCTCCTTGGGAGGGCAACGCTGAGACTTGTCCGCTCTGCAAAGAGCCCTTGAATTACAGCTGAGGCTCAGCAGTGTGCGGGTTGATCGGGAGACGCGTGGCAGCACTGGGGAGGGGGAGGGAGCAGCTCGGTGCGCCTCGCTGTTGGGGAGGGTTCCTGTAGGTGAAAAACTGACCAAAATAATTGAAAAAGCCAGTGAATGTGTCTCTCAGCTAGTTGATACAGGAAAACTATGCCCCCACCCCCCCAAGCTTGTTAAATAATTATTTGTGCAACAGAAAGGCTAGTGCCAGTATTTTTTTTTTAAGGCATTGTGGTCAAGTAGATCAATTCAGAAAACCTTGCTTCTAACTTGCAAACCTTCTAATAACGTATCACGGAAGAGCTGGAAAATCAATTTTTTTTGTCCCTCAGCAAATCAAATAAAAAACAAATCAAAGCTGGCACTTGTAAAATAGGAACAGTAATAATCAGTACCTGTTTTTCACAAAGCATTTTAAAATATGCAGTTAGAAAGCAGTTATTGTTAGCATTCAGCATTAAAAATTTCAGCTAAAAGTAGGTCAGAACTGCTTGCATTACCAGTTAAATTCTAGTACTGAAAAAAACCCACAGCTAATTATCAAATGAAGAAAACATTAACCCTTATAGCTTGGAGTTACACCACCAAGGACATCAAGAGGTGCTGGATTAAGAGGAGATTATTCAGTGGAAGTTAGCTAACATATGTCTATGCGCCCATAAAACCCATACAACTAGGTAAGTTTATTCACAAAAGAAAAAAAAAAAAAAACCTTCTAATGTTAAAGCTGTACCACCACATTACAAAATAAGAAATCAATAATCCAGATAAGAAGTTCAAACCCCCAAAGCAAATTTAAATAGAATGATAATAAGCCCAGTTCTGTCTCAACACCATCATGCTCTTGTGAAAAAAAAAGCAAACATGATACTGGAATATCCTGGAGTGCAGCCAGAGAGCCAGGTCAAGCAATAGTTTAGCTCTACTCAGCATTGGCAAGTCTACGGCTGGAGTTAGCCATCCTATTTGGGCATCTCACTTCAAAAAAGATGCGCGCCCAGTGGCAAGAGGCCGGGCAAACATAAAACAGAGATTGCAGAAAGTATGTTTGATGAGGAATGACTGAAAGAATTGGGCCTGTTTAGTCCAAAGTGAAGGTACCGAACTGCTCTTTATGGGCATAGGACAAGATAAAGTAGCCTTCAGTGTCATGGAAGAGATTTAGGTAAAATTTAAAAGTTTAGAAAACAATTTCAAAGGGGAAGGAGAGGACCATGCTGAAGGGGATTGCTAAGGGAAGGCTGTGGGATGCTCATCTTCAAGATCTTTAAGAACAGGTTGGCAAATATCTGTTACAATTTGTATTACCTGTTATTCAGAGCCAGATGATCCTATCATGACGTAATGATAGGCTAGAATTGGGAATTTCTGCCTTGTTTTTTAATGGCTTCCTAAAAACTTCTCTAGCAAATGCAGTGTGGCCCCATACATATCTAAGGTCATCCATATGAGAATTGCTTTCCCCACTCACCCTCTACTGATTCTGCAGACTGAGTCTAACACAGGCTGAGAGCAATGTGCTAAAGCACTAGCTGCCTTCTTTTTTGGGGGGGGGGGTCCCCTCACATCCCTATTTCCTAAGATTCATTTGTGTTGTAGTGAAATAAGGCAATATAGGAATCTAAATGGGCTCTGCTGCTACAGGCATGAAAACATATGTAACATTCTCCAGCTGAGAGCAAGGAGAGCCTAGGAAGAAAAAGAAAGAGAAAAGACTGTAGCAAGCACTTACGGGGCAGTAGGGATTCAGCAGCAGCCATGCTTTTCTGAGCTACAGCTAAGAGAAGCAACATTTGCAGACCCAAAACATGGCCACAGTGTGTAATACTCCAATTCGCAATAGGTATTTTTCTTTTAGCACACTGTTCTCTGAAATAACCTGCTGAAAACGCCCAGAAAGCAAACTTGACCTTGGCAGCCACTCACTGATAGCTTTGTTTCCCGGGGATCAGGGACTTGGAGGCGGGGAGGGGGGCTGGGTACCATGGCCCCGCCGGGAGGAGGTGTAGCACGAAACCCCTTTGCCAGCTGGGTGCTGAGGAGGAAAGGCACACGCTGGTGCCTCAGCTGGGCCGGCGTACACTGGCTTGGGTCTCAAGATGCTGACTTTGCCTCTGCCCATGGATGCGCCTTGGCAACACTCTCACAACGGCCAGCCACAGCCTGACCCCGCACCCTTAGTCCCACGCTAAGCTGGGGGACCTGGCAAAGCAGAACATACGCACTGTAGTTTGCATCCTCCTGAAGAAAAAGTGTCCCATATTTGGACACTCAAATACTGCCTATCTGTGCTGCAGAATAAAGCAGAAGACACATCCTGCAGTTATAGCTTGCCTGCAATGTAAACATAACCTAAAATCCTCAGGTAACCTACTAGCATACTGACAATCCATGCTGCCTACGCTGATTCATCTCGACAGTTTTGTGAGCGCATTCGGAGTTTTGAGCTACCATCTGTCTGTCAGAGTACGGCCACAGCTCCAAGTGCTGTGTAGGCTGGTGTAAATTATCTCAGGAAGTAGTGTAAGTGCAAAATCAGGGCTGCTCAAAAAACAAGCAAAAGGGCGCTCATGCTCTACGCATTCATTTCCACCTTGCCCTTTCCGAGATTGCCCGAGTGTATTAGTGGCACCCACTTGATCCCTTTTGTCAATTTGTCACTTAAATTACCTTTCAGAGCAGCTTAACCCTCCCCTTGCATTGAAGGCTCCAATTTGGGGGTTTTCCTTATGGGTTTAAAGGCATCACCCTGTATGTCACTTGCTACAGGCTGCTTTTCAAAGCTCTCACTCCTTGTGACTCATCTAATATTTTCCAGCTGCTGATTCCAGAGGAAGAGATGTGACCCAACAGCTGATGTTTTATATAAAGAAAGAGTATCCTGTTTGCACAGCACTGTTTCAGATTCATGTTGCACGTGTTCAAAGTTAAACTCCATGAATCTGTCCAGACAGATAATTGTATTCTTGGGAAATTTACTTTATGTAACTCAGAACAGATCCTGAAAGCCTCAAGAAGTCACGGCAATAGGGTCTTCTTTCTTCCAAGACACATCTTCAAGATGAAAGTGCTGAGCAGGTTTCTCATACTTTTTTGCACGTATTCTCACGTATTTTTTGCAGTCTCAGGTCCTCAGTTTATCATCTCACAGACTCCCATTAACAAATACTTAGAAATAACAAACTAACAAATACATAAGAATAACTTAGAAAGCTCTTTGTGCCCCGGTTTCTCCTTTTCAGCACTTCATCATCCCAGAAGTTGCATTTCCCAGCTGGAAACTTCCGAGTGCTTTAAGCACCTATTAAAATTCTCTATATCCAGCCATTCAAGATTTACCATTGGTCATTCAGCTTTCTGTAGCAGAACTACTGGAGAGCAAGTAGTAGAGGTTGCTAAGTTTAGGACCACGTTGCCACAGGTTTCTTGCTGTATCTAGCTTTACATTCCCCCTGGTTATGCAATCAGCTGCATCGCTGACTGCACTGACAGCTGCACAACTGTTGCTAGAGTTAAGCCTGTTAGCAGGCTGTCAAAGCAGTCTTTTCTCTGGAGGTTTTGTTTCCCTTTGAGTCATTTTGGCTTGGTCACTTTTCCCTCACTGCTGTTTGCTGGGAGGTGAGCTGCTGCCCGTTACTCACGAGCTCGACGGTATAGCCCCGTCTGGTGAAGTCCACTGGGAGGCTCAGGAGCCGTCCTGTTTCCGGACTTCAGTTTCACAGACTTCACCGAGCTGTTCAAAACCACCTGTATCCTTTCAGCAGCTCACAGTCCATTTGCTTTCTTTTCAAGTCCAACAAATTCTCAAGCCTTCCTCGGCAGCGCATGCAGGTTGGCAGCACTGCTCACAGGAAGGTTTGGGGAGGACAGGGCTGTAAGGCGCAAAACCACCCCAAGGCACCCCCCCACACAAAGAAAAAGAAAGGGGGAGGGTATAAAGAAGATGCCTGAGCATTGCATTTGTAAATAAACAGCAGCAAGTTATCAGTAAGTTAGCTGTAGCAGCAGGAAACGTTCCTGTTGGATTCTGTAATGCTAGCCATAGCAGGAAATGATTATGTAAAATGCAGAATTGTTTCTATTTAAAAGTGCACTTTGATCAACAAAGTGAGAAGAGATATATTTCATGTTTTGCACTGTGAAATACAGCATTTGAGCAATCTGCTAAAGTTCATTGGGGGGGGGCAAGTTAGTAGACTTGCAATTTGCTTCATCTGTTAAAGCTCACAGCATTGCCAATTCACACAAGAGCAGAGGAAAAGTCACAGCAGTCTTACTGCAAGTTTCATTTGCTTTCCATCCCTTTACCAAATGACCTGAATATCTCAAGTCCAAAGCGAGAAGCTGGACGCTGGCAGTGCGGTGCACAGCCCCCATCATGCCAAAGCCCATCATGGCACTTCTTCACCTCTTCAACTCCCCCTGCCCCGAGGGACAGACGCAAGCATGTTTTAGCAGCAGGATTCCATGTCTAGCAGCTGTGTGAGCCAAATATCTGATAAAAATATATATTAAAAAACTCCAGGTGTATTTGTTCACATGAGAATATAGCACGCAATGTCCTAAGGCTATGGAGAAGCTTTCTAAAGGAAATGAGAGGAACAGCATCACCCCAGTCCCTGAAAACCAGATAGACAGGCAAAGAACTGGGAAATAGGGAGTGGTCTCCCACTGGTAGAAAAAAGGGACCTTAATTAAATCTTCTTCTATGATTTAATGTTATCTATCCTAATTTCCAGGAAATTAGGTAAAAGGAGAATCCAAGAACACTGCGTGCCTAACTTACATGCCAAAACACCAGAGATGTTGAAACAGTAAGCCATCATCTTGATCTCACACAACTGTAAATCTTGAGTTACTCCACTGGAGTTACTAGGCTGAATAAACAAGATCAAAACTAGGTTCACAGGGCTGATCCTGATCTTTTGATGTACTTGTAAAGTAGACATTTCAGCTGAGTAATTGAAATTCAGTAATTTAGCTCTCACAGTCTGTTTGGACATTGTCACTAAACATGGTCTAAAGAAATGCAGGCTTTGAGTGGAGAGGTGCGACGGAGCTCAGTGCATAGGAGCTTCCCTCTGGTGAGCTCTTTTGGATCATGTTCTCTATACCATTTCCCCCATACTTCTGGCTTCTGAAAGGCAAACCTGAAGTTTTCTCTGCTTTCTGGGGTGCCCAGCTTCTGCTGAATAGACAGTAAAGCTCTTTGTGCATTTTAAGCAAGAGTACTGCTTTAACCCATCCTTAACAGGTTTCTTCTATTACCAGGGTGATCACGCTGTGATGCTCCCTCTTCAGAGGCCGCCCCACACTGGTGTGCAGGAAAAGGCAAGAATCGCAGCTAATTTTCTGCTGGGACAGTCTGGAACCTATTCCTACTGCCAGCTGAGCTACCATGTGGTGGCATTGCTCTGAGGGTTCAGGAGTTTGGGGTTTTTTTTAGAGTGCTCAAGTCTTCCAACAGCTCCCGGAAGATACTATTCTCCCCTAGCAAAACCTATCTAAACCACACTTAATCAGGTACTGGCTATGTTTTTGGACAGGTACTGGCCTAGGAAGTATGGCCCAGGGAAAGGCGCTATAACACAGGTTTCCTGAAAATTCATTCTTCCTTGGCTACTTTAATGGCCTTTGCACTGCTCTAATTTACTTGAGGGATGAAGATGACCTGTGATTGGGGTCAAGAAAGGATCTTTCTTCTGCTGGTCCACAGCAAAGGCACAAGAGGAGCACAACTCTCTTCTCTCGCAATTAATTCCTGCCTGGGCCTGTTGCAAAGTTAGTACCCTTTTATCTGCCCTTCTTCCTGTTGTATTTATAAACACAAATCTCAGAAATATGAACAGCAATTGAAGGTATGTGCCATGATGAAAACACAAAAAAGTTGCTATTTCATATGTGGATTACGCAGTAACATTACACCCAGTGGCAGCTAAGTTTTGTTCATACTTTTGAAAATCATGACATGTTTTTTTCTTTCAAATTGCTACATATGAACCGATTTCCAAAAGCCTGAGCTTCCTTATGTCTTCTGAAATTATGCATAAAGAACTGAACCCATTCCACACTCTCCATGACTAGGACATACAGATAACCGTAAACTCTCCCTCAAGATGATATAGTATTTTTAAGGGATTGGAATTATTTGACTAGTGAAACATCACTTCTTATTTGTATCCCTTTTTTTTTTCTTTTGGAAAATAACATACCATCTTTTGTTTGCCCTTAAAGCCTTAAACCCCAGAAAATACTAAGAAATGCAGCAAATTAGAAATATCATGCAAAAACAACAATGACAACAAAATTCCCCAGAGGAAGAACAAACTACTGTGGATAGGCAGAGATGCTCATTTCAGAACATATGATTTCCATATTCTAAATTAATTCATAGCATAATAGCATTCAATCATTTTTGACACCACAATGAACATAACTAGCTGTACTCAGGATGGTAGGTATATCTGAAGCAAAACATGTATTTAAAATAGATCATATCACTACATTTTATGTAGACAATCTTTAGTACTAATAGTCTTAAAGCAAACTACCCAAAGTAGGGATGGAGAACAGCACGTTCCTGCACTTTGGGAAACCCCTTCTGGGGCAATGCATACAGCATGCCAGAATTTTCCTGGATTATAAATAACTAGATTTGGCCTGGCTTTCATGTGGATTATGCAAGTTCAGTGTGGAAGAGTAAAGCGGATTAAGGGCCTCAGGTCGCCTATTTCTGAGCCAGCAGTTTGCTTTTACAATGCAGACATAATACAAAGGAATGGTATGGGAATAACTGCTGTTTTTCTGGTAGGGTTCACGTGGCTTCTGAAGCAAAAAAGTGAAAGACACTAGAGACCTCACAGTTTCCTATGCACTGCAAACAATTCTTGTGCTACGGAACAGATAATTTTTGATAATTTGGGATCTTACGGTATGCAAACTAACCTGCTCTGCCCCCATATGCCAGGATGTCCAAGCAACTCAGGGCCACAACAGGTGACTTCTAGTTGTGCCTGAGAGAGTGGTGGCTTCTGAAATGGCTCTGAGTAGCAAGCAGCTTTTTACTGAGGATGTTTCAGAGGTGGGTATTTGTTGCTAACTGGGACCGTAATACTCACTTTTGATGTGACAGGTCTCAACTTGCACACTGCCTTTCAAGTACCCAAAGGTATACCAGCTCCATGCCAAACTTGTGCCACAAACTGATTTCTTGGTTTCATTATAGGAAGAATGATGTGAAAGTTACTGAAAAGAAAACAAACAAAAAGGAATTAGTAGATCAGAGAAACTACTTTATCCAATGCACTCAAACTTTCTTATCTTCCACTGGTTGCTCAAAACATCTATTTTCTTTGCCATGAAACAAAACTACACATCAGTATCTTTGATCATGCCATTTGCGGGAGTATGGGCCTCATGTTGCCAAGCCGAACTGTCATGTATGTCCAGTGTTGTGTTATTTTCTCAATTTATTGCTGTACTCCCTGGCCTTCATAAAAAGTAGTAGAATGAAAACCTAATAGTGAATGAGTTGCATGTCCTGGGGTAATACGCAACCCACACAGCAGTCTGAGCATTCACAAAAATTATTAACTGTAATGAAAGTAAGCAGCTGCAATACTAGAGGTAAAATCCCTGAAGCAGAAGGTTAATGGCTGGACCAGAAGAGCCTATTCTCCAGTGCTGACACTTCTGCACGATTTGCTCCAGGTGAGTCAGAAGGACATGCTACTGATGTCACTGCTGTGCCCCATGTCACCTCAGCTCTGGGAAGCAGAGAGCCACCGAGTGCTGGAGCAGCAGGAACCCCGGGGCCATCTATGGCAGGGGTTCGTTAACATGAACCCTGGGGCCATCTATGGCAGGGGTTTGTTAACACACCAGTGAACGTTTCCCCACACTGTCATGCACGCACTGTACTACCTGTTGCTGTCGTCAGCATAGAAGGGAAGGTTTTCAGAAAATGGGTAACTGGGGACAATGTTCAGCCCCTGAGGCCCATGTACCAGCACCGCTATTGAAGGGCATTTGCAGAATAGCAAAGTTTAATTCATGATCCCTCTGAATAATGTGAATGAACTGTTCTGTTTTCTCTTCCTCCTGCCTAGAAATAATTTCAAGTCTGGTAACAGTTAGAGCCATTGTAAGAGATGGATACACTTTAGTCTTTCAAAGTCACAACTACTAATACACCAGCATAAAAAGTTGCTTTTGAAACTCTGGCTTTAACATTCCTGTGCCTCATTTTTCCAGATATAAAATGGTGATAACACTGATTATTCAGTTTTCTAATGAAAGAGGTTGCAGAATTCTCTGAGAACAAGTTAAGACTGAGCATTAAAAATAGCCCAAAGGCCACAGCATGAGTCTAATAAATGTGGGAAACTGGTCAAGTTCACTAATTTCTTATGCAAACTAAAACAAGTCACTCTGTGTCATACAAAAAAAAAAAAAAAAAAAAAAAAGTAAGCATCTACAGGTTCAGTGTTGGAACCTACTTTTATGTACTCCAGATATGTAACACCCCCCCTTTAAGGCTCATTTTTGCCATAACTTCTCCATAAAACACCACTTTCACCCTTCACAGTGGTGCTATAGTGATTGTGAAACACTAAAACCACGGTGATCTGATTCATGCAAGCATGAGATTGATACAACAGTTGCTGTTATTCCTTTCTTCACCTTATTACTGCAATGTTTCATAAGACTGATACTGATACTTTTGATCTGTACAATTCTGAAATATCGACTATAGTTAAGAGTACTTGCAACAGCCCACAGGTTTTCCCTGACTTACATTCTTTTATTCTAGTGCTAACATTTTCTATGATAATATGTCCTCCCTGTATGTCCAACCCTGACACATTTATCAGGAATAACAATATGCTTGCTGTATTCATTTTGCCAGGCTAAGTAAGCCAAGCTCTTCTAGCCTACTCTTAATCCAAGCTCTCTATTCCTTGACCACCTAAGGAGTTTAAGAAAAGGCTCGTGGATTTCTAAGAAAGACATGCTGTCAAAAATCCTATAGTAGCTTTTAATAACAATAATCACTGTTGGTATTCAAAACTCACAGTAATTGCACTAATACAACCATGTCATTCTATGCCTTTGTTATTCTCACCAGATGACTTGCTTGCTAACGGAGTAAGGGTATATTCTTATTGTTGGCCCTTAAGTGTGGGACTTGGCTCTTAATTTTATCCTATGTCTACTAAACCATCCCTTAAAATCATTCAGATAGTCTGATCTTCCTCTAGGTGCAACGATGCTTTGCAATGGAACTTAGATTTCCAAATTCCCATCTATACTGAAATGTATTGTTGTGCAGAAGTCTGTACTTTAAGTTGCGCAAAGTAAGAGAAGTTTGCCTTAGCCAATTAAATAAATATTTTTATAAATGTCAGCAAAAGTTTTAAGAAAAGAAACTGAATTTCATTCAAACAAAAGGCTTTACTGATATTATAACAAACTATTTGTAAACAGCCAACAAAGATTCATCAAGGACAAATCACATCCAACCAATCTCATTTCCACTACAATAAAGTAAAAGAAAAGGTCTGTGAATAAACAATAGAAGTCATAAATCTTGCATTTCATTATGCTTTTGACATTGGCTGATGTGATCTTTCCATAAGCAAACCAAGTCGAGATGAAACAGTTTAGGGTGGATACAAAACTGGAGAACCATACCAGAAGAGTGCTCAGCCATTTACTGTAAAAACACAAGGATAGACTGAGTTCTGTCTTGGGTTTTGTGCAAACCAATATTTTCAGCAACTAGGCTATTTCAATAGAGAATAACCCTATTAAACTGTAGGCACCGAGCCAGTGGTACTGGCAGTGACACTGGAGAACACCTTTAACACTTAAGCTCGTTTTGATAAATTGGAGAAATTATCTTTTTTAAACAGATATTTTTCAATAAGAATAAGCAGAAGGTACTACATGCAGACAAAGTTAGTCAACTCTTTAGGCAGATAACCAATTTTTTGGGTAGCACTTCTGTAGAAAAGAATCTGAGGGTCATAATAGATCTAAAGCTAACAGGAGTTAATCTGCTGCTGTTACTAAAAAAGCAAACACTGTACTGGAAAATATAAATAGAAGCATAACCTACAAGGCTCATGAAGTACTCATTCCACTCTAGTCAGCATTAGTAAAACCTCAGCTGGACCGCTGTATCCAGTTTTGGGCAAGGCACTTCCTGCAAGATGGGGAGTAACTGGAAGGAGTCCAGAGGAGAGCAGTGAGAATAGCCAGAGGTCTAGAAAATGTACTCGGTGAGAAAAGACTGAACGAAGTAGGGCTGTTTAGTTTAAAGAAGAGAACATGGAGGGGAATGTAACAACACTCTTAAAGTATACAAGAGGCAGCTGCAAAGGGGTAGGGGATAAACTTCTTTCTAGCTCCATGAGGACTAGGATAGGAAACAAAGGGCCTAAATCCTAACAGGTGGCTCTAGGTTAGGGGGTATTTTCTGATGGCCAGAATATTGCTGCAGGACATGGTGAAAAATCTCAGGCGGAGAGTCAAGAAAAAATAGACAAACCTCTCTCAGAAATAACACAGATATGCAGGCAGTTCATCCTGTTTTAGAAGGATGAACCCCTTGGAGACCTTTCCAGACTAGGTATTACCAAGGACTACACACATTTCATGTATAGTAAACAAAAGGAAAAAAAAAAAAAAAACAATGGATGAAAGGTAGGTGCAAGATTTTAGACCCAACTGATAAATAAATTAAGAGAAGGGTGAGGTTTTCAGGCCTCCATTCCACTTGGCAGTGATTTAAAAGATACTTAAGTTAGAGAAAACATAAAATGGCTGAAAAATTAAGGATCTGAAACTTCTAACATTAATACCATGATTTCCAGCTGTGCTGTCTCCTGGGATCCTAGCATCTACCCTGACACCTCTGAACTTCCTGGTCTCAAGGAAGAGGCCAGAAAAAGGGGACCTCGGATAGGTATAGGACACAGTCCTGAACACGAAACATAGGTTGCAGACCTGTCTTTCACACATACGTTTCCACCCTCTCTTTGGGCAGCCCGGCCCTTAGGGGGTCAGGTTATCTGGAACCAGCGAGCCCTGCCCAGCCAGCCCTCTCTTTGACTCTTGCACTGGGTACGAGTGCCAGGTCCCAGCCTGACACAAGACTGCCCAAGGCACTTAGCAGGCAGGCCGCGTGTTCGGGTTATCTGCCCACCTCGGCATGGGCGTGCCAAAGCTGTGGGGCTGGTTTGGAGGTGGCGGTGATGCTCACCTGGAGCATGGCATCGTTACCCTGCCACCCCTGCAGGCGGCACACCGTCAGCGCAGGCCAGCGAGACCCCAGGCCACCGCGGTGCCGAGCCGGCATGGAGCGGGAGCCCCGAAACAACAGGCCTCTGTGGGAGCAGGCGCGCCCCTCTGCTACCCCCTTTCTCTTGTCTCTCTCAGTCGGCTGAAAATGGGTCTTTTCCAGACTGGCTGGCTGCCGCAGAGACAGCTAAAAGCAGCACCGTAGCACGGAGCGCGGCTGGTCTTAGAGGGGCTAATGAGCCTGTGCGCTGTGTCCTCTTTGCAAGTAAGTCAGCAGCAGGTAGAGGAGCCGCAGTGTTATCTTTAGTGTTCCCTTTTAGGTACGCACACCTTACTGCCGCATCAAAAGGATAAACGTGAGCGCTCTAAGAATAGCTGTCCAATGCATCTTAATTAAATTTTCACTTAAAATGGACAATTTTAGGTATTTTTAATAATAGCTGAAAGGGCATCATTTGAGAGATCTTTCTTTATATCAATCTCTCTATTCCTAAATGGAAAAAGAAATGATGGGAATTCCATACCCAGTTAACAAATTAAAGGCTTCAGTGCTTTATACTTCAAATATTTTTATCATCTTCCTTCTCTTTCTGTACCCTCAAAACATTTAAAGTATTTTTAAGTGCAGTGCTTTCCAGGGGTCTAAGCAGACAAGTATATAAACCTTTGAACCATGACTGTTTGTCACACTGTGATAGGGCTGTGTTAAAAATACTAGTTCAGTGGCTGGATTTAACCTATCAAAGTTCACAGAACAGCACCAGAAGAAGCAGTCACAGACTGCAATCTCTAGCCTAGAGACCCTGCAATTTAATAAGAACTATGATTCGGTATGTGTAACAAGCAGGAGGAGGAAGACAAACAGTAAGTGTAATAAAACTGACATAATCAAACTTGCTACATCCAGTTTCTAGCATTTCCACAACCTACTGCTTTTATGTTATGTCAATGATGATTTTAATTTTTCACTTCAGCTCACTGCCTTAAGAAAACAATTAATTAAATATATGGAGTTTAGTTTCTTTTGAGACACTGACTCAGATACAAAGCCGCCTTTCTCCTTCAAACTGTCTGACTTAGGCACTGCCAAGCAGCACAGGCAGCCCCCAGCGGTCTCTCGCTCGCCCTTCAGCCAAGCTCGCAGCAGCTCCCTGCCCGTGCAGGAGGGATGAGCACCCGTCGCCCAAACCGCAGCTAGCAGAGCACAGGGCTCAGCAGGGCTGTAGCTGCCCCCGTTACTTTTACTGAGTGCAGAACCTACACCAGGTCCTGTCCACTAGATCCCTCTGTCCAGCCCCTCTTGGAGGTAGCCGAAATCTGGGCTTTCAAATGTGCCTGGAAAAAGTCACATTTAAAATTTTTTTTCAGTTACATGTTGGCCTCATGACGCCATGCAAGAGCTCCCAATGGAGACATGGGTATGGTTTAGGCCCTTATTACTGCAGAGGAAGGATCACTGCATAGAGCTATCTGCTGTGAACCTACTGAGGCCCCCAAACGCAGCTGTGAAAGGCAGTACGTACTTTCTCTTCCATTGCAAGAACAAGTTCCACGGGCTTACCAGCTACCAAAATCTTGTAAAAGCCATAAAAAGGTTGATAGGCAAGATGCATGTAAATTATGTACAAAAATTATTGTTTCAGTCAGAGCTGAAGCTCCTGCCTACTTGACTAGTACATATATTCCTAGCCTTGCCAAATGCTTCTAGGCAGTGTAGGCTACTGTACGGACACACGCTGTTTGACATATTGGCTATAGCTGTGTTGCCTTTAAAGAGGGGATGCGGGAGCACATCTGTATCTGCATACCTGCATCTCACCCATAGAGAATGGCACGTGCAGGCTAAGGACAGTTTCCTTGGGCTCCACTGGTAGCACTCAAGCTGACTAATGCTTTGTTGAAACACACTTAACTACTATGCCATACTGGCAGGATAAGTGTCCGAAAGCAAATTTTGCTTTCATTTTAGCATTCAGACCATCTCTCAGTAATACAGTAATAACATCTGCATTAACTCTGGCATATCAGGTGCTGATTATTATCTTATCATCCAGATCATTATATTAATTCACATATATTTAAAACATAATTTGTTACACATTTCACTGTATAGAGTTGTAAATCTTTTTCTTAGAATCGTTAATTAATTCTTTCTTAATCCTGGAGATTTGGCTCTTGGTATGTTAAAGGGGTCAGTACTAAACCATGGATGTGAAATTTCACATTCAGTCCTGAAATGTTCTGAATTAAAAATGTTCTTATTCTAGCAGCGAGAGAGAAAAAATCTCTTTTTTTACACACTTGCCACAAGGAAAATTTTATGTGGAGAATTATTTATTTTCTATATAACATGAAAGCAATTTTACATGAATTCTTTATCTTTTTCTTGTTTTGTGAATTTTGAAGAGCTTAAAGTCCTCTGCATGGTTTTCCTTATTTTAGACCCAACTCTAAACCTAATTAAAAAAAGTTTTGTAAACTTCCTGCTTCAGAGGTGAAGCCAAGAATTTAGGAAGCTTAACAGAACAAACCTTCACGCAGATAAGAGGACCACCATCAAACATCGCCTCTTTAAATTTTAACATCACTTTATGAGTTCAGTCACTTTTGCTATTGGCAATAAAAGGGACGATAATAAAAGGAAGATAAATTTTCCTCACATCAGCCTGCCTTTTGCATAGTTATCAAATGCATTTGAATCCAGCCACTCTAAGAGACAGTGTACTCAATTAATTAGGCTTCAGCTCTGATTCAGTACAATTGCTACGTATTAGCATGAAGCTAACTTATCTGCTTCTACTACAATGTGAATGAACTGCTAAAAAGCAATTCATAATTATGAAGGGAATTTTCCAAATTCTCATGCGATTCTTCTTTATGAATGTTCCTATAGTTTTAAGGTATTCCATAAGAACAGGCTGCAACATAAAATAGGGTTAGAGCAGAAAATTTCCATTCCAGTATTTCTGTTGAAATATACAGTAAGCACTACATTGTATTTTAGTACAGTTCTTTGGGTTAAATCAGAACTGACAAGACCTGAGCAAATGTATGATGGGTTTACTTTGAATGTGTCTTTGATCACTTTATATAATGATTTAGCCAAAAGCAAACATTACAGGCCATTTAGAATTTTGTAAGGACAACTCTGAACTCTGCTTTTTCCCAGCAATTACTGCTAAATTACAAGAAAAGACAAAGACAAGTTTTATTTCCATTTTTACAGTCAAGAGTGTATTACCCTCTCTTTGTTTAATGCTAGGGGTGGTACAGAGAACAGTATACAGATGAAGAAAGTCTGCAGCACAGACGTTTAAGGGAGAAAATGAGCAAAGTAGTCAGGAAGTAGACCTGTCTTGAGTTTCTAACAGGATTTTCTTTAACTTTTGTATGCTGCTGCTTGTATGAATATAATTTGCCTGGTGTTTCTAGATGTTTCCAGCTAAATATGCAGTCATGCAGCCAGATGTGAAAGGCAAAGTTCAATTATAACTGAAGTCTTTGAGGGACACACTGTTTCTTACTCCCCAGTTATATTTGTGGGAGTAGAACACATCCATTTTTCCTCTGGAAATCCTTTATGAAACCATATTGATTTCAGGGCCACATCTGTGACAGTTAATAAATAAAAACAAGAGATAAAAGAGAAGTAACTCCTACTCAAGGATATGACATTACATGAAATTATTCCTTAAAGATATTGTTCATATGGAATACTTATGCTGCTAAATTATTAAGATATAATACTGCTGATTTAGTTTCCCAACAGCACTGTTGTGTTTTATGTTCAGCTCATAAAAAGAAAATCCTGGATCCTAAAGGTCGCCATTACCCACAGTCCACTGTGTAACCCCTTACATCAGCAGCCCCTCAGGTGTTATGTGAGCATATTTTCAATATAGGCTGGTATACAGGTGCTGACAGCAGAAGTGGAACATTTTGAGTGAAATAAAAATCTGAAAAATGATGACTTCAGGCTAGGTCAGAGCAGAGGGGTTTTTTTCTCTTTAGTGTTCAGATAGGAAATCACTTCTGTTTCACTGAAACTTTCATCTTCATTTTTAGATATTTGATCCTTTTTATAACCTTTTCTATTAATACTTGTCAATTCATAAGCAAATGCATGATTTCTAACTAAAATCTCAATGTCGTTTGAAAACACAAAGTGAAACTTCTAACAAAAAAGCCATTAATGCTGAGAGGTATGTAAATGAAAAGTCCCAACATTAATGTTTCCCAGCAATGCTTTTTTTTAATCTAAAACCATTGCCAGATTTGACCCTTTTTTGCAAATCACCTGGATGCTGCTGAGAACAGGGGAGGAATGGAAAAGACGGAAGCATGTCCAGTTCTGCAATGATCTGTTTCTCAAACCTTGCTTCTGGGAACCAAGGCCATAGCATATGGCACATATGACAACTTACCAGATTTTGTCATTCACAGAGTCTGGCCTGCATACTTCATGAAACAGTCATTTTCCCAGAAACTGGTCTGTCCCAAAGATTTTTTTTTTTAACTGAGTGGCTTCAGCACACATTGTCTTCACATTCATGCTCATTTATGTCTTGTCTGATTTTACTGTTAGCAATGACAATTTCAGGAGCGAGGGGAGATCACCTCCAGCTGAGTGATATATATTCCTTGATACTTTTCTAATAGATTGGAGATACAGATTTATGCTCTGCTAATGACCTAAAGTGGAGTTAATGTAGCAAGTTAGGTTTTTATCCGTGAACTTTATTACTGACAGCCTATCCAGATTAAGTTCTGAGAAAGGCAGAGCCTACTTCGGACATCTAAAGTGAGTAAACGTAATGTGAAATCACTGGGACAAACTCAGAATTGCAGCACTGTAATTCTGTAGCATTGTGATGAGGTAGGAGAGCAGTTAGTGTGCAAGCACAGCCTACCTTTTAGAATCCACATAACTAACCATATCAAAAAGTTAATTTTTGCCAGGATACTCAAAAGGACAGTTCAGTATTTTTCTAATAATTAGCTTATCTTTCAGTTTTCAATCCAAATCACAGTATTTCTTCAGGTAAAATTTCAATTAATTTCAAGAAATTTTGCCAAAATCCAAGGATAACACAGTATCCACACATCATTGTAGGGACTGTCTTTCCTCCACCCACAAATTTTCTAATTCTATGCCAAATGGAAAAAAGATCATTTGATGAAATCTAACATCCTCCCCCACAAAATAAAATCCCATACATACCCTAGTACTTTTCTTCTGTATCCTAACTGTTTCTTTTCCTCTAGACCAGACCCCATCCTCTTTGAATCAGATCCTTCTCTAGCAATTCAATTCACTCCACGATTCTGTGCAATGTGTGGGGCAGGAACCAGCAAGCAAGGAACAAATCCAAAGCACACAAGGCAAAAAAGGCAAGAAGAAAAGTTCAGCGAGAGGAAGATATCTGCCCTCCATCAAATGTGCCAATGACAGAGCAAGCAGCACTCCATTCCTTTATCTTTGCTGGGACTATTTGTGTACATAAATGCATATGTTTTGACGGGCTGAGATCTAAGAGTAGACCAAAGAAACTGGGGGAGGGAGTGGAGAGGACGTCTGAAATTCTCATTTTCATTCAAGTCAGTTTTTGCATCTGAGTTTATTCTGACTCAGTGCTGTGGTATCAATCCATTCTTTGCGTGGGAAGGTTGAAGCAGAAAACGCACGCGTGCGGACACACACACACACACACACACACACAGAGTGCTCTATAGAATTCTAATTCACTTAATCCAATGATATAGTAAAAGATACTTTACACACAGCAGAATGTCATGAATAGATGAGTAGCAAACCAAAAAGCGGCACTCGTTATCTACCAAAGTTGAGGGGAACCTGTTGTGGTCAAGAAGCAGTGGCGTCCTTAACTGAGGAAGACAATGCTGGAGCAATTCCTCTCTCTCTGTTCTTCCTTTGTTCCCATTCTTGTAGGGGCTGTGACCATCTTTTATATCTCCTTGTTATCCCTTGCATTTTGATCATATAATGGATTTTTACCTGTAGGATACATGTTCCCTGTTCTCTTTGTTATGCCCTAAAACCAGTTTTATCCAGCTCTCACAGTTGCACTCCTTTAGCAACCAGCAACTTACCCTTTGTGACTTGTGTTTCCACCCTCAGCCTTCAGTTACCACCCTGTGCCTGTATTCTCAAGGCCTCTACTCTCAAGGCTAGAGCCCTTGCTCTCTGCAGTTTGGATATATTTGAGGGATTTTAAAGACTATTCTAGAGTACATATTTCCCAAATGTATGAATGTGTGTATGAATGTGTGGCATGTGCACGACCTGGATGTAGTACTGCTATTCACTGTCTACAGTAGGGTTTCTTCTGTGTCAGGAAGCATGCATCCATCACATCAGTATTCTTTAGCCAGACCTCGATGAGAAGTGGGACACAACCTTCTTATGCAATAATAAATACTGTAAAACCCAGAACAAACTCTGCCTGACCTTCAACCACTTTCCAAGAAATAGTTTAAGTATTTTCCAAAAAGGCAACAGTTATGTAGGAAGTTGTCCAGCTTGGCAAGCATGTGAGAGAAAGATGCCAAAAGTCCAGTCTCATTTGCCAACATCAAGAGTATAATATCTCTCTGCAAGTTTCCATTCGGTAAATCAGAGATAAGAATTAGCCACTTTTCTTACATCGTGAGAACAGTGCATCTGCATAAGTACACAGCAGTCTTTCTAGTTAACCAGATTTCTTTTGGTTGCTATGCTAAACCACATGAGCATTTTACTTAAAAACAGACTTTTTCATCAGACTTGCAGTTCTGTTTCAAATGGTGAAAGTTCCTCTACCAGCTCCCTGAATGTAACCTGAAATGAAAACTAAACAAAAGTCACAGGTTTTGAATAATGGGGCTGTAAGAATCACTTCAGCTATTGCCAGACATCTAGTAAGTTAGCTTTCAGGTTCACCTGAGTTCAAGACTGAGGCATGGCTATTCTACTTAGTCACAATGAAGAAGAGAGAGGTTTTATTTTTCAGACCTTCCTTAGTTATGCTAGGAAAACAAAAGCAGAGGACTGCAAAAATATTTATTTTGGGGACTAAAACCCACTTGCTCTCTTGGTTCTCCAAAGCAGGTATGCATGACTAATTCCAAGTTTTATTTGTTTTCAGGCCTTCTTACTTAAAGAGTCATGCAATCTGATTTAAAGAAGGTTGCATTCCAACCACTCTACAAGCAGAGAGCCTCGGTGCTTCAGGTTTTCCTGGTCGATAATAGTTTCCAAATGCCAAAGCACCACAAACAATTATGTAATCATATACTTCATCTAAAAATAGGAGAGTAAGTTTTGCTATCGGGAAGAAAGAGATTTTTTTTTTTCTCCCCATCTCAAAAAAGAGGTGATCACAAGATGTTTTAGATGACTACAAGTGGTCTAAAGGACATGAAACTTATTTGTTTAAACTGCTCATTTGAAAATTAGGCCTGTTTCCATCTCAAGTCATTAATCAGCCTCCAAAAAACTCCCCTGAAAATGTCTGACAACTACTGGTTGTTTCATATTCAGTTGTATTAACTTGATACACAACTGGCAGATTTGAATTTGACAAAATACCAAATCAAAGAGAAGAAGGGCTCATTTCTGTAACGCTCCGAATGTCCTGGCTGCAGTCCAGCAAAGAACTTACTCGTGCTCTATTTAAAATAGCCAGTTCCAGTGCAGACTGTTCATACGCACAGTCAGATACAGCTGTGCTGTGTTTGCGAGAGAAAAGCTCTATATACAGAAAAAGTTGCTTGAAACAGTGTTTGCTGTAAACAGACTATAGGCCAAGGAGAAAATACTTTAAACAGGAAAAAAGTAATCCTGCTATTTGAAATTTTGTTACCCATATCAGTAACTAGCCATCAGAAAAGTGCATTTAGGTCTATCACACTTTGAATTTCCTTACATGTATGTTGTTTCTTGCTTGGAAATTATGTCTAGGAACAAAAAGAGGATTTTGACCTTCTGGCTGGGAACTCAGACAGTCTGGTTGGAGCATAAGCTGCAGATGTCCAGGAATCCTGGACAAATATCTTGCATGCACAAGGAGATCAAAATTGCACATAGAAGCTACTGCACTTGTACTGTATGGACACTACCCCAAGTGCCACACAGACAAGCTGCGTCGCAGCAAGCCTGCCGCATATGGACATGCTAGGTTTCTGAGCAGCAAATGCACACAGACTTCTGCTGGGAAATCAGGGAGCTAAAGCTAAAGGCTTTCATTTTTGTCATTTCTATTCACAGATGCAGAGGCGAACATTATATAGCTGCAAGCACACAAACTGTAATGGTAAAGTAGTAAATGAGGAAAAGATACTAAAACTGCAAAGTAATCATAGAAAAAAAATTTTAAGATAAAATGATTTTATGAAGAATGCTTGTTGCTGTAAGTTGTTTTGCCTGCTTTTGCTCCGACAACACAACATTAACAAAACAAAACAAATCTGTAATAAGCAAACAGGAAGGAAAGAATTAGTCAGAAACATCATCATTAGAAGCAGTCACTGTATTTAACCTGTATAGCCAGGAGACTACAAAAAGTAACATCTCACTATATCACACAGCCCACACTCACACTTCAGGAGAAAAAGCAGAAGCCGAAGTTAATGTACAATGAATTTTCCAGTTAGTACAGGCAGCCTGGTAAACAAGCCACAGAATAAGAACAGACTTGAGTCTCCCCCATCCTGCTGACTCCACTGTGTTGCATGTTTTACCGGTTCAAAGGGCTACTGTAGAAATTTTTCATACTGTCCTGCATGTTCCAGTTTAAGCCAGACAAAAATCAGAAATGCTAAGCTACAGCAAGTATCACATTCACTGGCCATAGGTTAAGCTAGCTAGCTTGAACCAGTCAGATAGCATTATCAAGTTAATATATTTTTAATGACTGCAGAAAATCAGATGTTTATATAGCAATGTAGATGAGAAGGTAGTAAAATCTATGTATCAGGTTAGTTGTCTATTGCCTTTTTTTCAGCATTTCTCTAAACAGACAATTTCTATTGGTTTTCTAATGACTGTATAACATTTATCAAAGCAAACACAATATTATCACAGCAAGGAACTGCTGTGATTTGACAATATTAAATACATACCAGTTTGATTTCATAGCTGAGGGCCATGTTCTTAGATGTGATATACAGTGTAAAGAAGGAGACTTCTAAGAGACACTATCCAAAAGTCTCAAAATCTGCCCAAAGACTTTTTAGGACAGATACTTAACTGGTAAAAAAATAAAGAAATTCCACTAAAATAAACATTTTCAGTGTCAGTTCTGTATAAGTTATGCTATCCTTCAAAAGACTTTATTTTCAATATTCTTAAGCTATAGTGAAAAGCAGAATGCAGGACTTCTTTGCAGTTATGAAAAAAAATCTGTTTCTCTTGTAAATACAATATTGCAAAATGGCAAATGTTATCTCAGTAGTATCTGGCTCAGAATGCACTAGAGGGTGACGAGAATATTTCTGTTTACTAACAAGGTAATGTTTGAATTGATTATCCAGTAACTATGCTGATAAACCTGGGTCAAATGTAGGTTGATTTATTTCTTATCTGCTACTAACACTAAGAAATATCCCCAGTTTTAACCATGAAATATTACTTAAGTCTAAGCAAAACATTTGCCATCTTTTTGTGTTCTCTGTAAATTAGTACTTTACTTTAGCTTTTTTAATACTTGTAGTTACATATACGCCCCTCCCTGAGAACAATGAGACCTTCAGGTACTCATAAGCTTGCCTTGCAACGACTCTCTGTAAAGCACCTCCAAAACAGGTCCTGTAACGCCTTGTCCAAACAGAACAAGTCCAGGGGCTGGGGTCATGCTCCCTTCAAGCCAATGGTGAGAGCATGAAGGGCAGTCCAGAAAGCTAACTGGCCTGGCCGGGACGTATCAAGAGCTGCCCAACCAGAAACACTAGAGTTTAGGCTGCCTAAACTGGAACAGTAGGTGCTTAAACCTCAGAAAACAATTCACTCTCTCCTGAAGGCACCTGAAAATCGATTTGTTTTGGTCCCTTGAATGCCCAAACTCAGGCTGTTGCGCACTGCTTTGGAATCCTCTCACCTGGCAGACATGGAAGGCACTGAGGCTCTAGGTCAATTAAGGGGAATGACATTGCCTGCTGCATAGTGCACTTGCCCCTAATTGCAAGATATGAGTTCTAGGCCTCAAGGTCCCAATTCCCAGGCAAGTAGCCTCTCACATGTACACTAAGAGATGCACTGAGTAAGGCTATTCTCCAGTATCTTGTTAAACCTTCATTCCTTCCTCCACTTAGACTAGAATTTCCACCAAGAGAGCAAGAATTAAAAGAGAGCAGCCTGCTGCTGGAAGCACTTTAGTGGGACTGAGGAGAGCCTGGATCCTCCCAACACTATTTATGTATTTTGAACTGGACAGGAATGAGGCAAAAGTGACCCCAAAAGCAGAGGTGCATGAAGACAGTCTAACCTGACCAAGTGAGCCAGCTCTGAGTAGAGTACAGTTGTGGTGCTGTGTGAATTCTAGCATGTACATTCTTCAGTACAGCACCAAGTTAGCCTTGTTAAAAAGCTTTTTTGCAACCTGAGCAAGCAGTTGTTGTTAATTTGGCATGGCACAATGGTGAGAGAGGACAGGAAGGGAGCAAGGCTGAATACCTTTTTAATTCAATTTCTTGCCCCCAAAATGGAAGTTTGGCAACGAGGAGTTTGGAATAATCAGCGCATATTGGTCATACTAGAGGAACAATGACTGCATCTTCACTGTCCTGTTGCAGTGTGTTCACCCGCAGAGTGTCTCAGTCAGTATGTATGCTGGAGAGAGGCCACAGCATGGCTCGGCCTTTGCAATACCCTCAGGACACTTTCCAAGGCAAGCGGGATAAGGCCTTTCCCCTCCCTAGCACCCCCAGGAACACCTCTACCAAGTGATATCTCAGTGTCCCCACTAGGCTACAGGGCACAGGGCAAGATAGAGGGATGGATCCACAGGGTGCTTGCTGTTCAGTGCCTCAGAAACAGCTTTTGCTAAACAGCATGAACAGAGCTGTATCTATCCTATGGCTGTTGTCCACCCCCTTTTATTTGGCGAGGCTCTCACACAAGTGCTGGCGAGCACTGTCCCCAGCCACCTTCTCCATGAAGGCTGGGCCTGTAAGGGTGGGTGCCTGTCTCCTCTCCTTATGAGGACTCCTAAACCTAGGCGCTGGGGAAGGCATGGGAAGGCTGATGCTCGGCTACCACGCCTGTGAACCCTTCCTGCCTTTCTAGATGATCTTGAGGATCACTGGTAAGGATCTGTGAGGGCTTCCTTCTAAAGGCTGCCTGATGGGTAAGAGGGTGTGCGGTACAGGTAAGTCAGGAGTAGGGGGAGTGCATGGAGAGCATGGTGGGATAGCTGTGCTGTCTGAGAACACCCCATATACACAGTATGGATATATGGGGCCAGATGGATATATGGATATATGGATAGATGGGGCCACAGTATGGCCCCATCTAGGTGGCAGCTTTGAGGCCTATAGTGTCCATTTGGATTGGCACTCAGAAATAGCAGTATAGGTGTCACTTTTTGAGCCGAGCAAAAAAGATCAACCATGCTGAACGCCAAACAAATGAGTCAAAAGAATTTCAACAGAGAGAACTCAAAAGTGGAATTGCAAGGAATGGTTTTTGAATTACTCCTAAATGTGAAAGAGATAATTCTCCTTTGTACACCAGGTGAGGCACTATAATTCTGAAGTTCATAAACTGGTACATCCATATAAGGCACACCAGAACTGCAAGGAAAACACAAGGTTGAATCTGGAAGCCATGTCAGTATGCTGCCACACCTAATCTCATTAGCCTTCCCAGGAAGGCTCCTTAGCTCAGGATCAGAGCAAGGCTGACAAGGTTATGTCCTTTCTAGGGCAGAATTACTTGGCAGCAGATAAGGGCTCTTTGCAGTGGCTTCTGCTCTGGCCACTCGACATGTCCTAGCTCAAAAATGACAGAGCACATAGAAACATCTCCGCCTCCAACAGTCAGCACCAGGAGGTCAGCCAGGTGTCAGTCATCAAGCTTGCACAAGACAAGAAACAAAGGAGCTTCCACTGAAGATACAGAAATAATCAACTTAAAATAGGGAGAAGTAATTACATTCTGAACCAAATCATAAGCAGTCTGAGTATCCTCTACTCTAAGCTATCAGAGAAAAAAAGACTTTAGTTGGATAAACATTAAGAATTATTTAAAAAATCAGATACATTTTTCATAAATAAGCAGCTTCTTGCTGTTACACTAACCAGAGTAAGAATTAATATGGAATAGATTCATGGTTCATGTCAGAATTAATCACTCTGAGGCTTACGTTGGGAACAAACTTTTCCTATTGGCATGTTAACTGTATAATGGGATTTGTGAAGGTCCTACATGTGTTTTCAAAGCTCCTAATCTGATCAAAGTCAAAGCCATCACTTGGCTTTGCAAGATTTGTGCTTCTTCATGCCTACCCAAGCTTTCTGCTAATTAGAGGGAAGACTATTTACTGAAAATCTCAAGGGTGGAGGCAAGGGAAAAATGGCACCAAGTTGTATAAACCAAGTGTACTAAATTGTTTCTGTCTTCAGGACAGAAAGGAAGAATAGATGGCGCTTTACATTACTATGAAGAAAGAACAGACTATCTGACTAGATATAAGGAAATCCTTTTTCACCATGAGGGCGAGTTTTTATGCACTAGAAGAGGTTTCCAGAGAAACTCTATTCTTTCAATTTAAACTATTGTTTCTATGATTCTGCAAAGGGCAATAGGTAATCCTTAGCCACAGCAAGTAGGATAGAGAGAAGTCAGATGCGTATCATATGTCCAGGGCTTATAACCTGCTGACTTTCTGGCCAACACTTGCATTGTTTGAACAGAACACATCGTTCTTTGCCTTCCTTTTTTGCCATCTCCACTTCTCATTTGCCCTGTTAAATAAATCTTGATTTAGAATTACCATCAGACAAATGCAAGTCATTGGATGCCACTCCAAGAAGAAATCAAAGCTAAGCCCTGTCCCTAACAGGTAGCTCTAATATCCGTTAGATTTGTGAAACCATTTGAACCCATGTTATCATTACACCACCTGCAGACATGCTGGAGCAGTGAAGATGTTTATGGCATCTTTATGATGATGATGTTACCTAGGACCTTGATTTTTAGTGATGTACCTCCACTCTTGCTAGTATTGGCAGAAGCACTTAATTATGTGTGGCACACCTTTCCACCACCTAAATGGGTTTTGACAAAGCGACATCAGTTAGCAGGGAAATTAAGAAAAGTATCTAATGCAGGAAAAGTCAAGAAAGGAAATCAAGTTACAGTGAGCCATGCTCTCTGCCTACAACATCACAGAATAGTTCTTTCATTCATTAGCTATATAATAGTCTCAATTTAGAGGACCTAGAATGGCAGAGGTGAAAGTGTGTGGCTCGTACTGAGGTATTTATCTGCTTCAGTGGCCTTTCTGGATATGTTTCCTGAGGGTAAGATGGTCTTACCTGTTCTTGGGATATTTCCCAAGAAGCAAGCATGCCCCAAACTGCAACTTCTAAACTTGAACTTCTGTTTTAAACACCTATTCTCAAAAAACGAAAGTGATGTTTTCTGTGCACCAGTTCTGATGGGAGTTAATTTGAGGTCTCCATTTTGTTGTGCCTCAAATTCCATTTAAATTCATCTTACTGCATTAAAAATAAACCCTCAGTAAAGACTAGGTTGAAATGGATAAAGGTAATTCACTTACAACATCCTGAGTTGATGCTCAAGGGTAATTTTCCCTGCATACTGTCCCTCATTGCCACAGGGCACAGTGAAATGACTGAAAACAAGTAGCTGACATGTCCAGTAGTCTGGCCTGAGCAGAGTAAAAAGATGCAATACCTCCTTGCTTGGAGGATTTGCCGTTTTCCACCTAGAGTTCTACTGTAATCATAGCTTAGATGAGGAGTCATGTCAGGAGTGGATGTTGTCTACCTTGACTTCAGTAAGGTTTTTGACACTGTCTCCCATAGCATTCTCAAAGGCAAGCTCAGGAAGTCTGGGCTAGATGAGTGGACAGTGAGGTGGACTGAGAACTGGCTGAAGGGCAGAGCTCAAAGGGTTGTGATCAGTGGCACAAAGTCTAGCTGGAGGCCTGTATCTAGCGGTGTCCCCCAGGGGTCAATACTGGGTCCAGCATTGTTCAACTTATTCATCAGTGATGTGGATGAAGGGACAGAGAGCACCCTCAGCAAGTTTACTGATGATGCAAAACTGGGAAGGGTGGCTGATACATCCAAGGGCTGTGCTGCCATTCAGAGGGACCTGGACAGGCTGGAGAGATGGGCAGAGAGGAACCTCATGAAGTTCAACAAAGGCATGTGCAGAGTCCTGCACCTAGGGAGGAATAACCCCAGGCACCAGTACAGGTTGGGGGTTGACCTGCTGGAAAGCAGCTCTGAGGAGAAGGACCTGGGGGTGCTGGTGGACAAGCTGACCATGAGCCAGCAGTGTGCCCTTGCAGCCAAGAAGGCCAGTGGTATCCTGGGTTGCATTAGGATGAGTGTTGCCAGCAGATCAAGGGAGGCGATCCTTGCCTTCTACTCAGTCCTGGTGAGGCCGTATCTGGAGTGCTGTGTCCAGTTTTGGGCTCCCCAGTACAAGAGAGACATGGAGCAACTGGAGAGAGTCCAGTGAAGGGCTACTAAGATGATTAAGAGACTGAAGCAACTCTCATATGAGGAAAGGCTGAGAGAGCTGGGAGAAGAGAAGACTGAGGGGGGATCTTATCAATGTGTATAAGTATCTGAAGGGAAGATGTAAAGAGGATGGGGCCAGACTCTTTTCAGTGGTGCCCAGCAACAGGACAAGAGGCAACAGGCACAAACTGAAACACAGGAAGTTCCATCTGAACATGAGGAAAAACTTCTTTACCGTGAAGGTGACAGAGCCCTGGAACAGGTTGTCCAGAGAGGTTGTGGAGTCTCCTTCCTCAGAGATACTCAAAAGCTGTCTGGATGCAGTCCTGGCCAATATGCTCTAGGTGACCCTGCTTGAGCAGGAGGGCTGGACTAGGTGATCTCCAGGGGTTTCTTCCAACTTCGACTATTCTGTGATAATTCTGTTCAAGGCCCACAGAAAACCAAAGCAAAGGAGGGCGTTAATGCCTAGAGCTCATTTCAGAAGTAAAATCCTTTTCTAACGAGGATGGAGGAACCATGGTCTCAGTTATCTCACAACACGTTCCATTGCAACCAACAAATTATATTGTTTCCTTATTAAGAACACTCTCCATCCTTCCCCAGCTGATACAGGCAGAACTGGGCTTCCAGACTCAGCTCCCTGCAAACTGAACATGGCTTCCTTTAGCCCATCAAAATAGAGAGGAATCTCTGGAGCAGAGAGAAGAAACAGATTTGTTCCTTCCACTCTTCACACTCTGCAAATTGTCCTAATCACAAGGACAGATCAAACTTCCTTCAGTCTCTTTCTTTTCTGGCTCTATGGGTTTTGCATTTTTTGGCTTCAGAGGGGCTGAACAGCGGCAGCAGAAAATGCTCGTGCCAAAAGTTCCCATGACCTGGTAGTTCGGTCATTCTTCTGGGGACAAGCTCTCAATCGCACTCATGCAGAACACAATGCAAAAACAGGTACTACCATCATGGCCCCAGCTAGACTTATCCTGAGCAGATGGAGAGATTTCCTTCCGGCTCTTTATACCCTCAGTGCGAGAGACACACTTAAGTGGATGGCATCACTTTGTATTAGGGCCCTAATTCCCCAAATAAATCAATGTGGAAAGGAAGTCCTACATCAGGTGGATTAGATCACTCTCTGGCACTGTCTATATGGCAAGGCTCCAGTGCACCCAGCATTCCTTGCCCCCAAGTTGTCTAGGACTGAATTCCCTTGGAGATCTGGACTCCAGCAGGGAAACCCTGCACACCTGGCTGCCTCTCCCAGGGCTCTTCTTCTACTGCTGCTTTTGCAACAGTGACCTCTTTTTATTCCTAACAGGAATTTTAATCTCTATCTCCTCTACTCCTGCCTAGTCCCTAGTCTAGAATGGCTTTCTCATTCCAGGGCATACTGCAGCATCACTGGCATTTCATGGACTTTATCTGTAAGCCATGAATGCTTTTAGTCTTTTGATGTCCCCTGCATCCATCAGTCCAACACAGAAAACTCTCTCTACTATTATTTTCCTCCTTAAACCAGTTAATGAGTAAAAGATTTAATAAGTCTTTTAAACTCCATTTAAGAGGTCCACCTGGCAACCTTTATAGTTTGCATAATGATCTGCATGAAATTCCAAAAGTAATGAGATCGGAAGAACAGCTATCTAAAAGATAAACTGTTAAAGAGCAAGAAGCAAAACACCCAGAAATCCAGCCAGCATTTTCAGCTCTGTAGATATCATAACATTACCACATCAGCAGTTCTGAGAGTCAGCTAAGCAGTGGAGTTCTTAGAAGTGACACTAGGATCACGCACATGTTTACACACAATGCACTGCATACACCTGCAGTCTAACCAGAAATGGGATAGCACCAAGAGCAGGAAGAACTTTGCTAACTTTCATCTACTTAATGTGGGTATCAGTAGCAGTGTCAGTAGCAAGGGCTTCAGCATGGGCTAGCTATCCATGCTTTTATGCAAGCCCCAGGCACACAAGTCTTTGCCTGCTAATTCTTTTCTCTTATAGTATCAACACATCTAGTTCACTGCCACCTTGGGTATGGCTACACATGCTGCAGTCACACCTGACTGCTGTGCAGATGTGCTTTAGGCATAGAAGAGCCTTTGAATACTAGGCTTGAGTGCTGTTGCCACATCATGTTAACTTCATTTGCCACTTTCCAATAAGTTGCTGTTATATCCTCCTGCTGACTGTAAATGAAACCTTTCATTATGGTAGGAAAGCACAGTCTAATGTAACTAAATTAAAACACAACTAGAAAAAAATGTTGTAATTATACATCTGAAAACAGTAGTTAACTTGGCTGTAGAAGAGTCAGATTTCAGTAGCTAAAGGGCATAGGAGAAGCTTCACGTCAACATCTTTCTCCCTAAGCTGCCCTGTGGACCTTCCCATCAAGAGTGAAAATTAGATAGTGACTAGTAATTATCACAATGGTATTTATTTCACAACACAACAATTTTTTTTTCAGATTAGATGTATAACACACTTGTGGGATTTGCAGCTCTTCTTTGGAGTAGCTACAGGAACCCAAGAAAGTTCAAAGACTTTTAGTTAGGGCTACACAATTCACTGCTGCAGAGTTCAAGCCTACATATGTTCAGGTCAAATTGCTTTACAAAAAACTTAAACAAACTTTCATTTACCCTATCTTTAAACAAGAGGATGGGGGTGAAACTTAAGCATTCAGGTAAAAAAGAGAGCCATAAAAAAATAGTCCAAAAGAAACAAAACTAGTACCCTGTTTCAAAGATGCATTTTAAGGATATAAACACACACACACACATCCCCCTCACCAAACTCTTACAAAATACCAATGCACACTATCCTTAAAAACTGCCTAAAAAATGGAACAAGATTTTTTTAAAGTCGTCTTTCTTGGGCAGTGTTTTAATAATGCATTTAGAATCTCATTTAATCCAACAGACCAACCTTCGCTGCTATTATTACATAAAGGGAAACCAAAAAAGTCATGTGTTATTTCCAGCTGAACCAGTTATGCAAACTCAGTATATAAATGGACTCAAAGCTTCAACATTAGAAACTGAAGAGATGATAAAGCTACCCAATGAGTGTTACTGCTTTTTAAAGCAATTATGGTAGCTTTATGAACTAACTAAAAAGAACTAGGTACTTAGACAAACAATGAGGATCTCTTTACATTAAGGTGTTCAATCTATGACACAGCAAATGCTTACGTTAGGAAGAAACATCATTCAGTATACACTAACTTAACTACTACTGTTTTTGAGATTTACAATAAAATTGAAAAAATCTTTCAAAACAATTTAAATACAAATAGCTGCAAGATAAAGATATAAGATTTCTAATGGCCCTTAAGACATTTCTGGGGAAGCAGATTACATAAAAGATTCCCCAATCTTAGCACATGAAACTAATGATAATTACACAGGCAAGCAAATTGCTTATTATCTGGAAAAGGACACAGAAAGTAGGTTGTGGACAAAAAAGAAAAAAGAAAAAAAAAGCGAAGGAGGGGAAGAGGAAAAGGAAGAGGGAGAGTAAGAGAACTGTTTGAAGAGCAAGTACTTACCATCACTGAATGGATCAGAATACACATTTCCTATACTATCTGTTTAGTTCATGTTCCAGTCTACTAAAGATATTGTGGTAAATCAGTCTCTGAAGAACAAATCAGAATTTCTGTAGATCTGGTGCTTCATGTACTAGATGTTTATACAAACATGTAAGAGGTTAATTCTTTCCCCAAAGAATTTACATTTCAAGACAAGAGACAGCTCAAAGACTGAGAACATGAACTATAAATGAGTTATAACTAACTCCTCTGACATCTTGCAAAGTCATCTTAGGTTTCCCACAGCACCTCCTAGATAGAGAATATCTGCAAAAATATGTGACAAGTGAAGTATTTCTAGAGAAAGCAAAACAACTAAGGAGCAAGGGGAAATTCAGGATTCTAAAACATGCTAAGCTACTGACTTGGTCTTTATGAAAGCATGTTTAACGAGAGGTAATGGGTCGGACTGAATGTGCATCGTTGGAATAACCTTACATTACCAGGAAAGGTAAATAGGTTACTTATTTTATGTCTAATTTCTATTGTCCTAGGTAGTGTGTAACTATATTTTTGAAACATTAAAAATTTAGATTGAATTTTAATCTTTGACAAAAGAATACCACAGATCATTATTTCCTTTTCTCAGAAGGCTACCTTGGGGAATTCATTGACTGCTGTTGAAAGAAACTGAAGGAAAATTCTATGTATGAACTCAGTAGTTCTTAACTACAGTGGGACAGTGGCCTCTTAATCATATTTTGTTGGAAGCAAGGGCTAATAACCTCACAAGTTTGCCGACTATATACACTTATAGACACAATAAATGATGATCTGCTTACAATATCCATTCATTAGAGACCAGTCTAGATCAGAACAGTCTAGGAAGTAGTTCTAGGAACGTTCTGCTGCCATCTACAGACTGGTGTTGCAGCACCTTGAAGCAAGTGGGCCTCCCACTCTGAACCCAGTGTCAGTGAACATTCAGGTCACACCAAAGACTGACTCAAGACATAAAGGTCCTGTGCAAACTGAAGACCTTGTGTTTTGTGACCAGCGTAAGTTTGCATCCATGAAAGTACAAAGCAATTCCTTATAGTAGGTAAAGTGTATCCCATGGATACTGTGATCTGTGCAAGTGCAACAACCATTATTTGTAAACCCCAATGCTGTCGAGGACTAACTCATTTATCTCCTTGTCTTCTGCCTGAGGTGAAGTGTAGTATGTCAGAGCACTTGCATCTCTGATGAAGGTGTTATTTTGTGGGTAAAAAGTGGAAAGTCGTCTAGAATTAAGTTGGAGGACAGGGATGGATGACCTGAATAAGCAGAAAGGACAGCTTCAAAGCAATACCAATGAATTAGAGACAAACTGATTATGAAGTGATAATTAAATGCTCAAAGAACAGGGCATATTGGCTGAGTAGTCTGATCAGAGAAGAATATCATTTTACAGTGATTGATAAATAAGGACAATAAATTCCATAATGCAGTACTAGTGTTAAAAGAGAAATGCCTTCTGAGAGTATATTAGGGTATTAGTAAGTTTAAGAAGAATGAAAAGTCCATACTCTGCATTAACTAGAACAAATTAAGACACAAAGCCTACATACACTAGGAGTTTCTTTCTTGAATTACGCACCCCCTTCTTGAAGATTTCATACCCTCTTTCCTCTCCAGCTTTTCAGCCTTCCACTAATTCTCCTATTGCCTTTTTTCACCATTTCTAGACACAGAACCCCAATCACAAATCAGTTCCACTGCATCCTCCTCTTCAACTGCTCTTGGCCTGTATCATCAGTGGTGGTACTAGGCTTCCTCCACTTAAACATCAGGAGTACATTTGTGCGACACCTGGGAGATCCAGCATTAACTGCTGCAATTGCATCACTTAAATGAGGGCTGGCAAAATGAATAAAGAGGAGAAACTTCATGGCAAATCTGCCTGCCAACCTTTTGCTCTCTAAGGAGTAGCAGCTTCAAGCTGTAATGGTGTCAGAAGCCCAGGCAACAGATAACATGGCATATTATAAAGAAGCTTAGAGAATCATGAACGTCATAAGTGAAGGGGACCTAGTCTAGAGTTATTGGATATGTATTAGTTTAGTGTCATGTAGACCAATCTTAACATCCAAGATCCAAGATTAGACAAACCCTTAAAACAATTCCAAGAGTTCCTGTCACAACAAAAGTATTTCAACTTCAGAGTAAAACCTTTATGAATAGTCAGGGTTAATCCAGGACCTCTGACATTTGACATCAACCTGCTCACCCTGCCTGCAATATGTTGGGCAGGGAGGAGAAGCTAAAAACAAAAATTCCCCAAGAATTTACCGAGATGGCTGCAATGTGCATGAGCAGGACGATTTTAAGGGAGCAGGGAACCTCACCAAGGCCATTTTCTCTCCTTATTCAAAACTACGCACAATCATTGAGAAGCAATGAAATACCATTTACTCAATGCCAGCACAAACAAATCCTCCATGTTAGGCAAAGAAAACACCATCTGTCATCTCTTCTGGTGTCCAAGTTATAGGATAAAGAATTGAGTAAAACATTTTGGGGAAAATGTTCAAGAGTTATGAGTAACTATGTAGGAAGAAGATATCCGAAAGCAAAAAAAATCACAGAGGAACAATCTAAGAAATAAAGCCCCCCAAGTAACCAATACCACATCTTGTTCCTGGAGAAGGCCTCAGAGTGGCTCATGGCTGAACAGAATTGGTCAACAGGCAAATTGTAACATCTCTAAATCCGCAATAATCTACCAAGACCTAATACTTGCAAACTGATGTTCACATTGTTCTGGCTTCCCCTAAGGTTCAAACGTAAGGACACTTGGAACAAGTGTCAAGGAATGTGATATTTACTTAGCAGATACAATCTTTACATAAACCCTGGAAACATTTCTCAGAAGATGTAAGCCTTAGTCCATGCAGGTGTACTGACATATTTTATGCAAATTACACTGAAAAGATATAAAAGGTTAACAGAAAGGCAACAAACATGATCGGAGAGTGTAGAATGACTTGTTCATATGGAATAATAAAGTGAAGACTCTTCAGTGAAGAGTCTGAAGTTAGGACTCCTCAGTCTGGAAAAAGAGAAAACTGAATATGACAGAGGTAAATAAAATCTGAATGATGTGGAGATAGTGAATAGGGATTGATTGTTCACTGTGTGTTCCAGTGCAAGGGCTGGGGGTAGGGGGCACCAACTGAAACTAACAGAAGGCAGATTCAAAACTAGCAACACAACCTATGGCCAAGTTTTGGATAGTAATATTTTACATGGGTTCAAAAAGTGATTAGGCAAATCCATCACTAGTTGTTAATTTAACCAAAGCCATGTCTATCTTCAAGTGGTCAAATGTTGGGAGAGTATGTGTGGGAAACTTCATACATGATTATCTTGTTCTTACATGCTTCTATAGGCACTGCCTTTGGCCACTGTGAGAGGCATTCCTATATTTTTATAGTGTATTATGAAATTCTGAATACCTTTATGAATGCTAAACACCCAATGAAATTAATCATTTTAAATTCGATATTTTGTAAGAGTAGAGTACTGTTTCTGTGGTATAAGGTGCACTGTGGTACACATGGCAGGTTTCCCTTGAGGTATGAGTTACACATTTCTTTTTCTCTTTCTTAACAGGTAACAGAAATTTGAACAGGAAGTGAGATAACAATCCACAATCACTCTCTCTTTTTCTCATCTCTTAGGTCATCTGAAAAAAGGATGCAAATATTGCTCACCAGTGTGGAGGACAGGTAAGTGAACTTTTGCCCTAAACATTTCTTGGTACATAAGATATGAACCTTGCTGCATGCGTTGCAAATTCTGCAGGAGGCCATAGCTACGGGCCGGTCATCCATTTTCGTCTGCTGCCGGTGGAAACAGGACTGAGATGGTGTCTTTTCCCATTGTACGGGCAAGCCATCTGCTTCTGGGCGAAACAGGACTGGCATGATGTGACCACGTGGGACGCACTGAGCCTGCACGGAACCAGACCACGCCGCATCATGTCCACCAGGCATACGCATGAGATTTCTTGGAAATGGGTGGAGATTCTGGGACTTGGACTGTATAAAAAGGATACCACCCAAAGCTAAGTGGAGGACCCACCCACCACCAAACGGGACCCCCCACCACCGAGACTCCCAAAGGAAGAGGACCAACGGGACGCCGCTGGATCCACGGGTGGTGATATCTTTTTCTCTCTTTTTCTCTCTTTTTCTCTCTTTTTCTCTCTTTTTCTCTCTCTTTCTCTCTCTTTCGTTGAATGTTGGTAAGATCTGTTCAAAACGTGTGGCACGGGACTTGTCTAGCTAGTTGAAGTAACCGCCATTGAATTATCATATTTGACCATATGCCTTATCTTTGTGTTAATAAATCATAAAACTGGTTGGCTGGTGTCGTTTCACCTTAATTCAGTCCAAGGGCATCACGAACTTGGTCGTTGGCCCCAAGGGGAGGGAGGTCATCCTAAACGACTCCTTTCAGGCCACAACAACCAGCTTATGATCCTATGCTTGTAGCTAGGGCAAAGAAATGATCTATAGAGATACTGTGATTTTTTTCTTGAGATTCTTAAAATCTTTAGCCAATGGGGCGAGCTGAACTTAGTCCTTCAAATATTTTGGATCTTGTCCCTCAGTTAACCCTACTTCCTCAAAAAAAAAAAAAAAAAAAAAAAAGAAAGAAAATCACAAAGCACAGAAATTCTAAAGTATTGTAGGGGATCAGTCACTCAGTAATGCAATTTTTTCCTTCATTAAGCAGCAAAAAAAGAACGAAAACAAAGGGCAGAATCAAAACAAAGATGAAAGAAATAATTAGAGAAAAGGGTAGTGGCAGTACAGAAAAAGTGGATGAAAATGTATTCTGTAAACCCATATTTCGTTTTAATATGACTGGACAAAATCTCATCTACTGTCCTCTGTGAAGTGGCACTTTCACCATGAACTACCCAGATATTGTGGGATACTGGAACACAATTAGCTGGGTCCCTTTAAATTCTAAAATCCTTTCCATTTCTCTGGAAGTAACTTAAACTCTCATCAGTCATGTTGCCAACCACTTCCTGCTGGAATCAAGTGTTTCAGATTTTCCCTACTTGTAGATGGCTTGAGTTGTCTTTAAAAAACACCCACAAATCCAACTCCAATTAAAACTCAACAGCTACAACTCAAAGAAAAATACCACAAGTCACAAGACCTGCTATGATTTAGGAATTAATAATTTCAAGAGCTTCCATTCCATTCGATAGAAAGTTGTATCGTGTTAAGAGCAAGCTTGACCTGTCCAAGAAATACTATATAGCAGAATTACAGGTATCAGTCGCTCTTGAGAGTTTCTAGGATGGAGATGACTACAGTAGAAGTGCTTATAAATGCACCTCACTCTCTCATACTGCACAAAGGGAAGCTGTATCTCATGTTGGTAACCATTCCATTGTCCAAACACGGTAACTGTGTGTGTGGATGAAACTATCAGTTACAGAATTTGAGCAAGTTATTTTTCAGCAAGGTGAGCTACACATTGCTAGGACAAGAATAAATCAGACTTACATACTTAAATCAATACCTTATTTTTGTGGAATATGTAGATCCACAGGAATAAATGCACTTCAAATCAGATCAGTATTTCATCTTTTTATCTTGCATCTTTTATCAATCAGGTATTAACAGGGCTTGCACCGGTTAAAATCCACTCTTCTATAAACAGCTGTAAAAACACAGTAAGCGATTAAACTGTAGAAAGAGATTGAAAGCAAGCTATCAGACTTCCTACTGCTCAAAAAACACTTATTATGTAGGCATTTTGTAGAAATGGATGTTAGGACTCTAGAAAATGGACAGGAAAATCCTTTGAGAATGTACTTTATTTCAGAGAGCAATAGAAATGTCATAACGCTTCTAGGCTTTTTCCACGTACTTGAGGAAAACTGCTTAAAAGTAACATACCATGTAGTTACTTTTGTTCAAGTCCAAATAGCTGAATGTTTACACGTCATACAACTTACTCCAGCTACCTCCGTCTCCCACAAGACTGGTGCAGATGGTTTCTTTCGAGACATTAGCTTTGAAATTATTTGGCTAGTAGCACTGCATTCCAGCCCCACATAAAATAGCCCTGTATAGTTTACTTGCATTTTTCTCTCCTCACAATATCTCATGATTAATATAAATAGCTGTCTGCTAGTGACCTAGTAAAAACCCAAAAGAAACAAATACTAAAAAGTTTTATGCAGACCTACAAAAACTGTAACTTTGGTTGCAACAACTCTTCTTGCAACGCATTTAGGATTTAGCTTCATGTTGCTCTTTGAGATTTTTTTTTTATTCAACTGTTTATTTGCTTGATGTTAGCAGTGGCTGTCAGTCCATATGCCACTTTCAGCCTACTTGATAGATCTGTGAGTTTGGACTACAGGCTTGAGCAAATCAAAGCTTTTAATGAAACATAGTTTTGAAGTTTGATCACTTCGAGAGGGAGCCCTACAAAAGCAGGAGACTAAAATTAAATGGTATTTCTGGCTTTTCCTGTGAGGTTGAATTCCCATCAACACTGTCCAGCAACTGGACTGCCTGGAGGAGAGACCAAAGGGACTGCTTAGGGGCTGACGGCTTCTTGGCAATGCATTTCTAGAGTCACTTCAGGGTGGAGTGGCCCTGTGCACTAAACAAATCCCACATCTCTGCTTTACTTCACACATGCAGCTATTGGGCCCTTCTTTGAGAGAGTACAGTGTAGATTTGGGCAGCACACAAAAGCCTCAGACGTGCTAGTCATGGCAGTTAACAAAGCAGAGTAGGCATGGCAAGTGACCCGGAGGTCCCCTCCTGTCTTAATCTAGCATTCAAAATACAAACTGAAGTAACGTAACCAAAGTTGCCCTGCCTATCTTAAATATTTGGCAGTGTGAATCCATGCCAGCTACAAGAGCTACCTGCCCTATTACTCTCTCCAACACATCTGCTCTAGACAACTGCTGAACACTTACCAGGAACAAAATAAGAAGATTTATCATACGACCAAATTAGGAGGAGCAGGGAAAAGAAGAAGGGGAGAACAAAAGAAATGGAAACTATTGGAACCTAGGAGATGCAGAATGAAGACATACATGAAGGTGAGAAAAAAAGGAGAGAGTATAAGGTTATGGATATTGCACTTTGGTATAGTGAAGAAAAATGAAGTAAAATCTGACAAGAGTCCCCTAGTAAGACTTTCAAGAATTCAAACCATATCTCTAGAAAACAGAACAAGAATTCAGTCACACTTCAGCAAAGGCTTTTGGCATGCTCTTGATTAATTTTAACTTATATGTTTACGTAAGTTAAAACTGCTTAGGTACAGATAACACCTACATTGTAATGTTTTTCTAAGACTTAGTGATAAATTATATACTTTAACAAGAAATATTTTTGGTGCTGATTACTAGGAATGATTCTTAAAGCTACACACACACCAAATGACCTTGTTTTAGACCCTTGAACTTTGCTGCTATTCACACGTAGGCAAATTTTAAATTTCCTGATATATAGAGAGGAAGTTAGTGAGCTACATATTATTGGGCCTCTGGACCAAAGGCAGGATTTGTTATTAAAACAGATTTTATATATAGCCGAATGTCACATTTACAGTATACTAGAAATCAATGGTTCTACTTACTTCTTCCTGCTATAAACAGGCTTAAATGAGAAGCAAATTAATGCAAACTGTTTCTCCCTAAACAATCTATCCAACATTTTTCTGCCACAGAAATGGACAGAGCAGAGGGCATTAACTACAGAAAACTCCCATTAAAACACAGTTAATTTCCCAGATCTCTTAGGGAAGAAAGCCTAGTCTGGTCTTCTAACACATCCTGCATTTTAAAATAAAGTTGCTTTGAAGAATATTGCCCTCTTGACATAGCTTCAGCCTCTTACTTCAGAAGCACTGCATAAAAGCGTGTGTCATAGCATCCTTCAAACATATTAAACACCCTTAAACTCTTATTAGAGCCTCACTCCAGCTCTTCCTTGCTGGACCCACAGGAAGTCAATGTGACTGAAAGTCACTTAAGCTTTTCTGAGTCCTGGACACTAAACAGACTCTCTCTCTGACCTCTGTGATACAGCCTTTGTTACTGTCTGGCAGAATTAGATCATTTATCAGGTGATCGGTACTCCTCAAATCATTGAGAAACCTCCTACTTCTTCTAGTTGCTTACGTGTACAGTTTCCTTGAGCTCTAACCTTGTTTTGCCTCTAAGGAAACATGGTAACTTACACAAAGACTTTCCTCATACATTCACTCCTGCATCTTAGCAGAGTGCCATAGCCACTGCGTGAGCTTTTCGGTTTTTTCCTCCTTGAAGTCATCTTCCAGGATTTCATCCTAGGACAGCGGTGCTCTTTTTCCTGGAAACAAATTCTTTCCTTAAAATGTTCTACTAGTCATCTCAGTCCCATCTGAGGCCACTTCAAAGGGTCTCTCCGTATGTAAAAAATTGATTGTACCCACAGGTTTCAGACTGTTGTCCTGTATTTCCTTGACATGCTGTTATTCTCCACTTATACTGAATCCTAAGGTATGTTTTAATAACAATCACCTGCAAACCCAAGCCATGCCTCCTTGGTACAGAGGAAGAACTATCACATTCATTATTCAGAATACACCACAAGGCTGTACCACAGCTAACAAAACAACGTCATAGAACTGAAGGAGGCTTTTAAGATAATCAGGTTCAGTTTCCTACTGTTATCACATATAACACATCAAGTTCCATCTGAAAAATAGTTTAGGTTTCTCGAATCTACCTCGAAGCCTGAACCAGAAATACATTACTCTGTTAATCTCCTTACCTAATATTCACTCCCAATATTACATAATAATTTATACCCGGGATGAAGATAAAATCCATGATGTCAAGTCTGTTCTGGACTGACTGAGAAAATTGAGGCATTTATTTTGTCCATATTATTAGCCAATTAAGACAGAAAGTGTATGAAAACAATTACATCATGTTCAATTCATTAGTCAAAAAGGTTTATTTATTTTCAACTGCTAATACCATTTTCTCAAAGGAAATGGCTCAGAAATCCAAGATAAACGTATCTCACTAACTGAAAAGTTGCCAAACACACTTTAAGGCCTTAAAGCTGCAAGTTCTCAGCCTGGAAGTACTACAAGCAGTTTCCATTGTATAACTAAGATAAGCTGGCTACTTTTTTAAGGAAAAAAAATAAATTTAGGGAGTGTTCTTACTTAAAAAAAAAAGGAGATAGACCGAGAGCTAGACAGGCCTGTGTGCCATACTGTTCTGTCATCACACAGACAAATTATAATTGAAAAAACTAAGCTAGGGAAAAGGAATCCAGCCACAAATCCATTTGTGGGAAGCAAATGCAATAGAATTAAGTATTTCAGAGCATGTATTGTATAGAACAAAAATTACTGAAAACAAGCATTGCAGTTTGCCCTGGAAATCATACAAGTCACAAGAACTCATGTATCTTGACAGCAAGCGTGACTGTGGTCCAAAAAATAATCTTGATGACAATAGCAGCCCCATACATAAACTTACATAACACAGTTATAATGGTAAAAGTGTCTTCAAATGTAGCATATTCAAATCATTGGATTTACAAAAAAATACAAACATTGTAGAAGCAAATGCAGCAGGAACAAGGTTTCGAGTTTTGCTAGTGTCATGATCTTACCAAAGCAGAAGACAGTGTGGTCACAGGGGTTTTCAACATATGTTTATGGGAAAAGAAACACATACAAAAGCGTACAGTGTTGCCAATGGACACAATAAGTTAAGTAATTAAAAGCGAAGCCCACAGAGAAAGCAAAAAAACTGTTATTTATTCATTACTGTTTCCCTTTTTGCCTGACCAAGGACACTGCTCCTTAAACCTACTGCAGCGCAATTTGTAGGCAGCATGAGTGGGCAGAGTGTGAACATGGCAGATCTCTGCTCCTGGTATAATGGCACTGAGAGGACTGCTAGCAGTGACTGCGTGTTCAGCTCTGGCACTGTGCAGCTGTACCAGCTGGCTCCCTTAAACCTGTTCTCTGCTTTTGGGTGGAAGGGGAAATAAGGAAACAAGACAGAGACAAAGATTTTGACAACACAATTACAAAAATTACAAAACAAGGTGTTACCACAAAAATCCCAAATTTGGAAATCTCAGGTTAGTTGACAAGAAACTTTCAATGTAATACATTTCCAGAAAACATATATTCCTGAAAACTTTCAGCATAACATATTTCTAGGAAAAATTCTTAGCTTTCTAAACAGAGAATGCTAATTAATGCCTTAAGTTCTCTCAAGGTCTAACATCCATGGCATCTTAATATGCAGTATAGAGTCTACCCTTTGGTTCAACATCTGCCTTTCAAAGAACTCTGATCTCACCTTTCCATTTTTGTTTTCTGCCATGGAAAACGATTTGCTTTTCTAAATCTGAATTTTATCTCCTGGCTGTGACCTGGGCAACACTGCTTTCTTTTCTGGGAACACTTGCCTCAGTCCTGATGGATTTTAAGACACTAAACACTAAGAAGTTACTTTCATTATTCATTAACAAGTTTCTATCTACAGCAAACTAGGAATTCCTCAACATGACCAAGATAATGAGTTAGTACAGGCACACATCCAATAGTTATGCCTTGCTGATATTACGCCCAGACACTGCTATAAGTATGGACAATCCAGAGAACAGACTATGAAGTGACTGCTTTACACGAAGAGATTGCTTTAGAGTAGCAACCTGAGTCTGGAAGGAATCAAAACTGGTACACTTACCATGAAACAACTTCTCAGTAGCAGAAAACATGGGATCAGTTGTTCTCACATACATAAACAAGTGTGTTGTACATAGAAACATGAGTTAACAATATGGAGAAGATTTTTTTCAGCTATGTTTTTTTCCCTTTATTAACGGGGCAACTATGTTCAGGCTGACCACAATTATTTAAATTAAGCTGCTAATCCACAAACTGCTACTCGTCTCCTGTATGGGATAAAGTTCTTCTGTCCGCTACCTCATGGTGCACTATCTGTGTTTCTGATCCATGGCCAAGATATAGCTATTGCACCTGCAGAATGATGCACTTCTTGACGGTCTCAGTAAGGAAGTGTCTGCCACTGGCACATCACCAAGGCAGCCTGTCCTAGAAATAAAAGGTGTCCCTGTTAGAAAGCAAACAGCTGGGGAGGCAGCAGCAAATGAGTACATTAGGGACAGAATGAAGAGGTAATAAGATCACAAACAGACAAAACTAAAGATAACCCTGAGTGTGTCACTGAAGCCTGGCCAAGATATGGTCAACAACATTTTGGAGATAAGAAATACTATTTATAAAGATTTGTTAAGTGAGGGGGCTCCTGGTTCACTGAGACAAGATGATTGGGTCTGTTGAGAAGGGAAATATTATATCAGATTCAGAACACTGTCTGGCACTTCAGAAAGTGTACAAATATGAAGATCCACTACTACAACAAGCTGGATTTTTTTTGAGGGAGGTGTGGGTGGGGGTTCTATCAAAGAAACCAACTAAGGTCAGAGAGATTTAAAACGATGTATGTCATTGGATGTGAGTCTTTTACTCACTTGCTACACTGGACAGAATGCTGAAAAAACCCTGAATATTATTTACTACTATGCCAGACAGTGCCTTCTCAGGTTACAGTCAGCACTACAAGAGGGACATTTACAGGGTTTGTGAGACAGGACTATTCAAGCAATTGACAACTGATAGTAAGACTCCATTTACACTGCTATTACTGATATTATTACTTTACACTGTTACTATACACTATTATTACTTGTATTACTCCAGTGATGCAGTTGTGACCATTGCTTTTGAAAAAGGAGATAGGATGCTTTAAAAGCCAGTCAATCTATCTAGATTGCACTGACAGGACCAGGCAGGAGAGGAATAGAAATCATTTGAAATTCTCTCCTAGCAAAGATTTATGGCAGATTCTTAATACTTGATGATGCAGGCAGATAAAGAACAAAGATAATTTTAAGAAACCTCTACCTTTTATTCTTCAAATCAAGACACTTTCTGAACCAAGTCAGCATTTGAATCTCCTAACTGGTTCTGCAGTCAACTTTGAGAATAAAGTGAAGTTAGATTTTCTGCAACTGCAAAGTTAAGACTGTATATTACTAAAATATATAAACCAAGGATTAACTATCATTCAGGAAAATCTTCTTGATACAAGGAGACTTATTCCATATTCCAATGTGCTCCAAAGAGGAAATAATTAGGGCTAGTTGTTTCCTTACAGTCTATAGCAAAAGAATAGACAGCATTTGTTCTCATCCCCAAGCACCAGATTGAAGGAAGGTATTGTACTAGGATTTAGCACAAGTCACAGTTAGATAATATTATTTAAAAGTCTATCCACAGACACCAAAACTTTATAAGGCTTTAATAACATTTTAATGAGGGAAATTAGCTCCCTTCTCTATCATACTCCTTTCTAGATATTTCTTTCAACTGCTGCTGCCTCAGCAAAAAAATATTTATTTTGCTTTTCTGCCATCTTGTGGCTTAACCACAAAACACACTTAAAAAAGAGATACAAATGCTGGCTTGTGAAGAGATTGCTCTTTTAATATTATTTAGCCTAACTCGTGCTCCAAACCAAACACCACCCCCTTCACAGCAATGCAGCTTGCAGCTGTGTGAACCTTAGGACCCAGCAAGTTCCTCAAACAACTTGATCCAATACAAAGGAGTTGAGTCTAACAGTCCAGATCTCACCACAGAGGTGATGTACCAGTCTGCCTTCCAGAGACTGTTCCCTTTGACTCGGGTCTCAGTCAGGCAGTGATTACCTTACTTCATTCATACTTCTTACTTAAATATACTAGTTTTAAAGTGATTATGTCAGAAGCGAGCTGAATTCCAGCGGGCTCATTCATTAGGGCAGAGCCAAATGCTAGCAGTACTATGCCAGTGAAACACGCAAGCTTTTTAGCTATGCTTCTGCCCCTCTGGAAAGCTGTATTTCTGAACGTGTATGAGTGGTAAGAAGCCAGTCTCAGCCTTTCAGATTTATTTTGCATTTACAAGCAATGGTTGAGATGTCTGATTTAATACAGCTGATTCAGTGCTATTAGGCAAACAAACGTGAAATCCTAATGTCACTTCCACAGTTATATGTGGGCGAACTAGAAGAAAATAAACAAAGACTTGCTTTCCATTACCCTCTGACGGAGAAGCAGCACACTACACATTTACCTGAACTCAGACAAATAAGAAGTTTAGGAGCTGGTTGAAGGTCAGACATGAGGAATATTGGAGGTTTTCTATAGAGTTTTTTTGTTACAGCTTATTTTTTAACAGTATTGCAAGAATCACTAGCTAACTGGCTATTTAGAACAGCTCCACTGACTGAGCTGCCTGTTTGACAGAAAAACAAAGTTCTTTGTTTCCTTCGTGCTCGTGACATACTTCTCTGGAATAAACATTTTGTTCATCTTGGATTAGAGAAGGCCTTCTAGCAGGGACTTACAGTCAGTTGGATTTAGTGGTTCATTTGACAGTTAGTGGTGAATAATATTTGTGCATGTTGTCAGCAAGAAATAAACACTTAAGAGCCAAGATTTTGCTGGCTGATGTTCCAAGACAAGTTGGAGTTGTCCAGTAGTTTTCTGGCCAGATGAAATGCTATGCTAGTCTGACTGTGGAAACAACAGGAGTGGTTAAGGGCAAAACACTTCAGCTGGCTTATTATTTAGAGAGAAATTTTGTGGGCCATATCATTTTGGATGAGTTGGCAGTGAGTTTCAACAAAACCCTGCTTTTATTTAAATATCAATGCAGCTGTGTAAAGGCAGAATGACCAGCCCAGGATAGTTCAAGACCTTGGTTTTCCAAAGCAGCTTCTTCTAGAAGTTCAACTTTCAACTGTTCTTCTACTTACAGCTGACTTACAAACCTGAATATTGATATTTCCCTGACAGAGAATGAAAATCAGGTGGTTAGAGGTGAAATAGTGTCTTAGAAGTCAACTACAGGGGAAAAATAACTGCTGGATGTTCCTGTAGAAAAGAACAGTTTTAAAGGGTTATAAAATCTGTGTGTTATGTGGGAGACAGAAGGTCCTGGTCTAGATAGTCTGAATCTTTCTGTGAAGCTTGGTGTTTGGGCAAAGGCTCAGCTCCTGCTATTCCTTGACATATGTCGAGTGTTTTCTATCTTCTACAGTTAAAAGCAGTGCATTTGTAAAAAACCAAGGTTTTAAACCTTGCTCACATTAGTAAGTACCTTCCTTGAGATTAAGGCAACCATTCACACACGTAGGTATTTGTAGGTTTGAGACTAATGTCCTAGTAACACTGAGCACAATAAACAGATTAATGGAAAAATACAATGTTCATGACCATCAAATTGAGCACTGGTCTAGGAACAGCTCAATCAATCAATCAACCAATCATACCACTCTTTAAATTAATATCCTGCAGAAATACTAATCTGAGAGAAGTAAAATTCATTAGTGATATCTCAAACTGAATTGTACTATAGCACACATTGACATAAGCAGTGCAGCTAGCTTTCAAAGCTGCATGATGACTAAAAAAGACTCTGGCTCAGAATAGCTAAAAAATGTATTGCACTACTTTGGTAATCATCCTGTGCTGATATATTGCAGTCTATTGACCAGAAAATAGTTTAATAATTCAGTATGAAATTGCTGCCTTTTGCCAAAAATTGTTAAGCATATATATAGTCCTTCAGTTTCATTTTCCTTCTCAAAAGTTGTATAACCTGCTTTTGTCAAGCCATCAGCCAAAAGGAATGCAGATGCCCAAAAGAATAAAGCATGCCAGGCACCATTAGATTTTCAGACTTCTGTATGTGAATTTTCTGACACCCATGATTGTGGAAGTCTTACTCAATGCTTGTATGAAGCAGAAAGCTCCTAATGAAACAGCAAATTAGAAAAAAACAAAAAAAACCAAAAAAACCCAACCTTTTGAATTATCTGTAGCTATTTATTGCTGGTATAAAGCAGGGGGGGAGCAGGAAGCCTGATCTTGGATTGGCCTTTCTATTGCCACATCTCAGGTTTTGATTCTAAGGAGTTCCATTAATTTTAATTATGAAGGGAGATACTATATCTCTGTATAAACAAGCTAGCTCAACAGGCAAGGAGCAGCCTCAGGAGGACAAAATGTGTTTTAAAGTGCCTATTTAACAGAAAAGGCTTACTCAATGACTTTTTTAGTTTTCTCTGTGTGCAGGTTCAAAATGCATATAAGTTTGAGACTATTAAATATATCAGTAAGGGCGGACTGTTAGTTTTCTATCTGAAAACAGCACCAGTTGATTTGGAGGCATTCAAATTTAAGACAAATATACTGGTCAGAATCAGTTTAATGAGGCAACAATGTGCTTGTTGTTCTCAGCCTTCCAACAGCTGGAGTTCTGGCTTTGATCCAGTAAAATACTTTAGCGCTGTTCGGGACTGGAGCCAGCCTTCTAAGTGACATATAGGAATAAGCCCACTAAATATAAATAATTTTATACCCTCTGTTACAAAAGCAGAATTTGGTCCACTATGTTTGGTAAACTGTACTATTTTTTTTTACTTCCAACACCCTCGCAAAACATTGGGGTTAGGTGTGTACAGCTCCTTGCGTTTGAAAGCCACCCATGATGCCCTTCTTTCTACTCTGTAACACATTCCACAGAGGTACACTTTCAGTGATCATCCCATTCCTAGGCACAGCTTAGCTAAAATTAAATGCCAGTAGCTAGGCTTATACTTTTGCATAAAAAAATATTTCTAGGATGAAATATCAAGCACTTTAAGATAACAATTAAACTTAATCAAGAGAACCATGGCATCTTTCAGGATAAATCTGATTTATCAAGTTATTTTCATGCTGGGGAACAGAGCTATTTTGGGACTTTTAACAGTGTCCAAGGATCCTACTCAGCACTATCATCAAAATTTCCCTGTGCAAGGTGCTGTATAACAACAGGAACAGACATCCTTCTACAGCAATACCACATACTCCTGGGGTGATGAGGCCCTGGTGCAATTTGGCAGTGGTTCAGAAGTACCTGCTGTTAAAGAATATTGAGCTGAAACTGTCTAGAGGTAGCTGCTTAGCACAACTTATATAAAACTTGCTTAGCATGAGTAGCTAAATTTGTTGAAGCCTTAGGCCGCACTTAGATAAAATAATGAACTTTTACCTAGTTCAGTAAGAAAAGGGGCCTGAGAGCTGGTTCAAACTGGAATGATAAGGGAGTTACAAGCAGTTTGCATTCCTGTGCTTCACACTCCGAAAGGGAGGATGTCAAGGCTTTGAAATAAGGCCTACTTGGGCACCAGGACCCTGGGGAACAAAGCCTCCTCTCGCTGCTGAAACAGTGTTAATTAGGGGGGTCTGGACTATCTTGGGGTCTGGATTATATCCCCTTCGTCAGGACCTTGGGAGATAACACCTACTGTCACTGCTGGGGCAGTGCTAATTGCTGGAACAACACCTCTTTGTTTTTAGCCTTGAGAGACAAGGGCGGGACCCGAGGAATCAAAACACATCTGTCAGCAGAAACCGCACCAGTAAAGATAAACAGCCTACCTAGGGACAGTGATGAGACCCAATAAGGAGCAGGAGACCCCAGACCTAAATATTACTATTGGTCCAAACTACCGCGTGAGGGGTGGAGAGCTTAGACTGGCAAGTTATAATTGCCCAGGGGTTTCTTTGTTCGGGGTCCCTCTTCAGAGGCACCCACCTTGAGCTGTAACTACTGCACGTGTGTCATTAAAATTTAATTATTTAATTTGCTTTGATTTGGCTCTGAACTTTTCTGTGGGAACCTAGGGTCGGGCCCTGTTATGGTGGCCGACAAGTCTAATTTCCATAACACCTGCTGCAGATGTGCACGGAGGTCAGGAGGAAGAAGCAAGATCATAGTATTTCCTCACATTGGCTCATGTCCCAGCCACTGTTGGTACTGCTGCAGCTAATGAAGGAATATAGCCCAGGAAATGTATATGGAAGCGCTTACATGCCAGTTACCTCAGGTGCTTCACTGACACTTTGTTGCACAGCAGGGAGCACTAGAAGATATAAAAGTCTCATGCTGATGAAATAAATACTAGTCGGTAAGCCCTGAGAGCACCCAGTCAGCCCATACCTATACAACGAATACTGAGTATCAGAATCTAGAGTATCCAGAGCTGTATAGAAGACTTATTCCAGAATTGCAGAACCTAGCTGTATGAGAGCAGCTTTCAAGAGATCAGGCAGCTTTCCATTATAATCCTTCCAGTCCATGAAAAAATGACACAAATAAGGTTTACCAGTAAGGTTTTCTTCAAAAGTCATCATTTTCCAATGAAATCCAGTAACTTCCCACCTTCAGAAAACAAAGTCTTACTTCCTCTAAAAGTTAAAAAAGCAAGCAAACAAACAAACAAAAAAACCAAGCTTACCTTGGAAGGTTAAACTAAGTAACAGATCACCAGGAAAGAAAGTCATTTTCAAAGGCCAGAAGACACAGGACTTTGAAGAGTGCTGTAAGCCAAAGAAGAGTGGAGAGAGTAGCCTAGGAGCTGGTCTAATATACACTTTATTACTGACAGAAAGACAACAGACCAGAGTCTGGAGGCAGAGCAGTGAAATAAATAAACTGAATCTTAGCAATGTTGCTAAGATTTAGTCTCAAAACTACTCTTCCAATTCTGTACTGTAAAATTTCAAGGATTGCACACAAGACATTTTCACTTTAGCTGTCCTAACAAACACAGTCTTTCCCGAGAAACCAATTTTCATTTAAGGAAAAATGACTGAAAGATGTGAACTGATCTTTATCAGAGCATCTGCTATGCTTGTTTTACACAGATCGTATTCCACAGAAAGAATACTACAGAGCACTGGTGAGGAAGGGGAGCTAGGGACAGCCCAAAAAGGCTGGTGTAAAGCAGCATATTGAGAACATTACAAACATGTTTAAATCATTCATTTTGGAAGCTAGCACTGGCCAAGATGAACAAGCAGTTATCACACAAAGAAAAGCTGCTGTCCCCATACCTTTTACTGTATTTTTTTACTGTTACTTCTTGTCCCTTTTCTTTTTACTTCCCTTCCAAGAGGAGTTTGGACTTTTTGCTTGGGAGTTGCCAAATGCGATTCTGTTGGACTGAGGTGGGTGAAGACCAGGGAACAGTGCAATTCTGCAGCGAGGGAGACAGGAAACAACCAGTTACCTATGCTTTGCAGTTTGTTTCAGTCCTGAGCTGAGCTCAGGCGCAGCCTTATTATGCAAGGAGAATCTGGTCTGCTTACTGCTCTACAGAGCAAAACAAAGCATCAGTTATTTCTCAAAAGTATGTCGAACCACAGGGGAAGCACTGCTGATCAAAAGTAATGGTGCGTCTCTGGTTTTCTCACTGCAACGTGCTATTTACACCGGGTGCTGGGCTCTGCACTGTCCAAAATCCATCACAGCTAGACAGACGTTTTGTTTTCAATTTCTGACACCGTGACAGTCATGGCTGACTGGAACCTGGGAGGCACTGAGATAGGGACGAAGGTCTTCACCACTCTTGCCCACATCTGAACTAGCAGGACAGGCCCCAGCTGAACGGCCAGTGTAGGCAGGGGAGCATGCACAACGCCTCAACTGAAAAGCACCAGTGTCGCCTATTCTGCAACACTAAGCAAACCGTAAAGTTACATTAACACGGCAGGCTGGAGAAAATGAGGCTCGGAGTGACCCCCACCCCCGCTGACAGAGGTTTGGTGTGCTATCACGTGGTGCGATAGTAACGGTCGGTCACCACAGACGCACCGGCACGGCCTGCTGCTGTCTGGCCTCGTCCCGCTGCCCTGGCAGCGCCGGCAGGCCGCGCTGCGCGGGTGGCCGCGCGCGCCACAGCCGCGCAGCAACCGTCGCGGCCCGCCGCCGCCAACAGTCGGGCTCGCGCCGCACGCCGGGCGGCGCTTAACCCCGCCCTTCGCCGATCACTCCACTCCCCGCGCCCAATCACACCGCCAGGCTCCCCAGCAACAGCGAATGGGAAGGCGCCCTCCTTCCCCTCCCAGTGACGACACGCCGGTGACCAGTCGAAAGTTCGCGTGATACCAGAAGGCGCCGAGCGTGGGCGGGGATTAGCCGGTAGGGCCACACCCTGCTGGCCCACCCCATCCGAACTTCGCACTCTGCCGAGGCTGTAGAGCTGCAAACCACCGGCAGCGGCTGCTCCGCCATTGGCTGCGCCGCGAAGCCGGCTGCGCCCTTATTGGCTGTCGGCATCGGCCGTTAGCGGCCGGGCAGGGCGGCAGCGCCGCTGCCGGGGGGAGGAGGGGGAGGGTCGCGGCCGCAGGTGAGTGCGGGGGCCGGGGCCAGAGCGGCAGCACGGGGCTCGGCGTGCGCTTCCAACGGCCGCGGAACGCCAGGCGCGAGCGCCGCGGGGGCGGCCGTTGGGGGCGGCCGTTGGGACGTTGGCCCGCTGCCTGCGCCGCGCCGGGTGGCTGCCGACAGGCAGGTCCTGCCGGTTGCCTCGCCCCGCCTGCGTCTCTCGCCCAGAGCAAAGCGTCGGGCTGGGGGAGTTCGCTTTGAGACTGATAATTTCCACCTTCTCTGCTCAAAGTGAGTGGATATCAGCGGGTTTAAATGAGTAATGCTTGTATTTAATTTAGTGTCCTGTTTTGATTTCTTTCTTTTTTTTTTCTAACGCAGGAGGGGGGGAAAATGGATCTCCTGCCAGATTCAGCACCCCTGGCTACAAAACTGCAGAACACTCTGGTTCAGTACCACAGCATCGGAGACAGCGAATGGCGGATTGCTAAGAAAACTGTAAGTGATCTAGGTGGAGTTTCTTGCCTGTGACACGATTTGTTGTGTCAAGCAAGTGGTAGGTCACTTAGGGGAAAAATTATGCCATGTACTACCAGTGTCAAACATTTGGCAAATTCTTATGGGACTTTCAGGTGAGAGGCTCTGTGAAACAACCATTCTAGGATAGTACAGATTTAGGTAATAGAGTTTTTCTTCCCTTTGCAGACATGCTCTGTCATTCTTCATAACAATTTTCAGAAAAGTGTCTCACAGTGGGATCCTACCTATGTAGGGTGATGGGATTTCTTTGAAGCAAAATTTGAAATGCTATTAGTGCTAGCAATGTTGCGAGATGCTCACTTGTATTTTCTAACGATTCAACCACAACCTTCAGGTAGGGTCTGACAACCTCTGGAATCTAATTTGTCTGTAATGCCTGAACCCTTCATGCTCCAGCCTCTGACGTCCTGTTCTTAAAAAGTGAGATCATCCTCAGTTCTCTCTCTCACATCTCTTCATATATTTCTATTGGCTTCAAGCTACAGCAGTGTATCAGAGCCCCCACATTATCAGAAGTTTCTTCCCATGAAAATAGAAGGCAGTCCCTGCTTTCCCCAAGCAGTTTGTCATGCCCTTCTTCTTAGCTGCTTGACATTTGCAAGTCCCACTCCATCAGACTAAATAAACTTCCCAGATGCCTCACTCCTAGCCCGAGTGAACACTTTTTAGTCCTGTCTGGCATGGAAAGTAGAAATGAATTTTGACTTTTGTATCTCAGTGTGGTAAGGTGATAGAACTAGTGTAGTAAATTTGTATCTTTACCCTTTTGTTACAATGCTTTTGAAGAGCCTTGTATTTGTGAGTACACATACCATTATTTTCCTTTAGAAAGTTGCCTGAATCTCACTGTTCGGATCATCTTAATCCCCATATTTTACTCCTGTAAAGTCCCCGTTGGACTTCCTTCCTTCCATTTTGGTATTCTGCCCTGTAAAAGAATTTCAGATTTTTAGCTACCTGCAAGGAAGATTCTTGAGGAGGATTTTATTGGGGGGGGGGGGGGGAGATGCTTTCCCCCTCCATATATGTAACAGTTCAGGATGTAGTTCTTACACTACTGTTCTTTAGGGTGTTTGGTTCTTAGTGTTTATGTATTTATGATACCAAGTAAAGAAAATCCCAGAGGGCACTTTTATAACACCTAAATACACAGATTTTGTACCAAGGTCCCATTTTATAGTTAGATAAAAACAAGGGATACCATTTCTTTATTTCCTGTGGCAAACTAAAATGAATAGACCACTACTGGCAGGATGTTTCTAGTCAGGCATCTAGGAGAGAGGGATGACTTAAGCTTCCTTGTCAGCCACTGTCAGCACCTCCTGCCACACATGTGCTTGGTCATGTGTTACAGAAGTGCAAATGTAAGTTGTGTGGTCTTCCTGTCTGAGTCCAGACAATGACTTTCCAGTCATCTTTTATGTGGAAGGCTTTGTGTAATAATGTGATTCCATTATATTCTGTGCATTCCTAGTAAACTGGCTTAGCCTGCCAAGTGCTGTTTTTGGAGAGGCTTCTAGAATTTGATACTGAGAAAGTCACTTGAGTGATTTTTGGAAAGAATGGAAGATTGTTAGTAAAAGATGTCTGAAACATCTGCTTCAGTTCCTAAGAAAAACATACAAAAGTGCCCAGATATTAGGTCAGTGAGCACTTTAGGATATACCATAGTTAATGGTAAAGTCTTTTGTTCTTCAGAAAAATGTGATTTTTCTGGACATCTTAGAATTGTCTGTGAATAATGGTTAATACCATAACTTCCATTCTTTTTCAGAAAGATGCTACTGTGTGGCGTAAACCATCAGAAGAATTCAGTGGATACCTGTAAGTTTGCCTTCAGACCACATACATACTTTTATGGTTCCACGAATGTGCTTTAGAGAATTTAGGATGTGAAGAAGCTAGGTGGAACATCTAATGTACCTCTTTGCTGTGCAAAGGCCTGTACCATTTCTTTTTAGTTTTATAATTCAATGCTTTAGTCTTGCATATTGTCTGGAATAACTAAAAGTGAACACTATAGAACATACCGCAGAACTCCCATTGGCTTAAGCTGGCAACATCATATTCCCAGACGTTTTAGAAAGATCATCTGTAGACCACAGAATCAAGTCCAGGTTCCGTAGCTCCCAGGTGTTATTGAGTGACAGCCCACCTCTTACAGTACTTGTACTGTCACAACAACTATGCAACGACAATAGAGTAAGACATCAAGCACATAACTGGGAAAAGTGTGTGCCATAAAGGCCCTTCCATTGTGACTTTCTGAGATTGGGTTCTATAGCTATCTGTAGGTTTAGATGGAGAAATAGTGACTAGAAAAGAGCAGGCTGACGGAAGGAAAAATATTGTGAAAAGGTAGTGTTTGAAAGTATCTCAAGGACTGATACACTCTGGGGACTACAAGGCCTGCTGAATCTGCAAGAACTGTTATGCCTAGACACCAAGTCTAGTGAATCCGTATAGGGCCATCAGTGCACACTGGTATCAACAACAGGTTCTGTAACTTAAACCACAGCCAAGAGGGCATCTACAGATGAAGCCTGCAGGGTTGTATATACACCTGATGAAATAGAGGATCTTTTGAGGGACTTTCACCTGCCTAGAAGTCACTGGCCTGTTAGTGTAGTCCTCCACTTGTGAGCATGCGGCTGGAGTTGGCCTCACTACTTTTGCTCCAACCCTGTAACTATGAATGAATGTGGGTGAAATATGTGAGCGAATAAATGAATGTGTTTTCTGAATAATTACCTGCTATTAACAATAGCAGCGTAATGAATAAGAAATGTTTTGAAAATAATGATTCTGATCTATTTTTCCCTCTTTAGGAACATGAGGCCAGGCAACTGAAATAAGCAAAAAGTCTAGTGTCTAATAACTTACACCAAATTATCTTCTATGGTATTCTAATAGGCCACCAAAGCATAACTTAGAATTTTCATAAAGTAGAAACAACAGTAGTAAAACCAAGACAATAAGAAACTTTTTCCCACATATCCCTGCACTCTTTTCTGTTTGCTTTTAGTTTCAGTTTTCCCTGGAGGACTCCCTTGCTTCCCATGAGAGAGCAGCAAAATGACAAGCTGTTTTAGAAATAAACAATGATGATTTTAATCTGAGGAAAGAATTTGCAGTTTGAGAAATACAGTTGCAGCTTAAGCACAAAGTTTCTCAGAATACCATTTATTGCAGTGGAAAGGAATAGATACACCAGTAGGTCTTTTTCCATACTGCCTCTGATAGAATTGTATGCCGATTACAACCCCAGGTAGCAAGGTATTACAGTAAGCATGCTGTTGCAAAGTAATAGCATGCTTGGAAAGAATTTCTTACTTTTAAATATAAACTTATGTTTCTCTAGCTACAAAGCTCAAGGAGTGGTGGAAGATGTTACTAACAGAATAGTGGATCATATTCGCCCTGGACCTTATAGGCTAGACTGGGACAGCTTAATGACTGCAATGGACATTGTAGAAACATTTGAAGAGGTAAAGATTTGTTTAGATTCATAAAGAAAATGTGTATAGGTGTCTATGTGAGTCAACAGTGCAGCAGAGCAGTTGTTCCAACAAATAACGATGTTAGCCTAAGGAATTAGATATTTTCTACATGTGCATGTGATTTTTGTGCATACATGTTGTGGGTAAGCTCAGGTGGAAGGGGGTTGTCTTCACAGTTCTATTCTGAAGCCTGAAGCTCAGCTTTCCATCAATGCTAGAAATGAGGATACTAAGGAAAATAAGGAAATGCGGAGTAAAACTAGGAAGGTCATGATTCTCTCAGATCTGGGAGCTCTGGTACCCTCTGAAAAAAATTTGCATACAGGGAGAACTATAGTGTGGTATTTTATGTCCCAAAGATTTTTCATACAACTTGCTTTCTTCTGTTCCACAATGTACGTAATTGTAGGTGTTAAAATTCCACACGTACTTTTACAGAAACTACAGCCTCTCCCTATTCCCAAAAGGCTGACTTCACTATGCAGCAGGGCTTTGTGCTGGGAGCCAGAATAGTTCATACTGAGGGGCAGGACTTGCAAAAGAAAGGTAGGTTTGAAGCTGATTATGTGCCAGCTGGTAGCTTTATTTTGGTTACTGGGGACATTCAGTACAGAATTTCAGAAGCCTGTGGGCTTCTGGCTTAAACACTGATTAATCATCTTTTGCTCTGGCTCTAAAGGAAGAATTACGTGGCAAAGGTTTTTTGCTAATTATTTACAAAAACACATTTTTGTGATTTAGTAATATTTACAGAAACCCTAAATGTCTCTTAAGAATGCCTTTCTGAAGACTTGTTTACATTCTGTTTTGTTATCCACTTTGTGGATCATAAGTGCTTTACAGAGGCTCCTAGTACTGAGAGTGGCCTTCTGGGGTTTATTCCTGGGCCTTTCAGGCTTGCTAAGTAGTAGGTAAGCCACATAAAAGCCACATAGCTTTTAGTTCCCAGTCCTTGAATAACAGTCCTCTAGTTTTAGTCAGTGTGGTTTAAAGGTGCCAGATATTCTCAGCTCCTGCAGCTCTCAGTTGCAGACTGCAAGTCCTTACAAACTTCCAGCATTTAGATTGGAAAATGACACCTTCATTCAGACCTCACTGCAGTTGTCTGCACAGTGTGTACTTGAGGTCAGAGGCTGTCAGTGGAGGAGATGGTCTTTGTGGAAAAGACTAGCTGCATACAAGCTTAAATTTCCCTCTCATTGTACTTAGATCTCTTTATTTTCCTATCCTCTTCGTTGTGTCACTCAACAAGAACTGCTGTGTGATGCGCTACACCACTGCGGGCCAGCTCTGGAACATCATAGCACCAAGAGAGTTTGTTGATTTCTCTTACACTACAAACTATGAAGATGGGCTTCTAACATGTGGTAAGGCACCACTCAGCTCTGCTTATTTCTTATTTTGCAACAGCTGCTTGGCTTAAGATATGATTCTAGTTAAGTTTATTTCTGTACTTCTTTTATTACTTAAGCATTCCAAAACTGCATGATGATTTCCAGGAAGTATTTCAAAGATATTTGAACATTTTACAGATTTAAAGCAGTGTGCAAATACCAGCTTTTTCATGAGCCATCCCTGTGTATTAAAGTACCATTTCCACCAACTGTGGGACAGGAGTGGTAGAGACAAGTTGAGTGGTCTGCTCCAGCTCGTATAGCAGATCGGGTGAAATAACAATTTACTAGTAAATGAGAGGAATATCTTTTTAATGTTAGAAGTTTTGATTATCAAGTTCTGTTCTTCCGTGAGGGAGTTTGAATGAAGAATAGACAACTTTCATGCATGAAAGTACCCCCAAAAACTTGCGTGTCTACCACTACTACTGAATGCCCCAAGCAGAAACTTGTACTTTTTAAGTTTACTGTGCCTTTATTTTTCATCTGTCTCAAATTCATTTGCTTTTTTTGTTTGTTTTGTTTTTTGTTTTCCTCAATAGGTGTAAGCCTAGACTATGGAGAAGTGAGACCTAATTTTGTCCGTGGATTCAATCACCCTTGTGGTTGGTTCTGTGTCCCACTTAAGGACTACCCTCGCCACAGTCTTTTAACAGGTTATATTCAGACTGAACTGCGAGGGATGCTACCACAATCTGCAGTAGACACTGCCATGGCTAGTACCCTGACTAATTTCTACGCTGACCTCAAAAAGGCACTGAAAACGTAGTCAAACCGATTTAGAAGTCCATGCGTTTCATGCAATCAAATTACATTGTATAGTTTAGCATAGATTAGCTACTCAGTTCAGAGGCAAGTAACATTGTTCCTGAATGATACCTGAAGCTTTATGTAGAGAGATCCAAACAACTTTACCAAGTACTTTTTGATGGGAAACCTAGCCGGACTGCACGCATTCCTAATTCACAGCACAAGATTTTGTTTCCTGCTCAGCACTCTCTAGCTGTGCAAGGTATGGTCTGAACATATAAACCCTCTGCTTCCTGGGAGGATAACACAAGATGCAAGCCTGGGCTTGATAAATGCAGCATGAAGTCAGCTCTCACCAACAGTACTGAGAGTGGAGACTGCTCAGAATTTTCAGCAGGTGCAGGTCACTGTGCAGGCAACATCTCATTGAATATGTTATTTTATAATCTAATTTTTTATCTTTACTTTAGATTTTTGAGCTATGTAGTGTGTGCAGGCACATATATAATTTCTGTACATTTTAGTTTATTGCTCTGTAATAATTCTGGGTTTTAACAGTCTGCTTTGATTTACCTTATGGGTGTTATAGCTGAGTTTTTAAATGATACTATTCATTAGAAAGCTATTTGCTTATGTTAGCAAAAGTAAGTATTCATTATTGGCATTTCTTTCGTGTTGCAACTGTAATGTAATTAACTGTTGTATGCAACAGTCCCAGTGCATAGATAATGAAATGTCTTTACAGCTGATGCAAAGCTCATTTAAGTCGTCAGGTGTCTTTCCATCATTTTCAGTAGGCTTTTAATCACATGCTTAATCATCAAAATAGCAAACCTCCTGCGGTTCCTCTGTGGTACTCTGCACTTCTAAGTAGTTTTTACTTAGATTTGCATGAAATCATGTTTCCAGTTTAATTTTTGCCTTTCTTGACAGAAAAAACCTGAAATTACTGAAACTACAGCCAGGTCCACTAGCTCACTTTAGCCCAGGCAGCAGTGTAGCCCAAACAGCACAGACTTGCTGCATACCTGGGCAGGTTGCCAGGCCCAGCTACCTCAAGTGTGCCTGTGCTGGTGCAGCACACTAGGGTGTTCTGTGGTAATACCAAGACTGATATTTGCAACGAGTGAAATAAACATTTTAAAACATGAGCAGCTGAAGGCTGAAAACTCAAGCTGGAGAGTTGCTCAGGGCCACTGAAAGCTGAAGGGTCAGACTTTTAAGAATAATGAGCCACCTAATGATGCTGATAGGGACATAGTGGAGGGATTCAAAAGCTTACTGTCTACACTGCTGGGAAGCTGAATTCTCTTTAAAACCCTGTCTGGAGCATTTAAATGTTTGTATGCATCATTTGCTCAAGAGAAGGCTGTAATGATCTCTATGTTTTACCAGTGCTAATAGAGACAAGCTTAGCTGCATAGTAGGTTAGGGAAAATACCTTGGAGTCCTAATGTTTCAGGGGCATGTTGCATACATTCATTCCTAAGGGACAAGAGCAGGCTGTTTACTTCAGTTGTTTGTTCACGTGTCCAGAAAGCATAAGGAACTCTTTGGATCTTAGTGCTTCCAATATTTATTTGTGAATGCCAGCTTTCACAATCCAAGGACTGGTAGAAAACAGTCTGAAAAACACATTCAGATGAGATTATTTTTGAAGTGTGACTTTGCCCTCTTCTTACTGTGCTTTCGGAGATCCTTGTATACTCCCTTCCCCTCCCCAATCCACCCAGCATTTTTGAGCAGACATTGATTAGGCAAGGTCAAATAAAGTTATTTCCCTGCAATATTGGCTCTTTGAACACTGGCCACAGTAGCTGAACTCTGAACAGTAGGGACTTTTCTGTCTCATTGGTTGAGCAGAGAGGTAGGGAGGGCAGGGGTAGGATATTATATATCAGTGAGAGCTTTCCCAGTTTGCTTCACCTACTGAAGCATTTAGTACTGCACTAGAGCATTTAGTTTAAGACACTTAAAGACAGTGGCATCAAACTCACTTCTGTGTCTTCCCAGGCAGAAAATGCTACCTCCCTGTCGGGTTTGCATATTCTGCAGTTGCTTTTAAATTCTGTGGTTACTCTCCCAGTTTTTCCTATTTTCCTCCCAATGTTGGGAATTCACAGGGTAATCTTTTACTACCATTTACACTGAGGAACGAACATCAGCAGACAGGCTTTTCCTGAATGCTAGGATCCACTCCTTTCTAGCAGTGAGAGGTGCTGGTACAGAGGCAAGTATGAAAGCCCTGGCAGTACTGCTCCATACGATGAGCACTGATGTGATTACAGAGGAAACTGTGTGAAGTGTACCCTATTGATTCCTCCCAATTATAGGAATAAAAGTATAGTGAATATGAATATTCATGGTTCCTTTTTTGTATATGTACATCTATATCACAACTCCTTCAATTAGTCAGCAGCTTTAAAAAGAGTTCTATTGCTCTATAAAGAGCACAGTTTAAATCTCACAGAGACATTTCAGTGCTAGACAAACAAGTCAAAAGAAGCACAAGACACTTTTATAGAAGGATGTTTGTACAGTAGTAGGCACTGCAGAAAAGTTTTAAGAAGTCTCTGTTCCAAATGGCCAACATAAGGGCCTGATCTAACTCCTCAAAGTATCTAGTCTTATTTGGTGTTCATAGAAATGGCAAAGGAGATAGGCTGATGAAGCACAGAGCAGCTAAGGAAAAATGTGTTTAAATGGAAGAAAATTTGTAGCATATTTTATGTGTGATGTTTACAAGCATTTCTCCATGCAAGTTTCCTTTTTAATCAACAGAATTGTTTTCAGTAACAGGCCTAGGGATGGAAAGATTTTGTGAATAAGGGCGAAGTTTCCAAAAGCAGAGTAGGCCTCCTATGTTGCAATGCAGTAATTTGTTCCTTAAACGCTGATTAAACTGGCTTTGTATGTTTTAAGACATACACTATTGCCTCTGCCAATGAGTCTGAGCATTCAAATGAACAACAGAGTGAAGACTACAGGAGGCAGAGAACAGAGGTCGTTTTTTTTTTTTTTTTCTTTTCCTTTTTTTTTTTTTTTTGAATCTGAGAAGACATTTTGCAATTCTTCAGTTTTCAGGTTAGCAGAAATCAGAGAGAAGGTGCAAACAAGTTTTAGGGATTTATTTGGGGACATCTCACAGTTCTAAATATATTTCTAACTTATGAGTGTAATGACTACTGACAAAGTATGCTGATTATGCTGCTGAAGCAATGCATAGCTGGTACCCACACAGTTGTTATTCCATGCAGCTCAGCTAAAGAGTAATACAGAATTATAATGAACATGTCCAGTTTCATAGGATGTGTTAGAGTTGTTTGAAACTGAAACTTATTTTCCTTTTATATAACTAGGGATTGAGAGGACTGTTAGATCTCTGAATAGAGCTATTCCTTTCGTTCCAATTTCTGCCAAAACCTCTCTTGCCAACCAGAATACCCTGAGAGTCACGGAAGCCACAAAACCAAATGCTGATCCAACCAAGACCTCTTTCCCTGCCTGGCATCGTTTTCCTCCCGAGTTAGTGGTCAGTCTGGGAGTCGAAACAGCACAAACGGGAAGGGGGTTGAAGGGAGAAAGTGCAGGAGCTCTTGTTTTGCTTGTTAAGAGGTACTAGGGAACAAAGTAAATTCCTTAGCCTAGATTCCCATCATACTCACAGTACCAAATTTGCAAATTTGTGAGGTTTACCAGTACTTCTCATTGTCAGGGTGAGGCACAAGCTGACTGCAATACTTGAGTTTAAGAGTGTTTCAGATAAACTAGAATATAGGACAGTGTCATCTGAAAGCAGCTTCTGAATGAGGAGACGCCAAACTTGGCACCCCCAAAATAGCAGAGACCAGTTTTTGCTAGAGAGTAGGCATGTATATAGACATATCAGAATTATTTTTATATGACCAATATTTAAAAAATTTATCTTTTATTGTAGTCTAATCTTTGGCACTTTAACTAGGTCCTCTTTGTACATAGGAGGGGTGCCTAAAGATGAGACCATTTCCATGGTTGGCTTCTTTTTTTCCATCCAAAACCTCCAGCACAGAGTCTTGCCTGTAGTTGTGCTGCTTATTTTGTAAGCGCAGCAGCTAGAGGTTGGTGCAGTTGGGAGCAGTTCAACATACTCTACTACAGCCTGCTGGGAGGTAAAGCAGTGCTCTAGCTATATACTCTGGGAAGAGCACAAGCTTTGATTCAAAACTTGATAAATTTGTAATGCTTTTAACTGACAGAAATGTTAAGAAAGTGCATAATTCTTCCATTAAATCAGAGATAACCAAGAATGGAGATACTGAACCATTTTCAAGGTGTGAGCTACAATCTACAAGGTTCATTGCTGACCAAGTAGCCATAGTTCTACTGAAACCAGTCAAGTTGTGCCTATGTTTAAAAAGTCAATGTTAATCTATCTTAACAGTGGTTTTAGCTGATTGTGTTCAGTGCTGAAGAAAATTGTATTTATATTTTGAATGCGATTACAGAATAAATTAAAACATGAACTCCAGACTCATGACAGTATTTTCAGTGCTTGCACAGGCATATGCAGTGTTCAGTTACACAATCAGGTATAACTCCCTAAAATATAATTCATCTTCAGCTGCATGGTGATCTCTAATGCTGTAAATTAGTCTCCATATAATTAAAGGAAGAAAACATTTAGGATCTTGATTTAGGCCTAGGGAGATGCACAACTCAGATTTTTGCTAAATTAAAGTCTCTTGAAGAGTATGCAAATAGCGTTTTCCTCAAATCTTAAATTCCAAACATATTTTTTTATAACCACCCCATGATCACTGTGGAAGAACTATATTAGTTTTGTCTTATGACTTTATCTCCTGCCATGTTTAAGAAATGGTTTGTTAACCATTAACACTAAATTCAGCCTAAACACATGGACATGTAGAACTTTGCTAAAGGCATACTGATGTGCATTAGGGTTCTAAAGCATCCACAGCATCCATTCTGGCAATTTAATTAGAATCCACAAGGGAAGAAAGTGCTTTTCTTATGCGTGGATCCCTTCCTTGTTTCTGCAACTAAGCCAGCATAAAAGCAGAAGAGTTTTGTAGAGTTTGACTTCAGAACAAAAAGTTCCAGGCCTCTTCTGTTGCTGAGAAAAGCAACTGTGCCTTCCCAGTAACTGCACCTTTTCTTAGGCAACATGTCATGTCTCCCCCTGCAAAGTGGGGTAGGAAGAGGTACAGAGGTTGCGTCAGACCTTTGGAAAATGATTAAGGACATTAATTAGGGTTATTAAGAAAAATTACGGCATTTAATCCTAATTTAAACCCATTTCCTGATGACAGAGAAGATGAATGACTTCTTCCAAGAGAGGGCTGACTAGGCCAGAGATTAATAATAAAACCTATGCTAAATATGAAACATCCTGTAGGAAAAAATAAATTCTGAAGTCCTGGACAGTAAGTGAAGCTTTGTGATACATTCTGCCTTTTCCTGTCCTCTATGAGCTGTGCTGGTAGTTCAGTTTAACAGTACAGGGAGGGATCGATATTGCAGACTGAACCTTCCTTGGGATTGTGCCACCAGCAGGCAGAAGACAGCCACAGCTGACAACAGCACATGACCCCAGGGGTCTCTGCATGTTTCACTGGTGACCCACACAGTAAGAGACATCACTTACCCTTGCTTGGCCATCTGGGTTAAGGTGCCCCAAATCGTAGTGTATTATCCAGAGCATCTCTTTTTCAAAGTTATTTTTTTCAAAATTTCCTCTTCTGGTGAGTCAAGCCAATATGACTGCATGATGAAACTTGAAAAGGCTTCTTTGACACCAGAAGCGTACACAGAACTATTAGCAGGTCGGTTACTGCCCAAAGCACATCCAGGAACTTAACATGCTCAGGCCCTCTGTGGCTGGCCAAGGACCGGTTTGGCTGTGCCCTCAGATGCCGTGGTAGCAAACATCTCCTGAGCCCTGTGCCTAAGCCTGCTCACCTGCCTTCCTGTACAGACATGGCTGCTAGGCAGATTACAACCCCGGAGTGCAAGACAAGAAGTTACTACCCTAAGCAAGGCTCCCTGCCTTGGCCAAGGTGGCAGAACTCAGACACTGCCTTTAATTCGGGTTCCAATCACACAACATTAAGGCTGGCATGTTGCTGTTACTAATTGAAGCTGTCAGGCTCATTGGGGATACAGGGCAGTGCTCAAGGGAGTGCATCCGAGCAGATGCAAGCATAGGCACTTTGCTGTTTGGATACAATCCTACCACCCGCTGTTACATGCTCTGTGGGATTTTGAGTTCCTCACAATTTGGAGAGAAAGAGAAAGAGAGAAGGAAAGAAATGAGAGCACGCCTGTCCACCCCAGCATGAAGAATCATGAGATATGTCCCTGCAAGCCAGCCTCTCTTACACACACAGGATTGTGCATGGGGCCTCCATGTGCAGGACCATCTGTATTTAATTTCATGATCTCCCTGTCTCAACTGATCAGGCTAATTTAAGAAACAATTAAAACACTAACACCTGTACAGGAACACAGCCCATACACTCGAAACACTGAAAGTTACCCAAGCCCAGCAGGCAAGATGAAGAATCAAGTTTTGTATATGCTCCACATGGGCAAAACACCTTTCTGGTCCGCCTCTGCGCCTACCAGCCCATATTGCAAAAACCGAACATTTGTGAAAAAGAAGTTGAGAAACTGTGGACGCTTCACTCCCACCATATGCTCTACCCACTTACATGCCTCCTACCTGGAGTTGTTAAGTGTGACAATGAGACAAGTAATGAAGATGAGCAAAGAAGTTTTGTGCCTTTTTTTTTAATGTCAAATAAAAACAATCTTAAGTGTAGAGAATTCACAATGCAGGTAAAAGTATTGCATCTTTCACCAAGCTGTCTGCATCCTTGAACATTTTAGACAAAGTGGTATTTGCCTATGTGGAGCATATTGAAGGGAAAATGTATTTTAACTCCTCAGAGGACATGAGAATTATAGGAAACTTAGAATTTATAAAGGAGCAGACTGCACCTAGTATGAACAGAAGTGCACTCTTTTTTTTTTTTTTTAAGTTGAGGCAGAATGGGTTTGTTCAGCCTCCCAGCTAGCCTGGCTTGTGAACAGTCCTTCTGGATAGGTCTCCAGGTTACAAACTTGCTGGTTTTATCTTATGTACTGCTTTCTTTGTCTCAAGTTCACTATAAAACCAGTGTAGCTTCACCCTATAACACAAGGTTCCACACTGTGCTTTGATGCACCATTTGCAACTACATGTTCAGTCCAAAGTATAGAAATCTTGAGCTACAGCTAGAATCCTTATTTCATAAGACCCAGCTCTTCTTCATAAATACTCTCTTCTTATGATTTTTACACATTTCACTGCTCTTTTTCACTTTGTTATGGGGATGGGAGGAAGAGGCTGTCATAAAACTTAGTAATAAGAACTGCCCCCTGCATCAGCTTGGAAAGCAGCTAAGCAGCATCCACAGAACTGCCAAATTAGACAGGCTTTCTGCAGCACTGCTACCATTCAGGAAGTCTTGCAGAGGGAAATATAGTAGTAGTTTCTAATCACTTTTCTTCCAGCACTCAGATGTTGAAAATCACCTCCTGCAGGGGGGATGGAAGGACTCTGCAGTCAAGCAGTTCACAAACCTAAGGAGCTGCAGGTGGGCAGAAGTAATGGATTGCACCAGTGCAAGGCAGTGGCCAAGCAGCCTGCCTGCAGAGAAGGAGCTGGCAGTTACAGCACACAGCTGAGCTGGAACAAACAGCACTGAAGGCACTAAACATCAGGCTAGGGCACAGGAACATTGCTAAGAGACAGAGCAAAATAATCCTTCCAGCAGCTCAGCCCTGCCAAGGCCTCCACTTGCGTACCACATGCAGCTTTGAGCTATATTGCTTGAGAAAAATGGTAGTCAATTAAAGAAAGAAAAATCCACAGGAGAGCAATGACCTAGGGCACATAACCTGTGGGGAAGGACCTGCCTTGTGCTGCTGAGAGAGGAGGATGCTGAAAGAAGGAGCATTTTAATAGCCCCTGCATTCATTAGAAGTGGTTGCAAAAAAGTAAACAGATCTCCATGAGAGATAAGTTGTGAACTACAGCAAAAACACTTAGAATATTATGAAATACTTTCCTGTTGTAAGAACAGCAAGATGTGGCAGTAGATTGCTGCTGGAGGTCTTTAAGACCAGATTAGACAAGCACCTGTCTCACATTACCATCCCCAGGGCACAGAGATGGGCTGGGCAACCTTACAAAGCTCTTTCCAGCCCCATGCCTCTATATTCTACCACCAATTTAGCTTGTTATCCAACTGCTAACTTTCTGAGGGAAGAGGAAAACTGAAAATGTTACATCACATTGAAATTCATTCAAGACTATGCTGGAAACAGATAGCAGTGCATCATGACACCTCCCTATAAGGCTGACTACCACCCTTTATTCTACACTGAGCACTAGCTGTCAGCAAATAATAGATATAAGCATTTCTAGATTAACTAGTTTATTTAGCATCAGATTGGTCATGCAATCCACTTTTTAAAAATAAACTTGCCACCATCAAAGCATGTCCTCATCATTTATCAGCATTTCCACAAAAGCAATTACATTGGCTCCAAATATAATACACTAAAACAACAAAACTGGCAATTCTTTCTCATTCCATTTTCTCTCTGGTTCACTTACACAGCATCAGAGAAGTTACTACACAAGCAGGCTTAGTCTTAAGTAAGTGTGTACATTTAAACAAGCAGTCCATAAACCTCTGTTTAGTCACCGACATCTTTGCTAGTACAAACAGTGCTGACAATACAGGATTTTTTGCACATTAAGTGGTAAAAGGAGTCAGATATACAGGACACAGCACTAATTTGAGAAAGCTTATTAGATACATGACATTCTTCCTTATTGTTATCAATAAGAGTCCAGTCCCCATTGCTCAGAGATCAACAAGCTTCTATAACAGGCTTATAAAATACTTTGTGTTACAAGTCAATAGCACCATTTGTCTGGAAGCATCACCACACACCCCAACAGTGCAGCATATACAGCTCTTGAATTAAAGGAAGTATAAAGCTTCCTACTTACAGTCTAGCCCTCGTCCAGCCTCAAAGCTAAAAGCCAGCAGGTATCTCCAAACCCAAGGCTGAGCCAGACACAAGCCCTTTAGAGGTCTCATTTCTTCAGGCTACAAGCAGTCAAAGCTGATGAATGATTTGCCTGCAAGCTCCTTAGCGCAGGTCTGGAGCAGGCAGGCTGACCCTGCTCAGTACCCCCAGGCTAGCTGGCACACAGCCAGCACAGCTCCCCCAGGGGAGACAGACTCACCAACCCACTCCCACCCTCACTACTCTCAAAGACCGTCGTATTTATCCTAATCTTAAGGACTAGGATTCACATCCCTCCCCATCCTTCCTTCTCCCTGAGCTCCTAATCACTCCAGAGTTAATTTTCTCACAAGCCACAGGCCTCCTAACACTGCTTCTCCTCCAAAAAACACTACGTAATGTCCCCTGTGGGACATTAAATGGAATTTTGGCTATTTAATCAGAAGTGTTAGCATGTCTTAGCATGAGCACGTGGTGCAAATAAGGAACTGGTTCCTGTGGAGCACAATAGCACCAAGCCGTGGCTGGGGTTTGGTCTTGGCAGCTAGTAGTTTAGCTGTACTTTATTAGTGTGTAATTACTGCTCTGTTGCAGCCAAGATGGTGAAGAGCTGAGTGGAGCAAATGAGGCATCCACCACTCCAGCAAGAGCAGGAGGTTGGTGCTGGCACCTCTCTGGGACTCTGTGCAGGGTCCTATTGGCCACTGTGGTTGCCTGGGCAGATACGTCCCGGGGAGGAGACCACTATGGCAGGATTTAGTTAATCCGCCAAAGAGAGTTTTTTTTTTTTGTTTATTTTACGTCTGTATTGTCCTGTTTTGCTTGGTTTCGCTAACGTTTGCCAGCAAACTCCTCGGCACCATTAAGAGCGCTCCAAGCCTCCCGAGCAACGGGGCACTGCTGGAGAAGACCTGCTCCATAGCAAGCTAAGGATAAGACTGGGAGCCATATTAATAGTATAAACAAAGCACTTTGATTTCTTATAAGTGAAAAGTGGCTTTGGTGGCAAGTTTTTTCCATCTGGAGGAGGCTGGTGGTAGAGATACAGATTTTGTAAACATGCCTGATTGTGGGGACTGGCAAAAACCACAGAAATCAAGGACCCTGAGACCCCAGAGGAAGGCATACAGGGATATTTCCCCTTTCTCTTTGGACACAGCTAAGAGCGAGTGCTTTGGTGTGCTACCTAGCACAATCCTCCAGTGTTTTTGTTAAGGGATTTTTATTGTTCAGCAGGTACTTGGGGATTTGTGGTGGCTGTTGTGCTAGTTTATGTAAAGTTAGCATTTGTGAGCACCACAATTATGCCTTGGGGATTTTTTTTCTCTCTGGATACCCTGGTTCCTGCAGGTATGGGAGCTGTAGTGCCTCAGTGCAATGCAGCTATTTGGAGCTAACATTTGGAGAGCTTTGTGGTTAATTTCTGTAAACATGTATGCCGTGATCTGCAGAGCCATTCTTGCACAAGTGCCTTTATTGCTGTGACTAGGTCAATTGATTTAAATAGGCCTAGTCCTATTGGTTAACATGAAGCAGAAGCGTAAGGTGATGCCTCAGATATGTGACTCCTAAATAACCACGGATTTTTTGCACTTTGCTCTTCAGACACCCACTTCAGCTAGTTAAGTATGGCTTAAAATGGTAATTGAATCACCAGATATTTGCAAATCTGGAGCTCCTCTGGCTTGTCCAGGGAGGGAGACATGATTCCTTGGCATCACTAAAATAGCATTATCTCAGCACAGCTAATGAGGGTACCAACACTGCAGCTCTGAAAGGGGCTACAAGCGAGACTCTGCATGCCTCAGGGCTGCAATGTCACACAGACACAGATGAACAGCTGTTGACTTTGTGCACAATGAATTTAATTTTCCTGGATTAAAGAAGAAAGCTTTGCTTTGGAAGAAGTAGCTCTAAAGGACATGGCAGATGATCCTGAGGGCTGACATGACAAAGCCGATCCCTATGCACAGATCTGTGGGTGAATGAACATGACTCAGTGGCTACCAGAGCACATCATCTCTAGGCGAGACCGCAGGCCCTTCCCAGCTGTAAATCATACCAAAAGGCTTGCCTCTGCTTTTGAGGTACCAGAACACTGTCTAAAGTCTTTATGACATGATAATTTCATTTAGAAGAGCCCATCCAGAGCCACACAACATGGAGATAATGGTTACAGTCCTTTCTGTTCGATAGACTTTCCCCATGTAGCTGCAATGATTGATTCCAACTAGTTTTGCATTACAAGGCAGATCGTTATTTACAGTTTTGGACGCAGGGACCAAGTGCTGCAAACTGACTGTGCTGTTTCTTCTGCCAACGCTTTAAATGGCAATGCTGCACTAAAAATGGTATTAAGTAGATGAACTGGTATTAAGATACTAGGAAGATCACCGGTCATAGCAGGCATGATGTTTCTCAGAGTTCCTAGGCTTGATGCTCTTTTTAAGAATGACTAAAACCACATCTTCTCCATGAAAAGAAAAAGCTGTGATTGCCAAAGTAGCTTGCTGGCACTCAGGAGCAAAACTGGGCACGATGCTCCTTTGGAATCACTTTGGTCCATACCTCTTGCTCCCTGAGCATTACCAGTGAGCGGGGCTGAAGGATCTAAAGCAGCCCCACGGCCTTCATTTTCTGTTCAGAAACTAACTCAAAGTGCCAAATTTTTTGCTACTTCTGGCATTTGCTATACAGCACCTGGTTATTTCTGTCAATCAGGTACATGCTTCTGACAAAGGAAACAGAAGGAGCCAGAAACAGCATGAGTCTCGGAAACGGGGAAGGAAAGGAGAAACACCGCTCTGTGTACAACCTGGCAATGACAAATCTCACCAAGGGTGGCTTCTACAGCAGTGTATAACATAATTGACCAATAAAACCCAGAGTCTTTCTGGAGCACAAAGCAACTCCAAGAGCAGGAGTGAAACCATCTGACAGACCCAAGGGCAACAGCAGATTTGTCAGCACAGCGCAGCCAAAACCTGCCAAGCGTCAGATGGCTCTTCTCCCATTGACTGGCAGCTGACGGTACCCCCTCTGCGCCCGCAGGGTCTAGTGCCAGGAAAAAAGGTGAAGTGGAAAGGGGAAGGAAAACAAGCCATTTGACCCTGAAAGTATGTCAATCTTTGTTGGAACCAGAGTTTCAAATGGAAAAGCGTGTTTCTCTTAAGCTTTGCTATTTATGCTGTCAGCGTACAAGGCTCTGGAATTGTGAGCTACAATATTGCAGGCAGATAAAACAAAGTATCCAGTATTTTCCATTACAGCAGGATCTCTAAGCTATTTAGCAGGAACACATGCTGCTTAATACACCGCAGTCAATAAACACCTCGATATACCAGTAAGGGCTAGATTCTCGGTTCTGGTTACACATGCTGTGGATGGCGCATAGGTGGGCAGGGGCCTCGGGCACAGTTTAGGGCTCCTCGACACACCATGAAGTGCTGTGCTTTATCCGTGTCACCCCATGTTGGCCCATGCCCCGAGCATGCGAGCGGACGAGGCACTGAAGCTCTGTTTTCCTGGCCATGCCTTGGTACAAAGGGGCCAAAGCTGGGGAAAACTCTAATCAACTATATTTATTAATCTTACTTTGTACTTTCATAGCTTGCTATTCATTATGCTGAATTTCATCCAGAGATGAGCCATGTATGCAAGAACTTGAAACACTGTGATATCAGCTCCAGCTGAGTAATGCTGGCAGATGGCAGAAGATGGCTTAAAAAGTTACTGCAATTCTTAATGCAGACATGGCTCTGACAGACTAGTCTCTGCTACTCTTTCTCTTTTGATAAATTTACGTATTTGTGTGTGTATATATATTTTTTATATATATCTATGAAGTTAATTTTATACATGTGTTCAGAATTGGGTTGCTTTGACTATTCTACTCCTCTGTGGTGTTTCTAGGTCCATGCTCACACTACCTGATTGCCTGCCAACAACGACCAAGTTCTGGCATGTGTTTTTGCTCTCTTCCACTCTGGAAGGGCAGAAGAACAAGCAGTGCACTTTTTTGCTGTATTTTTAATTACATGCACATATATATTATAATATACTCATGCTCCAAGGAATGTATTCCATGTCCTCCTCACCCTCCACCAATCTTTGTTTAATCTTTGTTGAATCATCTGGCCAGAAGTTTTACTTCCCAGACATGAAGCAAAATTTTGCTTATGTGGAGAGTTTAGTCTTGTCAGTACAAGTTCATACATTTTCTGGAATTAACATCTTTAAATTCCAGATATAACTAGACTAAGTAATTGTTTTATTCCTATTTTTCTCCTTTTAGTTCCTTATCATTCTCTTGTCCTTGGTTTCCAATGCAGAAGAAGATTTTTGTTCAAGACTTCATCACATTGTACAGGGGCTTCTCAGGGAAACCAAATTGCTTTGTACAAAAGCAGAATTAACTTTCACCATCGTGGTTCTAACACCTGTTTTCTACTCAAAATGATTCTGAAAGGGAGGAAGGACATTTTTTGTGCGATCGTTGTTTTACATTGTAACTTTAAGAACAGTCTGAGCTGTCTCATCAGTTACCTTCGGTATGTTCAGGACCTGCTTGTTCACAGTGTCCCACCGTCATTGTGCTCCAGGTCCATCCGTGCATCCTGCTAGGACAGTCTTATTGCTGCTTTCCCCTTTACAAGAAGATATTTTTGTCACTTGAATGCAACACCTACACAAGCTGCGTACACTGGCAATCTCACTAGCAACAAGGCAGACGCAACTGCACAAAATCAAATTCTTCACCAAGAAAACATACAACCTGTGCACAAGCCACGAGTCAGGACACTGCATGAAGACTCAGGAGCGTCCATCTCTTTGGAAGCAGGTGCCTGCACAAGGATCTGCTGGGAATCCCCCACCCTTTACTTTCAGGGGCTTCTCTTAAAAAAGGGAGCGGCATTGCGTTAACTTGAGCTTGCATGCTGCTCTGCAGGACTCTGCCTAAGAGCATGCCCTCAGACACGTGCAGAAGCTGAGGGACAGCTTGCCACTCATTACTCGGAAAGGGGCGTTTATTCTTCAGAGTCCTCCTGTACTTGCTCCCTAGCACTGCTAAGTGTCCATCTACCAAGCTGGACACTGGTGATTCCTAGCACCTTCTTTCCTTTCCTTGCTGCTGTGCTGTAGAAAACATGGTTGTGTCCTCACTTTCCCCACGGCTGCCAGGTGGGTCTGTGCTTCACTTGCTGCAGAAGCGGTGGGACAGAGAGTGTTATTCAGGACCTGTTGAAGCCTGGCCTTCAATGAGCCGCAGCCTTCTCCAGTCTGGGACTCCCTGGTCCCTGCTGCTCTGAGTCCCCGCTCAAAACTCTTTGGTTGCCATCTGCATCCTGCTCTAGTACCACTGGCTTTTCACAGCACATTGCTCAATTCGCACAGGCAAGGGTCCTGGGAAGGTAGATGCTGGATGGGTTTTGTCAGTCATCTCCATGTGCCAGGCAGCCTGCTCACTCTCAGGGACTGAGCTGTTAATACCCTTCCTCTGAAGCACATTTTCTATCACAGCCTTTTGCTCTGATGGTCTTCTGCATTCACAGATACAATTATGGCCTCAGTGTGTCTGCATCCTCACAGGCACTCACACAAAGCAAAATACAAACTCCAGGTAACAAACTTGCACCAGGCTAGTCAGCGCATCCCTGACCTCGGGAGCAATCCACTGCGTCAACAGCAAAATCACAAGCAAAATCTTCTAATTGACAGGAAATCTGTTACTGGTTTGGAGTGACTCTTTCTTATCTCTCTCTCTCTCTTTTTTTTTTTAATTTAAAAAAGAGCTATCGTTGTGCAAAGGCAAGAAATCATTGGCCATTTGCTAGCCATGAGATCCTCAGTCTGACTCTCACACATTAGCCTTTAACTGACTAACACTGCGATCTGCCTCTAGAGGAAAAGTTTGACTATGTTCAAATACTTCAAAAAGATGGCAAGGTCCCCTCCCTTTTGTTCTTGAAGAACTTTGCTGATACGGTTAACATTTAAAAAATTTAAAGTTTAGGATTTCAACAGGAAAGAACATTGGTAATTTTCTAACTACTTTATAACTACCAAACTGGAACTGGCTTGCCTCCAACAGCTTTTGGAGGGCAGTACTGCATTGATATTTTTTAGCCACAAAAAGACACCAGGGCTGCACTCCCAAGTCTGAATTATGGCAGATGCCACTGGGATGTGATTTTTTCAGACAAAAAGAGTGCAGGTAACGTTCCTTTCTTCAGTAACATGCATCTTCCTAATGCTGCTGTTCCTTCTGTGTAATACTGCTGTGCATAAGCCAGGCACACTGTTTTGCCAAGTCACATATTGCTAATTCCTTCATCACAGCCATTCTGATTGTTTTATATTGAACACAAAAAAGAAAACTAAGCAAAGACATTTTAAGCCCCTGAGCCTTTATGCACACGACTGAGCTGCCTCCAAAATCATGCTGTCCCAGAGAGGTCTCTGGTTGCATGGCACCGGTTCATATTTATGATATGCTATGGTATAATCTAGCACAGAATAATTTTAAGAATCTGCTGGGAATATATTACTTTTGCACTTAAAAAAAAAGACACTTCAGATAAAGATATTTCTGCTCAAGGACTTGCAGATATGCAAGTGCATAGATTGTGCAGCCCAATCCACTTCTGCCGATGAGAAGCCAGTACCCTGAAATGAGGGAGGAAACATTACAGAAATCTGACCTCTCCCGTCAAACCTCCCCACTGACTGAACACCAACAGCTTCACCGCTCGAACCGAGGGAGGAGACCTGGGTGGATATACCTATCACCTTCTCCCTAGTGATTACTCCGATAGCATTTTTTTTCAAGGAAAAATCTGCAAAAGATTCTTATCAGCCTGTTCCCAGTCAGAACTGTAAAATCAGATAGAAATCTTGCTATTGTTGTAGCCATCATACAGCTGCCAGACATTTAGTTTATAGTCTTACTTTACCTGAAAGCGCATCACCTGGGAAAAGGATGGATACACATACTCTGAATTTCAGCTGCACCTAACCAGCAAATTTTTTTTACAAGTTCAAAGAGTTGTAAGAAATGGGTAAAACTATCAAGTACAATACATTCATAAGCATGCATTCTCACCTAGTGAAGACTGTATCTTAAATCTCCTTTTTTCCACTATTTAGCAAACCTGCCATATGAATACTATGCTATTACCTTTTACTTTAATTTCAACAGGAAGTATAGCTACTGAATGTTTTATTAATGACTGGCTTTTTTCAGTAGCTGATATATTTTGTCAAGGCAAGTTGTGCAAGGCCAAACAACTGCAAATGAAAACAATTAAAGCAAAAGAGGAATGTTGAGTGTATTAGGGTTTTAGGTAACTATCAGTATTAAAAAGTTTAACAAACACAAATGACATTGTTGTACATCAGGTTCTTTCTTCATTTCTGTAACATACTAATACATTATGAAATTCACGTGCTATCAAAGTAATAACAAACAAATGTAAACGGTCATATATACTGATGCTGATCATTTTCCAATTCCTATCCATTATGTTCAACAAATAATCAAGATGGCTCAAGAGCCTGACCCTCGCTTGTAACTGAAGTCAGAGCAGCTCTAGGTGGATGCAGGATCTGTGCTGGTGGATCATTTTACAGGATGGGTTCTTTGTTACGAAAATCTGGACTAATTATGTTGACAAGTGGAAACTGGTTACTCATGAGGTTAAATTATCTGGGAAGCAATCAGATTATATTACTGGCTCCCAGACCTTGTGTAAGAATGTTTCCCCAGAGCAAAATCATTAAGCTGTGGAGTAGCTTCCTTCAAGCATTTAAAACTTGTGTAATTGCAGATTATTCCCATAGGACCCATAAAAACATGTTCTAGCTGCACAGTTTAGAAAGTCATGAATAAATACAATGGAATTTCAAAAATTTGCATCTACTCTAATCCTCTTCTACTCTGTAATTTTGAGTTGCTAACATTTTACTAGAGAATGAAATGGCAAAAATCTGAGTAATTTTGGTTGTCATTAAAATACTGTATATAAACTGGTAAAGTCAGAGTAAGGCATTCTCAACATAAGCTTGAGGAATGTACATTTTCATGCCCAGTGGAACTAACATTTCAATTTCTTTCCAGAAGTAGTGGAATGTTTTTTGCATATAAATCTCCAAACAGTTTTTAAATATTACAGATAAAAAGCATTATTTCATACATCAGTTTTAAAACCATTGGCTTGGTGTTTCCTTCCATTTCATCTACTGCAGGACTATGATTCTGGAAGGAAGCAGTTCAAAGAAATGTCATGACATACAGAAGACACCTACTTCTGTAAAACCAAATTAAACAGGATTTGTTTCAAATGCCATCTAGAAACACTGTATAGATGTATATGAAGTATATGCATTATGGTAGGTAGTTATTCATTCTCATGTTTTCACCTGTTGGTATTACTGCAAATAACACTGTTTCCATGACATGCCTTATGGAACAGTTTACTATTTTCATAAGCAGTCACATGCATTGAAGGTAGAGTCACCAGCCAGTGCATTTGGCACCCCAAAGCAAAACCAGAGAGGCCAAGCTTACGAATCTCTCTTGCTGAATGACAAATTAGCTGGTGTATGAAATGCTAGATCTCAGCTGAAACAAGGAAGCAAATGACCTAAGACATTTCTTCGGGAGCTGCTTCTGCTTCCTGAGTGGGTTTCTCTTCAGGCTGGCCGTCGTGGACGGGAGATGGGTTGCGGCTGGGCTTGTTGCTGTCATGAACACTGTGACCGCTTGCGCTGCCAAGGCGAGTGGAGGCCACCACGGCTTTTACTGCAGCCTGAGAAAGAGAGGATCAAACAGATGTTCCTTAAATGACACGGTCTGTCAGCATTACAGCCTTAGCATCAGGCAGCTCATGAACGCTACTCTGCATTTGGTCTTCGTGGTAATGTCACATCCAGACATTTGCATGGGCCCAGTCAGACTGAGAATGCCATTTGAAATACTATATGGAGATTTAAAAGTGCTGCTTTCTTAAGGTCTCAAACTTGGCCAACACGAACAGACTCTTTTCTCAGCTGCACATATGCCTGTTTTATTTTTAAAAACTACCATGGACCACCTCCATTTAAGTTAGATGGAAATGACAAAGTGCTCTTCCATCTCAATAATGTGATTTTCACTGATGATTTCAGGGAAAATTAACAAAGGGAACCAATATTTAACAATACTGCATACATCAAGTACAGTGGCACAAAACATACTAGCAACTGCCTGGATACATATAGATGCTGGGGACTGCCTCTTGTATCATATAAACTGTCACAAAGTGAAGACACTCATTAAGAGAGTTAACTTAGCTCTTGCCTTGGAAAGTTTATTGTCTGAAAGAAAACATGGAGGTGGGGGGAAGAAACACTAATCTCTGTGTATGATGCAACCCTAGCTATTGTTGACTTGGCTAACTTTTTGCATAAGCATCACGGAAAAATCAGGTCTGCAGAAGGGATGAGAATGAATACAGCAAGTTTTGTGGATGGCTTGCAGAGGTAACCATGCAAAAAAAAGCGCTAAGATGCTAATGAAAAAGACGACTGTATAAAAGTTGGCGTTAAAGAAGAGTCAGCTAATGTGGAATGTGAAGTCAAAGTAAAAGGCATGAGTCAAAACCAGTGGCAATAATTTTGAAGGTGGGAGTCTTGGACCTGTCACATGCATGCACACCAACGATGAGATGATTTGGGAAAACAGATTAGAAATAGAATAGGCCATTCAGTTATATTGGAATGTATAAAGATATATGTAATGCCCTTTACTCTTGATAGCCATGTGGACATATATGAAACAACTTCAACACAGTATATGATAGACCAAATCATGACTAATTTGATGTTTTGAGCTTTAGAGTTATTCTATACAAATATGTCTTTAAACATAAAGGAAGAGTAGTATGCTAGTGTTGTATGCTGGGCAAGAGAGGGCATTATTCTAACAGAACAACAACTAAAGCATGGATTCACTAGTTGATTTTCTGTTCTTATTTTTATGGGGAGGAATTAATTACCTAAAAACTTGTATTTTTTTATTAACCATATATATGTCTGTGTGTATATAAATATATATGTATATGTAAGTACAAAACTATTAAATACATTTACAATAACTACTAACTCTAGTTAATTATTATTAACTAATAATTAGAGATTTGGTCACTTACTCTGACAGAAAAGCAGTAAAGAAATAAACATTAAAAAGCAACAGCATTTAAACTCAAAATTGTTTAACTATGTGGGTCTAAATAAACTGGTCTTAAAAAATTTAGTTGGCAATTCAAAGGTGTGAAAATAAAACAGAGAATTGAAATCAAAACATGCAAAAAGGGCACGCAGTCCTTTCTGACCTCCTGGGCCTATCTATCCACTCACTCAGAAATAATGAATTTTAGGACTCTGCTCATGCTCTGAAATCATTTTGATATAATGATGCTGCATGGCATCTTCAGTAAATACAGGGCAATCTTGCTCTAAGGCTACAGAAGTCTTTCTGAAGAGAACAATGTTAATACACACACTTTGCCAGTTCTGCATGGGCAAAGTGTCACTGTGAATTATATGTGCAGTGTCCAAGACTTTTGTAAATGACAAAACTGGGCTTTTTTGCCCTGTAGAGATTCTTTGTCACAGTTCCCTAACATTATTCAAAAAAATGAGCAAAAATGAACAGCTAAGGGTCATTTATTACTTGTGAATTTGGTTTTGCATTGGGTTGCACAGCTCTCAGACAGGATGTTTTTTTTCTTATTCTCTTGGGCTACAAAGCCAGCTTCAGTGCAGCTGTTGATAATAGGCTCTGTGCAGAAGTAACCCTGAAGTCTCTTCTAAGCAGACACAAATCTTGAACAACTGAAGAAGGGATTATGGGAGAAGGAAGTTTCCCTCTGTCATATCAGTTAGGAACCCAACTGCCTGTCATTCACACTTAAAATTTTTTTCCTGATACTTCCATGGCAGCTACCTAGTTTAGATGGTGAAGGAGCAAACCGGTGACTCAAAATCTAATTTAATTTTCATTGCAGGTCCCACCTGCACTCCTGCCATACAATGCTCAGTTTCCAGGTAAGGAAGGTAATTGCTCATTTGCTCTCAGAGGTACTTGGAAATGCATGTTTTGGAGCTGTTATTCTCAACTCATACATTTTATGAGTATCTGAAGTGCTGACTCTAGATGATACAGAAGAATGGCTTAAGTTCCTGCTTTGTATCAATACGTAAAGAAACTGTGGGTGGCTTACAGACCAAAATACGCAATGGTAGATTAGATATCTTCTCGACTTATGGACATATAACCTCATGAGGAAACTATTCAGAATTTTGTTGCTTCTGCTCTACACCCTAAGGATGCAGCAAGCAGTACTAAACAGGATAGATGGACAGACAGATGGAAGGAAGGAAAGGATTTGGGAAAGCTGTGTTCATTCTCTGCAGTTTTACTTGTGCAGTTTTCAACCAACCTCACGTGTTTATTTGTCTGTCTGCAGACAATGACAAAATCAGCTTCAACTTCTTCATCAGTCATCTTAAATAAAAAGGTTCTGTATTGTTATGGAACACTGTGCAAGGCTTCTGTAGGCTACTAATGTTGCTGCATTTTTTTGTAGCCAACACAGAGATTATGTCCAGAGACTTGCCTTAAGTTTACGCCGAGCATTGAATTCTTGAAGTTTCTTTTGTGCGTTGTCCATATGTGCAAAGTTTGCTGCCTTTCCTGTGACCCATGGATGCTGCAAAGCCTGCAGGGTGGTGAGGCGTTTCTTAGGGTCCAAAACAATCAACTTCTTAACCTGCATCACAAGAGAAGAAATACAGAAGACTGCTAAACTTTTTCTCCAGCAACATTTACTAAGTTTTGCATTTTGGTGTTTTGGTCTTGGTTTGCCTGAGTTCAGTGAAGGATGTTCTGAGAAACCAGTAAGAATTTACATTCAGGTCTTTGTGTGTGTTTTGATTTTGGTATTTTTTGGTCCTCTGTAAATAACAAGTGAATAAAAAAGCCACTACTACGGGAGAGGGTAGAAAAACAATCAAACGGTTACCACTATTGGAAAGAATATTGACCAGTGCAGCTGGGCTATATCTATATAGACTATTGTATGTCTGAAGTATTACATAAACACTAATAAATTCTCAGTATATCCCTGGTCAGGCAGTTCTTCTGGCATCAATCTCACTTTTGGATTCAGACAAGGTTTAAACTGGATTAGAAAGCTTAAATTCTAGTCTATGCAATTGCTTTGTGGACTTGTACCATGCAATCACTGCTGGATAGAGAAAAAATCAGATGCTTCTTTCAGTCTCTGCATAACCTAGTATACATATGAACTATGAAGTACTGTACAAATATTCCTTTCTTAGATCACTCTGAAACTAGTGCCATCTGCGCCACTGCTTCTACCACCACGATGAGGGAGCTGCACCTCTCCAAGCACAACAGTAGGAAACTTTCAGAAATGTGGCACTACAGATGTATCTCCGAAGAGGAGCTGCAGCGGACCACCAGGTATGTAGGGGTGCCCAGCCAAGCTGCATTTCATGGGGGTTGCTGCACATGTGGACAAGTGATGTTTTAAAAAAAAGGGTGAGGATGGAGTGAAGCAGTACGAGGCTGGTACTGAGCAGAGCACGGTTTTGCTGCTCTCCTGACCACGCAGCCTCTGGGAGCCGGTTACAAGCGACAGCGCAGGGCTCCACCACTGCTCTACAGCCCAAGTGCGAGGGGAGGACATGCTTTAGGACTGTCTAAAATTTCCCCACAAAGAGTCCCTTCAACTACTAAAGAAAGACAGTGCCCTGAAGAGTGTGCACGAGAGCTGGTATTGCGACGCGCAGTCGCTCCGCTGCGAGTCCACCAAAGGGGTCTAAACAAATCACTGTAGCAAAACACCCCCATACTCCCCACAGCACGAGTTTTGTCTCCAGAGCCACAGGCTCCATCGTTATCTAGAACTTACTATCAAGTCTTCTGAGCTTTACTGTAGCGAAATGGTAGGGACCAGTCCGCATCAAAGCTCTCTGCACACAGGGAAAATGTAGCTTTGCTGCAGACTGCTGTTTATCTGACTTTTGGCGACACATAGCACTAAATGATATTTTCTTGAGCTTAGAAAAGCTTAAAATCTAATACAACAACAAAAAATACTTCAAACTTCTACAGTGCCTTTCATTTGAGGCATCCTGAAGTACTTTACAAACATTAATTAATGTAGTATTTTATGGGGCAGTTTGTATAAGCAATGTGGAACTGAGCAATTGTTTCTTCAATGTTAATGAAATAACTGAATTGCCCAAGTATTGTTGACAAAAATCAAACTCAAGCATATTTATCTCTGTGGATCAGTGTTTCCTGGATCCAATTTACTTCATCCAGTAATAAAAGAGTACAGTGCAGAGAGCATGCCAGCCCTTGCATTTTATTAATAGACCATACTTAATGGTAATGAGTCTTCCCTCATCTTTTGAGAAAGAACTTAAATGGACAGAAAAATGCAGTCAGCAAGAGGGGACTTCACTCTCTATTGTCTTTTTGTAGTCTTCCACTGCAGTTCAGATTTGAAAACTGCACAAAATGTAGGGCTTGTTTCTACATTTCCTTGAAGGTGGGTGCCCCACAAAAAGGAACGATGAAGCACCTCAGAGCTTGAAGGAAAGTGGGCAAACTTGAACACTGTGACAACTGCCAACAAGCTGTGGCTTAATTCGCAGGAGGACCTGAACATTCACAGTTTTGAGTGTTCAGTACCTTGCAAAATTACAGCACTGGATTCCCAGGGGATGTTTTACAGCCACATAACGTACCCAGGGACAAGAAGAAAAAAACAAAGAGTCATACGAACAACTAACTAACCAATTCCCCCCCAAGCAACACCCTCCCTGCCAAAATGCACTCTGTCTGTCAGTGAAAGAGATGCTAACATAATATATACCAGCAAAGATATTACGCTCTCATTTTTGTTGTACTTACTAAATCCTTGGCATTCAGAGACACATCATCCCACCAGGGGGAAACAAAGTCATATTCACAGTTCAGGATCCTCTTAAACATGTACTGATCTCCCCTTTCATCATAGAACGGTTCAAAGCCACAAAGTCTGCAAGGATAAAAAAGTGAGAGAGAAGTTTATTGAAGATTAATTGGTTTCAGGCTGCGAGAAACAGTTCCCAATAAGATCTTTCCTCACTTCACATCCTGTCCACCACTATAGGAAACCTGATTTGGATGCACACCTGAACTTCGCACTCAACTGCTAGCTCTACAACAGCAAACCAAAATGTTGGCTATAAGCATTCACAAGCACTGGGAAAGGCTGATCAAATTGTAAATTTTCTGTTGTCACATATCTCTAGTTAGAACTGTTTATAGAGGGACTTTACATAAGGATAGCCATACGAATTCAACCCCAAAGCTCCTTACGTTCTTCAGCATCGGACTAGCTAAAAGCAGGTATTTGGGAAGAGTAGAGAAAGAGTGATCTGTGGCTCAGGGACTTCTTGAACTTCATGAAAAATTGCATGTTTATATTTAATAAACTTCCACAGACCTTTTTCTTCATGAAATTTTTCAGTCCCTTTTTGAGTGGATACAAACCTCTAGCACCCACACCAGCTTGTGGCATGGTGCTGCACAGCCCCACCGCGCACCGTGCAAGCAGCTCCCTCCAGGCTTTGCCTGGAACCTGCCATGCGGTAGTTTTGTTTGATGACCCCAGAGCTTCTTCTGGAGAAAACCAGCAAACAGTTGATCTCTGTTTACCTTCTACATGCCATGAAATATTTTTAGCTTATTTTTCATCTGCTGATCTCAGGCTTAGACTATTTAATCACTCCTCATTCTGAAGCCTGTGCTCATCCCTGCCCTCTTCTGTGAGGCTTTTCCAATTCTACATCTTTCTGAAGTGGGTGCAAACACTATTCGGTGTGGGTACACCATATTAGCATATTAGCATAATGATGTTTTCTATTTTAGTCTCCATTTCTTTGCTAATAACTCCTGTCACTGGATTTGGTTTTTTTAGATTGTTTCTGAGCAATGAGTTAAAATTTTCACAGAGTTATTATCAGAATCCCCAAAACTCATTCTCAAGGAGCAAGACCAACCATTCATACTTATGCTCTGTTTTCCACCTTTTATCTGGTACTAAGGCACTAGAGGACACAAAAAATAATGAGAGGTTACATGCCTTTGTTAGGAATTCAGTTATTTCACCCTTGAATTCATTTAGACTATGTGAGTTAATGGGTTAATACTATCTCGTTCTTTTGATCCATTATTCTCTTGTCCACAGATCTTCTGATGCCTTTAATATTGAACTGAATTTATGATGAATTTAATATTTCAGCTATGACTTTATCTTCTCTGAGTTCCATTTCACACCATGCTTGTCACTGGCTCTACAAACTCTACAGCCAGCTTCTTCCTTTTGAAGTCTCTCTAGACAGAGTGTAAGAGCATTTTGGGGGAAAAAACTGTATCAAATAACACCTTGCAAATTATCTGAATGAAGATTTAATTTACAGATTAGATATATTCCACAGAACTCTATGGGTAATGCAAATTCATAGAAATGATTTCCACTTATGTAATCTCTTTCCTGTCGCATCAATGCACTTTAATCATGCCTGCACATGTAATCAGATGTTTTAAAGTGATTTCCTATTTAACCAATAAATATTCTCCACTAAAAAAAAAAATCTATCTGCTGTCCTGTTTCAGGAAAATGCAATGGGCAACACAAGATGATGACAGGAAAACAACAGTGAACTATAAAGAAAAAGAAGAATACAATTCTGGCAAATGTAAGCTTACATTTTAATATGTTCTTATTTTTTTAAAGCCAATCATTGTGCTTACTGTCCTGAAAGGGGGACAGATGTTCAAGGAATGAATGCTTTTTTGCATTCGCGGAGTGTAGCCTGTGGGTGGAACGGCTGCACCACATTAAACTGCTACAGAGAAAACAGAAGTCCACTGTGAGCATATTCATTTCCAAGTCTGTCAGAAATGGGTTAAAATACAGGGATCCAATCTCCAAATACAGTGCCCAAATAGGTGGGAGATGGCCACGGTCACCCTGCTCTCTTCCCTTGCGTCTGTCTGCCTCTCTCTCCGTCTGTTCTGAGCTTGTTTCAATTAGGCTCCATTCCCCAAGGAATGCCTTTGCTGAGCAGGGCTGTCAGGCCACTAACCGCTTCAGCCAAAACTATCTTCTGGTTACTAGGTAACCGATCATATATAGTGAGCCCATGTTTAAGGCTCGCATTGACTGTGTTGGAAGCCTTCATTTTTGTAAGTGCTTTCAGCTGAGGTTTTTAGAGTAGCTCCTTTTCTACATGTTGCACTTGCTGGCTGTGCCTTTCCATAGGCTTAAAATTGCAGTGCTTTGTGGGTTATTTCAAAATCACTGCATGGGATATCTTGTCATGGTTCTGTTTCCTCTCGATCCTCCTGTTCTTTATCCTCTGCGCTAACACTTCTTGCACATCTGAAATTAGTACAGCACCTAAAGCCAATCCTGAGCGTTACCTGGAATTTGAAATCCAGTGGACCAAACATATGCAACTTACTTACTCTCAGCGCTGACAGTTCCCTCCTGCAAGGTGCAGAGCTATGTGGTAGTCAGGAAACTATGTGGCTTCCCCCTAGGGTCCTCTCTATCATCTCCCTTCTCACGTTAAAGCATTTGAAGACATGTTACAGACAATAATCCCAGACACAGAACACAAGCTTAGCACTAGAAACCTACCTGAGTTCAGGATCTTTCTCATCCTTGCACTGAATGCACGAGCAGTAAAATACAGGGTTTTCCTATTTGTCAGAGACCTGACAACTTGCTGCTTGTAACCACAAAGTGCTTAATTTGGGATGGAACCAAACATTAACTCTCAGCACTGTATTTGCACCTATGAGCTAGTTCCCTTAGCTACCATTTGAGCCAAATGATCCAAAAATCAGGATAGAGCGTGTCTTCCTGCATAGCAACTGAAATATTAAATGTAAACAGTAAGAAGAAATCCTGAAGTTCTCAGTGGACTGAAGAATTAATTTCGGGAAGATCAACCAAAGCTCTCATAACAATACAACATAATTAAAGAGGAAACATACTAATGGCATGCAGTTAAACAGGCAAAATAAGCTTTTTCCAAATCTATGTCCATTTTGAATTTAACTCCACCTAGGACTTTGCAGAATCTATGCATTAGGCACAGCAGTGTTCTGGTTGAATATCACTGCAGTGGTGGTTAGCTCTGCAATATGATAGTACCCAATCACTGTAGACATAGTGTGGAACAAATGCAATTAATTACACACAGACTACACTGCATGCAGCCTCATCCATTTGAAATCTCCTTGGCTTCTTGTTTATAAATGTTGAGGAAATCTCTATTTATTTCTATCATAACTCACTACTATAACCTATTGGAATATTATAAACAATTTCTATGGATATGCTTCTACCTAAAAAGTAAAATTTTCCTTTTCAACAGACAGATTTTTTGTCTATATGCAACCTTAGATCAAAAAGCTATAGGTGTGATTTTCAACTTAGGTAACTTAAACTAGGGTAAAACCCAGCATCTGCTCTTGATTTCTTTTAAATCAGATCTATGATGATTCATTTTAATTCAATTACATATTGAATAAAGAAAAATCAATGTAAACAGGTTTAAAATCCAATTAGAAGTGACCAGACAGTGTTTTGTAACCTTTTAAGTAAGTTGGTAAAAAAACACCTTTAACTAAATCCATGCTATTTTGACCAGAGGCAAGGCCTCTAGATTTGTTGACTACTCTATGCATCCCAAACGTGCAATAGTATTTCTAACCTACAATACAAGAGGAATACAAGAGGACTGCTCCTCTCTGCTAGTACAACTGTAAATACTATTTTCCTGGAATTATGACAATTTACATCAGTATGTCTTTATATAATTTGCATCAAGAATAATAATTGTGCTATCAAAGTGTGTGTGAAAGTTCTTCTTAAATAATTGGGAAGTAAGCATTGTATTGGTGAGAAGATGCAGCTCTACACACACATACTCTGTAGCATGGTAGTTAACTCTTGCACCCACTCTATTTTTTGGGTTAAACAGCTACATATTTTGAGTCTACATATGTACATTCCCTCTACTAAAATATGAGGCTGGACAAGCAATACTGCCCTTAAGGCTGCAGGATTAATGAAGCAGTTACAGTTACAGTACAGATGCTTTTCTGATTTTAGCTTCTAATCCATCAGAAATGTTGACCTACAAAGCCTTACACTCAATGAAAGTGTTTTAAGTGTGCAGCATTATTAAAGCTGAATGGAAGAGATGGTTAAGTGGAATAGAGTAGGACCTTTTTTTGCCCGGCTTATCCCTGTAGATCAAAGGGATTTTGATGGGGGAGGAGGAGGAGAACAGGAGGAGGAAGACTAGGAGGAGCATCTGTTTCGGCACTGTGTCCCAGCCAGAACGTTAGCTTGCACGTTCGTATTTACACCAGTGTGGTAGGTGAACATGGCATGTTGGAAGGTTTGGAAAAGATGCAAATACTAGGAAAAGTTGCATAGAGCAAATACCACTCTGCATATTCAAACAGGAGCTTGCTGTATGTTCTCACTTGGAGCTTGCTTACAGTTGAAAGCAAGTTCAGATTAAAGGTGGCTGTGAACTCCAAGTACTAGCGCTATCCCTGAATCATTCAATTTCGAGGCCAGCCAACGGCTTGGTCTAGACATTTTTGTCAATGGACACCAAAAGGCACCCCTCCAATCTCACTGCCAGCCCTGCTGGCAAATTTGAAATCTCTCTGCCAGGCTTGGGCCACTAGAACTGTTCTAAGAAATGATCAGAAGTGAACTAACTTTGGAAAACAACGCATCCTCCTAGCCTTGGAAACAGCAGTGAAACAACTTTGGCCACTTGCTTGACACGGCCACCCTGTATCAGTGCAGGATGATAGCCAGGTCAGTGCCACAGGGTGCCTGTACAGCCCTGGAAAAGTCACTTGGATCCACTGATGAATAAACTCTAGAAACTGAAATAAAAACATAAATGGGATGACACTAAAGTTGGCACTATCAGAATACAGGGTGTAAGAGCAGGCAATATTTGAGATGTGATGATCCTCTACAGGCTCATGCTAGGCCTTGAAATGAGGATTCACATTTGAAAAGGTGAAGATAACAAAATGACAACAAAATGATGACAAAGATGTAAAGTGTGACCTCCAAAACTGATTGCTATTACATGCATGTGTTTTTTTGACATATTATATGGGAATACTGTAACCTATTATTTAAAGGGACGTGAAAGGAGAGCTATGATCTTATTGCAAGCTTATGTACAGAACAAAGGATGTTTTCTCATATTACCGATAAAATAGTTTGTTTGTCAGTGTATATATATATCCTTAGAAGTACTTTTAATAGAAATCCTAGAAAATATAATTGTTTCTTACAAAGATATAAGGAAAATAATTCTTTTATTACACACTGTACTTGTTGGACACATTTAGTGAGTACCAGAAGGGGAAAGAAGACTAAATACATGGTCTTCTGTATTTTTATGTATGTATGTAAAATCCTAATTTCTTCCACAAAAGGAATCCTGCAAGTACTGTATACAACTGCACAAGTCAGCTTCGCATCACTGTTGCCAAGGGAATAACTGAAATTATTTGTTCTCCCATAAAGAGAAGTGTCAACAGAACAGAAATAGAGTAATTTTCCCTTCTCAAAAATCTGCCTTTGACAGAGACCATTGATACAATAAGATAATTGCAGTCCTTATCAATCAAATTAGAACTAGCCATACTAAAGTCCAGACATAAGTGCCTACCTTTAGACATGACTGTTTGAACATTTTGGTCTACAATTGCAATTTCAACTGTGTAAAATATGTATGACCAGCATTGCTTACAGCCCTTTGTCAAACGTACATCTAGCTATTTTGTGAAACGTGGAACGTTTCACCTTTAACATTAATCACTTAAGCCAGCAGACTGATTTATTTTGAAGGGTGAGTGTCCAGGGCTGTCCTTTGCCTCCTGGCGAGCATCAGGGCTGAATGTGAGCCAGCAGCAAGGATGTCTGAGCCACAGCTCTAGCTGCGTGTGTGACTGACAGAGGTGGGACAGCTGTGCTTGCTAATACGCAGAGGCCATCAGAATTACTGCATGCACTTTATTTCTTTTCGCCCCACCTGTAGTGAAGCTGCTGTCTGTATGCGTGCCTGGTCTGCAACAAAGCACAATTTTCTTCCACTTTCTTCTGCCACACTTCTGATTGTTTGCTATGTGAAGATGAGTGTGGTTACGTCTTCAGCACAGTTTATCAAGGGATTCCAAATTCTCAGTGTCAGGCCAGATCCCCCGCCGCTGTGCGGAGCTCTTCTTCTAGTGCTCTCGCTGAGACAGGCTGCTCCTGGGCTGCTGCACAGTTATGCGGGCAGCAAGGGCTCCGTAGGGCACCCTGGCGATAGCAGGGGCAGCTCCAGAAGGGGCATTCCTTTTCTGGTGTTACCGAGGAAGCTCATGGTGACTACACTGACCTCAAAATCTTAGAGTTACAGTGTATCTTACAGTTTGTGAATGAGGAAAAAAAAAGTACGATGCTTTCTGATACTTGTACCCACTCTTCTTCTTTGAGCAGCTTCACTGTTGTTTGTGCACATTAACAGCACGATTCTGCACAGACCTTGCTGCCATTGACTAATAAATGTTACATTTATCAAATATATAATCTGAATCTTTTCCCATGCTCCTCTAGCATTGGGCTTATTTAAAAAGCATTTGAAATACCACAATTCAAGTTCAAGATCTCTTTGTTTTCCAACAGCACAGCTCATAATGTCATAAAAACCCAAATGTGCTTACAAATGAAATGCCCGCACACCGCTCCGCAGCACCGCCTGCACTTACAGGATGTAGGTGATAATCCCCAACGACCACATGTCCACCTCGGGGCCGTAGGCACATCCTCGTAGGATTTCTGGTGCTGCAGGTGATGAAACCCTTGTTAGTAAGACAAAAGTTGAACGCAGAAATAACAGTCACAAAAGTCAAGAATTTCAAATCTGTATGACTCAAACTCAGTGCGCTTCTGTAACCATCTTTTAAAAACTGTTATGGCCTGCTCCTTTTAAGCCCTTAATTAGGCAAATAATTCCCACTCAGTGAATACAAAGCAACAGAAGCCAAGTCCAAGCATAGCCAGAAAAAAGTGTAAAGTGAAAGGCGAACTTTCAAAATCACTTTTTATGTTCAAATTTGTGAAAGGAAACACAGAGAGCTAGGCTAGCACTGGAGCTGCAGTCTGACAAAGGAGGTAGTTTTTTAGTTTGATATTTGCTGTTTTGGCATTTTACTTTTTTGGTTCCTTATTTGGTGCTTTTTGGTATTTTAATTACAGAAATATATTTAATTCTGATGTCAAAGTTAATTAAGGTTGTAAACATGTTTTATTCCTAAACCACTGTTTTGACCAGATCCAGATTTTCCTTTCTCTCTCCCCCTAGCCTACCCCTTTGTTCCCCAAATTTTTTACTATAATTTTTCTTAGCTTTAGTCCACACTGAGGAGATTTCAGTTTGGTTTGCCTACTCATATTACATGGAAACTGAATATTTGGGCTATGATGGACTACAAGACAGACTGCTTGAGAAATGAAGCTTTTCTTTAACTCCTGATAAAGGAGTTTGGCCCTGAGGAAAGACAAGACCATTTCACGCAATTGCTTCTGCCATAGCGGAGAACAGGTATAAAGGAAAGACAGTCTGGGGACTTTTTCCCCTGTAATGGTAAAGGAGTTCAGCTTCGCCCTAGCAGCTTGACAGACACACCTCAAGGGAAGCTGAGCAGACTGGTATATCCTTCAGGCAATATAGGTATTTGCTGATGCTGTGGCCACAGAAAAAAACATACAACTAATTTTGAAAAAATAATTAAAAAGACACCGCTGAGTCACACTTCCATGCACTAACACGGCCTTCTTAAAAAAACCACTGTATCAGTATTATCAAACCTACGGGATGGCATCACAGCTCCTGAACCCATCAGCTCCACCCTGCATGTGTGATGACTGTCATGTTTCTCTGGCACAGCAGACTTGCTGTGCCTACCTATATCAATGCTGCAGCACGTACGTGTCCTTCCCAGGACATCCCAAACCCACTGTGCCTGCCACCAGCAGCCCATGGGCTCCGATTTCCACCTGGGAGATAGGGACAGCAATATGCCATCCTTGCTGCCAGAACATATTATGGGTATATCTACACTTCAAGCTCTGCTCTGTGGAAACGTGTTCGTATCCACCAGTCTGCCCACATAGCCCCTCGGTCTGGCTGCATGGCCAAGCAAACCTGAACCATTTCTCTTTACTCTTCTGCTTCAGTTTCATAGCTGTGAATCACAGGGCCAAGAGGATAGGGGGCTTCCCTGAGCCGTACGCAACTTCACAGCTCCCTGCCCCACCTGAAGCTCTGGTTGCCCATGTGGACTGGTCCAGACTCCTGCCTCGCTCCTTCGCTGCCAGCCTGAGGGTGACCTCTCACGGTGCTGCTAACTGTCCCAAGGACTATGCTAGGATATTTTTGTGGAGCATGATTTTAATCAGGATATATACTACCTCCTAACTGCCTCCAAGCAGCTAGCTTAGACTAGACTTAGACTTCTTCCACTTACCGGAAGGATCTACCATGTCAGGAACCATACACCACGCATTTTTACAAAGCATTAATGTAAAAGGCAAAAGACACTAATCACTGAGCCCACTACATATCACTGCTGTATGTGGAAGCTTGCTAGCCTAAGCATAGACTCTCCCTGCTGTCTTATTCTTCTGTTGGATAAACTTGTGAACAGAGAGAGGATGTTTTGAGGAGGGATTCCAGATCCCAAATGAATTTAACTCAGATCAGCTTGTAGCTAACCAGGACAGCTTAGAGGCGAAATAGCCAACAGCCTTAGAGAAAGAGATGCAGAGGGGCCAGGAAAGGAGCTTTTGAGCTCTGCCTGCCATGTCTGTTAACACCATGTGGGGAGTTACAGAGTAGACAGGGAAATCTTCTGTTTTATGGCCGACACAATTCCTCTTCTAGAGGATGCAGTGTTTCTTGCTTTGGATAAGAGCAGAAGATACATACTCAACGCCTTTATTTCAGTTCTCTCCACCTTCTGCCTCAGTACTGTTCAATGGCCATTAAGCAGACCAAAAAATTTACATCCACAGCTCTGTAAATGAGCATAACACAGCAGCTACCTGCACTATCTGGACTGTGTTTACACAGTTAGATATCTAGCAGACACTTTTTTTTTTTATATCCAAGAGTTTTCTCTTGGTAAATGGATTGCACTAAAATATTGCTGCTAGTTGAGACATTGGCTGTAACAGAGCGATCATGAATCATAGTTCTGTATTGGCCTGTTTTTATGTGCTACTAGAAGCAATCACCTGTGCCCTCCTTAAGTTCATTCAAAGGAAGATGTTTCAGGCAAGTGAAATTCTTTGTGACCATCTTCTTGCTTTCAGTCCTCTGCATCCCTTTGCACGTCCCACAAACCGTAGATTGAAAAGGCCTTGATGCCAAAGTATCCAGACACCAGTGTATTTTCTCCTTGCTCTGTCCTTTAGGGAGAAGCTGTTGAAAGCTGGGTGGGCAGGATATTGGAGTTGGCAGCCTGTGTCTATCAATTATTCACAGCTTAATTTGGCATTTCAGCAGTGTTCCTCCTGTGTTTCCTCCACTTCTGGAAAGTAATGTTTGAATATTTTCCAAGCACCAGGAACGCTAGTTAGTCAATTAACTCAGTTGGTAAAGCAAGGATTGCAGGTCTGTGTTGGTAGGCACAAAACTCCTACTTTCTTTTCTTCTCTTCTCAGCACAGACATTCAACCTCAACCCTCCCAGCCAAATCAAGCTATTTTGAGAGCTCTACTATGGGACTAATCTTTAACCCACTTTTTACAGTATACAAACATAGGCATAAGAAGGGCTACATACTAACTACAATTTTATAGCATTTGTAGCATAACAACCCTGAAAGAAGGCTGCAAGGACTTGAGTATTTAATACTTCAAGTACAATTTTATGAAACTGAAAAGATTAGGACTAAGTTCTGTTCCAAGGCGTGTTTGACACCTGTGTATTCTTAGTAAACATGCCACACAAGCTAATGGCCATGTTGCCTGGTTCACATTATCAGCCGTGCTATGAGCTAAGAGAGCAATCTTACTGCTTTCACCAACATCATCTTCCCTTTGCTCCTACAGTAACAAAAGCAAGTGCAAAGTGTTGCATTGGGATAGACTAACCTCATGCAACAGGACAGGCTGTGGGCTGACCAGCTAGGGAGGTCTGGGGGAATGACAAGTTGAATGTGAGCCAGCAATGTGTCTTGCACCAAAGAAGGCCAACCACATTCAGGGCTGTATTAGCCAGAATGCAGCAAGCAGGTCCAGCACAGTGGTCTTTCCCTCTGTTCAGCACTTGTGAGACCACATCTAGAGTGCTGGGTCCACTTTGGGGCTCCCCAGCACAAGAAAGACACTGACATACTGGAGTGAGTCCAGTGGAGGGGCACCAAGCTGGCAAGGATGTATGAGGACAGGCTGAGGGGAAGGGGTTTGCTCAGCTTGGAGAAGTTGAACAGGAGGCCTAACTGCTGTTTACAGCTACCTGACGAGAAGGTACAGAGAAGAGAGCCAGACTCCTCTTGGAGGTGCACAGTGACAGGAGAAGGCACAACGGACACAAGTTGGAATAGGGGAAATTCTAATTAAATAAAAGGAAAACATTTTTCACCATGAGGGTAGTCAAATACTGGCACAGGGGCCCACAGATATAAGAATGCAACATTAAAAATAGCTGCTTCGAAGAATTGGGATATACATAGACGTTTACAAGGCAAGTTCACTCCCTGCTTCTTTTCTTTGCAGGAGCAGAAGTCTCAGTTCAAAGAATCCATGCTATAGGCTAAACTACATATTACTTTTAGGAGGAACCCAGCCAGTACTGAACGTGACCCTTCCTGTGGGACTCCCCATACTGGCCTGGGAGAGAAAATGCTTTGTAAATCCAAAGTATCTCTACACTGCTGGCTTCTGGCCTGTTTGTTACCCAGCCCTCACCAGCCACTTTCAGAAGCCTATGTTTAAGCCTCTGCCATGCCTGAGCATGAGTAACAGTGACCTTTTGTCCTGTTTTAGGGTGAAACGCGTTTAACAGACTCACTCATGTACTTAATCCACTGCGCAAGCACAGGTATTCAGATAAATAATGCACAAGGCTCAGTATTTAATCTTTCATTTCTGTGTGATTGCCTTTAGCTTCCGCACAACTCAGTTCAGTTGTGTCCAAAACTACCCGAGGTAGTTACTGCCCAGCACGCTACCACATATTGAAGTATGCCTCAGCTCAAAATAGCCTCTCGTATGAGCCCATTCAGGAGCAGGATGTCAGCAAGAACAGCAGAAATAGGTTTCTGCATAAGATCACCTTGGCTGTGGGAGAGGAACATCCACCCCAGGAAGCACATCCACCCCAGCGGACTTGCCTTGCACTAATCCACATCACCAGCCTTCCCAGCCATTAGCTGGTTTGCTGACGTGAAAGTGCCTTGCCACAGCCATAGGGTAGCACGAGGCAAGCAGTTTGCCAAGGCAGTTGCAATCCTCTTTTGCCCAGGGGCCTCCTTCTTGCACGTGTTCTGGCACTGCAGGATCCACCTCTGATGCATTTTCTGGCCCCAGACGTCCAGGCAAGCTTCTCATGGCTGTGTCTGGGAGGTGGCCATCCCTCTGCTGATAGTGGAGCTGTGGTGTGGGCAGCCTGGGACGCTCATCTGCCTGCTCAGCTCCTCAGCCCTGCCCGGCTCCGCTGATGCCGAGGACAGCGCGAGCCACAGATGTCTCCTCAGATACCTACGCTGCTCCTCAGGCCGCCCACTCGCATGCACACGCAGCTCAGCCATAGTATTTGAGGCTTCTCCCTCGGGTGGATGGGCCGAGCTGAGGGATCGGCACAGTTCTGGTTTGCCTGGGAGAGCTGCGCTGAATGAAACCCAAAGCCACACAGGGCATCTTCAGCCAGGCAAGGGCCTCCCCGCAGCACGAACCACATCTGCGGTGGCTCCTGCGGAAGGTGTGCAGGCTGACAGGCCTTTTTCTCTCCAAAGCAGTGGAGAAAAAGACCACACTGCCAATTATTCATGCTGTTACTGGTGTTATGTTTTTTTTGACTTGCTTATCAAAACAACATACTCCCATATGACAGCGTGGGAATGTATTTTTGCCTAAATGTGATTCTCTGGAAATTTGCTTTAATTTCAAGTATCCATGGTATTTCTTTTGTATTAAAATTAGACGCCCTATATTATTAACAACCACAAGACTGAGATGTATGAATAAGCTGTGATTTCTTTTTCAAGGAAATTATGTGTACTTTAATATGAAGTTACACTAAAATCATTTCAGGTAGATAAAGAAACATAAAGCAGAGGTTGTGAGCAATAATAATATATATGCTTATCAGTTTAGCTTGTATTACTGTAATCTTCTGATGTTTAATAATTATGCTACAATAATTATAGTATAAATGTTCAGTCAGAATTATTAATTTACACCACCGAATCCAGAGGAATTTGTTGCTGATTTCAAGGGATGCAGGATTTAGCATTTCGGAAATTTCTAAACCTGTTTTCTCTAATAAAAATAGCACTAAGGTGGGCTTTACAGACTAAGGGAACAGCCTCCCCAAAGAGAGAGATATGATTGCAGCTATGCGTTCACATGCAAATCAAAGGTGGATAGACACATTTTCATCTACAGTACAAACTTTTGCATGTGCCACTTTGGAAAAAACACAAACATACAAGAGCAGGATAACCGAGACAAGTCACAATTTATAAACTGTGTGCACATTTCCTATGTAGAAATGAGGTAAAACTGTCCTTAAAGGCCATCAATTGAAAAACAGAAAACCAACATAAACAAATATTTAATAACCTAATTTCTAAATTAGTCAAGGAATTAAAATTACTGTCCTTAAGCATTACACCGTTTTGGCTAAGCGCAAGAGCCCTATGTTTCCTCTGAAGTTATCCATAAAATCATGTTTGTTCAGGTACTGTGAATGCACAGGCAAATTAGCCAATTTGGCAAAGAACAGTTCAGGCTGAATCTCACTATCACGGCAGAACTGAAGCCAACCTATGATTTCATTCTAATTTTATTTAGGAGAAAAACAGATTTAATTAAAAGTTCCAGTGCCTCTTTACTGCAAAAAGAGACATACAGATCTACTCCAGCTGCACTAGTTGACAGGATCTGCCACGAAGTGCTCCTTGATATTATATTCATTATTCTCTATTATGCGGGTCCAGCTCCAGCACTGAACAGAATGGCCTGTTTGAGTCAAGATTTAAATCTACATTTAAAAACATGCATTTACTGAAATGACTTTGTTTATGCGGCTGAAGTTATGATCCTACTCTACGGAATAATTCAGGTTCGTTTGTGTTAAAAAGTATCACTTTAAGATAAATTCACTGTAATTAATATTCAAATGTTCATATTGTGTACCACCTCTATAAATTTTAGTGTTTTCCATGAGGCCTTACATAACCCACATTTCTGCTGATGCCTCCCCAATACTATTTTAGTAATTTCATCATTTTTATGCTAGCTGGACTTACTTCCATGCAAATGATGAACTTGCACCATAACATATGTTTTGATTATTAAGCTTCAGCTCTTGAGAATATGAGTTTAGAAAAACTTTACCCAGTGCCAATTCTGAATTTTAGTTCTTTATTTCAGCTTTTCAAAGGCTTTCTGAATTTTGAACTTAGTAAGAAGCATTTCACCAAGGAAAGAAAAAATGTAACATCCATGTGTTAAGTTCAGCACACTGTAAATAATCAAGGAACATACCACAGTACCCCGGAGTTCCACAAACCGTCTTCATGGTCACCTGATCTTCCACAATCTTGGAAAGTCCAAAATCAGCTGTTAAGAGTTTTTAGAAATAAGTTTTTACTTTTTGTAAAAGCATTTTTCTTACATTGTATATGCAATTAAATGAACAGTTCTGCATCATATGAACAGTACTGTCATTTCCAGAGATGAAGATGAATTAAAAAAAATCCACCCATACTGTCATCCAGAAGCAAAATTTGTCCACACAAATGAGTATCGCTGGCTCTTAAATGACCAAAATATTTTTAAAATGCAATTTGTTTCCTATCCTGAAGAACACATACAGCCAATATTATGGGATGCCTAAACCCATTAGGTTATCTAAACAGAAATACACTTTACTTTTATAAACACTACCACTCATTGTACATCAGAACTCAATTCAAACAAGGCAATAACTTTAGCCAAAAGATACAGAAGCATAGCACTTAAGGAAAAAAACCCACATTGTCATTCTAACCCTCACTGCCTTAGGAGGTACAAGATGTACGGGACCTATATAACAATGAGCGCCCCTGGTACCGCTCTGTTTGTCACGTAGATTTGGAAATAATCCCTTCTTATTCCAAACTAGCCTACTTTCTACTTCTAAAAGCTTTGCTGCTTTTAAACTTCAGTGAGAGATAGACGGCTACATCTTCATGTTTCCCCTTGGGGAGCCTGCGCTTATGGAGACAAATATTTCAGGAGCCTTCATGCCACTCTGCTCGCCAAACCAAGGCCGCTGGATGGTGCATTAACCTACTACATGTTACCACTGTTAGAACCCTTCCAGGAAAGGTGAGCATGAGGATAAAATGCAAATTAAGATACTATCATCCCTAGATGCAAGACTTTCCTAGAAATTTATTTTAATATGAAATTGCTGATATCTAGTTCCTGGAAATCTGGTTCCTGAAACTCATGATAAACACAGGCCTGACAAACAGGGCAACGCTTTCACTCCTCACATACTTCCCAGTAAGGTGGTATTTCCAAATTGATTTCATCTCAGGTACCTTTGCACACCTGGAATATTATTTACTAGGAAACCCCATATGGAAGAGGTCTGTTTCTTTAAGAGGAAGAGAGCAGAAGGTTCAGGATGCTTTTGCCTTTAGTATGTACAAATCAACCCTTTTCCAGGTTAACACATCCAAAATGCCACAACCCACGCAGTGCGTCAGTTAGCGTGCCGCTGCTTTCCATTTCCTCGTGCTGCGGCTCCGCAACGCCGCGACCTAGCAGGTTACCTGCAACGGCTCCACTGCGGCTGGCTGCCATGGGGCGAGGGGCATTGCCCCCAGCGTTCGGTCCTCTGCAAGCCAAGGGATTCACAAAGCACCTATTTGCGCCAGCAAGAAGGGGAAGTACCCAGCATTTTTGGAGGTCAGGCCCTGGACAAGCGGCTGTCCTTCCTGACAGGACTGGCAGGACGTGTCCCAGGTCAGGACAGCCTGATGGCACCATGTCTCTCCTCACCTGTCCTTGAGTGCTGACTGTGCCTCAAGGATCTTCCCTACTCTCTTTCACGGGATACTCCTTCTTATCCTTCAAATCTCCCTTTGAAACCGAGGTCAGCCTTCCTTAGTTTGCTTTCTACTACTTATCTGCACATTGCACTTTCATGCCAATAAATCTCTCACTTTTAGTATGTTAGTTTTAACAAAAAAGGGACACAGAAGTGATGTGTGCAGCTATAAGTCAATCTCATGATACTCCTTGTTCCTCCTGGGTTGTTTATTCTTTGTCACATTCTGCATAATTTTGGCTGTAAATTCCTCAGGGCAGGAATTTAGTTTTGCGTTTGTCTTTAAAACACCATGCATAACTCTGCAGCTGAACAAGTAACATGCACATTCATCTGAGTATCAGCGCTAGCATAGAATAAAACAATGGTGTGAAATACACGCTAGTGATATAAAAGAATATATTTAGCATATATTTAATGCTGCTCACCAATTTTTAACGGTGCGTCCGGTGCTGGTGTTGCATAGAGTAGATTCTCTGGCTTCAAGTCACGATGCACTATCCCATTTGCATGCAGGTACTAAAAGACAGAAAGTCAAAACAATTAATTGAGTATTAGGTATGTTATGGTCCAGCACGAGTTAATGTCTTCCTAATAATCTATAGCAGCAGTTTGCTGACTGCTACCTTTGTGACACAAAGTCACTCAACTAATTCTCTGTAGCTTTTTTCTGCAAACCTGCTCAGCATGAGATCCTTGGGTGTATATTGTGATCTGAATAGGAAACTGAAAATTGGGAAGGCAAAGAGAGCATCATGCCTATGTGAGAAGAAAAACATCTCAGAGAAGATCATTGATTCTTTTAATACAACAGTAGCTTCTGGGAAGCAATCTAAGAGATGCTGAGATGCCAAAGTCTGGCTCAGAGGAAGGCAGCTTTTGCACATTACAACTTTCTGAGGGGTAAGAAAATGGTTATACAAGTATTAAACTATTAAATAGACAGCCTTGATTAGAGGACAACTGCAACAGAGGATGTAGTGTGTGTCTTGGACTAACTGTATAATCTTCAGCAGTCTCCTCAAGGGTTGTAATATCACATAATCCTACAGTCTCAAAATTCCAACTGTCTTGCTGAAGCACACGCAGTACACGTGAATTTACTGAGCACTGAATTCCTTTAAAAATGCTGCTCCCGTCTTGCACAAATGGAAAACAGAATTTCTGGCATCTATAGTTGCTAGAGAAGGACAGAGAACAAAATATAATATACTGATTGACAAAAAGGAGAAGCTAGTGAAACAAATCCTGTATTTCTTGCTGATAAAATCTGCAGCAGAAATCTCTGAAGCCCTGGAAAAAAAACGCACAAGGGTAGCAGCAGAGTATCTTATTTGAATGTGTCTTGGTCTATATTTTAGTGGAATATCTCTCAGCCATGTTTTCACAATTAAAAAAACTGCATGAACTGCATTCAGCAAATAATACATTAGAGAATACCAGTCAGGAAAGCAAAGCTACAGTGTTCACTTGAGCTGGCATCTGAGATGAACTCTTGACTGTGCATCTTCCACTGGGATTTCAGTTTGTGTAAGTGGCTAGCCATTAAATAACATGCAATGAGAATATATTCCCTTTTCCTTAGGATGTTTTACTGACATCCAGTGCTCTTTTAAGTCTCTTACAGTGCAATAAATGTATTTTTTGGCTTTCTGTAAAATCCTAAAGTGACAGTATTTATCATGACACGGCTTGAGGAGATCAGTCAAAGATTCTCATCTATGTTACATCACAGTAAAATTTAAGAGCTTGTCCCAGCTGTGTATTCTATACTGAGATAGCTAATTAGTTATCCCATGTAAAAACAGACAACACTTTACGGAGAGGCTAACAAATTGCTCTCTCCTACATCATTTAATGTAGTCACATCTGTGTGTCTGCACTGAATGAGGCTGTGTCTACCTTGCATAAAAATACATCTTTATCTGTCAATGAAGACAAAACTGTAGCAAAGCTGCTCCCACAGCATAGCACTGATTTGTTTGACATGCAGAGGTAATAGCACACAGTGAGCGTGCCAAAAGCAATCAAGTTGGAGTGGACAGAAAGAGGTTTCTGAACTGATCCGTGTTCATGTGCTAAATATCAGTTTAGCTGTCTCTGTAGGAGTGAGAAGGAACAGATATTTCATGATCAGCCAGTGGAAAGCAGACGCTTTTGATTCACTCATATGAAATATCAAAGACCAAATTTATGCAGAGAAATGTTCCAGCTAAATTTGCAGGAAGTCTTTCAGCAGGCCCTTTTTTCCCACACACCCATATTCTTATAACATTTTACAGTGCGAGGCTGAAAACATCAAAACTTTCCTCTTTCCCCAGAAGTGTGTTTTTGTGGGAGGGAAATCTGGGAAAAACTGTTCAACTCCTTAAGCTGAGCAGCGAGCATGGTTCACAGGACTCCTTCTCACATATAAGCAAGAAGCATACCTGACGGTGCCTGGTAACCATGCTTGTGTCTCATGACTGACTGACTTCTTAACAACATTGTATTAAGCTTCCAGGATGACCTCTGTTTTATTATATACCAGAGTCCAGGTAGGAAAATCTCCCTCCTCCATCCAGCACACCATTTGCAGAAAATACGCACAACTCAGGTGCCCCATAAATGTAAGAGCCCACCAAAGACACAAAGTTTTCAGTGTTGCCTGAACTCTTCTCCCCCAGAACTCAATCCACATCTTTCAGAGCCTGCCACTGCATTATCTTCAGCTCATCGCATGTCCCCGCATCCCAGTACCCGCAGCCCCTCTCCTTCCTCTGCCGTACCCAGCCTCTCCGCATCCCCTGTCTCCCCACGGCCCAGCCCATCTCTCCTGCCCACCCACTGTGGATACCTCACCCCCTTTGACTTTTCCCTATGCCAAAACTAAAGCATATGTTTGGGGCTGGAAGCTGCCAAGTCATATTTTTAACAAGCCTGCTGTTGGCATTTTATATCTTTGAGACCTACCTTCTGTTGAATTTTGTCGAAGCTGGCCAACAGAGTCAATAATTATATTGGGGACTAACAGACATACAAAAGGACGGACAGCACGATCGTATGTATCTGGCTTGGTAAAAATAAAAAAAACCTATTATTTTCACTGACACAAAAATTCTGCTTTCCATCAATGCAAAAGTGCCAGCTAGCTTCCTGCACCCCCAGCCTTGCAAGAGGGAAGACCTATGACTTTACTTTTATAAAATGTGCTTGCTTCCCAACCGCCTTGTTACTGAAGATCTCCAGCATGTGCAGCTACTGCAGCTCCCTCCCCTCTCCTCCACAGTCAGAGCCATTTGCCATTCACACAGCACTTTTCCTGCTGCACAACCCACCACCAATGGGACCTTCCAAGATTATGTCCATTTTCAGCATTGCTCCCTTACTTGGTAAATACCCTGGGGCCTTATTGTCTGCTGGTTTTTACCAGTCCAAATAGGCCAAGTAGAAAGAGTCCAGCTTCCAGCTCTGTTCACCGTGTAACATAATGGCTCCTGGTATTGAAAATTACTTGATAATAACAATGTCTTGTATACATGTATACAATATTCTGAATTTTACTATCTTGATTTAGAAACAGATTTAGTTAAATTGTATAACCCTTATTTCAATTTATATATGCAGGATATATGTAGAATAACAGCACTTGGTCTGGGGCTTGATGAGATGTATACAGAAGAGAGGCCACTGTAAGTTTCACAGCAAGGCCCATGCAATAAGCCGCCGTAGAAAAAATGTCCTCCATGCATGGCAGTTTCATCAGACAAACTGGCCAATGGCATAGCAAAAATAAATTATACTTTCCCATGTATTTGTTCCTCTTTTTCTTTTTTAAACAGAATATCAAGGCAAGTGCTTTAAATAGGAACACTACTGATTTTCAGGAACATATGGCTATTCCACTCAGCAAAAGTGAAGAAGAACAAGGAAAAATAAAATGGAAACTAACTAGAAACATTCAGAGCCCCTGAGCAGTCTGTATTAGCTGAGTGAATCACAGTGCAAATGAAATAAAATAAATAGTGAAAAATTCTATTTGTCAAGCATAGGGTCTTGGATGTTCTCTGATCACACTTATTTTTCAATTGCTTTGCCCAATGACATACATGTAGGCCAGGCGGGTGAAATCAGCTATGCTTCAGGCACGCAGTAGGCTACTGCATTATTAGTGTATATCATCTCTCAGATAATCTGCCATGAATGTATTCTAGAAAAAATTCAGTGTGATAGTTTTATTACTATTTGATAAACTCTGAGGACAAGCTCAGCACAACACCAGATGGGAATAATACACAGGCCCTTTCTGAAACACTTACCATTTAAAATAAAGGCAGCCTTCACCTGAGCCTTTATTCCCATGGTAGACAACATCAACTCATGTTTGTACAACTGCTATGGCCCTTTAAGTGTGATTGCAGAAGAAGGACTTTTTTTGTCTTTCTCTTCCTTTTTACAGTTTCTTTCTAATGGCTGCATGAGAATTTTATTGGTTGTTTTATCCTTTAATAATTCAGGTTCTTATCTAACTCGAAAGATTTTATGACAAGAGGAGTAATGAGGACTGCTTAAAACTCCAATCTTTCTTCTTATTTATATTTACAGTAGCTATTACACAGAACTGTAGAAAAGCAGGGCTGAAATGAACCTGAATCACCTATGGCTCCCTATGCTCACGGGCAAGATCAGTTACATCTACAATGCCTGTTTGCCTAATTTATACCAAACAACTTCTGATACTAGATACTGTGATACTCTGCAGTCTCTCCAGGCAATTTATGACAGGGCTGTGCTATCTTGACAATTTGGAAATACTTCCCTATATCTCAGCTGGACCTTGACAGGGGCAGATGGAAGCCCATTACCTTGCTTCATACATACCTTAGATGAAGAAAGCAGATTACTCCCTTTTCTGCAACAGCCTTTTGTGTACTTGTTCCTATGCCCACCACCAGTCTTCTCACTTAAGACTAGAAGAGTTTAGTTCTCTCAGTCTTTTTTCACAGACTAAGTCTTCTAGACACATGGTCCTTCTTTGTTGCTCTTGTCCAGGCTGCATCAAATTGCATCAATGTGTTCAAAATGAAAAACGTATTCCAGCCAAGGCCTGACAAATCTCACAGGATGTATTTGGAAATATATCTGCCTATTTTGCAACCTATCACACTCCTGTTTGCCTTTGGATCCAGTGTAACCTTCACATCCTTCTGATTTGTTTCCCACTCCTGTGGGAAAGCCCACATACAATCTTGTTCTTGACACTGCTGAAAGGTCTTGAATTTTTACCAAGGTTATTTCATTTTTAACCCTGTTCTCCAACATACTTGCAGTTTTATGTTGTCCGAATTTTTTCATAAGAGTAATCTCTATTCCATCACGTGGCCCTGTTAACAAAAATACTGAAAGCATCAGATCCAAGATTTTTCTTGAACATCCTCCCTTGATACCTTTTGACACAGTGATAACCACTCTCTGGATACAGATAACCAAGCTGCACTGCACCCAGCTTAAAATCAAGTAATCGTGACATTTCCCTCATTTACTGTCAGACTGTCAGGCAAGGCAAGTATCAAAAGTTTTACACAAATCAAGTGTGTACGGTGCCTCCTGCTCCTCCCTTTTAACAGCGCCTCTTACCCTGCCAGAGGAAAAATTAGATTGACTTGCCATGACTTGATCTTAACAAAAACTTGCTTTCCTGGTGACCTCTCTGCTTTTTTATCTCCCAGGTCCCTAACATTATTTTGCTTCATTATTTACTACAGTTTTTTTCTGGGAAGTGAAATCAAGCCAACTGGTCTATAATTCCTCCTTTCCTTCTTCCTGAAGCAGAGTACTACACATATTTGGTATTCTGCCTAGCCTCTATCAGAAATGACTGTTGTTAGCAGCTAAATCTGTTTCAGACTTAAAAAGATTGCTCTTTAAAGATCATGCTGAGAAGGCTACTGGGTGCAGCCAATTAAAAAAGATCTAAACGACTGGAATACTCTTCTGCCCTATTCCTTTCTTTTCTCTAGACTTTTATCACTTTGCTAATTGTGCTAAGCATCTAGTGAAAACTAATGCAAAAAACCCACAAAAGTAGTGCAGTCTTCTCATATAGATCTTCCAGCAGACGTCCTTCACCTGTGTTTCTTCTTAAGGGAATGATTAATTTTGCTACCCCTTCTATCTCATGCATCTCATTTTGTGTCCTGGCCTTTCCGATTTTATCCTTCACACCCAACCCATCCTTATTACTCAAGCTTAAACAACCTGACTGATTTTCCACCTTCTGTATATTTCCTGCTTGTGCTTAACTCCAGGATTTAACTCAGTCCCCAGCTGAGCACAGACCGTCATTCGAGCGGACTGATGAGAAACCATCTACCCCGACCACCCCGCTACGCCCCCAGCGCCCTGCACACTCTGCTGCGCACCGGGCCACTGCTGGCAGCACCGCAGGCTCCCTCAGTCAGCAGTGTAACGCAGCGGCTAAGGGAGGGGACTGGCTCCAGCAAACCTCAGTAACATCTTGTCTACACCCACTAGCATGGTACTGGCCCCTACTTGGTCACCTCTGGGAAAAGTCCTAAAATACCTTTGTTTCTGCTTGTGACTGCGATTGCGAGCTTCGCAGCCGCCGGGGTGCCTGGCTGCTCCTCACTAACCAACAGAGTTTGATGTTCATTGACTGACAGATCAGAGTGTATATTCTTGATGGCAGTAGGTGGTTTTCAGGCAGAGGAAAAGCATGTCTCCAGCTTCCTCTCCAAAGAGCTGCCAGTTTCTCCCTGTTTCTGCCGTTTTGCATCCTTCTCCAGCTATTTCAGTATCTCGTCTCAGGAGGTCTCCACACTCATCCTGTTGTTGCTGCATATGATCACGGTGTGCTTCCTCCTACACCTCTTTTACTTACTTCCTCAGCGAGCCCACTGCTAGACACCATCTCCTTTCTGCCCTCAATGGCAGCCGAAAGCATGCCTCAGTCCCCTGAGATCCAAACAAAACACCGAGCTGGGGTCCCAGCTTTGGGCATGATTTTCAGTGTTGCAAAATGAGAAAGATATTAGAGCAGAGACGGCTCTGGCAGTAGTGTGTACCCTCACGCTGCTGCTCTGTGTGTGCCATAAGCCCTTGCGAAACCCCTCTGCTCCCTGCCCCCCTGCTCACTAGCTCCTGGCACTTTCTGGGTGTCTGGCTCACAGACCCCCGGCTGCGTAGGAGCCCAGTTCCTGTGGACCCCTTGCTCACACCGGGCAGCTGGCACTGCGATTCACCAGGCAGCACAGCCTGTATTACACCCCGCGTTACCTGCCGCAGCCAAACAGTCTCTGCAGCACGCAGTCTCTGGGCATGCTTTGGTTACAGACTCAGCACTCCTTTTTCTCCTCAGTAAAGGTGACAGTTTTCAGTGTGTGTTGATGCAGTTACGGGGAGAAGCTTGCGGCCTTCCATGGCTGGTGTAGTAGTTTTATCATTATTATATTAACATTATACGATTACATTAAACATTAATATCTGTTAAGGTATGTGGCAAAGCTGTTGAGTATGACCATAGTCATTTACTATATGACTGGCACTTCCATGAATACTAGATTCACTCGTGTTTTTAAAACGAGAATTTCTATCACTTTATTACTACAGGGTATTTTTAGGACTTCCCTGTTGAATCTATTACGAAATCAAGCCTGTAGGGTGCTGAAGGCAGAACCAAAGCCAGAGGTTCCGACTCAGTATTGGACATCTTCAGCTAAAAATGCAGACACTAAATCTTTAAAAAATTGAAAAGAACATGTTTTTTCTCCCTTTTCAAGAATGTCTAGATTTGTAATTAGGCTCTTCCTATAGCCCTAACAGAAGTGTGTCATTCTGTAATGAATGCTACTGTGTAGCAATTTAGTTTAATTACACCTATATAATGTTTGATAGGGATGTGGTTAATTGATAATGTTTCTGAAGCAGCTAAGTTTAAATAACTATTTAATAATCCAGCAGGACAAAGAGGGACTATTCATTAAGGAAAAAATACACATTCCTGTTTTTGCTTCCTTTCTTTGGGAAGAGGAAGGTGAATGAGCTATTCTCATCAGCTCTCTTGTAATCACTTCATATCTATAGAATGGCAAAACCAGTCTCCAGATAATTTGTGTCTAAAATAACCATTCAGCACAGATCTTAGTGTATACAGAGAGACAAATACGTACACTTCAGTCACACACTTCACATTGGTGTAGGCTTTGGAAAAGCAGACACATAGGGATTTGATAATTAAATTTTGGAGAATCAAGAGAAAGCTAAAATTTCATGGTTAGCAAGTGACTATATCCTGTAATAATATTCTGAGTGTGCTAACTGATTTATAATTCACATGTCCAATAACTGCACAAGAATTACAGATTGCTATGAGGACATACAGATTGATATGAGGACATGGTATATGACCTGGAGCTACTGTAATCTTTTATCCTAGAGCAAATGATTTATTTTCTTTACACCTTAGATTCTGCATCTTTAAAGCTGTTTGACACTTAGGTTGCATTTCAGATGTTTGACAAGTGTAAAAGGCAAGGGGGCTACATAATGATCTGTCATCAAAACTGTGCTGTCCCCGCTGAAGTCAATTTAAAACTCCACTGCTTTGATTGGTTCAGGCCCTATTTAAAAACAAGGTAATATGGTGAATATGAATGGCCTGTTTTCTTTGCTTCAATTTCTCTCTCAGACCCCAGGTAATTTGGAACTGAAATTCAGTGATGCTTGGGCTTTGGGAGTTGGATAGTGTGATTTCCATTAATTGTGGAAAAGCGCATTTATTTTATTTGGTTGCTTACAGTATAAACGCTTACTTATTTAAGGCTGTAATTTTTTTAAATTTTGTTTCCAAAATAGAAAACAATAATGGAAATTCTTTTGGAAATGCAGGGATTGTTTTGAGAAGTGATACAGTATTTGAAAATTCTTGCTTAAAAAGTCTTTTAAAAAAGATATGTCAGTGATTTTAGATCATTGCTCTTGCCTATAAGGACAGACTCAGCTTTTGTTGTACATTACATAACCCAACTCCACAGGAGTCAACGAGGTTGCAGTAGTAAAAGTGAGAAATGGTAACACATCGAATTATATACACGCAGCATAATTTTCACTCCTCCACTATTCCCTTATTGCAGTCACATTGGCTTTGGGACCAAAGAGAAGACCATTTTATCACTGCAGAAAATAGCAATAGTGATTTCACTTCTGGGTATATTTCAGCAGGTTTTGGAATTCTGTATCTGGGTAACAATAAAATGGAGTCTTGGAAAGGCACCAAATAATGAAAGCTCCTCCAAACACAGCAGAAATCCTATTCTTTGCACATGTCTCACTTTTACTAGTTGCTCTGGGAATTTCTAGCACGGCTTTTAGTCTCTTACTTGATGTACTGACTTCCAAAAATTTTCATAAAACTTCAGTTAGTTTAAGCTAATTTAATAGAATATTATTTTCGCATAACAAAGCATATTTGCCTTTGTACTGTTATAAATATGTATCACACACAGCCAATTTGATTTATGAAAAAAGCAAATCTGAGTGTTATAAAAAAGCATGAGGAAATGTATCAGTATAGATGTATAAATCAAAATGTGTTTATTATCTTTGCTAGTCTACCATATTCAAAAGTATGAAATAACCTAGACGGGAAGTTCTAAATTAAGCAATTAGTTTATACAAAATTTTAACTGTAAGCTCCACAATTATTTTCTTTTACATCCGCAAACAGTTATATTTCTTAAATATTCCTGCTTTTTGAAGCGTGAAGCAGCCTTAAATACCACAATGCTATACCAGGTGCGATCACAGCAAATCATGTACAGTCATTTCTGTGCAGTCTAACATATGTAGGAGAGCATAATGCAGGCACCTTCCCACACAAATCCCAAACTACCGGGCTTTGTGCAGGGAGCTGTCTGCAGTGGCATGAAATTCTCCTCTTCAGCTGTAAGTAGGCCACGGCATTGCAGTAGGAAGAACGGCTTTGCTATAGTGGCTTCTTCTTAAACCCATCTAGAAGAGCCACCCACTTGCAGACTATGAGAATTAAGCAAAGAATTAACATAGCATGAAATGAAAAGTTCCTCCTACAGCCACTCTGCCTAAACTTTCTTTTTCTGCCTGTCTGGGGTGCAGGAGATGAAGATGATGTTTCTTCTTCTGCAATAGGGCACACCTGACACATGGGGCACAGCCCAGAGCTCTTGCCCAGAGGAACTCTCCCACTGAAGTCTCCGCACCTACCATACAGCCGCCCTGCACCCAAATACACACGCAAGAAACTAGCCGGCCTATTTCCAGTACCAACACCCATTTCCTCTGCAGCTCTGCACAACTCAGAACTTCTTTGCTCAACTGACTTCATTTACAGCAGCACACACCACCCTCCAAAGGTTGCTGAGGTTTAATTGTTTGCACAACGCTCTGAAGACAGCAAGTATTATACGCACTAAGCATTGCCATCATTTTTTCTACTCACTCTTTACTTTCAGCATTTTCTACTATACTTAACCACTGTCACATCATAAACAAGTAAAAACAACCATAATGAGCAACAGGTTTTAATTAACTTTGAAATATGAAAAATATTTAAAAAGACACAATTATTTTAAGAGCAAGCTAAGCATGACCTGTAAGAGAAAACTCAAAAACTTTGTAAATCCACTATGTGTGCCTTTGTAAATTAATGCAACTCTAGCACATCTAAAAGGAAGGGGAGAAGGAATTCTGCAAAATCAGGTGTGTTTATTTAAGCTAACGGCATAAATCTGCAGAAGGTATATATCAGTCTTTCATACAGATATACAATACAAACTTCAGCAACATTACTGCAATTCTAGCAAATCTAAAAAGAAGTATAGCTGAAACAACAGAGCTGTCTCAAAATTCTGCATTCAGAGCAGATTACCACAGAGCACCGAATGTTTTTGCAAGCCAGTAATGTCTTTGGTTTTGCCATTAGAAAATTAAAAGGATAACAATAACACCCCCCCCCCCCCCCCCCGGTTAGAATAGGCCTAAAGATGCTATCAGTGATAGCTGGTGCCAGCTCAGGTCCCAGCAGCCTCCAGCATTAGGGAGCCACATAACTGAGAGAAAACCATCCTCGGCACTGACAGGTATACTAGCCACACGGATTTACTCACCACAGCTCTAATATCCCTGGAATGGGGACACAGCACAATGCCCTAACTACCAGTGGATGCAGATGTGTTCATTCGACACCAACACATTTTAGCTTTCTTGTGATAAAAATACCTTTTAATTTATTTTTCCTTAATCTCGCCAGAGCACTACATTTTATGGCTTTTTATTAATTTCTCTTACTTTTTAAGAGTTTTTTTCTGTTAAGAAATGTGACTTTTTATCACAGGTTCTGAGGTGGGACTATATTATCCTTAAATGAGTGGGTTAGAAGCTATACTACGTGTTTCAAAGAATAAGATGTCCTTGTTCTTCATGTACAGTACACCTGTTCTAGTAAATTAACCTATGCCAAGGAATGTTCCCGGGTGCCAAAACTTGATAGTCTATGCTATTAAATTTTTTGAACAATCCTGGATAAATCAGCACTGACAGACACAACTTCCAGACACAGTTAGTCAAGCCAAAGATTATTCCCAACTGGCAATTTGAATCTGGCCACCTTGTTTGAAGGCTAGCACAATTTAATAGTACAGATGTAGGCTGTTGCAAGCCAGTTGGTCTCAGTGACAGGGAATGACCCCAGCTAATTCACTAGCATCCACAGAGATCTCACAATTAAAAGACAAAAACAGTGAGGTGCTAGTAAGATCAGACTGCTGGAATTGTGCATCAAGGATGCACATGTCCACAGCAGTATAAAGAAAACAGCTCATATACACATTTTAGTGGGGTCAGATTTACATTTATTTTCACGGTGAAATTTTACAGGGTAGTAAACCTATGAAGGATGATTATATTTCTCTTGCCCATCTGTGAAACTCTCTTCCTGAACGATGCATATAAAAAGTCAATCATTTTAAGACGTCACTGTAGCTAATGAATATCTATATTTCAGTATTTGAACTTCTATTTATGCATGAACAACATGCAGATGTTGTTTTGTGTTAATTATACTGCTTGCCTTGCATTATGAAGTCTGGTCTACATATAATAGCATCACCTTCTAAGCCTAGTTTTGACAACGCACTTAAAAAAAGAATGCCGAGACCATATACCTTAAAAGCTGTTATAAAAAAATATAAGGAGGTCTTCTTTTACCTTTGTTAAAGACTTTTCACAAAGCATAGTTCTAAATGGTACAGCCCTCAAGGTCAACATGGACACGAGTGTTTCAAAGTGTCCTCTAGAGGTGAGGCCTTATCCTTTGCAACACAAATGGTCATTTCAGTCTTTTGGGTACCCTCACATCAGCCTGCAGATGTAGTGCAGTCCCCTCAGACGGATACCCTCCTCTCAACACAGTACTATAAACACACCTATATTCTGAAGGGAGGAAGGAAAACAAGATACTGTTCTGGCAGCTCCATCCTACCTCAGCAACTTCTTCACCAGAGGGGTATCCTTGGAGATCTGTAAACTATATGCTCCTTTCATTCTTTTGCAAAGCATAATTTAGGCTCAAAAATAGAAAAGAAGTCTACTATAGCTCCACCATGGTCACTCAGCACCCTCTTCATTTGAAATAAATACCTTCATGGGCAATTATTTAGGATCCACCCAAACAGCTAGAATTCTTATCTACTAGAAATCGGAAGAGGTCAGGCTGTGGATATCCCTATTATGTAGTTGACTGGCTCCTTTGGAAAGACATCTCAGATTGCATGTGAATATAATTATGTGGTTTTCTGAAAAGAATATTATGTAATTTGTGCAGGCTCCTGAATACAAGAGAACAATTCAGATTGTGTTGGAAAATATGACAGCCTTATTAACTTTTTTCCGCTGGATGCCTGATGCTGCACAACTTGAATTCTAAAAGGGTAAAAGATGAGATTGGAATATCAAGTACCACTTGGTGAAACACTCAGTTTTAAACCTGGATTTGCCATCAATTCATCTGTTTTCAGAAAGATCTACAATAGATTAACATAGGATGCTTAATTTTGGTTTAATGAAGAAATCTTCCTATGGGTTCCGTGCTCTAGTTCAGAAATCTAAACAAAACGACTGATTGTTAAAACTTCCCATCTAATGTATAGAACCAACCAACATCTAGTGTACAGAAGGCAAAAACATGTCTCTTTGGTGAGATCTCCCAATACTGGAAAACACTGTAATATAGATTTTATCTAGAACACTATTTTTTTTCAGTGAAAAATTTTCTGAGTCACCTTTCCACACTTTCCTGGTTTCTACAAGAATCTGTCTTCATTTAATTCCAAGTTCTGCTATAGTAACGGAGCTCTCCCAAAGAGCCTACAAAAGTTAAATTTCTGTTTCTTAGTTGCTGTGCCATACTCTTCTCAGGCCTCAGAAAAACCTTGTAAAAATATTTGAAGGGAACAAAAATATTGTGCTAGATATCATATTCTTCCAATATTTATAGCTGCAGAACTGAAAAGAAAACGTCGGTATTTTGACTTCACTTTGGGGACAGATGGTATTCCCAATGCAAGTAAGTCAACCTTTTCCAATCTGCAGCCCTCAGGACTATTTTGCATGAGTGCAACAATAATCTCGTCACAAACTCACACAATATGAGCATTTCTGCAGTAAGCAGTGATAAAACACAGCCACAGACCATACTGCCATCTTCGACCTCTTCCCAAGGCTCTAAAGTCAGAGAAGCTTCTCACGGCAGAGGACACTGAATTGCAAAATAAGCCTAAATGTATGTCTTCAGGGTCACTGGTAAATAATGATTTTCAATTAGAATGTACAGCAAAAAAAAAAAAAAAAAAAAAAAAAAAAATCAGGTACACATGATATACAGCAATGAATCATATGAAATCCGTGGAAATGCTCCTGTTATCTTCAGTGAAAGCAATGTACACATGCTAGTTTTGGTCCTTTTATCACACTGCCATCGTAATTCAAATGTCCCAGCAGCCTTGAACAGCCTACAGTCAACACTAACTATCATAGAGAACTGAGAGCTTCCCTTTTAAAAATGTGGAATTAAGTGCAACGCCCATCAGTCAGTCGCATGCTATCACCGTGCTTTCAGAGATGAAAAAGAATTTAAGGTGGCCATATATTTTTTTTCTATTTTAATTTAGGATTGTGCTTTTTATAATAAGTACAAGAGGCTTAAAGATTATGGACAGGGTTAAATTTATTCCTACGCTAGAAAATTACCAGAGGATAAGTAGGAATACATAATCTGATCTTTGCTGATTAGTTTGACAATCACTATGAGAAATAAATGTATTTATTGTTACAGAGTAACTTCTGAATTGAGAGGATGATGGTATTAAAACCTTCCTTATAAAAAGTCTTTTACTCAAGATCTCAATAAATAAAATTAAAATGTGTAATGAGAGACAAGCATATCAACCAGGATGAAAAAAATTATTACTTCAAATCTCTGTATCTAAAATTAAATCAGTGTTAACAAAAACAAGGTATTTTGGCCTCCTTCAAGTCAATGGCTAAATTCTTATTGATCAGAGTGAGAAAAGGATTTCACTGAAGAACTACGGACAGTCTGATAGACAGTTGTTCTTCTCTTAACATCTCAACGCTCACCATCTTGCTCTTTATAATGCCATCATTTATGAGTGTTTCTAATCACAGAGACTTCTGACTTACTTGGACCTCAAGTAGGAATGTGAAATCCTGTGAAGAAACATGCACATGAAAGTTCAAAGCTCTTTCTCAGCCCATTTCACCCGTTGCAAGCTACGGTTAAACAGAATTGCTAGACTGAAAAGCGCTCACGGAAGATAAATCAATGTTGATTTCAACATGTTTCTGAATGTTCCCACCCTGGATAAGCCTGTCATTGTCCTACCACAACTGCGCTGAGCATCACAGCTGATGCGAATGTGAATACTGATGCTGAAGGAGAAAACACTCTGCCTGTGGATCATTTACAGAACAAAGCAGTCATCGTCTTCAGAGGTTTTGATCACCTAAATTTCATGCAACAGCCATAGACTTGAATATGTGTGGATTCCAGTAAACTATGTGATATTACTTCAGAAAAATTACTGGTTTGGCTAATGGTTACTGAAGAAAGTGGAGATTAGTAGGAGAAATGTAAAGCAGAGAGGAAGGTGGCTCACTTAAAGATGATAGTGTTGAAAATGGAAATACAAAGCTGAAGATGACTGAAGGAACTATTCCTCTTTCGTATTACCATTTGTTGGGTATTTTTTTAACTTTCACAGGAATTTAGAGCACCTTGGTAACACCAGAGAGGAGGGCATTTTCAGTACACTCAGGAAATATCGCTCAGGAAAAAAGAATATAAACAACCCTGAGATGTTGGAAAAGTCAGTATTAAGAAATGCAAGGTACAACGAGGTACAGTTATGAGATTTTCTGTCATTACCTGGGAGCTTCTTGGCTGGAACAAACAAGGAGTAAAACTCAGCTCCTCCACTTCCTCACAGGCTACATGCCATGAATAAGCTACAGCTGTGAAAAAGATGAATGCAATCAAAGGGCAAAGCAGGTGAAGAATCTCCAGGAGCAAGAGGGAAGTATTTAGGGAACTGTAACTGGGGAAACATCTAGAGAACCGCATGCTGCTCTTGACTCCCAGTTTCAGGAAAGCTCCCTGTCAAAGTGCTGAGAAGGACCACAGGGATCAACATGGGTATGGGAGGCTGCTGCCAGGGTGGGACTGCACCAACCTCGCCTTATTCAGAAACACAAAGCAAAGTTTTGAAAGAGGATTTGGCTGCTGTCTATGACGACATTATGGCAAACACCAGGGAAGTGGAAGGGGGTGATTTAAGTTAAAGGATTCTTGGCACACAAAACCAGTTAGAAACTAGCTACAAATATCTTTAGGCTAGAAATGAGATAAAGGCTCCTGACTGTGAAAGCAGTGAGTATTTAGGGCAACTTTCCAAAAAGTGTGGGGAGGTCAAAACCTGAACTGCTTTTAAGAAGATGCTCCGTACATTTATAAAGAAGGCTACACGGCATGGTTCCCATAAGGGCAGAGACTACAGCAGAGAGCTAAGGAGATTTGTGCTGTCTGGTGTTGTGCCCCTGCGGAAAGAAACTTATCTTCTTTGAGGAGAGTTTGTGTGAATTTGCCAACCACAGCTAGATCATCTCCCTTAAAGCAGGCGGTGGGGAAAATCAAGCGGTTTCCTATTCAATCTCCAGGGAATGGTCCTGGGTAGGGATCTCTGCTCCGATGCAGGGAGTGGCAGATTCCCTGGCCCTGTGCCCAGGCGGAGGCAGGAGGCAGTGATCTGCTTGAGCCCCGCTGCCCACGGTGAGGGCTCAGCCTACCTCCATCCTCATCCTCCCTGCAGTGCTTGTCCCAGCCCTGCTGCCTGCCCACCCCATACTGGCACCCAGGGCATCCCCTGGGCACCTGGCGATGGCTGCGAAGGGCCACCAAGGGGGAAGGAAGGAATGAGGACACATGGGAGTGGGAAAGGGGCTGTCAGGGCAGGAGGCCAAGTGTTTCATTTCGGGTGTGGAGACCTCATGCTGCAGTCCTGTAGTCTAGTACTGCTCCAAATTGACACACAACAGTAAGAGACTGTTACTACAGTGGTCCTGTAAAACAAAAAAAATTGCTGTTTATAGTACTTGAAATTTTCCTCTGTACTTACACAGTCTGACCTCTCATACTTCAGCACCTTTTTGATGGTTGGGAGAGAAAAAAAGAATTATATATATTTTCTAATAAAAATGCAATATAATTATTAACTATGACAAATTAACACTAACACCTCATGTTTTTATCTACAAAAGGAAATAATTTGTGTTTTAGCTAAAGGTTGTATTGCAGTAGTGTTTTTACAAATATAATCACTTTCCTCATTAAAGACCTATTTTACAGTGCGTTGGAAATTTTTCTTTCTCCCTCTTACAGCTTTTTGAATACTTTTTAGTTGCCACTTCCAGTTGCTTCTGTGGGTTATGCTACTTAGCAGACAATGTTGGGGAATCTCACACCACGCATCAAATCCTACTTCTCAAGTAAGAGCAGGCCTCAAGCACTTGCATGGTGGGATTAGAGCAGGACACTGAGATCAGAAGCAGGTAGGCCAGAAGAGAAGCAACGAGCTAGAAGGACTTTGGTCCATCAGTGAACCAGAAACGCCGACTGCATCCTTATTTCAGTATCAATCTCAATTTGATCTTTGCCAGGGTGAACGTCCTACCAAGGAACAGCCTCCGCTCAGCCACGGCAGCAGTATACAAGATGCTGTAAGCAAGTAAGGGGAAATGACTTTTCTGTCTATTCAGCGCTGCAATGGAAGAATTTCACATGAGGAATGCCTTTTGCCAGGCAAGAGCAGCTCAGGCTGCGAGGCTGTTAACAACGTGTCAAAGAGGAATGATTTAAGGGGTTGCTAGCGCCAGTTCAAGGTGGAAAGTGGAGCAGAGAGATCTCTGAGCTCTGAGGAGGTGATAAAAAGGGAAGTCACTGCTGAAAATTACTCCTTTGATTCTGGGAGGCTCAGAGAGAACTGGCAAGCACACATTTCTCTCAGACTTCCAGCAAACACCAAAGACAGCACTGCAGAATATGAAGCTGAGATTCTGCACGGTCTCACTTATTAAAAGGTCTCCACTTTATATAAGTTCTTTTGTTTATGTTTCTAAATTTGGCTAATTAATATTATTCTACTTAGCCCTCATAATTCTGCTAATAGATTGCCTATAATTCATCTTAGTTTCTATTGCTGCTATTTTTTTAACCAGTTTCCAGGTACATTTCTTTTCTTCTCATTCTTGCTCTTCATCTCAGAGGCGTAAATATTCAGGTCACTTGTATTTTCCTGGTCATCTGGGGGCCTGCACCCCTTCTCTGCTATCACACTGCCTCATTGTTCCACCTTGTCCATCTCTCTCTGTTCAGCTCTCTTGCACTGCTCCTATTACTCGGATACTGTCTCCAAAATCTATGTTAAGTATCAGGTCACATCCACCTCTGTGCACCCATCAGCAAGCTGACAGGGCATCCTGTAACACACACAGCTCTACCATTTTCCTTGCACAGCAAAGAGAAACTGTTTCACATGACTGCTAGTGATGAACACTGTTCAGCATTGGCAAGTCCAGTGAAATCTGTGAAACATCAACATCTCCCAAGGGTAGTAATCATTTCTCTTACTGGACATCTGCGTAAAGCTGTCAAGCACACAGATGGGGATTCACCTGCTGGAAATGCCAGAGCAGGAAAGAGACTTAGGTGTATTTGTATACCTCAAGGCAGTTAGGACAGTTAGTGTGATGCCATTTTTGCAAGAGACAAATGCAATCCTTGGAAGTAGCCAGGGAGGTACTCCTGAGCAGAGAGATGCTGCTGCACCAGGCTCCAGTTACACCAGACACCCAGAAGCCTGACTGCTATGTTACCATATGCTGTAACATAAAACCTATACGCTGAAACTTTTCTGGATTGAAGGGCAAGCAGGGATTTTAGGAGAACATGAAGATTCTCATTTAATCAAGGAAAAAAATTCATGTCTTAAATTAATAATGGGATGTGTGTAGAGAAAAGGGCTAGCAGAATGATGGGGAGCATTTTTTCCATTTTCAGTTATTTTTTCTTGAACATGGGTGCCTACAATGGCACCTGGTAATAGAGTCTCACAGAATGGCTGAAATCAGGTTCAGGCCTCCTGATAAGAAATCTATTAATGCTGAAGCCCTTGTGCTTACAAGACTAAACATAAGGGCTTATTCAACCTCACAGAGGCTCAGAAGGGAAATGACTGCCATTTCTCAAGACATTAGGTAAAGATCTGCAATGAAGAAGATGGAAGAAGAAATGAAAAATCCTAAATTGCTCCCTAATCACTGGAACAGCTTTCCAACAGAAATTCGGGAGCAAGAAGCTGACTAGTCTGACTGCTTTCATGGCTGAGGTCCATCACTGTGTGAGAAGCTATACCTGTGACAGCACTTGGGATAATGATCCCAGTGATTCAACCCTGCGTTTCTCACTACTAAAGGAAGCACAACACTGCAAAATAAAACTATCTAAACTAGAACCCCGGAGGTGGAAACAAAAGGCCGAATTTCAGATTCAAGTGTCCTCCCCAGGGCCCAAAAGGGAGCAGCCCTGCGAAGGCAGGACGCTCTTTTCCGAGGCGGTGAGCCGATGGGCCAGGTGGGCGACTGATGCCTTTGCTCCACTGACTGCGGCGTGGCATCGATGCCTCGCACGCACATAGGAGCCAGGCAGAGGAAAAGTCCTGCTTTTATGTAACCTGTACCTAGGTTTCAGTACAGGCTCAGTAAGGAAACAGAAAGGTCGAGGCTTCTACCGATGGCTAGGAGCAGTCAGTGTTCAGCTTCTGTGAGCTTGCAAGGATGAGAGTAAGTGTGTTGAAACAAATACGATTAAACAAGGACAGAACAGTTTCAGAAAAACCAATGCTGTTTCTAAACAAGGAAAGAGACACTATCAGGCATACTGTCAAAGCGATAGCTCAGAAATATAACATTGATGAAAATGCTGACTCTGTCACCATTAAAATGACATTTATTACACTTATTTCTTAGTGGGAGTTAGTTTAAGCTGTTTTATCCCAGATTTTGGAAGCATTTATCATGGAATTTTAACAAAATGCATAAAATTGTGGGCAAAAGCTGGTAATTTTCCATGCAAAAATATTACAGAGCCTACTAAGAGCAGTCAAGAATGTTAATTTACAGACTATCAAGTTATATGGATGACTGTGTGTATATAAACACATACTAGCACACAGCACACAAAGTTAAGACAGACACGTTTTTTAGTGGAAAGCACACACATTTAACCTGTTAAATGTTAGGGCAAAATTCAGAGCTGCATAGCACACCAACATCGCTTCCAGGTGAAGCTGTACATTTGTACCTGATGCTGCACATTACTCCCTACTACAGCTGAGAGACAACATTCTCTATAGCTATTTTAAGATCTCTGTTTGACAAGTTGTTAAAGTGATCATTATGGAGGGGGATGCTACCTTGCTGCTTATCATACGGCTGATCTATGCAGAGTTGTAAAAGCAAAAGAAAGCTCATGCAAAGGTGGCTCCTAAGGCCCCTAGGAAAGTATTACATGGTAGTTTTAGCTGCTCTTCACTGGCATTGACTGTATTTTTTAGAAAAATCTGAAAAGGGGATATTCAAGGATTTCAAATGAGGCTTTATTTTCATTCTCTGGCTGGTGAGCTGGCAAACAGGTTTGTTTTTCTATATACAAGCATAATTTCTTCCTTCCCTTTGCATAACTCTTCAGGAAATCAAGAGAGGGAGAGACTGTGGAGTTAGGATTACGTGCCATGAACTAAGCCAGGCACAATGAGTTAATAAAACCCCTAGGAAAATGCAGCTTTAGGAAAATACCCTTGCCAAAACCCAAAGTATTCTAAAAATCAGGTCAGTACCTGAAAACTGGTCTAAAGGGCTTCAGTCTTGGAGGCAGTTCTACTTGCCCCAGTTAGAGCCTATCAGTATACAACATTTGAGGCTGCACATAATACTTAAGATTAAAGACTAACTGTACTTCTCTGTGTACTGCACATTAGAATATATGAATCTGCAAAGCCTCAATCCTTTCCTCTAGACAAGCTGCTACTTTTCATGAGAAACGCCAAAAGCAAAACACTAAAAAATTCAAATACTAAAAAGAGCCTTTAATTTTAGTGTCCAGGAATGACTGTTTTTCGTAAATGGCCAAAAGCCATTTCCAGTCATATTTGAAGGCACCATTTTCTTTGGTTTAAAAACACTGTCTTTTCATGGCAAATGCTGTGTAAAAAAACTCCTGTCGTGATGGTGGTTGCAGGCAGAAATCCATAAGAAGAATAAAACATAATATTCATTCTGACTGTGCTGCTCTCTATCGCCTGGCCTTTTAAAGTGTTTTCTCCTCCGACCTTCACAACCTGGAGAGGGGGCAGAAGCTCAGGCAGCTTCTGATTGACAAATGCCTTTGATTTGACCAGTCAAGGCCGACACAAGAGTTATATCCACTAACAACACAGACAACGCTATCAGTCCTGCAGAGCTTTTCCCCATATTTTAAATTTCAAAAGTTTGAAGATTTGTGGGTTCTTTTTCCCTCCATCAACCAATGGGGCAAAACAGAGGCAGAGGCTTTCAGCCATGGCTCTGGGTGAGGCAGCAGGAGAGGCTGCTGCTTTTAATACTCTGCCCCGATTGCCTCTTTCTGCAGGGAGCGAAGGCACCCGCTGGGCCCTGGCAGCGGGCGCCAGCACCACGGTGCCCTGTGCCGCAGGGCAGACTGGCTGGGCACCACTGCCTCCCACCAAGGCCACATCCCACCAGGTGCCTGGCAGTGCCTTGCTTCTGCGACGAGGGCTGCCAGGCCCCGCACAAGGTTTCCCACCTTGGGAAGGGCTGCGGCAACCCCATGGGCGCTATCACACGGGAGGCGAGGGCTGGCCGGGGGAAAGGACTCGGCCAGCAGCGCCTTGGCCATTGCTTGGCTCCAGCCCCAGTGGGAGTGGAGAGCTGCAAGACCCTGCTGCTCACCACAGATAAAAGCCCTCTAAGCTCCCACTGCTTCCCAGCTTAGCAGAAATGAATTTTGCCTCTTCTAGATGCAGGGTTTTGCCTGCTGCCCGTCACTCCTGCCAAACTCTGCGAAAGCCTGGCTCCTGCGCTGCCAAGCTCCAGGACACAGCCTCAGCGTCTGTACCCCAGCTTTAGTCCAGTTTTCCCAGGTCTCATCTCACAGATTTAATTTGAATATTGGATTTCAATAGGCTGTATTTATTTAAAACGCAGAATGCTTTGGCGTGAGCAGATGATTTATTTGAAATACAAAATGGAGCTATATTACTAAATCCTGTTAAAACAATTTTCTAAGTTAATCACAATGCAACTTCTGTATACTCAAAGTCACCGTTCATGCCTAAGGAGCAAGGCCAGTAGTGATTCCCAAGAGAAACCTGCATTTAAATTCATCTTTGTTTTAAGAGACTACTTATTAGAACGAACATTGGGCTATTGTTTGTTAGTAGCACTCCCCTGCTTAGAAAAAAGAAAATCCATACAAAATACTGGGGAAACACAGCAAAAGAAAATCTGTACTAGACCACGAAGAAGAGGAACCAAGCCAAGCTAAAAGTGCCCTTCCACACTCATTTACAAATAGACTCCATCAGTTGTCTCTAAATAGCATGACTACATCATCAATAATGAACCCTGCCCACAAAGTGACCATCAGAGCTGTCTACCTTGATGAAAGGACGTTACAGCAATCTTTGTCTTGTTCAGGCCATGACCCGCACAGGAGCGCAGCTGCACCAAGAAACTCCTTCCCACATGATGTTGTCAGTGCATCATACTCCCCATTTCCTTTAAAGATGCAGGGTCTGTAAAGCCTCTGTGACTTAAACCTGACACAGATGACCAGCTGTGGGAATGGGAAAACCAAAGCCTTTACTTGTGGCTAAGTAACACACCAAGGATAACGGGGAGCTACAACGCATGCAACATTTGACTTAGTGGTTCTTTCCTGTCTGTTGCAACCTGGATACCGGATCTTGAATCAACGCAAACGTCACTAGGGCTAGATGGCAACTAGCCATCTTGCAGGGCCAGAGCCCTGCTGACGTTGGACTAAAACCATGCAAATCCACAAAGAAAGCTGCAACATCTTCCAATTCGGGGGGGGGGGGGGGGGGGAAATCACCTTCCCCACAAGTTGCAAATGGTGTGAGGGGCATTTTCCAGGATATGAAGGAAAGCATAGGGGATTTCAGAGCTATCTCATCACACCTTACTTGCTGGACCCCGTGCATTAATAAATCATTATTTTGTTAAGTCACGCTATGAAAATCAGCCCGTTGTTCTAAATATAAGGTCCCATAAGTCTGTGTCATTTTAGAAACAAACATTAAGCACAACTGCCAGCACTGCCAGGCTACCAGCATCACAGAAAGAGCAGTAGCTCAACAGCCTACCAAGAGCACAACTTTTGCTTGAATATTTCACTCTCATGCACTTTTTGGTAATTTAAGATAACTTCAAAATATTTAAGTATAAAATTAAGAGGAAGATAGCAGTTGAAGAAAACTACAGTGTATGTGAGATGCTACAGCTTAGAGAAAGGAAAAGCTTGTATCCAGAGATGGGTCCAAACCTGGCTCTTTGATCTCCCAACATTTTACACACATCCTTATTGCGGTTCTCTGCTGGTGTGCTGGCCTGAGTGTGGGAGGGCCCACTTTCATTGGAACTGGAGAGCATTTCTGGCCCACCATCCTGTGTTTGTTTGGATTCACTGATCAATCCCCTGCCCAAAAGCACAAATGCAGCTGTCTCCAGCTCAGGATCATAGGAGGAATCACAGAGAAGCTCCACATGGTATCTGATGCCCTGATACCCAGGTAAAGGATTATACTTCCCTATCCCTGGCAGATAACCTGCTTCCCACATGCATTTCAGGGCTCAGCATATTCATAGAAAACAAATTACTGTTTTCTAATCTGAAAGAACTTTGCAGTCCCCTCAAGTGCTGCAGTATTACCAGACCAGCATTAAGCTAAAACAGGAGAACAAGAAACTCAATCAAGAAGGCCAATGACTAACAAGGCTCCAGTCTCTATTGGCACACTTTTGTGTACACAGTACTTCTCACACCATTTTTCATGAGTAGGCTTTTGTGGGCACCCTGTGGTATTGGGGTCTCATGTATGAAAGGCTGCTAGGCTCTTTTGATCACCCCTGGCTTCAGAAGAGACTTTTGGGATGGGCTGTGTCAGGGATGATTTTAGTTGATCTTTGGGGAAGGGCTATGAAGAAGGCTTTTGTTCCTACGATCTTTGGTGGGGGGGCCAGCTGGGAAGCATGAAGAGCTACCTTATTTGGCCTGTGTAGTTTCTTTTCACATTTGCAAAGCTGCGTGGAAGGAATTTAGCCAAAGACTCTCGCCAAGTACGCAACATATTGGACAGAGCTCTGAAATAAACCCCAACTCTCCAAGGAGGATTGTTTGTGTTTGAAAATGACAGTCCAATGAATTATTTCTTTTCTTCTGCTCAGCTGTGCCCTGACACATTAAAAATTTGAATTTTCCCTGCCTAAATCAAACACATCAACCCTAAGATTGTAAAAATATTAATCAAACCAAAAACCTACAGATTGCTGTGAAGCAGCCTTTGTTTTTTCACTCTTTAGACATATTGGACTGTACTTCATTCTGAATAATTCTAGGAATCAATAAAAAGAAAAGGTCATGACAGAACCTCCCCTCCCCAAGAAAAACATTATGTAAAAAGTAACATTGTTAGAGATGAATAATCTACTTTTAAAAAGCTACGACGCCCATTTTGTGTAGCAGTTCGACTATCTCGTATCAAGTACATCAAACTTGAAGGGTTGTAGCGTTTCATAAATCTTTGCTTTCATAGATTAAAGGTTTTCCAGGGAAGACAGCATTAGCAGAGTTACAGAGGCTGCTTATCTAAATTGAGCTGGCTCTGGCATTTGCTTAGTGAGGAGGCTGGCAGCAAGCGGGAGCACAGGGAGCTGTGCAGCCCAGTAGGTACACCTCGCACATCTGCGCCCAGGGCCTGCGCCACAGCTGGGAACATCCGAAGTCAAACAGCTACGTTGCTGCTGTTATCCTGCAAAGTTTGATGCACGCCGTTAATCACAACGCACACTTGGCACACAGCACTCCTGAAAACAGTTCCAGCATCTGGTCCTTAACTTACATTATTTGGTTACACTCAGCTGATTAAAGAAAGCCCAGAAAAGGGCCATGTTTTACTAGCTATTTCAGTAGCTATTTATCAACGAATGTTCTTGAATCCATGCTAGTCCAACTACATCATTCTTCTTTCTGCTTACTCTACCTGATAGTTTGGAAAAAAGCTTTACTATGTTATTTAAGTATTTCTTCATATTACTAAAATGCAGTTATAAATATCTCCTGTGCATTCCTAAACAGACATTGTAAGTCACAACAGAAAGAGGGATGTGCCCAGATATCTATCCTCTTCAGTCTGCCCTTTCCTCAAGAGCCTTAGCAGAGATGGAGAAAATGTAGCCTTGGCAGCAGCTGTGAAAAGTTAACAGGTCTGCATTCTGGCTGCACCAGGGCACCTGCACAGATCCCTACACTGACACTTGGCTAAAGGAAGAAGCAGCTTGAACTTCTCTGCTGATGCCATTTGTGACAACCCAGCACAGGACAGCAGCAATCTCACACGTAAAAAAGTTAAAAACACCTAGGGTTTGAAATGGTTGATATTCAAAAATGATATTCAAAAATTCAAAAATGTTCAAAAATTCAAAATATTCAAAAATTGGTATTCAAAAATGACATACTGGAGCTGACTCTTGCTGCAAGTTGCTGTGGCCACACAGGTACAGTATTTAAAGGGAGAATACATAATATTTTGTCTTTGAGTTGGCTTCTTTGTATGTCACGAGATGTTTGCTCATAGTATCTGATGAGATACTCATGCAGGGAGAGAGAATTCACAGCTTACTAGAGATTGGAGCTGCTAAGCATTTAATTTTATTTGAGACTGTATTAATTTCTTTTGACTGGTTTGTCCTTCTAGACAACCATGCATACAAAGTTATTATAGGGAGTCATGTTTGCACAGAAAAGCAGATAAATACTTCCAAACAGTCAGATCACCTCTTACTTGTTAGCATATTTTGTCTAAAACTATATTGTTCTTACAAGCAAAGTGGGGCTTATGTTTACCTTGTTGATTTATCAGCTGCTAAGTAACTGAACAGCAGACACCATGCTTCATGAAATAAATCCTGCCAAGAATTCCATTTCTGAATGGACACTGAGTAATTGCCCACCCTCCCATACATATTTCAGTCCATTTGGAGAAGATGAATGTCTCTTTTATATTTCTTCCTCATCAGTTTTGCCATTGAATCCATGCAGGGGACAAGTCACGGAAAACTGATCCTTTGCACCTGACGTGTCCCGTCCCAGATGAGTTACAAACAGTGTGACAAGTTACTTCATGTTTTTAATTAGACTTGGGGAGCTGGAGCCCTTTTTCTTTCCCTTATGTGAGTGCAACCACATGGCTTTACTCCATCTGAATGGCACACACATGCCATTCACCACACATGCTGAGAGCAACCTGCTGTGCTGCAACTCACCACATGCTTCACCCTGACAGGGATTATTTTACCTGGTGGGACATCAAACAACAGTTGTATCATCTACAGCAGCCTGTCTTGCCTCTCCCACCACTCTCCAAAAAACCCAAAGCTGGGGAGAATATGTGGTATCACTGTGCTGCACGGCTTGGGGAGCAGGATTTGGAGAAAAAACATTGCAATTGGAAGGCAATCATCTCTCCAGCAATCCTTACGGAGAAGGCAAAGATGCTGGTAGAGCCCAGCTATGCACATCTGCTGGCATCTGCCCTTGCAGGGAAAGGATAAGAACTTCTCTCAGCAGCTGGGCAGCTGCATGGAGACCACTGCAACCCCGAAGCAGCAGTGGCAAAACGGTGAGGACGCTGGGCTGCCCTGCAAACACCTCCTCTGAGGGGATCTCCAGGGCACTCGGCCAAGTCGCTGGCATCTAGTGTTGGCCAGGGAGGTGCCTGCAGCTGGGAATCAGCGTTAAGTCTGCTTGTTGATTCTCCCATGTTCCGACTTTCAATATGAAATGAAGTCACAGAGAGGACCTCAGAAACAAAAAGGATCAAGGTGAAGATAGTAGGGAAGGCAGACCTTAATTCCACAGATCTACTCTTCAGGACATTAACAGTGTAATATTTATCCTTTTTAGCCTTTGTTTCTCAAGGAAAGAGATGTAAGGAGTCTGTCTGCCCCCCTTCCACCAATAATTTTCAGCCTATTGAGTAATTTCAACTACCTTTTGCAGGAACACTGCGCACTCCCTCCCTCTCTCTAGACTGAGAAAAATAAGCAGCCAGGAAGAGAAAATAGATTTTTTTAGTGCTGTCACTAAGATAAAGACTACAACACAAGATGGGCCTTCAGGATACATTTGAATGTCCATGTGTTGCTCAAATTAAGGATACTTTGATGAAGCACACTTGCAGGAAGAGAGAATTCTTACTTATATGAGACAGGGAGCTGTTAAGTTCTAATTTGTGAGTTTGTTCAATTATTTGTCCTTCTAGACAGTCACAAGTACAAAGTTATTCCATGGAGTGTAGCTGCACAGAAAACCAGGTTGAATTTTTTGTTAGAAAAAATTAAAATCTTCCACAATATATCTTCTCACTTCATAATGAAATTTTAGATTAAATTTATTTTTAAAATGAAGGGCATAATTTTAAGGCTTTAAAATTGAGACAGTTTTTTATTGTATGCCTTTTAAGGTTTTTAGCAACTCAAAAACATGTATTGATGTGTCATACAGAAAGATACAAGAACTTCAGTAAAATAGACAGTTAGATGCAAGAAAAAGGACCTACCTGCAACCCTGATAGTTTATGATGTTTAGCTGTGCAGTAGCTGAAGCTTGCACACAAAAATAGCATCCAGAATACCATACTTTATAGGCAGGAAACCACAATGGAACAACAAAATAATAAAAAAAAAATCCAAGCAATAAAATACTCCCATGTTTACTTTGTAACTGACAACACACTGATTTTCTGCTATTAGTGCTTATCAGATGGACTCAGCTGAACAGAGTATTTGAAAAAGCACACACCAATAACAGATATTACCATTATACTGCTTGTTTACATTCCAGCCTCTGTCTATCGCTACTACCGCACAACAGCTTGTTTCAGAAAACCCACCCAAAACCCCACATCCAACCCTGTTCACTAAGCAGTCAAATGTGTCTGTGCCTGGAAGCCTAACTGCTGCTATCTGTTTACTGCGTTCAGGCACTACACAATAAACCTAGAAGATCAGTGCTCCTGAAAAAGCCCCCAGTCACCCACTATCTGAATCAAGGAGACACACTGTTTTTTATATACATATATATATATATAAAATATATGCTATATATATATTATCTATATATACATACACACACACACATATATATATACACATATGTAGGCATCTACTAACTGGTGTGGCAAGTGTGAAGTGACATTGACTCCTGACAACATATCCTCTTCATTATTCCCTGCTGCTAGAGTCTGGGTCTTCCTGACGCAGGAGTCTAGGACAAAGTCTAGACTGAAAAGAAAGGGTTTCTGTAATTTAAAGGCAAGACACTTCCTAGTTTTGCTGATAGCTATTGAGAAACATTAAAAATTGAGCTTCAAGAGTTGAGAAATCACTTGCATGTGCGAGCAAAGTTGTATGAGAATATCATTTCGAGCCAGTGGCACAGAGAAATAAAACGTATCAGGAAAGAGGCAATGAGGAAAGGGGAGAAACAAAGTCAGTGCAAGTTCCTAAATGATCCACAGTTGTTCCCATTTGGGGAGATAAGTAAGGAATCCGGAAAGTGCTTGTTTCACTTCTGCTATTGGGGTCACAGAAATCGAGCCATTTGTCTGAAACAATGTCTGATAAATTAGAACAGAGTCTATTTAAAAGTGATCAGTAAGTCTTAACTTGTGCCATCCCCCCGGCACTTCAGAAACCACCCCTGAAGAGGACAGAAACTCTCATAGCATTTCTTCAAATCACAAGCACAATTGCTTGGGTAAGTTGCTATATTATCTAATGAAAAAGGGTAATTTTGTAAACGGCCATTTTGCTGTCAGCCTGCTATTTAGTCAGTTGAGCACTATGAATTTGGAGACTAAAAAGTGCACAGGACTACAGTAGTTCTGGCAAGCAATTTTTTGCAAATGCCTGTCATTCCACAGGTTACTTGCATTTTATTTCTGAATAATTAATGTATTTTTCTCCTTACCCTGACTACTGTGGCAGGAACAAAAAGATACAGAGACTGATCCATCCTCACATGCTTCTGCAGGTAGAGCAGGCCTGGGAGACAGAATGACAGCACAGCCCTGTGAATGGGGAGTTCTGAAAAAAGAGCCTCCTTATACCTCAGCAAACCTCTTTGGGGATTAAGCAGTGACTTCCACAAAGGTCCTGGTGTCTACGCAGAGGACAGGAGGGAGGTTCCTCAAGCACACATATATTCAGGCCCTTGGTGTTACAGAGTTCTGTAAAATTCATTAAACTTCTAGATGTTTTCTCAAATCTTAGAAAAGTTTTAGGGAATTCAATGTAACATTTAACTAGATATCTTTCTGCCCCTTAGAGAAATAAGTAATATCTGTCCACACAGCTATCACTTTATCAGGGTTGCACACAGTGTGTGAAGAGCAGTAATTACTCCTGACAATTTTGCAATGCCAGTTTGTGTCTTCTCTATATATTGTTGCATAGCTGGGTGGTTTTCTACTTCGTTATTTCCCATAGGGCAACTTCTGAGGCAAAACCTTAGTCTTCCACTGGGATCTGCCATGAATCATTCTCGCCACCTTCTGTAGCTTCAGATCTCTAGTGGTAGCGTTTATGACTCTCTCTGAGTAGTCTGGGAGGCTCTCCGTATGCTTTAGGGGTTTCTCCAGCTCTGAAGCCTTCAGAACCCTGCCAGGATCCTACCGTGGCATGTACCTTTTTTGGATACAGCTTGCATGCTATTTATGTGTCATACAGACAGATATTTGCACCCCACGCCCCTGCATGATGGTTTGCACAATACATGCAATATGAAAGAACAAAGGAGTGCTTCTTGGCAGGTAACATTGCCTGAGCTAAGGGCAAGCTGTCTCCTTTACTTGTGTTTTATTAGTAGCTGACACTGTGCTTGGTACTGTACAGAAAAGAGAGTGGCCCTCTGAAGCTGAGGCTCATACTGATGTTCAGCATCAGCTGAAACAGCTTATTTCCATCCCAAACACTTCCTCTTCTTGGAGCACCTGAATTCCAGGTGGGAATGCCCTAATGGGGACAGCCAGGTTATCCCCAAAGGATGCTCAAAGATGAGTTAATCAAGTAAATAGGCCTGGCCTTTGGACTGGATCAGCACCTTCCTCACATACACATTCAACAATCTGTGCGATAAAGGCACAGAGAATCACTCATTTTACCTGGGATGTGCAAGGAACAGGTCAAATCCTCAAGTCCTTAATCAGTTCTTAGACAATAATTATCGTGTAAAGGGCACTTTCTTTGAATAAGAATCAACTGCAGGCACTGGCTCAAGCACAGCAGCATTTGGCACTTTGCTTAAAGTGTGTTGTAAGTTAAAACAAGAGCTAATTAGTCATTTTCATTTCTATTTCCACATGTTTTTAAAAAATAATATTGCAGTTGCTTGTTTCCAAAGTGAGAGGACAGCTTTGTCAGATAAAAGCATAATTTTTAGATGCTAACAACCTAGCAAATATGACCTTGAATTTTTGCTGCACTGGATATTAACTGTAATACAGTAGATCTGCAGCATAATCATTAATGCTTGTTCCATTTCCTCTATTAGAGATAATAGCAAATACAATACCCTCATTTCCTTATTGCTGATGACAGCACTGCCAGATTCTTTCACTGTAAATCTTCCTTTCTCTGTGTGCTGCAAAGGGAGCTTTGCACAAAGCTCAAAACAGGTCCCTAAAATGCCTTTGACAAAATAATTCTGAATCCAGGTGCTGACATATCAAGCAGGTGTGATAACAAAACCCACTCTTCCAACCTATGATTATTTAGATACGTTATTAAAAAAAGAATTACTTTCAAATCTGTTTAAAACAAACGAGAAACAAATGAATGTAAACCAGCAAAATGAGGAAGCTACTCATTCAAAATGTCCTCACCCCCTAAATAGATTATCTTATTTATGAGACCATTTGTTATTTAACGCTGCCTCAGAAATAGCATATTTAGGACACAAAAGCATTCCTCTCCCAGGCAGTGGCAGCACTTCAATAGGTTTCTTACGTAATTTGACAGTTTACCTACTTGCTTATTTGTTCTTGACAGCAATGTGCTAGAAAGATCTCCCGGGAACGCTCGTGAAGCCCTTGTTAAAAAGTTGTCACCAAATGGAAGGAAAGGCCGAGACGATTTCCCTGCTTCTACGGAGTCATCTCTGCATGTGATGGGTTAAATCACCCCTCTCCGAGAGAATTCACCTTCAAGCCTCACAAACAAATTTTGAGGAAATAAACAGTTTGTGCCTGGAACACATACAATGGCAATTATTAAAAAAAAAAAAAAATCCCTTAGGGTGGATACTGTTAGATCTCCACTACAAACAATTATGTTGTACGCCATATTGCTCAGTTCAGATTCAAAGGAACTATGTATACATTTCTCCTGAAAAATACAGCTTGATATAAATCCAATGTGGTCCTGGCTGCCTTCACTAACTGTGATTAAAAGAGGGTATATGCTAGCAAACAAAAAGATTCTCCCCTCCTTTCAGTCATCCTCTCTGTCTGATGGCAGTGGCCTTGAGACACAGGGTTTATTATGGACAAGAAGTGGAAGTCCTTTTTTAAAATACTATTAAAACCTCCTTATTTTGCAGTCTAATGCAATGATTATTAAAGAAGGTGTTTATGTCATTTCAAGAGGCTACGAACAAGATCACATCAGACATTCGATAATATGCGTCTCACAAATGACCAGACTACTCTCTGCACTTTTCTTGCGCTGTGATTTGAATACAATGTTATAAATAGTAAAATTATAAAGTTCCCTTCTCTTACTGTGCTTCAGGTGCACTGTAAAATCATTCACAGTAAGTATGATAAACTATCCTTTAACAGGATCCCGTCCAGTTATTGCCTTTTATCTTATTTCAGAACAAGACTTCACACAGAATTTAGAATTCCTGTCAGTTATCCAAACTTTGTTAAATCAGTGAGTACAGCCAGTAGATCTGCCTTGACATTTCCTCTGTTAATTTGCATAACAAAGGAATGATGTGTTGAAATTTTCTGAAAGTTGTATGACTTGTATACCCATCTTCAGGTCAGACATTTCTTTATAATTCATAGCTTACAACTGCTGGATACACTGCTACTAATCAGTTTGACTACTGGCACTTTGAGCTTACATTTAAATACATATGATTTTGTCACATCCAAAAAATTAACTTAGACAAAACTGTCATTATGGAGGCTTACACATTAGAATATGTTCTTCAGGACATGTATTCAATCTACAGTCAATAACACATAAGCTAAAGGTGACTGGTGTGCTAAGTATACCTCTTTGAGGCCAAAAAAGATGCAACATGAAAGCAATTAAGTTTTTTTTTACTGAGAGAGATAGATGGAAACAAGAGCGGTCACTTGATAACGGATTGGTCTGTGCGGGTGCAGGGGACAGAGGACAGTGTGGCACATTGCACGCAAGACAGCAGCAGGCCAGCAGCCCATCACAGAAACCAGGACAGGGCACAGCCTTGACGGGCAGCAGGGACAGATGCCGGGATGCAAAGCTGGCTGGCAGCACGGATGTTGAACCTGCCTGCCCTCCTTCCATTTGCCTCTCACAATATTTAGAAATAATCAGGACTGCACAAAATAACATGCATGATTCCTATCTTCATTTTACCTAGTGAATATAATTAGGCAATTATGCAGTTACACCCCTGAATATGGGGTAACCACTTAGGGGAAATGGAGGTTACTACTGTTGCCCAGGCCAGCCAGATTTGCAAAGTTTTAAGCTCTATATTCATTTTAATATTCAGAAAACAAAATATCTTTCAGTTAGGCACAAAAAATCCCCACCATTCAAAGAATAGTAATAATTTCACTGCTTTAACAGATGACAGAACCTAATTTCTAATTAGAGGTTTAGAGACATTTTGGTAAATTTATTTGAATAAAAAGCAGATGTTCTCAGTATAATTTTCAAGTTGCTCTTAAATTTAAGTATTGTATGCTTGCATATCATGTACATATGCAAATCTGTTATCCACTTAGACATAACTCCAGTTAGGCATTTAACTGGCAATGTGTAAAAGCATAGATCTGATTTCTGCATGACTCTCTGAAAAGCTTCACGTGCGCAATTTGTGCAAGCCGTACTGCCACAAGCTACACAGATGTCCTTAACATGAAATTTTTGACATTAGCAATTTGTAAACAAAGCACAATATTTTACAAAAAAATCTGTTCTTTGAGTTTAAGGATGCTTATAGGAATGATCGTTACTGAAGATGTTTGTTACAGAAGTAATGAAATACAATGGATGAATGCACAAATATTGCTTCAATTACTGTTCAGGTGGTACTTCTTCAGAAAAGCACGATCATAATATTTGGCACCTAACCTAATCTCACAATTAAAAATTCAGTGCTTTCCTGCGTTTCTGTGCCAATGAATGAATACTAAGAAGGTATATTTTTTATGTCTGTAAACAAAACACAAAGTACAGGAAAAAACAACAAGAAAAGAAGGGGACTTGAAAAATGTCCAATGCCTCATTACTTCAGGCCAGATTTCTGAAATAAGCAGAATTCTTAACTGACACTAGACATCTTGCTCACTTTCTTTATAGGGGACATTTTGCAGTGACGGACCCACTATCCTCAAATGCTGGCCAGCTCAGTAGTGCGAGATTACTGCAAAATCTGTTTTAGTAATCCTTTGGGCAAGATCACTTTCACTAGTGAGTAAAATGAATTGCAAGTATTTAACACTAACATGCTTTGTACATGTCCAGCCATGCCAGTGTCTTATCATTCATTAACATTTTCTAAAAATGGAAAAGGATTCCTTAATATTAACCAAAAGTTAGCTTTTCCAAAATGCATATAAAAAGTTTTCAAGAAATACAGCAGAACTCAAATATACAGTAATTTGAATTTTCTGTTAGTTTGTTTCAAATAGATTTCATATAAACTCATTTGCCCTTAAAACCCCTGAAACAGAACTATTGTCCAAATACTCCCTGTGCCATAAGGGAACGTTTACATTTAGGTTTCTATTAAACCCAGTGAATCCAATGGAGGTCGCATCAGCCTGACAAGTCCACGAGAAGGACCAAACACTAATCCGAATATAACAAAAGTTACACAGAAAGCTCCTCCCGTGTCTCCTCTGTGCAGATTCCCAAAACAAGACTCTAGTGGATCACTCCTCAGAAGACATTTCTAAATAAACGCAATGGGACTTATTACAGATTGCTGGACATATCTGCTCCTCTTTCTTCTCAAGTTGTATCTCCCCTAGAAAATGGAAAACACCTCAGGTCTGAATGCACACAGGTGTTCACACTACCACTCCTGAGTCCCCAACATTAAAAGCCACTATGTTCTGCACTGCATCACCATTCAACACTAAAGCAAGCAGAAGCCCTGACCTTTGAAGGCTATTTCAAAAAGTCTTCCCTCCTGAGGTTTATCTTGAACTCAAGGATGGGACAGGAGCCAACAGTGTGATGAAATTACAGCTGCTTCTTGGAAGAAGAGCTCTTAATTATAATTGACGGGTTTATCCTAGCCACTGTGCTGGCGGTGCAAACTGCAAGGCTGACACTACAACTACTGCCAGCCTGGCAAGCCAGCCTCAGTGGCGGTCACACAGAGGAATGTCATGTCTTCCTCTTTTGTCCTTCTCAACCTGCCAAGAGAAAATATCACCCAGTCACAAAGGGCAGAAAGGGTGTTTTGTTTTGCTTTTGTCTTATTCTTTAAATTGACAGGACCCCAAAGGAGGGGTGCTCCACTTGGAACAGGTTTCTCTCTATTGTATGAGGTCCAGGCAAAATTATTTTCCCCTCTCCAGCGAGGAAGTTCATTCAAAGAAGCTTTTTGTCTCCCAATCCTCCTCCCAAGAATAGGAAGGTATCTGGAATACTAGAAGCTAATGAAGAAGCCCAGAAACATGCACAATTTTGCACATACCTTCTTGCTATTTCTTCACAGGCCAGAGTTTTGGGAGACTAGAACAAGAGCTCAGGAACACGCTGAATAAGATTTGGTGGCAGAAGGATACTGAAGCGCAAGGCCTGCCCCTGCGGAAAGTTATGTTAGCAGTTTCCCAGTCATAGTTAGTTGCTGAATAAGAAGCAAAGTAGCAGCCAAAGACAGAGCTCACATTACAGAGAACTGGTCAGGAGACAAGGGTACATATTGTGGCCGCAGGAAGATCTCACCTGACAATAAGGAACCCATAATGCTACGTCTTGTGTATCCTCCATCTGCAGCACATTTGATGTGACAGAACCAAACAGGTTATAAGACAAAGATTAAAACAAACAAAAACCCAGCAAAGGATACATATGGAGAAATCTGGCAGGCAAAACATATTCACACAGTCAGCTCTCCAGGATATCACAGCTGGTATTCTTCTAAGAAGAGTGTATACTAAAGACTTCAGGTTTGTGTTTCACCTATAAAAAACAGCACCGAATATCCCAAGCTCTGCTTTGTTAAAAAACCAAAATGAAAACAATGCCTCTGGAATGCCCAGGGCCCCTGCCGTAGTTGCACAGCAACCACGCCCAGCTCATGGGCGCAGGTAGCGACATTTCACCTCGCGACAGGTTCAAAGTCAATCTCTGCGATCAGTCTTTACCTCCCAAGCAAGCTTAAGGTTAACAGTGCTCCAGGCTAGCTCAGTGATGTGGGACAGTTGAAGAATTAGGGCAAAGAAAGAAAACAGATTCGTTGTTCAAACTTTCTATTGCTCAAACTTTTCCAGCACAAATTAGGTAACACAGATTTTTTCCTACATGTTGATAACCTTTTTTCTAAAAAAGATGAATACAAGTGTGCTCAGCATTTTTTCCCCAAATTACTTCACAAACTGTGTTTTTAACTACAAATAGCTGGTGTACTGCTTCTGAACTCAATATTCATCTGCCCCTTTTTCCAAAATGTTGCCATATAAATTTGCCAAAATGAAGTGCTCTAATAGTACAGTGCTAGCGTTAAATCTGAAAACTAACCATCAGTGTGCTTTTCTTTCAGTTGGTGGGTTATAGAGAAAATGGCAAAAGCAGACCATGCTGAAAAAGAACATGATACAACCTCATATTCCTCAGCACAAAGTCACAGTCATGGTATCAAGAATTGTTCCTTACACTCACAGCTGCATACTCCCTCAAGGGCCCAAACTTGCCAAGTTACTAAAACATCACTTTTGAGCAAACACAAGGAAAATTTGACAGAAATTTCTCTCTCCCCTTGGGATGCGGCTAAACATGCTCTGTCCTTCCCCTGAAAAGTGCAGAGATGGCTGGTTTCCGATCAAATTAGATCAGACAATTGCTGCTTTCTAACTGTAACTTGAACGGCACTTATCTCAGGAAGAGACTCGGAAAACCACTCCCTAATACCACAGAGAGCACTCAGAATCCACCAGGGAAAGGTTTAAAAGTATAAATGTGTCTCCTGTTGAAGTGGAAACCTTTTGCAAAATCTTATAAACAGAGGAAGTAAAAATCCTTCAATATCTACAATTATGTACAAGATCTCTCTTCTCACATACAGTATTCCCAAATTTTATTACTGCTGTATACCAGTCTTTATCCTGTGATGTGATACATAGCTGTTCCTCCCACTAACTTTGTGGAATTTGCCTTGAGGAGACTTCATTTTATACAGAATTAAACCCCTGGTTTCTTTCTGGTTTGTTTCAATACACTTACCCCTCTTGAGAGCATGCCTGTTTAGGCCTGCAAAGTATATATTGATAATATAACACATTTACCATCTCCAAAACTCCCAAACTCCGTGACATTTTTACCTTGGCTAGATTTAACCTTGTGGTCAATGGCTAAAACTAAAATCCATCAATGACCTGCATCTACAACAAGCACTAACTCAATGATTGTATGGAAAAAACAAACCCTTTTATAAATTTTTATCTACTGTTCTGTCTTTTCAGTGCTAAAACCCCCAAATATTTTAATCAATTCTCCTGGGTCTCAACTGATCTTTTAAAGTCTGATTATCTCATTTGGTTTAAGCTCTAATTCTTAGAGATACTAAGGCCTCAGGGTCTGTAAAATATACTTGCAAGCTGCATACCCATCGTTGGTTCTTACCTACTACCACGGACCTCCTTATAGGCCAGATCAAAGTTCATTGAAATGAACATAAACCTTTAATCTAGATTTTCCCTCTCAAACCTCCAAGTGGCTAAGTGCCCTCAGTCTTTGCCACGACAGTTGAGAATTCAGCATACTCCCTGTGAATTTAAGCTGACAAGGAACGGTATAAAAGTGTAGGCATACAATGGAGTTTGAAGTGGCAGAAAATTGAAATAAAAAAATATAAATGAAAATGGAGGGGGGCCTGCATATAGCTTCAGGAAAATGTTCCTATCTAGACAAGATAATAGCCAATCAGAAGAAAACAATCTTTTATAAATGTGATGGGAAATCAACTTAGAGACTGCTAGATGAGTTCAAAAGTAAATATAAAGGATATGCTATTAACTGCCCTAAATACAAAAGGTAAATTGTTAAAAATAATTTCAAATTTAAATAAAATGAAAAGAATAATTTAACCCTCAAGCAGAAAGTTCTCATTTTGACACTAGTGCAGACTAGGCCAAGAAGGACTGTGGTTTATTATTAGTGACAAATACAAGATTTTGAAAGTACACATTAAAAGAAATCAGTGTCATTTCTTAAGTTTAATCAACTAAAAAGTAGAATGTCCTTTACAGCCAAATGTTTCAGTGTCTTCTTTTGACTAACATTTCAGTAACGATTTGACTTCCCAAACATCAATAATTCTTTCTACAAGTCAGGCAGTGAAGATTGGGCTCCAGGATATATACATGGAGAAACTCACTTATGACACAAAACAGAAAAACTGCTTCCAGAATAAGCGAGTGAAAAACCCACACTGTATATATCTAATCCTCTGAGAAGGCAAGAAAGGACAATGCATGCTGAGAGAGACTGTCCTCAAATGCATCCTCTTTCAAGAATGAAATTTATTCTGTTCTGAGATCTAGGATGGGAACAAAACCTCCCTGCCTGAAACGCGCAACCAAAGAGCTAAAAAGATGAATGTTGGCTTGCCCTAGTTTTGTATGAAGCCTTTATCATATGAATGAAGCAGTCTCTTTGGCTAAAGAAAAAGGGAAGAATAAGAGAAAAGGTGAAGGTGTGGAAGAGAGAGGGAAAAAAAGGTAATTTCTTCTCAGTTAGAGCAAATATAGTCATGGATCTAGAACAACAGATAAGATGCAACCACCTGCAGAAAGAAAAATCATGGAAAAAGGCAAAATGGATTCTGTGGTCTTCAGGCAGCAGTGACAGTACAGTTTTTTTTGTTCCTCTGCTCTTGGGAGGGAACACTTCTGATAATTTGATGCTCTTCTATGACCTAGAAGACCAGGATTCATTTTTTTTTTTTTTTTTGTGCTGCTCTGCCTTCTGCCTAATCTCAGTAAGCCAGTTATAGCTAAGCTTTCAGGTATTCAGGTATTACAAGAAACAGATATACCTAGAAGCTTTATGGGATTTTTTAAAAAGAATATAACTCCATGCAGTTTAATAATTTCAAAGGGAATTAAACAGTGCTTAAGTATTTTTGAAAACTGCACTATGCTTTTGATTATATCCTTTTAAGTCTCTCTGAAAATGTAGCCCTTTGTTAAACGAAGGCATAATACCTCCCCACGTCAACGCTATATTGTGAGGACAGATCCTTTACTACAAAATTATAACAGCCCTTAATGAGGGCTTTATAAAACAAGTAGATAGATTAGCTCAAGAGTTTAACAAAATTAAGGCTGAATGCTTCTCTTGCTAAGAGCAATAGCTGAATGACTGCAAAGATCAGGAATCTCTACCTGGTGTCAGTAGGGTATTAGCTGCCATGGTCTGCTGAGTGAGTTGTACAATTATTTAAGAATGATCTACGGATATATTTTCTTTCATTCTGGAAAGACTGTTCTTCTGCAGCAATATTTCCAGACAGTTTCTAGTGGTAACTCCAGTGCTGCCCTCAAATCACATTCTGCCATGGTATTTTTGTTGGAATTGAAATCCTCACACAACTGCCAAGATCCCAATTTGGGAACTGCCATTTCCACAGTTTTCACAACCTTGGCATGGAAGTTCAGTGTCAGCCATAAGAACACAAGTCAATAGAATCTTTTCTAGCTAGGGATCTAGTACTGGGATCTATAAAAGTCCAAACTTAAACTATTGCATGCTCAAACAAAAGTCAGCTTTTCATCTTTTGTTCACCTCTGTTCCCTTGATTTCAACCAAGCTACTGAAACTCTTACAAGCTGAAGATCTTATCTGGTTCCTGGCTTTAGAAATAAAGAGCTGAAACATTTTTCAGCAAAAAATAATTTTTGCAAAAGAATGATAAATAATGTAGAAACATCTTAATTGGTGCACTCCTATTGGAAGAACAATTTGGCCATAAAATAATAATCTGATCTAAATTTAAGAAGCTTATACGAATGCATTATGCTGTGCACTAAATTTAAATATATAATTTAGATTACTTTGGATGAGAGTGACTCAGTATGCAGTCAGAATAATTCAGATAGCAGCATGAAGTGAACATGATGGTCTTGCAGTGTGTCATGTTACTGCAGTAAAGACCTGTTCTTGTTTCTTAATTACTGTGAACAGGCTTACAAACAATACCAAAGGTGATTTACAGGGAGTTTTTCCACAATGAGATAGTTCATTACCATCCCAGGTAAAAACGCTGGAGTCGGTCTCTTCTTTCTGAATAATCACATTTTCACTCTAACCATATTCACTTTTCCTCACCTTTGGGCACCTCTGTTGGAGGTCAATCATCACCACCAATCCTATCCTGAAGAGAGTTCTTTTCACATTCTGCATTTCCCTAGGCAATCTCTACAGATCCTGCTTTGGCCACCACTATACTGTGGAAAAGCCCTCCAGACTGACCTCTCTTTTGCATGAGATTGACAGCTGGAGCTTGTTTGAAGAGTCTGGCACTTTTGGAATACACCCAAAGTCACTCAGCTTCCCACCTGCACTATTTGCACTCCCATGAGTACTTGTACCTTGCTCCAAGGTCTTCACAATCTTTCTCCTACCTCACCACTTCACTCCAAACATCTGCTGCAGACAATCACACAGTGCCACTGGATAAAACCAAAATATATTCACTGACTCTGAAGTTAGACTACCAGGCATTGCAAAAGGCAAAATCTTTAGAGTGCATCTCTCCTCAGACTTAGTTAACATCATATGTTCACAAAGTAAAACCACCTTTGCATTACTATTAATCTTAAGGCCTCTGAGTGTCCCAGCTGGCCTGTTTTTCCTTGTCCAATACGTCCCCTCTCTTCTGCACTGGAAGCGATCAATGCTAGTGTGTGGACTGTACACTTGACTAATTAATTGCTTTTGTACTTTCCTAGCACCTGACTGCTGGCCTAGTGAACTCTGGTGTGAAATCAGATGGAAGAGCTACAACTAACTAAGAAATATTGATAATGTACAGCAATACTAAATAGCTATTAGGAGACTTCCTCTTGTCTCCAAGACATTTATACCTTCCTCTAAGCTATGCTGAGCCATGGAAGGCTTGTTTCTCTCTTTTTTGAATGTGAAACAATTGTACAAAACCTGAAATTTTTAAAGGAGGAAGAACCTATATTAGGCACTGCACAACCTACTGGCCCCAAACTTCGTTCTGATCTCTCTCAGTATTACTGTCATTCTGAGTATGTGTAATTTGAAGAGCGCTGAAAATTAATTTTTGATTAGATACATTGTAACCTATACTATCCACATTCCCAGGAGTCCATACTTTCTTGCTATGTGTCCTTGAACATTGTTTCTCTGAATGCTTCTGCATAGCATCAAAAAGTGTGAAGGTTCACTTTCAGGCAACAACTGCAAATGAAGCATAACTATTTTCATGGCAATATTCTGCAGGAATCTTTAACTTGAATTCTTGTAACCCTCTGCACCATCTAACATGTTCAGTCAATCTATTATCTTTTTAAGGTGTGAGGAAGAGTAATGCACTCTCTTTTGTTTAAGAATCCAAATAAATTACTGCTACGTATTCTGCAGAAAATGAATGGGAGATTGCATATGTGCCAGTGATTTCAAATTACTTTTAGAGCTAAAATATCAGTGTTGAACTCCACAGGTTTTTGACACTGGATAGAGGCAAAGACATTCACTCAACTCTAACAGATGAGCACTAAATGTATTGCTAATGGCCATCCAAAGTCACTTCTTCTCCTTCAAAGTGTCACTACCTTAACAAAAAAAATCAATATAAAAATAATTATTGAAGGGAACTTGTGTTGACTATTCTCCGGTAAACTTCTCTGCTTCTTTCACACCTAAGTATTTATTGAGCCATTATAGGTGAAAGATTAGGTGCTGAGTATATGATGCTAGATAATACTCACAGCAACCGCCTCCAGGATTTGTTTAACAGCATCAGCAGCATCTCGTTCACTGTAATAACCCTTTTCCACAATCCTACAGAAAAAGCAACATGAGAAATTGCATTAAGGATTAAGGTAAATACACTGTGTAAGTAAAAGCTTATTTTGAAAAGTGAACTAGAAAATAATCAAATTTAAGTACACCTGGGAGTCTGCAATGCTCCCTAAAGAATAAAAAACAGCCCATTTGTAATCCAGGTTATCTGTGATTCCCAGTTAAATGAGAAGCTGGAGTTAACATATCAATTCAGTAAGGAATTCATAACATATACACTTTCAGTTGAAGCATTTTGGAATTCTATAAGATCTTAAACTTCAGGGAATCTGGATCACCCTCAGACAAACCAGGTATCCTTTAGGAGCTACTTTTTCACATTTATAGTTAACTTAAGCTGTTTTCAAGCCCTCCTTTATTCCCCCCCAACTGAATTGTTCAAAGTGGGACTCAAGAAAAAGGGCTGATATCAAAACTTCCTAGCTGCAAATTGTCCTTTGAGTATAATAAGCTGAACAATTGCCTTTAGTTTTGCAGGGGGGCTCTGTAGTCAACAGAAACACTCATGGTGTAATTAAAACAATTTTTTTTTCTTCTTAATGTAAATTTCCAGTATACTCTGTTTATTTTGGATAGATGACACTTAGTACCTTGATTTTCTAAATGTGTTGACCATGTGCAGTTTCTGGTGAGTTCAGCAATATTTATCAGTGCCAAAAATCTCTGATAACCTGCTTTTTCCTTTTCTTTCACATCAGTTCAATTATGTAAAAACAAAAAAACCCCAACTTCCTTCTTTAATAATGTTATTTCCTTGGAACCTTATAATGATAAAGCATTAACCCAGAAAACATTTTTCCTTGTTAAGGTAATGTTCTGAAATGTTGTATTTCAGAAATATCCATAAGGGGCAGCAAAGGTGAATGCAGTTTTCCTCCCAAAGCCCAGGCATACTACTAGAACTCCTTCAGAAGAACTCCGGCAGTGACACAGATTTTAGGGGCCGATTCAGGATTTGCATCACATCTTCTTCCAAAATATAAACTGCCATTACAGAATGAACCCAAATATAAATGCACAGTTCAATTAAACAAGGTCAACAGAACATACTGATTTGCACAGTGACATATAAAAAGTTAGTAAATAAAGGTTCTATCATTAAAACTTAGTAATGCTCCAGTTTAGAAACCCAACACTATTTTTACCAGTACATCTAACTATACGCAGTAATTGTGAACCACAGTAATTCTCCCTCAGAAAGTTACATCAAAGGTACCTTTGACCTGAAGTTTTGATTTTATACCATATTGATTTTTCAAAGTTCAAGAAAACACATACATATGTTATCCTAGAAGCAGTATTTCTGGTGCCTAGTTATACATTTTATAAAGTGATCTACTGCAAGCACACTAGCTAATTTTACAAAACAATGCAGGAAGAGCCCCATGAATCAGGAAAAGAACAGGCCTGTAATGCTTGAAGTCAACAGTCTTCAATGCCACTAGAAACCTTCTGTCCCAGTGTCCAGCAGAGGATTTGGCCTGTGGCAGCAAGTTATCCTCCTTTGTTCCCACTCCACTTTTGCAGTATTTTTTCACCACTTCTCTTCTGCCAATTACTAGACTCATACTGAACTACCTCTGAAGCAATTCCCTACAGTTTCACTATGATGACAAGAAAGGTTTTGACTAATATGCATATGAAGAGCATTACTATTTACTCTCTAGGACCTTCCGTGCAATACGAATCAATGCAAAAATTATAATCCATCAGAGATGTATCTAGCAAACATGGTACTGTGGACAATAGGAGTACCCTAAGCAACTACAATTACTTAACTTAAAACTCACTGTGTTCACAGATAACTTTTTTTTTTTTTTTTTTTTTAAAGTCTACCTATCTGGTATCAGGTAACAGCAAGCAAACCTTCTCAAATAGGACTTATTCGATTTTTCCATGATTTCTTGGCTGTGTAATTTTGCGGGGCTTACTGCTAACAATGTTTTTCCTGGTAGCCTTTCAGCTACCATCCCATCTGCACTGCTTCACCCTGAACGGATTTGTATCTCTAATTTTGCATATTTTTACCTCCAGCCCTTCCATGACTTTAGTCTGTTTAAATCATCTTGGAAAGATTACTTGGACTTGTTCCCACAACGGTGAAATGAAGTTTACTGAGCTCGTGGGTTCCTGTCTTCAGCACTCAAAAGCATTTCTGAGAATATTGACTTCCTCCTGGTGCCACCTTTCCTGCTGGTATTCTGCTGCTAAGTAGCTCCTCCCTCCATGGCACAGCAAGCACATGAAACCTTGTTTTACAGGGTTTTACGCATTAAAAACATTCACAGTCTACTAATTCTGTTAAGCTTAAAACCTTTATTAAGCTACGGGAAACATTAATGACAGAAATTTCAAACTTGGTAAAAAGGTACTAAAACTGAAAAGTCTCTGCTGCTCCCGCTGACAACTCTGGGATCTCGTGTGACACACACACAATGTTGTTCTCGCTAATGACTTCTGTGATCAGGAGGCTCTGCAGTGGGACCACCAACCTGCCTTCCTGCACTCAACAATGCCACCAGTAGGTCCTTTCCCCTAAAAGAGGGGAGCTGTGTTAGTTTGACCCTCTGCTTCCACATTATTTTATTTTTTAGAATATATTCCACAATGCACTGCAGGGAAAAAAACCCACAAAGCACAGGGCAGCATGTGGGACTACTGCATGAACGCCGACCTGCTAAGAGCACCCTGGGTTGAGAGCGCTCGGGGTTTAATTTGAACATCCCACAGCTCAGCAGCATCACAAGCAAGGAGAGCCCCTGACCCGCGGGTGCGGGAAACAGGCTGTCTCTCTGGACCTTGAGCAACCTCACCAGAACAGCGGCAACATCACGCTGCGCATGTGGCCTCAAAAACATGCTGGGCACAAGGGTGGGTTTCTTTTAAGCAGCAGCATTTGAATTTCTCTGTTTTTCCCATGTACATGACTAAAATCAGAGAAAAATATGGTAATGCAGTAATGATTCAATTTACATTTCTCTCTGGAGCTGATGAATTTCTAATTTTACCTTACAGTCTAAAAGCCAACATCCATTCTATTCTCTCTTTTCCAAGGAGATACAACTTCAAAAGAAAAAAATGACATCCCTTAACTGCAGCCTCCTTTTCTGTATTCTCCGCCACTCACCAAAATCAAAGAAAAGAAGTTCCTAGCTTCCTGCCAATGCCATGTCAGTGCCGGAAGGGGAACTACCAATTGCCTGACTCCTTGAAACAAGAGAGAGCAAGGAGATGCTCAAAACTGGCATCCTGCCCAAAGTATTTAGAACATCAGACCACCCTGACTCAGACAACTGTATGTCAGTATTGATAAGACACTGCCCTTTAAATGCACAACAGAAGGAGTACATAGACATTAAAGATGAAGCCCTTGTGAATTTACACTTTACATTAAATAAACACAATGTAATGACGTGTGCGGTTGTGCTTCAGGAGAGCATTAAAAAAACTACTGTAGAAAATAGTGTTTTGCACACAACTCATCACATTACATTACACATGAACAATACATGGACAGCTTAAGTCACATGCAGTTACCTTGTAGTTGTTCAGAAGTCTAGGAACCAGACTTACTGAGAATACAAATCTATTCTTAATTAATATTATTCTAGCAAATAGAAAGCCTAATCTTTTGTAACAGCAATAAAGTGAGATAAGACATACTACTTGCTGAAGACGCAAACTTATTTTTAAGGGCACTCTGCTGTAAAACTCAAAACTGGCTCTATGCAAGGCAACAAGAAAGGGAACTGAAAGAACATTCCCCTGCAGTTTAGGTCCAGTAATGATCCTGGGAGATCATTTGCATAGTATTTTTGCATCTTCCACGTGACACTTTACAGGAGGCAAATGCTAGGTGTGCCAATTTGCTTATTATAACAGCACTCCTACCTGAGACAAACAAAACTTCTCCTTCACAAGAATTTTTCAGTTTCAGCCTGCCCTTTTTCCATAAGGGGAGGGAAAACCTACAGGCATATCTTATTTTGTCATTATGAAAAAGAAACATAATTATACCTTGCTTACAGAATGATACTTAAGAAAAGTATGGATGAAGAAAGACTAAATCTTCATTGAGAGTTCAGAAGAAAGAAACAATGACAATAAGGAGCTAATTAAATACTGTCTTTGAAACCTAAATGAAAGAGCCAGATAGGCCAAAAGGCCAAATTAGGGATCACAATCAACAAAGGCAAGATAGAGATTCAAATTGAAGATGACACGCTGGAGCAAGCAAGCATATGACATTGGTGAAATACACTATTCACATTCTAATCACATTTGTGTAGAATCATATTTTTATAGCTGCATATACGCATTTATTGAAATATGCTGATTCAGTAGTTTACATTGTACACAAACACCTAACAAAATACATACTGATGAAAGTGTTAATACTTCAGGTATTTAAATGTATGAAGTTAGGCTTGCATGACTGCAGATGCCCTTCATTTTTTGCAGAACTTTTGCTTTTCACTTTTAGTTATAATGGATTATATTTTAAATTTCATTTTTGAAATGATATTGCATCAGAAATTTTTAGTTATTTAGCTTTTCAATACAAAAATCCAAAGACGACACCATATAACATTTCCAGAGTGATCTTTCTGTCAGTTGGGTACACTCAAGTCTCTCTTCAGCACATTTTATGAGCATGTAAATATGTTGTTTACTTGCAGATAAAGAGAATATTGTTTTAGACACATATTAGAAAGTAAGAGATATTGTGGCAGCTAGCACATGGTGCATTCTTTGGGGCCATGACATCAAGCAGCAGGTCTCTTAAAATGCCGCCTGATTTAATCGTACCTTTCCAAGCATGCATGAACATACTTGAGATGTATCTGTCTCTTCACAGAAAGAAAAAAAAGTATTTTCTAAGTGCCACTTGTCATTTTTCCTTTTTACTACTGCTGGAGAAAGAAGCATTCTCTATGAGCAGCCCAGGACAACGGCAGAAGCGGACCCCCAGCTCGGGCTGCCATGCTGAGACAAGGTGGCTGCTAAGGTGAGCCCGTCGCAGGCCAGCTGCTCCCAAAGCCTAGAGACAGAAAAGTCTCATGCTGTCAGGAAATGAGTCTAGAAGACTTGTAGTACTAAGCAAAACAACTCATAACATCACAACACCAAATAAAAGGAAAGTTAGTCTGTGGAGCTGGTATAACACATTTCCTGTAATCAGTGCTCTCATGGATAGTGGGTAGTTGAAACTAGCAGCTTCCACGTGATCTTCAAGCATATCCATGTATAATAATTTGCAGTAATGCTTGCCAGCACCCATCCAGTCTTTCTACCATTTTTCTTCCCTCTGAGTACTGGAAGGTTTCCAGGGGGGTTTCACTGTAGCCACTGGTCATCTGTAATGCTGCTCTACTACAAAAGTGTGACGCTTCCTCTGTTGCTCGTAATGTTTTCATTATGCATGACTTTTTCAGGCTCTACATCAATAGTAACATAAATTCTTACAAACTTTTACTCTATTTCTGCAACCTGCAATGTAATTGGGAAAGCACATGCACTGAATTTTACTCCTGGGACATCCTTCTTAGAACTTGGTACTACGCTTTAACTTCTCCAACTCCCAGGCTTACTGGCTGGTGAACAAATCTTGAAGCAATACTAGTCTTCAAAGTTTCTGAAGGCGTGGGTTTAGGGTAACACTTAATCTACCCCTTAAATACAAATGCAAACAGATCTCAGCTACCTGGGGAGGGCAATGTGTCCTAACCGCAAGAATGACTGATGCTAGAGGCTCACCTTGCCCTGGTAGGAGATATGTTTAAGTTGGTGTGTGGCAGAAACACTTTTTTCTGGCTCAATAGCTGTTCTGAGAAGGGTGGCAGGCATGCCAGTGAACAAACTGATCTTTTATACATCCCAAATAGCCATCAGAGAAGAGGCTGGTCTCCACTTTGGGCAGTGAAAACTTCAAGTGAATACTGCTGCAAATATTCTCAGATGATCAAGACTGAAAATACTTTAAATTCTCATTCATAATTTGCCATTATCCCTTAAAAAGTTTAATCTCTCAGCTAAGAAAAAAGAAAGGTGGTATCTCCTTTCTGGTGCAGCACAGTCCACAGTCAACTGCAAGTCTTGAATAGTAATGACTGAGGAAACTTGGTTGAGAGTGCCAGGAGGCGGAAGAGCTAATCCAGAACAGGAACCAAAATGTGCAAGAAATGGGCACTTCTCCAGGTCCTTCACCCCAGAACTGAAGTCTCTTTCTCTTTTGTTTGTCTTGGGTATGGGGATCCAGTGCAATAAATATTCGTGCAATTTTAAATGCAAGCTACTCTTGTGACTCCTGGTGACCAAAGAAATTTGAGATCTTACCCACTTTAACAAATTGACTTTTTCTCTCCCTCCCTCTCAATTCACTACTTCTCCTATTCTTAGCTTTACTGCTTCCTTCCTACACAGGCCACTCAACTCATCCTCCGACCTAGTCTGAAATCTGAGAGTAGAAAGTCTGTTTCTTCCTTCCTTCCTCTCAGACTGATAAGTGCAGTTGGTTTTTGTGCTAATCAATTTAAGTAGTTATTCTAAAAGTTGTAATTTTTAGTAATTATTTAATATTACTACTATAAATACTATTTCTCCGCACTGTGGAGTTGGTTGCATTTCAACATTGGGTGAATCCAAAGCCATATAATCTAGTTTGCAAAAGGCCTGCTTAATATATTTAGCTTTCAAAAACGGTAAAATTTTATTCTTACTTTCTATTACTTTATCAATACCCTACTTTCTTTCTCTTTCTTTCTCTATGCCCTTTCTATATTTTATTTTTAGATCATTCTTTATAAATTTCACAATATCAGAAAAAGACTAGACTCTTTTTAGGGTCATTTTCATTCTACTGCTAGCAGGCTTTTATCCAAAACTTTTGTACCATGTGTTACCTGTGGGCTGCATCCTGTTATATCATGTACAGCCTCAGTGATACATTGGCCTATATAAAGGCTACAAAATCTGTTCCAGTGTCAGTATGAGGTTACCATTTTTTAAAATCTCTGATTGCATATAATAAGTGTTCATTTATCTAAAATTCTTTGGTTGGCATGGACATTTTTCCTGCACCTATTCACTTAAGTAATTCTTACACAAATGTCATCTTAAAATGGAATTATAACATTTCTGCAAGATAAGACTGGAAAATAATCAGAAACTGGTTAAAGGAAATGACATTACTCTGTTCAAAAGGTTTCCACAAGGAACACTTTCTCAATGAGTAGATAAATTGGCTCATACCTGTACTGAGGTAGATTTCAATCCCTTGTTCTTTTGATGCATTTGTTCAGTTAAAAAGCAATGCTTCTCTGTAAATATGTATTTTCCATATTACAGCACTGAAGAGTAACAAATATAAACATCATAGATCTGATTCAGTTTGCTGATTCTCCCCTATTTTAAGACCATTTTTACAATTCATTGGAGAGTAGCAGTTACTGCCACTAATGACTCTGACTGTCCACCCATGATCTGAAGAAGGAAAACAGGAAATACAGAATTGGGCTTGAATCTGAATCTAAGTCAAGTAGTTTTTACTTAATACCCGCTTTAGAAATGAAATGCGGCATTGTAATCATTCAGGAAAGCTGTTTTCCTTCCATCATTACAAAGTGAGAGAGAACTTCTGATAACCAGGGCATACAGGAGAACTTAGAGGAAGATTTCAGATTTCTTACATCTGATATGAAGGGCTTCTCTCCCCTTCTACTTTCCTTGTACTTCCTACTCAGTGTTTCTATACCACCCACAGAACAGGAAAAAACTTGTAGCTAAATAAGGAATTATACATTAAAAGGCAGATAAAACGAAATAAATAGCTACATCTCCAAAAGTACCGATAACCCAGCTGTCTGCACTGATGCCTGTAAGAACGGTTCAGTGCTCATCATTTTCAAAAAGCCAGGCTCATCTTTCAGGTGCTTAATTTCAGGAGACATTTTTAAAAATGATAGTCTTTGTTTCCAGAGGTCATGCATAAATTGGCAGTTCAAATTAATCTCTCAAACAAATGTTTTTGTGTTCTTTTTTTATACCAACAAATATGTAAGGCAACATTAGCACAAACTAAACTATTTCCGCTTTTCATGGCTTCTGTCTAGTGGGGGAGGCGACAAAGCAGAGAATCGCCGAGCGCCTACAGAGGATGTGGTGGCTGGGGAAAGGGGGGGAAGAGCAGCAGTGGAGGAATTGATGAAGCCACCCAACTAAGTCCCGGTGAGGCTTCAGCTGGATCCCTCTGTCCAGCTTTGGGCAGCACACTTAAGAAAGATTTGGAAATGTGGAGGAATTTCAAAGCAGAGTAACAAAGCGTGACATAGAAAACATGACCAAGGGTGAAAGGTTGAAGGAATTGAGAATGTTACCCTAGAATATGGAAGAGCAAGAGGATAAGGGTCTTCCAGGTGTCAAAGTTTGTTATAAAAAAGGAATCGGCTTTTGGCCAAAGTTGCTAAAAGAAAGTTTTTCCTAATATCGAAGCTAAATCTGACTCCCTGGCTGGTGAGGGAAGATGTTTGAGGATGGTGCCTGAGCACAGGTGAATAACCTGCCCATTCCAGTCCTGCCTGCCAAAATAGTACAGTTTTAGCTGTCACGACATTTTAAAAACATTGCCCCAGAGCTCATTCTCGGACATCATTTACTTCCCAAAAAGGGTGAAATGTAGACAAACGGCCAACAAGTTCTGAAACAGGACATTGCTTGGATAATGAATAAAAACATATATGGTGCTTATACCCCTCTATGTCTCAATGCCAAAATCTATTCACGTTAGCCAATTCAGGATAATTTTATATTAACCAGTACCAGTCCTTCTACAGTGGCTCTGTCGCCTCTTACAGTGTATGGATGGGTAACATATTCCTTGCTCCAGCTGTTAGGTATCTCTAAGGTCAATGATGAACCGAGAAGTACATTATCTGAAAAGGATTTGTTTTTCAGATCTTTGTTATAATATGAACTTATTTGCCATTTAGGACAAACATTTTGGTGCTCTGAATATTTTGATAACTATATTGCTTCCTAAAACGTTTTGGTTTCCTTTTATGCCCCTGACATGAGGAAAACAGAAAAAAAAACCCAAATAGACACACAAAACCTATGAAACATTCATATCTTACCTGGTTTTACAATTATAGTAAAGGCACTGAATCACAACATAGGAGACAAATAGTTAGCTCTTGGCTCAGGTAGAGACTTCCCGAATGGCTGTAGGTATATACCTCAACTTGTCACCTGCACAAAACTGTCAACAGCTCTTTGCATTCCAAAAAAAATTTAAGTTTAATTTATTAACAATTGTGAAAATCACAGCTAAAGTTTGGTCCAGTTCCTATTTACATTAACAGATGCATCTGTCTTCTAGTTTCTCTGGCACATGGGCCACGTCCGTACTGCAACGATGAGGCCTTGGCAGAAAAAAAAGAGAACGTGTTTCTCAGTGATGCTGAAATCACAAGGAGTCTTAGTACTAACACCACTAACCAAAGTCAAGAGTTTCACAGGCGCCGATTTGGCCTACCTTTGAAATGCTTGCCCACTTCCCAGAGTGGGTTAGTGACATACAGCTTGGTCCTAGCTAGGACATACCCATGCTAACAATTCCTGCAACATCATCTGGAGCAATAACAACATAAGGCAAAAGCACATTTTAAAAGAAAATGTTTTAAATGAGAAGTTTTCTGTGGTGGAGTTAAGAACCAGCAAGCTTTAGTATTACATCGATTCGCATTTAGAAAGCAGCAGGCAGCCAGCAAAACACTCAGAGGAGACTATTCTCTCACTAGAAGGCATAGGTATAGACGCTTTCAAGTCAAGCAGTATTATAATTGCACCATCGTCACTGCTTGAGTTGTTTCTTCATTTATAAAGCCGTAAGTGTGTGCGCCCTGGTGCTTCATCTAACTCGTAGTGTATGCATTGGTCGTACTCCAAACACTGTATTATATATAAACACTTACAAAAAATTATTTAAATTTGACTATTTCTCATCTTGAAAGAACATTGCAGTCAAGTAGATATTTGCTTAGAGTAATTCTGTCCAGTGTCAGATAATAAGATGACGACCATAAACATGCGTAAAGACATTATTACCATTCTGTACAGGAAGGAAATACCAAAAAACACTAAAAAGACTACAAATAAACAATAACACACATTTCTTTATTCTGTAAATTACTGTTTTTAGCATTACTGAAGATGAAATTGAAAGACACTGAATGAGTTACTAAGACATCAAGGGGAGCTTTTATCAAAGACAATTTCTGTGTTAAGTTTGCCTTCATTCAGAGAATGGAGCATCAAGTCAGAGCTCTTTTTTCCCAGTCCCAAGTTAGGGACTATGTCTTGTTCATGTGAAAAAGAGTCCAAAGGACTCTTCCAACTCATGCTCAAGAGAGAAGCTGCCACCACAGATGAGACAAGCACTCGAAATGAAGGAGATGACACTGTTTGCTGCCAATTTACTGAAAGGCGCACACTTTAGTGACTGTTGAATTCCTTTACTACTTTTGATGTCCCTCAGTAATTCTAACTTCCATAAGCAGAAACAAGAAGGTGTGTCTGGAGGCTTCAGGAAATTTTTGAAAAGTAGTATCAGCTAAAACTTATGTCTCAGAAGAAATGATATGAAGTTTGAAATGGAAGTGAGCCAAGAGCATGCCAACCATAAGCAGTATTTTTAGATGATGTTCAGTACGCTTAATCAACAGGCAAAGGAAGAAACAAAAGTGTCTGTGGTCAAGGTGCCAAAGTTCAGATGAGGAGAGCATACAGACTGCCATAATAGTTTTGAAATGAAAAAAGAACAAGGCTAATGAAAACTCTTCTTATTAATCTTCAGATATTCTGAGTAAAAAGAAGTTAAAGCAGCGTTGACAGTATTTTTGCTGAAATCAGCATTTCAAAAAGAGATATATCAGATTCAATCAAAAAGCAATAAATATCAATAAAATCTGAACAAAAAAGATCAGTTTCAAAAACAAGATAGCTCATAAATGACAGAAATCAGACTTCATTGTCCTGCAAGACCTGTTGCTGCCTGTCACAATACATAGGTTAGTTGGTAGGAGCAAAGCCAGATCAACAAAGTGATCAAAAATCTCATGAAATACGCCACATGATGGAAAAGAAAGGCAAAGTTAACAATATCAAGAAATTATACTTCAGTAAAGAATGGTGAAGGCACAGAAGGGCAAAACGAACAGAAAAGAGAAAAATATAACTGAAATAAACCTAAGAGGAATCACTATTATCCTAAAAGAGAAGAACTACAGAGAAAAATGAAGACATAACAATAATAAAAGGGGTTAACACAATAAAATGAGAAGAGGCTACTGGGTACTTATCTAATGAAACCTTTGAACAGTCTAAGATTTACTGGTTATCAATAAAAATGCTTAAAAAAAGCAATTACTTTGACAGACCATTTACCTATACAAATGAGATGCAACCTCATGGTCTATCTTTCCCCAGAAATTTTTGTGCTGTAGATTCATTCTGCATTCCCTTAAAGTCATTAAATTTAACCTTTTTTCCACGGTGATTTTTGATTCAGATTAAAATGTCTGATCCCATTTATTTGAGCTCAAATTCAGATAATTCAGTGCCATCTATCTGAGAGCACTTACTGAGTTAATGCAGACAGCTCTGCCTTTAGCTTTTTCCTGTTACATGGAGAAGAGGTGAAATGTTACAGCTTTCTGATTATAAGTCTGCCTTTTAAAAGTACTCACATAATGTTTATTACTTTATTGTTTCAATTCATATTGCATAATATGAAGTCATCCAAAAACCTTGTTTCTTTCCACCACTCAAAATTCTCATATAAAAAATGTGCCTATGTCCCGAACTATGGCTCCGGAACGTGCTTTGTTAAGAAGACGAGGTGAGAAGGAAGATAAGAGAGAAGGGTGAAAATTGGCCTTTGGCTGTCACTTTCCTCCGATCCTGCAATCTCCTCTCCACAAGGATACTTCAAACAAACTTCAGTACAGACTGGAGCAACTTTAGCTTTCCTTTCATTTAAACTGCTTCTAAAGGTCCTCAAAAGACTATGCTGGCAGACAGAGAAAGCAGGGGTAAACGTTACTGTGATCATTCTGCCATGCATTTGAACAGCTATGCTATTTTTGTTTTGTTTTGGCCTTTTTAGTAAGAACCTGCCCCAGCAAGGACCTGTGTGACAGCAGCCTGCCCTCAGCATTTTGGCAGCGTGTGAAACACTGCCATATGCTGCTTGACACACTGCAGCTGGGGCACTCAGCACCATACAGGAGAGTTGTCCTTCAGGACCCTGTCAAAACACTGCTGTTTTAAATGCACTTAAAGCATGCAAGGCTGTTTTAAACATGCAGGACTGAAACAGGAGGGCCAAACAAATGCCAAATTCATACATGCCAGAACTGGGCTGGAGAGAGGGTATTAGGAAATAGCTGAAGTATCAGTTCATTTAGACCTATTGTACCTTTCTCTAAGTTTTGGTCATTTTGTATACAGATTTGTCCTCAAAAGCCCTTTGTTATTGCTCACTTACTGGGATGACAAAAATCATCATGCAAACATTCTATTTTATAAAACCTTTCAAATTGGGTGTAGAGTTAAATTTGTTATGTTTGGGGCGGTGGAACACTACATGCTAGCTTATGACCTAGAAGGTGATTTATTAAGTCTGCAGAACAGATTTCCTTTAGAAAAACAACCTTTAGAAAACCAGCCTCATACCATCTATGTTAACTGAGCTGTATAACAGAGACTTTTGTTTGAATTTATCTCCTTTTGGATAACACAATTGAAAAACTGTCATAATGAAAACTCATTTTAGCCACAACATGGGTGATTTCATGGAAATATTAAATATGGTGAAGGAAGTGAATGATTTTACTACCCAGAACTTTTATGTTAGAGGGGCATGAAACTAGCAGTGCATAAATAATGCTAATATGATTCCAGAAAACTAATCAGATCTTGGGTATTTATAAAGTCATCTTCACAATAAGGGGAAAGCATATGTGAAACAAGTTGCTCATCTGCAAATCAAATATCATGCAAAAGATGAATGGAAATCTGGGGTGGCAGAAAGAGTAGTAAAATAGTTCAGATAAAAAGTAGCTGCGTACTATTAAGATTAGTAGTAATGGTAACAGCAAAGAATACAGACAGATGTTTAGAGTAAGAAGACCAGATGCATTTGTGCAACAGTTCTCGTGTTGTCATCTACTGACAGCTAATTTGGAAGAGGCACAAGAATAACTCCTTCAACGTACAGAAGATATGTCGCCGTCTGCATAAAACCCTTGGGGTGGTCCCTGCCATAGGACAGTCCGGCCTGTCCGCTGGCTGTCCAGTCTTGTCCTGAGGATGGCCACAGGGAGCTCTCCTGATGTGGTGGTAGCTCCCAGTCTGCACCCCATGCGCCCTTGCTGTCAAATGGGAGATTTCCCAGTGTTTTTCGGCTTCCTCCTGGGATTGGAGTTGCACAAACACAGAGGAGAGAACATGCAAGGCTTCTTGGTAAATCAGAACATTTCCCTCAGGCATGAGATAGAGATGTATGAAATAAAAAGACTAAATGTGAGAAAGGAAGTTTGCTCTACAGAAGAAAGCTGAATATTCCCTCACTAAAACTCAGAGGGCAGTCACTGTACAGCACAGTGAGAGTGTTAATCCTCCAGCCTGGCTGAAAGAAAGGGACGTTTAATTCATGTTTTTAGTGCAAAACATCTTGGCTGCATATTTCTACTAAATTACTTTCAGACTAAAGTTGAAGAGCAAAATCATTTTCCTACTGCTAGCTTTAACAGCTGAAAATAACTTGTTACTCCCCCCCCCCCAAATCACAGATCAGATAAGAATGTATTGCCCAAATTTTCAGTTCTATTGTATATGGAGAAAAGGAGGATGCTTAATTCAGAAGAGCACCATGATATTACTTCTCATTCCTAGCATCACAAGGGGGCACCGCGATTCTAAGAAGTGACTAAATGGTTTTGCTTCTGTTCTAGGCATGGCCAGACAGCTTGTAACAGCTGAACTCATGGAATAAGTCCACAATTTTGGGGAAAGATCAATCCAGAGGACTCAAATCCTATAATCACAGCCCAAGTAGAAGATTACAGAATGTTGAAAATGTCATAACATTAAATCCAAGTTCCATAAAATAATGCAATCCTCCATCCTGGATCACGTGCAATGTTCCATCTTCAGCTCTTCTACCAAACATATGGCCCCTGCTCATAAACCAATCATCTCACTGGCATATTTTTATTTCCCCCTGGCAAACACTTCCCAGCAGGCACTCCTGTACAGTACCCAACTTTCCAGAAAAAACACCCTATCTGAAACCATGTGCACATACAAAGGGCTATGTGAAAGGTAAGATACCTTGCAAGGGGTCCTTTCTAGCTGAGGACTGGGCACTGGCTGCTTTGCTTGCAGCACATCTCTCCTGATTGTTCACAATGCATATTGAGTTACCAGGCACCTTTCTTCTGTTTGAATTAAAGATGTTACAGGAGGAGTTGCTTCTGTTGCTATGTTTCAGAAACAGCTCATCTCAAGGTTGTAGCTATGAGCATGCTACAAAGAAAGGTATGTTTTTGCTTTCTGAAGTCAAAGAGCCTTTCAGACCAAGTTTTCAATGTGTGTTTATATAACAATGCACTGCAATACTAAAAATTTAATTATAGAAGAAGGAAGCTAAAATAACCTGTCCCTGTATGATTTGGAAAGCACTGTACCTTCCTTAGATTACTTCAGTGAATTGACTGACTTACCCAAGCCAGTATTAAATGCTTTTATATATAAATATAAATTTCTATATTTTCTCTTGTTCTAAAAGAACGAATGCCTAACAGTAAAATATTGCCCCCAACAATATTACAGGCTTTTTTCATTTTATACCTATGCATCTATACTGCAAGAATGTGCAGCACTATGAGTAAATTACCTTCAGAACTTAATAGCTATTTTGCAGAATGTTTTTACAAAAGCTGAAGTCTTATAAATACAAACAATGCCAAATAGTCTTTCTTTTTTGTCACTCTGCTTACCATCTTTTTTATCTGATGTAATGCTGCTCTCCTGGCTGGCTTATTGCCACCTCCCACATTTTATGCGGACTTGTTAGCGTGATTTTGCCAGTGTTTCCTGACTTTTGTCTGGTCCAGCACACCCTGACACTATGCACCTGCTGAACACCTTCCTTCAACAGTATGTGCTCTTTAGAATTTACCAACAGTTTCCTCCACTTTCAACTCATTTTGCCTTTCAAAAGGATCTCCTGGTAATAACATTTCCAAATGTGTATTTGAAGCCAACTCCTGCAGCTATGTACACATGTGAATAAACCGTATGTTGATGAAATAACTCCAGTAATTACTAACACAGGGATTATATGCAGAGGAGAAGCCTTGTGCAATGTGCAGAATGAGGTGCATATAGACCACTTACCTGTCAAACAGCTCTCCACCTGTGACCAATTCCAGAACAAGACTGATTTCTGTAGGCGTCTCAAATATCTCCTTCAGTTTTATCTGGTAAAAGATAACAAAAATGATTCCTTTTCGCATTTGCTGAGTGTAGATATCACAGGGCCAATTGCAGGAAATGGACTACAGCAAGTAAAACAAAAGATTGTTTTACCAAGGACCAACTGAAATTGGTGTGTCATTTACTTTCGGTTGAGCAATTAATTGTAAAAATTCCTTTTTTTTTTTTTTTTGCTCATTTTGTCTATTCTGCATTCTTTTTTTGTTGTTTTCATACTCCTCATACCTCAGCAACCTCTCTGTAACACATGAGTTTTAGAAACTGCTTTCTTTGGTGCCTGTCAACACCTGTCTGACAATCTTTCAGAGTAAACTGAATGTAGAACCTTCCCCACCCTCCACGGACTGACAACACCATATCCCCTTCCATTTATAGAATTTTTTTTCGCAGTTTTTCACTAAACTCTGTCAGAACATCAACAGTTTATCTTAAAGCATAAGTATGATTTTACAGTCTTGCATAACAAGCTGCTAAAAGACATTGACTCAAGGCCCTCACAAGTCTGTATATGTGAACTACAACAGTCATTACAGAGCTTTCAGGAACAGAAAGAATTTTTAAAAAGGACATGGAGTGGAACATGGTTAAACTTACAATGTTTGGATGTGAAAGGCGAAGTAGAACTCCTATTTCTGTGCGGACAATTTTCTTGTCTACCTGGTTAAAAGCGGGGGGAAAAAAGGTGAAAAATTGATTTCTCTGTTCATCATAGAAACTTCTAACTGCACCACAGGAATATATTTATGAACAGCAGTTTTAGATCTCTTGAGGGAAAAAGTCAATGTAAAATACACAACCCAAATACAGTGTAAGGAGTAATTTTCCTTTATTGCAAGACAGTTACTAGAATGGGAAAACATCTGCTTCTAGCAAAACATTCACAAATGTATACGTAAGTCATGCAAGAAGCAAAATACGGGAAAGACATTTGAAAAGACACCAGATATCCTATTCTTTATTTAAATTTTGCCGCTGTACATCTCTATTTCAGTTGGTACAATTTACACCAGGCTAGAATATTTTCAGCACACACTGATCAACAGCTCTACTAGACAGTCCAAGGGACAAGGCTTTCCAAACACTCCATGTAGGATACATCTAAGTAGTGTAACATCCTGAGAAGAAAAAAAGCGATGCAAACATCAAACATCCCTCAGGCTCAGACAGGGTATACAGTTTTAATTTTAACTTGTCTCAGAAAAATTTAAGAAACAGATCTATTTTTGCAAAAGACTGTCCCTTTGGTTAAAGCTCTGTGAGGACTAGCCCTTCCCTTTCATTCCCTGCTCAAACTGCCCAGTCTTTCAAGATTCAGGCAAAACCTCTTGTGCCCTTGGGGGAATTCGGTCACTTCTCACAACAGACTCAGACCTGAGGAGCATTTCATTCAGCAGAGAACTGCATTTCCCCCTGAACTTGAGTGCTTAAGCATAAAAGAATCATTATGCATTCAATACATTTATGAAGAAACGCTCTTGATGACAAAGATTTGCACAAATCCAAGAGAAATCCTGATGATAATTATTAACATATTTCTTCCACAGCACTCTTCATTTCAGGTGTTACTAACTGAAGGGGAAATCAGCAAATTCAATCACTAACTTTTTCCAAATTGCTGACACAGATGAAGTTAAACTGAACGTTTTTGTTTGTTTCCTTGTTTTTCTAATTAAGGTTTTCCAATAAACACAATTTTCATTTTTTTAGAGCATGTATGCAATTAACTGTTATACTATATAAAACTTTAAAAGGGACATAAAAATACATTCAAATTATTAAAGAGGAAGACCTATGCTTAAAAAAATCCTTGTTTTTTAATCATCTGAAAGTAGAAAAGTACATTTCAGTATTTTGGTTTCCAGAGATAATAAAATTCAAGTATCAGTCACATTCAGAATTACAGGATTACAGACAGAATTACAGGAAAAAATTTGATTCACCCCTTGTGTACACATGCGTAAAACAGGAACAGTTCCAAGCTAGTAGTGCTACAACAGTGCTCTGAAAGTGGTGTAAACGAGTAATTGGACCCTTAGGGCTTTCTTGAAACTCAATGACATTTATCTGTTTTGAGTGACTTTGGCAGGAAGCAAAAAGAAAGAAAAACCAACTTTGAACAGATCTGATGAATCAGAGAAGTAGTAGAAGGCAAAAATTAAAGGGGACTGAAATAGCCCATTATCTGAGTATCTTACTGGAGGTAAAGACCATGGTCAATAACTAAATGTCCCTCAGCACTTCCAAAGCACGCTGTACAGGAAAAAGCCCAAATGGCATGTCTGAAGTATTGTTTCCCACACAGTTTTCTTAAAATGCTGTAAACACCAGCCTCCCACTTCTACTCATGTGAAGAGGTCTCACTCGGGTTCAAAACCCCCCTTGACATCAGTGTGGCTATTCACATCTGGACTACTTTCATGAGTGAAGATGCACAGCCAGGGGCTCTAAAAGCTCACCCCAGTTCCTTCAGAATCGCAAGGTTCAGAGGACTGAAAGAATAATAAAACTCTAGATTAATATGCTTTGTACAGGGTTTGCCTATCTCACACAGGATCAGAAAAATTAATGTATAGTACTGCATGGACAGTTATTCCCCCATGAAAACTGCTTAGGTTTGAGCAATTTACTTCCTCCAAAAGGACTAGTACAAACTGAACAACCTACAGTTTGTTTTCTCTCCTTTTGAAAATGTTTGTGCATCAAGAATATCTGGCAACGAGCATGTAATAGGCTGTCCAAATTCTAAAGATGTTTCCTTTTGGCTCTAAGGAGGTATTACTGAGAAATGATAAAGGCCTCCTCTTCCCTAGCTGGTGGCAACAAATTAAGTGAAAAAGAGTGATCTGAGACTCAGTTTCAATTCCTTGCTTTCCTACAGATTTACTCTGTGACCGCAGGCAAGTCCCTCTGTGTTTGAGTTCCTGACCTGACGAACAAAGAATACTTTCATAATACTTCCTCGGGGTGGTATGAGGAAATCATATCTAAAAATTTGGGATGCTAAGATGTGATGGCAAACTGGCCATATATAAATACTTAGGAATAATAAATATTTATAAACATCCTGGAAAATAGCTATTGGGATAGCTCTTACAACAGAAGCATTTATGTGCAAGTGATCTGAATCATTTTATAGTAAAAGCAGTACCACATCTAGTCATGCTATTTCATTATAGAGAACTTGTTTTACCACTCACTTTTATGCTCTTACCTTCTCTTACACAAAGCATAGAGCTATATCAATACTTTCCTTGTTTCAGCTCCTTCCAACAAAACATACCTACTTATAACAGGTCCAAACTTGCCCTATTTGTTTACTTTGGGCATGAGTATCAACAATTCACTACTAATAGTCCTGAGAGAAATCATTTGCTAAGATGACAATCATGCATTTCACTCTACCACATATGATACTGCAGTAATATATTTTAAAATCTGTGCAATTTTCCAAAATACCCTGTTACCACAAATCTTTGGGAAAATCAAGTATGCTTGTATAGATCAAATACAGTGGTTTGATTTGTGCGGATTTAATATCTGACCTGCAAACTATTTTTCTCTCTCTGTTTGGATTTAAACATGCAGCACGATACGTAACAATCTGTCTGAGCTTTCCTTAAATGAACATTACTTACAGGACTGTCAGTGAAATCATTTGTGAGTATATTGCAATCAAGAATATAAAGGCAGCAGAGTTGGTCTGTTTGTAAAGTGAAAAACATCAAATGTTAACTTTCAGACATGCCCTGGTTCTACCAGTTTAGCTATTATTCTTCTACAAGCTTTCTTTGTTCTTTGTTTTTAGTCTACGCTAAATGGACCAGCGTATGCTACTGGTCAGATGTTTCATTAGTATCATTTGATGCTGACTTACAAGATTATTTTTCTCTGTGTGAAAAACTTGTATTAGTTCTGTACCATGTTGTGTGAATGCCACATTTGGGTGATTTTAACACCGGTGAGATTTGACTGAACTGTATTTTCCATTTGCAAGCTTTATATTGCAAGCAATCAAAAGGCATTTGTTATGACAGAACCTAAGAAACAGCAATCTGCCTTTCTGCTGTGGTATGTCCACCTCAATTTTAGAAGTGCTTTTTCAGGTCACCTTGACACAGTTATTTATCTCTTCTTCACCACTGACCTTAGTTAGGCATGAAGTTCTCACTGCCCATAGATAAAAATCCACAAGAAACTTCTGGTTGGTCTGTGATTATTAGAACTTACATTTACATGCTGCTATGGCTTATCTGTGTAGCCATCTGCACGAAGTGCTAAAACACAATAAATTAGCAAGAATGGTTTTGAGGAGTGATATACTACTGCCTTATTCTGCTGCTTGTAGTGCCCCCCCAAATGCTTTTGTCAATAAGTAAATCGGGAGCTGTGACTGCAGCACAGGTAGGCACCTGAATGCTGCCTTTAACCTAATCAGCTAAAGTAGCTATAGCAGCGAAGATCCGGCAGCCTGAATTTGCAACCAAGCGGCAGCCCAAGAACCCAGAGTACTTAACTGAAACGGCTGTCTGTACTGCAGCCTAGACCCCGGCCTCGCTGTTACCTGAGCTCACTAGACAGATGGTGGCACGATACGCACACTCAAAACAGCAATCATATGTCCTGTTTCCAGACTGACAGAAATGGGATTAGCAGCTTTAATAGGGTACTTCATGCATAATGAAACCAAGGCCCAGAAAGTTAGGGCAACATTTGCAAGTGCGGGTGAATGAAACTATCCAATCCCTTAATTTACATTAAAACATCTACATAGAAATGGCATTATTTCTGGATGTGCTAGCACTTTTCCCTGCAATTATTTCACTTCTCTGGAATTAGGCATTTACGTATTTTACAGATACATGTTTAAAAACACTGGATCTTCGAAACTTGATGCTGGTCCGTCAGTGAAGCAGCACCAGATCTATAGTCAACCATAAATGTTGCACTACATTAGCAAAGGAAAGGGCTGGAAAAATCTGTAATGAGAGCTGAGATTCTTCAGTGTTTCCATGCCCCGAGATGAAGTGGAGCGATGCTACAAACATGAAATGAGCAAGCGTTGCTCTTACCTGAATTAAATCAAACCTGAAATAAAATGAACTATCGTTGTAAACAAATTAATCTAGTTTCTTCCTCACAGTACGGTGTGCTATCCTGAGAAGGTAGGTGGCCGGCACACATCCAGGCCCCTCAAAACGGTAGCAAGCAAGGCGTAGAGCGCATTTGGGACCCTGCGAGCCTGCTCTCCGCCCCGTCCTCCCGCAGGGCCCTGCAGCCGCGGACGGGCACGCCTGGTCACACGTGCCCACACTGCAGGGCAGCCACAACCGGGGGCCCGGGCTGTTCACCGCTGCTCCTTATTTCATACCCTGCTCATTGACTCACAGGAATACCTCTAATTTAAGCAAATGAATGTTTTATCGAACCCACGATTCAGGCTCTGAGCGTGTATTTCGCTATGGTTGCAGGGAGCACGCTGAAAATGGTTATTGGCTTGCCGCTACACTATATTAAAACTGTTCCTAAGAAATAACTTTTATTTTTTTCTGAGCTAAACTAACTACGCTATAGCCTAACCCTATTCCATATTTCATGGTATCAATTGCTAATTACTCTTTTTACTTTGTCATCATTTTTTCTTCTTACAGTTAAACTGAAATATTAAAGACTACACACACAGACTACCCAGAAGCAGAGCTGCCTATTCTCTGGTGGTCTAAGAGGTCTGTTCCCAGGTTCTCATACCTATGCAATGGGCCAGGGGGTTTCCCAGCTTCTCCTGAAATGTCAGGAAAGGAGAAATTAAGTTGTCAAGTTTGAATTTAAATAAAACTTAGAATTCCTTCACAAGACAAAGACTCAAAATAGACGTTTTCTGCTCAGTTTTACCTTTTGTTTTGTATTTTCAACATGTCCTGGGTAACAAGAAATTCCAGCTTAATGCCAGCTCCATCAGCACTCATACACAGAATATCTTCCTGGAAAGCTTTTCAGACTTCAGGACTTAAAACACTCTAAAGAGGACTTCTGAATGTATGTGCTATTGCCTCCAGGAAGGCACAGTGTGGGGTTTTTTAATCTGTACAAAACTGCATAGTACCATTGAAATACATGTTTCTGAGCTGGTTTACGTATCAATGGAAGATCTGGATGTCAGCTTTCACCATAAATAATAAAGAATATTGGGGGGGATACAAAAAGCAGTATAGCAGGAAAAAAAATACAGCACAAATGAAAATAGATGCTTTATATGTAATCCAGTCTATCTTTCTGACCTATTCTGGTGTAATTTAGTAACCAGTGGACCAGCGTAGCAGCAGACAGAGGATAAAATCAGCATTAAAAAAGCTGACCCTTCTGAAATAAAGGATTACTACTTTGTTCTAAATGAGGCATTTATTTAACATCAACTTCAGGTGATTTGCTTCTTTGGGTGAGTTTTTATTGGACAAAAATGAGTCTCTGGAAAACAGACTCCCCCTATGTTTTAGGGGCCCTTCTTGCTTGACCTCCTCAGCAAGGTCAGCAGCTCTCTCTTTGTAAGACAGCAACCTCTGTACTCATAGTGGACTAACATTTTCGTTAAAAAAAAGTTTCAAAATCTCTCTCTCTCTCTCTCTCTTTTTTTTTTTTTTTTTTTTTTTTTTGGTCTTTTAAGCTTGGCAGACTATTCTGGCTCTATCTCTATTCAAGCTGAACATGAGGTCCCTGAAGAAAAAATCAAACAATACAACAAAGCACAGTGGTAATTGCACAGTCCTGCAGTATCTTCTATAAACTCAGCAGGGAGTTTTCACTCTGTATGTTCCTGACAATTTTTACAGAGACTTTGTAAGTCAACTTGTATTATTAATTCAAAAAACATAGACTATTTATTAGAGCAAATAATATTTTCTGTCTTTAGGCACATGTCCACACTTCTAATTTATAGCCACAGTCTTTCAGTTGATGCACATGCTTCAGATTGTACACCTTTTTTTATGGAACTACTGCAAGTCACATTAACATGCCTGCATTTATCAGGACAAATTTAGGTGCTTAAATGTCTGCCTGTACCTGCAAACCTGCTGGTTGCAAACACATATTAACTGGACTTGTACAGGCATACGCTTTAAAAAAGAGGAGAAATGTAATATCCACATATGATAGCATGTTAGCACTGTCAAATGTCAGTTTATCAATGGAAGGGCAACATTTCTCTATTTGTCAAAATGCAGTTGTACAGCGAGGTCAGAGTCACATTGGCAGGCATGCCATCAGATGGATAGAGATGATCTGCAAGATTGAAGGATAGACTTCAACGTAGTAAATTGTATGCTGATCTATCCAATTAACAGGCCCTGCACTTTGTAACACAAGATTTTAACGGTAAAGCTGGCCAGATTCACATAATATTCTCCAAAGGCACATGAACCTTTGTGGATGGATTCTACTGCTCACCCAAATTAACTTAGTGGTATCACAGAGGGGTGAAGGTAGATCCTGTGGCATTTATAGCTGGGACAAGGCTGGTGATTTGCAGCAATACATTTCACAACTGAGTTCAAAACAAGTTACGTGTTCAATGAGCAGACCTTATTATATGTTGTGGTCTAACTATTTGACTAATTTGGTTGTTATTTCTGGTCCTGACTCATTTATATACAGATTTCTGCAAATACATTTGATAAATGTTGAGCAGTTTATGCAAGCAAATTTCAGGCTATTAGGTATTCATGCACTGCTCATTTCAGCTATTCACTATTTATAGTGTGACACTGCTATTGTTGCTGTTCCCGGAGCTGGGTGGGGGTGGAGATTTTTCAAACAGAAGAATAATGTGTAGATCAAAAGGTAAGTACAATTTCCCATTCTCAAATACCCTTGTTTACAGGATTATTTAGAAAAATGTCCATGCCATTTTCTTGCCCATCCTTGCCTTTCATTTATATACCTACAAATTTAAAACTTAACTCACCTCCGAGTTAAAATTTATTAATCCAGCTTTTAATTTAACTGATGTAACCAGTTTTAGCCATCTGACATTCTGTGTAAAGGCTTCATCCCTCCCTCTCCCCGAACAAGTAAATCATATTGCCACTTCTCCTGAGTGTCTGGCTTAATAGCAGTCTCTCTAGAAACCAAGAACTGTTAGGTGATAGGACATTTCCTATCATCTGGTACAATATTTTATCTTAAAGCTACTCTAATGTGTTTGGACTCCTCAACTCCATCATAAAGATCTGGAATACAGTACGTTTACTAACATTATTAGCCAAGTGTAATGCTCGCTGCAATTTAAGAAACTGCACAGAAATGCTAAGCTAATGTACACATCCTTATCTGTATTAACTCACATTATAGATTCACGTGAACCTTCAGTGTTACCCAATGAAAGTCTGATATGCCAGTGCCATCATTAGTATTGTAAATTCCATCCTCAGTACCAAATTATTCCATGTGGCCACATACACGCCACTCCATTTTGTAAGTAATAACATAGATAATGATTGTGGAACACCTGGCTGCAAGTTTGTTGATCAACTGAGATCGATTTGTTCAAAATATGTCAGGCAGGATGAAATCCTGACAATTTCAGGTGTGGATTAAATTGCAACCTCCTGGTCCTAGGCCCCTTAGGCTAGTCTTCTGATACGTCTGATACATCAGCCCCAACTCCTGGCAATGAAGTGTCCCCAAAGTCGCTTTAGTGTTGTTTGATAGCATATAGCACCTGTAACTCTACACCTACGGTAAGCGAATAAATGAGCTCTTATCCCCAAAACCTCCTAAAACATACAAGTTATGTACTTCATAACTTGAATAACACAGAAAACTAGTAGATCTTCAAATGAAAGCAGGGAAAGAATCCCTTGCTAGAAGCTTTTCAGAGACTGACAATGAAAAATGACTGATATAGTTGGAAGAGGGCAGAGTGAGGTGATGAAGAGAAGTAGACAGATACGTGAAAGAAAGGCTTTATAGCTGATTTACAGAGCTTGTTTCACAGATCAGAAACTGAGCTGAGTTTCTTGTTAGTGCTATGCATCAATAAATAATGCCAGAATTTATGGGACTATTTTTGTCCCTGTATCTCTCCACTCCCTGTGGAGAATGTCTCAACTACATCCATGATACCACATTAACTTCCCTCCTCTGCAGGATCTATGATCCACGCTGGAAAAGGGGACAGAGACTGAGTAGGCTGAGAGCAGCAGGAACACGCAGTGACTTCTCTCTCCAACAGATCAGGCAGAAGAACATGGTGCAGCCTGGACTAAAATCCAACCTGCGAATTCTGCGTGCACGTGCCACAGGGCGTCTTCCATATTTAATGCTATGTTCCCTGATGCTTTGTACAGTTTTGTAGTAGCTGGAGAAGACTGAGTTGAAAGAAGGCAATCGTAAGCTATGTGAACTGAACCAGAACAGAGGAATATTTGAATTGCAGGAGACCCAACTACCTCTCCCTTTACTGCCACCAAATTCACGTGTAGATTTGGCAACTCGCATACAGCCAGAGCTAAAATACACCTCTGTCACATGAAGTGTGATTTGGGATGGAATTTTGGTACCAAAACCAAAGAACGCAAACCCTGAAGATTCCTTAGGTTCTTATGTTGCTGTGGCTAATTTAGCTTTTTGAGAGATCCAGCTAGTCAGCGTTGAGAACTAGTTGAGACCTTCAGACTAAGTTTCCTGAGGTCGCCATTACAAATGACTACTCTGAACGTGCTCCCATAAACTTTGTGACTAACAAACTCTGCACAAAGCTCAATGCTAGTAAAGCTGTCCCTCTTTGGACACGTTTCACATATCCACGACATGGGAGGGAGAAGACCTGGCTTATAAACACACAGTTTATATGTTAGACACGATGTCCACCAACACTACGCCCCTTTCTCCATTGGTTACATAACATCAACAAACAAAATGAAGAATTGGAAAGAAGGAAGAACTATCAACCACATACGAAGTCATGCCCTCTTTTGTGCCCTTTCCTCAGAGCCAGTGAATCTTGAATGCTGTTTCTGCCTGAGAGAAAGTGGTTGGAAGAGTTTATAGCTGATAATGGCATTCTTCTGGTATGGCAGACCCTCTGGTATGGTTTAGACCTCTCATGAAGTGGAGGACACTAAACACAATCTCCTATTCCTGTATCAGTGTTTTATCACAGAGCTACCATACAGAAGAGCACTGGAATTACCATAATCTTCATCCTTGCCCACCTTCGAAAAGACTGACTTAGAGATCTAAAAAGATCTGAACTATGAACTCCCATCTCTGCTGAGTGCTTCTTGCACCAGTGTTTGATATCTGTCTCTCTGAGAAAAGCTGAGATGCAACACACACCACTTCCTGCTCAGCCCTCTGTGCTGGTCCTGTTCCTTCTGCTGGCTACTGTAAGGCAACCAAAATGGGAGGCAGCCTTCCCCAAAGCCTTGCCCATGCCTGACTTATCTATATGCATTTTCTCCGTAAAGACAAGTATGCACAAGAATGCACAAAATAGCAATAACTAATTGCCTGAATACAAATCCCTTACAGATCTAGCCGCTTGCCTTAGCACCTCATGTTTTCCCCATCCACAAAACACAGAAATGTTGCTGTGTTCTCTCACCGTGGTGTTGCATCTCTAACATAGTAATAGTCCAAAAAGAATAACGGAAATGAGTCCTAATAGTAATATGAATTATTTTCCTAGAGTGTTGATAAACAGATTTTTGGCTTCTCCCTCATCTTGACCTGCAGGAATTAGGATTTTTCCCACAAATTCTTGAAAGCCACACCACAGAGTTCTTCTGACTTTGTATGCTCTCATGTTTTTACATTTAAGTCATATACTTAGTACATGTGCTACTCAGTCTAAAACCCTACAACTACTTCTCATGATATTTCTTCTTGTAGCACTATTATTTTATTGGGGAGTAAATGGCTAAAAAGAGTATCAGTGTTATATATCTTGCAGATAAAAATTAAAATTTCTGTAGGTTGATATTCCTGAGAGTACTGCTTAGAGGTCCTGAGATGTTAGCATATCATATAATCTTTGCAATTCTAAAGTAACTTCAAATCAGAATTCTCTCAAAATACGATAGCACTGAAATACAAACAAAGCATGTTATTTCAGCTATTTCTTATTATTTATGGAAAGGCTTCCAGCTGCTTTCAACTGTATTCACATTAGTGCACTCTGGTTCTCGAAAAAAAGCCCCGTTGAAGTTTCAAACATCTGTTCATGCAATATATGCAAAGTATAATGGAATAGCTTTCT